>NW_026294739.1:30669461-33509461 GCF_026119805.1 Tympanuchus pallidicinctus | reverse complement strand
GCAAAGACTTTTTCATATTACCAACAACGTGTTCCTTCTTAGACAAAGAACATTTATCTTTCTGTTTATCATGCTCACAGTGTTTCTAAGGCTGAAATAAGCAACTATTTAGCATATTAAAAAAGAAAAACATCAGTATATACTTTGAGTACAAGCTATGAACTACTAACTGGTAATACATATAGATGGAGTAATCATTTTAAGAACATATTATCCAAGTACTTTAAATGAGAGGAATTCAACACATTCTTTTTCAAAATACTGCATTACAATAACATAAAGCAAATTAATATATTATTCCTTTAACTTTTGCAAAAGGACTTCAGATATTAGAAATGATAGCGTTGCCGTATATCTTCTGGATTTAAGTAGGTTAATTTGCTGGGGGATGGTTTTGCCCTTTTTACTGACATTCAGTGCTCACAAAGAAAAGTTGAGAAATTCTTAAGAAAGAGAAGCACTGAAACACCAATCCACTGCAAGCACTAGAAATCGAGCACTAGATTGAGCACTGGAAGTATTAGGAAAAGATAGCACTTTGCACAGAATAGAGAACTCTCAGCTGTGGTCAGTTACAAAAATACCTTCAAGAAGAACGTTTTCCTTACTAGATTCCCCAGTGTCTGCATAAGTCACTGGAACCAAAACCCTGCAGAATGGATACTTATTAATGCAGAAGAGATGCAGCATAGTTTGTTCTGCACGCGTCTGCTGCAGGAGTGCAAGAAATGAGCTAATCTACAAAAAGATTCCTTCCTCAAGGAAGCAAGTCTTGTAGTAATTCTATTGTTGTAAGTATACCTACACTGTGATTTTACCACCAACTGGATAATTTCTTCTCATCTCTTATTCCTCTTCATTGAGGAAACCAGGAAAATACCTATTTACTAGGGTACGTATAACACTGAATACCAGAACTGAGTTTTCACAAATGTATTATAACAAAATCCATAATTCAGCCACGAGAAGATATTGAGTCATATTAAATCCACAAGCAACTCTCTGGCATAGTATTGTGTTCTTAGTAGTTTTGCAGTTCTTAGTAGCACTTTTTTTTTTTTTTTTGACCTTGAAACAATTCTACAAAGCAAAACTATAGCGAGTTTTTAAAGAATATTTACAGTACAGTGAAGTAGAATTAGTGCAGTACTTCAGATTTCACAAATGCTAAAACTTTCTTTTTTTGTTCAAGAGCTTAATGTTTTTCAGTGAAATGCATCCTGTAAGGCAGGACATCACCTGCAGGCTGAGAGGAATGCAAGGCTGCAGCTATGGCCTCAGCTAGCGTGGCTTACTGAACCCACACCAAAAGCCCCTTTGCCTTTCCACTCAGGGGAAGTTAATGCCAGATTTAAAAAAAAAAAAAAAAGAGAAAGGTTACCTCCCCACATCTTCACAAGAATTAAAGGCTCAGGAAAAGATATTCACAGTCTGAATTATAACCATTTCTAACTCCTAATAAAGTATTGAAGCAAGGTTTAAAACAACTGTGTACGTGTGCGCGTATACCAATATATCCCAACTTTCTCCCAGCCCCTTTGGTTTTACATGTTGAATGCTGTTAACAAAAAGTGCCACCCAGGTATCTCTTGCTTTACAATGACACACCAACAACAAAACATCCTAGGGAGAGTGAAAAGACTCAAAGTTTCCATTATTTCAAGAGCTGAAAATGGCATTTTCCTTCTTAAAAATATAAACACTTCCTGTATTGTCTCTAGTAATTCTCACCAAACAGCTCATAACTGTTCATGTGTACCCGTAATTAATGTGGATGTTTCTTCAGTATCCTCATTCCTCAAACTTGCTAAGAACAAAAGATTGCCTTAAAGGAGATCTGAGCAATTATCACTGATCCCCAAGAACACAGTGACTGGTGTCAAGTGTCAACACTGATGTATTTGAAAAAGCAAAGACTGAGATACCATATCAGACACGTCTCCTGCACTGAGACACGGGATACCTGTACATTCTCCCTGCTAAGGTCCATCACAAGGAAAATCATGAGGGATCACAGATAATCTTTTCAACTCATCTGCTCATATATTCTAGTATTATGAGCTCCTGTCTCAATTATTTCTGCCAGACATGCATGAGTGTTTCTTTCAGAGACAAAGACAAGGGTGTTACACTCAGCTTCTGCTCTTGTGTTGGTGTAGATAATGAACTCCCAGTTGTTGAATCTTCGAGTTTGTTAGAAGTTGTTAGTCAAATCCTATAGGAGTACTGAAAGCATTCCTCATGGAAGTCTGGAATCAAAGTAGGTTTTAATCAGCATCATCAAGTTGAATACACGGTTCCTGTTTGGGCCCTCTTCTAATGGAAAGCTTATGAATTACATTGAGTCAGGCAGGAAGTTAAATAAGCAAAAGGAAAATGTCTCAGAAACATGGAAAGAATAAGCAGTAGAAAAATCGAAGCTCATTTTTTAAACACATTTATTGCAGTGGAACTCAGATTACTTAGTCTGATATTGAACAATTCTGTTAATAATGGCAAATAAAATTTTTCCAAATGATACATTGCAGATAAACAAAATGAACTGAAGTAAATGTCTCCTTGAAACTTTATGACAAATTCCACTTCTTGGGTACTTCTACCAGGGAATTTGATTTTCGTGTGACTCTTACCACACTTCTTAGCGTGCTTGAGGTTTGGCTCAAACCTATGGTTTCCTTACGTAACTGCACATTGTGTTTGTAAGGGTGAGAAAGCTGAAAAATCACAAGTTGCTTCATTACTGACTTTGTAGTTGGTTTTACTTGCGGTTGAAATTGGTACATTCTATATAGGATGTTCATAGTTTAGTGAATTTCCTTAATGATACCTAACAAGGAAGTTCTCATAGTGCACAAAGTTCGTAACAATTCAGGAAAAGAACACATTTTGTGTAGCCAGGCTGTCTGTCCAAGGTTGTGAGCAAAACACACACGCCTCCAACAAACTGCCAAAATAAAACAGATTAATATGATGAGCAGATTCGTTCTATGCAGACCTTGTGAGAGTTTGTCCACAAGACACAGCCATACTAATTACAGGTACACAAGAACAGTTATGAGATGCTTTGTGAGAATTGCTGAATACAGGAAGTGTGCATATTTTAAAGATAACACTAAAAAGAGAACATTTTCAGCTCCTGAAATAATGCAAGCTTCTAGTCTCCAATGTCTGGCAAGGATATTGCATTGTTATTGTGTCGCTGTTAAACAAGAGATGCGTGGGCAGCAGCATCCAGTCTGATCAGATTCTTGTCATCGACATTCAACACCAAAACCAATGGGAGACTACTGAGAGAAATTTAGATCACTGCCTTCCACTGGTAAGGAAAGGAGGAACTGAGATGAAGACACAGTTGTGCCATAACTCATATCTTCAACATATCAGCAAGGACACAGATGGAAAGGGAGACTTCCAAAGGGTCTTCTAATCACAAAATTCCACCAAGGGGAGTGTCTGAAGATGCCTGAACACTGTTCTGTCTTCCAGGGTGATGCTACTCATGGAAGATACTACTAACAGGATCTATTTTCTACAAGGACTAAGGACTCTAAGGACTGGATAAGACAAAATATTAACTAACATCTTCTATCCTGATTTTTGATGGGATAAGAGTATGGAATGAAAATGTATGTTGGATTATTTTTTCCATTTTATTTATAGCTTCAAGTCCCAACTTGATAAACTTTGGGACTACTGAGTAGTTGGGCTTCATGCAACCAGAACCAACCTCTACACACATGCACATAGATATAGCAAAGCTTCCCTGATAAACTAAGCAGGCTAAGCTTGAACTTGGTCACAGTTTGGTGATAACTTTGGTCACAATGTTATTTATGTTGGCTTTCACTCCAATATTTTCAAATATATGTAAGAAAAATTATACAATTCAAAAGGATGTACTTAGCAGCAGCCTATATAGAGCAGAGTTATCTCTACCACTGTGAATAAGACTTGCTTTCCATAATGGAATACCAAAAGCTGCATTAGCCAAGTGTCTGATCTTAATAATTTGTCTGCTGGGGACATTGGGGTTTTCTTTGGTTTGTTTGCCATGGGGACAAATCAGAGAAGTGATGCCTTCCCAAAACGCCCACGTGGACCTCTTCAATGCTCCAATGACTACCAGCAGTTCTGTTAATCTTAGAATTCATTGACACAGAGGATCAACAAGAAAAGAGAACAATATTACTTAATCATTATTTCAAAAGGGGCTTTTGGGTTTTTTTGTGAGTGGAGGAGGGAATTATTGTTGGGGTTAGAGCTGGTTTGTTGTTGTTTTTTTGTGTGTGGTTTTCTTTCCGGTTTGCTTCTGGTTGTTTTCATTTCTTTGTAATTTGTTGGTTTTTTTGCTGTTGTTCACATGCATTGGCAATACCCAGCTTATAAAATTTTGCAAAGTTAGATTATGCATTCATTTACACTGCTTTTTCTTCAAATTACAGATAGAACATGTATTTGGCCAAATGGACATAATGTTTTTTGCTCTTGCATTCTGTAAACATGACAAAAAAAATCAAATATGAGGCTAAGAGTTTCTTCCCTAATAGTAATTAAATCCCTTTTGCATAATTTAAGAAATGCAAAATCTAAAATCTCATAGAATAGGTAAAAATTGCAGAGGCTGTGCAAGCAAACAGATAACATCACAACAGAGTAATTTTTTTGACATTACGTACTTTATGCTACCATAGTTTTACATGCTCACAGTATTTCTCCCTAATTATTAACATCAGATTACTCTTTCAGGGGGTTCTTACAGGGACATTTTGGGGGCTTACTGCTACCATGTATACATTAAGAGAATCCTATACAGACTCCAGTCACTTAAGATGTCCTACAGTTAACATCTTTGCTAAAATTACTAGTAATAAGGATCCCGAAATGGATAGCACATTACATATCTGCAGCTCTTGTTTTAATGGAATAAACAGTACATGTGATATGTCATCTTTTTTTCTGATGCTAAGCAAGAAAAAATAAAATGCAAGCTATTTCCATAGCATAGATTAAAAACATCAAGATTTCTATTTTTATTTAAATCTATAATGTATAATCCATTGGATCTCCTTGAACTAAAAGCTACAGATCTGCCCTTTTCTCCTCTATACTTTCAACATAATAGGTATTATTACCCATAACTTTTTATTTAAAAGAATTGTGCAGCCAGGAAAATGAATGAATTTAATTATCAATGCACTGTGAAAAAAATCATTAGAGCAAGAGCCTGGAACACTACGTATTAAAAATAAACAAAGGCTATTAAAAACAGTTTTTAAAGTGTCTTCTTCCTTCAAGTCTTAAAATGTAAATAATACAACAGAGAAACAAGAGGAACCACACGTAAACATCTGTAGTTATTGGCAAAAAAAAAATGAGCCTAAGAAAATGCTAAATGACTGACTGGATCATTTAACTTTAAATCTATACTTTATATGGCAATATGGAGAGGTCATTTGATTGCTATGCATAAAAAATATAGAATTCTAATATGATCTAAAAGTTTCACCTTCATGAGAGAAAATTTTCATTATAAAATTCCATTTAATTGTATCCATACATATCTGCCACCTCCATTTTGTAATACTGTATTTCTATAGGCTGTGGAATACACACTATAGAAACGTCTACTTTACAATAGCATATAACTTTTTCCTTTAACTTTACAAATAGTCTAGTTTCCTCCAGGTTTGTATTATGAGAATGTGTAGCCTCAAATACAGACTACAAGCTGCTGCTCAAAAGAATTTCATTCTTTTTTCAGCTATGCTAAATCAGCATTTTGCAGCTATATTTCTCTAGGAAAAAGGTAAGCTCAGTGCATGCATCCACTCTCTGCATATGGACATTTAAACTGAGTCACGATTCAGACATCTAGAAGCCTTAGAAAAGATTTTTATACTTTCACCTTACGATTTCACAAAGTAATGAATAATGCGAGTCATTTTTTTTCTCCCCAGCAGCAAGCAAAGCCTCCTAAATACTTTAAAAAAAAAAAAAACAATTCAGAACAAGAGTTGTGGCTACTGAAGATTTATGTTAGCAAAAGAAAAAAGTACATTTAATATGCGCTGTTGTGAAATAGCAGGTCAAAATCCTAACTTCAGGTGGAAGGGGGGATTTTTTTTTTTTTTTTACCAAAGTTTACCAATATGCTTCCTGAATGAATTTCACCTTGCTGATTAAATTTTAATTTACTAAAGTCTTGACTGAGAAAAGCCTTTGAAATACAGTTATTTACTTCATTGTTTGGTATTTAAAAAAAAAAAAAAAAAAAAAAGGTAGAACACTTAAGTCACTTGTCTCATATCAAAAATAAATACTATTAGGTAGCACAGCTACACGCCCATCAGAACAGTTGGTGTTAATTGGGTCAGGAAGGAATAGTCCTAGATGTACCTGAAGTAGTATCAATGGATAAGGAAAAAACAGCCAGAGAATATAATATGCAAAGGTAGAAAACATGGGAATGTATCAAAGGTCAGGCACAAGTAATCTTGAAACAAGCATCATTACAAAATAGGGATATTTCTGCTGATGCCTCAATAAAATATATAGATACCATGTTAAAAAAAAAAAAAAAAAGCAATAAGAATATCACAGTTTAAGAAATGACTTGCTGTATTATGTTCATTAGTGGTTATTTTCTATGAGGTTCCTCTTTTGTGATGATGCCCTTCGTAATGAAGTCATGCACCACTCTGATTTTTACCAGACTCAGACTTTATTCTTCAAGACATTTCAGGCTGCTTAACTTTACTACTGGGAATATTCCCTATTGATTTCAAAGGGATTACTTGCAGAAGGTAACTACAAGCAGAAGTATTTACAGTAGAGGAGTCGCAGACATCTTTTCCTACCTTTTTTCCCCTGGAGAAATCAGGAAGGAATCCACAGTTTGAGAGACATTATGCTATAAAGCTAAGGAGTTACAAAGAATAAAAAAAATTAAGTGAACTATACTGTAACGCCAAGAAGTCGTTCAAAGAATAGGACTAGAAACTAACCACAGATCTTTTGGGGAGAATAATGACACAGTAAACACATTGGAAAGATGCATATTAATAGAACTACAAATGTGAAACAGATTCACACGGATTGTTCAGCAGTGAAACTACTGAAGGGTTTAAATTGACACTACTAACGATATTCATGCCAGTCAAAACTTAGAAATCCAATGATTTCTGAACAGTTTTCCTCCACGATCAAAGGAAAAATTCTGGCTCCTCCAGAGTGCAATTACAAGCCTCAGTGTTGAGGACTTGGTGGTGGGGATACTGCAGAGAGATGCCAATGAAGTCTCCCCCTCAGCTTCCTAGAGGAACCCAGGAGATGACGATGTTCCAGCCTACAGGAGAAATATCTTTCCCACAGGGCAACTTCTGCCCTGTCTCCTCCCTGCTACTGTGTAGATGCTAAACTCACATATGAACACCTCTTCAGAAGCCACAGCCATTATTATGGAACTCCACGCTCAACTTCTGCATAGATTAAACTAGTGAGGTTGCCAGGAGAAAGCTTCTTCCCTTTCTCCGTTACAGTTCACAGTCTTCCACACGGCCGTAGAAAAATTAAACCTGGGAATCTAATAGATATCTTACCAAAGCATGTTCACCTCATCTACTCACTGAAGCCATTACCTACAGACTTTTATTATATTCACACTGAATCGGAGTGGGAACAAAGTGGCAACTCAGTTTCAGACTTTGAAGATTTATTCTGAATGCTAGAAAGAAAGGAAAAAAAACAGATAGCAGAAGTTAGGGGACAAGGAGAATGGGAGCCAGATTACATAGGTTCTATTTGCATTCTTGTAGACTCCCTGTGCAGTCCTCAGCACGGGGCAACTTTCCAGGAGATGTATTCTGCCCACACTCCTCCCAGTCAACAATACATAGCAACAACATAGCAACAATGCTACAAAACCATCTTACAAGTATTTGAGATCCTCAGATGAAGGGTATTTATTCAAAGGGTTTTTTTCTTGATATTAACTGTGAAAAAATTAGTAGAATAAACATGGTCCCTTTTCTTGCTCACTTGCAGCTGTGATTGAAAAAAGATGCACTTCACAGCACAGTTTTAATCAATAACGGAGCAGTGACAAAGGACTAATATCAAAGAAAATATTTTGGGGAGCATTATTTATCATTTTATACATAACGCCACAGAATCATAGTTCAATCTTCATATTTGCAAGTGAATAACCTCTATCGGAAAGTACAATTCATATGTGAGCTGAAAATGTCTTTTAGCATTCCCACTATCAAACAGATGGCTCAATCCAAATGACCATGGGAAAGAAAGAAAAAAGACCAACACAGATCAATATCCTCACCATGATTCCTGCACTACAGTAAATACCAAACTATCAGGAGTAACAGCGGGGGGGGGGGGGAAAGCATTTTAGGAAAAAAAAGTGAATAGCTAAAATCAGTCAGAAAACAAGCAACTAACAATAGTTAATAAAAAGAATGTAAACGAAAGCCAAAACAGCTATAGTCTTACATCAGTATCTGTGGTTACCTTGTTAGTAGCAAAACGAACCACCATACACTTCAGCGTATCACACCCATATGCCATAGTGAGAAATGTATTAAAAACAATATTTCCACATAAACCTCACTCTGCACTACTTTTCTAGTCTAAAATGAAAGGTCTGCTTTTCCAGTGGTCACAGTATACTCTTTTAGGAACAATATGGTGATATCAAATAGAAAAGAATTTACAGATACTAACCAGATCAGTGCAAGCTCAACACCGGGAAGAACACAACAGGCCATCAGGTTGCAGAAATTAATTAGCAAGCTTTCTGATTCAGGCACACTCACTGCTGGCTGCAGCTCCAAACCCATTGCCCCATGTTACATGGCTCCCTCAGCAGGTGGCATCAAGGAACAGACCCACAGATATGAGAAGATTCACTGCTCGTAGGCAAAACCCATTAGCTGTGTGTGTTTCTTCAAGGATAAATAAACTAATCACAAAGCTACTGGTTTGTCCTGACCTAAACCTTAACTCAAGCAAAAGAAAAACCAGCTTTCCAAAGACAAGGCTGTAGGTGAGCTTGTGCCCATAGGCAACACCTGAAAGAAGGTTACTCCTGCAATAGAGCTCTTCAGGTACTGCAGCTCATCTGGGTACACAAAAAAAAAAAAACAAAAAAAAAACAAACAGTGTGAACACAAAACCAGAGACGGTATCTACCTCTAATAAATAGCAGAAACAGAAGAGATCCAGAAGTATATTTATCCCTGCACCATAAATGCATCTACCGTTAACTTAGAGAATTCAGAGTACTTTGCGCAGATGAAATCCTATGTCTCAGTAAAAGCCAAGATCCCCTTCCTTCCTCAGCCTTTGCACCTGTAAGCTGAAGCCACGAGGGTCAACAACCAAGTTCCTACTAGAGCTACTAACGAGAACCAGAAACCCAGGGCTTAGACATACCTGCACAGGCATCCGCTGTGCTGTTTGAACATAGTCTAAGGTCTCATCCTAAAAAACGGATTAAGAAAGTCAGCCCTGCCACGGAATTCTTACTCAACTTCACCTGACTGTAGTGCTATAAATCAATGGACTTTGAAATACATCCTTTATGAACAATTTCTTTTTACCAACGTAAAGTCAGAAAATTCACATAACAGTTTCAAGAAACCAGTTATTTAGCACAGTCTATCTGAACCACCGATTTATATCTTTCAGTCTGATCTAAAAATGGTCAGTATAGTAAGATGCCATGAACTGGTCATTATATTTAGATGCCATTTTTAGCTTTGAGGTGCTTGTGGATGAATTGGTGAGCTGACTGATAATATTTGATTTTTCAATTTGCAAAAATTGAAGGACACTTAGAGTGTGAATTATATTGCATTATGAAGAAAATAATAATAATTTAAAAAGCAGGTCAAGTGTTCACTAGTCTTAATTTCAGTCATTTAAACAAAGTTATCCTCTGAACAATATTTATTTTCCTATTAAAAAGTAGACTTCCCTGCATGTATTTCCATATCTCACACATACTCTACTATTCTTTAAAAAAAGAATACAAGATCCTCTATTAACAAAGCTAAGAAATAGAATTCCATCATGGATGCCAAATGTGAGAATATATACTCATCAGCCCAGTGACTGTTTCAATCACAGCTGAACACTTCACTACTTTCTAGGAGGGCATTTTTCACCATTACAATCTTGGTAGCATATCTGGTTGTTTAGAACAAGGACAGTTTCTAAGACATGGAAAAAACACAACAGAAAGTATTATTCAACAAATACTTTGAAAAGCTGGTAGCATAAAACATCCTGCAAATCCCACACATACCCATACAAACAACTGCAAATGCCTTGGCTCTTGGCCCTTTAAGTCTTTTCTAACCCCTCGCTTTATAAGCCCCTAAATTTTGCCTTTTATTTTAGGGCATCAGATAAATACACCTGGTATTCGCATAAAAAACTGGTCCAAAGAGCAAAATGTAACTCATTAATACATCAAAGGTAAATCTGAGCACTACCCAAAAGCAACTGATAAACTTCTATTTACCAATGTGTAAGTGAAATGTGGTGCAAATTAGGGTCTGAATTAGGTCTGAACTGGAGTTAATCAAAGCTTACATGAACATTTCATGACTGCAGTTAACTTGAAATGCAAAGCCATTAGGGGCCTCAAAAGCTGACCTAAGTAAACTGACTTTACAGTCTGAAAAGAATTAAAGGTGAACTATATTTGCAAGAAAAAATCTCACGTTCCTAATTTTGTGCCAGCAGTTCATACAGTATGCATAATATTTAAACATGCTCTAATTCTTATGTGTCAAAACAATCATGTTCATTAATATTTCCATTGCGCCTGGACTACTTTCAATGTATAATTTTATAAGAACCATCCCCTTGCTACTTGGTACATCAAGGAAGCCAAAAGAAATGAGAATCAAAAACTACAAGCACTATATGCAAATTACATATTGATACAAGCAGTGCTTAACTAAACCTGTTCAGAGACCTGAAGTAGACAAAAAAAAAAAACACTCCAAAAACTAAGCCTCGTGAAGTACTGCTAATATTGGACATCATTTTCTACCAGGGAGAGAATCCATTTGCCCTCAGGGAGTTAAGCCTTATTTCCCCTCAGAAATATAATCCTCACCCCACCATAGCAGGACAAAAATGCAGTTGCTATTATTTCAATAGAGAAGAAAAAAACTGGAAGCGTTTTGGTGACTTTAAGTAAAGCTCTCTGCATTCTCTCTGGTTTGTTAAAATGAGATTGTTCAAATAGAAAAGTCAACAGAACATCTGAGAAAGGGAAAAAAAAAAAAAATAAATAAATAAAGGCAGAGCATTTTGAGGAATATTAGACAGGTCTTTACTACGGAATTCCTCAGGCTCGCTTATAGTTTTCATAAGCTCACTGATAATGCTTCAGACTGGCTGCACTCGTCTGAGAAATCTTAAGTATCATTCATTTTTCTATCCTCATTGGCAGTAAACATTAAAATTAGGGAATGATGGTAAATTGGAGAAAAGTTTCTTTAATTTCAGCTAGACTTGTAAGCTGGCATTAGAACAAACCCATCAGCACAGTATACAAATGAAAAGATCAAAGGCCCAAAGACGCTTTAGTTAGTTGGGCTGTATGTCCTGCACACCCTGAGTGAAGAAGACAGTGAAGAAGGATGTGCAATTCCTCAGTTCTGGATAACAGCATGGGAACAACACTGTGCAATAGACTGCAATCTGGAGAGCCACAGAGCAGCTGATTTGGGAATTTTTAGGGGGAACTTCTTAAATAAATGTGAACCTCTACTGCAGACACTTCCACAGCCTGGAAAAACTCCACCAAATACTGAATTATTTAGGACTTCTTTTCCCTTTATCTTTATCCCTGAGCTTTTAGATGTTGGCCATCAAGATCTGCAGCATAAAGCACCAGCTATTCTGCCTTCTGCCCTTCACATTTAAATAGCTGAGCCAAAAACCTCTAACATAGAGATAGACAAAACTGCTGATAAATGGTTTATCACCGCACCCCATAACACACACTTCTCAGTCACAGCCTGACTGCCAGCTGCCCAATACAACTGAGTCAGGGTGGCACATGTTGAACCGATTCTCTGCACCTCTGCTGCTTTCTTTGGTCAAAAGCACTGGCTGCCTGCATGTAGGGCGCAGACTTCTGAGGCAGCTTAAGATGCTTTCTGTTTCTAGGAACTTTTATACATGCTCCTTCTCTCTGGGGGTTTTCAATTGTTCTTTGTTTAATCTACAATGAAAATCATCTAAATTGAGAGCTTCTTTTTTTTCCTACAGATAAAAAGAAAACACCAACAGAGGCATGACCTTCACTTGCGGGGTTTGCTACACACATTCCAGGCAGCTCTGATCATATTTCACAACCCTGGAAGTGATTGTGATGTCCAGAACACTGAATTATGTCATTAATTAAGGAATCGGGCAGGAGGTAGCTGATTATAAGAGAGAGAGAATCTGTACTTACACAAAACTATTTTCATAATCAGTGATGATAGAAAGGGAAATAAAGAAAAATTACCTTGTGCTTAATACAAGTGTTCTGGTATATTGTTTTTAGATGTTGCTATGTATATAGAAGATGCTATTTAGCTTCAGCGGTCAGCCAAAAGCAAAACAGGTTTTAATAACCTTGTTTTCCATGGAAAAAAAAAAAAAAAAAAAAAGAGGAGAGGGAGGGCATGAAAATATTTTCCTTTGGACAGTAAACTTTCATAGCTTTAATTTCTCTCGAAGTACATGAGGAAAAAGTAGGATAAGAGCCATAATCCAGTTAAATGTTCTTTTTTAATGTTGATTTTACCTGAAATTCAATGTGCAGCACATGCAAGAGCAAGAATACCATTTACTGGAGTATCAGAGATTAGTTCATTAATGGGTTCGAGCAACTGGCCATGCATCAGCATAACATTAGAGGCTAACTGATTTCCCTCTGTAAGCCACTTATACAACTGAGCATTTGCAAATCATCTGAAGATGCATGTCAGAGAGAGAGATGACAGTGTTAAAGAAATACATTTTTCATTTATTCTATTAGTAATACACACTACTGAATACGTTAAAGTGCGGACAATAAAAGAGATACATTTTTAAAGCAGTTTGGCAAGCCAGAACACACATTATTTAGAATGGGAATTTCGTTTTTGTTGTTGTTGTGCCCTCCTCCCCATAAGACACTATTCCAACATTTCACAGAACATCGGACTTGGTGACATTTGGTTTTGCCAAATTCTCTGCAGATTCCTACAGGGATTTTCAAATAGACATCTGACTTTTTTCTTAGCCACATAAAAAAAACCACTCTCATGGATATTAAGCAAAACAGTCAGAGGTGGGTATGTGCTTAAATACCTGACTGAATCAGAGCTGTACAATGAGGAAATTACAGAGGTTATGCAAACCAGACACTGCTGTGCCTTCTTAACCCGAAGGGCAGACAGGTCAGTGCATATTATGCACATATGCCAGGTAGGATTTGTAAGTGGCCACTGGGTAAACCTCACAAGCCCTCAAAATGTCCATGATTTTAAAAACAGAAGAGTGGTTTGGCTACAGACAGCTTCCTATCTCAGTCAGTACTTTTGACTAAATTAGAGGCAAGAGAAATACATGAGATTGCAGCAATCTTTCATTTCTAAATGAATGAAAATATTGTATGCCAGCTCATCCTTCAGAAGACCGTGTTGCAAAGTGATCTGAAAACAATACTGAGTAGCACTTTATCACATAAGAAGCCTGTGAGAGCAACCTTCAGAAAGTAAAAGAAAGCAGCTTCAAAACCATCAGGAAGCAAGAATAAACATTTCAGATAAGTGATTATTCCAGTAGCAAGAACCAAGCCAACAAAACTGGTACATTAACTAAGACAACAACCTGAGACTACACTAAACCCCATAATGAGAACACAGAACAGCTCTGAATGTTAGATTTTAAATCAGTTCCAGCTGTACTTAGATCAAAAATAAAATAATTAACTGATTTGCTTGCAAGGTATAACCAATAGCTCTGTTTTCAAGGACTTCACACAAATGTACACATTGCTACAGCATGCCCAAATAACCCATGAAGGATTCATGGGAAGTCAAAATTTATACTTCAAGGAAACTTCTGCTAGGAAAAGCTAGTATTTAAAAGTGAAAGTCCAAATTATCTTTTGCAGGCATTTCAAATTCTAAGCCCATTCTGAGAAGAAAAAAAACCATTGCATTGCTAGATTATTAATATTGAACTATTTTTCCACTGGATTTCAACATATATTTTTGGGGGTCTTTTGTTTTAGTCCACCTGAGAAACTTCTATTCCACTGTCTCTTTGCTTGAAAGATGTGGAGCTCTGCAGAGGGAAACTGAAGCAAAGGTCTTTGATATCTTTGTGCTATCACCTGCAGTGTGCAGCAGCAGGGAGCGAGCGCACACAGCAGCACCAAGCCAGCTTCTAGTCTGAGAATCCACTGCCAAAACTCCACAGCAAGAGAGAGGCAGTGATTTGGCTGAGAGAGTAGTTAAAGTACCACTGCAGCAAGGCAGACCTGAGGTGGGAAAGCTCCCAGCTGACAGGCTTCCCGTGCAAGCAAATCTCATTCACTCCATATACCAACTTCCTTCTGTCTGTATTTACATTTACATTTTTAAAGTTACTTTCTAACCATATTGCTGTAAGTGAGACAAAACTGCACTGAATCATAAAGCATCTTCCCAGCTTTGTTTTCATTCAAGCTTGTTTTTTCATTCCAAAACCATTTTGCCTCAGGAAATTTTCTTCTTCTATCTACACTCTCAAGTAACTAAGCCTATTTTTGTAAGGCTAAAAAAGTAATATTCATCCATTTTTAAATACTGACTTACTGACTATGGATTTTGGCTGTTTTCTTTTCTTCTATCACCCCACTACCACAAATACAACCTGAGCAGCTGCAGATGAATTAAAAAATAATTAAATTGGTTTAGAGAGAAAGAATAACGTAGGGTAGTAAAGTGAACTTTGTATTTCTCCCTTCAGCATCACTAGTTACCAATATACAGCTGCTCTCTCATGTAAAAAAAAAAAAGTTAAAAAGTAATTGATGAAAGTTAAAAGCACACCCTGAAGAAATCCAATACTGAACACATATTTAAAACATTTTTCCTTATACATCCATAATAAAGCATTTGATCATGTTTACTCGTTTAAAAATAAATATGCACATTAGCCAAAAACAACTAATTGCGATTGCTGAATTCTACATAGCAGTATACACAAGCATTCTTTCACCAGACAAACGCAGGTTCCTCTTCACATTATAGCAAGCTATTCAAAGATTTCACTGCGAATCACAATACACTTCTTTTGGCACTTATTTCTTAAGGAGATTACACTAATCAAGCTTAAATTAACACTCCTCCTGCATATACGTGCAGAATTAGTGTGCATGTACACATATGCAGGCTGGTGAAAGTAATACTGATTCCAGGAATAACGTGCTTGTGGAATGCTCTTATCATTAAGAACAGTGGTATCAAGAACTCCACAAACATGCCAGCAGATAGAAGTTACCACATTACAGCGGGCTGTTTCAGGCACAAATAAAATATACTACGGAACGCACAGAGCTACAAACAGAAGTGTTTCAATTCAATACAATATGAAATAGTTCAAAATAAAATGAAAAGTGTCTGAAAACAAACCAACAAAATTACACAGAGGAGTTGTTAATTATGATTATTTATGATCATTCAGAACTGGCATCGTTCTCATAGTTTCCTTTCCAAATTTCTCTAAGTTACATCACTCCACAGCAACTCAAGGATCTACAGGACCAACTTCACAGCAGTTCATGACTCCAAGAGGTGCCTAGCCTAAATCTGACTCGATCATTGTTATAACCGGGGGTGCAGTGTTTAATTTATTCAAAAATTTAAAGTAGGCAGTCGGTGATGGATGTCTCTCAAGGAGCATCACCGGGTTAGCAATCAAAATATTTGCCACCACTGACCAGCTCTCCACTGCAAGCAATCAGCTCTCTGCCATTCTTAGAAGCAACAATCGCCAAACAAAGTCATGAGTGTAATCCATTCAGTCCATCGCTACCTGCTACACTGAATATTTCATCAGAAATGACAAGACTTTTTTTTCCTCCCTCCCTCCCAACCCTGCTTTTTATATTTGCTCACTTGACAAGTTGTCACTGCCACATCACTGCCACGCTGGCTGTCCTTGAAACCTGACCTCTGCAGCTTTCTGCGCCCAGTGGTCATGCCGTCCCTGTCTCACTCCAACCATTTCTGACAGGAGACATGCTGATCTCAACAGCGAGTCCTGGCACCTGAGACACACTGGGATTACACAGGTAAATCAGGGTATTCCATGTTGTCTCCTAGCTAACAACAGAGGGAAAAACATGACAACTTGAACAACAGATCTTACATTCGCATATTCAAAAGATTCATCATGCTTTTACAAGCAGATGGGCAAGATTGTCTCTCCTTGCTCTGAAAGGGCACATCATACAACTAAAAAAAAAAAAAAAAAAAAAAAAGAAAAAATACTTTACTTTTAATTTCAGAAGAATTAAAGGGTCAGTTGTTGAGAAACATGTTAGATTAAAAAAATTGGTTAAAAATAAGGTAAAAAAGAACTTGTAATTGAAATTACTTTAGACTTGTAAACATCTCTTATTAGATGGGTCTAGGTTTATTTATCTCACGTGAATCATGTGTGCCTAATAACAGGTACAATTTGATTCCACAACACAGCACAAACTACTTGAAAGTAGGTATATTTCTAAAGAAAGGAAAGGCTTCCCTTTAAGATGGCATGTTTTTAACTTCTTTTGAAATGTCTGTGTAGAGAAGAACGTGAAGTATTTTGACTGAAATAAATGCTTTCATGGAAAACAGTGAACCCTGGAGATTATGCCGATTCTTGAAGAACTTCATACTGTTTTAAGCAGGTGACAGTAATGTCATCGCCTGAGCTTTTTGCCTTCCACACTTGCACAACAAAAAAAGAAGTTTTACATTGGACAGAAAAGCTCAGAGCTACCCATGCAGACAGCACCTTAGCAGAGGCTACAATTAATGTACATCCAAGATCAGGTCCACTACTATTACCTTAAGGCCAATATGCCTTTTGCTGTGAAAAAGCCACAGCCAATGTCGTACCTGAAATGATCAGCAGTTTGCATTTTATTTATATATGTATATATCCCTCGCAAGTATTTTAAACATCTACTCCACTATCAGTGTCACAGCCAAACTGGACCAGGCAATTTGGATATTCCCTGCACATTGGCACTGCTATTTATTCCAGAAGATATCATAAAGGTCCTATGAAACAATAGGAGTATGTTTTAAGAGGAAGAAGATGAACATGATAGCATTTAAGTACTTTTTTTTTCCCCCCCCGTGAATGTACTGTATACCATTTCCCGGTTATCTTCTACCATTTCTAAATATTTATGGAAAGATCCTGGATACCTTTGAATCATTTATTCCTAAAATAATTTGAGCTCTAAATGCGACGCTGTTGGTGATGCTCAAGGGCTAATAGTGCCTTCTAGAGACATCTGAGCTTCAAGATTATTTTTTAAATGTTTAACTCCAGAACAAATGTACTAATAAATGCACAGTTTGTCACAGATCTGTTATATTAATTATGACAGATCAAAATCACAGCCTTATGCTTGAACAAGAACATTAATGCACATGGGTTAGATAACATTATTTCCCTATGTCCCACAATAACCCCACTGCGTATTGATAAATATAGCAACCATTCAAATTAAAATATCTAACATTACATCCTTTGGGATCTGTACACACTCAAGAGGGAATACACCCTTGTAGGCCGTGCTCACAGAACAAAAACAGGAAAAGAATTTGTCCTTTTTTTAATCTGTGTGCGCTTCAGATAACTGAAAGTGAAATGCATGCGTTTTCACTTATCACAGATCTTCTACCTGCACATAGGTACTTGCTTTAGGTAGGCACTTCTCTATGGTCATCATCAAACCAACTTTAAAAACAGACAAATCTTTCCTGATTAGATGTAGAAAATTGTCTTTTTTTTTTTTCCTTCAGAAAACTAATACAACCCCGAGCAGGAAAATTCATCACAGCAATGACAAGTCCATAGGCTCAGGTCTGAAGAAACATCCAGATATTTCAAGTCAAATCAGAGTATGCAAGCACGCAGCAGCTCCACAATCCCAAATCTATGTTCAGGGATATGATAGCCAACAGAAGTCCCAAGCAAGTTTGTCCATGCAGAGACTGTAAGTTTCAGCCTTTCATCTTTCATCAAAGAAAATGTTCATTTTATGACAATTCACATTTGCTGTCCTGCTTAACTGCAGAGGACAACAGCTTTTGAGGTGGTTTGCAAGCCCAAGAGAAATTCAACTGTTAGCCTTTGAGATTATGAATCCAGAGAGAACAGTAGAACTGGTGTTCACTTGTTTTTAACTTGAACCAAAACTCTAATAAAAGAGGGGATTCCTTTGTTAGCATCCCCTCTCTTACACAGAGTTAATACAACTCTGTAGGCACAGTTCTATTTGCATGTTTTATGTTGCTCTCATACAGGACACCTTTAGGAAAGAAGCAATTAACTTCCTGAGCTAGAAAGAGTTCATAGCAGGCAATGACATGCTAGAAGGTCCCCAGCCATGCCTTTGCTCAGAGATGCTTTTTGCAACCTGCTCAAATGGAGAACTAGAAGAAAAACATGAAAACTTGTATTCATTCTAACTATAATTATCTGCCCGATAATCAACATAGCTTTAACGATCTTGCTTTAGCTTTATCTACTGTCAGTGAATCCGTAGTGATTTCAGAGTTAACAGAATTCCCAGAATCTAACCCTTTCTGCAAGTACTTCAACATAAAGCAGAGTAATCAGTGCAGTACAACTGGCAACACTTAAGGCAGTTGTGCCTGACAACATATGTAAGCAAGTAGCAGAAATGATGGCACTTGTCATAAATTACTTTGAAAGACATTTGTCACTTCTGTTCTGAAAGCCCATCTATCAGTGTGCTCCCTGAGCAAACGCAGTTGAATGCTGTCTGCAGAGTGCTTGGGGAAGCACTGCTGTCCCAGGCACAGAGGTTGCCTCCAATGCAACATTCTTATTGCACTAATGCAATAACTAACCGAAGCTTTCAGGTGGGCTTCTTCGCAGCCCACGCTTTTCCAAAAGCACATCCTTTCCCTACAGATTTAAGAAAATGTTCTTTTGAAGTTCTTGTGCTTGCAGGTCCTGAAAGTAGAATCTGCCACCACTCAGGTCATATGCTGACTCTGTTATATGGATAAAGATATAAATTCTAAGCTTCTCTGTCCAGCATAGAGAGCATACTCGTCACCACTTAGTTCTGCAAATTACAGGAGGAAAATAGGTATAAATACACAAGTAAATGAATAAATCACAAGCAACCTATCACATTAACCTATCTATTTTTAGCTGATTAAGCAATCACAAAGCCAGCTATACCACCAACCCAGGTCATTAGCCAAGAAAGAAGTATCAATCATTAGAGAAGATCTAAAAGGAACATCATTAGGCTTCATGGTTTCAGATCCTTTTACACTTCAGGAATATGTAACATTAAATTTAAAGGAAAGGGGAATCTGGCTATTTCCAAGCAGAAATTTCAAAACATAGGAAGAATATTCACCAGAGAACTCTTAGCAAATGTGTTTCAGGAGCTGATAAGATTCTCAAAGCAAAATTCCTGAATATCTCAGGAACTTGGCTTGCAGCACACTCTGCTCTGTGTTGCTCTTTGTTTCCATAACAAACTTACATTTCTTAAGCTTTAATTAATGTTTGACATATTGAGCACTGATCCCAGATCATAACCTTTCCATACCTTTACAAATGTTCATGTCTTTTGCAGCAGATCATAAAGTTCAAGGGCATAAGTTGATGTACTGTGATTCAGCCATATGATTCATATGAATTCTGCTTTGCTTAACACAGTCAGGAAACCCTCCCTTCCCCAAGAGAAAAAGAGTTCAATTCATAAAATACTAATAGCTTCATTATGCATGCTCAGAGGCTGAGCTATGCTGGGGAGTGGAGAATGGCAGAGCTGGATCTGAAGAACAGTTACATGTTTATAAGTCCAGCTTCAAGAATACTGCAACAGCAGAATACAACCTGTGTTTAGAAAATGTGTGCAACTTGTCAGGTTTTCACATTTCAACTGAAAACATAACATACATGCACTACAACACAGTATCACTAACATTAATGCTTGAAGTCTTAAAAAACAAAGAGAGATTAATGGCTTTGAACTGATTCATTCATCTTAACCTCAAAACCTACTGCTCTGGAGGTCCCAACAACAGCAGACTCTGTAGGCAAATCTTAATAGCCTCGTTCAAGCTGAACTATCTGAGCTCATGACCTTTATTTGGTGTGCTGTGCTGGCTTAGCTATAGAAAGACCAGCTACAAAACCTACATCACCTCACATGAAGAAAAAAGTTAAAATCATTTAGGTAGCTCTGCCATTTTCTACCTCACCCTCTGGTTTCTATTTCCTCACTATCTAGCAACAAGTTTCTGTCAGAAAACACATTGGTTTATAGAGTTCCACATCTCAAATTCTCTGCATACAGTGATTTTGCATTTCTCTACCAAAAAAATATCTAGTTAACGAAGCCTAAGAGCTAATCAGTTTATCAAGAGTTGCTGTAGGTCAAACTGAATCACATTACAGTCCACAAATGCCTATTTGCAAAGTGGGGGGAAGTGCTTCCAAGAAAGGAAAACTGATGGACCTCCAACTTCTCTCAGCAATCTCAAGCATATTGATGAGAGAAAGCAAAAAGAAATTGCTTGCCACCACAAAGTAGAGGTGCAGTTCAGACTCACACGTAAGGTCACATCTCAGCGTTATCAACGTGTACTTCAACTGATCTACACCCTCATAGTCCAAGTTTATTCCACCTGTTTAGCAAGCAAGGTATCAGCCCAGAAGGAAGAAATTTCATTTTAGGTTATTGTTATCTCTATAAAATTTTTACAATGCACTAAATGCAAAGAATGTAACAAAAATGCATGCAACAATTTACTTTTTTTTATCCACAAATGAATTATTTTTTATAGAAGCACCACCATGACAGGATGTTAATAATACTAAATTTAATTTGTCTATTTTAAATCATTGCCACCTTTTAGCAGAACCTATTAAAAATCCATGCCAATCTATGTAAACAGCTGCACTAAAGCATATATGCATGATGCAACTCAGAATATTCAAATTCTAAGCTAAATATGTGCAGCTCTATCTTTATGCTTATTTTCACCATTCTACACCAAATGTAAAATTATCCAGAGAATGCATCTGCACTGACTTTAATCTATTTCATTTTATGTTGATCAGTAGCTAAGAATACTCCACTAAAGAGATTTATCACATTAATTAGCTCTGAAATTACTCATAGTAATTAAGTATATTGTTCTCAAACTCTTTAGAGATTATTGGAATACTTTTGCTGCTTCTTAAAGGAAACAAATATTATGGGAAAGCCCTCTCCAGAAGAAAACTTTATTTACTAATGATCTTTTATTTCTTCTAGGCTTTCCTACCCTTCCCTTTGTCCTGACTTAGACAGACTTGATGCTATCTTCCAGAACCATAATGCAAATAAGAAAAATTTCCAAAACCTACATGCATTTTTGAACTGTGACTTACAGCATGTCATGCTACCATGGTGATCTTTGAACAACTCTTGTTTACGCGTGTAGCAATCCCAAACGTCATACAACGCACTTCTGTACCTCCCATTGCCGTGTCACAAGTGCTGCAAGTACATAGGATTTCTACAAAGCTTTGCCAAATATTGTGGAGGAACTCAAGAGCGTGTGGTCCCAAAGGATAAAACATACAAAAGAAGAAAGATATTTGCATGGCTTATCATCAAATACAAGTGGGAGGCCTGACTGAACCAAAAAAAACCTTTTAGAAAGTGTAAAACCCAGCAGTGCTAGATATTGCTATGGTGTCTGCTCCCCCACCTCTCCTTGCTGCCTTTTTTTTTTTATCCTTTTGTGAACAGCGCTGGCTTGACATCCCATTGGGCTGGTGCGTCATGTCCCTTTTTGTCAGCCTGTCACGTCACACAGTGTAATGTGGCATTTCTGTGTAACGGACTGAGACACGTCATGCCAATGACATGTCAAGCTTGTGAATTTCAAGAAGACACAGTTCAATGAAAAACATGGTTTTCTAACTGCCCTGGAGGTTTCAAATCTTAAGAAAAATAAAAAAAGACTTTCTTCTCCAGTGATTTTGCCACTGAAAAGCACATGTTTTTTGGTGTTACCCATGTGTAGATGCAGGTAGCAGCTATCTGAATATTTGGACATCTTTATTAACTGAATCTTAAATTGCTGATTCCATTGGATAATTAGGAACTGTACAGAGGACGTCTGTATTCACTAATCTGTTTATTTTCAGTAAAATACATACACAGTGATAAAACTATTGCCATTTAATGCTTAGATAAGTCTAAATATGCAATGCCATGACTCATCCCTAACACTTCTGTGTGTGTATGCTCTCAATGACTACAATGGCACGTTATACCTCTGCTTGGAGACCATACAATATATAGGGCACTGAGAGCATTAGCCCTGCCTAACCTCTACGCAAAACAAAGCCAGAATCTGTCTGCAACATTAAACACCTTATATTTTTTTTCCCCTAAAGTGTGCATTTTCCTAGAAGAAAACAACAGCTACTGTTATAATTAAAAAACCAAAAAATTGTCAAGAAGTTCCTTAGGATAGCCAATTAGTTACAGATTAACAATAGCTCTCAGGCAAAACCAGTTTTATTCCAGAATGCACAACTGTTCTTAGCAAAAATTATCTAGAAATTGGATTTGTTACACAACTTCCACAGCTTTACAAGTCTTTCAGAGTTTAGCATAAATAACCTAAGTGAAAAGCATGACACAAAGATGCCTGCCTTTGGAACAGCTATTTTTAATAAGGTTATTTTTTTTTAAATAATTAACGAGGCTAGTTGAAAATGCAGTAAAACATAAAAGCACAGTGCTTTTCAATATAAAAATTTTTTTCAATATAAAGCATCTTCATACAATAAAGAACTCTTTTGTTAATAAGAAAAACATTTTAGAGGTTTGTTATTTTATTTGTATCACAACAGCTACCTAAACTTTGCACACTACAGGGCTAGTAACAGTGACCTGGGAGCACACACTCCACGCTCAGTGACATTTGCTTAATATTCATTAGAACAAATCAGTCACAGCTGATTGGCACCTGGCCTGGGCTTCACTTCTCATGTGTAGCTGACCCATTTCAGAGAACTCTTAGCAGAACAGAAGTCTTCCCTCCTCTCACCTGCCTACCTATGAGCAGCAGGAGTCATGGGAGTTTCCTTGCTGCCACTCCCATTTCTCTTCCATTGGGAAGATGGAAGTAACTAGCAAGTTACTAGCCTCAGGTAGCACCCAATTCACTCTCCTTCCCTCCCACAAGCTTTCAGTGATCAATTACTGTATTTACTATTATATTCTCAATTTCACAAATGCAATTTAAGACCTCCCAAGTATCTTACGGTCCTTTAAAAGCTTTCTTTATAATAATATGTAACACCACTGCGGTTGCAGCTTCTTTATGGCATACCTGCTTTGACTTTCTTCCCTTGCACAGGCAAAGAAAAGGCCTCTCTGCATCCCAAAGCCCCATTTCCCAAATGACTATGCTCCCAAAGAGAGCACAACCTCTACTCAAGCATCTTGAAATTCCCTGAGACACGTACTTGGTTTTACAAGCCTCAGCCCAATTCAATTCATGTACTGTGGTTAATAAAATCTGCAGCCTTTCTTCTGTCCTAGGACTACTTGGTAACAGCCTTTTATCCTTTCGTATTGAGATGGATGAAGTTATTTTAGCATGGAAGACATGCAAATACAAATCTAAAACAGAAAACCCTCAATCTTGTCCCAAGCACGGATAAACCATTAACCTTCTCTCCTCTCCTCCCCCAAATGCCAATTTGTATATAAAAACAACCTCCAGGACTTAGACCTTGGGTGGCAGTTTTAAGTCTAAAATCAATTTTTGAGTTATAAACCCTCTGAAAATAGGGGTTTATAATGGAACCACTGACAGACCCGTAGCTATAGTGGCGCTAGCGGGCACAACTATAATATACGAATAAAACTAAATTACATCACTTGTCATCATTAAGAAAAATTTTCATCTCAGTTCTTCATTTGAAAAGCACTATAGTTAATGAATGATTACTGAGCCATGACACCTAAATGACTAAAATATAGGAATTATACTGAGGTCAACTCAAGTATTTTTTAAACCATGAAATTAAGAGATCTATTCGCTTTGGTATAGGATACCAGTCCTGGCTATTATGCTCCCTTGCAACACTGACTTTGAGCATAAGGGAATGGTATGTATTTCTATATTGGAGATTAAGGTCCCATGCAAATTTAAGAGGTGAACACAAGATTGCCCAAGAGTGATGAAGCATAGGATTCTTTCGTATGTTCACAGATGCTTCCTTCAAGCATCTCTGTTTTCTTTCTACTCTTCTACATGTAACTAAATATGAAAACAAATAATATTTTATGGTAATAGAAGGCAGAAGTCTTGTTCTTTGAAAAACAAGATATTATTCAACATAAGGTTCAATAACTTAAATATAGTAACCCACATTTAAGTATACGAGATCCTTTTAGCTAAGGCACTTAAAAAAATTTTAAGGAGAGCAGGAGGTACTGTACTGTTATACAGTGCTCTGACAATGCCCTAAATATACTCTATATTTTGCACGATCTTGAATTAAGAAAGGCCTTATTTTCTACAATTTTACACTTCTCAAATGGAAATACAAAGAGCCAACTGTAAAAAAAAAAATTACCAAAAAGTGCAGAAATTGCTTGCATGTGCATTGTTCCCTTAATTTGAAGCCATTTTGTACTTCCTTTTAACTACAAAAATTGAGATACCCTCATGAGAGGCAGAATGAGTTCAACTGTTCAGACAACACAAATAAATTAAAAAAGTGCACGGTAAAGATACATAACAATAAAAAAAAAAAACAAGTCAAATTTTATCACTGACATCCAAAGATTCCAAGTCTGTGATCCCTCTCCAGTGCTCCAAGTTTGCTCATGTTCTCACAGCACCAAGTCTGAATGCTGCTGATCATGAGATTTGTCTAACATTTGAAAACATGCCAAAACTACGAAGAAAGTATGCAGGGTCTATGATTAGAACAAGCATCTGAGATTTGAGCCTTATGGATATATAAAGTAGTATCATGCTACTTACTTAGAGCACCCTTATTTACCTTCCTGCATTTCACTGAGATTACATCAGGTTAGTAAAGATGACTAAGTAACTTCAGGATCTCAAAAGATCACTGCAAAACATTATTAACGATTTTAACCTCAAATGTCAAATACGCACATTTTCCAAAGTACGTAATTTCCAAATGCTACTTTAAGACTATGCTCTTCCAATGTGCAAAACTGTTACTATGTTTTGGAGACAAAAGTAAACGAAGTGAAGGTTACCAAATTGAAAACTAAACATGTAGGCTGCACATTGTCATCTACCTGGTTTGCTTGTATTGGCCACATGGCTCATGACAGTAATAGACGCTGATAGAGTCTGACCCATTCTAAATAGATGGCATTTTGGATGAAAAAAGGACATAAAAGCTCTCTCTGCAGTCCGTGGAGATAGAAAAGGAGAGAGAGGGGCTTCTGACAGCTCAAGCAGAGGAGGAAAATTAGAAAGGAAAGCCAGCATCACTACCATATGTGCTCATAGCTCGTCAGGACAGCTGGCAAGAAACATTGCTCTTCTCTTCTTTACTTCCAGGGCTGTGATACATTTCTTTATATGGCTATCAATAATACTGAATGATTAATGCTAATGATTTATGTTAATTTCATTATAAGCTTTATTTGTTGCCCAGTGTTGAATTAAGCCTGTCAAATCATCCTTTTCTACATTGCTAATAATTCTTAAAATGGAAAGCTAAACATAACATCTGATCATTAATATGTTAATGCACCTGTTTCATATATAAATGAGGTAAACAAGAAAACGACTATTTGAAGATGATTCTGAGAGGAGTAGTTCAGGGATCTCGTACATACTTATTCTCAGTTACTTAAACACTGCCAGGAAATAAAGAAAAAAAGATTGCCTTCTGATAGCAGATTGCTTAACATCATTCCTTAAACAGGAAATAATATCTACTGTTAGTATCAATATCATTGGTAGGTGACCAAACTCCCTGCTGAGGCACCCATTTTCCATCATCCTACATAAAGCTAGCTCTGAGTGCTCAAAACAAGTGGGAAGTTGACAAGATGCACAGGATAGCATTTAAGTATGTTAACCAGAAATACTGCCTCCAGCTCAGACTCTTTCATGTTCCCTCCCTTTTGTATGGAGGAAAACTGTCAGTCCCCAACTCCTCCTTATTGCGAGATCAGGTTTCTTGTTATGACCATCTTGGGTTAAAAGAAAGAAAAATAAAATTATGTTTCAGGAATTCTAACCCTATTCCCTGGCAACCTTAAAATCTATTTCTGTTAAATGCAGCTCATATTAACCTAGCCAAAAATCCAGCCATAGATGCCATACTGAATACCTACCAGATGATAAGTCAGAAATGGACCATTCCGTGCCCAGTAGGGTCCCTATATTGACCAACCAGTTGTTGTAGATAGATAAAAGCCTCACAAACTTCAAAGGAAATGGCAATAGTCATAAAGCCTAAGAAACTCCTGGCACAGAAGGACCTGTCACACCTGGCAAGAGGCAGAGGAGGAAGGTTTACACAACCTTCACCACACATTCTGAACCCCTAGGAGATCTGAATCTTTACACAAACACTACCCTTTTTCTGAACACGTTTAGTCAGCTAAATCACAAAATAGGGAGAGAAATGTCATTTTCCTGTTTGCTTATAAGGATCTAGAATCTATTTTGAAGTTTGTCAGGTGCCATTTTTCACTGCATTTTTCTTGTCATTTCTATTATAGCTACTACCTTTCACCTGTTTGAGGCCTCCATGTACAAGGACTGCAAATCACTTCTGGGATTATGAATTTTAGTCTCTTAATCCAGCAATGAGGAATTGGCTTCTTACTTCATTTTGCTTATAAATTTACTTATGATTCACTACTAGTGCTAAGTGGCAAAATGCCTGTTTTTTTTTAATGCGCATACAAACTGCAGGACTTCAGAACAGTTTAAGCTTACAATAGAAGCAAAAGGCATTTGAGAGCAAACCAAGTATAAGTGCATATTTTGTGGAAGTATCTCAGAACTTGAATCACAGAATAGAATCTATGATTCTGTAGAAGTGACTTCCCTCAGGGTTCTGTATGATTCTGTATAGAGACACTAAGATAAAAGAATAGAACTAGGATTCCAACTTTATAAGACCTGAATCCTGTAAACAACAAAGCCATCAAATACAAATTACATATTCATAGAATATAACTACAAACTTAAGAAAAATATATACGAACCACATACTGAAAACATGAAGTTCCTGTTTTTCTCTTGGTATCTATTATTTGCAGCTTTAGAACTACAATATACAGGTTTTGTGGAGAAAAAAAAAAAAAGGGAAATAGAATATTTGCTGCTCCTGCTTTTTATGATAGAACTATAGTTCTACCAGTTGGTCTGGGCTATACAGCTAACAAATGTCAAAACATATGGCCCAAACCATTTATCAAATAATCTACTCTCTGAATAGATAGGCACTATCAGCAATCTGGTATTGATCTTTACAGGCTACTGCTATTGTTCATCTGAGCATCCAGAATGCCAGCAAGAATTAATGAAAGAAACAAAACAGTGCATACCAAGCACAGTGCACACATTTTACCCCTTTATTTTTCAAGTTGGTTATAATTTATGTAGTTATCAGAAATCTGTTGCTAGAAACAAAGCACTCAGACAGGATAGAAGACATGATGGAAAAAAATCACTTCCCAAACATTAACTTCTGCACAGTTCCAGTATATTTACTTCTAGATCTCAACTGCAAGTAAGTTACACTAATCTAGCATGATAAATTCCTTGCAGTGTGTTATGCTGGCATTCACAATAGCTGAGACTGAGATGGCACTTTCATTAAAAGCTCCATTTCAGGGCATGTTTAATGTCTTGGACATTTCAAATTGCATCTGGCTGAATCTTGGCATACAGCTTGTCAGTCCAGATGCACAGTTTTTGTGGGTTTTTGTGGTTTGTTTTTGTTTTGTTTTTACAGAAAATTGTATAAATTGGCTTTAACATTCACGAGTTTCACTATGACTAAAAATATTAAATGTTAGTGTTTGGGAAATTTTTATTTATTTATTTATTTTTCTTAAAGTAAAATGCACACATTTAGTTGTTCCTTTTTCAAATTTGCCTCCTTCCAAAAGCTCTGGAAAGGTCCACAAACCAACCACACTATTCTCCTTCAGATTAGTCTTTAAAACTCTCTCTTGAGGATATACTATTTGACATACAGTATTTTGATTTGAATGACTACAATTTGAGAACGTCTACCCACAATGCACAATCTTAAATATATGCATTACCACCATTTTCTCTTCATTGGCTCCTCTGCAAGCAACACTGCAGGATACAAAATATGGGAAAGCAAAGTAGCTATGAATTCAGCCATAGCTAACAATTATATCTATTGGATCTCCTTCTTAGGCAATACAGCAAATTACAACCACTCAAAACACCTACAATATACAAGAAAATCTAGTCTTCTTTTTGTAGGACTCAGAAATCAAAATCCACCTCCCAAACCCAATTCATCTTTTATCTCCAAAACCGGCAATTCTGACACTCCTCACTTCCCCATCTCTCTCATTGCAGAACTATTTCTTCAATATCTCTTGTAGTAATTTTACCACCAAGAAATATGAGAGAAATGTATAAAGGAGTCACAGAAGCGGGCAGAGCAAACAGTCCTGTACTCAAAATCATTGCTCCAGTCACTACTTTTAGAAAAGAGCATCATCCAGTCTATTTCCTACAATCTTGCTGAAACAATTATGATCCTAACAGCACTTTTATATTAAAGAATTCACTGCACTGTTGTTGTATACAAGTATTCCAAGAATCCTTCACATTACTATTGTATAGAAGATTCCTCACCATCAGCTTCTAAGTTCAACCACCTCAATTCCACAATACAGACATAAGCTCAGAAAACAGCTAGATGTACAGAGGTACTCTTATGTACAGAGGATAATACAGAGGTACTCCTATGTATAGAGGATAATATCAAGTATAAAGGAATACAACAAAATCTGATATTGCTATTGACATGGGTCTGAATATTGCATGTTTCTGTGATGTTTCCCATTAACTACATGAGGACACATAGTTGCAGGTTTCACCCAACTTTTGTTTTAAGATCCTTCTAATTTCCAGTGATTAGCATTAAATTTAAGTATGTCAGCATTTCCATTATAAGCCATATTCACAAGGGTTTATTAAGTTATTGGAAAAAAATTATTCTGAGGTAAAATTCAATACTTAGGGGTAAATTTTCAAAGCGCAGCATGCAGTTTTAGCTCCTGATCTCTGAGCAAAGTCAATAAGGAGCTGCAGAGCAGTACCCCTAGTCAATGCTTTGAAATTTTACTTCAAAGTCTCACCCCAGGAAGAAATTCTGTCACACACACACACACACACACACACACACACAATCAATTTGACCTCTTTAAATCTGAAGAGCTAATGTACTGTAACTACTTTCCATAAAGATTTTCGCTGTTACCTAAATCTGCCTAGCCAATCATAAGCAACAGCTTTTGGGAAAGGGAAGCAGGGTTAGAGAGGATATACTGTATTTGTAAAGGTAAAAGATTTGTTGATTTAAGCAAAAAAAAAAAACTAGCATGTTGTGTTTCTGGCCTGGTCTACATACAAAAAAAAAAAATATTGTATTTCTTCATGCGTCAACATGACCACAGTAAATTGCATTTATTAAATGCAACATCAATAATCGATAAAGATGACCCTTTCTATTATCAAGAACCAGGCAAATGATTCAAAACCAGTAAAGTGGTAGACGTTTTATACTGAATGATTTGAAGGGAAATACATTGAACATGAAGATGACTAGTGCTGTGGCATTGAAGGAAAAACATAATTATTCATTGATGTAAAGCAGCAGAGCTGGAAAGAACACAAATACAACAGTAGATCCATTAACTGCATGACAAGAAGCAGCATTCACATCCACTTGCTAAACTGTTTTTGATTCTTTAGTACCAACACACAGAGCAATCCTTACATTACGTTGCCACAGAAAACTTAAAATGTATTTTTTTCATAATGTAGCTTTCTTCCGTTATCATAATAGAGCCATCACAGTTTTTGCAAACACTGTGTGGCCTCAAACACCTGAGTACAACCATTAAATTGGCTTTTTTTTTTTTTTTTTTTTTTTTAAACAAGAGGACATTTTAAGCCTCCCAAGAGATTTGTGTTGCCTGGCAAACTCCCAGAAGGAGCCATCTATTACTGCAAAGCCTTGCTTACATATGAGGGAGGAGGAAATGATCTCAGCTAACAAAGAGGACATATTTGGAACGATGACCAGAGAATGGCTGCTTCAAGGCCATAAAAGTTAACACTGTATACTGACATAGCATTGGGTGGAATTTAGGAGCTGATGAGGCTTAGAGAATGTGTGTTCATTCATTGCAAGTGGTCCCCCCCCCCCCCTCTTCTTCTGACACCAAGTTACAGCTTAAACTCTGTTTGAAATCCTTCCACCTGCTTCCAACTCTTGAACTTTATGCAAAAGGCCCAGTTTGCTTTGCAGAAGGGAAATACAAGATGGTAGGACAAACAGGACTCAAAAGCTTTGTGAAATATTCCCTTCTTTAAATAGCAAGAGAGGAATTGACAGATGTTTTTAATTACTGCCTGGCTTATCAAACACATCAACAAGTCAAAGACAGACAGATATTTTCTCATTCGCTTTAAGGTGAAAAATCAAGAATAAAATCCTTACAATCTATATTGTAACAGTCATGCTTAATAAGTCTTTTTTTAATGTTTCATTAATACCACCAATACACTGGCTACATCACTGAAATACCACATGGTGCTATCCTGTCATTTACCTCTGATTTGAAAGACCATAGAATGACTAAGCAAGAGTTAAAATGTCAATTTAATTTAAGGTGTAGTTAATTTCATGAGGATTTATTGATATATGTAATCAAACTAAGAAGCGGATACACCTTTAGTTTTGTTTGTGCCTTCATATCAAAAGAGCTTTTAGAGAATCAAAAATATTGTGGTGGATTAAAATATGGCATTTGAATTGATCAATGGTCCAACTTCTCAGTGAACGCTGATGTTTTCCTCTTGGCTACAGTTTAGGATACATAAAACTTGACAATCAATTCTCAACTGAATGAGCAATAAGTCTTATTCCTAATTTCTTATAAACAGTATTGGTACTGAACTTGCATAACCAATATTACAATATTTCTTAATATTTTTTGCATGAATAATTAAATGAAAATGTTGTGCCTTGGCAAATTATCATATGCAGTTCACAAATAACTATATCAACATTAACTGGTCAATAGTCCAACATTTTGACATTCGCAAGGGGAAGTGCTAAATTAGTTACCAGCAACATTAATAATGGTTGAAAAAGCAGAATTATCTGTGGATGAGAAATAGGCTCTATTTTGGTAAGTCTTGAATATTACTTCAGAATTTCTTTGAAGTTGTTTCTCTTACTGTCAACATCTCAGTCCCAAGGGATGGTGGTTTGATATACATGTTATAGATTCTTCTGCAACCTTGTAGCCTGATCAAATAAAAAGACCTTTTCATTTGTGACTGCATAGGTTTTATGTCACCTCTTACCAGTTGCTTCCTCGTAACTCAGCAGTATGCTCTGGATCAGAGCCTCTCTCTCATCGCTGCAACACTAACAGGAAGAAAGTCACCCTCACAGGCCTTGCAGCTACACAGCCCCATACTTTTTAAGACAGCAGTATCTTACTGGCTATTAATATAAATATGCCCAAAGGTAGTGCATAAAAGTTATACACACATTTCCTCAGTGTCCATACACAGCACCTATCCAGGAAAACACTAATATTATTGCTTCAAAAAGAGTACCAGTGTCATAGGACATATATTTAGAACTTTGTGTATATATTTTTAGATGGTTGTGACTGTCTATGACAACATCTGAAGCACAACTCTCATTTATAAAACTACATAGTCCCATTATAAACATATATATATATGATATTAATTTGACCACTTGGGGTAAGGGACGAAGATAGCAGGGTATGGCTAAGTGTCTACTAAAGTAGACTTGGCAGTTTATTGTGAGCAAATATAAACACTGCTCTGATATTATACATTCAATCTTAGGAATGTAATTCAAACGTCAATCCTAAACTACATCTGAAAGAGGGAGCAGCTGCTCACAACAGCTCTTTTCTAGGGGAAAAAAAAAGGCAAAAAAAGCATGCACTGCATGATCTGCCTGCATATCTGCGCTACATTAAGAGCAGAAACATAGGATGGGTTCAACTGTGTCAGTGATTAATAAGAGTGCCAGGTGCAGTGAAAAAAAGTTGGACAGATTTTGTGCTCGTGATACACTAATAGACAAAGCAAGAAACTCTTACAGAAGCACTGTAACAGTCACACATACAGATGCATGAAGCATCTGTACAAGTTTCTCCTGTCCTCAGAGAGAACCACCAGAAATTTCCAATTGTTTTCCAAGCTCCTGTTTATGAGAACTGCTGCACATTTTACACAACATTTTGCTATTCTTGTGAAAACTTTGATTATTCCTCATAATTCTCTTCAAGACATATAAACCTTAGTGTAGCCATACATGACCATTCTATTAGGTTTTCTAATCTGAAGACAGAGCCATTATTTTAGTGTTTTTCTGGAACTGATAGAAAGCCAATCAGTAGCCCCTTAATAAGGGAATGCTTTTGGAGGCACGATAACCAGTACTTCTGAAGTTCTAAAAGACAAATTCATAAAGGTAATACAGAGCACACTCTGAAAGTAAGGTCTCCTATACTCTCTTCCATGTCAGATGTCAATTTGTCAAGACTGCCCCTCTGCTGCCATCTTTCACACAACATCAACATGTAATGAAATATTGGTGGCAAGGTTTAACCTCTACTGCCATACCACCACCATCTACCTCTGACCTCATGGATCAACACAATAATTTCAGAGCAGCCCCCGTATATGAAGCAGAAATAACTCTTTACTACTGCTTTCAGATAGTTTACCAGCAGTTTTACTCACAGAACACAGAAAGAACAATGTCACCTCAAAACAAATTTCTGATCATTGGCAACTGTGGCTTGAAGAAAAATTGAAATGGAGGAGACAACAACATATGGGTTCATGGAGATAAACAGAACAGAGACATTGACTCTGAAGAAGACATCAGCACACATCGTGTTGTGGGCAAGAAAGATTCACTGGTGTTTTCCAAACTGATAAATAGGTCCATATCTTCATGATCTATCTTCTCAGATTAAGTGCAAGAACCGTGGGGTTTATACTGAATCTTCTTTGACTACGGCTAAGAATAGATCAAGAGGTATTCTCAATTTCAGACAAAGTAGCACTTATCTCCCTAACTGGGATTCCATAAAACACAACCTGGCTTCGAATGTGTGGAAGAATATAATTCTTGAAAATTTATGAGGTCTGCATGGCCTCCACTAGCAAACACACTTCCAACTAACCTCTTATTAGGCAGTATGAGCAATTTACAAACCTATACAAAATTTAGAAAATTCTCACTCCTTCCTTCCTATTTTCAGTTATCATTGATCATTATATGCCTGCCACCCCACTCCCCCAACCAAAACTCAACCTGATCATGGATTATTTCCTTATCACCTTGCCAACAATTCCAGTCATGACTGTAATGATCTTCAACAGTCTGCTAATGAACCAATCCAAAATTTAAAGTAAATTGATAGAAAGCAATATGAGAAATATTTTTAATAAATAAGGATCTGTTTTGGCACAAGAGACAAACTTAGAAATATCAAATAATACCCTTATTAACTTTCTATGAGACAAAAGAAATCACCATCACAATGAAAGAACACTTGTAAGTTCTCTAACAATAAGGGTAAAGGACTGAGCACCAAAATTACATCTAACAAAAAAGAATGAGGTGTTTCACTTGCACATTCCTAGGCTGACGCAGGTGTCAGGAGAGAACAGTACGTTCTGAGTTATAAAAGACTGTAATTCATCCCTATATGCTCCATTTCTACATGGATCCTCCACAAAGCCAACTGCAATAATGTAAATACAAACCAAATCTTTTACATATGTTGAAGTGATGTGGAGACGTGTCCAGAGCTTCACGTGGGGATAATGAATGTTCCTGTACTTCTGGGGACTATGCGCACACTACATCATTTCCTCTTCTTTGCATTCTTCATGTCACCAGTCACCTCTTTTTTTTCTTTTTTTGTCATTTAATGAAGTCTTGCAAAGACAGTTTCAACAAAACAGGGCCTTGATTCTGATATCTATATCATACTGTTAACAGCTCTTAATTATGTTTGAGTGATCAAAATTCTTCCCACTGATTAGAAGTCACCTGTATTACATCAGTTCATTCTCCATTTTTTGCAAGCAGTCCTCACTGTAACAGCTCCTCTTCCACTGCTTCAATCCCCAGTGCTTGATTCTCCCTCATGAGCCTCTTAAAGGTTCTCCACCTTCTAATCAACCCCCTAGAGGCACTTTAGCAGCTAACCTGGGTGATTACAGCCACTGCTGTTGTAATTTTCTAAATTATAAATGCTTTTCTTAGTCATCAGTTTCAATTGTGCAAAGTTGCCCAACTGTAATGGAAGTTGCATGCAGAAATATTGTTGAAAATTTAATTTGCATGCAAATCTGCCCACTTGCCATCCTTTATTCTGAAGTGTTAATGTAGTCACACAGCACTGCACTCATGGATTACCAGGATTTTAAACCAAGCACTGTGACTACAACCACTTGAATCCTACACATCCTACAGTGCCCACAGAAAATTCTGCACTTAGTCTCATCCTTTACAGACAAGATGTGTGCTTGCACATCCACTCAGAAGTACAGGCTGCTGTGCACATGCCCCTTTATCTGGCACTCACCACAGAAGTTTTAAAAATAACTCAATTTTAACTATATTTATGTTGCAGATGTACAAGAAGTAGAATATGTTAATATTTTAAACATTTTAATTCAATTTTTAAAAAAAAAAAAAAATTCTTTGACCACCTTCGCTTTACTTCTCTAGTTGAAATAAATGCATCTATGGCTAAATTTTTCAGAGATGTATACACAGGTTTTATGGGGTGTTTTTGTTTGTTTGTTTTAAATCAAGGGTTTTTTAATCCTCCTTCATTCACACAGACGTGCATGTTTAAAGAAAGGCAGCTGGCACACTGTACAACACATTACTTCAGCCTGCATCAGCAAGTGCCTGTCATTATCACCTACCATGTTTTCTGTCTGATTTGTTGTATTTAAGAAGTCGTAGCTGTAGGTAATTAAAAAGTACTGCTCTAGTGTGACGAATAATCGCTGCACTTTTCCAATGCAACACAAACTGTGCAAGTCCCTTTCCTCCTCGCTTCTTAGTCTTTACAAAACAGCTGATGTGCTGATTCTTTTTATTCCAGATGTTATACTTGCAACATTCTGGATCCAATTAGTTTTATTCATATTTTTAATGTGGCACTTGTAAACAGTACAAGTACTTTCTAAGAGAAGAGTGAAAACATGTAAATGCTTATTCAAGGGTAAAGAAAATCCTCTGTTAGACAACTTTATATTTGCTTTTGAAAGCATCTCTTTCATTTTTTACTAATACACTCATACAAGAACTGAATTTTAAGCCTACATACTCTGATTTGCTGTTGAAGGACCCTCACTACAGTAACTTTTTTCCAACACCTAACTGAAAAAAAGCAGAAGCTCTAAAGAATCACATACTTCAAATGTTTAATATCTGCTTGTGTGTTTTTGAATCTGACTTAGTACCCTCAATCCACTGCAACTTCCCTCCAGCCCACTGAAGCAGATGAGCACAATACTCTTCACAGACAAAACTATTTTAAGGGAAAATATATCCATTACCATTAACAAGAACTGCATGGCAAGATAAAGAATAATCCAGACTCATGCTTCAGACAGGACAATAAAACCTAAGCACTATTAATTTAATGAAAAGGAAAACATTTGTCTTAATGAACCAACAACTATTTTGCAAGCATTTCAAATCTTCAAAGAAAGAAAACAAGATTCTTGCTAACAAAACACGTACGCTAATTCTTACAGTGTAAGGTAGAAACATGATTATATGGCTCTATCTACTGTTAGACAAACTAGGAATCTGTAGTACCCAAGTCACATGTAAAAAGAACTTCTCAGAAATAACTTGGGTATTCCAGGCTCTCTTGGAGTCAGAAAGATGCAACAATGCACTCAACTGTGTTTGGGGTTCTTGGGTTTCTCTGGGTGGGTATTTTTGTTTTGTGGGGGTCTCTATTTTGTTTGGTTTTGTTGGTATTTTTTGTTTGCTTGTATACTAATAAAATTCTAAGGCCCCTTAGTTGAATCATGGAATAAAGACTCTGGAAATGAAATAGGTCATAATAGGTCAAGCATTGTCACGGTTCTATGTTTTTTTTTTTTTGTTTTTAGTTTTTGGGTTTCAGTATTCCACATCAAAACATCATGTAGTGTACGGGGCATTAAAGTGTCACTGCCCTAATCCCAGCTACCTATCCCTGTGCATTACAGCAGTCACGGGATCTGGCCCTTCCGGGTGGGGGGGGCCGCTCTCTTGCTGCCTTGCAGTGGGTGCTGGAGGTGCTTTCCTGGCCGTTCCAAGCTTTTCAGGTTTGACTCAGTCCCGGGAACTCTCTCTCTCTCATCTTGTCTGATTTATTAATCTCAATTTCAATTAAATTGTATTATATTTTGTTATCTTGTATTCCGATATTATAGCAAAATAAGTTTTCCTCCATAGATTGTTGCCGCTGTTCTTTTCCTCCCTTCCTTCCTTCCCATTTTTGTGGGACTGGGGTGGGGGGGGGGGGAGGGCAAAGGCCTGTCGCCCCTGTCACGGACATAGATTGATCTGGTCAACTCCGTGACATTTATGCATGACTCAAACTGGCTCTGACTGCTATGTGAACCAGTGCAGTAATGAGCATTATCACTTAATTTGGCATTTTTAGTTAAAATGCTCTTCAAAGCATTTCCATGCATTCAAATAGTCTAAAATACCTTCAAAACATTTCATGACTACTACAAGAAAATTTCAGAACTAGTGACAATCATACTTTTCTGGTAACTTTGCACCAATTTTGATACTGAAATAAATTTTGCAGTGCTAAAGAACAGAAAAAAAACAAGTCAGTACATATTTCATATTCCATAAAGAAATGCAAGGCAAGACAATTTTACAACCTGCAGACTTACAGCTAACAGGATTTGCAAGACTAAAACAATATATTGCTAATTTTGTTTTGTTTTCTTTTTTAAAGTATTATCTCATTCAACCACACCTGGAGAAAATCTTTAAAGGAAATATGGATTAAGAACTCCAGTCCTCTCCTGCTTCTCATTTCAACTGATAGAAGAAGAATTGTATTCACATACCTAACCTCCAATTATTTTTACAAGAGAACTTCTTGTGGAAATAAACTGACCAAAGGCTTTAACAACAACGGTCTCTTAAGTTCTTTTAGAATTACTCATTTTTTAAGCATTCACTGAAAAACAATAAAACACCCCCGCATATTACACCACGTATGTTCCCCTTCTGAGGAGTTAACTCCATATCTCCGCTGCTGTCAGGCAGAGGACACTTCTATCAAGGTAGGAGTAATGCAGCCTACAAGTTTTCAGCATACCTCACAAAGCAGAATCAAGAACACAGGTTTACTTCACTTACTTTTGAACACAGCATGAATTACAGGTATAGACAATAAGTTTGACCGCATTGATAATTCATAGGAAGAGGACAAATTATCTTTAATCGCATTTCTCCAGCAAATCTAATTTTTAGCTTCCCTGTATCCGAGTTCCCATCAGAGCATCCTGACCAGCTGCAAACCCACCCTGCCCACACTCAAGAGAATTGCACTTCACAAACTTGCCACACGGAGCCACCCCCACTTTAACAGCACATGACTTCTTACAGATTTAAATGAATTACGTTCAGGTGAAGCTTTCTCACTCAGCAGCAGTCCAGGCGGAGGCTCCTGAGCAGTGTACCTGCTTTGAACAAAATTCTTGGTGGTGTTGTTTTGTGGCTGTTGTTTTTTAATGCAAAAAAATGCAAAATGTAAGGGAAAAATCAGTAGGGCATTGTTCTCCATACTTAACATCTCTCTACATGTCTTGCTGCTATAGTTAAGTAATTTTAAAAACTCCCAAATAACCTTACATAGGTTTGTCTATAGAATGTGACCAAGCAACAAAAACAGAAATGAAAAAGTGTTTTGCTTTGTAATATCTACTTAAAAGCATAAGAAAAACCATAAAATTTTATCTTCAGTAACTTCAGTTTAGGATTTGTCTTATCTAAATACTTTCCTGTATAACACAAATTCAAATACAAGCCATCTGCATTACACAAAACGAACACTTCCAGCATACCTTCAGGTCTGCATTAGTGGGAACTCTGCATACAAAGGAAAAATCCACATGCCTTACAGAGCAGAGTTCTCAAAATGCTTCTGCTGTTATGACACAGCAGTGACTGCCAAGCTCCTTCAGCCCAGGGTTCAAGCACAATGACTCTGAGCAGCTTCACATCCCTTCTCAGAGTCTCAGCATCTGCCAGCCTCTTCCATTTCCTTCCTGTACATTTTATCTGTGCTTTTATCTTTTCCTCCCTTTATTTTGCTTTATCTATTTTCGACAATAGTGACTAGCACAGTATAACAGCATTATATAAGCTTTTTACAGTGCCATGTTTTGCTTTACAGAGTGAACATAAATGAGGAAACACTAACTTAAACTCTGACAGCCAATGCTGGATGTATCAGCTCGGCCTATAAATAAGCACTGATCACCTCCATTTTATTGAACTCATTTTCCAGGCAAGCAAAGACCACAAGATTCCTCTGCAAATTTTCCCTTTACACTCTCCAGCAGTGCTGCTAGTGTCAGCCACGACAGATTTATAGCCTATTCATTCATGGGAACAAAAACCCTGCCAGGGCTGGTCATGCAACACGCAGTAGCAGTTAGTTCAGAAGATAACAGCTGCAATACCTCACTTCCTTATTCAGCACTCTACAGCATACACTACTTCAGAGATAATAAATGCTTCTTGTTTGTATTTCTTGAGCAATATCGGAGAAAAGGGTCCACATTACAACAGTATGAAGTGGCACTGCAACACAGGGGGATTAATCAGTGTTTTCCTTGTATTTATTCCTTCTCCAGCTTTATAGTTTTATAACTGACATTAGAAAGTTACTCTTGACTATTTTTATATACTGTCACTACCAGGGACAGTCAAATATTTAAATTTTGAATTTAGTGCCCGTTTAATTTAAAAGGTTATTTTGAATTATTTTGAGTACCAAGGACTTATAATACGCGGTGCTTTAGCAGTGAGAAAGCTTCACCATTTGTCAGGATTAACCAGTTATTCTCCTTCACACTCACAGTTAAAAAGTGAGCTTAATCTGAAACAACTGAACTACAGATCATAAAATTACTAGATCCCTTTCACTGTATTGAAAAGCAAATTAAAGTCTGCAATGAGTTTGTAAATATTCCTTAATTGCAATACGATGCAGCAGAGAGGAGATACCAGACCAATAGCAACAGTACTGTTTTTGGAGGTGGTGCTCAGAGCCATCAATTTTGGAAGAGCTGCTCTTACATAAAACATCCATTTGGGACACTGGGTAGCTTTTTAAGCAATGCACTGTGGTCTTTTCGCAGATGATGCAAACCTTTGCCCTCTTCACAGATGTTTAAGTGGGTCTGCAGTAGCTACACTGTCGGCTCTTCTGCAGTAGCCCACTTCTCCCATTGAATACGTTAATATTACACCAAGCTCTAGAGAGCGGGGGCTAGAGCCAAGGCCCATCTGTGAGCAACAAATGAGTATTTTCACAATCCCATTGAATGACACTGCACTGACATGTAAAGTGAAGTGAACTTCTAGAAACTTTCAATTTCCATCTTTTTTCACCTCTCTATTGCAAGACAGTATTGTCCAAATGAAGCTCAAAAGTGATCCTATAAAATTACAGTATAGTCAAGATATTTTTTTTTTAAATATATTTTTAGGTTTTGAGCTGAAGGCTGAACAAATTTGTCTCTTACAGATCTTTAGTAGACCTGGATTTCTAATCTTCAAAAATTCTGCAACCTTGGTCTTCTTCAAGAAAGAGAAACTTTTATTCCTTTGCCAACAGTAAACACAAACTGGTCTGTAAAATAGCTGTACAAACCACAAACATTTAGCATCTTAAATTTCTTATAAGCTTTAATTAAAGAGTCACAATCCACTGTCCCAGCTTTTTTTTTTTTTTTTTTTTAATTTGAACAGATGCCTGTATCTCATGGCATATTGAAATGTATATGCCTGTAAAGGTGGAAAATATGGGAATGATTAAGAAAAAACAGACTCTGAAGTAAGCAAACTATTAGCTATGCTAATTAAAAAATTAACTTATCCTTTACAAATCTTATCTCTCTTTTCATACCACACCATACAGCTATCTTACTAGATCAGACCCAAGGTCTACAGCATTGAAAATTCCAACACAAATGGCTGCTTGGACCACAAGAGCAATACAACCCACTGAAGACATTCCTGGATACCCTCCTTAAAGTCAAGCACATGCTCTAGCAACATGCAGAGAGTCTTCCAGATTTAACCCCAAATCTCCTACTTCAGTCGCTTTTACTCCATGAAATGCACAGAAAATATGAGATCAGGCAGCAGTTACTGTAACTTCATTCTTTGCTAATCAATCAGGTTTTATTGTGTAGACTCTGGCTCAACTCATAACGCTGGAAGGAACCTAACACAGCAGTTTAAGATTTCACCAGTTTAATAACCCTTGCTAATTGAAGGCAGAGGGAACCCACACACTGTATTGAGGTTTTTATTACCCAACCTTCTCCTATGGGGGTTAAGGAAAGGAGAAAAGATCAGAATTTGAAAGAGGGAGGGAGAGGACTGTAGATAAGTAAACACCCCAATCATTCATCCCTGCATTGGTTGTTCTGGCAATATAAACTTAAACATATCTATATACAGTTAATTGTACAATATATGTACAGAAGCTTTTATGAAGGAGCCCATTTTACTGATGAAAACTAGCCACCTCCTGATGCAAAACTAGGATTTTTCCCAGTCAGCATAGAAATACATTCATTTTACGTGTAATTGTTCTTCTCATTCAAATCACCTCACATAACAAATGCTAGAAGACATTATATAGTTCATCTGCTAAGCAGTCTCTTTATGAGCTGAGGCTTCAGTGCTTTAATGGGCAAATTGCCTGATTTAAGTAAATCATGTCACCTCCATCCAAGTAATCATATTTGTTGCAGACTTGCTGACCTCATCTCTACACTAAAAACAAAAACATTTACATTTTCAGCTTGAGATACTTAGTTCAAATGATTTACAAACAGGTTGCAATGAAAGCTGATTTCAGCCTACACCAAAGATATTACTTAAGTCCTTTGTTGACAGAGTTTACAGATATCTAATTATTGGTTACTGTCATTAAAACAGAGATGACATTTTTGCACAAAGAAAACAACTTGTGAGATAAGTGCCCTAAGGTTACCACTACAGTTAGAAAAATGTTAGTCTCAGGGAAATGGTTAAAAAGATAAAATTACGTATCTGCTGTGATAATAGGTTTCAGGGTAGGGTTGGGTTTTTTTGGTAAACATTATTTCCCCCTCTGCTTCGTACAAGAAATCTCTTACAAGAGGCTTTCCACAGCATTACGCCATAACTTTCAAAAACATGGAATGTTTCTAAAATCGCTCCAGTTAACCAGTTCTCTGAAATTTCAAGCAAATTTTGAGCAATCAAACAAAAAGATGTTAATGAAGCTTTAAAAAAAATACACATATTTAGATACATTTGTAATTTAATTTCAAATTTGAGGTACAAAGGTAAGATTTGAAGAAATTGGGCAAGATTTCAATGCACAAGCCTAGTGGGGCTCATAGAACCACTGGATTTTGCTTATTCCATAAGGAAAAACATTTTTAGGTCACCATCCAAGCTTTCCTCCAAAACGAAGTAAGCTTTTTTCCTAAGTTTATACAGCTCAGAATCCTTCATAACAAGCCCCTTCAACTGTTTTTAGTAGTAGCACAGAATCCCCCAAAATGGCTTTCTTTTTTAGCCCTTCTTCGGGTAAAAGAATGCCTACTTCTAGTGCATACTATTTGTTCTGATTAAGAATACTTAGAGTGGAGGAGAAAAACTGAAGATGTAAAAAAAAAAAAAAAAAAAAAAAAAAAAAAAAACACACACAAATAAGGAAAGCTCAACTTTTTTTTCCTTCAGATCCTTTCTGCAAAGTTCTCTCCACAACATTTCCCTTTCATCTGTTTACTGAGATTGTTCCAGAAGAATCAAAAAAAGGGAGAGAGTGAAAAAGCTCTCTAGGCAATAGAATTAAAGGTGGTAATAGATGAAATATAAAGGTGATAATTGACCTCAGTGGTCAATCCAGCTTTAAATTCTTTGACACTTGATTTAATGATTAAAAAAAGTTTCCAGCTGGTCACAATGCATCATCTCAGTAAAATCTGTTTGCTAAATACATAATTATCTCCTACTAAAGATCTCAAATAAATTCTTTGGAAATTTATAATAACAATCCTCAATCTTGTTACCCAGCGTACCAAAACAGCAGCCCAACATGACTCCTGGCTAGGGGTTCCAATACTCCTAAGCGCGTATGGGTGAAAGATATTTCTTTTTGCTCCTCTTTCATACTCCTCCTTTCTCCAATTCAGCAAAGGTTCCTATGTGAAGCACCAGTGAAGGTGCTGAAACTGAGAACATTAGCGTCTCATTTACTATGTACATAGAAAAAGCTTAAGCTAAATCTTTTTTCCCATCCATACAATGTGCTTTTAGTGCCAAGCAGCTACATGACCGTCCATAAAGTTTTGGACACCCTGTATCACATTCTGGAATACACTGTACAATGGATTAGATTTTCTTGTCAATCTTTTTTCCTTAAATATGCTTTCTATCTTTGCCGATAGATTTTGCAACATCTTCATTGGTAGTACAGAAGTTGTATCCTTTAAAAATGGTATCATAATTGTCTTCATCTTTAGACAAGAGTCTGGATTAACGGGTTTGTAGAAAAACAAACCTTGTAAGTGATGCCTATCTGATGCCCTTGCATGCTAAAATGCAAGCATGCCTATATGATATTTTTCATTATTACTCATTAAAATCAACTTTAGAAGCTAACCATGAAATCGAAGAATGTTACCAAATATTTGCGTCCACATCTTCAAATAAAAAAAAAAAAATCAAGTTTGGGCTACTGATGATAGATAACACCTAATATTTCATAATTTGAGCTCAAATTGTTACCTTGAAGTTGCGCTTAGGTCTCTTATCTCTTGTTCCCCATAGTATACAGTAATCAGTGACAGCATCTATTAATTCACAAAACAGAAACAATAATAGGAACTGGACATAACTATTTTGAGTACAGCAAACAATATGCTCAGTTATCTTTGATTGTGAATCTAAAACCAAAAATATTGTGTTATATGGCTTCATGAACAGCTAAAGCAACTTGAGTTTAAACCATCACTTTCCAGAGCCATCTCAGAACCTCAATTCTGAGACACCCTATACAGTCCCTTAAAACAGAGACTGCTACTTTCTAAAAAGATGTTATGGTTTGTGACTCTTATTTTCTCAGTTTAAAGAGACAATTCTCACATGAAGTGGCCTCCTTCTCACACCTGAGTGCACTTTATCTACCTCAGAAACCACAGAGAAGGCTGGAACAAGCAGACCTCAAGTAGAGAGAATCTCTCTCAATTTTCTCTCTGTTGTCATAACTCTTTCCACACGCCATTGTTTCATCTTCAGCTACGTGGCACGTGAATTTTCATAAGAGCTACAGTGTTCTGCAATCACCTCATTTTTGTGGAAAAAAGAAAATAATAAAATGACCTGGCCAGAGACTTCATGTGTCTGTACCTGCTGATAACAGATCTCTTTACCTCAATAGTAATATTTATTTTTCTTTTTAAAGTCAGTTACATTTCTCATTGTAAAAAATTACCCTCATCACCCAGATGTATTGATTATTTGTTTCAGGGTAGCATTCTAAAGGAGCATTCATGAAACTTCAATAATGATTCATTACATCTGATTGATATGTAATGGAATCACTATCCAACATTTGAAGCACACAGTAAAGGAAATCCACAAGCAATAAAAGCTTGTAACAGAAAATATGTTTGAGGCCTTAAATGTCCCAGACAGAGAAGCAGATCAAACACTGCTCAAATAACTCAAGTTGTATCAGAAGTGTAAAGCTATTCCAGGCATATACAGCAAAAACTTGGTCTGAGTTGCAAGTTGTTTGATTCATTTTCAGAATAATAAAATAGTCTCTTTTTCCGCAGTTTCACTTTTCCCTAAAATGAAGTTATGGCATTTTCACGTTGGGAAATTTTCCCTCCTTTGTATATCTAGAGTGCATTCTTTCAGTTTGAAGGTCTGATCTTTTTTATACACTGATGTCAGAAAAATGATAGGTTAAATTTGTCTAAACCACACTGCTTTTGACCAACATCATCATTAGTTTAATATATAAATACATATTTAAACGTATGCACTAATCAACATCCTGTTTTTGCTTGTCAAGAATTTGCATTTACATCAAATCTCTTTCCTCCCAACTTTAAAGATCAGAAGATATTCTTCAAAATTGTAAGAGATTGCAGCATACAGTTTTCTCATTTAAAGACATTCAGGCTAGAAGCATGACAGAAACCTTATTTTATATGACCCTCTGCTCTGTGGAATAGATAGAAACCTCCACTAAAACTTTATTTTGTAGACTTCTAATGACTACAGACCCATTAGACCTTCCTTGTAATTGATATCTGCCATGTACAAGTAATAAGGTGCACTCTGTAAAGGTCTTCTAATGATCATCCTCCCTGATGCAAGGGATAATAGCCAGTGTCATGAGTTGAGGTTAAATAAACTGTGTGTAACTTTATGGGATGCTAATTAGAAAGCAGGTGAATACAAATAAGAAGCAGAGAGGATATGTGATAAGACAGAAGGGGAGGAAGGAAGAGCATGAGCTCTAACTGCCAGATAAAAAGACAGTCTTCCTTCTCTGAGCTGAGATTTTTGAAGCTATGTAATAGCCCTGACTAAGTGAAGCTTTGTATTAAAGAGCAAAAGGTATTTAAAATTCTATTTTAAATTTTGTAAGGTGTCAAAGGAAAACAGACGCTGTTTTCAATCTTATTTCTGTCCCTTTTGAACAGAAGGCTCTTAATTTTAGTTATATTACTTCTTTTACCTGAAATCCTCTTCTCTGGAGTTCACTTGCTGTCTATCTCAGCACTTTCTTCCTCTTTCCTTTCTTCTCCTTTTCTTTATAGAGTTGTCTATGTCGTCCCTTTCACAATACATTCATGTAAAGATGACAGTGAAACTCTTCAGCTCACCACAGGATGCTGTTACTGACAATTATAATTAGCACGCTATCACGATCACTGAAGGAAAGAACATGTTACAGCCCCACTATGGGTTGTTGCCTCTTCAATTGCTTATACCATTGTTCTTGAGATCTTGTTAAAATTATATTTAATGACTGCTGTTTAGATTCGTTTATCATGAAACCTTATACACACAGGTTATTCACCCATTTAGTTTGCCATCTCCCTTCTATCATCTTCCTTTTTCATTAACTGCCCGCTAACAGGAAATTCACCTGCTAACATAATTCATTCTCTACACTAGTATGTCTTTATTACTTAAATGCACATAACATTTGTTTACTTCACTGATTTATTGCTGAAGATTACTGTTCGTATTTTCCTCACTTTGTTTTCCTTCTCAACGTTTTGGGGATATTGGCTGAACAATTGTATTCTAATCAATACCGAGATTAAATGGAATCACACACTTCTCCAACATATGTTTATTCTTGTGCTGAATAGAGCAACCATTCACTTTCAAGTATTTTCAGTTTTGCTGGTTAGAATTAAAGCAAATGTTTACTGCTTGTTGTATGTGACTATTTTCTAATGATTATGTATATACTTAAAAGAGAATTGCACAGTATTACTTATCAGTTGCCCAATTCACAGTCATTCTGCTACCCAAGAAGGAATCTTCCAGACAATTCAAGTTAGTTCTGCTAGGAGCAAGGAACTGAGGTAGAGGGAATCACAAGTCAAAAACAGCACTCAGACACACATGTACGTGTGTACCAAAGCTGCCAGTGTGCAGCCATACACTTAGCTGTAATAAATATTAAAGCTGAATAAATATTCCTATATATATATTCATAATCCTGTGAACTATACAGTGTCAATTCAGGTACTCATACTTGGCATTCAGTAGTTTGGTTCTAGTAAATGTATGAATTATTCCAGATCCACAGAATGACAACAGGCAAGTTCAAGATGTCGTTAATTTTCACTGGACGTACAGCTGATGCAACACTGTCTTAACTCTGCAAATAAATAAGCACTACTGAAGTATTCCAGTATCTGCTGCACATACATGTTCAGGAGTTCACTACTTGCTTTTCTCCATGCAAGGAAAAAGGATTTACTGAACTGACGAAAGACAAGAACAGTCAGAGAAAATGACTATACAGCATAGTGGAAAGGAAGGAAAAAGTTGTAAATATGCAGAATTGAGCAAGTGCCTCCTGTGGACTCAAAGCATTTCCTTTTCCTAGAAAAACTTCTTTCTGCATACTGTCCTAAAACATGCATCATACTTGACTTCTCCTGCCTCAACAACATAATTCCTTCTCCAATTCAAAAACACTCTCAGAACATGCTTTTATGCTATTTATTTTTCTTATCTCTGCTTATTTAGAGACCTCCACGCAGGGCTTCAACCTGACTACCAATAATGTCTCCATGAGGTGATAAGCCCAATGCAGTGGGGACAAAGACTGAAGTACTTGTAGTTTCAGGCACAACATTTTCTTAGTAAGTTTCTGTAGCAGTTGTTTCTGTCAAAATTGTCTAAATTAACATATCAAACTCACTTGAAAAAAATTCATTAAATGAAGGAAAAATATTTTCATCTTCTAAACTACCAGTCTTTTGCTACCCTCTCTTCACCTTTCACATATGCAAAAGGCAAACAAAATGACGTTCCAACAAGACACACTGGCATATTCTCTTATAACATTTTATCCAACTCAGTAAATTCTCGGCAGTTTTGACAACTACAAGCATATGTGATTCTTTATTTTATTGATGCATTGTTTCATTTTCTTTTCTTCTTCAAGGATACCAAACACTACATTCCCATATTCCGAATTTCTAAGCATAAAAACTTTCCAGGCACACATCTTGTTTTGATCACGCATGCTCCAGAACTCCACATACTGAAGAAACACTTTGAATGGCTGACATAAGGTTCCTAACCAGAGGGTCAGCACTGGCAGGCTACATGGCTGCCACCCACACAGGCTCCCTAGCAGTAGGAAACTTCTCAAGCATTTCAAACATACTGAATGTAATGGCACCATAAAGGGATTGCATGTATCACAGGCAACGTATTTAGCCCAGTGTTAAAGACTAGATATACAGATAAACACACACAGCTCTGTGGTGGTCAGAGATCTCATTTGGTGCTTTCTCCCTCTGTGGCACATGCTGCCTTTGACCTTAATAGTTAAAACGAATCCCCCCTATTACTCATATCCTCAAGCACCTCTAAAATAATCTGACAGAATGTAACCTACAGTAAACACTGTTTCTGAACTAAATGATACCCCAGCACAGAGGGACACCGACTGAAAACATTCTCTATTTCCTGATTCTGCTACACTGAGGACCTGTAAGCAGCAGCATCCACATTATTTGTTTCAGATGCCACCATGTGCTCATGGGAGATTCAGGGCAAGGGGCACACTTCGACTCTTCACATGCCAAGAGGAAGAAAATCAATTTCAATACCCAGGGGGAGAAATTACTACAAGAGAAGGTCACTCAACACTACAAGCTGCTCCATTATCATGCAGTCTTGGAAGGAATCCTAAAAAAATTAGGTAGCTGTTGAGTCTTAGCTGCTAAATTACAATAAGTAACCTGGATTAATGTGAAAGTTACATAGGGGAACTAAACCAAACTAGGCAAGATCTGCTTACCTATGTTTGTTCTGTTAAAGAATTTAGACTAAGAAGTTGTTTGATACTGAAGGTCAGTAATTTGCACACAGTAAAAAAATCATTCTCACAAAACAAGAAGAGATTCACGCCAAGTTGAGATGGCTGCTAATGGACAGTAGGGCATCCCTGGTGAAAACCAGTCCAATATCCACTAATAACCACCAGTCTAATAACCACTCTTAATATTCCAAGAATCTCCTCTTCTTTAGAAATTAGCATGTTCATTCAAAGCATGTTCTTCAATTATGCACATACAATTTTTGGTGGCTAAAGCTCTACTGAAGAAATGTACAGCCCGTACCAAATTCAACCATGTGTAAGTGGCTTTGCAAACAGAAAATAAACTGGCAGAGAAACAACAACTGTAAAAACAGTAAAAACAGTAAAAAGTTGATCATTTTAGCCACATTTTCTTTAACCAGCAAGCATTCAGAAGAGCAAAGGAAAGCACATTCCAGAACAGACAGATACTGTCATAAAAAAGCTAAATATGACAAACAAATATCAAAATCGAAGTGCTACTAGACATCCAACTAACCTTAACATGGATTTAAAGAAGCTCATTTTGTACAAAAATCAAGATCAAATGTAGAAAACAAAACTGCAAAGCGAGACTATAATTAGCTAGTAAAAAGTGAACTCATCCATACACAATGAAATGCTCACTATTGACAAGTACCTCAAACATATTATTAATTTCACAATATTTCACAGTTTTTTGTTCTTCTTTAGAGCTTTTGTCACTGGATAATGTGATCCTAAAAAAGCACCATTCACCTAACAGTCATGTGTTGTTTTTTTTTAAGTTACTGTGAACATGGAAGCATAGAAAACAAGACTTCAATTTCATCTTAACTTACATAAGAAAACAAAATAAGTGAGTTTTAAGGCCTTACTCATGACGCCTAAGTGCTTGGTCAGACTCAATATCCTAAGTGAGGATTAGAATTTAACTAAAATAAGTCTAAAAGAACACTTATTTTGTAACCAGGATTACAAAATAAGGGCATACACCCAAAAACAGCCCCACTTGGGTTATATTATTTTCCCTGAAATACTCCCACACCTGTCATTCTTATGTAGATGCCAGCTTTTCTTAAAAAGGTTTCTTCTCATTGCTTTTTCATTTTCCCTGACATCACAGGCTAGATGCACAGAAACTGAACCACAATACCATGCTCAAGGATGACAAAAGAATGGACGTAAAAGGACACCAGGTACTCTCTCAACTCTTTGGAATAGGGCTGGAGAACACCTGCGTGAGATACCTGGGAGGATTTAGAATGATTCAAGAACAGAAACAAGTCAGTGGAGAATATTGGATCAGAATTTGGAAGCAGTTGAAGAAAAACAGGGAAGTTAGCTGGAGATAGGGCTGCACTGGGAGACTGAGCAGCATTAAAAGGCACCAAAACGCACTTTGATTAAAACTTCTGCTTTGAGTTTCACTGTGTGTAATTAATTATGGCAACACACAGCGCGTGATAAATGCTCTGTGAACACTAATGAAAAACACTCAGCTGCAAAATATCTTTGAGTCTAGAGACTGACAAGTTGACAGCATAGAATAGCCCTGAAGCTTGTATGCCATAGATGCTGAAAATCGCAGGTTAAATCTAATGCAGTCTAACTCGCTCTCCCTTTGCACCATCCAATAATATTTAATCATAACTCAGAAGATGAAACAAAGTCCCTTCTGTAAGGGGGAAAGGCAAACTACAGACGTCAGCAATATTTTTTTTTTTTTTTTTTTAAACAAAGCACAAATGATAAGTAAACATAAAATTAACCCAAAATCTAGTAGCACCTCAGCAGAACATCTCATCACATTTAAAAGCACTACATGTAAATGAAGTGCAGAATGGAATTTTCAAGAGTCTGACTTTTAACATGTTGTAAACAGTGCTGCAGGCATGAAGATTTTATGGATTGTATGTACATGTATCTTGATTCGCATGCAAACATTAACACACTTTTTTCTTCTGTACCTGGCATGAGATGGAAAACATTTAAATCCTGTCCTGTACCAACTCAACTGGGATTAGAATAGATTTGAAAACAAGGCCAAGACAAAACATAGAATTTATATAGACTCCTTAACAGTCAATATTTATTTTAAAAAAATCATATTTGTTTCCAATATACATATTAAAAAAAAAAAAACATGTTTTTACTTACTGTACTAAAGAGAATTTTAATGACATCTATTCTGGACATTGTGTTACACCAAGTGTAATGCCAAGTTCAGTCAAGACTGTAACATAAAATTGGTAGCACCATGTTATTTTACTTTTCCTATTTAATTTTTTAGTCACTGAGTGTGTACACTGTGCTTCTCTTGGGAAATTAACTATTTTTCCCCTAGTTGCTACCCCAAATGGAATGCACAAGATACGTACGAATTTGCACATTATGTAGCCAACATCTCTTTGCAGTTCTATTTTTCCACTCTGTAATACATTAATTGAGTGTCCCTATGGCCCAGAGAGTGTCAAAGCACAATGGGAAAACACAATACCTGCACTAATAGAAGATTTTGCCAATAGCTGTTCATAGCCAGCTATGATTTTTGTATTCCACCCCAGATTAAAATGCAAGCAAACCAGAGTTCAACTTGCTTCTGCCCTGTAGCCTCCAACTAGTACAGCAGTGATTATCTACTCCAGGTGTTAAGATCAAGAAACCAAATTGCTTCAAGATCTTTCCTAAAATGTCATTTTTTGTTTATATATAACTTGGATTGATTTATTAATTGCATTAGTAACAACATAGCCAATATAACAATCATTTACATCAAAATTGAAAAAAAATAATAATAACTTTCTTTTTTGAGAATGCTTTGACTTTGGGGCATAAAAACACACAGGAAATAGAGAGAACCTGAAGCTTCTTGTGAAACTCTTAAATACTAACAGGTTAAAAACCAATCATCTATACTATTCCCTCGAATATTAATTCATGCATAGAGGACAGAATTATCTATTCATTTTCTCCCATGCAGTAAATTAATAGATGTAGCAACAACAGGCATCTGTACCTTTCCAGGACTAGCAGTTTATTTGGCCCAAAGGATATATTCCTCTTGAGAAATCAACAAGATCAAAAGCATAATGAGAAATCCTGTGGGGCCTTATACTACTGCCTGGTATTTCCTGATATTTCCCTACTTATATATCAGCATGCAACTGATAAAGTACATTTTTCTAGCTTCACAACTTATGTTGTTATAACCTCACCTTGGAACCCTTCACAAAAGCAAGGAAAGATCCAGTCATGGACAGCAATGGCTTTAGACTTTCCACTTCAGAATTCTCCCCCTCCCCCCCCCCCCCCCCAATATGGAAACTCACAGTTAGCTTTTTCTATTAGGAAGACAGGCTGAAACCTATCTCCAACTGTTCTGTCAGCACAGGAAAACTACTCTCGAAGAAATATTTAAGTAGCCACTCCATGATGGTGCTTGTCCCAGCTATCAAGTCCTACATAACAGCCTATACCCAGGACAGCAAGGTGTTTTAAGCATTTTAACAATCTAATTCAATGCAAGAAATGGCAAATGAAACATTCTGTATGCTAGAAGGAATATGTAACTTGAGCACTGATGTGTCTCGCATCCAAGGCAGAGCACTGAAAATACAAGATACCTCCAAGGTATTGTAAGCACCTTTCTAGTATCTTCCTCCTCCAAACAACTTGCCACTCCACTGTCACTCAAGCAATAGTTAGCTCACATATTAGCTAAAGATCATCTAGAGAACATGCAGTTAGCCATCTTAATCCCACAAGATTTCCATACAAGAAACACTACCAAAACAAGTGACCTGATTAACGCAAATAGGTTTCTGAACTATGTATATACCTAGCTCAAATGAAACATAAGGAATGGTATCCTGGTACCACTAGACACTATTTAGGACACTGCATTCACAGTGTTTACAAGAGAACGTTTTAAGATTTTTTTATTTTTTTTTTTAAAACATTTTTCTAGTGATTTCACACACACAAATGCACACCTTGTCTGGCAGTCTTCAGGGTGGGTTTTGTGAATCAACTCTCAGTACAGTGCTGTTTTTCCTAAGAGGCAGCAAAACCGCTTCTGACAAGTTCTTCGCAACGCCAGGCAAAGTATTGCTAGGAATAACAATAATCGTATACATCAAAAATTCAACTCACCCAGCTGATGAGCGTCTCACAACAGTGGAACATTCCTTCTCAGGAAACAGTCCTCATCCAGGACGTGTTCTCCCTTTGGAGGCTAGCCCTTAAATGAGCCCAGGGAGGGGTGGCTCACCCCTCCCAATGAGGTGGGAAGCACCTCAATGAAGTCAATCACTTGTGTCTGTACTTCCGGAGCCAGCCACCCGCTTCACCAGGTGCTCAATCATCAGTTCAGGCCCTGACATAACCAGTTCCCCTACAGGTGCAAATTATCACTCTCATTTGTGGCACTGTTTTTTCATTTGTGGCACCTGGTATGCTGGCCTTCTGCATTCACCTAACTTCTTGCCTGCTTGCCTTAGATATACCACAACAAAAACTTACTGATCTCAACTGAAATTATTATGTTCTGTTCCATAATTTCCTGAAGCTGCCACTTTTTCCCAAGACGTAACACTACAATGTTTTGCATTATTATTGGTGACCCCAATATCTTTGTCTTCAGAAACAGAGTGGAAGTAAGAAAAGCAGCAGACATAGCACAAAAACTGCAACTTCATCTGCTTTGAGATAATCATATGCTACAGCCTTACTTTCTGATAATGCCAAAGTCCAAGTAACAATGTTTTTTCTGTTAATCCAATGTTTATTGTGGTATTATTTACACTCTGACACACCAGCTGACACAGTGTGACCCCTGCAGTCTTTAAGCAACAAACTGCAAAGGAAACATGACTGCTGTAACACTGGAATGTAGACAAACCAGATACAGTTTGTGTCATGTAATGCCCTTTTAATGCAGTCAAACCCAATTCAACTGACTTTAGATCCATAAACCCTCTAGAGGCCGATGACATTCTTCAGCAAGAACTCCTGGCTGACAACAGCAAGCCAGACTCTACACTTACCTCTGTTATATGAAGACAGCATATATTTGCTTCTTTGGTCACTGAAGCTTTTCATTGCATCTCTGGCAAAACTGAAGCAAAATATATTACCTGAAAAACAACACTACTATTCTCACGTACAAAAAGCAGTGATTAAATATTGCTTTTGATACAAAGCATAAAGGAGTCAGAAATCTTGGGGTAGCACCATGCTATACTTCCTTTTAATGTTCAGACATGTATTGTTCCACTAAAGCAGTACACCTCTATACTCAGAATAGTACTTAAGGAATAGTAATAATATTAAAAAATAATGTTCACCTTTAATCACCACTGGCATAGTTGCACTTTGCCTCAGAAGGTACTGCTTGAAATCAGCTACGCAACCAGGAACAGAAACGAAGTCCTGTCTTGCAATAGCTCCTGAGCAGTATTCCCAGAGCTTGTAGGACAGCTCAGACTGCAGTGAATATATGCTTCTGGGCATCAGAAAATTAAACCTATATGCAAGCACAGTGAAATGCATCACTAGAACTTTACTGCCTGTAAAAACAAGCCACATATTCCACTTTTCCTTTCAAAGTTGGAATAGTGCTGATCATTTTTCCTCCAATATATTCATGTGAACAAGATATTTCATCTCACAGATTTTACCCCAGTTCTGTCTGTGCACATTTTAAATAAATTAAGACAAAATAAATCCATTTTATTGTATTATTTTGTGCCACCTCTATGAAATAACGCTCATCTCTGTATTTTGTAAGGGATGTTGACATGCCTAAAAATGGTGCATGAAGTATAATCTTCAAGGATCACACTGCTAAAAAAATAAATCTAAGACTATGTTTCAAGCCCAGAATGGCACCACTTTTGATTGAAATGCCTCTGAAACATCCATTTTGATACAGCTAAATTCATACAATTGATCACCAGTGTAGCTGTAACAAAACTAGTGACTAGTTGCTTTGCTTTCTAAACATCTGTTCATCTCTAGCGAGCATAAAGCATTCCTGTGAAATAAATTACATGTAATCCTTCAGTTTTGGAAAGGAGAACTGCAAACTCACAGCAGGAAAAACCATGCTACAAATAAGTGCCAGTCAGATCACATACCAAAAAAAGAAAAAAATCTCCTCCCATGACTGTTTTATTCATTACAGATCTCAGTCAAATAACCTTATCGTAACAAAATACTGATACTTCTCCTGTTTCTCACATTCCAAGATCCAGGAATCTCCCAAGCTGATGAAGCACTAGCAGGACAGAGAAACGGGATTGAGGTACTCTAAAATAATAAAGCAACTTTTTGCAAAGCCAAAACCAAATGATTAATAAGGAAAAAGTGATCCATTCAGAAAGCAAAGACAACTTTAGAATTTTATTATCTGAAACTGAAGTTAACTGATGTCATCTTTATTCATCTTTTTACTATCACAACATTAGAGCTTTCCATAAAATCTGAAAATATATGGCAGAATGAGCAAGAAAAGCCCATTCTGATAAAGAAATTAATTTATGTTTTGGAACGGGAAGTTGTGTAAAAACTGTAGTTCTCAGTTTTGATTTTGGTAGCTCTTTTGTAATTCCAGAAATATTCAAAGCAAAGAGAGGTAAAAATAACCAAAGGGACAAGAATGTTGAGTACCCAGTAGTTGAGAGAAGCAACTCCCCTGGCTTCTAGCACTAGTTTCACTTTCACTTTGAGTTCTAATGTGAAAAAAATAGTTTTATGAATCAAGAATCAGCAAGCTTTTCCTGAAGAAAGCATTCTCCAACAGCCATTCAGAAGCCATTTTTTCATCTACTATGATCAATGCCATTTAGATTTTCATGTATAATAAAAGCGCATACATTCAAGTAGGAGGGTAAGTGGGCATGACCATCATATTAATCAAATACTGGCTTCAGAAGAGTTATCTGCTAGAGCAGGCATATAGCAAAGCTTAAATTTAACCTTTCTCTCTTAGTGTAAAACAACAGCTGCTTCTGTTATTTCACCAGAACAAAACAGGAACACAATTAGTGTGCCCAAATCGAGATCCTGGGCATCATTTTGAAGCTTAAAATAGGACAGTAAGGACCACAAATTGCACAGTGTGCTCTCATTCAAGATGATACAAAGATATAATATCAAAATTTGTGAAACAACTCATAAGCCATTAAAAATCTAAACAAAAAGACCTTCACCACTCTTCCCAACCAGACAACTTACTTGTGAGTTCAGTCAGTGAAATATATTGAAATTTTCACATTTCAATTTCCTTTAGTATTTTCATTTTTAATTCACTCTCAGCCTATGTAAGAAATACTTTCAAGTTTGATTTCTGACCAGTACTGCATGAAGTAACACACTGCTGGTCATTTTAAGAAAGAAAACACTTGTGAAAAATACTCACAAAATGCAAGGTTCAGGGTTTGCTTTCCTAACTCACTTAACTTCTCCACAGAAAGGCTCTCAATGAAGGCATTAGAAATTCAAGAATATTCCTGTCAGGCTAACACTACAGATAAAATCAGTTATCCAAGTTTCTCATCCCACATCGTTTTCTATCCACCATATTTTGGATTTCAGGAAGAAATTAGCACTTATTAGTATAAAATCTTATTAACACTTGGTTCAAAATGCAGATGTACCAAACCATAAGGGAAATAGCAGAATTATCAAAGAGCACACAGTTCAGTTATAAAGACTCTATCACTTCAAAGACAGTAGTCATTTTCACATACCTCATGTAGGTGTATTTAGCCCATACTTCTATGGTGTTCAAGTAAGGATATATAGCTGATTAAGTAATTCATAGAATCACAGGATGGCCTGGGTTGAAAAGGACCACAACGATCCTGTCATTTCAACCCCCTGCCATATGCAGGGACACCAACCATCAGGCCAGGCTGCCCAGAGCCACATCCAGCCTGGCCTTGAATGCCTCCAGGGATGGGGCATCCACAGCCTCCTTGGGCAACCTGTTCCTGTGTGCCACCACCCTCTGTGTGAAACACTTCATATCTAACCTAAACCTCCCCTGCCTCAGTTTAAAACCATTCACCCTCATAAACAGCCATTCCCCCTAAATGACAGGTACAGGACATCAGCACCCTTATTATCCAGTGAACTCCATGGGGCAGCTTACCTTTAGTGTTGAGATTTTATGTTAAGCACCTGCTTACTTAACAGCTTGATCATTTTAAAGGATTCTGCCTTTTTGAGAGGATCATAATTCATGATGAAAAACCTTCACTTCATCACAGAGCTGTTTTTACTGAATACAGTCCAAAATCTGATGAAACAGTATCTTTTGCCTAGAAGTATTCCCATGCAGTGGGTCCAATAATTACATCCAGAGATAGAGATTTAGTTAAAAATAAAAGTGCATTTTCATGTCTTTCATCTGCAAATCCAGGTCTACAGGAAAAGATCTGGTAACAGAACATGGCTAAATCATTGCTAGAATTTGATGCCAGGCACTTGGTGGCAGAGAGACAAAAGCTACTTTATGAATAAGTAAATATATTAAAAGAGAGAGAGAGAGAGAGATAAGAAGAGGAAGCTATGTTATACAGGCTAACTGATTTTTGCAAACTTACCACAATCAAAGATAAGTGCTTAAAGCTGGTTTTTTTATTTTTTTTCCTAAGAATTTCCCTCAAGCTTACATAAAACAGCTGGCAGTATTTCAAATCCTAAAGCCTCTCTTTCTGTTAAGGATAGGGTACTCATATACACTTCCCCAAAGTGAGGAAAGATAACAGCCTATATGCTCAAATCTTTGCTGTCACATACAGGACCACAGAACTCACTCTAAGCACTGACTTCCAGTCAGTTCCTTATTGCAGTCACTGTGCATGATACATGACAGCATATATCTGCTAGTTTGGGTTTTGCTTTTCAAATACATTTCTGAATTGGCTTTGACACCAACTGTTCCACTTTAAAGCACAGTTCAAGTTGGCACCTTGACTGAAGTCAGAAATTTGTCAGTTTTACCATTAACTTTTTCAAGCTCACAATCACAACTTTTCGCCCTCTAAAGCAGCTGTACAAAGAATTATCAGATACTTGAGGTAAGCAAGGACAATTGTTTTTAAAACACCTAATGAACTAAGGCAAAAATGCACTTTTGCCAATAGCACACATACTTGTAAGTGCTTACACCTGAATTCCATCATGTCTGAAGACTGCAGGTTAAAAAGTCAATCAAACATAGATTCACAAGCCAGTTGGACACCTTTCAAAAGCTTTCACCACGAACCCCTGATTTTGCTTAGTGTTTATAATACGTATTGGGAACAAAATGTATTATTGACATTTATATAGCGAATTTGAACTCTTACTACAGTACAGCCTTGCAAATATATTATTTTTTATTATCTAGCACAGAGGCAAGTGCATCTTATGAAGAATGCTCTGCTACTACAATAAGTTCTGAATGTCTGGTATAAAATTGTCAACATTATAAAATAATGTAAAATTAGTTGTACAGTCAAATGACTATTACAAAGGACTGAAGCTTCACACTCACTTCATTTCACTCCATTGTCCTTGAGAACTTAATATGTTTCTACAAAAGAAAACCTGTATTTCCATTATCTCATCAGTCTTTATTAATTAGATAACTTAAAAGAAAAGTAGCAACTAAACAAACTCAGTGATGCAGATGTGCTCCAATAAAACTTTTGCATTTGAACAGTGGATCCCACACTTAAAATTTTGGGAACTACAGAATTACTATAGTGTAGACGTTTTACTTGTCCTAAGTTAGCAATAAATATTTGTTTCCATTCTGCTTCTTTTTAGACATTAAAGTTGCATACAACAGCAAAAAGACTATTTAAATATTGACCCAATGTTAAATGCTCAGTTATGCAATACTTATGCAAAACTTTTGTTGCAAGGCAGAAATGCAGATTATCAAAATCTGGTGTTATAAAAATAATTCAAAAGGTTAGGGAATATAGATACAGCATCAGAAGTTACTGATGAAAATGACTTTTCCCACTCTGAATTCAAGTGTAAAGTTGCAATTCAGTTTAGAGAAGGTTTCCATTACCTTACTTGAAAAACCAAATCTACTTCTTCAGGTCAGTCTTTCAGAAAACTCCTAATTGTCCTAATCCCTCTACTCATGAGTCTCAGAACTCCTCAGTATTTCTTTTCACTTCAGCAGGAGGCCGTTTGGTTTTGTTTCCTCCTACCACCCAGAGTTACCCCTACTTGGAACACTAACAGCATTTTTTAATAAACCCTTCAAATTATTGTGGGGGTTTTTTTACAGTTAAAATTACCACACTCCTTATATTTATTTGTACAAACAAAATAAATCTGTAGAAAATTGATGTTATGTATTCCTAAAATTAAGAGAACTGAGCCTCTATCGGTCTGAGCTATATTCTGCACGTAGAGCACAGTTTCACAGTTAGGAGTCAATTGCAAGATAGGGTCACTAGAATGGATAAGCATGATGTGTGAACAGAACCAATGGGAGAAAGATAAAATTATTTATGTGAGATGGTGAAAAATATTCATAAGAAATACCTGTACTAAATGAATTGTGGAATAGTATTTCAAATCCACATTTTGTTTAAAAAAATTTAAGTGTTTAGTCTGGGGTAATGATTTCATGAAAGAGACTATTTTATTAATAATGGATGTTCAGATGGAATCAGATACAGTAGGTGGAAATAACACAGAACCATGTCTTGTCAGATGTGTGATTAATTTTGCACTACAAGTATTGATTTGACAGAATACTTTTTTTTTTTTTAACCTGTTCACAGCCATTTAAGCGTAATGGACTTCTTTATTATCTAAATGTTATTCCTTTGTTTAAGCCTTTCATTTCAAACCACACTGATGCATTTATAACTAGTTACCAATTCTCTGGATCTTTACATGTGCATTATGTTCTAAGTTTACTCCTCCTCTTTTCAGGTCTATTAGCGTCAATTAGGCTTGCAAAGATGTGCGAGTCTGACAGGCAAACTTTGATGAAACACTTGGGCTGATCAACCAAACAAAGATATAATGCTACTGCATTTGTTTCTAATAAATGATTGCATTTAATAAACACTTATTTGAATATTTTTAACCATACTAGCATTTTGTTGATTTTATTAATGTCATAAAACCACTATCTACTGTGATGTACACACCATTTAAGTATCATAAGTCATTTGTGTACACAGGTGAGTTAAATAAACGGTTGGACTTAGGGATAAACTACATCCCTGAGTCCATCGAGAATAAAGCTACATTTCAATACACAGCAGAGGAATATAAAGTTGTTATTGAATAAGCACCAGTATTAGGCAGGTGTAAATGGTTTGGTAATGTTTTGTACTCAGGCTGCGCCCTTTAGTTGTTTAACAGAAATGGAATTTTCACCTCTCGGCTCCCTGTGCTCTTCCCAAAACTAAAAATAAACAAAAAACTTCAGACAGTTTCCCATACTTTTACTAAGGCTATATTGTATCTTACTCCACAATTAAACCCACTAACTTCTTCAGTAAGATCTGGATGGCACATTCCTGTCACTTAATTCCGTTCTACTGACTCCCAGGTACCATTCTTCTGATGAACAAAGATTTCCAAGCATCAGAATATGATACTGCACTTACAGACATGGGTATTGGTAACTAGGTAAGTAAAAGCCAAGAACTGTAGCTGCCATGAGTGTGAAAATACAGCAAATTACACGAGAATTCCAGCTGTAAAATATGGCCATTGATAGATGAACACATTGTCTGAAATAGCCCTTATTTCTTTATAGAAAATGCAGTTGTTCTTTATATGCAAAACTGTCAAGTGATATGTTTTGAAATAACCCAGCCCTAAAAAAATATTTCAGCTTCCTTTTTAAAAACCCAATTTTCACAATTCACTTTTTTCAGCCACTATGATAATAATAATTAAAAAAGAAAAAAAAAAAAAGCTACGTCCAGATGCTATATTGTAAGCATCTGCTGTTTCTAGGTAAAGTTGGAGGTATCTGAAATAAAGAGCTAAAAAATGCTAAGTATTCAGTGGGCAGTTTTAGCAGAGTACCAGTCACAGGCGGGCATTTCTTTGCCAATACTTTCATTTTTCAGCATTTTAATTTTCTAGCCTAAATATATCTCCTGGTCAATTGCCAATAAACAAAATCCAAAGATACAAGCAGAATCAAAAAGATAAGTGGCAAATCTTAAATATCAAATGCAACAAGCATTTTTCCAGTTCCATGAAGGACACATTTTTGGCAAGTCGGGATAGTGGAAACACTATGGTAAATTGGGCTTTTAGATAAGTGAGGATGCAGCAAGGGCCTTATAGGGCACATCCAGCTATTCTTTAGTGATATTAACAAAGAAGGACTCCTAAACCTTGTCTGTGTTGGCTAACAATTCACAAAATTCAATTTTATCCCTACCACAACCTAGACAAAACCTATTGCTATTCCTTTCAGTTACTCACATTTTAGACTTATTTAAGCTCTAAATAAAAACATTAATAGCAGCACATTTATATTAACAGGCTACTGTATCATTGTTCACAAAGTTAAATTTGGCCTGAAATTCTAGAAATAAATGTAAAACAGTTAAATATAGAGTGAGATTAGAGAGAGAGAGAGCAGAGTTTACCACTTTATTAAAATTGTGATTGTTCACATAAAGACTCAACCAGGTCACATATTAATAATTATCACTGACAATCTTTAACATCAGACTAAACCCACAAGTGAAGCAATATTACATCTCTCTCTCTCATTTATCTTTACTGCTTATGGCCCCTCTGTGGTCAGCATGCTGTGAGCATCGTGGACATTTAATTATGAACACATCATAAATGTGGCTGACAAGGCAGAAGCTGGGTTCAGATGCTCCTGGGATGAAGGAAACATCGTTGAAACCACTTAGACTTGCAGTACTTGAATTCTGTTACAATAAACAGTGTTCTGAGTTACCATATACATACTGAATATAAAGCTCCCTCCCTTTCTTCATTACGGATTTTCATTCCAACAAACAGTACGGTGTGCCGGGTGAAAATATGAGAATGCATTGTTCACGACCCTTTAAAAATAAACTATTTGCCTTTCACTGTTCGAATGATAATCGTGTAAAATCAGTTGAATAGGGACCATATGCTGAATTTTTCTACCAGTGTCATCTAGATTGTTGAGAAAAGGAATGGAAACACACACCCGGGTAATAACACTATGAAGCACTCAGGATGCCAGGTAACAGGACAGATGCCTCAGAGAGCTTAGGCTGAAGAAAGGAAATGCTCAACAGCATGCATCATTTCTGCTATGAGCACTTGGATCAATCACCCCCTCTATGCATCCTTGGGTATCAGTATAGAGACCAGCCTGCCCTCACGTCTTTTACAGCAAAGGCCATAACCGTGGGACATTATCATAGATCTTGGTCAACAACAACAAATTAGGAAGTTGTTAAGACCAGCAGCTCCCAGGCACAATGTGTTTGGAACAAAATTCTGCTGCAGTATGAATACTTTGTCTTATAAACACATATATAGCAAGCAAGACCAAAGCATGCAAGTTTGGTATGAATTACACATAAGGAAATGTTGATAAATCCATTAAGCTATTGTACAGGCACAATAACATAAAACTAGCACGATCAGAATCAGGGCAACACTCTTTCAAAAAAAGAAAAAGTTATTTACAATATATTCTGACTTAAATTAGTTTCAAATCTCACAGAAGCTGCTTTCTACTACTATCTCTACAACAGCTCTGGTTTGGGATTTTGTCCTTCATGGCAATGAAAATCTCAATAGTAAATAATAGCACCTCAATTGTACTAAGATTCTCAAAACATCATTTTCATAAAAAGCTCTGAATCCTCATCATTTAGAAGCATTACAAACAAGAACACTATTTTAATAAAGCAGCCCATATTGCATAAAAAGCTGTCAAAAATGACACAAAGACGTTACCTCCAAGGTGACTTTTTTGGTGCAAAAATATTCATAATGCTAAGAATTAACATCTGAGCAGAGAGTAAATCTTACAAGTTACCCTGATGCTTAAACACCTAGGCAGGAATAAATGTGCATGCAGAGAACTAACCAGCATCATGTTTCAAAGCAACTGTCCTCTGTAGTGCTGAGGTACATATTTCTATACCTCCCCAACAGACTAGAAATAGAAAAGACAAAGCATATAATAAAGCCAAGCACAATGAAAGAGCTCTGAAGAGAGAGCTGAAAAGTAGCTATCATGTTGGCAGATAAATTCTACACACAATTATTCATTCCTAGCCTCTTGACATGTAGATTAATGAGTTTGATAACCCAGGCTTCTAAGAAGTAGATTCAACTCTGTTTCACTAGCTTTCTTCTCCTCTTCTAACTACAAACAACACTTTGGTCTATTGAGAAAAAAAAACAAATCAATACATTTGCACAGGTCATCAACATTTTTGCAATTGAAGTCCTATGTCAAAAATATTATATCTGCTGTGGGACACAGCTCGTTACTGGCCCTGTCAAGAACTCGCAGGGGCTCATGTGATCACTGGAGGGAGGAGTTCTTGCTTCAGCACTCTGTGCTTCCATGCCAAGTTCAAAGTCATACAGTAGCCAAAGAAGGGGGAAAAAAAAAAGAAAAAAAAAAGCTATTCTTATAGTTATTATCACCCTATACTCACTGCAATGTGTTGTGTACATAAAATTTTCTATTTCTTCCCCGAGGCCAAATGACCCTTTGTCAACACTTCGGCTAATGTTCAGTGATCAAAGTGGATTTTTAAGCAAGTGCTGTACCGTATTCCAGCCTTGATGACTTTGCAAGGGGTTGTATCTGCTTTACACCAATACACACAGTGACGCACACCCAGGGTGGGGACGAAGGAAAGAAGAAAAAAACAACAGCTAATCATTTACAGATTTATTCTTTGTTGAGGCAAGCCTTGCGCAGAAGGAATGTTTTGTTCTTGAATGGTGAGCAGCTTTGAGTTCTTCCCCCCACCCCCCAAATATTATAAATTCACATTTTTTCAAGTAAGGAAATAACTGTTTAGCATTTACACAACGTTCAGCATTTATCAGGATGTTCAAGGGACGCGGATTGTTTGCTTGAATCCCCGCTCTCCCTGACTAACTGCAGAGCGGCTCTTGAGAAAGGAAAAACAGAGGAACCCTGTGGTTTGTCCTGTTGCAAAGTTATTAAGATATTACTTAGATAATCACAATTTTAGAACTCTATCTAGACTAATTGTAACATATTTCTTTTTATCTGCAATTGAAAAAGGAATCAAATTACAGGTACTCAGTACACGCTAACAAGCTCGTCCTGTGGAAAGGATAAGTTACAACCACCCCAAAACCAGAGACAGGCTCGGGCAGTGTAGGTTGATTTTTGCTGTTATTTATTTGTTGTTGTTTGTTTTTGTATTTAAAAAAAAAAAAAAAAAAAAAAACACCTTACTGTAGGATAGGATACCTGGTACTTGCAGGGATGAATGACATTCTCCAGTAATATCTTGCATTCCATCTACAAGGTTTATGATCCTGTAGCACAGTGCACACCCCCTCACACATCCCAACTGTAAATCTACTATGTGAGAGGTTATTTAAAGATACAAATTACTGTTATGCACAATCCCCTTTGTAATCAAATATATCTTCAGTTTAGTGTTCACTTTAGAGAGGGCTCATTCCTTTGATGCTCTTAAAGCCAATCTACTGAAACACAAGTTCTGGAGAGAAAGTATTATTCTTCAAAGTAAATCATAGGGAGGGAAGTTTTTTTCTGAAAGAGCTTAGAAATAGCTCATGCTGCTGCTTCCAAGTATTCATTCTCAGAAATATTCACAGTATAGTGATATGTATTTAAAGTATTGAGCTATTATCATGGGGACATATCCTTCTCATTACAACAACAAAGGATATGTGTGCATCCAGAGTATCTGATTTCCAAGTAACCCAGACCATCCAGTTTTCCAAACACTGAATCTTCTAGGACAGACATTTCAGTAAATGGAGACAAAAGGAACTAAACAGGCCAAAATACGAGCTCTTAAGATTTAACCCAATCACTGATTTAAATTCTGAATTTAGAAGGAAATCTGGTGATTTACATCAAATTTATTCATCTCAAAGATCTGCCCTGTTCCTTCATTTGCTACTCACACCAAAACTATACATCTCTTTCAATCCACGACCTGCAATATGAATCTTTATTCCACCATCCTGTTAGCATCTTCTCTTCAAGCACTGCTCCAAGTATCTTCACAAGTGGACTACAAACATTGATATACATTGCATAGAGCATAAACTGGGTATTCAATAGCATTAGGAAAATATCACAAGCTACAGGTATTCCAAACAGAAGAAGACACGCAAAACAGAAACTTTACTACCACTGGAATGTGAACACAGAAATTCCCCAAACCAATACAAACAGTCTGTGCATGGCAGCAGCCACCATAGTTATATCTGCAGTTGCCAGACTACTAACATATATGCACTATTTACAAGATTCCTTTAGCATTCTGTACGCCATTAGAAATCATTAAGAATTTTCACGAAAATTAGAAAAAGCAATGGCAGTAGTGAAGATATGCACAAGATTGTTAACTGAGAAATAAACTGTTGTGGAAGAGCTTCATGATTTTATTGGGATGCACTGAGAGTGATTTCTGCTCAAATATGCTGGGCATCTTTTTCTCTGATGCTGTGAATATAAATGGAAGAACTCAATGCCAGTGAAATGGAGGTTGAAAAATCTCTTTTTATAAGGTGTTGGGTGTTGGGCCCCATCTTCAAGGGCATCAAGGAAGTCCCACGCCTGCAGAAGCAAAGCAATCTTCTACATTTTCCAGACCCAAATACGAACTAGCTCAAGACTCACTTTTATAAAACAGCAGTGAGGTTACTGCACACATATCTATTAATTTGGTTAAAGAAAAAAAACCCTCACCTTATGAGATTAAGTCTTTGCCTACGAAGGAGAGACTGTGCTTTTATTTCAACAAAATCTGAGGACCCAATGCATCCTCTTTATGTAATAGCTGTCATTGATAGACACTGGGAACTGAACTACAGAAATTATTTTTTGCAACCAAATTGACATATAGGTGCCCACCTGAGCACATTTATCTCTAATTACCTCTTCTTGGCCACAAATCAAGTAGATATATCAGAAAATACACAGGTATTTTCTTATTCTTGCTCTGAATTTTGTTTAATGCTTGCAAAAATAAAGATCAAGTAGTCAGAGAAAGAACAGATTCGAGCCCACTAAAAACATGCCCCAAAATGACTTGTCCATTTGAATTTTAGAACTTATTCTTTAGGAAAGACAGAAAAGGAACAAAAGTGCCTGGCTACAGGACTCCCAGAAGCATGGGGATTGGCTGCCAAGGAGCATCAGTATAATTTCAAACTACGTCACCAGAGCTACTTATGTAGGTTTTTGTTGGGGTTTTTTTTTGGCAAACACATTTTCTATATGCCTTCTGTAGCTAAAATACAGTATCTTGGATATGTATATGTGCTGACAGATGGTACATGCCAATTGTTTTAATGGCAAATATTTCAAACGTTTTGAAATATCTCAGTATTCTAAAGCTATAAGTTAGAACTGTTGGATGCGAAATTTAAATCATCAGAACTGAGGTAGATAATGTAAGCTGTATGTGGTTTAAGATGTGCATGTCTGCAAATGAGATAATTCTAGACTGTTATTACACAGGATTTTTTTTCTAAGAAAGATTTGACTTACAGCTTCTAATAAAATATTCACCTTTTCCCACCTTATACATTGAGTTCCAGGGTCAGCCAGCATAGGGACCTCCTACTGTACTAATTCAGAAGATGTGTGTTATGCCTAAATTACTTATTGCTATAAAGCAGACAGATCGTCGAGCTAGCTCTAACAAAGGGCACAGAGGAAACTCGCTCCAGCAGAACTCTGTGCTGTCCCTGCTAGATTTCTTCCAGAACCTGAAATCTGTATGCTGTTCTGACAAATGCAGCAGAAACATTTAGCAGTGAAACAGGCCAGTAGCAACAAGCAAAATCTTGATTCCACAATATACTCTAACACGCTACCGACTCTTATGAAGTTCCTTAGATGAAAGATACTACAGCAGTATATAATTGTTGCTTTCCTTCCTTATTTCGAAATAAAGAATCTTATCCAGACACAAATGAAATCATTTCCTTTCACGGCAGCCTTACACACAGCAAGCAAAGCTCTCTGTGAGACAATCCATCTACTAAGCAACAGATTGAATGCCTGAATACTTTTAGAGTAGGATGGCTTTGATGCAACGTATTTATATACAGCAACAGAGATCCCAGGAATCTGCTCGTGCAGCCGGCACACAATAGACAAGGTTATTGTAAATTAACGCAAGAGTCTAACAAAGTTGATATTAAAAAATATACCAAAACTTGAACCACTGGTCTTTACTATGGCAGTCTTTGAAAAACTGTATCAGTAGAGAAGAAACAACATGTTTTACTGAAAGTACCAAGCCTGATGCTTCAGGAGCAAACACTACCTCTCCCCCTCCCGAGCCCTCCGCACGCACACACCTCTCCACAGATTCACAGGATTAATATGAGACTGGCTTGAGGGTTTTACCAGTAACTGCTGCAAAACAAGTTATGATTGGTTGATTCAGAAATTGGGATTCTGGGCAGTGTTTTATAAAAGGATAATGTATCTTTAAGCCTAGGTGCCCTTCAGGGAAATGTATTGGATAAATGTCTTCTGAAAAGCCTGTAAATATTCCATCGCCTCACTGTCATTACTACCATGAAATGATAATGAAGCATGAAAGAAATATAATTCCATATTCAGATGACAGCATTAGCCTTCATAAGCAAACTGAAATATTTATTAGTAAAATGTTCGGTATCTACGCCTGTAATCTAAAAAAAGGACAAAAATGTTTTATAATAAAAAAGAGATTGAATGCCGAGGTAAAATCTGGTTGGCTGATTTTATTGCTTATTATTAAATCCAGGCAAAACAATTATTTTTTTCTTTTCATTAGTAAGGCACCCAAATTAAAACTATGCCCTCAGGCTGTGAGGTTTACAGTAGTGATTAAAAACAAGAAATTGTGATGCATGGGGTTTTTGACAATGGCATAATCAAATTCATTCATATTGTTCAATCTTTCACTGACAAATATTTTTACAGTGAAATATACCAAACAAAGAGGCACATACAAGTACTATCAATACAGAGAAATTAGGGAGACTTGTTATTATTGCGGTACAGTGCAGATACAATGTTTCTATAATCTTGAATACAAACATTATAGTGTAGTTAATTAGCGTAATTATTGTCTAAATTGTGCTTAATTCTTTTATGCTGAAAAGGATTTCTGAAAGAAGCCTTTTGGATTTCTACAATGCGCAGAAGTGAACACGGTGCAGTTTAAGTATTTAGATGTAATTTCATAAGTTTGATTGTATTTCCTATAAGTCAGGAAATATATCCCGAAGCAGGCTGGGACAGAGATAAACACGAGCCACCCGCCTTGACCTCTGTTTCACCTTATTGAAAAAGAGGCGTAAAATAGTCATTTAGTACACTAGCATCAGAGAGCATTCACACACTCTAAGCACATTCCTTTTAAAAAAGGTCTTTGAAGTGAATGAAAAATTAGAAATTCAAGTGACCACGATCAATTCTGAAACACTGCACAAAATTAATTACAGTTTTGCATCAGAAGCAAGAATGTAGATTTCAGACAGTCTGTGTCATTTATCTCACGCTGTACAATATACAGGGCGATTAAAAAGCCAAATCTGTTCCCACCCCCCAAGTCTAAGGCCTATCAGAGGCTGTGGAGTACAAATGATTAACTCCAAATTATTCAAGGGATTGTACCGACGCTTCAACTTGAATGAAATTTGCAGCAAGTCACAGGAGCTACGGAGGGACAGATTTGCTGCTCTTTATCAAAATCTAGTCTGACTATCGCTGACAGAATCCAGATAAATTGCGTAGTAATCTGGCGGTGGCTGTGGAAAGCTTGTTCTGCAAAATCCAAATCTCTAATTTCTATCTGTTTTTAATTGCTTGACTTAAATTTGCATTTTTATACAATTGGCTTAAAGGATTTATTCCATTCTTTAGGCTACTCTCATAAAATTGGGTCCCATTTTGCATGGTATCTCAGAAACCTACTTACATTAAAAAAGCATGCTGTATTACAAAAATATTTACTGTAGCAGAAAAAGATTCCTTTTCATGTCATGTTCAGAATTAGCTAAAGAATACATGTGTCAGGAAGCTCATTTTAAACTCCCCTAAGAAAACATACCTCAGAATGAACTGTGTAGCAAAACAAAGAAAAATGAGACAAAAAACCATCTGTTTGACACAGGATAGGCTGTGGGGAAAAAAGGCGTATCCATATATATTTACCCACACACACATGCACCAAGGAGTACATACACATTTCAATACAAGTCAGAAGCCAGTGAGTGTTCAATGTGCTACTAAGAAAGGGTCTTGAATACTGCCATCCATGGAGCTCTCCAGAACCCAATTGTGGACACTGAAGCAGGAGCTGTGTCCTTTTGATTTATGGTGGTGTCACTATCAAAGGACTATTATACTCATTAACACATTTATGTCATCTCCTTGATCATAGCTAACCTTACTTTAACCATTAAGATTACACACAACCAGCAGAGTGCTGTCTGATACTCCTTAGCAACTGTACAACTGAGTGTCAGAAACCAACTTCAAGTGTGATGAGCATCCAAAAACTGGCATGCCAGCAGGATAATCAAAACAAAACTAAACTCTTAACCTATATTTACCCATCCTGAAACTGACTAAAGCAATAGGAGAGCAAAAGGACAGCTGTATCAGATGCACATTTTAGCTTTCAACCCAGGCTTTACCAAAACAGTTGCATTATTTAAAACATACATTATGGCTGTCAAGAGCTATACAAAGGCTACGAGCATCTTTTACTTAATTTGAATGTCTATAATCAAAAATACACAAACTTCAGTGTATTTTAACATAATTCAACTAAGCAAGAACTTATGTCCTTACAGATTAAGTTCAAATAGCATCTAAAAATCAAACACGACCTATTTTTACCTACCACTTCCAACAAGGATGTACAGATCCCTTAAAACAGCATCAAAGAACTCAAGTATCACAAAGATTTTCTGACTTCAATCGAAGACAGATTTGACTCTACCTGCTGTTCTCAGTGCTTAGTAGGAACTTCTGGAACTTAGTTGTATTCCAGTTTGGAGGGCAGCTATTCCTTTAATTTCCTAGTGGATAACACAGCCCCTACTCATACTTAGAAAATCCATGGGAGAGATCAAGTCAGTGAAATGAGAAATGTCCGACAGCAGAGAACACATGCTCTTTTTAAATTCCTGACGTAGCTATCCATCAACATGTGGCAATTCTGACTCCAGCTTTTGTGTAGTAAGCATATGAAGATATGAGGAAACAATTATCCAAACAGTAATTTTTCTCCTTCAAATCAGTGTCATTCTTCTGGGATTTATAGGCAAAAGAAGGAATTCCATGGAAAAGAAACCAAACCCTCCAGGCTTAAGAGCCATTCCACACAGAAGCCCAGCAAAAGAGTGTAGAGCAGAAATGCTACTTCCAAGGCTCAATGTTCACAGCGGATTTCCAGTGAGAAACCAATGAGAGAAAACTGCTTTTCATCTAGACATCTGTAAGCAGTAAGAACAATAAATAGTTCCCTGCAAGACCTAGTGGAAACCTGTTGGTTTTGCTAACATCTTCTGCAAAACTGTGAGGAGAGCAAAGCAGTTTTTTCTTAATGGGCAGTGCTGCTCCAGAAACAGTGCACTTGTAGGATGGACAGAGAGATACTTGTTGAGCAACTTAATGGTATCCAACATACTGAAATAAAATTGAATCAAAAGTGCATAAAAAAAAAAAAAATTAAAATAAAAAGCAAACACACAGAATACCTCTCAAATGCCAAAGCTAGGAAGGGATGGCAAAAGTCTGTTCCAAACAAACATGAAACCAAAAGTTAGTATTAAACTCAATGTACAACTGCTTCTTGTAGCTAGCAAGATAGAAAATGACTGTCCATAATCTGGTCAGATCACACTGTGTCAGGCTCTTGTATGTTCAGAAACCTTCCAGTCATTGTCACAATTATTGTTACTATCTAAGCTGATCTTTACTGAACATATTAGATATTCTATATAAGATATGAGAACAAATACATCTTAGCTCATTTTAGAAGAGAAAAGGTGGCAGATTTGCTGGAACTTCTGTTTATATTACACGCTCGTAAATTACTTCATTCTTATTTCTCCTAGCATCAGAGGTTACACAATACACACAGCTATGCATGTTTGAATTTTTGAAAACACATACAATAATCAAAACTCAGAATGCATCTTGCACACTGTTCAGGCTTCTTCATATCTTCTGACAATTCTCCTATTGCTTTTTGGTACTATTCTTTCTATTACTAGGTTTTCATAAGGTAATTTATATAAATCTACTGTAAGACTACAGTTAAAAACTATTTAACCATTGAGTACATCTTATATGAGTTACACAATGATACATAATTTTCTAGCCACAAATTTCATATTTACCTTTAGATGTTAGAATGAAGCAAGATCTCCAAGGTTTTAACAAGTCTTCATAAAAATACATTCATATTTTTCCTTCTTTCTTTCAGTGGCTTTGAATTTTATTTTTCTAAGAATTAATATCTGGTTTCATTTCCAGATAAAGGTAGTTATTGTAAAGTATCCCTTTCTTTTCATATTTCTCATCTTTGATTTCTCTGAATGGCCATACTGTCAAATATTAGAAGTAAAGAGATCTGTTTGGTGAAGCAGAATTCCCTAAAGCTGATTCCTGCCAACGTGAGTCAGTGTCCACTGTACTCTATACATTTTTGTCAGCTAAACAATGCTGCTATTATCTGTGTCAGTTTTATAGGATTTAATTCAACTGCAGTGTCAAAATAGCATTCATATCTCACAATGGGTTCATTTTAAAATACACAAATAAATACTCCCCTTCAGCCATTATTTGGCTTCTTCTCTCTGCAGAACACATTCCACAAAAGGTGTATACCAACAGCCTTCCAAGCAGACCGCTCTAAAAGATCGACTTCTGTTTGATTGCATTACATCTTTATGTTCAACAATGTGCTCTAGCAAATACAGGCCAAGCTTGCAAAAAGACTTGCCGCCTTCTCACAGTACTCCAGCCCTATGTCCGTCCCATGCTCTTCCCCCTCCTGACACAGGCTTATGTGTTAAAGCATGCAAAGATACAAAGCAAGAAAGAGGTATAAAAAGCCTGCGTTGGGATCACCTGACCCTCACAAGCAGTCCCTCTGATTTCAATAGGAATTATTCATACAGAAAACAAATAAACTGCATCATTTAAAAAACATTCTTCTTTACCTTAAAAAACAGGATCTATTTCAATGTACTAATTAGAAAATCTTAACTAAAAGCCTTTAAGTGCTTATATATTTTAAAAATAAAGTAACTGTCTACTTCTGGATCTGTACATTTATTCACTTGCCAATTTAAGTTTTATTGAGGCAGAACCTTCCAATATTAGAAAATATAAATATTCTAGGTTCTGATATAAAAAGTTATTTTGTCGGAATAATTACAAATGTTGAAATAGAGAGGGCTCCCAACGCAGTATCAGTAGTATTTAAGCTTGTCTGCTTTAAATGCCTTCCATCACTGCAATAACTGTTAATCCTGGTAGTAATTCTAGCAAAGACAAGGTCAGAAGGTTAGCTGCAGCCTTCAATTTGTTCCTTACAAGGATTATTTCCAGTATATTTTTGTTACTGTTGAAAAACAATTGTATAATTATGAAAAGCCTTCATTCATGACCAGCATTTTTAGTAAATTTATCCCAGATATGTGAAATCAGACGTTCCAAATTTCTAACATAACAGATAGCCACATTTGTTTCTTGCACTCAACAACTTACTCAAAGTCATCTGTACAATAATATTTAGTATAAATATGAGCTATTTCAGACTGAAAAAAAAAAAGATTACCCGCATTTGGTTTTCCACAAGTATATCAAGAGCAATATTCATATCCACTGCTATGTAACCAAAGCCAAAAAGGCTAAATGTAACATCCACCAAGGAAGAAGGAATAACAGAGCAAGCATCTGCCAAAAATGAAGGCTTGAAGACTTGATACCAGGTGTATGCTTAACTCAGCAACGTGCTATTCTGAGGAGCAAAGGCTTTATGTAACCCCATACTGCATGACAGTATTCAGCTACTCTAAATGTGGGTTTGTGGGTGATTTTTTTCAGGCCCCAGGTGAATGGCTGAAGTTCAGGTGAGCATATTTCTCTTACACACCAAATCAGTTGATACAGCTATATTTACCTACAAGGAATCCCAATATTATAGAAACCAAGCAAACAATGAAACCTCATGCGACTGTAATACATGTTTTTACGCCAGGCTTGTAGGGAAGTCACAGAAGTCTGCCTGAAGTCTCAAAGAACACAATAATCGTTCTCAAAACTTCATATGCAACTGAACCAGTATGCAAAGGTAAACCTGGAAGTTACAGAAAGAGCCCCGATCTGCTCTCATTCCACAAGAAACTGGTCTTGCAATGTACAGTGATTGTTTATTTCAAGCATGTTTTTTAAAGTGGTGGAGACAATGAAAACTGTATTAAATACATGTCAAGATAAAAAAAAAAAACAACAATATTTTAGCATCCTTTCTCATTAAACTACTATTATTTCAAAATGCAAATATAACATGGGCACTTTTTCATGCTGCATGTTTCATAACACTGTACTTTTATTGTACTTGTATAATGTACTATTATTTTATAATGACCCAATCTGTAAATCACCAGTTCAATCTCAAGAAATTACAGAAATAACTTGGAGGAGCAACACCCATGTGTATACACCACTGGGGTTACCTGAATGAATGCACCCTTGGCAGTACACCACACACAGTAGAGAGAAACCACAGAAATAAATAAATCTAAAGAAGCAAATGAAAGTAAGGAGCATAAAAGCATAAAAAAATATGGAATCCTGAGAACACATATACAGAATTTGTCTCACACATACAGTACTTTCTTTACATTCCCACTGGGTTTACATTAGCATCTGGCTTTGCTCAAAGAATGTTTTTAAGATTTCTTTCTTTTTTTCCTGGACATCCTCTCCAAATATAGGCCCTCTAAGCTTTTGTTTCTGGGATAGATTTGAGAGTCAGTTGCTGCTTAACACAGAGTTCAGTTAAACTGCACCACACAGACAGTGATTTAAGATTGTGTCTTATTTCTGAGCATCTAAGTGATAGTAAGGGAGGAGGGTATTTTCCCATTGAATAAGAAGCCAGAGGTGCTGCACCACCCTATAAGATGTCCCAGGTGAACTGTATGCTATGCTGGTCATGTTTCTTATTTGAAAATCCTTCCTTCCACATCCATAGATAGATTAATGAGGAAACTACTCTTCAGCAAATCCTAACTCTACTATACCGAAGGAACAAGCCATAATGTAAAGTATAAAACAAAACTATTTTATTTTTCTTTAACTGTGTGAACTACAGTACTTATAGAACCTGGTTTAGCCATTGAAGTAAAACATTCTGTATTCTGAACTGCTTTTGCAGTGACCTCCATGAGGGGAGATTTCACAGAAGCAATCCAATTCAAGAGCGATGAAAGCCAGAAAAAAAACAGGAAAAAAAAACAGTGAAGGCAACAACCAGAAGTTATAGCTCTATCTTCAAGAAGACAAACACTGCTTGTCAATGCCATCTAAGTACTCAATAACACACATGGAACCCCACAGAAGCCCTGGATTGCAAACTGATTTGTGTCACTAACTGCATGCCTACATATCGCACTGCAGCTTGGAAGAGTTGCACATCCAAAACACTTAATATGGGCACAGAAATATCATAGCTGTCTTACTATGAAACTCCATCTATATCAATTATCTCAATCCAGATTCAAGATAACCCTCAGGAACATGAGGTGGTGATGCACCCACACTCTTCTGCTACTCGAAACATTCAGTGGTAGCATGATATTTCTGTATCACGCTGTATTGTTGCATGTCAATGCAAGGTAATAATTAATTCATACAGCAATCATCTTTACCAAGAAATATACTACTTTTTCCAATAGTCTCTACTTATGTCAGCTTTAGGTAGGCTCAGTTTCTGCTAACTATAGGCATTCTTCTGATAATTCTTCTTGAAGGCATCTTAACATGACATTTCATTGCAAAGAAATTCGAAAGGAGACTATAACTGACTTAAAAAGCAAATGGTTCCTGCCCCACTTCTCTTGCCCTTCCTTCTCTATCTCCACCTCTCTCTCTTTCTCACTCCAATTTATAGAAAAAGCTTTTTACCAATCAATTAATAATGAGAAACGTGAAAATATACAAATACACTCTGAAATCCTGGGATGTTCATATGAAACAATGGTGTTTAGATTGTAAAGGGCTATTTAGATCTACTCTGCTTTACTGACACTAAATTATCAAACAGTAAGTTTCGGTTGCTTATTATAATCTTTCGAAAAAATAATGACTCACCAAGCTTCTCAGCAATCCAATTTAGAACACGGCCTATGAGGATTTCTACTTTTTCTTTTTTTTTTTTTTAAGAAAAGAAACAAAGCCATAGTTTAGTAGTTAGTTATAGGGAATCTGCAGCCATTGCAAAAGTAAGGGAAGAACCTCGTATTCTTCTTGTATGTTACACTGCCTGAAAACTCCCTGTAAGGTAAGCTACTCTAGAGTACATGATGCAAACATAACAAACCACAAACACTGCCCTAATTGGCAAGAAGGACAAATCCTCCTAGAAACTTGATATTAAAAGCATGTGTTATACAGTATATCTGACACTGCCGGAAATTACTTATGTAATGCATACCTCTGCATTCTATTTTGGTGCATCTCTGCAGCATAATACCAAGTATAGGAAAATGCTTTATAAAAATGAAAATGCAATTGTCTGACCAATAAAAGGTATTTCTGTATGTAATCTCAGTAATAGATTTTTAAACCTGTACCATTGCTGCAATATTATGTATTCATAGTTATTACCTTGTCCACTTCCAAACCCTGAAAGGTTAGATTGTTTAAAGATTTGTTAGCTGTGAAATACTTAAAATAGCAAAGTATTAAACTCGGAGCTAATTGAAAAATAGCATTTTATCAGATTCTCCTTTGATATTATCTTGTAATGATTGTACTTGTTACTCACAATACTTCAATAAATAGTGAAAAAAATATAACATCTTTAGGGCTTTTCTGAAACTGTGGCTGTTAACAATTTCTACAGCTTTTTTTTTAACCATTATTTTGTCATATTTCCCACAATGCCTCACATCAGAAGCAAACAGAAACTGAATGATTACCCCAAAGTGTGCTAGATGAACTGGAAAAAGTCTATTCAAACAAAGCTCATTAGTTTTGATACCTCCAGGGCTATGACAAATTAAGCGGCTAGCGAATATGCTTCCAGACAAAAGGATGATGCAAAATCTAGGGCTCGTGCTAGGCATTGTGTCAATAAATTCCACTGAAAAAGGTAAAAATTACAATTGAAGCTAAAATGGAATCCCTTTAAGGAACTTGTAGAAAATAGATCATCTTTTTTTTTAAATACATCTGTGAATGATAGTGCTATAAATAATAAAGGGATTGCTTATTGGCTACTTTGAATGTACATTCTGATGGGTCAAGTCTTGGCTTCTGCAAAATTTTACTTTAGAACTAGAAAAAAGCATGCAGGAAATTCAGAGGACTCCAAATTCTTTTGCCATACTAAAAATGCAACTATACCACAACTACCCTAAATTTGTACAGTATCCTCTGCTGAACGGAGAGCAGCTATCATCACACTTACAACTGTACCTCTGGAACTCAGTAGTGAAAATGCACAACTATCAGATTTGGCACAGTTCCTTGTGAACACAGCTAAACCACGTATGCCATCAGAACCAGAAACCTCGCTGGGCAGCCCCGAAGAGACAGAAAGAACAAGTTCATTCCTCTGTCACAGGGCGGCCGTACTGCGCCATCACTGTTGAGCCATGCCGGTGATCTGACATTTGTCTGCTCTTTCTGTTGCTTGTGCTGTACATGTTCACACATGAAGCATTTGAATGATGGCACTAAAACCAAGTTCCTACAAAATAATGTCAGCTTCCACCGCTTTTAAAGAGAATAGAATGGAACTTTTCCAAATTATAATTCCTAGTATTTGCTATTTAATCACCACAACTCTGATGCAAACCTCCTTCCTCTTTTCTACTCGTTTGTTACGTTTTGTCCTGATCAGTAAACTGGTATTACAGGGGTGATGGGGCACAAAACTCTGTAGCCCTTCTGTCCTTAATTTTGTGGATCACATGGTATGCCAGCTCTTTTACAGCTGCACAGTATTTGACCCAGATATCAAAGTTGTACATGTTTAACATAGCCCGGATCTGACCTACGATAGAAACCATATTTCTATGTACTGCAATCAGAGAGACATTTCCTCAGAACAGTCCTTGTCTTGAAATTGCTACAGAATAAGAGCTGTAAGCCGAATTCACCTTCTTTTGTGCCACTAGGAATTCAAAGTTCACAGCCTAACTAATCCAGGTTATCACTGAAAGCAGATTATCAGTTTTGAAGCTCTTTTCCTCTTCTGACAGAGCCTGATCTTGCAAGCATTCAGACAACTCTACAGCACTCCCTTTCATATCTGACGGATAAGCAAGAAGCATATTTGACCAAACAGGCCAATTCTGCTCCCCGTGAACTGATTAGACTTGAAAAAGAAAATAATCCTTATATAAAATACACAATAGAAGTACACACAGCATGAATTCTGAAAATACCTTCAAATTTTTTTTTTTAAAAAACAACCACATTTTTAAATAAAAATTCACTGCCAGCATCAGTGATCTAACTTCCACACATAAATATTTCTTAACATACAGTGAAACTTACAATAACCATCTACAAATTCTTAATTCTTCGGATTTCAGTGGCATCTCCAAAAACGCATCCATGTTCCCAAATTTAAGGTGAATTTTGTTAAAGTCAGTTGAAAATTTGGGGTATTTCCTCTGACAGCATAGTTGTCAAAGGAAGGAAAAGTCACTTACATATTGCATACAATTACTACTGCCAGAAACTAAACAGGAACTTACAGTTGTAGCTTTCTGCACAGATGAGCAAATTCGAAGTGCCAAGACAAACTGTTATTTGGAGACAAAAAACTGCAGGAAAAACAAAAATCATGTCAGCTTCTCGCTGAACAGGAAGAAGGCTTCAGGTATACTAATTACTGGTTTCAAAATTAAAAAAAGCTGGTACAAGTGTAAGTAGAAAGGACAGTTTAAGAGCAAGAAATGTCACGCAGGGAGCCTGTTGATTTTGTGGCTACCAGTGAAGCTGCACATCACTTTAAATAACAAAGCCATGTAGAAATGTGACCTAACAGGATCCCTTGAGACAAAAGCTGGATGCATGAGAATTGCAAACGTATCTGGAAGTTTTGACTCGGGAAGAATTAGGTACTGCCACGATAAATTCAGCAGCAGCAGCCTCCGGAACCCAGACTGCTTCATTCCTGCTCACAAGTAGCTAAGAGGAGTATCTTACGACCAGGATTCTACTTGCAAATAAACTTGTTTTTCTCTTCCAAGTATCACTCTCGGCTCCCTTATTTGTGTGCAAGGTAATGAAGTTCCTGTCTTCCAGAGATAGCAGAAGTCATTCTTTTTATAGGCAACAAAAGGAATGCTTGTTAGCAAAATAGCACGTTAAAGGAAACACTGAGCTCTCTTAATCACAGAACAAGCAGGTGCTCTTTGACCAATTGCTCTCAGTTGGTGTGGCTTCACCTAGGGCTACAACACAAAACTGGAAACGATATTTTAATCTAAACATTTGATTTTTGGAAGAATCAGCAAAGAATGGTTGCTGGGACCAGCATTATTACTATGCAGTTATGAAACTGTACTGTATTTTTGAGTTGTGCACCAATCCAAACCTCTCAGACGACAGGAGAGTTCTCTCCTGCTTGTACCACTGAAAGCTTACCTTTACAACTTACAGAATACCTGTTTGTGCCTCAGGACAAAATAGAGATTTTGAGACAGCTCACTGAGTAAGAAGACTGGGCCACCAAATGTAATATATAAAGCAACAAGAGTTACAGGGGGGAACAAAAAAAAAAACCTACCAGTATTCTGCAATTCATTTGAGGAAGTAATTACAGAAAATATTCTATACTTGTTTGCAACACCACAGTAATCTTTAGATATTGCAGATGATATTGTGATGTAGTATTGGGGAGACACATTGTAAGGCTGGTCCACTTTAACAAGGCAAAAGAAACAACACCAGAATGCCCAAAATGTGACAGACAGAATCAAGGTGTTCCTCTTTGTCTTCCTTATCTGCGTGTGCAGACTTCTCGATTGCCCTTGCATTCCACAGCAATCTCTGGGACAAAAGCAGTGCTGGGAGGAAGCAAACGACCCCCCCAAGGACTAAATGGACTGACTGCGGACCATCACGGTGCTAGAAGACTAACAACGGAGATCGGCAAATAAGGCTGTTTCCGTTGGGTGGACAGGACAGTGAATTTGGGAATGTAATGAACATGTAAAACCTGTGAAAATGTAACCTGTTCACGAATGATCAACTGGCGGAGCATTCTCGAATAATCTCGATGCTATCCCAGCGTTACCAACAAAGAGTAGCTTGCTTAATGGTAACAAAACTTTGCTGCTAAGTTTCTTCTCATTGATTTCTTTAAATCAGTAATATTTGTTCATTAATTATATCATCTGCAAAATAATATATGCATGCACTTACAGCAGGACTGAGGTGGGTAGAGGAACACTTCTGCACTGATTTTGACTTCTATAGAATTAGAAGCCTAAAATTAGACAACAAAGCTAAAAACCAGCTGCTTGTTTTTCATACATACCATACTGCTCAAGTTCCTCACAAATTTTAAGGCAGAATTAAAGCCCCCTGGATACACAAGTATCAAGGTAAATAAAATGGTCTTGCTTAAGCAGAAAGAACTACTGAAGGATTCCCATTCTCATCCCTTCACCCTCAGAGCACACAAACCAACATGATGTAAAGTCTTGAAAGCATTTCAAAAAATAAAAATATAACACAGCACAACAGATCAAAATCACTGCTATTCTCCGGAAAAGTATATGGTTAAAAAAAAAGAAACCTACAAGAGGTCCAGATTTATAACTTCCTGTTCTGTGATACACATCGTAACAGAATATGGGTTTTTTCTTACTCCCATTGCAAATCTGGAACCTGAAAGGCAAGCTAGGTTCTTTATTCCAGTGCATGTTGCCACCAGCATTAGCAGTTTTCCACCCCAAGCTCAGCTACCGCCTTACCTACGCACATTAGAATCTTCAAAATACTCTGTCTGACGTGTCAGCAATCTTAGAACTGCCAATGAATTTAAACAACCTTAATTCACTGGAGCTGCAATCATCTTCCTGCAACGTGCTGCCGGCCTATGGCTTGGGGTTTTTTGTAGGACTGAAAACTGAAGCAAACAGAACTGAGCATTTCAGTTTGAAATATTTTCGTCTATCCAACGTAGCAGTATAACAACTTAAAGTGAATGTTTTTTATTATTCATTCTTAAAAGCAAAAATATTGTTTACCATTTCCGCCACACACATTTTTAATGTTTATATATTCCATAAACAACTGTGATAGTTTCAGCACATATTCATGATGTGGACTGGCCTATTCAAGTACTTGTTCAATTAAATATACTAAAGCAACTTACATTGTCCAAAGAAGCACAAAACACAATGAGCAGAGTCTGTTACACACCTGTCTTTGATCAGGTAAATACCTGGCCTTCCTCTTCCAGAAACATGTAAATAAAAACTCAGTTGTTAACCTTGTCAACTTCCAGATCACAGAAGTTGGGAAGTTCAATGACTGCAGCTCTTAATTCTGCCATTCCTTACCCAGGAAACTGAACTGCAATTGTTTATTCCCCACATTAAAGGATGAAAAGAAAGCTGACCTACTGAGATTTAAACGTCGTACACAGCAGAAAGTTCTGCCACAGAACTATTAAGAAAGATATCTTAGAACTCCAGAATGCTGAGAAATCATCTGTCTCTTAAATTATTCTTTTGGTTTTCCACATACCACTAAGTTGAGCTACCATTTTTTGGTATCTATTGTACAATTCCCTTCTTATCATATTTCATTCTTCAAAATTCTATTGTCAGCCACTTCATTATCTTCATTATAATCACTGTCAAGAGTGGAAAGCATGAAAGGCTTCAACTAACATCTTCCTAAACCAACTCTTTTGTGTTTTATAAATCACTAGTGATCTCACATACCATATCTAGGCTCAAGCAGTGAAATATCAAGAGCATAATTCTTGCAAATTTTTGAGTATCATAAAGTCTTACTGTGCATATCATCCAGACTGTTACGATGTTACTTCTGGCTTTTGATATGGCAATCAACAAACGTTTATATCCACACGTATAAAAGACATGAATAAAAGATGAAAGACAAATACAACTACACAGATATAAAGGAAGATCTGATACATATAAGCATTTAAGCTATAAAGTATATTTTCTCTATATCACTCTGCCTAGTCCATCCAATCACACACAAAATCCAGTTGAAGGAGTGACTTCATCAATTTTCCCAAGACATATTTATCATCAGAACTAAATTAAAATAGGTTCCTTTTTTTAATCTCAAAGTGATTTATGGCAGTACTTCATGTTCCTAATCAAAAAGCACTCACAAACTTTTGGGGAGACAAGACCTTTACACTGGAAAGGTAACAGTGCTGTCATAAGCAAAGTTATACAAGGACACTAGAGTCAAAACAAGGTTCTCCTGAGCCTGCAGTCCCAGCCTTCCCTTTCAGTTCATCTTTGTAAGGTATTAAGCAATGAATCAAGAAAGATGTTGCAAAGTAAGACATCCATGCACACAGACATTGCTATGTAAATCTTAACAGAATTAAGGAGGAGAGTGGAATGGCTGTTGGGACTGCACAGAATTCTTTCAGTGGGTACAGAAAATTGAGTTCATAGAATGCCAACGTGACTTCCTAGCAATGTTCTGCGTCCCTTTTCAATCTGCTGTGCTGACATTTAACTAGCAGTTGTTCAATAGTCCACATTATTCACTTACAAAATGTGTGCTGAAAGTAACACAGCCCGCAGCTGGCTGTGAGGGCATCTCAGTGTTTCCTGAACTAGGAAGAGAACCTAGTAGGACTCCATCATCTAAACATTCTTAACAGAAAGACTCTAAGGAAGTTAAATATATGAACTAAGGAAATTTTTGAAGTTATTCACTTGAGTGAAATAAATTAAGACCACTCTTTGCAAGAGGACATTAACATGTAAAAAGTTCAAAAAATATATTTTAAAGTATGTTGTTTTTAATGAAGAATAAATTTTACACAGCACATTGGGACCAAAAGCAAAAAATATCACCTTTGGAAAAATGAGAGGTGAGGTCTATTCTTACAATTTCCAAGGATTTTTTCTGAATAATGCACCCTGCTGAATCTCAGTGGGAAAAAAAAAAAATCTCATTTTAGTATAGAAAACAGTCACATCTTTCAGTTGGAGAATAAAGCAACAACAAAAAGCAAGAAATAGAATTATGAGATACCCAGTTTTTACAATCTCATGCCAGACAAATCTGTCTTCGGACAGTTCTTGCATGATCTAAGTTGCTGAACAAAGATAAAATGGCATGAAAACTCCTCCTGCAGACATTGCAACTGAAGTTCACCTTCACATTGATGACATTTTTGTTTTCTTTTTTCAAAACCATATAGAGATAATGTCATCTATTCTGATACTGCCAATTCAAAACAGGACTTGCTTGAGAATCGCAGAGAAGAGACCTGCCAGATAACACTGATACTGGTGATTCTTCTCATAGAAATTCTTTACATGAATAAAGATTTGTTTTGGGTTGTTTTTAGAACAGAGATGGAGTATAAACACAGGAACATTTCTTACATAAAAGGAATGTTTTTTTTTTCCAAGTTCTTCATTTTCACACTTTGCCTCTTCATCGTGAAAAGTCAGCAGAAAATGTAACTCCAGCTGGTGGTGGCCTTTGACAGCCCCAGCAGTTCGGTCAAGGCTCTTCACATCCAAAATGTTAATTCTATTTGAACTGTAATATTTTCTAGGTACATGTTATTAGATTTTTTGCATGAAAATATTGAAAAGTAAACAAAGTACCTCTATAACTTCTACTTCTCTCTTCTGCCCCTGCTCACCCTTCCCAGCACCTTGCCTTGGTGACGCACAATTCATACATCTTTAGGAAGCCTAGAGCACATGTTGGGGGGTGGGGCTAGGCTGGGTTTTTTACTATTATTATTATTATTGTTTTACATTTATATCATGCCTAATACAGTGGGATCCTCATTTCTTTATGTAGGTAAAAATACACACAGATTTGTGTGTGTGTGTGTGTTCAATATACATGCATCCCTTACCTAATTTATTTTCCACACTATTTTCTGCCAAGGACAGATTAAAATCTTGTTTTGAGGTGAAACATTTTGTTGGTCATTTCCATTTGTTGGTTAACCTTGAGTGAAATGAATCCTTGGGACTCAAATGAGGTAATTACCTGACGAAAACTTGCTTTGCTAGGACACTGGATAACTTTTTTCCTCAAGGTTTCACTAAAACATACTGGGAAAATACATCTACAAACAGACAAAAGAAAAAAGAGGAATTTTAAAGAGGAATGCAGCCAGCTGTTTTACTCTGTGACTGACTAACAAAAATCAGGTACTTTTTCAATCTGTCTCTGTCACTACAATGCTAATGGACCATTGGCAACTTACTGATGTAACAGGAAGGGTGAATTTTCAAGAAAGGAACTTTTGTCCATCCCAAAACAATTATATATAACTTGTTATATATAACTTGTATAACTTGTACTGTGTGTCTGTTTTTGCCTCAGTTGCTAGTTCTTATATTACATAAAACTCTCTGTTTAATATTGTTAAAGAACTGTTAAAGAAACCCTTAAAAAAAGACATAACACAAGAATATTACATCCATAGAAAAAAAAAAAAAAAAAAAAAAAAAAAAAAACAGCAAACAGCTCATGTTTATGGCATATCTAAATATACAAATTTATGTAAGATCCTTTCTAAAAGGAGGAAAATGGAAAATGATGTCACCATATGATTACACGATTAGCTGTTACTGAAGCCTTCTGTACGGTACGTCCCAAAGACATACACTGACTAAAAAATTTTCAGAAATGACAAATTGCTATTAAAACAATTTCAACTGTTGATGTTCATGTAAGTGATGTCAGTTTTGTCTTTTCACTTACATTTGTCAGTTGTTCTATACTGCACTCATTACTGTTATGCAGCTTCTGGACTAAATTACATATATTCCACTAGAAGAGCACAACGTTTATAACACCAGTATATTTGGAAGCTTGTGTTAATAAAAGACATTAAATACATGCATTAAAATGGTTTAAAAGTGGAAATATCACCACAAAATCTGGATTTTATCAAATTCATAGTAATATCTTCAAAGCAGAGACTACATAGACAACAGTTTTTACATGAACGTTACTTCCAAGAATGGGACACCTAACATTACAAATGCTAGTCTGAAGGGGAAAGAAGAAAAATTCATACGCCCTTATAACAATTTAAAGCTCTTTCCTACCCTCAGTTCTACTCTACATAACTCACAATTTAAATTATACATACATGAAACGTAATAATCCATTTTTCATTTAAATTGTCAATACTCAAAGTTTCTCTCTTTTGTAATATAAGGCCTCTCAGTAATTCCACTGAGTATTATCATCGCTTTTACTGTTATACGGATCAAATGGGAATGTTAGGTCAAGCTTTGTTTTGTTGTTTTGCTTTTTGGGGTGTTTTGATGTGTTTATAATTCTTCGCTATCAGGAATTAGAGCTGGAAAAGATGCATCAGGCCATCTTGTTTCAATTCCAACTATATGTTTCCACTGTGTTAATAGAAAATTAATCCTAACGTAATTCTTTCCCTTCACTGTGTCCAAGTGACATTTAAATACTTCATGATGCAACCTCTACCGCAAGTATCATATTTTCTCCTCTAAGTTCTTCCTTAACATCTCGGCAGTGCTGTGCATGCTAGTTAGCAAGCTCAAGCAGCTTTAAGGAGAGCAACAAAATTTGGGCAGCAGATTGTGTCACATTCTCTGACAGTGATAGTACAAGATTTCTCTGCATCAGACATTATGCAGATAGTTCTCAGAATCTGTCTGCTACTGACAGTTTATCTCATTTTTTCTGAGTAATTCCATTGGAAATGCTACATTTCAAACTTGAGAAGCTGTTGTTCTATTGAAAGAAAAAAAAAAAGAAAGAAAGAAAGAAATTTTAACATGGTGCCTTATTCATTCTTTGCATATTTGGAATACAAAGAAGTAATCCTTGCCTTGTGGCTGTATTCGAAATCTCTCAGTAAGCCCAGGACCCAACCATGTTGATCCTATTTGTTTTTGGAGAGAAAACAGTAATAAATAGTAAGAAATGTTTGTCCAAAAAGAAGGGGGGAGGATAATACATTTAATAGAATTTCATTTCATCCAAATTAAAATAAAGTTCCTGGATGAACTCATTCCACAAAAGAAGTTTTATCTATTTCAGGTCATACACTTATTTATACATTCTGTTAATGTATATTTTAAAACCGAAACCATTTTGTGTGCAAATATTATACAAAATATAATTCTTCAGTTCAGTGATTTTGATGTTTATTCTCTTGCTTAAATAACCATGATTTACATTCTACTCTTCCTTCTCTTTCTATATATATTGTACATGCAGAAGAATAAATGAGGTACAGTATTCCAAAATTGTTTAACATTAAATTTAACAAATTTTAGGTAGGTTTGGTTTAGTTTCTGCACAAAGCATAGTTTAGAAATAAATTTTCCAGACCTATGCAAAATAATTTAATCAGATTTATATTCATGAGCTATAGGATCTATTAAATATTTTCATTATGCAGAAAGATATAAGAAGCTATTTTGGCTTTTTTATATTTTTGCATTATCTCAGCCAAAGGCTGCATACTGGAACAATTTTACTGGCACGACAGGAGCTTTCACTAATATAACTGACTTCTCTTTGGCAATTAGGAGAAGTTATGTTAGAAAAACTACTTCTGTATAGGCACCCACTCTAAAAAATCTGTTCTCTATCTGGCTATTTCTGCTATATTTTGTAATATAGACTACTCATGTTCACTCAGGCTACTTATATAGGTGAGAAATAAAAAATGTTGCTTCTTTTGACCCAAAAGTATCAGAAAACTTGGAATTCATGAAGAAAGTTCTTCATGTATGTCTCCTTAGCATCTATGTTCTTTTAACACCAACGTATTTCTTCCACAACAATTTAAGATACTTCTTTTAATACTGTATTTTTTTCAACTACATAAAGGTTTTAATACACTTAAAATATATAAAGGTGGATTTTACTCTCTGATATTCCCATTCATTTTTTCCAACAGTTCTGGTTCTTCTAAATTTTTTAACAATGGAACCTGTGTCAAATCAGAATGAAATCATATGGATGTCTAATCTAAATCAGTACATGCCTTTGTCTCTGTTAATAATAAAATTCAGCTCATACATATAAAATGTATCAAAGACACTATTTTTTTAGCATCAGCTGCAGTGATTTTAGCTGCAAGCTTCCAACCTGCTTCGTAAGTGTCACCATAAGAGCTGGAGCTCAGGTTCACAGCTTTCAAGCAGATGATAAAGTACACAGATAATCCCACACTATTCATTTGCTTTAAGTAGGCAAGTTTTCCCAGATGTCTATTTAAGTAGTTTACTGAAATACAACCTCACGTTTATTTACACGAGGTAGTTCACAAAACTTTGGCAAATTTTTCTATGATCACTACAGCATGCATTTTTAGACCCAAGTGCCTCTCAATTAACAATTACACATCAAAATAGAGCTGTAAAATCATCAGCTACTTGTCATACACTCAGACTGCACATTACAACCTCAGGACTTAAGCTTTAGTTAAGCCTACATTTAAATTGTTGGAAGCATCAAGCCAAGACCCTTGCTGTCTGTCCTCTAGGTTTTTAAGCCCATTAAGCCAAGAAAGTTCAAGATAGACACTGGAGCAATTCAATATGAATGGGATGCTGCACAGGCACTGCATGTCACAGTGCACCCCCTTTTTAGGTTACCAGCTTCTGAATTTCATTACAACACCTGCCACACACATTTGTGCCTGGACAACAGGATTTTTTCTAATTTCACCAATGCTCACCTCTTCACAAACTATCAAGTGAAAAAGAAGAACTTGAGCAATAAAAAAGCCCAAATTCTCTGAAGAGTTTAATATTAAGTGTTAAGAGTAGCTAAAATTTAGCAATATTGCAACTTTCTATGGCTATTCAAGAAAACATTTAAACTTCCCTGATTGCTCAGGCAGGTTGGTATAGTAAAAAGTGATTTTTCAGTAATCATAAAAAAGATATGTAATGCAATACTAAAATTCCCCTCCCTCCCTTAGCAGATGCAATGCAATTTGCTCCCTCCTCCCCCACTACTGGCCACGTAAATATTGCCCTTTGAATCCAGTCAGTATTCTTAACAGAGCAATTGGCTGGAGCTGCCAAAGCAGCAGGTGTGGCAAACACCCAGGTCCTTTGTACTCCCATAAGGACAGCATTAATCACTTGCAATAACCACAATGGTTTGCTATAGAGCTGAGACTTTTCAGACCACTGACTAGACCTAATAATTCTAATTCACATATGAAGATGAATTCATAGAGAATTCACCTCATTTAAATTTCAGTTACTTTAGCATGAGGTATCACTGGCAGTTAATCAGACCTGCAGACTAGGCAAGGCTAATAGGTCCCAGAAATTCACCAACACACTGGCTGTAGGCACTTCTGTGCCATGGCTTCTACCTTCTTTCTCCTCTCAACTGACTTTGCAGAGAACCGGCTCAGGCACTGGTGTCCACTCCAGAAATACCTAAACCTGAGAATTATTCCATTCTAAATAGCGATGCGAATATCACACCCCACAGTCTGAACATCTCCTAAGACTTTAACTATTGCCTGCAAGTAAACACTCAGTAAAGGGTGAAAAATCTCCAGTATGTCATAAGATATTAACCATTTCAGTTATACTGTTTTATTAACGCTCATCCAAACAAGTTCTGAACTGTAACACAATTCCCATTTCTCCATATTCACTTCATCACCATCCAGCCCCTCTGCCAACAGCACAGAATAGCTCCCAGCCCCTCCAGATCCCAGTCAGGTGATAACTTCCTTATTCATACATAACTCAGGTGCACTACCTGCTTAGTTTTCATTATATGCTGGGTATTTTACCTGAAGACATACTGTTTGCAGTCGTTAAATGAAATGCCACAAATGGTAATATGTAGACTACAATTTATATGAAGAAGAAAACATGCTAAACCAAAGAAAAAAATATTCCAGGCTGTGAAGTGTAACAAAAAAGGCCCAAGATGACAGTTTCACCGGAAAATACCAGACTGAGACATATTAAAATTGGTTTATTGTCTCCCTAATGAGGCAATGTATGTAAAGCCCAAAATACTCTATAATCAAAGCTACCAGGTAGTGTAAGCTTTGAAAAATGAGAAGCAAATCAATAGCTGATAATTAATAACTTTCTTCATTGTTGGCTATACAGGAAAAGAGTTTTTTTAATTGCAGTTCTACTCTGCTTTACTGCATGACGCTGCCCATATCACACAGACTGAACCAGTCTGAGAGCAAAGCAATCACTTGAATTTTTCCAAAAAAAGTAAAGGTTTTGATATGCTAATGACATTTATTTAGTCATATGGAATCACATGGAATTTGAACAGTGTGTAACTGTAATGAATCATATGCTTTCAAGCGTAATGTCATGAATAAAAGCTTTTATTTTGTGTGTGTTTCCCTGTGCGAACACAAACCCTTAAATACTGCTTATCACACCTCAGATAGTGAAAAGAAAAAAGGAAAGGATGTGGCTATTAGCACAGTTTTTCCCAAACAATACTACAGTGGAGAGCTCTGTCACTGTGGTTTCTTCCTTTTTATTATTATCCTGAATCCCATCTAAGTGGAAATATTATCTTGTGGATCATTCATAAACCAAGCTCTCTCATATTCATAATCCTGACTCATACCCAAAACCATTTAGGAGCAAGTACATATATTTCCAGTGCTTTATAATTCCATCTGTCCAACCTGAGACTTCTTGAAGTACAGATAAATTCTATTGAATAACACTTTTCTTGGAAAAAAAAGAAAATCCCCAAGAGCAGCATATGTAGAATGCATGCATTTAGAGCAGCATATGGAAAAGCAATATTAAAATTTATGCCATATGTATTAAAAATACACACAATTTAGAAACAAACAAAAAACTGAAGGGAGGAGGAAAACAGCGCCATTAGGCTACAATCTGCCTGCAGGCAAACAGATCCATAGTGAAAATTTAAGTTCTAGGTATAAATGCAGTTGAGTACTCAGCATCAGCTTACTCCTGCAAGGACTGCCTCCCAAGTACATTTATGTTAGCGTACAAGAATAAAAGTTTGGGTGTATTTAAACCTCCACCTGGACGTCACGCTCATCCAGCTGGTCACCGAATTTCCCTTTTCCACAGGAAGTCCCAGCTACTGACACAGTGGCTGCAGCTTGGCCTCAGGCAGCTGAAGCACAGAGAACTCACAGGATGACCAGAACCTTCTCTCTTCTGCTTGTTCTGCACTCTTACTGCCTGCAGTACATCTAGCACTTCATTCTTGGTGCAGACAAATATTCTTGCAGCACACCCCATTACAGGTTATTCTGGAAGTTTGCACTGCTACCCCTATGACCTTCAGGTCAAATCATCATTTCTTAATTTTTGTCCTCTATAGATGAGATTCAGTTTGCATTTCCATCTGATGTGTCAGGAGGAGACCAAGAATCTATTACATTATTTAGGATTCTTTAAAGAGTCTCTTCCAAATTTTTTTTCCCCAGCAACATACAGTTTCCAGCTATCACACAAATACAGACTCTCATCTCATTGATTGCACAGTTTGTGGACATACTGCAGAGGACCCTCTCCAAATAGTTCTAATAAGGTATGAGCTTTCTCTTCATTTTATTTTTGTTAAAAGAAGAAAACGTTTTTGTTGTCTTTTTTTCCTAAACAGTACACTGAAAAAGCACGATCAATAAATATTCTCTGAAGATAAAAGTTTTTCTGAATTCAAATCTTGTACCTTGCTGTCCTTGTTGTCCTCACATCTTTCAAAGTATGTTGCGCTTCATAGGTAATAAGAAAAATATGAGCAGAGATATGGGGAAGGTAGAAGATAGAAAGAAAAAAAAAAGACAATTAACTCAATAAATCCAAGTGTAAATACTTCACAAACAACTGCAGTGAAGCTCTCACACCAAACATGGATGATTTCACCTGGCCTATCCATTTTCTTAAGATTTTTATATTAGATATATATATATAATATATATAATAATGATATAATATATATATATATTATATATATGTGTGTACATATATATATATATAATTTTAGGGACCACAGCAAAAACTGCTGTATCTGAAATACTCCCAGGTAAACGTTCTAGTTCTAGCCTTTTTTATCTTAATCTTTTCTGTCTTTACATTTCATATAAACTGTGCATGTCATCTATTCAGCTCCATAGTGTCCTTCAGTAGACAATTCCTTTTTGCTCTTGTGCTTTTTGTAGCAATCCAGTCAGAGTTAACATTCCAGGTAGCACTGTCTCCAAAGCTAGATAAACCTTTACTAGCACAAAGAAATTGCAAAGTAGGAAAAAGTTTAAATGACTGTAGAAATAAACACAGAATGTAAATGATGCTATAAAATCCTACTTGTTACAGCACTTTTTTTTATAAGGCACCATCACTATCATGTGGCAATCACAAGAAATCTTTTCTTCAAAATCTAGCTCTTTGCCACTGTTCAGGACCAAAAAGCCAAGTTTTTGTTCCAGATGGCCAAATGGTAATGGCGTTTTGCAGACTGACTGCAGAAGTTGGTTGTTTTGTTCTCACTTCAGAGAAGTAAAATGCCAGAGGTGCCACAGTCAGTAAACCTCAAAAGAAAACAGACACAATGAACACAGATGAGGGAGACTTCTCTAAACAGTGAATTTTGTGAAATTCTGCATTCACTTTTGGGAATACAAAGCCTCATCCTGAGAGGTGATATACATCTACAGCTTCCACCTGAGTCCAAACCTCTCTCGTAGGAGAATGGCCAAACTGAATGACATAAGAACCGGCATTGGTATAATTGTAATTGTTAATTAATCTTAAGGTCAGCATCCTCTCCAAATTCTGCCTGGTGAAGGATGACACTAGGAGGAGGAGCATCATGGGGCTAAACACAGCTCGGTAATTCTTAGATCAGTGAGTGCTGGGCCCTGCTTGTGTTGGAGCTGTGAGGGGATGTGCCAGAACATCAGCCACAATGTTAGCCACAAGAGTTTTTACCAATGAAGGACTGACCTCTGTGCGCTCCCTAAGTCATTTGTCCTTCCTCAGCAAAGATTCTGAATGCCTACATCTTGAAATCTGAATATATTCTGGCAATCACTTCTAAAACAGGGATAACAGAACTGAACAGGGCCACAGCAGACAAAAAATAAAGATAAGCAGAAGTATAGAAGCATAACTGAAATTGCTGGTTTCCAAAAACAAGGAGAGCAAAGCTGGGAAAAGATAGCCCTACCATTCCTCTGCTACTTCTGCTCTTTCCCTCTAAATTCATCATAGGCCAATGTCACAGAGGACAGCATCAGCAAGGCTTTTGTTCTGCTGTAGAACAGCCGCTCTTCTGACCATAAATCTGATGCCACTTGCTGCAGTACTGATTCCCACGTCAAGAAATGCCAGCGAGCCACGCACTTCCCAGAACAGACCTTTTACATTCCCCCACTTCACAGAATTTAGACCAAGTATTTCTAGAGTTCCGCAAACATAGTGATAACATAAAATACGGGATCTTTATTACTTCAAAAATAAAACATCTAAGGTCAGCGTTTTAAAACCGAAGTTTCAAATTCTGAACAAAAGCCTTAGAAACAATCTCAGAGGACACTGCATGTTTTGATGGGCATTTGTTCTTTCATCTGTATCTTTACAAATAAGGAATAAGACAAGTCTGACTTTGATGGAAACAGGGCTAGGGCTGGCACTTCGAAAAACCCTGTTCAGTGATTGCACAATAATAAATGACATATAGAAAAAATTATTTTAAAAAACACAGAAGTAACATCCACAGGGTCAGTGCACCAATATCTCAGTGCATTTAACACGCAAAACAAAAACCTCATTTTGTAAACAAAATGTGCGGCATTTTTTGTTCCACAAAGCAAACAAACAAGAAAGTCTCAGTCCAAGGTTTCCAGCACTTTCAACATGAAAACAGTATTTTACTCCGGTGCTTGTCGCTTCACCAAATCACAGCAGTTATCCGAAATTTAATTGTATTTTTAAACTGACTGAAAACATTTGTACACAAATTTTTAATTCAGGCATGCCAGCGTTATTTAAACATTACAGTACACTCAGTGCTAATAGTGAGAATATCTGCTTAGAATAATAATAACATAGAGATAAAATACAAAGTTTGCCACAATTGATTCCTTCACCCTGGGATATTTTTTGAACAATTTTTAAAAAAGAAATATGTAGTCAAATTACCCAATTAATCAAACAATAAAAAAAAATCTTTTAATCTTTTCAGAAATACAGCCTACACGTTGTTTAATGAGAATCATTTCGCTCAAACTACATTTTAAAACTAAAGAAACGTGTAGTGATAATGCACTGCTTTTCCCTATCTGACCTGTTTGTGTACACGGCTGTTTGTGTAAGAAATCCTGATGAAGCCACACCACCAGTTTGTTACAATTACAGCAAGATGCCCGGTACAAAGCATGCTCACACAGGACAACACACAAAAGTGGAAATACACCGCAGCTGAAAGGTATCTTCTACAACAGTTTGTTTGCATTTTTGATACAACAAAAATCCAACGAGAAATACTGGTGCTGAATCTATTTGTGACACATCAGTATTTTGTAAAATAAAATGCTGAAACAGCGTATCATATCATAGCCTAACCTGACAGATTGAAGCAGTAAAAAAAAAAGCTAGCAAAATGAAGAAAGCTTAGGAGATGCTGAAAAATATGACACTGCTGCTCAGAAGTACCTCGACCAATGAACTCTGTCCAAAATAAGAGTTTTGAAATGCTTTCTCAATCAACCTGTGCAATTTGTGTGACTGCAGCATAGCCCTTCTCCAAAGACAAAGCAGAAACCTGCTTTCCGAATGCAGTTTCCTCCTTGCAGTACATCACAAGTTGTCTGGTTTTGCTCTCTCTCCTCTCAGAAATGTTACTTTAACTTCTCATCATAAAAAGATACGATTCCAATGTTTATACTATGAGCTACATTTATCTTTAAGAGCAAGATGTTGAGTTTAGTTCTGATGATGAAAAAAGCCTTTAAAAAGGAAAACTCATCACAACTCATTATGTACTATAAAGGCCACAATCCTAGGATTCTGTAATTCCAACGATGATCATTTTAAAGTAGATTTATAGCAGAAAATAGTTAGATCCTTCGACTTCAGTTATAATTTTCCATTTTGTAATTTAATACTCCTTTAGTTTATATTTGCGCATTAAAAATATAGCATCTAAAAGTCCATCATTAAATACTTTTAATAAGTGCAATAAATAAGCTTTACAGTATGCGTAAATTTAAAAACAAAACACAGCTTAAATTGTTAATCTTACACTTTTTCTCATTAATTGCAATACATAAACATATGTTTTATACAAAGATATTTGCTACAAAATAAGTATAATAAATACAGTTTACCACGCGTATTAATCTTAATAGTTACAAGCTGTTAATCTTATATATTAGGTAATAATTTGCAATAAATAATTGTTTATTATCTTGATGCTTGCTTGTCTTGGGTTTTAGCAATATGCAATAAAGAAATGCAATTTTGAATAATTTGATTGTAAGACTGCTGGAAAAATACTGTGAGTTATAATTAGCTGAGGGAGGATTTTGTTCACTAGATGAACTATAGAGATATAGTTCAATAACAAAAACATGCATTATTGCTACCATAAATAATTAAAAAAGTTAACTTCAGTTTCAAGCAATAAGAGATTTTTAAAACTTAAATGCAAATAAAATTAGTAAAATATTTCACGTTCTTTACTTCTTTTATCATTTTATGTTCTCTGAGCACAGCAACAAAGAAGCATTTCAGCACCTTCTAAATCTCTGCAGATGAATACAACCTGGACATACACACATACCTGTCTCCCACTGCCATTACTTGTCTGTTCCAAAGTAGGTAGTACCAAACTATCTTTTGTCCAGTTCTAGCATAATGTATGTTTTATCATGCCTACCAACCCTAATACAAACTGTTTATCTTGCACATAGAGGATAATAATTCATTGTAAATAATTTCTCATTATGTTGATATTTTCTCATCTTGGAATTTGGCAACGTGCAACAAAGAAACACAATTTTGAAGCTTTTTTTTTTTTTTTTTTTTTGTAAGACTGCTGGGAAAATAGGGAAAATTCTAGTGAGCAAGAGGGGATTCTGTTCACCTCAGAAGGGAGCTGCTGCCTGCCTCCAGTAATCCTAAGAGTTCGCTTTTAAGCAAATAAGCGTTCTCTCGTAATCTAAGCGAACAGATGCAATCAAAGCATTTCAGATGCACCATGGCACTAGAAACAAAAGGGTAGCCAGAAGAATAAATTAAATACAGGTCCTGAAGCCACAGACAACTTGCCCTGGGCTTTAAAAACAACAGGACCAGCCTCAGTTAACATGCCTGTATGTAACACTCAACTGGGTTAGCACATACCAGGCATTTTTGTGCAGTGTTATCACTTTGTCCACGTTCATTATTGCTTTAAACCCTAAAAATGATAAATAAAGAAGCGTAACCTGCCTATAGGAAACAGGCAAGAAACAAGTAAAGCTCTTTGAGAACTCTGCTGTCCTCTGGCAGGTTCAGCAGGACTGCAGCACCCTTTAATCACCATCATGCAAAGAGAACACGTCTGTACTTTCTGTGCACTGGATGCTGCATTCCAGCAGCAGATATCCCTGCTGCACACACAAAGCAATGTCTTCTTTCTAAAATGAAAATTTACTATGCAATCAGAATTTGCAGAATGCAGTTTTAAATTGAGATTTTACTCAACTCTGCTTTCAATCTGGTTTCACACTATTTCCTATTTTATTTCTCTGTAATCTGGCTCTGCTTCCAAACTGTAAATGGTGCAGATTAAATAAAGAGAAATCGCATTAGAAATGTATGCAGCTAAAAAAATAATAATAAAATCCACCAGCAGATCACAGTATGTCATAATTTGTTTATTACCAAAGTTATATATATACCTACAGAAACTCTGAAATTTATCTGCAGATAAACATTGCCATGTGTTTCTATGCTTATAATGCATTACCGCTTATTATTAATGCATTATAAAAAGAATATATTCATGCACTTATGATTTTTACAGCAATATGTCAATTCCAAATACTGTGCTATAATGCTTATTTGTCCTATCAACTCACTCTGTACCATTATTTAAAGAAATGGTTTTGCATTTTATTTAAACTCCATCTAAAAATGCTCACTGTGCTGAGGTTATGGACAGTGATGCTCACAATACATAAACCACCTGAATTTGCTCATAGATGGGAGGTAATGAAAGAAAAACTTATTACATTGTGATTAGAATGAGATGTATATATATGTAAGTATTCACTAAGATATACATACTTGGATTTGCAAAGATGAAATAATTTACTTTTTAATCTAATTAAATGATAGTTTTCAAAACTGTAATGCAGTTCAATAGAACTAGAATACTGTAAAACAGAAAATTTTGTGTTTTGTGGATTTAAACAAAAGCCATGATGTGTACTAATTTTCAACTAATACAAATCTGAATAAAGGTTCTCATAAAAGAGAAATCACCCAGGCTCCAACATTACGGAACTTTCAATATATGATCAAAATAAAGTCACAGTTAAAGAAACAAACAAACAAAAAAAAAAAAAAAAAAAAAAACCCACAAATTAAAGCCCGGCTCTCACTTGCCTTATTTACATGAATAATCCCATCGATTTTAATGGGACTACTTGAATAAGGAAAGCACAGAAGAGAACAGCGTGAGCACAGTGTCAAGTCTGTGGTGGCAGCGAATTCACAAACACTTCGCACAATAGACGGGAATGATTTCGCCTACAGGTCGGAACCGGAGTAAGGCCAGCTCAGGTCCTGGCACGGACTGGCACCAGGCGAGATCAGAAATCAGTCTGCCATCCACTAAGGATAAAGGGAAAACATCCTTAAAACAAAAATGTTTTTTGCATCGGAAGAAAGGCTTTCGTTAAGCTAAGAGCTAAAAAAAGTCTGTTACTCAAATGAAACGCGGTACTACAAAAACACAGCAAGACGAGCATCATTAGAGGCTTCGCGGCAGACAGAAAAGCTACTTTGTTGTAGCCTAAAGATGTAAAATGCAATACCAGTCCCTAAGTGGCACTGGTACAACTGTGGAAATCATACAGCCAGATGAAGCACATAAATTTCCCATATGAACAATTGTTTTCATTTTCCTCCCATGCCACTGGATATTATAAGCGGAAAGTAAAACACAAGTAAATATGTTCATTCCACTCCTGCGATCGGTGATAAATGAAAGGCTATTGAGCCCGACAAAGGTCAGCCCGGCCTCACGGCAGCGCGCCGCGGCTGCATGGGACTCTGCTGCCGCCCGCAGGTGGCGCCCGGCACTGCAACGCCGCTGCCCGCCCCGCGCCGCTGTGCGGAGCCGCCAGGACGGGGCGCGGGAGGAACGCGCAGTGCGGGGCCGTGACGAGGCGAGGCGAGAGCTCCACTGATGTCCTCAGGAGCGGTGAACTCAGCGAGCTCGTGCAATGGTTCGACGTATTGCAAAACGCCTTGAGAAGTGGGTCGGCAAATTTTAGAACTGTTCTCAAAGTTTCATTGATGCAGTTAACTCCCATTAAGTAATACTGTTGTGAAGTATAGCAGCACAAGGGTCACGAGAAGCAGCATAAAATACAACAGGCAGAACCGGGTCAACGTCTTATAACTTGGAGAACCGATTTCATGTTGTGCATCTGACCATGTTCACGTTACAGAGCACACTGCTGTGCCACCCTGTGATCTCAATATAAAAAAGAGCCAACAAAACAGGCGCGGATGGTGCTGCAAACTGCACACTGCGTCAGCTGGAAAACCTATATGGGAATCTTGGAAATCTGAATACATATTAAAATTTTTTTTTTTAATATTCTTTTTTTTTTTTCCATTATCTACTATTCCCTTTTATGACAAAATATCTTAACATTCCCATTCACGATACCAGTAGAACTTTTTATTAAAAAACAGAGGGTGAGGAAGAGACAGAATTTTAGAAAGATCTTGCGTAGTGTACTGAAAAGCTCTCAAACCTATTTCTGCACCCCTTTTTAAATGTCAAGCTTGTAGAACATAGTAGATATTTCCAACAAGGCAGCCGCCAATAAAAGATGTGAGCAAACTTATGCATTCAAAATTAAAATGGGAGCATCTAGACAAGGGAAGAAAATGCAGATCTCTGTAAAGCAAAAAGAACAGAATTCTTTGATTAAGGTCGATATTCTGTTTTAAAAAAAAAAAAAAACAAAAAAAAACAAAAAAACACCACACAACAGGCAAAACTTTAAAGATAGGCAGATACGCCACAAAACACTCACTTCCAATTACGGGCAAGAAAGCAAGCTACCGAGGATCCACTGGAGGGCAAGACTGAACCTTATAGCCATTCTGCCAGGCCTTGTTTCCAAATGTGCTGTCTTTAGATTAGCTCCATGGCAGACTGAAGATGAGCTACAGAAGACAATTACTAGAAAGCCTTGAATAATTGTGTCGAAATTGGAATTTTCTGACCATTCACACAGCTCAAAAGACCCAGTAACATGCACCTTCAGCAGCCTTGCCCTTGTTGTAAAACCTCTCCTTTCTACTCTCACCAGCTGCTCCCACAAAGCAGGGTGAATAGCTTTAGAGCTTTTAGGTAAAGCAAGAGATAGGAAGGTGCACGCAGTAACCCACCGTTGTTCCCCCACAGACATAGCCTGTTTGGGTAGTAAGCTACAGAGCACAGATTAGCTGTGAGAGAGCTAAGAGAGGGGTTACGTGTTGCCCTGTTTACATACAAAGCAAAAGACTTAACAGCAAAAAAAAAAAAAAAAACAGACACAGGACATACACATGGCAACGATGAAAGACCAATTCTAGATGTAAAAAGCCCCAGAGTTCAACTTTATGAAAGTAACTCTTACAGGTGAGAAGCAACTCATCTGAGGTCTCAAACTGCACATTGAATGAAACAGATCATCGGCCTCAAGAATTCTTTTTGGATTGAATTCCACTACCACCACTTTCCTCTTTCCCTCATGACCTGCTTCCTTTCCAGTCACCCCCTTCCTCTTCTTTCCTCCAGCTCACCACGCTGCTCCTTGCCTCTGCCTGCTGCCATCTCCTGCTTTGTTCCTGACCCCCACTGCTGCCTCCCTCTTCGCCCAGCTGCCCGCTTTGGCAGTGGCAGCACAGGGCTCAGCCTAACAAGCCTGACAGAGCTTATTAATTTAGGCTATGTGCCATGCCTCCACACTACTGGGTTATCCCTCCTTGCTGGGATCCATAATATGCAGAGTTACTACTACCTAATGCAGAATTCAGATGTTTGAGAATTAAAAATGGAACTGTCAATTAAGGTTTTTAGTCTTCAGTAGGTAAATTTGAGTACCAATCTCTATCTGTGCAGGACATCTAAAGCTACAGCAGTTGCTATTCACCCAAATCATAGGAATTGCGATGCTTTATGTAGTACCTATGTTCAGTACATCTAGTCTTCACACTATGAGTTTTGTGCAGCTTAACTTATTTCACCACCACACTAGGTACTATAAAGTGTACCTACTAAATAAAGACTTCTATGCATGTGGAAAACATCACAACTTCACTGCACAGAACCATTCAGGGAAGCCTTGTGATGCTCAACAAGGCCTTCCCTCCTCACACCCTCACCATAAAAAAAAAAAAACAACAACAACCTGGTACTGATTGCATATTCTGTGTATCTTATTTTCACAATATCATTTGCAGTTCATTAATACATGGTTAATCCTTAAGATCACTTCCATAATGGAAAAATCACCATTACTGCCTTTGCCAAAAAAGAAATACTAAATGTAGTGCTAATACAATACAATGTAAAATTGCTAAACAATAAGATGAATCTCTAAGAAAATTTGATATAGATTTCCTGTAGTTTCCCTGCACTATTTTCAACCCTTCTCACAAGTGAATTTCCTGCTGTTACAGCTACTTTGGATGCTCATGCTTCTGTTCCTGTGGAGCCAGCTTGGATCAATTTCAAGAAAATAGCCTTTATCTACACTTTTGCACAGAAAACACATTTTTATTTTGAGGAAATGCAGTATTGGTCTGTGTTTTAATCTGCAATATAATGGGGTTGTAACTTGCATACAATTAAAGCATAAAACATTACCAGAGAAAAATTTACAAAGCAGTCAGACAGTGATTTCTGAATTTTCTGAAGAAGTATTTAATTAAAAATTCTTAGTATCATTTACGTGCTATGCATATAATTTTACATGCACCTAGCAGAGTTTTCTTATCTGTTGAAGTAGATGGAGTTGAAAATAGTATCACAGTATTGGGGCTGAAGATGCCTGCATTGTCATTCATAGATCATTCGTATCTTCTGAGTTGATCAGAAACAAGTCTATGTAGAAATTAATCTGACTCCAGTTAACAGGTGTGACAATACTCATTCATTAGCATTATACGAAATTTTATGGCCTGCTCTTGTCATTAGGAAGACAGTGAAAAAAAAATAGATTTGTTTGCACATAGACACTCAAGCAAATTCATGCACAAAGAAGCAGAGTATGAGTTTAGTTACTACTGTCACTGCTAAATTAGTATCACTGCTAAATTAATAATAACCCATGAGCTGTAATCTCACAGTGAACGAGAGAAAGGATACATGCCATAACTATTCTCAAAGCTAGTCCTTATATGTCTTTAAAAATTTCAGACTTCAGGAGTGCAAGGCCAGACACTTAGTCCATCTAAAGGAAAACCAAGGGAAATATTTAACAAACTTGAACCATTCAGTCAGCCAGAGAGAAAATACAGGCATTACCTGTTGGTTTTTTCCCTACTTATAGTTTGTTGACTATCAGGGAAAAGCATTTTATAAGCTGCACACTCAAAACAGACAAATCTATTCTATAATTAAACAAATCAAGCATCTCTGCAAGCTAAAACCACAAGACACCATAAGAATTATCAGCTCTGTGAGTGCAGACTCTCTTACGTGACCCTGGGAGACCGAAGAGTCACTAAACAGTAGCTAGGCTGGCACCAACTACTCGGAGGCATTACTTTCAGAGCAACCTATTATGATACACCAAAGCAAATTGCCTTCATTAATGAACCAGTATTGCTTTATCTGTTGTACATGAATTCAGCCTACCAAAAACATCGCTTCCATTATGAATGCTGGCAGTCCGGAAGAGCACAGGTGACTGCATGGCTGTCAGCATTAACACACAGTTCTGGAGGACACAGCAAGAGCTGTAAGGCAGCAAAAGAACACTTCTTCAGCTCTCTTCGTGTTATTTCACACCAACGTACAGATATTTACATGGCCAAAATGATATAAAATGAATTACTTTAATTGCTGTTAAAACTGTTGAATGTGTCTTAAAATAAAGAGTTCGAGTACAAAGTACAGTAGGTAGAGTTCTTTCTCTATACACTCCATAAATCTGCTTCTTCTGTATACAATTCCAAAAAGTCCCAATTTCTGTTGCTACCATGATAAACATTGGAAAGTTCTGCTTGACCTTTTATTAACATTTTTCTATACCAATATGGTTCTTTTGCTACAAGCACCCTAAGGAATTATGAAAAATACTTTTTTCTGTAGTTTAGCCCATGTGCACTTAATAGGCTCACAAATATAATACCATTATAAAAAAGAAAAACTGCCAACACTGCTAAAAAAATTGTCATAACACTAAATTATTATATAAATATAAAAGGAGTATGTCTGTAAAATATTCACTCAATGAACATCCCAAGGTGATGATTTTGCTATGTTGTTTTTATTCCTGGGAGATCCATAACACATTTGGATATGCCACATGTCACCACATGAATCAGGCAGTTAATGCATGTGCTTTTTAGAAGCTGAGATGTCTTCCCAATAGAACGTGCAATAAAAAAAAATGTTTAGATTCTGCTGCTTTGTCTGATAGGCATAATTTAATGTCTTGCTTATAATGCTGCATCTTAAGGAAAAATGTGCACTGCCCTATGTAGTTATTTACAATATATTACTAAATCTATGCAAATATATTTCCCTGAGCTTGGTATTATATAACAAAGGTCAACAATGTTTGAAATATTTTGAAACACTTTCCCAATATATTTTGTACATAGCACTAATGCCCAATATACATACATATATCTTAATATATCTCCAGATTTTTCCATTCATTTTACGTTACTGCAGATTATTAAATAAAGGTGGGGTTTTTGTTGTTCAGTTCTTTTTCTGGTTTGTTGTTTTTGGTGGTTTTATGTTTGTTTCATTTTGTCTTTAAGACTACAGAAATTGGCCTATCTAACTGTGGCTTTTCAGTAAGATTGTTAATCATACATTTTTAATAATGCATCAGCTAAATTACTATAAATGTCATTATGGTTTAAGAAAGACAATAATTACCAATATTATTCAACAATAAATGGATACTTATTTGAAAAAAAATTAAGAGGAAAAAAGCATCAGTGTTCTCCTTTCTATATGATAATTTTTACCATTCATTTTTGTTTCCATTCACTTTTAAACAGAAGGTTTCCAAATACCTGTGTTTCATTTTCTCTGTATTTTGCTGGGTGTGGGGAAAATTCTAGACATCTGATTGCACTTATGTAGCCTCTTCTCACTTCTACCTTCACGCCCTCATTACTGATCATGGAAGGGTTTTTTCCTCCAAATGAAGTTGTACCAATGATCACTAGATTGTGAAAATTCGTGCATCTCAGAAAGCAGAAACTGTTCTGAAGGTGTTCTGAAGGACTATAATACTATTTTCCTTTTTAAATCAGGTTTAGGACAGCATGCATTTTCTCTGTAGGAACTTAGGTGTTATTTTTCAACTCAGGATCTAGAAGTTAAAAACTTCCTATATAGTTAGGATGCATTACATCAGATGAAATGCTTTGATGATGTAACAGAACTGCATGCACGCAAAAGATCCACAAATTTTTAAGGCCAAAGGCTTTTTGCACAACGTACCACATATCAACGCATACTTCCCAGGTCAAAACCAACAGGCTACATCAGTACATACAGTGAATAAAACCAGGTTAAAACCAGCCCATACTTCTGCAGGATAGGAATAGCAAAGTTTTTCCTCATGTTTCTTTTGCAAAGCAATTTCTGACAGCCACTTCTCTGGGAGAGGTAAGATAATATCCTTAAAAGCACGCTGCTGAGTGCAAAGCAGATCCTGAGTCAGCATTCACTACTTATTAGCAGTATTTACATATCATATCACCTAATTTACAGACTGTTGTACCATTAAATATTACATATTATCCTTTGCTTAACAAGTACCAAGCAAGAGTAAACTGACTGTGGCTGCATGAAATTGGGGTACCTTGAAGAATTTTAGTGTTAGTGAAGTTGCAAACCATGGTCATACCCTGATTTCATGCCTGAAACAGCAAATAAGGGCCAGGATATTGGGGATCTTATTAAATATTTTAGGCATATAATGTTATTATTCTGTTGACATTTTTGTTCTTTGTATTGTGTTGGTTATTGTTAGAGTAAATGCTTTTATTCCCAGTAGGTTTTGGTTATCTCTGGCAGGTTTTATGCTTTTCTAGTTCACATCAGTTCCTACTGAACTTGCTACCTTAACATTCCTTTCAGAGACCACTTTAATATTGTTTATTATTTTTAAACTAGTGATGAATTTGTTTTAAAAAAAGATAGTTGTGTGGTTGAATTGTAATTCCAATTCCATCCAACTGGAAGAACTGTAGTTCTGGAATTCTATTCTGGAAAATATTTTCCAAAGAATAGCCCTCTATTTGTGCATGCAATACAGTTCTCATTTGCAAAGCCAGTAGTACTGTATGCACATAATTACTTCATCAAAACCACTCACAAAACCAATGTGCTTGGCAACATAACGGAACTTCACTCTATTGTCATCATACATATTTCTCACATGGACTGGAAGACTGTCCAATTTCTCAATAAAATGCACATCAGTACATCTCCTACTTCTCTTTCCTAGCTTAGCACTGTCCGTATTGCCTGTGAAATCTCCTACGCTTTTATTCATCTGAATAACAAAATAACTTGATAATTTGAAACTGATAACGCATTCACAAAGCTGTGTTTAGATTTAGGATAGTTCTGGCCATTCAGTTATGTTAGCTTCCAGTGAGCTCTTAAACACACCAAAGTTGTGCAGAACACTGAGAAAGAAAGATTTGTAGCTCCATGGTCATACTAAGCGGCAGCAATTAAATCTTCTATCAAAAGAAAGACCTCAGATCCTCGTACAGGTTCTACTTAAATGAGACTATGGAAGTAACAAGATATAAATAAAGCTTATGACTGGCAGAAATTTGCTGTAAATTGTTTCTGGGAAAACACTTTGAATTGTGCCCATGATACTTGCCTAGAAGAATTAGCACTCTTCTCCATCAATAAGATCCTTATCCAGCATTGGAAGTGAGTTTCTCAGTGTTATCCTTCCCATGTGCATATCAACAGCACTGCACAATTTTACTAGGCTCATTGTCTCCACTTAACAAAAGGCCAGTGTTTATTTGGAAGTCAAGGAGATCTCCCAACAACACTATTTGCAGCTCTTCATGTTGTTCTCCCAATTTTAATAAATATTGGTGGCTTTCCTATTGTGCTTCACACATCTCCCCCCACTGATACACAGAGAAGTCACAGAAGAAAAACTGGCAATGTTTGATGCATTAAGAACCCCTTTCAGAAAACAATCTGTACCCCAAAGGGCTATATCCCACAACAAAGCTGCTTCACTCTGAGTTTCACTCTGATTATACTATTGTAAAGGAGGTACAGAGGTATCATACCTTTGAGGTTTGGGACAACTGCTTTCTTTCTTTTATGCTAAATCTACCATACTGTTTTGACACTTACACACCTGCTTAACTTACCGAAAAAAGGAAGTGGTACAAGATTTGCAAAAATTCCAGAGTCATTTTAAAGAAAGACACGCAGCAAAACTAAATATTAGAAGGCTTTGTAGAGAGCTTCAACCAGCATCACCACAGGTATTAGATTGCCACATGATATGAAGATACTGCTTTCAGACTCCTTAAGAATTAACCTGCCAAATATGAACTTTATATTATAATAAATAATTGGACAGTTTATCATGTAAATTTGCCAGCGAAGGTGTGGTGACTAGAATCTATTGGTTTATTTAAATAGTGAGTCACTTTAATATCATACTTCAATAGTAAACTAATTTAGCCTACTAATCCTGTTTATTTCCTAAATATTGTTAGTTTCTATTCGTCAAATGATTTTTCCCAGACACTTACATAACAAGCATTAAAAAGATACATTCAGCAGCTACAATTGTTAACATAACAAAGGCTATATAGAATCCAGAGGTTATTGCATTCTCCCAAAAGTGCTTAAATAATAGCCTAAAATCTGAAGAATTACTTTAATACTTCAATAAAAATAACCCAATTCAAAACATTTTCAAGGAAACAGAGCTCCTTGCTCTAGGCTACCGAATAATGGCTGAAAGAAAGTATATAGCTTGTCACTTCTGATTAGAGAACTGTGCCTCTGTGCTTTGAATGAGAGGCATGTCTGGTAATAGGAAGTGCAGATATTAAATTTAATAAAATAATGTGGAATACGATATATATGAAACTTGACCAAGTATAGCACAAAATGTAACATACATTACCCTGCTCAGTCAACTACTGTGGCCTAGCATCTAATGACAGACTTAATTTCTATTTTCCAAGGAGACTACTACAAAAATACAATTTTCAGATTATACGAATATTTCACAGACTATACAAAAAATGTAAGCAAAATTGCCTTACATATCTACATGAATACATAACAATAGCAGACAAGTGCTAGACTACAAACTGCTCAGCCTTCTAAGTCTACAGAAAGACATTAAGTCTTGTAAATAATTAGTTACAAAGACCCTGATGCTAATACATCACAGCATCATATTACCCGCAGCGTATTTCTTTCTCTGCAGATTTAAGGATGCATCAGTTTTTAGGTTAGTTTTGGGTTTTTTCAGTTGTTTTTTAAACACCATCAGGATAAAGCATTTACATTCTACCTATGAATAAGGATGCTATCGGTTATTTCTGTTTATGTCTTAACCTTGGCATTCTAGGACAAGGCAGCTTTTCTTTCAATACGTTAACTAACCCTCTGTGTGCATTTTCACAATTAAACAACAAGATCCATATGGTAGCTTCTACTTACTTTCTAAGATAGAACTATGCTACCTGTGATATGATACGTAAGGGATTTTAAAACAATTCCAAGAGCTAATCCCAGTAAACCTAGAATTAAAGTTCTTGTTTCTATATTTCACTTTCAAAATATTTAGAACTTTGACAGATATGACATTATGTTTTCATTAAAACAGCTGATTTCAAAATGCTGCACTGTGCAAAAACACCATAAACAGTTTATGATGAACTGCCACACTCTTAATTAAAACAATAAATCCAGTGCACAATATTTGTGCAGCCTCTGGTTTGACCTTTGCCTCTTGCTATCCACTACCAAAGCTGCTGCTTCATTCTGTGCACCAGATGTAGAAGGTTTTAAACCATGATCTGAAAGGCAGTAAAGATAAAATAAGAGAAAATGTGCCATTACTCTTTGCAGTTATGATTAATTCAGTTCATATTTTACAATCTGGTTATGGAGTAAAACTGCAGACTTTACATCAAGTATTTGCCATTCAATATACCACATGTATAAAAACGCCTGATATTTTAGCAAACGACACAACGCTAATTCACAACCATCATATGAAGGATAGGAATCAGAATGATTTTTTTAAAAAGATGTTAATTAGTTGTGCATTTAAATTAACAAAGCCCTTTAATGGTCAGTCTCAGCAGCAAACATGTCTGTAACAACCCAAGCTCTTATCTTTCTACCACTTGATTTTAGATTAAAATATCCTTTAAAGTTATCAGATACGTTCAAGAAACTGAAAACAAAGGTTATTAATTACTATGCCACCCTAATGATATCAGATTTGTTTTAACAGAAAGTTGAATGCAGAAACAACTCAACGTCCTCACTTCAAGAAATGAGATAGGATCCTGCAGTACAAGCTGGTCAAGGTGGACATCTTACAGAAAATAAGATGATAGAATTATCTAGGTTAGAAAAGACCTTCAACATCACCAAGTTGAACCAGCAACCTGGCCTACCAAGACCTGTCACTGAGCCACCTCCCCCAGTGTCACTTCTGCACATCTCTTAAACATCTCCAGGAATGGCAACTCCACCAGTTCCCAAGGTAGCCTGTACCAACGCCAGCCACCTCTCCAAGAGGGAATTCTTTCTGATCCCCAGTCTAAACCACCAGCACAATCTGAGTCCATTATCCTCACATTCTATCACTTAAAAGAAAAAAAACCAAACTATTTCAGTTCTTCAAAAATAGCTTCTAAACATTACTTCAGAAGAAAAATGGGAAACATGGTTATTGGAGACTTCAGTCTTTACATCTTTCTTTGACTCTCCTCACCTACACCCAGTGAAAAAGTAAAAAGTCCACAACGAATAAGATATTTAAAACTAATAGCTGAATAAACTTCTGAAGAGGTACCTAGAACTTTACTCACAAGTCTTAGAGAAGACACTCTAAAAAAAAAAAAAAAAAAAAAAAAACTTATGGAACATGAATAAAATTAATTCAGAAGAGAGCCAGGAATCTCTGATTTTTGAATCTAACTAAGGCAAATGATTCTTCCAGCAAGCTCTCTAAAATTAGGAATTTTCCTGCTTCCATTTCCGTATTTCTAAAATCTACTACACTTGCCTAACCATTGAAGCTGACAGCTGATTTCTGCAAAGCATGAAGTAGTCTTACAGAATACATGAGCAGGATAAGTGTGCAAAAGAAGAAATTTCACAGAAGCTCCTCTGTGACACACAACGCTGTACTTCTCAAAAATAGTAAAGAGTTATTTACACACACTTAAACTTACCTGAATTCTACTGCATAAATATGAAGTCTATTTTAAGTGCTGTGAATTCTTCATTTTCTCAGGTTGCTTTGTATGAATATGCACTACATTTTAGTCATGCATCCAAAAAATGCAGGACTATTTGAACATTAGTCAATAATACATTTCCTTTGATCTACCTTTCAGTAACATCTAAAAGATTTTAGTACAAACACTGAAAAACTTCATGAACTTACAAACTGGAATCAGTGTTTTAATGGGAAACATTGGGCAAACTTGATTTAAGGATGATGCACAGGCTGTTACAACAATACTTGCATGCCTACAGCAGAAAAGTTCATCCTTTTAGAATAAAACATTGTTCCATAGCAAACATCACAGGGCATAAAATCTACATAAGCTTTAAGTAGGAATTTTGCCTGAAGATCCATTCTACAGCAGTCTCTGGTAGATGCTTTTTTGAAGAATACTTTTTTTATTCCATGCAATGATTAATTTCCCTTCCTTTTCCTTCCTGGAGGAAGCAGTTGGTCAATTTCGATAATGTTTCTGGTGTAGGCACCCTCACAAGAAATGGCTTTGCAAGGCCAATTAAAGTAGTGGAGCTCTGATTCAGAAAAAATACTGAATACATAACAGAAATTAATACTGGCACATCTATATGCGGCACACAGATTAAAATAAGAATATAGAAAAGCAGGCAGTGAACCCTCCCCATCCCTATTTTCAACCACAAAACATCTGCATAGTTATCTCCAGCTGAATCACATTAACAGTACATACATGTGCACAGAAAAGTTATGCCCAGAAGAATAAAACATCTACGACCAACCGTCAGCAGCCTCACCACAAGGCAAATCCAGAAGCAACCACGATTACTCCAAACTTCAAACCACAACTACCTGAAGAGCCAGGCCAAGGCTATAAAGTCACTGCAAGGAACTTCCACGGGGTCAACTCACAGTCAACCAGCTGGAAATGATAATTACAGATTCAGCATGATGTAGAACCACAAGACCACATTCTTCTAACACTTCTAATGATCCTTTAAAAGAAAGAATGAAACAGATAGAAAAATACAAATTCACTTTCCCAGTCAAAACATTCTCCTCAGTCTTCTCTTTACTCTTTTCTTTCCTATACCACATTATCTTCAATGAAGAGATTAATTGCATTTTATGGAGAATTTTTTATTAAAAAAAGAAACAGTAAAATTCACATCTGTTTTTGTTTACCAATATAGAAACCAGTGAACACCTCAGAATTCATTTGGGCTTTTAAAATCTGCCAATCTTTTCAGGATTTCAATTCACTTCAGCAGAACCTATGAGCCTCGGGGCCCTAAAAAGCTCTTTTTTCCACACGTTTCATTCAGAGTTTGGACTGCATAGTGCCTGACTGCCTCTAAACTGAGAAAACTTAAACACAGTCCCTCATATCACAAACCTTAAAAACAGTCCTAATACCAGCAAGCTGAAATAAAAATTCAAATGTTATTTCAATCTGTACATTCAGAAAGACGACATCTGTTTGTCTTCAGCAGAGATATTCTGTGTTTGACAAGTGCATACAGTATACTAATAACACTGTCAGAAGCAAATCTATAACAACAAGAGGTCTATGTTTGTAAAGTTCTCCTCGAACTAGAAAGGTCAGGAATTTTACTTTAAAATAAAAAATCATTTCAGCAAAAGAGTGTTAACAATCATATAAAGCTCACAGACAGACATTAAATGTGCCCAATTATCATAACACTTCTGAATTATTTATCTCCAGTTCTCCTAAGAGCTCAGCTTTTATACTTTCTTCTTTATCCTGATTTTGAATAGCAAAGATCTGAAGAACTGGAGAAGAGTAGATTAAGAAAAATAAAATATATGCTTGACTCATGCTATTCTTTAACCTTCTAACATGGACCCTGCAAGAAAAAAAGCTAGGCATGAAGATCAGCATGTGAAAGATAGCATCCATTAAGTTTATGCTGCAATGGCTTCAGGTTTCATGAATAACAAAGACGAGGTCAGCCAAGAAGAGTGGCTGAATAAAACTGAAAAGAACTACAGCAATCACACAAGGCCTAAAAAGTCCAGTTTCCTCTGAACTCTGTTAATGCTGTTCTCCTATTATTGGGGCAAGAAATGTATTTAATGACTATTTGTTTAATTTCAAAGCACTTAAGTGCGAGGAAAAAATTAGTAAAAAGGCAGCTTGAAGAAAATCTAAATTTTCCAGACTGTTATAGTCAAATAATGGGTCTTTCTGGAACTAACTAGAACTTAACTAATATCCTCAACAAAATCTAGCTCACTAAATGAAAACTTATCGGAAGAGGTAAGAAATTTGTACTGTAACAAAGGACTTGGCAGAAATAAAATTGATTTTTTTACGGCCTTCATAACAGAGCATTTCTTTTACATTCAGTAGATGAGCCCCAACATCTAATCTAAACAGCAGTGTCCCCTTAAGTGCTGTCAAGTGTTTCTAGTGATGAATTTATCTTTTCTAACAGTAATTCAAAATCATGTGTCTCTTGTACAGCCGTTGAGTAGCACAGCTGTATTCTCCTCCCTGCTTAATAGTCAGTTTTAGCAAGAATCTCGAATGAACTGGGATAAATGCTGAGTGTCAGCATACCTGTGCAAAGTCTGAGCCTTCAGTGGTCCAAAACATATTTACCCTTGAATTCATAGAAGCTGGTAGGCAATTAGTTGGCAGATTTCAGTCACAATTAAAACACCCAAATCTGAGGAGACTATCTGAATGACAATTGATTTTGGATTTCACAGGGTAACAATCACAAGACTTTATAAGTGAAAAAGATGCACCTTTCCAATAACATTATTCACTCACCATCTACCACATTTATTTGACTGTAAAGATTCTTCCTTTTAAAGACTAAAGAAAATGTGTTCTGTTTACTAAGCTGACTAAACAAATATTGCATGATCATTTTCCAGTGATTTCATAACTTGGACTATTTGCATTATGCACTGAAGCCACAGCAGTTCTAAATACAAGAACCTTGCAGTAAGGTTGTGACTGAAATTCTCCCAAAATGAGCAGTCAGTACCTTTAGGATGCACTCTAGAAATCTCAAATATCACACTTGGTTGTAATTAATAAACATATTACCTTTATAGCAAAAAGATTTTTTGTACCTCATGTGAATGGGACTGATCCCACCCAAAATATGTACATGAAGCAGCTATGTCATTATGGAGAGAAAAATCAAACTAGAGTAACTAAATTTCATCCCAAATCTTGCTCAATAATTTTTTCAACCTGATTTGATATTTTTACATTGGTACAGAAAGTGGAACTGCCCAGCTGTCACCTAAGAGAACTATAGAGATTCTTTATAAAATTGGCTGAAATGAAGAGATGTGGGGCATGTGACTCTTCTTTTGTATCCCAGTACACGTCAGTGCTGCTAAGTATGAACAATTCAAGGCACACTAAACACTGAAGTTTTTTAATTTATTTTCTGTGGATCAATATTGAAGGAAAAAAATGCAGAATTTCATTAGGAATTGTTCTTGAGTTATACCTGAAACTAAACTGTCATTTTTGGGGAACTAACAGAGACTTGAGGATATTATTCCTAGATTAAATCAACTGAAAATCTGTACCAGTACACATGAGAAAACATTGCTTAGAAGAAATCCCGCAAAATAAGATGTATTTCATCTTCATAAGTGTGCCTTACTAAGTTCCACCACAGGGATAGTGGAAGAAGGAACAGGAAGGAATACATCTCCATCCGATTCTTATGTCTTTCCCAGTGTCACTGTAGGACTAAAATATTCTTTCTCACACTTTTTTTTTTTTTTTTTTTTAATTTTTTTAATTGTGCCACTACCAGTGGGAGCAGGTGCCTTGAAGTGGGGGCACATACCAAGCCTGACCTCACTATGAACAGCTCTGAATTCCCTGATCTTGTTATGAATATTTTTTCTTCAAATGCAAAGCTGCAAAATGCATGAAAACTGAAGTAATTCAATTAAGTATCTATTCTGAGCTGGAAAAGACCATTTTGTTAGAACCAGTGGAGCGCTAGTTTAACCCTGGTGCTCAGAATTCCCAAGCAAGTCAGCACATTAAGCCAGCTCTTCAACTTAAGAACAATTACTGTCATTTATCAGCCTGAATAGCAATAATGCACAAATCGACAGCTTTCAAGAGGCAAAGAGCGAGTTAGGTGTAATGATATGCAAAGCCACAGCACTCTACATTTTGAACTGTCTTCAGACCATCAATACATCTCCAAGTACCTACAATTTATCAATACAAATGTGGTACCCGATGAAGGCAGGACCAAAAAGATAAATATGAACAGGGTGGAATAAAAGGTTCAAGAATGTTTGAATTTTATAATGATGAAGTACAGATCACATTCTTAAAGCATTTTACATGCAGTGACCTGATCGCATCACATTTTATTCAGCAAGAGGAAGCCACGATAAGAGATAATCTTTCTTTCAGGCAGTTGTAGTTGCTTTGATTTTTGTTGTTGCCGTTTCCATTTTTTTTTCTACTTTTTTTTTCCCACTTCCATTTCTATTTCAGTCAGGCACCTATGCAGTAGCTACACAGATATGATTTCTTTAATTGAAATATGTAATTAAAAATACCATTACTTTTATCTGAGGAAGCACAATACATATAGAAGGCATCACTTAAGCCTCTTTACATTTTAAACCTATTTTAGTGGCAACTGTAGGATTAAAAGAACACGTTGAAAACATATAATGGCATATATACCAAGTAATATTCCGCTGATGACAAACTATAGAATATGGAATTGATTCCATTTTTACCTGAACTGACTGCATTTTCTTTTGGTTTTATTATTATTTTCTTTAATCTAAATAGCTTCTTTCTAAATGGACATTTTCTGCAACAGGAGCTGTTGCAACAGTCAGAGGCATTCAGTTTCTCCTCTCATATATGGGCTTTGTGGCAGGTACAGCCATATGAATAATTGGTTGACATGCACAGAAAATAAGGGCATCACTACACTTTAACATGAGAACAAAAAAGAAAAATCAGGATTGTAATTATTTCAACTGAAAGTCTGGCATTGCTAACTGAAGCTGCTAGTTTTATAATACTTTTTAATTTTCTATTCCTTACTTTCTGATGCTTACAGCAGGTAAACTGTTGTAAGTAGCCCTGTCCTGAATCAAGATTTCAAGGTTCACTGGAGTTAAACCACAGGTGTTCCCATTACATGAGCTATTTTCCTGAACTATGTCCATTTTAAAAAACTTTACTATGTTACAGAAGCTAGTAAGCTGTTCAGATGGATAAAATTAGATTTGATCAGACCTGAAAGAGGACTTTACCAAAGAGAAAACAGATTTGTAGATAAAGAATGGAGATCAAAAAATCTGGGCTTTGATCCTAGCTTTGCTAGGTATACTTCTCATATAATTTTGAACACATCACTAAAACCTGTGTTTCCTCAGTTCCCCCAGAGACAGCACTTTTTCTAAACACAGAAAATAGCTTCTTTAAGGGACAGATGACAGTTATTGATCAAGGGAAAATAGAACATCATGATCCATGAACATCTGTGTGGTATTCCTCAATAGAGGTTCAGAACAATATTGTCTTCAGCCTTCAGAATACAGAATTTGCAGTGACGCAATTCATCATATGATACAGCTCACAGTTCAGCAGGTTTAGCAGGAGCTTTCTTATTATTTAAACTGTGATTTAAAAAGGAAACAATTTCGTCCAGTTCTACTGTCTTTCTGGAATTCATTTACCTACCTCTAAACTATTGGGGACTGATGGAGTTATGAGGATATATTCAAGTGCTCTGAGTTTATTTTTCACACTTCTTTTCATTCTCTATTACAATTTCTTTTATCAACTTTTACCATCTTACTATGTCGGCTCATTACTGGTTCTTCAGAATGTCAAGTATTTAAGATACTCTTAAGTTACCAGCTTCTGAAAGGAGTGCAGATTTCCTCAAGATTGGGATGTTATCAACTCACTGAGAATGCCATAGAGACCAGAAAGATGTTGCAAAGAGCAGAATATGTCAAAGCTTGGGATGAGTAAGACTAATGCATCCTTTTCCTGTAGGCCTTTTCTTATTCTCCTGATTACACTGGATTACCCGTTGGTAATAGGAATATTCAGTCACAAGAAATAACTATGAAGAAACCCAGTGAGCAGGTTACTAAAGAAGTAACATGCACTGTCATCTCATCTCAAGAGAAAAACAGAAAACTACCACTGATAAAGATGGTACAGTTTTGTGAATTTAAGAACTACTCCTCTGTAACAACTGATTTCTGCATTTAGTCTAGTCCTTAGCAACTTGTATGCTTATCTAAATGCAGCTGTGTCCGTAAGACAGTTGTAACTTTTGTTGTCTTTTTGATAAAAAGAAAGTGCACGCTTAGACCTGCAGTCTTCAGACAAGTATATTCTTAAAATCCAGTAGCAATTGATACGCATAACCCACAGGAGTAATTAGAATACAATCAACTCACAGTTACTGCACTTAGCACCTTCTCCCTTACCTATTAATTGGATGCAGTTACATGTATAAACAGTTCTGACAAAGTTTGAGAAGCTTTCTGAACAATACTGTATTTGTTCTAGATATGCACTGCAGGGATATACACACATACAATAGATATTTATTAGCATATATGATAGAAAAAAATCTTTTAGTTTGCTATTATATTGACTTCAATAGCAGCTGCTTTTTTTTCATGTTTTATATGAATCCATATAATAAACTACCTTGATCTACACGCATCAGTAAAATTCAACATATGCCACCACCACTGAACCAAGCAAGTCAAAAGCACATCTCTACATTCTTAAAATAATCCCTCATTCTCTTAAATTCTTATCTAGTCTCAGTAAATATCTGGAGAATATGCATATGCTAACAGGTGGCCAGAAAGTTGTCATATACAGATTAGCCCATACAGAATGTCCATAACAACATTTTTCACCTACACAGAGAGATGATTCACCACTACACAGTCCAAAGCTATTAGAAAATGGTTAAAAATTACGATGAAGTTACCAAACGTAACTTGTCACAAAGGCTAGCAACAATATATACATTTACTTTATCTGTAGATATAGCAAAGTAATGACGGGTAAGCAGCCACTTTGAAGGTTGGCAGAGATGATCTAAAAATGCAGGTTAGGTCAGCTTTCTCTTTGTAACAAAAAAATAACACACTATGAGGATTACTTAAGATTTGTGGGAATTAGGTATGTTCATATTATAAAAATTGCTTATCCACACCTTTATACTCAAATACTTTATTACCAGTCTGGCTCTGGCTGTGATTTAGTACCCATCAACTTAACTAAAATGTGAATTATGGTGGACAATCTCTATCAATTTTAGTAAAATTGAATGAAGCAGTAACATAAACAATTGGCTATGCGTTGCATTTCTGTAGATAAATGTATTAATACTTCCTATATGACAATGACAGTAAGAAAGCTCTGGACATTTTGGTTGCCTAGTAGGCAGCACAGAGCAATCTTGAACATCGGGATAGCTTGAATTCTGAAAGATGGTTTAACCTGACCACTAATTCCATCAGCATCATAGAAAGAGCATATGTCATACGTCAGTAGCATAGCAGTAATGACTAATTTTGGCAGCTGCAATCCAGCCAATCCCCTCCTGAATAGCAGCCCCAAAGGACACCATCGTTTCAGCACAGTTGGATCACATGTGAGTTAACTTATGCTAAAACAAAATTGATGCCAACGTACTGCAGGATTTTTCAAAAGGGGATAGCAGCATCAACCGTTACAAAGGGCTACAAAGACTGATTTTATTCAACAAAAAAGAGCTGAGCTTACCATTATCATTTCTAAGGGATCTACTTGCACAAAGCTCTTCTTTGGAAATGAAGGCATTCTTTTAAAAGAAAGTATTCCTAAGTGTGGATACTTAATATAAAATTTCTTACTGACATGTGGATTTTAATTGGCAAGAAAGATGCTACAGCCATTTTATCCTTGTTTCTACTAGACATAAAACAAGCATGAAGTATATACAGAAGATGACATGGAAGAAAAGTGAACAATAAAATGGAGACATTCTTAAACTGAAGAAAACTTCTTGACTCTCACTATTCTCCTTTTTAAAGCATTCATGCAATAATTTAGAAGTGAGTGCAGTTACAAACACGGAAGAACAGAGGGCAAATTGAGGCTATTTCAGGGATTCAGATCAAGCGCTGATATATTTTATCAACACACTACAACCCAAAAAGGAGGGTTTTTTTCAATGTCATCTTATTACACAGCAAGGGAGGAGAACAGACATTTCAATCATAAAATCATAATGCTTAAGCAGCATGAAATCATAAAGTTAGCAACAAAACAGGTGAAGCATGCCACATTTATGATTCATATGCTTCCTTTCACCCTAGCACAGTACTGGTTTACTGATAGCCCTAAATGGCCAGTCCCTGTTGGTCTCTCCAGCACAAGAGGAGTGAGCAGTATTATCCTTTAGGGTGTAGTTACAGTACTGCATTTCATCATATAAAAATAATGCACATGAATAGTTAAACTGTTTATCCAACTGTACACATAGGTTACAAGCTACCATAAATTGAGTTGTTGTTTAGACATTTACATAAAGCTACATAATGCATACAAATAATCTTTACTGTCACATTCTAGATTCACTGAAAATGGCCTATTGCTACAATATAATTTGGTAATTTTACTTTGCCACAGACATCCCAATTCTCTTAAAAAATTTGATGCAAACTAAAATAAGAAAATATCTGTGAATTTGTGTCTCTAAAAGAAAGCCTAAACGTGTAATTTCTTTGAACATTTAGTTTGCCAGGTAAATTCTCAAGTACTTGGGAGGCAAATATGTTCTAAAAGCCGTATCTCCATAAGTTTCAACTCAGTATAAATCTGGAGTGAAAACAACACAGAGAAAACACCCAGATTTATCTTGTGCCCCCACTTAGTAAAATAGGCATTTCCAGATACTAAACTGAAATTACAACATCACAAACTTCAGCACTCTGCACTAAAGCTGAACTCAACACAAAGATAAGGAAGGGATGGAAAGGACAACCTGTGTAATCTCTTGGCTTCCTTTTCCTCAGGTACACTGAAGGTTTCTTCAGTTACTGCAGAAATTCATCCTGTGTGAGTAAGAAAGTGACCAGCAAAATTCAGCCCATCTTTCATTACTGTGCAACTTCCTGATGTAAGTCACTTCCGAACAAAGAGATAATCTTTCAGAAGTGATGAAATAACCTAAGAGAAGTGAGTTATGGTCCCAAACCACTTTTTATAAATTTTAACTAGATATCTTACATACTGATGGGCTCATTACCACATAAATGCACCCAGTATACTGTCAGCTGTTGTCGGTCAATAATGTATAGTACAATGAAATTTCTGAATTAATTTCTCCACTCAAAAATTTTTTGAAAAAACTTTTTTTAAAAGTATTGCAGTAAAGGATTTTTTTTTCTCACTATACAAGAGCTGCTCTGAAAGCAGCTCTTGTAGCCCTCCTATTTTATTATACTATTATTATTATGCTGTCCCACAATAGCAGAAGCAGTTATTGGTGGTATGGCAGTAGAGGCCGAGCCTTTTTTTTTACCAGTATTCCATTACATTTTGTTGCCATGTGACAGATGGCAGCAGAGCAGCAGTCTGACAAAATGGCATCTGACATGGAAGTGCACATGAAGCAAAAGTGTGTCAGTGAATTCCTCCATGTGGAAAAAATGGCACCCACTCACATTCATCAACATTTGCTCAATGCATCCAAACAGTGGATGTGAGCACAGTCAGTGACATGGTGGGTGGTGCATTTCAGCAGTAGCAACAGCAACTTTTACTCAAAAGACAATCTACATTGCAGTCACGCAGATTTTCACAAGGGTGGAGGGTCTTGTTCATTGCTGATTAAAATGCATAGCTAGTGGTGATGACTACATTGAAAAATAACATTTTGTAGCTGTGAATTTGCTCTCTCAGATTATGTTGTGCTTTTTATACCTATTGACATTTTCATGGAAATAAATAGGAGGCATTAATTTTGGAACAACCTATGTGATTAAAATATACTTTGTCCTATCATATTGTCATGGCAGTCAAAAAAAAACACAGTAAAATTAGTAAGGGATCAACTAATGGAATATTTATTTGCTGTTGGTATTTTCATTTCATTTTCTGAATGCTAGTTATGAGAACACCTTTTATCATAGAATCATAAGGTTGGAAAGGACCTACAAGATCATCTAATCCAACTGTCCTGCCACTACCATTGCTATCACAAGCACTAAAACATATCTCGTAGCTCCTCATCCAAACATCTCTTGAACACTGCCAAGGACGGCAACTTCACCACCTCCCTGGGCAGCCATTCCAGTGCCTGACCACTGAGAGAAAAAGCTTTTCCTCATCTCTAATCTAAACCTCCTCTGGTACAACTTGCAGCCATTTCCTTGGGTCCTGTTTGTTGCCTGGGAGAAGACAACAAACCCCTCCTCATCACAGCCTCTCTTCAGGAAGTTGCAGAGTGTAATGAGGTCTCCCCTGAGCCTCCTCTTCTGCACACTAAACAATCCCAGCTCCCTCAGCCGCTCCTCATAAGACTTGTGCTCAAGACTCCTCATCAGCTTCATTGTCCTTCTCTGGACACATTCCAGGGCCTCAATGTCCTTCCTGTAGTGAGGGGCCCAAAACTGAACACAGTACTCAAGGTGTGGCCTCACCAGTGCTGAGTACAAGGGGATGATTACCTCCCTTCTCCTGCTGGCCACACTATTTCTAATGCAGGCCAGGATGGTGTTGTCCCTCTTGGCCACCTGAGCACACTGCTGGCTCACGTTCAGCCAAGCATCAACCAACATCCCGAGGTCCCTTTCCTCTTCACAGTCATCCAGCCACTCAGCCCTAAGCCTATAGTGCTGCATGGGGTTGTTGTGGCCAAAGTGCAGGACCCGGGCACTTGGCCTTGTTGAACCTCATCCCATTCACTTCAGCCCAGCGATCCAGCTTATCTAGATCCATCTGAAAGGCCTCCCCACCCTTGGGCAGATCAACACCACCTCCCAACTTGGTGTCATCTGCAAACTTACTGAGAGTACACTCAATCCCCTCATCTAGGTCATCATTAAAGATATTAAACAAGATGGGCCCCAGTAGCAACCCCTGGGGGACACCACGTGTAACAGGTCGCCAGCTGGAATTAACTCCATTAACTACGGCCCACTGGGCACTGCCATCTCTCCATCAAAAATCCAGAAATGTTTCTTCTCACAGACAAAGGGGAGACACTGACTCCTTAGAAAGATCTCTGTAACACATACTATTATCCTGCAGTTGCTATAGCCATGTCAGCTTCTAACCAGATAAATGTTAATAAATGCACTAGAAGTTTAAAAACTATTCTGAATTTTAAGAGACTGTTCCTACAGATTACAATAGCATTGACTCAGTTGAAAATCTACTTCACCAGTTTATGCCAAATCTTCCTATAATACATTTTATTTGGAGGGATTTATGAAATACTTCTGTTATTCTGTTTATCACCTTTCCACTCACAGTATTCACCTAGATGTTCTCAATGGATCTCCCGCTCTTTCTCAACCAACATTCCACAGGAATAGAGGCAGTCTTCACATGTATTTTACTGATCATTCAAATCTGTAAACTAAAGAACTAGTTTGCTTAAATCAAGGCATTCATGTGTTTTTTGACACAGAAATATGTAGCCCTTAAACAACCACTAGCACTTCATGAGAAAACAGAAATTAAATAAAAATGGACAAGGTAAAGATGCCAGCATGAAAAATTGACATTTTGCATATAGCAAAGTAGCATTTTCCTTTAATTAAGATTGCATGTAGCTGATACTACTGGCATTCTGTATATACCACAGCAACTGAAAACATTATCTATTAAAAGGATAAACGTGAAGAGCAATTTATGAATCATATCACTAAGTTTTACTTTCACAACACTATAAATAGACCATAGGTATTCTAAAATTAGTTACAGTTTTAATTTGTAATCAGAAGCAAGTATTTCAGCAGTCATATATAATCTGACCATATCTGTATTTGATATCTGTATTCCCTGGCAATTCCTGCACTGTCTGGTATCTAGAAAAAAATATCTTGGAGACTTGAGAAACTCCAAAGCCCCATGAAAAACCAGGATTACCCTTGTCTTCTGGATTATCTGCTACAGTGGACCATTGTTTGTTTTTTTTTTCTCCCTCTTTAAAGAGTAGATAGCAAATCACCACCCAGAATGCCATCAAACAATGTGTCACTGAGCACTCAGGCTCAGGAATATAACACTACAGATACTGACCCTATCCTATATGAGAAAAACGTTCTAATTGCTCTATGAAGTTGGTCTTAACATTGTAAGACACAGGTTTCTATAACTGAATACATTCAGTATTAACTCCTTTTTTCTTAGCAGTACAATAAAATCTCATAGAAAGATGTTTGCTCAGTTATCAGATATTTGTTCATAAAGATTTCAGTTACCTAACAGGTTCAACTATAATTCATAGAAGACTAATAATTCAGTTTCTGAAACTTTGTGTTATTTCCCATAAAAGGCATTTACCCACATCTACAGTTCAAAAGGTTTGATCTTTTCTTGCAGCATTACCAGGGGTCACAATGGTAACTTCAGCCAAGTTAGGAAAACAGAGCTGCTATTTATTATTATTATTATTATTATTATTTAAAATATAGAGTTAATTAATTGGGCAATAAAAAGGTATTGCTATGATTTATCAGAGCATTAAAAACTCATTCACTGGACTTTTTTTCCACTGAACTACTGAATTTAATATCATAAAGCAAGCTCTTTACATTTTTATTTTAATTAGGTGACCTGGCTTTGGAGGAAGTAAAGTGGAATCATTGTAATCACAGGTGAGAAGAGAGTAGAAGTTATTGTTAGGATAAGTAAAATTGAGGGTCAATATTTTAAGAAGTTTTCTTTCATCTTACATTTATGTGACTACAGTAAATCCATCAGAAATGCTGTTCAGGAAGTCCAGTGTCTGGGTAACTTCAAGAAAATCTAAACAAGGGGTAAGAAACAGAGGTTTAACAAAAAAAAAAAAAAATGATTACTGACCAGATAGGTTTTTTTTTCATTTTTTAATTTATGAAAGAGTACTAACTGACAATGCCACTGCATATTTGACTGCCAAAGATAAAGTTTATAACTGCTTCAACACCACCATTTTACACAATTTTTCAGATATAATCTCTACTGAAATGGAAAAAAAAAACAATATCTGGCAAATTCTTATATAGTAACATGTTTGTTATAGTACAAAGAAAATGATGAACTATTTCTTATTACTAATACTGTTTCTGGAACCTTTGTGCTAAAACAGCCAATATGCTGCAGAGATGTAAAGAATTACTGAGCTAAGCAATTCTGCGTGCATGTATGATGCTCACAAATACATTTCATGTTAGGATGCATTACTGCATAACATTCTTAATCGTATCTCTCCCTGCAGGACTCCACTGGAAACACTGCATGTTGCATCTTTATACAACATGTTATGTAGAAATAACTTAGAGAAGCAAAGAGCTAGTAAATAACCATTGCACATGCAGTTACCATGCATTATGCATTTAATAACCTGAACTTTTCAGTGGAGAAGATTTTCAGTTAACCAAAACGGACATTGGCTCTACATGCACATAACATGGCACAATCTTTACCTGTTCTTTCCAAGAAGATAAGCCATTAGCCCTAATTACAGATACTGTTTCCACGCTCACAAACACTGCCAGAACATTACTTGAGCTACAGCCATATCAGACCTCACTGTTTCCACATCTGAAGTTATTTAGAAGTTGCTGAAGAGGAAGTTTTATTAACAGGGCTGCCATAGGACAGGGCGCTGCAGCACGGCCCGCTCACCCAGCGAGTTCTGGAGCCAAAGTGGAAAACAGCCGAGAGGGGCAGCGCTGCCTGAGAGCAGTGGGGGGGGAGGAGGGCAGAGCGCGTGCAGCAGCCTTTTGAACGCCCCGCTCAGAGAAGCTGCCGGTGCCAGAGCAGAGTAATACGTGTTAATTGTGCATTACCAACGCCCCTGCTGCTGATTCCATCTTTAAGCCATCTTTGACATTTTGAAAAGTCATTTTTTCTACAGACATCTTCCCCTCTTCCCCACCGACATCGTACTTCTGTGTCTCCCTCAGTAACCACACCGCTCTACAAAGCAGGCTTAGCAAAATTCACGCCGTCCCTCAGTAAAGACGCTCCTCATTGGCTGCCAAACTGCATCAGTTCCGCTCTTGCACATTCGACTTGTGCAGCAATTGTGATATGGATCTAGCAGTCCCCCCCATACACAGCTTTCAGTGGTCACAGTAATTGAGAAAAACATCCATTCTGAAATTATTAATATTATCACAAGGAGATTAATTTCCTTTTGATGTTCTTCTATCAGGAACTCTACTTTGATTCATTGATGTCACAGAACAAATTAGTGCAGTACGTAGCCAAGCAGTGCAGTATTAAAATTGGGCATTATTCTGCCTCTGATATCAGACAATAAAGTAGCAGGTGGATTTTATTTTTTTAAATGGCTCTCACGTATGAGTAAAAGGCTGCGCAAACGACAATTATCTTTCTGACTGGAAGTTGTTCTTGTTTCATTGCATATCTGTATCAAAATCTTCTGTGCCTGAAAAGACTATGCAATAAAAGGCCAAACGTTCAATGGCATATAGAAGATATGAGATTCTATAATCTCATATGTTGTGGGTCTTTAGCTTCAAAACGGCTACAAAACTTAACACTTAAGTATTAAAAAAAAAAAAAAAAAAAAAAAAAAAACCACAACCACACCATCCCAACACCAACCAACTCATGCACATTCTTTTGGAAAATTTATTTGGCAAACATTCAGTTATAATAATATTGTCCTTCTATGTATGTATTATAGTGCATGCTACACTTTGCTCTGAAATTAATAATTATAAGCAATGATATTTACAGCGCCATAAAGTCAGATTTGTAAAATCACGCATTAATGTTCCAGTGTTCTCCATTTCAACACCTCATCAGAACCTGCTTCTCCAATTTTATCATTTGTTTCAAAGGGAGGTTATTGAGTCTCAATGTCCTCCTTCACATGTGTCCTCCTTCACATGTGTCCTCCCATGAGATTGTAATGCAGTGCAATTTTACACAGCTATTCTTGCCCAGCAGCAGATGATTGGATACAGCAGAATCTTTGAAGTTCAACTGTATAGACAAGGACTGTATGCACAACACACTCCTGCATGCCAGTGGTCCATAGCTGTAGACTTACTTAGTATGGTGTCCAACACCAGAAGTAAATTAACAAAATAGAGCCCATTAGTTTGATCAGAACCCATGAGAATGGGGAAATAATAGCAGACAAACTTATTTACATATTTACTAAAACCAGAACAGTCAAAATATGGAAATTAAAGAAATCCATGTAATCTCTAGAAAGAGATAATGTCTCACTACTTCTTAAAAAAAAAATAATCTCAACAGAGAAACATGAGATGCTAAGTGGATTAGCTGCAATACAAATCCTATTGAACAGAACAGACATAACTTGCAATTTACATTTGTCCATGGAGAGCTGATGATTAGTTTTGCATGAATTGCAGAAACCTGTTAATACCATCCATGCCAGCTTCCCCTGACAATCAGAATCTCTATTTTGTTATGAATTCTGATTTGTTGTATATTTTGAAGGCTAACATATCAGCTCAAACAAGTTTTACTTTTATTTTTAATAATAGAGGATCTTTTGAAGGCTTGGGCTACTTATTGAAAGAGGTTGAGAGGATGGAGAGGCTGGAAGGGTTAGCCATAATTTGCATTACATGTCTTTGAGAATGTATCTGTGCTTTTTTTTTTCTTCTGTCCAGTCTTGTGAGCTCAATGGCATGTTGTATCTTTGCAATGATTTCCACTTGTCAAAAAGTAGACATTCGCACTTGAAGATTTATTCAGAAAAGTGAAAACAAGGTATTTTTTAAAAAGTGATTTTTTTAGAAAGTTCAGCATATCTGAGGAATTTTACGCAAAATGTGTTTAACATAACACTTTTCTTACATTCATCTCCTTCGAAAAAACAAGTATCCAGACATTCACATAGGATACATTTTCAAAGTTGCAATGTGCCCCTCCACCCCCAAAAGTACTCTGAACATTATATTCAATATCTTCTTAAAATAATAAATGATGTTTAGCATATATCATGTTTAATAAGTGAAAGCTTTTTATAACACTAAACTAAAAATGAGATTGCCAGAATTAAATGATCAGTTTCTTTTCGTCCCAATGAAATGAATGACAAGTAAAATTTTAGTCACAGATGTATTGTCAAGATGTATTTTATATTCACTGTGAAATATTTGGCTTGGCTATCAACAAACCTAGTACTCTGCTTTATGTAGATAAGCATGTGCTTTGCTTAGCTTGGAAATGAAGTCAGCAAAAAAAGAGTTGAAGCTTTCAAAACACAGAAGTACAACTTACTGCTGTTTTCCCGTAAAGCTGCAGAATGTAGGTCCCTTTCAGCTGTTAAAAGATTGAAGAATGACTTGGAGTAGAACAATAATGTCAGAAGAATGGGGAAGTGCACACCAGACAGCCATAAGAACTTCATTTGACTTGTATTGGCAATTGATTTAAATGGGATTGCAACTAGTCATCAAGGTCAAGAGTGCTTTCTTGACATTAGGGACCTCTGTGTCAACTGTAAATGTACAGTGGTCATCTATTTTTTACAAACATGTTCCAATCATTATAAATTATATTTTAGAATGATTGTTTTAATGTTCTAGGTAATGTGGTTTTACTGAACAGTGGCATTGCTAACTAACACCTTGCAATATATTCTCTGCTTTACAAATTACTACACAACATAATAAAATAAAGTTTACAAGACACTGCACAGCTTGACCAAAATATTGCATCAGTCACCTTCCATCTAAGTACAGCAACAGTACTTTTCAAGACAGCGGTGTTGTGACTTCAGGACAACAAGGTCTAATCATTGGGGCACAAACATCAGACAAACATTAAACTAACACTTGAGCAAATCCTAAAACACGGATTACAGGTCAAAATTTCTGAGATATTCTACAACTTGCATAAAAGATTCATCTCTCACTGAACTTGAAGACAATCTATTTATCTATATTCTCCATATATACAAAGGCCCACATTGTGTCAGGTTTTTTTATTTTTTTCTCCAACATGGGTGTTCCTGTGCTCTAAAGACAAATAAAGGGCACATCTCTGCTTTTGAAATGCTGATAATTTAGGATCCTGACCTTCAGGGATTAGGGCTACCCTATGAACATCAATTCTATGTATTACTAAGACACTACTCGTGTTAGTTCCCATGCTAACTATGTTCAGCTCATATGTATTCTTGCCTTACTGTTACTTCTGAGTTAAATACATTTTGACAATAAAGAGCCAGGAGGTTAAAATTAAAAAGAAGACAGCAGGCTCATATTGAATTACATTTCTCACCAGAATACTATTATTACTCTGTCTCTTTTGTCAATCACTGCATTCATATCTTTGGAAATTTTGTAAAGAAGTTATTTTAAGAAACAGCAAAGTGTGACAAAGAAAAGGGCCCTGTACATATCAGAAGAGACAGGGTCTGTATCTTAGTGAAGTAATAGTCAATATTTGTATTGGTTTTAGTAACAACTGGCACAGCCCAAGCAGCATCCACATTTTCTCCAATTGGTTTGTGTTCTGAGATTCTATATATATATATTTTTTTTTTATTTTTTTTTTAATTTGCTGAATTATTTTCCTTGTTACATGGCCTAATCTTTCATCTATTTTCAGGACTCCTTTAGCAGCAGTTACACGCTTTCCTTCAAAGTAGTTTTCTGCATTTGAAGGGGTAACTACTTTTGAATTCTAGACCAAACTCGATCATTTTGCTGAACAGTATGCAGATATTCAACACAAACAGCATGATCGCAGTGTAACATCACACTAACTGGCTTGCCAACTAGAAGTTCCTTTCAAAGTCTGTAAAAACAAATGCTTTTAATCTTTTCTTCTAGTGTCTCCTATCTTGAATAATTAGCTAATAATAATTTAGTAACCTAATAGTAATTGACAACATAGAAATGCATAATAACTATGTCCAGAAAACTGACAAGAGCAATATTATATCACCCAATATACTGGCTTTCATACAACTATTTCATTACCTGCAAGCTACTTCGTAATGAATATGCTATTAAAAGGTTTTTTTTAATTTCCATGTTTCTCATGTTGTAATTCTCCAATAAATTTCTCTGACTTCCAACATAAATAAGTTTCATTATTCCTCATTATTAAAAGAAACAAACACATTCTCCTTCACTGAAAGGGTGTCATATAATTAGATGACCTTCCTACATAAAATCATGAATGAAAAAGGACCTGACAACTTGCAGGAAAATATTTAATCAGGCATTAGGACATTAAATATAGTTAGTCAAGTCACAAGACGTTATTGTACTAACAAATGCTTTCAGAAACAGTCTTTTATAATACAAGAGATCAAAACAGACTTTAGTTTTACTACACCATTAGACAAGTCTCAGCTTTTGAACAATTTATCACTGATTTCTTCATTTGGTTGTTTTAAACATGCTTTTAAAACATACTTGATAACTAGTAAAAAATGTATACAATGCAAATGACATTTCACATAAGTTTTATTGACTTAATGCTCTGGTAATAAAATTATAACAATCAGTATTATTTTGATTTATTGCAAATTTTACTTTCACCTTTAATGGACTTGAGTACAGCAGAATTGAATGTAATGCTGCTGCCACCTCAAGGTCACTCCTGAAAAGTGTGATGGTTCGTTTTGGTCCGCTCACATAATAATAAACACTGGCAGGATTTGGTAACTAAGAATGAACAGACTTGTTTTCAAGCAGTTTTTAAGCACTCATTGTGTGCAGGTTCCACATGCCTATTTCTGATGGAAACATGACTGTACAGATGCTAGTGCACACACATCCTGCGTGCACACAGTGCTAAGGCCTGGAAAAAAAAAAAAGAAAAAAAAAAAAACTTTGGGTATTCAGGAATGCCCATAATGTGAGCCAAAGCCTGTGATCCTAATTGCAGAAACTCACAAGCAATAGTATGACTAAGTAAAATTGAAAAGGGATTTAAATTTTGATCCAGTATCTTCCCAACTTTTATATTTTTAATGTTCTGATGAAAATTATATAGGAAGTAGAACTTTTCATTTTTATATTATTAGTTTAATATGTATTTTAGGGGAGCAATTTTGTAAATGTACAACAAGTTCTGTACCGTAGATTGAAAAGTTGTGAAAGTTTTCTCACTTAAGGTTTTGATGGAAAAATAAATATTTTAATAAAGAAAAGTGGAATTATGTGTTTGTAGGGTTCTATGAAACATCTGCAATGTGCTGCATGTCTATATGGGTATTCACAGATTATCCTGAATTTGTACTCCTAGAAGTTCAAGAGGAACACAAAAGTCTCACACCATTTTGCAGATGAGAAATATGGTCAGCTGTATGAAGTCTGCAAAACTTTGTCAGGGGCAACATGACTTCTATTCTGAACCTAAAATTTCAATCTACTGCTTAAAATCCATCTCAAGCACTGATGTGTCTAGATTAAAATATAAAAAATTGAAAACATAAAAACAGCTAAATCCATTTGTCAAAAAAAAAAAAAAAAAAAAAGAAAAGAAAACCACAAGATTGCAATTTACATAAAGAAGTATGAAGAACTTACCTAAAGTAGAAATGTCAACAATAGCCTCAGTAGATCAAAAGCATTTTAAGAGCTATTATGCATGCAATTACCAACCACCTTACATACCACTTAGATTACAAGTCTGGCACCTTTCAGATGAATTGATAATTACTGGAGGTTGATCAATATGTATACCTTAAGATTATGGCAACATATCACACTTTCTCCAGTGTGAAAAGCTGAATACCACCGCAATTTCTTCTTTTTTCCTTTTGTTGGTTTTTTTTTTTCCCCTCTCCTCTCAATTTTCTTCTCACCACATAAAACATATATAGCTACAAGTCTACATAGAACACTAGAGCCACTGTAAGCAACCTTAAAGCAGTTCTTCAGTTTTAACACAGTCCTTATTTATGATAACTGTTCTAAAAACCACTGCATGACCATTTTGCTATTAGATTTACTAATAAATAGTAATAATAAAAACCTTGGCCTAATAACAGCCCTAACCAGGGACATCAGCTATTTCTTCGTAGAAATCGTGTAATCAGCCAAGGGGAAGTATTTTATTTCTCAAGTTATCTCTGAAGCTGACTCACAAAAAGAAGAATAACACTTAATTATCTACAAAAAGTAATCCTTGGTACCTTATTCAGTTCTAATCCTACAAGAGACCTAGACACACAGATCTTTAAGCTTTTATCCTGAATTAGTCATAATAAGGATTTTTGTTCTCTCTCAAAAAGTTTTTCAACAGATGTGCAGCCAATTCTTAGGCCTGGGAGTGCAAAATTCTCTGTACTTTATACTTGGCTGCAGACACTGCTCAAGGACATACACAACCTCTGAATACCATTTTATTTATTTTTCAGTTAAAAATACAAGACATTGTAATATTCTTTAAATACCCAAAATAACGTCTTACTTTTTATTTTATAAATTACACAGTTCCTACAATAACCAGGATACTGCAATACCTTTATCCTGGCCCATACTGATAGCAGATACTGAAACTAAGTCACAAACAGATCAGAGTTATGATGGGATGTACAAAATTTGTGTTAGCTCCTTTGGGAGCTAACATATAACATATTCTAGGAGTTATTTCTTACATCAGGAAATTTGTGTATTTTAGTCTATGTCAACAGATTTAACAAGGTGGAAAAGTAATGCCTTTTAACTGCAACTGTAAAAAAAATAATAATAATAAATTTCAGGAACATTAGTTATATTCAGAACTCCAGGGAGTCCAATTCCTTTTAGACCTCCTTTTACATGTGAAATAATAAATTACGTACTGCAGAATCTGATTCCAGGTCTACCACAGCTTATCATTCACAAACGAATTCCCTGGAACACATAGAACACACTGAAGACAGTCACTAGGGCATATATGAATGGTAAATGTAGCAACTGGGATCACTACGTACCTGCTATAATGCAACACTTCACCTACAGCTAATCTCTCTTAAGAATGCAAAGGACACTTCTGTATTTTCACTAACAAGAAAGAAGAGTGGTAGTTTGCTGTCATTGTTGTAGTAGTCTTTTGTGCCTATGACTCCCCTCGCTACAACCGCTAGCAATAAATCACATTCTGCATTCCTTTAATTGGATTATATACCTAAGAAAGCACAGTTCTCAGTAAGAGTTGGCAAAAATATCAGTAACTATGCAAAGCAGTAAAAGGGAATGCAGTCATGAACATTAAAATACTGAACATCATAAGGCAAGTCCAGTTACAGTCCCTCTGAACTATCTTGGTCTTTTTCAGGTAATTACTTTGTCCTTGTTGTAAGGGTAACCTTCTCATGGCCAATCCAACAATGAAAACCATTCCAAACTTCCTCATGATTTTTACTAAATAAAAACCTGTTAGTGCTCAGTATGTGCACACAGATCACACTGCCTTTGTGTTACACATATGGGAAGCTTCAGATTCCAAAAGTCTTCTGAGGACAATGGCAAAAATTCTACTAAGAATTACACCTACTAAATGACCACTTCCAGAAAAAGATGGCAGTGAAATCAGTGAGCAGCATCTTCCCCCCAACATTATAGAACTTTAAACTAGCAATGGAGCAGGCTAACCAGGAAGCAGAGACCTAGTAGTTCTCACAGGCTTTTGCTACCTTTGCTCACAGTAAAACTGAGCCTGAAGAATCAAACTGTAGCTTGTCCCCTAAAAATGTCTCTGCCCACATGATTCCAGAGCATCCAGTGATTCACTGCCTTAAAATATGAGTTAAGAATATGGTGTGGCTTGGTTACATTTTAAATGGGTTTTCCCAAGGCAGAATGCTGGTGTTTGAAGTATTCCTTTCAGCAATAATGCATCCTACTAGGTGCATCAGTTGTAAACCCCCTTCTATTCAATATAGGATTATAAAGTGACTGAAATTTACATTGGCAAACCAAAGATTAAATGAATTGATATTTGTTTTTAAAGAATATTATAAATCTTTATCTCTTTCTTCCTTCCTGCAGTCCTATTCATGCTGAACTACAGTTCAGATTTTTTCCTCTTATGCTTTACATTCACTGGAGGCCATGGATGTACAAACATGAGGTCCAAGTGATCCGTTGACCAAGTCTGTAAAAACATCCACCTGCTAACGCAGTGTGGTAGTTAGGGAGCGAGGGCTTTTTTGTGACATTTTTTAATGTAAGATTTAGTATAAAACACTTTTGCCATCATCACTGATGAACATAATCTTTCACATATTTCACAGATGAAACAGAAGATGCATCGATTGTAAAAAGAATTTCTATGTCTGTGTTATTTCAATATGAAAAGGTTGCTGGAATAGTTATTGTACCAGGGGAAAAAACAAAATGCTTGCAAACAGAGAACACTTCAGCCTTTAACTAAGCTACAACTTTCCACATTACCTCTTTATTTTCAGCTCACCTAGTTGCAGCTTTGGTCTTATATATTAGTAGAGCTCTGAAGAAGTTTGTTGACCCTCGCTTCTACTTCAGAACATCAGCAGTTCTCACATCAAGTGATTTTTTCGCATTCTATTGAAATGAGATTCTTCTAACAGCTGATGGGTAGATTGTATGGAAATTGCAGAGCTGTAGTCTTTACATTTTAGAGTACCTAACATTTAGGGTTTAATTTTGCTTTTGTTTTCTCAAAATATAAAATAAACTGAGTGATTTAAAATTCTCCATTCAAGTCAGTACCACTCTCCTAAAGCCACAGGCATGACATCAAAATTTTATGGAAGTACCTAAGGCAGGAAATGAGCCTCTCTCTCTATTTCACACATTACATGCAAGATTTCTTGCTTCGGTCTCTTCTTCCTAATATCAATGAAAAGTCAGCATGTTAAATATTGTACAGTGTACTCCACAGAACAGCAACAGGGGAATTTTGGAAGTTATAAATACATATTCTTTTATTCCTTAGAAAAACTGTAAATATGAGTGAAGAAGACAATGAGAAAGACGTATAGACATATTTTTATATAAAAAGCAATTCCAAATAAGTGACTTATGGACAAATAACTAAGATTCAAAGGAAAGAAGGTAGGTTTGCAAATAATAGGACAGATTCTGCTAAATCACCACTAAATTGCAATTGCATGTTTTACACACACATTTACTTGTATGCATAAAATAGGATTCACATATAGCTTAGAGGTGGCCCTGAATCATGGGATTTAACTCTGGAGTCAAACCTCTGTCTATATAACCATAAACATGGAAGAAGCAGGGTACTGAATACAAGGCTTTTTAGTCTCATTTCCTGTACAAAGTAAAGTAAGTGTAATTTTAGGAGATAAAATATGTCATATGAGAAAGCCAAGTCAAAGAGATTTCCATTTAATTCACAAAAAAGTATACTTAAATACAGGGAAAAAAAATAATCTCATCATCCAATAACATATCATGAAAACAGTACAAGTTGCAAAAGAATGAGATACACTGATTTTAGTGTTAGAAGTACTAAAATAATTAAAACACAAGGAGAAACTTTAAAAAAAAAAAAAAGCTTAAAATATCATGGCTACTCTCTGAATATACAAAATGTATTAGATTTACAATTTTTTAGCAAGTACTAATAATTTAGATTTAATAAACATGTTAGTAATAATTCCGAAAAAGAAGATACACATATAAATTAAATTAATATAAATCAGCCCCTAGATGTCATTGTTGCAGCTGAAATATCATTCCTACAGAATTAGGAGACTTCTGTATTAAGAAAAGGTTGCTTAAAGCTAAATAAACTATCTAGCTCATATAAGTGCTGCTCAGTTTTAATGCCGCAGTGCAAAAGCACAAAAACCTCTGAGGCTATAAAGAAAAATACAGCAAACAATACAGAAGGATCAATGAGATTCTGGTTCTGATATCTGGTAAGCAGATAACCTAAGAGACCATTGCAATCTAAAAGTCATAGCATGAAATTCTATAATACCCCTTCCATGGGGAAAGGCTCTTCATAACTCCTATCAATGTTTACCTCAATACTGAAAATACTGACATTTAATGTCACTAAGACATCTCCAACTGTATCCAAAATACCTCTACATGTTCTCAGCATATATATATATATATATATATATATATATATATATATCAATCACTATATATGAAGTTGAACTAGATTTCAAAATCTGACAAAGCTTTTCTTTCCTACAATATCTTAAAGCAATGAGTTCCAGATCTTAATTACATATATATAAGAAATCTAAAAATTCCTTTCCCCATTGCAACCATTCAACTTCACTGATTATCTAATTACTACACTGGTATGAGAAGCAAATTTAAAGTGCAATTTATTTTCTTTATGCCACTTATTATCTTCCTGTGTCTATCAGGTTCTAGTCATTGCCTAAATGATGCAATGCAGTCTTCATTCTTCCCCATACAATTTTTGGTGCTTCTAATAATTCTGAACTCCTATCTGCAGTAATGTGTCAGAGCACAATATAGTCCTATTTCATAAGCCAGTAACACGGTATCATTTTTTTCCTATATAGTTTTCTTACTATTCTTCTCTTATTCTCCATATTATTATACGTTACACAGCAAGTTTGAAAAGGTGTAGATTTCATAGGAAGGACACCCGAACTGCCAGCCTGATAAATCAAAGTAGCCACTACAAATACATCTATGTAAATATATGTAAATTCTCCTGCCACTTTCTAACCAAGAAACTCTTAAAACTTTATCTTTCTTAAAAGTACTTTATGCACTGTGTTTTGCGGTTCTGCAAATTTCACTTTTTTTATTGTGGATCTACCTCATGATATATAAAGGCTGTCTTCATATACAAATACAGAGGCTGTCTTCAAATACAAAAGAAAAACATATTTCTTCACCTGCCACTCACAGTGGTCAGACAGCACTGCCTAACGTCCCAGTAGGAGGTCCACAAGCCAAGGCCTCTGTAATCCAGGAATCATGCAAGATCCAGTAATCCATACAAAATTCACTTCCGTTGTTCATCAAGCCACAAAGAACTTTATTTAATCTTCACTCAGGTGTTTCAGAGACCCCACGTATATGTGTATAATGTGAGAATTATAAAGCTTCTGGAATGATTTTGGAATAGCCAGGCACCAAAGTGCAGAAAACTGAAAGGCTAAATTGAATTTTCTATTGACAACTGTATTACTCATGGCTGTACAACTCATTAATGAAAATAAGCCTAATAATTAATCTTGATGTCTGAAGAGTGTGAGACTGAGGCCACAAAATAAACAGACACCTTATAGGCAAGTCACTATATGTTATTTAAAATGTTTATACAAGGAAACGTATATTTTGCATGTATTTATTTCAAGTTAACATCTTTGCTGATGTAACTCTAAATTTGCTTTGTGTTTCTAGACTATGCATTAGTCTTTTAAATTAAGCCTATAATGCTTACCATAAAACTCATACCACTGACATTCTGCACATATTTACAGTAATTACGAAGCAATTTTATATAAACTTTTTACAAAAATATCAACATTCTGAATATATTAAGTTCAATACAACTGTCTCATCTCTACTACTCAGGGATATCTGCCTTAGCCAAATTTCATTTGGTTTCATTCTTCCTTCAACTTGAAAGCAATGAAAATGAGAAATGTGAAAAGTACTTTGTGAATTAAGAAGCTTTTCAAATTAGTATAGAAGTGCAAAACTTAAATCTGTTTTTGTGGTACAGTCACATTTACAAGGAGAATGAAATCTTTAACTGTGTCTAGTTTTAATTAAATACAACAGTAACTAAGTACACGGAGACTGTTGCTCACTATCAACCCACTATTTTTCTATTATTTCCAGGCATCACTTCCTAGCATGGTTCAATTGGATAAAGGAGGGTGAGGGTTATATATCTACAAGAGTGATTCAGTCCAGATAACTGCTTAATTAAACTACTAGAAATGACCATGTATATGAGAACTAAGTCTTTAAAGAAAGTGTCCACAAATGACAATCACATTTCTACAAAGGGCTTCGATTAATACAGCAGAAACATACCACAACGAGCTGCTATTATTATTACTCTTACTTTTATATTTTACACTGTGAAAACTATGCAGCTTCAACTTGTTAAAGATAAATAGAAGTTGATAGCTGTTAATAAGACTGAATTTGTACTCCTGCATTTCCCCCACAGCAATTTCTTTAGAAGGAGATATTATCAAAATATTTAAGCTATTACAAAATAGTGAAACAAAAGCCCTAACCCTAAGCACAAAGTAGTTAAGTAGCAGGCAAGTTAGAATTAATCTTCTTCTGTTCTACCAGCCATGGTCCACTCTTTTTTATCAGCTGGACTATTTCACATACTCAAAAATGAGCAGACAAATCCATCTTCTGAACTCCTCATAAGGGCTCCTCTACTGAAAAGTCAGTACCAGCTCTAATCCTTCCCTCATAAGCTGTTTCTTTTTGTCGTTGTTGTTTTTCCCCCCTCCCCTAAAATTAATTATCTTTAGATTCCACATTTAGGACTCCACAGCCTAGAGCCCAGCTGGGCCTGCACTCAACACCAATTTCTATGTGGTTCCCTTAGCCCAACTGTCTTTGTGCTGTAAGCTTTTAAGCAGGTGTTTAAACTCCAAATCATTCACTGCATTTATTGGAGAAAAAAAAAAAAAAAAAAAGACTACATAAGCAAAAGATGTCCAAAGAGCCATTATTTCAGCATATCACTGGTTGGGCAGAAGGAGACTAGATTCCTTTGCGTCTCTGTGAGGAGATCCGTACTACCGGATTGGGACTGGGTTAAAGTCAGAGACTACGGGATAGGCCAAAGGTGTTCTAAAGCTTAATGCAATTAAACAGAGCTTTGATAGTTGTCATAAGAATCAAAACATAGTAACAAAATAGGGAATTAATACTCACTGAAATCAGGGCAAACTCTTGAACAAGACCCAATTTCCCAATACTACAAATACATCTCCTACCCCTACAAAACAGCCATCATTAACAAAACTCCAGTCTGTGGAAGGAAGTAAACTTGCAAAGAAATTCCTCTAATTTCACAAGATCCCACCAAAGCTGAACTGCGTCCACATCAACACACATCAAGTCCCTTTCTGGAAACAAATGTTAGATTTCACTTGTCATCACTTAGCCCTGAGCCACTGCTGAAACTCATTCTTCATATGAAACACTTCAGAATCACAGCGTGTAACATCTCTGGTGCACAGCTTGCCAGGCTGACCCTGACATGCAGTGTATGTTTTTAACTCATATTCCTGCTGACTTAAATTGAAACACCCCCTCCTCCATTCCATTAGGTTATGTGTGATATCACTTGCATTTATTTATCATTTTAGACACAAAAAAAAATCTGTAGACTTTTACGTAGTGGCTTCTGCGGCGATCAGCCACGCTGTACTGCCGTAAATAACGAGATATTGCCATCGCGCCGATGGCGGACACCAGCCCTGGACTCCGGGGCCCGGCGCCACCCGGCGAGGCCCATCCCCATGGCAACGGCAGAGAGGCGGCGGCACGGCAGCAGTACCCCCCGCCCGCCCCCCCCAAACCCCCGATCACCTGATCCGCGCCCGCCGGTCACGTGATACGGTCTCCATCGTCGCCATCTTGAAGCGGTGTCCAAGGGGGTGAGGAATTTTTTTTTTCTCTGTTTCAAATAAAAATTAACCCCAAGCCGCCCCTCGGTGCCGCAGCCGCGAGCGGGGAGCGGCCCGGCGGAGGCCGGCGGGGGGGCAGGTAGGGCGCGAAAAGCGGTCGCGCCAGGCAGGCCCCGGGGCGGTGCTCAGGAGTGGAGCCCATGTGCGGAGCGCGGGAGGCGGCAGCTCCCGACAAGCCTCCCCTGCCGGCTCGGTACAGTCCGGCCGCCTCTCGCCCGCCGCCTTAGGGCCGCGCCGTCGGCACCTGCGCTATAAAGCGGGGAGCGCGCCGGGGATTGGCGGTGGCGCCGTGGGCAGCCACGGGGCAGAGGGCGGCGTGGGGCGGGAAGGGGCATCCTGCAAAGGGATGGGGGAAATCTGCAGCCGGCCGGCCGGCCGGCCTTGAGCCGCAGCCCCCGCGCTGCCCCAGGGAGGCCGGCCCAGCGCAGCTCCACTGGCAGCAGTTTCCCTGCCCCGCGGGTGCAGTCTCGGCGAGAGGCGGCCGGGCCCACAGGTGGGCTGATGCGTGCTGGGATCAGCCATCCCTGTGCTCTCCTGCTGTCCCTCTGTGTAACATAGCAGCAGAGTGCAATATGCATACCCTAAACGAAGAACTAGTTAACTTCATCAGTATCCATATATGCCATACACAGCTGATAATATACAAGCTGATAATATACAAACATCCAAAGTTCAAACAGCTGGAAGCATTCGCTGTTTTCTGGTTTTAGCAGTATTGTGTGGCAACATGTAACTTCTGCGGTCTTTCAGCAGTCTTGCCTCTTAATTTCTATTCTGTTTTCAGGTGAAACAAGTAGGGCCAATATTTGCTTGTTCAGAATTATTACTTCGAGGGAATGTTCCAAATACGAACAGTGTGAGTCTGCAGGGTGAGTCTGAGTTTCCCAACAGTTATTGAACTTTTCAATCATAAAGAACTCGAGTCCAAACAGTAAGCTGAGTGGCAAATAAAAATAACTTCTCAGTTAGTTCTGCACAGAATTTTTTTGTAGACCAATATCATGGATGCTTTTCAAAAAAATGATAGTGGCCTTAAGGCTGACAAATTTATAAGACTGGAAACATAAGCAGCACTCTGCTTATTTACAGTTTGTTGGTACAATTTTAGTAATTTCATTACTAATGTTATTTAGTAATTTTACTTATCTTATTAAATTTCAGTAGAAAGCATCCATAGGTGTTGATCCTGCACATATTATCTGTGCGTAAAGTCAGCACCCAACAGCTCTTCCAAAGCCCCATGAATAATAAATTTGAGTTATTCTGGATTAGTTTCTTGGAAGATTTATCTTCACTTTAAATAAATTCGTAAATGCAGATTCTATTTAAGTACAGAAATACGGTAGCAACCTGCTTTTTATTAGTAGAAGTATTTAACTCCTATTGTGGGAATAATTACAGGTTGTTTCATATAGTTCATTTCTTGATGGATTCAGAAGTTCTGTGTTTGTTTCCCCTGTATTAGGGGAAGCAGTATATTATGCTCACTGTCCAAAAGATGAGGAACAAAAGTATCACATAACCATAGTCCATATCTTCTCTAATACTGTTTTTTAAATAAAAATCTGATCATAATGAGAAAGGCATGTCTCAAGGTAACTCGACTTGAATACAAGAAAATCCTTTTTTTGTTGTATTAGATTAAAACAGAAATTGTATGTTCTTGTGTTGAATAGTAAGGTTAGATTTATTTTAAAATCAAAACACTTGTGCTGCTTTCCTGTACAATAAAGGAATTTATTGCAGTTTTTATTTAAGTTCCTTTGAATGTGAATTCTTTTTCTTATACAGTAACAGAAAGATGTTTCATTCATACCCACAGTGTTGCCTCCGCAAATAAGTCTGCAAATCTTCTGTTTGCACCGAGCAATCTCATAACTCTTCCAGCATTATAACGAAAGTTTCCACAACATTGTTGCATCTCCTGTAATGTGAAAATACAAATGCATTATTTACATTAGTAAAAACAGCTTTCTGACACACACAGTGCTGCCTTTGGTAACAGATCCCTGCTGCAGCTGCCTCTGGCACGTCTCTGGGGCAGACTCTTTATGCTGCATATGGGCAAAGGAAGGCTTTTAGTCCCATTTATTTGCCAGAGTAAACAATGTTCTCTAGAAATCACTTATCAATTTTAAATTCCAACTAAATACTAGATCAAGAAGTAGAAAAGAGAGGATTTAATAGGTCTTTAGGCCAGTTGTAGAAGTTCTAATTTGGCCTGTGTGTCTTTCTCGTAAAAATAGAAAAAAAAATCATCATGAAAGAATGGGGGATAAAGTTCCAAGGATAGCTGGTAAAAGAAACAACTGGCATTCTTTATGCTCTTATATTTTATACATAGTATATAAAGTATAAATTGTGTATTAAATATTTATATGTATAGCAAAAGTTGTATCAATTATTTTCAGACATTTCTTCAGAAGTAAACTCCACTGGAAGACTTTCTGTCCAGCAGAGCCATCCCTACCCTGCAGTTTTGACCACATCACAAAGTATCTTTTCATGTAAATTTTTACATGTTGGCTTCTAACTTAACCTCCATCACTACCACATTAACTGCCTGTAGTTCATAGTTAGATATGTTTGAAGGAAATGTAAGTGGAAATAGCTACTGCCTTTAGCTTTCCCTCAAAACAGAAAAATAAAATCCTAACTTTAGTACAAACTGATTTTCCCTACAATTAAGGAATTGTAGGAAAAGCCACAATTGCTTTTCTAGAAAATAACATTTATAGTAAGTATAATTTGAAGTTGAATGGCCTTTAATATAGTCAGGGTGAAATGACTAATGTAATACCAGAATTAACCATAATAGAAATACCAGAATTACTCATTTACCTATTCAGGAGACATAAGTGTATCAGATGAGAATGTTAGGAATACATTTCCATATCATATCATATAGCTTAAAAATACAAATCTACCACTTCCTGTTGATTAGTCTATTTTAGTATCCAGTGTAAGAAAAATACAATAACTCTAACAATGATAATGAGTTTATGCTGGAAAAATATTTGTCTTGCTGTTATACAACTTGAAGAAACACAGAGGCTGTTTTGGAAATACTCTGTGCAACTGTTTTGAATAACATCTATATTATCTACTTAATGTTCTCAAAATATTTGGCTATTTTTATCACTTTTCTAGAAGTTTTTATAAAGTCAGTGGGTTCTATCTAATACATTTAGTAAAGAAATTTAAATAGTACTGGATTGTATTTTTATTATTGTGAATAATTTTTAATATTTAATATTTTTCTCCCAGGTATTATGGAAGAAGGAAGTAGTGTTGCAGTATTGATGCCAAATATTGGAGAACAGGAGGCTGTACTGATTTCTGAAACAGTCATTGGCCCAACATTGCAAAACAGTGAAGATCAGAGAAAATGTAAAACTGATCCATTAATCCATGTTATCCAGAAGCTAAGCAAAATAGTCGAAAGTGAGAAATCACAAAGATGCCTTTTAATAGGGAAAAAACGTTCCCATTCTGACGCTTCTGCACAGTCCTTTGATACAGATCTTTGTGAAATCCCAGCTAAAGCAATTGAGCTATCTGTTATTGCTACTAAAAAGACTGAAGACTTAAAAGCTGACTATTTTGTAACTGAATGTCTTCCACAAAGCAAAAAGAAGGTGACGTGCTACCAGTGCAGTCTATGTAAATTTCTATCACCTTCTCTCTTAACGCTGCAAGAACATATAAAACAACATGGGCAGAAAAACGAAGTGATACTGATGTGCTCAGAATGCCATTTTACTTCTAAAAACCAAGAAGAACTTGAATCTCACTTCCAAAATCACCATGAGAATGAAGGTAAAAATAGCATCCAGACAAACGTGCAGCAGTGTGTAAATGCGTCAAGTTCGTTTTTGCAAGGGACAGTGGAAGGAAATGCCAAATCAGGGGCTGGAAATACAGAATGTAAAGATACCACTCAGTCTAGTCACATATCTGAAATGGGGAGGAGGAAATGGTATACTTATGAGCAGTACGGCATGTACCGATGTTTGATTTGTCGGTACACCTGTGGTCAGCAACGAATGTTGAAAACACACGCTTGGAAACATGCAGGTGAAGTTAATTGTTCCTATCCTATCTTTGAGGAAGAAAATGAAACTGCCAACTTGTCAGAGACAGCTGTAACTCATACACCTCATAGCATGGATACAGTTGTTCTTTCTTTGGAAAACAATGAACTAGATATCCATAGTGAACCTACTCTTCAGCTTCAGATTTGCAATTCTGAGCGACTGTCGTGCAAATCACCAGTAGGAACAAATGTAAAAGAGGATGAGATGATAAATCAGTCTGTAGTGCATTCTCCTACCACAGAGGAGACTGTTTCAGATACAGAACAGGATAATTTGATAACTGATAGCCTACTTTCATCAGCACAGAAAATCATTAATTGTAGCCCAAATAAAGAGGGTCACGTGAATGTAATAGTCGAGCGTTTGCCAGGTGCTGAAGAAAGTGTCTTACAAAAGTCTTACTTGATGAACACTGACATTGAAACAGAAAAAAAATTAATCTCGGAGGAATCCCATGTTACCTCTGAAGAGCCCAATGGAGTTTATCATTCAGGTGAAATCCAAGAAGTAATAATAGGATGGAATAATACTGAAAAAAAAGACAATGAATTAAGCTCTATAAAAAATGTAACAACTGATGAAAATGCACCTCCTGTACGAAGAAGGACAAATTCAGAGTCCTTACGACTACACTCACTAGCTGCAGAAGCTCTTGTTACGATGCCTATCAGAGCTGCAGAGCTAACAAAGTCTAGCTTGAGGACTTTGACTGGGGAAGACTCTGTGGATGCAGATACAGGGCAGGGAGAGGCTGATGGTCCAGGCGTGGCTCGTTCTAGAGTGGTATCCTCACTTAAGAATCCATCAGAGGAGTTTTCTGGCTTAAACCAAAGTGAATGTGCAATAGTTGAGATACAGAAAGAAAGGCCAGAGTTATCAGAAGCACCAATTAAAATGGGCATCAGTATGTCTCTACTCACTGTCATTGAAAAACTGAAGGAGAGGACAGATCAAAATGCTTCTGATGATGACATTTTGAAAGAATTACAAGACAACGCACAATGCCAAAATGCAAACGATGCAAATATTCCAGGAAGTAACCTAGTAGAATATATACCTAATGTAGACCGACCCTACCGCTGTCGCCTCTGCCACTACAGCAGTGGTAATAAGGGCTACATAAAGCAACATTTGAGAGTCCATCGTCAGAGGCAGCCCTATCAGTGTCCTATCTGTGAACACATTGCTGACAATAGTAAGGATTTAGAGAGCCACATGATCAACCACTGCAAAACAAGAATGTATCAGTGCAAGCAATGTGAAGAATCTTTTCATTATAAGGTAAAGTTATTTCCTGAGTTTGTCTATAATAGCTAAATAACCTGTTTTCCTGCTTTTTTATAACTGTTGATCCTGCTTTATATCTACATTCATTCTGACATCCTGGCTTCATTTTCATTACAATTGGAGATTATTGCCAGCAGTACTTTCCAGATACACCATTCAGCTATAATTACTTTGCCTTACCCACTGAAATAAACTATCTTCATGTAAGTTATTTTCATGAGAACTGTCTAATGGACATCTTAATATTCTGTTGTTCTGCTAACGTGTACCAGCTAAAGAAGTGGAAGCTTCAGAGAACTTAATAGCTGAAACTTTGAGAGAGTGCTCAAACATTCAGACAAGTTGGAAGTGTGAGCAAAAGTAACAGTAACTGGTGATAATGAGAGAAACTGTGAAACAAATTATTTTCTTTCTTCCTATGTTGTTGTTTGGGGCTTGATGTTCTGTAGAACTGAGATCTGAAATACAACATGCCAGAACAAAGTACTGTATTATGTCAGTGTTAAGCATTAGTGCTGGTGTGTGTGTTCCTATACAGTCAGTTCAGTAATTAGGAACATAGAATCAATGGCAACAGAATATAATCTTAAAACTGAAACTATTGTAGGCAATGATAGTGCAAATTTTCCCCTATTTCCTGTTGTCTAGTCCTAATTTGAAAAAAAAAAAAAAAGTAGAGATATGGTAGAAAAAGGCTGCTCCTCCTTCTCCCCAGGCAAGTAGAAACAGTAACACATTCTTAAGTCAATAGGCAATAAGAAAATTGAGCCTATTTTCATAAAAGCCATCCTCTAGCCTCTAATCTCATATTGCTTTTGGAGTATAATAATTCTGGAGGAATAACTGTTTGACCCTTCTATATGAGAATGGAGGAAGAAGGACAGAAGGGAAAAGAAAAAGCTTGAAAGAAAAAAGGTCAACACGTTGTGGTATATCTGCGTATGAAATGAATATTGATATTTTTCTAGGGAACAGATTTTATAAAAAAGTAACACGAATCACATAGTCATCTCAGTTACTGTCACCAATTCTTTATGTTATTGACTGATGTGTGTTGGTCTTATTTCTAGTAAAACTAACTGAGGGACAATCTGCGTATATATTAACGTACATATTATTATAACAGTTGTCATTAAATCTTGAGTAACAATGTGCAAATCACTGCGGTGTCTGAAGTAACCAGTGAATGTTTGTAGTGTATATTTAAACATGGGAAATTGTGTTTTCAGAGCCAACTGCGAAGTCATGAGAGAGAGCAACATGGTCTTCCAGATATCTATTCAACATCCACGTCTAACAAACTAATAGTTTCCAGTGAAGTAGATGAAAGAGAAGGTACTGCTTATATTGTCACTTGAAATTATAAAAAGTTGTCTGGAAAATTGTTTGCTGTTCTTGTAGGCTTACTGTTTTTAAGATCCCTTTTGGGACAAAATGTTTTCATGTCTATTCCTAACCTAAATGCATCTAGATGTGCAAACTTACCATAAATTTTCCATTTTGAGATCTCCTACAGACATTTGTTTATAGGTGGATTTTTTGCATGTGTGATCAGATCCCATATTTCTTCTTTTTGCAAAAACAATTAAAATACTTAACAGATAACTGGTATGGAATGTTACTCTATTTTAAGAAAAAAAAAAAAATTTCTTTCTTGAACAGCTACAGTATTTGTCAAATAGCCTGAAGTAAACAGAGCAGCCTTTTTTTAAACTCACTGTGTGATAACATAGTTTGATATCAGCATATATATACAACGCTGTTCACGCTGTGATTAGAAATTTCTCTTTAAATTATGAAATGTCCAAAGTTTATTTTAGTTCTAGAGAAGCAGATGTAAGACATTTGAAAAATTATCTGTAGTCGTTACCAGGGTAACAATAGGGCATTTTCTGGATGTTTGAATAACTATGTAATTTAATCATGTTTTTTTTCTGAAGAAAATCCAAACACACTTGATGTGTAAAGATAGTGAGAGAGGGGGAAAAACACCCAATATTTGAAGTCTAGGGAAGATGTTTTAAAATCATTGAGTATCCTGAGATCTTAAAATCATTTGAGTATCTAGGACGACCAATATTTAATATTATATTTTCAGTGCATTCTCTCCTCTGGTGAGTTGAATTCCTGAAAATATTTACAACACTTCTTTAGGCAACACTGTAATTTTTAGTGCTTGGCAATTTTAGAGCACTGTGGGAAAACACCAGTAATTATATCACCTCTCAACAACTGTGAGCCAAAATATTTCACATTTTGTGTACATAGCTCTTGTCTGTCCCACCTATGGTCTCTATTCAGAGAACAAAATGCGTACTGCAATAGTACATAGATTGCAGTCGGAAACTCTGGATTCTATTCTCACCTTGCTGACATTAGCACAAACACTTGAAAAAAAAGGAACTAACCAGCATGAGTCAAGTTGGATGGCTTGAACAACTAACAATTGTCCAAAACAATATGGTACGCATCAGAATAAAGTGAGATGCGTAACTGTTGACTTGCATTCTGTTAGCTCACGCTGCGTCTTTTTTCTGGCTTTCAGTGTACAAGTTAGAAAATGAAGATGGCTAGCTGCTTTTGAAGATACTACATTTTATAAAGGTGTTGTTGTTAGATTTTATATCCTGACTTTGTAACTTAACTTCCATGAAAGAGAAGCCTCTGTTCATGAAAACGTCCTGCTTTTAATTGCGTTAGAGATTTTTAAAATACTTATTTTTGCTCATTATTGTCTTATAAAAGTGCTACATCCAAGCACTTTAATTGATTGTTTACCCCACTTGAAATTTAGTAATGTGATTTGAATGAAAACAGTTCTGCTTTTAAAGTTGTATTAACTCATACTTTGGAATGCCTAAATTATTTCAGAACCGATTTATAATCAAATTGCAACACCATTGCAGTACAGCAGTCTCTTGTCAAACAGATGTCATCCCTATAAAGCAACACAAAACAAAGAAGTTTATAGCATAGCAGCTGTTTATGTGAAAGATGCCTGAGCTGGAACAGTTTCATTTCTTGTTTATGAAATAGCTAGTCCTAAAAATCTCTTTATTCATCATGGTTGTACAATAAATTAAAAGGGAGCATGGTGACACTGGATATGATTGGATTGTAAATGTCTAATAATGAAGGAATAGGGTAATAAGCAGAATTACAGGAACACCTGTTACTGTAGCAACAATAAAGACCTGTGGTTTCCATGCTCACTTTCAAGAGACCTGAATTCCTCAACCCAGAAAGCAAGAAAGCCCCTACAACCTCAAGAAATAAGGCATCAGAGGAGGCAGGGGACAGCACTGCTGCTTCATTTCAGCTAGAGATTGTGTGGTGTATTATAATTTATGGGCATTTTGTTGGAGGGATAAAACTAAAGTACTGATTGATGTAAATAATTGCTCCTAAGTACGTGCTACTGCGTGGTTAGCCTCTTATAACTATGCACTAGATAATATGTTTGCATAACACTTTAAAAATCTCATTAGATACTATTTGCTTTAAGCTTACTAACCAATAAAATATAAAATTCATAACAGAAAGTACATTTAGAAGCTGTTTTTCTAAAGATTCAGCATTAAAGATGGAAAATCCATTCAAGTGGAGCATGCAGTAGCCCAACCTTCATAAAACTCCTGCTCTACAGTAGATCTGCAGTCCAGTGTCTTTGTGTTCATCAGAGCTCTGCATAAATGAAAGAGTAACTGCAGTCTCCAGGGGTAAAATTAAGAATGTTTTGATAATTTGCATTAAATATTTTTTAAACAGCAGTGATTTTTTTAAAGCTGTATGAGAGTGCAGTAGAAAAAATATATCTATATTTTGCTTTAAGAACATTAATGTTGAATTGCGAAGAGTGCACGCTAAGTATTATTTCCATATTGTTTTGTCTTTTTTAAATGCCAGGTGAGTGAGCAATTTGACATGTTGAATTTGAAGTAAAAAGTATTTTTATTTATCTTTGTACATGCAGGATTATTAAATTTTGTTTCAAACTATTTGTGCATTCTGATTGCTGTTTTATTTTACATGACATACTATGGAATTCTTCAGAATAACTCTCTAATCTACATTCCCTACATAATGATTTCAAATGTTGAACCAAAAATGCTAATTTTTTAGTAACTCTTCACAATACAAAGTGATGGTTTGTGCTGGAGCTGTTTTTCGTAGGAGCATGAAGAGTTATGGAAGTTCTTCCAAGATATGAGCTTTACTTTGTCTCCCATGCATTACACAATGAACCGTATATTTATTTTGGTCCTGGGATGTACTTTAAAGTACTCATCAGAGAAATTCTCCAGAAATCTGTATCAATTCCTTCAAAGCTTCTGTACATAACTTACATTAATGGCTTAACTGTTCACTCAGCTAATAGGAATTTGTATAAAGATGAATTGAACTTGAACAACTTACCTGCAACTGGAAAAGCAGAACTCTAAAACTTAGGTTACTGAACAGGTTAGATGCAGAAAGGAAGCCCTTAGATGTTAATTTGATACTTATTTTGACAGTAGTGCTGATTTAAACAGCTCCAATCTGTTGTTCCTTTGTATTTCTGCTATTTTCTCATTTGAAGAGTGTGGGAAGGCTGCACGATTGGCTGGAGTGGGAAGAAGACCCATATAAAAATACCATCCTTCCTCCTAAATGTTAATATTTCAGCTGAGATAAGTTACATTGTTCAGTGAGGGAGCAGGAATAGGACTGGTAAAGTCTACAAAGTCATGTCCCAGAAATATTCAAACTGTGCACTTGTGGGCACACATTTTCCTGTCTTAAATTAGTCATTAGCCTTTGTCTCTGCAACCATTAATTTTTCAAGAGTCTCTTTCATTGTGGAAGAAAAAAATTGTATTGCAATTGCTTTTCAGTAATTTGGAGAAGTTCCAAATTATTTTTTAATACATCTGGTCAATATCTTTTTTTTTTTTTTTAAGTCATCTCAGATCCTTCTAAAAGTGGATGATAAAAAGAGTCTGAGTGCTTCACGAGACCTTTTTCTTGTCTTGCCTGTATTTGCCAGTTAGAAACCTATCCTTTATCATCACCAATCTTTTTTTCTTCATTTGAGTCATTCTCTCACATTTTTTCAACTTTTGCTGTAACCCAGGATTTTCAGCCCAGTGGAGGAAGAACAGAAGTGTTCATACGGAGGAAGAATGTGCCTTCCTTAAACTTTAATAATTCCAGTAGATGGTAGGGCAAATGCTGAACAGCACGGTCAACAAAATACACCTTTATTTTCTCTACATCCATTGCCAGTTTGCTCCAGTGAAGTATTACCTTTAAAGTTAATTCACGTTTCATAATTTTCAGCTGTGCTAAAATTATCATCTGAGAACTTCGTATAATGCTGGATGCAAATCTTTAAAATTTTATATTTTTTTTTTTTATGTAGGAAGTAAGTCTTCAGTTCAGAAACTGTATAGATGTGATGTATGTGACTACACCAGCACAACTTACGTTGGCGTACGAAATCACAGACGAATTCATAACTCTGATAAGCCATACAGGTAAGAGTCTCAGTTATTGCTAAACAATACTAGGCTCGTAGACTGCTTATTTTAACTAAATAGATAACTGTACTGCTTATAGAATTTCAAAGATATTGTTAAAGAAAGTCGATGCAATAATTTTCCTGCAGCTTTGAAGGAGCCACACTTATGTTTGACTGAAACTAGGTAACTAAGGTAATTAAGATTTGCTGTAATTTCCAGGACATTATGTGAACAGCTTGTTTTCAGTTTGAAGCATCTAGATGTGCAAAGGGAAGCAAATACTTTATAATATTGAACTTTGGCCACTAGTAATAATATATATTTAACAAACACCTTTAACACTTTATTTTGGATTTGCCTTCTTGCAAAATGTTCTCCATTGCCATTAAGGCAAACAGCAAGATACACGTTTCTTTTTGAAGGGGGTAGGAGTCAAGGTGTGTTCATAATGTATTGGCTTATTCAGTTTGGAAGAGTTCTGCCTGTTGTCCTGTTCTCAGCCCCCTTACCTTTTTTACAGGTTTCAAACAGTATCAGTGCATTTAGGATCAGATACAGCTTCTCTGTAAAGGATGTTACATGGATATATGTAGAAATCTTGATATCCAAAATTGGCTGTAATACTGTATAGTTCAGTTCCTCAGCAGAAAAAATATACTGCATAAATTCTTGCAATTTAAATCTGCTTATTTGCTGTGGATCTCTGTCCCTCTCTAGTGGCTAGAAGATAGATGTGAGTTAATACAATTCTTAGCTTTTTAGCACAAATTCTGGAAACTCATCTTAACACCTGAAAACACTGAGCTCAGACAGGGCCTCTCTTTTTTGGCTAAATTATAAAACAAAGGACATTTTATTTTGATTTGTGAGTTATAATGATATCCAATAACACTGGCCAAAAATTGCAAGATATTTGCTCAGATAACAAGTTGGAATACAAACAGATTTTTCTTTTTCTCAGAATCTTCCTTATTGCATTATTGGTTACTTGGTGGGGTTGGAACAACAGATCTGTAGTGTCTTACTAACTTCTGAGTTAGACTGAGCTAGCCTGTTTGATCAAGGAACCACTGAAATTTTTCCACTGGTGATATAGACTGCTGTATAGTACATTTAAGCCTACTGATACAGCTTGCTTTTCTTATTATTTTTGCACAAGCCCTTTAGATGCATTTGCAGACCTGATGGGATACTGAAGCCACAGCCTAAAAACTGTAAAGATGCACTAGTCATGATATTTCTCATTTTAAAACATGTATTCCTTAAGCCTTTCATAATGCCAGATAGCAATCTAACTACATTGCAGCTATTTTTATGCCCACACAAATACTTTATTACTTATTTAACAAAAATTGCTGGAAATTAAACTGTCTATATAGCCTCTAATGATGTGTTTTGGAGATTTGATACCTCCTGGATTCTAATACTGCAAAATTAAATCCTTTCGATAATAAAGTGAGTAATTTCAAGCTAAATGTCCTGCAGTCTCAATCTTTTTCACCCTGTAAACCAAATTTAATAATGACTGGACGTTTTACCATTTGAAAATAGAAACAACTGAAATCCTGATAAATATGCAGAATTTTAGCTAATCCTGATGACTTCCATTAGACCTATTTTAATGTTATATATAGGAAGCCTATGTAGCAATGTATTGACATTTATGCATAGCTAAGTACTTTGTGAAGGACTCTGGGATCCAAATGCAGGGATCCTGATCCAGATCAGAACTGTTTTATGTATTATTTTTGTGAATAGATCCCATGACAACAGTCAAAAAATAAAATCTGAGTGTGATGAGACACACTTTGTCTTAGGGCACTTTTTTTCTAAATGCGTTGATCTAGTCCATGACTTTTACTTCAGTTATAACGCTCTGAAACTTAGATGTTTTATTACTTCATAGGAGTTTAGCTTTAATACTGTCGTGAGAAGTGTCTGTTATTGCACAAAGTAGAACACATGTTCTTAAGGGACAATCCTGACTTCTGAGTGCACTGTCTCCCTATAGTTTTTATGGTCACATTCTGCTTTTGCATAACATAGCCAAGCAACCTACATCATGTTTGCTTCAAGAGCATCCATTACAGATCATACTGCTTGTCAACTTCAGAAAAGGCCCACAAGGTGGACGTGAGGACAGAACATGATCTGTACGCATAGTGATTCTAGCTCTAAGTTGGAGACTATTGGGGATTGCAAGAGGTTCTCATGGTCCAAAAATTAAAAGTTGTATGTCATCACTTAGACTTCTGTAAATGTTGTTAGCCTTTAATTGCAGTCTTTCCAGTTACCTTTGCTTTCTCATAGATTTTGTTGCTGGAATAGTGCTAGCAGTTAATTGTCAGATTGTTGTTGTCTCTTTAGATGTCGAGTATGCGACTTCGCCACCACAAATATGAATAGCTTGAAATGCCATATGAGGCGTCACCCCCAGGAGCATCAGGCAGTGCAGCTAATGGAACAGTACAAGTATGTAACAGTTTGGATTTAGCACAAAACTGTAATAGTAGTGATTTTGTAATTAAGATACAAGGCAGAGTTCAGATTATATTCTTTTCCCTCCTACCTGCGTTCCTTGTTCCAGTGACTTTTTTTTTTTTGAAAGAAGGAAGGAAAGAGATTTGGTGGAGGACATTGCTCTTTCTTTCCAAAATGGCATAGTTGCACATAAACTGCTTATTGCAGGAGGCTTCTTGACTGTGTTACCTACGAAAGCACGCTCAGAATTGTCTGGGAGAATGCATGTGCCAAAACCACTTCTAACAACTATAAATTGTTACATTCCAGTGCCCATGAATGTTTTCTGGCTTTGTTTAATATCCTACTCTAGGCACAACCAGAGTCCAGATTTGAATCACACTGCCCTAAATAAAAGTAATACGAGTGGTTATTATGTTAGCCATAATATCATTTCATTTAATATACATCATATTCTAGATAATGATCCTGAAGTGTAGAGCATCAGACTAAAAGTTGTTGAGTTTCTGCCTTTGATGATGTATGCTAAAGCAGTCGACAGCATTTAGCCCATGCTCTCAGCAAGGTAAATCTGGTAGTAAATTAGCTATTTAAATTAATGCACTTTTAAAAAAAGACTAATTAAAAGGGGTTAAAAACACTGAACTGTTGCTTCATTCACCATGTATCAACCTATGAAGCCCAGTTATACAAGTTGTGCAGAAAAAATTACATAACATAACGTAATAAAACACCAGCAGAATACATATGCATATAGAATTGATTCAACGTTATTTTTTTAAGTTTGTGTTTTGCAAAATCTCATTTTGGCCTAATGTTATCCATAAGTGAACAGTGAGGTCTTTCTTTTATCTTACTTTTAATGGTGGAGTTGTATTGAAAAAGGGTTATCAGAAATACTGAAATTTTAGATCTGAGGGTGAAGTTGTCTGTTTTTGAAAGCATCTGTTTTATTAACAAGGCTTCAAATTAGAAGGAAAAGGTAAAAACGGTGTGTTCTAAATCAAGTAATAGAGACAAGTTGTGCTAGAAGGACATGCCTGTTGTTCCGCAGCAGGACAGAATTCTCTTCCTACATAAAGGCAGCAATGCAGTGATGTCCTCTAGTACCGTCCCTCTCCTTCACACCGAAAGAACCAGTTTATCATCTCAGAAACACTTGCAAAAAATGCTTCCTCTGTTGTATGTTCATGTATGGAAAAAGTCCTGTGGGATTTATTAGGTTTTTTGTGTAAGTATGCAATACATATCGCTACACAAATATTATTTACTTTTCAAGGTTTTTCAGCTGTTCTGCACAGGAGGAGGAAACATTTTTTGTTCTGTCCTGAATCCTGTTATATATTTATCTGATTGCCATTAATAGTCTGAATTTGCAGCTGCTTTTAGAAAGAGAGATTGGGTTATTAGAAAAAATAAAGACGTACAGAATTATTACCTGCATTAAGCATTCGTAGTTCTGTTTAATTTACTGAAGTGTATGTTGAAATCTTGCTCCTATACTAAGTAATTGGAATTGTATACATAAAGTCCTTGCATCCTAAAAGTGTAAATTAAATTTAAGAGGACCAAAAAAATACAGCTAGAATTTGAAAAGTATTTCTCAAACTGGTGTTCCTCAAAAGATAAATACAGTTTAATAACTAGGATTTTTTAGGATGTTATTTTTTCTAAATTTTATGTATAAAAGTCAAACTGAGTTGAAGAACAAGACAGCATACCTTATAGGACGTTGTTTTATAGGGAGATAGAAAATTTGTGGTACCCTGACCTGATGGACCACTTTATGGACAAAATGTCATGTGTACGAGTTTCAGCCTGCAAATAGATTCCAGAACCTGACTGGATGCTGCCCTGGGAACCTGCTCTAGCTTATCCTGCTTGAACAGCTGGATGGAGCTGGATATTCTCAAGGGGTGCCTTCCAACTTCTGCAATTCTGTGATCCTCAAATAAACTAATACATGCTGCACCAAGAAAGGTTTCATCAATTCTGTTTAAATTAGCAATGCTAATTATCACAGTTTCTGCTTGGTTCAAAACAATGGCAGAGAAAGCTTACTATCTGCCTGCCAGCTGCCATACAGACATACTCCATGTTTCTGCAATCATTGGAACTATTTCATTTTTGTAGTATTCAAATAGATTCAACAGGCCAAATAGCTAAGATTTCAGTTAAATTGTTTAAGAAGTCTAAAAAGCCCGTCTTAAATTCTCAGACTCTATAAATTACATTGTAAAATGTAATTTTGCAAACTTATTTCTCCTAGTTATGAGAATTGATGTGTATCTTGCTGCTTCCTCACCCTTTTGGGAGAAAAAAAAATGAATTACTATTATAGTAAAGCTTAACTTTTAAATGCATCTTTTCTCCTTCTTTTCCTTAGGTGTTCTCTCTGTGGATATGTGTGTAGCCATCCTCCTTCCCTGAAGTCCCACATGTGGAAACATGCAAGTGACCAAAATTATAACTACGAACAAGTCAACAAGGCTATTAATGATGCAATTTCACAAAGCAGCAGGTATGTCAAGTCTGCTTTCAAATCTATTATCCAGACCTCTCAAATGATCCAATTCTGATCCAAAGTAAAATTCCCATCAAAAAGCAACTGCTGTACATTTTGATAGTTGTTTTGGTTTCTATTATTTTTTCAGGTTTCAAGGACAGCTTCCTGACAAAACCTTATTAGAAGGCACAGAAGAAAGTACAGTATCTATTCTAGGAAGTTCAGACAGCCTGGTGTCTTTTACAGAGTCTATTAACCAGACTAATAATGAAATTTCAGGTTCTGATGAAAATGAAAAGCCTAATTTGATGAATACATCATGCAGTTTAGAAAAGAACTCCACTCTACCCCATCTTGGCACAGAATACTGTGTTCTTCTCTTCTGCTGCTGCATTTGTGGTTTTGAGTCTACCAACAAAGAAAATCTGCTGGGTCACATGAAAGAACATGAGGGTGAAATAATAAATATTATCCTAAATAAGGACCACAGCACAAATCAGAACACAATCTAGGTAAAGCAGTAAGTGGAGGATAGGGTTTCCTAGAGTGAATATTTACTTTCTTTGCTAATTTTGCCTGAGAAACTAAAGAGAAGAATTGCAAAACTTGATGATTTCCCATCTTAAGTCCTTGTTTCACTAAGAATATAAAATTTTAACCAGGGATTGATGAATCACTTTAGAGATAAATACTGAGAGCAGGGAAGAGAATAATCCACGTTAACCTGTTATTTCTCTACATGGTGCCAAGAATGCAGGATTGTTGCTTTTTTTCCTTTCGTTGACAGGTACTAGTCAGTAATAATGCATTAGTACAGCGTGTTAAAACCCAAAGGTATGAAAGCTTTATATCATCTGAAAAGCTTTGGAGTTTTCCAAATATTTAGGCAAATAACTTTTTTTACTCTCTTTTTTGAAACTGGCATCACACCAGATACAAATTCACAATATGATCTCATCTAACTCAGCCTGGATTCCGGAAGGTAGAGAGGGGAGGTGGGTGAGGACATGTGTGTGCTTGCACATACGCCTAGGCATTTCATCTTCCCAATCTATTTTTAAGGCTTTACAAACTCCAAGCTGTGTTTCAAAAAAGAGTGGTATCCTGTCTGTTGATTTAGAGCGCCAGGAGCTGAGTAGCCTAGAAGCATTTTGCTAGTAACTGTTTCTCCAGTGGGATCCTAATAGAATATATCTTTTTAATTGATTGTGTGTGAAAGATTCTTTATAATAATGACCTGCTGTATGTTAAGGGCTTTATTAACACATTCAGCAGAACTATTTAAAAAAAAACAACAACATAGAAACAAACAAAAAGCAACACTGAGCATCTCATATATCACTTGTAACTTGCAGTGATTACTTTGCAGTACATGAGCACTGTTTTCTAATGAGATCAAGGTGTTAACAATAATCGCTATGAAGAGATTTTTAAACCTATGTAGATCCCAAGGATGTAGATGAGCATGAGCTGGGATTTTGAGTGATGCCTACATGCTTTGGAGTTCTTTCAAAATCCCCCTGGCTGCCTAAATTGCCCATTTGTGTGGTGGAGTTGTCACTATAGAAATAGTTCATAGAAAGATAATCTTCCTACAGAAAGTTATATTTCAAAAAATAAAACATGGCAAACTATTTTAAGCAAAATAATAAAAAACAGTCAGCTGTAGAAGAAATTTTGCTAGTTCATAAATATGAATTTATAAAGAGAATTCAGGATTACTTTGTTTTCTAAGGAACACATGGAAGTCTCTCCCTTTTTTTCCCCTGCTAACAGCAGTCTGCAGTAGAAGATGTTAATCTATATGTCAGTTGGGATCAGGCTAATTGCCAGGCAACTTTTTGAGGTTATGTATAAAGTTGGCTATCTAAATTGTTTGGGATATGCATTTCAACTGAATGAAATAGTAGCACTTCTGAATAAGCCCTTTCATAACATGATTTAAACTTTTGTGTGGCTATTTATTTCTGCTTTTAAAGAATGGCAGTAGCACAGAAGCATGCCTAGTTCCTGACATGGGAATGCAGTTGCCTGATTTTTTTATTAGCTTGTTACTTAAAAATGACCTGCTCTTAGAAAAATAGCTTTTTATTTCCCATTTATGCATTTCTGCTAGCAGAAAATAAGCTACAACAGTAAATCCAAGAAGGTGCCGTTTGTACATATGTATGTACATAGCATACAGTCTGCTCTGCACTGCTGACTGAAAGTGGCAAAGAGGAGAAGAAAAAAACAAGTTTGGTTGCAACTTTACAATACAGCATGAAATCTAAATGCTAGAGCAAAAGGCACGAAGATTCCAGCTACATTTTGTGGGTTTTGTTTGTGATTTCCTTAGCTTGTTCTTTGGATTAAATATATATTACTTTGTTTATAAATTACCGGAAAGTATATATTTTACTTTAAAATTGGTCATGATATAACATCAAAGCATTTTATAAGGCATTTGAGATACTTTAAATACAAATGTGAAGCAAGTACTATTTTATGTTAAAAGTTATATTTCAGATTTCTACAAGAGGATTTTACATTGAAAAACACGATTTATTCACATCATGTCAGAATGAATTAGAGATAGTTAAAGTCTACCAGTCAGTGTGCGCAGAAACCATAGTTTGCCACATTCTTATTTTTGCATAAAGGGATGGTTATATAAGGTTGCTCTGCTAGTGAGAGAGAAAAGGTGAAAAACTTGTATTCACAGACTAAGAAGAGAAGCAAGTAACTTCGAAGTTAACAGTTTAGGTCTATGTTCAGGCCACACTTGCAGCAGTAGGTATAATCACCAAGACTTCTTGTAATGGGAGTAGGAACCAAAACATATCTATTTACAATTGCTCTTTGCAATCTTGTTGCTTTTTTTCTGCTAAACCATGGGTTACTGCGCAATAGTATCAAGCTAGTTGCCTCTAAAAACTGCTGTCGATCTACCAGTTGCCAACAGATTATTTTTTCCTGGAAACACAAAAGCATTTTTAACTCTCCTGTTGCTTGCTGTTAGTTACCCTCTCACAATTCCTATGGCCTTTATCAGAAGTTCTGCATGTGAAGTAATTATAGGCTTAGTTTCTGAAAGCAAAGTATTTCTCAGGTTATCTGCTTTAGAAAGCATATGGTTGGCTTGGCTGCATGTTATATGAGGGTTTTTCAAGCACATTTCCAAGTCACTAACACTGCAGTCTTCCCCTTCCTTTAAGCTTTTAAAATATTTTTTGGATCTTTTGTCACAGCACTGTCAGCTTTCCTCTTCCTGTTTGTTTTAATGAGGTCTGTGACTTACAGCTTTGATTTTAAATGCCTGTACTTCTACTAATGAGAAAACTTCATTCATACTAGGCTATAATGATAAATAGGTGCGTATTTCATCTTTCAGATTTATGCTTGACCTGGAGAAATGGGATTCAGTCAGAGTTATTGTATTTTCCTCTTTCAGAAGCACTTATTTAATCATTTTTTAAAATGTACAGTTGGTGCTCAAAGTAACATTTGTTAAGATATATTTAATAGAAATTTACATTTGCATTTGATATTCATGGACATGGGTACATGTATTTTTTTAAGAAAAGGTATCGTAACACTATGGCACTGCTTTTATAGCCAAAGTATAAAAAAAAAATTACAAAACTGACATGTAAAGACTGCAGTTAATGCTGATGCTGTATCTTATTAAATAGGATGACTTCTGTTTTATGAAATTATCCAGCACATTAAGCTGCATGCCTTAAGCTCTCTCTAGGATTGTGTTCCTGATAGATGACTGTTTGGAACTATGAAGCAAAGTCTGTAGTACTACTTTAACTACCTTCTGAAATACTGTACAATGTTAGAATAATTTATTTTGCTTTACAGGAGTTTGTCACGTATTGACTTTAATATTGTATTTTGGTAATAAACTTTTTTTGTTAAACGCTTTAGTCACTTTTATTAGATCTGCATGAAATACTGTTGTATTGAAAAATGATCACTGCACCAATGTTTAGAGAGGTGGGAATGGGTTTAATCAAAAAGTATTTGAAATACTTTTATTACCATTTCACACTATTGAGTCAAGATAGTAGAGTTAATATGTTGAAAGAGTTAATAGTACTGATGGTAGAGTTAATACTGTTAACAAGTTTTGTGAAGGTAACAGAGGTGATGAAACATGAGTCGACTGAAACAAGTCACAATGTGAGGGAGCCTGCATGCAGTTATGGAGCGACACTGAAGGACAGAACTGTGCAATCAGATTTCACAATGCAGCTAGTGGGAATCTTGTCCCCAGCTTAAATGGAGTGAAAGCCTTATACTGTGTTTTTTTCAGGCAGGTGATGGATTTGTGCTTATCCATCATGTAAGCTAAGTTTTGCAAGTTAATTTTAATTACACAGTGTATTTCTTGGCCTTGCAGATTTTCCTCCCATCTCCAAAAAACAAACAAACAAACCAAGTCTGCTGCTGCTGGCCAAGGAGAGAAAGTCTCACTGGAGTCCCCACTACTAGTGTTGTCATGGCTTACACTGACATAAGCAGGGTATTTTACTTCTTTTTTTGCTATTCTTATGGCCCTGCACCAGTTACAATTTAAAAAACAAAACAAACAAACAACAACAACAAAAAAAAAAAAAAACAGAAAAACCCAAAAATCTGGAACTGCAAACGAGTTCAGACACTACAGAATGCTGTGTTGTACAGTTATTTCACGTTTTCTTTAATGTAAAACCTGGAGGAAAAAAGCCATGGTATCTAGGTACTACCCATTCACTGGGCTGAAATACCATATTCCCTTCAGCTTAATAAAACAGAACAGCGTCAGCAGAACATATTCTGCCCTCCGCAAATACCCTGGTCTTGTGATAATGCTGGTACCCTTCTCTGATGTGCATACATACTCCCACGCCTTCCCTCTACTTGTGCCAGCCCAGGGCAGCTGCTCACAGAAATGGATCAGGGCACACAGCTTGCTTGGACAGAGCAGTGCTGGAACCTAGCGACTGCAGCACTGCTGGGAATTGGGAGAAAATGAGTTAGAAGCCCTGCCAGTCCACTGGGAAAGGAATCACAACAACATGGCAATGTCCCATAGCTTTGGAAGGTAACTTATAGTGAAAAGGTAATGCAATATGCTGCTCTTTATAAAAATACACATAATCGTTTGATTCATATACAGTATGTTAATTTTAGCAATCACCTGACCTGCGTGATGAGGCTGTAGTTCTGATGCTATTGTAATATAGTAAAACTAATGCCCATAATTCTTCAGTTTCAATGTACGTCTAATCTGTTCTAAACTGACTTGTAGTAGAAATTTTTAACTAATTGGGGATCTTAATCAGAAGAATTAAGAGAAAACAGACATTCCATTTCTTTTAAAAACTAATTATAAAACATAGGAAGTGTGCAAAGATAGATGCTTAAAATCTTCCTGACTTTGCATGTTCTAAGATGTTGGTTCGACAGCTCTGAATCACCACGGTGCTTACAGTTTGCTTTTCCCTAAATTTCTGCCCGCTTCAAACACTGGTGTTGAACAAATTGTGGAACCAAAAAGCAAGTATTGCTGGACTGCAAAATGGTGATGGAAAAGTACCTGGACGTTGTGCTGAAGAAGTAAATTCTGCTTCAGCCCATATCACAGTACTTGTGTGGCTTTAGGGGAGATCTGCTTTGTGTAATTGGATACGGGAGTCAGCATTTGGATAAGATTTTAGAGGGAAACTTTCTGTTATGACAAAAAGCTTTAAATGCGCTGCAATAAGGAAGCACAAGTTGCACTTATTAAGTCGGAGCACTTATTTTGGGGCGGGTTTGTAGCTGGGCGCTGCCGCCAGTATCTGCTCCCACGGAACCCCGTCGCGTTCCTTCCTTGGAGCCCGAAAGCATTCGGGGAGGCGCGGCCCGTAGCCCCTCCGCTCCGCCCGGCAGGGGCGAGCGGCGGCCCCGCGTCCGCCCCCACCCCCGCCCCTTCCCCTCCTCGCGGTGGGGCCCGGCACATCCGCGCTGCCAGCGCTGCCGCCGCCACAAGCCACCGCCCCGCGGCCCCGGGAACGCCGGCAGGTACCGGGGGGCGGTGGGGAACGGGACGAGGCGGGGCGGCGGCGCAGGCCGCAGCGAGCAGAAAGGCGGCGCCGCGCGTCGCTGCCCGCCGGGCCCGGCCCGGCCTCCGGAGCGGCGCGGAAGGGAATGGCGGGCGGCCCGGGCCCGGCCTCCCACCTCTCCTCCCGCCCCCCGGGGCCGCTCCGCTGCTGGTGCGGTTCTGGCGCGGGCCCTCGGCCCCCTCACCTGCCCGCCCGCCGCCTCCCCGCGCCGCGGGGCCTGACCCGGCCCGGCCTCACCTCGTCGCGGAGGCGGTACCGCGGCTTCCCCTGCCTGAGCCTGGCGAAATCGATCCCTCCGGCATGAAGCGGGAGTGGAAACTGGCTGAGCCAGCTTAAGAAAGCGTGGTTGCGATGACCACCCTGCTCCAATTACGGCGTTATTGTGCTTTCTACAAACCAGCTGCTTAAAAACGCCGTAGATAAATGCTCACCTCCGTCCAGGTGTTTTTGGCTTGGGGAAAGGAAAAAGAGGTGAAGCTGATTCAGCACCAAAAAGCCGTGCAGCTGAGGTTTGTTTCTCAGATCATAAGCACTGTTACTCGCTCACTCTCGTGCTAACTGTAACAGCGGTGTTTACACCAAAGAACGTTAACGTTCGAGCATGCAAGACAGGAAATCACCGGTTCCTAAATACAGAATGGCAGCTTGAAGCAGTTTCACTGGTGGACCACTCACAGAACAGAGAGCTGTCAATGGGCAAAAGAATGACTAGCTGCTTTTTTTTTTTTTTTTTTTTTTTTAATGTTTTCGTATTTTATGAGGCTTTGATAGTACAAAACATCAAAGATGTCTGTTGTCTTTTTTAGTGCATGTTCTTTGGCAACGTTTTTGCATCCCACAGCACGCTTTTTTGGGATTTCTTGAAAGCCAAGACTTAAACAAATGGCTCTCTATTTTAGGAACCCACGAAAATACCCTGAAAGAACCATTATCTTTTTTCTGTGAAAGGCTCACTCTTCGTAATTTTCAAAGCAATAGAGCCTGATGTGTGTTTTGAGTCAGGAACCCAAAAGTGAGGGCAGCCAATACTATGAAGCATTCTGAAAACCCTTGTCAAGAGTATGCAAGATTGTGAACTGGAATCTTTGCAGATTTAGGGTAATTTCATTTAATGAATGAATGTAATTTATTTAAAGGTAAATGTAATTTAATATCTGAGTTGTTAAAAGGAAAAAGAGACAATATGGAATTATTATATTTTGTAAGATACACTTCAACTCAGTTACAGTTTTGTAACTTAAAGTCTCTTATGGCATATGATGCAGTTCTGTTTTCAGAAATCTCATACAGTAATACTTGAATATTTGGGTAGGAAGATGCATTCTGTTTATGTGTCCACCTAGGAGTCAGACTGAAGAATAATAAAGTGACTGTCATCATGACAACCATAAGACAGAGAAAGGGTGGAAAAGTCCCAGAAGCAGATGAAGATCAGCCTTCAGAGGAGAAGAACGTGAATTCTGAGGGAAAAATTCTGTCTGGTGGGTAAATTAACTGGCTTGTAATGTTATGGATTTCTAGTAGCATTTAGCTTCAGGTTTCTGTCCTAGACACATAGGTTAGAACTAGGTACATACCAAATAAATTTTCATACTTGAAAATCTGTTACCAAAATGAATTGGATGAGACTAAGGGTTTGCAAACTACTGCACAATACTACCATCTCCATTTTAAAACCCTAATTTAAATTTAATTTCAACTAAAAGCTGTTCAAGTAATATGACACACTATCAGATGTCATATAGCAATCATAGGTTCTTGAAGATATAAAAGTTATCAGTAACAAAAGAATTTGAAGACCTCTGACAAACTGTACTTAAGTATAAGCAAACTGCACATTAAATATTAATTTAACTGCAAACTCTCACCTGTAGTACAGAACAGACTATCTAGATGAGTTTAAAAGAAAGACCTTAAGTGTTTTCATTTGAGGATCTGTTTAAATAATAAAGTACTAACTGTGTTCTTTGGATTTATAACTTCAGAGTTATCAGAGTTTTAGTTTTTGGTTTTGTTTGGGTTTTATTAGTTTAAGGATTTTTTTTTTAATCTAAATTTTGTACGTTCTGTAGGTTTCTGTACATGTATTTTTGGTAGATGGAAGTTACCTCAGTTGCTTACACACAAACACATTTAGGCTACAATGTTATTGTCTAGCCCTCAGCTCCATTGAATTGTGTTTTTGTTACTGTTTATGTAGATGTAGCACACAGTATGAAATAGCCGCTTAAGGGACAGAATTCCAGATCACTAAAATCCATATTAAGTCTTATATCAACATTAAAAAAAATCATGAATGTAAGTATACAATGCTTACAGTGCAGTACTAATACAATACTTGAGCTGCCTGGAGACGCAACCTTTTCTTCCCTTTGTTCTGTCTGTAATCTCATTCTGATGTGAAAAGGAGATTATCTGCATTTCAAAGCTTGACACTATCATCAAAGGCTGCTTTGGCCACTGTCTCCTTGTGAGTGCTTACTAAGACTTCTGAGCCTTCAAAGTTTTTTTTAATTAAAAAAAATATACACTCCTCCGTCCCCGTCCCCGTCCCCGTCCCCCAAAAAAAAAACCAAAAAAAAAAACTGGCACCTATACTAAGAAGTTTGAAGATCTCAGTGTCTTTTGATGTAACAGTCATCTTGTATAGCCTTAATTAGAAATGTGCCCTGGAGGATATTTCAATTTAGATTTACAAGTTAGATATATTTCTCTATTTGTATAGAGTTGTTGTGTTCTTAAATTCTAACTATGTATTTCCAGTTAAGTTACACCTTATTTTGCTTTGCATGCATTCTGAGTTCTTGCATGAAATAATAAAGACACATCTCCATAAAAAGAGCTCTAAAAATCCAATGTCCTGCTGCCTAAGAAATGTAAATTTACTAGCACAGTGTATAGACGAGTTTCCAAAGTTCACCAAAGTTGAATTATGACTTCACAGTTACACAGTCAAATATTTCTCTTCCAAGATCATACAGGTGGAAAGCTGTGGAATATACTCTCACTAACTGTTGGTGGAATTGTTGCCATCTTTCTTGGACTTCTTACTTCTGTTTATGTTGCTACACTGCATGAAAATGACCTGTGGTTTTCCAATATTAAGGTAAAATTTATTTTCATAGAGCATTAATAAGAGTGTTAGTTGAAATTTCATTTACTTATCTTGCAATTGTTCAGAGGCATGGAATATTTCAAAGTGGTTTTTTTTTTAATTTGGTATGTAAAATCAGGAGCTGTACCTCCCTTCTCACAGCTTTTTATATCCTCAGTCATTTCTGTTATAATACCATTCAATATACAATACCATTCAACTGTTTTTCTTCTAAATACATTGCTAGACAACTGTGCCGTTACTTTCCTACCTCAAGAACAGCAATGGTTCTTTCAGTGACTGGTCATTATCTAGAAGAGAGTTTAACAGTGTACTATATGTTGTTTTATAATCATCTCATACATCCAAAGCAATCCAAAACTACCAGCACCACAAAGAGATAAAACAATATGCAAAATCTTGGCAAATAATTATTTAGTTGCTATTATGCTGTGGTCTTGTAATGCAATTTAAGCAGTCCCTTAGTAATCAATACTAATTTTATGGAAGTATATTCTAAATGTGCAAAATTCAGAACATATTTCAAACATTTACCAATGTCAAACCAAGATCCACAATGCAGGGGAAACCAGCTCTGGCTGGTTTTCTCCCTAGAATCATTTTATGGGAAAATAATACAGCTGTACACACATCTAAATTTAACCAGTGAAAAGAATTAGGTGAGTCATTTTCCTTTGAAGATGCCTAAAATAAGTAGACTTTTTTAGGTCTACATGTATAATGGAACAACTATATTTAACTGCAATACTTGTATTGCAATATGTGTATTTTTTATCCTAGGCACTTTTCCTGTCCAAGATACACATACACAGCAAAAATAAAAATAGTTGGCATTTACTGAAACAACTGCTGCTGTAGTGTACATGTAACACTTTGCTGTATGCAGAATCACAGAATCATCCGGGTTGGAAGGGACCTCAAGGATCATGTAGTTCCAACCCCCCTGCCTAGCAGGGCCACCTAACATACACATGCACTAACATCTTTCTTTGAATATAGAATCACAGAATTCTTTGAGTTGGAATGGACCTTTAGAGGTCATGTAGACCAACTCCCCTGCAGTGATCAGATGCCTACAGCTAGATCATTGGATATATATTGAAGGTGCACCTCAAGTAAAGTCTTTTGGAAACACGTTCTACTATGAAAATAACAGAATAGGGAGCAATTTCATTATCTTTTCTGTCAGCTATCATTATTGTTCAAATGCAAACTCTGAAGAAGCCTTAAACGGGAATGAGCCAAGGCCACGTAGCAAATGAGTACTGTAACACAAACCATTTCAGGGTTTTCATTTGTTCTTCATCCCTTTTGAGTAAACATTTAGTCTTCTGATACTCAATTTTGTCTTAGTAAGGTGGCTACTTACAAGAGCCCAGGAATAAAAGTAACAAATCTGAAGTGGTTCAGACATGCCCCATAAGAAGACTGGGATTCCTTCTCTGAGAGTTTATATTGTCTCTGTTTACATTGTGAGAATAAAAGAAGGATGAGAAAAAGTGGAGAAACTGGTAGGCAGCTAATTAGAACTTCACAAACTAAACATGAGCCATAAGCAGAAAAAAACAGCAGTCCAGAACTTTTATAGTATCTTTCCAAAGGAGTACACACTGAGTGGTTGTTGAGTACATTTACTCTGAATTGAAAGTATGATTCCACTTAGGTGGAACCATGCCATCCTAACAGATGGATTTGAGGTTAACCAGCCAAGAGACCATGTATGTGGATTAAATATGTTTGCTGAAGGCATGATTTGTAACCAGAAGCACTGATAGCAGCTGTCTGCATTGGGTTGCACAATTGAGTAAGTTTTCAAATCTTTCTGATTTGAATTTCCTAAATTGAACAGCTAAAAAATATTTTCAGCAACAAAAACTGCACTTTAGCTTTGTGAAAAAAAAAAAAAATAAATTGGAGCTTTTCTTGTACTCTTTATTTTTAAAAATCTCAACTAAAACTTTGGCTGTTTGCTCGGTGTTCTGAATGACTTGGCTAAGGAGCTTGAGGAAAACTGAGTTCTAGAGTTTTGCACAGCCCTTGAGAGGGAGAGTCCTTTACATTTTGTTTTGAAGCTTAATATTATTAGAATACAATTGCATAAATTATGTGCAACTCCATATGTATCTTGGAGAATTTTTTTTTTTCTAACAGGGGTAACTTCTTTTCTGAGCACTGAGAAATTGAACCTGCACTAAGGCAAACATGCTCTTACAATGCTTACCCATAAGTCTGTATGGTTTTTATTGACATGGAGTACTAGGAAAAGTATAAATTGCTGTAAAACTGGAAAAGTCTTGTGAGCGAATAAAGCAGATGTTATCTTAGCATGAAACAGATGTAATACTCACTAGTGTTTGTCTCATAAAGTATAGCATTTGGTTGAATGCAGCTGGTGCCAGGATTACAAATTAATCATGTTTGAATGCATTTTTGCTAATTAGATTCCCCTCTGTGACTACACTCTCCCCCCTAATAAATTCCAAATGTTAACGTTCTTTTTTATTATTATTTTTTTATTTTTTTTAAGACTTAGAATCAGCTGCTTTTTTGGTATTAGAAAACTTTTCAGTAATGATGAATTTGAAAGTAGAGTGCATTGAAAATGCAGCACTCTCATTATGCTAAGTATGTTGCTTTTACTATTTAGTGCCAATGTTGGTTTCTTCTGCTGATATTATAAAAATTTGTATGCTGCAGAGCAGCTGGAAAGTTTAATTGTAGACTTGTTTTGAATCAGATGCATTTTTATCTGTTGATTTTTCTCAGACCAGAACTAATACTGATTTATTTTGTGAAGTTAACTTCAATAAAACACATATTTTGAAATAAGATTCTGTACTGGGCAGTAGTGGCAGTAAGGGATTTTCTGTCTAGCTTTATTTTAGCTCTGAAATAGTATGGATTCTGTGCCAGCAGAAGAGATGGAACCTGTAGGGAGGTAAAGGTCTTAGGATTCTATGCATGGCTGTTTTAACTAGAATGGCATTCATAAAAATACCAGAAAACAGTATCATTCTATTATTTCAGTAATGTTCTTTTGTAAAGAAACCTGAATTAATGAGATTATCTTCAGAAATCTCAACCAAAGCTCTTAATGTGTGTCTTGCTTGCACCACATATGGGAATCTCATTGGATTTCAAATCTGGATATCAACCATTTCTAATTGATTGTTTATCAGAGATAATTGCAAGAATGCTTTTAAATAAACTACTGAAGTGATAACTGGTAGTAAAATAATTTTCTAAAAGATGCCTACTATTTCTCATCAAATTAGCTGTGCATGCAGTCTTATCTTGGTTAAATGTGGTCACCCAAGCATGTCTGAATTTGTTAAATTTCATCAAATCCTCACAACTGATAAATTAATAAAAGGAAACAAAAGAGATCTTGTTCTGACTAGTTTTATCTAGGAGAGCTTTCATGCCTCACTTGACCCCACCTGCTGCAGTATCAGCCAAGAAAATGTCAGAGTTTGAGGTGCACTTAACTTGGATGATTTGAACATTTTAGATTAAAAAATAACTCCACCAATGTCTAAAAACAACTAAATAGTCAGTTCTCCTTTTACCCCAAATTTAAGTATAATAATATGAAAGTAACAAACAGCTGGCTTCTAACAAGAAACAGCGCTTAGCAGGTGGGCAGCAGCATACCCTGCCAGCTGAGATCCCAGGGTTGGGATTATGTTGTAGTCCCAAGTATCACATACTGATTTAATCAAGCCTTATGGTGGCAAAGCCATGGAACACTACGGGATATCCACATCTGGAAAAAAACATTACATTGCATGGAGCACACATAAGCAGTTTTAAGCTCCAACTGTTGGCCACTGCACCTATCTAAACATTGAATATTACAAAAATTGTAAAATATCTAAAATGTTTCAGATTTGCATATTGGTAACACAGAAGTCATATACATTACTATGTTAACAGAAGCATCAGCATCTCCAGCATTTGCTTCTCACCCAACTGTGCATTTATTTTACCTTTATTTAAACTAAGTTTAATAGAATGAACTCAAATACTCAAACCACTCTGTGGGCCAGTTTCCCCCATGTAGATAGAATGAGAGTTTCTAGTTTTTATTCATACTGAAATCTGAAATAAATTTTCTATTCTGAAATTGGCACTTCAGTAATCGGTTGGATGAATATCCAATCAAATCCATTGAATTAGGATTTTAGAAGGCTACTTCTGTAGGTTACTTTAATGTCATTGGTAGCAAAATTCACTAATTACCATACCTATCAGATTGACTTAATGGAAGAAAAAAACTGGCTGCTTCATGTTATTGTGAACAGCAAATAGAAATTGAATTTATTATTGAACTTTCACCTACAGGAAGTTGAAAGAGAAATTTCATTCCGAACAGAATGTGGACTTTATTATTCCTACTACAAACAGATGATTCAGGCTGCTTCCATCCAGCAAGGTATTGTAAACAGTGAAGTAAGTTTTACTTCATGTTGCCAGCAGACTGTTCTTAACGTATTTTCAAATATGGTTGAGGACAAGGAATGCCTTAGGTTTGAAAGATGGTGTAATGACTGTACTGGAAACAGATTCGTTCTGTTTATCCACCAAGGAGCCACTAAGATATGGACATGACCTGTTTCACAGTGGTCCATTGGTTTCTGTGCCTCCCTCCGCCTTGAAGGACAACTTTCATATCCGTTCAGGTTTCAGCCTTGCTGATTTATTCAGTACGTTACTCTCATTATTATTTGTGTCTTGTTGTTTAATTTACATGATGAGTTATTTGTGGGAAGAGGTAATTTTACACTGTACACCAATACACAGTAAGTGACCCAATGAGCAGCTTTTAAAAGCAAGCCAAATACAATAGCGAGTTTACTGTGACTGCCATATTTTCTAGATTTCTAACGTGCTCTCTCACAACTTTGCTTATTCTACATTTTTTGTCAATATAAACATTGCATGCCTTTGAAGTAGTGACAAGAATGGTTCACTATCACATATTCTGTATTAGGAATCTAAGTGCAGAAATTAATGTTTTATATGTCACTAAATACATAGTACTTGAATTAGCACTCTGATTCATATTCTAGAAGACCTCAGATGGTCATAGTGATTTAGAGGCAGTATGATCTGAATCCTTGGCTCAACATTTGCAGGTTTTGGTGAAAGATCCTAAAATACCTTTGAAAAAATTGTTCACTGTTCAAATGAGGATGGAGGGGGAAAAAATGACAATCTCCTATTTCAATTTCTCTTTATCATTAAGGTTTACATGGTTTAGTATATGACAATAAAACTGAATCTGTGAGGACAATTAACATACTTGAAAGAATGAATGTTTACCAGGAGGTGTTTCTCAGCATTCTGTATAGGATTCTTCCAATTCAGGTAGGCATTTATTTATGGCTTTAGACTGTAAGTGCATTATGAAGATTGTCCAGTGAATCATAGCTCTTCTTTTCAGTTTTGTTTTTTTTCCAATTAGAAACATTTCTCATGCCTTTTTAATTTATTAAAACAAAATCTAATTCATGTTAAGTATAATCCCCTCCCCAAATGTTTTATGACAACATCAGTGTTCTTGTGTTTTACAGCAATACCTAGAGCCTGTTTATTTTTATATCTACACTTTGTTTGGACTTCAGGCAGTTTATGTCATTGCTCTGTATGTAACAAGCTGGCTTCTTAGTGGAACATGGCTTTCAGGGTTACTGGCAGCTTGCTGGTATATTACCAACAGGTAGGTGAGAGTCAACATTCAGTTTTTCTAAAATTTTACCTCATGTCAATGATAGGGCACTAAACTTTCAGATGCATGCTCAAACTAGACAGTTTCTCTCCAATTAGCCAGAAAATGAAAAAAAATAGAAAATAATTGGCAATCAAAAAATGAGCTGAAAATGCAGACTTGGAATTTTAAAGTTTCAAGAAATTGGAATATAAAATTTTGGTTAGAGTTGATCTCAGAGAGTAAACTACATCTTTCAGATGCGTCTGAATCTGCAGATAACATACCCTGTCTTTTCCAGCCTGAGGTGCACTAAGTGCTAAAAGGACATCTGTTTATACATTCTTCAGGTCTCACCTTACTATCTGCACAGCCAGCCTTCAGGGATTCTTCCAACAGCCTAAGATCATCACACTAAGTTCAGCTTCTCTGTTCCCTTATTCCTGTAGGAAATAAAAAAAAAAAAATTGTCAGTTGAACTACCCTAGTTCTTTACCACCATTTCCCCATTCAGGGAGAAACAATAGGGACTTTCTTTAAGCAGGCACTGAACTACTGGAATGAAGCTAAAGCTAGTGACATGGGCTGTTTTCTGTAACAAGCAAGAACATAAAAGTACAGTGTCACTTCTGTCAGAAATGTTTGGTATGTTCATCAGCAGTTCTGAAGAAGTTTATATCTGCAGACATATCCATTCCAGAACAAATATGTGTATGTATTGTTAAAATGAGTGTTATTTGTCCTAGGACTAAAGTGGTTTAAAAACATGTGCAATGTGTTCACATGTTTATTTCATAATGTCATCTTTTTCACCTACAAAAGCTTTGGATTTGTCTTTTTTTTCTAATAATTCATAAACAACGTCTGTTACCACTTATGGAGATAGAATAAGTACATGGAATTGATTTCAGATTAACACTGACCAAGTGAAGTACATCTGAGTAGTGCATTTTACATCTGAGAGTAAGCAGGTCTCATGCGTATTGCTTGTTTTGTGTTTAGCAAACATTTTATCTACACAAGATAAATTTGATTTAGTTGCTATAAACTTTGAGTTTTTATAATGATTGACCGTTGGGAAGTTTTTCCTAACTTCTGTAACATAGATTTTATGTTAGAGTATTACAGAAATTACCTAAAGTTTCTGACTAGATTAGCAGTATTAAGATCCAATGCATTGGGCTCATACTGGAGAATCTGATGGCTTAACATTCTGATAATTGCTTTTACAGAAACCAAAAGGCAAAGTAGAATTACTTGTGACTTGAACTCCACATGCTGCACTTTGAGATTGCTCTGTTTATTTCTAAGTTAACCAGGCAGTGCTTTAGCAGCAATATTTAATACATCCTACAAATTTTTTAACAATAAGTGATGTGTAAGTACAACTCTTGAGTCATAGAAACAATCTGTAGATCTGCAGAATCTTCATAATTGCTTTAAATTTATGAAACTGTTTTGCAGAATAGATACTACAAGAGTAGAATTCACCATTCCCTTGAGAGAAAACTGGGCCCTGCCATTCTTTGCAGTTCAGATAGCAGCCATCACGTACCTATTCAGAAGTCATTTGCAGCCGGCTCAAGAAGTGAGTATATCTTATAAGTACAACACAATAAAACTACTATCAGAAATACTCATGTAGAACTTGGGGAAAATTACTTTAAAAGCATTTCTAGCACTGGAGTTAATGTATGTCCGTGTGAATAGGTATTTATATATACACACAAAATATATATACAAACTATGCTTTTACATATACTATGTATACGTACATAACATAAATACAAGTACTTGAAGCTCCAAAAAAACTCAAGCAAATAGTTACTGCAGTTAAAGAGCATGAATTCTCATTTTAAAAATGAATTTAAAACCAAATTAAATAATCTGATAAAGAAAGTAAATGTGAAATAAATCTTCTTTCCACCCTCCTAGAGATTGACGCTTCTGGCTGTATTTGTAGCCACCTTCCTCTTTAGCTTGACTTGGCAATTTAATCAGTTTATGATGCTGATACAAGCATTGGCATTATTCATACTGGACTGCTTTGACATACTTCCCACAGCAAAGGTAAGATCATGTTTGGAAATAAGCAAACTTTTCTCTTTTCTATGATAAAGCTAACAGTTCTGGAAGTATTACACTAACTGGTGTAAGGCCTGTATGCCCTTGTGCTTCTGAATAATCATAGCACATGTCTTTTAAGTGAAAAAGTGAATAATCAAAATATACATCATCTGTTTTTTTTCCCAGCTGATTTTCACTTCATGTAGTTAACTTATGTTGCTAAACTTTCATCTAATTTTGTTAAGACATTGCTACAGTTTGACAGTACTAATGGGACTGGTTTTAAACACCATTCTAACATTTATTTACCACAACTTGAACATGTCCTATAGAAATGGTCAGGAAAAAAAAAAATCTTTGAGCTGAAGTCATAAGAGTTTAAGAATTTTACTTGAACTTCTGTACATCCTTGTTTGAAAGCTAGGTAGAGGCACTGTACCACAAAAGGAAAGAGAAAGGTGGACAGGACTGCTCAGGAGAAACAGTTATCTGTTATAAGCTGTTGTCCAGCACAAAATAATATTGAAATTCACCACAAACTGAATGAGACAAAAGTAAAGCAAACATCACTAGGAAGATCTTAGGAAAGAAGTACACTATAGAAGATGAAACCACTTTCTTTGAATCCAATGCCAGCGTACAGTTCTGCTGGCATTATAGCCTTTGCGATTAGTACACAATTCGAAAAAGCTTCTCACTTAAATTTAAGAAAAGTTATGATAGAATGATGAGTAATTCAGGTTAATTTCATTCAAAATTTGATGCTGATTTGAATATTAGTGATTGTTTTAACATAACCAAATGTTAGTATGGTGAATACATATCACAATAATGTGGTTTATTTAAGAGTTACTGAACCGTTTTCATTATATTTGTACATGTAAGCTGAAATTAACAATTAATGTGACTAATTAGCTACCTTCAATGCTGGCATACCTTAAATTACAGTTTACCTTAAATTACCTTAAATTAACAGCATAAAGCTGAACTTTAATGGATTTACTACACCACTGTTATTCCATATTAATTTTCCAAAAGCACTGCTTAACACTGCCATTTAACAATCAACTTGATGACCACAGTAAAGCAAGACTGAACTTTACTTTTTGTAAAGTAAAATTTATGGTTTTGGCACCAATGTATCAGAAAATCAGCTGTTTTTTTAGTGTTTGCATCGAAGTAAATGGACATAATGGTTTGAAAAGACATAAAGGAAGTTACACAGGGATTAGATAATAATTAATGCTGTACTGCATTAAGCTGAAGGTCTTTAGTCATAAAAACATGCTAGAGGCTACAGATATACTTTTGTGACTAAAGAAAATAGATTACATCTCCCAAATCCTAACTAATTAATATTTTCCTCACTCTGCAAGTATTTAACTTGCCCAATTTATTACAGCATCAGGTTTCCCAGGAAAAGTATAAAATATTAACTACTATTTCTATAAATATAGAAAAAATATAGTAATGGCTGTATGATGATTTTGTGCAAGAAAATTGTTTTGTAAAAATAATTGATGCTGAAATAAATTATAAAACACAGTAAAAGTAAAGCAGCTTACAGTAAAATTTTGAGTCATAAAAATCTCATTTTTACAGGTTATGTGGCTCTATATCATCCAACTTTCTGGATTACTGCTAGTCTGTGCCCTACAGTTCTTTAACTCAATGATTCTTGGATCATTACTTATAAGCTTTAATGCTTCTATCTTGATAGCAAGAACAATCCAGGTATGTATTGAAATATGTTTGAAGTAATATATAAACAGTATAAGTGAGTAATTTATATGCATTATAATCTTAAATTTCTAATACTAATTAGAAAAATTACTTTAGAGTAGAAGAACAAAAACATTGCATGATCAAATAATGTATTCAATTACACTAACTACAATTGAGCACATCAAACACCATAATTCTGTGATTTCTTTTAACATTTATGATTGTACAAGCTGCCATTTGAATTCCACATAAAATCTGCATAAATGGACTTCACACCTGTTTCAGCAGGTTTTGTCTTGGATGCAGAGATCTGCCTCAAGCAAAATATTCTATGAGAAATAGGTACCTGTCAAATTCAGTTTACTGAAATAGGTTTTTTCCTTCAAAGATTGGGATTTTTCCTCTATTTACATACAGTCTCTTTTTTTCCCCGGATAGTGGAACTGTTGACAGCCAATAGCCAGAATATATGAACCTATAGAGCATTCCCTGCTGTCTCTCACTCACCCAACCTTGTAAAATCAGAACTGTGATTTTATTTTTTTATTTTTTTAAGATGATATCTGCACCCACTCCAAGTTGTCTATGAGTGAAACAGTTCTCAGATCTGGAGCTTTGAATTGGTCAAAATCATATCAACTGACAGTTGTTGTCACATTGCCACATTTAGGTGAAAAGTGTAATGAATAGATAATTGAAAAGATACATACTTGGCTAGTTACAGAACTATGCTAAAACAATATGCTGAAGGGTTTTTTATGATGTCATTCCTTCAGTTTCAAGGAATAAATATATCTTTATTTTAGATATTTACATGTCTGAACTTTTGCTTGTGAGCCTAATACAAATCTCATCCTGACTTAAGGCCTAATTACATAAGTGATTTCAAATAGTCTGTGTTGGTTCTGTTCCAATTACATACAAATCCTAGACATTTTAAGTACTTCAATATTTTCTTCTTTCTAGAAAAACCTAAAAACAGGCAGCTTGCTTAATAGGCTTCGGAAACTTATCCTCCATGCACTATTAGTGTCAAGCTTGACTCTTCTAGTAAATAAATTTATCAAGGTAAGCAAATTACTTTTAATACAGAAGTGTTACAAAATTTAATGCATTGAAAGATACTTGTTAACAGGTCACGTACAACAACATCTTTAAAAGTTTCCATGATTTTGCTGTGTTTCAGAATAGGTTTCAGAAATTAAAGATTGTTTTGCTAACTGTGTTGGTATGATTTTGAAACACAGTCTTAAAATTGTTAATGTAAATTAACACCACATATTCAAATACATATTCATAACTAAAAGCCCACCTGTAGGTGGCTTCAAGTTATGAATAAACTAGATTTATACTACATTACGATACTGCTCAGCGTTTGCTAAGTTTCATTGATTGACTTTTCAGTTCACACAGTTATATTGAATATTTGCTATAAAAATGATGTAGGTGATACAATACCTTTACTTGCTTCTTGTGCATTGAGATCTACACAATAGTGAAGACAATAACACTTTTTCTTCCAGAGACTTCATAATCCAAATGTTAAAACTTAGTACACGAGGAGTATAAAAATATCACAGTATGATGTAATAAGTCAGGGAAGTAGAAAATATGGCTAAAGCCAACTTATCATTGGTAGAATTTATCTGTAAATATATATATATTTTTAAGTGTATTTTAAAATGTAAATAATTTGCTCCTGGGGCCACAGCACCACATTACAAAATGAGTGCTTATTTCATTGCAAAACATCCTACCTTTGTAAGCCTGTGCTTCTTCACAGTTTGATTTAACATAGTAAACAAGTTTTCTTAACCTTTTAGGTTTTTTTTATACTTACAATGATTGCTCTTTTATTTTTTCCATCCTCCATAGAAAATTCTTAATCTTGAGTCAGATGAACATATATTCAAATTCCTCAAAGCAAAATTTGGATTTGGAGCAACAAGGTATGATTTAGCTGCAATTCTACTTTTTGTTGTTCAACTTCAACAACGGCACAACCGTGGCGTTATGATTGCTTGAGAAAAAAGAAAAACTGATTCTTCTTTATTTCAAATTATGACATACATGATGACAAGTATTATTCTTTTTTCTTTAGAGATTTTGATGCTAGTCTCTATCTTTGTGAAGAAGCTTTTGGTTTACTGCCCTTAAATACTTTTTCAAGACTCTCTGATACATTACTTTTTTATGTCTACATATTCGTTCTCTTCCCTATGACAGTAACAGCTGTCATTGTTGCTCTTCGGAACCTCAGGTAAAATACATTTAAAAAATAATTCAGTTTGTCATGTTCTGTCATTGTTGTTTTGGTTTTTAGGTGTTTGTTTGGTTTTTTTAAATCAGTTTTGTCTTCTTCAGCAGGCTTGGGAACTGACAGCATTAGACCAAGATGTTCAAGCATGAGTTTCTAGAAACAATTGAGGTCTAGAAACAATTACTTCTAGAAAAGCATATGTGAAAGTAAATACTTAATGCTGTATCAAGCTGGTGCTAGAAGGCTTAATTATATCAGGTGTAATATAAGATTGTGGACTCACAATAGCAGTATTGCCCTTTAATATCAGAAGGATTAAATGCTTTTATTAACACTTATTACTTGTTGTGCTTAATCAGCTGTTCAAATCAAGCCCTCGAAAAAATGGAAGAATGCACTGTATCACTGAAGCCTGATGCTGCTTACAACTTAATTCACACCGTTCTTTTTGGATGTCTGGCATTAAGCACAATGAGGTACTTTCTAATAATTAATTTACTAAAGGTTTTCGTAGACAACACATATTAGTGAGAGTGTAAAATATGCTGACCACAAACTGATAGGGCTAAGAACCTTCTTTTTCTCCTGGATCTATCATTCCTTCTTTCCTAAAGCATTTCCCAAAATCCTAACAAAAATATTGTTTGGAGTTTTGGGGCAGATATGTTCTCAAGAGCACACAGTAAAGAGTGACGTTTATGTTTCACAAAATTATTGTAGAGTCCTGAAAGTCCAAGAAAACTGTTCAGAATTTCTCTAACATAAATTCCCTTATCAATACAGACTGGCAAAAAGTGAAAAGGCAAAAACTTGTCTGTATTATTTCAGAATGAAGTACCTCTGGACATCCCACATGTGTGTATTTGCATCTTTTGGTCTGTGTAGTACCGAAGTGTGGCGACTTATCTTGAAATGTGCTCATCTCTACACGTCACAGCGGGTTAGCACTATGCTTACTGCATTTCATAAAGCTTTTTTTTTTTTTTTTTTTTGTTAAACCAGTCAAGACTCAAAACTTTAAAAATCAAATGAATTTTGTTTGTCCTTTCAAACAAATTATTTCAGAAGCACATTTGTATTAACTTATTTAATAAAGCATATTTTCTAGTGTCCTATATATTGAACAATTCCATTTTAATACTCTAGATGGCAATATTGATATAGCTATGAAAAATAACGACAGCATTACATCTTAGTCACCATAATAAGAAATCAGCAGCAGTCCAAAAAGAACTTTACAATCTGTTAAAGTGAAAAACACAGTGTTTGTAGAAAGCAGATTAAACATATAGTTATAAATCCATCACTTTATCATGGGTGTATAAGAAGGGCTTCACTTTAAAACAAAATCAAAATCGGATTGTGACTTTAAAATTCACAATATGTAAATTCCAGCACATTATAGTGTGTCAGATCAATATGTTAATAACTAAGTAACCAAATAAATGTACTGTAACAATAACCTTTTCTTTTGTGGTTTTTCTTAGACACAAGTGATTAAATATTTGATACCAATAATTACATTACTATACATTTTATATAAGGTAAGTATTTTTCGCTCAATGTTTTGGCATTTTTTAATTGAATGGAGTTTTCTAAAGAGATTCTTATGCATAACTGTTTAGACATTTATAGCTAAATTTTCAAAATCATGATAGACCTACTTAACGTGTAAATACAATTTCATATGAACAAAAATATATGAAGAGTAATTTGGACTCATTTGATCTAAAGTAGTGTTCATAGAAAAAAGATGGGTTTGTCTAATTATATGTTTAAGTTACTAAGTATGATTTATATGCATAACTTTATGGAAATATGGGCTGTCTGTTTTGATTTTACCTAAGTTACATTAAAAAAATGCAGATTACATGCACATTGTTCAATTGTGTAATGATTTATTGTAAGAGCAGAAATAATCAAAACATTCACTGCAAAATATACTGCATTGCCTCATCTGATACATTTTAAAATACAGAACATAAAAAGCATAAATAATGGGCTAAAATTATAACATCTACAAGTTTATTAGTCTGTCAAAGTAGGGAGAGTTCTATCATTAAACTAACTGGCATACTTTCCTTTTAACCTGCATTTGCAAAGAAAAAAAAATCAGAAGGTTCTTCATTGGAGAATTAACTTCTGCAACAGTTTATTTAGTGAAGTTGCACTGATATATTCTACAAGTGGACAACTTAGAATTATTTTTTTTTCATTTGCGTGCTAGTTGGGGAAGTCATTTACCATTTCTACCATCTATGCAAATGATTGAAATAATGACATTTGTTTCGATACAGGTGATGCTAAGAGCATAACATTCTAACTGATGGTCTAATGTGACAGATCAGATAGGAATGCATTTCTTCTCATTCTTTATGAGTAGATAGAAAGTTCTTGAATCCTGTCAGATTCGATTCTGAAGTCAACAGAAATCACTGATTTTTATATGCTTTAGATCAGTCAGTCTCATTTTCATGGTTGTTTTTTTTCCCCCTAGATATGGGAAATAATTTTTACTGACATTAAAAATACCACTATTCAAAGTGCTCAGCAAGAATAGTGAAATTTGCCAGCCTGGTATTTTTTGTTGGACTTTCAGAAGTCAGTTCTTACAAATACAGCTACAAGAGGTGTGGATATCTACGTATGTCTTCTTTGAAAGGCAAAAGAAGTTAGGGAGCTTTCAGGAAGAAGATTAGCCGACAGACCAATAGACAGATAAAGCTTGTCACCAGATTTCCCCTCAACGCCTGGAATAAAAATTCTTACAGAGGAAGATCCAGAAACTGCCAGTCAGTTCTTTGAGACAGCATTTTGTATTCTCCCTCCAGAAGCTTTAAACAAAAAAGACAGAGCAAGTGGCTTTAGATAAGGGACTTTATCTTTCTACTTTCCAGATAAGAATCCATGTGTTCTTGCACAATGACTGCTCAGACTGCATGAACATCTTGCACATTCATCGCAAACTTTAACTAACCATCATAGTTAGCTATTTTGAACTAACAGTGAATGTTAATTTGCATTCTATAACCTGTTCTGGTTGCATTTGTCAGAAGAACCAAGCTTCAGCACCATTCCTCAAAATAGGAGCATTATGGGATTATTAGCCTAATCCTAAGTAAACTAACGAAAGCCTCTGTTGAGGCTTGTGGTTACTAGGGTCCCAAATATATCACTCAATCATTAACTTTTTCAGATACGGATGCAGCTAAAATGCTAGTTGTTCAGATTTCATTAAGTCTTGAGACCTACAAAACATCTATATTCCTATTTAAAAGGTTTTCTTCATTAGTATGACACAAACAACTTCTTTCAGATAAACTGAAAGTGTTAAATTATTTCTGTGAATTCTTTAGCTGCCCCAGCATTCAGTAGATAGCCCAGCGTCATCACATTTTCAGTACATCACAGAGCAGGTTTATAAAATAATTTATAGAATTAAAAGAGTCGATTTCTTTCAGCCTCCAGTCAGAAGTGATGTTCCAACCTCCCAAAAATCTTTGGCTTCATGGGGTAATTCAGCAGTGAAGAGAAGAATTTGTCTTCCCTCATTTCACAACTGCTTAATTTACTTATTAATCTCAAGGGAAATTTTCTGAAGAGCAGAAATACACTGTTATAATACTAGAGCACTTTGCAATACACAGCCAAAGCCAGTATTTCTGCCATAACTATCTATTAGATGTTTTTCAGTGTAGTCAGTATTTAACAAATGTATCAAGTACGGAGTTATACTAATAAGCGTCTTAATTGGGCCAATTATATCTCCTGTGCTCCAGTCCTACATAATTACACTTCTAGTGAAAGAACATATTTTTACCAAGTAGCTCAGCAGGATCAGTTTCAAATTTGTCCCGAGTTCCAGGATGAAAAATGGTATAAATTAGAAGATTTGTTGCTTTTTTAATCAGCAGGAGGTTTTTCTTATACTTTTCTTATACTTTTTCTGGTGAAATTTCACTTTACAAGCCAGCAATTCTTATTATCTAAAGAAAGTAGGATTGGAATGGGTTTCACCCATTACTGCTTCTCTAGTAAAGACAGATACAAAACAATCAGTCATTAGCATTGTCATCTTTCTTAATTGATCCCTTTTGCCCTTGAATATCTTCTAGAGGCCTGTTGCCACCTGTCACAGACGTAGATTGATCTAATCAACTCCGTGACATTAAGCAACAAAAATTTGTTCTTTTAGTTGTTTGGAGTTTTTTTGGTCAGTCTTTGATGGCTTTGATATCTTGGCTGTTACACACTGAACTATTCTTTATCTTATTCCTTTTCTTAAAGCTTGCTCTGGCTGGAAAAAAACTCAAAACATTACGATTCATTCAAAGAACTGAAGTGACTTGTTTGTGAAGTAGATACCATGCTCAACAATCACTTTTGGTGGCAACTTTTAGTTTCCCACGGGTATTAAGTTATAAACTGGTCTTAAACTGATAGAGTACTGGGAAACTTCAGTGAGATCAGAATTTGAAAAAAGTTATTTTTCTCCTCAAGGTCACCAGAAGAAGTCATTAGGATTCTTCTGGTCATCTAGCAGGAGCTGCAGATATGTAACTCTCAAAATTTATATTATTATGACAGTCACATATCTTTCATAAGAAGAGTAGAGCTTGAGTCTTGTAATCAGTGAGCTGGACAAGACTGATTACCAACTGAGAGGAATTAATATCTATTTCAGCATCCTTGTGATGGTTGTTTTTGTTTTTGGTGGCTTTTTTTTTTTCATTCTGTCTTCAGTCTGTGTATTTTAATTGCAGTTCTGGCCAGGAATAATGGATGAACTGTTAGAGCTCAGAGAATTCTATGACCCAGACACTGTGGAGCTGATGAACTGGATTAAGTAAGAGGATTTTTTCTCTATTTAACTTAAATGCTATTTATGTAAATCTAATGTTCTTAGTTATAGTCCTCTGTTCTGTTTATCACAGGTTATCAGTGAACTCTGGTGACCCATGGAGATAGTTACAGATGAATGGGGTATCTAGAGGTTACCATATTAATGGCTGTGGAGAACAGCTATACGTAAAGTCCCTCAGCCTGCTCTTCTCTGGTTCAGTATCATGCAATTGCATTGCATGTGTGTCTGTGTCAGTTGACTCCATTTGCTCCCAAGAGCACAAAGTTTTCCCAGCTGAAGGAGGTCAATTTGGAAGCATCAAGATTCTTCCATCATATTATGTCTACCTCCTTATATTAGTAGCTCTTCACATTCAAAAAATTTTCTCCTACTTCATAATTTTAAAAAGCTGAGATGTAAGGTTGTACAGCTGAGAAATCTGTACTCTACAGTCTGTTTCTTGAACTTTAAAATATTTATGCTTACAAGAATTTGTCCCTGCATATGCTCCGAACTGTAAACAAATTATTTGTACTTGACAAGGCTAAAAATAGGTAGAACATCTCTTTCAGAAGTGTGAGAAATATTTCAAGCCCACCTCATCACATCTGCCTTCTCACAGAGTATAGGAAAGTAGGTGTTTTATTCATGGGAACAGTTTGGAGCACAGCATATAAAAGATCCTGAGAAGAAATGCCAAAAAGGATGTTCTCTGGAGGATTGTGAATTTAAGAGATGCATTCTATTAACTTCTATTTAGAGCTATTTAGAGCTTATCACTAAAATCTTGCAGGTTAAATTTTGAGGACAGACATTCCTAGAATTTGTATTTATTTGGAACATTTAATGATATACATATATTTTTAATCTTTGGCAAAGATTTTTTTTCAAAGCCAGTTTTTTTACAGCAGAGAATATTCTGGAATGTACATCTGAGTTTACTACATTGAACACTGACCTATTTGAAGTATTTCCTTGGAGCTCTCTGTTATGTTTTCATATGCAGTGTATTTGAGTGAAACCACTCACCCAGTACATTTTTCCATAGTAGTGTATTTATTACACTCCATAATGTTGTATTTCTTTAATCCATAATAGAGAAGGAATAATTCAGAAGTGGAATTCATTACACACTTTCTCTGACTTACTGTGAAAACAGGCCACGTTTTCTCCATCACTTAGAATCTCTGCAGCCATACTGACACAATTTTGTGACTAATGTTAACCAGCCTGCCCAATTTAGCACTTCTGTTTTATTGAAAGATAGTAAATGCCTCCTATTCAGGTAGTTCAGATAGTTCAGGTCTCCTGTGTACAATAGATGAAGTTTGGTATGGATAAGCATAAAATACATAGGTGGATTTATTCCCAGCCATGCACTGGATTTGACTTGCTCCAATAAGAGCGAGTTTTCCTATGTTCTTTGCACTGACAATCCTGAACTGGTTTTTGTCCTCTTTTCCTGTTGAGTTACGACAGAGAAAATTGCTATTTAAAATTTACTGTGTTTACAAGTACTATTCACACAAAGAGTTAGTTATCAATACACTTAATTCAAGACAAATATTTATGGTAAGTTTCTTAAAGTAGGACTGATTTTCTTGAGTTTCATTGTGTAAAAAAAAAAAAAAAAGTATGATGTAGAGCTTGATAATTCTGCTACAGTTAATGATCTGTCAAGATTGGTGTCAGAAATTAATCATTCATTATTAAAATTCAGCATGAGGAGCTCCAATTTGTCATGTGTAGCAGTGAATTAACTGTGTCACATACTCTGGACAATAAGAAAACTCTTTATCTGCTTAGATCAAAATGCATATTAACTTGTCCAAATATATAGTCTGAATCATAGCGAACTATTAGTCTGTCCACAATGTAGCATCTGCAGATGAATCATTAACTCTCCCCCTTACTAACATTACCATGGCATTTTCAGGAGATAAACAATATTTTAAATATATAAACCAGTCCACAGACAGTATCAGATTGCATCTATTCTGCAGCACAATTTTTGACATAATAAGCTTGCATATCGCAGTTCCTCATTTTCTCCTACCAATAATCCAAGGATAGTTTGCAGCTTTGTTCCCAGATGCGAGGTGTATATTAAAGTTCTTAGTTTGGACTTCAGTCCTAAGACAACAGGAACAACATCAGGAATATCATCAGGCTTTGGGGTTCTCTGTTTATTTATTTTTTTTAATAATCTCAAACAGCCAGAACAGTGGAAAAGTAAAAGACTATGATTTGCCAGAGCATAGTTATGTCAAATGGATTTGACTCAGGCATGAGGAAGAAGCATTTTTATTTTACTGGAGACACCTACCATTTTCAACTAAGCCTGTAATATTTCAGTAGAGCATTCTGCAAGTAAAAAGACCTTGTAAGGAAAAAAAAAATTCTGGAGTGGCATACTTGAGGAGACAGAATTTCCTTCTCAAGTCCCTTTGTTTTGCTGATTCATATCATACGCAAGTGTTAGGAAAGGAAATAATCTGAGATTTATCAGATTTTCTAGCTTTGAAAGCTGACTACAGACTGAACTGCAGAGGACATTCAATAGAAATAGCTATTTTCTTTCTAACAATAAAACCTCTAATTGCAACATTTGCCATTTCAGAAGGACTTCCTTAAAACAAGGTTGCAATAATTCTTTGGCAGCTTAGTAAGAAAAAGAATTGCTACCACTTTTAGAATCTGCGCAAGTAAACCATAGACCCTGTAATTCCTGTAAAGCTGTTTTATTTTTAATGTTTAGTATTTACATAATTCTCTAAATTCTTAAACTTGGATAAAGGAAAGCTTCACACGTTTTATTATAGTGCTTAGTTTACCCATTAGTTCAGCTGTAATTAACTTGTTGAAAACTTAGCACTTCAAAAATAAATGAGATTATTTGTTCAAAATGCCATCAGGTCTGCTTGGAATAACATTTAAATTATATAATGTAAATCAGTTTGACCTTAAGTCCTTGTCATTATTTAGTGACATTTCGTACAGAATAAATTGTTTGCAGGCTGGGCAGTGTGGTACAGAGCTTAGCAGAAAGCTATAAAAACAAATTATCCTTTCATTTTATACATCATTTGCTCAGACATTTGTAAAAATTGCTTCATTTTTCTATAATAGAGAAGTGTCATTCTGTGCTTTGAAGCACATTAGCTGCCTTGGATACAGACCACAGCACTTAGTGTCTGATTCAGGTAGCGTCAAAGAAGGATGCTCACATGAAATGTAGAAATTATCCTGTACCTGACAAATATTAGTTAATTGTCACATCTCCCTCTAGCGGTTGTTCCAGAACATTGAAGCTCAGTAGCAGCTGTGATCTAAAGTTCCAGAGGAACAGGGAAGGCAGACATTGCAGGGAGGTCACACTGGTAGTAGCCACATGTTGGCTTAAATAATGCTTGGTAAATAAAGAATACACTTAGCTGTTTGTCACCCCATCTAGGTAAAAGCAATTAGGCTTTTAGAAAAGAGGGGGCTAATTGAACCCTGCACGTTCTATGTTTTAGACAAGCAGTGTTATTATTACATAATGGAAAAAGGACATTTGCCATTTGCTCTAGATTTCTTTTGTAAGGAAAGGCTGCAGGTTATTACTTGGAAACAGTGTTTTTGTTTGCTCCTGGGTTGTTGGTGGTGGTTTGTTTGTGTTTTTTTGTTTTGTTTTGTTTTTTTTTAAACCAAGCCTGACTCTGCAAAGTTTGCTCTTGGGCTCTTTGTGAATCAGAGCAGCAGAATTGCCCTGGTGAGGCCAAGTCAGGAGATAAGTACTGCTGAGCACTGCAACACTTGAACAAATCCTGAACAGAAATAGACTTCTCACATTAAAACTTTAGTGACCCAAACATGAATGCTGACATGAAGGTATTCTGAGAGTCATTTTCCATTTAGAGCCTAAGCTTCATGAAGTCCCTGTTTGAACCTTGTCCACGTTGTTTCCAGCTTAGTCTAAAGAACTGTGCTTTCCTGCAGATGCAAGGATGAACCCTCGCTAACAGCCTGTCATGACCATTACATTTACATTTATTCAGTTCTAAGACTAATTTATTTCTCTTAATGAAGCATTTATTTATAGTGCTCATGGCTTTGTATGTTTTATGTAAAACAGATTTTTAAAAGAGATCAAATATTTTCAGACTTTAAAACAAAACTGGTTTTAGAAAACTGCTGAAAAACTTGTATACTGAGAAAGCTTCACTGGCATATTAAAATACTCTCTCTGTCCTTCCCAGATGAGATCAGCAGTGCAATATTTTTTAGGAAAGTTTTTATAATTATTAATTCATCTCTAAGCATAATCTCTTGAAAGGCAATAGTAAAAGTTAATACTTGTCTCTTACATTTTCAAGCCTGTCATGGAGCTTACAGATAACTGAATTTGTAGATGCAACTTCAAAAGATTCCCTAAAGTGCACCCTGAAGCATCACATTTGTTTGAGTATCATAGCTGCCACGTGTGCATGTATATGAATTTTAGGCATCTGTTCACATTCCCTCAATTTCATTTTACTTGGTTTAATGTATACTTCTTTCTGCTGTTTTAATCTTTTGATAGAATATTCCTTAGCTATGTGCCCACTGAGAGATGGAAACCAGCTATGCACTTGGCACACTACAACCTCTTATTAGCCTCTACTTACAGTAGCCTCTCCTGTCTGGCACATTTATGCTATCGTTTTTGTCTGTTGTCTCTTTTCATGTATTTTATATTCTAAACATGTTGGGAGAAGCATGGATAAGAAATCTTTGGAGATTGTTGGCAGGGTACTTAAACAATCCCAAAATGCCAAGGACTTTTTTAGTCAACAATTCTACACTGGCTATGGTTTTCAGATGACATCACAAAATCAGTAATAGTATTTCTGTCTGGTACGTTCCCCCGTGTTGCATACCCCCCAGCAACATCCATGCTTTTTGAAACTGGGAGACTCCTTTCATAATTTGTTTCCCACAGTTGCCCAAATAGGAAGATCAGTACATCTGACAGAATAAAATTTTCATCCCAAGTAAATAATGAGACAGTAATGAATTTATGCATTCAAATAAACTGTTTTATGTAGAAGAACTTAGATACAAAATGTAAGTTGCAGTAAGTTTCCTGAAGTATTTAAATAGTTAGGATATGGAAATCTACAGATACTGAGTGTCTGTCTGAACCCTGAATCTATGAAATACGGAAGTACACTTTCAGGAGGACATCATTAAAAGGAATGTTGAAATTTAAGGCCTCATATTTAGAAAAACAGTTACTTGAACAGTTTGCTCCCCGAATAGTGGAGAGAGAAATATTTTTTCCATCTTTTTTCTGTCTGATCTGAAGTGATGCAAAAATGCCCCCACAGAGATATCCTCAGACTTATCAACATTTGTTTAGGTCAAATACTCCTAACACAGCAGTGTTTGCTGGAAGCATGCAGCTATTAGCTGGAGTCAAACTGTGCACTGGACGGACATTAACTAATCATCCCCATTATGAGGATAAGCATCTGAGAGAGAGAACAAAACAGGTAAGAGTATTTCAACTGCTTAAGCTAGTGTTTATCCGTATCACTGGCTCCATTCAGGAAAACTCTTCCACCTCTAATGGCATACTGCAAGTGACATGTGCTTTCCTTATTACTCTAACTTACTGTGAGGTACAGTTCCTGGGCTTTATCTCATTTACAAAACTCAGTGCTTTGAGTATCTGGCTATGTCTGAATAAGTGAACTAGATGCTCAGGCTCATTCTGAGTGAACTGTGTTGGGTGTTGTTAGCATTAATCGATCCTGCTGCCCAGTTGGGTTGTTAAACCCACATAGAACACTTCCTCATTTGCTTGGTAATCCCTTCAGTTCCCAGGAGAATCTATATGAATACAGAAAAATTGTTCTGAAAGTTTTACAGGCATCTACCAGAGCCTTTCTGAAAACAGTTGAAATATATTTCAGTTTTTAGTCAGCAGCAGTGCTACTACCACAGCATCCATAATGTAAATATGAATATAATATAAGATATCGTTAAGTGGCAAATGAATAAGAGTGGAGTTTTGGTTTATTGTGGGTGTGTTGGGTTGTTTGTTTGTTTTTTTAATTCCTTATTCAGATCACATGGATCTCATTTCTTCCTCTGGTTCAAGGTAACAGAGTCATGAAAGAGCATACAAATACATGATCATGCATGTATCTTATAACTTGTTTTCTTCTTTTATAGATTTATCAGATCTATGCCAAGAGGTCTCCTGAAGATGTTTACAGAATATTGCGATCCTTCAGCACAGACTATGTGATCCTAGAAGACAGCATTTGTTATGAAAGAAGACACAGTAGAGGCTGTCGGTTGCGTGACCTACTAGATATAGCAAATGGTCATGTAAGTATGACATAGATTTATAAAGAAAACATGTTTTAGCTTCTTGTTGAAGTTCTGTTAGGACCTGGAGTAGCTTCAACCATTTCCACTTCATCATGAGTGTGGAAGTAAAATCTGATGGAGCTTTTGGACATGCTCAAAATTGCCCTAATGAGCCCTCCTTGCATTTACCAGTATTTGATAAAATGCAGCCTGCACAAAATAAGCGATAGCTTCCTGCTGAGCTTCAGGTTAGCAGTACACAAACAGTTTTCACAGGGTAAATCACCTCACAGCTTTGGTTCCCTTGGGGAAAGTAGACAATTGTATTACAATCTTGTTAGGGGAATCTTCAAGCTTTTCTAGAACTGACATGGAACCACAGCAGACCGTGTTATTCAAAGCAGGTATTTACCACTGACAAGTAAACCTTTTATCCATAGTAGAGACAATGGTACAGCAAATCTTATCATTCAACACAGTTTGTTAACAACTCCAACTAGTCCGACCCTCTGAATGTGTTGTCAAAGTTGTTTTTAGTTTCTTGTTATTTCTTATACCTGAATTGGCTAAAGATATTTCACAAATCTGTTCGATTGCATTACAGATCATGGATGGTTTGGGAGAGAATGAACCGGATTTGAAGCCTTCGCTGTATCCTCGCTTCTGTGAGGAAATTAAAAAAAATCTGCCTTCTTATACTATACACTTCACTAGAGTATTTCAGAACAAAACATTCCATGTTTACAAACTTGCTAAGCATAAATAACATTACCAACAATGGCTTCAAGTTCAGTATTTTAATGCTAGGACCCACGTAAGAAAATGCTGAAATTTACAAACATTTTACGTTTGTAAGACATTTTACAGGATGGTTTCTTGCTAATTACTGCAGTTCTTTTTTTTATTTGTTTGGGTTTTTTTTAAAGACAGTTTTAGTTTTGATAATCTTTTTGACGTTGCCAAAATTTTCATAGATTCATAAATAAATGCTATCTGGGACCATTTTGATTATAAAACCTGACCTGCTGAATACATAGGATATAACTGTTTTCCAGCTGTAACCAGTTTAAAGACACACAAAACAAGCAGCCTGCATGACCACTGCAGCCTATGCAGATCTGCTCAGTGCTGTGCATTTTTACTACAAAATGATAGAAATTCAACAAAAGCAGGTCATGCTATTCTATACTGAAGATGTATTATCTACGTGAGTCTTTAAAATGTTATAAAAAGAAAAAAGAAAAAACAGTTTAATCTTACAAATCTGATCTATTCCGACAGGTCTCATATGCTCTTTCAGTGCCTCTCTTTTGAATTCATTGGGAATGTATATGGATATGAGTTTCCAAGTTTGTGAGTGTGATTGCAGAAATTATTGTCCTACATTTTTAGCGAGACAGAAACACACTATTTTATAATGTGAAGCATTTAATGATGGAGTGTCGTATTTCTGATGAAAATTGAGGTCGGAGCATGCTTGATACATGTTGCATGTATCCCTGTAAAATATCCTTTTTGAATGCTCAGGACAAACAAAGAACAAATTTCTCAGCTAGGACTCTTGCTTTATTTTCTCTATTTGCTCTCTGAACTACAAAGGATCTATTTCCCCCCACACGAGTTCCAGAAGTAGGGTACCAAAATTGAACAGTGCCAACTTCACAAAAAAAATTAACCCCTAAAATTGACAGGAACTTTCTGGCATTACAGCTTTGATTTACTTTATTCCAGATGCAAAGCTGTCAATTTTGTTGAAAAAAATCACCGTATCAATGCCCTCTAGGCTAAGAGACAGACTACAGTTACTTAAAATATATTTGGAAGATGAAATGAAGGCAGTCCTCAATCCTGAGATTTTGTGATTTGTTTGTAGCCTTTGTCTTTTTACCAGACAAGAAATTTGCAGACTGTATTGACTTTTTAAATGCTATGTAGATGATGTGTCACTTTTACTGTGTTTTAGCACTGCTTTGGTTTTATATTGAAATTAGAGATTAAGTCTAATTGGAAGTGTAACAGTACTCTCCAACTTTAATTAGATATCCACTAGGATCATTTATTTCTTACGAAAAACAGAATTGTAATAATCAAGTGCCTCTAGGCCAATGTTGAATTAACATTTGAACACCTATAAGAGTGTTTGTGGCCTGTGCAAATAACTCTGTTATAATAATTACCAATGCAATTAATTTCTAATGATGGGAAACTTAAAGTGCTACTGATAGCAAACTCCACTTAATTTAATCAAGATGTGTAATGAGATTAGCTTTCACAACTGAGTTGTGTTCCAATTCCAAATGATTTAAATGTTTTTCCTTTTCAGTTGTACAAAGGTAAATTACTGCAGAGATGGAGATAGTTCTGTCACATGCTCAAACAGTTTTATATTCAGTAAATACTCATTAAACAATGTTGAACATCTCTCTGTACTTCCATGCTGACACAAAAGGAAAGCATACTTTAATCAGACTGTATTTAAATCAAACATTGACAGTGGCTAGGTTGTTAAACCGAGCAACTGAAACTCCTGAATAATTTCTGTTCTGTATCCCTTAATGAGGTTGGAGACCACTGCAGATTAACATAATACAATAATAAAACATTTTAATCAGTATTAAAACTTTAATTAGGCCTGTAATGATGCATGCCTGTTCTTGCTGAAAGCATGGGTCAGTGAATTCCTCAGTGAGTGCCTTACAGTAATTGAAAACAAGCACATGTAAGGTAAAATATATCCAGACTGAACTGTCTTATTTTAAAAATGTGGTTGTACCTTTCTTTAAAGGTGCATAACTTTCTCCTGATTGAAACGAGAGATTTGAAGCTCCTGTGGTACCTCAGGATTCTCACAATTTATTTGTTGCTAACAGCTGAAACTAGGAAGTCCAGACTATAACAATAAGTATTTTTAAATAGATTCCCTTTCTTCAATAGCACAGCATCTAATTTAGCTAAAGAAGAAATTTAACCTTTTTGTAGAAAATACCAAGTGGTTTTGTTTTTAAAAAATGTAAAAAGCAAAAGCCAGGCATGAAACCCATATCTTCCCTGATGCAGAGCTACCACAGTAACACGACTTCTGCTCCTAATACAAACGTCCCCCTAAATTAGCGCAAAAGAACGTGAAGCATTAGATGGATACCAAACATTTTTGAGAATTTTTGCATTTAGCAAACTCCAACAGTTTCTGTACCTGAATCATGTAAGAGAAGATGGAAGTGCACACTTAAATAACCACATAGTAAAGCAGTTAGAAGACCAATCTTACAACAGCAGTGTAGAAAATGCCAAGAAACAAAAGCACCTACCAGTTCCAAGGAAAGGCACGCTCATCAGCACAGCTCTCAGAAGCAGCAAGCAGCTGCTCTCCTGGTCAACTTGAAAGGCTCGCCAGCAGCAAGGCATGCTAGGGAGGCTGTTGGTCAAGGCTTTGGGCTGGGACACAGGTGATACAAAGGGCTACATTTTGTATTCCTGGAGGCTGGGCGTAAGTACTGAAGACCTCCAGGAGGCATGTTTGTCTGGCTGATTGCTTCCACTTCTTGAGTCTTACTATGAAATACTGCATTTAAATGTGCAATTTTTTTATTTTATTTTTTTTGTTGTATGACTTCATCTGTTCCTGAACCACGTTATCCTTATGCACCTTTTTTCCAAGTGGCTGTTGTGGTATTGTTGTTTCATCATATTAAAGACGATGCACACCCAAGAATGCACTGTGCTTACAAAAATCTTACAAATAATTGGCTATGTGAATGACACCATCATTTCTTGTCTGCATTACCTTCTGTTAGGAGGGACTGCTAAGCTGTGCACTATCACTGGAATGGTAGGCACTGAATAACCTATTTTAAATCACAGAGACAAAATGTTATCATGTAGCCAGGATGTTTTTAGGGGAGAAAAGCCCTTAGGTCTGTAAGTATATTTTCATTTTGTGTTTCAAAGTTCTGTTGGTGTGATCTAACATATAGTTATTTTATATGTTGTAAAGGAATGTGTGTACTAAATAAATTGTGTAATTTGAAGATCGGACATTTTGGTTTTTATGGTGGGATGGACTGAGAAAGTTGCTGTTATTTTTATTTCAATCTCTACTAAGGGAAGAAAAGAATTTTCATAAGTTTCTACTTTTCTCAGGCATCTTCACATGCATAGTAGTACTCTTAGAAGGAGTTTTTTGAGAGTTTTGTCTCCAATGTTAAGTACAATTAATTTAATTAATGGAATGTAATCATAACGTGTTGTGCTTGTGTAAATAGGATTCCATGTTCCAGAGAAGCGGGTTTCTCAAAACATCTTTATTCATCAACAGCACTCAACAAGAAGGTGCACACTATTCAAGTCCCCAGGAAATGGTCATGGCTATTTTATTTTTATTTTTATTTTATTTTTTGTCATTTCAGTAAGTAATTGCTCAGCTTGTTCCTCCTCTCCTAACCCTGCTTCTTTCACAGCTGCGGTTTTTCTTCTAAGCATGTGAGCCAGTAGGTCAGACTAAGGACAATCAGCTGTCATATGGCTTGGCTACATGTTACATACTTGGAATGTTATGTTAAAAGGGGAAAAACACAAAGATTAATGCAGTGGGCAGGCAGATTAAATACTAATATCCACATGATTATTTAAATTTCAGACCTTTACAAATATACTAAATAAAACGTTCTTTACATGTTATATTCTGTAAAGAATGTGGAAGAAGATTAATAGAAGTACCAGATTACTGAAAATCCAACTACCTAGGGACCTAGTGATGTTTATTTAAATTTTTTTCTCCCCCTCACTCATTGCAAAGCTTCCTGTTGGCAGACCAGCTGTCCCTTGTTCTGCAGAGATGTTTCTGCTGTACTGTGATAAGGGTTTTTGTAGAGGAACTGAAATTCTTGTGTCTTATATGTGTGGAACAAGTGCTTTCAAAAACTGCACGGTAGTTAAAAGAACAACATGCAAATTAAGACATAAATTAACTGAACTAATTAGCAATCTCTAGAAACAAGGAAAGCAGGTCTTTAATAGAGCATGACAGCTGCAAATGAGTACATGCTGAGATTCTATATACATGAGTTCATGTAGCACTTGAAATATATTTTTCTGACCTTTTTGTTTTATTCTGTAAAAACCTTTGTGAAACTGCAGTTCCAAACAGATTAACTCTGAGTGTTTATTTTATTTGTTTATTTACAAATCAGTACCATAGCTGGAATTGGGATAGCAGTAGTAGAGCAGCAACCTCAGTTCGGCTTCCAAATTGCCTCTTTGGGAATGGAAATGAGAGACTTTTCAACCTGAGCAACTCTACAGCTGTGACAATGCAACCTAGCTGCCCATGTAGCTACAAGTGACCAAGCTACAAAGTTCTAGTCTGGCTTGCTTTTACTCCCACCCAATGACCATTTAAGTACTTCACAGATGTCTAAGAGCTTCAATGGGACTGAGCTCTCCTTATCACTATATCCTGTAGTCAGATTATTTGGGCACTTTCTTGGGAAGGTGAGCGTGTTTATAATTTTTCTGAGAAGCTCAGGAATTTGCTTAACTGCAATGAATTTAGTGTTCATGGCATTTTGTTTACAATCTCAGCTTGGCATTCATGTGAGAATGAATTAAGACTCCAGGATATGGAATAAGAGAAAAGAAAGTGACTGGAGGGTTTTGAGACGTATTGGATTTGTTGTCATTTGTCCTGCCTAATACACCTGACAATCTGTTGCCATCTGCCTTTTGTACAAGTCCATGTCCTGTTCACATGGTGAATGTTAGGCTCAGAGTGACAGGGCACACTGTGTCTGCATCTCAGCTGCTGAATCCCAGCCTGAGAGTTGAATGTAGAATGAGGCCTGTGAAGAGTACAACATGAATAACTATTGCCCGTTAAGTTAATAATTTTCTTCTTAGAATAATTGCAAAAAGTCTTTGTTTCTGAGAATAATGCTGGCCTGTTGCCCCCATCAGCTTGGAGCAGTGTGTATGGAAAACTTAGATGTAATGTCTGAAGTGTATACCCAGAGCTTGAGTCCACGTCAGCCAGGCTGCTTCCCTCAGCTCCTTCTCAGCCAGAACAGGGTCCATGAATGTGTCTGTGGAAGTGGCTGATCAAAGCTGAGCGAGGAATAATTCAACAGGAGTCCAAACTTTAGTCGACCTTAAACATATGCAAGGAAGAGACATCATATTCAGAAAGCTTATTTATTATTTATATGGTGCTTTAGGTATGCACGATACTTCACAGGCAAATAAAAAGACATTGCTTGCCCTAAAGAGCTTACAAGCTAAATTAAATTAAAAGCAACCAACATGACAGTATATCCATAGCTGTGGCAAGAACACAGGGTGTGCAGATACAATTAATGCTGCTTTAGGAAGGGATAGTTTTTTGTTGTTTGGGTGTTTTTTTGTTTATGTTTGTGTTTTGGTTTTTTTTTTGTTGTTGTTGTTTTGTTGTTTTTTTTTTTTGCATAGCTTCTATTTATTTCATTTTTCATTCACTGTTTATGACTGCTCTGGTAATGAACTATGGAATCTGACATAACTGACTTGCGACCATTACAAGACATTAGCTAACGTTTCCTCACAGGTAGATGTATCAGGAAAACAATAATATAACTTATGTGCCATCTGTGAATCAAAATTACTAGGCATGGGTAAAAATAGCCTTTACCTTTTCCAGAAAAAATGCCACGTTATCTAAAATGTGCGTAACCATTAGTTGAAACTGTCTCATAAACATGTGCAAGAACAAAATTCTGCATGAACATTTATCATTTGAAAATTTGCAAGTTAATCTAGCCCATAAAATAAAAAGCCAGACCTCCCCAAACAAGCTACTGATGCAACTGCAAGCAAAACCACTGAATTACTTCATTTTAAGTACCTCATTGCTTTATGCTTTCTTTCCTTTAGTTTTTATCCCCAAAAGTAAACGTTCAGAATGTCCCAATATAAAGAAAATATGTAATAGTAGGAGCTTAAGTGCAAATTGGTGCCCATTAGTGGGAAGGTTGTGTTGAAAATAAAAAATAAAAGGACGAAGGGCATTGGTACATAATCACTGAAAGTAAGGAGCAAGAGCATGAAAAGCTGTCCTTCACACTCCCTTTCAAACACTTTGAAAATAGTACAGCTGGTATCTACCGATCTCCTGCATCTGTATGTGAGTAGAGTTCACTTAATTTCTCAAACTTTGGTCCCCATTCTTTAATGTTGTCATACACTATAGCCTCATCTGGCTCAGAAGAGCTCAAGGTACTGAGACCACTAGCGACTGAGCCTTCTCCTTCGGTGTGAAACACCTGCAGTGAGTCATGTGGAACAGCCTGGGGACTGTGGTCAGCATCTCGAACAACATCTGACAAGTACTGACCAAAGGCTCTGCTTGTAAAAGATGATTGCATAGTCACCGATGTTCTGGTCTGCGCCTGCATGCTTGGAGATGCAGCACTAAAGAAGCTGTTCAGTTTTGCTGTTTTTACTTTCTTCTTGTAGAGGGAATAGGCTGGGCTGGTTTGAATAGACACCTGCAGTTCTGCCATGTTGTATGCATCCTGGAGTGAGAAACCATTCACATTACATTAGCATTCTCTAGTGTTCCAACTTTTCATGTTTTAGAGGACAGAAAGAAGAATTTATTAACAAGTAAAGCCTGCACTGAGAGATCTTTGAGAAAACAAGGATAGCATTTGGAATAGCAGAAAAAATGCTATCTCCAGACTTCAAGAAGAAACGGTCTATACAGAATAGTCCACATTAGGCTCTTTCAAGCCCATGGTGCTACAGCAGTACTCAGCAGAGTACAGCACCTCCAGAGCCATGAAAGCAGATAGCAGCTCTTGGCTCTTTACTGCTAAATTCACACTACCAGAACATAAAGGATGCACATAGGATCACTTGCTTGGAGACAAATTAAAAATTGATAGGCACTTATCTACTTACAAAACATGAACCCTTGCGTGCAAGACCTTGCAAATAACTGATTTATCAGTTGCATTAATAAAACTGCAGAACAAAGGGTAAGGTCCTCAGCTGTAAAGAAAAGCCTAATACACATTTTCATTATCATGGTGAGCCTCAGTCCCCTTTTAACAGTAATGTAGCACAGCAATCCTTACTTGGTCTTGTTCCCCACCCCCTTCTTCATTGTAGTTGAGGATATTTTCTCTGATGTCCTCTAAATCATCATGATGTGCAGCTGCACGGTGAACTGCTCCTTCCAGACCTTTGTGACGCTTCCAGTGAGCCCACAAGAAGACAGCACTGAACAGAGCTGTGTAAATGCACAGGAGCAAAAAACAAAATTCAGAATATGTACGGAAGTGCTGCAGTGTGACTAAGACATCAGCCACTCTACACAAGGACCACAGAACTGGTGTACAATCAGAAGCACTAGGGCTGTAGTTTTGTATTTCTCAAGAAGTGATTGATTTTTGCACTCTTCAATGTAGTTACAAGTGAATATGAATGAAGAAAAGGCGTTTAGAGTGTAGAAGACAACAGACAAAAGAAGAAATTATTTTTACACATACTCATAGGAAAAAGTCTTGTTTTGCCTTAACGCCTGTCAATTTAAACATTTCTCACACTGACAGCTGAAAAACTTCAGTATAAGATACTGAACACAGCATAAATAGAAACTTGTGCGTTAGTGTGCTAGCAACTCTAAAAACAGATGAAAGCTCATAGTAAGCCCTTAGAGCATTGGTACCGCTAACGAACACAGCGGTGAATTAAATCAGAATATCCTTCCAAGGGCAGTTCTGTAACACCATCTACATGAGCTCTGAATTAAAACTGGGACACATTGTGGCCCATTCCCTGCACTGCTCTCTGCCTGGACTCTTCAAGCTAAATCAATGCATTCAGGATGTTTTCTCCCCTCAGATTCCCAGAAACGTAGCACGTGATTTTTCACATATGGTAACTTATATTGGCAGCTGTTATTTAGCTGAGCTGATGTTGAGATACTCAAGAAGTCTTTTCATGTTCTGCACCTCTCCTGTTTGTGATACTGAACCAAGGTGAAGCCGCCCAGCGTTGCTTTACTTGCAAAATGGTTCCAAATGTGAATTTCAGAGATTTATTCAGATATCAGAAGAGCAACTTTTCTAATCTACTGGCAATTGACAAATGTGTAACAGAATTGCACGTATTAAGTCACTTTATAATGCATTACTACTTTCTGGAAGATATGTAAGAGAAAGGGCACTTGAGATCTTGAGAACAGTGACTTTATTAAAATTCCTCCTAACAAAAGCTGCAGGTATGTGATAGTACCATAGTTAACCACATCTTTCACAACACACAAAACTTGGTTAAAAACAACTGTTTCTGATGTATAATTTAGACCTGAGAGACCAGCAAGATTATTATGTACAAGTTGTCATTGATTTCTCAGTCAGGTTCAGTCAAGTACAAGTAACAGCATGAAGTCACAATAAAACTGTTATGTCACAAGAAAAGAAAAAGTCCTTTAGGATAATAATCTCTTCTCAATGATAAGTAACTGAGATTCTAAAAGCTGTGAAGCCAGCTAACTTCCCACATTATCTGCAGTTCATATTTGCATGGCAAACATAGCAGACTCAGGGAAAGAGATGGTATTTCCATAGCTACAGATAAATTCAAAATAGCCCTCAATAAACTTTTGTATTCTCAGTACAACTTCTGAACTAAATAAAAATTGTAAAAGCTATGAGCGAAATCCTGTGTTCTTACTCAGGCAAACCTTCATGAAACATGAATAAGAAGGGCCCGCACACGTGGTCCTTCCTCAGCATTGAGATCCTTCTTTGGCTTTTCTTTCTGCAACCAAATACCAAAGCACAAAAATGGTTCTAGAAGCAAAAAGCAGCTGAGAATTATGTCACAACTGGTTAAGATGCAGGAGACTGCTCTCTCCAATCGAGTTCATTCCTATCACAGCGCATTTCTGCTGGACTGAAAAATGTTTCATGATCAGAAGTATTTCAAACAGTGTGTTGCTGGGTAGCGTTTTTTCCTCATTCTCTTCAATTGCATTTGTTTCCAGTTACTATCTGAACAGTTCCTTAGGAATGAAGTGAAAATGTGCAGAAAATAGAACAACGGAGATTTTCCATAGCTATCAAATGTTATTCACTTAGCAACATATGCACATGGGGATGAGAAATGAGTTTGCTGATGGAGATGAAACCATGGCAAAGAAGTTAAGGCAGTCAAGTTGCCAGCAGGAAACTTTAGTTCAGCGTGAGGATGAGATGATGACTAGGACAAGGTGGACACATGAGATCACCAGAGGTAGTACAATAAGTAGTTACCATAACTACCTAACAGCGCCAAAAAGCAAATGCAGATTGCAAACATGGAACTAAAGGTCAGGCCTGTATCCTTGTGAAAGATTGCCAACGTGATTTCACAGTTACGTCCAGTATAGCCATCAGGGCAGTGGCATTGGAACTCGGTTGGTGACTGTGAGATGCAGGTACCATAGTTACAGGGCCTTTTTGCACATGCAGTGAGGACACACTGCCTGCCTGTGGCATTCTCCACAATCATGTGTCCCGGAGGGCAACTGAAAAGATGAAGGCAAAACAAAACCATTAAACTCTGAGAAAAGTAGACATGAAAGAAATCATTTAATACTTTAGAACAGTCTTTAAGGACTCTGTATAATTGCTGAAGAAGCTGCTAGAAGTTACTTGTATTGGAGTAACTACAGAACTGTAGTTTTTTTCTAGAGCAGTCATACAATAGCAAGCTCCACAACTCTACACTTTTACATCTGGGACTTTCAGAACTGAGGTAGTTGCACTGCCTTCTGCAAGATTACCCATCCTACAAAAACCTAAACTCAGCCCCAGCTGAACACACAACTCTTATGGTGCTTTTAATTCAACTTGTGAGGCCTGTAGGGGATCTAAGGTCACAGCTTAAGTGATGTAAGAGTCAGGTACTAGCAAAAGAAAGCACATGTACAATTGCACAGCATAAGCCTGAAGAGAGAGAGCCATGCACTGCACTCTGACATATCCTATTGCATAATTTTGGGGGTTTTAAAACATTTTGCACATTCTGCTATTCTCTAAACATTTTTCAATTAAGACAGGCAGCCAAAATCATTGCAGAATCAGTGATGACTCTGATTTACATCAGCTAAGGGCAGCACCTTAAAGGAGAGTGTTCTCTGATGTCTCTGCAGCATCCAGTTGTTTCTCCATAGTTCAGCCAATTTGATGAGTGGCAGTCTTGAAGCTGCATGCTTCTCCAGCAACCACCTTTTCCTACCTGAACACGGAGAGTGCTTTCATTTCCATTAATTACCTGCATTCATGCATCATCCACAAATCAATACAAATAAATTCCTGGTTACAAGGGTTATTCCTACAAGCCTCTGAAGAACAGCCTTCTGTGACACCTCGGGTACTTAATATTGACACCAGCTCCTTTGCGTGAGTGTCCAGGGGGATCCTGTAGTTATTAAATCTGACATCCTTCATACATCCTGAGGCAAGACACAAAGAGACTGTTTTAAAGGCCATTCAGCAAGAATGATTTGAAGCAGCTGTAAGCTTTGGCATAATTTGTGCTTGACAAAGGACCCAGTCTACCAAAGCTTAAATCTAGGACTGTGTTTATCCGAACTTTCTTATTACTCTTCCCTATTATCTGAGAGAATCTCTTAAAGTTTTGATCAAGATTCCCAATGTTTTCTACAAAACCCAAGTGCTGCTGCAGACCTGTATGTGTGTTTTCAGTAGAGAATTCCAATTTGCAGTTTTGCAATATCTTTCAATGGGTACCAGTGTACCTCATTTGGATCTCAGTTACAAATGCTCCATACACAGTCATGGGAAGAGGTTACCATCTTTGACTGAAATCTTGTAGCTAACAATATGCCCACATATTTCTCTGCTGTATCTTCTCCTAGTCAGAACCGTTTATTTGTCCTCTTGCAGAGAGTCACCCAAAAAATCCAGTTACTATGGGCTCTACACAAATGGGGAAAATCTCTCTCAGCATGCCAGTGTAGTATCAGTAAACTTTCACTTTCACATGCTCATATTCTGAACGTCGTAGATCATTAATTCCTTACCTTGAAAACTCCTGTTGAGATCAAATGGGTAGCTGTTTCCAAGGACCAAGCTGCTGGGGTCAATCACAATCTCTTTGTATATTCCTGCTGCTTTCAGAATTTCTCTTTTCCCACCTCCTTCATGAAGGCGAAGAGTAAATTCATTTTCATTTCTGTCCAGTGTGATGTGATGCCACTCACCATTATCAATGTTGTAGGTTGGAAGGCTTACAAAATAATCTCCATCACCCAGATTATATGAGACTGCTAAGAATCCCCGAACAACCTTATGGATAATTAACAGAGCAGTAGGACAGAAAAGAGAAGTCATCACCTGAAGTTTATATTGATCTGTAACTATCACAGTACTTGAACTAAAACACAAACGTAGTCATCAACCTTAAATATGTATTTCTTTAAATGCAAGGAACATTTACACTGCATATACTGAGATGATTGCATAATAATGTAAAGTTACTTTAGGTATTTCTGAACTAGACAACCTAACTACTAGCAGCTGTGTATCCACAATAGTACATAATTAATTCAGAGCAATTTTTGCCTGCCTCTCAGGCAAATTGATAGGGTTCAACAAAAGCTTGAGAATCTGGTGCATCACTTCTACAGTGACAACTTAGCTCAAAAGGCACCTCATTCAGTGGTATGTATAAGTGCAACAGGATGTAACTTTCAGAGGCCGACCCCATTAGATCTGCTTACAGGCAGCTTCCTTGGCAGAGTCTGATCTACGCAGAATCAGCCACTCCTGGCCATGGCTGAACAGGACACCAGAGCAGACAGAGCTTTTCTGTACAGCTAATTTCAGTTCACTTAAGCAGGCATTAATTTCATTCCTTTGAAATGCAGTGGGATTCCAAAGTGGATTGCAGGGTCAATGTCTTAACCAAAGGCTCAGATCTTAGGCATCCATAAAAAGAACTCCAAAGGTTTTTGTGCTTAGCATAAGGATTTGAGTTCTATCTCCAACTCTTAGACTAGTTTCTCTGGGCTAAGTATAGGCTGGCATCGATTTAACTGTATGCTATTACTGTCCGGGACGACCTGCTCACCTGCAGGGTTATATGTTCATCCTTATTCCGGGACAACATGCTTGTGATGACACTGTCAGGCTGCCGTGTCCTTATCATGGCTTCAAACAGTGTCCTGCGGGCAGGCACACTGATGGGAAGCTGATAACGAATGTGACTTCCTGGTCCAAATGTGTACTCTCTGGCAACTAAAAAGATAGGGATAAAGAACTTTAAACCATTCTGCAGAGAGGAGGAAATGTTACAATTCCCATTGTTTTCATAATAAGAGTTGAAAGTAAAAGAAATTATTATAGTGCAGAGCATGAGATCTGTGAGATATAACTTGGCTATGTCCTTTCATCTGATTCCACAACTTCTCCTTTGCTCTCCTACTTCATCTTCCCTCATAATTATTTCTGACTTAATTCTCCTAATGTTCCTCTTTACAATGGTCAGGATGACAGCTGGAAAGCAGAAGCTCTGACCAAAACAAAAGAAAATACTGCAGATAAAATGCTACAACCAATTTTCACAACCTATTCTACAGTTGTCTTTTTGCTGCAGACTTTGGCTCCATGAGGGCTAAAGCCATTAAAGAAGGCTCCTGTACTTAAAGCACAGATCCATGAGCCCAGCACAGTCTATTTCAGACATCAACAGAACCATAAATTCCAATTCCAGTTGTGCAGTTCTAATTCTCAGCAATCACTACTTGCAAACATTACAATTTGTATTTTGTTTGTATTGTAAAATGAACCTATTGATTATGTAACAGAAAAGCAGACCTCACCTTTATCACATCGATAGCCGTAGTAACCAGGCAGGCAATGACAAGCAAAGGAACCCCAGTCTCCAAGACACCTCCCATGAATACCACAGGAAGAAGAGCCCATGGCCTCACAGCTCCCATCAGTAAGTGTGCAGCCCGGAAAGCTGTTCAGGGACTCTGCGGGAGACTGAAGGTCATATACCTTCAAAAGAAAATGTTATTTACACCTCATCCTTAAATAGAATTAGCTATATCATGTTAGTCTGTTCTTCAGTTGTAGTGTTTAAGACACTGCTTGCTTTTTGACACTGAAATTTTAACTTATTTCAACTGAAGTCCAATTTTTAAATATTAAATACCAAGACTGTAGTTTCCTTTGAATAAATTCAACTGAGTCTGATAGCAAAAAAACCCAAACCTTGTATTTCCTAATAAACACCACACCTGGCACAAAGACACCATCAAGCCGTTGCCATTCACAAGTTCCCTGTGTGGGCAAAGCAGCATGAAAAACAGCTGCCCAAGGTAGGATATAAACAAAGGCAGAGGTTTGTGCTAATACATCTGTTTGTAATTATGAAGCATTTTTTCAGAGTAGCTACTCTAATTATGACAGAAAAATCCAGAATTTTCTTCTACTATACACCGATGCACAAGGGCATTGAAAAGAATAATGGAAGCAATAATTTAAGTAGTAATAGAAATTTACTATGAAAGTAATAATGAAATTTCCACCTTTGCTAAAGCAAGACGTTACTCTTCTCTTACCTGGCTATCCAAGATGAAATTGCGCAAACAACCAGAGAAGTGTTTGTGTAGCAGCTGTGGGTAGGAATATGGCAACGATTCTTTTACACCGCCCAGCTGAAGAACATGGTTCCCATTCAAATACCTTTTGACGTGATATGCATCACAAAAGCAAATGTGAATGTATCTTCAAAGACATTACATAACAAGACAGTTAAACATCTATACTGCATTTCTGAGGAATACGGGCTTTCTAAAATAACAGAAAAAGCCAAATATCTCCTCTTTCTGAAATACAGCTGATCAGCGAGCAGAAACTCCGGCCCTTTAAAGTTAAGGATAATTTATTTTTTCTTTAGTGTAACAAAGTCTGTTGGGAGATTAACTGTGGGATACTTTATTACAATTCAAATGTCTGTGTTCAGGCCAGGAAAAGCTGCAACAATGCTATACACCAAGTGCACTTTTGTGCACGCGCTCCTCTTATACTGCAGGAACAAAGAATATTTTGCATTGATAGAGGCCAGAAAACTAGAAGTTTGCTCAATGCAGTCTTAAAGGTACCACGCTCTGCAGTTCCTTCCCGTCGCTCCTCTGAGCCAAGCAAACATACCTGGCCCTTCGCGGAACAGACCCAACGACTTCGCAGTTTGTACGATCGTCAGCAGACAGCCACCTGCCCACTCCTTCCATCTCTGAAACAACAGCTGTGCTGCAGTGATCCAAAGTGAACCGAACATCCTATGCCAAAACATAGCATTACTGAATTAAGAATTACTGCAAGAATCAGGAAGCAAAATGACAGCAATTTTTCATCTCTCTTTTTTTTTTTTTCTTTTTAAGACCATAAAGCAGAAAGTGTTGTTTTTTTGGTTTTCGTTTGGTTTTGCTTTTTTTTTTGTTTAGTTTTTTTTTGTTTTCTACCATGCAATAAAAACAGTCAAGCCAAAACAGAATCATCTAACAAAAAAGATTTAATTTTTACCTCTGAGTAGTTAAACGATTTCTCTTAAATCTACAAGGACGATTAGAATAATGCATAGAATTATCCAGTCTCTTTTCTCTACTCTCACCTATCTACATAGGTAAATGCCAATATTCTGAAGGGGAAAAATCAAACAACTGACCTGGCCACTGGTTCTCACTTCCAGTTGATGCCATGTTTTGTCTGAGACATTCAGGTGACTTGGAAACTGCAGCATCACAGAACCTGAGCCGTGGCTCATCTTCAGCACAGGAATGCCACTGGAGAGTTCTTACACAGCACAGAAAAAATAAATGACATCCAGCTACAAGTATCCTTCTATTTTGGATATTTTGGCACAGCTGGTGGATGTGGATTAATGGTTCAGTATAGAAGTTTCAGTATAGAAATAACTATATTCTCTGACTACTGCTATGTAGAAATATTCATTTAATACAGTATTTCTCTACTTGAGATTGTGTCACTTCTTTGTCAAGAGTCAAACACTAGAGCTAATTCCTGATAAGCAATTTGTAGTTTTATAATGCAGATTTTACTCTCTCCTAACTTCTCCCCAGATTTACAAGTAATTGTAAAATAGAGAAGAAGATATTAATGATTAATGATATTCAACATTACCTTTCAAATAATTAAAAAAGCACCAACTATGCCACACATCTTGTATATTAATTAATTCACAAAAAAGCAGCAGCTTGCTACTGCTTTTAGATATGTATCAACTTCAGGCAGTGAGTTCTACTTGTGTATGAATTTTCCTGTGATAAGAATGGCATGCAATAGGTCTGCATTGATCATGTAACGCCTATGTTCAAAGTATCAAAATTCCTTATGGCACTACAACTTTTCTAGGAGAATTATTTTTAATATACAACTCTGTCTGTTTTATTCTCCCCTTGGTTTCCTCTGCAACAGACCAATAGTTACAGGCTATAAAAAGGCAATACATCCAAAAAGCAAGACCTGTTAAAGAACATTTCAAAATATGCTTCAAAATGTTTTTCAACATTTTCAGCCCAGAAAATAAACTATCTCATAAGATGGAAAGACTGAACACTTCTCACAGCCCACGCATTCCCAAAAGGCAATTTTTTGCACACACAGTTGCTGCATTACCTATGGCAATGAAGCTTTCTGTATTCCCAGGTTCTGGATTTGATAAAGGACCACTGTATAATAGAAGTCCATCTGGAACTGCGGTAATAAACTCTAGAGAAAGGGAGCTTTCAAAACAAGGCCTGATGGGACGAAACCATGCATAACCATTTCCATGGAAACTGTGCTTAGTCTGCTGGCAGTCTGGTCCATGAAATGAAGCAGGACAAAGACATCTGAAATAGCACAAACAAAAGATATGTCAAAATTCCCCAGTGTTCAACTGTTTCTTTGGTTCTACGTACAGTAAACATAGGGCTGAAGTCACACTCTGAAGTAATGGTGTTTGCCTCCTCAGGTATACAGAGGTGCTCAGCAATTATTAAAATGCCTTAAGAATGAAGAATATATTTATATATATAAAATATATTATAATACATAAATATATATATATAATATATATTTTATATATTATATATAAAAATATATATATTTGGCCACCATAAAATCTGCATCTGAAAAATATCTCTGAGACCACAGTGCTGGAAACATCAAATTATTTCGCTTTGTAAGCAAAATGAAACATCAAATATCAGTTGGTCAATTTACTGCAGGGAGAACTCAGCTCAAGTAAAACGTGTCATTTCACCAAAGGAATACTGCTGCATGCAAGTTGATGTGACCGTAAAGAAATTTTCCCAAGTAGTGTTTTCTGAAGCCCTTACTGCTTGCTGTTTTCACTACATCCCATTCCCCTCTGCCCCATTGCTACTTAATTCCTATTGAATGAAATGCCCTTAAAAGTTACATGTTGATAATGCCACCATTTTTTCCCAGGGTTTTTGTTCTTGCAGTATTTCCATCGATATCAAGACTAAAGCAACCATTACTGGGCCACTTGTAAAGATACTGCTGTCATTAACTTTATACTCTAGCACACTCGCAGGTTTTCTGTTTCTCCTTCAGCTAGGATTGCACTCACTGTTTTACAAGAGCTGTATCTTGTTAGCTACACTTGGCACTTTTAGAACAAAAGGAAAAAAGTAAGAAAAGGGGTGCAGTTTCCTCACCTGTAACCATTCAAAGTATCAATACACATCCCACCATTGAGACAAGGGCTGTGGGCATAGGAGGAACAAGGCTGATGGACTCGGTTCCTGGCAGCACAGGTGCAGACAGCGCTGCTGGTGGTCGTCACAGAGACCAACGACACGCTCCCTGCATCCACCACCGTTGGGATGTTGCTCACAGAGAGGTGGTTTGTACAACCACTGCCCTCGCTACAGTTTGCGCTCCTACATTCATCCACATCAATCTGTGAGATGCTCACTTGTAACGCTGACTGGACCTAAGGGAAAACAGAGTTTGACGTATTACCAGACTTTTCCTTACTCATGGTTTTATTCACTCCTTCCTTTATGAAAAAAATAAAAATTAAGCTATCATAAAATTAACAGAACACTGTAGTTTCCTGAGTATTAGTAACACCCCTGTCCATAAAGGCAAGCAAAACGATTTAACAAATGCCATGATTACACAGAAAACTTTATAGTAGGAGAATTTCCTGAAAGCTTAAATCCCTGACATGATGGATATTGCATGTGTTAAATCGATGCTGCACACTACCAGTGTTATTGCTCAGGATCAGGGCTCTGATAGCAGAGATACTCGTGATACTTGCCTTCCCAGCTGTGTGGCCTACCTCATACTTCCTGCACTCTGACAGCAACCGTAACTCCTGCTCAGATATTACATCTTAACTTCTCTTAAGTTCTGCATCCATAAGGATGCAGACTGGAAAATGGCAGCACTGAGCTGCATTTAGCAGGAATGTTTACGGACAGTGACGAGTCTGCAGGAATTAGGATTCAGCCCACTGATTTACACCCTAAGCTTCCTTTTCATCTCAAACTGTCTCAAACAAAATGCAATCAACTCAGCACCCGGTCATTATTTTTTATTCCATGTTAATCTTTGCTATTTCCTTATTTTTATCACTAATTAATATTTGCTTTGGAAGGCCCAAATAAAGAGGTCTTGTCATACAGTAAAGGTGTTTCCACAAACAGACATTAAAAAAATGTGCCCAAAGCTTCCTAATTTGATTTGTATTTGAAGGAAGATTCAAACACACCAAGTGACATGCATTTAGTGGCTAAACCTGAAAACAACAGGCCTCTCTATGGCATAGTTACAAGCAATGGAGATATACAAAGGTAATGCTAACAACATGAGATGAGATTCTTCTCTGTACACTCAATATGTATTTTTTCAAAGGATAAAATGAATGTCAATTATTTTATAAACACCTTGTGAAAAGACAAAAGGAAATACATAAATACTGAAGCTTATGTTTTGTTTTGCTTTGCAGTCATCTGAATTCACAGCCCTAAGAAAACTGACCTTTATAATCATTTGTCAGATATCCTACAATATCATAACGTGTATTGAAATCACATCCCCAAAGGCAAAAAATGTACATTACATTGACATGACACATCCTGTCAGAGCACTCTGGTGCCTGTTGCTCACATCAATCACCATTAGCAGGGAGTCAATAATGCACTCTTAGACAGCTATGTAGTACTGTTGCAGCAAAGCAGAGCGTATATAAACAATCTCAGCTCCTCTACAGGATTAGAATGGATTATTTTTACTGCTAAATAAAAACAGTTGTTGTAAAGCTACATCCCAAGAAAGTAAAGCAAATATATTAATTATTTAGCAATTCAATGAATAATTCCAGCACTAATTACTTATTTTCTTTATTTATAGTTAAACGTTACAGAAATCTGCAGAAATTCTTCAGATATTATTGGTTTTCTGTGGATTGTTGGCAATTAGTCACTGGAGCTATTAATTTAATACTGAAAGGTTATATATAATTAATACTAACTTAACTTTTTCACTACAGTATGTGAAGCAGTCCCTTGTTACCGCTTTGATGAATTCAGCAGTCATATCTGAATATCAATATCTGAAATCTGTGCAATATTCCATACTATTGTTGCAATAATTCTACACGTAAGCAGAAGAAACAGACATTACACTTTATGAATAGCACCATATTTCCAACTTGCTCTCCAAGTAGGTTCCTACAGTACACACTACGTAACATCATACAGGATGCAGGCAGGTGGCAAGACAGATACTGTTTGGTCAAGAATCATACAGACCCTACTGTAATGACATACATGGAAAGCAGTGTTCCTCCTTGAAACTTCCACAAGATGTACCATGTATTAAACTCAACTAGAATGGGACAAGATAGATTACACCTGGGTAACTCTGTTAGTGGGCACGCAGAAAGTGGTAAGATAGCAGGAGAGTTAGGTATCATCCAGAAGGGAAAAAAAACATATTTTACAATTATTTCCTTCTTTAAAAAACAAAATGAGAGGAGGAATCCCATCATATTTAAGAGTTATTCCTTGATAAGTTAAATAAAACAATTAGTTGTCTCCATCTATCTTATCTAATTTAACTGTTCTTCTAACCTGCATCTTCCTTCCAGCACGATTGTTTCTATTGACTGCCATCTCTTTGTACAGCAGAACTTCAATCTGGGTGACATCAAGCCTCTACTATAAGGTCTAACCACAAGCAGATTTGGTATTTCCATCAGCATCTAGAACATTCAAAAAGCTGTCACTTTCAAGACGTTCTCTGTATTATAGTACTACTTTATCTTCTAAGAATTATTCTGATTGATATCAGAGTATGAAATCATGTCTGATAGATTATACAATGAAACTGACTGGGAACACAGGGGATTGTACCACACAGGGCCATCAGTGTGCGACAAAAAGCTGTTGTATCTATCGCAACCGACTTCACTCATTGTATGCAAGGGATTATGGGGAAGGAAGACAACTTGAATTTAGCATTTGCTTGACAAATGTTTTGTCTCAAGTGAGGCAAAAAACAGGATCTGCAGATCCTGCATATTCTTCCAGTAAAAAGTCTGGAAAACATACCCTGAATGTGTCATTCACCCAAACACTGAGTCCACAGGACAACCCTAGAACGTACCTCATTTTTAAATGCTGCCATCTCAGCATGCAGTTTCTCAGGTCTGTAATAAGCTGAGCCATCGTGAACTGCAAATCTCACGTCTGCCTGTTTCCCATCAGCGTTCATCAAACCGAAGACAATGATATCACTAAACTTAACTGATAGCATTTTTGCCAGTAATTCCTTGAACATGTTGTATCTGTTTTTGCCATGTTCACCACTCTGTATAAAATCTTCTGCAGTGATATCTGAGTTTAGAATTCAACAATAGATAAACATGAAATAGAGGTTAATCTTTCAACTTATTTAGAAGCATACAGAAAAGTACATCTGCCCTACAATTGTTTCTAAATCAAAATCATAAAATAAGTCACTAAATACAGACACAGCTGATCTAAACTCTCAGCAGGCACTAAAACAAACCTGAGAGACGCACGGTGGCTGAGTTTTGTATGGCTTCATTTTCCAGCTCTTTGACGTGGATTTGTACTGCAGATATAACATCAGGACACAGTCCATCTGAAACTCTGATTTTTAAGTTGTATATTCCTTGAGGAGCATTATCCACCATCATCAGCGAACCAGTTCTCTGATTTAATCTGAAAGACCTAGACATAAACCTTCAATCAGGAAAACTTAATAAACCAATACTGAGAGCTTACATTACTCATTAATTTAATTCATAAAGCCTTAGATGTTGTTATGAAGGTTACAGATCAAAACTTAGGAAATCCACAAACAACATCAATGAACAACAGGAAGAGCTCAGCAAAGACCAAACAATTTGCAGGGCTCCCACAACGATGTTTCTTTGACTTCCAAAGCCCTAGACCTTCCCTGTCCTGAATCAAAGCAAGCAGTCTATAGGATCAATGTAACTGTGGAGTTCAACATAGCCATCATGTACAGGTCCACATGAAAACAGAAACTGACAGAAACACACAGAGTCCTTCAAGATTCTCATTCACCCATTCAGAATAGGAAAAAGTCAGTAATGAAATCTCTGACACAGTTTTCATGTGCCACCTCAAAGGGAAAGTAAAGAGTAACTATGGAAATATTCCATGAATGTTACTGTAACGCATTAACCTAAAATGGAAACAGTCCCAATGGCTACTGATAAATAGACTAACTCCAATAAGCTGAAGTGTTATGGTATTCCAGTACAATTTTGAATTATCATCAACAGAAATCATGGAATCTGCGTCCAATTTTAATGAAATGATTATATTATGTCCCTTGGAATTTGTGATTTGTATTCCATTAATTCTGATGGTTAGTGGCATGCAGTAAAAACAGCCAATTTTTAAATTGGATCTTACAGAATGTGTACATTTTTAAAAAGTAAGGATTAAAAACAAACATCATGGTGTGAGCCAGCATTCTCTACAGTAAAAAAAAAAAAAAAAAGAAAGAAAGAAAGAAAGAAAAAATCTTTTCATGCATTAAGTTCTTGGTGACTAGTTATCAGAGCTTTGTTTTTGTTTTGTTCTTGTTAAGTACATTCAAAAGTACATTTCTTAATAAACTCAATAATCCCAGTTTTGCGTACATCCTGAACATAAGGAAAAACATGGTGAGTAAAATAATTACAAAAGCATAATATTACTGATTGTGACACAAATACAATCCTCACTTGAACAGTTTTCCTTCAGAGATAAATGTTTTATTGTCCCACTCGTCCTGATCTGGTGCAAACACTTCCCCAAGCACTGCTGTTGACCATTTTCCTGTTGAGATAAATTATAATAAATCTGCATTTAATTTTTGCTTTTGGGCGCACTTTATATTCCACAGCTTCATTACTGGGATAATTATTTTCAGATTCCCGCATAATTTGGTGATGGCTATGATCCAAGATTCTTAAAACAGTGCAAAGCCTGCCACTGATTTCTGCCACTTCTGGAGAGGTGAGTACACCATGGATGTCACAGAAAGGCATGAAGGCCAAGCACAACCCAATACAGTGCAAGATACATGAATATAACTCCATATGAAATTCTGAGAAGTTAAAAAAATTAAAATTAAAAAAAAAAAAATCATCATAATATTCAGGGGTGAAAACCACAAACCATCGTTATTGCTCTGCTGTTTCTGACAGCACACAACTGGTACCCAGAGAGCGAGAGCATCTTGTAGGGTACAACCGGGAAATGGACAAGAAGCCATTAAGCTGTTTCAAACCATGGCCATTTCAGGCTCCTGTGGTTTGTCACAGAAGTGGAAGATCCATTAAAAATAGAAAAACTGTTCTAAAATAGCAAAATTAGCAGCCCAATACAGAACTACTGTAGATAACACTTACCTTTGTTACTGTAAACATAGATATCCTTACGGCCAGATTCATGGCAGTTGTCATTTTCATCACCAATTGTTATTGTTAAGGTGTTTGTGGAGCTCATAACTGGAATCCCACTATCTGTTATAACTATTGGCAGATGAAACACCTTCTGCTTTTCTCTGTCAAAGGACCTCAAAGCAGTTACAGTTGCAGTGTCATCTCTGTTGTCAGTAAGAGAAAAATCCAAAGAATTCTGATAATCTGGTGGCAATGAAAATGTAAACGGTGGCCCATTTTCCTCGCTATCGGGATCGTATGCATGAAGTAGTTTTGATGAATGGTTCATATGCACTATTTCAGGGCTCAACATGTTTTCCCAAACTACTGGCATGTATGGTGCCTCAAACCTTGGTCCGTTGTCATTAACATCAAGCAAGTTAATTAAAACTGTAACACTTCCAGTTTCAGCAGGTGTCCCTTGATCTGAAGCTTGCACAATTAGACTGTATTTCTGAATGACTTCACGATCTAGTTTATTCTCCACAATCACATGACCATGCTGGTCAATGACAAATTGCCTCATGGGATCTGAATCTGACTTTATAGAATATATAATGTTCCCATTCAAACCCGAATCCTTGTCTGTCGCTCTCACTGTGGTTACTGTAGTACCTACAGGCACATTTTCAAAAATAGGGCTTGTCTGAATAAGCTGAGAATGGAAAACTGGACTGTGGTCATTAGAGTCTTCAACTTCAATCAGGCACATAGCAGTACTAGAAAAATCAAGATCTTCCACTTTAATAGTAAGATTAAACTGTCTTTCATGCGCTTTCTCAAAATCCAATTTTTTTTTCAGTCGGATAGTGGCACATTGCCATTCTTTGTCATTCTCAATATAAAACTTCTGATCTGGGTCTCCCCTGATGATGCTGAATGTTAAGTGAGCGTTTTCCCCACCATCTGCATCTGTAGCAGACACTCGCAGAATTTCTGAGTCGATGGCACTGTTTTCGGGAATTGCCGCCTGCCACATCTCTTTTGTGAAATTAGGTACGTGATCATTGACATCTGCAATCCAGATGGTGGCAGTGCCAGTTCCTGTTAGCCCTCCCCCATCTCTTGCTTCAATGGTAAGAAAGTAAATCGCAGTCCTTTCTCTGTCCAAAACTCCCCCCGCCACACGGATAGTACCGGTATTGGGATTGATGTTAAACATGTCACTACCAAACTCATTTCTTACATTCTCTGTTATGGTGTAAGTCAAAACAGCATTCAGACCTACATTTGGATCATCGCGATCAACTGCGCTCATCTCCATGACTAATGTATCTGCAGGAGAATTTTCAAAGACACTCCCATTGCAATCATCAGGCATACATGTGAACATGGGTGCATTGTCATTTATATCCCACACATTAATAATTACATCAGCAAATCCTGTAAGTCCTTCTCCACCTTCATCAGTAGCCAATACAACAAATCTCCACAGTGCTCTTTCTTCCCGATCCAGCATCTTGTGTGCGTAAATGCTTCCTGTGTTCTCATCTATTGTGAAAATATCAGCAGCACCGTGCCCGTGCAATGAGTAACTCAAATCTCCTTCATCCACATTATCAGGATCATTTGCCATAACCTGAAGAAGTATTGAAAACAGGCATGATAATTATAAAATGATGTTACATCCTGCATGCTTATACCATCTAACAGAGCCCAAGCAAAAGTATGACATACAATTAATATGTGCATGTTAGATAGCAATTGAGAGGTGGGACAATTAAGAGTAGATAAACGTCTTTCACACTACAATAACAGTGTAGTGTATTACACTATTACAATCATCTTTTATTTTTTCATATTTATAGAGGTAATTTAACTATATTGTTCTGATAGCTACTTTAAAATGTTAATGATCTGGTTTTTAGGATCACAAATGATCCATTCTGCTTATCTTGCTTACTATATTTTTATAATTATTTTTCCATAGAAGTGCATTTCTCTTCTTCAACTGACAAAAATATTCAGTAAAACTACAGTACATTAATATATATGTGTTGCATTATTATTCACATAATTGTACCAGAGCAAACCGTGCTCTTTCATTGAAATATTACAATCTCTGGAAGCACATGAAGTGCACTACCTGAAGCACAAAGACTGGTAACCCATCCAGTTCTTCAATTATACTTCCATAGTACTCATTGATAGAGAAAACTGGAGACTCATCATTTTTATTCATGACACTGATGATGGCAACTGCATAATCTTCCCATTTCCCATCAGAAGCCAACAAGTGGATCTCATACATTTTTGTTTCTTCATAATCCAGTGGCTGGGAAATAAAAATAGCTCCCGTTTCTGGTTGTACACCAAGCACCCCTCCTGTGTTTCCAGCAGTGATCTGATAACGTAACTTAGCATTTGTTCCTGTCAATTAACAATAGTGTCAGAAAAAAAACACAATTTCTTGAGATACATTAAAACACGGGACGTTGAAATGAAGCACAACTCATATTATAACTGATGATTTTTGGTAGTATAGTTCAGTGATATTTTAAAATCTGCAGCTATGCCTGACTACTTACCCAGAACTTCAGTTTCAGATATGACAATGGGTATCAAAAAACCAAAACCTTAGTTTACTGGGACATAAAAATGTACTCATTTGCTAAAAATAAAAAATAAAAAAGTCTCAAATTTATACTGGCACAGAAATCATTCCCCATCATCCCACATTAGTGCACTGCTTCATAAAATAGGACTCACTTGATTTATGACTCCATTATCAACTAGCATTCACATGTGATCAGTTCACACTCCAAGAAGTTTTCAAATCTAAGACATCTTCCTTCCTAACACCATTAAATATCTCCTGGTGTGCTGAAATTAACTCATTAATATTTTATAAGCAGCTATGGGGAATTCCAATGCTTTACCTTCATCTTCATCATTAGCACTGACTGTAATGACAGTTGAGCCCACATCCTGATCCTCATCCACATTCACTTCATAGACACTTTGAGTGAAGACAGGTTTGTTATCATTCACATCAGTGATAAAAACACGCACATAAGCTGTGTCTAGAGAAACAAGAAACAAGAGATTAAAATACTCAGCTGTGCCACTTCTGTCAGCTACAATTCCTTAAACTGTCTAGCTGCACATTAAATGAAGACTAATACGTAGACAATAAAGAAACAAACCCTTAGGGTTGAGGACAATATATATATATACCAATATATATATACCAAAAGCACTTGGATATCAAATGAATCTCACATCCAATTTGCTTAAAGAGATAATACATGAATAATTGATGCCTAATACGGCAATTGTACAGTTTTAAGTCATAACTTCTTGTCCTTAAGCCACAAAAGTCAAACTAAGTCTTTATTTAGGCACAGCTGTAAACTGAGAATAAGATTTTCTGTCTCAAACTTTCCTTCCTTCATACTTCATAATTAGTTCTTGAATGAATACAGTGGTTTAAGAAACTTCTTCATGACCCAAACAAGGTCTGTATTCTATGGATGCGTGCATCTCTGCTAGACAGAAAATACTCTTTGAACTTTAACTATGAACCCTTATTCTTCTTTTAGTTCGAGAACAAAAACCCTGCTTGACCATCACAGTCATCATTTTAACAATTCCTTTCAGTTCTCTGGTAGACAAAATTTTTTTTAAAAAAAAAGAAAAGAAAAAGGGAAATTAAATGTTAATCTTGCATTTCAGAGCTTCTGTTTTCAGATACTAACCCAAGCAAAATCATGCTTGTCACAGACAACTGTTTCTTACCAGAATTTGGCCTCCCATGTTTTCCAGGTCGAGCTGATTCAGAGCCATCAACTGACTCAACTTCTAAAAGATAAGATCCCTTCTTCTCTCTGTCAAACACTGAGGCAGTGTATACTGAGCCTGTCTGTGAGTCCAAGCGAAAACATGTATAGTCTCCACTATGGTCATGCAACAGAGAATACGTTATCTAAAGGATTAAAAACAAGATGTTAATCTATACTTTTCTTTCATTGGATAGATCATAACTGAAGAAGTACTTAAAGAGAGGAAGACTGAGAACTGGCTGAGAACTTGAAAAATAAAGAAAATAAAGTAAATATGCAAGTTTGAGAAATCTCTAGGTTAAAGTCAATTAACCTGAAATAAACGTGTCTGATCGGTTAATGAGTTCACTAGCACATTTGCACAGTACTTGCGCGACAGCATTCAAACTTAGCTAAATATTCCAGAAACTAACATAACAGCCATGCGTGAACTCAATTTGCTCACTGCTACGGACTGCATTCTCATTTCTATATTTGTATGTTTTGATGCACTTGACTTCAGCTTTCATTTTTGCTCCCCAGAGAGAAATAAGTTTGCTTCCAAGGATGTGCCTATTTTAGATTTCTAAAATCAGTAGTGAGCGCTTCCCACAGTTTACTACTCACAAAAGCATTTAATAACCTTACTTTTTCATTAATTTGTCCAATCACATTTTAGGTCTGCATAGACCTTTCAAAACCAGAGCATCCAATAGCAAGGAATTTTTCACCTGAATTACATATTATATAAAGAAATATTTATTGCTTTCTATCTCATACCTACTAATATATTTGCATTTTTCACATGGCAGGAAACACATCATTTACGAATTTTATTCCATCTCATGCTTCCATAGTAGTCATCCCTTTTCTAGGCTGAGGACTCCTACTCTATTTAGTCATTGTTTAATATTGAAACTATATGACTGTACATTTCATTACATAAAACACAGATCCCCACTTGCTTACCTCACCATTCTGACCAAGGTCAAGGTCGGTGGCAGAGACCTGAATGACAAATGTCCCAATATCAGCTCCCTCTGTTACTGAGGCTTCATAAATAGATGAGGTGAAGAATGGGACATTGTCATTGACATCTAAAGCATCAGAAAGAGCACATAAAGAAGAAAACATAAAACAGAGTAAAAAATATATATTATTAATTAATTAATTTAATTAATTAAGATTATGTGATCAAAGCATTTACACACCTGTTACATTAATATAGATCGTAGTGAATGCTGCTAGAGGAACTGCAGCAACATTCTGTGCTCGAACTCTCAGCAGAAAGTTCTTTGTTGTTTCATAATCCAGTAGCTCAGCTACCAGGATTGAAGCAGAGCCATCATCTCTGTTTGGAGTCAAGTAGAAACGAACTGGCATGTTGGTTTCTGGTACAAGTCCCTCTTCTAGGTTGTAAGTCACACGAGGATCTCCAAGGGGAGAGGTCGCTTTGATTCTCTGCACAGTTCCAAGAATTTGAATACTCAACAAGTTTGTATGTACAGTAACATTTCTAAAGGATTCACCAACTCTTCTAGATGCTCAGCTCTCAACTGGAAACAGTAAGACAAGTCTTGCTGGTTATCAAATCCTAACCCTTCCTGACACATCTCCAGGCACAAACAGCTGCGCCCAAAGGCTACCAGCCACTACAGGTTTGGTTCTTCAGGATGTTATCCTAAACAAGCACATTCAGATACTCTAAAGCCTTATAAACAAACAAGTGTGTCCCAAACTTACCAAAACTGATGCATCTCGTGTAGTATTCTCTGGAATGACAACTTCATAGCTGTCTCTTTCCCACTGTGGAGGCTGGTTTTTTGCACTAGTAACAGTTACCACAAGTTCAACTTTACTGCTCCTATTGCCTCCATCTGTAGCAATAATATCTCGAATTATAGATGACCTCTGAACAGTAAAAAGGGGTTCATTACAGAGGGTTTTGATTAGGGCTCAGGTGAGCTTTTTTAGCAAAGTAAATGAATATGCGAAGTTAAAGGCATACTTAAAATCTGTGCAAAAGAAAAACATCCACAAACAGAAAGAAGACTTCAGAATATGAAATAGGTACAAGGCTGCTAACAAAATCGATTTTCTTTACTCAGTACTGTTGGTAAATACTACTATTTATCTCAATAAACGTTAGCAAATTTCAGCACACTAAGTTTAAAGCAAACAGCGTGAGACTTAAGTTTAATTTAAAAATGATATATTGACCCTTTAAGGTGAAGGGATAGCATAGCAGTAAAGAAAAAGCAACGACCTCAGTTCCTCCTATGCCATATCGAGAAGGCCAGTTTAAAATGAAAATAAGCACCATACCTGAGATATGGGTTGGTTAACAAATATCCAGCCACTAGTGGGATTAATTTGTAAATAATCTGTTTCTCCATCTGCTATGGAATATGTGATGACAGCATTAGAGCTGTAGTCATCGTCATGGGCTGTAACACGGAGAAAGCTGGTCCCAACTCTTGTGTCCTCTCTCAGGAAATCTAATGGAAGGAAAGGATTTTTCAGACTAATATTTCGAACTGATCATCAGTTCACCAAAGTACCATGAACATCTTACTACAAAAACATGAGGAAATACTGAAGTAAAAGTGTATGGAAAATATAGCTTTATCTTCCTTGGAACAATGCCTGTAAAATCAAACCAAATATTTTCAATTGCTCTTATCAATCCACAGCTATGGGGAACATAAATTCATATTATCATATTCATAACTTGGAAATCTTATTTCCCACAATAAATTACTTTTTTTTTTTTAAGTGTTTAAAAAAATACTAAAGGACACATTTTGGGGGATGAAATACAAACAAACAGAATTTCAGAAAAGGACCACAATATCAGAAACTACTTTCTATGATTTGTATATTTTAATTAATTGAGAATATCAATCTTTGTTGGGTTTTTTTTTATGAATAGGATCCTTGCCTCTGGGTGTTTTCCATAAATGAGCAGGATTTTGTGAACAACCAGGAAGGAAAGGTAAAACAGCAAATAATGCAGAATGATAAATATCAATCAAATGGGAAAACGTATGACCAAAAGAAAAAAAAAACATTAATCAAGAAACAAACAATTCAGTTACTGCTCAGTGCTGCAAATCACACGGTCTTACACATCTGTGCAGTGCCACAGACCCAATGCACTCAGAAAAGCACAGATAGTGAAACAGCAGTCGTTCCAAGGAATTTTCCCATAGCACTCACACAGGCCTGTTAGCCAAGGTTGTGCTGGTTACATTGCACATCATACAGAATGACAATTCTGCAATTAAGCTAAGTGCATTTCTGGCTACAATCACTGCCAACACTGACAAAATCCAAAAATCTTAGACATCAGGTAAGCTCACAGTCAAGGCACTGAAACGCTATCCAATGACTCTCAATTACATTCATAGCGGGTGTTCTCAAATCTGGGATCATTGTCATTTTGGTCCAGAATGATAACATTTATCTGACATATCCCAATGAGTGGTTCTGCTGCCTGGTCTGTTGCTGTCACAGTGACAGGATATTCCCTCTGCTTTTCTCGATCAAATACCTGAACAGTTGTCAGAACTCCTGAAAACAAATTAAATACCAGAGTTAGAATACTATGCATCTGAGAACACAATATTCAGATGTTTATTTAACCATCAACAAATAAATTGAGATACAACCCAATAGGTTAAATACAAGTATAACGTGAATTTTAGGTTTAAAGCTTCAGTCACAAGACTTAACAATCTCAAGAACTTCAATTGCTCATGCAGACACAAACTAAATACACGCTTACATCTTTGGCTCACAAGAAAGGTAATATCAGACTACTTTAAGAGATGAAGTTTATAAAAATGATTTATTTTGAAGCACATAAGGGATATAAGACATGTCTCACACGTTCTATCCTCTGAAAGTTTCACCTGAATTTAGTTTTGCCCTTCTGAGAATTTTAGTCTCTTGGCCTTTTGTAAGACTATTCTATTGGATGTCATTGATAAGCCATTAACAACATTGCAAGATAAGGTGCACTAAAAATTGGTATTTCTTTTTAATTTGTTTACAAAGCCATACAAGCTATTTTACACAGCAGAACTTCCACATTTCAAGGAAAATATCAGACCTAGCTCAGCATTTGATAAGAAACTACATTTCATGGAATTAATAGAGCTTGTATCTTGCCTGCTGTAAAAAAATTCAAAAACAGACTTTGTGATGCTCATTATTTCAGCTAGTTTTCCATCAGTGTTAACATCTGTCAGTATCAGTTCTGCCATTCACTTTACCTGTGTCAGGGTGAATTCTAAATGCTGGTAGGACACCATCTCTGTGCATCAAGCCATATTTCACTATACCATTGGCTCCTTCATCAGCATCAGTGGCTTCAACTTGCAGTACAGCTGTTCCTGAGGGTTGGTTTTCCAACACAGAAGCATGTTCCCTGTAATAATGACACTACAAAATAATAAAATAAAATAAATCAAGCACATATCTCTCCATTTGACTTAAAAGATATACTAGATAGAAAACAACATAACAAAAAACACTATTTAGGCACGTTTCTTAATTTACACATTTCACTTTGCTCTTTTGTGGTTATATAAATCAACAACTACCAGTTGGTTAAAATATTAGGACAGAAAGTACAGCTACCTGTACTTCCAAATGCAAACATATTTCTACGTTAGCAAAAGCCTTATAAAAAAGAGCGCATACATTTGCCCAAACCACACAGCTGCTCTGGTCAAACATGGCCTTCCATACAAAGTAAGACTGCAAAGAACAGATTAATGATGATCTACAAAATCTATACAGTCACTTCCCAAAATATGCAACATTTTCCACTAACATACTAGCCATCAGCATGAAACTAAGTTTGTAGACAACAGAATGTTAATAACAGTGAATATTCAGAAAACACATTCAAGCATTTATTTTTCACAGTACTTAACCATTTAAGATAATTCACTATCTTCTTTCGCTTCTTTCATCAGTTCCAGACACAAATTGACCAGAAGCCCTAGAGTTGTTCTAGAATGTTTTGTCACAAGTCCACTGGACAGATACAGCTAATCCATCCCTCCTCATGTGTCATACTGAAGCCCCAAAAGGTATTCACTAGACCCTATCTTCTAAAATGCCAGAGATGATGTGGGGTTCAGGAAAAGAGTGCTGATAAGCTGCTCAGCCACAAGATAATAACAAAGCACATGAGGCTCGGGAAAGAGATGTGAGAGATGGAGAAGATCAGGGCATCAAGAAGAGAGAAAAAGTGGATCACCTCTTTCATTAGCCATATGCTGTTTCACTTGCAGTGACAACAGTCTTAAACATTTGCTACCCAGTCTAATGCACATCACCTAGTCTCATATTTGTACCTTCTGAAAGACTGGTTTGTTGTTGTTGACATCATCAATTTTCACAATAACCTGAACAGTACTTGTAAGAGAATGGGGCCCTCCCGAGGCGTTATCATCTGTAGCTGTGACATTAAGTACATACTCTGTCCCCTGCAGCTTTGGAAATGGGCTTGAACGAAGTCTAACTAGCCCTGTAAAGACAACAATAGGTTGTATTTTTTTATTTTTGGTACATTAACAGATTACTGTTTCTCTTCTCATTAGTAAGCAAGACAACAGCCATTCTGATTTACCTACTTAAAAACAAACCTCATGGCTGCTATTTCTATGGTTTAATTTCTATGGTATCTTTACTGCAGTCTGATATTGAAACAAAGTTAAGAAGTACAACAACAGATTTGTCTGCAAGTATGCCTACAGAGCGGAAGGAGACACCAGCTACAGCTCAGCTGGTTCATTTTCTTTAGTGCATCTGTTTCCACCAAAAAATACCCAAAAACATTGTGGCAGACTTCTTTACCTGCAATCACATTTTCAGGAATCTGAATCTAACATTAACATGGCAAAGTACAGTTTGAAATGAAATCAAAATCTCATGCTAAGTGAACTCTAAAAGATAAAGAGTTGAAGCAGCTCTCTCCTTCATATATATTCAATGTCTTCAGAATATGCTTTGAAAAACATTCACTCAGATTTTGACTTCAGTTCATAACACAGGTATAATACAGAGTAGTTTCAAACAAAGCAAACAGAGCAAACAAATCTCAGTTTGAAGGATTGTACCAGCTGTACTCAGATGCTGCCTGTTCATACTTTTCTTTGTTGTCTGCTTTCATTTGCTGTAGCAGTGAAGAGCTAATACATCATTACCCTTCTTAGGGTCAATAACGAAGTTTCCTTTTTGATTCCCAGAGGGAATATCATAGGTCACGCCATCTCCGTCAGGGTCAACAGCATTGACTGTAGCTACCAATGTATTTGGGCCTGCATCTTCAGAAACAAAGCTCCTGTAACTGTTAAACAAAATTATGATCGTTTATGCAATTTAGACAGAAAAAAAAATACACACAAGACTTCTACTAAGTGTATAAAGGGTACTGCAGAGATCTCTGAATTATTACTGTAATTACACTACTAAGAAATATGCTACTTTGTAACAAAACTAAACGATAGCACTGATGACTTATCCAACCTTCCATATCTCATGTCTTTCTGTGGTTACCACCTGTAGATTCCATTGTAAACTTCCAGCAGTGTTGATGCTTTCACACTTAGCTTCACAAGGTTTGGGCTAAACCCAGAACTTATTCATTTATTTTGTTCATCTAAGTTATATAATTAACAGAATCAAAGCAAATATTTACTAAATTTAAAAACACTGTCTATATAGCATACGTATAGCATATTCTGTTTTTGAGACACGTTGTCAAAGTAGCTTCAGTGCAACCTTTGCAGCAGCAGGACAAAGATCAGATCTGGGAGTATGTGCATAATGTCAGTTTTACAAAAATCTCTCCTCAGGACCAGGCACACCATGGACACTGTAAGCTCTTAAGAGGCATTATCAGCCTAAGCTTAATGCTCTCAGTTGTAGAAAAGCCTTCTGCTTTAGCAAAATCCCAAATACTTCTTATTTTCTCTGACTGGATTGGGTGTAGGCTAGGCTAAGCATACAACAGACCAGCCTATGGTGGATATCCCAAAGCTCAGCCACAACAGTGAGTTACAGCTGGCTCTGTCCAACAGCAGATAAAATACATGGGCATGATTGCACTCAGAAAAATCACGTCTGCTTATGGGCTCACTCCCCACATTTCATAGCAAATACAACCCTCGAGTCCTCGGCTGTTACATAAAATAAGTTACTCTGACACTTACATATAATTATGCAGAGAACAGCATAAAACTCAAAGGAAAAGGAGACAGATGCACAAAAAACCTCTCATTTGTATTTGCTGTCCCAATAAGGGATTTCACCACAACATTTTCAGTGACAGCTTTTTATTCCCCCCCAGTTTAATGTGTGATGAAGTAAAAGAAGTAAATTATTCTGGTTTAGCTCAACCACAACCCTAGTACACTACCTGAGCTTCTTATCTGGAATGCAAATGACAGCAATTCTGATAATTGTGAAAATGAAATGCAGGGACAGAGGAGTTCAAGTCAGCAGAAAAGGTCTCTTAAAAAGCAGAAAGTAGAAACTGGCAAAATGAGAGTAGGTGCTTTAAGGAGAACTGATGAAAAAAAGGTTCACGGAAAAAAATCATAAATTTGCCCTGGATTGTAAATCTATTTGAACAAAGGGCAGAAAGGACAACATCATCGTCTTGGTTTGTATTAGCCTTGCAGATTGGTCTCTCAACATGAGGCAATTTGTGGGTGATGAATTTCTCTTACAGAAAACTTCAGCTACATTCAGCTACTTCCCAAGTTGCCACAATCCATATAGTTGACAAAAGCTACCCATTGTGTATGCAGGAAAAAGCTACTTAAAATGCAGCAGACTGGAAGCAATTGCTGCTTGCTTATTTAGAAACCGACAAGGAGATCAGCCAAATCACAGAATCATAGGGGTTGGAGGGACCTCAAGAGACCATGGAGTCCAACCCCCTGCTACACCGGTTCTGCACAGCAGGTCACCCAGGCAGACATCCAGACGGGTCTTAAACTTTGCAAAGTAGATGAACAGAAAACGATTAATTGGTAGGATATTACTGTAATTTCATTTTGAACTGATCTAAAACTACTTAGAAGAAATGCAAGCTCTGTCAAAAGAGACTGTCTAGATACCATCCCTATCTAAATATATGCACAAGTCTTTTTTCTTCAACTGTAAGAGGGTCTCTGCTGTCAGTCTAACTCTGAAACTTGACTGAACCTAAGCCAGTTACCATCCTATAATAATCAGTCTTCTGACTAAAACAACAACAACAACAACAACAACAACAACAACAAACAGTAACAAACAAGAGATTTAGGAATATATATTTACATCGCCTGGGAAAACTCAGGAGCTTCATCATTTACGTTTGAAACATGGATCCTAACAGTTGCTGTCCCAGTCTTTGGATCTTCCCCTTTATCCACAGCCATAATTATGAACTCATAAAGATGGTTAGGTCGTTCATAGTCCAATTCTCTCGCTGGGAATATAGTACCATGAGAAGTAATACTGAAGTCTGGACTCAAAGCGTAATACAATATTTCAGCATTTTCTTTTGAATCACAGTCAGTGGCTGTCACTGTTAGAAGAGAAGGACACTATGTAGATCACAGTCTACGAACCGGAATGTGAAGTACTTTAACAAGAGAATTAGTGCATAATAGAAAACTGTAATAGCATTGCCTTGGCATGTAATGCTTGAAATAATTTATAAAAACTGTGCTATACTCTATGCTTTTACTTAACCAACCTCTCAAAGTTATAGGGGGATGGAAAAAACACACATTAAGGACCCTGACTGAATTAAGCCACTAGATCTTGCTTTTGAGGGATGTAAAGAGTCCAGTATGACCAAGAACACGTTCCTACACAGAGCCATATATACTCACGTCCATCTGATATATACCATTGACCTGAGATCACTTGGACAGATTAGAGTCTGTGTGATTAAAGATAAAACACTTACATATAGTACTTAGCAGATACAAATGAAAATAACGAGCTCATCAGATCCCACTCAAAACCTAGAAAAATCTAGAAACTCTGTCACCAGAAGAGTAATTGACAGGCTACCATCACAGGCAAAATCACTGTGTAAAACAATAGGAGATTATAAAATCCTATTTACTAGGAAACATCCTATTTCTGTGGTTTAATTTCCCTTTCACCATCAAGATTTATAAAAACTTTGTCTGTGGGTGAAAGACTAATATAAGGCACTTCTACTCTGGTTAACTGACATCAATTTGCTTTATTGTCAGGGTCTGCTTATTTCTGTATTAACATTCTCAGTATAAGATTTTTGCACTCTACATAATATCCAGAATATCATCCTTTAAAGCTTAATTTGTAGATTATGTTGGGGAGAAGAAAAATGTTTCTCCCAAGCATCCTATGCTACCTAATGCAAGCCCATGCATAATTTTTAGATGGGCAAAGAAGGTGAGCTGCTTTGTCTATAATTATTGATGTCAAATTATTCTCTTTTCAAAAGAAAAATGTTGTAAGATCGCCACAATAAGCCTGCTGCTATCATAATGACCACAGCTGAAGTCTTGTTACACCAAAATCCCATGAAGACAACCTGTTTCCTTCATGTCTTGTCCTCTAAAATTGTTTGAGCTGTGGCAGTAATAAATAATTGTGAGCAATTCTAGAAGATGCCAAAGCGCTGTGACTTGCCCCATCCCGAGGCTTTCTTAAGTGAAATCTAACTCGTGGAGGGGAGAAAAACATTGATACTGATTGTAACAAATGGTTTAGAAAGTACTAACCTTGTAGAAGTGCAGTAGTCATAGTAACTGTTTCAGGAACGCTGACTTTGCTGTAAATGGACTGATGGAATTCTGGAGCACAATCATTCACATCAGTGATTACAACCAAAACCTCAGTGGAAAGAGAGAGCGTTAAATGGCATCCAAGTGAAACAAGGTTACAACTCCATTGCTCTAGAAATACTGGATGGAAGAATTTGCTGAGATCTCTGGAAGCTGTAGCACATAGGAAAACTCATTTTTTTCATATTGCTCTTTTCCTGCTGAGAACTGCTTCAATATTAAATTCTACATTTGGAATTATCAAGTCCTAGCCCCCACAGCAACATTTCCATTCATATTTTCATCTCCATTGATTATTTCCTACCATTAACTGAAATGGAAATAGACTGTCTGCTTCCAAAGCATCCTTTTGCATTACCTCCTAATATTTCTATTATTTGTAACATCAAAAATTCTACAGGTGCACGTAAAACTGACTTTAGGCTAACTATATTTGTAAAATCATAATAGAATCTTCTTTCAAGTCATATTCTATCACTCTTCATCTTGTAGTGTCAATGGAAACTATTGGTCTCTGGTGTGCCACAGCCACTGTTTGTCACACTAAAATACTCTGTGTCCTCAAACTTGTTCCTAATAATTCTATCTCCTGCTCCTTTGGTGGTGTACACTTTATGTGCTGCAGCAGGAAGAAGTGTGATATTACACAGATTTCCAAACTCAGAGAATCCTGAATTCAAACAACAGTGATAACTGTATTTAGAAATATATTTGCTGTCGAACAGCTTTCTGACAGAGCATGAACTGTCAGCTTTCGCTATGAGTTTTTATTACCTCCTCTCTTTACTATTTCACTTAGTGTTCTCAAAACAAAATTTTATTCCCATTTTGTTTTGTCGTAAATCGGAATATTTTCAAATATGCATCAATTTAGGATTAAAACAAAGCCTCACATTTTCCTTGGCTGCATCTACCACCACACCTTTTTGGGTAAAGCCTATGACCTACGATGGAATGGCATGACTGGTCCCTAAAAAACAGCTTTCTCAGGATGTCTATCAGGAGTTAAACCAGTCCTCCTTACCTACCTAGAGATAAAAACGACTTTAAACATCAATAGGGAATCTGTACAGAGACTAGGAAGGACTCAAGAAGAACACAAAAACATACAGACACATAGAACACCGGAAATAAACGCCTACCTCAGCTGCACCACTGAATTGTTCATTTTCCTCTGCTCTGACCAAAAGAAGGTACTGGCGCTGGTCACTCTCATAATCCACGCTCCGCGTTAAGCTGATATCCCCTGTTGCCTGATCAATGCTGAACAGACCACTTGGATTGGTTGGCAAAGTGTAGCTCAGGGATTTGTTTTGATATGATACAGCAGTGACTCTAAGAAAGCTGCAATTAAAAAAAAAAAAAAATGTCTCTTAAGCATGTAATAATTCAACAGTGAAAAATACGGCAAAAATACTACACATCAAAACCAGCTGCAACCCCGTAGATCTGATTAGAGCAATACGTGCTGACAGCTGTACCTGAACTCCAAATTCAAACATTTTGTAACACAGGATTTCTATTATCTTGAGATTAAACAGAAAAAGATAAGACTCTTGCAAGCTGAGCACAGTAAGGATTAAAAACAAAGAAACAGAGGACTTCATTTTTGCAGCAACTGAATTTTCCTACTCTACCTTTCTTATCAGGTGGTGATGATTCTAAGGCAGGAAAACCTAAACATAAAATGCAAAATATTCCTTTTAATAATGATAGTATGGTAAATTTGCTGCTATAGTCATTCTGCTCTAATGTTTTAGACACCTGCCAACAGGGAAAAGGCAGCCACTGGCCATGTGCCTGTAGCAGTGCATGCAGAACCACAAGGTTTTAGCTTATCTGACACTTTTTCCCATAGATGTGCTTGAAGTCTTCAAATGGGAAATGTAGTTGCAGCATGAAGTAAAAGAAATACATTATAAAATAGTAATTGTTACAGGGTTTAAAGCAGAACACTAATTCATCAAATGTTCATTGCCTTATTGTGAAATCTCTTAGGAGAAAGGATTCCATCTCCCAGAAGAGCCCTGCAACACCTGAGACCCACTGACAACTTCATTCAGAAAGACAAAGCTCAATTTGTCTGAACACTTCTGTCCTTTCCTTTTTTCATGCTGCTGCCTTGTAAATTCCCTCAGGTGCAACTCTGAAACACTGCAAAAGGTTGCTGTAGGCCACTTTCTTGCTTTATTCTTCTTTCTGTTGTCTCGCAGCCAACTTAAGCCAACACAAGACCATATTCCTGCCAATAGGAATTACTTTGCTCTCCTTCCCTCTCTCCACCCCAGCTGCATGTTCATGCCACCTCTCCTCTCCTCCTGTCAGCACAATCACAAGGCTCAGCTGTGAGCACATCTAACAACCCAGCCGAAAACTCTCTGCTTTTTCATTCTGTCTTTCCTCGGATCAGCCTGCCAGCTCAGCTAATATATTAGAGCTAATGCTGGACCAAAGGAAAGGTTTGGTAATGCTCCTTGTCAGCAGCAGTCTTAAATCAACCTACACTTGTGAAACCCAGCCCTACAAAACACAGCACATGACAGCAGCTCTGTTTTCCTGCAGTTGGTCTAATTTAGATACAAAAACTTCAGGATTCCACAGTGATTTTCAGGACTGCTTCTGGTTAGCACACAACAGAAAAGCACTTTCACTGGGCACACCATTCACATTAAAACCTCTTATGGCATAGTAATAACCATAACCAACCAAATACTGAATTCCTTTTGGATATTATGCAAATTGACAAAGCAATTAATCTCCTATCATTATAACAGGTGTGCAAGCCTATTTTTAAACAGTGATAAAAAAGAGTTACAAAGAATTCTATTATTTTTCATCCTCATTGAACAGCAGATACCTGTTAGGTATTCTGGCATTACACACCTCTTTAATTTCTTTTATGCATGTGCTAAATAAATTTACTGCAGTTTTAAAGAAAAACATTATTATTTGCTATTAACAACTGATGATTTTTTTTTTAATCTTGACAAACCTCAGACACTGTATAACTGTTGTAGACTGAACAGTACAGTACAATAGTACAGATAGAAACAGAGCTGACTAAGTTGAAAGGCCATACAAGGGAGATGTTTACTGGCAAAAAAAGTATTCTCAATTCAACTGCAGAAGGAAAAAGTTTGCCCTGATACCAAAAGAATCTGTGAAAGATGGAACTAAGCATTCAGGTGGGCCTCCATTGCTAACACTTTCTATGCTTGGAAACATTTGGATGCACATAGTTAGCCAACGGATAGAGAAGTAAAATGACAAGTTTTGCAGCATCTTCATTTTCACTCGGTTTGTCACCGTGATTGATGAAGACAGCACAGACAGCCCCTTGTTTTTTCCAACTTTCATTTGGTGGAGAATCTACTTTTCCCAGTGCTGACACATAGAACTGACACACACTTTCATGCCAAGACAGCTTCCTTTGCGATGTAATGCTTTTAATTTGAATTCTGCATTTTGTTTGAAAACTAAGAGACAATTCTGCTAATACTTTCCTCATTGTTCAAAATCAAGAAATCACGCTTATTCATCACCACTGTTCAGTGTAAAACGGTGACTAAAATACATCAAATGAATGTAATCACTTCAATTAAAATATCTAAATTAATATTCACAGTATCTAGGATTCACAGACAATAGTGAGGCTTTGGGGAGATCAAGCAGATGTTGAACTAAGAACGTAATATCACCACACTACTTTTTCCTGTTACTTACGATTTTCTTTCTGCCATACTTTCAGGAACATAAACCAAATATGATGTGTTGGTGAACTGTGGTGGTCGAAAGCCAGCAATTACAGAAACAGAGGCTGGAGACCCTTTGCTTCCAAGTTTATCTGCTGCCAGCACGGTCAGCACATACTCCTTATTCCTCACTAATGGCAAGCCTGTTGTTTTGATCCAGCCCGTGTCCCTCTCAACCTGAAATCTGCCTTCTCCACCTAGGAAGAAGAGTCACAAACTGCTGTCAGCAAGAACAAACATTTTTATTTGATTAATACTGAGAACAGGGAATCAATTCCTGAGTTGGTTTTGTCTTAGAATTAATATTCACGGAAAAAATACAAAAAGTTTGTTTTGAACTCACTAATTACAGGGATGATTACATTTCTAAACTGTATTTTACTTTGTTAGACGTCAGCCTTCTTTACCCTCCAATATTTTGCTGTTATTTGATGCTGAAATATCCCTTTGAAGAAAATACCCTGCCAGGGCATGCTCTGGTCAAGAGGAACAGATTGCCTCTGGAGTGGTATTCCCACTGCCTTTCTGCTTACACAACTCTGAACTGAAGTTTCTTTTAAGTGCCCCAGTTAAGAAAATTATGAGTGAATCTGTAGCAGCTTTGCAAAGCTAAGGTGCCCAGATCCTTAAGAATTTCTTTGAAACTGACCAGAAGCACAACTTCCACAAGGAAAAAGGAACATCAGCTTCTTCCAACCAAACCAGAAAGGTGCTGACTATGGCTACCACTGCTGCTCCTGTGCCCAAGCCCCGTGGTACTGCAGTGCTACTCCTGTGTCCACTGCCCTCACAGGCAACAATATGGTCAGGAACCCAACTTTGCAAAGAGAACATGCTTCCAAACTGACCAGTCTGTCCACACACTCTACAAGTTTATCTTTCTCACCCTCAACACCGAAGGCTTGTAAACTTTTTTTTAAGTAGGAAAGGAAGGTTTTCCACTAAAAGTAAGAAGACAAAAATGTCACAATCGTGAAGCTTACTACAAACGCAGAAGCGAGGTTTAAATTTACCTTCCAGGAGAAAATATTCTACGGTTCCATTGACCCCTTCATCCACATCCACAGCCAGCAGCTTATATACTTCAGTTCCCTCTGTAGCTTGGGGAGAAACCACAGCCAAGAATGGGAAGGGTTCCATGGCCCATTCAGGTACGTTGTCATTCACATCCATCACAGTAAGTGTTAAGTGCAACAAATACCAATCTTTCCCTAGCAGCCAAACAGAAATGAAGAAATACTTAGCTACACAGCAGCATGCACAGTAACAAACGCATCCTGAGGATATAATGTCTGCAATATTGTTGGCATGCGATCCAGAAAAACCTTTTGGCTCTTCTCCTACAGTCACCCACATACAGACATAATGGGAAAAAAAATAAGCACAACTGCTGCCAAACTGCAAGATCGGAGTGACTTGTTTTACTTCCTAGCAGTATTTTTTCTTAGGAAAGGTCACACATCATTAAATTTTACAAGTTTGAATGTGTGTTTTCTGAAAGTGTGCTACTAGAAAAAAAATAAAGGTATGTTTTGTATATTCAATGATTACAGCAATTCTGGATTTTGAAAATAATTAAGTATTTGTTGTCAGAAAGATTATAACTAATTTACCATAAGTAATGAATTTCCTAGATAAAAAGATCACTGAAGTTGTAATACCGTTTTCACTTCTATTTAAGATTAAAGTAAAAAATATAATTATACTGCCAACAGAGAATGCAACAATTCCAATCTCCAGAAATCAACAAAATTTTAAATTAAAAGTTAATTTAAAAAAATTTAAAAAGCTAATTAAAAATTAAAAGTTGAGAGAAAAATTCATTTTTTTGTATTTGCTATTACACCAATCAGTGAGCACAGAATTGCTCCTGATTGTGCAATAAACAGTAGGGAAGCATCATTGAAAAAGTGACAAAGAAGAAAAATATCAGTCTGGAACAACACTGCATGTGAAGCCCAAGTTTCCAACAAACAGAAATTGCCTCATTATAAACATACCTTCTTCTCTGCTTGCAGGTTCTGTTAAAACACACATTAAAAAAGAAGCCAGAAGGAACCTCAAAAGAGCATTCCAGAACCTGGATGTACAATACAACAGCATGGTTATTCTTTCCCTATTCTAACCTAGGAAATGAAACCAGAGACACAGTACATGAAGTCCCAGGACAATAAGTCCAGGAAACCAGAAGAAAATGCAGGGGAGGGAATGTGCTCAGTGCTGGTCTGTGTCTAAGGCCAGCATGACCCAGAATGAGAAGAGCTCCAAATGAAAAGTGCCAAATCAGAAGATCAATGTCTGCTCAAATTCTTGGATGATCTTAGTTTAAAAACAAAACAAAACAAAACAAAACAAACAAACAAACAAAAAACCCAAACCACCTAAATGCAAAGGGGAAAAGCTAGTGTCAAAATTGTCCAACTTTTCACAAAGGAACAGACCTTACAGAAGTTGTCATGAGTTTACAAATACCCACTATTACCTTGGTTTGCCTGGGGATACTGCAGGCTTCAATAGCAAGCACTAAATCAGAGTTAAGAACCTTCAAAAATCTTCCTCTGTAACAGAAATATCTACCAGGGGTTTGAGTGCCATCTCAGTAACACTGTGAGGAGTAGAAAGGCAGCCGATTTTATCTTCCTAGAATCTGGAAATCAACATCCTAATCAGCCCGCAAACTCACGTTCAAATTCTGCTTATCTTCTGAACCTGCACACATTCATTCACCAAAACATAACATCGTGATTGAAGAGCAGCTGGTTCCAGCTGAGGAAGTACACCTGGATACAAACTCCTCGCCACTTACTGTGAGTTCACTGAACATTAATATGTCGGCTCTTAATACACAATTATAGATGAGATACACCTCTTGTAAGGAAACTATGGACAACAGCATCAAGAGTGAGATTCAGCCTCAAATGACTCAATAAGCTTTACTAATCAAAAACTAAAAGGACTTGCAAATGTTTCCCCAAATACCTGCTTTTAATAGTCAATAGACCTTAATGTCATTTGTCATCTGGGCAAGATCAAAGCTTTCAGCAATATGTTGGGTACCTCTGAAACATGTGAATACTTCACAATTTCATTAGGATAGTCAGCACGAACTGTGCTGCATATAATCAAAGAGACAGGTGTAAGTGTCTCTCTTTGTCTCTCTTGACCTGTCTGTGTATCCATTGCACGTGGCCTTGCAGGTCTTACCAGTACGTTATCTACTTCCATCAATCACAGGCAATCTGATTCTCAAGCAGAAGTACTAAATAAATCATCAAAATTAGAGATTATTTCCCTTTCAGATAAAGGCAATCTGGAGGAAAATTTCTGTAAGTTTCCCCTTGACTGCATACCATATATCAAAGCAAGAACTATAACAGAACTGCACAGGACTACACTTGTCTGCACTGAGACCTACAAATGTGACCTGACAACTTGTAGAAACAACATCAGGGCGTCCAATGAAGCACGACCAGACAAGGGCTTGCCAGAGGACAAAGGATGTGATGAAGAGACTGGCATGGACAATAATGTGGAACGTATGTGTTTATAGCAGACATTAACGATTTCCAAGTATAAGAACATGAATGCGATTTGTGTAAAATATAATTCCTCATTCCAACAACTGACGCAAATAGTTAAAAAGCTTCTCATTTGTTTTAATTGTCAAGAGATATATCCTACAAAATATCCTACAAAATGTGGTCTCTTACAACTGGCATCTTTTGCAACCAACATGGTTGCTTTCCTACAGAACAGCTGTTTTTCCTGCAGAGTGCAGCTAAAACCAGATCTCCAACTAATCTTTAATGAATTATGTGAAATTCATTTTTTCCCCACGAGAGAATTAAACACTGTCATTTATGGAAATGATTTCTGATTCAACAATAGCGGAAGGAAGAGAATTCTAGAACAGCAGCTCTCTGACAGTTTAAGATGCCTCACTGCTACCCTCCAAAACAGACACCACCATCCCCAGTACGTAGCCAGCAGCTCTATTAACTACACTAGTGTGTCAATACCAGCACTGGATTGTTACATCTGCAGTAGTACATTATGATTAATAGTTGCTTATTAGTAGTATATAAGTACTACATCATGGAAGAAATAATACATTATATTCCACTCAAAATCTTAGCAGAAACAGCTTAAAACTGATAATCCTCTGCGTATTTGGGTTAAGTCCTACAGACACACAAACGGGTTCTACATAAATTATCAATTCAGAACATGGAGTGGTGACAGCACGGTGGCACTGCCTGCAACTGCACTCAGTGGCCTTGCACAGAGATCCTACATGAGGAACTGTCATAGGCCTAATCGCCTTGAAAAGAACTGCCAAACAGCGCCGTAACACACTACCAATAGGAATCTCTCAATATTAAACACCAGATACTTGATTTTCAAGCCAGGCACACTGTAGATATCTTCCACAATTTCATTCTTCAAAAAAACTCCTCCTAAAAGAATAGTACTGCTAGTTACCTTGTAGACACACATGCAGATTTTGCACTTGACATATATCCCTCCCTAACTTCAGATAACAGAAAAATGTAAATAATTGCTCTCTCACAAACACAGCCACAAGACAAAATTCAAGGCAGTTCTTGTTGCGTAGGATGACAGTAACAGTCACAGTGGAACACCTCACATTAAAAACTAGCATTTTTAAAAGCTGTACAGAAAACAATCCTGCATATTCAAATGGATCAAACCAACTTCATTTGACCAGTAAGTGTTTTCCCCCGTTCTTTTCTCCTCAGTACAATGAAAACGGGTTACATGAGCAGACTGTTCTTTACACACATTTGCAAACACCACTTACCAGTCCTTTGCAACATCAAAATTCAGCCTTCTCCCCCCCCTCTTTAAAGTTCACAGAGAAAAACAAAACTAACATTATAAACTCCAGACCAGAGGCTTTTCCTGCTTTAGCTGCTTAACTCCCTATTAGAGTCAATTCATCTCTCACCAAAAATCCTTCTTAGGGCAGCTCATTCTGACGTTCCCTCCTGTTGGAATGACTTCATTTTTATGTCAACATTACTGACAAACACCACAGAGCTGAAATTCATTCCCTATCCCCAAATCAATCTTACTAATCTGCTGCTGAACCCTCATCACACCCATCTAAAATTGCTTATTTTTCACGTGTGTCTGTGACTGAAAAAGGATGGGCACAGAAAGTATTTCATACTGCACCTTACACACACTGAACTCAGACTGCATTGGGTAACAGAACATGATAGCTCACAGAAGTTTCTGCTCACAGGAAATATACTGATATGTGACAACCCATCTTTTAACCTTCAAAGAAAAGGAATACACATTCTTCCACCAACCTAAATTGTGAGAGGGGCGGGAAGGACAGGAAGGCATTAGTGCTTAACCACAGCTAAACACAACTTCTGATGTGCAGCACTGTCTGAACCAAGCCTCAAAATCATGTGTTGAAATAGGTTGATTGCAATTCCAAACAGCGTAGGTTGGATTTGCCTCCAAACCCATCTCCCTTCACCATGTCAAATTACAAAAGATGCTGTCAATCTGTGAAATGTGGCATACTTTCAGACTTCTGATTTCATTAGGATTCTGACTGTCTTTTCTCTCAAGAATCCAATGGATGCATCTGGAAGACGAGATTTGAAAATAAAATTATCGTACTCATTAAAAGTGTGGGTTTCCCTGCCACGGTGTAATTGATAAAACTGACAATGGCAGACATTCTGATTTCTAACTCTGTCAGTATAGAATATTTACTCGAGTGAACATGTCTCCACAATTGCAGAAAAATACGCTACATGCCTTGAATTTACCAAGGGGAAAGGTAATATATTATCATGATTAAAGAACACTGGGTGAGAAGCCAGGTTGCTCTGGCATTTTTGGGTCATTTCAGTTTACTTTAAAAATTTTATAAAGGGAGTTAAAAGTCTTGCAAGCCTTTAAGTCAATATCACTATGACATTCTCATCTACATGGGTCAGCAAACTAACTACTCAAGTAATATTTTTCCCTTTGCTTTTAAAGTTTTTCCAACTTCTACACATTAACCATAGAACCAAATGAACCAAAAAACAAAAGTAAAGAGCTACATGATTGTGGCAGTGTGGATCTATTAATTACCAATTAAAAGAGTAAAGTGATAACCATGTCACCAGGGATTCCCAGTGCAGCATGCATCTACCAACAGCAACAGACACAAATCCAAGCGTGCCCTGCAGTGAAATAAGTGACTGTATATAAATAATGCAGCAAACATCCTTAGATAACAAATAACAGGTCTTTTTGTGGTCACCATTTAAGCTTTGTGCTGAGAGAACTTGGATACACAGGAAGCAGCCACAGTAAGTGTGAAACAAGAAGATCTCCTGAAACTTTGCTTAGGATTTTGGGAGGGGGAGGGAAATCCCCATTTAAAGAATTTCTTTAGATAAATAAGATTAAACTTCTGAAACAAACAGATTTTCTTATTTAAGGAATTACGACACCTTATCAGAATAAGGAATGTCTGAATGCCGTTCATTGTTAAGTGAATCAAAAGGAAACAGCTTTCTAAATGATGAATTTGTTTTACAGCAAGACAGTTAGAAGGAGAAAAAAGAAAACAAAAAAATCCTAAAATATAACTGTTTGAGAATCAAAGAAAGTTTAACATAATTGCCACGTCAGACACAGGATCAATATCCAACTTGTTATGTTATAAATCAGCTTTAAGAAAGATCCTACCCATATGTTCTATAATTCTGTAATTTACTGCTTCCATCAGATTAACAGTTATATACTAGAATTCAGCTAGATCTTTAAAAAAAAAAAAAAAAAGAAAAGAAAAAGAAAAGAAAAAAGCCTATTATTCTGGTAGAAACTAAATGTTTGAGATAACAGACAGAGATCCAACAGCTTTGGTGCGCAAGTCCCAGAAGACTTACAAAGATATTTTTAATCCAACTGCTTGGCATAGACTCTACATAATGTTTTTTGGACTGAATAAATACCAAGATGGTGCTTTAAAGCTCCCTGAGATACTCCTTTCTAACACAAGTAAGATCCCCAAATTGTCAACGCCCACAGCTGCCCCAAACACACACAGAATGTCCACCTTCTTTCAATTTCATAATGTGAAATCTACTGCAGTTTAAAGAACTACATCTGCCTGAAAATACATGGCTTCAACTGAAGCTCAGAGTGATGCATAACTGTTGAAGTGACTGTAATCCGTAAAAGAGGCAATAAGAATCACAGAAGACCAAATACCAACCAGCGATGGTCCACAGAGAAGCAGTACAGCTCAGAGGGAACTGAGGTCTCAGATAAAATTAGAACAGATGAGCCAAGGACAAAAACCTCCCAGGCTTAAAATACAGGCATCACTGATGTTTGTATTTCCGCTCTATACATTGATTTAGACAGGACAATTTGTGTTGATTTGAACAGGACAAACACAACTGACTGCTGTTAACTATTTGGAAGGCAGGCCCAACATCACCCCCAGTAAATCTTCTGATAAGAAAAAATGAAAGACGGGATTACCCAGCTAATGCCCATGGATAAAGTAAGGTCAAAGGAGCTTGTGATGGCAAGGATTAGTGAGATGGGATCTTTCATGCACCTCCCCTAAGCATTAACAGAATAATATTGGCTCCTTCTCAAATTAAATGTTAGCTCTATGATTGTAAGAATCTAAGACACTTTACTTTCTGTTCACTGGACAAAAACTTACAACAATATTATGCTCCTGGGAGGTCTATATAAATTATCTGTGCCCTAATAAATGAAATAAGAAACAAAATGCTACTGAAAACATAAGCATAACCAACACTTCTTCCAGAAACGGATCAGTGAAGAATAGAGCTCCAGGTTGGATGGCCATAGGGGTCAACCAGAGGAATGTGCTTGTCAAGGACCAGGAGACAGAAAATGTCTTCAGGAAGTCAAGCCCTGAAATTTAGGAGTTCAGTCTAGAATCTGGTGTACAAACTAATGTACAAGTCTCTCCTAGTGTTTCCCATTGATTTCGGTTTTAACAACATATTTGTAACTTTTGGAAAATGTAAATACTCTTGGAGCCAATCTAAATAATTCCAAATTAGTTACTTCAGCCCTATTAAGATTACATCTTTGTCCACGGTCTAGAAAAGCAATTTAAGTTCCCACAGTATTAAGGGTAGCTAAAGTATTGAATAGAAATGCACATGTGCATGCAAGGGGCTGCTCTGCCTGTCAAAGACGAATGTGGAGTCCAGAGTGAGTGCAAGGCAGGCAGGGACCTCAATGTCAGCGAGCAGGAAGAGCAAAGCAGGGCCTATGATGTACTCTGGGTCACCCAGCAGCTCAGCTGTTGCCAGACAGGTCTGTGGTGACAAGGCATGGCTGAGGTCAAGCCAGGGAGCCAGCTAGCAAGGCAGTACAGGGTCAGCAAGGCGCATGGCCAAGCACGGAGTTATGCACCCTAGTGGAGCTGGGGCCAGGCTGGAGCTGCAGCACAACCCCCAGGGCACGGGGCAGAGGCTGCAGGCAGGGCTGCCCACCACTGACAGCCCTACAGCAGCTGCCTTCCCAGAATACCCAGCTCTGCCGGCCAGCCTTCAGGAATCAGGCACAGCTTCTCAAGCCTGTCTCAAATGCCTCCGTGCTTTAACTATTACATTAGAAAGCGAGTATTCAGCAACTTGAAGAGTTCTGAAGGTACTAAGTCACTATTAACCTTCCTCTGATTAAAACAACAGTACTAATAAAGTCATATTTTAAAATGTAGGCTCCTTGAAACAAACCTACAAACACCAGCATCCAAAGAACGTAACACTGTGCACTGTTAATTGCCCTCTACCTGGTCTCTGAGAGCCCGAATCAAGCTGTACGTAAAGATGATTATCTACTTGGTCCTATTGGCAGTAATACATCAAACTAGTGGAAAAGCTATTTCCAAAAGCTACTACCAAGCTATTTTCTAAAACTACATGACAGAGAATTAAAAGAAAAGCTAAAAATCATTTGAAGCTGGCCACGGCTTTTTAACTGGGTTATCAGGCCTTGCTTCAAGAAAGCAATCTGCAACATGGCAATGTGACAAGCTCAGCTGCAAGCCATCTTAGGCTTTCCCACTCAGACTAGGTAAGAGTGAAAGCCATCACAAAGGTGAGAGTCACAGTAACCGGGGGCAAGGCTGGCTCCCATTGCTGCAACATCGTCTGAATCCTGGCAGAGGCAGCTGCAACATCGACAAAGAGCTGAAACTTGAGCTATGTGACAGTGCAGCTGAAAATCCCAGAAGCACCCTCAGATTGACCCAATAAATACTGTCATTGCCTCTGAGCAATAACAGCCTCATCACACGGCCTCTCTTGGGGCTGAGCACGCAGGGCACAGAAAGCATCTGTGCCCCGGAAAGGGATCTATCAGCTCCTGGTTGGCAGTCAGAGCTGAGCACCGTGCACAGCCAGAGCCAGGGTTGGCATCCAGCTGCTGCAGCAGCACTCGGACGAGTCAGGCAAGGCCCCGTTCTGACTGCTGCTTCCCAGGACCCGGTGAAAGGGTTGGCTCCACAGGGAGAGGAATCTCATCTCTGTGGCTGTCAGCACTAACCAGAGCCCTACAGACACAGCAGAATGCACTGCTGCCAGCTCCTGAACTTGCTCAGAGCCATTAAGCCCCTGAGAATTCAAGTTCTCTGAAATCACAGCATGCAAAACCCCACTAAACCCTTTCATGATGAAATCTCACCGACCAACCACTCCGTGCCAGTGCAATCCTTTTCCCTGAACACCCACGTTAGGGACATATGAGAGAGTTTCTTGTGGCACTCCACATCTACACATTGCCACAGCAACAGGCTGCACAAAGTAACAAAAGATGTGAATGGACACAAATGATCACCGTCCATTAACTTACAAATACAGTGGAGCTAAACTGTGCTCTGATAGGTGAGAAATATCACAGAAGGCAACGGAAAAACAAAACAAAACAAAACCCAACAAAACAGTTGTAAAGTAGGCAGAGATAAATGATAGGCCGTTCTCTGGATGCCGAGTTAAGGTCCCATACAGTTTTTTTGCCGCTCATTAATGACTCCGAGCTTTAGCCGCCGCAGCACGAGTCCCTTACGGCGGGGAGCATCGCACCGCCCCTATGGCGGCGATCCGACCACCGGCAAAGCAAAAAGACCAAAGGCACATCGCGGAGCCCACCCGCCCCGCCCGGCCCCGGGCACACACCTGCGCGCTGCCGGACGCGGACGAGGACGTCCCACGCGGCCGCCGCCTCCCGGTCCAGAGGCCCAGCGACCGTCACGGCGCCGCCGTCCCGCTCCACGCGCAGCGGCGATCGCTCGGCGGGCGGGGACACGAGCTCGAACCACGCGTCGGCGAAGGGCGCGGGCGGCAGCGCGGCCAGGAATGTGCCAGGCCGGGCGTCCTCGGGCACCGCCAGCGCCAGGGGAACGGCGGAGGGCGGCGGAGCCCGGCGGCGGCGGAGGGCGCGGGGCGGCGGGAGGCGGCGGGGCTGCGGCAGCACCTCCAGTTCCAGGGGCGCGCTGAGGCGCGGCGGCCGCCCGCGGTCCCGGGCGTAGAGGCGCAGCGGGATGGGCGCGCGCAGGTGCAGCAGGGAGCGCACCAACACCACGCGCCCGCTGCGCGGCACCACGAAGAAGTGCGCGCTGCTCGGGCGGGCGAAGTAACGCAGCTCCGCGTTGGGCCCCGCGTCCGCGTCCTCGGCGCGCGCGTGCCACACGGCGGAGCGCAGCGCCAAAGTCTCCTCCACGCGGAGCCGCGCGACGCCGCCGGGCGGCCCCCCCACGAAGCGCGGCGCGTTGTCGTTGTCGTCCAGCACGCGGACGGTGAGCGCGGCCAGCTCGGCAGGGGCGCCTCCGGGAGGCGCGCAGAGCCGGCAGCACAAACCCAGGCGGAGCGCGTAGAGCGGCCGCGCCTCGCGGTCCAGCGGGCGGCGAGTGCGCAGCCAGACGCGGCCCGAGCGGGCGTGCAGCGCCGCCTGGAAGTGAGCGTGGCCCTCGCCCAGGAGCTGCAGGCGCCAGCGGCGGCCCCGCACGTCGGCGCACCAGGGCTCGTGCCCCAGCCGGGTCAGCGGGATGCTCAGCCCTTGCACGCGAGTGCCCGCCGGCCGGTTCTCCGCCACCTGTCCGCCGAACGACGGCCTCCTTCTCCGCGGGGCGACGCGGGACGCGGCCAGCGCGCAACACAGCAGCAGGCAGCCGGCCGCCAGCCCGGCTCCGCGGGGCCCCATGCCGGCTCTGGGCCGGTCCGCTGCTGCTCCGAGCGGCGCGGGGAATGGGCGGGCGGGGCGGGGCCGCGGCGGGGCGGGGAACGGCCGCCCGAGGGAGAGGGGCGCGCCCGGCCAATCCCCGCGGGCCGCGCCGAGGGGAGGACGCTGCGGGCGCGGAGCCCTGAGGTGCCGCCGCACGTCCCGCTTATCCCGTTCGTGCTGCAGCTTCACCCGGGCGGCGCGGCGTCGCCGCGATCCGAGCCCCTGCGCAACCCGCGGTGCCGTCCGGCCGTCGCACCGCACGCACGGAGCGGACTTTGCCGCGCGCCTGCAGGAAACGCGTCGTGCTGAGCTGTCGGTAACTTCGCAGTTGTTTCTGAGTTGCAGGAAGCTTTGTATTCAGGTGCCGGCTGCTCCCAGGGGGTTCCGGGCAACGCGGGCTCCTCGAGCGCCCGGCTCCGCGGGACACAAAGGCACGGGGCTGTTCCGATGCGAGTGAACGTGCTGTGTACGTTGTCGCTGTTTGTAACATTTGTAGCTCTTTTCTTAACTGTGAGTGTGATAACCTTTTCCCATCTAATTTTGCGAAGTGAACCTCTAACGATGGAAAACTGAGGACATTTTCAGTATCTTTCAGTACTTTATAACGATTAATTTCCAATTTATTTCAGCCACCTGGGAGAACCTTTCCGTTAAGCAGTGTTCTGTACACCAGTCATAAGGTTAGAATAAATGGTTTAGTTATAATAACCTGCAGAAACGGATGTACTTCTTACAGAGCCAGGAGCATCTGAGTAACCCATGACCGAATTAGAGGAGCCATACACACATAAAAATGTAAAATCTGAGGTGTGCTGCAGTCAATCAAACCAGTTCTCACTGAACAGTGCACTCAGTGCATTGCTTCCCCTGGCTGGTGCCTTATTACTGAATTAATTACATTGATAACTTTGGTAAACAGCTCAAAGAAAAAAAAGGAAAGCTCACAAAAAAAAAAAAAAAAAAAAAAAAAAAAAAAAAAAAGTTTTCGTTTGATAGCTTTTCTATTAGTCAGAACTTTAGTGACTGACGTGGGCGAGTTTCTCAGCACCCTGCCCAAAGGGCTGCTCAGGTATGTGCTGCTCCAGGTTCTGCAGTTCAGGAAAGCATATTGCACACTGCTGCCCTATCGGGGCTGAGGGCCCCAGCAGCTGCTGACTGAGTGAGACACGGTGCAGCACCTCCACAGAAAGCACTGAGATCCGAGAGGAAGCACGGAGATTGCTGCCTCCATTGTAATGGTTTTGGCTGCTTTATGAACAAGTCACCCTCGAGCCTTACAGAGGAAGGGAAATCTGTCCCTTGCAATCCCTAGGAATATAAGATACATATTTTTCATTACTCTGAGATATTTTGCATTGCATTTTGTGCAGAGAAGAAAAAGGCAAAAAAAAAAAAGGGCATCCCAGTCTCACCTTTCCCATCTCTCCTGATCTAATAGCATTTTGTTCAGTCTGGCTTCCATTTGCTTCTTCTACTCTTTCTCTCTTTTAATCTCCATGTATGAAACAGCAGCTGGAAGCAGTAATGGAAAGTAAGTTAAAGTGGGTTAACTTAAACCAATGCCATCTTCTGTTCCACAGGCTTTTAATTAAATGAATTATCAGAACCAATGTCGTTTCATACCTGTGGAAGTAGATTTGCTTCCATAAGCTAGGGCAGAAAATAATTAATTGGAATACAATGAACAGTTCCACTACCAATGAAAAAGAACACAGATCTTGTTCAGTGCATGTATCTGTGTCATTTCCAAAGTGTAGCACAAACTACCAACATCTTAGCTTTGATAGTAAAGAAAGCTTATGTGCTATAATGCAGAGTTTCAGCTGCCTCATGTGGGCACAAATACGTTATCCAGAAAGTGAAAAATAACATGAGGCACATTTGGCAAAAAAAAACCAACAGCAGTCATGCTTTACAGTCATGGGAAAAAAAAAAAAAAAAAGGCTGATGTAAAACAAAGAAACACCAGAGCATAATAAGCAATAAAATGGCATGAATGGCTTCAGTCATGTCAACAGAACTATCGGCACTTCTGTAGTGGAGCAAATTCGTGAGTGACAATCCTAAACTATGCATACATTCTCTATGTGAAATAGATATCCTACATATTATATGGATATGTACACACACACAGGATTTTCCCGTGCTGGAAGCCAGGCATGAGCTCAGGCACCTTACAGATGCTGGGCTGAGCCCTGCTCAGTTCCTGCAGAGCTCCTGGGGCACTGCCTTGACTTTACAGGCTTCAGTAGCAAATCACCACCTATATAACAAAAGAAAAGGTTTGCCTCAAACCTTTCTGCAGATTTGATGGCCCCACATGGGTTACATTCCTCCAAAACATTTGCTGCTTATTGTTTAAGGAAGATCAGAGTTGGAGAGAAAAAAAAAAAGAAATGTCTCTTGGAAGAAAGGTAATGAACAATGCTTTTCTTTTTCTCTCATTCCTGCCTTCTACGGTGTGAGGTCTCCTCGCATCTCTGACTCACACCCACACCATTCAGTTTCCAGGCCCATTCTCCTGGATTCTCTTGCATGCAGAAACCAGCACCCTGACATGGCACAGTGCTTCTCAAGACTGTTTTTGTTGATTTAGGGCCCACTACTGAGGCTCCTATTCACACTGCTGCACTGTAGGTCTTCCTCACTACAATTTTAATTCCGTTTAGCAATGAGCAAGCAAGGATTTCATCAAGGAGGAATTCTGGTGCACCTCCCAGCCAGAAGCACCGCACAGCCTGCAGTGCTGCCGTACCTGCAGGTCCGCGCTTGGAATTCCTCGAGGAAGGGGAGCGTTTTGTTTGTCAGCTTTATTCACGCGTGCCGTTCTGTTACTGCTATGACATCGTTTTTAAGGATAGCCACGAAGTTACTGTGAGCATCACTGAAAGAAACATTAATGATCGAGATTAAAACCTTACGGAAAAAAATACGGACTTTTCCAGAGCCCTCTGGTGTCTGAAACCGAAGGCGCAGAACTCTCAAAATTCACGCCTTCAGATTTTTATGTCTTTCTTAGAAGTGAAAATCTCCCACGACGCAGCCGGACGGCGCACATCGACGCCCCGCCCGCGAGGCCGGCCCTCAGCACGACGCCCCGGCCGTTCCGTGGGACTCGCGCGCCCTCTGCTGGCGGCACGGGGTAAAGCAGCAGGCGCGAGGCATCCCCGGCAGCCCGCGTTGCGGAGCCCGGCTCCTCGCGTCTCGACGACGCGCCGAGCCCCGCCCCGCCGCCGTCGGTCGGACCGCGCCGGCGCATGCGCGGTGCGGCGGCTCCGTGACCGTTCCTCAGCCATGGCGGACGAGGAGCTGGCGGCGCTTCGGCAGCAGCGCCTGGCTGAGCTGCAGGCCAAGCACGGGGTAAGGCGCGGGGCCCCGCACGAGCGTTGGGAGGCGTCATCGCCTGTGTGCAGCGGGAGCCTTGGCGGCGCCCGGGGCGACCTGCGGGCGGGGCCGGGCTGGCGGAGCTGCGGTACGGAGGCGGCTCGGCCTGGTTGCTGCCGGGGCAGCGATGCTCGGGATGGAGCCCCGCAGCCGGTTTGGGTCGCGTTAATCTCTAATAAAATATTTAACCTTCCTGTCCTCTCAGTGACGTTTTTGGATTATTACAGTTTTTTATTCTCGTCTCGTTCTTTAGGATACTTCTGCTGATCCGTCGCAACAGGAGGCAAAGCAGAGGTACCGATGGCAACTGCTGACTGTCACCAGAGTCTCGTCTTATCGTCTTCAACCCTCCTTTCTTTTTAATATTAAGTTTCTCAGCTGAGCTTCAGGTGTTGGAAGAAACCATCAGCAAAGACACTGAAACGTGAAAGATTTAAGTACAAGGGGGAAAAAAAACAACAACCAAAGCAATTCTGTACTTTCCAAAGTAGAAAATGGAAAAAAATAAGTAGAGACTTTTGAAGGAAGTTGGAGTGAGATCTTAGGGCTTGTATTAACTGAAACACACAAACCTAAACTCCCAGGATACGAAGACTTACTGAAAACTGCTAAATACATAATGAAGTTTAGTTGTGTCCTGCAGGTGTGTGGACTTGGTGCCTGATCAAACACACACTGCTTTTGGAACTAAATGGAACTGATCACAGAATCGTGACAGCAGCTAGCGTGGTTTGGTTTTTCTGGCAAGATGTAATGAATAAATAAATGTAGTAAGGTCTCCTTACACCCCCTTACTACTCTAGATGTTGTCACCTAATGTAGTACTTCACTGCTGGTGTGTACAGCTGCCCAAGGCAGAAATGCGACAGAAGAAATCATACGGAAGTGTAGGGTTCTTTTCAGTTATACAAATGGAAACTCTTCTGTAAACTTTCTTGCTTTTATGCACATTGTTTCAGGAGTTTGAAATCTCCCTTTTAATGTATCTAATCTCCATTACAGGGAAGCGGAAATAAGAAATACAATTTTAGCTCAAGTTCTTGATCAAGCAGCTCGTGCCAGATGTAAGTATCCAAGAAGCTTTTAAACCAAGAATTCTCACCTCTCACGTCGAGAACATACATACCTGTATAGAGGCCACACTGAAAAAAACTGTTGAGGGAAAAACTAGTTGAGCTTTTCAACTGGTGATATGAGTGAGGGGAGTGGTCAACTGACATCTGAAAGACATTAATCCAGTTCTTCCATGAGTTAATAGTAAGAACTGTAGTGAGTCAATGTTAGTTAATCTAATAAAGAACAAATATTTAAAAGTAAGAAATGCAGCTTTTTCTTTCACCTTTGTCAAAATCCCTTCTTCAGTTTATTCCATCATCCTGGCACAAAGAGGACAGTTTCCTACTTTAGTATCTAAAAAGTGACTAAAGATACTCAGAGTGTGTTTAAAACAAACTGAACAGAGTCTTCTTTGTTGCAGTAAGCAATTTGGCACTTGTGAAACCAGACAAAGCAAAAGCAGTAGAGAATTATCTTATACAGATGGCAAGATTTGGACAGCTACCTGGAAAGGTGAGTTATGTCTTGCTTTTTTTCCCCCTATATTTTCTTGCATATATTCATTTTCAAACTTAACTCCCTCAAAAATATTTAATGTTGTTAATATTCATAGAATTAAATAACTGAAAAGGGCACTTAGGAACTTCTAAAACACTTCTAACTACTATGGTATAATTCACCAGTCAGACACCTTTCACAAAGGAAAATGTGTTTCGTTTGTTTGGGCTTCTACTTTCTAGGTATCAGAACAAGGTTTGATAGAAATACTTGAAAAAGTGAGTCAGCAAACAGAAAAGAAAACAACAGTAAAGGTAAGTTTTGTTTCCTAAATATAGTTTATTATTATTTTTATAATTGATTATATATGTATGTAATATAATATAGTTACAAGCTCAAGCTGGAAAGCTCCATGTAGTGCACTATTTCAGTTCAGCACAGAACTTTCCTTTGTATTTACCATCACTTCTCTCACCCACACTAATAAATAAGCATTGGGTTACATCCTTAGGAATGGTCTAATTTGCAGCTGTTATCACTGGGATAGCAGTGTTGTGTTGAGACAGACCTGTGCTTTTGCTCTCTCCCATTTTGCCAGGTGGGGACTGGAAGGTTGCGATGGGGGGAAACGCCTGCTTCCCAGTAATAGATTGTCAGATGGGTGGAGTTGGAAAGGCTTTTTCTGTGTTGGATTAACTGTGACCTTGTATTTCATTTTAGTTCAACAGAAGGAAAGTACTGGATTCAGATGAAGAGGATGATTATTAAATACTACTGTAAGCCTGCCAAATAAATGGTTGGACAAAGGCAACAGTTATCAGGCAGAATGCAAAGTCTGAAAATGTTTACGTTTCTTTACTTCTTTTTAAAATATATATAAATATGTATAAAGGCCAACAAATGAACTTGTCTTGTAAAATACACCTGAGAAGGGGATTTTATAACTTAAATTTTTGTAGTATAAGTGGCCTGAGCAGTGTATAGTTCTCCACTGCTTGAGTAGCATGAAAATTGTTGCCCCTTACTCAGTGTGTAAGCTATGCTTTCAGCACCCGTACACCCTTAACCTGCTGCTATTGGAGATACGGTAACAGGAGAACTTCAGTGTAAAGCTGGGAACAGCCACTCCCTGCAAGAGTTTAAAGGACTTACCTCCACAGTCTAAGTCACAAAAGTGTTAGAAGCAAGGTTTCCTGAGCCCCTGAAGGAAGCCTCTCAGCAGCTCACAGAGACTCTCAGCTCTACTCGAATTTTTTAAATTCAAATTAAAGCATCATAGTAGCCATTATTTGTGTTTGGATTGGGGGCAGTCTCTATTATAAAGAAACTGTTACCATCATACAATTGAAGTGTTCTCCTACAAAACAATCAGGCTGTCTCAAAAAAAAAAGTTGAAATTAACTGTGTAATTGTAATCCAGCACTGTTCAGACATTTGGCATCGTACGTTCTTAAAGCTACCTCCATTTTTATCAAATAGCTGGAGAGTTTCTTAAAAAAAACAATCAGTTTTCCTAAATTTCTGCAAATCCTGCATGCATAAAGTAAAACTTGTGCTGTACATTTATTAAAATACATTGTGCTGATAAACACTCTACAACCACAAAGCCCTCTTCTGACATAATTTAACATAAACATGTATGATCCTAACTGCAGTGGTTTTTGGAACAGAATAAAACTGTTTAAAGTGAGCACTAGTAAGCGTGTTATTCCTGTGCAAAAAGCATGCCTTCAGCATGGCTGTTCTATAGACCTGGGGAGAATTTCTAGGAGTACTCCCTTCAAATCTTGTCTGAGTTTAGACTTCAATCATCATGTCTTAGAAAATTAGTATATTTCTTTAATGATAAGCTTGGTCAAGCACATCAGAGGAATCTTTCACTTACCTAAATCATTTGTTAGATGTTATTTGGAAGTGGTCAGGATTTAAGTGCTTTGATACATAAAAATCCAAAATGCCTGGAAGTAAGCTTTATCCTAGACTGAATGCTGAAGTAAAAGTGAAGCATGGTTTGGTCACTTAAGTAGGTTTGGGTTCAACAGGACAACTGTTCAGATAGAACAACAACAGAAAACTCAAGTTAATAAAGCTACTTTTGGTATTGTGGGTTTTTTGGGGGGGAAATTTTATAATTCATTCAAGAGGAAAGCGTTTTCCAAAGGCAAGCACTAGTATAACACTTGGCCAGTTCCTGTAAAATGAAGAGTGCTTTTCCTAATCAGCCCATCTCCTCGTATTGGTATAACTGTAGTTGTGCTTCATGTTCTACACTTGTGCACAGTCTCAGTAGCACCTGGCACTACCCACAGACATAACAGCAGCAAATAGATATGCCAATATGTGGCACTTCAGGGCATCACTGTTCCTACATCTGTGCTTAGTGACTGCGTAATTGTGGACTATTTCTCTGCTGTGTATAGCTGCTTACAAAAAGCCAGTTTAAGATCATAGAATCATTTGAGTTGGAAGGGATCTTTAAAGGTCATCTAGTCCAACTCCCCTGGTGACTAGAACTTCCAGCCTTGCTGAGGTAGTGCAGGACGTCTCTGTACAGCAGGGAGATGTCTACTTGTCCATCAAACAGACTAAATTTTAAATGTGAAATTAACCAAATAATTACATAGTCATTTGTATCAAGATGTTGCAGCTCTTTCACTGCTTGCATAGAATACAATGGAACAGTTTATGCTTCAAATAGAACAGTAGCGAACAATTTGTTTTCCATAACCCGTTGCAGTCAAAATTGGTTTTTAATAAAAAAAATAAACTAAATTCAGAGTTCACATCTGCTGATACTTATTTCAAAGGTATTTAATAAACTCACTCAGAACTTGTTTCCACAGCTACTCAACTCTAATATTCTGCACTTAAACACTGTAGCATAGTAGCACTAGTATTAAAAAACTATGGAGCTGATTTTTCTCATTCAGACTGTCTAGAAATCTTATCATAATTTAGGTAAAACATATACTGTAATTAAGACATAAGCTAAATTCTCAGTATTTAGTTTGGAAATCAGATCTATGAAATTTTATTTCTATCTTTAACTTTACAATGAATCTTTAGATATTTCAAGAACATGACAGGCAGGGATGAGCAACGTGCTCTAGGACAACTTTGCAGTGTTGCAGGAAGAAAAAAGACTAACTATAGTTCATCTGTTCATCTCTCCACTTGCTCTTCTGGCTTGCTGTAGTTAAGATCAATCCCACCTTTTTTTAAATGAAGAAGGAGCTTAGAAGTGAAAATGTTCAGTTTCACAGATAATTCTGTATTTAACATTTATATGCCTGAAATCCCAAACCACACAACCTACTAATAGCAATCTGTGAATGCAGAGCAGAAAAGGGAAGAAACTCCTATTGAACATGACTGTAAATTCCAACAGATCCCCTCAATTTACACAGATACAAGGTGAACTCTTCAGTGTCTACAAAAACAAGTAAATCCACAAAAAGACGCAATGCTTTAAATAAGCACTCAAAGAAAACAGCACTTTCAAGAATTACTTTACTAGCTTTTTCTTTCCATCTTTTGGCACAAATCCAAGGCACATTAGAAAAGTCAGATAAACTCATAAATTATTAGAAAAATAAACACAAGATCCTCAACTCCAAATGTCTAAATGTGCATTTGCAGCAAATTTTACCTCTTAGATTAAAAAGTTACTTGAAAAAATCACCAGCATGTCCTCCAGCTTTCTACTTTGCCAGGCAGTTTACTAATATTGCAATTAAAAGAAACAGCATTATTCATACAAATAAAATGAAAGCTGGATGTGGTGAGCCAAGGATAAAAAAATACTGCACTTAGGAACCTGGCTTGTGCTATGTACATGTTTTGCTACTGTAATCAAAACAGTAGAAAACAAAATCCAAATCTAATCAACCATCTCAGTTACTTGTGAGCTTTTGATCTTCAGTGATCACCTCTGGGAATGATCTATTCCAACAAAAGCCAACTGATGTGAGGGGTACCTTTCAGAAATGGAAGTGCATGGAAGTTCACTTCTTTAAATAACAGTCTGGGTTCAGGCTCTCAAGCAGCGGTTTTGCCTGCAGATGTCGCCCAGGTTCAGAATCACAAATATTCGTGCATTTTTTGAATGGCTAGCTTTGGAGGAAGAAAAAAAACAAACCTTAAAACAGTTTTGTGTGTCCTTACGCACTCTTGCTTCTGCGTATTTTTTAATCAGGCTGAACACTGAGTTTACACTTTAGCTTTGCAGAGGCTCTCTACTTCTCCCCACTGTCTTGGCTCCTAAAAAGAAATTGATGTTGTAGATACAGATACTAAGAAATTAGCAAAGATTAGTTCCCTTCATATTATTAGCATGTATATGTCTAACATGGTGTCACAGATGCACTACTGTTTTCTCAGCTACTGAAATATACAGAAAAATTTATGCTGTAACAGTTTGTAATATTCGAATAAAAATAGACATTTCAATTACCTCTGTCAATAAATAGCTTGTTATCCAATATATCTTTATGTATATATAAATATATATATATTTGTATATATTTATCCATTGTAGTGGTAAAAACCAAAAATGCGAAAATTATTCAAAGACTTTAAAAACAAAGTAGATGGCTGAAAAAATACAATACAGGGTTTGGTCTGGTTTACTGTTATATATGATTTTTTAGTAAGTGCTACGTAGAACATGAAGGTAACTTTACTGCCTACATACGTCAGTACTTCCCTGTTTGTTAAGATCAGCAACGATCTGGCTCTGTAGTTACCTCCAAGACAGATTCAGTCTTCAAAAGTTCTAGGAACATTCTGTTTCTGCTGAAGAGTTATCCCTGTATTCTCTTCTGAAGGCATAGCTTGCAAGCGTCACCGAGTTCTTTGATATGCAGCAAAGGGATACTGAAATCCACACCACCTGGTTCCAAAGCTTTTGACATCACATCTGTGCTTCTTCGTCAATGTTTGGAAAGCAAGTCATCACAGCAGTCTCTCGATTGTGAAATACTTGGACTTCCAGGGCTGGATAAACTATTACCACTGACACTCTCTGCTGAAAGCGGAACATTAACAGTGTGTCTCCGGTGCATTAATTTACTCCTACAAGGAGTTTCTATCATGTCATCATGTTTCATAAATTCACCACTGCATTCTGCGTCAGTAATCTTAGCTTTGTTCTGGTCCAGCGTTTCAACAGATTTTAACTTGGTTTTATCAAAGCTTTTAATAGCTAACTGTGGGGAAGGAAAGATGGCATGTCAAAAGCATTGTCTGGTTTCTTCACCACAAACATGGATAATTAAAATAGTTTCATGAATATAATTATCATATTAATGTCATGATATTGACACTGAGAACACAGTCGAGAATTAGGAATAGTGCACTTTGTAGGACATTTATCATCTTCAGTCTGAATATGTGAAAACAAGAAAAGGCCAACTTGCCACAGCAACTTATCAGTACCAGAACTGAAAAGACAATCAAGGCATTCTAAAACTTATTTTCCAATATGATCTTATCTCTTACAAACATCTTTTGTAGTGCAGGTCTTAAGTTATTGCAGCAGTTGTTTCTCATACCACTACCAAACTGCTACCAGATCTGTCAGGGGAGAGAGACCCTGTGCTCCTTCTTCAAGACTCTTATTCAGTCACTCCAAGTACTCCTACCTTCCATTTCTATATCTGCCCAACTTTTCTTTTACAAAAAAGGTGGCTCTCCTTGATCACTGGCCACTTTGCCAATTTAAATATAAAAATTAGAAATAGATATTAAAAAAAAAAAAAAGGCCAAGCATACTAATGACAGATTTTCTGAGAAAATAATTAAGGGCAGAAAACAATTATAATACCCTTTTGCTGAAATAATGGCCAAAAATTGAAAAAGTTTCAGAAAGTGACTATGACCTGTAAATTTACAGAGCCATGACAGTCAAACATGGTGAATGTGCTATATATCATTGTCACATATTTTCTGTCAGTTGATGTATTTGCATGACATGCTGCTCTTGGTGATTTACAACTATAAAATCCAAATCCCACATTTAATTAATGGAATATTATCATTAATGCTAGAAAGAAGTAATAAAATATTACACTTCTGTGGCATTGATTTGGCATTCTCAATTCGCAAATACTAAATCTAACGAGATCCATGAAATGGAAGAGCATTTCATTTTGTAGATGAAGATGAGAGGCAGAGACCACATTTCAGAGGCTACATCAATCTAATAATAGACAGCTACTGAACTAACCTGGTAGAAAACTGCTTTCTTTTGAACAGGTTTGTTTTTCTCCTGACTTAGTATGCCAGAAAGGCTCAGCGAGATTTCCAGTAAGAGTCACAGACAGTGCAAAGAAGGAAGAGGGAGTGCATGCTCTGGGGGTAGGGCAGCATCCAGCAGCTGTACTGACTGAGGGTGACACAGTATGCCCAACCACTGATGAACTGACCACACCATACAGCTGTGATACAGCTGACAACGCAACATCCATTTTGCTATCTCCCTTGCAAAAAGTCTCCACCTAGAAGCAGATTTATCAATTTACTGACAAATTTCTCTCCTGTGAATAGCACCTCTGCTTGGCAACATCTGTTCTCACAATATATACTTTTTCAAGCATATCCTAGATTTTGCTGGACAAGCAACAGAAAGACAAAAAAATTAAGCCTGCAAGAAGAGGTTTAAGAAATTTAAAGGGAAGTATGAGACATTTAAGAGATGGATAGTAGATAGTACAACTAAGTATGGACAAGGATGGAACATTAGCAATTCAGCAAGCACATCAGAGCCTTGGGAATTCGTTGACCACTACTGGTAAAGAGATTTCTCTGTTACACATATCTATGTTAATAGCAGATATATATTATACAAGTAATGTGTTTCCTCTTACCTGGTGCAAGAACTGATAGTCAAAATTGGGGACGCTTTTATCTCTTGTTATTGTTCTCTGTAAATGTTTTGCTCTAAAATACAGTTTAAAGAAATTAAATTTGACACTTTCATTTAGTCTTTTCACAAGTCTTGATGAAAAACCCTCTAGGTGGCACTATCTCAGCACACAAAGGCAACTATCTGACAGTCACTTTTTCCACAAAAAGACAGCCTACTACTATCTCTTATATTTTAGAATCATAGAATCCTTTGAGTTGGAAGGGACCTCTGAGGCCATCTGGTCCAACTCCCCTGCAGCAAATAGGGACACCACAGCTTGACCAGGGCTTCATCCAGCCTTCCCTTGAAGGTCTGCAGGGATTGGGCATCACTTTATCACACAATGTAAATTGAAATTTGGAAGATAACAGCCAAAACCCAATGTCTGACTGAAGTATTCAGATATTTTTAAAACAGCCTGGCTCAGAAATTGCTGATTTATGGCATAGCAAGTACCAGTGCAAAAACTGTTGTAAATATATTTGCCAGTACTACCTTCAGAAACCAGCTTTTCCCCTTTCTGCTTCACATCACATCACTGGCATTCACCACCACCAAGTACATCTGTCTGGTGATATTAATGTTTATGCCTCTGTGGATTAACATCTACTGTTGTATCTATCTACTTAGTCATACCTGATGTGCAACAATGCTTGGCCCACTTTTGGGCGTTATTAAACAGTTACATGCTTTGTTTGCTTATGGGAAACAATAAATGTACTTCCACGAAAGCATCTATGCTTACTTGTTAAATCTGTTAATTGATTGGACGAGTTGATGTTGTCTGTTCATGAGATCATCAGCTTTCTCACATGGCTCGTTCACTAGGGTTTAAAAGAACAGGCAGCTGTAAGTACAACTCAGTCACAATGAAGAATTAAAAAAAAAGTTCTGAATGAAAAGTGATATTTACTGACAGGCGAAAAAGCTTTGCAGTAATAACTTGAATCAGTCACCATTTCTCTTTGGAAATTTTAAACCATTTTAAGTTGCAGGAGTAAGCACTGTTAATCAGATTAGCACGACTGGCCAAGATTCTGGAGAGACCATTTAATTCTGGACTTTGAGGCTCATCATTCCAATTTTTACAAATGTGTGTAACTAATGCTTTTCCACCTCTTCATTAATACTTCTTAGTTATGTCTTTTGCTGGTCTTTTAAAAGCTATTCCCATGATATTTGAAATGATTGCATCAGTCTCTGGCAACAGCATATGGTGATAAATTTTATTTTAACAAAATATTTACATTCTTTCCTGAGGAAGCAGATGAGGTACTTTGAAAAGTCTAACTAAAACTCACGGATGCTGAAATGGGCACTTCTGCTTCTCCTTTTCCCTCTGTCCTGGCCATGCAGCCTCAACTGTCTTCTTTCCACAAATGGGGTGGCAGCAGGCCCTTTGCTATGCAGAGTTGTGCAGCTCAGCACAAAACTTGTTACTTGTTATACCCTATCTCCTCTGTTGGAGAACTGTATCAGCTGGGAAATCATCTGAAACACTTCTGAGCCAGCATAAGGAAGCAGTGGATAAGGACAACAGAAGCAGAGGGAAGGAGTGATGAAGTGATGATGGGCCAAGAGTAACACCATTTCTTTTAAGTGGCAATAAGCTACATCAGCTCAGCTGTACCATCAAATAATACCATGTGTCTCAATGTATTGGCTTAGACTGTACTAAATGCTCCCACTTACAGAAAAGCATTCTTTTGCAAATCTTGCTTGCTGGCCTAGAAAATTATTTCTGTAGCTTTGATTTCTGTCCCATAATCTCAGAGACAGAACACACTGTCTTAGGGCAATGTGGATGACAACCAGAGGTGATTTAATCCCTTCTTCTTTGCACTGAAATGGACGAAGTATTGCATGGTTAATTATATAATTTCAAATGTGCTTTTTTTTTTTTTAAGCATGAAATGATTTAGTATGTAAAATTCCCCGCTATGCACCAAAGAAGTGAAAACTGAGTTTGTGAAAGATGTCATATATATAATTAAAAGTCTGCTGAATTTAGTTATATTATTCTCAGTGTTTCCTGGAAAAAATATTTTTATTTTTATATTTATTTATAATATTTATTTTTATTGTAAAAAAACAGTTGGCTATTCTTTAATTATATGTAGATCATATTGTCTCAGATTAATTCCTAAATCTCTTTTTATTCATAACAGTGGATAAAGGACATGTACCTTTTCTTCTTATCTTGACAGTAGCATGATGCTCACATTCCTTTTCTTCCTCTGCTGATGCAGGTACACAGCTTGCTGCTGTTTCCAGCAACTTAATGATATTTGAATTCTTAATTTCAGAAGTTTCCATTTTCATCAGTGTTGAAATAAAAACAAGGAAATAAAAGTACAATTTCAGAATTACAGTTCATGCAAGTGTGTTAGCTGCTGAAATGAATGTACATAAGAATACCTCTTTATAAACAAAGACTTCATATCAGCTTGACTCTGGACAAAGCCTGTGTTCCACAGGGTGCAATGTAACAAAATGCTTTTGCAGTCTTTGTCTACTATTTCAAATTATACCACTGATGGGTAAGTTCATTTATAATTAAATTGATAATATGTATACTGAAACTGATGCAGTACAGAATTTTGTGGCTGCTATTCTACACGTCAGAAGCTATTTAAGAACAATAAGGTAGGAATCATTTAGAGAATAATTCCGTATAACCTAGTATTAATAAAATGAAAGTTGATGACAACAAGATAAAAGATATCAAAAAGCATGAAGGGCAAAACATGGTGGTAAAACAAGACTGCTAGCAGGGTAACTGATTAGAACAGGGTGCTTGTTCTCCTACAGCCTGCATTTCTTCTGCTCTTTCTGCCACTATTCACATTTTCATACATGTATGTGCTTTCACTCTTCCTAGGCTCATCTTTTTTGTCTAGGATTTTTATTTTAAAAGCACTACAGCTTTCACATATCACAAGTCATGGCACAATAAACAGGCATCTTAGTCTTACATCGCATGTAACTTTTGAGTATAGACGTCTCGGCAATGAAGGGCCAAAAATGCTGCTGTGACAAGCAGTTACATTTGCTTTCCATTACACTTTAGAAAATCTTAGAACTTTAGAAAATCGAATGCTGGAAGCAAACTTTCTGCACTCACCGGCTCAGCACAGTCTGCAGGGGTACAGTTCCTTTCATTCTGTATGTGTGTCATCGCACCATTCTGAAGCAACAAATCTACCAGGGCTTCATTCTTCCCTATCACAGCCTCATGCAGTGCTGTATTTCCTTTGGCATTAGAAAGGTTAACAGAAGCTCCATGCTGGACAGCAAAATAAAATCAGAGATAATAAAAAGCAGCCTAAAATTGAGATAGCACGTTATTATTGTGCTTCTCTCCCCTTTCATTTTCTATGTATCAACGAGAACAAAGCAACAACAGCCTTGTAGCTGTATACAAAACCAAAAAGCATATGCTAGCAATCACCAGTTCAACAATAAGCCACCTGGTCATATTATTATTTCCTACTCTCTCATAGCCACAATTTCATAGAGAAACTCATTTCATTTTTTGTGTGTATCTTCTAGATAGGCCAAGTCTAAAGGAGACTTAAACTAAACAACAACACACAAAATGCTAAAAAAAAAAAAAAAAAAAAAATTGATACAATCACAAGCAAGAAAATCTGCTATGTGCCACAGAGAAGTTCCTTAAAAGCAGTTAGCTGTACAATCGCAAAGTAACATTTATCTCATCAAAATCTGTGAAAAGAGGAAGAGAAAAAAACACTTTTTTTTTTCTGAGTAATTTTAATGGAGAAAAGCTTAAATAGTAATACTAATCTGAGTCCTAACCAAGCACCAGTAACACATAAAAGTGGTATTCTGAAGACTGTTTTCAGTGATCTTACCTGTAACAACAAGGCAGTAGTCTCATAGTGACCATTCAAGCATGCATAAATTAAAGGAGTATTTCCATATGCATCCTTTTTATTTTGTTTAGCATTATAATTCATTAGACATTCTACCACCTGTTGAAAGAAATAACTTTTCAATTTAAGATACTACCTAACCGCAATCATGCACATTTCTTTACATGCAAAAATCTGTAAACAGAGAATGAAGAAGGGATGCAAGGAAGCAAGAAGATTGAAGAAAACAAGTCTCAGTTTTGCCAAACAAATGACAATGCAAAGCACTAATTCTTATCATACTAGTTTCCATAATTTCGGCCACACAAACCAACTAACCATCACCTCAGCCTTAAGCATCATTTAATTAATTTTAACTGTTAACTGGTTTATCTTGTTGCTAATTTCACAGAAGAGTTTTTTGCTGGTGGCTCTGTGTTAAATAGATTGCAATTAGAGGCTCCATTACCTGGGAGTGACCTTTCTGGCAGGCTAAATGAAGAGGCACTGCATGTTCTGCATTCTTGGCACTGATACTGGCTCCATGTTTCAACAAGAGAGAGACGAGGTCAGAGTGTCCGTACAGTGCAGCCATATGCAATGGTGTAAAACCATCTTGATTTGATACATTTACACCAAGGCCATTAGCAGGGACCCTTGCAAATTTCTGTTGAGGAGTACACAAAACAAAATAATTAATTCTGTTACTTTCCATCGACCAAAATGCAATCAAATACTTACTAAGTAAAATACCAAGCAGCTGGACAGACATCACAAGAACTTCAACTACAGAACCTCACTGAAGACTTTACAGCTGGTGAATCAGAGCACCTTCGCAGTATTTTTCAAGTTTTTTTCTCTTTTTCTTTCAGTATGATAGCTCCCTATATAGAAATTCCTGGCAAGTGTTCACGTTATTAAAAAGGGACAAAAGGTGTGTAGGTTGAGATGGAAGTAAGGCCCAGTGCTTTTTATATAGCTGTTAGGATGCTGTTACATACAGACACTGGGTGTTAATACTTTATGAGCTACATTTCACAAATACTCATGGCCTGCAGACACTATGTACCTATTTTACTGCACTAGATAATACTGCTAGGTAATACGTATAATAACTAATTTTATTTTTTTTTTCCATGTGCAGGTATCATTGTTCCAGAGCACAGACTCCATGGGGAGTCAAGAAAACTACCTCAAACATGGCTTACACAGCAGTATTTGTTTTTACTCCTCTCACAAACTGCATGGGTGCTTAATGTTCACAGTGGTAGATCTTTCATCCTGCCTGTCCTCAGTGGTATGCTTATCTAGATCAGTTAACAAATCACTTCTGCTTTTCATTAGGTAAGTAAATGCCAAAGCCAGTGCCATTCCTTCCCCAACACCAGTAGAACTTCACATTCTCCAGGTGTGGCATCTTTAACATATGGTCTCCATATTCAGAAGTGCAAGGAAACAACTTATCAAAGAACAAACCACAAACCCTACACAAAATAAGTGTAAGGTAGCAGTGAGGAATTTAGAAAAACATAAGCCATCTCACATCTTTGTTCTTTATGGATACTTTTACTTCAAAATAACCAATGCAGTGAAAATTTATAATTTGGTTTATTCTCTAATAATTTATCCAGCGATGTACATCTTAATAAGTAGCAATTCTTCTTGAAGGGCAAGTAATTGGCATTCTATTTCCAAGCAGCCTGAATCATTTCCTTACTTTAAAAAAAAAAAAAAAAAAAAAAAAAAAAAAGTGTATTTTAAAACCTCTGTACTCCATGATAAATAAGTCTTTGTACAATTTACTATCATCAGATGAGTTCTGTTGTGGTCTGTACATATTTCATTGCATTTTGGACACAGATACAGAGGTGTTGGTCTATATGAATGCTATTTCCCTTGAGCTAGAAACTGAATTACATGAACACAAATTATTCTATTTACAGAACGAATATTCCAACCTTTTGTGCTGGCCCACATTTCGAGCACTGGCATAATGGATGGCATAATTCTGGTTTCAATGTACTGACTGCATCATCTTCATCTTCTAAGTCTTCTTCTGTCCATTCCAAGAGATAACGTACCTGGTAGAAAAAGCAAGTCCTCCTTTATAGATCCACATCCTAACAAATCTGCATTTATACAAGTACGATTTCACAAACACATACTTGTGAATATCACAGGAAGACTACATAGCTACCTCCTGCCATCACTTCCCCTGAGGCAAATTAAAACATCAAATGTTACTGTTGACAAAGCAGCTAGAAAATTCACCAGGTATAGCAGTGAAGTAAATTATAGATGACTTCCTGCTGCCTAATCAAGACTTCAACGTTCACCTCTGCTCAAACCTTCCAAATCCCTTTAGCTCAGATGATGATTAGACCAAGATTTGTGCCAGCTTGTGTCAACGTGAATTTTGTTTCATCTTTTCCTTCAACAAGCATAAGAAGTGACAAGGATAACAACATTTAATCAATATCCAAGCTTTGCAGGTACACTGATTTTTCCTAGGTCTGTCACTTCCCAGAAGCTTGACAGTTTTACTTCCCCTCAGTGTATAATGCCTACTTTTTAAGAGAGAGCTTTTCAATGAAACTAGCCTTAGGATTCAGACCGTTCCTGAAGGCTTCGCATGCAGTGACACTTACTGCAAGTTGATTTTAAACTAAATTCTATGCAATAAAGCCATTGAAGAAATACATTTTTACACTGGAATCCATTCATCCAGTGTAAACTAAAGATATCTTAGAATAAGTGAAGGCTCCACTATTGCAGTAAATGACCATATAGAAAGTATAGCTTGTATACCTCCTTGCAAAAAGCTGCTACATAACTGAAACATATTAATCCTTTCTAGACAGATCTTCTACACTGTCCTCAAATACTTTTTTCTCACTGAAGACACAAAGGATTTACCGAAGTGAGCTGAATGTCATTTTCAGAATGCAGAACTGTCATTGGGTCAGTTAATTAAAATAACTCTCACTGATTAACATAATTATCTCTAATTTAAAATATAATTGCTTTTGAAGTTTGCAGGTGCTATGATAATGACAAAAGTTGTGTTTTTTTGGCTTCCTGAAGAATAAGAGCATAATTATTATTTTTGTTACATCTTCCAGTTCCATGGCACTTTGTTTAATGCCTCCTCTTGCAAAGCTGAACTGGCTGTCAGAGGAGAAATCTACAACACTAATGACCCTTCTGGTGCTTTCGTTCCTATGGAGACAGAACTCAGGCTGTCAGAACAAGATAAGAATTTTCAAATGACCCTTTTTTGAATAGATACTCAAGCTGTAGATGATATGCTGATATGCATGCATGCCATCCAGTTGAACAGTCCTCTTTCTAACAAAAAATTCTACATAAACTTGAATAATGTGGAAATAAGGCCATGAAAAATAAGGTGACTCTGTCATCTGAATGCATAAGTTAGATTTCTAAATGCTTCTCACTGACGAGATCTCTTGATCATTGCTAGATATTTATTTTCTAGCAGATTCTAACAATATATTTAATTTTCCTTAAGTATTTTATGATAGTTTAGATTTTGACAAAATCTGTGAAGAGTTAATTGTAATACAGTCTTGTTTACTATTTGCTAAGGCCATAGAAAATATCACTGCCGGGTATATTGCTGCTTCTTGAAAGGCCTTAAGGGCTGACTTGGAAATAATTGCTAAGATTAAGCTATGCCGTAAACTAGAGCAATGACATTTACATTTCTTCCCCATGATCCTTTCCTCTATCTCCAGATAAATAAATTCCTTCTTATCATCAAACTGGGACAAAATACATGAGAGAATCAGTATTAACACTGTATATATTTTGCACTGCGCTTTATCGCTTTATTACAACTGCGTGATTAGGATGTGAAACTCCCAAAATACATATCACCTAAATGATTGTTTCAGAATATGCCTCCTGAAGAGAAATCCTGCATTCTCACACAGGTTCATGCTTTTGTCCCGTGAAGTACAAAACAAATCAGAAACATAGAGCTTCATGTATGTTTTGAAAATACAAAACTTGTCAAGTTTTCTAAGCAACGCCTTCAAGTTTTCAATGGAATGTCATTGGAAACATCTTATTTCTCAAACTTCTGGTCATAAATGGCCACAGCAACTCAAAAGAACATCAAAACAACAAGTATCCCAAGCTACAGGACACCAGCTCTGAATCTGATACTATTATAAACATCAACTCATCTACTGAAGAGAGATCTAGACTACAGAAAAGTTGTACGCTCCTAAGGTAACTCCTATTCTGTAGTGACTGCTGTCACAAAAGGTTTCTCTAAGCATAAACTATAAATAAAAGTGTATCACAATAACCAAATAAGGGCCCACTTCTCATTTACGCTGCTTTACACTGCAAAACAAAGAGCAGACAACATTCAAACCATTAGATAATGCAGAAATGCAGGCATGTAGCCATACCTGGCTAGGCATGCATTTTTAAATAGCAGTATTTCATAAGGGACAAGATTATTTAAAGTGGCCAAAATAGAAAATAAAAGAGGATTCTAAAATATACAGAAATACAAGATGCTATTCATGTAATGCCCCCAGAAGATTACCAAAGTCAATATGTGCAAAAATCACACTATGAACCTAGGGAGCAGCAAGAGCAAGAAAAACCATAAAAATTAAATACAAATAGCAACCTTGTATATCAGGAATATTGGGATAAATAAAGACGATTCCACTAATACTAAGCAAGCAGCAAAATTCCCTTCTAACTCCTTGGATTTTACTTGTTATCTGTTCTACCTCTTCCAGCACACTGGAGTATAAAGCTCTGTTATGTACACCATAGCTTGAGTACAGGGGGTTAATGGGATAACAGTGGTTTCCTGTGCACACGGATTCATTTTTCAAGGTCAATTTCAGCTCTTGGAAATCATGAAAATTTCTTGTTCTTTTCAAAAACTGCTACCAACAGAATTCTGATGAAGCTGACCCAGTAATAGCTCTATCAGGTGTGATAACTTTTTTTCCAAAATCATAATAGTGCCCCAATAAATATCATTAATGTAATATAAACCTGCAATTAAAAGGAGTATATTTAATTAAACCAACAGCTCCCATTTAGTTGACACTATGTTATACTAACCAAATTCATTTCTTCACTGAACGGTCATGAAAATGTCAAAATAATAGCCCTCAAAGCACTGTAGGTAAAATGATTTGAGAACATCAGGTGAAAATTCTTGGTAGAAAACAAGCTCTACATGATTGTTTCTGAAGGAAGATACTAAGTGAAGCATTCTTACCTTATTATTTACAAATAACTTCCTCAATTTGAATGAGGTAAATTGGAATTCAGTAACAATTCAACAGCCATTTTAGGACTCACCATTTCCAGATCTCCATCAGCAACTGCTCTTAGGAGTTTTTCCACCTATGTATGAAGAAAATTCATTTGCTTTGTTAGTATTCAGCTACGCATGGAAAATCCTGTCTCTCTTACCAACCCCTAAGCTAATGTAGATGGTTTAGTGCTGGCCATTTTATATTTGCTAATGAAGTTTTAAACAAAAAAACACCTTCCTTTAAATACAAATAAATACAAAAGCTGTGAATTCACAATCATTTGGAGATCAATTAAAGATAAATAGTAGTTACCTAAATAGAACACAAGTTGTCCACATATAGGGAAAGCCATATAAGCTGCTACACATTGCTACGCTGCTTCAGCAGCAGTTGACCATACATTACTGTTGTGAATTTAAAACTAAAGAAAACCTTATGCAAGTGAAACTCCTGCCCTGATGACAACTACTGCTGTCTGGGCTCTTGTCAACTTCAGCAAATTATTCCAGCACTGTGCCAACATCACTGAAGACACTGCTGTACGAACAAAGTTGTTTCAATTAAGTTCAATCTCAAGTTGAATATATCATGGAGTAACAGCTAGACTTGCATTTCAATCTTTATCTAAATATGATAAAGACTGCTCATTACAGCTGCATCTCCACACATTTATAACAAATGCTCAGCATGCTGTACAAAAGGGTATAACTGACAGAAATAAAATACTTTCACCTCTCACTGTTCCAGAAAGCGCGTTATCACGAAAACTCCTTTTAGAAAGCATATATGACAGTATCACTCAAGGGAGGCACTATTATTCATGCGACAGAAATAAACTGACACTCCTTGAAAGTGCACAGCTTTACTTATGTTACTAATGGCAATTAACACATCAGTAACATTGAGCTTATGTTTCATCACTACAGTACTTGAAGCAGTCTTCACTTTTCTGAAAGGGTGGGGAAAAAAGGAATTGTTGACCGATTCTGAGTTGACTACTATTAGATCTAGTTGATCTACTACATTCTGGGACACAGAAATATTTATCAGAAAGCTGTTAGCAGGATAGAAAGCTTTTAATTTTTAAAAGGCATGAACGTACATAAAATGTTTCTGATTAACTCTACATTTTGTGCACGAACTATCAGCCCCTTTCCATAGTGTTTCTGGAAGGAGTTTTATTATTGTTTTATGCCAGGTTACAAATACAAGTAAAGTTAAGAATCTTTAAATTATGTTACACTTGGATAAACAGAATGGTAATGTCAGCCGAGACAGTGCTAACGGTGGATGTGGAGCGGTGAAAGACTGCAAGAGCAGCAAGTGACTTTTAAGGATACTTCAGAATTCTCTGCAGCTATGTAAAGTAGGAAGGGAATCTCAGATGGAAGACAAGCAGGTTGTGAGTGCAATATTTGCTACAGCAAACATGGAAGAATGAAACTAAAAGGAAGTCATATTTCACTGGTCTGATCTCCTTCAGGGTTTTATCAGAACAGGACAAATCTTGTACAGACAAAAGAGGCTAGATAAAATCTCTCCATCCCTTTTTATTTCCTTTTAGGAAAGCTACTAAATTCTGTTCTTCCACATTACTACAGTTCTAGTATAAGGTGAAATTCCTTGAAGTCATGCACTAGGCCCTCAAGGCAGCATTCTTCTTACCCAACTTACAATGTCTAAAAGCCATCTGTATAAATCTAAACTCCCTCCCTGGTACCTGCAAAATAGAATGCAGACAAACAACACCTGAGTACAGCTGAGCTCAAATTAAGCATCTAAGATGTCTAACTAAGATGTCTAACTAACAGGAGAAAAACAGGCGGCTAAACTTAAGACAATTGTCTTTCAGACATGTGAAGGCAGGTAAGCTGTATCCTCTGCACATGCACATCTAAAATGGACCAAATATATTAAGAAGATCTGTACCATCCTTAAATTTCCCTAGCACAGTTCCCTAATCATACAGAATAATGTCATCACAGAAGCTCTTAATGATTTTCAGGGATCAGTCTTATCACATATAAGATACCTAACAGGAATAGCAAGTTACCCACAAGCTCTGATAATTCCTTTCCAAAAACAACTTCCTTAGAGTTCTAAAAACTGCCCCAGGCCTTAACAGTGAAGAAATACATAAATCTATTACGCAGCTTATGGATTATTCATTAAGAGTACTCGGGCTAAAATGTTTGCTTCATGCATTCCTCCATCTTCCCAGCTTGCTTTCTCATTCCTCTGTGGAATGTAAGTACTCTCCTTTAAATGTAAAAATGAAAGAAACAAAGCCACTTGATGAAGTTTACTGTAACTTATTCACATACTCAGCTTTTCTGCTGCTGAACAGAAATTGTACTAAGAGTTATCAGTTCCAACAAATGACATTCCAAATTTACATATCTAGCTCTTTTTCTTTTCTAAGTTGTAAATGAGATGCTCAAGGCTATATGCCATAACCAGCAGTAATAAAGACCCCACTGCACTCCCTTAATCCATGATCTAAGCCTTGAAGTCTGAAAAACTGATCTTATCAGTTTCTCATTACTTCCGGTGGCATTCCCTTCATGAGGAACTCTCAGGATTAGGCTCTTGTCTCTTTGCTTAGTAAGAATAACAGCAGTGAGCCCATTTGAAACCTGGCAAACAGAACTGACCTAAAGCTGGATTACAGGAAGAGGTCATTAACCCCAAGAATATAAGGTGTAAGCTGCTTGTAATCTTTTCCCCTGGTTTGAACTACAGTCTTAGCTCTCATGAGCGATAAATTTGTTCCCTCAAGGAAAAGCAAATCCTCAATCTATCAGGTAAAGTTTTACATACATTAGAGCTCATTTACAGAGCCTGTGTGCACAGAGAAGTACACTCTGACATCTAGGCTCTCACAGGCTAAATAGATACCAAAGTGTGAATTAATATTGTCCTTTTGGCAAACTTAGATGTAAAGTTTCCTGACGATTTTTAGAATGCAGGAAGGTTTGGAAAGAGAACATTATAGCAGAAGGAATGCAAAGAATTAAAATGCAGAAATGATGTGGACAGAAATAAAGACACTGTGGAGATCAAATTGGAAAAAATGGAACAGGAAGATAATGAAATACAAAAAGAAGTATCAGAAGGAGTGATTATATGACAGCCTTGGGAGGGCATAAATCAAAAGTATGGATTTAAGATCCCAAATGAAGCAAAAAAAAAAAAAGAAAAAGGATATTTTGAAGAAGCAGTTTAAAACAGTCCTACACAATATTGCTCTTCCTAGGTTCACTCACGTTGCTTTTACCTCAGTCTTACCTCTTTATAACTGTTCTTCACTTCATCTTGCCTTACATCAATTGATGCTGATGACAAACTAGAGACAGATGATCCTCTGCTGAAAGTTTCTGTTGAGTGTTGAGGAGACCTAAGTGGTGACTTCAAGTTGGGAAAAAGAAAAACAAACAAACAAACAAAAAAAAAAAACAGAAAAACTTGCATCAGATTAAGCAGGTTAAATGTAAGAAAAAAAAACAATCTTTAGTGATTTCCATTGGTTGTTACCTCAGAAGCACTCTGTCCCCGCTCAAAGGTTAGATAGTTTAATTCCATCAGTGACAAAATCTGCATAAAAATATTAAAGAAAACCAATGTAACTCCACCAACTGAAACATAAATTAGCTGACAACCTAATATTAGTAACAGATCACAACTGAGCAGATTAAAAGTACCAGTTTACAAATTTATGTTCTGTACTACTGAGAGATTGCATTCATACTACTAGATTTAAAACACAACCATTTTACCTCAAAAGCAAACGTACATTTTAACTTAAAAAGTATTAAAGTACAAAATCTTCTTAACAGGTAAGCAGCCACACTTCTGTGGAACTACACTGAAGAGAAATGAGGCTGGAAGATAAACAACAGTACCTTGGAATTTAATGCACACTGCAGCGAAGTCTCTTTCATCCGGTTTTGAGTATTTGGATTTGCCCCATTTTGCAAAAGCACTTCTATGATCCCTTGATAACCCCAACGAGCAGCTATATGGAGAGGAGTATCTCCCTTTTCATTTCCAATATCTAGTCTACAGGAATGCACATCATAGTAGACTAATGCTTTAACGCACTGGAAAGAAAAGGAAAGCCATTAATAAATTATTGTATAGTCTCCAATTCATATAACATGTGCAATCCTAAATGGCTTGTTTTCATTCCTATATATTCCTATATGTATTTATTCTCATTCTATATAACCCATTGCCTAAAAGACAGGCTCTTATACTTGAGTGTTATTTGATTTTAACTCTTTGTTTAATAACTAAATTAGCACAATATTATATTTAATGTGAATGTATAATTAAAATTGTTAGGAAGTACTGAATAAAGTCTTAATTTACAGCATTAAACAGTTATCCTCCAATTTATTTTCTTTTTAAAACATGGAAGTCTAGTGCAAACTGGTATCATGGTTTAATTCCTTTCCACTTAGATGTCCACTTAGTTTATTACAAAACAATTACTTACATCCTCATGACCATAAGTGCAGGCTAAATGAAGTGGAGTATTCCCATTATTGTCCTGAACATCAGTACTTGCCTTATAGTGCAATAAGAGAAGCTTAGAAGAAAAATAAAAGCAGACATATAAATAACTTAAAAATTAATACAGAAACAATTGTTACTCTGTATATTCCTTTAGGTTTCTAGTATGATGAAACACTTCATGAAGAACTGTCTGTCCCTCCTGCTTCCAATACTAACAGTCCCTTTTGGCATTACAGTATTTCTTTTTCTCCCTAATCCAAGAAACAAATAAAGCTGCTGGTTACATATTCAGATTTGTCCTTGAAAAAATGAATCATTTACTGCAGCAACGCTGCAATACAGATACCACACAATCATCTACCCCGCACATTAGCGGTCTATAGTGGTGAAGAGATAGAATTATTCAGGCCATGGTAACTCGAGGATTTCACATATACAAAATTCAAATACACAACATAGGCAGTCTATCCTAAACACAATTTGAAGAAATTTTATTAATCCCAATGACTGCAATGGCTCTTTTGTCCTAGCCAAGAGCAAAAAGTTAACAGGTTGTCCACTGATACTACATATCAGAGATTTGTATTAATAAAATGGGTTAATTCTCAGGCATTCACAGCTGTCAATTACTTGGTTATTATGAACGACAGAAAACCTCCCAGTAAAGAAAAACATAAAATATAAAAATAAAAATGCTGAAAGATCCTCAATTCTGACAGCACGTACATGTCTAGAAAAACCTTCTGAGAAGACCTAAATGACTGTAACAGTAGAACAGCTTACTAAGAGTCAGATATCTATTATTTAGGTTAAGTACTTGCTTTTATTTCTAATTAAGCCTTTTAGTGCTTACTGTAACGTTTTGATATCCCTTCTGACAGGCAAGGTGAAGTGGAGTTGAACCGTGGTAATCTGTAGCATTGACAATGGCTCCTTTGGCTATTAGTAAATCCACTAATGATGTTTGCCCTTGGAAAATACACAGTCATTAGAAAAGAGAAGTAATGTTTCCTAAAGAACATTGCTACTTTTCACATTCAAACATGATAACCTCCATTTCTGCATGCTATCCTTCTACATGCTGTATATTTACTTCCCACTGGGTATTTTCTGTTGTAAGTTACACGTGGTCAAGACTCTGCAAAAAAAACACCAGTTAAGAGCAAGTTTTGTATTCTGAGTAAGAAAATAAAGCTGTCACACAAACCTTTCCTATGTTAGGACTCAAGATAATAATGAAAGAATGAAGCTGGTTAAAAAAGGAAGCACGAAGAAAATTAATTCAACTTCTAAAAAATTGAAGATCAGTGGTACAGTGAACGTTACAAGACAGAATATGGTACAGAATCTACCATGTACAGCCAGTTACAGGAGAAAGAAATTATTAATTTCTCAATTTGCAGGTTCTTTAAAAACACAACTGGCTTCTGATGAAATTGTAACTTTTTTCACAACTGAAGAAAGAACCATGGGAGGTAAAAGTAAACCGTTGGCAAACAAACAATAACCTGCCCATAAAAAACTTAAAAGAGCTTAAATAAAAATGCAGCAACTTCAGCATAGACTGAGATATCAGTTCTCATAGCTAAAAACACTTCAACATTAAATTCACTGTATAGTGAAAGTTGGAAAAGATCTTAACAGGAAAAAGCAGAACATAAGGTGAAAACATTAGCAGTGAAAACCAGTGAGACTCACCACAAATAGCAGCTATATGGAGTGGCGTATATCCCCGGTCATCTCGGGAAAATGCAGTGACAATTGAAGGATCATTCAGTTTCCTATAAAACACAGTGGTTTAAAAGCAGCTCAATTACCTATGCAGCAGGGTTAATGAGGAGATGAAGAGAGAGAAACCGCCAAGGCTCAAAGAAACTGATGCTGGAACTCCTTTAACTTCTCGCACTAGTCTATCCAGTCTTTTAGGTCTTCTGAGAGTGTTTTTGTCCATGATGTGTAAGTTTTGCTCAAGAGAAGAAACATTTCACATCACACTTACCAAAAGATATACAGCCTCCATCACAAAATCTGCCTGGATCCAAGGCATTCAGTACCCTAATATTTCTTCTGCTGTTTCAAACTACATGAACATAAGCTCTCTATTATATCCTGAAGTGCTACCAACATCCTAAAGTAAATCTTAGATCAACACTTCTTACATAGTTTTTCCTACATTTGCAGAGATAAAAAGTGCTTACCCAGAAACTAGCTTCTCACATTTGTCACAGTAACAGAGCGGATGACACATTTTTTGTACAGTGTCCTTATCACTGTCACCTTGACTTAGTAATCGCTCCACTTCCTCCTGATTACCTGAAGCAATATGCTACAAAAAGCCAAGAGAAGAAATAGGATGAGGAACTGATGTGAAAAAGCAATCCTCACAAAAATTTAGAAAAAAGAAAAACAATTTACCAAAGCACAAAAACAAAGAAACTGATCATGAGTGACACATACTCAACCGTTAGAAAGCAGAAATGAACAATGTCACAGAACAAAACCCTTTAATGGGCATTCAGCATTCAAAATTATCTGTTCTTGGCTTACCTCGCTTTCTATTAAAAAAAATTAAAACAATTAGACTCAGTCACAAAATTGAGCTCCTCTGTGCAAAACCGTTTCTATAAAATTACTATGTCTCTAGCCATAAGCAGCAAACACATATAATCAGAAGCTCTGTTTTGTTTCCTTGTTCAAGGAAAATTCTTCTAGAACAGTTAGAGATAAGCACATAACATGAAGTAGCTATCAGGTGACTATGTTTAAGTTATTTCAGCAATCTCCTTAATTTTAAGCACTAAAGGTAGTGAGACACAAGCAATTACTAGCATTACATACTTGCTTTAAATGGACTGATCAATACCAATAGCAGTAGCATTTCATTGTTGTCTGAGTCCATATTTCTTAAGCACCATAAAGTCATATTAACTTGGTAACGTTTCAGCACAAAAACACAAACATACTTTTATCAGCTACTAAAACACATTTTGCAGTACAAATATAATTAACGCTGTGTCACATTTCAGAAAATCGCACAAAGGACAGCATATAAATATGAAATAAGTACACATGTAGTTCTGCCAATAAAGTTACCTTAAATAAGCAATCTATTGGAGTAGTAGACATCTGGGATAAAAAGTTCATCCTTTGTTTTAAAAGCAACTTGTCATACAGCCTGTCAGATTCCTGAAGACAAAATATGTAAATAAATTTCCAAAATACTCATTTCCAAGTAAAAATTACAAGTTACGGCCAGTAAAAAATTCAGATTTTCTTGAAATTTCATCAAGTCCCAAAATCAACACCTCTCTTGCAATGCTGCCTAAAAAAATCCTCTGTTGTTAAAGCCAATAAGGTTAGAAACATCTGAGAAGTCTACAGAGATGAAGGTTCAGATCTGTATTTCACAGTATGTTATCCATAAATAGAACTTTTTTCAATACTTCAAACGTTGACGTTTTAGAATGGATAAATAATCCAAGACTGCAGTAGAAACCGAGCAGCTGCAACCTGGATGTGGATCTGTTCTCCATCACAATATTAAAACCTCCTTCCTAGAACACATGGTATCTTTGTAAACTCAGTAGTCAGTCAGTCTGCACAATCTTAACATGTCTACACGGTCATTTGGTTGTATGTTTATAAGATCACCCTTCCTAACACCATAGCTAATTTAACTGACAGCTTTTAAAGCCTCAACTATTTGGGAAGGCATGCTGTGTTCAGCTATTTATGCCATTTGTTTTGCTTTTTCTATAATAACAGAAGAAAAACTGTTAGCTTGGATTTCACCTTGTTAAGAAGAAAAAGTTGTTGGCTGATGTGAAATTATTTTCATTGGTTTTGAATTTAGAGACATACAGTTTTTCAAATCTAGGCATTTCAGCTAAAGATACCCATGTCCATCTTCTCAGAATAACAGAAGTACGTGATCACTGATCGCCTTGGATAGATTCTTACCTGTGATCAGAAATAATTCCATTTAAAAAAAAATTGATCAAAATCTTTATTAGCTATGAAAAATTTTAAAGCTTTAATACTAAAATCACTGAAGAATTTCATTAGCTGCTTGCATGCTTTGTATTTTATAGAGAATCTCAAAAAGCAGCTAAACTTAGCATAGCTTTAATACTGTCCCTTTCATGGTGTATTTTACATGAAAAGCATTTCAAATATGGAAAAAAACAAGGAGCTATTTAAGACAGTAATCCTTATGTGAAGAGATATGTCTGTCATTTTATTACATGAGTAAGGAAGAAATCCATTACAGGTGAAGCTACATATCATTTATAAATAAGAACTTGAAAAAAAGCAATGGCATAAAAATCAGGAATTGGTTGAAATACCAAAATAAGTCCTTCAAAGACAAAATTGTTTGTAACAACTTAACTTCCACTCCAATAATTAAAATAAAGCTTTGCTTAGAGTGGGAGCTCTAAGCTCAGCTATTTCTAAGCTTTATTTAATCTACAACCAAACATTAATGATGTTTTTATCTGATGCGATTCTTTATACAAAGAGATGCATGCACCCAAAGAGGTTGCTCTATGCAGCAACATATCCAGAATAATTCCACCAATAACCATTTACAGCTTGTGAAAACTCCCTCTTCAACCCACTCCCTGAACCTTATTTACCTCAGCTTGTGTTACAAACTTCCCTACCTGCCCTCCTATATGCACTTCTTCAGTTCCAACTTCAGGGCCACCTACAGCTCCTTCCATTCAAGAGTCTAAATTCTACCTATTTTCTTGTGCACAGAAAAGTCCCTGTTTCATATCCACCTTCAACTCTCCAAATTGGGTCTTACTATGTAGTAGCTGTACACAGGAATTTAACAAGGGTCCAACACTTATTAGACTAGAACCCCATTAAACAAGTTTGACCAGCACCAGAAAACAAAATGTAGTCCTTCACACTATCAGTTGCATGTTTCTGTCCTCCTTTTGACCCACACTGAAAGTGTCTCTCCAAGGCTTGCATGATCTTTAGCAAAGAACTGGGTAAGTTTTTCTTAAGTGCAATTTTCTTTCTGACATGAAGATGATATACCATTATCCCACAGGGTACATTAGCTCCCTATGGAGTTCTCCTTCTGTAGTTGGTTTCATTAGGGATTGGACAAGAGCATTAGTCAGCCATCAGAAACGCCATCTGAAGCCAACTATAAAATTAAACATAGCCACATGAGGAGCTGTAATGAAGGCCCAGGGCACAGCAATGTTCTTGCTCAGAGCCTGAAACCCTTCAAGCACAATCTGGAAATAGAAGCCATGGGACATTGATCTGACAACTGCTGCTTTTAAGCAGAAAGCAGATCTCCTTTAACACAGAATAAAGGAAATACCTAAACTGCTAGTTTCTGAAGAGAGCAATTCCATCATAAGTTTCTTTTATGTTCATCCATCTCCTTACTTTCTTTTTCAGTTCCCATGGTGGGGCTATCTGCTACAACAAAGAAGCAGAAACTAGGTGTATCACCTTTCCTTTCTACCTGCAGTAAGGATGATTGTCTTTCCTTTTAAACTGTGCTAGAGACCATGGGGTGATTCATTTCCTTGTCTTCAAGACTCCTGTTCGCCCCCCTCATCTAGTAGGCTGACTGCTGTGATAGGAGGTGTGGAGAATTCCTGTTGCTTGCTCATACACACAAGAGAAAAGGCAGAAAGCAGGGAACTTGAAGTTCAAGTCTGGAGATGATCCAGCTGAGATATGGAAGAAAGCTTGCTCTTCTGAACACTGTATACTGGTGCAGACACTTAAGTAGCATAGGATTGCCCCCATACAGACTGCGATGTAGTTCGTCTTTCAAGACAAGCTCCCAGATAAATAAGTACAATATCTTACTGGCAGTGACACTTACCAGGAAGTTATAATCACTAAGGGCAATTCCAGTTCATAAAAAAGGAAAGCTAGCCTTAGCTGTGTAAGAAGAGATAGAAGCAGGCACTTAATCAGAAATAGTTTTTATTTTCTTCAACTTGCTGATATTTTTGTGGAAGATAATTCCACTTTGGCTCCAGTTCTCCTTCTAGACCATTAGCACTGCTATTTTTGTATTAATTATTAATGTTAGCCAAGTGACTGCAGGAAGCAAAATTGACTGGCAAGTTGTTTTCCTTTTAAACTAACATTTTTATTCTTTTTTTCCTTAACAATTTGAAACAACACTGCAAACATGTAGTACCATAATTTCTTTACACATAAAAAGCAAGTGTTTTTTTTTGTGTACAAAACCAACACATGCATGACAAATTCATGGAGAGAATAACAAAAAACAAAGCCACAAATAGCAAAATGACTAAAATGATAGTTAAGTGTTTAAGATTGTGCCCCAGGTTGTCCCATTCCAAGCCCTGCACACTGAACCATCAGTATGGCTCCTGCAATTACATTCCAGTACTCTGCAGTTGGACAGACTGAGACACATCAAATTCATTCCAGTTCTGAGTTAGCTACTTTTGATTTCTATAACAGTGCATGAAAAAAAAAAAAACAACATTTTGCAATAGTAGACTTATTTTCTTTTGAGCAGAAGATTCAAGATTGAATATCTTTAATAAGCTAGAAAGTTTTCAGAGCACAAAAGTTTCTAAAGTCACATCAATATCATTCTGGATCCCCAAAGAGATTAGACCTGATTGACAGAAGGTCTAGCTGCAACGGATCCACAAACTTCTAGTCCCTGCTGTGTTAGAAATCCTGAGAAACAAATTTGACCTTCAAGCACTATCTAATATGATACAGTCCTGCACTCCCACTAAATTATCAACTTTGTGTAATGGAGTTATGTGCATCTCAAACACTTTTATTTTTAAAGAACTTCAACTGCAGTGTAATGTAAAATTATCCAGTAAATCTTCATTCTGCTAGCTAAGCTTTTTAAAATTTCAAGAAAAATGTGTTTAAGTTCAAGCTATGCCTACTATAATGTACTGCATTGCTTTCACAACCACAACAGAATGAAGACAGAAAGTATTAAAAACTTTCTTAAAATTCAGCTCTTGAGGAAAAAAAAAAAAGAAAAAAAAAAGGGATGTCATTGTTTCTAGTTATAATGAAGAGACACATTTACTTCAGATTTACCTACTCCTTAAAGTGTACAGTGAGCATGTGTTGCTACAGGACTGGCACTTCATTCTAACATTTTAGCTTCTGCTTCAGGCACAGCTGCCTCCTAACCTTAGAAGGGTGAAAAATAAACTTGTTAGCTCTTTGCTTCTTCTGATTGGATTTACCACAACAGTATATAGCTGTGCACCCTTATCAAAATCACATTTGACAGACTTTAAGAGTAGCTTACTGTTGATCTGTCAGAGAGGTTGCCTTGTCGTATGTATTCTACTGCAGCCTCAATTGAGGTTAGACAGTATCCCAATTCATCCTTCACCGAACTGCAGAGCCTGAAGTTCTTGATGTAACTCAAGTTGGCCATCCTGAAATAAAGTTAAAACCATGAATCATTAAAGTTGACACCAACATGTCATACTTTAATATCACGGGTCACTTCAGACAATCCAGGCAGATATTACATGTGAGTTAAGAAAAACTTCTAGAAAGATTGGTAGGCTGGCATTATCATAGCTGTTATGAGCTTTGCAGAAGGATCTTAACACTTCAGTTCTTCATCATGAGATACAAAGTTAAAAACTAGATATAATAAATATGAAGGACAAGGTAAGGACAGCAGTAAGAAATAATGTCTCACAAGTTTCAAGCATCATAAGTACCACATTAAATAAATAGCATCTGATATTTGGGATATACCAACACTACTGCCCAGATAAACCTGAAAGGTTTATACATACCTTTCCCAACAGATGAAATAACCATAAGAGCATATGCTAGCAAGCAACTAAGCATTCAAATCACATTTCTCCATATAACATATCTCAAGCATCTAGAAACTGCATAAAGTTTTGCAGTTCCAATGCAAATGTGGATGAACCAGTACTAAGTCCACACCAAACATGCAGATCCAGTAAATGGAAGATTCCCCCATGACAACAGATTTCCTGATTTGGAATCAAAACAAACAACACTTGAATTCTGAGTAAGTCCTGAATTCTGTCACATCTTTGCTGTTTATCTGACTAGTTTTCTGTATCACATTACCCCTCTTAGACTTTGGGTAGGCTATTACTAGAAACATTTGACCCCACTGCACCATTATATACAATATGATGGAGCTTTGTACAGCCAAAGTAGTTACATACCAGTTTGGGATTTCTGTTTTTACAAGTAAATACAGCAAGACAGAGAGTAGATCATCTGCACACATGGTTTCCATGTTAACTAAAAGAAAGAATTTATATCTGATGTTAGTAAATCTCACAGTTCAAACCAAAACTAAATGCCTATAAATGTAGCTCTGTCTTTTAAGACTAATGGTCAGCTCTCCCAATTGACTAGTAACCAATGCAATCTTTTGAAAGTATGTTCTCAATCTCTCTCTAAAAATAGACTCCCAGAAGCCAAAAAAACAAATACAGCTGCAATATTTAATTAGTATTCCCTCCTTCTTCATTGGAGAAGTCAGAACAGTGGCTTGAAGGTGAACACTGTCCATTGACATGCTTTTTCATATCCAAAGGGCCATCCAGGAGAAAGAAAGTGATGCTGTGAAGTAAGCAGTATTCTAGTGCACCACTTTGTTTGTCTATTGGTAGGATCTTCCCTTTCCAGGCTACTTAAAATAAGAATCAGACCAACAGGTCTGTACTTTCCTATCTCAGAATCAACAGTGGCACTCTCAGTGCAGTATAAGGTTTGCCTGACCCTGCCCCCCCAACACTGCATTTTGCAGTGATACGTCTGTATACTTCTGATTTCAAGATTATCACAGAGCACAGACAAGAATAAGCCAACAGCAACCTTCAGTGTTTTAAATGGATGACATTTTTTTCCTACCTGAGAAAGTCCTAGATTACATAAACCTGTCACATGCTCTAGCTAAAACATACAGTTAATCAAGTACTTCAGCTCACTCTTATCATAAAGTGAAGTGCTCATGTTGCAATCATTTTATTTAGATACCTGCAGACCTGAATGTACTTGCTTAACACACAAGACTAATTCAAACAGGTGTTTGTATACCACAATGCATAGATGTTAAAAAAAAAATAATAATCTCAGAGCTTTATTTTAAGTCACTGTTTACTGACCTCTTTGGCTAGGAGACTGCATAATAATTTGTACCACTTTTCGTAGACAGAGTAACTTCTGTTGAGGGGAAGTACATTTGTTCAGCTGACTCAGTTCTCGCTTCGCACGTGGTATATTAAAACTACAAAATAATTTGAAAGAAATTGTCAACATGCACCAGAGCTTCTGTGCAGGATGCCCAAAATCCAAGTCTTAACTTATCCAGAGCTGAAATGAAGAATGGTATTAACTCATTTCTATCTCTACCCTACACTTGCGTTTCTGTGCCTTGTAGATTGAATGGGAGGCATAAAACCCCCAAAAGTAAAGAAGTTCAATGAAACAACTGCCTTAAAATGATACAATTTTTCTATCTCAAAGGAATGAAGCATAATAAAAACTTACTGTTGCCTGAAGGATAACTTTTTGGCCTGCCAGAAAGCTATTTGAGACAGGATCTCAGTGACTGCTCAAAAACTAACACTCACCTAAATTCAGGTTTTACTCCAATGTCTTTTTGCTGGAGCTCTTGAAGGCTTCTTGTGATTTTGTTAAAAGCAGCATCCTAATCATAAGAAAGGTAGTAAGTGTTTAAAGTGCACTGGATTAACGTAATTGATCTTCAGCAACCAAACAAACTTACCTCACTTGCCTCAATAGTCCCCACATATTTAAAGACTAGATCATAAATAGCATGGTGGACATACATCTGTTGGAAAAAAAAAGAAACAGTAACTTAGACATGAAAGGAAAAGCTAAAATTGCTTGCCAATTGTCTTCCTTCATTTCAGATGCTTACTTCAACTGCTTGTTTAATCAGATTCATCTGCTCCTCCTGCTTCGCAAGCATCTTCTAAAAAAGGAACAGCCACATAAAGAGCAAGAGAGTTAAATGATTTATTGCTTAAGTAAAGCTACATACTATGTATTTAGTGATGTGTTTACCAAGTGTGAATCTCTCAGAAGATGCTGGAGACATTTGGTATAAAGTGCACTGACAGAATCCTAGAAGGGAAAAGAAAAAGTAGATCTGGGTTAATGATATGAAGCAACAAAGCATAAAAGAGCAAAGAAAGGAGAGCTTCTCTGACTTAGAAGCATACAGTATCAACAAAAGCAAAGTAAGATCTTTAGCTAAAAGCTGCATTTACATAACAGTCAAGATGCAGTCATTCACAGTTACAAATTCTTTTCTCCCTACCTACCTTCCTCCCTGGACTATTCTGACATAGAACATCTTAACAGGAAAAGATATCCAAAGCAGTGAAGTGAATTATGTTTAGTAAATTAAGCATCAAGCAGCAAGATACTGACTATGTAATGGCGGAGGCTTTTCCGTTCGTGCTCTTTAAATGTTCGGTAGAAAGATCCTATGTATTTATCAAATCTCTCACAGTGCCTTCCCAAGAATTCTCTAACATCTTCAATATTTTTCAGAGAATAAAGATTTGATGAAGCTGTAGATTCACCTAAAAATGAAACCCAAGAGTTAACACACTGAATACACATGCACAGTAAAGCTCTTTCTTGTTCCAGATATCAAGCCAACTTGTGTATAATGAAACATTAATTCAGCTTACTGTGCTTCTAAACGAAGGTGTTGCTTTCAATTATGAAAAGATATTGCAGTTAAATAGCCACACTTAAAGCCAGCTCTCTTGCCTTTTATGTCAAGGATCTGTTTGGAATAGCTAAAAACTGATTCTGCATGCTCCTTTCCTCTGGGGTAATTTATTGCTGCTCATAACTTGAGCGTGAGACAGGCATGAAATTTAAGAAAAGCATATTACAGTACTGAGTGCAGGAAGATAGTGTGCTCTAAACAAGCTGTAAAAAATAAAACACCCACATCCTGAACTTCTACATAGTCTATTTAATAGCCTATTATTATGGGCACACTTTCTTCTGAATGAGGGCAAAGTCGCATCAAGTAAATGTTGAACCAAATCCACTTTTCTTCTAAATAATACAGTTTGATCGCTTGTCTCAAATTCATATATTTATATATAGCTTTTCCAAGAAAATTTCTCTAGGCAAGGTCTTCATCTGCACTCAAAAGGCAACTAATATAGCAGGCTCAGATCTTATTCATTTCAAATTACTTAGAAATTACAAGTCACCTCACTTCTGAAAGTCACCTCACTTCTGCTGTATAACTAACAATAGCTAAAAGCTGAAGAATACAGTTTGAGTCTGTATGTACTTCAGCTATTTTATTTCCAGCATAATGTCCACACTACTCACTGTACTATTTTCACATTTGCCCAGTACCACTTTGTCATTTGTTTACATTCTTACTTGTTTAAAAAGATGGGATGCTTTTAATTCAGAAAAAGCATACATGTCAAGTAGCTTCAGTTACTTACTTGGTACAAAATTTCATAAGGAAATTGTGTTACATTCACAGCTTGAGTAGCAGCCTTGGAAAGAGCATTCTAGCCTCATCAAGAGGCTTTTCCAATATTAGGAAAAAAATAATACATTAAATGAAATACGACAGATTACCTCCAAGAGAGCTGCTATGTGGCTATGCTACACAGCCTTTAAACACTAATGAAGTCACTATGAATCTACCACAATCCAATTTTGTACATCCACGGTGCATCTGAAGACAGGTGTGATTAAAGAGATTAAATTCTACCTTTAAACAGTCAACACTGACACTGAACTTTGCTAAAAAAAAAAAAAAAAAAAAAATCAAGCATTATCAAGTACTCCATAATTCTTTACCATGGAGACTGGCACACAAGTCCTATAAAAATAAAGTTTGGTTGGCACCAACTTAATGCTTTTACAGCAACATACTAACATCCGCACCACCATATCAGTAAATGCTGAGAGCTTCAGTCAACTCCGCACTTTTCAGAATGAATAAAGCACATTAAATAAAGATAATGATTTGCTTGTGTGCAAACAAGGCCAACTGTTATCACTGCAATACCTACTTGAGCTTTCTGTTTTTTCCAGTGGATGAGCTATGCACAAAATACTAAAGCTCTCTTCTTTTTCATTGTAAAATGTTTCCTCAAAAAGAACAGGTACCGAGAGATGATCATCAAAACCAGTTCCTAAGATGACAAGATTTCCTTGTATGAAGATCTCCTGGGGAAAAAAAAAAAGTGGAAAATTTCCAAAAAAACACAATTACCCTGACTTCTGCACTGCATAGTTACATCTCCAGGGAAAAAAAGAGAATCTTGCAATATGGAAAAATCACAGACTCCATATTTTTCATTTTTCTAATGCTATGTAGGCTGAAACAGGGATTCCTGCAGTTTACAACAGCTAGCTGAATCTTGCTTGTACTCACTTTCCTTACAAGCCCCCTACTAAAGAAGCTTTGGAGAATATCTGAAACCAAGTAACTATTTGCAAGCTTTCAAGCACTTTTAGCAAAAGGGAATTAAAAAAAAAAAAAAGCAATTTATATTTGTTGTCTAGAGTTCTGCTTAGTAAGACATCATCCAACCTGGATATGTTTCTCATGCTCAGCTTTATCTCCTAAAGAATTCCTGTGTGAACACTTACAGTAGGAATACCTCAATTACTGCCTGCAAAAAGGTGTAAAATCTCAGAATGTATTGCAAAAATGCCAAGCAGAAAAGAAAAAAATTAATCTCAAACCTACGCAGCATTAGCATTGGTTATAATGGCTTTGCATTAGTTACTAAATCAGGCCTCAGATACTACTCAGTATTATCTTAATTGTCTTAACCCTTGATGAACTTGCATCTGCATACAATACAGGCAGCATGAAATCTAAAGATGCAGTTAAGTGAAAATGGCCCTTACACCAGGCAACAAGATTCCTAACAGCAAAAAAATGCAGAGAACCCATTTACACAGTCAAAAATTCCATAACTAAAAAACACAGATAAGCTTGGCAGTTACTTCGCTGAACTAGTAAACTGAAAATCAGAGTCAGAGGCATCTAAATAGGACAACAATTCGAGTCTATACCAAACTAGAAAGCAACATATCCTGGAGAACAGAGTCTTAAATGAGTGACACTTATTCTGGCAGTTAGCGCTAACTCTTTGCTCGCTCCTGTAACCACCCTTAGTTCAGCTGGTTACCGACTGCAGGAGTCATTTACCAGGGTCCCCAAGATACCAAAACGGAAATACCTTTCCATTTAAGGTCTGAAAATTTTCTTCTAGTGGCTTCAGTACATAAGATTCAAACTGGCAGTTGGAAAGACAGTTGCTTGAAAGGCTTCCTTTGCATGGAACTAATACCTAAAATAGAGTTAGATCACAATTTGGAGATAAATACAATAAATCACCAGTTAAATTCTGATTGCTTTTGCCTTTCATACTACAATAGATTGGCAGATAAAGACAAATTCTTGACTAGTAAGCAAGACTGATTTTAATATCTGTTTACACAATGCTAATCTAATTTTCAATTTGTTCTGATGTCAAGAAGCTCAAACTTCCACTGTTAATCCAAAGGAATTTTGAGTTTCTTCTCTTAATTAAGTTATTCTCCATTCAGACTACATTTTCTCAAAGCAAGTTCAGTCATTTGGAGTAAAGCAGTGGATGAGCACTTTCAAGTTACAGTAAATCACTATTCAATGAGGAAAAATTATGACCAAAGTGTGAGATCTCATTCAATACCAGGAACTCTATACACACTGAAAATACATTTCATGGTCAAGAAATAGCATCTTCAAATTGCTTCTGCTCTTAAAATGACATCCCTCCTTCTCCAGAAGCAGCAGTACAACTCAATATGAATACTTTTATCCTGGAAATGTAGAGTTGCTCCTTTAACAGCTCCAGAACCACCAGTACAAGAGATCAGACTTAAGAACAGAAAGAAAATTTTAAATGTCCCTGAGTTCCGGAAATATTTGACAGATTCTTGCCTTCACAAGCAGCATTCAACTCCTCACTGATTCTCCAATAATCCTATGAGATTGTACAGATATTTACTAAACTTGAATATATACAGATATTTCTTTAAAGATATGCTTTTAATCCCACATAAGATCACAGAGGTATCAATACATACTAGACGCCAGCAAGTTCATGCAAGCATGCAGTACAGTTAATGCAAAGAATTAAGGATAAGATTAAGGTAAGGATGCCAATGACATTAGGCGTTAGAATACAGAAATGCTAAAATCTGTTCACTAATCATATCACTATCATAAGTAATAAAAAAGAACCCTGTCCAATTAAAGCTTAGTTTTATAATCCAATAGAAATAAGCTGAGTTTAATGGAATCTCCACACACTTAATTTTATATCAACACTTACAGTAAGATACTCAAACTGGAAGTTTTAAAGAATTGCAGTTTTTTGTTCTAACTCATTTTAATGTCTTTGATTTGCTATATAAACTTGTCAAAAATAAGTGATTGTCCACCAGGGATTTCAAGAAGCCAATCCTAATTTAAATCACAAGTGCAAGAATATACAACTAGTTGGTATCAAAGAAAATAAGTTTCCTGTGAAGGTTAGAAGTTATCACTTCCATCTGTTACTACTGTGCAGTTACCAAGAGATCCATGTTTGCAGACAAAACATTTTGCAGGCTTGTACTGATCTTCATGAGTCTTAGGAAGCCTGGAATTTAAATAAAAATTTGCTGCTATTTAATAAGTTATTTTGGAATACACTTATTTATACTTACAATACCATGGAGTTCTGCAACTTTGCTGCAGAGATCAGGACGCCGCTTCTGAATGGCCAAATAAAAGGGATTTTTCAAAAGGTCTTCATCATACATAGCCATATGGACTTCAGATACCCAAAGGAGATTTTCTAGAAAACATATGGAGAATGGTTAAAGCATAGTACGTGTATCTGTGAATGTACAATATTGCAAAATACCAAAGGGGCAAAAAAGAAGTAGCTTCAGATATTGGATGTGAGCTGTCAATGTCATGCTTAATTAACTAGAAATTAAATGTAGTCACACAAAAGTTACTCAGAAAGAACTATGTGCAAACAAAACAACACATTTCCTGTTACACATGTACCCTCATAAGGTCTCCTTTGCCCTTTAAGTGCATAATCTCCTGGGGAAAAAAAATAATGGAAGAAGATAGGTATTAAGATCTACATTATAACCACTCTGATAGACAAGCTAAGGTCTAACACAAAACAGAAGATTGGAATTAAAAGCTTCTTCACAGCAGATTCTACAATGCTTCAGGACATTGATGCTTTCACAGTAAGCATAGCTAAGTGACAATTACTGACCCACACATCAGTGAGACACTCAGACAATGTAACAGGAATCCTTGTGTAATGTAATCCCCAACTTTCCAGGGAAAGTTTCAGGAAAGGTACAAGAAGCAGGTATGTATAACCAAGTCGTAATTAAAAAGACACCAATGAAATCCAATATTTGTGGTAACCTCTACTTCCATTAAAAAGGTGTCAATCATCTGAAGTTAGACTGACAACATCTGGAAAAAAGCAAGCAGAAAAGCTACCAGAGACAGAAATCCAACTGCTAGACAGTGGAGAGTTATCACAAGGTGCGTCACAGGGAAAAGAGGATTTCCAGAGACACTAAACTCTCAGTTTAAAAGGCCTCTGTACTTTTAAATCTCTAGACACAAGGACATGAAAAACCCTAATAGGACCCTTCTAGACTAACTTCAGCATTGTTTCATTCAGAAGAACAAAGGTTAATAAGTTTACAAGGGCTTAATTAAGTAGACTGTCATATCTTTTCCCCTCATCCAGATTCCTCAAGGAAACTAGAAACGTAAGTCACATTATTCATCCTGCAATTTCATCTATATGTACCAGGAAAAGGTAAGAAGAGCAGCAGAAGTTCAATTTGAACCAAGCCATCCTTACACAATCAGCATTTCCAGGTTGGAAATGCCCATGTCGGGATGGGGCTCTGGGCAGCCTGGTCTAGTTTAGAATATGGAGGTTAGTATCCCAGCTTTTACTCAGCACATCACTTGCTCAGTGTGAGCTTCTGATGCTTATCATGTAGTACTTGAAATACTGAGCTACAGTAGTGCTGTACTGGTGCCACAAACACATCCTTCTCCACAGACTGGCAAAGAGACATGAAACCGCTATGTTACAGTATAAAAGGATGGAAAAATACATTCCCAATTTGCACAGATTTTTAAACAGTCCTTTAATTTCAGCTATGCTGTTAACTGATCTATTGTCTGTTACCTGATCTATGTATTATCTGGGCCTTCCTTATAATTAGGCATAAAGACAACTCACAAACACAATCAATTAAGCCTGAAAGCCATTCCCACTATAAAGTTATCAGCAGTTTCTTGCAGCCTGGATTGCCTCTGCATGAGCCACTCAAGACAACTAAGGCAGTGGCAGGTAACTGTCTCCAGCAGTTTTTTCTCATGAAGCTCCAGATAAAACAGTTCATCCACTTCCCAAAAGGACAAAAAATAATATCTATTATGAAAGGACATCAATTTGGCTGTGCCAGCACTAAGACAGGACTTACCAAGCAGGACTAATTACCTATTAACTGCCTATGAACAACCAGCTAAGCATTAATTCCAGTAAGATCTTAAATGACTTAGAGCTCACAGTTCAAACATGTTTCAACATCAACTTATTAGATAGAAGGCAAATGTCATAGAGGGCTGTATGAACACATGCAGCAAGCAAAATCATCAGCCACAGCAAAGCTTGTTTTGGAGCCCCATATTCCTTTTTGGGTGCTACTCTTCAGGGAAGATGAAATTGACTGACGAATCTTAAGTGAGAAAGGCAGAAAAGGAGGATGTAGGACACAGTGCAGTGCAGTGATACTAGTTAAGGTAAAGAAACTGCATGAGATAAGTAAGAAAATCCCCCAGATGTACCAAAGTCTCAGCAAGGGCATTTTGTTCCACATCTCTAGAAGAAGAAACAGGCCTCAGCTTAGGTAAAGAGAGTCAGGTTACAGATCAGGAAAAACTTAAAAAAAAAAAAAAAAAAAAAAAAAAAGGAAGATAACCACATGTTTTAGATCACTTGTCAAAGCTATCAAGTCTCCAATATTGTAAATCTTTAAGAACCTGTTAGACAAACCTCTACTAGAAGTGATACAGATCCAGCCTTCTAGCCTCACTAGATTACACGATCTCTCAGGACAGTTTCCAAAACAAGCTTCTACTGAAGTAGATGGCCCACCAAAGCATCTTCACCGGCCTTTTCGTTTGTGAATCCACGTTCACTATCCAGTCAACTGATAGATGAAAATGCTGTGACTCTCCACACAGTACGTAAGAAAGTATTAGGATGCCAGGTGCTGGGCAGTGGTGAGATGAGCCAAGAGCACATTGACACAAGAAGGCAACTAAGCATCAGACTGCAGAGACAAAAATGCAGTGCACTTGTGTTTCTAATTGCTATATTATCCCTTTTTCAGCTTAATGAATCTAAGTCCAAAGAATTTTTTCCCATAGTAGAAAAGAAAAGGAAGAACACATTCCACAGACCTCCTTTCTCCAGAGACCTGCATCTCAAAGAAGTGAGAAGCTCTGCCTACAGGAAATTAACAATATTTAATACCCTAGCAAAACAGATAGAAGGGATGTATTGGAGGGGAAAAGCCCCCTAGAAAACCTTAGCTTATGAAATTTGCTGTTTGACTGATGCAGCTCTTAAGTCATCGCCTTCACGTAATTAAAAAAAAAATCAGGGTACTGTAAGAACTGTTTCAGTTAACAGATCAACCCACTAAGTTTGAAACAACAACCTACAGATCTGGTTCATGCGTTACCACACAGAGCCAGGCATTTTGCTTACTACAGAACTACTGACTGCAGCAATAATTCATACTCCTTAAGTTCAAAAAAAGTGACAAGAATCTGCATTAATTCTAGCATTTTAGCTACCATAGTATAACTAAGATGCTGTCAACATGCTAAAACCCTAATAAGGAAGCTTTAACTTCTAGTTCACAGAAGAGTTTGCCACTTACCTTGAGCAGAAGCAGGCTGAAGACTCTAATCTGCAAGCTGGGCACATAAAGCTGCAACCAAGTCCCTGCACAGCAGGAAGTAGCAACCAGTAGTCAAATGAGTACTGTTTTGAGAATGGATTCTCAATTTCCTTCTCTTTTCTCAACACCTTTCTCTTAGCCCTGCATCTGCACACTGCTCCATTAGTGGATGGCTACCATATCTGATTAATGTGTGGGCATGCAAAAGAAAGAATGAAATGTTCATTAAATTAACTGAAGCAGTTAATCAACTACATTTGCCCAGACAAATGGGGATGTTTTGGCCATGTAGTATTAGTAACTACAACAAAGCCAAGTCCTTCACACTCCGCTTCTACAAATCAAGTCTAAGAAAACTGAAGAATACATTAAAGATCCCCCAAATTTTGTCTCAAGCATTTTTGAGACAAGTCGATTTCTTTCCATCTCAAAAGTTAAGTGCATCTGAACATAACAGCTAATGCACTGCAGTAATTCTAAGAATGCATTAGAATATTCCATTGAGAATTTGTTGGCAGAACACAACATCCAACTTCAATCTAATGGAACTAAAGGGGCAGGTGGTGGAGTTATTCCTCTAGTTGCACCTCAGACAGCTTTAGATTTACTAACATTACACAAGCAGGAAAAAGCACAAAGTCACATAAGTATTGAACAGTGCTGGTAACATATAACTGAAAGCCCATTAAAAATTTTCATAAGCCACATTCACTGAGCTTATTAAATTCCATTATGCTAAGCTGTAAAGCAACACAAGTACTACTTTCAAAATGTTAAAATGGAATTACTTAGCTTCACGCCTGTAAACACAGAAATAGCTCTGATTGCTGGAAGAACAGAAGCCAGCTCATCAGAGAATCCAATAAGCATTTTGTTACCCTGTACAAAAAAAAGCCCCACCAACATAATCATACCCTTAGAACAGCCAAGTCCTTTGTAGATTAAGAACAGAATGATAGTTCTAATGACACATCTTGCACCAGGAACAGCTGAAGTGAAAAGCCATGCAATAGAATCCAAGCATGTCAGTTTTTTCCAAAGGAGTGGAAACCAGGTCCTATGACCTTTGATGCTGAAAGCAATAAGCAGGATTTAGCTATGAAAGTTTTTGTCATAAGGTTTTCCTTTAGAGATACTGAAATCAGGTTCTTTTCACAGTCCTATTCATTTCCAGCTCTTTTTAAGGAACATTTTGAAATAGTCATTAAAATAGATGCTACTGCTTTTACTTGACAGCTACATTGTGTCCCCATTCTAAAAATTTTTATTCAGTTCTTAAGTACACCACCTGAATACCCCATTTTAATATTGAAGACCTAATGAGATGTACTACAGATAGCCTTTCACAATAGCAAAGGATTCTGTATAGAAATACTTCATATTCCATGGTGAAGAGCACAAGACTGACTCGTTCGTTTCACACACTGACATCAATTTCATCTCCACTTGCAGACTCTTGTGCAACATTAACAACTCCAGCTTAGTAAACCGGTAACTAGAATATCACTTGCTGAAAAGCTCAAAAGGATGACAGAAGTCAGACCAAGCAATACCTTATTACTCACCTACAAGTTGTTCATCTCAGAACAGCTAAACATTATACTGAGACATTTCTGGTCAAATTTTAAGTGTATTTATCACACCAGTGAACTGTAGTGCTATGCAGAAAGAAACCTGGATGAAACAATTGTTCCCCAGTTCCAAATGACTTTTCAAACACAGTGGGATCCCCCTTCACCACCACCATCTCCTCCTCCTCCTCTCCCCTCCTCCCCCCCCCAAAAAAAAAATATTATCAGAGCACCACTTTTAGCAGTATACTGGATCTGAGCATATCTTAAAGCACCCTGCAAACACAAATTTAACAGCGGGACTTAAGTAGGTTCAGTCCAAATACAACTAGTTACCTACAGTAACTACAGTTTTATTTGCAGTATTACTCCTCGTATTTACTACTACTTGAGGCTAAAAGTCCCAGTTTGAACTTGAGACCTCAAATCAACATTTTCATCATGAAGCAAAAACCTCCTCTGTTTCTGGGCACACAGAAAAACTCTCACTCCTAATGAATGAGCACTGAGCATCTGATGAACTATGGTTCCGAGACATGTTCCAGTTCCCTGCTCACCACAAGGGAAAGATAAAGAGGAAACTATTTCTACCTTTTACATTCAGCTGCAGCTTATAGTGATTTCAGTGAGTATATCAGAATATCACCTTTGAATTATGAGAGTACTGAGTAGTGAATCTGCATCAGTCAGCTCAAGGCTCCCTAGAAACCAGGGGAAAACTAAGTTATATCATCCCAGAATGAGAGTCTGACAGTGATGCAGCAGGTTCTGGGAAGGAGAGGTCAATGCCATTCCAGGAAGATGCTCCTTTTTCAACAGCATCTCCCCTGCAGTCACATTCCTTCAAGTGAAGGGTACAGAGCTCAGATCTTTGTGTGCAGTGTTCGGTTTTTTGTTTGTTTGGGTTTTTGGGGAGTGGGGAGCATCTCTGCACATCCCTCTCCACACAGATCCCATTTCTCTATTTAGGGTCAGACAGCTGTCTCTCATCACTTCTCTCAGCATCATGCTGTGCCCTAAGGCATTGCACAATGCCTGACAGGAGCAGGCAGTGCCATGCAAGTGTGTTCTGCTCATCCCTCATACTGCTTTCCATTATGAGCCCCCCAAAAAACTCCAAACCAGAGTTCATTCTTAAAACGAACATTCAACCTTTCTAATTTAGGTGCATTCATATTATAGTTTGATGCTAAAACATTCACATTTCCCCCAGATTTGAGGCCTGACTCCTACCAGCCACCTGATCAGCACTCTATGAACAGGATGCTCTGTTCTCACCCAGTCACCTCCCCTGACTTCAGAGATCAGTGCTATCAGCATTAGCCAGGTACTTACAACAAGCTGCATTCCAAACAACCCAAGAGAGTATGGATTCCCAACCCTTGCAGATTTAAATATACTGAGTAGCTGCAAATTCCTCACCTGCGTTTGTTCTCTAGTTTACCATTACTAAGACTGCACTCAAATCTCAAATTGGGAATCCTGAGCAAGTTACAAGCAAACTGTGAAGGAAGAGAGCAGAAAAGGCTGATCAGTAGAAACACAAAGATTAAAGAGAACAAACATTAACAGAATGGACAAAGTCCTCACCATCTGCTCAATGCATTTACATAAGGTCACCTCTGCAGTCTTGCAGAGGTATCAGCATATGAATTCACAGCAGACTGACCACACAAAAACACACCAAAACTAAGGTGCTGAAGTACAAGGATAAAAGTTGTTTTCTTAAGTCAATTATGGTGATCTTTCACTCACAGAGACAAAGCAGTGGTAGAATCCTTAGTTTATGCATTGAGCCCAAACACTAAAATGGATGCATAAACACTGTGTCCCGATTATAGAGTCACAGACCACTCATGTTCATAGCAGACCACATCTGCTTTCTGCAGATCTCAGTAGGAAAAACCAAGTTGCTGCAGGCCAAGACTAGCTTTGTCTCATTGATGCTAAGAGCTTAAACATCCGCCCATTACTAGATTATCTAGTTATGGGAAGCATTGCTGAACTACATTAGATATCCCTTTTGAGGAGCAGAGAGGAAGGAAGGCGGGAGCACTTGCACAGGAGAAGTCCTTCCAACTAGCACAGCAAACAATTATAAGCACTGCTGGCCTTTAATACCACATTGGGCATCATACATTGGCCCAAGGTAACTGAAAGCCATGCAACAACAAGTCCACAATAAACTTATCAGACCGATGATCCTCCACGATAGAAGTCACAGAATGGCCTGGGTTGGAAGGGACCTCAAGGATCAGTGAATCTCCAACCCCCTGCCATAAAGGGCCACCAAGTTCCACATTCAATACTAGACCAGGTTGCCCAGGGCCCCATCCAATCTGGCCTTGAACACCTCCAGGGACGGGGCATCCACAACCTCTCTGGGCAGCCTGTTCCAGCACCTCACCACTCTCTCAGTAAGGAACTTCCACTTGACATTCAACCTAAATCTTCCCTCCCTCAACTTAAAACCATTTCCCCTTGTGCTGCTGTTATCTACCCTTTCAAAGAGTTGATTCCCCTCTTGTTGATAGGCTCCCTTTAGATACTGAAAGGTCACCCCACAGCCTTCTTTTTTCCAGGCCAAACAAGCCCAGCTCCTTCAGCCTGTCTTTGTAGGGGAGGTGCTCCAGCCCCATGATCATCTTTGTGGAAATGATGTGGAAATGAAAATTCTCGCTCTGGATCAACATTTCAAAACACTTTACAACAAAACATTCACAAAACACAAGCCAGGAGTTATCTATACAAAGCTACACTGAGTTATCAGACACTCAACCAGTTTTGTTCACACTGCATCCAATCCTTATGTTCTGTCCTCATCTCAGTGGTTTTCAACCATCTCAGGTCACAGCATTCGGATGCCTGAACTCAGAGTATGAGGTCATCCCAGAGGCGAAGCCATGAGGCAAGATTTACCAACCATTCAAACAAAACAGATTTGTATTTACCTAAAATACCACTTAAGTCTATTAAAATGATACAGGACTTAACAAGCACTAATGCTCAAGAAGCAGCAGAGTATCTGCTGTTTCAAAGTACTGCAACATGAAGAACACTATCATAAACACCTGTTGGAAGGAAGCCTTTCTACAGAACCAGCAAATACATTTCTGCTGGCACTCATTACATTACATACTAACTCCCTTGTAATTTCAGGGTTCGGCTTTTTTTGGATAAAGTTTTTGGATAAAGTTTCAGCTAGTCAGAATCTTCTTTGAAAGCGTTATCATGACTTGGATTTAACAGCATCATGTCTGATAAGCTACAGCCAAATTTTAAGAGTTTTCAGAATCTACTTGAATAGGATAACTGCAACACAACTGAACTTAATTTAGAGCTGTTCTGCAGAACAGCCTTTCTTCACACATGATATATCTAGAGAAGTTTTGTTTGTTTGTTTTTTTACAGATTGTAACTGCTGCCACCTTCAGATTTATGCAGTCACGTGCTCCTAAACCAACATCCCTTCCCCTTCTCAGCTATGCCTGGATTTCAGAGAAACTGATCCTCACATGCCACAAGGAATAGCAGCCTCAGTAAGGTGCAGCAGTGCAGCTGCTGCCCACATGGATGTGTAATTTAGGATTAAGCTTAAGTCACACAGGACTCCAGATTGAAACCTAGAGCTAATCCTTCTACCACATGACAATACTTAAACAGTTACAAAACTTCATATACAAGGTCAAAAGCATCTTGTGCTTCTTCATTCCAGCAAGGAACAGACATTCATTCACATCTTGCCTGCCACCGGCAGGGAGTTACCCAGTAGCTCCACAGTGACCCCACAGCCTGCTGCAGGACTTGGCAGCTGGTTTCTTCCACAGGTGCACATGGGTGCAGCAGTAGCCACACGCAACTTGTGGCCTGGTCCAACAGAAAAGCAGAACAAAAAGCAGTCAGGGGAGCACAGGATCAAACTCCCCATGTAACTGAATTATAGAAAAGGAACACAGCCTCAACACACCTCCCAGAACCTGGCCTGCCCAGAGCCTGCCCAGGGCAGCACCTTATCTTGCCCATGGCGCAGAATGCAGCCACAATAAGGGACAGGGTCACAACCCCCCTCTTGAAGGATGTTTTCACTTCTCATAAATTACTGTAGCAACATCAAATCATACAGTTGTCCAGGAGCATAAAGGCATATGTAGCAGTGTGTGGCATGACAAGCAAGTTCTCCAGAAGCCTGCCATGGTGAAACATGTGCTAAGAGACAGCAAGCACAGCCTGCTACGCAGCACTCAGCGTCAGTGTTATCTGTTCTTCTGGAAAACATGTGTACAAACATAGCCTACAGCTCATCACTGACTACACCATATTTCGGAACATACACAAGGGCAGCCGCTAAAGTATCATTTTTTATAGTAAAAAGCTTGTGCTTGCTACACCTTCTGACGCATGATTACTTGATTTCAACTATCCTTAGACATTCTGGGCCCCATACTCACACTTCCTAGGGGCCTTCTTCAATAATCCACAGAGTAAAAACATGCAAATTCTTGCCCCTGAGAAACGAGCTGAAGCGTCTGTGACACTGATATACAGAAAGCGTGCATCACAGAGCCCGGTAGGAACCAGAGTGCACTCCTCTGATATAAATAATGCACGTACCGGGGTGAGAAAAAGTTCAGCAGTGCATTAAGCGCTCCCGACGCTGCGTAGCGCGGGCAGCGGGTCTACCGCGGGTGGCAGCGGGACCGCGAGCACCAGCAGCCCCGCGCCACGGGCCGGACGCCGCCAGAGCCAGAGTTGCCAACGCGGCGGGGAGCACGGCGCAGGGAGCGCAGCGCCGCAACCCCAGCAGGGCCGCCCCAAGGCCCCACCGGCTCCGCGTCAGCCCCAGCCCGGGAACAGGCCGCGGCCGGCACCTCCCCTCTCGCAGCGCGGCTCACAGGCAGCGATACAGCCGTTCCGGCTGAGGAGGGGACGGGAGGGCACCGCTGGGACCGGCCCCGCGGAAAGAGACCAGCGGGCTGCGAGAGGAAGAGAGGGAAAGGAGGAGTGAGAGAGCGCCCTCGCCCCGCCAACGCCGCCCCCCCTAACCTCCCCGCGCCTCGGCCGAGCCCTACCGGGAACCAGGGCGGGCCGGCGCGGCGCCGCACGAAGCCAATGGCCGGGCAGCGGCGGGAAGCGAACGAGGAAGCGGGCGGCCGCCGGGGGTCGGAGCCTGCGGGGGCGGAGCCTGCGAGGGCTTATAGGGCCGGCCCGGGCCGCGCCCGGAGGCCGCGGGCGCTCCCCGCTCGGCGCCATGTGATCGCGCTGGACCCGGCTCAGCCGGATCGGGTTCGTGCAGACGGCGGGCGGGGGGAGCCGCCGTTCTCCAGAGCCGGCGCTTTAGCTTTTGGGTTTGTTTTCGCCCCGTGTTTGGCACTCGTCAAAGTACGGGGCCCGATAGGCGGACGCCCGGCGCTCTGCGGGATGGCTCGCCTCGGTCGTGCTGCCCGCCGGCGGTAGCAGGGGAAGCGATGCTGCTCGCGCCCCGCGAGCCCGGAGCGGCCGGCCGCGCCTGAGGGGCTGCGGGGCGGGCGCGACCCGGGGCTGCCTCCCGCCATGCGTGCTGGTAGCGGCTGCGCTGGGCAGCTCCTCGCTCCCGAGGCCGGGTAACCGCGGCGGAGGCGCCCGGACGGCGGGACCATGGTGAAGGAGGAGTGCAAGGCGTTGCTGGACGCGCTCAGCAGGGTGACCGCCTGCTACCGGCACATGGTGCTGACCATCGGCGGCACCTCGGACTCGCAGAACCTGCGCGAGGAGTTGAAGAAGACCCGGCAGAAAGCCCAGGAGCTGGCGGTGGCCAACAGGAACAAGCTGACCACGGTGCTGAGGGACAAAACCGTGAGTAAGGAGGACAAAGCCGAGTTCGAGAGACTATGGGTGATTTTCTCCACGTGCCTAGAGATCCTGGAGATCGACATGAGGAGAGCGCTGGAGCTGGGGCACGAATTCCCACTGAACGTCCCCAAAAAGCACCTGATCCAGACGGGCATGAGCGGGGGCACCTCCGGCGTGGCTGCCCGGGCCATGAGCGTCCAGAACATGAAGTACGAGGCTGAGCACAACATAGATGTGGTGGATCTGAAGGACCTAGAGAACGAAATCAACCAGGTAGGAGAAATGATGTACGAGATGGAAATGAAGGTCAATGTCCCCCAGTGGACAGTAGAGGCTAAGCAAGACCCTGGGGCTGAACTCAAATCCACCATCAGCGTGGGCGCTTCTTCCATTGGCATGATCTCTGTGGAGGAAAATAAATCCTTCTGCGATATCAGCAAAGTTCTGGCTGGGATTATTTTCTCTGCTGTTCTCATTATTGCTATCGTGCTGGCAGTGTGTGTGGTAAAACTCTCATAAACTGTGCTGGCACTGGAGAGTTCTCACAGGGCCTCCCAAAAGTGCTTCGTGCCACGCATCTCTTGTTACTTGGGTGCACTGAAAATCTAAACCTAGCACTTGGAAACGAAAAACTTTTGCCTCTCTAAATCCTGAAATGCACAGTTCCTTTCATGCTTTTTGAAGAAAAAGATGCAAATCAGCCTGCAAACTAGGATGTATTCATTAGCTGGACTTGTAAGGGTTAACTGTGAAGTATTGAGGGTATTATCACTACTGGCTATAACAGCGATTTGTCTGCTATTAATAGATCATCACTCTCAGAAGCCTGCATTTTTTGTTCTTGAACAGGCTCTGCAGTTTGCTGCTGCTCACTGTTTACAATATTTCTGACTGACACGAATTTGGAGGCCAACACAGGTGTTTTGCATGACAGTGAATAGAATAGATTGAGAATTTTTTCAGCAATATGCAAGATATTATTTCAGTGGAGGAAAAAGGGAAGAATGGATGCACCAATAAGGGAATGTAAATGTCTATTTCAACAAAGGTTAATGATCAGGGAAAGGGGAAGTGTGGAGGAGAACAAAGAAAACTAGCAATATTCAGCAAGTATAACAGTTTGTAGCCTTAGACTGGGTTGCATAGAAGCCAGCGACCAGGGTTGGCACAGCACATATTGATGGCTTTCCACATCCTGAGAGAGAAAAGGGCGAGCTGCATAGTCAGAAAAATGCTAGCAAGCCCTGTGGTTTTCTTCCACGTTAACCATGATCTTGTCTACCCCTGCAGAAAGGCTGATTCTTGTCACTGGTTCAGATTCTTTCTGTAGATGCAATCTGTCTGAACTTCTCAATTAACTATGAGACGAGGAGCAGTGAATCCACCTACAACAGATGCAATAATTTTTGACAATAGTTTGGCAAACAGCAGTGATGCATTGTGAAAGCAGACCTTTCTAGTCATCTTGAAAGAGATCCTCTCTCATGTTGACAGGCAGAGACTTTGGCCTCTTGTCATACAAACTCCTGAGGTCTTTGCAGAAATCCAGATAAAGCTAAAAAAAATCTGTTTCATCTCTCATTCATTTCTGAGAAATCGTCTGGGAAAGAGGAAGTCTGTGGTACTGGACACGTATCTGGTCCAATTGGATACCCTGCAGTTTGGGAGGATAAAAGCAAGAGCAGCAGAAAACTTTCCCAGCATTTACCTAAAAATTGCCTGTTTAAATGTAGAACTGAGTGGACATTAACTTTGCAGAGAAGCACTGTTATGTCTTGTAAAAGGACTCACGTGTTAATGTTCTTCATTATGTAGCTTATGGAGATTTGTTCTGTTCATGTAAATACACGCCATTCATTCAAGAATGCTTAGTGCAGACATTATAGTGCAATGAGACACTCCACAGGGAGTTATAGAGAGCCGATCACATGGGGGTTTTAATACATAATTAGTCTGCCACACCGATTACTATGGACACATTATCAAAAGGTAATAATCAGATATGTCTGATGAAGTTACTAGAAAATAATCTTTGTGAACAGAAGTACGTTACCAACATATTTGAACAGGTGATAACTTTTTGAGTTGAGGACAAAACTTTTAAGAACAGCAGCAGGTAACTTTTTAATATGTAATAAAACCAGATTTGGGTAAAAAAGTGTGTAACAAATTGAATCTAGTGAGGAAAAAAAATGCCAAGTGAAGGCTTGAACTGTGTTATGCACACTGATCCAGTCTAGACATGGTTCACACAGGAATTAATGTATAAGACTCTACGTTCCTTTCTACGGTGTTTCACTCGTTCCATAGGATGTGTTTTGTACACAGGTAACTTAGGTGTGTATAGATCCCCAGCAGCGCTCTTAAACAGTCAGGCCTGTTTTAATTGGTGCTACTGCTTCAGTCTGTCTAGGCACACATGATATGTAATAGCTGTGTTTTGATTTAAATGTGAAGAACTCTTTCACAATAATACTGAGTAAACACGTTTATGGAAAATACAGCAAAAGCTGCAGGAGAATGTACTGTTAAGGATGGCCACCACTAGTCACTAAGGGTTTGTGGGTGTTTTCACTCACTGCAGTCTCCTTTACTTAGTTCCCATGAAGGTGCATCAGAAGTTGAACTTTTTTCTTCACTTCTTGAAAAAGTCATATCAGATAATTTCAACTCATGTTCTGAAAACCCCAGTAATGCAAGACAGGTTTCTGCTGGATAAAAAACATGGTAATATAACATCTACTGCATTCATTATTTTGTATTTTGTTATACTAAATGGATGTAATGTTTAGCAACAGTTGTTTGTATAGAGGGATTTTTAAGGCTTATCTTCAAAAGCAAGCCACAGTGAGTTCATGAGCTGGAAATTTTCAGTCCATTACTTTTTTTTTATTTTATTTTCAATAATACAGGACCTGCAAACTTGGTAATTATGTAAGTCTTACTCCATTTGAGTGTGCACACAGTTAGTAAAGGACTGAACTTTGGAAAAAGTAATGTCTTTTCAAATCTTAAGACAAAGGTGGCTGCAGATTTATCCACTGTTTATTTGTTCTATATTTTCTTATAGATGAAATCAAAAGATGAAGTAGAATTCTAAGAGGATTGTTACAGTCTCTTCTAAATGGATAGTGTTCCTGTTATTAATCTCCTGTTAAGAAAAGCACGCTTGATACAAGGGTATGCACAATGTGACAGAGTTCAGGAGCATGAGTACGCAAATCAAAACAATATGGAACACCACTGTCCAGAAGTATTGATGTTTTTTGTTAATTTAGAAATAAGTGTGCTAGATTCACAGATTTTTTCCCACTGGAGTGTGAGTGGAAGGAAAATGAAAAAACTATTTTTGTAAATAAAAAAGTCAAATTTCAAATATTCTGAATTTAGCATGACAAGAATACAAATACTCTGCTGCTGACCAGTGAATGAGAATGTCACTGTGTTTTCACTACAAATAAAGATGCTCACTGCTTAATTTGAATCTTGTTCTACGTCAGTTTTTTTGTCCTTATTCATAGGACACACATTAAATTTGCTGTATACTGAAATCTTATTGCTGACTTGAATTATATTGTTTTTGCCTGTGCATGAGTGGTATTTTCTACACTTGAATGAAATATTATTGTCACTATTTATTTAACTTCAAATAAAGTATGTTCTTGTAACTTAATGGTTGGCTTGCAGCAGTGATTAAAAGCAAACGAAAACTGGAATATTGATGCTCCTTTTCAATGAGTTCTTCTAAAGAAAAAGTTCCTATTTCAAATACAGAAATTAAGCAAACATGCTAAGCCTTCATATTAAGTTTTCCTTAAATAAACACACCCTTCTCATGTACCCAAGTTGAATACAGTAATGTATCTAAATTTATAAAGCAGGGAAATCAGGTATTTGAAAAGTCAAAAAATCTCTGCCTTAAGGATAGCAGGCATGATGTTGCTTTCAGCACTGCTTGCTCAGGAGTGTTGAGTAAATACTCAAACACTGGCTTTGAAAGTTGAAACGTAGAGAACATTTTGGGTTAGATGCACACGTCTTGTGTTAGGATCCAAATGCTGCCTCGTTTTTCTAGCACTTACTTTAACAAAAGATAGACACATTTGAAGGAGTATAAAATTTAGTCCTGTGGTATTGATAGCAACAATGATGAGCAGTTGTATCAAACTATCTGATGTCTGCTAAATGCAGCAATATGTAATTTTGTTCCAGGACTCCTAGGCCACAAAATGTAAGAAAATGCTAGTTTTGTGATTTGCTAACAAAATGAATGCAGAATCACAATTAAGTGACTCTCCTCATTTTGCAGCCTAAACATCACATTAAACTTAACAGCATTATGAATTAAAATTGGTTTCAAAATTCTTTCAGTAAACATGGAAGCTCTTTTATGGGAATGCTGTTATTTAACAACCAAGTAAACTGGCTGATACCATTAGCTTCTGGACTGAAAATTAAACACATGCTCACTGTTTACAGTCTGAAAGGATTGGTTATGTGCTTTCTTTTCCATCTTATAATACAAGGTTTGTGTTATTTATGAATATTTTCCAGAAATCTATTATATTTAAGTGCTAATGGAACTCCTACTCAACATATTTACCCTTCACAGATTTTCATTATGTAAAAAGTCATTCAGGAAGACCGGTGGATTATAGATCTCTAAGTGCTCTCTCTCAATACGATTATGTAAGTCTTTTAATGCGGGAAGAGATCTGGACAAAATAGTAGTCTACACGTGAGCAGCATTTGCTATGGTAAGCATACAGTAAAAGTAGGATTAGAAAAGACAATCTTTCTCATAAAATTGTCTGTATGTGCTGAGGGAAGGACAAGGTACTGAAAGGAGACAGATGTGTGCAATACTGTCTTCATTTTATGTACACAAAGTATGTTTTTTGTTAAATAGCAAAAAACAGCATCAGGGTATTAGGCTATGACTTCTCTGTAAGAACGTAATGTCTTACATCCATCCAGAGTGACCAGGAAAATACAGCATATCTGACTGGAGCTGATTACCCATTCTCTGATTAACTGTATACAAAATAAGAGTAAAATTGTCAAAAACATTTTAATTAGCTACATGTTAGTATCAATTTTACTTGAAAGAAAACTTTTTTCTGTGCTTCACACTACTGAGATGAAGTGATCCCAGAAGGATGGAATCTGTCATCAGCTACCTGCTGCAGTGTTGTAATGCAGTTGGAAACGGAGCTTAATCAGCTACCACTGAATAAACCTTTAAGAAGGTGAAAAGTCACATGGCATGTAACCAACAGCAGTGCTCCTCTGAATCCTATGCAGCCAAGCACAAAAGCTATGCGCTGGAACCTGTGCACCTGGAAGCCATGGAAGCAAAATCAAAATTACAGCTTCTCTGAAATTCTGTGAAATGTGGAGGCCAGCTAGAAAAAGCAATGATGTTGTTCTGTTTTAGAGATTCTGTCAGAAAATGGAGAGTGGTTTTCCAGGCAGAAACCCACTTCTACAGTGCCACTTGCAGGCTTTCCCTTGTTGTTACTGTTTTGGTTTTGTTTTTATTTTATTTTGGTTTTGTCTGTTTTTTTATTGAATTGCATGTTTTATTTACACTGTTATTACATGTCATTATTTATCACAAGCTTACTGCTAACATCTTCACCAAATTATAGAAACAAATCCTCTAAAAGCTAGTTCTAATTCAGTGCACAATAATCATGGAATAAATGTACAACATGTGTCTTTCACCTTCGTGGAACTTATTTTAGTCAGTTTTTCACTAAATACTCTGCGTTTAAAAAAAGTCCATGAAGTATACCATCAGTCAAGTCTGTCACTTGCACACAAATGCTCAAAGAATACGTGCAGTTGAACTCATTGATGTATCAGCATTACGGAATTACACAGCCTAAAACATGACTTTGAAAATCATGGTGGTTTTTTTTCTATAAATACATAAATATTTAAAGTATTTTATGTGAGACACCATACAGCTATGTGTAACTATCTTAAGAAAAAATAATTATTTAAAAATTCAAATGCAATTCCTCTGAATGATCATGAAGTAGTGTATAAACTGCATAATCTTTGGGAGTAGAAAGTGTGAAAGATGGAAATGAGAAAAGAAGACAATATATTTAACTATGAATGTAAAGCTACTGAGGAAGTAGCACCACACACCAAAAATGTACTCTTCAGCAACTGAATCTAATATGCTGTGTGTGTGACTTTATATGTAAACATACATTTGAGGTCTGGGTCCCAGAGGGAGTTGTCTGGATCATTACTCATGCACACCATCACTGTTCGTGAGAAATTACACGTGTAAAGGCTGCTCATGTAATTAAAGGCTGCAGAATTAGAACCATAATTTCAGTTTGCGTGAAAGATCTAATCCACCATGCGTCTGTTGGATGTAGAACATTTCCAGTTTTAATGCTATCTGTAACCTAGTTTTGTGATTTGCTTTGATCTGTTGGAAATTATTTGGCATGAAGGTTACTATAAATTTTAATGATGCTAAATTACAAACCCTCACTGTCGAGATTTGACATTTATTCACATTTTGGACACAGTACTTGGAAAAGTGTACAGTTTGTAATTTATTTTTTATTTTAGTTAGTAAGTGTGCCTATTCATTGTAATTCATGAGCTTAAACAATTTAAAAGCTTTAGAATTTGTCATTTTGAAAAAAGACAGTTTAAAACATCCTCATTAAACTGTTCATTTTTTGATACTTGCAGTTGTAACATTTGGATAAATGTATTAGGCACTAAACCTGCATGGGGACAAAACATCTATAAGATGCAAGTTAAAGTGACTTCCAATAATCATATCCAAGTCAGTATGTAAATCCAGGGCAGTATGTAAATCAAATTAGATTGTGAAATAATGATGGACCTTACTTTTCATCTATAATTAACTTTTAAAGTGGTGTGATTCGCACTGATTTATCATTCAGCAGACATGCAATATAATTTAGCCTCATTTTAGGGCTGGCTTTCCTGAATAAAAGAGTATCTCAGATTTTGCATTCTTTCTGAACTCACTCTTAACGTTATACAAAATTTTAAGTACCAATGAGATGAACTCTGCATTTCAGCAGAATATGTTGAAAAAAGAAATTATGTAATTTGGAGATGAATAAAAGCGTGCTTTATACTTAACCTAAATCTAGTTTGGCTTCAGGACATTTTCCATATTTGAGCTATCTTCAGCAACCAGCAAAGAGGACATGCATGCACATCTGCAGTGCTTAGGTTTTGCCTTTCTTAGTAGGAAATTGGGAGGAAGTAAAACAATGCTTTGCGTCCTAGATCTCTGTGCAAGGAGTTTCTGAGTGTCAGTCAGTTCATCCTCAGAACCTCGTATTCATCTGCTTCTGGAATCTTGCATGAGGTGGTTCATCTCTGTCATGAAATAATATTGAACTTCTTTTGCAAAGACCCCATTGAGAGGAAGTTCCTTGCAGATGAAGGTGCCTTCCATACCCCAGGACTGTCTGGTAAAATGCAGCAACAGGAGTGTAGAATAATCAATCCGTCTTAATTGGCATTTGCATTTGGCTGTCTTCAGTCCCAAAGGACTGCCAGCAATGCAGTCATGCCAATGCCAGCACTGATATAGCAATGCTTATAGCATTGATAAGCAATGCTATAACTACAACTATAATAACTAATGCTATAACTACAACACATAATGCTATAACTACAACACATTACAACTAATGCTATAACTACAACTATTTCTCTGCCACAATCCCTCTATTCTATACGTGCTTGAGGAAGCAGTGCATATGCCAGCCTAAACACACTACATTTTCACCCACGAAAGAATACTTATGAAACCAGATCTGCCAAATTTAGTACCGCTGTATAGCAGTACAGCTGAAGGAATTATCCAGGATATTCCAGCTTGTTGGCACCCTACTACTGGCAACTCTTCAGACCACTCTGAGTTAAAAAAATAAAAAAATAAAATAAAAATAGATGAGATCATGTTTAGAAGCTTAGCAATACAATCTGCACTATTCTCTAGCAGATTTTCCTAGAAGATGTTGCAAAATAATGTGACATGACTACTTTCTATTTAAAATGCCTTCATACTATTATTATCTGACATAATGGATCTTAAATCTTTTAGATCAGCAATCATGCTTGTTGGACATTAAATCTTGGAAAACCTATATAGTTTATGAATATTTTACCACTAAAGCAACTTTTAGACAAAGCACATTCCTACAAGATGAATAATAAAATAAATGCAAAGGCAAACAAACATAACAAAAACTCCATGATTTGAGGTTCAAAATTTTTTCGTTTAGGAAATGGGAACAGCCATGTACTTTACATTTCCATTGCCTAAGATGGTAATCACTGATGGGCAATAGTGGTTAAGCTAGTATGAAAAAAGAGGCCACAGGAAGTCCTGGTTTTCCATATGTATTTGGTCACAAAGAAAGGGGAGACTGAGGGCAAACGTGAGCACTGTCTGGCTGTATTGTAGCTGCTGCTCTGCCCCAGTTCTGTATAATCAGCTCAGTGGCTGACCTATTCTCTGCCGTCTGCAGCCTAGCATCGGGATGAACTTAGGATCCAGCTGTGTCTGTGCTGAATTATTTTTTTGCCAATTGGTATATTCTGCAATCCCACTGGTTCAACTGCCTCTAAACACTTCAGTGATGGTTCACATCTCATGAGGATTAAGTACATGCTCAAACAGAAAATAAAATACAGTGGTTGTCAGAGGCACGGGAAGGTACATGAGTATCTGCCAAACACAAATCAGCAGCAGAATGTTGATGAACAGCTTGACATTTGTGCATGTTACACATGTACACATGGACACATCATTCTTAGAAAATTTCTCAACCTCCTTACACATTCATTCTATGATTGAGGAATTTAACACAAAGTTAAGTGATCAAAATGAAATGTTTCCTAAAATAAAATTATTCTTCAAAGGATTTTCAAAGATTTGCTGTCTTGCCTGAGCACACATATATATGTATACATGTTTCAGTTGTCAAGGTACTCCAGAGCCTCCAAAACAAAAAAGCTCTCTAATAAAAGATTAGCTAAAATCTTGAAGAAGCCCTGCTCTTCAAAGGGTGATAGAAAAAACATTCAGACAACCCGAGGTGTGGAACGTTTAACTGAAGAACTAACACGATTGTTGTCATGCCCTAACGTGAGACACAGAGAAGGGGATTGCCCCGAGGCCAGCCGCGGCCACTCGCTGCACTCCGATTACAAATGGCAGCTCTCGGTTCCTGACCCTGCGCTGATTCCCGGGGCTGCAACCGCTGTCCCTTCAGCACCACTCGAGGCAATCAACAGCTCCACACATTTCTCGTCCTGTTGTAAAAACTCTCGGTGCTGTGAAAACTCAGGAAGTGCAAACTGCCTCTTTTTTGGTTTTTTGTTTTTTTTTTTTTTTGTTTTTTTACTTTTTTTTACTTTTTCAAGTGAGGTGACAGCGATCTCCTCGCTTCTCTCAGCCATTTGCTCTGCAAATTCTCTGCGTTTCCTTAAGCCTTGCACTGCACGGACAGTAATCACGGGATTAGGACCGATCAGGACCGAGGACTGGGGCCGCTGGCGGCTGGCTGACAGGCTCCGTCACGCGAGCTGCCATTCCATCCCCTCAACCTCCGCAAGTAGGGGCGCGCACGGCGCTCCCGCCCGCGCCTGCAGTGGCTCCTCCGAGTCCACAGGCGGCGGTGCTGCCCGAGCGACCTCGGAGGGCGATCGCGGCCGCCGCTTCCCGTCTGCCCAAGATGAACCCGCGGCTGCGGCACTGGAGGGAAGCGGCGTCGGTGCTACTGGCGGCGGGCACGCCGGGGCGGCGATCGCCCTGTCCGCTCGGGCCCTGTGACTACGAGGTGCTGTTTTTGCAGCGGAGCTCCCGCAGCGGCTTCATGCCCAACGCGCACGTGTTCCCGGGCGGCCTGGTGGAGGCGGCGGACTTCTCGGCCGAGTGGCTGCGGCTCCTGCCCGCCTCGCCGCGCTGCGGGCTGGGCGCCGTACGGCCGCCGCCTCCGGGCAGTAGCCGCGCCCCGCTCTTCGCCACCGACCGGCAGCAGCTGGGCTCGCCGCTGCCGGGAGAAGTCGCCTTCCGAATCTGCGCTATCCGGGAGACCTTCGAGGAGGCGGGAATACTCCTACTGGCTCCGGGCGGCGGGCCGCGGGAAGGGAACGGCCCGGCCCCGTCGCTGCCCGCTGAGCGATCGCTGTCCGCCGCCGAGCTGGGCGAGTGGCGACGCCGGGTGCAGGAGGACCCCGCCTGCTTCTTGCAGCTCTGCCGCCACCTGGACTGCGTCCCCGACATCTGGGCGCTGCAGGAGTGGAGCAACTGGCTCACCCCGGTGGGCAGGGCCGGCCGCGGCGGGCGGCGCTACGACACCGCCTTCTACCTGTGCTGTCTGGAGACGAGGCCGCCGCACACCTCGCAGGACAACCAGGAGATCGCGGCCTTCCTGGTAAGGGCTGCGGGAGCCGTCCCCGCCGCGCTAAGCTCCGGTTTTCACCTCGCGGCCACGCGGGCGCCGTGACGGCGGCACGAGGAGCTGCCCCGCGGGCCTCCCCGCCTTTCCCCCGGGGGTACGTGCGCTGCCGGCCAGCTTTCTGCCAGTGCTGCCTTCTGGGATGACAAGGAGCAAATCTACCTCCTCTATATGGTATAGAAATGTAAAAGCACCCAAGATCTTATTTTCAAAGGAGTTCATGCTATAACATTTTGCTAATAATGGCAGAATTGTACAGCAGATGCTGATGTACGCATTTGTGTTATCGAATTCAGCATGCTAGACAAAACAAGACGAATAGTTTATACTTGCAGAACCACACCATGTTTATTTACTGCAAGTAGCTGAGTATTCGTGCTGTACAGCGTGGACTCAGTTTTTGTTGGAGCACACTCTTAGTCTTGAACCCAGACTTCATTTTAGTTTCCAAATTTTGTGTGCCTGCATTTAAAGTTCAAAATTATTTATTTTATTGGAAAAATGTAATTTCTACAAATTACTGTCCGTATGTTCTAGTAAGTTTTTGACTCCTGTTATTGATATAGTTTACTTGTGACTTTTATTGTGTTCAGAAAACTTAAGGCTGTTTAAAGCTTTTTCTTACTCTAATTTTGTCTGCTGCTGAAGCTATTGTTTCAAGGTTTGTTTTCCTCAAACAGTGGGCATCCCCCCCAGAAGCTATTGAACGCTTTAAATCTCAAGAAATCTGGCTTGCTCCACCTCAGTTCTACGAACTATGTAGGCTGTGCAACTTCTCCTCACTGAGTGATTTACACAAGTTCAACACTGATCGAGCTCTAGAAGGATGTGAATGTTGGCTGCCTGTGACATTAACTGCTGCAGATGGCTTAATTCAGCTCTTGCCAGGTAAGAAAGCAGATAAAGGTTCTTTGAAGTATATAAAACCTTTGGGAATTGATAAATACTCGAGCCACTTTTCATAAGCCAGTCTATATCTGAGGGAAAAACCTCTCAGAAGTCACATCATCGCACTCATTTCCAACTGTTTTTCTTCTGCCATCCTCCAGCTGCTATGATACAGCTGATAATGGCTGCTGTCAGAAATGAGCTCCTGGACCACTTGGGCAGCATGGTGATTTCTGCTCTTACCACTAATTTCATTGTTTCATATGGTTACCGTTGATACACAGATTTATGAAGAAATTGTTAACTTTTTTTCTTTTTTTAAATATGAAGGATATATTAGAACTCAGATTTAGTTCTTTTCAATGAGAATTTTCATTGACTTAAGTTATCCATTTGTAAGGGCAAGTGAATCAACCACACAGGTCTTCACAATCACAGTGTAGTGATATAACTGCTGTGATTACAGCATGTTAGCATTAGCAAGAGCTCTGAAACATGTGCACTGTTCACTGACAGATACTTTAGGAATATATGGCTGTAATATTAGATATGAAGATGTTTAGAAACTATTTACTCATCAAATCTATTCCCACTTAATCTCACGTCCTGATAAATATTTTTTTAAATTGCAAGTATCACTCAGTCAAACAGCTGCAGAATAAGACAGACATTCTGTAACTAAACATTGTTCTGTTTGTTTTCTTCAGGTGATGAGTTATATCCAGAAGACCCAGATTATACAGGTGAAAAGAAAATAACTTTGTCAACAGATAAGACGGTTGAAGATGTCATGAAAGGGGGTAGCATATTTCACAGGATAGTAATAAAAAATACCAACAGTCTTGCTGTCTATGTTAATATTCAAGCAAAATATAAACATATGAATCCGTTGATGATAAACACTGATAGTTCAAACTACAATAGTAGATTATAATGTATTTGGTTTAAAGCTAGAATATGTTCCATTACATGCATATTCACTGTGTTTCTCATCGTTCCTAACAGTTTCCAAGTATTCAGGAGAGTAGACTTAAATATTCCTTGCCAAAGCATTTCATGTGATTGTAGGTTTTAGATTTGTGTATCTAATTCTTTGAGTCTTTGAAATTGCATAGTTGTGCCAGTTATAACCTTCAGAAGCTACTGAAAATTTAACACAATCACCAATTGAATTACCTGGAGAAACTTGAAAGTGATTTGACACCAATTATACTGAGCAGTTACCAACTTATTCTACTTACATATTAGTAGTGGTATTCCAGCTGGTCTGTTGGGTCACAGAGGTCCTTTTCTCACTGAAAATTAAAGTATATCGTATGTTCAAAACAAGTGTGTTTTGAGTTGAAGAATTATTTTACTATTCTTCTAACATAGGTCTAGAAATGAATGAATCTCCTGTTCCATTCTTATTGACATATTTCATATTCTGGAAAAACTGTATGTGCATATATATAGATGTGTTAGCTAATGTTAAATTTCTTACTGAGAGGGTGGTGAGGCACTGGCACAGCTGCCAGAGACACTGTGGTTTCCCTGGTGGTGCCCAAGCCTGAGCTGGCGGGGGCAGCCCTGCCCACGACAAGGGGCTGGAACTGGATGGTCCCTTCCAACCCAAGCCTTTCTATGATTCTATGAAATATTTATTACAATAAACAATATTTATATTTGATAAAATAGTTTATGTTAATTTATGCAAAACATCAAAATTTTCAAAGGTAGAGATGATTTAGATATAAACTATCATCTATCAGATTGAGTGCAAACATTCTTTTTATTCATTCTAACCTTTACCTTCAAGTCACTAGTAATTTTAAAAGAAAAAATGAATTTTCAGCTCCAAAAAGCTTTCAAAAACTTCAGTTCATAATGTACTGCCTTGAAAACAACTACTTCCACATTTCAGCGTCCCACATAATGCTTCTTAACATGTCTTTGAGATTTAAAGACTGCAGAGGAAGGTCAGCTACTCTTTGATGTTTTATTTGGGGGCAGGGAGCAGTAAGTGGAGCATATGGAGCTATGATGCGGTATCTTCTTCATCTGGAAGAAGGATGACTTGTGATTAGACAGTAAAGCTGTTCTGAAAGCTTTGGTTCAACTTTTGTTCTGTATTTCAATTGAAATAAAATTTTTTGTAGTATTTTCTTTCTACTGAATTTGTTTGTAGCATTCATTTGGACTGGAAAAATGTTCCTGTTTTTTCTCTTATTGAACACGCTCAGATGGTTCTAGGTTTAGAAGTCCCTTGCTGCTGTTCTTCTTCACAATATTCTGGCTAATTCTTTAGAACATGAAGATCACAGGAAAATTAGAAAAATGGAGAGTGGAAGAAGCAAAGAATGTATCCAGTGTTACCCTCTGACATGATTTTTAGCTCTTAGAGATTAACACCGGGCACTGTAATACTAGGTAGGTAAGAGGAAAAAGCATGGCTATCAGTATTTTTCTTACATCTAACACGAGTATCTTGGCTTCAAAGTTACTCCATGCAGGGCTGTTTGATGAACTACGCTGAGAAGATACGCTATTTATTTAAATACCGTATCTCTATGATAACTGATAATAAAGAAGATGCTTTAATTTTTGCAATATAGTCTTTCTCAGTTCACGGACAGACTTCTGGATCTTTATTTATTGTTCTGTACCTTGTGTTGGTTGTACCAGTAGGTTATCTAAGTGTTACTGCATGTCAAAGAGTAGTGACTTCAATACTGAACCTGCTTAAATCTGCCTCTCCACATTGTCTCCTGGATCTTGTTTTTTGCACTAGTAAAAGTGAAAGGGTCCAGTAGGGGGAGCTTGAAGGCCAAACAACAACAAGAAGAACAGAAAAGATACTATTTTGCTTTAAAAATGAAGATAACTGTCAAATAGAAACATAAATGGTTTACAATATGCAGACAGTAAGTATCTTGTAGCATTAAGTTAAAAACAGTGGCAGTTAGAACTGTGAATTTGAAATACTGAGGCACTGTAAGAACAGACCAGATTCCAGCTGCACGTTCACCTGCTGCCCTTGGGCTGGAACTTTGACCAGGCAGCCTTGCACAGACATACCAGATAGCGAAAAAAAAAAGAAAAAAAAGCCTGGATGAAAAGGTGAGCATACAGCAGTGAGTAATAATAATCAAAAGAGATGTAGGTGCTTTCTCACAGAGTGTGATGTTATGGAACAGTCATATTCTGTTGGAGATGCTCTTCTGAATTCATATAGCTGAATTCCAGGAGAGAAACACCAGGTGCAATCTCCCTCTGTCTCCGTAAGTCTTTCAACACATGCTGTGCTTCCCACTGAGAGACTCTGAGGGGAAAGGAGTTGCCGCAGAGGCTCTGGCCATTACAGATCATTACAGGCCCATAGGGCAGCACGGGCAGCCCGCGCAGGACGAGCCCTGCTGCCCTCTCCGGCTGCTCTCAGCTCTCCTACAGCCCTTCTAAACTCAACCCGAGGCACGGGCAGCGGCACACACAAGCATCATCCCTCCGAGCCCAAGCGCCCGACCAGGAAAAAGGCCAGACATTCACCTGCTATGATAATTTCCACAACAATGCGCTTAACGAGCCGAAAATGAAGCACCTTCCAGCCCTGACAACGCCTTCGCACCTCCTCTTCCTCCCGGTACTTCAGTAAGGAAGAGCTGCGCATGCGCGGCTTGAGGGCGCGTCCCGCCCTTTTGGGGTGAGAGCGGGAGGCGGCGGGGCTTCTGGAAGATCGTGGAACTTTCTGTGGTAGTGCTGAGGTCTGTGCGGTTGCTCTAGCATTGTATGGCTAAGGTTTTTACTTCTCTGAGGGAGAGTATAACGTTAAGGTATAAAGTGAGGATTGGAATAATGGAGAAAATACTGTTTCTTATTGGTACTTATTGTATTGTGTGCTTCCTTGTGCCACTGAGGTGCCTTTGTGAGATGGAGTGGGGCTGGAAGGGCTGAGGAAGGGCAGGGCAGGGCTCAGCTCTTAGAGTGCTTGTGTCAGACCTGTGTTGTCAAAAGGGTGTCCTTTCACCTTTTACCTGTATGCTTCTCCTTAAGGTAGCACTTGCAGTAATCCTGTGTCTTTCTGAGGTGAGTAGTGGTGTTGGGTGATGGCTGGGAGCAAGCCTTTGTGTCCTCATTTTTCTCTTAGTAATGGAGTGGCTGTTTATTAGGGGAACCAGCTTTTTTTCTGTGTGTGCATTGGCCTTAGTGACTTGATAGGTACTTATGTCCTTTATGCTTAGGGAGACATAAAGAAGGTAGGTTGAGTGGTAAGGGCAATGTATTTTAGCAGGAGTTATTGTATGAGCGGTTTTAGTGGTGGCTTTGGAAGCTGAAGCTGCTGGCTTGGCTTATCGTTCCTCTTAAACCCTCTTACCCCAGTGTGAATTCTTCTAAGAAGCAGGCTGAGCATTGCTGTGAGGAGCGGTGCTGTGATGTGCAGGGCTGTGAAATGCAATGTACATCGTTGGATATAGCAGGTGGTGCGTGCCGTAATTCTGTTCCACGTGAGCATGGTGTGAAATACAAGTAGAAGTATGTGGTAATTAAAACCGATTGAGGCTGGGACTCATGTCTGTGTTTATTTATTTACAGTAATGTTTGAGTTTCTCTGGTGTTGGTGTCGGTTGGCCACGTAGCTAGGTTGTAGCAGTCCTTTAACCAAAATACTTGCCTTGGCCTTTGAGAGTAAAATAATGGCCTATAGACTGCAGGCAGGTTGAGGATAACAGGTATTTTCTGTTACACAATCACATCGCTTTTCAGCATATGAATAAGTGGATGGCAAATATCAATTAGGATTCAATGTAATAAGTCTTTTATACATGTAAATTAGTTGCCTAAGGCAGTACTTTGTACAAAAGTAGGAAAAATGTGTATTTGTTGTGTACTTCTTAGCTATGCTTCAAAGCAAATGAAAGTTTTAATGTAGACAACCAAATATTTGTGGGTTTGTTTGTTTGTAGTGTTGAAGAGGACTTAACGGCTGGGCATTATGGAAGTCTTCGTATTACGGGTATGCTGATATTTTTGAAAGTTAAGGTAGTCAATGTTTATTTCAATGAAATTGGAAGTCAGATTTGCAAATAAGATGATGCCTTTATTTCTGTTCGGTAGTCATTTCTTATACGTGTGGTAGGGATATATGTGGATTGTATAAATTTTCTCGCTTCGATTTTTGTCTTGATTTCTTCTGAAAAGAAGTTAGTAAGGATGCAGCTAAAATTTAAAATGGAAGGCATCCTGCATAATTTTAAATATAGCATCTGCTGTTCTACTGAACCCTGTAGGACGTAATGCAGAAATTTCTTTTCCTCAAATGTTGAATACCCTTATTATCTGAAAAACTGGTATGCAAATACTTTAAAAAGTTGAGCAGGCTGTGGCTCTATTTTAAATGAGCTGTCTTGTAGACCCTCTGAACCTGAAGAAAATGTATTGGTGTTGTTTTTTTTTTGCATACTCCAGAGGTAATGTTCAAGTAAAAAGCTTATGTGTTTGCAGCTAACTCTCATTATATTTAGTTAACAAGCCTATTAAATAATGCTACAGCTTTTCAGAATGGATATGGTATCGTGGTACTGAAGAGGGCAAATTGAGAAATCAGTTACTGAACTAAAGCTTTGATCCTGAAAGTTGTTTTGTTACTAATATTTGTTCAGTGTTAGTTCTCATAACTTTAAGGTACCTCAGTAAAGACTGCATCTTATTTTTACACTTACTGCCCACGTGTTCGTAGAAGTATCTTATTACTCTATCACTTCAGGTGGAGATAATACTATTTATTTTTGTCTGCCTTTTACACCAGATTGAAGATCCAGGTTGCTTTTGGGTTACTATGAAAGGATGCGGGCCTCATGTAGTTGATGAAATAGAGTATAAAAAGCTGAACGCAGAAATGAATCAGTTCTATGACAAAGCTTGTGAAGATGAAGTAAAGCCAATAACATTAGAAAAAGACCAGGTAAAATCATTGATATGTTCTACACATAAAAAGAAATAGTGTGTTATTTACATTGGTTTAGGGGAGAAGTATCCAAGATGTGTTAATTTTTGCTTGTTTTATTTTTGAAATTGTTGCTGTGAAATAGAAATCTGTATCAGTATGGGTTATTTTTCTTACACGTAGCTTCATCACTACATAAGCCATAATGCTTGCAGTTTACAAAGTAAATCTAGGGCTGTAAAGAAAGTACCATGTTTTTCCACTAAGTAAACTGTATAATTTGTTCAGATCATGAGAACCCATTGTTTTGTTTCTTTTTCAGCTTTGTGTGGTTTTCAGCAAGGAGCTGAAGTGCTGGTGTAGAGCAGTTGTTAAGACGATCATGCACTGTGCAGACCATTATCAAATAGAATGTTTTCTAGTGGATTATGCAAAGTATGTTTTTGTTAAATCAAAACAGTAAGTGTCTCTTTTTTTGATGTTTATATGCATGTAAAATACTGTGACTGTTTTTCTAACTTGCTGGCTTAATTGGAATGAGTCCACAAGAAAATGCTAGCCTTTATCATTGGAGATTCAAATATGGCAGTGATGATTGAAATATGACTGCCAGTTAGCATTGCTGAAATGTACTTTCCTCTGTTATTAAGGGATTTATTTGAAAAACAAACAAACACCATGTAACCCACTGTTTCTAAAATCTTAATATGTATCTTAAAAATCTCTTCCATGTCTCAGCTATATTTAATATTTACTTACTTAACGAGATATCCAACAAGAGCATTTACCAGGTGTTTTTTAAGAAAACTTATTTGTTTGAAGAGATAAATATTTTATAATCTTAACTTAAAGATAGTTTTGAATTGAATGTTTCTGTATCAGAAAGCAACTTGACTGTGCCATAAGTTTAAAATGTGTTCTCATAGAATTAAATGCATAATATACTGCTTCAGTGTAAAACAAATTAGAAGAAGAGTGATAACATATGGGTCTTACAAGATTGCTCTAGATGATGTCTTGCTGATTACTCTGGTTACTTACTGGTTTCTTGTTATTTGGTCTCCCACCAAGTCATGCGTAAGGGATAATTGTGTTGCTTTCACTAGAGTCTGGACCAATATATAAATAATACCTTTTTTCTAAGAGTAAGGAGCACAGACGCAAATAAGTATATTAATTTTATCCTTAGTTTTCCTAGTTTTTTATCCTAGTTTTAATCATATATTATTTTTTTTTTTACTGAAGAGTAAGAATTGTCAAATGGCTTATGCAGTGCCAGAAAACATACATATAGTATCATGAAAAGACTTTAAATTGAACTGTCTCTGCTAAATAGGGAGTGCAGAGTTTCACGGTGGGAGCCAAACATCTAGAAGAACTGTGTTGTCACGTAGGATAATGAAAGGATGTATTTGAAATGCCAGTGACTTCTGCAGAATGTAATCTGTAGAATGAGATTATTTCTGTTTTTTGTTTTTAAGTGTTCGAGTTGCAGTGGAAGAATTTATGCAAATCCCATTTAGAGCAAAAAAATGTGGATTGTATCGCACAAAGCCTGTGACCTTGCATGTCAACCTCTGTGAAGATACAGCAAAAATAGTGTAAGTAGGGTTCTGTAATTGTATTCTTGTCACGTGTTTCTCAGACGTAAAATTTCATTTGAGAATAAACATCTTTTTTTTTTTTATACAAGAGCAATTCATAAATAAAATTCCTTCCCTAATCATTTGGGGTTTGTTTTTCATCTATTTGAATCTTTTAATATTTTCATGAGCATTTGGCAGTTCTTGTTTTTTGTTTACCATCCTAGAGCTGTGTTACTTGGTTGCTAGCACATGAGCTTCTCTGCCAGTTATCCTTCTGTGTTCTTTCTTGGGGTGCTCATCTCACTACTGACTGTCTTGTTTGTGCTTATTACACACTCTGCCAGAATGGAAATTCTAATAATGTTTTTAGATAGCTTTGTTTTTCTCTCTCTTCTTGAAATGGTTTGGTCTCCTGTTGTATTTGTCATCTTTGTATCAGCTCTGGAGGACTGGAGAAAAGGTTTTCTTTAGAGTCTGCTGGTAAAGGGAAACATTTGAATGTTCTTATTTGAAATTACAGAATGTCATTGTTGAAGATTTTCAGATGTGATTATATTGTGGGGTCGGATTATTCCTTCATAGCAAGGAAACTACTGTTTTCTGTTATTAAAGGATGTTCAAAACTAGATGTAGTCCAACAGGTGGTTTTTTAAACACTTTGAAAGAAAAAATCTTTTACTTGCATACTCCGTCAGAAAAAATAGTAACTTAGTTTGGATAGGAATAGCATCTTGAGTGGGCTATTTTTGTGAATTATTGAGAGGTTAGTAGATGAGTAAAGGGAACCTGAGTATATTTGTTTTTTGTTAGAATCTGTATATTTAATATTTGCAGAAGGTGGCAATGACAATTTAAGTTTTTGTTGCAATACTTCAAATTTTTAGAATTTCAGAGTTTATAAGTTGCTCATTGTAAAATTGTTCAATACTAATTTCAAGTAATTGATGTGTTCTATAAGTGGATTCTTGCTTTTGTTTCTTATTATACTACTTTATTCTTACTAGTTTGTTCTGTGTTGGATGTATCCATCATATATTGGCAAAGCAATATCCAATAATTTTCAAGTAGTTTGTTCTAGGAATGAATTGATAAATCAAAACCTGAGTTATATTCAGAGTATTAAGTTTCTGCTTATGTTTTTGTTAGATGCAGGTTTTGAGACTTAGCAGGACTCGATGGATACATGCCTCACTATTCAGATTACCATTTGAATTTGTGATGGTGTGAATGTGGGATAACTGGTTGTGTTTCTTTTCCTAGACCAGCCAAAAGATGGGATAATGCTGCTACGCGGTATTTTCAAAGTCTTCTGGAAGGTAAAAGTCTTGTAAAAATTGGCACTTCTGTTTTGGGGAAAAATAAGTTACCAGAGAAACACGGTACTTGAATATGTATTCATTTTTAATTTTCACTAAATTCTTAATAGAAATGAGTTGCGTGGTTGTTTTTGTCTGTGTGAGTTGACTTAGTCAAGGTTACATGTAGTCATGAGTCTTGAGTACTGTGGGCTTCCATTCTGTATAAAATATGGCAAGTGTCTAAGTTGTGTCCTTCTGTGGGTTTTTTGGATGGGTTGAATAAGGTAGCACTCGTATAACAACTGTTTTTAACAGTGGTGCCTTTCTTTGTATTCAGCATAATTCTTTGAATCAGCCTTAAAGCTGTTTTTGCTAGTTGTGTGACAAGAATATAAAACACCAGCTCAGAAGAGATTATCTTGATTTATAGTTACATTATTAAATGGATTGTGCTCAGCATAGTTTCTAAGTAAGCTAGAATGGTTTGCTCTCTGCTCAGTTTGTGTCCTTAATCATGTGTGGTGTTTCGGTAGCTCATCCAGACTTCTTCATATCAAGTGTGCTGTTTTGGTATGAGAGAGCTTTTGATTTTTCAAAACAGTTCTTTGCTGAGTTTGTCTGATCTTACATGCTTCTACTGAAAGGCTTCTTACCTGCTTCCTTGCAAGTGCAGTGTACTCTACACAAAATGATATTTGGGAAGAAGTGTCTGAGTTCATAATAACAGTAAGGACTGTTAAGACTAATAACTTCACACGGGAATTGTGAATAATTGTGCAATTATTCTGGTTGTGGCTTTGTGTACTATTTTATTTTCTATGTTTGTGTATGTTTGTTTGTTTTTGTGTTCTACTGGATTTCTTCCAGCTGTAATGTATAGCTGTTTTTGGAGGTTATAACTTATTAGTTACGGGAAGTAGTGGGAACGTGGCACTTTTCATTATTTAAGTTGTGTGTTTGCACATCTAAGTGTCAAATATTGCTATGCAGAGGGTAGTAGGCAGCACCAGCAACATTAACTTGATTCCACAAACATTCCCAGGCTGTGGTAAGCAATATTATGCTCTTTTTAAATATTGTTATTATTGCTGGTACATCAGTAGTGTGTGCAGGAGAAATACTTAAGAGTTTTATGACATCATTTATTTGTTAGGGTTTTTTTAATTAATATCCTAACCAAACTTTGCAAATGTGCAAATATACCTTCTTTCAGAAGAAGTCTCAAAGAAGGAAAGTATGCATTTGTACTCTGCGTTGTTCATCTGAGGGTAGAATGTGAACACTTCTGGTGTGACTGTGACTGGTGTCTGTGGACCAGTCACTGGTCTCTTCCAGTTCTGTCTTCCCTCAGAGACTGAGAGCAGTGCTTTTCTAATGTTAAGGTTTTTTTGCTGTATTGCAAAATTTCTGTTCCTTTAAAAAATCAAAACATTTGTACTAGTTTCTCTTGAAAGTAATAGATCAGGCTCAAATCATTGTTCTTTCTATTTCTGTGTGCTTGAAAAATACTGGACTTCTTGTTTATTGCTATTTTTTAGCAACTACACAAATCAAAGCGAAGTTATGTTCTGTGGAAGATGATACATTTCATGTTATTCTTTATGTGACAGTAGAAGATGAAAAGGTAGGATACTTCGATGTCTACAAACCCGTTAGTACGCTTTACAGTACAAATCATAATTCTGCAATTTTTAAGACTGAAAAGCATTAGTAATGAGTTTTGTCATTTGTCAGATATAGTAAGTGCTGTGTTACTTATTAAAGGTATTTCTGTCATTAAAAATTGAAGTAAGAGTGTAAGTTACTCTCTTTATTATTATTCCAGTCTTTTATTTTCTAAAAAAGAAGCAAATATAAGGGTATCTGTATTAGGAAGAGACTTTTAAAAAAGTATGTGGATGCTGATAGTGTTAAAACCAGAGCACTTTCATTTTAGAATAGAATTAGTGGGGGTAACTTTGGATGACCTGCAATTATTCTGGGTGTGACTTTGTGTACTAATTTATTTTCTATGTTTGTTGGTTTTTGTGTTCTACTGGATTTCTTCCAGCTGTAATGTATAGCTGTTTTTGGAGGTACTGAACTATGTAGTAAAACTGCATATATTTCAGAATCTGGTGCCTGTTTTAAACCATTAGAATATTTTCTTTGCTTAAAACAAGGTGGAATAATGTCTTTGATATTCTTCAAGAAGTATTAAAAGTTATTTGTGCCTAATCACTGTGCACCCATGGTGAGATGTAACTTTAAAAATAAAAATACGTGAATAGGTAATTGAAATGGACAGCTAAGTGAATTATTTAGTACACTTCTTTGCCTTTCTGGTATTTTTAAATAGTATTTTGCAATTGACTAATTGAAAAATCTTTAAATATCAGTTCATGCTTGCTTTTGCTTAAGACTTCATCCTCAAATCTTGGGGAAAAACTAGCTCCAGTTGCCAAAACGTGAAACTTCTGCTAATGCTTTATTGTGGCTACTGTCAAGCTTATGCAGCCATACTGTAGTTATGAAACAACTCATTTGCATCTTTTTGGAGTGTTCTGCCAACTTTCGGCCCTAGAGCTGTGGTCTTTGCCATAGACCATAACTTTTCAGGTATGTGTGAAGTCTGAGACCTTCCATCGGTTCAGAATCATAATTGTTAATACAGTCACTGATCTCTGAGCCAGTAGAGTTCTGGAGTTTTGGTATAGTAATACGTTTTGTCTGCCACACTTTGATTCCTTCTGAATCAAAATAATAACCTGCTTTTCTTCTTAGTAGTTTTGAATGTTTAGGGTTGACAGAAAAGATTATTGGAATACAAAATTTTCTGGAGAAGCATGAAATTTACAGCTAATTAAAATCTATTTTGAGAACGTACTGGAAGATATGGCTTCCTATTCTGGATTTAACATTATTCAAAAAGCACTGATACTGCTTAAGTGTTACTACTGTTTAAAGCTTGAAATATACTCTTAAGTGTGTGATATTGGTACTGGTCAAAGATCATCTTTTCTTTTTTAGGTATGCATTAATGATGATCTTGTCTTAAAGAAGTTTGCTCATTTTGAGGAAGCTAAAGAGAATGTTCACAGTCCAACAAAAGAACAAGATAACCAGACATCTTTAAATGTTGATTCTCCTCCAGTAGAAATTGTTAATCCAGCACTTGCTTTCAGGCTAGTGTGGTTGCAAGAGAAGGTACCAATGAAACTTGAAGCAGGTGGGGACACTATGTCAGAAACATGCAGTATGTTGTACATTTCTGTCTCAGTTTGAATCCAGTGATCGAATCAGTGTTGTTAATGACAGGTGTTTGACTTCACAGTCATCATATCACCAGATGCAGGAATACTTTGAGCTGTTCTTTTTTTTTGTAGTGCATAAGACAAAAACTGTGAGTTGTATTGGTGTTTGTTAATGTGCTTAATAGCATTAGGTATTATTGAAATTAGTTGTTTGATGCATTACTTTTGCTTTTGCATTTGAATGGGTTTATTTTAAACAGAAGTAGTTGTAGAACTGTAGGATTTACGAGTTGTGCCACTTGTAGTGATTCAAGTCCATTAGAAGGTATGCAATTTTCCATCCTGATGGAGGTTTTTTATTTATATTTTTTTTTTACTATTAGCAAATGACAGAGGAATGAAACAAAACCACTGGTAACCGTGGCTGTAAATAATAATAGCGGTTTTTCATGTGTTGAGATAACTTGAAAATTTCTTCTTCCTAGGCCATACTGCTTCTAGTTCCTCTCTTGAAAAGACATACAAAAGATCAAACATGGATCTCAATGAAAATAATGAATATGTAAGTATTGTTTTGTAATAAATTGTCAAAGGTGAATTTGATTAAATGTACACCAGACAGATAAGGAATACTGTGGTCACCTGTCCAGTTCTTCTGCATAACTTAAGTCTGTGAGACCATGCTAATTCTTCGTATAGTTGAAGGAGAATATTCTTTCTTTACGTGGAGGAACATTTAAAACAAAACAAAAAACTAAACAAAACAAAATCTGTAGGCTTGAAAAGATTCTGCCTTCTTTTTACTCTCCTTTGCTGTGGTTTTATGAAGGTGAAGCTGTCTACAGTAGGACTTCCAGTTTTCTGAAAATGAAAGAAGGTGAGCTTTAGTTGCTGTCCTGAAAACAAAGTAGTCATTATGCTATAGCATGGCATACATTCCTGGAGTTATTCTTATTTGTTCTTTAGGACTTTTTATGTCTAATCTACTTTCTTGCTTTTTCTTTTTTTTTACTTGCTGTTGTTTTGTTTACTTTGTTTTTGTTTACTTGTTGTTTTACTTGCTGAGCTATTTTAAAGAGGTCAGCCCATGAGTGCTGAGGTGGTTACTGGCATAGTTGAAGGTAGTTAAAATATCAGTGAGAGGAAAGGAGTATGAATCCATAATTCTAGGCAAATAATGACTGGTAATGGGTCCTCTTTCTGCTTTTCAAAGAGTGAATGTGATGTCTTTTTGTCATTTTATGCTAGGTGATTTAAAGAGAAATTTACTTTCTGATAGCAGTGCAACTGGCTCTTTAACCAGCTTGGAGGGAAAAATGAGTTTCACAGGAACTGTGACTCTTTTTTTAAGTTTTGCTGAGTATTGCAGGGTGACAACCTCTACAGAACTTAAAGTGAAATACCTAATTAAGAATTTTTTGGGGGGAGAGGGAAAGGAAATAATATTGTTAGCAGTAGATGATTATCCTGCTCTGCTTCTGTAACATTCTGTGAATGGCCAGCTGAACTGTCTTTTACAACTACTTGATGTTATGTTATGTATTGCCTTCAATACTGCCTTCTACTCATATGATTCCAGACATCTCAGAACCTTAGAGAAGAACGAAGCTTTGTCTTTCTTAGCAACAAAATTGAGCCAACTTCAATTTTGGAAAAAGCACCACTTCATGATAATCTGAAAAAGGTAACACCAATATCTGATTTTTATGCTGCATTTCTCCTAACAAATGTGTGGTGTTCTCACTTTATAAACTAAATATGCTACTATAATAATACTTTATTTTGATTGAGGGATGTCTTCACATGTTTTTCATGTGATAAAATAAATGAAGTTTTAAAGAGATGCTGACAGACACCTGTAAGCATCGTGTAGGTTTCTGCTGGCATATTAACCATTAGTCATGTCATTTTAATGTAGTAATTTAATTTTTTTTTTTTTTTTGTATTCTGTGTTAAGGATATTTATTGTGAAATGGATCAGGAAGCTCTTAAATGCACTCCATGTTCTGTCTGGTTTTGTAAATTAATGTACTGTTTTCACATGGAACTCTTAATGTCTCATTCTTTAGGAACTTGCTCAGGATAAGTTTTTAGGCCCTAACTTCGCAGAATCTTACTCTTGGCCAGCAATAGCTCGAGGATGTGACGTACTTACCATCTCCTATCAAGGAAATGACCCTTTCTTATATATTCCACCAGTTCTTACTTTCTTGCAAATGGAAAACTGCTACAAAGCCTTGCCAAAAAGAAGTGGAGTATGTATATATTAAAGTACTATCAGATTTTCTGTAGTATAATAATGCAAAAAAAAAAAAGTAGTGGGTATCCAGAATGTACTTATCTAATGTGATCTTCATGAAGTTTGCCAGTTTATGTAAGTCTTCTGCATAAAAGCTTACATAGTTGGACTTGGTGAATACAACAGTCAAAGACATAGCAGGTAATACTTAACAAGTGATTATTGTTACATCACTTTGATTCCTAGCCTTTATTCTTATAGGATTAGCCTGTTTTCACTGAATTTGTATTGGTTAGCTGTTTGAAATACTGGATATTGTTCTGTATTAAATCTCAGAAAAATAGAACTATTGAAGTTGTAAAGGTCTTCTGTGGAGATGATGTAGTGCAAACTAAGATCAGATGATACTGCTATTAAATTTTTAGACTTTTATGCTAGTTACTGCATAGTCCTTGTCTCAGGGTAACTTGGTATATGATTCCTTGGATCTGTAACATCTGCTTTTATTGGATAATGCAATACTACAAGTTCTGTTTTGGAAATGCTTGAAGGCTTGTTTTTCAGACTTCCTTTGCTATAAATGTTGTGGTAGTTTTAGATAAAAGCTGAGAATTGTAAGTAATACAATGTAAATTGTGTGTATACATATGTAGCCACTGGTGCTTATTTTATGTCCTGGTTGGAGGAAGGCACAGCTTGTTTTTGAGTTACTGCAAAAATACAGCAGATGCTCCAGACTGAGTTGTCCAATGTTGATAATACTTGGGAAGAAAAGAGAAGAAGCTGAAACAGTGAAAATCCAAGGACGTAAGAATATTTTTTATTTTCTTCATGATGCTTGAAAACAACGCGGGCTGTATTAATGCCAGGAAATTGTGAAAGAAGTAATTAAGTTACTCATTTGTAATAGTCTACTGTTTCTTTACTGCTGTTTACTGCTGTAACTCCATAGTGATATGTCTGAAATTCAGTACTATTATTTAACAGTAAATTATATTAAGGCTGTTTTACTACCTCCATGTCTTTTTTTAATGAACTCCATGATAATTATTTTTTCACCAGGTTAGGATTTCATGAAGATTATGCCATATTAGGATTGATCACAGACTTCCTTGATTTGAAACTAAATTTGTAATAGCATTTTGTTGATACCTGAGCATCTGTTTTTATAACCTTTATTCAAGTTTATGTGCCTGGTAGATGAATTAAGATGTCTTATAATACCTGTTCATATGTTTGCACATATCAGGATTGTGTGTTTAAGTTACAATATGTGTTTGATTCCTTTTTTTAACTTTTTTTTTTCTAATGGGGAGGCTGCTTTTGCAAGCAGTTAAACGTTTAAATTCTGCATGTCTGCTTCTGAAGCTTTTTTTTTTTTTTAATGAAAGCTTATTGGAAAATGAAGTGCTATCCTATTTCATTATCTTGTTACATTCAGGCTTCTCACGTTTTCTAAAATCCTGTAGCTTCCTGGTATTCAGTTTTAAGGAGCAGATTTTCTGTATATCAGTTCAGGTTTGACATCTAAGAGTAGATATCTTAACTGATCTGTTACAGAAGCTTTTCATTCTTATTCTCCTGGAATATGGGTAGAATCATAAAGGTTAGAGAAGGGTACTTGAAGAAATGGTTTAGTGGTCTTGTGTTCTTTAGTGTTTTTACTTGTATTCTTTGAGGTTACAAATCAAAACTAATCACTTTTTTTCCTCTAACATGTAGGTGAAATAATTGTGACTACACCGTACAGTCTCCTGAGATTGTATAAATATCACCTTTCCTTGTTTTCTGGACTTTGCCATCTTATTTTGGATGAAATTGAGGTACTATTCTCTGAAGCTGCTGAACAGGTAAATAGGTTCTGATGGTAAAATGCCTTTCAGTTCTAATGCCCCTAGCAATTTTGAAGACAGTGGATTGTAGTACAGATACCAGCTTTCTTCAAACCCTGTGGTAGAGTTGAGAAAAGACAAAGGAATTAGAAGTAATTGTATATGTATGTACAATCAATGAATGTACAGATGTTATAGTTATGAGGCATACTAGAGAGCTTGCCTCCATAGCTATTACACCAAAGCAGAAAAGATAGGATGCTTACCCACATCTGGGGTCGCTTGTGAAAATCCAGCAGAGAGGATCTCCAGAAGAGATCTTCTCCACTGGCAGTCAGCTCTTAAATGGATCTAAGAGAGATGCAGCCAGGCTCCACCCCTTCTGGCAGCACAGATGAATTGCCTTCACCTGTGCTCCTGTGGCTGACTCATTGCTTGCCTCAGGTGGTCAATCAGAGGTTCAGGCCGTGATTCAGCAGTTCCTATGCAATGTATTTCTGGTAGATTGAAACACTGGAGAAGTATTTTAATAGTCTTACAGTCTGTTGTAGCAGAAATGCTAAGTCATGGCTTGAAGCAGTGATTGAGCACCTGGTGGGAAGGCAGGGGCAGCTCAGGGGAGGTCAGTGTATGCACCTGAGTGACCAGAAAAGGTGGAGCTAGGATGCACCCCTTCCCAGCCCTCATTTAAGGGTTGGCAGAGGAGGTGAAGGTATCTCTCTAGAGATCCCTGCATACCTGAGGCCTTCCAAGGGTAACATAGTTTTTCCTTTGTTCCTGTGTTTGTGGCTGCTGCATTTGGGCTTATCCTCGCTTGCTGCAGCTTAGGGTTTGCTGCCCTGCTATCATTGCTGTGCTTTGCATTGCACTGTAGCATTACATCTATTAATCTAACTTCTATTAATCTAACTTAGTTTTTGTATTTTTTTTGTCTGGTTGGGTTTTTATTATTATTTTTATTATTATTTGGAAAGCTGTCGTCTTGTTTGATGTCACTGCACCATCATGCTTTCTTCATTTGCTGAGAGTGGTCTCCCAAACATTTGGATTGTTCCCATTTTGTTAGCAGTACCTTCTGTGTAGGAGTCCTTTAATCTCCTTTTAAGACGTGCTTTTAAATGCATCCTCTGTCTCTAAGGAACTTTCTCTTCCCTCTTACCAGTTAATGACATTCTTATCAGATTTTATGAACAGCTGTAGTTGTAAGCTGTTGGTAAGATCCTCATTTCTTGTAAAATGAAAGGCAGAAGTGAATGACTACATACTATATAGGAAAGACTTCTCTTGGGCTTTGTTGTCACTGTTGGCAAGGAGAAGCTGGTCCCAACGTTAACAGGACCTTAGAAGAGGAATAGCATTAAGTTCCCAGCTAACTAGGTTGCATATGCATCTTACCAGCCTTTGAATAACCTTTTTATCTTAAGGTGTCTTTTACTTTTATCAAGGTCCTGTTGACTTGCAACACTGGAATATTCTTTTTTTTTCCTAGTAGATTTTTTGTAAAGGATTTAGCTTCTTTGGTTCTTAGCAGTGTTATCTGTGATCAGTTAGTGCCATCAATTTGCGAGAGGGTGTAGGTTTGTATATGTGTGAGCACGATTGCTTCGCTTTCTTTTCTCACTTTCTGCTGACTTCAGAAGGTGTTAAAATAACAGGGTGAATGCACAGAAACCACAAACTTTGTTTTGGGTTGTGAAACTTGAGTCTTGGAGGTGGTGTGGAGGTTTTTGGTGGATGTAGTTTAGTTTGTGACAGGAAGAGCGGAGCATTCTCTGCTTTTACAAACTCATTGGAATTAGATAAGATTGTAAAACCATTTTTTGTTTTATAGGTTTCTGTTATACTAGGTTACTACAAGAAAAATCTCGTTAATGAGGAATGGAAGTACTCACCACATCAAATTATTGCTGTTGGAACTCAATGGAATAAGCATATAGGAATCTTAATAAAGGAATTCATGAATGATCCTTACATTGTGATAACAGCTTTGGAAGAAGCTTCCATTTATGGAAATGTGCAACAGGTAAAAGCTTGGAGCTGATGTAATTATTTGTTAACTGAGCCATTCTGTTGTTTATAATGACCAAACAATCAATTGTTTATAATGATCAAGGGTTTTTGTTTGCTTTGATTGGATAGTGCTGGAATTGCAGTTCAGGTTGCTCAGGTGTGCCTCCCACATATAAACTGAGGTGATTCTTAAAAAACATGCAAAATAATCTCTGCAGTAGGTGAATGTGATTTAACTGTTTTCCTAGGACTGAGGTGAAGATGTTCCCTCAACTATGCACTGTAATGCATATAAGTCTGAATTTTATGTAAGCATTTGCAAATCATATTTTATGACCAAAAAACCAAAAATTGGAAAGTTCTTGCACCTGTTGATTGTGAGTGGCAGAACTACAAGGCAAGTCTTCCTAAAATACAACTTGTAAAAATCAATTTCACTGTGGCATGCCAGGCAGTGAAGAACTTACTTTTCTAAATCTTAAGTCAAGAAGATATTAAGAGCTCTTAGATGTTTGTTAATTGCTGGGAAACCCAGTGGAGCCCTTAAAACCTTTTATATTGTTATTTTTATGTGCAGCCTGAATTTCACTGTACCTAAAAATGATTAAGAATTGGAAACTTGAAGAAACTTGCAACATTAGATATTGAAGTCCAAAAGAAGAGACATCCCTTCCTGTGAGAAGTCTAATAAATGGTTGAGCAGAAATGAAAATGTGGGCACTTTCGTGCTTTATGTAATAGAAGTATTTCAGGGAGTGCAGCATGCTTTTAAGCATTGGTTTAAAAAATTAATTTTTTTTCAGTGGTACTTGAAAATGTCAAAGTTCAATTGAAGAAATCATTTAACATTGAATGATTGAGAAATCGGAGCTGAGAAATTAGAGCTGTAATTTTAATTGAATGTTTTTATCAAATGTTTAAGTATTAAGATTTTAATTTTGTGAAAATATTCTTCTGGAAGCTGTCTAAGTTTATCTCTGTGAGAATTGTATTTTCTGTAAACTTTAGAGCAACCATTTACCTCTTCTATTATGATGTATGTACGGATGCACAGTACTCGTTAAAAGGACTACATCTTATGTAGTAAGATGTGTATAGATTATATTAATTAGCAGCCATCTATTTTATATCGATTTCTAGGTTGTGCAGCATTGTGTGAGCAGTGAGAGAACTGCTGTGTTACTCAAAATAATGGATTTTACTCCTAATAATCTTCAGAAGGTGCTGGTTTTCACTAATTCCATAGATGAAGTAGAAATAGTATATCAGGTAACAACAAAGTTCCTGAATTTATGTATATGTTTTATTTGAATGTCTGAGAGTTAAATTTCACTCTTCACAGATGGCACTACTTTAAGAAAAAAAAAAAAAAGGGAAAAAAAGATATTTGTCAATGCTACAGATGATTTTTAGAGAGGGAGTTTCTAGTAATCACTGTATATTCCAGCTTTGCACATCTTAAATGACATACAAAAGAGTGCAAGTGCAATTATTCAGTTCCATGTGGTGGCCAGCTTTAATACTTTTTGCTTTGTGCAGCAGATGATTAACTTCATGTTCAGTATTTTTCATATAAACAACCTAAAAACTTCACTATTTTTCCTCCTTGCTTTCAGTTCTTTATGTTAGCAAGGGTATGCTTGATACTAAGGTAAATTACTAAGGGTTTCTTAGAGCAGTTATCACTGCATTGGAAGAACATGCCATTTTTATTTTGTCATCAGGCACTGAAGAGTGACTCAGTATTTGTCTTCAAAATACATAAGGAAATGGAGTTTAATTTCAAGGATTTCTTGGAGCATTGGACAAGAAGCTATAGCAGTGGCAGTCATGTTGTATTAGGTGGGTACTTTATTGTTTTCTGGTTGTCTGTTTATTTCTTCATGGTGACTTGATGTCCTACATTAAATTACACTATGTTATATTATTATATTATTATATAATATTTTATTAGGGTTCTCTTCACTTTGCCAGGTCAATTCTGTCCAAATTACTTTCAGTTGTCTCTTTATTTGTTAGTTCTATGTCTATTCTAATATTTTTTTCTCCTTATGAGAACTTTCCTGGTTTCATGATTGTCTGCTAATGCAGAGGATGTTTTCAGTTTGAAATTTGGAACCTCTCAAGTCATAGCATAATTATTTCCCTTATGTTCTGGTGGAGCTTTTACTTTTTGAGTTGCTTGCAATTGCAGAGACTCTTACCTGGTCTTTAAACATAATTTTCTCCCTTTTATACGTCAGAGCAAGAAGATGAACTTAATTGTGTCTGGTTGATAGGTTTATACAAAGATGTTAACGTTTCTATGTTACTGGAAATGTTTTCAATCCTACTCTAGTGAAATATCTGTCTGTGGCCTATGGTATTTCTTCATTTATACTGTTACAAGATGCTGAATTGAACTAGAGGTGATGTAATACTATGTTCTGTATACTTGAAAAATGTTAACTGAAAAAAGTAGTATCATAGTAATCTATATAAGGAAGAGACCTTACCATTAAGTCAGTGGATGAGGAGGAGGAAGCAGCCATTGCAAATGAGGTGTGTAAAGCATTACATCACAAGTATGTCGGTTACTTTATGTGTAAATCATGTGTTCAGTTCTAACAGATGACTGCATGCAGTTCTTGGAGATTACAGATGCGTCTTGTGTGATACATTTCAGTTTTCCTTCTTCTCCAACAATCTTCGGTCAGCGTCTACACAGCATGTCTGACAACTTCCATAGTATGATAAAGGTTTGAGTGAATCTTCAGCAAATTAATATTAACATATGATGAGGTAGTAGTGGATAAATAAATGCTGAACAAATGTGTATTTTTAGGAATCATCTGATCAGGACCATCGACAGGCAAGGTCAGTCATAATGCTAACAGAAAACAGTGAGTGCCACACTGTTGGTATCCTGCGCTATTTGGAGCGTGCTGAAGCTGACATTCCACCAGGATTGGCTGGAGTGCTAGAAGCTGAAGAAAAGAAGAAATTTGCAAGGCCATTGTGCACCTATCTTAAAATGTTTGGGACTTGCAAGTGAGTACGTAATATATTATCCTGAAGCTTATGCCTGAATAATGCCTTAATAATATAAAGTGCCCTGAATATAAATAAATAAATATAAATATAAAAGTGCCCTGAATAATGGCTTAATCTACTTCCTCCATGAATTATCCTGTTGGGTACATCAGATCAGATTTTACTCATGGTTTTTTTTAATGTAGGAATAGAACAGTATGTCCAGATCGTCATCAAATTAATTCACAAATAGACATGCTCCAGAATATGGCATCTAAAACTATACAAACATCTGGATATGTGACAGTGAGTTGTTTTAATTTTTCTTTGTCTTGAGTACTAAGAAGGCAGGTCTTATGTAGCTGCTTCAGCATAATACTTTTTTTTTTTCTTCAAATTATATTAATACTATTGCAGTATGTATGTTGTATTTCTGGAATATTTTCTCTTGTTTAGCTTTTTTGGTCTGTCTGTTGAAGGGGTTGCAGAATCAAGTATGCCATATTTTTTCTTTATCCTTAGTTTGAACTGAAATTGTTTTGCAGGTTATTCAGGCTTGGTGTCTGATTTACTAGTGTTAATGATGAGATTTTTATCCTAGCTTTCAGTGTGAAGAGGGTTTATGTTATGTTTGTTCCGGTACGTCTATATCACGCATCTCATTTTTCAGAAATAATCACTCTTCTTTCCCTACCCCCCCAATTTATGTTTTGCTTTCAGGTGCTTCCTCTCCACGTTGTAAATGCAACAAACTACTTTGGTCGTATTGTAGATAAACAGAAGGATCAATATATGATTCTTGCTGAAGAAATCAATGAATATTTTAAGGAGACTAGTAATAGAGTTGCTGCTCAAAAGGTAGAAAAACTAGCTTTGTATGGATTCTGTGAGGAAACAGTCTTTCACAGGTAACGGTGTTTTTTATTTATTCATGTATGCTTTTTTAATATATTAAAAATGTTCAATGTTTGATTTAAAACAAACAAACAAACGACAAAAACAACAAAAACACAAAAAACAAACCCTGCCTCCACACCCTGTTCTGAAAACAGCAGGAAATGACTGCAATACAAATCAGTCTTTAAAACAAATTTTAAAAAGAAGTGTGATTTGCCCAGTGGAAAATCCAAATACGTATCCCCATAACCAGTTTGATGTTTGACTGTGAGTTTTCTCTTTTTTGTGGAAAGCAGATGAATACTTAACGGATTGTATGAATATTAATTGTTGTCTTCTTCCACTATGTGAAGGGTCCAGGTGGTAGAGACTTCTTCAAAAGAAGAAGGAAATTTTAACATCAAAATCAAATACGTAGATGAAGGCAGAACTAGTCAAGCTCAGAGCTCTCAGCTTCTTCACTTACCTGCAAGATTTCAGCATCTGCCACCTCAAGCTGTGGAATTTGTAGTTTGTAGAGTTAAACCCATTGATAATGACACTGAGTGGAACCCAAGGGTAATAGCCATTGGTTTTTGTCGTAGTATTTTCCTGAAGTTCTTTAATTTGTGTGTTTATTTTCTATGAGAAAACAGTTATGAACTGTGAATTTAGTTAGCCATTTCATTATTTATTAATGTTACGAATGAATAACTGATAGTAGGCTTGATTCTGAGAAGCTCAAGTTACTATTTTGTTGGCTAAGAAAAATAGTGAAATTCTGGAGTTTTATTATATGTGATTTTAAATCACATCTTCCAGAACAAGTTATTGCTGCTTTCCAATCTGTGGGGAGAGGGACAGCCTCTAAATTGACTTGTTTGCATATCCTTCCGCATACCGAACAATATGCACACAGAGTCCATGGTGTGGTTTTAGTATTTTGTTACTCTGCTCAAAATCTTGCTTTTATTTAGTGAATGCTCTTGTCGTTAAGCTCAGAAGGCTTTCATTACAAGTGAAATTACTGCCAATTTATGTTGCTGTACATTTCAAAGATGATATTGTTTTTCCTAGGTGACTCGTTATATTCATCAGAAAATTGAAAGGAAACCACATGAAGCAAAGGTAGTACTTACTCTAGGAAATACAGTTTGGATTGACCCAATGGTATGTATAGTTGAATGTTTCTAACAGTGCTCCTTTACAACAAGAGTATTCATTTGTATCTGTCCTTCTGTTGGTTCCTATTTTGATTTTAATTAGTGTTATTTGTGTGTGACTAGGAACAAAAATAGACTGAAGGTTGTATGCTCTCTATTGCTGGATGTACTAAGAAGCCATCTGGATATCTTGTCCAGGTGGATATACTCCAAGATTGTTTTCAAGTATCTAAGATCTGTTATGTTAGGCTTAATTTATTCTGACTATATTTCTAAGCCTTTACTGTCACTTCTGGTTCTTGCACCAGCGAGGAGTGGGACAAAAGGGAATGTGCTACTTGTTCACCCTGAGAATGATTGATTGTTGTATAACTGGTTGCATTATGATTTTTATTATTCAGTCAAAGTTGCTGATCGCTTTCAGATTTGATCTTTTTTAATTACTTTTTCAGATGTGATGAAATTATTTTTTCTGTCAAAACTGACTTTTTAATTTTCCTGAAAGTAGCATGTTGAGGTCAGTGCTATGTTCATATTTTTCTATCAATTCCATGGCCCATAAGAATTGCTGGACTGGACTGGAACAAGCATCAGTGCTGGAAGTACTGACTGGAAAGTAATAGCAAGCAAAGAAAATTAGAAAAATCAGATGTGTTTTATGCCTTTCCTAATGGCATAAACAAATGTGTTGTCTGTCGAAAATAATTGTAAGAGCTGGGAGTTCTATGAAGAGTTGCTATCAAACATAGCTCAGAGGTTGCAGAATCTTTTTAAGGTCAGGAGATGTTGATGAGGTATCTCTGTATGTCAGGATCGTGATGCATTTTTTTCTGTTTTGATTCTGCTCAGGAGTACCCTAGGCTGTTTCTGCACACTGACATGTTCTATGCTTTGTTTTCCTGTCCATTCAATGAACTGAAAAATTGAACAGAAAGAGAAAATTATTTGCAAGTGATTTTCTTCCATACTTCCTTTCTAGTATGGCATCTCAACTTTTCCTCTTGATTTTTAGCTTTTGTTTTTGTTCCCCTCCATAAACTGAAGGACCTAAAGATGCAGTTATAACTGTATGGTGTATATTTTGGTCGTAATTTCTGGAATCATTTCTAGAGCTTTTCTATTTACTTACTGGGTTGATTCTTATACATAGACCAGCTGTTATTTTGAGAATATTAGTAAGTTATTCACCATTTGAAAAATCAGAAACAAATGGGCAAATGTCTAAAGTTTTTAGCTAAACAATAGCTTAGAGTTGGAGAGATGCAGTCTGAGCTGTGGTTTTTATGTAGTACATTTTGTAATTCCAGGTCCGGGTTACCAGGCTTTCAGATTTGAAGATGTATGTCAATGAATACAGCGTGCGATCCGAGATTTTGTCTACAGGTCTGGGAACTGATAATCCAGAACATATATTGCAACTTCAGAAGTTGTGTGAGCACGTGAAGTTAAGTCATACAAAGAATTTGGAGCCTTTGTGAGTATTTCCAAGTTATTTTCGGCTAATGTTTTATTAGGAAAATAACTGGATATTTACATTATTCATTGGAGAGTATGATTTTTTATTTAAACAGATGATATTGTTTGTGATATCTGCTCTCATCTAACTAATTAGGGCACTACTCTTTAATGAGTGGGGTTACATGATGTTTTAACTCAGTACACATTGCTGTTTAAAAAATTCTTAACTGAGTAAGGATGTAGTGTGGAAGGGCACGTCTTTCTGTGACTTGTCAAGGATTCCAAGATTCTTCATTTAAAATGCATACGATAAAGGCATTCATAGTTGTGGTTTAATCTGGCAGGTGGCTAAGCACTACACAGTCATTTGTTTGTTTTTCCCTCCACTTCCCAGTGGGATGGAAAAGAATTTAGGAAAAAAAAAAAGTAGAAATCGTGGATTGAGATGAAGCTATTTACTAAGATCAAGAAAAGGTTAATTATGCTAAGTGTGTGTATTTATAGATGTATATTGATTAGTGATGCACAAGCAATTGCTCGCCAGCCCCTAGCAGATGCCTTGCTAGCTCCCCAAGCAAAAGAAGAGTGAGATATGAACTCTCCTTTCACCCCTCGACTCCCTTCATAACTCCTTCTGCATGATGTCGTATAGTATGGAATATCCCTATGGCTGCTGTAAGTCAGCTGTCAGAATTCTGTTTCCTCTCAGCTCCTTGTGCCCTCTGAGGCAGGTGGCCTTGGCTCTGTACAATTGCTGTTCTAAACATTGGTGTGTTATCGTTTTTGCCCTAGAACCAAAACAGCATCGTATCAGATGCTGAAGAAAACAATCCTAGCTAAAATTAAGACAATAACTTGGTTGGTTTTTGTGTAGAAGTGCGTTTTAAAAGTTCTGCACTATTTTCCATATATGTTAAAATTAAAAACTTAGAGTTTCCAACTCTCGTTAGGAATCCTTTGGATAGTTAACATTTTCAAACACTTCATTTTAAAAGTATGTCTTCCTGTATTCAGAAGCATAAAGGAGGATGCAGCTAGTCCTGAAAATGTGTCTGCGCTGCAGGATGTGTCCCTAAAGGAAAATTCTTCAGAAAACTGTAATTCTTCTAAAGTGACTATGGGGAGTCATCTGTGTGGTAAGCATTCTCATCACTTTCTGAAAACTTCTTAGACTTGTTCTCAAGTTAAGACTTTTCAGTTAACAGTGCAGACTTCTCTGAGTACCCAGGACAAGTACCACATAGCTAATCTTTAGAGTAAGTCTAGTTAGCAGTCTGAAGGTGCTGGGTGAATGAGCCATGTTAATATAGCTGTTTCACTACTTTGGGTATTCATTGTCCTTGAAATACTCAGAATTGTTAAGCTCTGGAACTTAAAAGTAGTTAAAAATAGTTAAAAGGAGAGGATGAACATTTCGCTGTCAAAGGCCAAAGCATTGGAGGAAATTAAAATCCGCTGGGATATCCAAGCTGAATTACAGCATTGTTCACTGAGAAGTCTAACTTTTACTATATAGATTCAGGATGGTAGAAGATAGCTTTTCCTTTTAATCTGGTGTTCAGGGACTTGTTACTCAGTCAGTAGAGGACTAAAAGCACATGGCTTGATGTTAGCCATAGAAGAGGACAGAAAATGATCTGACTTCAGTTGAAATCTCAGTTTGGAGAGATGAGGGTTGACTGATGGGGGGGGGGGGGGAAGGGGGAAGAAAAAATCGCAAGGTCCTGGAATGTCTATTGTAGATTATTTTTGCTTTGTTTACCACCTGCTAATTGGCAGTAATGCCATGTTTTGAGCTGTGATTGGTAGTAATATTACTATTAGTTGTTTCAGGGATCTATTAAACTTATGTTTGGAAGACTGAAAAGACCTTTGTTACCTGAAAAATGTGGTTTTTTTTTTTTTTTTTTTTTTAATATCACCTGTAATTTTTTCTAGTTGAAATTTCATTTGAATTATTAAATTGATGAATTCTTTCTAAGTTGGAGTCATCTGACATAAGTGCTGACGTTGTGCTTATGGTTGTAACCTGATTGCTAGCAAATTAATTTTATAGTGTTACTGGGGTGTTCTGGAAGTACCTGGTTTGTATAGGTAAGTATAGGATATTTTCCTGCATTTCTTATTTGTAGATGGTGTTGCTCAAACTAAGGAAGCAGAAGACTCTTCACTGCATCAGCAGAAATGGTACAAAAATTCAGTCATGTTTCCTTTTATTGTGAACTGCTAAACAGGACAGTTATCCTTACTGAGATTATTTTGGCAGTAAATAGGTATTACGGGTTGATATTGGTTGGATTATGTCTACACCAAATACTATCTTATCTGAGCTTTAAACTGTAGCTCCTACTCTTGTCTCTGCATGTTGGTATTCAATGAGATGAATTGGTTTTGTCTTTCTCTTTGTGTTAATATTCTTTGAAAAAACACAGAATAATGTAAATGTCTTCAACAGGAAATTATGGCCCATTTTAATTCTTTCAACAAATCCCTTATCCCTGTTCCTTGGTAGATAGAACAGTGTATGTTTATTTGCAGTTTCAAGGTTAGGCTATCATACTGTCCTTACACGAGGCAGTATGGTTTATTCCTATGGAATGCAGCATGTCTCCTGACTTGAACTATAACAGGTGTTCTGCTCCAAGGACTGAGATGGCAGTGCTGTTGTAACAGGCTGGGCTGGCATCCTGACGTGCTTTCCTGTCATTGTTCAGTCAGTCTGTTAGGGTTTGAGTATACATACAGGTGCTGTTCATTGGCATCCTGGTATGAGAATCTTGGCTGTAGTTAAGGCAGCTTACTTTCTATTTTTGGACTAACTCAAACTTTATCGTAGTTTCTATCCAAAAATAAAATGGTTTGAAAATGAAGAGGCTGTTACAGTGAAGGTTCGAATAGCAAGGATAGCTGACTACAAATGTGAATTCTCCAAGGAAAAGGTAATTTTCAGGTAAGTTTAAGAAATTTAAGTTTAATAAACACAAAGTTCAGCTGTTGGCTTGCATTTAATATTTTTAATTCCTCTTTTTATAATATAGTGCCTGCTCAGAAGGCAGATTTTACTTGGCCGATATGGAATTGTATCAGTGTATACTTACAGAAAAGTCTGCGTGTGTGATTAAGGATAAAGAGGCTATTATTGTCCTCAGAAAAGAGAAAAAAGGAGCATGGTGCAAGTTACTAAAGAACAAGGTGAAGTGGAAATTAACTTGAGAATCACTGAATGTTCCCAACATGCTATCTGTTTTTAAATTCAGACTTTTTTTTTGTTAACAGAATCCTCATGTGTCTTTTGACTTTGAATACTGGGAAGATGATGAAGACAAAAGCCCTTTTCCAGTTGGTAAGGAATGAACAAATAAGTTCTTATCGTGCACGAAATAATTTGCATCCAGATTTGTTACCTGCATTTTATTTAAAATGCTGAGTTATTTCATATACATAACTCTTGTTCCACTAGAGAGAACCTCTACTAGCAAACCACAGAGAGTGGTTTTTTTCTGTCAGAGTAGCATAGAAAGAAAGCATTTTTGTCCAGTGTCTTGTAGTGTTTTTGTCTAGTCTGTAGCCAGAAGGGCTTCTTCTTGCTTTATGAGTATTATACTTTGTTAATTACTTCTAGGTACTAAAAAGCTGCATTGCACTGCTGCAGTGACAGAAGAACTGGTTGACTTTTCAGAAGACAGTGGTGCAGAAAGTGATGAGTAATTGGGAAATGTCTGTTTTTTCTTTCTGTTAAGGTTAATATTGTAAAGTAGTATCTGTTGCACTCCCAAAATTGATGGAACTGAATGTATAGATTGCAGAATTGTCTTTAATTTTAGGAGGATGATGGTAAGCAAAGACCTTACTTGGGTTCTAAGCATCTGGAGAAATACTCTACATGATAACTTCATATATATGTATTCCAGTGTCTTTACTTCAGAACTTTTGGCTTTAATGATTTTGTGCAAATATGTACATGTATTTACGTTGAAGAGCTTCTAATTTACCTTTCTTAGTTTGCTGTGGTAGCAGTAGATAATTTTTTTGTGGTTTAATAAGTTCTGATGACCGGTTGATTGTTTCTACCACAAGCCTCCATGTGCGTACAGCATCAGCTTTGTAACTGCCTGTTTGTCAGCTCTGCATAAATAAACTCAGATGGCAATCTTCCTTTGACTGCAAATACTTTGACTTGTTATAAAATACAATTCTGTGGTAACTATCATAACTACTGTACAACATCAGTGGAATTGGTGCCATGATAGAATATTCAGTGTTTATTTTCAATTTCATGTTTCCACTTTCCCGAATTCTTTTTCTTATTTCATGCTCTGTCGCTTCTGAAACTCGTCTCGTCTGTGGAATCTTGTCAGCCTATCCCAAAGGCTTTGCACTTCTATATGTAATTTTTCAGTAAACAGTTTTTCACTGTTACATTTGTACACATTTAAAAAAATAAAATAAAATCTCACAGTGATGAACTTGTTTCATGTATTCTGAACAGCTGTTACATTATTACATCTCTTTTCATCTGTAGGTCTTCAAAACATGCTTGTTTCTCCAGTGGAGCTATATGATGGTTTAGGATAGAAATTTTACAGATTTATTTTGAGAATCTAACTTTTGTTGCATTTTTAATGAGGAAGAATTTACTTGCTCTTTGGGAATTTGAGAAACTTCAGCGTGCCCTTGGTAATATCTTTGGGACTGATTTTTTTTTTTTTTTTTTTTTTAATATGCTAACAATTTTTGTAGAATTTGTATATTGTATATCACAAAGATTTCTGAATATTTAACAGAATATTCTGTTCTGATGTGAGTGGAAAGCTGGCGTGTCAATAAGTTGTGGTAGCAGCACTTAATATTTAAGAAACACATAGTCTATAAAATTGTAATACCATTGGGAATCTGATTACAGTTGAGCTTAGTTTATAAGCTTTGCCTGTCTTCAGGATAGATACTGGCAAAGCTGCAGTAGTTTCAAATGTAGTTACCTAGTAACTAATGGATCTGTATTTTTGGTCTTGCACTGCATTGTAATGGGAAGAGGAGACTGTCAAATGACCGAAATAGTGATGAGGCAGGAGGTTTTCCTTCTTTGTGCATGTTGTCTGACTTGTCTGATATCTAAATACAGTATAGGATGGTTATTTAATAGACATAGTAAATAATATCTAACCTTTGTTTGAAAAGCGGGGCACCCTACTTCAGGTAAAAGCAGAAGCTGTCTCTTAGCCCTGCATTCTTAATAGGTTTCAAGAGGCAGTATATGAAGAACAATGTAAAGAATATAGCATTAATTTCCAGAAATGTTATTTTGGCCTCTAGCAATTTCTGATCAGGATTTTCATAAGGATGAGGTTCTCTCTGAAGTTGCTATTTCTTGAGCTGTCAATTCCTAATGTTTCTCCTGCACTGAGGAGCTCAATAGTATTAAATACTTCTGTGTTTTGAAGCCATCCCTACTCTGTTGTCTTGATGTCCTGTACCCTCAAGATGCAATAATAACAAATACCTTGCTTTTCCCACTTCCTTGTAAAGTAAGACATAAGGCTTCTGTTGTCATTTTCCTCTCCACCCCCCAATCAGGTATGTTTTTTAGCCTTGAAAATGATAGTAGATGGAGTCATTCATTATTTAAAAAAAAAAAAAAAAAAGTATTTTTGATTCTTCTCTAAACTTTATAGTTCTTTCATTTGAAGTCATATTTTCCTCAACTAAGAGAGGCCGTAGTAGCAGTGTGAGTAGGACAAAACACAGTATTTGGTATATGTTTCATATGTAATGGAATGAGAACTTTATTTTGCTCCCCATTGCTTTTCTTGGTCATTTTTGAGCTTTTTTTTGTGTTTGTTCTGCCCTGACTGCATGTAGAGATATTTTCATGACCACAAAGTCTCCTCCAAGTTACTCATTGCATTATATGTACTTTTGGGGTCGTTCATCCATGCAGGTAAATGCAAAGTGAGATATGCAGGAATATAAGATTTTTGTTCATTTCTTTGTAGCTTCTGTATGATAGAAAAAGCTTCCTTAGTTGAATTCACTAGGTTATCATTAGTATGAACTTCTGTCATTAAGCCATTTGTTTAGCATTGTTGTGTTATTTATTTAAAATAGTGTACTTAAAAGTTGAGGACTTACCTTTCAGTATTTTGAACAGTCTTTCTTAAAGTAATCACTTAAAAATATTGACAAATTACTTGAGAAAATTCTTTATCTATTTACTGTGAGGGTATATAGTAAGTAAAGGAGATTAACCAAAAACCCATCTGTTTCTTGACCAGAGAAGCTGAAAGCTGCATATTCACATATATAGATGTGGTATCTATTTTTTCAATTTCATCTTTGGCAGCTACCAAAGGGAGCATTTCTAGAATGGTGAAGTTAGTCCTATTAAGTCAAGTCACATTCATGCTGAGGGATAGCTTCTGTTGCATTTACTTGGTGTTCTATTCCTTAGATGGCACAGGAGAAAACTCTCCTGAGAAATTAAGTCTTAATTGATGTCTTCCTCAATCTTCGACTTTTTGGTGATCAGTAAACACTGGTCTGAGAAACTAAAGGTAGTCTGCCTTTTGTCTCTCCTGTTTTTGTATGTCTTGTTGTAGCTGTTGCTGCACATGAGCTGTTGTCTGTACTTATCTGTTCTTTCAGCAGGAAGAAGAGAGGGGTTCTGACCAAATGCTACAGGTAAGTTTTACCATCATTTTAATTGAGAAGTCCTTATTTTAAGTGACACTAGCGCAGAAGGGAAAGACAAGCTTAACGTGTTGGCAAACAATGAAAAAAGCTTTGCTGTGTACTAATTTGGCTTAGAAATCTTTTATTCTTAAATTTAATCTACTTCACGTACTAAGTAGCGTTGCAAAAATGTTGCCCACTAGTATGAACATAGCAATTCAGAAAGTTTAAGTGTGCCCCAAACTGAATGGAATCTCCTTCAACTGATGTAGCACTTAAAAACACGTCATCTCACACCAAATATTTTATTCAGCAACTTCCTCTGGTGGAACAACTTCCAAAAGCATCTGAAGGTGCATAGTGATTGGCTCTGAGAAGGAAATTCATTATTAGAAGCCTTACCAGGAAAAGAAGTACTTATATTCAGATTAATACCATTTTTCTTATTAAAAATATTTTTTGAAGTTGCTGTGTGTCTTTTCATATCTAAAATTTAAATTAAGGGATGGGAAATCAAAACACGCTGAAGTGTTCTAGGTAGCTTGCTTGTCATAGAGTGAACTATTTCTATCTGCATAATTATGTAATAGGTGGTAACTCAGGATGGGGAAACACTTTTTTTTGTATATAGAACTGTTAATTCTGCTTTGTGCAGCTGTTCTCTCAGAAATTGCTGCGTATCACATTTTGAGAGATTATTAAAGAGTTCCTTTTGAGATTAAGCAAAATCATTTTATAAATGATCACACTGCTTGCAGCTTTCAGTTTGCTCAACAGCACTGATTAATATTGGTCTTAATGCTGATGTTGTACTTAGTAAGCGTAATAAAACTGATAACTTGAGCCAACAGCGAAGTGCTGTGTGGCATAAGAATATTTGCTGCTCTCTAATTATGGACTGGAGGAACTTTCTGAAAAGCTAACGTTACAGCTAAAGTAGTTCTGCTTATTTAAAAAGTGCTTCTTTGCGTTACTACTGCGATGTATAGAGCTGCAAACTAAGTTTCTTTGTTGCTTTAAGTTGGACATCCTTTTCTTTTGCAGAAATGGATAAAACACTCTTCAGTGACACGCAGTGAGCTTTACTAACTTCTCTGTCTGGAAAATTGCCTCCCTTTCTGTTTCCTCCACTATATAATTTAGTTGGGGTGGACCATAAAATGAGCTTTGTTGGAGTAGTTACTTTAACCTTAAGTTACTGTAAAGCTTAAGAATGTTCTGTTGAATGGCGATTGAGGAGGTATGCTTACCTGATATTTTTTGAGACCACTTGAACTTGTAATGAACAAAAAGTACATAAAATATAAGTCCACTTAGTATAAATAAAACACAGTACAAATAGGCCAGTTCAGCTGCGGTGATGATTGGTGCCAGTACCAATAAAATGGATATTAATGTCACTATAACTGGAATGACCAAAGGTATCTGCAAGTTAAAAATGATAATAATAATATTCACAGAAATACTTAGCGAGTTGTTTTACCATTCTTATAGAAGTTGCACATACAAGAGGCAGATTTTCATTGCCTTACAACATTTCTAGAACTAGATCTGGCAATTAAAGTAGCAAGAATATGGATAGAGGAAGTCATTTAAAAATATGTTTATATTGCTAATTGCAGTCTAGTAATTCACATGTGTGTTTTAATGGATTTGTGACCTTACTCCAATAGAGTGAACTCTGAACCTGTCTTTGTGTCTGCTGACTGTAGATTCCCGTCCCTGAAAGTCTGAAACGGAACTTCTACTGTAGTCTGTGTGTGTGAAAATAAACATTGCTTGGACACCTTTGGAGACTTCAGCTTTGTCCTGGTGCAAAACTTGAAGGAGCTACAAATAAAGGGCTAAATTTCATGTGGGGCAGAGGCATCTGCCTCAGGGTGTTGTGTAAGTATGCAAACTTCTAGAATTAGTTTATGCTATTTATGGAAACATAAGAAAAGCCATACTGAATGCTGAACTTACCCTGATTGGTCTCTTGAGTTCTTTTCTTTTAAACCTCATAACAATAAGTCCAAATACACTTAAACCGTAAAATATCCAGACCGCAAAACTAAAATAGTTTATGAGTGTGTTAATGTCACCAGGGATAATATAAATAATAGTGATAGCCCCCTAAAAACAAAAAGAAAAGTTAGCATAGCCTATTATAAAAGATTGAACTACACTTGTGTCCCTGTATGGATGTTTGTTTACAGCATTCAGAGCCTGATTTCTGTGTGCTTTTGCTTAAATATTTTGAATACTTGTGAATTGCAGCCACTTGTGTGAAGCTTAAATTCTGTTCTAAGCCAAGACTTAAATTGTATGTACCCATTCATTTTGTTGTTGACTGTCCATGTGGAAGAAGACATTACTTAAATATATTTTTTTGGGTAGTGAATTTACTGGGAGTGGATGGAGCAATAAAATTGAGTTTATCTGGTTTAACCTTTATGTAAGCAGGTAAAGTATAAAAATGTCTAGCTTTATTTTAAAATACTAAGTGTAGAGAAGTCATCTTAAAATGGAAAGGTGTAAATGCATCCTTAAAAGGAGGGAATGCAGCAGGAAGTATTCTACAGGCATCCTGTAAAGTAAAGGATTTGATGCCAATATTTTAATGTTTTTTTAATTTAATTTTCATACTATGGATTCATAGCATTTTGATTTGAAAATTATCTGTGGAATGGAACTTCTCAAATTAAGGAGTTGCTTTTCTTCTGCAGTCTTTTTTTTTCTCCCCTTAATACTTAGCAATATTCGTCTCATCTGTAGTCATATACAGATCCCAATCCCACAGAGATTCAAAGATGTGTCAAGACTGCTGGTAGGAAATTTTCAAAGTGCTTGCTAACACTTTTGTCATAATTTCTCTGTACTTAGGGTGCATACTTACATAAAATATGATAGCAGGCGCTGGTGTTAAGCGCTTAACACTGATGTAAGAGAGCACCTTTAGCATGTGCCCTTCACGGCCTGCTACATAAACAAGTCTGAAAAAAAAAAAAAGGAAAGGTAAGCTTGTTAGTCTGGTGGAGTTCAAGTGGGTTCACTTCTCCAGAAAGAGGAAGGGCACAATACCATTGATCTTAAGATTTGTTTTTATTGTGCAGCTGCATCTGAATTGAGTTTCCTCTAGTGCGCATTGCTATTTCCTTTAATATACAGTGGTACTTAGGGAATATTGCAGTAAACTGAAATAGTGGAAATAACTGATATTAATGCACAGAACTTGAAACTAAATCTGGTTTTAGTGATTAGTTTCACATTTCATTTATCTGGGATTGTTTTGGAAAAAAAATGTAGCGGCTGTGTCTTTTATTAAAGAGTATTTGTTTTAATTTTTTTCCTATATCAAAGAACTACCTTCACAGCCTTCTCAAAGTCTGTACATTCCTATTGTGTTCAGGTAGTATTCATTTTTTAGAAAACAGTAAATAGCAATGTTGAGCAATAGATCTAAAGGAACAGCCACTTTTTCAAGTTCTTGTTTTGACTGTTAATTCTGTAGTCACGTTCTAATTCTTAATCTTTTCTTGTTTGCTTAATGATTAGCTTTAAATTCAGCCAGAAAAAAAAAGCTCTACCTACTTTGAAATGAGGAGGTTTTTTCAAATCTGTATAGCAATTGCTTCTTTGTGCAAAATACACTGCAGCTAGATTTGCAAGTACTTCACAGTTGTTTTCTCTCTATATTTATTCTGATTGAATATAAATACATTATTTTGTTTCACTCTTGGAAATAAAAAGAAAATTAAGATACTTGGAATGGGAGCTTACCTGCCTGCAGTAAAACATACCCCATTGGCAGATCCAATTGTAGAAAAGGCCACAAAGAGAGGAATTATCCAGGAGGCTGGATAAAGGACTCTGTCTCCAAATGTCTGGGATATGGGATTAAAATTAATCACTTTTGTTATTTTAACTACTTCTTGAAATATTAAAATGTTGGTGCCACTTCAAAAATAGACTGTATTTTTAACAATAAAATGTGCATTGTATATATTCAAGAGCAGTTAGCTAGATTAGAACTTGAATTAATTCATGTAAGACTCTATAAGGAAGAGAGGTTTTATTGTCCTGGTGTTTTTGATGCAGCGTATGTAGGAAACACTGGGAGACTGATATGGAAAAAATACAGTGAAATTCAATTCTGTTTAAGACACTTGGTTTGGGGGTGTCTGCAAAACAAAAGATATGATTGCTGCAGAGCACTGTATACATACAACCTACAGAGAAAGAAGTTACATCTTCACTACCATTATTATTCTGAGGCATTATTATGGGTGAACATATGATGGACAAATGTGCAAAGTTTGCAGAGTTTCTGCCACCTTGTTACATTACAGTTTCTACATGATAAATTGGGTCTAATGTAGATACATTGGTCTGCTGCAAGGGAATTTAAATTAAAACTTGGACAGGAGGGGCGTCTTGGATTTTAACAGTAGATTAACTTTTAAGTCAAGCATAAAGAGTTCTACTTCTGCTCAAGTTTACTATCAAAGTATAGTTGCTTTATCCAGTAGCAGGATACTCATCAGCATTGAGCAACAAAGCTGCTTTTAGAGATGCATTCATACAGAGCACTCATTCTGCTGTTTGCTGTGTTACTTTCGTACTGCCCAGTAGCAGTTGGGATTCTCTTCGTCTCATCACTTCGTAGCTAGTTCTGTGCTAGCTTACATAGGTGGTGATCTTTATCAGCACTGTACTTTGGATTAGGTACTGCACCTCTTGGTGGAGGAAAAACAAAGATAACTAAATTCATCAAAATTATGTTTTATAAGATTTTATGTGATTGAGAATTTTTATGTTTTATGTACCTCTTAATTGTGTTATACTGCCTTCTGTATGCATATGAGATGCTCTTTGTTTTTACATAAAACCAACAGTGAAAAATTGCTGTAAGGCACTGATCAGTGGTTTGGGAGATGGATCCCCTGGAAAACGTAGTGAGTGGAACTGGAGGGACAGATGTACTTACACACATTTCTAAAATCTTAAGAATAATATTTACAAAACTTTGTCGATAGTATGTCTTGCAGAAATGAAAAAATGATTACCCTTAATCATGTTAAGTTAAAATTAGATCTAATGAGGAAGTGACCTACAGCTGACTGCTACCTTCAGAATGATAAGGTCTAATCTACTCCTTTTGCATGTACTTGTTTCTTTGAACTACTGGAAAACTGGCAAGGACAAAGTAGCAGCTATTTTTCCTTATACTTCTTATTGCTTATGGGGGAAAAAAAAAAACAGCTGCTGAGCTGTAGCCTTTACAGAATGTTACCTCAAAGACCGCATTACTTTTGCTTGCATTTTTTTTCTTGGGATATGATGAAGCATTTTAACTTGGTCATTGTAAATTATTTTTTTTATTAAGAAGATAACGGGAGTTGGGGAATGAAGGTGTGAGGCTGACTGTTCACAACTAAATTCTATAATTCTATCTTAAATTTACGTGTTGCTTTTTATTTTTTACTGCAGAAGAAGCTCTAATGCACACAGCCTTCTTCAAATGCTTTCTTTTTACAAAATAAGGAGACTTACCACAGCAACTGCCTGGGACTGCAGGAGTTCTGTTGGAGTCATTATGGTGAAATATGAAATGTTTATCAAAATGTAACAAACTGTAACCAGGGGGATTCCAATAATTATAGATAGTGGTAGGTTTCTAAAGAATGCAAAAGTAAGACTTCATTAGCATTGCTGTGTCATTGGCAATGTTACTGCAGTAAACTGGACTCTTTTTCCCCGGGTACTCTTCAGGTTTGTTTACGTTCCTTTACTGTAGAGCAACAGAAATCTGGATTAAAAAAAGAAACCATGTTTATGAAAGGCAGAATATATGATAGCTCTTTGTCTGCTAGTACTCAAAGTTTGAGTAAGCATTCCTTTTGAAGTCAAGCCAAAATATGTGCTTGCTTGTATAAAAATTGAGTTTTATTTTTATTGGTAGAAATACAACTTTCGTTTTTGTTTGTTTTTTTTTTTTTACCTGTAAGGATTCTTCAGTTCTTCTGTGATATAATTGAGTTGATTCCTGGAAATAAAGACATTAATTAGATGTTACTAGCAATCAGATGTTACTTCCTCTTACTGTTTGCCTTTCCAGTTTTAAAAAAAAAAAAGTAAAACTGCTGGTAAAAAAAAAAAAAAAATTATGAGTTTCTTATCCAACTGTGAGCCTCAAGTAACTAACTTTTTCCTCCTTCAAGTTTTGATGCATCCTGCAATTTCAGAAGCGTCTGTATAATTTTGAATTAGATTGTCTTAGCTCCTAGGTAGAATGTCCTGGAATAACCAGAAGCTTCCTTTGAGCTTCAACCTTTGTAATATCTAAATCTTTTCAAGTAAAAGCACTGTTTGGCTGTACCCATTGCAAGGACACAAGTTCAAGTCTACTCATCTTTAACAATATCTCTTTAAGTTATGTTGTAAACACCTTAAAGTGGAGTTTACAGTTTCAGGTACACGTTTTCAGTAGACCACAGACAAGATTAAAACATTTTATTTTTTCTTTTACTCTTCTGCTTCTGAAAACATGAGGGGAAATTCATACTTATAGTTTGCCCAGCAGCTTTTGAAATTTCAGTCCCTGATGGTTTTTGAAGTAATATTCAGGATTTAGGCAGTAGCCTTCCCTATCCTCCCCCCCAAAAAAAACTCTAGGTAAGTATCTGAAATACAGATGTGCACGCTTGAGTTGGGAGCCTCAAGCTTGAAAAGAGAACCTTACAGAGTAATCAATTTAAATCTGGACTGATATTTTGTCTGAATTTGATTTATTTATTTATTTAAATTTATTTTTTTTTTTAATCTTAGATTTGTATCAGCAGAGCCTCAAGCCCAGTTCACTTTCCTGTTAGTTCCAGGAAGTGAAATGTATATTTTCTGTACTGTAGCAGAGATTATCTATATTATAGAGATTATCTATATTCCTCAGGTAAATAAGGTTATTCTGATGAAAGTAATAGAGGAAAAGTAGTCTTCTGAGTTACTGAATATGGATGCTTCATTTAAAACATGAATGTAAACCTAACACCTTCCGTATTTATGATTATTGTCAAACATATTTTCTTTGTATTAGCACAATAGATAACAACAAAACAGTTGAGATATACACTGGGAGCTTCAGGGAAGGAATTGTTGCTACGATAATTGCAAGAAAAGATGTAAAACCATGTGAATTAAAACTTCTGATATTTACATTTTCTTGTACTAATAGAACGTTTCATAAAACATGGACTTTGGGGGTAACCTGTAGAGCTTTTGCCTGAACCTAATGGAATTAGCTGTTTTTATGTCTCTCTCATTACTACAGTATCTAACCATCTTTACACCAAATCAGTAGTCTTATCAGAATCTACTGTAAAATTTTTCCCTAATAAACAATGACCTGTGGGCTTTTTAAATTGAGGATACTGTTTTTTGTGCACAGTTCATTACGAGATTATTTATGAAAATTTAGATGTTAACTTACATCTTTTGAGTTCTAATGGAGGAGAGAGTTAAAGGCTGTTACACTGTAACTGATAACACCGGTAAAGATACCTTACCATCCATCATATGCCCAGAGTCCATTGTAGAATGCCAAACCAATAGAGCTAATAGAAATTTTACTGTCCTTGAAAGAATCTTGAAAGTTTTGGGTTTTTCCTGGAAATAAGATGAATACTAGTGACACAGTGTTGTAATTTGGCTAATCGTCACTAGATGAAGAAAAACTCCAGCATCTCTTGGGTCTTTTGAAACATCTTGTTAAAAATCAATTAATAGAATTTTTATGAACTTACTGGTAGTATTGAAATCCTTACCCCACTTCCTCTTAAAGAAAGTACTGTAGTTTTGAAGAGTCTTTGGGACAGCAACACTGAAGAAAGATAGCCTTATTTTTGTGCCATTTTTTGTCAGTAGGAAATTCTTAAAGATCGTAGGAGAAACTAAAATAATTGTTGGAAGTGAATGTATGTTTGATTACCTTGTGCAAGGAGAACAATCCCACTTATGGCAATGATTGCCACAACTATCATTTTAGCAGCTGTGAGAAAATTCTGGAGATAACTTCCCAGCTTCACACTCAGTGAATTCACTATTGTAATTACCACTAAAAGAAATAAAACATGTTTTGCATTAAATTTGTCAGAGCCGAGAGAAAAGTAAGTTTGAGCATTTTTTCCCTTCCTCCCTTTAATGCTTTTTCCTCATAGGCTATATATGTAACTCACAATTTTTAACGTGAATGATTGATTGAATTAGGTATCTACCTTTAATAACAACAAAATTATGTACATAGAACTGCATTGCATTATGATAATACAGAAATACCTTTGGTAACGTTTTTTCTTCCTTTTCTGCTACAGATAAGTGTTTGTTTTATGGCTGTATTTTTCTTGGTGAAGAAGAAACCTAGGCTGGAAGCAAACCATCTATTTTGCGTGTTGAGTCAGTGAGTCCTTCCCACAGTTACTACCGTATTGTTCCAAAATTAAAATAAATTGCTATTAGTAGTTTAAAAATAATGAATAAAAATTAATATGTTGGTCCAAAATAAAACACTGTTCCACAGTTCTATTCCTTTTAGTGTAGCATTACTTCCTGCTGTCCTCATAAGAATTAATGTACTGAATTCTTACTGTGCTGAAATAGATGAGGATAAACAGAAGTTGCTTTGCAATTATGGAATTTGCCACTTATAAAATAATAAAAAAGTCTTACCAATGGCAGCTGCTGCAAGGCACTTGATGACTACTTGAGGTGGATCACAACCTGGATAAAAGGGAGCTGATGCATATTCTGCAAAGCTGAGACATATGATAGCGAAAGAACTGGGTTTTATGACAAGCAGGCTCGCCCAAGAAAACAGAAATGCTGGTATTGGGCCAAAGGCCTCCATAAGGTAAGGATATTCTCCTCCTGATTTTGTGATCGTTGTACCAAGTTCAGCAAAACAAAGTGCACCTGAGCAGCAAGAAATACAGTTGTTATTTTTTTGTTTGGTTTATACCTATCTTAAACTATTGGCTATTGATAGATAGACTTCTGCAATTGCAGAAGTAGATGTATGTAATGTATCCTTAATTCTTTCATGTTTGTGTACATTTGACTGTGCACATCAGATTTTTAATTGTGAATTGTGAGGATGTGTGTGAGTTTGGGTAAAACACTGAAACTTCAGTGACAATCTAGAATTTACTGTTAGTTGCATTTAAGACTCATAGATCAAGTACAAAGGTTCTGATTTTATTAAGAGCCAACACTTAACATCAGATGACAACTGCAGTAAGTTGATGTACTTTTTAGAAACCTATGGGGAAAAAGATCTTGTTGCACAGAAGAAAAATGTCTACTGAGCTCATCTTTAAAGTACAATGGCACTTTTAGTTTCATTGTGGTAGTTGGTATCTTACTCAGAAATGGTGGTTTTTATGCTCTGTATCTGACGTAAGGAACACCTAATTCCTTCTTTTCCTAATTGAAATATTCTGAGGTGCTTAGTACTAAATTTTGTATGAGAAACTTAGACTTACACAACTATAGAAAAACAGTAGGAATACCAGGCTGCTGCTGATAGATCTTGCATAGTATTTTGCCTGTGACTTAAGTAGGTGTTCTCTTCATTACAATTAGTGAATAAAGTGAACAAAACTTAAATCCTGCTTCAAGAAATAAGCTAAAAATGCTCTTTATGATTTTAATAGCTTAATCTGTTGTTTATAAACAACACATTTATTGCAGTCATCAGAGTATTACTGATGTTAATCTAGGTGCTGTTACCTAATTTCTGAAATGAGTTATATGCAGACACAGAGTAGTAAATTAAATGATTTAAGCAAAAATTCAAACTTGTTGCGTGGACTCCGTTTACCTAGTGTTGCGAGAACTCCGCAGACTGCCCAGATGGTTAAACAAGGACCCACTGCTCCAACATTGGCAAGTACTGATTTTGGAGAAACAAAGATACCTGAACCAATAATTGTGCCAACGATCATACAGATTCCACTAATCAGGCCCACCTTGAAACAGAAGGAGACGTTTTGGTGAAGGAATTTCTAATAACTACTTTTTAGTTTAATATAACAATAGTAATTGACATCAGTGATTTATTGTTGTCGCTTTCAACATGAAGTTTCAGCTAACTAGTAAACTGGAATTTCTTTTCTTCCAAATACCTACATGGCCTGTGGCATGCCAGCTTGCATATTTGTTTTCATAAACCGTACTTTGAATTATGTGGGTCTCAAAATCAACTCTGTACAAATGAGCAATTATCTGTATTTGACTTAACTCTCACATTTTGGTGAAGACTTGAATTCTGAATTTTTATAACTTACAAGACGTGCCTTCTTGGAGGGATTCTATCCTTCTTTAAGCAATTGCTCTACTCTCCTTGCTTCAGGTATTTTCTGCCCAGAAATTACCTTAATATCGATACATGATGAAAAGATCACGTTCTCCAGACCTTGTAGTGATCTGTGTATTAGATAAATCTAATAAAACTTCAGCCTTAAAAGTCAAGGGCATGGGCATCTTAAATTCTCCTTAAGTTACAGCTAGTCTAGTAGCATCAGTATTTTGCCAGTCCAGAATCTTAGCACCTAAGTGAAGCTATGCAGAGTATAATTTTCCAGGTTGCTTAAACTGAAAGATAAATTACACTTCCCTTTGTGAGTCTTGTCAGAGGTAAAAGTGGCATATCTTCTCTGTAAAAGCATCTATCACTTTCTGGAGAAGAAAAATTACTATTTGTCTTCCTGTGCAATTAGCTTTTTAATGCACATATACACTAACAAATTTGCAGAAGCAGTGAGCTGAACCAACCCTATTCAGCCTCTGAGGAGAATTAGTGAAGTTCATAACATTATGCTGAGCTGAGCAATTCTGAAGTAGAAAATACTAAAAAAAAAAATAATTTAAAGACTTGAAAATTATATGTTCTTTCTTTTAATGGTGCTTATATCAGAGCTGTGTACATAGTTAATGAGTTCATAAAATGTAATTCAACCACATCATGAAGAAACCAGTACGCTGTTGCAAGTAAGAGCAGTTTCAACTTCAGTGTGATAATGCATAGTCACAAATACATTCTTACTGCCTCCCCGTGCCAGCCCTTCACATGCACATATTAAGGAGTGGGTGTTGACATTTACCTCTTTTTTTAGGTTCATAGCTTGGGGTTCCTGACTCTGAATGGATTGTCCATCCTCTGTTCTGTTGTCCTGTTCTTTTCTTTTCCTCAAGCTTCCTTCACCCATTTGATTTACTTGTTGAAATATCTGAATAAATTAAAGGACAAAAAACCAGTGTAGTCTCTCTTTTGAATGCCTCTAGGAGACCAGGCTGATTTAATCTTTCACCTAGAAGCCAGCTGCTTTTCTTACTGAAGAGACAATTCCTGATCATTGTTAAATTAGGCCTTTTCCTGATTTCTTGGAGATGCAAGTATGTTAGACCAGGTGTCATTTCCTGTGACTAAATAGCAGCTCTTTGCTTCAGAAAGTGTTGCTGTTCTTCTCTGTGTTGATTTAGAGTGAATGTCTTCTACTGAACGTTATATTCTGTTTAGAATTAGACTGTAAACAATTTGACTTCAAAAAAATTAATTTTAGACTTGGGAATGTAGTATTTTCTTGGGAATTTTGTTTCACACAGCATTAGAATAAAATCCAACCTGAAGTAGTGATGGAAATGGAGGTTAAAATAGATTAGTCCCAATTCCCGCTGTTGATTCAGTCAATCTTCTCTCTCCTTAGACTCTCCACCTGTAGTTGTTAGAACCTGAACCTTGAAGAGAACCTTGAAGATTGTTTGGCAGCTGAAGAGACAATAATTCAGGTATGCTTCGTGTTCAGACAATTCAGCTCAAATCCACTAATTGGCTTCTTTTGTAGCCTTTTAAATTGATGGAATATCCATCTCTGTACTGTTGGTCTTCAGAAATGTTTCTGTTATAGAGAAACCTGGTTTATGACTTAAAGATTTTAATAATCAACATAATCCAACTTAAGATTCAAGCTATAATGGAAAACTGCCCGTGTAAGGAATGTAGGGCTTGGGTCACTGAACTCTTACAGCTTTGTGCCCAATGTTTCTCTTCAAAGTTTTTTGTCTAGAATATGTTGTCATCTTGTAGTAATTCATTCTGTCACTTACCTTATTTGTATTTCCTTGGTGTAATTCAGGGATCCAGGGAGCTCTGTATATTGTTTCTCTTTTCTCCCGTTAGATTTACCAGCCAGTTAGAGAGCAACACAGAAACCAGAATATGCAGAAGCAACAGCAGCTTAAGTACAGAGGTTATAAAAGGTAATCATTAAACCTGTTCTCAGACAAGAAGCTTTGAGATGGGAACCACAGGTAAACCAATAGTCCAATTAGTTTATCTTTAAAACAAAAAGGTTTTTTTTCCATTTGTTAAGAATGTTTGTCCAGTACCTAAGCGTTTTATTATGTAGTGAGAGGAAATCATAATTTAGGTAGATTTTAATTTCATGTCATGATATTTCTGCTTTAGAAACTGTGGAAGATAAACTTGAAGTAATTGTAGTGTGGATGTGTTTAAAAGCATCTGTCCAGATGTTAAGTGCATCCCGTACAAACAGCTTGTTTCATCTTGAGGAAATGGAAAAGTGTGAGCAGAAATCTCTCATTTGTTTTTCATTAACCTGAAGACAGCTGAGCAGGCACCTTGTGTTCCTTTCATCTGCATTTCAAGTTTTCATTTTTGTAGATGTTTAAAAATCTTGCTGTAGGGGTAGAAAACCTGTCTCAATTTCTGTACACCTATATATCCAGGAAAACATTGCTAATACTGTCTGCTGAAACAAGGTAGCTTCATTCGTGGTAGTCATCCTGAAACTACTAGCAAAAAAACCTGTATGTTTCACATCATTTTTAGTAATGCAAGCTGTAAGTCCTAATTAAGTCAAATGTGAACCAACTTCTTTATTTCTACTGTTAAACTAACAGACTTCAATGTGATTAATACATTTTAAGACTTACTGTTATGGCAGTGCCTCAAGAAAAATAGTAGTACAGGATTAGAAATAAGTCCACGTTGTTGGATCTAAATATCAAAACTAGTCAAGAGTTGAGGTTGTCTGTATGTTCCTAACACAAAAACTAATCATGACGTGGAATGAGAGAAGCAAACTTTAGCATTCTGTCCCAGCTGTATGCTCGCATGTTGACAGCCTTTTTTTTTTTCCCCTTTTATTATTCTGTTTAAGCATGCAGTCTTGATCAACAGAAATTCCTGGCTTTTGTAATGTTAATATAAATCTGTGATTAAAAAAATAGACTGAAGAAAATGCGAGACAACCCTATATTGGTTTATGTCTATCATGTTTTGTTATGGTAGAGCCGGTCTGTGCAGCATCCTTTTTTCTGAGACTGAATCGCAGAATCATAGGAGTTGGAAGGAAGCTCTGGAGATCATTGAGTCTAACCCATCTGCTAAAGCAAGTTACCTGGAGGAGGTTGCACAGGAAAGAGTCATTTTTTAGTGCATTTTTTAGTATCTCCAGATATTCCACAACCTCTCTGGGCAGCCTGTTCCAGTACTGCGTAACCCTCAAAGTGAAGAGATTATCCCTCGTGTATATATGTGTTCGAGTTTGTTCCCATTGCCCCTTGTCTTGCTGCTAAACACAGCTGAAAAGAACCTGGGCCCCATCCACTCAACGTCTGTCTTTTAAATATTCATAAGCATTAAGAAGATCACCTCTTCATCTTCTCCATACTGGAGACTCTGGTCTTTCAATCTTCCCTCACAAGGGAGTTGCTTCAGGCCCCAGTCATCTTTGTGGCCTTTTGCTGGGCTCTCTATAGAAGTTCTGTGCACTTCTTAAACAGAGGAGCCCAGAACTGGACACCGTACTCTGGATGTGGCCTGAGCAGAGCAGAAGGGGAGGATCACTTCTGTCATCTTGCTGGCTCTTTTGAATGTATCCCAGAATACCACTAGCTTTCTTGGCCACAAGGGTACACTGCTGGCTCCTGGCCAGTCTGTTGCACACCAGGGCATCCAGGCCCTTCTCTGGAGAGCTCCTCTCCAACAGGTCAGCTCCTAAACTGTACTGTTGCACATAGTTACACCTCCCTAGGTGTAGGATGCTGCACTTACCATTGATGAACCTCATCTGATTCCTTTGCCCAGCTGTCCAGCCTGTCCAGGTCACACTGAATGGCAACAGTGCCTTCTGGTATGTGAGCCACTCCTCAAAGTTTCACATTATCAGCAAATTTGCTGAGGGTGTACTCTGTCCCTTCATCTAGTTCACTGATGAGGATGGGATTGCAAAATAATATCAGTACTGAAATCAAAGCTGTAGCTGCATTTTTGCAGCTATCAATTTTATTTGCCCACTTTATTTTGGTAAGAATTAAAAGCAGGGTTAAACTTCAGGAAAAGCTTTTTCATTGTAACCAACTTGTTCAAAAGTTACCATCTGAACAGCAGAGTTGTGTGCTGTTTTTGTTTGTTTTGCCAACAGAGAATAAAGAATATTAAAGTCAGAATCTTAATTTAAGCGGATGAAAAGTCAGGCATCAACAATTTACTCCTTTTTCTGCATCTGTTATAAAGACTTAAAAATTTATCTTCGTTGTTGTGATTCACTGATGTTTCTACATCTATCAATTGTATATACCTAGCTTTGTATTGAATATTATATAATGTATTCCTGAGTTCTGCAGTGTATTTAGAGTGAGTAATCTTTGAATTTTACATGCAGGTAGATGTTCTGCATCCCTCGATGTTCTCAGATTTTTTTCTGCATCACACTTAGCCTTTATTTTGTTTGTTCAGATACAGTACAGGCAACATTAAATATCTGTTAATTTTTCACTGAGCAATCAATTTATTGAATCAGTATTAAGTAAGCATTTGGAAAGTTCTCATTTATTGAATGGACGTGTTACATTTCTGCGAGTGGCTTGATTTGAGTTAGCCTGTTTACTTATAAAAATGGAGTATATTCATTTGTTATCTATTTTTATTTTAAGGGTTAATCTTCAGATGGTATAGAGCTGTTAAAGGACTTTTACCAGCAATCCTTTTCTGAACCATTTAAAATTAAAAGAAAAACAGCAGCAAAACACAACACTGAGTTCAAGAATTATACTGATTTATTTTTTTTTTTCTTTTTTCCTTCACGGACAGGAGGAATTACATTCTACAGCAATGGGGGAAGACTCTTTCCCTCTCAACTGTATATGTATGAAGAGATCAAGGGGTTCAAATTTCAAGGGACTTCAGAATGAAGCACTCTGTGGGCTAGTCCTGTCAGTGTAGTTTGAACCTTTTCAAATACTGTTTACTAATCATATCATAAGAAGTAATTTTCAACTTGAATTCAGGAAACAGCAAGAAAACAGCATATACATTTAGCTTTTATTACCATTATCACTAATAATAAAGGTTAATGTTTGTTGGGGCTGGTATTTATTGCTTGCAGTACTGCACGTATTCTTTTCTGGACTGGCAGTTCCTAAATGGATGGTAATGACTGTTCTAACTTGGAGGTTTTACTTATAGCTTAGTGGTATCTCAGAATAGATACTTTCCATTCTTACCTTGCTGCCTAACAGGTTACTTCATTTTTATCAGAGGAATAGTGTGTTTACTTGCACTTGCTCTTCTTTGACTCCTGCTGTTAACAGATATGCTCTAAGAAGTTATCTCACTTCTGTTGATCTTAAGTGCATTTCGTTTTTCTCACGAGAAATTCCAGGTATGTTTTAGTGGAATGTAAGAAAACAATTTTTCTGAATAGTTGTGTCAAGCAGGTCATGCTCATGGTTTCAAGTTCCTTGGCTCTTGTGGCAGTCAGTTGTACTGGCTGGCCATACACTGCTGTGCTTTGACTTGTAGCTAGAACAGTTTTGATGTCACAGCAGCGCTATGGCTAGTGCTGAGCAGTGCAGCATGGAGGTTGGGGTGGGCAGGAGATGCAGTGAGGACACAGCCAGGACAGCCAACCAAAACAGAGGGATATCCAACACTTATTTGGTATTCTACTCAGCAATAACAACTGGGAACTGGGGGGTCCTCTTGTTAGACAGTTATTTGTCTTCCTGAGAAACTGCTGTGCTTTTTGAGGCCTTGCTTCCTAAGAAGTAACTAAACATTGGCAAAACATTGCTTGCTGATGGGAAGCAGAGAATTACTTACTTCTCTTTGCTTCCATATGCAGCCTTTGCATTTTTTTTTCCCCTTTCTTAAAGCTCCACCTTATTTCAACCCATCAGTGTGTTTTTTTTTTTTTATATTTTCTTGCCCTGCTTTGTTGAGCTGGGGGAGTAAGAGTGGATTGTTGGACCTTAGCTGCCCACTGTCATACTATTATGTAAATAGGAAAGATTAGATGAGTGTGTTGTTTTTGTTGCCCATAGTATATATATTTTTTGAAATAAATATTTTTCCCCCTTTGTTTTTGCTCACAGTATATTTGTTTGGGCACCTGTGACAAAGTAGGAAAAGGAATAAGGCTGCTGGAGAAGTCTTCAGGTTTGCTAATGGTAGGTAGATCTACTTCAGTAGTTATTCTGACAAATCATTATAATGAGGTGGATAAAAATGTCTTCCAGATCTGTTGTATTTTTTTCCTTTTTTTTTTCCCCTCAGGTAGGGAGGTAAACAACATCTTTCAGAGCAGGTATAACTGAAGATAAGCCACAAGAAGTCGTCTGATTCAGTAATTATTTGAATAATTTAGAAGGGTTTTAATCATCTCAGTATGTAGATGTTTTTTATTGCCATGAGGATTCTTCATTAGTTTCAAAATCAGAATTTAAAGTTCTCTCAAATAATAATCAATTCCTGTCTGTGCCAAAATTTAGGCTGTATCTTAACCACTACAAATAAGTCAGAAATGCTGTGTGTTCTGTTTAGGAACCAAGGTGAGGTTGGTTTTTTTTTTTTGTTTTTTTTTTTTTTTGTTTTGTTTTTTTTATTTTATGTTTACAGTACTTAATCTGAGTTTAAATTTATCAAAACCAATTATTTGGTATGTAAAACAACTTTAAAATACTACAGTATATCTTTAGAGAGTAGAGATGTGTTGAAATTGAGTACAAGAAAAAAAACTCTACAGGTGTTGGTGCGAAACTACATTTTTAAAGACAGAAGTCCTCAAAATGCATCTTTTCGATATTCTAGCTGATTGTCAGTGTAAATTTATTATTTATTTCCATTATATTTGCAGAGCAGGATGAATGCACGGAGCTATTATAAATGTCAAAACTGATTTTTTCTAGACAAGGATTTGTAATCCCAATGGAGAAACACTTGGGACGCCTGAATTCTGTTTGCCCGTATAATTGCATGAATTTCTTATGGCTTAAGAATGCTAGAAGGTTCTCTCTTCTGAGTTGCTGAAGGCCAGTGTTCAGGCTAGAAAGATGCAGCTCCTTCTATACTAAAAAGTGCATGAAGGGAAAGGTCAGCAGCTGGGTATAATTCTCTTCTGAATGTGCTGTTATTTGGGGAAATAATTTGATCTGTACGTAACTTATTGCACACTTTCTGGTAATCATTACAAAGAAAAATTGAAAAACCTGTGTCTGCTGTTTCACCTCAACTTAATGATAAGCATAAGGGAATCTGAAATCAGCTTCTATAGATAACGTTGTTGTCATAGGCTATAAATTAGAGAATGAATCACCAGCTGAGCATAGGACATTATAAGGCATACTTTTCTTAGCCAGTCTGAGTAGTAGAATCTTTCCAGTATCTCTGCAGCTCACCTCTGAAAACCTTATTTTATTAGTATTTTGAAGATGCATCCATCTGTCTTGCTTGAGTTTATTCCAGACTCAACAGAGTTTTGTTTGTTCTTAGGTGGTGGTGGTGTTTACATTTCAAGTTAAAATCAAGTATGCTTAGTTGTTACAAACAGAATATGGTCTGTAAATGAAGTGATGAAACTAACATGACCACAGGAGTACAAATTCTGAATTGTTATCTCTGTTCCTTGGTAAGAAATGAAGTACTTTCTCCTGTTTTTATTTTATTTTGTGAAAGGAAGTTGTAGCAGTGCTTAATGAGTTCATTTTACAGTCAGCAAGCTGTAAGAAGGAGAGCACTTAAAGTCAGTATGCTCTGTCAAGCACTGGTTGGGGTAAAGTAGTAGCTAATGTCAGTGCATAACAAAAATAAATGGTCAGAGGTAAAGCTTTTGTAGTGCAATATAACATCTTTCCTGTATCATTTGTTTATAGTAGTATATGTGTATAGTAACTAGTAGACAATGCAAAGACAAATGGCTAACTAAAAAGACTTTTATGCTTGTGTATGGGACAAATTCATTCACTCAAGGATGCAAAATTTCAATGCATTCACATTTGGGTGACTGATTCTAATTAAAAGATTACTTTCTCAGAATAGGTAGTTGATCTTCACTTCAAAGATGCATGAAAACTGTGTTGCTTATGCAAATAGGAAACAGTACTTTGTATTACTGTAATGCCTAGCATTAGCAGCCATGGCCCTGCACTTCTGAAAGAATGAGCTGCAGTAAATATGCATTTATCAGTCAAGCTAAATCTGGCTTTATTTCTAAAAATAATTAGCCAAGTGGATGAGGAGTATCAATTTTATAAGGCTTTTATTGATGTGTCTCATGATATTCTCACCAGAATGTTGGAGTGGCAAAGTCTAGAAAGTATGTTTAAAACTAACAGAGTACATGAAAACTAATTGGCAAAAAATGTAGGAAGAAAGAAGCAGTGACTTGCTGTCAAGCTGGGAGAAGGGTTTTTTGGTCAGAATTTGTCCTGATTCTGTCAGCAAGAATGATGCTTGTTCTGCAGTGCTTGTCATCAGAGTCTTAAATTGATGCTTGTTAAGTTAAAGAGTACATTGAATGGATGGTTAATAAAATTTCATTCAGAGAGGAAAGTAATAATCCTTTCTCAGTTTCATGATGTGTATGAATAGATTTCTTGCACTTAAAACTGAAGCAGGAAACATTAATACATGTTTTCTTTCTAACAATATTTTCCCATGTTTCTAGACTTGTTTTGTGGTATTAAAACTAATCCCAGCACGGGCAAGAATCTGAACCAAATGTGCCGTACCAAAAAAAAGCTTCATAACTGTTTGAATCATGAGGAATGTTCATGGTTGCTTGGTTATTAAACATCTCAGTGTATGTTTTCTTGTTTCTTTCCTGTTTTGTTCTGTCGTCTTAAAGAGCATGTGTTTAAACAGTGAGCAGGATTCACAGCATGTGCTTTGTACATACCAAAGTGATCTCTATGCAAATCATACAAGCTGGAGAAGTTCAGTTTTCAGAGATTTATAATATCCATAAAATGTCCACAAAGTATGTGGTAATAGTTAGAATTAAGAGAACAGATTGAATGAATATGTATGATAAAAGCTCTGCAACCTCTGCTAGTGTCAAGATTTTGAGGGTAAGATAGTTGTTTCACAGTTAAAAAGATTTTGCCTTCCACACTTGTTCCCAGTGCTGCTTTCTTTCATGAACTTCATCCCATTGCTCAGTTTGGTGTGGTTCAAAGGTTGCTGAAGTAATTATTTCTATCCTTGATGTTGACAGAAAAGTGAAGAATGATTACAAGTTTTGCTTCTTCCTTTGTTTTTTTGAATGCTAGTTAAAGACCTGAAACTTCCTATTTCCCTAAAGCTCCTTTCAAAGAGGAATGGAAGTAACTTTTGTCAGATGTAAGCAAGCTTCTTTGTGATTTAACACAATTGCTTTTTTGTTCATAGAAGCAGAGATAGAAACAATTAAACTGGTCAATCTAAACTACTGGATAATATTAGGAAGTTCAAAGAAATTACAGTGGGGAGGAACTATCTTTTTCACTCAGAGGAGAAAAGGTGAGATAAGCAGATTCTGGTAGTTAATTGGGAGGGTCCTGTAATCATGTCTAATACAGCGAGAGGTAACATCTTTAAATTTGTAATGTGTAGAGAATTACAGGTTGCTAAACTGTTCAGGTTTTATTCTTTTGCATAATTTATTTTCATTAAAGTGTTCTTTGTTTGTTTAACCATTTACTCTGCTGAAGTAAGGTGAACGTGGACCTCCTATTCTATTGATACAGCTTAACATTGAAGATGAAAAGAACAGACCCGTGCTTATTTTGAAAGTGGTACCCTTCTTTTCACCTTCAGTGTTCAGACCACAAATATTCTTCTTAATATAATGTTGATACTACTTTAAATAGAAGAACAACAGGCAGTTGCTTTTTATTGATCCTTGTTCAAGTCTTATTCTATCTTGTCCTGTTTGCTTCTGACTTGCATAGTATCTCTTTCTCTCTTTCCTATCTTCCTGTTGACTACTACAACAGAAAAGGAAGAGTCGCAGTCACTTCAAGCACGAGGTAGCAGTTATCAGGATTCCAAGTCTGACCCAGCTTTAACTATCATCTTTGTGAGAGAACATTCTGGCAGTACCTCTTCCCAGTGCCCAGGGGTTGCAAAGACCTGATTTCCATACAGTTTCAAGTGAATTAATTAGGTAAGGAAAACAATGTTAAAGAATGTGTGCGTGCTTTGGAAGAGTGGACTCCATACGATCATTTACAAGTTAATAAGGCCAGGTACCCATTCCTGGTAGTGATGGACTGTGTAAGTAACTTTTCTAACTGCCACAGCTGATGCTATGGTGGTGCCACAGCAATGACAATCGCAGTATTGCTTCAGAAGTGAGAGATGGAGACGACTACTAGCTTTCGGCCAAGAGGAATATTCCTTTTGCAAGATAAACTTCTTTGTCATATCTTTCAAATGCTAATACTGGTTTCTGCTACACAGTGTTTTTTAATTGCGTGTTTAATAGTTGTAAAATGAAAGCAGTAAGGAAGCTAGTCACATCCGACAGTTGAAATAGAGTGTAATATGATGTTGTACAGTCATCATGTGAAGTTCCTGGTTGCCATTTCTCAGAACTGCTGATCCTGCATTCTTCTACTATTATTCCACACCACTGTGAGATACATTTCTCTCTTAGCTCATCTGCCTGCCAGTGCTTTATTTATAATTGGTTGGTTTTATGCTCCTTTCCTAAATTAAGTTTCAGAAACACTGTATTTTATCACTCACTTGACTAGAATGTCATGTCAATTATGTTGCAGTGTATGCTTCTCAGCAGTGGTGCCTAACTCCATGGTTACTGTGGTGTAAAAATGTTCTTAAAGTCCATTGTTATGGGAATTAATGAAAAATGAAGAGGAATGTTTTCTAACAGCTTCAGAAGGATGGATCTTGTGTTTCTATGATAGCATGTATTTGTAAAGAAACAAAAGCTTTCAATTCTCCACATGGTAACCTAAATCTTACCTAACCCATCTTTCTGATTTCAAATGGAACCAAAGTATTCTGTTACTTCTTTTAGTGACCAGGGTTGAATCAAGGCTTCTGCTGGCTAAATGCCTGTATTCTGTGACAGTGTATGAAAAAAAGTAATGTTCCACATACTGAAAGCATGTGAAATAAAAAGACCTTGTACTGGAATAGTAAAGTTCAGTCTGTCCTACTTATTATTCAATGTCTGTGCTTTTTATGTTGCATTTTTTTCTTGTTCTAGATGGGTTCATGTACCTAATCCAAGTTGCAATAAAATGTAACTTAGCAACTGTGTTTATAGATACATTAACCTAAAGACAGACTGAAGGACCTGTATTTTCCAGAGGTAGGGAAAAAAAGCAGTTTTATTGAACATACAAGTATATGCATATACACAAGTATATTAAGAAAAACTGTACATAGTCTTGGTAACTAAAAGAATGAAGTTTATTTTGGGCAACTTCAATCACCATTCTTAAGTATTACCAAAACTTTTGCCAGATCAGCTGGTTATAAACCTGCCTAGGTGCTACCTCAGCTGATAGCAGATAACGCCCTAGTGACACTACTGTATTGCATGATAAATGGATTAAACAGTGATGAGAGGGACTGTATTTGGAAAGCTTTGAAAATCCAATGTGCACAAACTTTTATCACTAATTAACCTTTCACTTTTATGACACCAATTTTCAAATACCATGTAACTACATTTCATTTGATTTGTAATTAGAAGTTGTAAAAGTGCTTCAAGTTTCTTAACAGTATTTGGTGTCCACATTCAGAGTTCATCCACCTTGGGTGATGTTTACAAGCAGTTGACCTTGGTGTTGTGTGTGCATGGGGAGCATGTTTTACAAATTAAAAATCTTCTAACTTTTAAAAACTTTTTTTTTTTTTTAAATAGTGGTAAATTCTCAGTACAGATTCCTCGTGGTTTTACTTTACTATGAAAGAAAATGTCTCAAGAAAGCAGGAAATTTTCTGGTCCCTTAGAGTAACAGTATGTATTCTTAGTATTTAACTTTTTCTTTGTTTTTTGTTACCTTTATCAAAGTCAATGTAATGATTAAACATTTCTAGCTTTATACAGCCTCTACAGTTACAGATTTCAGTGCAGTTACAATTTTCTGGTTCTATTTGGGTTTTTATTATGGATAGGAAGCAACAAACAAAAAGCTGATCCCAAAAAATATGTATGAATTCCTAAATTGAAGTAATATATAATGAGACTTAATACTGAAATACTTCTGTATTGATGTGCAGAACTGTGAAAAAGAAATTCTTAGGAAAATGAAGATGAATACACATCATTCTAATTTAAGGACTGGCACTGCTACAGAAAATGCTGTGGAAGAAGTCAATGTGACTTCCTGCAAAGCAGCTGAATCCGAAGTGGGATTCAGACCACTCAGCCAGGAGGAGGACTGCATCTTCTGTCAGCATTTCATCAACCCTGGTACAGCTGGGAGGAAATGTGCTGATGGCTAGATTCCTGCAGTTCTGCTTTGTGGACAGCTGTGCGTTCACACACCATAAACCTGTTTGTATCCTTACCTGCTCTGCAGTTAAATATTTCTGTCCTTGAAAGAACAAGATCTTTGGCAGGCAATCCAATATAAGAACATCCTTGCAAATCAGGATGTTAAGATCAGAGAACAGGCATCAAAATTGTTTGGTTTTTTTCTTCAGTTTTGCTTTTATTTCATGTACAGTTTATTTGGTGATATTGAAGGAATTGCCTTCAAAAGGCCTTTTAATAAAGATGCATGATAGGGGATGTTATTTACCACACAGAGGCTTTCTTTTTTGCTGTTCAGTTAATCTAAAGCCAGGAACGTGCTTTGCCTGTGTTACAACTCCAAGCCTATCAGCGGCTTTGTTTTTTTCTCTTTAACTGGATAGTTGTTTTGTTTTAATTTGGAATTGCACCACATTTTGCCTGAGTAAGGAACAGCTTTTTCTTCAAAAAATAAAAGTATAGATTTATATTCATAATTACTATAGCTAGAGAATATGCTGTTGTCATATTAATGACTCTGAAAAATAAATAAATTTTGAAGATGGTAACTGTTCTATTGTTCAGTGTTGTCAAATTCAGGCACAGAGTTCTTTCTGTAACTGTCCTATCATTGATGATAAAAATCCATAAGCTATCTTTATTCTTATTGCTAGGATTGTTGTTGATTTTCATTTTTAGTAGGTGATTGTTTCACATCGCAATAGCTAAAATCATGTCCATAAAGAAGATCCTTCTGAGAGATTTCATCCAAGTATGACTCATTACCTGTAACAGTATTCCACATATTGTTATTTCCCAAAGATTTATGTAAGAGTTCTCTCATTCTCCTGTTTTCTTTGGATGTGGATTCCCAAATGACTTCAAGTTCACCTTCTACTTTTCTAGGAAGAAAAATGAATATAAATCTTAATCTTAAAACCACTTTTCAGCCGTATGCAATAATGGTATGCACATAAGCAAATTATACAGTGCATAAATTTAGATGTTTGAAATGTTCTGATTTGAAATTAAGTCTTATTTTGCTTTTAAAATCCTAGTAACTAACATCAGAGAGGACTGAGGTTAATTCAACACATAGAACAACACGCCTTTGTATCAGGCTGTTGTGACTGCAGTCCTGTTTCCTCAGCAGGTATGTTTCTGTAACGCATGCACCCCCTTTTCTGCCAGATATGATTTCTGTATCTTGTCTACCAGCTAAACAAGCCTGATCAAGCAACAGGTCAGTTCAGGCTCTGTGCTCAGCTAATACTTCTCTTTGTGGAGGCCAAACAGAAATGGTGTCAACTTCTGGGTTTGTGTGGTGGTGGTGTGTGGAAACAGATACATTTAGAGAGGGAGTGGTGTGTCTGAACTTTTCTTAGAAGATTAACTTCTGAACAAATCCAACAGATGCAGAATCTGAAAGTGCTTGCTGATTTCACTTTGGAATAAGCTGTCAAAGCATGTCATTGTCAAAGAAACATATTGTGGATGCTCCTGACTTTGCACACAGTGTACTACAGTCATAAGTAAGACTTCAGCGGGGCGTAATACACAGCTTTTGACAGTTAAGTTGTTTTTTCAGGTAAGCATCTAAGAAGCAACAGTTACAACACAACTGCAGTTGCACAATGGTAGGTTTTTGTTTCTGCATTTTTTGTTTTAAGAAAAAAGTGAAGTATTTTACAGTGAAGCTTGGCCTGCTGTTGATAGTTATTTTTCTTTTCATTCCGCACGTGGCAAATCTGTCACTTGTTAACAAAACAGTGAGGTACATTCAAAAAGAAACCTGACGTGTGTACTCATTAGATTGATTTTTATGCCAGCGTGAAAGCTGTTGTGGAGGGGGGATGGGTAAATGTTCAGCCTTTAGTAGAAGATGCTGTTAAATAATTAACACATCTTGATGATCTGTAGGCCCCTAACTCATCAGAAACAAGACTCAGATTGCTATTTTTCATATCTATTTCAGATCTATTTGGATTGTTTCTGCCTCTGACTTACTTCTTTTGCTGCAGCACTGCATCAAGGGTTTCCTGTTTGTCTTGCAGCAGACGCTGGAGGTGCTTCATTTCTTGCTGGTACTGAGCAGTCTTCCCAGCAAAATCTTTCTCCTGCTCAGTCAATTTGAGACTGATATCTCCAAGCTTCCCAGCTGCTCTCTTTTTATAGAGCTGTAGAGTTAATAGGAAGAGTGTTATGATAGGAGAAATAAGTGCAATTTACTACCACCAAAAGGAAGTTGTGAGAGATTCATTCGCAGTTTAATCTTTTCATCAGTGATGCTATTCTTTAATTCCATCAGGTATGTTGCATTACATTTTTTGTAGGTTTTTTTTTTTTTAACCTATTTGTTATGGCATTACGTTTGCACTTTGTTATGCATATAAAACCAGTGTGTTCTCTGAATACCATAGTATGGAAAAGCTTTTTCTCTCAGTGGTCAGGCACTAGAATGGCTGCCCAGGGAGGTGGTGGAGTTGCTATCTGTGGCAGTATTCAAGAGACGTTTGGATGAGGAGCTACAAGCTATGGTCTAGTGGCTTGTGGTAGCAGTGGTAGGGGGAGGGCAGTTGGACTAGGTGATCTTGTAGGTCCTTTCCGACCTTGTGATTCTGAGTGAAAAAAAAATCAGATGCAAAAAAACATGTTTGTGCAGAGCTATACTTCACAGAACTCAAAATTGTAGAATGGTTTGGGTTGGAAGGAACCTTAAAGATCATTTAGTAACACCCCTTCCCCCCCCGCCACTAGATCAGGCCACTGAAAGCTAGGTGGTTCTTACCACTTGTCCAGCAATTACGTTTATCAGAGCGTTCTATGAAAAAGTGTGTGTTTTGTTCTCTAATTGTAACACCAGGAGGCAGGACAGAGTGCCTTAGTGATTTAAAATAATATTGCTGTTTCGCATAATAGTTTGTTCGGTTTGTTGAGGGCACGAATCATTTTATGCACATTAGCAGTAATAACTAAATATATGGGTCTAAGCTCAAAATAAAGACAAATACTTTTTCCGTGAAGTGATTTTGCTTTTTGAAATAACTTTTCCAATTGGTTGCATACCCATGTGAGGAACTGAAAAATACAGCATGCCATGTATTGTTACATATTTCTATGGTACTTTTCACATGATAAAAAGAAATATTTTCCAATATCAGCTTTTTTTTCTTGTGGTTGCAACACAGTGCTTTAAAGTGGTTGTCAAACTTTACATTCTGTAGATATACTTTCTCTAAGACCAGATTTTTGGGGTAGAAACACCTCCTTCAGTAAAACTGCAAAATATTTTGTGAAGCCTTGAAAATATTCCTATTTATGTTGTCTTAATATGATCTTTTATCACAGGCTTTAGCCACTAAATCTGAATCAGAGCAAAAAAGTCTAAGAATACCTTATGTGGAGAAGAATATTTAACTTGAGATTCCCGAAGGGAAATCTACAAAATACAGGATGATATGACTGCACGTTAAATAGAATGTGAGGTTAAAGGTAAATCTGTTCTTTCAGATTTATTTTGCTTGACGTGCTTCAAAGCTGTGTCTGATAGGTAACACATGGGCTGCATTTGTCAGCTTTACTTGCCTGTTTATTATTTGCCAATTGCATTTGTGCCATATGTGCAAAAGACAAGAATGCACTACTTTTTGGTGTAACGATTAAAATACGATGCTAGGTGTGAAGGATACACTGTTCTAGAAATTGCTTATAGCTAAATTGATTTGAAATGTATAAGCTGCCTCAGCAGAACTTCAGCAGGATGGCTAAAGAGGCCCAAGCTGGACCCATGCTCATTTTGAGGGAGCCAGACCAAGTTGGTGTGATGCTGGGAATGCTGATATGTGAAACTGCAGGCACTCAACAGAACCTTCAGAGCAAGCTCCTGAATTATCCAGAACTGTCTCATTAATTTTCTCTCAAATAAAGCAGGCAGTAGTGTATGGAGATAACAATTTGCAGGAAGAGGGGGATAACACAGCTGGAAGTGGTGATATTTTCTCTAGGGTTTAAAGAGTAGGCTGCCTGAGATCACAGCATCACAGGTATATAGCAAGCAGTGAAGATGAGCACTGATGTTGGATGTAGCAGCTGGTACTGAAGGGGACATAACCTACACTCCTGTGAAGAAGTTCTGAGAAGGTACGTTCTTGGCAGTCTAATTCTGTTATGCTTTGCATACTGAGTCATGTGGGAGCCATTTATATTATAGTACAGATCTTCTGTTACTTCTCTTCCTGGAGCAACAAACAGTTTTAGACCACCATCTCAGTAACCGTGAATAGAATAAATACTTGGAGTTTATTTACAACAACTGTTGAATAAAACCATTTTTATCAATTACATACTGTTTTAAAAAAAAACAACAGGTGTCACTGCAGGACAGTTCATGTTGCATATGATTATTTAGAAAAAAAAATGCAAAACCTGTACGCTTGAGCTGCATCTTTTCTGATTACAAAGGGAAAAGGAGATAGCATAAATGTTCTGCTCCATAGTCAGACTTGTTAATGGTGTTCATTCAGTGACCTAGCTGACGCATGCAGTATTCATGTACAATGTAAGAACTTAGTTGTGATGAATGATGACTGTGATTTCATTTTTTAAAAACTCAAAATCAGCATCTTTCATAACAACACTGACACAGAGTTGCTACTGACTTATCATAAAAATAGTTGTACAGAATGTTCAGGTTAGAAATTGTTTACCTTCACTTTTTCTTCCAACCTTCCTAAGCGTAGACTGCCTTCTACTATTTTGTTTAGAACTCCATGGTTCTCATTTTCCAAGCATTTGGCCTGCAAACATATTGTGCAGATATAATGAAATAGAATCATTACTTAAGGCAAACAAAATATATAAGTTGAGGAAGACAAAGCTGTTCTGTTTTGAGTGTTGAGAACTAAGAATCAGTACACAAAAGAAACTTAACAAGAGGGTGACCAACTTCTTACACAGTCTAATAGTAACAGGACAAGGAGGAATAGCTTTAAACTTAAAGAAGATTTAGGTTAAATGTTAGGCAGGTGTTTTTTCACTCAGTGTGGGCCATCCCTGAGATATTGTAAATAAAACAATGCATCTGTAATAAAATGCCAGCTAATAGACAAAGCCAAGCAAATAGACTAAATAGAAGTTGTTCCAGAACTCTCCACAAGTTTGTCAAAATAACTGTTAACTGAAAAGAAGCATTGATGTGTATTTGCATCCAAAGTAGAAGGTCCATACGTATCACTAATAACCACAGCTTACCATCCAAATCAGAAATGCTTACAAAGTACTTATGGTTTCATGCTATTCTTCAATATATGCCATTTCAGCATTTGAAGCAATATGTTAAATGAGATTAAATAACGGGCACTATTACAGACCCTAATGCTGCTGTGAATTAAGGCTTAATTACGCTACCGCAAGAAGCTAGGGTTCTAGTTCTAGCCACCCTTCTATAAAATTTTGTTTCTATCCTATTTCCTATATCCATTTATGTAGCTAAATCAATCAACTGAAATTATCTATTTTCAGTAACTGAAATTAATATTAAGAATTGTGCTAGTAAGGTGGTAACTGCAACATCAAGTCAAATTAATGAAAGGTAATTACCAAAAAAATAAGATGATCGCGTTCCTGCGCTATCTTTTCCACCAAACCGATAAGGTTTGTCAGGTAGTGATGGGCTGCAACTTCTTTTTCAATTGCTTCCTCCAACTGCTGTTTCAAAAGACCTATTTTCTTCTTTAATCGCCTATAAAATTAACAGGAGAATCTAAAGATTGGGAATTAATAATGGCATTAAGAGAACTTGCATGTTAAGTGCAGATCAACTTGCACTAGTCTGAAAACCGATCAGATGTGCTACTAAAGATGTGCTGTCTTGAAATGTTTTGAGTGCTGAAAGTATCACTGCCCATAACTTTGTTTTTATAATATGCCTGTGAATAGTAACTGTAACAATTATTCACAAGAACAATTCACAAGAACAAGCTCATAAAAAAACAATAATATTATTGCTACTTTTTAAAAGCCTGTTCTCCCTCTGAACCACTCAGGTATATGTGAAAGTCTACAGTTACTGGAATATCCTGCTTTTCAGGATATGCACATGTGATTAATCACTACAGCTAACTACCATCACTGAAGATTCATTCTTGATTTTGCATGTAAAGACAAATGCATGTGCAAATGTAAAAAGTTTAGAAAAGTTATTTAACGACCAAGCCAAATAAGTGTGGTGAAGATGTTTGGGTTTTTTTTTTTTTTTAGAGATATAGTTGTTCTGTAATCAGAAAAGACACTGGGATGTGAGATGACATTTTTACAGGTACGACTGCTGTGGTATTTTGAGAAATTTAAGTAGATTAAAAGAGAAAATGAGAACGTAATACAAAATGAAAAAAAGAGAAACCTGTTTGTTTTCTGTGTCATTTCCATCTCAGCTTCCAGGGTTGTCTTGTCAGCCAGGAAGTTATTTTTTTGTAAAAGTAGTTTCTTGTTTTGAGCTTGCAGTGATGCAATCTTCCCCATGAGATCTTCCACCTCAGAGCGCTTTTTCTCCTGCTCCTGCTGTAAATGGCTGCAAAAACAACCATGTAGAACAGGATTCTTGTGTACACCTACTTCAGTATAAAGTCAAATTATGGTAAGAGTATCATGCTGAAGGTATGAAAAAGGTACATTAGTAATATTTGGTGTTCAGTGGTGCTAAAGAATGGTTTTACAATCTGATGACGTACCAGTTTGTGAATGAAGCATAACACAAGCAAAAATTCATAAAAATGAAAATTCATCCTGGCTGCATTTGAAATAATTCTATAACTTATAAAACATATAGTCCAAAATGCATTTCCTGCATATTTTTTTTGAAGAAACTGTTAGGCAGAACTTCTAGGGAAGGGATCATACCAAGAAACAATGAAATTACTATCCTCAGGTGAAAGAAAACAAATTTACAGAATGTCTTTAGAAAAGCATTACTTCCCAAAATACGTGTGACAGACATTTTGTTTTATCACTTTCATACCTTCAGGGTTGAGATTCACTTTTATAATTTTAATCGTCTATAAAAATCAAGACAGTATTTTGAAAATACTGACACTTATTCACCTGTAGAGATAACTACCAAAGTACAGAAAATTACCAGCACATTTCTACCTACAGAACAATGCATGCATATGAGGATGTGCTCACGTGAATGTTCTGTAGAACTGTTTCTTTTGCACCAATTGCAAACTCACCTTTTTAAGTCATTCACCAAAGCAAAGTGCTCCTCTGCTGCTATTCTGCTATCCAGTTTGGCTTTGAGCTCTTCACAAGTAGTATGTAGAGCTTTCAACTGCTTCTGGTAGTCTCTGATCTGTTCTTCTTGACTCTGTTTCTTCTCTTCTAAAATTATTATCTGTTTGGTCAATTTTGAAGCTTTTGGAAGGAAAAAAGCACAACTGGGTACAGCAGAATTAATTCAATCACTTAGAACTCAAACCAATAATACATTCACTCATTGTTCTTTATAGCATTATCTAACAGTGGATTTTTATGTTTTAACAGTTTGGTTTGTTTCTGTCCTAATTTGTCTAGATGTGCCAAATTTTTCCACAGCGAGGTAGGTAACTATAAATAGGAGGAAAGTCAAACTTTGAAAGCAGAAAGGAAACTATTTCTGGAACTACGTGTCAGATAAACAGAGAATTTCAGAATTGAAAATTGGCTATATAGATTCATTTCATAAAATGATTTTCATCATAAACTTTATACTAACAACTGAATTACATGTTCTTCAGGACATCCTAACCTGTGAATTAAGATTCACAGAATTCGTACCTTCAGTCTTGCTTTTATTAATCATTACTAAGAATTGTTGCTCTCAGTACTAGGATTTTAAACTGTAACATGCCAGACTTTTTTTTCTCAATACTCATTCGGAATTCTATTATCAAAAATTATCAAGAGGAATTGGTTGATATAGAGCATAATTATTCAACTAAATACAAGCCTCTGATAAAACAATAAGTAACCAAACTGATTACAAAACAATTAGTAACCAAACTGATTACTACTTGACATGTACATATAAATCTAAGCCATATCAAACTATGAAAGTAAAATCACATGCTGCTACCTGTGAAATAATCAACTATTATATCAGTAATAAAGATTGGTTTAGGAAGTAGAAAAATGAACCGATAAAGCCCACAGATTCTAAATTGAACATGAAAGCCTGTGAAGTTTTAAGGGCTCTTGAAATACACTTTACTGATTTCATTATTTATTTTTTTTTCAGTTCTGGTCACTCTTCCAGAAGAAGGAAGTCAAAACAGACTGTCCTGTATAGTAATCAGCAAGCGATAGCAGCATTCCTTTTTCCTGTCAGCTGACAGCCAGAGTCTGTCTTCGTAGTGTTCTACAAGCATCTTATCAAGCTGAGGAAAAAAAAAAATCACAAACTGCAGTTGCTGTGTCTAGAAGCTCAAGCACATACCTTCTTGAACATGTTGTCTGTGACTATCTTTTGCTTTAGCTTGTTGAATTTCAAGTTGCTCCATCAACAACCTGTTTTCTTCCAAGACCAGTCTGGCCTGAGTTTGTAGCTGGTGCCTGCAATAACAAGCAGTTTATAAAATGACTGAAGTTTATGTCCAAAGGAGAAAACAATCGACTTCCAACAGTGTAAACTTAAAACTATTTGAATGCCCTTCAAAAGCAAATGAAAAGCCTTCATCAAAAGCAATCTCAAGATGTAAGGTAAGCTCATCAAAGACATAAAATATCTTTGAAAATGTAAATTATTTGAAGAAATTTTGTTACAAACTAAATAAAAAATTCACTGTAGAAGAAAGGAAAGATAGGTATGTGTAAATTATAGTCAGAGTGGTTTAGGCTGGAAGAGACCTCTGTATGTCATCTGATCTAGTCCACTGCCAGTCTTAAAATCTGTAATCTTGTGCATTTGCATGGATCAAGCAAAACAATTAGTTATTTTTCATGTATTTCTCATAATAACTTGCCATTCTGTAGAGGTAATTAAGTTATTCGTATTTAATTGCTCATGCAGGTCTTCATTTTCCTTCACCAGCTCTTCGACTTGTACTTTAAAATTCTTCATATCCTCCTGGAAGATAAAGGATTTCAAATTAAAATATTTAGAGGTAAATATTTTGGTTTGATTTTTACATCAACAGAAGATGTATGTCTGAGTGCCTTCATAATTCCCACGTTAACAATGTTATCTGACTAGTCACTCATCTTGAACTCATGTACATATCTGAATTGAGATATTTTTTTTTGTCTGTTGTAATTTTAATTAAGCAAATTAAAATTGAAACATAGATGCAAGAACATGAATTCTGGAATCTACCAGATAACAGCATATGTTTCAGTATGAAATATGGCTCATTCTCTGGCTTCAGTTTTTGAAGGAAATAAATTATGCTGAATAACAGTTCTGCTCTGAAGCTCATGTAGTTCCTTGGATTTGGTTATATATGGTTTAAATGAGAAAAGATGAGTGCCTTGGTAATCTTTCTTTGCTTATTGATCACTGTTTGAAAAAAGATTCTCAAGAAACAATTTTTTTAATTTAAAGGCTTGGTGATAAAATACATTTATAAAGAGCAAAAACAGGCAGTACCTGATCCTTAAATAACTTGAAATAAAAATACTACTTCCACTAAATCCAAAGCCCAGCTAATTCAGGGCACTGGCATCCCCATTATGAATGGCAGCAATAAATTCTTCTACTGGCTGACTTTTAATGGTTTACTGAGAAACTGCAATTCCCATACATTGCAATATTGTGCCTCATTCTGTATCTGAACAACCTGACAAAAAAAAGAACAAACCAAGCATTTTAAGACAAAAATGATTATGTCTGCTAAAGAGAAGGTCACTTTTAATTTTAGGCAGAAAACAGCTTGGACAAATCCCTGAAAAACATAAGTAGATCTTTCTGCTTTATTTTAGAAGTATTTTTTCTTTGAATGATGACTTGCCTCATGTGCAAAATTTAAATCTTCCTTTTCTTTTATTCTGTCTTCATATGCCAACAGAAGAGGAGACAAATACTTCATATCCAGCTTAAGAAAAAAAAGTTTAAAAAATCTCATAAATCAGATAGAAACTATAATCTCATCAGTAGATTTAATTTCTCATCCTAGTAGTTTTTCATTGCTAGTTTTAAATACTATTAAGGGCTTTCAGGTACCATTAATTGTGTGTATAATTGAAGGTGGAATAAATAGTTCAAGAGCTCCTTAAATTACAGAAAAGTAATTTAAATAAACTTGCACAAAGTCAAAATACCATTTCTTTCAAAGGAACCTGAAAGTGCTCTGTTCTTAGTGTGCTGCAATTCAATCTAGAAACCAAGTTTTTTTTTCTCATAGGAATGCATACTAAAAAAAAAAAATCTGTCCATAAAGAATTAGTCAGCTACTTATAACCTAGTCATTTCAACTTGGAAAATCCATCTTCACATGCTGCATATCACAGAAAGAATTGGTGAAGCTGGGAGGGACCTCTGGAGGTCACCTTGAGCAACTTCCTTGCTCAGGCAGCCACACAGAGCACTGCCCAACACCAGTTCTTTGTCATTCTGACTAAGGAGGTATGGTTTAACTTCATCAGTGAAATAAAGCATTTCATGGATTATTTGCCTACCACTTTCTACCAGTGGACCTGTGATAATTTCTATCATTAGAATCTCTAAAATACAGTATTTCTAGTATTACTTAAAATCATCTCTGGAGAAGAATAAAAATTCAGATCAATAATTAAGCAATAGACCTTGAAGCAAAGCGTATGACAGACAGTACTCAGTGAAGATGGTATTTACGGTTCTCACAGTAGCTGTTTTGCATTGCTTTCATGAGTGCAAATTTGGTAACTGTATGCAACTTGTAGCTTATCATTAGTTCACCCAGAGATGCACATATTCATTGCAAATTTTTTGCATTGCATCTGTTTTCATGAAGCAAATGTTCATCAAATTCTACCATTATGCAACAGTTCAACAGCATTACTAAGTAATATCCTGAGAGTTTGAGTATTGTGATTCTAGTAAAGAAATTCTACTGCTTTACTTGAAAAGGAATGAGCAGATAAGCAAAAATATACTACTTACCAGCCATGGGGGTGGTGGTCCTTTAGTGGGTAAACTATTTAGTTTTAGATGCTAAAAAAGATATTTAAAAAGAAACTAATTATTTCTTGCTTTTTAAAGCACCAACATCAGTCACTGCAAAAGCATACGACTCATAACTATTACCCCCAAACAAGCTTATGTTTCTAATGATGTGTGTTGCACATGTAATGCACACACAGTCAGCAGAACTGAAGTTTCAGCATCTTACTAATGTGAGCTAACTTTTTAAAGTTAGATTTAAAGGTAAGAGCTTATTCTCAATTTTGAAAGGAAACCTACACCATGTGCAGACTGAAGTTATTTTATCTGGATTTACCCCCAAAAACTCAAAGGTGAATTAAAGCACAATTGGACATTTCCATGCAGACTGCTGTTACAACTAACATTCTTACCTCTTCTCGGGTCAGTGGCCTGAATTTAGTTTGATAGCGACTTAACTCTACATTCAAACGATGGACTGTCAATTTCAAAGCATCGTTTTCATCTACAAGTTCTTGTGCTTGTTGTCTCAGAGAAAGTAATTCTGTAGTGTCTCCTATTAAAAGAAATATGCTATCCATTTCAATCAAACTTCAAGAAATGTTAACATTGATTTGTTAATTTTAAGGAAAAAAATCTCAGTAAGCCAGAACTACAAGAGAACATCTCCCAAAAGTGTTAGGGAGTAAACCTGTGAAAAACTACTAACACAAAGAACATGGAATAACATTCTCACGAGCCTCTAGTTATTCCTTGACAAAATTAATACAAAAAATACTGTACAAAAAATCCTTCTGCAGAGCTACTTGCTCAAATTAGTAACACAAATACCTGCTGCCCCAATACTGGGTTAAAAGGAATCAAGCAAAATCACTAGTAGTATGTCTCCCACCTTCATCATGTGTCGTCTTTGCAGCTTCTTTAAGTTTTCTGTTTTCTTCTTCTAATCTCTTCACTTTTAATTGCTGTTCTTCCATTTGCTGTTTTATTCCCTCGAGTTGTTGACCCACAGCCTGATATGCCTTGTTCAAAGACCAGTTTTCTTGTTGTAGTTCTCTGAGCTTTTCTCTAGTCTTATTTTCCCGTGCTTGCCTTGCACGAATAGAGACATCTGTAGATGCCAAAGTTCAATATATCTGAATTATATTAAGACTTCAGTACAGCAAATTTCAGCAAATTATAATCCACTTTTTCTATTATTGGCATGAGTGGTACTACATAAGATATATAAATCAACTAATGGCTTCCAGAGGATTAAGGTAAGAAAGAATGTAGGTGTGTATGTGGGAAGAGCTATACAGAGCAGGGGCTCCGTTTTCTCTGAAGCACTGGGGGAAAAAAAAACAAAAACAACTTTCTGTAAGGCACAAGGAAAATGCATGTGGATTTTCCTCTCTCTAACACGGGTAATCAGAGTGGTGAGACAGAAATAGGCACTGCAGGAAGCAATGTCCATGTCTGCATAGGTTAGTTGATCTTCCTGTGCCCCCTTTTATTTTAATCAAGTATGTAGTTAAAGCTTTGCTCTTCTTCCCACTGAACAAGTTTCAGTGTTCTGTTATGCACAGAAGCTACTTCACAGTCCTTAAAAAGTAAAACTTCAGATTCTCTGCAGGAATACAGATACATCGTTGCATTAGCAATAAGGGATCTACTTCATTTTTTTCTTTCCTGCCATATGGACTAAACAGCTTACCTATTAAAATAAAAGCTGCAATTTCACCATTAACGACAGAGTTCAAGAGACAGCACAGTCTAACAGCAGCAGCTGCAGACAGCCCACACACCTCATGTCAACCAGTTCAGTTGCAGTGAGACGCTTAGTAATGGTGACAGTCTTTAACATAGAAACTTAGGGGACTAAAGAAGTCCATTATAACTTTCATTTCATGACATTGCTTATCACTTAGATTGGAAAATAAAAACAAATTAAATACCCAACATAAAAAACCTAGAACTAATGTTTTAATACATATCACAACACAGCATTTTTTTTTTTTTATCTGTGCAGGAGAAATATATTTTTTCGTGAATTAGGCTTACTGAGTATAAGCTGGAAAATGTATTTTTATAAACATGCATTCTTTAAAGTGAATATCTGCAGCAACGTCACAGAAAAATCACAAGTACCTGGGGATGGTGGAGGCTTCTCCCGGATAGGACTTTCAGCTAATGATTTTTCTTCCTACCATGGAAATAACAAAAAAGAGACAGTTTGCTCTGAAACACACTGTATCTGAAACACACTGAACAGTATCAGTGCTAGAGAACTTAAGAAACAGAACTTTTGAAACAATTCTTTGGTATCAGTAAAGTTGAAGGTTGAACTCACTGCTGCACTTGTCATTTATGTCTCGCCATCTTGTTACTTACTACTGTTAATGCTCACTCCTGAGCACGTGAAATAGTATTTTCTTTCGTTGTCAAAGATGGACAGTTCTCAAAACAATTCCATAATGGCTTTAAAAATAAACCAGGTTTCTTGTCCTAACAGTCTGAATTTTGCTCCCTCTTTTTAGTTCGTATGAGAGACTCTAGGATAGTCATAAAAGATAGTTGTAAAGTGGCAGCTCTTTATAACACCAGAGCACAATATTTTCCATAATGTGTCACAAATAAACCTTCTTATAAGTCTTACCTTTGAATTCAAGCCAAGCCGTTCGTTCTCTGTTAAAGAAAAGCAGATCTATGGATTAATTAAGAATGAAATATTAGTAAGCCTGTAAATTCTAAGCGTGCATATGGATACTTAAGTACACATTATGTACTGCAAATAAGCACAAGAAAGTCCTTCTAAAATCCCCTTAGTGGTTTATTAGAATACTGATGTGATACCTTACTTTACCACTCACACTGTATAAATACAATCATGGAAGAAACAAGATTATGTTTTCAGAAAAGTGTTCTTACAGCTGATTTTCAGACATGTCATTTTCTTAGTCCAAGAAAAATGACTGACTAAAGATATTTTCTTTTTCCTACTTAACCCTTCTAACATTGGTAGTTACTAGAACGTCTGGGTTTTTTTCTTCTACTAAAGCTTTGAGTACCATAACATTCCAGTAGCATTCAGAGAATAAAATGGTTTGATTCTGGCACACATATCAGAGATGTGGTAGACCAGACAGAGCTTATTGCTCAATTTAGATGTTTTGTTTTTAAAGCTGACTGTTAATAGATGTTTAAGAGTTTCATTATAGAGTGGGTATGGAATAATCTTCCCTCTGTGCAAATTCTTATTTTTCTATAACTACTAGAAGTGGCTACTTCGTAACATTTCTTTTTTTTTTTTTAAGGGAATATATCATTATCATATTAAATTTAGGTTATTCAAAAATTTTCTCCCATGATATTAAATGGTAAGGCATTTTGCCTTACAGTAAACTTATTTACCTTCAGAATGCGTGTTTGACTCATCCACCAACACCTGAAACTGACTTTCATGAGATGTTTCCTTCTTCTTAGCATTATTAGTAGGAGATGGTTGAAACTCTTCCTGTATATAAATAAGACAAGCCTGTCTAAATCATAACACTGTTAAAATAGCCCATGACAGAGCATCTTGATATGTGTATGAAACCTTCACTATAATAATGTCTTAGTCACATTTAGAATTATACCCTAGAATTTTAAGATAATAAATGAAAGAATATAATGTTTGGCTTCAGGACTACACATAAAATATAGCCTTAACACAACCAGCAGGAGGTGGACAACTTGGATCATATGATCTGTCGATTTTGTCAGCCTTTTTTTGCTTCAGATCCCCTGCCCAGTGCAGTCTTACCTGCCCTGAAGCTAGTCTTTGTGGATCCCCATTCCTGGATGCATTCAAGGCCAGGCTGTATGGGGCCCTGGGCAGCCGGAGCTGGTGGGGGGAGCCCTGACACAGCAAGGACTTGGAACTGGGTGGGCTTTAGGGCTCTTTCCAATCCAGGCCATTCTATATCTAAACTTACTCTTTAAAAAAGCTCTGCCATTTATGATGTTACAGCACTCAAACAGTTAATGAGTAATTTTTAGCAGTCTTAGCTGTTTTCCCTTGTTGATTGCGTAGCAACATCCCAATATGCAACACACCCCTTCTTCCCTCTCCTCTCTTCTCCCTAATTACTGTCTCTTCACTTCAGTGTGTTTTCCAATTCCTTTCACAAACATAGCATTGTATTCCTTGTGTACTACTCAGTTACTTCTGTTTTTGTAGCACTTTGGACAAAGATGCAAACTGGAGCTGCTTCCATGCTTTAAACACACAAAGATCCACTGGTCTTTAAGACACAAGGTCATGTCTTCTGTTTGATTCTGAATGTTCTTCTCTCTGAATGGGTCCTGCTCCTTAGCAGGATCTGAATCAATTACTGAGCTTTCACTACGCCTAAAAGTACTTAAGTATTTACGCTCTTAGTAAAAGTAAAATATTGGTATATATAATTAGTATTATTTAAGTATTTAAGTATTACGCTCTTAGTAAAATATTGGACACTTTACCAGATTAAAACATATACTTCCTTTAAATCTGTAATAAGAGCAATAATATCAGTGATTTCCTATTAAGAAAAATGTGCTAATAACTATATAAGGAATATGTGAGGATCAACAAACAAACTTAGCATGTTTAAGAGTAAACTGATTGTGAGAAGATGTAAATAAAAATGGAATAAATAAGTAAATAGTAAGAGAATGACAAGCTATAGTAATATTTAATATTCACACTAATATATTACAATACAGTAAAGGAATTGACTGATTAAAAATACTACCTTTTTGTTTTTACAGGGAACTGCATAAATCGCACTGGTGCTAAAGCTTTCTCCATGTTTCTCATTACTCTCAGAGCTGGACTCTGTCTCTGCCTCTCTGCCAGCATCTGAAAGATAGGTTTCCATGTCCTCATCCTCACAGTAACTGCCTGTTATTTCCAGTGACTGCACAGGAGATCTGTCACTGCCATCAAGTTTCCAGTTAGGCCTGTAAGTACAAAACAGTTCAAAGCCTGCTTCAATGTTGCTAAATGCCAGTAAAGTAGAGTCATCTGTCAGAGAATGTACACCAGTCCAACAGCAGAAACAAATATGTACGCTTTAACTGCAAACAAGTAGCCTAAGTTATGCACATGCTTTAAAACAGGCAACACCGAAACTGTTTTCTTCTCTAGTTTAAAGAAAATACCACACTAGAGATCAAAGGCTGCTAATTCTACAGAAAAAATAGTCTGAAATAATAATTTAGCACAAAGGAATTACCTTATATAATCCAGATGATTCTTCGGTGATTAACTGTATAACTGATAAGCATTTGGCAGAAATAATATGTTTTTATGTGCAGTAGCTGTACAATCCAGACCTCCCTCTCTGGGGATGATATACATCACTGTATGAGAAGTAGAATAACAGCTGTGGACTTTGGACTTCATTTATGAAGTAAACTGGTTTAAGGATTTGAATCAGTTCTCAGTAACTCTTGGTTAAAATTACTTCATTGGAAGATTTCATTTCTAATTTCAGAGAGCAAAACAAAGCATACGCTACCCCATTCTGAGCTCTGTGACTGTAGCATATGGTTCAAAGCCCTCCTGTTCTGCGCGGGCAGAATCACCTTCAGAAAGTGATCGCTGCCGAGGCTGAGGAATAGCAACCGTGCGCCCTGTCAGTGTTGTTGCAAGGATAGCTGCTGCTAAAGCAGATCTGGAAGAAAACAGAAGAAAAGAAACAATACAGTACTAATGTCATCTCTGTGCTGCACACCTTATATCCTCTTCCAATGTAAAACGTCTTCACTATTTAAGAAAAGCCAGAAGTTCAAAGTTAAAAAACAACGCTAACATTGCAAAGGGACCGGATTTAAACCAGTTAACTCCAAGGTAACGCACAAAACCAGGTGTGCTCTAACAATGCACTCTAATGAGTGCAATCTAAGAGTACAGTTTAAATACCTAATAAGTTTTTCAAATGCATGAAAAAAAAATACTGAATTACATTTCCAAAATTCACACCAAAAATGTACAGTACTTAGCATTCACTTCAGTCCTAATAACAGTACATGGAGGCAGGTTGAGAAATTGTTCCATATTTTGCTATTTTGTCTCCTACTTCCCAGGAGAAAACTACAGAATTGTTGATGTCATTACTGATGGCTGTGAAGCTGTGCATAAATGCTGAAGTGTTACAAACTAGTGCAAGTGTAAGTAGATGGAAGTGCTTGCTAGCGAGATGCTGCAGAGCAGAGTGGAGTAAGATAAAGATGAAAAAGAAATGGGAATGAAGATCAAAAGATGAGGGTTGCAACAGGAATGACAGCAGCTGGAGATCAAAAAGAAGAAATGAACTGCAATTGACCAGGAATAATATGGACAGAAGCAAGAACACAGAAAAGAACCAGAAGTGAATTAAATGCAGAGAAATCAAAGAAGAAAAACTGTAAGGTACTATAAATGAAACTAAATTCCTATTTTCCCTTTGTACTACTTGCCTGCCTTGCTAATTCAGATTAGCAGGGGTCTTGCATACAAGTCTTTAAGTCCCTGTTTTGTTGTTGATTTTTAATGTAATAGAATGGCAGGTTAGTAATGTTTAACTTAGCGTTTCTAAGGAGTAGAAAGTTCTTCATTCATGGTACTAACACACCTAAAGTCCTGCACTGTAGCATCCAATTTTGAAATGGCCCTAGCTTTGAAAAGTCCATTTGTCTTTGATTGACTCAGATTTATAAGTTATACAGAAAGATAATTGTCTTAATTGCTTATCGTATTTGAGAACAGCTCCCCCTAAAAACATTCATTTGTGAGAAGGCTTATGTAAACACTACAACAGCTCTGCTCATCATGCATTCCTAGTGCGCTACTGCAATTGATGAAACAAAAAAAAAGAAACAACTCAAAACCTACCTGAGCCTTTCTGGAGAAGGGTTTGGGCTACGAGGGGGAGGGGTGCGGGGAACTGCAGGTTTAGGAGCTATGGTGGCAGCAGGGACCAGGCCATGAGCTATGTGTTTCTAAACAATTTAAAATAAAATTAGTTGGCAATGAATTTAAGGATAACGAATAAAGTACAGAACCGAACATGCACAAAAACTAACTTCACAAAATAATACAGAAGGCAAGAATGTTCACATGCAATTAATGTGAACAGAAAACTTGAAATGGTTTTAAATGTAACTTCAGAGCATGTATGAATAGTATGAATGAAGGTTAGAAATGTACTTTACAACAACTGTATACCAGTGACTGCACCTTCTCCACTCATTACATCACTACTTGCAAAATCAGAATTGCGATATACTCATTTAAAGTCTTATTTTCGTACATAGACAAGAAAGGCACCAGATGTTAATTTACTTCAAATTATTTGAACCTTACTTCGCAGTAACAATTATTATTCCCTGTCTTGTACAAGAGGTTTGAAACCTGTGGTCGCTGCAGAAGGAGATGAAGAAAGCGCTATCACTAAACTAGTCTCACAAGACTTGTCCTTCAAGAGTCATAAAGGCTCAGCATAAAGGCTCAGACTGAATAGGGAAGAAAAAAAAATGCTGATGAGGTTTGAACAGCAGATTTTTTAAATGGAGAATTTTTCTGTATCTTCTCCAACGGGATAATTAACAGGAAAACGGGGAACGACTGCTGCGTTGCAGGGAGCTGTGCAGAGCCCCGCACCGGCAGCACCCTGCGCGCCGCCCTAAGCTGCCGGAGCCCGAGCGCGTTCGGACAGCACCCTCAGACACGCGGCTGGGGTTTGGGGCGGGGCCGTGGTTAGAACTCCATAGTTCCTAGGGGACAATCTGCAGTAACTGCTACGCGGAGCTCGGCGCCTGCCCGAGGCGGTACTCACGAAGGGCCTTTCGCGACCTCTCCTGAAGACGAACGCCATCGCGGCTGACAGCGCGCTCCGCCACCTTCCGCTTTTCCTGCGGACGCTTCTCCCAGCACGCCCGACCCGCCAGCAACAGCGCGGCGGATTTGCTGGGAATTTGCGCTCCGCCAATCGGCGCGCGCCTTACTGCGGCCATAGCAACCTACCAGAGGCAAGCCCCGCCCCCATCCGCCTCCTCATTCGCTCTCGGCGGTGGAGCTTCGTTTCCTCTTTCGCGCCTGGCGCCTTCAGTCAGGCGCGCGCTGCGAGGCGGGCGGTTTGCAGCTGCTGCTGAGGGAAGCGGGGCTTGTGCTCTGTCGGCTGGCCTGTGGAGTTATAAATTCCCTTCCACGTTTTTCAGAGAGAGTAACTGCTGCTGAAGTAAAAAGGTGAGGGAGGTCCGATGACGGCCAAAGGAAACCTCCCTGCCGCGGCGGGATCCGTGGTTGTTCCTTACGGACACGTGGTTGGGAACGAGAAGTGGAGGGGATCCGAGATGGCCCGCAGGCTGCAAGGTGAGAGGGAACAGCGGCTCTCTGTTCCTCGCTGGTGCCGAACTTCCTGGAATGCGCTTCATTCGGTCGTAGCCACATCTGAGCAGGACGAACAGCTGTTCGTGGCTGTGATGAACTCTGCCGTGTTTGCGTTGCTGCCGCTGAGCAGCTGGCTGCAGCTCCACCGAGGTACGGCAGGGTGCAGGGTTCTGCAAGGCCGAAGTGTGTCGAGAGGCCGCCTGGAATCTGTAGTTTCAAAGAGCTGTTAATCGGTATTGTCAAAGGTATCGGTTTAGCTTCCTCGAGCAGGTTTTACTTGATGAGAAGAGCGACTGCGAAGTGAGTTTGGTAGCCGAGCCAACAGAATTATTGGCGTATCGGGAGAGCTGCGTGGCTAAGTGCTTGTGTGTGTCTTTAAATTGCTGTATTTTTTATTCTTAACCTTAAGGGAAAACTAAACTCGTCTTTGAAGATGGCTTGGGACTCGTGGATTTCCATCTTTCCAACAGAATCTGTGTTTTATATATTTCTGAAGCAGATTTGGTTGCAGGGGATGAATTCAAGCGGAGATTGGTGCGGTTTAGGAATGTAAGTACCACAGGAGAAGAGGAAGTTTCCAATTGCAGCTTGCATATTCCGTGCTGAAAACATTCACATTGTGACTTTTTCTTATTTCTGGTGGAGCTAAAATTCTGTGGTATTTCCACCGAAATACCGAAAACCGAAAGATTACACATTGGTGTAATAATGCTTTATTTAGCTTCAATGCTGCTTGTGCAGCTTTCATTTTTCCTCTGCTTGCTTCTGTCTAAGTCACATTTGACAGGTTGGTTCTGTGCTGCGTCACATCAGCTTGTTAATGAGGTCTTTTTCCCACCCCACCCCCTTCAATATAGGCCAGCAGCCTTGGTGGAATTGTGATTGTCGAAAAGACTCCAATAAGTGAGCAGTACTTCTCAGCAGTGCAAAAGCTCGTTGTGCTGCAACTTGGAATGGCGTTGGTTCCTGTGGCAAATCAAGAAGAAGCGTCTCAACTTATTACTCAACTTGTAAGTTCTAATGTTAGTGGAGAGTCACTTCATATATAATAAGGCAGAAAATTACCTATTTTCCACTCAATCATGACTTGTTTTATGGAAAAAACATATGTGATTTCAAGGGAGCCCAACATTTGGTCCTAAAATGCTAATAGGTAGTGCAGGTCAGTAGGAGGAGGAAGCAAAGGAAAAAAAAAAATGGAAGAAGTTGATACTGTATTTTTTGTATGTGATCTAGCACTGAGATGCCACTGGATAGCACCAGGAAATCCATTCTTGTCTGTCAAAACCAACTTGTGATTATTTTTTTTCTTGCTTTGCGTCAGGCTGAAGAAATTTCTTAAGTTGATTCTCTTTTTTACTTTATTCTTTCTTGATTGCATCAATTGCTTGAATTCATTATTTAAGTTAAGAAACCGTTGAGTTTCCTGGCGAGGCTTTGTGGGTATGCACTGAAGCAAAAATACAGAGCTCCAGTAGAGGGCATTTGGTGTTGCTTATGGTTTTGTTTTGCTTCAGGTCCGTGAACAAAGTAAGGATCACACCAGTAACCCCTTTCTGCGTAAACAGTGCTCACAGCTGGCTGAGGCGTCAGTGTTTCGGACAGTGCAACAAATCCCAGGAGTTGGGAAAACGAAAGCTCTGCTTCTACTGCAACAGTTTGGAAGCATCCATCAGATTTGTAACGCATCTGTCAAAGAACTCGAGCTCGTAGTTGGACCAACAGTGGCACAACAAATCCATACATTTTTGGGTTCCTGACTTGCATATTATGCTGTTCTTGAAAAACTGCATCTGTTTCTTGTGAATTCTGAAGTTTTGTTCTCAACGATAACTTACTATGGTAATTTCTGTAATCTCAGCAACAACTAGAGGGTGCAGAGTAATCACCTGGCTTGCTCTCCTCTTTATAGCTGTTCTGGTCGTTTGGATATAAACTTGTACCATCCTCCTTAGAACTGTGCTCTTTTGTGTATTAGTTTCAGATGAAGGTAATGCTGTCATACTGCCTTGGGATTTATGTAACTGTTACATTACGTAACTGGTAAGAGATCAATTCACACTGCTGGTGTTAGTATGTTTGTTCGTTTGTTTTTTAGGACCTTTTAAATCAAACATTTCTTGCACTGTACACTGCTGGGAAACACAGCTGAGTACAGTGATTACTTCATGTCACAAACAGCAAGGCAGTGCAGCACTTGGTATCGGCTCCACAGTTTGCTTTAGCTGTTTATTTCCACCTGTCTGTGTATGACAGGGCTTCTCAAACATCACGCTGTGTTTAGTGCTGCCTAAATACATCTTTGACTACACTAACTCGTTTCCCTAGTTCTTTTTTCACTCCAAAGGACGTTACCAAATTTATTCCTTTGTATCAAATTAACTAAGATTTTAGACACTAATATGCTTTTCTATATAGGTTGGGATGATTAATTATGGCATTAAATATAGCAACTACCATATGTGGGAAGCTTTGACCGTTCTGTATCTTGTGCTTCCAGTACTAACCAGGAGTTATTTATGAAGTGGACTGGTGTTCCTGACATATTGCATTATATTTTAAGTGATATCTCATCTAGTAATTTTTATTGTTGCTATGCACCCGTTAAGGAGGTGTTGTAAGTTCCAATCCTATCACTTGGCTTTTGGATTACAGCAGGAAGGCAGTTGAGCAGTTTTCAGTTCCTGTTCATTAAGAGAACCTCTGTAACCAACTTAATCATCCATGTGATGATGGATTTGTTACTTACACTGATTCCTTTCTTGGGTTGAAAATACAGTTACAAGATGGCTTTACATTATTTTATGTACTGATAGTAAACATCAGGATTTCCACAACTAGAAAACAAGATACTATTTTCTCACTAGGGAATACTTGAGCTTCATTATAAATGTTTTAGCTTTTTTCTGTCACTGGTTACTGATGTTGCTATGGAGACTGGATTTCACACCCAAAACGTGTGTGGCTATTGATACTGCAAGGCAAACACCAAAGTACATTCTGCACTTCTTCCAGTGACCACCTGGCTCAGTACACCAAATAAATTCCAACTGAAGTAGTAAAAACTAGTACTACTAAAGTTAAAGGCTGAAGCATTAAACTGTGGCAAACTTTGATTTTATAGGATTTTAAAATAGCCTTGTATATTCCATATCATTAGAAGCATATGATGAAAGTGCTGAAGTCTTAATTTGCTGTGAAATGAGTATTTATCTTGTTAGCTATTGCCTGCCACTCACTGTAAAGTTAATCTTTAAAAAACTGCTAGAAAATAGTAAATATGGATTCATATGGCACTTAAAGCCCCAATTTTTGCTCGAGTGTGAAGAAGGCCCCCAGCCCTGTGTTTCCTCAGGGACCAGTGATGGTGGGAAGGGGAAGGCATGCAGCTGAGAGACCTAAGGAATGGAGATACTTTTATTGAAAGGAGCATTACAGAAACCTGCAGGGGTATGTTACCAGAAAGTAGTAAAAACTTGTAACACGTTTTATTTTCCAAGCAGCAGTAGAATCAAAGAGTCATTACCCAATGGCAGCATCTGATTTTTATTCTTAAATAAGTCATTAACATATTTACACCTATTATTAAGAAACTAAAAATGACACCTCTGAAGTTTACACCCAGACACAAGCTTTCCCATAAGTTTTGAGTATCAAACAGCAAATATCTACTCTGTAGATAGCAACATTAACTAACACTAAAGTGTTAGCAACTTTCAATTAATTTCATAAAATAGAAGAGTTTAGCAGAAATACTCAGAGGTTTTTCATCTCCTTGTCAATACATGCTCATGAGATGTTCCAAGAAGTAGAAGATTTCATATCAGTTTTCTTACCTGGCACAATAATAGTCTCCCACTGTGATTTCTAAGGACTTTTTTTCCTCATGTTTTGAAAGTGTCACTACGACTTACATATTCTTGGTCAATATACTAGAAAATGTCAGTTTTGAGATTTGTTCCACAACTATCAATTTTAACAAGAGTAATGAAATGCAGATCATCTTGTAACTAGGTTAAATAATTTCAAGTCTGGCAAACAACCTGTTTTTAATAATGCACACGTAACCTCGATCAGAAAAGAGCAGAGTCAAAGTCCTTTGTAGTTCAAAAGACTGTATGACTTCTGAGCCTTCTAATTCTGTTGCTAAGTCATGTCAGCTATTCCATAGAATATACCTCGTGCTCTCAGAGAACATTTAAGCATAAAAACAACTGTTAGACCACCCTTTGCAGAAAGCTATTTTCTCTAACAGCTTCCTCTCTCCTTTGTTCTTTAAGATAATTCTGTGAAGTAGTGTTAAGCAACTTATTATGAACTCTACATTTTTACAGCAAAATCATCCTTCACTGTGTTCCCTACTGTTTTGCATGCAGCATCGAGTTTGTAATAAATAACTCCCATCTACAATAGTTACAAAAACTGGTGATGATACTGTATTTTGAAATTCCAAAGGAATCCTGTCTCTGCAAGCCATTTTATCATCAACAAACTTTTTCCATCTCTCAAACCATTTTGTTCTAACCTTCAAATTGACTCAAGTTCTACAGTTTCTGCCAAACTCTGATCTTCATAGTAAGTGAAGTCAGTGGCACTTGTCTGAAGTTATACACATGTATAGATAAAGATAACATTGATCAATGTGTTTTATATACATTTAAAAGAAAAAACTTCATGGTAACAGCTCCTTCAGAAAGATTCAGTACAGTGAACTTTCTGTACCCAGAAACGTGAAGGGAGAAAACTTTTTCTTAACCTGAGAACTTGCAGCCACAGCTGAAGGAAGGCAGAGGGTGCTTGCAGCCTTCTGTCTGTTTTTAGTTCCCCAACTTAGAAAAGGCAGTTTGAGTGGGGCTTTCTTAGCCTGATCAGTCTTGTTGTCTTCCATGGCTAAACAGATCAGGGAGTATGTCTTCTGCATTCCCACAGAGTAAGTGGCACTCTTGCTATGCTGTAGGAAAGAGAGAAGAATTATAAGCACCAGTCACTGAAAATGGGTCAACAATTTGAAGACAACAAAAGATTACTGTGCACATAGTTTTCCAAGGCAGACTACAGCAAGCATTCTGTGCTAATTAGTACAGAACACAAAGTCCTTCAGGGGGCTGGGATTTCTGGTATTTTGCCCTTGCAGACTGAAGGGGTTTACTGTACAAATCTAAAAGATTCACAAGTCCCTGTACAGTGGTGGTGCTGTTACAGTTACACAAAAGCCAGTAAGTGCTGCATGACATATACAGCAACCTCTCTACAACACTTGGGCATGCAGCTCTTGCACAAATCCCTCAAGAGTCTCTGCTGTCCCTGGAGTCCAGAAAGTCTTTAGAGTTTTTGGTAAATGCTCTGAACAAACTCCATGTTGACTGCAGCTATTACAAGTGCTAATGTAAATGTTTTCGGTTATCTGGCAGGCACAGCCCTCTGCCTTTTCTTAGCCGTGCCTGATTGTAATGTAGCCCTTTTGTGTCCAGCAGAAGCTTGGAATGACAGGCATGCAATTCCTTGTGGTCAGTAAGGAAAATGAATTTCAAACAAGGAAATCCAGTGGCAGTGAGGGCACCTTGATCACTTTTAAGGCAACAAGCATTCTAGTGTCTAAGCTTGCCAGGAAATGCTAGAGGCATGAAGCACTGGATTTAGCTGAACTACATGTTCCCTTACCACAAATAATGTTTTTAGGGCTTAACGTTTTTTAAACTTGTGATCACATTTCCTTAGTCTAAAGTTTCTATGGCAGTTTTGTGACTGACTAGACAGTTAAAATACCCCAAGATAAAAACATACACCAATCTGTAAATTCTTCTACAAATGATATAGGTCGTTTATGCTAACAGCAAATAGAAAAGGAGCATGTAGACTTGGATGCTCTACTGCACTCAATTATTGTTTCATTATGGCTCTTCTTGTGCCAAACAGGATGGTAATTTTTTTAAATTCTCTGCAACAAGTTAGGGGAAAATTAATTGCAATATGAATTCTAGGGCATATTTAATCCCAGTAGTTCCACTAACACACAGACACAAAAGTAAAGCTGCCAACAACAAAAAAAAACTGCCCCAAACCATTCTTATGCACACAGACTTCACTTTAGTTTTCTAAGTCATGATGCAAGTTCTACTGATTTTAAATGGACTGTTTAAAAAGTACCAGATGTTTAAATGCACTATCTGTTCACTTGCAAAGTGGGTTATCTAGGTGAATTGAAAGTAAACATTAATCAAGGACTGAAGCCAGAGGGGAAAAAAAACAACAAAAGCCTCCCACATCAAATCCACAAATGTATTTGCCTCATTACGTACCACAGATGCTGTTGTATCCTGGCAGCTGATAACCTCAACCTCAATGGGCTGCTCTCCCACACTTTCCAATTTTTCCAGAACCTCATTCACTCCAAGCCATTTGCAATCCACTCCACCAATTGAAACAATGTAATCACCTTCTTTTAGGCCCGCTGACTGTCAAAAATTGTGCATGAGTTACTATCAGGAATTATAAAGCCACGTAAAATGTTTCTTGTCATCAGGCAGTATTTGCCCTAAAGGCATTTCCCTCACAGTAGCCATTGAAGCCACTGTCTAGTCAGACATGTGGAACAAAAACTTATAACTAGCATAAAAAGATGCAGATATTTCAAGTACAGAAATTACATACTTTGTGGAGTTGCTGTTGATACATGATTTTGGTATTCTCTTGGCTAGTTTTACATCCTTTTTTTTTCTCCCAAGTTAAATCCCAAGTGTTTTTGTTATCTTATCATTCCCATGAGGCATGTTCTCCAGTTTCTATTTCTATTCTGTCAGCTTTTTTGTATCATGTGGTTGCTTCTGCCTTTGCTGTAACTATGCTGTAGTAACCTCAGTGTGTTGATTCCCTTTCATAAAACGACAACATATCAAAAACCACTGAAGTGTTCTTTTTCCTTGGGTACATCCTGAGCCTCATCCTTACTGTTGTAGCTACTTTGTTTCTTCCTGTTTCCCAAATTAGATGGGGAATAACATACTTGCTTTTTTATGTTTGGGACTTTCTATCTACTGAAAACAATGAAAGAAATGTACAGTAGTGTAACGTGATGTCAAGGATATAGATTCTCTAGCAACTAAGGTGTATATTGTACTAAAAGTGTGTCCAGATTGCATTAATTGACTAGATCTCAGTAAATACTCCATACACAGATATGAACAAACTAAAACCACTTTTAAAAGACTGCAGTGCTAAAGATAAATCATTAATATTGCACCAATCTACTTACTGCTGCAGAACAAACTGGATCAAGACAGTAAATCTGTACTGGTGAACCTCCTTTAAGGCTGAATCCCAGCTCTCCTGTTTCACAGTGGAAGTGAATGGTACGTGGAGCCGTCCATCTCTGCTTGGCTGAGAACACTGACAGCGGGCCCTGCAGGTAACACAGCAGTAAGCATGTCGTGCTTTCTTGTCTGATGGTTACACATAACGTGCATGAGAGGCTGGTGGGCATTAGCATGTTACATACCAGTCTGTGAAAAAAGTCTTTAACTTTCACCTTGGAAAACTGAGGAGCAACCATTTCTACTTTATGCTCTGTTTTAGCTAAAACAAAAAGAAAAGCACATTCATTTTCTCTCCAGTATTAGTTAAGACATGAATTTCTTGTGTTCTAAACTAGATAGAAATTTACCTTAAATTCTTACTAGTAGAAAACCTCATTTTTGTGGAAATGTGCAAGACAAATTTTTAAATCACCTTAAAAAATACCTTCAGAAATCATAGTATCAATACAGAAAGTTTAAAATAATCCTTTCCAACAAAACACTGATACTGTCCTCTTTATATGCGTATGTATACATGTACATACACATGTATCACAGAATCAGATAAGTAAACATCTAAATATATTTAAATATTAGAGAAATTGTATAATAAAGTCATATCCCCGTGCAAGTACTTATCTCATCCTTCATGCAAATATTTCATGCCACAACAGATAACAGAAGCACACTATTGCTACCACTGCTAGTAGGTCTTAATTCATCTTCTAACACCATCTTTTTTACCTCCTTCAGGCACATCCATTATCTACCCCCTCCTTTTTTCTTTCAAGCCTTTCCTAGATTTCTTAGTGTGATCCGAAGATTATTCTGTTAGTCCCCTGAAGGGGATCATCATGAAACACTCTGTTAGATGCCTTTATTTCTCACTGTGGATACTTACGCAGAATATCTGGAGCCTGGATTAGACTGAGAAAGTCATCTTCTGTCTCCTGCTGAGCATATTTGAGAAGTGAGCGCTTATGTGCAGCTGTCAGAACCTCCAGAAGAACTTCAATGTTTCGAAGTTTTTTGCACAAACCACAGACTCTTAGAGCTTCTTCGTGGTAAACAATGGCTTTGTGTAAATGGGCCTTCCCTGAAAAAAAACAAACAGAACTGAGTTGTCTTCCACAGATGCAAAAAGAAAAGATTATTTTCATCTTTTATACATTAGCCAGATGACACTGGCAATTACCTAGTTGTTTTCTCTGAACTTTGTCCTTTAAAATGGTGAGAATCATCACACCTTCTGGGACGTAGTCATACAGCTGAGATAAGGCTTTTTCCTGCTGATCTTCATCATCATTGGACTGCACTACAAGAATTGACACAGAATTTTAGTCATTGAACATCTCTTCATAGCCCACTCCTTTAGGTCTGTTGTTGTGCAGTAGCTACTGCTTTCTTTGCAAATCTGATCAAATATTTTTACAGATATATACTGATGTGAATTTCCAGTTTTTAGAGCTCATGTAAGTTTTATCAGGATGCAGAAATGCTTATATATCAGAACAGAATCACAAGAATTGAACAACTTAGTAGCATATAATGGATTAATGGATATAACATATCTTCTGTTTCTGCAAAAGTTTGTGTATTGAATTTTCGTTCTTCTGTGAAGGACAAAGAAGACTGCCTCGTATCTGAACAAGAAATGACCACAAAATAACAGATTGAAATCACAAAGTTCCAGGCTCCTTGTCTTATTCACAGAAATTATAATTGTTTATTGCATTTGTTGGTGTTCTTTATATGAATATATAATAAATCTACCATTCTTACATTCATGGTCACACAGAATGGTGGCAAGGAAGTAATGTGCCAGAGCTCTGTAGTGGTCTGCTTTTATTTGTACCAGTTTAGACCAGGAATACGGGATATTTTCTTTCACTGGTTCCTGAGTCACTGCAGTGTTAACCATCATGTAAACCTCTCCCACCTAAAACAAAGCATAGAATTGAAGTATGAGAAGTTAACATTACTTGGTAGGAGCTCAGCTACTCAACCAAGGGATATAATATTAAACCTTAAGACTATTTCACATGCATCTCGTCAAAGAGGAGAAAAAGAAAAAGCTACAAATGCTGTTGAAAAGGATTGAAACAAAGTTTTAAGAAAAAATGAAATTCCACCTCTGATTTCTTTTTCTCACAAAAAAACAAGAACTGATTCTGTACAAGAACAGATGGATTAAGTTAGTCGATCAATATGGCTTCAGAGTTCCACAAAAATGCCATATAATAAACTTAATTTGCAAATACATTTCATCATGTTAATTCAGCTAAGAGAGTTCAATATGTCAATTACTTTACTAGATTTGCACTTCACTTCTGAAACTGTGGAGTCACATCCACCCTTAAGTTTGTATGGTCAAGTTAAATCTGGCTGCTATCCTTGATTCCTTTTTATCCTTTATGGAAATAGCTTTTCCAGCAGTAAATGCTACTTTAATTGAATCCCAAAATCTTTCCCTGCTACTTAACAACTCTAGAAGTAATTCATGGCAGCTTTGCAGGGTTGGTAGGAAATGCCTTGCCTATGTTAGCTAGTATGGAGCCATTTATACATCTGGCTCAGAAAGCATATCCAGATCTGTTGGCCTATCCTCATTTTGATGTCAACAATATCAAGAATTAATTCAACCTTCTAAGGCACAGCCCACCACTCCATTTTTCATACAAGTTCCAAGACAGCCTTGCACTACCTACCAATCTCATTCTGCATCCTTCTCCCAGTCACAATTCAGTTTTTCTTTTGGACTTTAGCTTCTTAAGTTTGCATAACCTCAAGCTGTCGGGAAATTATGGACAGGTTGAGCGTTCAGCAGTTAATGGAAGGACCCGCAAACAACCCTGCCCCTTTCTGTTGAACTGTGGCCAAGATTGTACTGTTTGAAAGAACAATACAGTAAATTGCTTTTAAAAAATCCTTTGACGAGTTTGCTGTCTAAGTGTTCTTTAGATGTTTTTATTCAACTTAAAATAGCTCTTAATTCTAATGTAATGATAATTGAATTGCAGGTATTCACGTTTTCATCTTCTGAAGGGTTGCAATTCTCAATACAACTTCAGTGCTGTCCCTTGCTACTTTGGGTTTTCAGTAGTGGTTGTTAACATTTAGGTTTAACAAATTCTGATAATATTCCTAGAGGCTTTATCTTGTAACTCAGCAGTGGAAATACTTATTTTGAAAGAGTAGATATGAAGGCTCTTATTTTACCTTGGCAACTTCCTGTGTCATTTTCACTAGTGTGAAAAACTCATTGCGTATTCCAGGGAGACTGATCTGCTCAAAAGCACACTCTTGAGCTTGAGCAAGCATCATCTTCACGAGTACGTTCAGCATAGCTGGGCTCATGTCATAACTTGGTGTGTGAGTAAAGGTCTCCTTTAAGTAGCTTAGGACTCCTGAAATGACAACATTATTCGTTGGCATTACAAAAACAGAAAGAACTGATCTTACTTCTGCCATGTATGATAAGAAGATTGAAAACATACTTGCTCATATTGAACTATAGCAATCTGAGGAAGTCTTGGTGCACGCAGAAATTAAAGTGACCTACTGATTTTTGTTTACATTCCTATAAAACACACATCTCAAATTTACAATTCAGGAGAGCACCAGAAGTTATAGCTTCTAAGGGTAGAAGTACTTTCAGATTTGCCTGTAATGATTCTTGGCACTGACCAGAAAGCTATGCTGAACTGAATGCAATTTTTATATGGGAATGGTAGGCCAGAGCCACATACAGGACAAGAAACAAAAAACATCTGCACAAGTAGAACCTTTCAGTGGTGGGAGAAAAATGTATTTAAACTTACTAATTATGTCTCCTTTGTAGCTGCTGCTAAATTCACAGCGTGTCTGAATAAACGCTCAGTTCCATCCCTTTAAGTAAACTAGAACAATATATTTAATAGGGAAAAATAAGGTTCTGTTCTAGATGTTTGGTTCCATCAACATCCTAATCACTTTTATCATTTATCAAATTAGAAACAAACACTAACTGTAGTGCAAATATTAAGTAACAGTTTCATGGACAGAAGTGTAACCTCAGCACGCACGTCATCCAACTGTTTTAGTTGATTCTACTCGCCTGCTAATTGCTGATAACGCTACCAAGCGTAATGATAAGGCCTCTGCTTTCTAAGCGTCCCACCTTCTGTAATCTCACATCTTATCATTTCTTTTTGTTCTGCCATGTTGCAGTATGTTCTCTACCACCACTTTCTGGTATTTTTCAATTTCTATGTGATGTTGGTATCTTTTACATTCTCACACAGATTTGGCCATCTCTGCATCTCTTGCATGGTGTGACCACGAACTGACCAAGTACCCAACTGAAAGCAACTGGAAGTACAGGAAAAAAAAAACCTTTTTTTTGGTTCTCAACACAGTTCTGCTCACACGGGACCCTGTACACACTGAAAGCTTTGTTGAGGATAAATTCTGTGCACCAATTGCCATTCAGAACAGAGCAATGGTTAGCACATGTTCTACATCACACACAGGTACAGTGAAACGCCGCTGCAGCGCTCCGCTTCGGGGCCCCGCAAAGGTACTGTGGTACAGATGATGCATTTCAATTTGTGAATTAGTTCTGCTCTGTAAGTATGCTGAAGGAAGAATCAGTTACTTTTCTTGCAAAATGGAAGAAGTAGCAGCAGAATGGAGAAATTTCTTTCAAGTTTCTTGTAAATGAAATACAAAGGTTGAAAACCAAAATCTATTTAACAAATGCATGAAGAAACATTGGAAATCTTCTGGATAGCCATTCTGTGTATTCAAAAGGAGTCCACAATTTGTGGCTGTTAAAGCTACTAATACAGTGAAAAACAGCTGCTCACAAAAATATCTGACAGTCCGTGTTAATTACGTAGGCAATGTCTTTAAGCAGTATTTGTGGTACATGATATTTACAAAAAATTAGAAAATCTACTCGAAGAAAAAACATCAGCTTCTGTAATGTTATTTTAGGGCACCCAATTCCCTTCATTAGAAAAATTGTCATTTTTCTTTGCTTGAGAGAGAGATTGTTTTCCAAGTTCGCCTTTGGATTCCATGGAAAATATGCAGTCAAACTGAACTGAATTGCAAGTTTCACCAGACAACAAAGCGAGATTAATTATGAAGAGACCATATGAAAAGTTAGGTTCTAAGCCTTTTATCATCCTTTAAAACTGTTTCTTGTCCAGCGTAGTATCACTGAGGTTAGAGCAGCTATAGACATGAAACAAAGAATGAACAAAATGAAACAGCATTAGGGCTATTACTCAGACCTTTGAACTACAGCTCGTTAATCGTTAACCGCAGCATTCATTGTTACCAGCATGCTTGAACTGCATTTCCAGGTTTTGAATTAAAGCTTCATCTCAGTCCTTCACTAGGCTTCTCAAATTTCCCTATTCCATCTTTTCTGTGTAAAAAAGTCAGTGGGAAATGCAGAAATCTGCAGGAAGTCAGGCTGAGATTAGGAACATTTGCATGAAGTTCTTCCTAGTTTTTATGCATCTCTACCTGCAGCTCTCTGAAAAGCATCAGCAGCATTTTCAAGTCCAGCCTGGGTCTGACGATTGCATCTTGTTCCAATCTGGGTGTAGAGGGCTCCAATATTGAATAAAATACTCGCTTTTTCCAGCAGCAGATTTTGCTGACACACGGGAACACCTGTGAAGGAATCATACCTTTGGAAAAATAATGAGAATACGTGTTACGATGTGCAGAGTCCACTCAACTACAGATACTGTTGTTCTGTTTTTCCAAAAGAACAGCGTAATTCCTAATAGCTGTTCTGCTGCAGTGAAAATAAAAGGTGGCTAGAAATACCATCATGTTCTTTGAGGACAATCTAGGTGCCACAGACTAGAGCAAAACAGAGAATGTGTTTAAGACTTAACTTTCAAAAGGCTTTTAAGCAGGGTCTCCAGAAGCATGTTATAAGACTTTTCAGGGGCTGAGAGCATACTGGGGAAGTATTCCTATGTGGTCACTGTGTTCTCACAGCTTTTATTAGGATGCACTATTAAATGTTGCCATGCATTAACTACTGGCATGGTCAGACCCTATATAGCAAGTATTTTGAAGTTCCTTTTTGCAGTTAGACTGGGAATACAATGGCTCTTCTTGGCTGCGTTGCAGTTGTCCCCTTTTTGCAATCAAAAAAATCAAAATTCTGAATTCAGGAGTCCATCCTTCTTCATACATACAGTAAACATTTAGCAAACACTCCACTATAATAAAGTAAGTCACTCTTCACTCCTGGCCCAAATACCCAACAAACTGAAGGAAGGTCTGACCCTCATCTGCTTTAGGCAACAAAGTTCAGAGTCCAGGAGAATATGTGCAGTTGTCTAAAATTATGTTCTTTTTCCCTTGTGTAAACCTGTAACCCAGATCATAATTTAACACAGCATGAAAAGGGCTACACTGTAGTCAGGTTTACACTTCATATTAAAAACAAAAACAAACACTGACAACAGTGGGATGAGGGTGGGGAAAAACACAGAAATGCTTCAAATTAAACTGAAGACAGTTAAAGATTAACGGTGCTCTGGGGGGTGGAAACAAACAAACATGAACTCCACACTTACCATGTAAATAACACTCCCATGTGTCTGGTAGGTGGGAAAAATCTGTTTTCTATAAAGCCAAGTTGAAGGAAATAGCTCATCAACATCTCAATGCCAGCTTCATCGCGGCTAGGAGTGCGGCAGGCCTTAAAATGCAACAAATCAGAATATGGTGCATTTGCTTGGGTTACAGAATGAATACTGAAATGCCAAGGATAAAGCTCTACTTCCTCTGGACTTCTGTGTACCACAGAAATGTGGGGAATGTGAGAACAGTAAGCTTGAGGCCATATGGATGAACTGCAAAGAAGTTTTTATTTCTGTCTTCTTTTGCACAAAGCAGCACAATCTTTATAGAAAGAAGGTTCTGTTTGGCAAGTCTTGCAGCTAATTAAACTGAGATTGCAGGTATTTTATGAAAGGTACAAAGAGATTGTACGTATGGTACTGGAGACGTAAGATTGTAAAGCTATGGGACAGCAGAGATTCACGTTCCATTTCTCAGAAATGAAGTCAATATGAATATGGTAAGCTACAAAACATACACTGACTCTATACAGATGTTATTATTTACAACTTTAGATTAGAAGACCTCATGGAAGAAATCTCATGATGCCATACGTAAACTTACTTGTCTCAGATCCACGAGGTCTGCTATTTCATCTTCATACTCTGAACTGTCTTCACTATAATGTTCCAGAATAAAGTCCTAGAAAAGGTGTAAATGAATCAGGAAATCATTAAATCAACTCCACTGAGTTTTAAAACAACAGCATGTAATGGTTTTGAAAAGGACAAATGAACTCTGTGTGTTAAAATAACAAGGGAATCAAGTGACCATAAAAAACTCGTTAACAGAAAGACACTGCCAAATTCTTGTCAATTCCACTGAAATTACATAGTTGCAATGCCATAAGTTGCAAAGGCTCAATAACCTGGCATACAAATTAACCTGCAGATGTAAAAGCAGCAACTTTTATGGTTATACAAGAAGCAGTTTTCCATGAGGTAAAATCTGCATTGTGCAATACACAGTAGTCCAAAAATACAGAAGGTTGCACAAACAGCTGGCAAAGCCCACAACAAGCAGTGATAATTATGCACACAGCTTCCCAACTGAGCTGGCTTGGCTAGAGGAAACTGGAATATCACTGTATTATGCTCAGTACAATCATTGTTACTGCTTCCTTTGGCATCTGGAGTAGCCTTAGGGGAATCACCAGTCTTAGGGGAACAAAAAACTGAAGAAATGGTTTTTTTCAAGTCACGTGCTACTGAGGATCACACACGCTTAAAGCGCTCCTGCACCTAAAACATAAAACATAAGTCTGAAAATAAAGACAGAATCTGAATATCCCTAGAGGGACAAAACCATCCCATAGTTTCACCACAGGCTGAGAAGAATAAAATTACACAAAATTCTTTTACATTGTTTAGACTGTTAGAGCTTCTCAACAAGGAAGATCTGCCTGACTTAAAGGACGTGGTGCTTAGTGCGTGTGAAGCACTGCACAGATGTTAAAACCTTCATCTCCACTGAGTACACCAGCTTCTGCATGCCCACTTTTCACAGGAATGTAAATTAAGGCGCAGGGCAACAGCCCAGTTAATCGCTGGGTAATCTTTAAACACGTTGGGATCTCAGTTCTAAGACAAATACAACAACAACAACAAAATTATACATAAACTACTTCTTCAAACAAATCTGAAGTGGAAATTACTCCATTAACTATTTATTCTGAAATATGTCTCGGAAATTTACCTTCAGGGGGAGCGTAAAGTCTACTTCTTTGGTTTCCTTTAGGCCAAGAGGTACCAAGGGAATGCTGAAAGTCCCTCTATGGAAATCAATAAGATAATTACTTTTGTTTCATTTGTTGACAGAAAGCTAGCATGTCAATGGGGGTTAAGGCAAAAAGTGTATAGTTTACAAAAGTTCTGTCCTTCCCAAGAAAGCCTGCAAGTTCTGGAGGAAAGAGTGAGGTGCATTCTTCATTTGAGTCTGTTTTTCCACTTAGAAAAGGCAACTCCTAAAAGCTGGCTTGCTGTCACTCAGCTCTGCCTTTACATACCTGCACAATTATATGGACAGCTGCTACGAATCTGCCTGATTGAGGTACAGTAATTAACAATAACCATCATTAGTATTTTACATGCTACCTATGTTTTCATACAGAAAATTGATACGTGTCTAACAGGGAAAAGCAGGGCCAGAGTGTATCAACAATGAAAGGCCTAAAACTAGAAGAACTGAGCTTCTAGACAAGGTATTAACCTCATAAACAACTCCAGCTATAAAATATCAAAGGGCAATAAAGATGAGAACTGGAACATTAAAAAAAATCTAACTTCAAGAGAATATGGATTTAAAATTGGATCACACTATTAAACACTAATCAATGGAACCATCAATGACTGAAAAAAAGAAAATACCGCTTACACCTCAGCATGAAAGCTACTTCCACTACATACACTGCTTTTCCTCTAAGCACATTACCCAATTACAAAATAGTGAGATCAAGATTGCTTCCAGGTACGTAGTCTGTTTAGTAGGTTTAATGGATTGGTTTCTGGCAATTATGAGGTTTATCTGATATTTTCCTTTTTCCTCCAAGCTGCATAATCGTCAGAGTATTTCATTACCAGCACAAAGTGGCGTGGGTGTGATTCATGTATGGTCTTATCACCAAAGAGAGGAAAATCTTTCTCACTGGTGAAAAGTCTACCTGGGGGAGACGGGAGTAGCAGTGCAGCTTCCTTAGCAGTGGAGGAGTCTTAGAACTGGTTGACATGATCCAGAAAGCAGCTCTGCTAGCTTGGAAACAGCTTCTGAGACACAGTGAAAAAACATCACTGCAGGCAGTGCAAATGATTTTATTTTTGATGAGGCGTTTAGAAGAAGCCACAACACTTTTACATCACTTTGAGTCGACATTTTTTCCATCAAAAGGAAGTGATGCATGCAAGCAAAATCCTAACTTACTGATTTAATGAATCCTACAGGAATTGCCACCCACAATTCCTGTTGACATCAGCATTTGTTTCTCAGAGGAAGCTCTGTCTTTCAAGTTTCCAAGGTGTCACACCCACGGAGTCAACATGGATTGCATCAGGGAGGCGTTGGACAATTAGGGAGGTGGACCTTCCATATCAGTGCAGAAGTTCCTCAATCTAACTGAGATGTGTGCAATAACTGGGAAGGCCAACACTTCCAACTGGTGCAGTTCAATACCCTGTAACCTAGTAGCATGGGTGTGACCTCATGGTGATGACTGCATGCACAAAAGATTCAAAGGATAATTGTTCATAGCTATTTGCTATTAAAAGGCCAGAGAGCAGCTGCAGAGGGTGTGGATTAATTTAGTGGATGACGAGTAAAAAGCATCTACAGCTTAGAATGAACAGCAACAGAAAGGCAACATAAAACAGATTGGGAGGTGGGATCAGGAGAGAAGTCATAGTAGTACACAGCTGCAACAATTCTACCCACCCTAGGACACGACCTACTGCTCCTTCTTCACTGAGAATGCAGATACTTCGAATCCTCTTCAGCTAGAGGTAGGATTACCACAGCTGGAGTCTCTCATTCCCACAGCCTTAACTTTCACTGCTACTTAATTGCTGACATATGTATATAAAGACTAGCAAAATTTTCAACAGAAAACTTCTTTTGTCAAATAGAGCTGTCAATGTTTGCCATGGGGTTGGGCAGTAGGAACTTGTACAAAGTTTCTTTTGAGAAAAATGAAATGTAGATATTTTGCATCAGGTTAGAATTCAGTTGAAACCTACCCCACTGAAACTGTGCTTAGCTCCTCAGCATTCAGGCTTCTCTATAATCCATCCAGAAGTTAACCCTGACTGAGAAAAGTGCTAAGAGGGAACAAAAATTATCCCCCCCTCCACAAAGCACTTTAGTTTGCATCTTGAGCTGCTAATGTTAATCAAATGTTAAAAGTTTAGTTCTAGGAGCAGTAAGATATCTAACCAGTAGAGAAATCTTTGCAATATTCAGGCAGTGAATAATGCTTAACTTCAAAGTTTTATGTTTGAGGAATGTATTGAAATTTAGCATACTTTTTAAAGCTGGAATAACATCCTGATGCAATCCCAATTTCATCTATCTCTTTTCAGTCTGTTAGTTTATGCCTTTCTGCCGCCGAAGTACACATCTTCAGAATTACAAAGCTGCTTTGAGCTCCAAAAGCAGCGTTGGTCCTTTATCCTCCAGTTAAGGAGGACTGTTGTGTATACTGCATCTGAGGACAGATAGATTTGCTAGGTTTGCTCTCTTTAGAACGCACTGAACCAGTTGGTCAAGTACTGGAAATGCTGCTGGGTCCCACGTGTTTCTCCATATTGCCCCACGACCTTTCAATTCTTACCGTAATCCACTTCACGAAGGGACTCTGTATCTAAGGATTAGAGGCACATACCTTTCCCAAGTGAAAGACAAACAACACAGACTAACCCTTAGTCAACAAATCTACCATCAAATATGTTCTCTTCCTATCAAGCATTGTGTTCTTTCAGGTTATTATTGTCCAGCATTCAGATTCATCCAGAAGCAGTTTCCTTTTTCAGTGCTAAATACAAGTTCTGTTAATAATTTAGTAACTTGAAACTTACTCCGTATTTTGATAAACTTCTACTGAGATATTAAGTCCTTCTAACTCCTCCTTTAAGATCTGCAGGTCTGAGTTTACAAAGCTCAGTTCCAGTAGTACCTGTTCTCGAACTTTGTTGTTGGTGGTAGCCCTGGAGAAAGAAAGAGACATCGTTTTTTTATTGCTGAGGAACAGGTTTTGTACATAAGCTGAGCTGACCCCTCTGCTAGCATTCTCAGCATTGTTCAGATTTTTTTTATCCCCTTAAGAGATGATACAAGACCTCATGTTTCAGAACTTTTCTGTCGAAAGAGGACAACAGTTTCCAGATAGCAGCATGCAGACACACAGAGGTTTGTCACATGCTAATTTTTTCATGAGATAAAGAGTCAGCATCATTTTCAGATAAATTAATCAAAAATATTAAAGTATCTTACAAACAATCCTTATCTTATTTTAAGATTATGTGGTCTCCTCCTAGAAGAGGATGATGGGTAGAGAAGGGAATTTGGAAGGGTTTTTTCAAAAGAGATTCACCCACTTCATTAACTGAATAATGATCCGCTGCGACTTCTTAAGAATGAAAGAAAACTGTTTTATGGGGAAGCTGTTATTACATAATGCATTACTAGCAAGAATACAGGTAGGAAGATTTTGTAATAGAATATGTTCATTATATTTTTTCTTATGCAAATAGGATTTGCTTGTTCCTTTGCCATCCATATATTTACATTCTTCTAGGACCGCGAGCACAGCGGAAATTAATACAGCATTTCTGTGCCATTTATTATTTACATATTTCATTATATCCATACTTCTAACCTGATTCTCCATCCAGCATTACTGTTTACAAGAGACTTAAACTATTACCAGTAAGTACAGACATGAACTGGAGTGATTCATATCCAGCTTTAAGATATTTCACCCCTTTTTTAGATAGATTATCATCAGACAACAACAATTTAAAGTAAGTTTAAATTTGCAGCATTTATATTTACCTTGAAGTTAAAATTAACCTTCATAAATATTCATGAACAACCTTATGATACACCTAGGCTTCTCATGGCACATCCTCCAGTTTTGCAGAGTATCTCAGTGAAGAACTGGGAATCCCAAGGATTAAATTCTAACCTTGCACTTCACATTATAAATGTGCTTTATCTGCAAGTTCTCTATTTCTATTGTATTCCTGAGGCTGATTAGTTTGAGCAGGGTTTAAATCTGCTGTCTGCATAATCCACACTGGATGTAAATACAGAATAGAAAGGATCTTGAGCACCATGTAGATAACTGGGTGAGCTCTGATGCTAGAAGCAGTTTAGTTACAGTATTTTTAAGGCTCTGTGTTTGGTCTAGCTTACCAGCCCCCACAGGAAGGATTTTAGGATCTCCCTCAGAAACCCTGGTGCTCTACCCAGGTAAACATCTCAAATATGGCTGTATTGCCCTCAACATGGTTCTCTTGCCATTATTACTAGCAATAAAGTTGATCAGACAGAGCAAGACGGAGTTAGATTGGTAGAGCAAGTCCAACATGCAGCCACTTGCTACAACAGCGCAGCTTTGGAAGCGCACTTCACAGCAGGTAAGGGCCCAGCAGAGACAAGCAGGGAGATTCACAAAGCGTCCAGCAGGAATTATGTAAGTCTCCCTCCTCCCTCACACAAAAAACCATTTTGCTGCTCAGGCGAAAGCACTGCGAAGCAGCAGCACATACCGTAACAGGTTTTCAGCACCAGCTCTCATTCTTACTGCTCTCAAGATCTGTTGGTTTAGGACAGCTCTTCGATTTTGTAGTTTGCTTCGACCAGTCTCAGCAAGAGGATTACATCCCTAGAATGAAAGAAACAAGTTTTGTTGTTACACCATTCTGAAAAATGAGTAATCCTGCATTTGAATTAACTCCGTTGGCATGGGTACTGTACAAAAGCAGGATTTGTGGCACCACAGACTTAGGAACTTTTGAGAGGATCTCTTCTCTTGTTCCTTCTGGTGCTCAGTACAATCCCACCCCTCTTTCCCCCAGTTCCTTTCTTTATACCTTAAACTCATTTTTGGCACAGTACTGCTTATCTGCATCAGTCTTCTTCAGATCTAGGGAATGCTCTCAGATCTTTAAGTCTGCCCTGCCCTAACGCAACATCACTTTTGCATACTGCACCAAAAATGTGAAATATGAATAAACTCTGTACAATATTTCATCTGTATATTATCACAGTGCCAAGTATTATCTGCCCACTACTTTATCTTATCATCTGTTGGACAAACAAGGATTACATATGTCTGCCTCAACATCAAAAAAGATGGAACATGGAATAATATGGGATAAAGGAACAACAGACCTGGACAGGGAAAGATGGTTATTGCACCTTCAGATACTTAGCAAACAGAGCCCTTAAAAAGTAAATCATTAAATCCACAATTCACAAGAATACTTCTGTGTACGTGCAAACCTACACAAAAGTAGAAGAACAAAGGTTCTGCACATTTACATGAGGAGAGCCACACCATTGTATTTCAGAGAGAGCTCTGATAAGATAAAACGATTACGGACAAGCAGAACTGTGTGTCTGTCTGACTTCTGTTCTTTCCAGGAGGAATACAATCTTAACACCTTTTTTTTAATAAACAGAATCCTTCCACTTTTTTTTTTTTCAATTCTTTGCCTCTGCCCCCCACCTTTTTATTTTTTATGTTCACTTACAGCTGACCAGCACACCCTGCAGCCTTGACTACTGATTCTGAAGCAAACAGATCACTCCATCTTAAGGTTTACCCTTAAATGAAGCGCGCCCTTTCGAGTGGCCTTGCTGGGTGTTGTTAAGAAGTTTATCTGGATTCTGCTGAATCTTGCATTATACACTAAAAAGGCTCAAATCTGTCTGACGCAAGTTTTCCCACAAGTCCTCCAGCCACTACATTATGAACAGTTTGGGATCCCCCTCTTACATGTTAACTGGAAAAATCTGGCTGAGACACAATAGCACTGAAAAGTTTCTCAACGAGCTCTAATTATGAGTGGTCAGGCAATAACATACCAGCACATCAAAAACAAGTATGTAAATAGAACACAAAGTTCTGACCACGACATTTTTATTTGGATTGGCAGGTGAAAGCAAACTAACTTGGCAACAGAGAAACAAGAGGATCAATCCAGTTTATATCAGCTTATCTGAGAAAGCACATAGCCTAATACAGTTAACTTTAAATCCTTACTTTGAAAAGTTTATAATAAACAGGTAAGATGACACAAAGCTTGTGTAAATGCTTTCTGAAGCATCCTGTGCCAGATAATTTGAAAAAACATGTCACATTAAATTATTCTCATCATAGAAACATTTCTACAGTGAAGCACCAATTTCAGCAGAAGGCCAAAACTTGGATGTGTGCTACATACTCTCTTTGATGAGAAAGCAGTGGTAGCAAACAGAATACAAAGAAGATGAACTTTTACTGGAGAGTACATGCATATTTAGTACTTTCCTTTGTTCATGTCAGATTAAAAGTAGTCTTTGAAGTACAAAATACTTTATGCCCTTTAACACATTTTTACTCAGAGGCAAAAGCAAGGCACACTCATAGGAACAACGTGGCCTTGCACCTACAGGTTGCTTTCTGCTCTTAGCCTGCATCTTGTTCTGGGCTCTTGCTGTTCTTCCAATTTTGCTTTTTCTTCACTTTACACTGTATAGTCTTTCTCTACTACTGATGTTCAAAGTCTCTCTCCTTCCGGTCTATCCATGCTCCTTTGCACTTGAACCTTGCCAATGACTTTGTCTTGCATCTTGTATTCACCTTGAACACTTTATTCTTGGGCCTTTCATCTCTGTACCCCTGGGATGCCCTTCTTCCCAAACCCCTTCATCCAAGCACCCTTCCTAAGTGCATCATCCCCTGCCCAGACTTCATTTTCTCTCCAGGGCTGCAGCTCCTCCCTAGAACTCCCTGCCCTTTCTGCACGCACAACAAGTTTCCTGTTGTCATTCCAATCCTTTGCAGCTTTACTTCTGGGAACTTTTAAGATCACCTGCCCGATCCTCCAGCCAACAAAGCTCAGCAGAAGTGTTTGGTTTATTTCCATGGACGTCAAATCAAGATCCAGCCCAGAAATCAAACAGACTCCAGGTGAATACTGAGTGCAAATCTGCAGCGACCTCAAACTCTGCAAAGAACAAAAGCAGCAGAGGTGTTTCCCTTCATTTCAAGGCCAGCCTCTAATCACTGTGTGATGCCCCAGTGCAAAAAGAATCCCCTGAGGCCTAAAAGGAGAAGGCACTGACTAACTATCGGGATCACCCCCGTGTGCCTCAAGTGCTTCACTTCTGAAAGGCTTTCTTTGAACAGAAGAATGTTCTCAGAGTAGCTCTTCTACTGCACATACCTCCCATCTACTTCAAGGCCAACAAGGAGCTTGCATTTGACCTCATGGAAAACTGCTTTTTAGATCCCCTCTATAACATATGGGGATGCTCAGCCAGTTTATGCTCATGTGCAGGCTTCAACTCTTCTTTGTATAGGATGCCAGAATATTGAAAGGTACAAGGATGCAGAGAGAGCACTGAAAATAACCAACATCAGCAAGAAATGTTATGGGAAATAGACAATCCAGAGAAGATTTCTCCTCGTGTAAATCACCACCTCTGTGTGCTTAAACATTATTTAAGAGATAGGTCTGAGTAAAAGCTCCATTTTGTCTTCCTGCATGACAAAGGTCCTTTCTCAGCCCCCATTTGTAGGTGGCTCACATATGGACATTCCCAAGAATGCTTATGTTCAGGACATTAAATAGCTGGCAGCCAAACTTCCCAGCAGTTTCCACACCTACTGCTTCATTTCTTGTCAACAGAATGAGAGATGTTTCATTTAATTACTGTTTATTTCTTTGCAGATGCAAGACAACTCAGAGAGCAAAGGGGATTTTACCCTCACTCACACACTAGCAGTGTTATCAGTTCATTAACAAAGTGACTTATTACTAATGAAGTCACAAAAGTGATCAAGAATAAAGTATGATTGAAGTTTTCATTGCATGTTTTGATGGGAAAAAAAAGAGTAAATATACTTCTTGAAAAGACATTTCAAACTCTGCTACCTGTTTTAGAGCCCTTTTCCCCTCAGAGTGCTGCATTTCATGAAGAGGTGTGTTTGTTTAAGTGCTTAAATGTTATAGTTCTTAGCCTTTGAAAAAAAAAAATAACAGTCTCTTTAAAACCTGAAGTTCAGTTAGCTAGTTACTTCATTTCTTCCTGCTTGGCTGAACTGCAGTGCCAGGAAGCTGTTAAGTTTTTATTATGTCCTTACCAAAAGCAAGTCCCGCACATCAATCTCTTACCATATGTTATATGTGTACCTTGGTAGATACGTGCTCAGAAGAAACAGACACTGGTATGAGAAAAATAAACACACATCTGCTGATGAAGGCTGTGCAGGGCCCATGCACATTTCGTAGCAATCCTCTGACTAATTAATGGAGCATGCAGACAGATTCCAGTGGGATTCCTGCTCATCTCTTGTTAGAATTAATGCCTGAGCTTAGGAGGCTGGATATCTCACCTTGTACTTTTAACCCTCTAAACATTATCCCACACATGCTTATTTGGCAAACAGCATAATGAATGCCTCTGGGATCTTGCTGCAACTCTGTGCCTCTCAGATGGGGCGCAGCAGGAGATAAAGCAGAGCTACAGGGCGGCTGATGGGCTCCATGGGGCTCACATGGGATTTGGGAGAGATTTTATTCTATGGATTACACAGACACAAAGAGGACAGTCAGACAAGCCTGTAGCTGGGCGCTGCAGGTTAGCTGTCAATGGGCAGCATCTTGCCTCTACCTCCCACCTGACAGAGCCTTCAAACCCCAGTCTAAGGGATACAGGCCATATTTTCATGTTTATAGAAGTGGCCCACCACAGAAGGAAGCAAGCTGTCAAAAGTCTAGGTCCCAAACAGAGAAGAGCTGCATTTAGCTTCAGTGCCTGGCAGATCCTTCTTCAAGACAGGAGTATTTTTAACATCAGAACTGAAGTTGCAACGCACACAAAAATTGTGACTGCCTAACAATGAGCAATCAAAGGAGGCACCTGAAATCAGCATGAATATGACTTATGAGGCAGTGGTTTGAACTTTTAGACCAGTCACACACACAGGGTGACACAGAGTTGAAACTGGGTGTGCCTCCTTACCTAAAATAAAACATTCCTTCCCAGCCAGTGTGACCTGTGCTGCTTGTACCCTGCAGAGCATGCAAATGGCCATAGCCCCCAGGCATTTAAACCTGTACGCAACTCCACTCATGCAGGTAAATTCCTTGGCTGCGATAGAAGTCACGGTACATGGCACCACTGACACTCCAGTAGTTCCAGTAGGACTCTGAATAGCTCCTAAATGATGATTTCCTTACCATCTCCTACTGCTGCAGTTGAAGCTTCTCTGAGAGATTCCCTTAGTTCAATGCTGAAATCTTAGGCACATACCACAAACCTTTCAACAGAAGATGTTTTTAATCTGTGCTTAAGATAAGGAAGAGAGAGTTAAGGAAGAACTGATATTCCAGAGCCTGATCTAATTGTTCCATATTCGGGCATGTTACAGTTCTAAGTGTTCAAAGACTAACAATAACGTTTTATAATTAATAATTGTATTGTTCCAAACATTTTCTATACCATCTATACAATCTTGTCACACCACTCACAAATCAAAATTAATACCGGGTCTGAGAAGCCTGTGCCTTGATGACCCAAGTTCCAAACGATTCCTGGTTTGGCCATGAAGGCCTACTTTCAGTTTTTTGGTTTTTTTTAATTTGTATATAATGAGTGGACAGAGCATGGCCTGATGCCGGGTGTGAATCACGTCAGTGTTGTTTCTGGCCTGGCTAGACGAGCAGGGAGAGAACAAACAGGCAAATAAATATTGCTGTGTCAATGCTAATGTTGATTGTTGCCTGGCTACTAATGACTAAAACCAGCCACGTTAGCTAAGCCCCAGTGGAAGCACAGGTGTAGCAGGTTGGTAAACTGATCCATAAATCACAGCAGGGCATGGGGGCAAATCCTCCACGAGAAAGCCCAAAAGCTAAAGAGAGAGAGGATTAATTAGGGCTGATTCACAAGCAACTTATCATACCTACCATCATTGTTAGTTTCAGCCTGGCACTCTATTTACAAAACTACTTGAGTTCTGTTTTAAGCCTTTTCATCCTGGCAGGAAGGACTACCATACCTTCTTCCTTCTGAATCAGCTTGGTCTACATGATAATTTTCTTGTCTCCAGACTTTCAGAAAGGGAAAAGAAAGCAATTATCTTCACTCAACTGACATGAATTTCAAGGCTCTTTAAGCTATCTGTTCAACTGCTTGGCCTGTCCACACAGCTTTCCAAGACAACCAAACTGAAGATAGGATGCTTAGTGCTGTACCAGTATGTGTCTGAAGACCTACAAAAAAGGTAAGCTTGAAAAATAAACATGGGTTTTTCCTTCCATTGCAGCTTCTTAATTAAGAAACCTGAAAAGTTCCAATCTGTGTAATGCATTATAATGCAATTAACTAAAATAGAAAAGTTACATGCTAAAAAGTTTGCTAGAAATCTCTTCCTTGCTCTACTTTCTTGCTTCTACTCACCAAACAATGTTCTAGGGCTGATGAAACTCTACCAAGAGATCACCACTCTGTTTTGAATCCTGTGAGTGGACAAGCACAGCCTCACAGGTACCCTGAGTTCTGTATACTGACTGCTCTTTGGGTTACTCTGCTAAGGCACGCTGGTTTAGTGGGCTGATTCTGGAATAAAGAGAATGAAGAAAACTCTTCTTTGAAGGTGTTCTTTGCTTTTGCTTTCCTCACAAGAACTTGTGTAAATAAAGAACAGGCAATCCGATGCAGAGCTATGGCAGGCTACGTCGTTTGGAGTGGAATAAGCATCTCAGGTAAGCAAAATGGTAGGTGAGGATGGGCCTTTAAGTACTGTGCGTTGAAAAATCCTTCTATGTGAAGGCCTTGCTCTGCTTTCAAAACAAGTTCTTTGCTCTTATCTTTAGTTTTGTCAGTACTTCCCACTGCCGTAGATTCTCTCGTGGGAAAAATGCCAGGGAGTGGATCTTGACAGAGTATGGTACAAGCATGGCTGATTCACAGGCTCACGGCCAGAGCCAGGAGAATAATGTGGAACTCCATGCAAAGAAGGCTGTGGCACAAGGCTGGTCATCCAGGAGCACACACAGAACTGCAGGTACAGTCTGCCCTGATATTGTACCACAGGGTATACTGATCTACAGACGTGATGGCAGAGATAGACAGAACAATAGCAGAACCAGTTTCCTTAGGCATTGTATTCCCAGAAAGAAAAAAAAAAAAACTTCCAGAAGAATCTCCATCTCCTCTTTGATGGAAGCCCAAGTAGGGCGCCCCTTCCACCTTGCCATATCCTTTTCAGAGCAACAGCAGGATTTGTTTTTCTTAAACCTAAAATTCCTCTCAGAATTTTAGTTGTGGCTAATCAAATAGTTGAAGAGGTTCCCCTTTCTCAGGGGAGATGCCAGGAGAAGAGGAGTAGTGTCATTACTGACAGAGTTGTGTATACCCTGCATGGTTGCATAATTATTTCAAAACTAGGTATTATAAAAGGAAAAGGGGGGAGGGAGGAGTGGTCTTCAGAACCAGCTCAAAGGAAGTCAATGGTTTAAAGGAAATGATAGTTTGCATATGCAAAGATGAGGGGCCTTTGCCATGGGGAGAAAGGAGAGAATGGACTCAGAGCTGCTGCTGATGTGGCTGGGAATGAATGGAGGAAGAGAGCCCCAGGGCTGCACGGAAAGTTGCCAGAAGAAACTGCCAGCCATCCCACTTGGGACTGACTTGGCAGTCACAGCAAGCCTAACTTCCTAGTGTGGCAACAGGAGTGAAAGAAGGAAACAGGATTGTGTTTCTGTTACACCATTTCTGCCTGTTGCCCTTTACACAAAGCCAGTCTCCACCCAAAAGAAAATAAGACTTTAGGAAATAAGTTTTTACATTTTGCATCTTGGGTACAGCAAGGGTTATTGTCTGCTCTTTTGTATTTAAGGCTGCAAAAGGGCACTGTGTCAGCTTTGAGCAAACGTCCCACATTTTTTGATATATATCAAAAGTCTAGAACAAATGAATATTGTATGGACCACTCAATTTTATCAATATTAAGATCTCAGAGTATATATAAAAGTCTTTTACAGTATCGAAGACAACCTCATTGCATACAGAATGCTTGGGAGCCCTTTTATGAGCAGTCCTGATACAAAAAAGTATTTTCATCTTGCTCTGCAGCTTATACATTAGAAAGGTCAACTAAGTAAATGTTTTCATCTCAAAACACACGCAATGGCTTTTGGAAATTGATGTGTTTCTGCACCAGCAGAACAAGTAGAACAACCCTCAGACTCCTTCAGGGAATGAAGAGTGTGATTTATTTATTTATTTATTTTTAAAGGGAACAGAAAACAATGCAAAGGGACTCTGGAGAGGCGGGGGAGCCCATGGACACACACGACTAGCTCAATAACCAGTTTGTTACACGAAGCCATCTAGCATACCATTCAAATGAACAGGTAAGGGACAAAGAAAGATATTCTGTCCAGGTTAATGCTTTGGCTTCACAGGGTGAGCCTTTCAGGATTCCAGGTTTTTCTTCGTTTGCTTGTTTTCTTCTCCTGAATCTACTTAGAATGAAAGCTCTGCTCTTTGAGACCATTCAACTAATGTGTAACAAGGAATACTGGCTTTCTGTTTAGATTTAACTTCTAGGGACAGAAGGCTTTCAGCTTTTAACCTAATCTGACGTTTAGAACAGTATTAATGGTACCGAAGAGCCAGATGAGCCTTCCAAAAATCTCCTGAGTGAACAGAAGAAAAGGTGCCAGTGCAGCCCCAGCTCATCCAGATTTAACATTGGATTTCTGTCCATTTTGCACTTGTTTGTGATAAGCAAATCAAAAGTGGGGAAGATGTTCACAACAAGGTGTAAGATCTATCTTTGAGTTCTTTCATATCGGAATAGCTCCATAACTTTTCAGCACATGGAGATGGCTCTGATCTGATGCTGTTTATGAGACCTTATACGTAATGTACAATGCTGTAACCAGAAAGGACCCCATCCTATGGCCGGTCTGAGTGCAGCGTATGCCTCCCACTCCTTACAGCACACAGCTTGGCCATCAGACTCCAGCCGGACCCCACCAACAAGGCAAAGAAGAGAAACGGACAACTTGTATCTAACTTAACAAGTTCGGCTTTCTCTGGGATTGCGAGGCTCTGCTAACACGTCAAGTACGGTGGCAGCCCACAGCACCTGGTGCTACAGAGCACAGCTACGAGAACTCAGAACGTTTACAGCTCTGCCATACTTCGCGATTTCCTGCTCAGGACTGCTAAGTGATTACTCACCCGATACTATATGAGCATTACTCAATGAAAGAACCGGACGAGATGGGAAGTTTCACCTCAGCCCGCCTGGCTCCCCGCGCGACAGCGCCCGTTCCGGCAGCACCGCGCCGCTCCCAGCCGCTGCAGGGCAGCGCCGTTCGGACGCGCTTCTGCGGGCATCGGCGGGCCGCGAGCGGAGCGCCGCGGGCAGCGCAGAGAGGTAATTGCCGCCGTGCCGAGAGCCCGGGCACGGCACGAGCCGCCCACGTCGTCTGAGAAGTAATGAGGGCAGATGTTTATTAAAGGCTTCCTAACGACTCTGCTAACTTCGCCGCCTCGCTCGAGTAAGCTTCCGACAGCTACACGCGGCAATTACTCGAGAGCGAGCGCGGAGACGGAGCGCGAACGACAGAACGAAGGGACGGAAAGGCAGAAAAGCCGCCAGGCGGAACCGGGCTCCTCGTGAAGAGGTGCGCGCGAGCCCGGCCCGGGGGCGGCGGAACCGCCTGGGATCGGGACCGCGCCGGCAGCTCCGGAGCCCACCGAACCCCGGGGCTCCGCCCTCCTCTCACCTTCCGAAAGTAGCAGTCCTCCTCCGGGCAGCCGCGAGCCGGCAGGGCGTCCATCATCTCCGACCGAGAGAGCCGTCCTCGGCCGTGCTGCTGCGGAGAGCCGCGACCCCACGGGAAATGTCGGCGCTGCCCCGCGGCGCCGCCCGGCTCCACCCCCGGCGGGCGGGGAGCGGCCGCCCCGCCCCGCAGCCGTGCCCCTCGCTGCTCCGGACCGCCTGGCCCCGCGCGGCCGCCCGCCTCGTGGCTCGGAGTCGTCGCGGAGGTTCCGCGGCGGAGCGGCCCCGGCGTGGCGGAGTGAGGTCGGGACGCGGGCGGCGGCTGACGGACGCGGGGCTCCTCCCCGGCCCGCGCTGCCCTGAGGCGAGGTCCTGCTGAGACCCGCGAGCACCGCTCGCCTCCCGCCGCTCCTCGTCCCCGCGCCGGAACGGTCATCACGGGTGACCCCCGCGTCCCCGGGGCCGCCGGCAGCGCGGCGGTCTCTGCCCTCTCCGGAGATTTCTGTGAGGTCGGCCTCAGACGTGCGCAGATCGGCGGGGATCACAGCGTGAACGTCACGTCTTCAGAAAATTCCACTGTGCAACCGGTTCTGCAGATGTTTGTTGGACGCTCGAGTAAGGAAATGGGCAGCATCGGCTGCTATTGCTGCCCAGGCCTAAGCTATAGCTATGTGGGCTTCCAGCATGTGAGGACATTAAGCATCAGAGTGCTTTAAGTGATTATCAGCAAACGTATCCTGTCCTTCCGTGAGTTCTGTCTTTCTGTAGCAGTAATTTTCAGGAGCCGGGAAGGTGTCTGCAAACACAACCTTTCCCTATCAAAGAGAAATATCTTTGGGATTACATCCCGAGTTCCCAAAAACTCCCTTTGAAAGTGCGGGTGTCAGCAGGGAGCTGAGCAGGGCGCTACGGCTGAGCTGCGCCCGCTGCTGTTAGAAGGAAGAGCACAAGAGCCAGCAGTTCAGAGATTGGGATCCAGAGACACCGTGTTGGCTCTCTTGAGGCCGGCTGAATTTTATTCTTCCCCACACCATATGCTCCCACCACTGTACCTTTTACTTTTTTTCCCCCCCATTAATTCTAAAAATAATGGGTGAAATGGGAAAGTAGATTAACTTCCCTCAATCTCGTTTTAGAGTGTTATTTCCATTGTTAGAAAATGCACTGACCTAACAAAGAAAAATATTTGAAAAACTTAATCTTACCAAAATAAGTCAACGTAGTAGTTGAAATTAATATTAATGAGAGAAAAATTAGCAAACTGTCAGATGTGCTGATGCAGCCGGGCAGTTGGCACCGCACTGCTTCTGCTGGGTTAATTGAAATTGGACTCAACATGAAGGGTATCGCTGTTACTCCAGCTTAGTCGTAAGAGTTTGTAGCCTGTTTAAAGGGTCAGATGGTTAACAGTGAGACAAGTGACCATGACTGCGGTGTGTGGAAAGCACTGATTTGCATAAGTTTCCGCAGAGAATGGTACCGAAGTGAAGTATTTGTAGTGTATCTCGGTGACAGACTGCAGACTGCAGCCTTTGTCAGTTGCTGGTGGATACTTGGAATGAAACAAAGTCAGCAGCATTACACACAGTGAAATTTTCCAGCAAATTCAAGAATCTGAGATAGCTCTTATAGGCTTCCTCCCGCCTGGTGAGCACCCTGAGAATATCTTCCAACACCTTCAGAGCTGCCAGATCAGACTGTGCCTTGCCCTGTCTTTGATAAGAGTACTTCACGACTGTCAGGATTTATCTGGTATTTCTAAGTAAGTCTCAGTAAGTTTTGTCTGTCTACGGATTGCTCCTCTTAGTGAATACGATTTTTTTCAGAAGACATGCTGATTGCATGGTCTCAGTATTTAGAGCTGAGCTGTGTAATGATGGAGTAGGAGCACTCCATGACCCTGGAATGTAAATTGCAGCTTAGAACGTTCCAAAAACTGATTTATCTCAGAAAACACGTCCCTACTCTTCTAAGCATTTGGTTAAATAACTTGTTTCCAGCAGCTCTTTGGTTGCTATTAGAATTCTGAAATAGAGGTGGGTTCATACCACAGACTTTCTCAGTTTCTCACAATTGTATTAATCAGAGGGTTTGGTTTCCTGCATTGTAGAGATTGAGCAATAACAGGCTGGGAATCAGTAACTCATGCACTCAGAAAAAGGGATCCGCAGAGGCAGATGTTTGGTTGGCATCAGTAACCTTAGAAGACCAAATTCAGTGAACTGGTGCTCAGGACATGGCACTGTCTCTGAGGAAGCATTTCTTACCAGATGCTCAAGGATTTGCATCAGTGTGCTGTGCCTAAAATACTGAAGCTGAAAGCAACTGATGTTATCTCTGCATCAAATCTCTCTCTTTGTTTTCCAGAACTCTGTGCTTCAGGCTTTCTGCATTTTCGCAGATAAACCAGCCAGGTGAAGCAAACAATGACTGCATTGAAAACAGGCATTGAAAGGCAGAGCTGGAGTTTTCCCAGTTTTTGTCCCACAGAAGTCAAGGTGAGAGAGAGGTCAGAATTGGAATAGGCTTACCACAGACACACGGTAGTATGCGTAGATACATACACATATACGATGGTGTATATATAAATGTACATGTACACGTTATGTGCCGTGTTTCTTTCGTGTTTGTGTAATTCTGCTCGCTCAGTCAGGCCTGTCCTTGCCCTCCCTCATCTTAAAAAAAAAAAAAAAAGTGAATATATGAAATTCCAGTCCTTGTTTTAGTCCCTATATTTCTCTTTGGCCAGTAGGAAGGGGTCTCAATTTGGGAAATTCATTTCCTGCCGTGACTTGTGTTGATGCAGTTGTACACTGAAGATCTGAATCTCATTAGCCTTTGTAGGAACAATACTACTCTGTGGGAAGTGAACTTTTTATTTTTCTTGTGACTACAAACACTGCGGCTGCAGTATGGTAACAGGTGCTTCAGAAGCAGTTTTTGTCCCAGACAGACAGGGAGGCTTATCAACAAAAGCACATCAGGATGATACAGTGTGAAGAGAGAAGTATGCTTCCAACACGTGCTGTTTGTCAGGTAGATTCTTGAATTCTGGGCAGATCACATAGTTGTTCATTGCTCCTTCAGTTGTTGGCTTGGAATATTAAATATTCATGTTTCATATTAAATATTTTGCTGAGAGCAAAAAAAGATTTTGTCAGCATCCCTGGCAGTCTGTAACTTTACAGTTGTCGAGTTCTTCATTTTTGAAGATTGTAGCTCTGTAGTAAGGGAATGTCCAGGTACAGTAGGGACGTTTTAGGTGAGGAGAGAGAAAAAGGTCTCTTAAACTGAGTTTTGTTTCTCACTCAGTTCTCTGCAAAGCCATATTTGTCAAAAGAAAGAAAAGAAATGGCAAAAACAGGCATGGGAGCACAGTGGTAATGGTGATGTCTGTGTCATTGAAGACTGTTAAAATTTACCAGATGTAGGAGTTTTTCAAACTGTAAGGTTTTGAGACTAAAGACTGCAAGGACTTCTCTTAAACAAAAGAAGCCCTTCTGCATTTTATGACAGAAGAATTGAAAGGTGACCAGACAGGAATGGCAAGGAACAAGTGCCCGAAGTTTTCCTAACCAAGAAATCTACAGAGTGATACCAAATGGTACCAAAAGTGCTATGCAAATTCAATGGAAGTTTATAATACAATTGGCTACAGGTGCAGCATTTCACTGCTTCAAGAGTTATATGGGTTAACTAGAGCTTTATCATATTTAAAATGATACATTGTAGTTTCAGTGAGATGTGATAAATAATGTAAGGTTAGACATGGGCAAAATTATCACCACTTGTTCCAGATAATGCCTTGTCTTTGTCTGAAACCCCAAGGTAAAAATCAGTTTATTTAAGGACTGTATGCATCATCTCCTTTGTTGCTGTTGTTTGTTCATTCCTGAGAATATTAAAATAAGCTTTGTAAACTTTGTAAAAGCTTAACCTGTACTCTGTGCATCTGTTTCCTGAAATGATACATAGCTGTGTGCTGCTAGGATGGATATTAGGATGAATGTTATTCCCATTGACCCAAGATAAGTTAGCAGTGAAGTCATTTGTCTCTTGCCCTGTTTTGAATAGTAAATACGTAGTCTATTTAATATTGTTTTGAACTTCTTTTATATTCTTTCCTTTTTTATTTTTATTTTTTTAATTTGTAGAAGAATCGAAATTTTGTTTTCTACACTTGTACATGGATTATGCTGGTTTCAGTCTCTAGTAGCAGTAACTTAACTAATTAGTAATTACTAATTACTAACTAGTAGCAGTAACTTAAAACTAATCAATAATAACTTACCTATTTGAGGGACTGCTGTTAAAGAGTACAGAACATTACAAAGGGTTTGGGAAGTAATGTTGGTGGTTCCTCCTTGATGAGCTAATTAAAAAATAGATGCTGAAAACGTATTAGAAAATAAAACCCGATCTCCATCAGAGGTTAGGAGCCCAAATTCAGCTTTATGTGTACTGGCTTTGAGCTTTCATTTTAAAATGCTGTTTTGTTTTTTTCACCACTCAAATATTGAAAAATATATATATATTAATTTTTCAAACATAAACTTTTCAAACCTACACAAATTTTAGTTGCATTACCAAAAGTCACTTGCATCAGCTACAGATAGTAACAGTCACCTGCTTCAACAAATGCAAATTGGAGACATAGTTTACCATGGAAAGGAAATGCCACTATAATGCGAAAGTATTTCTAATCTGTTAAGAGCTTTAAAGGCAAAAAAAACCTCCGCGATTTGATTACCCGATCTCTTTGAACTTAGACAAAACACTCAAAAGATTTTCTGTTAACATTGTGCAAAAAAAAAAAAACCAAAAGTTTACTTAAGCATGTGCATCCAAATCCCTCAGACTTGACTATTTAGCAGCAATTATTTCCCAAACAAAAAGAAAAAGCAACTGTGCTAACAACTCATTTTGCACTCTGTGCTCTAGGATAACTGCCTACTAATTAGTAACGATGAGGAAAGGTAATGCACGTAGATAAATGCCTGTGGTTCCACCGAGTTGTTTTTGAGCCAATCCCAGACCTCAATAACTGAGTGCCCTCTATTTGCATACAACTGGGTAAATATTTCCTATGGAAAGCTGAAACCACATGAAACTGGGGAAGTTTCACTTTGGAAGAAACCAGTTCTGTGCGTACAAACAAACACAAAGGCTGGATTACAGAGTGCACCACTAAGCTTAAAGAAGTCTTATCCGTGAGTCCCTTAAGCTGTGTTGTGATTTAGTTCGAAGGAATTCAATAAACTGGTGGTCTCGGCTGGCAGAAGTTCTGAATGGAGCCTGGCGCTGCTTCACAGAATGAAGCACCGTGGATCTTTCGTGTGAACGTGTTAATTTTTTTTTTTCTAATTATAAGACGTTGAGTGAATCTGAGTCTGGCAGAAAACTGGAAGGTGGAGAAATGAAATGAATCACAACTGCCATATGAGTACAGGTAGTGGGGAACGCAAAATTAGAACGTCGGTTTGGAACGCTTGGTTCGTAACTGACAGGTATTTATTCTGATACAAAATGTGTTGAATGGAAGCTTCCCTTGTGAGGTGCCTCTCACAGAGGTGTGAATGCAAAGCATATGCCTTTATCTAGCGGTATCAATTGCCAAAGTCACCGCGCAGAGCGCTGCCTCTGAGCTTCCACACAGCGTCCCGCTCGGGAAATTCCTTTTGGCCTCAGTGGGGACCCCGCGTGGCCGAGGCCGGCCTCGCGGCAGCCGGCCCAGTAACTCACGTGACCGCGCGCTGTCCCGCGCGAGCCGCCGTCGCGGCAAGATGGCGGCGGACTCTAGCGACGGCGAGGAGGATCTGGTGAACTACGGGACGGCGCTGCAGCCCCTGCAGGAAGGTAAGGGAGCCCGGCCAGCTCGCCTGGACTCTTCCGCCTTTTTGGCCCGCGCTGTGGTGAGGGTGTCCGGGTGTCCCGGAGGAGCGGCCTGCCGAAATAAAGCAGCCCGGCCCAGGGCTGGGAGCGGCCGTGCTGCCCGCGCAGAGCCCGTGTCCCGGCCTGAGTCTGTCCCTTACTCAGGCCTTTACCATAACTTGTAAGCCGTTTGCGCTTCCGTGGCCGTGTTCTACGCTTGTATTCGAGGCACAGACTGAGCTTGCCCGAGCGCCTGTGCACAGCTGTGGGCTCAGAGCCTCTACCTCTTAACTAACGTTACTGCCGGGCTGCGGGCCGAGCTGCAGGGAGCTTGCGTGTGGAAAAACCTCCGACTGCGTTTGGAGTTCCAGGAGTTCTGTGCCACCTGGGACGTTCTTAAGCTAACAGCCAACCAGTGGAGCCTGGGAGCTGTCTGCCTGACGGTAAAGAGAGGTTTTGTTGCCTATCAGGGGCTGGAAAGCAGGAGCTGCTGTGTGAAGGGAGGACTTTCTTTAACAGGATCTGAGAGTGACAGTTTTGGTGGACCTTAGAGAAACAGCAGTATTACACGTTATTTTTTGCCAAGGCAGGAACTCCTCAGTTCTCAGTAAATGGTGATAATGGTGTCACGTGCCTGATTGAGATTATATGAGAGGAGAATTGGGCCTTGTGAGTGTGTGAGTTTGTTATCAGCACAAAGCCTTCATCCTTCAGAAGGTTCGGTGTGGGCTTCACTAGTTTCTCTTTATGAATGGAATGTGTTTCAAGCATTATGTTTTGTCAGTGGAATAACTGATTCTGTTGAAAATTTGTAGTAGTAGGATTTTTTTGCTCTTATATAAAAACTTTATATAAAAAAGTTGCATAGTTAACTTGTCAATATTAAGGAGAATCTGGGTGGTATTTAAAGCTTTCTAGTGGTTTGTAAATCGTTCTGAAGTGTCTGTTACAAACAGGGGAAACGTTTACAGATCAGAAGTATTGTTAAGCAGACTGGTAATCTATTAGTCTGATTGTAGAAAAAGGAACGTGCACAGAACTAGTAAGAATTTAGGTTTTCTATTTGAACACTTGATGCTTTTTCTGTCAGCGTATGTTAACAGCGTGCACAAATACATAAAGTAGAGAGGGAGTAAGTGATGCTGATGCTTTCTACTTCAGGATAGGTACTATTCAGTCCTGTTCTTAATTGCAAGGGAAGAAATGGCTTCTGGGCCAAGCAGAGATTCCGTTCTTTATGTGGTGTTATGACTTGCTTTCTGATTTATCTCCTTGTAGGTGAACGAATTAAGAAGCCAGTTCCTCTTCAAGAGCAGACTGTTAAAGATGCAAAGGGGAGATATCAGCGTTTTCATGGAGCATTTACTGGTGGCTTCTCTGCTGGTTACTTTAACACTGTTGGCACTAAGGAAGGTGAGATACTTCTCTGTCATCTAGGAGGCGTTGCTTGATGACTGTAATGTCAGCGAAACATCAGTGAAAAGAAATGTTATTAATCATTTTTTCCCCTGCTGTTTGTTGTTATGTAAATAATTGGAACATAATTTTTGGAGATATTTAAACTTTGCTTCTCAGACTGCAGCTACGTGAATGTTCTCTTGATGTATCCTTTAGGTGTAAGATTCAAATGTTTGAATTGTTTTCAGATGCTATGTTGTAGTTTGCAGTCCCTTACTTTAGATGTCCCTTACTTTGCCTTATTTAAAGGATGGACGCCCTCAGCTTTTATATCATCACGGCAGAAGAGAGCAGACAGAACTGTTCTTGGACCAGAAGACTTCATGGATGAAGAGGTAAATGTGGAAAGAAATAAATCCCTTTTGGAAGTTGTGGCCATGATTGTAAGTTTTTCAGGCCATGAAAAAAGAATTTAAACAGCAAAAATTGTGGTAACCTTAAAATTATTTCATGTATATGTTGTTATACTTCTAGATTCTATAGGATATTTAACAGATTCACTTAGGAAGTTCATATAATCTCAATATTTTAAAAAAAAACCAATATTTTTCATTTCCTCTTATCAGGAAATCCAAATACTTTCAAAGCTGTTTTAAGTATGACCATTCAAGTTGCACAGAAATCAACCATATAAATGTCTTAAAATGTTGCCAATTAAAGGTTGCACCCTGTTTTCTTTCCTTTATTGTTACAGTACGTATTTTGAGGAAAACATTTTCTAATGTAATTTTTCTGTTTTGCCTGTCTTTTCTAGGATCTTAGTGAATTTGGAATAGCCCCAAAAGATATTACAACCACAGATGATTTTGCATCCAAAGCTAAGGACAGAATAAAAGAGAAAGCTAGACAGATTGCAGGAGTAGTTGCTGCCATTCCTGGAACTAGTGCGTTTGATGATTTAATAGGACCGTCAAAGTAAGTAGGTTTAAATAAAAGTTAGCTTAGAAATTCCTTTTGCATACGAGTGCATTGATAAGAGAAGCAATTGACCAGAGTAACTCATGAAAGAGGCTGCAAGATCTGCAGTGTTACCTTTCCAGTGAGGCCTCCTTGTGGATGTTGTTGCATGTGCAGACTTGTGCCAGGCACATGCCTACAACCGATGCAGCATATATGCAAACGTTGATGCATTCAGGTTTTAATTGGAAGTATGGTACAAGAGCAAACTTTCAATTGGTTTGATTTGCTGTTAGATTTCAAGGAATGTTGGAATTGCGACTCCAGTTTTTTATTTTTGCTTTATTTTGTTTCTTCTTAGAATAACAATTGGGGTTGAACTGTTGCGAAAAATGGGCTGGAAAGAAGGACAAGGAATTGGACCACGAGTCAAGAGAAAGCCACGTAGGCAGAAGCCCGGTAAGTTCACTGAGGTGCCTGAACTCAGTTGTAGAAAGCTAGCATTCACACACCCATTAGAAAGCTCATCTTATTCCTTCCTTTTATTTAATCTGTTTATTTAATCTTAGAGAAATTTAGTAGCGAGCTTTATTTTAGTTTATTTAAAATACTTTAAATTAACACTACTGCTGTTGTGTCTGTTACAGATCCTGATGTGAAAATATATGGCTGTGCATTACCACCCGGGCTGTCGGAAGGTTCCGAGGTATTGTGCAGACACAAGTTATTTATTAACTTATATATAAATAACTTATGTGTGTTAACACCCTTTATAAGAAGCTTTTTATATTTTTAAGTATTTTAAGTTAAACTTTAACACACAGTTGAAAGTTTTGTTAAAGTGTTCATAAATATTTACTGCATTTATTATGGAAAATGTAACTACATTTATTCTTTTGTTAGTTGATCAAGTGTTGTTCATTGATAATTTAATATATAGTTACAGAAACTCGGACTTGCCTCGTCTCATATTAACTAGATGTTGTAACAGCCACATATACAAAACTTTGTTGTTGTTCTTACATACTTTTATTTTGTACAAGGATGAAGAGGATGAATACCAGCCAGAAAATGTGACGTTTGCACCAAAAGATGTAATGCCTGTAGATTTGACTCCAAAAGAGAATGTCCACGGACTTGGCTATAAGGGTTTGGACCCCTCACAAGCTTTGTTTGGTGCATCTGGAAGAGAGCACCTTAATCTGTTTGCAGCTGATTCTGAAGATTCCAGTAATTTAATCGGTGATGTGAGAAACAATAGACAAAGAAAACTAGGAATCACAGGCCAGGTAAGATATTGTTTCAGGTATTTTATTAGTAGTGTGATAAAATCTAAAATGTAGTGAGAGTGGGACCTAATCATTGTAAACTTACTGTAAGAAAGCATAACTATGGGTTGAAAACAGGTTTAGGAGTCTGCCTTCTTCCTGTTGTTTAACTTGTCCATATCTTCATATTAAACAAAGCCTTATATCTCTTAACTGTTTTCTTTTGTCAGTGTTTTAAAAGGCAGTAGGGTGAAAATAGCTGGCTGACTGATTGAACTGAGAAAATTCTTGTGTTACTTTGACTAAAGAAAGTTGATATTGAATATGATTTTAGGGTTTTTTTTTTTCTTCTTCAATTTTACTGAATTCTTTCAGTGGTGTTGAATCTGTCAGGGGTTTTACTTTCTTCTGTTGTATTTGTAGTTCTTATGTAGAAAGAGCTTGGTCAGTTTATATAATTTTGAGAATTACACTTCATTAATTTTCATGCCTTTTTTCCCCCTCAGTAATTTAACTGCATTTAATCAGACTCAAATCTGACCACTAGAATTAGGCTGCTGTCCTTGCCTCGTGCAGACCCAGCTTATTGTTCGTCCTTCTGAAGGGGCTGAAACAAGTAGAATATTTTTGCTTCCTCCCCCACGCCTCTCATCCCCCAGTTGGGACCACTTGTTTTTTTGTGTGGAGTACATTTTTTCCCAATATGCATTGGGCATCTTACATACTGTAGATGGTAAGGTACTGACATAGATGCGTTCCAACAAGTGACTTAAAATGCTATTTTCACATTTTTGAGTTCTCATTGCTTTTGTTTGAAATATATTGTAGGCTTTTGGTGTAGGAGCTTTAGAGGAGGAAGATGATGATATTTATGCAACTGAAACACTGTCAAAATACGATACGGTTCTAAAAGATGAAGAACCTGGAGATGGCTTGTATGGCTGGACAGCACCTAAGGAGTATAGATCGAAAAAAAGTAAGAATTGTAGTTCTGTGGGGTTAGTGTGATTTGTATTTAAAACATACCCATCTTTGCCAAAGCTTCTAGTAGATTGCTATCTTCTAGCTGTGATATCTGTAGCTTCATCCTAGACTTCTTGGAATATCTGTGTGTTCTAATTCTGGAAATAATTATTTTAATTTTCCACTAATGCCAATTTAGATTAAGTGTGCAAATTACATTTTGAGAAGGGACTATATGTGTGCTGCTCATGAAACACAGCATTCAATTGCATTGAAGAAAGAGATTATTATGAAGTAGGGCTGCAAATATGACCCAGTACTTGTAAATAGATTTTTTTTAGATAGACTTGCTTATTTTCAGATGACAATATTTGTAAACTTTTATCTTGATAATGCTGTATTTGTAGTGAAGCTTTTAAGTGCATGGAATGCTTGTGATTTCTAAAGCAACTCCTAATGTTTGCTGTGTGCAGTTAATTGCACTTATGATATTAGACGTGCGAGTGCTGTTGTCTCCCTTGTAGCCACATTCAATTACTTTCCATGAAATGTTCTGCAAAATGTAAAATATTCAAGGAAGAAGTGTTTTTACAAAATGTGTGTATTTTGAATATTGACCAGCTCTGTGATTATTTTTGCAGAGTCTGAAACAGAAGTGAAATATATAGGCAAAATCTTGGATGGCTTTTCCTTGGCATCAAAGCCATCAGCTCCAAACAAGGTAAGCATATAATGACATTTTTGCAGTAAGAACAACATTCAAAGCAAAATTGACATGTAATGAAATGTATGGATTTTACTGTGGTGTGATACTTTAAGTTCTTCAAAATGGAACTTCTAATAAGCAGTAAAGATTTCTGACTAAACAAAAATGTCAAACTATTGGATAAATTTAAATTTTGCCCATGTTCAGACTTTGAACAAATGCATTCACTGTTATTTTGCATGAAGTTGGAAGAATAATTTGATTTAACTTCACAATAAAAATGTACATCTGGTTTTACATCTTTCAGCTGTAATGTCCATTTTTTTGTAAAAATCAGGCTGCACACTTTGTCTCCTTCATTGTTTTTGGTGACAAGCTAGTTTGTCAACCTGATTCTTTGCTTTGTATCTTGTATGCCATGAGTGTTTCCATAAATTGGAATGATTATCAGAGTTGTGTGACAAGGTCCTTTTGCTGATGCAGAAAGGAGGAACATTTGTATGGTATAGAAAATTGCATTCTATAAGAGGCAGAGGGGTAATCTTTGAAGTCATAGCTTGCATGAAGAATGGAGAAAAAGAACTCTGATGAAAGACAGGAAAATACATTAAGCACAGAAGTACACAACAGTTTAATTGACCAAATCATATGAGACTTCTGTTTTTAAAAATATAATCAGAAGCACATGTTCTCAAACAAAGCAATGATATTAAGACTGCTGAATTTTTGCTGCTGCTTGATGTGCACGTTTTTCTATTTTGCATAACTAATGTGTACTGACAACAACAGTTTGTTCCAGAAGTTTGTATTACAGTGCCACTCAGTGATTCAGTCTGAAAGAATGTGGTATCTCTTTCTACTGTTACTTGTAAACTGAGGAGTTTTGAGTTTGAGGTTACATTTCTCAATCCCATTTCTAAAAGTTTAATACCAAGTTTTATCTCGCTCTTGTGGTTGTTTTGTTTTGTTTTCCACTACTCTGTAAAGATTTATCTGCCACCTCATCTGCCACGAAATTACAGACCAGTCCATTACTTTCGGCCTGTAATAGCAGCTGGGAATGAGAACTGCCATTTGCAAAAGCTGTTAGAAGAATCAACTGGAAAACTGGGGAGTGACGCCGCACAACAGGGCAGGCACGCATTGAATGCGTCTCAGAGGAGGGAACAACTAGGAGAGACTGTTCTGAAAGGTATTGATACATACAGTTGTGCCTTTCCTGCTTCTTTAGCTCCACAATTTGTTCCTATAGCAGTAAAAATTTGGTCCAGGCTTGAACATTGTTAAAATGTACAAGTTACATTAGACTTGTGTTATATACAATAATAAAAGTTATGAAGCAATATAAATATGTGCAAATAGCCTAAAAGATGAAGCAGTGACTAATAGTATCCATCTGCTATTTCTGCCATTATATTGTGTTGCAAAGAGCATTTTCTGTGTATACACAGGCTTTCTACTCCACTGAAGTGTCAGAAATAGTTGAACTAATTCTTCCTTTTTGCTTATCTCTCACTTCTACTTCTGGTTCATAGGTCCAGCTCCTTCTGTTTTGGAATACCTGTCTGAAAAAGACAGAGAAAGACTCAAAGAAGTAAAACAAGCATCTGAACAACAAATGAAAGCAAAAATGTTGCCTCAGCAGCCCCGAAATAGCAGATTCCAGCCAGCTTCCCCAAACGATGCTTCTCATAAATGGCAAATGTTGTTGGGGGGACAAATGTTAGCAAATGCTGGTTCTAGTGACTTCAAGCCATTTGCAAGAGATCCAGAAAAACAAAAAAGATATGAAAGTTTTGTAAAAAGCCTTAAACAAGGAGAAAAAGGTAACTGAAGGGAGAAATCCTGACACTTTTAATTTTCTCTGAAAGAGTATTTTTTGTTTTTGCTTTTTCTATGTTTTAATTATTTGATGAAGCTTTGAATTTAAACACCTATTAAATAAATGAAGTATTAAAAAGCAACAAGTAAAGAGTCAGCATAACAAGTAAAACTGTTTAAAACATCTATCTTGCATTTAGCAAATCATTCTTGCTGTTGTGAAAAACTCTCTACTTGTCAAGGAAAAATACAGTTGAGATTAATACTATCTTTAAAATAAATATTCATGAAATACTTGCAGGGTTGATTGCCATTTTTTTTTTTTTTTTCTTTTTCTTGAAAAGCATCAAACTTAGGTAAGGTTTCATGCCTTCAGTATTTACTTCTTTACCTTACAGCAGATATGTTGGAGCGCTACTTAGACCCAAGCATGACTGAATGGGAGCGAGGGAGAGAACAGGAGGAGTTCTTCCGTGCAGCGATGTTCTACAAGTCCTCCAACTCGGCGCTGGCATCCAGGTTTACCCGGGCCAAATATGAAGATGATGCTGACAAAGTTGAAGTTCCCCGGGACCAGGAGGTATATGTTGTCACAGTGCTTCAGTACTTCGGAGCTACGTTTATTACTTTAACGCTGCTTTACAAAAGTATTTTTCTTTAAAACTCTTTTGTCATTATGTCAGTAATGCTTTGTTTCCTGTTAAGTAAACTTTGAAAAGACTTGATGCATGTAAAGCAGTGATCTGTTAAACTGTGCTGAAATGTTTATCTGTCATGTTAATATGACAACAGTAATAGTTACTTCACCAAGTTGTTAGTTATCTAGCAGACCGTGTTTGACTTTTTCAGAATGATATTGATGATAAGGAATCTGCTGTGAAGATGAAGATGTTTGGCAAACTCACAAGAGACAAGTTTGAATGGCACCCTGAAAAGCTGTTGTGCAAAAGATTTAATGTTCCTGATCCATATCCTGAGTAAGATGATTAATTAAGAAATTCTTAAATTTTTGAACACTCCTTGGGAATCCTGAGTTTTTATATTAATGTGGAAAAAATCTGGCTTGATGTTTTCTTTTTGTATTACAATAGATGTATGATAGACTCTCCTAATGTTTTAATTGGCCTTATGAAGCATAGTAAAATAGCTTCTGACAAAATAATATTTTAAGTATTACTGTAGTTTGTTGTAGTTAATTTGTGCATGGAAAACAGTGTTCAAAAAAAAAAAATTATTTCCCTGCAGGTCTTCCATTGTTGGTTTACCAAAAGTGAAGAGGGACAAGTATTCTGTATTTAATTTCTTAACTCTGTCTGAGCCTACTACATCTGTTACACAGGAAACAAATGAAAGAAAACAAGAGAATAACAGTGTGAGCAGTAAGTCAATTTTTTTTTTTTTTTTTTTTTTTTTTTAATTACATAGCTGTGAAGTAATGAAAATGAAATGAAAATGGTTGTCTTTGTTACGGAGAATGAATTTATCCATCTGAGATTTTTTTTCATAAAAGAAAAACCGGTATAAAAATCAAAAATAATAAATATATCCAATATATTCCATTCAAACATAAAAGCTGAAATCAGTGAGATGGTGTTAATTTATTCCACCTAGGAGACCTTTGTAGGTCAGATATTCATTAAAAAGATAGAAAAATCAAAGCAGGCTGAAGAAGCAGACTAAATTAAAATCAAGTAGGTCATGCAATGCAGTAGAATTTGACATGTGAGTGATTTGAATGTTTGGGACTTTCTTAGAACCAAAGAAACCTTCAAGATGGGATGTATCAGATAAAGAGAAGGAGAAAAAAGATTCTATCAGTGAATTCATTAGTCTTGCCAGATCAAAAGCTGATCTTCTGCAGAAGCCAGCAGTGCCAACAACAGAAGAAAGTGGAACAAAGGCAGCTGAAACACTTCCCAGCGAGGTGAGTTCTTAGTGGTGTTGGAATATAAAGGAGAATGACTGTAAACCTTGGAAATAATGTTGTGTACTGTATGAATTGGTTTAATAAAAATTAGTTTGCCAAAGGGCCAACTCAGGGTAAGGAAAAAGAAAGTGAGATTGCTTTTGGAAGAATTTTGAGGTTATAAATCTGAGATGTGAAACTTCCACAGTTTACAAGGATAGTAAGTATGGCTATATTTGAAGTAACAGCTTAGGGATAGATAAAATGTCACTCACAGTCTGGGAGTTAAGTTCAGTGCATCCACTTTGCTCACAGGCACAGGATATGTATGTGTCTTCTGCTTTGAGGAGGAGGATGCATACTTTGTAGAGACAGGTAATGTTTTTCTTTTTAATAAATTTACTCTGGTAAGTAAAGTTTGAAGTAATTAATTAGAATTTATAATAATTTGGAATCTGCTTTCAATTGTGCATGGAGCACAAATTTCAGTACTCTTTACAGGAAACTGAGCTTAGCAGTGCTCCAGTGGATTGAACTAAGAATTACTAAGATTGTAAACTTATGTGTTTGTGATGTCTTTGTTATTGTGATGAAGCTTATGTTATGTGATGTTTGATTGTTCAGTCAGTACATCCCAGCATATTTGAAATTATTATATTGCTTAACTAATCAGAGAGGGATTTTAATTTCTTCAGGTGTCTAAATGTGGTTTGTTACACTGCTTTGCAGGTAGATAATGAGAATAAGGATCAGGAACAGGAAGAAGAAAGCAGACCGTCCATGGACTTATTTAAGGCCATCTTTGTGAGTTCCTCAGATGAAAAATCTTCCTCTGAGGAGGAGAGTGATGAAGAACAGCAGCCTTCTACTTCAGTAGTAGATTCAGAAACCACTGGACAAGCTGGTCTGCTTGATAGTTCTTCATCTAACATACAAGGTAGTTCTTAATGCATGCCTATTTTTATAAGCATCTTGTAAAAGCTTCCTTTATGAATCAAGTACCTCTGGGACTGCTAGGACAGTGCTATATTCTGAACTAATTTGTAATTGTATAATAGGTCTATTTTGGTTAGAAAAAAGAAAAAGAAAAAAGAAAAGAAAACGCAAAGCAAACAAACAAAAACAAGTAGAGGCAATACGTGGAAATCATTCAGGATGTCAGCTATGCAGTTGGCCCAGGCAGTCCACGGAGATAAAGGATGCTGATCAGTTTGCTTTAACTTTCTCTGATAATTCTTGACAGAAGTATTTCCTTTCAAATAAATGAGTTTTTTGTTTTTTTCATAGACACTGTGACTGTTAAAGCTGAGCCTGGTGTTTCTTCATTGCCTTCTTCGAAGCAGGAACAGAATAATGCGGAGGAGTTTGGACCGAAGCTGCCTCCGTCTTTTTCTTCTGGTAGGTTCTGTAGACTTGTAGCGTATGAATTCTACACGTTAAAGAGAAATATCATACATACATCTTCAGTAAATGTTTGTGAAGCAGTGCCTTGCCTCTTAAGTGCCTGTGCTGTGTCAAATGTGTCCACACGCTTTGTTACCAAGCTGTGAGGGACTAGCAGGAATCTTTTTGCCTGCGCTTGCTTTGGTGTAGTTCCATAGAGGCAGGGTTTATGAACTGTAATGGAGATACAGGATGAGCATTACAATTTCCTTATTAACAGATTGAAAAGGTGTTTAGTTACAGTGGGAACATTGCAGTTTCACACCTGTTTGAAAGCTTTTTTAAAATTAGCATATTAAATTAATGTAGAATTTAAATATTAAAATGACCTGTTCATTATTGTTTGTATTTGTATTTTTTGTTTCTGCATTTGCTTTGTACTTTAGGCTCTACATGGCAACAAGAAACAGTGGTGCCAGCAATTTCTCCAGGGCCTAGCAGGAAAGAAAAACATAAAAAGAGCAGAGAGAAACACAAGACTAAGAGGGATCACAAGCATAAAAAGGAAAAGGTATTTAATTAAAATAATTGGTTTATTGGTTTTTGATCTACCAATCAAATTTTCTTGTGATTTATGCCATGCTGTAGAAAATGAATCAAATGTGTCTGAACTGGAACAACTGAGGTTTCTCGGATGATCTCAGACTAGAATTTGAAAACAGGACATTATTTAGCTAGGGTGCTGCTTTTCCCATTTGTACAATGTGAGTACAGACATTAAACATTATGTTTTATGCTGAAGATGTCAGGCATATTCTGAGAGCTGTGTATAATTCACAACTGCTATATAAACTACTAATCAGACACCTATTTTGATGAGGTTTAAGAGTTGGAAAGAGATGAGTAGTTTTGGCATTTATTTTTAATTTTTAGCTCAGGCTAGATAGTGCCAAAAAGCATTCACTGTTGAGCATTTCAATTGAATGTGGAGTCTACAGTGAAATTGACTTTTAGGGATGTTTGCTTTTTTGTTGTTTGTGCCTTTCAGAAGAAACCAGCTCTTTCAAAATGAAAATTGTAGAATGAATTGTTTTTCTTTTTACAGAAAAAGAAACACAGGAAACACAAAACCAAAGGAAAACACAAGAATAAAAAGTCAGAAAAGGACAGCAGCTCAGATACTACAGACAGTAGTGATAGCCTTAGTGATATAGATTCCACAAACCTGTCACCTAAAGAACTTCTGAGAAGGTAAATAGAAAGTTGACTGAAATACTTGTGAATTTTGCAGTATATAACTGAAACCTCATCATAGGAGTTTGCAGTTCAGTAAACTTATTCATAGCAAATATGGATCAGCAGATCTCTCTATGTTTATAAAGCCTGTTAGTTTGTTTAATGAAAGGAGGAAATGTTGCAAGTGTCTTAAGCCTCTAGAGATAAAAGGCTCTAAATACAGCTCTGTGCTAGTTAATGGGGTTTATGGTTACAGATGAATGATATTTTGAAGGAATTAAAAATTAAAGAAGTGCAGATGGTGAGTCATATTTCCGTGACTTTGTCTACAGTCTTTACTTGGAAATGTTGGAAGCAATGTTGTCTGCTCCAGAATGTTTTAAGTCAGCTTTATTTTGTTGGTAATCACCAAGAGACCAGATAGATTCACTGTATGGCTTTGATACTTGGGATGATTCTGCACTTCAGCAAGGAGCAGTGAAGCAAGGAGAATGATGCTTTTCATGTGTGTTTCTGCTAAATCTAAACTGTTGTTTATTTATATAAATAGAGAGTACAGAGAGAGAGACTTGAACACAGTGCTACCTGGGATGTAAAAATAAGAAAAAAACAGTTTGAAACTTTGTTCTGCTCCACACTTGAAATGCAATTAAAACTAACTGCATCGGGTTGAGATCATAGTCATCTTAAGCCTCTGTCATCTCATGTGGAACTGTCACTGCATTGGATTATGCTGAGCCTCCTATTAGCAGGCAGAGAGGTCTGAATGTGTTGGTTGAGGTATTGCATCCAGCTGTCCTGGCAAAATTACTGTCATCTAGCTGTTTTGTGGAGTGGAAATGTACCAACAGGAAAAGTCAGGATTCCTAAGGAGTCTGTCTTCCATTTTTTTTGAGCTGAGCTTCAATTATGTATTTGTCTTTTTGTATTAAAAAACAAGGTGGTATTTTTGATTATGTAGATAGCCAAAATGTGTTTGAGTGTATTTTACACAGAATAGTTTGACTTCATTGTACAAGCTGATAATTTGAAGTGTTTGTATTTGCTGAGCACTGAGATAAAGTGCTTCTATCCAAAGTCATTGATCTTTCTTAATTTAAGGTTTAACTTCTCAAGTAATTAAATATTCTTAATGATGTATATGACTATTTAGTTTATCCTCCTTTTCTTTCTTTCTTTTAGATTGAAACAACTGCAGTATTGAAGAGGCATCTTTCTTCATTGCTGTGTGTGGTTTTTAGATCTCAAATTTTTGATCTCCTCCATGATGGTAGATCAGTCTTGTATATATGCTTTGAAGCATTGTAGATAACGTATTCATATTGAATTTGTTTGAAAGTAAATGTTTATATGTTTATTTTGTGATGTTTCATATGTTTAAAATGTAATGATTATGGAATGTTGAAAAAGACCTCTTCTGTGTAACATAATGTTAAATACTGCAGGTTCTGTTTTAATTAATATGAAGCAAGATATTTTAATAAACCAAGTATTACAAATCATTTTTGTACAGCAAGTCATAACCTCAGACCTCTAAAACTTCAATCTCTCAAGAAGTATGGGAATGGCAGGAAGTTCTGGGGAGGTTTACATAAGGCATTAGGAAAAATTTATTTGCCACAAGGGTGGTCAGACACAGTCAGCACCTAGTGAGGTGGCTGGTTCCCTGTGTCTGCCAGTGTTTCAGAGACTGTGCCCTCAATAGTATGCCTTAAACTTTGGTTAGCCCTGAAGAGATCAGGTCTTTCGAAGGTCTTTTCCAACCGTTCTTTCTTCCCTTCACTCTGAAGGGCAAATGTTTGTCAGAATTAAGTTAGGGACTTAAAAACTGAAGTAATGTAAAATATGTATTGTGTGTGTTTTTTATTTCTTCTAACCTTTCGAATGCAGAAAGGTCGCATTTTCCCAGCATCTGGCTGTAACTGGAGTTGGAACATCTCCGAAGTACGTATAGCATTTGTCATAGCAGACCTAAACCAGTAAGCTGTCAGTTTTACAGAAATAAAGGCTGTATTAGCTTTAATACATTACTACTATAATTATAAACTGCATTATTCAGCTATTACATGTATTCACAATGAAAACACTGCTTTTATTTCATGCGGTACATTTAGAAAGTACAGCTTGCAGTATTAATGTAAGCTACGACCCAGCTGCAGCCTCTCAGCTCCCAGGTGCACAAGGACTCCAGAACAACCTTGTCTAAACTTACGGACCAAACCCTTCACTGAAATCCTCTATTGTAGGTAGTAGTTCTTTCGTGTCTTGACTTCAGGTGTTTCTTTAGGTATCTGCAGCTTTACAGCAGCTCTTGATTAGAGCGAGGCGATTAACCGTTGTGTGGTGAATTGCAGAATGCATGGTTTTTAAAATAAAGCCAACAAGAACACCTGTGGAGGGGAGAAAAAACATCTGAGGCGTTGAGGTTGCCTCCGCTGCAAGGAAGATATAAAACAGACCCTGCGTTGCACCAGCACAGCTGTGACAGAGCAAACCCACACTGTGCAGCCAGGCCTCAGGGCTGCGTTCCCGCCACTGCGCAGCCTGAGGCTGAGAGGGCAGCATGGCGGCGGGGGGCAGCCGTGGGGACCCCTTGGCCATAGAGCCACTGCCTGAGCCCCAGCCCGAGATGTCCCTGGCTGAGGGGCTCGGGGGGGACCAGGAGCAAATGGCAGAGGTGGGCTGGGAAGGGGAAGTTGGGGCTGTTGGGAGGAAGGGAGCGTTGGCAGAGTGCTGGTCAGGGCTTCTGAAAGCTCAGCACCAGTGCTTGGGGCAGCTGGGCTTTTTGGTGGCTTGGTTCACACAGGCTTGTGGTGGGCGCTCAGTGACTGAAGAAAGGCTTTCTGAGAGTGTTTCACACAACTCGTGGTGGTCGTGGCTAAACAGCACAGCCCTAAGGCCTTTGGCACTGCCTCTCCATTGGCCAGAATCACCGAAACACAGAAAGGTTTTTGAAAGACTTGAGAGAGACTTTTGAGATTTAAAAATAAATATTGCTTTGCTTGAGAGAAACTGGGGAAAATAAACAAAAGAAAACAACCCTGCCCTTTCTCTCCAGAAAATAAGAATCAAATCCACCGACCTTCTTTTCTCCACCAGGCGGTGACCATCTCGAGCAGCTGCAGCCCAGTGCCAGAGCAGGACTGACCTCTCCATACAGAGCTCTGCTGCTGCATCGTGCTCTGCTGCATAGAAGTGGCTGCCCCAAGGGTTGCCAGAAGAAGATTTCCTAAACTTTGCTCTGTTTGCTTACAGATTCAATTTAAAATTCTAAGAGGGCACGGTGATACTGTGAGTTCCTGCCATTTTTGCTGTGAAGACTCAAAAGTACTTTCGTGCTCTCATGACAGAACAGTGAAGCTCTGGGTATGTTGTGAACACAACAGCAAATTAAAAAAAAATCTGTTATGGTGATGTCTTAATATGATTTGACTACTGATAGGTGGAATATTTTGTAAAGAGTCTGAAGTTGCTTCCTCACAGAGGAAGATGGCAGAGTACAAATGAGCAAGGAGTGAAATGTTGGTCAGTGTGATGGATCTTGGCCTCTTTGCAGTATTAGTCTTCATCTGTATCACTGCAGTACACAGGAGCCCAACAATGGACCTCTGGTTGTTTTTGTACAAACAACAAAAAGTCCTGGCACCAGTGCCTGGAGCAGGCTGGTGTGGAGGCACGCTCTTGAAACACGAGGCAACACTTGGGTGGGCAGTACTGATGAGATTGGCTGTTCATGTTTTGAACACAACATTCACAATTGAATTTAGAATACACAGAAATAAGTTTTCATTTGTATTTCTAGATTAGATAAAACATGTAAGGCACACACGTAAGGCTAACATTATTTCACAAGCTTTATTTTGCTTTGGTTTTGTGGTGCTGTGTATTTTTTCACAAAAAAAGCACTTCCCAATCAAACTCTTCTGGATTTATTCAAGGATGTTGCCAAAGGATTTCCTGTTCAAATTTTTGAAGAACACACAGCCCCAGTTTCTGAATGCAACTTGAGTCCTGACGATAGAAGGTGACTATTTTCTATCACAATTTATTTAAAAAAGGAGACAATGTGATTTTTCAAGGTTAAATGTGATTGCACGTGGAAAACATCAGACAAATTTGGAACAGATCAGTTACTTCTTCAGTTGTTCCTATGGTTTTCTATGTCATCAAAGTGAAACTTCTTTTGCTTCATTTTCTGTTCATTATTCCTTTGTCTTTGTCTGGCAGCCTGTTCACTGCCAGACTCCTTCTTCTCCAGTTGATTTCCCCTACAGTTCGTGCAAGTCTTTTGGTTTTCATTTGGTGGCCACTGAAGGAATAGTCCAAGTCATGACCTTTGCAGGGCAAAAGAATTTGCTGCTTGTGAGTTATTTGTGGCTGGAAGTCTGTGGCTTGTGTTCTGAAAGGAGTGTGTAAACAGGTATTGCATAGAAGAGCAACATTGAAGCACAGGGGTTCATCTGTCAGTGAGATTTATATGGTCATAAAAGTTCTGTATTGTTTATTAATAATCTATATGCTTTCCATTAAGCCTGTAATGTCAATTTAAGAAGAAATGCATCTTACCTAGTGTCAATATCTGGCTATAATAATTAAAACAACTGCAGCGTGCACTAACATTTGATTGAGTAAGTCATATGTTGCCACCAGGGGTATTATTTCTGCTACATTTTATCATTAATTTGTAGTTTAAATCAATTTTTATCAAATTAAAGAGTTGTCTAATCTCCTTTTGACCATGGGATTGCATATGTGCCATTCTGCCTGCTGCCTCCCAACCAAAAATGTCACCAGTTCATTATCTTCTTGTTATCTCTTGTGCTAAGTGCTTCCATTTAGGAGCAGAGATCATGCAAGTGAAGGAAACATATGCATAATGAGAAGAATAGAAGGTTTGAGAATTTATTTTTAGTTTGCATGAAGCTTCCTGGGCAAAATTTGTGAAAGTGATCTTTTGTGAACTTGATCAAAAACTGAAAAAGCCACAATGGGACTAAAAACATTTGCCCTATACTGTGACGTTCCATATAAATGCTATTTTTTAGATATTTGGAAATATTCTAATAAAACAATGTGAAAGCAAACTTGGTGGTGACCTCCTCATTCATGGAAACCTGCCACTTGTCATCAGTTAGCTTTGTTGTGTAATGTGGGTTTGTGTTTGTGCAGAGCAGTGTCTGAAAATTGCATACGTGACATTTTTATTGTAGTTTATATCTGAAATATAAATAATTACATATTTTAAACTGCAAAAGGCAATTTTTGCTGCAGTGCTTACAAATCTTTTTTAGAGTAATGAGTGTGAGGATGTCAAATCATTGTCAGAATTAAAAGTTAGCATTTATTTTCAAATATCTTCTCTTGAGTGAGAACACTGAATGCTGTTTTCATGGTCATTTTTAGGATGGTGACATCATCCTATGATAACACTGTCAAGACCTGGGATATGGAAACAGGAAAAGTGCTTGTATGTATCCTTTTGAGCGCATCCTCAAGAAAGTGTAACTGTAAAATTCAGTTGCATTCCTTAGTTATTGACAAAGGACAAAAAAACCAAAAGCATTCTTTGCACAATGCACTACAGTCAGGGTAGGCAGGCTTGATTTTTAGTCTTGGTTTTAGTCTGATTAATTGTTTGATCACAGTAAGTCCCTTGATGATGAAGATGTCTCAGTTATTTCAGATAAAAATGGCTGTAATAGTAATAATCTGTCTCAGAGGATATGTTAGACTGATTGAATTAACATTTTAGGATTTGAACGGGGTATCCCTGTCTAATTTTAAACTTACTGCTATTTTAAAGATAGAATAGGATATAAATACTTCTATCACCTTTCGCTAAAATAAAGTAATACCAAACTCCTTTCTTCTGAGCCTACTTGGAGATTAAAGCAAGTGCTGTTAAAGACTCTTATCTCTAACCCTCAAGCGTGTTTCCAAAAGCCTTTCTTTTCTTTTTAGTGGACAATAGAACATGAAGGCATCGTAACTTCATGTAATATTTCCCACGATGGCAAATATGTGGTATCTGGCTCAGATAAAGGCAATGCCATATCTGTTTTTGATGCAGTAAGTGCAACAGAGGTGGTATGTGTCCAAGGTAAGATTTATGACTTTTAAATTTTGTTTATTCAGTTCTTGATTTCTTGTATTTCTTAATAATAACAATGAACTCAGTTCAGATGCCCTTCCTTCATAAATGTCTGTGTTTTGCAGATAGACTGGCACACAGCTGCTGTGGGTAGTTCTGCCTTTCAGACTTGTGCACTGAGATGGAGAGCTAATGATTCAAAGCTGGGAAGCAGCTTTGCAATAGTTCCTCTTGGTGTGTTTTCCATAGGTCATCACAGGAGTACAATCACAAGATGCTGTTTTGATCCTGATAATCAGAGGGTGACTTCAGTATCATACGATAAGACTATAAAGCTGTGGGATATGGTAGCTCGATCCACCTCCATTACAATTAAAGAGTAAGAAATAATACTGTCGTTAATTATGCGTGGTATTGTTTGCATCCTTGACAATTATCAGTGAGAGTTATGGTAAGATTTGTACTGGAGAAAATGAACTGTAATTGTTGAACTGAATTAAGTTATATGTGATATATGTGGAATGCATGAATGAAAATTTCCACTCAAGCTTCCCGCTGTAAATTATTGAAAAGTTGCGTTTTGTCAGCGTTTTTGTGCTAGTTTTTAGAGCTCCTAGGTTCTTTTAAATACACTGGAAGAAGCATATGCAATATAGTGCTGAAGTACAAACTTACTGGTGTAATTCCTACTAATTAGGAAGAATTTATAATCATTGACAAGTGAGAAGATAAAATATTACATAGAAAAAAAAAATGTCTTTAAAAATATTATATAGTGAAGGAGAAATAACACAACGGTTATTTTGAATTTTAATTATTTTTCCTGTATAATTGAGGGCCATCTTTGGCTTCCCTCTTTGGCTTCTTTTCATCTCTCATTATCTCATTATCTGTGTTGTTAATGGCAGAATGAATCAGGACTGGATCCAGGACAGATGCTCTGTACCCCAGCTCAGTATGTACTTATATTTTCACAGTGAACCAATTGTGGTCACTCTGAGTTCTGGTACAGGTTTTCCAGGTGATTTCTTGCTGCAAAAGTAATCCCTCCTATTTAATTCCATGGAAACTGTAACAAAAGAGCACAAGAACACTGGTTATTTAAAATTGTTATATATTTATGTATTTTAAAATAAATTTATCATTTTTCAGCTACAAGGTGCTATTTTGCAGCATAGGCACCATCATCAGATGTGCATTTTCACCAGCAATGAACAAGAGCCTGCACCAGTGGAGGTGACCCACTGTCACTGTTACCACTGCTGGGATGCACCATGCGCTGCATCACCATGCTCACACCCCCTGTTTGGTCTCCACTAATGTTCAGCAAGTGCCAGTGAGTGCCAATGGGTGCCATTTTTTCCACACGGAGGAATTCAATGACATGCCTCTGCTACATGTGCATTTCCATGTAAGATGCCATTGTGTCAGACTGTCCCTGTGCTGGCATCTGTCACACAGCAACAATATTGGTGGGAAGATTCCATCTCTATGATGGTGCCATACCACCAATCTCTACCACTGATGTTGTGGCTGACACCATAAAAGGCATTACTTTTGGACAGTGTCATGCCCAGTACCAGCAGCTGTGCTCCTAGTGAGCTCCTACAGCTTCCTGTGCTAAACCCTTACATCTCTCACTGAAATAAGCATTTGAAACATTTAACATTTAAAAATTAGGTCAATGTTGGGCATTGTTATCATTTTTAAGAATAAATTCTATGATAGATATCAAGTGAGCTGTTAAAATAGCAATAGCTTTTAATAAACTCAACAAATTTAGCTTTGAATTATAACAACAGTAAACAGAGAGTGCCTTTAAACAGTAATAAAATGGTCTGATGAGGAATTAGGAATTAGTTTGGATGGGAAATTCAATCTGGAGTATTGTAATAATATTTCTTTTAAATCACAGTGATGACAGCCTTGTTTCCTGTAAGAGAGGCTTGTGATCCCTCCCCTGGTGCAGACTGCAGGAAGCCCCAAAGTTCTCAACCCGTTCCAGAGCTTCTTCCAGATTCCTTTTATAGACTTTAATATAAATTGATTCATCTCTTTCCTCTGAGTATTAGAATGCAAATTCACATTTTTTGGACTTTTTTTGGTAACTTGCTTTTAAAGAAGTGTGGTTGTTCTGTAGCTGCAAAGCAATGTCATCACTCACTCACTGCTTGGGTCCATTCTGGCCAATGGCTCACTCTGCAAGGAGCCCAAACCCATGCAGGCTGCAGGGCTGTGAGCAGCTCCAGGGGCTTTACAGAACTATCCATACAGTTAACATTCAGAATGTGCTTATGATGCTCTACTGGATGGAGAGTGCTCAGTGCCACAGGAGGCTCTCTGAGAGTTTGATAATGCTTACAAAACCTCTGTTGGGGTGTTTTCATGTTTCAGGGGACACAGCAATGCTATCTCAGATTGTTGCTTTACATCTGATGGTCGATACTTATGCACAGCATCCTGGGACAGGAGCTTAAAAATATGGGATGTAAAGACAGGAGAATTTTGGAGTCGTGGACCTGTTACCTTGAACCAGGGACATGAGGGTTCTGTTAGTTCCTGTTGCTTTAGCCAAGATGGTGAGTTATCTTGATACCAGCACACGATGTATCTCAATATCTGTGTACGTGACATAGCAGGTGAGCCACAAGCGACCACTCCAATCGCGTAAGAAATTTGTCATTTCCAAGATAGCATATTTAATTACAAGAAAATGATCTCCATGTAAATTGAAGTTGATGACCACAGCCCCTCTACAGGCATGAAATTTGTATTATTGCAAACTGCCATTGTACTGGAACAGATTCTCTTCACTGGCATGGGCTGATATGAGTTTCTCTACATATTGGTCTAATTAGCTGTTCCCTTTTGCAGCTTCACTTCTTCACTACTATTACTATATTTACTATTGCTGTTTACTGTTACATTACTATTATGCCAAGTTATGCTTACTATTTATAAAATCAAGAACGTTAGCAACAAATAGCCAAAAGGAACTTCTAGCATCTGTCAAAGCATGACTAATAGCTCATTACTTACATGTTATTAACCAAGTCTGACACAGTGCTAGAAGGAGTCTCTTATTAGTCTGTGTGTCAAAGCAAATATACAGTAAATATTCTGATTTCATATTTCAGCATCACTTGTAGTGTCTGGTGGATATGACAACGCTATAACCATATGGGAAACAGATGCAGGATATAAGAAGTTAAGCTTAAAGGTACTGTGATTTTATTTTGTCAGTAGTTTAATGAGAAGCTGTAAAGTATGTGCTCCTTTAAAAGCATTGTATTTGTTGTTACACAGTATCCTTGCCCATCCTTTCCAGATACAGGCAGCAAAACATACTGAATTTGTGTGATGTAATTAGTTAGAACAATATATTCATACACAATCAGTCAGGAAGATACTACCTCTATCAGGTCAGTTATAAACATGAGACTCCATCTAACTATGGGATATGATTTTATGGCATACCTAAAACTGTTCATAACTTTGTGTGCCCATTTTGCAAATGTTATTTTCACAGAAGTCAGGCAATTATGTCAGAGTACAGATTTGCAACCTTGGTTCTTTTCCTGTCCTCTGCAAATCTGATTTCAGTGGACTTTTTTTTTTTTCTTTCTTTCTTTCTGAATTACTGCATGCAGTACTGAAGGTTTAGCTAAAACGTTCATGAAAAAGCCCACCTGGAATGTGTCAGAAAATGCAGCTTTCCTTCAAAGCCTTTTGAGCTTAAAAATAACTTTCCACTATCGTCTGCGTTCAAGATAGTATCTTTATTTGGGGGAGTTTATAAGCTTGTGCCTCATGCTGGTTACCTTACATGTAGGCTTATAAACCCTCCTGAATTGGAACTGTACAGGTTAAACCTTTTGAACAACAGCAGCACATGTTCTCCACTGGTGCTTTGCAAGATGCAATTACTGCAGATATCCCAGTTCACAGCAATCGCTGTAAGTAACTCAGTTTGCCATTAAACACAAAGGCATCTGTTTAAATGTTAATGTCTTTGTAGCTATGGAGAATTCCTGTTCCTTGCTCATGACTAAATTTAAAAACATTTTAAAGATTCTGCTGTAAAAAAACTACTTAAGTTTTATATATGCATATTTAGCTTTTTCTCTGTGCTTGGAAAATACACAATTGTTCATCTTTTATAATTAACTTATTGAATGTGGTGTTAATCATAAAAATGACACCATATCTGCTCAAACCTTAGGGATTTTATCTGTTGATTCCATATATGTTTATACAGCCTACATCACTGGAGTAAGCACGTCATTTTAGACTTCAACCTGCCTCTGTTCTTATGCCAGCTCAGTGTTGTTCACTGGAAATCAGCAGTGCTGCTGTTGTCAGAAGGAGGGTATCTGATACAGTGCTAGACCTGGCCTGTTTTCAGCATTGGGTTCCCTGCCTTTAAATTTGGGGAAGCTGCTGTCTGTTCCCAGAGCTCTTTCCTCTGTTACTGCATGCTAAGCAGCCTCTTTTTATTTATTTGTTTATTTATTTGCTTATTTATTGAAGTAATTAGTATTAGGAATCAGCTCTTTCTCCTTACAGTTCTTTAATAAGCTGTTTAAAAAGTAGAAAAGAAGTCTTTCAGTGTAGCTCACCTTCATGGTAACTGACAGATGCACTGCCCCTGGCTGCTGCTGCCGGTGGGCTGCATCCCACGGCTTGTAACAGCAACTGCTCTCAGGTACACGTGAGAAAACATGAGCTTTCTAGCAATGCCTTTTTCTGGCTGACCATGAAGAGTGTAGATAACAATTTTCCTTTTGCATTTCAAAATGAGTGCATAGTACAGACAGTAATTTTTATTATTAGAAAATTGACTATGTGCTTTTTTTTTTTTTTTTTTGGCTTAAAGTTAGATTTTGCTTTACTGTAGGGCCATTGGGACTGGGTGACAGACGTTGCAATTAGTGAAGACAAGAAGTGGATTCTTTCAGCCTCAAAGGTGATCACCACTTTCCTGATGCGATTTCAAGAGCTAAATTAGAAGTGGATGTGAAGATTTCATCCCTTCGTGTCAGGTTTTGTTTGACGACATTTGAAAATAATTCAATTGCTTACAAAACTTCTGTGTTCTAATCAGTATCTACATCAAGTAATTGTAGAAGATCTTAAAAATAATTTGATGACGATGTTTATTTTTCGTTATCTTAAAATGTCCATGCAGTTTTAAGATTGCTACAGGTTGTTTCCAAAGATATGCTTAAATGTGAGACAGGTGATTCTTAAAGGTGAGAGGGTTTAGCACTCTCCTGTTGAGAGACTTATCTGAAGAAATAGGAGCTCATCTTCTTGGAAATTATGTAAATCAGTGTTTTAGTGATACACAAGCATATAAAAATGATTGCTTTTGTTTCCCAGGATTCTACTTTGAGACTGTGGAATATTGAAAGGATGGATCGCATACCTTCAGTGATAGAAAGCAGAAAAGAAAAAGGCTCAAAAATTGCTCAGGTTATATTATTTTATTTTCTAACCACACTTCGTATTTTATTCAGAAACAAAACCTGAATTTTAAAGGAAAGCTTGAGTTTTGCTAGCTGAAAGCACTAATGGATTGTTCTTTCTTTGTGAAGATATGTACATCTTTTTGGGGGGAGTAGAATGTAGTAGTAATAATTCTCTTTTGAAAGTGTTTGTGATAAGGACACCAATTCATGTGCAAAGGTGCATCAAACAGTAAAATATGCCATTAACTTTTCTGTAAATATTTTCTATTGAATTTGAAATTAATGCTGTATAGAGTCTAATAGAAATGGAGTAAACTTCATGTGTGTGACTGAACTACCATTTTTATTGTATTTATACCAGTGTGAAGAATGTGAACGACCTTTCTTAAGCCTGCAGCATGCTGGCTTTGAAGTGATATCCAAGTGTGTATTCTGTCGTCTGTCTTCTCCAGCAAGAAGTATTTTGCCATTGCCACCTTCCATCCCTCCTGATCTTTAAATTCATATGACAGTCTTTGGATGTTAACATATGTAAGTATAAATGTAATGTCTGTACACCTTCATGTACTGCACATATAAAGCTGAGCATTTAATCTTGTTCTGCTACAGTGTTCTGTATCAAGAATGATAAACTACACTGCTAAGCAGGGTCTCTTGAGACAGGACAAGGGCAAATGGTTTCCAACTAAGAGAGGAGAGATTTAGACTGGATATAAGGAAGAAAGATTATGATAAGGGTAGTAAAGCACTAGAATAGTTTGCCCAGAGTGCTGGTGAATGCCACATCCCTGGATACACCCAGGCTCTGAGCATCCAATGGAGCTGTAGGTGTCCCTGGGCACTGCAGGGGAGTTGGACCAGATGGCCTTTAAGGGTCCATTCCAACTCAGACAATTCTGTGATTGTATGCTTCCCTTATGCCCTGAGCAGCTGTGCCTTGTCACCTAAAGACTGAAACTGCCCAGTAGTTGAAGTCTATATAGTATGGTACTAGAGAACAAACTTATTTACTTGCCTGTTGGTAAATTTTAAACAATTTTTAATGAATACAGTAGTTCCAAGCTCAGTTTATTAATGAATATGTGTGAATTATAAATTACTGTCAAGTTTCCTTCCATTTCTTAGATAAACAATTCTTCTTCACTATGGCACATACAGAATCTTTGCTTTCAGTGGACAAACAAAGGATACTTACAAAGAATTTTTTTAAGTAAAATGATGAACAAGTTCATGGTCAGATTCTCCCTCTTGCCTCTTGCTGCCATGCTGCTACAAACTACTGTGCAATAACTTCCAGCCATGAGAAGAAGCTGTAGTTCATGCCTTACACAATTCAGTACAAACTAGTTCTGTCTAATAAGGGTCCACCCAGCAAGGAGCACAGTATTCTTGGGAGCAACCTAGGGATTGCATCTATTTAGTGTATGTGCAAATATCAATTAATAAAATATTTAGTGTTTCAAAATGTCTGGAAGCCTTGTTCCTAAAAACAGTATTTTCAGACTTTTCAACATTTATTTCCAAGAGGTACTTAAAAGAGGGAGGATAGCTGAACCAGGAATCCAGTTCAACTCTGGTACAGAGGTACATTTTGGTTACCCGCGGTAGTGGGCTGGCGGTCAGGAGCCGGATCGATGTATTGGGCCCGCGAAGCACAAATCGCTATCGCCCGGCGCCGTGGCTTAGTTGGTTAAAGCGCCTGTCTAGTAAACAGGAGATCCTGGGTTCGAATCCCAGCGGTGCCTGCGCTGTAGACGCTCTTCTTTTGCGCGCGACCGTCGTTTTACCGCAGCTCGGAGCGCGGGAAGGGCGGGTGGGGCTGAGGGGGAGCGGGCTGCGCCACGGTTGTGTGCTGCGACGGGCAGCAGTGAGGAGAAAAGCGGCCGGTGTGTGAAATGACGTGCATGCGCGCAATGTCTTCTGTGTTTTTGCTTCGATGTGTGTTTGTTTGTGCACGCGGTATGTTTATGCACGCGATGTGTGTTTGTGCAGCCGGGCGTTGCTCCTGCTGTCCGGTTTCTCTGCCGGCTCACGGCAGCTGCCTGTGGCGCTCCAGGCAGCCAGCCCACCTGTGGGTCTGCTGGTTGGTCACCTGGATTCCTAAGGAATTGCAAAGAGGAATTTTTTCGTCACACAGAGCCGAGAGAATTCCTCTGTCAGATGTCTTTGCTTCCTGTCTCTAAATCTTTATGGGCTCACTCACTGTTCAGTTTTATTCCCATGCTCTGTGACCGCTGGCCAAGTGTCCAACATGAGGCATGTGCCACCCCTCTACCCAGGCCTCCCCACCTCTCCTCATTCCCTTTTTCAGTTTTGTTTTTGCCTTTTCTGAGGGCAGGCTGTGTGGAAGCCCCATGTTCTCCCTCAGGCCACCGCTGAGGCAGGAGTTGACAGAACTTTCTGAGACATCCTGGAAGTCAAAGGCCAACCCTCCCCATTGGGCAGGTGAATGAGGTTCAGTGCAGTCTTTCCAAATGTACAACAGAGGCAATCTGTCCTCACATCTGAGCTCAGGAGGCTCTAAACCTGTTAGTACAGCAAATCCCAGCCCAGCAGCTGTACCCTCAGGCAGGTTTTGGCCCACACGGAAGCTGATGGGAGTAAATGCAGTCACTGGCACATTTGGAGCACAGAGTTGTTGCTGGGATGGAGCTTCTGCTGCCCCAAGAGCAAAGTATGGGCCTAACATCTCGGATCAACGCCTGGCTTAACAGCTATCTGCAGGAGCCCTCCTTGGAGCAGTATTTGCTGTGCAGTCTGTCATAGTCACACTGATTCTGGGCTACTGACAAAATGAAGTTGAGTGTGCTGAGTATCATTTAGAGTATAATTATTTTCTTATGCAAATTGAAGACCAAAGGTACATCTAGCCCCATGGTTTTTCTGTAGCTGTGGCCAGCAGTGCATGTCTTAGGCAGAACATAAGCACAGGGCAAACGTGCAGTGATATTTTGCCAGAATGCTCTGCCAGCCTCCAGTGAATTCCAGCTGGGGGTCTTGAGCTCTCACATGCAGACGTGATCAAATTTAATTTTTCATTTCTCTGTGTCTGTGGGTAGGAAGAAGTGAAGTGACTGCTGCAGGCAGATGTGCATATTGGAGACATCTATATCATAGGGACAGTTGCCTAAAGAAGGGAAATATTAAAGGCAGTCAAATGTTTAGTGGCTGTTTATTGTAGCAGTGACTGTAGGCTTAAGGGAGCATATTTTTGCAGTTTGTCTGCAAGGGCTGACATTGCTGCCTGCACATTATTCACAAAGATTTGAGTGAAAAAGTTTGATGAAAACGTTGAGTGAAATCACATCGCCCGTTAACCCCAGTTTGCAAGACTGCCCTTTCCTATTCCCTGACATGCTGCTTTGCAAAGTGTTGTACTTTGACAGGCATGCACCGTGACAGTGTCATGCCTATATAATGTGATGTGATGCATGTGTCATGAAAGGATCTGCCAGAGTGTAAATCATCAGCTTTGAACTTTGGGGTCGGGGGGGAACTGTTTGGGATACTGCAGTCTGTGTAGTAGAAAGAAAATGACATTCTCCGGTTATTACTTTGTTGGGATTATTTTTTTTTCATTTACAACTAATTTGCAGAAATGACATGTGTTGTTTGTGGGACTGTTGTAAGGTTTTTCATTGTCAGCTCTTACAAGGTAAGCAGTGGCACTGAGTGTCCTATTGAGCAGGAAGAGGCTTGCCCCACACCACCCAGCACATCAGCTCCTCACCTGTATTCATTCTGCCATTGAGATTCACAGCTCAGACCTTTATAGAGGTGAAACTGGTCTGGAACCTTAGAAATGGATATCCCTCAGAGCATCACTTAAATGACAGAAACACAACAGAGGGCAGTAGTGCAATTTAGATTCTTGTCATTTAGGACTTGTGCTGTTGTTCCATTCTCCCAGCTTGTAATTATTAACAGCTGAATAGAAAAAAATATTTACATTTTTGAAAGCCTGTTTGTATTTCAGTTGGGTGTGAAAACCAAGGCTCTTCAGGGAAGGAGACAGGTTAGCTAGAAAATAGTAAGTTGTGTGCCCAACTCCTGCAAAATGGAGCAACAGGCTGCAATCCAGGGAAATGTCTTTATTCCTTATTGCAACAAGTCTTTTCTTTCCTTCAAGCAATTGTAGCTAGCCTAAGATCCTTAGAACCTAAAAAGTTAATATTAGTGAGGTAATCAAGAATTGATCTCGCTGACATCAATGGCACCACTCCCACTGACTGTGCTGCAGCAGATTTTCATTCAATAGAAGATAACAAAGAATCTGATTCATAATAAAGGGAGGAAAAGATGAGTCAAGCCAAGCTATGTGAGTAGAGTTTTTCTTGTGTTATTAACAGTGCACTGGCATCAAAACTACAAGGTCTGTCCTTATCTGCTGTAGTATTTGTGCTTTTTCTTTACTTACACGGGACTGAACACAGTCAACCTTCACGGGATTCCTGCCACAGTGTGTGCTGAGCTCTCATTATGGTCTGTGGAAACTATGGAGCACTGAGTTTTTCTGAAAATCTCTTGATAATATTTTAACACAGGTATTTGAGAACTCTCATCTGAATAACATTTGTTATGACACAACTATTGATTTGGTATTGTTTCTGGGTGACTTTTTAAACAAATGGTTTTTTTTATTATACATGCTATCTACTTAAAAACGCTGCTCTTTTTGTCCTATGAAAGCAAAATTTAATGGTTGAAGGTATGGTAATAGCAAATACAGCCTCTTGTACCTGTAATTTCATTTGATGCTTCTCCCTGAATAAACTTACTAGAACATCGTAGCCCAGGAACAATTAATTATAGTTTCTCTAATTATTGATTTGAGTGAATGTAGGTTTTTGTGAAAAAAAAAGGTCTTATATGAACTAATCAATTAATTTCTGGTTCTGACTTTTGACAAATTATATGACTATGTATCCTGCCTTCCTGTTAGAACATTTGCTGTCAGTAACAAAACAATCTCCAAACCACATTGAAGTCATTCTGTTTGGCCAGCCCTAAGAGGCTGTTTTTTTTAGTACTACACCTTCTTTTTGTTGTGCATTTTCCCCTTAATTAACATTTTAATTTGCATTTTCATGCAGAACAGAATTAATCACCAAAATAAACATGTTTTCCCCTTTGAAATGGGCTATGCTCTTCCACTGAGTGCTTCTCGTGGTCATTTGGTTTGTCTTTATATAATAGCTATGCTTTATCTTAATTGAGCAGCATACCCATAGCCCATTATTTCCATAACTTTTAAGCAGCCAAAATCCAACTTTTTACAGTGTTATCTATATTAGCTGCATTCTAAAATTATTGCTTTTTTCTCTTAATAGAATGTAATTTAAAGTGTAGGAACTGTGTGTCCTTAACCACAATAACTGCAAATGCATGTGTGATGAAGGCTGGGATTCTGCAGTCTGTACAGCTGCCATTATCACATGGCATCCTTTTCTTTAGGCTGAGGAAACGTATCCCAGGTATTTGTTGCAAATTCCTTTTGGCCGTGGCCAAAATCTGCCTCTGTTCTAGGATGGCGAGAGAGGGTGACCTTCTTTCCATGTTCTTTCCACAAGGCCAAGTGCTGTTCCTGCTGGCAGTCTGTCTGACTGCGCTCTGTGGGAACGTAACTGGGAAGATTAGGGGAGAATGAATGAATTAGTAACTGCAAAGGCAAACGTGGAATGAGCAGAGCCAAGAGCTACCATGAGTTGGCCCTTTAAACAGTGCTAGTAAGACCCATGCCATTATAACATGATGCAATGGTCCAGATTCAGGTCAGTAATAAAAATAAGAGAAGGATTTAGTCATTTGGTTTAATACCAGCTTGTTGAATCTCTGATTCAATCATTTCCAAATGATTTCACATAAATTGATTACATGGTTGCTGCTGGTTTCTGTATTTCAGCAACTTTGAACATGTGGCCCTCAGGAGAGCTTAAAAATAGATTTGGGGCTGTCTTGGCACCAGTGGCTTTAGGTCTGCCTGACACTGATCAGAGCTAATTTGCCTGCAGAGCCCTGGGCTGGTACTGTGCAATCTGAAATCTATCCAAGCCTTTGCTCTGTCTCTGTTCTTCCCTGTGAAGAACCTGAGGAAGAACATTCACTAATGGCTGCTGGAGTGACAGTGCTTTGAAGAAAACAGCATACGTTATTCAGTGAATGCAAGTATTTCGGAAATGAAATTACGTTGCGGTTATATTGAGAATCTGAATGCTTGCACGTCAAGATTTGTGTTTCACTAATGTTATTTGCATTACCTTTTTGTCCCCTGAACTCTGGGCATTACAGAATACCTATGGAGCCCTTCTGTACTGGAATGCACTGGGTAAATTGCCCGCAGATCCATCTAGAACTGTGCGGAGCTCAGTGTGAGTAATTGTAATTGTGTCCAACTGGGATTACTGTACTTTCAGAAAATCTATAGACATGAGATGAAATATTTAAAATCCCTCGCCAGTTAAATATTTGCCACGGGCCTCACTTTGGAGAAATGGGAAAGCTCTGTGATTCATACGTCCATGCTGTTGCAGTCGGTGGGCACTTCTTTGCCATTACGCTCAGTGAATGCAGGGTTGAGGAGAAATGAGCTAACACAGAGCACCCAAGTTCTTTGCAGTAGGGGAAACGAGAAGCACTGAATTCACAATTGCTGCACCTCCGGCTGAGTAAATGGATCGATGCCATATTGTGTAATGAAATAATGTTATTAAATACTGGCTCTTTGGATTAATATTTCTTTAGCATAACACCATTTGATGGGCATAAATAGTACCTTGTATAGTTGAGTAGAAGAACATTGCTTAATAAGATAAATAAACAATTATTGTAATTAATTTCACTTTTGACAATTGACAAGTTACTGTAAGAATAATATTATAAGTACATAGGTTTGTTTTCCTGACTTGCTTGGTATTTATAAGTGAGCTGCTATATTTTTTGCTGCACAACAGCATAGGCATGAATGCATACAATTTTTTTTGTTCATTTGTTCCAAGATGGTCTGTGAAAAATGATAGATTCCTAAAAGTTAATTACAGTGAGCTCCCAAATCAACTGGTTGGTTGAGTTACTAACTGAAAAATCAACACAACCTGTCTATAAATAATTCTGAAAAGCACAAATATAATATAAATGCACTGACAAATAAATACTAATTCTTTTATTGAAATACTTTTAAAACTGGTTTAATCTTCACAATGCCTCCCCAGATGCTGGCACAACAAGGAGTGTGTTGCCATGGGAAGAAGTGCTATAATGAGGAATATTTGAGCACTGATAGCTGTAAATGCATGTAATGCTGGATCTATAGGCAGTTTCTGTGCTATGTATATTGCGTTACCCTGCACATCTGTACAAAGATCAAAGGATATTTCTGTTATCTACTTTTGATTTAGAATTTCTGACTCTGCAGGTTCTGTCTACCTGTTTGACTGCTTTTTGTTGTGGTGAATTCATAAACGTGTGAAATATAAATATAGAGAGACCTCTTTACACACTTTTCTTTCATTGTTGCTTGTTGCAGCTGCTACTCTAGATACTGGTGAGTGTTTTTGTAAGTTGATCTATTGTACATTTTCCAATTTGATTTCCTTATTTTTCAATAATTTAGTTGGCTTATCAATCTGGCACCTTCGTCTCCCACTCGATTAAGGGAATAACCAGAATGATTTGACAGCCACGTAACTATCCTGGGAAGGGATGACATCTCTGGGCAGCAGTGCACGCAGCCATGCCACTGTTGCCCTCGAGGATAAATAAACAAATGTCAGCTCAGGGGAGCACCATTGATCCTGCATGTGGAGTTGATGAGTATGAAAGAGGATCTTGGATGACTACCTTCAGAAAAAGGGACTTACAAGGACCAGAATTTTCTTTTATTTTTCTTGACTTAATTTCTCAGTTTTTGACAAATATTTTACTTCTTCTGGCATCATATTTCCATATTATGTTGTACTGTAACAATGTATACAATTGTGTAGTCCAGATCCCAAATCATACGAAAGATTTATCGAATACCTCATGAAAGTTTTGTGAAAACCAATACCCTGTTCTCATAAAATAGTTTCAATCTCTAAATTGCCAGATATCTTTTTGGTTTTAATTCTCTCCAAGCACATTTGTAGACAATGTGCATATGAATTTATGGAACTGCTATCTTGTTTATTCTGCTGCTTTCTTACAATGTGGTTATTACACAATTGTTGCAATGATTTTTTCCTTCACATTCTTCAGCTCATTTACCACAAGCTCTTCTTTATTCTTGGTCAGAATGTACAACTGGCAGCCATAGCTGTGCTGTGCCTAATAAGTCACAGTTAAAAGCTATATTGGATTATTTGGTTCTTTTTATGCAAAAGAAAATCCGACTTCCCATGCTTTTATGCTTCATTGAAGAGTGAAGCAGCTTTGATTCTTCTGGAAATCTGACATTTAGTTTTGCTCCACAGTTTATTCCTATTCTCTGTTCTTTATTTTCTCAGCCCTTTCAGTAGTGTGGTCTGAATAAGCATGTTCATTTGTTGTCATGTTATTCATTTTTATATTAGTCATTATACAATGAGTTCACTTGCACACTTCAGACAGCTTTAATGTGTTTGAGGTTTTGTACGCAGCCTAATACTGAAAACTAGCCTAGGCAACAAGGAATAGAGATGAAATTGTCACACCTTCAGGGCAGGTACGATTTCCTATCTATATCTACCAACCCCCTATCCCTGACCACATGCTTTCAGTTTTTATTTGGAACACTGAGTGCTTATACTGTACTTCTTCTTGCTCCTGCAGCTAACGGTCATATCACGAAGGTGCCAGAGAGAAGCATTCATTGATTCACAGCAGCACAGCAAATATTCCAGAGCGTTTTCTATCACAGGAGCATACCTCATGACTTGTAGAAATCAACACGTCCTGCATCTCCTTAACTGTAAGTACTGGCACACAGTCTGCAGAATGATCTCACATTCACACCTAAGTATGTGCTGGTATTTCTGTCCCCTTAAGCTTTAAAGTTGCTTTTACTTTTAGCAAAATTAGCTGACAGGCTGTTGTTCTGATGAGCCAGTGTAGCCACATCCTCATATCCCTGTTAATATATTATATGTACTACAAATCTGGCTGTAATATCCCTGTGAAAAACTGAGAGAACTTTCTAGGTGAGTTCGTGCTTTCCTTAACATCCTTTCTCATTCTTTCTGTGGAACTGCCTCACTGATGCACAGCTCCAAATTTTGCTGTGTTACCCATCTATGCCTGTTAAGAAGAGCTTTGCAATCATTTGGGAAATAAGCTGTAATTTGCTCTTTTATGAACCCAAAAATCACTGTGCTATGAATATGTATTGAGAAGTTATAAACAAATGTGAAAGAACTGTTAGTAATAATGACTTTAGATGCTTCCAAGGACATGCTTGTAGTATAAAATCTTTAAGACTCTTTAAACTGTGTGGGGTGTTACAGTGAATAAGAAATGCTCTTTGTGCAGTGTGGGTCTAGAAGAACATTACACACAGAAACATGCCACTAGAACTGTAGAAAATATAACTGCAGTAGACAAATAAAGGAAAAGGAGCAATGAATCAGTGTTAGGTACAGTCCCTGGGAAAGCTAGAACACAAGTATGTTCCCTAAGATGAAGTTTAGCATCTAAGGAAGTATTTGGGTCAAGCTTCCATGAAAAAGAACAGCCACAGCAGTTATTTTTTAGGCGTCAGAAATACAAAGTACTTTTTAAAATACAAAACAGCAGACAACATTATTTAGTTATCAGTAAGGCATGAAGAATGTGGTTGTCCTTAGCTTGTTGCACTTTTCCTGCTGAGCTGGTAGTTGGATACAAGTAAAATGGCAATCTGTAGTAAGCATAGAGGGTAGCACGGAGCATTGCTCAGTTCAGCTGACAGTGAATTTGCTGCAGTGCTCAGAGGGCAGCTCAGTGATCTCCCCTGGCACTCACAGGTGGCGTGGTAGAGCACCAGCTCTTAGTCCTTGCTGCGCCTCTCCTCACGTGTCGGCCTGCTGAGCCTCGTGCTCGGTCTGATGGATACCAGTCTTGGATCTTTGCGCAAGTTTCGCAGTCACAGGGAGGGATGGAAGACAGCTCTAAATATTACCAGTGTTTCCAACCAACGGGTAGTGTTACACCACAGGGCACTTGCCAGGCTGGCAGTGGGAATGCTATAGGGGTTTGTGACGGGGAAGTTGCTCTGCAGCCTCATCTCCTGAGCTGTGTTGTTTTCAGCCCTTCTTCACCCAGTACAGAAGTCAGGCATCAAACTCATTTAAAGGTGCCTCTTCAGTTCTAATTTTGTTTTGCTTTTCCACATATGCTTTATTAGACATATGCCTGACTGCATGCAACACCTTTTTTAAATGTCTACTCTTTTTTTAAATCATTATTTAAATGAAACTGGGGACTGCACTGCTGGCAGTGCTGAGTAACCTGTGGAGTCATAATGGCTCTTTTCATCTACTCTGATAACAACATGCATACAAACCCAAGAAAGTATTTGTACTTTTGCTAGAAGGTGGTTATAATGCACATTCACTGTGTTCATCCCATGACTTAGAGATTTAATGTTTCTGATTCCAAGCTGTTTGATCTCCCACTTAAATTCTAAAATAAGTTTATGGTAACTTGTGCAGCCAGTGCATGTTTGGCTAAGAATGTGTTGATAGTTTGGGACACTGTGACATTTTCTTCTGTAGGAAGTAGATAAAATAAATATAACTTTAGGTTTGGCGGGGTTTTACATAGAAAATCATAAACCATGGCAAGGTTTTACTGATCCTACCATTTCCCTGAATTGTGAAGAGAAATCTGAAAACATTTGTACATCTGAAATGTGATTCAGCTGTATCTTGGCGTTGCTCTTTTATCATTTACAAGCAGAAGAAACTTGATTCTGAGTTATTTCAGCCCTCATCCACCAAAGATTTTGTACGTCAAGAATAGTAAATCCTTTAATGACTCTAGCTACCACAGAGTAAGCCCTATCACAACTACAGCATAAAAGGATTTATTATAAACTAAATTAAATTGTCCAAACTCTGTTCATCAATAGATATGAAAGAACAGCCAGAAGAAAGAAATCAATTTAGCATCTTAGTTGTTCATGTTCATGGATTTACCATTGGTGCGTAGTGCTTTTCCAGTACATGATAAGAACGAGCATCACCGCAGCCTGAATCAATCCATATGTAGTTATTAAATGGTAAGTCACCAAGGGGGGTAGGAGGTGTGGTGTTGAAACAGCCCTTTTCTGTGGAGTCATGAGTGAAATAAATTTGCAGGAACTGATGCTGCTAAGCTGCACAATGGCTGTGCAGTGGGACTGGGAAGCGGCTGAAGGATCCAGGAGCTGGGACTGCAGTGTGCTGCAGGCACCACCACATCTGGTTGGCAGGTGACAGCCTACTACCTTGTGAAACAATGGACATAATTGCTGGCATGAAGCAGTGCCATGAGATTACACATTTGAAACTGAATCATGATGAAAATATTTAAAGGCAAAAAGAAGAGAGAAATGAAACAGTGCTGCTTTTGGCCTGGCTTTCTCTATTGTTCAGAATGACATGCTGTGCAATGGAACTTATTTGTAAAGTGCAGTTTAACAATTTTGATAAACAACTCTGATAAGCTTCCTTAAGTTATTTCCACAAAGATTAGAAATGAAGACAATTCTGATCTTCTTCTGTAATTATTCTCTATGATTCAAAACTCTGATCTCAGTAACACCATTCAATAATCAGGAGTCCTAATTTATGCACTTAATGGAGCAGGTTATGTGGACCTTTCTGTTTTGTTAAGAGTTAAGTATAAAAAATGAAGATGCAATTAATGCTGCCTTGAAAATAGTTACAGAGGATGGCCCTTTCAAGAGAAAATTATTCTATTTTTCAAGCAATTACCCCAGTGTAATTGCTACTCGTATCAAGCAAACCAGATTATAATACAAGCTTTTATTGAACATCATAGCGCCACAAAGGAATATCACAACTTTGCATTTTCTTTGGAAAAACCTGTACATTGGAGACCTTATTATAGTATTTTTCCATCACATACCTGGATTCACTTTCCTGTCATACCAAGGTGCTTATATATATTCCTGTCACATTTAATAAAACAGATGTGAATTACAATGGTTCTCTTCAGCTCTTCATAGAATACATGCATAACAAATTCCTAAGGAAGAATAAGGAAAGCAGCTCCCTCTGAAGTTTAGTAATGATCTATGATAGATCAAGACAGGAGTAGTGTTAAGGTCAGTACAAAAGTACCCTTGAGAATTTTCTTCTTCCCTTTCAGGAAGAGTGTTGTTGTCACTAAATGTAAACCTTATTAAATCCAGCCAGAAAGCACTGTGTGGTGGTGCAATATGAACTCTTAAAGTAAAGCCAGCAGTAAACCATGTGAGATTGAAACAAATTATGTATGTCACTGAACTTAATATTTTCTAGCTGACTTTTCTTTAATGCGAGATTCAAAAGAGAACAGAGATGATGAAAACATACAGGATTTCAGGCTTGCTTATGTACACAACTCTGTACTTGCTGCCTCTCCTTTGAAACTGAGTTATGGTGGAGAAAAGATAAATACAACAAACTTGTGGAACAGGTAATACTGGGGTCATAGTTTAAAGAAATCTCAACCAAATTCATGTAATTCAAGAGTTGTTTATAAAAGAAGCGTAAATGTTTATGAACTACAAAAATCAGATGCAGATGGAAGTGACATGAAGTATGTAATAAAAGTGCATGTAGGTCAGTCTGGGACAGATTACTCACATGAACAGGATAAGATCTCAAGTTCCTTTGACTTTTTTAGTACTAATATCAATGAAATCCATAATCTTTAGTCAACACTGTTATATTGTTTTAGGATGTCTTCATCTTTACTACATATTTAAAAATATCCCTTGATTGTTTCTCCTAAAATGTTATCAGAACTTTGTTTTGGTGGTGTTAACAACATGATTTTTTATGATCCAATTCTGTTAAAAGCATTAAAATGGATGAACATGCCTATAGCTTCAGCACACATAATGTGTGACTTCTAGGAATGAAAGTTCTTTGCAGCCTCTTCCATATCACATGTTCTGACACTGTGAAGGCTTTCGGCTTGCTGTGGGTTAGCTTTGTGCAACTATTTAAGAGTAATTTTAAAATGTGATCTATAAATCATCCTGATTAAGTTCTAGTGATCGCATTTTCAAGGTGTTTGTGTGGGTGTTGTGGTGTGATTGTGAGTTCTGTGATAACAGTAGATATGGGAGCACAGGAATATGGCATTTCATGTGTACTTGTCTCATTGGTACATACATTTCTGTGAAAACAAATGTATGCGACTCAAAATTAGGACTCAGAATTTGAAATTAATCTTACACAAATGGCAAGAATAATTCCTAAACTGAGTGGATTTTACCTGAACAAGTTTCTGGCATGGATAAAAAAGAAGGTCCGTGTCACTTTGCTTTCAGTCTATGTAGCCTGCTGTTTCAGTGATCTGTGAGAATCTTATTGAAGGGAAATGAGCGATACGCTTTACTCATAATTACCATAAAAAGGGTTAATGTAGAATGTAGAGGTGACTAGATATGTTATTTTATTACAATAATAGACTTACTGAGGAAGAACTCTTTTATGGCACATTCCATTATTGCTGTTTCAAACCCATAATTTGAAGATTACTGCTCAGAAACCCAGACAGAAGTGATTTTACAATCATCAGCCCATTAAAGGTTTAAGAATTGTCTGGCTAGATTAGAAAGAACTTAGTTGTGGAAAATGTTGTGTGATTTATTATGCTCCTTAAAAAGTGCACGGCCACGTGCTGGTAGGGCTGGGTGAGCGGGCAGAAGGGCCACAGGTCCTCCCATGCTGCGTGCGGGGCCTCCTCACCTCCCAGCAAACCTGGTTTGCATTGATCTGCTTAATATTTCTGCATCTTTAGCATAGTAGGCGTATTTGTTTTAACATTCAGTTCTCTCATCCCAAGTAGACAAGACGTGGTACTATTGATCCTCGGGCCAGTCCTCCATTAGGCATCCATTAAGATCCAGAGTGATAGACAAATGTGAATTACAATTACAATAATTCCATCAAAGAGCTGCTGAGATAAAGCACAAGTCTGTAGCTCAGCGAGGATAAGGATCAGCCGAACCCCCGAGATATTGCTGCAGCCACACTTTATATTGCTGAAATAAAAAGGTCTAAAGCAATATCTCAGTGTGCCAAGAGACGTCCTTTGGTGAACTCTGGTGCTTTCAGGCATTAAGCCCTCAGCCCTCTCTTTCACCACTCTGCCAGAGTTCTTCACTATCAAATAAGAATCAGCAAAAGGGAACCTGAGTCCGTGCTTTGACTTTAATGCGCTCTCTGCAGCCAACGCGATGCGCTTCCCAGACTCCAGGATGGAGCTGTCACCACCAATGCCCTGAAGTAGTTTCTGTCTGGCCCAGTGATTTCCCATTCTCTGCCGCCTTCCTTCTTTTCCTTATCTGGTGTTTCCTTTCCCATTTTTTAATTTAGTCTTTTTCTTTCTTTCCCTGGCCAAAAATTTCTGCTGAGTGGATTAATTTTAAGCATGATACAGTGCCATGAGAGAAGCTCTGTGGAGCGGTTTTATTGTAGACAAGTTCAAAAGTATTTGTTTAACTGAGATATGTGTTTAAAATTGCACTCGTGAGCTTACGGGCAAATGAAAACCAGAGTTCCAATTAATAATTTTAAACTGTATGGCACACCAGGCAAATTAAATATGCTTTTCTCTCCTTCCACAACACCAGATGTTTAGGTTTGTGCAGCTGTTACCATAGGTGAGGCATGCACAGCAACAAATGCCTGAGATGTTCACTGAGAGCACAGCTACGTCCCAGTGTCCCGCTCCCTCTCACAGTGCCTGTTGCTTTTTGTGTTCCTCCTCAGCCTGCTGTGCTTCTGATACACCTGCTGCCATGGCCCATGATGCCTGCTGGGCAAGAGGCAGTCACGTACCTGCGTCGGTGCTGCTGTGACCCTACGGCTCCTGCACTGCCAGAGGCTCCTTCAGGCACCGCCAGTCCAGGTAGGCCTTAACGTTGAACGGGCAGCCCCTAAGGATGAGTTTCACTTAGAAACTGCATTCTTGTAGTGGGAAACTGAGTACAATAATGGATGTTATTGATTGGTCTGTGATGTTGTCCATACCGATCGGTATTTAATATTGATTGGAGAGTCTCTGCTGTAGACGGTATCCCCACAGACACATCTGCTGTCTCTTGTGTCATCCTTACATTCTGTAACTATGCCATTTTTTTAAAGCACGTAGGGAAATGTCACTGTGAGCACAGTGACCCTCCTGTAGGCCTTCACCTGGCAGGTGACAAGGTGCCTGGCGGCAGGGCCTTCATTGGAGCAGGGCAGGGATGGTGCTGCCTGCGAGGTGCAGACGCATGGCCGAGCCCTGAGGGAGAACCTCTTTGTGGAGCGAGGAGCTGTTAGTGAGGCACTTCGGGAATAAGGGGAGGGCAAGGAATGTTTCAGGTGGAGTTGGTACATTGCAGGAAGTTCTTCCATCTTTCCTTAGGTTTATCTCCTGAAGTTCCCGGCTCACTTTGTTCTATTGCTGCTCGGTGTAAACCTCTGCGGTGGCTTTGTCCCATGGCACTGTGCAGCGCTTAGCAGTGCCGCGCCGGGAGCAGCCCGCACTGTGACTGGGGGATGCCGCCGTCCCGCCGCGGGGAGCTGCGAGCACCGGCACGGAGACTCCGGGAGAGTTCCCCGGGCACGGCCGCTGCCGCCCCCCCGCCCCGTTTCAAAACCCTACCCCGTTTCCTTCGGGCGAACCGCGGCAGAGGCAAATCCGGCACCGCTCTCTTACGCCCCGGCTGCAGCCCCCAGCCCCATCCTCAGGGGGAGGTCGGCCGGGCACCGCGGGGCAGCTTCCCCCGGCAGGGGGGGTCGGAGGGCAAGGCGGCGCCGGACGCGGCCTCCCGCCACGGCCCGTGGGCTCCTCGCAGCCCGCCCGGCGGAGGGACGCCGCGGGGCCCGGGGTTCGCGATGGCCGCGCGGCGGAGCGGGCCGCGCCTGACAGGAAGCCGCCCGCCCGGCGCCGCGCGGGAGGGCCCGGCCCTCGCCTTCCCTTCCGCCGCGGGCTGCGCTCCGCCTGCCGGCGGCCCCCAGGTGTGCGCGGAGCGGGGCGGCGCTCCCTTCGTCCTCCGGCCCGAGCGCCGCAGCCGCGCGGCGGGGCCGTCACGTGGGGCGGCGGCGGTGGAGCAGCGGCGCTGCGCTCCGTTTTCCTCCACCTGCCCCGGAGCGGCGAGCGCGGGCCCGGCCATGGGGCTGCGGCGGGAGGCGGCTGCCCCGCCGCCGGCCGCCCGGGCTGCGGGGGCCGGCGGGCGGGCGTAGAAGCGAGCGCTTCCCCCCTTTGCCGAAGGGCAGGTGGCGGCGACCCGCCATGGAGAAGGCGGCGGCGGCGGCGGAGCTCCGGCAGGGCGCGCTGGTGCCGCTCACGGCCATCTGCCTGGGTGAGTGCCGGCGGCCGCTCCCCGCGGGGCACGTCCGGGCACGGAGCCGGGATGCGGGCACCTGCGGAGGCCTCCGCGGCACGGCGGGCTCGGGGCCGCGTTGCGGGCGCTTTGGGGGCAGCCGGGCCGGCGGGGCTGTGCGGGCTGAGCCGCGTTCCGTCCGGGTCGCGCGTCTCGCTCCTGGGTTGAGTCTAGTACGGTGACCCCATGCGGAGCTTTAAAAAAAGAAAGTTTGGACGGCAGCGATGCCCCTGCGGAGTTGAACCGCGACACCGCCCGTCGCCGCTGTGAGCGGCCGGGGGGGAACGCGTTCCCCGATGCTCCGCTCTCCTCCCGCTGCAGGTGCCGGGTTGTGGCGGCACGGAGGCGCGTCCTCTGCCGATAGCGGGCAGCCCTTTTTCTGGGGGAAGGCACTTTTCCTTGGGGCTTTGTGCTGCCCTGTGCCCGCAGCCGGCGGCCCGGCGGTTGGGGTTACCGGCCCTTGCCTGTCCCAGGGGCCTGTGCTGGGCTGATCCCAGCTCTTTCGAGGGCTCTGAGTGCTGTCTGATAAACGTACTGCCCACGGAACTGTGTGAAACCCTCTGCTGCTTGCTGATAAAGCGGGTTTGTGTTTGGTAATGCCGAGTGATAGGCAGCATCAGTTACATAAACTGTCAGAAGTGGCCATACTGCTTATTCTCTTTCTGTGGAAGTTTTTAATGTCAGCGCTTGCCCAGGAAAGTGTGGAAAGTTAAAGACTGCTCTGGTGACTAAAGACATCTCTGTGTTAACTATGAAATACAGTGCATAAAGCCCTGTAAGCTTCAGAACAGCTGAAACATCTCTGCCTGCTGCCGCTGCTGTATTGCAGAGACATAAAGGGCTGCCAGAAGTGTGTGCAGCATGAGGGCAGAGCCTGCTGGACTCTTGAGTCTAAAATATAAATTCCAGCCATTTGTTTTTCTTGGGGCCTGGTCAGAGCTTTGTGAAAACTTCTGTTATTTAATAAAAATAGCATAGTTGTTCTAAAAGTGACTAATACTATCATTGAAGATCATGTGAGTTCCAGAGTCCAAGCGAGAGCACTTTGTGTCCTTCTCTGGAGGTAGCATGAGGTCGGAAGTTTGGTAGATCTCTGCAGTGCTTTGTGCCTGTCCCTTGCACAGTAGTGAAAGTTAACAAGCAGGGGAGGGGGGAAGCTTATCACTTGTTGTGCAGTGAAGACCCCACAAGAGCACTGTGCTTTAGCTGTTATTGTGTGTTACTTCCTGCCTGCCTGGCCTTTCGGTCTATCGTTGCTTTCAGTTCCTGTTTCTCACTTCTCCAGTCCTTCTCCGCTTTTACTTTTTGTTCTCCTGGGGCTGTTTGTGGGGTTTGGTGTCTCTGTAGACACACTGCTGCCGCCTGTGGCTGTTTGACTTCAGCTGTGAGCCGCAGTGTGGAGCTGCTTTGTGGCAGCTGTTCTTGGTGAGGCTGTTTCATTACTTGTTCCTTAGAAATGCTGGAGAATGCAGAAAGTGGATGAATAACCAGAATAGCAGGGCTGGTGTCTCTCCTGGGAGTGCATCAGAGCTGGTTGTAGTGCTCTGATCTGAGGGCCTGAGTGGGAGTGGGGAACAGTGAGGGACCATGTTGAGGAAAGCATCTGATGTGAGGCAGTTCTGAAGAACTGTTCTCAACTACTGGCTGCTTGTTATGGAGCAACTTGGAAATAAGAGAGAGCTGCAGTACCAGCCAGTAGGTTTGTGTAGGGAGGGCTCTGTTTGCCAGGTGTGTGGAGCTGCCCATCACTGTCTGCCTGGCTGTGCTCAGGGCTGCTGGCTGAGCTGTCACATGGAGCTGGGAGCTCTGTGTGCTGCTTCTTCCCTCTAGCCCTGTCCTGCTGCAAGTTCCTCCTGAAGGACCCCTCTCAAGAACCTCTGCTTGGAGCTTGTTCTGTCATGTTGGGAAAACTCAGGCAGAACATGTGCAGAAAGGCAGTGGTTAGGATGATACTCTGCCTATTGTTAGACAGAGTACATTCACGTACTTAGGAGCAAAATATTTTAATGTTCATAACATCTGTCAATTTGTGACTTAATTGCTGGCTGATGTCTTCTCAGTCTGTGTGACTGAATTACTATGGTTACAGGAACAGCGGTGCCACATGGGGGAACTTTGTGTCACAGCGTTGCTGTGGGCCAGGACCTGTCGTGCAGCTCAGGTGTGGAGCTGCCCCTGGCACAGTGTGGTTACACAGTGCCTTGGCCTGGTTGTGTAATAAATGCTGCTGTGCGTTAATTATGTAATAAAATCAGCACTATTAACATCCCTTGAACATAGTATTGATACTTTTGAGTGCAAATGAGTAGCTCGAGCCTGTTTGTTCTGAAGCCACAGCTGTTCCTCAGCTGCTCTCCTTCCCTTGCACTGTTCCACAGTTTCTTTCCCTTGTGCTGGTCTGTCAGGCCAGAAGGTGGTTGGAGCCAGGGTTGTTGTCCTGCGATGTTTTAACGGTGCTAAGACAAAAGGGCCTGTAGTCAGCATGCCTTCATGATACAGAAATAGTGCTAATTGTCAGTGGCTTCCAGTCACTGCTGGGAGCACAGACAGTTCCTCTTCCATTGTTCATTTTTTAATGATGTTTTTTTTCTAAACACTTGCTGCAGATTGGCTATAGAAAGATTTTGGATTTAACACAAGCAAAATTAAGCCAACAGGGTGCCTGGCTGGGGTGTTGTGAATTAAGTGTTGGTAACCTTTTAAACCTTTCTAACTTGCTTTAGTGTTTGTCATGTTATTAGTAAGCTGTAGGTTACAGAACACTGCTAAGATGAGAGCAGTTAGTGAAATGCAGTGTAATCACCAGAAAAGGGCTTGAAGAATCTGCAAGGAAACTCCAGTGGAAGTGTGTGCTACACTGAGCTCTGCAGTAACAACAGCACAGGAAAAGATGTTGGTGATGGCCCGTCTTATCAGATCTTTCTAACAGTGTATTCTCTGAGAGGAGACTTCTGAGAAAGTGGGGAGCATCTAAAGACCCACCTGGAAGTCAAATGTGATCTGCAGGCACCCTACAAGTCTCATCTTGCTTTGATGTCACTAATAGGCTTTTTTAAAAACTTCATAGCTGTTGATTAGCCAAGTTAACTGTGTTTGCTTTTGCAACTTGTTTTCAAGGTGACATTTACCTGATAGGAACAAACTGCTTTATTCAGCGAGGATACATTTCAAGATAACCTTATAAATTATTTTACAACATTTGAGCTGTTAAAGTGACCAGCTGTGATTATGGATGTTTTAGTGTGATTGTTTTTCTGTCTTCCCCAATTCAAAAAAAAAAAAATCCCGCAAAAGACAACTGAGTTGTTGTTTCTCTTGTTAGCATATTTGATTGATGCTGAACTGATATTGTTTGTTGAAAGTTGAGAGTTGATTCATGTGAATTCTCAGTGGAGATAAATAGAATTCTTACTGGAAGACTGTAATACCTTTATATAAACATGGCAGCAAACACTTAGAAATGGCAGACTATGAACTGCCTCACTGTGCCACTGGAACCTATGGTAACATTTTTTCTTTCTATCTTTACAGTGAATCTCTTTCTGACTGGGAAAATAGAAAGTGCTGTTACCTCACTAGGTAAGATACACTTATTTATATTTATTGTTGTTTTGAAGTTGTTACTGTTCTTTTACTGTTTGAAGACTTGTTTAAGCAAAGCAGCATGACCTTTGTTTGAGAAAGGGTAGCAGTGACATTTTAGGAAGCTTAGAACTTTCAAATCTTGCTGGAATGGTTATTGGACTCCGTCAGTGTCTCTGTGTTGGAAAAAAATCTTAAGCTTGAGGCCAAGGTCACAGTATGTACTGATATGTTTGGGGGAAAATCTGTGTTTAGGAGATGTGCCTGGGAACATCAAGCTGGGGGCAGAGGCCCATTCCCAGAGGAGCTAAAACTGGAATGTTAAGAACATCTTTTGATTCTTAGAGTGGAAATGCAATCAGAGTCCTGGCACTTAGTGTAATTTCCTTCTCTGTAGTAGTACTGTGGCTTACTGACGTTACTGGAGGAGTATAATCAGAGTCCTCTTAGTGATAAGGGCACTCTTGTGCCTTTCAATCCACAGTCACGTTGGTAGGCATACTTTAAGCCTAAAGAGGCTACAACTTAAATAAAACATAATAACCAAATATGGGATGCAGGAGAAATGGAAATGAGAAAACACAAAAATAATTCTAAGGCAGTCGCTTGATTAATGTGAGAGTCTGAGTATTCAAATCGACATGGAGTTTTGAGAGAAGATTTAAATTGGGAAAGGATAGTAATTGACTTCCTTAAGCTTATTTCAGGGTAGCTTGGATGCACCACATGGGGTGTGTGTTGTTTGCAATACTATATTTCCATTCTTCTATTAGAAAAAGACCAGAATGTGATCTGTGTCTTGATCTGTTCTGCCTGGATTGTTCTTAGCTTCTGATGGAGTTTGGCATCCCCTGCCTGTATGGTATTTAAGTTTACAAAGTGTAACTTGAGTAGTTATACAGTCTAGATTGCTGCTACTTCAGCCTCAAATAAGTAACACTTCTTCCTGCTGGCTCTGCTCTTTTCTAAAGCTGTCCTTTTGCTAGAAACAGGGTTGTAACATTTCACTTTTATTCTTTCGAGCATTCGGAAAACCTTGTAATACTGTAGCCTTCATGATTTCTTGCTCTGATACAGCTTTGAGTTACTCCGATTGCTGACATAGTAACTGGAGCAGTGTGAAAAATGATCATAAAAGATCATTGCTATAATGCAGTTCATATCTTACTTGTTTTCCTGTGTGCTGGAAGATAACAGGTGAGGGTAGTGCAATTGCAAGGCAGATAACTCTGCTGAGAACCCTCTTGAAGGAGGTGTTCCTTAGCAGCCATAATAAAAGTGGAGAGGGGCAGTTGCTGTCCCAAACGTATCCTTACGAAGCACCTATTAGAGACAGATCTTTACAGAAAGGTGTAGTGGGGTTTCTCTTCAGAAAGCTCGCAGTGGCAGAAATAAAAATTTCTGGAGATCACAGGTCAAGCCACCTTCTTAGCTGTATTCGTACACTTCAAGCCATCAAAGCTGTCTCTGCTGAAAGGGAGAAGTTCTCCCACCATGTGCTCTTCCCCTGCCTCAGTCAAGCAGGTTCTGCTTCTTGGTCCCACAGAATGCTCAGGTTCTGCAGGGTCAGTGAGCTGTGTGTGTGCTGGTGCTGGGGGAGCAGCAGCTGGCTGTGGGATGGATAAAACCAGGGAGAGCCTTCAGACTACAGGCATGAGGGGTCTGTGCTAAGCAGTGTGTGAGAGCACTCCTTGAGGGAGCAGTTAGAGAACTGAGGAGAGAGTGTTCTGCCAGCCCTGAGGTAACTGTTAAGAAGGCATATTTTGCTAAACATGAAGTCTTGAGAGAAAGCTCCTTGTGGCTTCTCTTAGTCTGGAGCAGATGGTTGAGGTGTACTCCCTGTTACAGAAGGGTGCAAAGATGCAGGGTTGATCTTCTGCTGGGATCATCTAAAAATTTCATAGAATAGAGTCATGAATGTTGGAAAAGGCCACGATCCAACCAGCAGTCCATCCCTCCATGCCCACTAACCCGTGTCTGTCCATGCTGCACCTGTCCTTTTCTTTAACACCTCCAGGATGGTGACTCCACCACTTCCCTTGTCTCTGCTCTCACCCTATTTATTCCTGCACAGCTTAGTAACCCCAAAACAAGCTGTGCTGTCCTCTGGTGAAGTGTGGTGTTTGTTGTAGTTCCTCTTGCAAAGAATAGGACTAGTACCTTCTGTGTAATGTTTTGGAAAATTTCTTGGAAGTTTTTAGTAGCAAGAATTAGTGGCGTATTTAACTGGAGGGAGAAATTTACTGCTGTTTGCAGTATAAGAAATCCATTTGATCATTACTGAAAGAGCCTCATATTAAGATTTTTCATCTTACTGTGGGATCATAAGAGTGGTTTGGGTTGGAAGGGACCCCAAAGATCACCAAATTCCAACCCCTCTGCCACAGGCAGGGCCACCAACCTCCAGTTCTGGTACTAGACCAGGTTGCCAGGGCCCCATCCTAGCTGATCTTGAACACCTCCAGGGATGGGACGTCCACAGCCTTTCTGAGCAGCCTGTTCCAGCACCTCACTACTCTCTCTGTGAAGAACTTCCTCCTGACATCCAATCTAAACCTTCCCTCCTCGAGCTTAAAGCCATTCCCCCTTGTATCACTGTCTACCCAAGTAAAAAGCTGATTCCCTCCTGTTTATAATGCCTTTTTAAATACTGGAAGGCTGCAGTGATGTGTCCTTGCTGCCTTCTCTCCTCCAGGCTGAAAAACCCAGCTCCCTCATCCTTCTTGATAAAAACTCTAAATTCAAACCACTTCTGACATTGAAATGATACTTTAAAAAAAAAAAATCTATAAAAGATTAATTGTTGTTTATCTTCAGAATTTGTTAAACAACAACAAAAAATATCACCTCGGTAATATTTTGTTGGGTTGGTTGGCTTGTCCAGGGATTGATATTCTCTTGCTTTTTAATGAACAGACATCCAGAATGTGGAAAATGTAAGCTGTTTTGGGTGTTTTGTAAATTGAGTTTTCACTTTGTTTCTGTGTTTGTGTGTAAAAGCACAAACAGTTGCTGCAGAAAAGTTGTCACTATTCTTCTCATGCACTGTTGCTTATAAGACCTTCTTCATCCAGAAGCATGCCTTGCTATTTAGAGACTTCCCTTTTCCTTTAGGATGTTTTGGCAATTTGAGAAGGCTTGTATTTCCTTAAGGTTGATACTCAGTGTTGTGCTGAAGCCCAGCTTAGTATCACAGCACTGCATGAGGGTTTGTGGTTCTGCAAAATTCACACAGGAACTAGGAAGGGAATTGAGGCCCCTTTGTCAGCACTGAAACCCCAACAGTATGGTATGGCAGTGTGCCCTCGTGGTTTTTCTGTTTAGTGTGGGTTTTTCTTTCAAAATGAAGTTGTCATTTATGCAGGTGAAAGAACAGCTGCTCAGAAGCAGTGATTGAAGACTTCACCTTCATTGCTACGCAGCAGTCAGTGCACAGGGGAAGACAATCATTAGGAAGGAGATCTGTTGGTCAATTGCAAGTGCCATAGTAATGAGCACTGACAAGAAATGAAGGGTGTCTAAAGCACCTGGCAATAAGAGTGAGGTTTGGGTAGACAAGATAGGAGTTTTGTGTGTGTGTCCCCTTCCAGTTTTCCCCCATGGGCTCAGGGGGTTATGCACATACCCTTAAAATAGTGTACATATGTTTTGGCAATGGTAATAAGGTTAGCAGCCTGTTAGTTGAGCAGTCCCTGTAAGAGTGATTAATTGCAAGAGAAAAATTAATTCTCCTTTTAATTCTGAATGAGGTGAGTCTGAAATGTTTGTTTTATGGCAGGAGTGTAGACTGCTGCGGGGTATTGAGAAACAATGGCCATGGCCAACTGGGCTGCCATAAGTAGCATTTAGCACAGCCCTTACCTCAGATTTTCACAGCAACCATCATTCTGCTAAAATCAAAAATCTTTTTCCTTTGTCCGTTCTTGTTCCTTGTCCCATGTTTGTGGCAGATGTGCAGTGTTAATAAGGAAAGGTGTTTCTCACTGAGAAACTTGTCACATTGTATCACGTTCACCGCTAAGACTTGGGAAACTTGCTGGAAAAGAAAACCTGCTAGTGACGTTACTTCAGAAATCAGGGAGGTGTCACATAGCCTTTGGTCAGGTTTTTGTAAATATTTCCTAGAGCTCAGGTGAAAGTATTGGGGAAATTCTCTGCTAAACTGCAGCAATGAATGTGAGTGAAGGTGCTTGTAGGGATTCAGCAGTGTGTCACTGGGACTCCTCAGAACATGAGCTCTAACCAGCTTTGTGTGAGAGCTGGTTTTGCTCTCTGTGCTGCTGTTTTTATTGTCAACACAGCATATTAATCCAGAGCAAAAGTTGGTACAAGGGGAACAGAAACCTTTGCAAGGCTCTGCAGAAAGCCTCTGGATAGTGCTGCGTGCTGTGTTTGTTCTGTGTGCACATTGTTTCCCTCCCGTTGAGAAGTTTCAGTAACTCGGCGGTAGGACGTGCACTTCCCAGTTCCTCTTGCACTGCTGCTCGCTCTGTGTCCTCCCTTGCTGCTGTGGGATGTGTGTGCAGTGATAGGTGTGTGGAGGGGCACATCTCAAGGCCTGGGTAGGCTGCTTTGGTGTGTGTAATGAAACATCTTGAGAGCCCAAGCTGACAAGTACTGCGGTCTTACATTTGCTTTCTTGTTTCTGTAGCTGTCAGTGTCCAGTGTGGAGCCTCTCTGTTTTTAGACATGTGCTAACAAAGGTTTTCTTGTATTTTTATAACCACTTCACTGCAAAATATTTGCTAGGAAAATAGATGTTTACTTGTGTTTATGTGTTTGGGAAGTTTTTGTGCTCTTTGAAACTAGTAGGAATTGCATACATGTATTTCAGTGAAACGCCCTGTTTGGAGGGTAAAAATAATAGCTCTTTCTGTTTTGCCTCAGGTAAGTTGCTCACCTCGTGCTTTGTATTCACATGGCTCTCGCATTGTGGCTCTCGCTTGAGAAATGCTTGCTGTGGGCAAATGGCTGAGCTCCAGCACTGGCTTTCCAGAGGATGCTGCAGGCCGGGCTCTGAGGGCAGCCCTGCAGTGCCTGCATCTGTGTGGCTTTGCTGGGACCTTGCCCATCCTTGTGCAGCTGGTGCTGTCCTGGCTCTGAACCCAAAATGATGCATTTGTGCCTACGTGCAAGCAGTGCTGCAAGTCTTTGATGTACATCAGAGTATACTTACCTTAAAGTGTAGACATCCTTTTTTTTTTTTTTTTTCCCTTCATTATAAGCTGGGAAGAATGAAACGTGTAAAAATGGGAACATTCAGCTGTAATCCAGAAGGCGTGCTCCAGATAGTCAGCTGATTTAGAAATAATTTTAAATATATATTTGGAGAGTGTTCAGAACAGCTTTTGCATTACAGAGAATTTCCTCTCTTGTAGTCTGCTGAGAGTACATCTTCCCAGCAGAACAGCTTTCCCACTTGTCCTTGGAGCAGCTCACTGCCATTTTTGAATTGCTTAATTACAAATTATAACTATCTGATGCAGCTTTGATTGGCCTGCAGCTTTCCATAGGAAGCTCTGAAAAGACTTTGAAAATACTGAGCTTTCCCTTTCTGCAAAATTTCAATCTGTTAGAGTTCAGGAGGAATTTAAAGTACTCAGGAATTTTCAGTGAAAACATTTGACATCGAGGTCCAGTTAACTTTTTGTCTTCTTTTGTTGGTTTAACCATGACACTCTTCAGGTCTGTCATCCGGTTAGAAGGAACGTATCCAGGAACAGGTTATAGCAAAATGGGCTTCTAGGTGCTTTGCACTGAATATGGATCTTTTCCAGTTGGTGAGAGTCACAGCCAGCTTTGGGCAGCTGGTAAAGAGGATTTCTGCATTACATCCTCTCTTGCAGATCTGTGCCGTGATATTGATTGTAGCCTTCGGTAAATTCATACAAGGTTATTGATTGATCCTGCATTGAAATGCAGGTTATGCTTACCTGCAGTTCAAGTGGGTGCCTTAATTAAAAACTGGGCGGGGAAGAAAGCAATAAGAGGATGAAACTGTTGACTCCCATCTGTCTGCAACCCCCAGAAATTGATGAAAGCTCTTGTAGCTAACGTGAGTTGTTGATTAGGTGAAGCATTAACAATATTTTTTCCCTCTTATTAACAGTTGCTTGCAGTGGAGAACTCGAACAGCACACAGAGAGACGGGGCGTCATCTACAGCCCTTCCTGGCCACGAAACTATCCTCCAGCAGTAAACTGCAGCTGGTACATTCAAGGAGATCGTGGAGACATGATAACAATTAGGTATGGTTTGTGATATTCTGTGGGGATAATTGGTTGCTTTGCTGAAATGAAGCTGTATGTTTCGATCTGATGTAACAATGTTGAACTGTTTGCCAGAGCTACCAAGTGGCTGAATAGATGGACAGCAAACTTGGTCATACTGGAGCATGGGTTGCAGGTTGGGCACCTCCATTTTAGAAATGTTCTGCTAGCTTGTTTCTGTAAGTTACCTCTGACATCTGTTTATATTCAAGTCATTTGTAGTCTGTTGATATTTTTGTCTTTGTAAAACCTGTGAGATTTCATCTACCTCTGATAGATGACGAGGTGGGAAGCAGTGATATATTTACTCAAATTAAATAGTTTCCTTTCTGTTTATTGCCTATAAGTAGGAATAGATGAATGCTATAGAACATGGAGCAGCCTCAGTGTAAATTTGATTAATTTCTCTTGAATAATTGCAGTATCCTTCTCAAACCAGGAACTGCTTGTTTAAAAAAAGAAAAAAGCAAACCTGGGAAAGGTTTTTTGTTTGTTTTTTCTTTAGTGCTTTTTTTTTTTATTTGATGCCATCTGCTCATTCTTTGCTCAGCTGCTTAAAAGGACTACAAACCTCTTCAGCTGCAGATGCTCAGCAATTAAAAACAAATCTGCCACAGATGGAATAATAGAAGGGCTCCACCATTCCTAGTTCAAAATAGGATCTACTCATCAAACATAAGGAAGTAGATACCTGCCAACATTTAAGCACCATAAATAGAAACATGCTTTTCAACCCCGTTAAATTGTATTGGACTTGCAGAGTTTATTTCAAAGCAGAGATTGTTGGAAGCTCTGAGAAAGCGTATAAATGAGAGAGAGGACTTGGCTCTGGAGAATAGTGCTGCAGTTTATGCTCTGAAAAGTCTCAGAGCTCCTAGTTAGAATTAGGATCTCTTTAGCAAGTGTGAATTTAACAGAGGGTAAAGAATTGACGGAAAGTGAGATGAGGAAACCAGTAATAATGTGTACACAGCTTGAATGTGTGCGTTAGCAATAGTTTTGAAAGATTTCTTTCTGATGAGTTTGTTTTCTGCCGCTGGATACAAAGCCATATCCTGCCCTCCTCTGCACATGTGAACAATGGGAGCTGTGTGTTTACATCCTAGGGAGTAGTTTGCCTTGTGGGTAGCAGACGTGTTGTAGTGCTACGTTTCTGACTATAAATGTCCTTGAAATGATTCACTCCAGTGTAGGAAATACAGAATGTTACAGCATCAGAGGATTTCTTTAGAATATTGTAGCAATCTTAATGCCAAAGATGTAAAAGCAGCAGCTGACTTTGCCTATGTCATGCCAGCCTAGGAAACTGGAAAACAGGGCTCAAATAAAAACATTTTTCTTCTTAACAGTGGGGAATGCTTCTTGTCATAGCTGTGTGCTGACGGGGGCATAGAAAATATTCCAAAGAAAATAAAAAATAATTCTTAGGGTGAGATCTAGTTTTTAACAGGTTCACAAAACAAAAGATACCACCTTCTTTGTGTTATGTCATACCGAAAACATTTGCCTTGATCTTGGATTCTCATTGATGGTACGACAGCGATGTTATATAAGTAGCATATCTGGGATACAGCAGGAGTCACTGAAGGATAAACTGCAACTGAAAGTGGTTTTGATTTCTAAAACATGCAGTCAGTGGTCATTTTTTTAATAAGCTCATTATTCAGCAGCTTTTAATAGAGCAGTACGCAGATCCACACGTGGATGTTGCGTGCAGTCTCCTGTGGATGTGTCCTTTAGAAGCTTGGTTTTGGCATCTACCTTTCATGGTTGTGTTGATTGTCTCATATCCTCACGTCTCCACACTTACTGTTTTGCTCTGTAGTTTACTTTTTAGAAATCCCTGGGAGAATCTTCACAAGAATGAGAAGTATGTTTTTCTTGCTTATTAGTTCTGCACGTTTCCATCCTTTCTTTCAAGTTTTTATTTCTGATAGGATCGTGCTGTTGAGACACATGGGAACTGTGCTGGGAACACATGTAGCCACTGTTTTCCAGGATTACGTTGTGTCACTTGATATTCAGATAATTAGTAAGTTATTGTTTCGGAAACTTTTTTTTTTTTTGTCTGAATTCCTCTCTGTTTAGGTCTTATTTTCATAGAAGACCACGTGTAAGTCCTGTAATAGGGATGTCATACCCTTTAACTGCTTTTTTGCACCATCCTTAACAGGGTGTATTTGTTTGTTTCCACCAATCTGATGAAAATATCTTTTTTTTTTTTTTTTTTTTAAAGATTCTTTATCAGTTGCTGTTATCTGATTGTTGGCAATTGGCCCTGATGTGGGGACAGTATGAATAATTGCATTTTATTATAGGAATTAATGAGACTGAGAGTAAAATGTTCTCCATGATCAGAATTCAAGATACGAGCGTTGAGAAATTATTTCCGTAGTGACCTTCTCAAGTTCTGTATTAACTGGGGAGGCCTCGCCAGCTTTCACTTCAGTGAAAAAAAATGCTAAGGTGCCAGCTGAGATTGAGATTTTGAGTAAAGCCGAGGCGTGTTTGTGTCAAGACTTTCTGGCATGTATTTATGGACAAATTCAGGGGACCGTTTGATACTGTATTTGCTGAACATGGTGATTCACAATTTGACATTAATTGGAAAAACTTATAATAGCCATGTATTTAATTAAGTTTCTTGTGCTTTTTAAAACCTGCCATATCTCCTGCCTAAGGTTGCAGGGTTGGTGCTTGGAAGTGGGGAGTAGAATAGAGCTTTCCTGACTTCAGGTCCTTGTGCTCCAGTGGGTAAACAAAAGCTTTTAATGAGCCAATTCAGTCATCAGTTGTTTGCAGTCTGCACTTGCTGTGAGAGGCTGGCAAATAGAAGTAACTTCTCTTGCTTAATTGGCCTCTCTGATTTATTTTGGGACTGTACTCTCCTAATTTACCCATGATATTTATTCTCCGAATTTAATGACTTTGGAGGGCCAAGTTGGACATTTTTTAAATTCTTACTTTCATTCAGGTTTTACAACTGCTGGGTCTGAAGCATTTAACCATTCATGTTCATATTCATGGTCATCCCATGTTTATCTTTTTACAGTTAAGAATGCTTTTCCCAGCTTTAATCTGTATTTGCTTGTGCTTCAACTACATAGAGGTTGTAAGGAATTCCCCACATTATTTATCCAAGTACTTTTTTTTTTTCCTAGTAGCTACTGCTCTCTGGTGCAGATGCCAAAAATCTCTGCTATGGATTAGTTTTGTGGGTAGTCTGTTTTTTATCTTAGTTTCAGAGTATAAATGAGTATTTATGGCAAGTTGGTTTAGTGAAGTTCTATCCAGAAGTTCACAAACACTTAACAGTTAATAGGTGAATGTTGTTGTAAGTTACTGTTGTTTCATTTGAGTAATGTTACAAGCTAGATCTGATCACAACCTGTCCTGTAATTCCTTGCAAGTTCCCAGAGTCCTGCTCGGTGTGGGAGGTAACCTGTTTCCAGTAACATACCTTCAAAGAAAAATGAGATGATTTTACCTTTTCTTTCTGCAGTATTCCATAGAAGCAGACTGTGCCAGTGGGAATTTGTCCATTCCCACTGAATTGTTCTGAACTTGGGATTTGAATGCTCCCAGTGCCTGATAGACTATTATTGTACTTCTGTATGCTATTACTGTTATTATTTTAAAAGGAATTAGCAGCAGAAGGGATGTTCTCCCTTACTTACACTCTATACCATCAATCACTCAGCTGCTGGGCTGATCCTTCTGGCACAAAAAGTTGTATTCCTGTTTGAGGAAGTTCAAGTGAATGAGCAAATGTCCCCATGCTCTATTTTGTGGGTAGCAGAATTAAATTATTCTTCAGAAGACTACAACAGCAACACTAGATCTAATTACAGGTGATGAAAGAAGTGAAGCAGCAGAAGTTGAATGCCCTATTCAGAACTCCTAGGTTAAATAAATCAGTAGGCTACTTAATGTCAGATCAATGTGGCAGAAGCTTTTTGCACAAAACCTCATTGCAAATGGATTATGTGAAAACCAGTTTTCTGTATTTCTACACGCATATGTATGCATATGTGTTGTTTCATATTTTGTTGTAAATTTTTTTTGTTTGAGATTGACTGACAGTCCACTCAAATATATGATATTTTTGGTCTTAAGTGAAGTCACTATCAATATAGATGGGACAAAATTTGCTTCCATTGATAACAGTGTAATGTAAAAGGGTGCTTGTGGAGAGTTGTTATACAGTTATTATACAGTTGTTATACAGTGTCTTAATTGAAGCAAAATGTGTTTCAGTTATACTCTGCATGAAATGGAATGTAACTGTTTTGACTTTGCTTTTGCCCTCTGAAGGAATTTTATAATTGCTGTGGCATTTACTGTATATAAAACTTCATCAAAACTAGAACACTTATATTTCAGAGAACTTGTGTTTATTCAGTGTGTTTCAAACTTTCAGCTGCCAGCATGTGGTTGAGGTGCTTCTTGCTTCTGAGAAAACAGGGAGTTTGTTCTTGACAGTGTTCTTTATCTCCCTTTACTGAATAGTGAGGCAGTTTTTTCAGTAGCTCATGCATGGCAGCGAGGCATTGTGTGCTGGTGTTCTCAGGGAGGCTGCTGAACGTGCTACCTTTTTCACATATATCCCTCCTCACCACTCGTGTGCTTGGATGGCTTTGTGCCTAACACTTGTGCTTCTGGGTGGAGAATGTGGGACTCTGTTCTGAATCTCAGATCCACAGCCAGTACTCAGGAAAATCAGTTACGTCTGTATGTTTTTGCTTTAAAAGGTGGGACTGAACTTTCTTCTTCAATCGTATCTCCTCTTTGCTCTTTATTAGCAGTATAACATTCTGAATATGCAAATAGAGGTAATTATTGATAATTATCTACAAATACAGGGTAGATTGCTCATTTGCAGAAGAGTTTGTGAACCAAGCGTGAGTGCAGTGGGGAAAATGTGTGAGCTTTGAGACTTGGCTGCAGTGCTGGGAGCTGGCAGGGTAGGAGAACAAATTGCTCAGCTCTGTAAGATTGTTCTTGGTACATCTGAAATCTCCATAGAAGTGAGTTAAAAGATGTAGTAAATGATCTCATTGTTTCACACAAGCAAGGGTTTTTCTGGTTATTTCCCTCTCCTCCACTCCCAAGTTCTGAGCTTCCATAACTTGGTTTAGTGACTGTTCCCTTTTGTTACAAATGTTGTTGGGCAAATAGTTACTTCCAATGATTACCATAGAAATTCTTTGTGACAAGAAAACTCTATAAATAATTTTCCAGGTAGATGATAGAAACTCTTTGTGGTGCCTGGTACCTAAGAAAAAAAAAGTGAAACCAATGTGGAAGCTCAGTAGTGCCGTCTCAGATCTCTCACAGCAGACTTTCCGTGGGTGCTGGCAGTTTCAGAGCTACTTCATGTAACTCCTTTTCATGCTGTAGTGCCTCTTTGTGCACTTGGTCATTAAGAAGTTTTTGTAGAACACCTGGGACAGAAATTCTTTGCCTGGTTGATACTTGAGGTTTTTTATTTTGACTTCAGATTCACTTAAGACTCCCTTGCAAAATAAGCTGTTTTCTAAAGCTTGATGAGATTGCTTACATAGCAAAGAAGTGGGTACTGTGGAAGAATTTTTCCTAGCTGGAATGATATGTGGAACATAATAGGAGAAAAAGAATTAGAAAAGAGGAGGGGGGCATATTTGTGTCCAACAAGTTGCTGATCATGATTTAATTTCCATTTTAATTTAACATCCTGGTGGCTCTTATTTTTCATTCTCTTCATGAAAACTGCAAAAAAATGTTTCAAGTCAGTACATTTGGCAGAGCTCTGGGGTGTGTGTAGGCTTGAACTGCTCTAAAATGAATTGGCTGGTTTACAAAGTTGCTGCTCTTTCCCTTCCACCTTCAAAGGGCAAGATCTGGCAGGCTTTTACAGCCTTTTGTAAGTACACCATGGTGTCAGAAAATTATCTTCCATTTATCTTTTTCAGATAGTTCTTCCTCTGTGTTTCTGAGAAGTCCTTTGTGGAAGGAGATTCCTACTTCATAGCAGCTTTTCAGTCTCTCTGACTTTTCTGTTCAGGTGTTTGTGTGGAGTATGCAGTGACTGTTACCAAGTTAATTGTGTGTAGCTGAGGTATGTAAAGAAGAACACAGTACAGTTCTAAGTGTCTTGGACAGTGTGCCCTTTCACAGTAAGCTTCTCCCTTACTGCAGATTACTGAAAGCAAATGCAATGTGTTTCATCAGAGCGTGAACAAACACCCAGTGTGGTTCTGAGCTCCAGTTTAGGGAGTATTATTCGGCTGTGTTCAGGGTTCAGCAGCTGTTGGAACACCTCTTTGCACTGGGTAAGATGCTAAAGAATAGCCTTGGCCCTGGGTCAGCACAAGAGCTGGTTGTTTGACAGTGAAAGGTTATAAGCTCGTTTGCTCTGCATTTGCATTCCCGGAAAGGGAATGTGTTATTCTTTGAACTAAATAATCATACAGTTAGAGAGACTTCATGTTCCATTTCCTTTCTTGCTGTTCTCATCTTGTCTTCTCCCTGCTTATCCCTGGCTTGAAAAACTGATTTTTGTCTTGCTTCTTTGTCCCCTTAGGGTTCTTTGTATTGCTTCCTATTGTTCTTACTCTGATACAATAGCTTCTAATTTCATGCCATCTTTTAATAGCTTCTAAGGTCGGAAAAGATTGTTGAAATCATTTTTTATGCTTCCATGTAATGTTCTTTGGTATTTTTTCTTTTACTCAGATCTGTGTTTTAGGAAGTAGTTTTGCCTACAGGCTCTGAATAAGAGATGCATTCTTTCAGATTTTGGAGCTGCTTGGCATGCTGTTTATGCCAGTGAGATGAGTGCTTTTCCAAATTGGGAGAATTTGAATGCAATGTTTATGTGTATGCAAGATACTGGAGATGTTTCATTATCTTTGAATGTGATCTCTTTATGTCAGCACTGCTTGTGCAGAAACTCAACTGCTACATTCTGTTTTTTCACTGTTTAACTGTTCCAGATAAATATCTTTTGTTACTTGTGTTTTCTTTTGTTCTTAACAGTTTTAAGAACTTTGATTTAGAAGAATCTCAGAAATGTGCAGTAGATTGGTTGATGATTGGCCCATCTTCCAAGAGAGAGGAGTACAAAGTATGCGGATCTTCCATACCTCCATCTTTCATCTCTGCAAGGGATCATGTTTGGATATTTTTTCACTCAGATGCATCAAGCTCAGGACAGTCTCAGGGATTTCGCCTTTCTTATATTAGAGGTAAAACCTTGCAATTTTGTTGGCTTTGCTTAAGCACTCTAGTAAAACTTGAAGACAGGAGTATTATTTGTTGATGAGAGTCTTGGGACCAGTCTTGGTTATTGTGTTAGCATGGTAACACTGATACTTTTTCCAGTTAGCTTCTTACTGGTTTTCTTGAAGTATACTGGCCTGACCTATTGACTTGTGACACACAGAGAGGGTAGACATTAAAATGTGACATTGGATGGTTACAAAAGTTTTGATACTGACTTTTTTCTGCTTGTTCTCTTTCACAGGAAAGATCGGCCAGGCTGCGTGCCAGTCAGATGAATTCCATTGTGCAAATGGAAAGTGTATTCCCAGTACTTGGAAATGTAATTCCATGGATGAGTGTGGGGATAACTCAGATGAGAGAAACTGCACTGTTCCTCCAACAGAGCCTCCGTCCAGCATCTGTCCCTCAGGAACATTCCAGTGCAGTGTAGCCCGCTCCACCAAGTGCTTGATGAACGAGCTGAGGTGTAATTCAGTTAAAGACTGCAGCGATGGTTCAGATGAAGATAATTGTCCTGATCTTTCCTGTGGCAAAAGGCTGGGTAATTTTTATGGATCTTTTGCTTCCCCAGACTTATTCCGTGCTGATCACAGCAAATCAGACCTTCGTTGCACATGGTATGTGGATACACAAGATAATCGACATGTTCTGTTGCAGCTTGATTTGCAGTTAGGCTACAATGACTACGTAAAGGTGTATGATGGCATTGAAGAGAGAGGTGATAAATTACTGCAAACATTTTCGTTTCACAACAATAGGCATCCGGTGAGCGTGGAGTCATCAAAGGGCCAGCTCACAGTCTCGTATCATGCTCGCTCAAAGAGCACTGGCCATGGATTCAATGCAACCTACCAGGTGAAAGGCTATTGTCTTCCTTGGGAACACCCCTGTGGAAGTGATGAGGAGTGTTTCACTGATAAGCAACATTGTGATGGCTGGTGGCACTGTCCAAATGGCAAAGATGAGGAGAACTGTCCGGCTTGCCAGAAGAATGAATATCCATGTGAAGGAAACAGTGGGCTTTGCTACTCAATACTTGACCGCTGTAATAACCAAAAGAACTGCCCAGATGGCTCAGATGAAAAAAACTGCTTTACTTGCCAGCCAGGGAATTTCCATTGTGGGACAAATCTGTGCATCTTTGAGACTTGGCGCTGTGATGGTCAAGAAGACTGCCAGGATGGAAGCGATGAGCACAACTGCCTGGTGATTGTTCCCAGGAAGGTCATCACGGCTGCTCTGATCGGGAGTCTCGTGTGTGGCCTGCTGCTGGTGATAGCGCTGGGTTGTGCATTTAAATTATATTCCCTGAGGACTAGAGAATACAGGTACACAGAAACATCTTGGTTTTATGATTCTTTAGTAACTGACTGCGTATTTCTTTGATTAAAGGAGGAAAAAAAGTGAATTGTTTAACAAAGAATTCAGAAAATACTGTGAAATATGTTAAGTAGTACTCGCTGCATTAGGCTTAGAGAAGAGTAGTTGAGATTTTCAGAAGTAGGGGAAATGTCAACTCTTCTATGATCTGTGGAAAATACACATCTCTTGTGTAGCCTGCCAGGCCTGAATCTAACAAATATCAAAACTATTTTGAGAAATTTCCCTTTTTTGCCTGTGGTTGTGCCCTTTCGGAGAGAGTCAGAAGGGGCTTCCTGGTGCCTGTCTCTTGTCATATGCACCAAGCCTGTCCATGATGTGTGCTTGTTGCAGTGCTTCATGCTGTATTTTCCAAAAATAAGTAGAACAAATTAATGCCTTTATTGATGTAAGTTGGCCTATTGGAAAATGTGCAGTTACTACGGAGTCCAAACTCAGACTGGGTTTACTGATTTGATTCACTGTTACTATTGTTCCTTTTATTAATTTTAGCATCCTGATAAGATTTTGCACAGAGCCCTGGTAAAGATTTGCCTTTTTGCTGCTAGTTTGAAGCCCTCTGCTCTGTGTCTGTGCATTAACGTGAGAGGAGGCAGGACAAACTGACTGTAACTTCTCTTCTGCTTTTTTTCCTACTGTGGTTCTGTTCCCAGAGCATTTGAGACCCAGATGACACGACTTGAGGCAGAATTTGTGCGTCGGGAAGCTCCACCTTCCTATGGGCAGCTGATTGCACAAGGACTGATCCCCCCAGTCGAAGACTTCCCTGTGTACAATGCATCACAAGTATGGTGACATGAGTGCTGATGAACCTAGTAGCAGCCAGACTGCTATAAGATAGAACTGGTCTGGAACTGTGTTCTGTCAGTAGCAGAGAAGCTCTGCTAACTGTATGGAAATGCTCTTACTGAAATATGTATGTTTTACTTTGAGCTGTAGAATCGTAGTCATGTATCTTGGTGCTGTGGGTAGTTCTGAACACATTAAATATATTTGCTAGGGATCAGCAGTGAGAAAAACATGCTGTTTTACTGTATGTCAAGACAGAATGAACAGAGATAGAGAAAGTAAATAAAAAAAAAAAGGAGCTTTCCAAGCTGAAACTGTGAATGTCTGAGGTGATAAGAAAGTAGATCTCTAACAGTATTTTTGGAAAACTCTAGAAATAATTTTTATTTACAAACACATTACACTGGGAAGCCATTAAGTCATATTGATGTTTTACTGTTGAGTTCTCAAAAGTCTCTCACAAACTGTTAAAATTATCCCACTGTGATGCAGGTCCAAGTGTGATAAAGCACTCAAAGCTTGTTACTCAGGTGCAGCAGTACTATGTTTGCCTTTCTCCACTGTTACCAGGGTTTGAGAATCCTCTGCTATTTCTGTTGGCAGAGGACTTGGTGGTCTGTAGCCTGTTCTTTGGTGGTGATCTGATAGCAAGTGGGAAGCATCTTGCTGGGCAAACAAGAAGAAATTAAATTCATTAAGGAAACATTTTAATGGAGAATGTTTTGGTAGAGACAGAGCTAGCTTTGACATTCTTAGTAGTCCATTAGAAAATACAAGTTTAATGAGGAGGATTCTCTCAAAATGGAGATCTTAGTGAATGAGCTATGGGAGAAGTCTTTTGAGTGTGTGCTAAATCGGTTGCCTCTGTGTGACAGGCCTCCGTGCTGCAGAACATCCGAACGGCCATGAGGAGGCAGATGAGACGTCACTCGTCACGACGTAGCTCGTCTCGGCGGCGCCTTGGCCGACTCTGGAACAGACTCTTCCACAGACCTCGGGTGAGAGGACAGATCCCACTCCTGACACCTGCCCACACTTCGCAGACGACGTTGGGTGATGGAATCATCAACCGCGCTGATGGGACTATCAGGAGTTCTCCGCCTTCACCTGAAGGACCTAGTTTAGAGGCAGACGCCCACGCCAGTGACCTGCAAGAAGCTGGATGTGGCACCTTGCAGCCAGAGACTGAAATCACAGAGCCATTGCCTTCGAATGTCTTAGAGAACACTTGCACTGCTGCGCAAGCAGAGCCTGAGTCTGGACACGCTGATAAATCTGTAGGTGCTGAGACCTCGGGCAACGAGCTCAAGCAGCCCAATAAAGCGGATTCAGGAAAGCCTTTCAGAGATCCTTTGTCTGAAAGTGTCACAGAAGCGATCCGTGGAGGGTCAGCACCCAGGAGGACTGTCCTGGAGGACAATAATTTAAGTAGAAGTCATCCACCAAGTGAAGAGCCATGTAGGTTACCCTTAAAGTGGGAGTCTGCTTATTCAGATAGCCCCTTGAATGTTCATATCCAAGTGGATGGACAAAGCCGGTGTTGCCCTGGCTCCCATCGGGAGGAGCCTTTGGGTATTCATGCGGCTTGTTGCCATTCTGTGGAAGTGCCAATGTTAGAGTCCTCTGCTCCCCTCTCTGAAATCAGTACAAGTGATGATGAGTCTTTACTTGTTTGCTAGTAGAAGCTTTTGTTTTGACCCTGTAAACTTTGTAACTTCATTGTTTATATGACTGTGCACTTTGATTTTAGGTGGTTTTTGCTCTCAGATTGTCCATCAAAACTGGTGTGCTTTAATCCCCAGGAGTACAGCACAGGACTAAATGGGACAAGTTTTTCTTTGTTGCTATTCCTGAAACTCCAGTGGGGGCAGAAGTAGGCCAGTATATGATGTCAGGGGCTCAGAGAGCAAGAATATGTCACTGTAGTTGGGAGGCATCTCCACTGTTTATTTCTTCTGTGCTTTATTTACTTTCCATTCAGGGAGTTGGTATTTCTTTACTTTTTCAAGTGATCTTACAGAAATTAACACTGTTGGAACTTGGAGCAGGCACCAGTTGTGACTGTGAGTACCAGTCGAGAAATAACGTCCTTTTAGGCATCATTATTTAACTAAAATTTAATAATATCATTAAAATGTTTGAGAGGAAATAAAATCCTTTGTTGTTCCCTATTTCTAGAAGTAGCTTGCTTCCTTTGCTCCCTTCAGAAATGTTTTGATGGCCATATAGCTCTTGAAACATCCACTAGAACCAAAGTTTCTATATAGAGTATGCAGAACATTCCTGTCTGCTATGGCTTTGTAGTAAGAGATCAGCAATGTTCAGTACAAGTGAAATGCATTGAACCCCATTTGCAACGATATTTTTCAGTTGTCATATGTTACTCTTTTCAAAGTGATGTAGCAAAGGTTGAAGAATTGCTTGCTGTCTTCCTACCCTTTTTCCTCTCCTCCTGATTTCAGGGACTTTTATGATTACACCTCTTTGGTTGTGCTCTGAAGGTTTCTGAGACTTCACAGCTAGCTGCAATAGGAAGCACTGAGCACTTGGTAACTGTCGGGATTGGATTCTTTATTTTGTAATAAAATCTACTTCACAAGTTTTCTTGTAAATCTGCTATCTAGGTGCAGCTTTTTGAAACTTGTTTTTCTAGTCAGTTATAGGGGTTTGCTTTTACTTTCTGTTAAGAACTGAAGTAGGACAGTGCCAGTTTCAAAGCTGACACTGTGTGAATTGTATACTGCTTTAAACTGGTGCCTTTTTGTGTTTTTGTTTTTTTTTTTTTTAATTTAGGGTGCAATTAGAAGCAAGCAAGATATTTACCTGAAAGAAGGTTGATATTACTGAAGCAGGAATGACCTGGTGCAGTCACAGCTGGTTATGGTCTGATAGTTTGGCCCTGCTGCTGGTAGGATGGTGCCATGAAATAGCGTGGGCCAGGCTTCCCCCACCCTTTTAGGAGCTCTGTTTTGGCCCTCTGGTGAGGCAGTAACAAACTGGAATGCTACATACAGAAATTAACAAAGAAGTTATCTCAGCTGTTCCTCTGTAAGTATCCAAGCGCTCTGATGCTGTTTAATGCTGTAGGAATTCAACTTGCCTGAAGTTATTAACTGGTAACTTCAGCTTGTAAAGCTGGGGTGGACTTGAAGTGGGGTGTTTTTGCAGGCTTTTGCAGTGAACAGTTTACATTGAAGTGTCAGAGATGTTTTTTAATGGACTGTATGTGCCCTGAATCTTCCACTAGGACTTCCTGTGGGAGTGCTTTAAAAAAATAAGCATTAAGACTTTTGCTTTACTGAAATGTAATGTGAAGGAATGACTTTGAAATTACTTTTTTGTTTTCAGTTGCAAATTGGTTTCATAGTGTGTTTTCCAGAGGTGGAAGATTCGAAGTCTGTAAGAGCATAGAAAGGATTGTAGCAAAATGCATAATGAACAAGAGTCATAGTTACATTAAGTAAGTACTACTCATTTCTTCTCAAGTGCTTTTGTGATCAGAATTCATCAAGGAAAATGAAGCTTTGAAAGATGTTAATTTCACAGCATTTATAAGCATTTTAAATGCATTCCACCTTTGCTGTGTACTGTAGTCATCATGCTGCCAGATTGTTTGCATCGAAGGCTGCAGGTTTTAGTGTCATCTTTTTTTCCCAGAGGTAACTTTAAATAGTAGTTTTATCTTTAGAACAGTAAGCCTAATCTTAGTGGGGAGGAGGGTTGTTTCAGGGTTAATATTGTGATGATATGAAGGATCTTCAGAATAAGTGTTTATTTAATTCTCTTACAGAAATGTATTACTATAGAAAAATAATTTTGATCATACTATGCCTTAAATTATCATCACTGTAAGGCTCTTGAAGTTAAAATATGTTGAAATGTTAGAGTTGAAATATATACTTTAAATTACTGTATATTCTGGGAACAACCCTGCACTGTATTTTCTTTTAAGATGTAACAACATAATTTCTTACATATATAATGCATATTTTGTGTACTGATCCATTTGGTAACTCAGCAGAAATTTCAGTGAGAAAGATTTATATTTAGAAACTGACAAACATCCAGGTTAATGAAAATTTGATGCTTGAAGTGTACAGAAATACTCACAGCCATCACTGCTGGAATTTACAGCCTTGCATAAATGAGACATACAAGCCTGGTGCTTTTGTAAACACCTATGTTTTGTATTCTGCAATAGAATATTCTCTCCTAGCTCCCCTAGTCCATTCCTTGGAGGCAAGAGTCACTTTTGCAGAAGAAACGTGTGCATGTGTGCTGTGGGTACAAACAAATGTGTTGAAATGTTGACACTTGATGGAAAACTCAGAGTCTGCCTTAGTATAGGTCTACCCCTCCTTTCTCCACCCCTTGTAAGCATTAAGCAGAGAATTGACTGTCATTGAAGCTCACCCAGCTTCTGTTCCACACAAGATGCCTCCGTATATTCAGAACTAACTAAAAAAAAAGGTGGAAAACTGCTACTATGCCAGAAGTGTGAACAGAAAATTTCATTCTTTGCTCAGTGGAAAATTATGATTGCACTTCAATGACTACGTAACCTAATGAGCTAGTGAATTTATCTTTTAAAAAAATATTTTAAGAATGCTTTTCTGCGTTAAGTATTTTCATAGAAGGGAAAAAGTTTTAAAAAAAGAAACAACACCAAAAAACCCTACAAAACTCCACTGTCCAATCTCCCTAAAAAATAGTTTCCTAAAAATAACTCTGAATGGAGAGGAATATTTAAGCCTTTTCCTGATCTAGGAAGAACCTCTCACCGGCAGCATCACGACTAAAGTGTTCTCTTACTCTCTTATTACTACTAAAACATGGGCTGTGTTTCTATTTGAAATTGCAACACTTTCCAGCTTGTGTATGACTCTGTAACATCCCTTAAATGTACTTGTTTTCTGTTCTCTGCCTTTTTTTTTTCTTTTCTTTTCTTTTTTTGGTATGTGTGTGTTGTATATATTCACTGAAATACATTTTACCATAATGTGTATGTACAGATGTATGGTTCAGGTATGGCATCGTGGTTACCTGTGTTTGCTGGTTCCTGGACAATGATACAATACAAGTAAGATGCTGGGCATCATCATACTTTGCTCTTGCTTCAATCTCTTAATTTTTAATAAAATTTAATGTGTCCAGAGACTGTGGATTTCTGACTGTCACTTGAGAGTGCCAATCTGTTAGCACTGCCCATTGCTGACTCCATATGTTGAGTCAGTTATGAGCCTTTGGTGTGAAGATCTGAAGTTGGTGTGTAGTTCTTTTTTTTGGCTGTATGCTTCTTGCTGGTATCTGAAGCTGTAGATGTGTGTCACTTTTTTTGGAAAGTACACGTGAAATCTTACCAGTAGCAATTTCCTGTTGTGTACAGATGTCTTTAAAAGATGCATACATATACCCCAAATAACAAAACATAGCTGTGGAGTACATGATTCTTTATGACTCTGTTGCAGAGAAAAAAAACAGACAAAAAACCCTGTTCCTGAAACATAGCACCTCACTGCCAATTGCTGGGGCTGTATTTGTTTCGCTCATGCTTCCTCTCTCCAGTGTTTATGTCTTTTGTTTATGTCATTGGCTCTATTCTGCTGTGGTTGTTTTTTTTAGTAGAAGGCATAAGCTGAGTTCTTTTGTGTTGGCAGAAGTTTGCTCTACAAACTTGGAAGTATTTATCTGTGTAATAGAGAATTGTACAGACTTCATGGTCATCAGGACTCATCCATAACCATGAAGGATAGAAGGGCACAGCTTGATATAGAGGGCTGACAGTGCCTCACCTCATAGGAAGGGTGATTGCTTTCCTTCACCATGAAGTGCTAATTCAGCTTCAATAGCAGTGACACAAGCAGTAATACTACAACCCTAATACTGATGTAAACGTGGCTGAAATGAATAGAGCCCATAAAAGGCAGACAGGGTAATAAACGATACCTGTGCACTTGCAGCAGTGTTTGCTGAAAGCCTGTGTAGCACAACAGATGTATCTTGTGACAAATCAAGGAGCTAGCTTGAAAAGTCTTAAGTAATTTATGTATTTCTTTTAACAGATTTTTGAGAGAAGAATTGCTTTTGCTTATTTAAGAACAGGAAGTGTCTTTTCATCTCCCAAGCAGGCAGCAGGATTTAGATGCAGCCTCTCTGTCCATGACCCAAACTTTCCAGGTAGCATGCCTCATCTCATGTCTCTTGTTAGTCTGTTAACATAGCAAATTGTTAAATAAGCCACCCTTCTCATTTCAGATTCTGGCTCTTGTGTTCTTGTCTTCAGGGATCAAATAGTGTTAGCTGGATTGAGTGGTGGAAGTTTCCCTTTTTTTGCACTTCATACATTTCCTGCTTTGGTGTGCCAAGTTTCCTTCCTTTCAGTTCCTATCTCTTATCCCAGGTTTATAAGACATTTATTTTTGATCTCTAATAAAAACAGTGTCCCTTGCCTGCTTTCAAATCCTTTTCCTTGGATTTTCCTTTTTCATTTGTCCAAATGCGGAAGCTTCTTGCATAGTAAGAGCAACAGTGAGAAGTGTTGAGGAATGAGAAGTTTTAAAATTAAACAAAAGATGCTTTGCTTTTAGAACAGGACACAGTCCCTGCTCCACACACAGGCCTGCTCCCAAGCGAGGAGCCAAAGCAGTTGGAACTCAGATTTAGGAAAAGACAAATTCCAAGCAAGGCTTTACCCTGTTGGGTTTTTTTGTTTTTTTTGTTTTAATTAAATGAAGCTTTCATTTATGATGCATACTTCAGAAGCTCAGTAATTTTTGTCTTGTCATTCATTTGGCTCCCAAAAGAGCCAAAAAGAAAATGTATTTTGTTCCCAGAATTTGCAGATTAGAGAATGAAAGACGAGAAAATCTTTCCTGAAGACCTCTGAAAATTGTGTGGGACAGCAAATCACTGAGCTCGGCTGATGAAAGATTGCTTGTGTATCTTTCAATACGTATTTATAAAATTACTTCCAATTAATATGCTTGTGTGTGGAATATTAAATACACAGTGACTCATGGATCCTTGCTGAGTTGGGTAAAAGCTCTGAACTGATATGAGTGTTCTGTCTTGACCTTGCTGAGATCAAGGTCTTTTGCCTGATGTACCGGTGTCATGTGGAAACAGCCAATTCCCATACCGAGGTCATGAAAACATTGGAGAGCAATGGAGCCTGCAGGAGCAGCTGTGCCGTGCAGCTCAGCCTCATTAGTCCTGTGTTCTCCTGCCTGTGCCCCACAGCTCCTGTTGCCTATGGGATGCCATCCTTCTTGGGAGACAGACTGTTTTCCCACTGTTGTGTGCACTGCGTGGCACAATGACAATGTGATCTGCGATAATCGTATGGTGATAATGCAATAAGAACAATCCAACACAGCTCCTACTAGCTTCAGTCTCAAAAGCTAACTTGAAGGTGATGCTTAGAGCTCAAAGTATTTGCATTACCTCTATTACTACTGTAAAATTTGCCAAATGGTATTGCCAGCACTAAAAGAATGAACAGCAGAGTATTCTTCTGCATTATAGCCTCTCATACTTTGTGTATGTGTGCTGCTACATAAATACAATAGTATGTAAAATACAGGTTTGTGTAGAAATTGATTTTTTAAAGCTTTAAACTCATTTTAACACTGCTGTGCTATTAGTGTAATTCAGCTAGGGTGGTGCCAATTTGTTTTGTACAGAGATGACTGTAAAATTGTCTGAAAGTTGCAGAAAATGACCTGGAGAAGGTGCACTTGTTGCAGCTCAGGTGGAGATGTTCTTTGCTCTGTTTTCTTTGGGAGTTTCTCCTTCAGAAAAGCTAACACACAGGTTATCATGATTTACATATCAATAAAGGGGACATCAAAATGCTGCAGGAAACGAAAATCAGCAAGAGTTGTATCACTACAGCAAACACTTCAAAATTACAAAACTTTTCTTTTGGAAAAAGCTGTCTTTTCTGCCTTGAATCATGCAACGTTCTTGACATATTTGTAGTGTCGGCTGTCTTGGGATTTTGCTTTTGTTCAGTGGGCTTAGAAGTAATAGCAGTTACATCTTCTGTGGGATTTTTGTTTCATTTTTTGAAAAAAGTCATACCTGAACGAAGTTAAGCACACTGCTAAATTTCAGTCAGCGTATGAACTTGTCTTCCAAGCTCCGTATGTTGATTTCTATGGCTTGAAATAGCGTGCGCTAGGAAGTAACTTTTGCAAAGCCTTAAAAAAATAACATACACGATGTTGGGAGCACGGATGAAACTGTTTCTAAAAATGAAATGAGACATCTTGAAACAGCTTTTGGAGACTGATATGTAATTCAAAGATAAGCTCTACCCAACCCTCCTGTTTTAAATTCAGCCTTCTGATCTAAGGGCAAATGTTTATTGTTTTAGAGCATTGAAATACAGTCAGGTAAAATTTGAGCCCAAACTAGTTAGCAATTAAAGAAGTAGTGGCTTCTTTAATTTAGTCTTTGATTGCCTGGGTAGCAGTTACAGGTTTCATACGTTTCTATTGGTACCTGAGATGTGTGTGTATATGTACACGCAAAGCCACGTTTTTCTTTAACTAAATATACGTTTTCACGTCTTACAATTAATAGCTTTATAGAAGGAGAATGTAAACTGTGTTTCTTTTCAGTTTACCATCTGTAGGCTTGGACATTCATGGACAGATATTTAAAGATAAAAATGCATTGTATTGGAAAGTCACTTTCCTTGAACTTACCCCATATTTTGAGTCTATTCTTCAATCTTTGTACAATGTGTGGTACCTGACAAACTAAGAGATTAATGAACCCCTAATTTTTCTACCAAGGCCACTAACACAGAGCTGCTTTAAGAATTAAATTCCTGTGGCTGTTACCAAGGCAACTGAATGTGATAGCTTTTATTTTTCAAAAGTTACAAAAGAACAGGAGCTATTCAAAATGTTGCTTAGAGCTAGTCCTGCATTTTGCATTTTCAAAAGATTCTTTGGTGTGAAAGTGGCCATATTGCTACAGCAGCAGATTTCTATGAATTTATTGAATGTATGAACCAGATTTTTTTTTTCTTAGTGTTTGCTGCAAATAAAATATGCAAAACACTTTCTAAAGAGCATCTGATGTGAAAATGATGTAGACTTGCTGCTTCTCTGAGCACCATTAAAATGAAGAGTGTCATCTGACTCATAGTAAAGAGTAGCGCTGGGTTTTCTTCCTGGCTCTTTTGAGATCTCCCTGTTGTGCAGGAGCCCAAGCAAAAATGTTTCAAAAATGAAGATGCTTGAGGCCTTATCACACCAAATGATGTCTGAATGCTCAAGCCGACTTCCTTTGTACAATAACACGGCTTGTTCCTGTCCCACATGCTTCCCCTGCTCCTGGCTGTGTGGGTGCCCACCAGCTGTCCTATGGAGAAATGATCCTTTGGGCTGTACTTATGCTGGGGCGGCAGCAGGGTTGCCCCCATCTCCTCTCCCCTGGCTTTCTCCATTTTGGTTTTGTGATGGGGAGCTTTAGTAATGCTTTCACATGCCCCAGTCTCTCAGTCTCAAACAGGCCCTTATGGCTGCTAGAATCAGTATCTCAGAGCTGTAGCTGTGCTGCGTTCCCCCGCCGAGCGAGTGTGCTGCCGAAAAAGAAACAACCAGTGCCTTATTTCATATTTTATTTCTGTTTTTTTTTTCTTTTTCTTTTTTCTTAGGGAAAAACTAAAAGCTACAGATGCCATAAAGTGTGTAGCTCACTATTCTCTAAGGCTTTTTTTTTTTTTGCTTTTTTTTTTTTTTAAATCCCAGAAAATCTTTTTGCAAAAATGGGCGTGTAAACAAGAAGCCCCAGAGGCCGCTCCGCTATTTCCTCGGGGGCTTGTCGCTGGCGGGCAGGTGGCAGTGGGCAGCAGGCTCCTCGGCCGCCCCACCCTGGGGGTACACCACAAAACACAGCTTCTGTCCCCAGCACGTCACCGACTCTGCAGGGAGCAAGTGTGCGGTTAGCACGGGCTGCGCTCGGCATGGCGCTCGAGCGCTGTGTGACGCAGTGCGTGACCCGGCGGCCATCTTCCCCGCAGAGCTCTTGGCCTCTCCGCACCGCCCGCCTTCCCTTTGGCTGCTTTTATCTCTAGCGAGGTGACCATTGGTGTTTGCAAAACGCAGGTGGATTAAAATTAGGCGCCTTTAGGAATGTCCCTTTACTGCGAAGAGCCCTTTGTGCTGCTCAGAGGCTCGCTGGGCCATCCCTGAGGTCGTGCCAGTGCCCAGTGGTCGCAGTGAGGCTGAGGGAGCCGGGCTGCAGCCGGGCAGGCAGCTGCGCCTGCTCAGGGAAAGTCCTCACCACAGAACAGCTGCAAGCCAAGCACAGCCCAATCACAAGCAGTGTGTGCACTGTGATGTGAGGGAAAAAGCAAGGCTTTCTTGTTATTTGAGTGAGAAATAATTCATTGTGCCATACAGGGGTTCTGCAGTGCTGCTGGGATGAGAGCAGGGTGAGGGACAGGCAGAGTTCTGTCATTTATTATTCTTTTTGTTTGGTTTGTTTGGTCTTTATGTGCTTAAAGTGATACTCCTGTGCATCTGCTTTGTCGCTGAGGCTGTGGTGAGTGAGCTGGGGCACGCACAGGGGCACAAGTGAAGGTGAATATGGCAAGTGATGAAGAAAGCAGTTACCTGCACAAACAGCCACAAAAATACATCTATTACCTCCTGTCCGGGGCTCACCTGCAATGTGCCTGTCTGCCTGGTGGCTCGCCATTCCTTCTAATTTAAAACTGAAGTATTTCCATCCATAAGCAGCACCTGGCCTGCTTTGTGGGGGGATCTGAAGGCTGTGCATGCCAGCGGTGGTTGAGCTTGCTGGGGTCTCGGCATTGGGGAGGACTGAGCTCTGCAAGCCATGAGCAGTGGGCCTGAAAAGTGCACCAATCAGCAGTGCTTACCTATTAGCCTATTTACACACTTTGGTTTATTTCTCCAGTAGACTCCAAGAAAAAACACGGGCACTCCAGTTAAAATGATAATGAGTCCGACTCCACAGACAACTGGCTCGGAGTATAGGCTGAAGACCAGCAGAAATGCCCAAAACGCCAGGTAAGTGATGGGAATGAGGAGGTTCACCTGGAGGGAGAGAGCAGAGCAGAGCATGACTGCAGAGTGAGGGCAGCCTGGCCAGCAACAAGAGCTGTGGCATCAAGAGCCTCATGGGTTGTGTCCCCTTCCTTCTGCCACTGTCAGTTGCCCAACTAGCAAGTTTGTTTTTGGAAGCCTTTGTATCCTGTTTTTACACTAGTGGTGCTTTGGGGCATGGTTTGAAACTGAAACTTCAGCATTACATCTGAAAATGAACTGATCTTCAAAAAGAAAAAAAAAAACAACTGGAGGACACAGGGTTTTCTTTGGTTCCTCCCATGCCTTTTGCATTGCAGCCAAGAGATTTAGCTTTAATATTTTCACCTTAATAGGTCTGAAGATTTTGGGTTTCTTCCAGCGTAACACGATCAGGCCTATAATTGTCACTCCATAGCAGAGGTAGTTAATAAATGACACATAGTTGATTAGTGTGTACGTGTCTCCGACAAGCATGATGATAAGAGTGGCCAGACACTGTAAAGAAAGAAAGGTGATCTGATGTGAATTATTACTAACAAGGTAGCTTAAAAGCAATAAAAACAAGCAAAAAAGCGAAAAGCAGTCTAAGCTTAACTCTTGTTGCTTATTGTCCTGCTGTGCTGCCTGAGCTGGACACTTCTGTACCTGCTTTCAATGGCTGCACTCCACCAAATTCTGTTTTAAAACCTTTTGGACCCTACAATGAGGACTTCTGGCAAAGAGAAAGTTGTCTATTATGAGACAAGAGGGTTTTCTTGTAGGCTAATAGTCTGTGATCAGTGCTTTACCTTGTTGCAGGTGTCCTGTATGTATTATAAAGAATAAAAGCTTTGCCCTTTCCTCCCAGTGGCCCACGGCTCATGCTGCAGATGACTGACATCATTAATCTCTTGAACATTACTCGTGTTAGAAACTGGCGGACAGATGGACAGGTGGACAGGTGGAAATTTACATGTCTACTTTTGTTTGTACTTTATTTCCGAATAACACTGTGAAGTTGGGAGAGCTTGTTCAGGGTTCATGGTGTTGCTTCTCAGATCCTGCCCCACCTGCCCATTGGTATCCCAGGCATGAACCCCACCTCGCACTGCATATTCACCCTGCAAACATTGTCTGCTGGTGGCCAAAGCCTGGGGGAAATGCAATGTCCGGATCCCTTTAGAGAGCTTTCAGGATTTGGCTGCATGTTACTTCAGGCTCTTTTTGCTTATGTCTTCTTTTTCCTTAATTAGCCGTTTTAATAGCGAAGGTCTCTAGGGAGGGAGGAGTTCTGTACCCACTGGTAGCAGTAATTACGCACCATCACAATCAAATGACCCTTTGGACTCTCCATTCCTCTGTTAAAATCCTCAAAGCTATGTGGAGTTGGAGGTGATTTCAGCATATTGAGCTGTCTCGCTATAAAATTCATTTAAAATAGGGCAGTGTTTTTATACCAGTGTGGCGTAACGTGTTTCCTACTTTCCTCTGGAAGGTGCATGCTGGCAGACACACATCTGCCACTAACAGGTTTTGCATTGAAGGCGCTTGGGGCGATGATGTTTCTTGTGTAGGTGACATGAGTGTGTCAGAGCTGCTTGCCAAATGGTGTAATTTCTGAGTGGTACTGGGCTGTAGAGGAGTGTGTGTTTCCTCCCCTGATTACTATGCCTGACGGCAGCCTGACACACAGTGGGCAGGAGAGCCTGTCACTTCACTGTCTTGCAAAAAACCCAGTCTGTTTATTTTGCATTTAGCTTGGACCCTTCATTTTTGGAAGGATTAGTAAAAATACAGCTCTCACTGATGATGCTAAAAAGGTCTTTCTCTGTGTACAAAGAAAGCTTTCTGCATGAAAAAACCAGGTGAAATTCACTGAAAAAGAAAAGAGAACCTGATGTATTAATTAGGATTGCCTGAGGTCTGACTTCATTTGCTATTGTAGCTGCCTACACTACGTTATTTTTACATTTCTATTTGTTAAGGAATTAATATTTCATTGCAGCATTTGATGTACTCTGAGCTGCATTGAAGTACCTTCAAATGATGAATTGATATGCAGTGTTGGTTCTGTAATTTGCACTGTAATTTAAGGGAAATGTTTGGAGCAGACTGAGAGAGAGGCTGACATATGCCTGATTTATCAGGCCTGCTCGGTGCAGGCAGCCTACTTGTGGTATGGCTATTTCACACTGAAACAGCACAGAAACTCAGTATGCTGGTTGAGCTGATGTATTTCTAAGGACAAAGAAGTTCTGCTTTGTCAGCATCAGCAGAGTTCAGCTGCCTGGCGTGAGGCTGGGATGGAGCCAGCACCTTCTGTTTGCTCAAGGCAGAACAGATGGGCTGTGGGGTTTGCCCCCAGATCCTGTACAGGCAGTGAACGAGATATTTGTGGTCAGGCACTGGGCCCTGGGAATGCCATAAGCCTCAGTTGTGCAGGTATTTTGTCCAGAAAGTGGAATGTGCAGACGGCTTATCTGATGAAATTATGTCTGGGTGTATTGTGCCAGAATTGCTGTTAGAGCCAGGAGAGTCATGCAAACGTGCATCTTAGTGCATCTTGCATCAAATCCTCATTGTTTTGAAATTAGTGGCAAATCTGCAGTTGGCTTTGATGCAGCCAACTTTTTGAGCAGATGCCCTTGGGAGAATTCCCCTGCTTGGGCTGTGCATTCAGCGACTGCAGCACCGAGGGTCATTTTGCTTTTTAATATCTTCTTTGCCACAAAACATCTTGTATTCTGTTCATCACATATTCATAAACTCTATTCTTGCTAAAACTGGGTATTTGTTTCAAATGACAACTTCCATCAGTCATTAATGTCGTGGAAATTCACAATGTCTAAGAAAAAGAAAAAGATCTTCCTGCAGGAAAACAGCACCCTAACCAGCCAAAACCTTCCAACATTCAGAACATTTTCTACTCTTCTTGGATGAACAATGGGGCAGGGACAACGGAACTTACACAGACGAGCAGGGCAGGGATGGGTGTGCAGTATTTCACATGGATCATGGCAAGCAAGCTTGGCAAGTGGCCTTCTCGGGCACCAGAGAAACATAACCTGCAAATGAGAATAGGAGCACTAATCCACTGCACGTAAAACAGCTTTTTCAATATCTAGCTGTACAATGTCTCTAATCTCAACTGCTCTCATGGGTTTTGGAGTAGAAGGAAGCTGCTCTCTGGCTGCTGGTTTGAAGGTGAGGAGACCATAGCGTGGCTCTCACTTCCACTAGAGATTTGTGAATAACTTAGTGTAAGTTGTTTCATCTAAATCATTCCACGTAGGAGGCCTTTAATGGCTAATGTCACCTGTGAAATCACCTGATCTAAGTTGCCCAATTATCTCTGAGGATGAGAACTGAAGTCTGCCAGTCCCCATCTGCCAGCAGCACTGCCTGCTTATCCATGAACAGGGAAGCTGTGAGATGATCAGCCATGTGTCGCTAAGGCACCAAAAATCTCACAGGTACTATTTCCAGCGTCAAAAGGGCATTGGTTAAGGTTTCATATGCCTAAAGATTTCACTTTTACATGCATTCAAACTTGTATCTCATGATAATTGTGGAAGTGCTCAGATAAATAATTTTCCCAAGGTACTTCAGAGTTGGATTGTTTCCTCTAAAAAAAAATTTATAACTTTTAAATGGTGTTCAGAAAGGTCAATTAATACAAATAGACTTTGAAGATCCTGGTCCTGCTATCATCAGTGTGCACGCAAAGCATCTTGCCTGGAAGGAGCTTCTTCATTGCGGGAGTGATGCCTGTAACTGGGAACTGAACCGGCCCTGCAAATCCTTTTCCAGCATACTTTAGCTTGTAGCTACTGGAACGTTATTGATGTAAAATTGCTTTGGTTCCATACTAAAGCCGGGTTTGGCTCTTACTGCAAGTTATTTCACATCTGCAGATGCTTTTAGTAGCTCATAAGGATTGTTTTGCAAGAGATTCTGTGATTCAATATTACATTTGCTGATTGAAAAAGAGCAGTTCATAACTGAATGTATCCAACGTGCCCAACAATGATCTCACCATGCTATAACATCCAAAATGTCTAGCTAGCATTTCTTTAGCAAATCAAATTAAAACAGCCCCTCCCCAAATTAGATAATGTTCATAAAATTGTACTCCATCTAACCTTGATGAGGTAAAAAGGTATCCATTTATTCCTCCAAATGTAGATAGGGCCACTGAGACTGGCATAACCCAGGAAAAATAGCCCAGTAACTTTTCACCAAATGTCTAAAGCAACAGAAGGCAGAGAAACTGAAATACACTGCAAAGCACAGAACTGAAATCAAAGTGTATTTTAGACATCCAGGGAATGGTTTACTTACTACCGCCACAGCGTTGGAGGACAAGAGCTCTTGGGGTGACATGGCAGTGAAATATGCAATGTTGGTGAACGTATACACAAATGTCACCAATGGGATGGATATGAATATGGCACGAGGTAGGTTCCTAATAAAAGAATTAGGAGGGTAGATAAGAATTTACAGTCATACACAGCGAGAGCACAATAACAGCCTGGGGCACTCAACCAGCTGCGCAGGTTCATCTGCTACAATGCTGTGGTACCTTCCAGGAGTGAATATTTTACTCAGTTGCCAGTTCAGGGCCCTCTTTAGAGGTGGGCAGCTGAACAAATCTCTATCTAATGCAGTAATGCATTTTTGACTCTGTGTCACATTTGGAAAAAGTTAAAAAACAAACAGAAGAAAAGTACTTTAATCTTTGTGATCCTGATTGGATTTAGTAAAAATTGGAAGATTTTTTCTTTTTTTTGTTACCAAATCAGTTTTTTATATTCTATTTTCCCTTTCAAGGCTGCAAAAATAATAATATTTAAGTCTATTCCCTCCCTTTCCTTTTTATTTCTCAACTGAGGCCATATTTGCCTTATAAAAGTCATAACTTTTCATTGTTCAGGCTTGAAATTGTGGTGACCCATTACAGTGCTGCTGTTTTTGGAGGAAGCACATTGCTGATCTTTCTCTATTCCTGCCAAGGTCCTGGGCGTGCGCTTTCCCACTCAGTGGTGTGAAGGCCTCCACAGGGCTGCTCTTGAGACGGCAGCTTTCATTCACTCCCAGCCAGGCTGTGCAAGCGTTGAACTTCTCCTTGTTTAACTGCTGTGTGCGTGGCATGCCCACAAATACACTCCAAGAGCTGCTCTCAGCATCCACCATTCCTCTTTATCATCTCAGAAATTTTGAAATGTTTGAGCTTTGCTTTATTAAAGTAGAATTGCTCTCCCTCTGGCTCCCCCCGCCTGTCAGTGCGAGGTCATTTCAAACCTCTTTCCCACACACACAGCCCCCAGAGAGCTGACACGGGGCACTCCTGGGGTAGGTTGTGCAGCTGCACTGTGGTACAGGTGCAGGGCAGGGAGTGCTGCCTGTGGGTCAGGTGCCTTCCCATCTTCTCATTCAGATCTTTGTATAATGTCCCCTTTGGGTGAAAAAGCAAAGTGACTTGCAGTAGAACCCAACATTTTTCTAACAAGAGACAGTGATTCTCCCTATAGATATGTGTGGGGCGTCTCATCGGCTGATTTTTTGCTAAGGATGCACTGTATGTTTGGTCAGGGCCACAATGACATTGCTTTGTCCATAGGTCGTTGGGATTGAATTGATACTTTGTACAGTCTGTTCCTAATTTCAGCATGGTGTTTCGTTAACTAGCCTGTTTGCATTCCAAACAAAAAACCTCTCCTTTAGCCACACCGGTCCTATAGGACGTCATGATATCGCTGCAGCTTATTAGATGAATTATGTTATCGCATGGCTTGAATGTCTCAGCACTTCAAAAAAAAAAGTGGATGATGTGGAAAGGGATACTTGCCTGCGGGGATCAACCAACTCTTCTGTTACATAGTTCAAGAAGTTCCAGCCGCTGAATGCAAATGACCCTTGAAGGAAAGCTAATGCTAAATGCCCCACGGATGGAGTCATCCAAAAATTGAACGCTTTGCTCGGTGTCAGCTCTTCATAGTTTCCTGCACAGAAAGCACAAGCAAGAGTTTACGCCTTCCCCTGAGGGAAGTGCTGCCCACCAAAGACACCAGGAAATAGGTGAAATTTTGGTGGTTTTTTTCCCTTTTTTTCATTGCTTGATTGGGTTTGAGACTCTGTGCTCTTCATATCCCACAGGTCAGCTCGGGCTGGCACTGCAGTCATGGTGCTCTCTGTGGCAGGGTGTCCTGGGGAGGCAGTGGGCTCTGCACACACAGTCATTGCTCTACATCTAATTGCCACAGTGCTGGCACTGCTGCTGCGACATACTGCTACCTGCCTTTCTGTACACACTACTGGTGGGCGGCTCTGCGATGGGGCAAACTCCTGTCTGTTCCTAATGCTGTCTACTTTTGCAAGAACTTGGTTTTGTTTAGTAGGACTACCGGGAAAATATCTATGGGGCTGGAAGATTTATCAAGACTGTGGAACTGTTATCACTGAGAAATAGTCCTGCTCTCTAAATGCCCTATTTCATCTTTCTTTGCATGACTCATCATAGACATGATAAAAATGTCACGAGCCTTTTGTGCTCTCTGCTTTCCATTAAGTTGGTGATTCAGTCAGACATTTTTACATCTTGAGAAGGTGGTATTTTGTAGTTCTCAATCTTACAAGTGACTTCTAGGACATAGGAAACCGGATTGTGCCCAAAATGAATTTGGCGTCTTCCTGAATGGGGCCCAGCACTGCTTATCAGTTTGCACTCAAAGTACTTTAAAATTTAAAGACCATGCAACGAGTCATAAATTTTCTGTAATCACTCTAAAATACCTTCAGATGCACTTCTCCTTTATCAAAACCAACAACGCAGGACAGAAAGGAATATGTTTAGGGAAGATACAGGTCATTTCTCTGTAGTGCCATCATTTTCATGACTCCATGTACAGCTGTCACACAGAGGATAAACCTCCACTGCATCTGTGCCTGGAATAAATACCTCAGCAGCACTCAAGACAAATGCTTTCCCACCAGGACACACAGCTGCTGTGTGGGATGTCACTCTCCAGCTCCTTCCAGCCCAAGAGCACTTGCAGCAACCAGAGCCCAATCAGCAGCACAGAGACTGCTCCACAGCCCTGCAGTCCCTTTGGGTTGCTTTGTAAGGAGGGTAAGAGAAGCAAGTGTAGCAACAGTACCATACCCGTGTTGGAGCTGTCTCACAGAGTACCTTTAAAGATCTGTATGAAGCCCACAGTAATGATAAGGGCCAAGGCTAAGAGTTTTCCTGCTGTAAATATATCCTGAATGCGTGTTGCCCATCGAACGCTGGAGCTGTTCACCCAGGTCAGGAGTACTGGAGAGCAAAAGACTGAATTCAGTGAAATGAAATTATGTTTATTTAAGAACACACACAGCACTATAAAACATTGACTGCTGCATAGTTCCCGCGTGGCCATAATCGAAGACAAGAGGGGACTGGCCTTGCCCTATGAGGTGCCCAGCTGCAGAGGAGCATCTATCATAGCTCTCCTCCTTGGGGCTCTGCTGCCTGGCTTGTCCAGCTTGAAGGGCTGTGCCTGTTCAGAGCTCAATCTGCTACCTGAACTGGGGTTTCAGCCTCCTTATGGGACACAGAGAATGTCTTCTTTCCCCATGGCTCTGCTCCAGTCCCACCAGCTCTGTAAGTAATGAATGCAAAGCCAGTGGTGGTATGCACTTCCTACATGCCTGCATTTGAGAATTAAAAGATGAGGAGGGCTTCAGGCAGCAGTGGGAAACCTACTGTGGGTGAGCTCATCTGCCATTGCTGCCCAGGGATGAGCTGCAGCCTGCTGTGCTCCCTGCAGGCAGGCAGGGAGGGACTGGCCACCCCAGTGTGCAGGGCACACTCCTGCCTGCCTCTTGTGTTCTGGGGCCATCAGCCCAGCCTTGCTGAGTGATCCTTTGCAAAATGAGGCAAGCTCTGTGTGCACGAGAAGCAAATACTCACGTAAACACACCATGGAGAGGATCCTAGAGGCATTATAGGGGGGAATACAGTTAGGGAACACGGGCTGCAGGACATAGTTTGAGAAGGTCAGTGAGATGACAGCCAGACTTGTAGGGTACATGATAAGCACTGCACTCCAGAGCAGCAGAAACCTGAGAACACAAGAAAAAGCACAAGAAAGCTGGGCTAGGTGTGCTGGAGGAGAGTAACACACAATCAGCTGTGCTGCACTTTGGAAAATGTCCAAGACATTGGGGTCGACTGCTGTAATCTCACTCATAGTCAGCAGTCACCCACTTTTACTTCTCCTTATCCCTTTTCCCATGTTCCCAAGCACAATCTGGATTTCAATTTAAACATTTCTAAGTGAAATGCAGTTTAGAAACGTATCAAAGAGTAAGGATTACAAACACTGGGTGTACTCTTTGCTTTAGCCAGTGTCAGAAATGACATTTCCAAATAAAACAGCGTAATTTCTGGATTATGCTGCGTGCTCCCTTAAGTGGGCTGCTCGCTCCCAGCATGCCTGCCTGCCTGCTGCCAGCCTCTTAAATTCAGCAGGGCTGGGATGTCCTCCCTGGTGCAGCTGCCCTGGATGCTAGCACTGCTCTTGGTGCTCCTTGGCCATGGTGGTGAGTGCTTCTCAATACCTCCTTTGCCTTGCCTTGTTGTTTCTGAGAAGTATGGGGCAATCTGATGCTTTCCTTTTCTTATTAACTACAGGGAGTTAATTCACTAAATATTGCCATGATGCAAACGTTCCCCAAATATCACTACTGTTTGTTAAAACCCAGTGTGTGTGCGTGAGACTCCTTTTTTGTTCTTAATGCTTTCTGTCATGGCTCAGAGTGGTTTTCTCTAGTAACTGGCTTGGCCATGCTATGCTGAAGGTGATGTTTCTGGTCTGGGCTGCTCCACAGATCCTGCTCGCCCAGCTGGACATTGGGGACAACCCAGGGACCTGCTGTGTTACTTCACTGTAGACTCAATAAGTCTTAAAGGCCAATATGGTCATTTGTGCAATCGTTCTGGGGGTGCTGGGTGAGTGTGAGGTCAGTATGATTGCCTTGCAACGAAGCCCAGCTGTGTGTTCCCCTGGGGCACTGCCTGCAGCTGGCTGGGCAGAGCCACGTCCACACAGGTGATGGGTTTTCTGGGCAGAACCCCCTGGTTCCTCAACTTCTGTCTTCTTCCATGTGCTTTGTGCAGACCAGAGAAATGAATCCAATTAAAAATATTCAGTGGGAAGAATGACTCTGAAAACAGTATTTCAGGCGAAATTGGCACTTGCTTCTATGTTGCAATATAAAGTGCATTAAAGTTGGTAGCTGCTAGAATATGGTTTAATGGGATTGTGAATAATTCAACAGATTTCTGACAGTCAATTTGTTTCATGCTGAATTGAAATACATGCAGGGCTGGTAACACCAATTAAACTAAACGCAGAACTTTAGCAGAGGGTCACAAAGTCACGCTGTCAAACAGGGGGCTGAGAAGAAATAGTATTAAAATAAAAGGAAGCCTGTTAGTTAGGTAGCGTGTAGGCTCCATGTTGTCTTATTTTTAGGTACATCTTGCACAAAGCCTAATTCTGAGAAAGAGCTATTGTTGCTGGTTGCTCAGATCACATTAGTGCTGGGGCAGCACTGCTGTGCCCTTGCCTTGTTTTTATGGCTCACCCAGGTGCCTGCTGGCATGGCATGTCTGTCTGTCTGGGGATGTCTGCCCTTGTGCTGTGTGGCAGGACATGCTGTGTGCTATGGCTGATGGGCAGGAACGGGTCCTGACCCTCTGGGCCTACTAAGTAACTGCTGCTTTTCAAGTACCACCTTTTAGTTGATTATTGCACAGGAAGAATTAAGAACAGGATATCCCCAGCAAAAAACATCTCTTTCAGACCTGCTGTAATGAAATACCACAGTTTTGTCTGCAGGAGTTCTCAGCCCTAACTGCTGGATGCCCTCACCAGCAAAGTGCACCCAGCCTGAGGAGCTGGCTTGCAAGCTGTGCTTCTGTCAGGGCAATCCCCGAGGGCACGCAGAGGGCTGGGAGCACAAAGCCCATTTCGGGCCAGGAAATGCTATGGCACCTGCAGGGTGACCTGGCCAGGATGTTCAAATGGAGAAGGTGGAATTACTGCTTCCCAGGACTGTGTTCTCACACTTGCAGGTGTGGGGGCTGAACCCTTTCTGATGAGCTTTACCAATTACTCATTTACTGAACTCTGAGAAGCTGAGAAATTCTGTCTTCTCTCCCTGCTGTCTGATGAACTGCCAGGTCTTTAGAAAAAGGCCCAAGAGCTGAATGTACAGGAAAAGGCAGATGTAGCTGTTCTTATGATTCTACTGTTGGTGCTCAGGAAGTTGGAGTGCTTCAGTTTGCATGGGAAATCCGAGCTGCTGTGTGCAGCCGCTGGCTGGTGAGCAGCTCCTGCCTTGCATCTCCAAGCCAGTCCTGCTCTGCTGTGAGCTGCTGTGCAATCTGAGGGACTCTGCTGTGCTGCGCCTTCAGTCTGAGCAGTGACTACTGAACTTAATAATTGTCCTCCCATCAGTTTGGATGTGTATGACACAATGTTTCTAGATTTTTTTTCCCTCATTTTACTAACACTCTGGAATAATGGACAATCTGTTGTGGGATTTTCTGCTTTTAGGAAGATGTGGCGTTCACATGCAAGTGCAAACCACTCCTGCAACAAAACCTGGATTTTATGCAGACATTTCTGCATTCTAACTGTCTTACTTGTGGAAAGGCAGTATAGGTTGATCTGGATTTCCAACAGAGTCCTGTTTAACCAGCCTTTCAAATACATATTTGGGATGTGCTTGTGCTCCCCAAATGATGTCACATTAAATATAAAACATGGAATCAGAGCAGCCAATGAAAATGAAGCCAAAGTGTACTGTACTTGGGTGTCATTAAAAAAGAAAAACAGTTTGAAATGGAAACTGTTATTCATACCATCTGATCACAGGAGAAGTTGAGTAGGCTTATGAGAGCTTGAGGTAGTTTGATCATTATTAATATTATCCTAAGTTGCTTGGAAACTTTAGATTTTGGCAACAGTGAAAGAAATACAGGAAGTTTTACTTGCAGTTTGAATCAATATTTATCAAAGCTTTGGGGTAGAGTTCTATGCTGACTTCAACACATAGTGATTTGATAGTAAGGACTATAAGTAAGGACATATATTCAGTTATCAAGCAGCACTCGTAAAAGCTATACTGGTTGTATTTATCAGAAATACACCAGTGGGTTTTCCATGTAGCTTGATGTATTGGTTTTCTTCTGCTGAGATATGTATTAAGCTTATTTACTACTTTGGGTGGAGTTATTTTTATGACTTGTAAAAACCTGTAAATATATGTGTGTAAATGAACTGTGCTCAGTCACGCTGCTCCAGCAGCAGCACAGCATGTGGAGGGTTCCCTGCTCCTCATTTGCTCATGTACAAGTGCTATTTAGGAACAAGATGACTTCTAACAGAAACTAAAAGCAGAAAGCCTGGCAGCAGCCGAGGCCTGCTGTGAGAATAGTCCTCCCTTGTCTTGTCTCATCCCTGGACGGTCCCTTTGGAAGGCTGACCATAACCCCAGAGGGCAGCCCCGCTGTGTTTTGACTCTTTCTCATTGCCTCTGGGTCTTCATTCTGTTCTCCCAAAGGTGTTCCTGGACTTTCCTGTTACACAAGGGACATGTTGCCCCCGAGCTGCCATCCTGCCCCAGAAGCAGGTGCTGCAGCTGCATCCCTTCTACAGAACCATTTCAGATGCAGTTATTGTATTTATTTTTTTGTAAACAAGGCACCTACACACTGCATGGACTCTTTGCTCGCAAATTAATGAACTGGAAACAAGGTTTTGGTGCTCCTCTGCCAAGCTGTGGGTACAGGTGGGGAATTGAATTTGGTTGTTGAATATACAATGAAACACACAGTAAAATATAAAAGATGACCTCACTTCTCCCTTCTTCCCTTAGCTACTCTGAGCTGGATATTTGAAGAGAAGCCATTTCCTGATTTCTCTTCTGCATCCCTCCATTGCATGTACATGGCTGGTTGCTTTGTACAGCTGCAGCTGAGGAAACTGGCACCTGTGCCTGGGATGCTTCTGTGGGCAGACTTCTTCCCCAAGCAACTTTCTGTATTCTGCTGCAGGAAGGTCTTGCAGCATAATGCCATAGAAATATTTTCTGCCTTCTGCACCAATAATTAATGGAGGGCTTTGGGTTATGGGGAGCAGCTCCAGACTGGCATCCCTCAAGTACTCTGTGCTGCCATACTGCTTGCACGCATGAATGTCATGTGGACGTGCCACTGATTTTTACTGAGTGGAGAGGAAAGTGAAAGCATCCTGCAGTCTGAAGGCAGAACTGGGAGTGCTGCAAAGGGGCAATTTAGTATTTTGAGTGAGAACAGAAGGGGTGACTTTGCAAAAGCAGATTATTTATGAATATTCTGTTTCTTCTAAGTCGGCTATCTTTTCCTCACTAAGTACTGAATGTAAGCATGTATTCCAATGACTCTGAGGACATGTGTACTTACCCAGCTAACCCACCAAAGATCTCTGTGACGTAGGAATAGTCCCCTCCTGATTTGGGGATGGTTACTCCCAGCTCAGCATAACACAGAGAACCCAGGGCAGCAACCCCGCCGCCGAGCACCCAAATAATGAGAGCCAGTCCCACCGAGCCAGTGTGCTCCAAAACTCCTTTCGGTGATATAAAGATCCCAGAACCAATGATGTTACCTGAAAGAGACAGAAAATTTGCAGTGAGATAAGTGAATGAGAAATTAACTTTACTTTTTAAAAGCAAACAAATCCAGCCTGTGCCCCTGCCCTGTGCCAGCCCCTCCTCACCAGGTTTTGCTTGCTTGTGTTTTATCTGATTAAGCCCCAGGGAAAAAGTCACCACTGATTGGAAATCAAGCAGGTTGAGCACTCGGATCTGGTGAAGCACTTCAAGGATCTGTTGAACATCTGTGTTTAGAACTTGTGGTTTTGTGGTATGAGTTTGGGCTGCTTGAAAAGCTGTCTGCTGTCACTTCTCATGACCAATTGTTTGATTGAAAGGAGTTAAAGCATGTCTGTGATAAAGATTTTAAGATGAGAGTTAAAGATGAGAGTTCAGAGATGTAATTAAAAAAAAAAAAAAAAAAAAGTTGGGTTATCCATAATTTAGGGGCCAAGATTGAAGATTGTGCTTGGAAAAGTCACTTAGAAGTCTGGAAACATTACAAATCTATTGACATTTTGTATTTGCAGCACACATGCTGTATTGACATTGCCCTCAGATTTTCAGGGGATCTGGTGGTGTGACAGCAACATGGGACAATGTGGGCTCTGTCCTTCTAGTTCTGTGCGGTCAGTTGTGAGCTGAGGGAGTTCTGGCTGGAGCCTGCTAAGTTTGCTTCCTCCTCTCTGCTTTACAAGTGGTTCTCGGCTCGCGGTGGATAGTGCATTCCATAAGTGCACCCAGCTATTCCAAATTTTGCTGTGTTTGGCTTCAGTTTTCTCCTTGCATTTCTGCAAGCAGTTTCAGAGAGTGCAGCTCTCCTAGCTCGTTGTGCTTGTATGTAGCCGTGGGTTTGGACAGTGTGCTGAGGCAGACACTCTATCTGTGGTTTGAAATGAAATTAGGGTAGAAAATAGACATCTCCTGCCACTGATAAGCAGATGGCTGCTTCCTGGAAAGAGTGGGAGGGGGGTGCAGCTGCTGGGAGCTCTGCAGCCACCACAGTCCTCCTGGAGAACCCAGAGGGCTTCAGGCTTCCAGGGGCAAAGAGCTGCTGTTGTGTGAGGGTTTCACCACAGGTAAACCATTCCTTGGGTATTAAAGTGTCAGTGTAGCCCTGAAACTGTGCACCAGAGAATCCAACTGCAGTAATGTACAAATCACCTAAGATATATTCTTGGGATGATGCTGCTGGACACTTCCTGTGCCTTTCCTATCAGCTGAGGTGTCAGCCTGTGGAAGGGCACTGCTTCTTGTGCTTCTCTTTTCAATGTTGTAATTGAATGCAGTTACAAAATGCTCCCAGGCAGCTGGAAGGAGCATTGTCCCAGCACAGCAATAAGGAAACAGTGGTGCAGATTAAAGAAACTAGTGCAGACACTCTACAAGTTGCAAAATCACTTTAAAAAGTGATGCTGACCAAACTTCTCAACTTTTCATTTTAATCATTAAGCTTTGAGGACTCATAAAAGAGTCCTTTTGTGGACAGAGGAAGACCACAATCACCTTCTCTTTAGATGAAAGCTGATAGTTGCAGTTACCACTTGAAGAAATACACGAAATGTTACCAAACTTTGATTTACACAGCCAAGTGAATCCCACTGTGCTCCAGGGGGGGGGTGAGATGCAGGTCTGCCCCTTTGTGCCACGGGTTGTGTACAGAGAGATGGGGGCAGATAGGACAGCCCGGGAAGGAGCAGGGAGATGTATGAGGGAAATGCAACACCCAGCTCTTCCTGCCTATGTTCTTCCTGCCTTCCCCTCCAGAGAGCAAGGACAGCAGTGGGAGGAAGGCAGGAGGATGTGGCGGGCTGGGAACAAGGCAGAAGGAAAGGTGAGAGGCCAGGTCGGCTGCTTCCTCTTGCAGCAAGCTGCTCTCATGGCCGAGTAAGAGGATGTCCAAATTTAACTTCTGTGTAAATAACAGGGGGAGGGAGCCCTGCCTGTAAAGCACAGTAGCACTGTAGGGCTGGTAAGCTTTAACTCCCTCCTTGGAACAGGACAACGTGCTGCTCTAGCAGCCTTGGTGTTGAGCTCACAGAAGCTGTATGAAGGCTGAACAACTCCAGCTGGGCCTCCATGTCAGTCCTGCTGCCAGAGCCCATGCATACTTTGGCTTTGCTTTGCTGCTCAGCAGCCATCAGCAGATGCGAGTGCCTGCCCTTCAGCTAGCTCCATGCAAGAGCTGCCACATCCACATGTAATTTGTCACCTTGCCCTTGTGTCACTTCGTGTAGAAAAGAGAAAGCCCCGATTCTGTGTGTGCTTTATGTTTCCATCTCAAGGAGTGGGCATCACTCAGCACTGTGAGCACAGGGTGACAGAGAGCTGCTGCCCGGCCTCAGGTGGCTGTGGGGAGGAGCAGTGTGTGGCACAGCATGGCCTCAAGCGCTGCCCTCCTGCCACGCTGGGGCTGCCAGTGCAGCCCTCCTTGTGCAGTGCTATGCTATGCTGCAAGTTGCCAAATGTGACCTATTCGAGGTTAATTCCTTCTGGTGTAGCTACTGCAGGAGCAGGATGAGAAGGAGCTGGTAGGCTTCTGGAGGCTCTTTCATGCAAACATTCACAGATGTCTTTTGGTTGAATTAAGTAGTTTGTTGTTTTTAAAGTCTAACTTACTTCTTGAATGAGTATAAGGCAAAACTCAGTTCTAAACTCCTTATGGATTTCCTATTTTGCTCATGCAACATGTGTGAAAGTCATATCAGCAGGAGTGGAAGTGCTACACCCTTCTGACAACAAAAATGTTTGTATGGAAATGTGTCATGGCTGTGGCAATGTGCCTGGGAAGCACCTTCACTTTGCTCAGTGTAGGATGTGTTTAAAAATAGATATGGCAGAGATGGGGAAATGCTCAAGGAAGTGTCAGGAACTGCCTGATGAGAAGCAGAATTTTGAGGAGGTTTCGTGTAGTAGGATGGAAGATTTAATAGTAAGACAAATGCTTTATCCAAAAGAGGTATTTCTAAGCAAAATTTGTTCAGCAAGAATTGAAGAGAATTTGGGGAGTAACTCCACGGCAGGAATGAAACTGGCTGTGCAGCGCAGGAGTTGCATTGCTGTGCTTGTGGGGTTGGGGATAATTTGTTTCAGTTTATTAGTTTCTTGCAACAAAACTACCTATTCACACCTAGAGGAAACTAATACTTAAATTACATGTATTCATTCCATGGTTCTCTCGATCTTAAAAAAGCATATAAAAATTCCTGTTGGAAATCACACTGCCTTGTGATCAACCCCAACAAAGAGGAGCTAAGCTACTGCAGGAACCACCAGCTCAGTTCCAGAGGCTGAATTAAGAGCTTTCTACGTGGACAATGTCCTCCACCTCCAGATGGAGCCTTCAATGGAGCTGATGTGTTCACACAGAGCACAACTCCTTGGGCAAAGGAGATGGATACACACTTGTGTTGCTGCACACCCTAGGCCTTCATCTCCATGTGCCAGCACAAGCCTGCTCCCCCAGGCTCCAGCTCCATGTGATGCCATGGCAGGCCTTACACAAGTTCCTAACCTTAAACATATCTCGGTTTTTGGCAGGGCAGGAGCTATCTTCAGTCCAGCACTGGGTTCTGTAGTACTGCTATGTTCTATTTCAGGCTATTTCACTTCGCTCCCAAATCTTGTATTTTTCTTTTTTTTTTTTTTTCAAGGCTTTATGTTTCAAATTAAGATTTTTCTAAAACACCCAAGAGGGTTAAGAATATCTCTCTTAAACAAAAACTGATGTTCTTATGGAATAACATCCCTTAAAGAGATATTGTGAAAGGAAAGAAGAAAAGGCAACAACGCAGATACAAGAGCTGACTAACTGAGACGCTGTGTATAGGAAAGAACGCATAGTGCTGCGGCTGACTATGAAGAGGTAATAGGATGCAGAAGAAAAAGGAGAACAAAAAGGTCCCATAATGTAGGAATTCATGCTTTAAAAAAAATATTGAGCAGTCTTTTCCCAGATGCACTTTGTATGCAGTGCTGCAACCTGCTGCTGGGGAGCTCTGCCCAAGCTGGCAGCTCAGCCTGTGCTTTGTGAGTGGCATTCACAGCCCAGGAGGGCTGTGACCGAGGACGCTTGCTGGTGACACCGAGCCCAGCGCAGAACTGATGGAAACAAAACCACCATTGTAGCACGGTCGTGAACTGTACGCGCTGCTGCTCGGCGTGCTGGGGGGGATAGTGCTGGGTTCTCCAAACCACTGAAAGGAATTGCTCCTTGGTGGATAGCATTAGTGCTAGGGTTTCACGATGCCCCGTGATTTTAGGTAATATTCCTCCAAGCGTCTGGAGGGCATCCCTTCTGTGTTGGATGCTGATTTCTGGGCACTGCACTACAGGCTGCTGCTGCAGTGCCGCACAGAAGGAACTAAAGCTTGCCAGTAGCTTGGTAGCAGCTCAGTCCCCCTACCGTCATCCCTGCTCCATCTCCACTGAACTCAGGAAGCAACTCCTCCTCCAGATCTTTTACTGAAGAGAATGCAGAAGAGCCCGTCCTCCAGTCCTTCCTCTGAAAATACATGGCTTTGTTTGTGCTTGTAGTTCAGGTGCTGAGATCTGGCCCTGGGAGGCACTCCTCAGAGCAGTCTGTTGTGCAGTGTAGGCGCTGCCCGTGGGCATGCACCCCCTGCAGATGTGTGTGTTCTGGAACTGCAGGACTGGCAGGCATCAGGGCATGGGACATTGCTGGAAAAGCCGATGCTTGTAGCATGCCTCTGGCTTTCGAACTACTGGGAGTGCATTTGGGGTCAGGATTTGGTGTTTTTCAATGCAAATGTGGGGGTTGAAACTCATTTTTTTAAACAAAAGCTGAATTCTCATTAAAATATTTCAAGAACTGCATGTGGAAAGAAAGCACTAAATTTGACAGTGTTTGTGAGAAAATGCAGGGGTCTGGCAATACTTTGTGCCATCACTTTGAGAGCAAAGTCCTTAGGGTGCCTTCTATTTATCTGCAGCACACAATCCATGCAGGCTGTAAAAATAATGGATCTCTAAGCCTGCTGAAAGTATTCGGCAGTTCCTTAGGAAAGGGCTTACTGGCTGTATGCAGAGACCTTAGTCCTGATAAAAACAGCAATTTCCTGTGTGGTTAGCAAAGAAAATTCACTCAGGTCTTTTTACTGCCTGTGCTTTCCATTACAGCTCCATGTTATATATCTGAAATTCTGAATGGGTCTGTAATATCAACTAGAAATTTGGATAAGCAGTTCTTTCATCTAAAAAATGAAATATTATCAAGGAAAAAAGAACTTTAGTGCTTTTTTTTTTTTTTTTTCCTCAGTCAGTGACTTTGTGACTTGTTCACTGAGGGGTTGTGGTAGGCAGGATTTCTGAAAAGCCACGCACAGCCCAAAGCAGAAACCTGCCTGGACTCAGGCTTCCAGCAAGTGCTGTTTGTCACATCAGGAAGTTGCAGTGCTTGGTGTGGGCCCCAGCATGGCACAGCTTTATCAGGTGGTCTGAATATGTGGGTCTGGGTATCTTGACCAGGAAGGCAAAGACTTGAGATTACTGTTCAGATAAGAAGGAAAAAAAAAGAGCTTAGATGAAAGGAATCAGGCTTTACAAGTGTATTAAATCCAAATGAAATCTGAGGTGGATGATATCAGCAATGACGATGCTATATCCCATCGTAAGTTATTTAGTTATCAGAAAAGTGCTGCACTAAGCAGCCTTCAGTCCAGCTATTAGCTGCTAATTGGCTTTCAGGAGTTAAACATTCATAATTGAGGACACTAAAAAGTGGCTTGGCTTGTCACTATCTGTCTGTGACCTCAGGATACGACACACCAATGTGAGCAGCCAAGAGGTGACAGCACAGCTGGCGGTGCTGGCGCTAAGCTGGCACTGTGCCACAGCTCTGTGGGCCCTGCTGAGCTCCAGGCCTGGTACAGGATGGCTGCGTCACCATGCTGGGACAGGTAAGGGATGGCTGCACACAGGGTGCTGCTCACCTCCAGCATGGTACCACAGGTGCAGCTGTAACTCCAGAGGTTGTGCTCTCCTGCTGTGAAAAGCAAAGAATAAGTGATTCTGGATGGACAGAACATGGCTCAGAAAGTTACTAAAATACAGGGACAGCACAGAATTAAAAGCAGCAAATGCTCGCGTGTGCCTTGCTCTGAGCTTTAGTTGAGCACAAACTGAGGTGACGTGGCAATGTTTGCGGTAGTTCATTTGATGGTCTTGAATTTCTTTAAATAGTATGCAGAAAACTCTTAATGAAGAATGGATGAAGAATAAAAGAATCAACAGAGCTTGGCATTAAACTAATAACTGCTTAATTTCATGTGTGAGGAAAAGATTTAACTGCCGTAATAGTGGAAAATGAATTATGGCTCCTCAGCTAATGTGCTCGTAAAGGAACAAAATGAAAAATGGCCATAGAAATAACAGTGGTGATTTAATGTCTGCAGGGATCAGTATTTAAAAAACGAAATGATCTAAAAATCTGACTTCAGTTCAAATATTTATGCTAAAATTCTTAGCAAGTAAGAACATGACCAATCACCACAACCTGCAATTCCAGCATTCCAAGTGGATTTTGCTGCATTAAGAATTCCTAATCTGATTATGTTACACCCAACTCTAAAGATTTTTAAAACTAGGCTACTTAAAATATTGACAAAGGCGTTTTCTTTAACTTGTCTCAGACCTATAAGGACGATCACAGAATTGCCAAGGTTGGAAAAGACCGACAAGATCATCCACTCCAACCACCCACCTATCATCAATTAGTTCTCACTAAGCCATGTCCCTCAACACCATGTCCAAACATTCCTTGAACACCTCCAGGTTGTTGACTCCACCACCTCCCTGGGCAAACGTACTTGCCTTTTTAGCACCAATATGCGTGTCCAGCCTGCATGGACCTGAGGAAGGTTGTTCCTATAACAGAAAGCTCAGGAAAGAGCGGGGACCCCTTAAGCCACAACACCAGCACACTGAATGCAGAGGAAAGGCTGCGTGTCAGTGGGTATCACTATTGCAGCAGTCATGACCTCAGCTTGCTTGTTCCTGGCTGCTGTTTGCAAGGTGATTGCAGGGATCTTTCCCTTGAGAGGAAATATCTTGTCTTTGGTATTCTAAGCAAGTGTGAGACTGATTAAGTTGCAAAGATGATGAGCAGAAATAGCAGTGGGTGCTACCTGTGTGTGCAGACAGCACTGTGATGGTTTGGGTGTGCGTTAGGTGGCTGTGTCGCAATTAGGGAATTCATAATCTAGATAGATGCAATCAAAGCAATTCAGTGAGAGCTCCCACCTTCAACCCTCAGAGCAGTCAGTGAGTGGCTGTGCATGGCAGTACTGCCTCTCCCTACACCCTGGGAAGGAGCTGGGGACAGCCTGGAGCTTCCCAGGACCTTCCATGGTTCAGGGGCTGCTGGAAAAGTTCTTTAAAAGCAGCAAGCTGCATGTTTGGCCCCAGTTTATACTGGATAAACTGTTTCACAGAGATGATTAGCTTAGAATTTCTTCTAGCACTGGAACGCAGCCTTAGAGAAAAGCAACATTTCCTAAACCTGCAAGGTACAGTTATGGGCTGCAGTGCTTTTCTGCTTACTCAAACTCTGCTGCATGCTGTACAAGGCTGACCATGCTCAATGTGCTGACAGTCCAACCTCTGCCAACGTACTCAATGGCTTAAAACCAATCAGGTTAAATTTTCTGCCTTTGTGAATAAGAACACTTTTTTCTCTTTGTAAAATTAGCAATAATCTGTGCATTTTCTCATACAGAAGGGGGTTAAATAGGGAAAAACTTCATAGAGCAAGCTTTTAGAGCTGCTTTGTTAACATGGTCATGGCAAAGTGATCTGCCACCTGAATGGTGTCCCAGGAGCTGACGCTGCTGGTGTTGGGTACCTGCAGGGCACATCAGTACTGACTGACCTCACTGCAGAAGATGTGATGTGTGTTCTAATCAATGCAGTGCTTACAGCCAAATGCAAATCCCCCTATCCTGTTCTCTCCTGGCAAACATCATTAGGAATCTCTCCTGAGTATGCACATGGGCATCCACTGGACAGGATCAATTAATTTATTGCCCATACTTACAAGCAGCTCGGAGTTGCACGGCCCAGGTCAGCAGGAAATGTGTACCTGCCCCTGCACAGGTTTTCAGGGCTGATCTGCACTGCAGTTGCTAAGTAGTGAGATGGGGCTGGAATGTGGCAGCAGGCGAGATAGAAGAGATGGCTGGGCTGCTTGTGCGTGGCTTTATTCTGATTCAAGTAATGCTGCTGTAATGTGCTTATATCAAAGGAGACGTTGCAGCCCGTATGATAGGATTTTTGTTGTTCTGAATTGAGAACTCCTTTTATTCTGCTAATCCTTTCACCGGCTGCAGGCTCTGTCTGCTCTTTTCAAGCGCACAGTCCACTGCTTTATTTCCTGCTCCTCTGTTCTGACTCTTGTACTTGGTCTGATTTCTCTACTTCCTTAACTTCTGACTTGTTCTGCTCTTCTCTTGCCAGTGCTGGGATATGTGGGCTGCATTTCATTACCCTGGAGAGCAAATCTCAGCCTCCTGTGCCCTCATCTGTGTGCTGCAATGCTCACCACAGATAACAGAGAAATGCTGAGAAAATTCTTCTCCTGTGAAGCAGGAGGCATTTTCCTGGGGATTTTCTCAAAGGAGTGACACGGAGGAGCTCCAGATTGCCACCACCCCAAAAGCAGAATGAGGGTAGGGCTGTGTGTCCATGCTGAACCAGCCACCTTTGGGCTTCACACTTCACTTACCCTTTCCTGTTCCTGTACCTGAGCAGTGCTGCTGGCAGGGCAGAGCTGCCAGGTGGCAATGAGTGCTCCAGTGGGAGCTGCAGGCAGCTTGGGGTGGTGGTGGCACTGCATCAATCTGACAACCACACTGCAACTCAATCTGCTGCTTGCCTTGTACACTTAGAATGTAGAGGGCCCCTGAGGCAAAGTGCTCCTTTGTGCTAACTTCCAGAGAGAAACTGAACACCAGGCCTACCTTTGTGCTCTGGGAGAGGTGGAGAGGAAAACCCTCTCCTGTTCCTAAAATGTCTGGGTTGCCCTGGAAAGAATGTGCAGCCTTGTGCTGCGTCAGTTCTTGTTATCTGTCCTACCTTTGTTTTCCATGTTCTCTGGATCTCAGCAACCCAACCTACAGTTTAACCTGAAAGCAGCAGAGGTGTTGTCACGTCTTTGCAGGCATGCTGCAGGAGGTGGGGGGTCTTCCCTTGGATGCAGTGTGCCTGATCACCATCAGATAAATCCTGATTTTTAAGGAAAGCAACTGGCGGTGCAGTAAGGCTTCCATGCAGCAGCTTGAGGGGTACATACCAGCCATGCCCTGGGTTTAATGCTTGTCCCTCAGTTGGGAAATCCCACAGGCAGCCGTGCCTCTGGGCAGCTCCCACAGTGCCCTCTGCAACTGTAATGACTTGTAGTATTTATCAAAAAGTAAAACAATTTAAAAATGCTGCTCTACAGCTCACCAATCTAGCTGTAATAGCAGCCAAAGAGTTCAGCTGTGTCAGGGAATGCGGTGGGTCAGCTGAGGACAGGATGACAAACACAGCTTTCTGCCAGCCTGGACTCCTCAGTCCTGCTCATTCCAGTGGAAGGGACCCACACACTGTAATTTGTGTCATGGAAAATGATGACTTTTTTTAATCTTGGTTCTTAGCTTGGATCATAGCAAACAGATTAATTGAACAGTCTGGAAAATTGATCAGCAAATGCTGCCCAGCAGGAAAGCCTCTTCCTGTCTGTTCCTGTCCTCACAGAAGTATCATTATTTGTCTGATTAGAAAGATGCAGCGAAGTTCATCAGTTGCATGGCACACTCACACAAGGGCACAGAAGGAACTCTCAGATGGCACAGCAGAGGAAGCAACCTTGGAGCTAGCACTGGCTCCTGGCCCCCACCTCACTGTGGCACCTCCCTGCTTACCTTGCTGGGATCACTGCAGCTTTCTGCTAGGAACAGGCTGAGTGGGAATCTTCTTTAATCTCTACTGCCACTGCCTGGGCTCTGACACAAATGCTGTTTTGGATGCAGATGTGAACATGACCCGAGCAAAGTTTGCTGCTCTCACAGGGTTCACAGCTCTGTGATAGGACATTAGTCAGGGGTTCTGTCCATGAATCTGTGTTAGCAAATTCTGCTGTGAGCATCACTTACGATACTGTGCTCCTGACCTAAAGGATTCAGAAATTTGTTCTGTTTGCACCTTGACCTCATTTATATTTAAATCTTTTATGTATTTTTAGAAACAAATTTAGATAATTTTACTGATGAGAACTAGAAACTTGGCAGCTTTTCAGGAAACTCTTAAATATCTACTGTCTTGGAATTTAAGGAAAATGCCAGATATCTTAATATGACCTCACAAGTCAGCAATATTACTGTATAATCTTCTGCTTGCCTTATGAACTCTGTATTACGAAAAGCTTTGGCTGCCTCTCAAAACTAAGCATCTTCAGAATCCGCAGCCTTCACGGTGCTCATGAGGCCTTTATACATCAGCTTGCTCTAGGCAGCTGACCAGCTGGATAAAAATGTTATCAGAAAAACTCCTCTCTTCCCCTCAAGTACAAAAACTTGTTTCCAGGGTGTCTGGAGGACACAGAAACGTGGAAGTGAATTAGCTCAGTACCTCAGAGGACAGACTACAAGCATTTCCCACCTCCACTCTGTAGCCTGATGTACCTTATCCATCCAGGTGCACTGTACTCATGTACAGCCAACAGCAATGTGGCTAACAAGGGATTAATGTGCTTTGTATGTAGCTGCTTTAATTTGATTCAGGTCCAGATCCTATGAGGCAGTAAAGACCTCAGCTCCTACTAGAGGGGCTTGGGACCTGTTAAAAAAAGGGTCTTTAATCTTCCACTGGGAGCCTGAGCACTAAGGGGAAGCATTCCTTCTGTATGTACTGGTAGTATTTACAGGATTTTGGTACTTTTTGCAATAGTCCACTTAAATCTTAATGCGTTGCTTGGAAACCAGCCGTGTCCACAGCAAACAAACATGTAGACGTATCCTACTGCTCTCTGGCAGAGTTTACTGTAAGGAATTGCTTTATTGCAACAAGATCTACTTACAGCAGTACAAAAAAGTAGCTTGTCAGTTTATTTTAAATTCCAAATACTTAAATTCTGTCATAAAAACAGAAAGCCTTTCAAAGCTGAAGGCTAAGCATGTGAAGACATCACCCAGAGGCAAGTACTTTTTTTCTCTGTTCTTAGAGTATTGGTTCAGCTATTTTTTAATTCAGTTGAGTCTAAGTACAGTGCTTAGAAGTAACAAGCTTGGGTACTATTTTGTGCTAACTACTACTATTATTATTTTCAAGACACTTGAGCTGATTAATTATGTTTCCGAAGTGTATGGCTGTTCAAGTCTTCAGACTGAAATTAAGAAAATACAAAATTAAAAAAAATAAATAACAGTGAAACTTATAAGCACTTAGCAGAGGCCAAGGTCAGCACCACTTCTTTTAAAAACCATCCTCCAGCCCCTTCCCATTTGGAACTATGGAACTATTAATATGGAACTATTCAACTATGAGTGGCACTCATTTTACCCAAGATTACTCTTTCATTTTGCCATTTTGCACTTGTGAAGTCCTAGAACACTCTTTCTGAAATGGTTTGGTCTCCTCTGCATGGACATGAGAAGTGTCTGCGTTGTTTGCAGTTAGCGATGAAGCAAGGCTTGAGCTCCCATGTTTCCAGCTACCCAGGAGACAGGCCTGCTGTCAGGCTTTCCTTGTGGAGCTTGAGCAGGAGTGCACGATCTCACAGCACTCTCTGGGACTATTAGAATCCCATCCTAAATGGCACATGCTAATAGTTGGTTCTTGTTGCCTCATGACTGTTGCACAGCGTAACAGCAAAAAGATGGAAAGTGCCCAGGAAAGGCAAGAGCCTAGACAACTCATGTTGCTTCTTTTTGTTAAACCTGTAACTTTTTGTGCCATGCACAGGTATTCAAGTGCTTCCTGGAGAAGATGCTTACATATTAAGAGTTCGACTTTTGACATCCATTGTCTGAATGTTTCTTATGCAAACTAAAGAGATCTAGAAAAGAAAATCAACTGTTTCTAACCTTACTGCTCATTCCTGATTATCTGACCCAGAGTTAATGTAGCATTATTAGTGTGTCTGTGACTTGTCCAGTGTCACAGGTGAATTAGAAGGTCTGTGACAGGCAACCCTGTGACAGGCACCAATATAGATCATACAATATTAGGGATTTTATTTCTCTGACCCGGTGTACTCAATCAAAGAATGAGGTTCTTTCTTAAGTTGATTCTTCCTGGCTTTTGTGACAATAGATAAGGTCGTTTTATTGTTTAAACACATTTTTTGTGGCTTATTATATTAAGATGTTTGGCCTGATCTTAATTATGTGGCTTCATGAAACTGATGAAAGACCTATTATTCTTCCCAGCAGAAAAACTGCCCCTCAACCTGACCACAGACGTATTTCAGGAGTAATCTTTCTGAAGTCTTACTGATTTCTAATGCTATATTTCACACTATTGGGTTTAAAGCCCCATTTTGATGTGCAATTCCAAAAGTATTTAAGGATTAAAAAAAAAATATATTGACTTGTCAAATTTCAGAAAAGTTTATTTTTTCATAAGCTTTGGTACTATTGTAAAGAAAGCTTAAAAGAAGAGTGGTTCGACTGCATGGGTTACTCCATTACTCAGTAATACAGACAAACCTCACCAGTACATCATTCTCCACCTTTCTTTCTCTGAAATCCAGTGAATTTGCCCCGTTGTCTGAAAGAGGTGAGGAAGCATGTCCAGGTGCAAGAATTTAGTCAGTTCACTTTAACACCAGAGTGAGCCATTCATTACCTGAAATAGGAATAACAGAACCTACAAGTTCCTGAAGATTAGAACAGTTAGTGAGATCCATTCCTCTAATCTTGCTTTTCAGCTCCAACATACAGAGGTCAGTGCCAGAACAACAAGGTAGCAGAATAAACTAATACTATCTAAAGAGATTTTGTTGAGGCTGGCATGTGAAGAGAAAGGAATTTACCATTATATATGGCTTTCTTCTGCAAGAGACCAGAGCTTGCATATTCTCTATGCTTCCTCCCTATAGAGGGATACAGGCATTTAAAAAGGAATTAGAATGCTGAGATGCTCAGTCCATGTTGGATCACTGGCTCCCTGCTCTTTGCTACGGAACATCTACTAAAGAAGTCTTAGGAAGACTTCTGGGTTTTTTGGGACCAATACTAAAAACAACACTGTTAGGATGTTTTATATCTGGGGCACTTCAGCACTGACAAATGCCTTCTCATTTTATCATGCTGCAATCAAGGTGACAAAAAAGTGTGGCAGCTACTAGAAACTCCCCCGCAGCCCAGCAAAAACAGGGTCTTGAAAGGAAAAGTTTGGCACACAAAAAGCTCCAAACACAAAAAAGCTAAACCTCCACCAAACCATTTCTGCTCGTTGTGAGCCTGCCAAAGCAGAGCAGACTTTCTCAACAGAAAAGGCTACATTATGCTAGAAGGAAATGAGCTGCAAGGCACAGGAAAAGGGAACGCGAGTGGAGATTTATGGCACCACTGAAAGCAGGCACTGTACTGCCAGATCAGGAGTAAGACTACCAAAAGATGCTACCTCTGTTTTTTTGTCTATCAAGGAAGAAGGAGAGTTTGTGTTGCAGGGTATCTGCACTACTGACATCCGTAACAAAGCTCGTTGTTTCAGCTTTCTGATCACAATGGCTATGTTCAGCCTCATCAGATTTTTCCACTTTTTCAGAAAAACACAAGGGGAAAAAAACAAACTCCAACCCCTAAATCCAAACCAATGAACTTCGCCAAATAGTAAGTAGGAAACAGAATGTTACAAATGTTCTAAGTTTTGTTTAAGCATTGATGATTTCCTGAAGTACAAACTTCAGGCGTTTTTTTAAGTCATTGTGTCCTGCTACTGCTTCTGAACACCATGTGGAAGGATTTGTTCATGCTGACATTTTTTACTTTGCTTTATTGCAGCTTTTGCACTTTGTGTTGTACATGTTCGCTCTGCACGCTGACTTCTGGATGTGCACAGACTGCAGCAGAAAGGCACATCTGTGGACAAACAGACCCACTGCCTACTTCTGGCATGAGCTAATTAAGAAGAATATAAATTTGTTTTTATTTTCATTTTATGCTGCCAGGAATCTCTGGTTGCAGCTCCTTTTTACCCCCCCTGGTAAAATCGCTCTCAGAGGTAAGCCTAAGCCGCTAGCCTTGAAAAGCTGCAGGATCTCCCTGGAATTTTACCAAGCTGTTTGAACCTTGCCATGGCTTTTCTTGCAAGTAAAACTGTGGCATGTTTTCAGCTCCCCAAACTAGGTGAATGCCTACTCCAAAGGATTCTGATGGACAACTGTATGTTTGCACAGACTGTGAAAATGTGAAAATGCACTAATATCCCTACAGTATATTGTTATGTAAGTGTAACTTGCACAGTGCATTTTGGATGAACATTTCTAAATTTCTCTTTAAAAATGTAGTATTTGATCTTTCAAAGATATGCACCTTTCTTCGTACTGAGCATCATACCAAAATGTGGACACCTATCAGCTGTTCTTTACACATAGTTCCTGTACATTTAATTTTCATTAGTTATGAATCTGAGCCTCAGACTCGAGACTGCATGGTAAAAAATGTTTGCTAGTGCCTCAAAAGTACCTTTGTAGTTTCTTGCTTTTAAGGAAGACACGACTCCCACCTTTATTTAACTACAATTTGCATTAATAAGAGGACAAAATGTTGAATTACATTTCTCTACAGTTTGGGTCTGTCCTATTGTCCTGAAAAAGTATTAGTCATGTAGGTTTAAACACTGTGCACTCTGCCAGCAAGCGCCATGTGGAACTGAATGCTAAAATATTAGTTAGCAACATGTCTAACAGAGATAAGGAAGACTCCTTCTTTCCAGAAACAATTTTTTGTTCACGAGTAAGAACCACTGAGGTAATCTGCATTGCTCTCACAAGCGGGCAAGAAGCGTGTCCTGAAACTTCAACTAGCTCCAAAAGTGCAAAACTTGCACAGAGACTCAGAGAGCAGTGCTGCAGCACTGCTGTTTTCTGCCATCCCAGGTAGGATTGCAGAAGCAGGAAGAAATCACACCACGATGTGGGCAACAGTCTTTCCTTCATACACCTTTCTTTCTGCTGCAGCCCTGGAACTGGGGTACTGTTCCAGTAAAGCCCTTTTGGGAGGATCTCCTGGTCGTTCCATACACTACTTGACAAGGACTTGGATCTGACCAGGTGCTGGTTGATTCAATGACCAGCAGCCAGTCTCCTTTAGCACCAGTGGCACATGAAACATGACCATGTAGGCATTACTACCTATTTATTGCTTTTTGAGTTCTCACATTTTATGAAAAATTGAGTATAAAGACCTCTCTCAGTTCTTTTCAGTTCTCTCGGTGCATTTTCTTTCCCTGGTGTTAAGCTAGCAGCTTGCCAGTCCTGGTGATGTCTGTCTGTAAGGCCTAGCTGTGGGACCTTAGGGCATGTTAAAACAACAGGAGACATATCAGCAAGAACAGTGCAAGGAAGTGAACGCAGGAGGGCTGGTAAGTAGTTTCCTCTGAAGGGCAAGGAGGAAAAATCCTATCCTCTGCAATTACACCTCTGAACTTGGTGCCATCTCCATGGAAGAGGTATTTAAGCAAGTGGAAACTTCCTGCAGATGCATACACGGTTGTTAGTAAGCAAGTACAGTGTCAGGCATGCATTGTGGCAGCCAAGGAAGTGTGTTTGCTTGTTTCCTTGCTGCGGTTTTATCACATGAATAATATTTCTGCATACATCTTATGACAATCCTGACAGAAGGAAGCATCTCCCATATAAGAGGGCTTCCAGCTCATGGACATTCTGCTGACACCATCAATGAGGTGGCAGACTAACAGCACCTATGGAACAAGGCAAATCCCATTTTTGGGGTGATGTTGGAAGACAAATTCCAGGAGGCAATTTCCAAAAGTCGTAATAATTGAACACAGTGTTCACAGGCCATCTGATCACAGTTTTGGTATTAATTAAATGGGATGTACTCAAATTGGGAACCTGTTTATAAGGGGTTTTTACACTCAGCTTATATGTGAGCAGAATGAGTGCTAGAAACATTTTTAGAAACCTAGTCAGCTGATGCACATTATTTCTGCCTATGGCATATTTAGTTTTAGCTGACATATTTCATTGTAGCTTAATCTCCAGGTCTTTTAATGGCTCTTATGCAGCCTGCTGTTTACATTCACATCCATACAATGGACTTTACCAAAATCCGAGTGCTACCCTATAGCTACTTGCATGCAGCTTTACAAGCTTGATAAACAAATGCTTTAAGAGAGGTTCATACATATATATAAATGGCTGCAATTTGTACCTACGTTTGCATGTACATTTCTAATGTAAGAATGGTAATTTTGTTATTCAGACCAAAAGCAGCAGGCTGGTATCAGACATTAATCAGGCTGCTGTTTCTAATTCTTGTACTTTTCTAAAGAACAGAGGAATGTGGCAGGAACTACACAGAGCCAACTCATGGAGCTTCTTACCCAGTTTTTCGTCTGCATTGGCAAAACTGTTGTTGAAGCCCTGGATGAGAATTTCTCTGTGTAGCTCATCTCCTAAACAAAAAGTAATGGCGTTTTCAAGCAGTTAGATAGTATCTGTCAGTTACTACTTAGTAGCCAATAAAGAGTGCGTTACTTCCTTTTAAGCTGTACCACTTCATCTGAGTATTGGTAAGCTTTAATGCGCAGCGTAACTGAGTACATTAGCAGGTTATTAATAGCAGGAGAGATTTGTTTTCATGGCATGTAGCCGTTTCTAAGACAAAGCAGTTTGGGACGGGGCAGACTGAGCTCTAACAGCAATGATCCTGGAGCGGTTGTGCTGGATGAAGGGATGTGCTTGTACCTGAAGGCAGCTTTTATTTCCCTGGGTGCAACCATGAGATTTCATGGGGTCATAACGGGCTGTGACACACAGGGAGACCCCAGTGTCATTGGAACACTCTCAAATACAGTGGATAATGGCATTCACACCTCAAAGCCTTCTCTTTTGCCTCCTTACGTTATGCCAGGGCGGACTCAGAAAACAATCTGACCATTTCCTCCAAATGCTGATCGTAAAATGTTTTATTTTGAACTAGCAGAGATAGTGCATGGAAGGCAATCGTGAGCTCATTGATTTATAGTCTCATCTTCACAGTCTTTTCCAAATACTCCCTCATGTTTCCTCTGTTGGCTACTAATTGCCAAGATTACCGTGCTTTCTGCCCACCCTGCAGGTGACTGGAATTGCAGAACAGCTAGCAAAAATGTAACACAAAAAGTTTACAAATCCCAGCATCGGACAATTTCATTTCATAGCACAAAGATACCCTCTCGTGTTTTTGGGTATCTGCAGCACTTTCATACACGGATAGCACATAATAGCGACTTTGCCACAGGACACCTTTGAGTTTTATGCTGCAGCCCTGAAGGGAAGAAGGCTCTCTGCCCCAGAAGGCTGACACGACACCCCACACTGCCTTCGGGTCAGAGCGGTGACACCGCCCGCACGCCTTCCATCATTTGGAAGGAAGTCTTCCCCCCACGTTACCCTGTACCGGGCAGAGAGCCGCCTAACGCCAGCATAGGGCAACAGGTGCTTTGGTCTTGAGCTGAAAGCCTTCGGCCGGGCTCCTCTTGTCCCGCCGTGCGCAGGCTGCGGGCCGTGCCGGTGCGAGGCGCAGCGCCCTCCGGCCGCGTTCCGCTGAGTGCCGCCCGCAGAGCCGCGCCGTCCACCGGCGCCGTGCTTCGCTGTTACGGACGGGCCGCTGACACGCGGTGTCACTTCGCACCTACACGCAGCCAATCCCGCTCCCGGGGCGGCTGTCCGAGCTTCATTTAGCGAAAGTTTTTGGGTAGAACGCTTCAGGCGCTTGACACCGCTAGGCTTTACCGACAACGCCAATACGCCAATACTTTACCCCGATCCGACGCCTTTGGTGGGACGGAAAGGCGTTCCGCCGGCTTCGCCGCAGACGGGAACCGGCTCCCGTCTGCTCGCAGCCCACCCGGCCGCCGCCCGCCCGCTGCGACCCGGCACGGAGTCGGCGGCTCCGTCGGGAGGGCGCGGATCGGCCCCGCCGCCCGCGGCGACCCTTACCGATGATGATGGCACAGGCGCTGAGCAGCCCGATCTCCTTCTTCAGCGCCACCCGCTCGGGGCCGCCGGGCGCGCCGCGCTGCTCCCCGCCGGCCATCGTGCCCGCGCCGCTCTGCCCCGAGCCGCGCGCATGCGCCGCCCCCAGCGGGGCTCCGGGGGGGTCCGAGAGCGGGGTTCGAGGGGGCGGCGGGAGCGCGCCGGGATGAGGATGAGGATGTGCCGGGCGCCTCTCGGGGCCGCGCGGCGGACGTGCGCACCTGCTGCGAGGAGCGGGCGACTGCTCTCCCGCTTATGTGCGGGTGAGCGCCGCGTGGTAGCACCGCGTTAGCGGCGCGGAACGCAGCGGATGTCTCCACCTGTGATCCCACGCGGTGCGCACCGGCCGCCGCAAAGCAAGCGCGAGCAAACAGAGTTTGTTTTCTACGCGCGGGGCGCGCAGGTAATCACTGGGACGCTTCTTTCCCAGGAACGTGGGAACTGTGGAGAGTGTCGGGGAAACGGCGCCGTACGGGAATTTACACGTCCTTGGCTCGGTGAACGAGCCGCTTTCGCAGAGTGCTAGCTGGGGAGGTTCCCTGCGCTCTCAGGTGAAATCAGAAAGTGAAATCCCAGCTTGGCAGCCCGGGCTCCTCCGTTCACAACGGTTTGCCCGGGGGTCCCCGGCGCCGGGTCAGAACGGGCGTTCCGCGTGCAGCTCCGCAGCGATGTGGAAGCCCGGCTCAGCGGGGAGGGAAATCCCCGCCTGGGGACGCGTTCGGGAGGCGCGCAGGTGAGAAGCGCGCGGCGAGGCCCGGAGCTGCGTTGGGGCGCGCGGCGCGTTGTCGGAAGGTGCGCGGCTGCGGTGAGGGGATGAAGGAGGTGGGAGTTTCTGTGGCGACATCTCTCTGATTTTGTTTGGCTTTAGAACGCATGGAATGGCTGAAAAACTGGCGGCCGCCTTGCGGAAACCCGAAGGCTGTCTTTATGGAGTGGAGAACCGTAAGTGATTTTACTTTATAAAGCTGCTCAAGCTCCTGCTGTTTAAGAAGACCCGCTGATTTTCGGGGGTTGAGATGCGTTTCCGAAATTGATGTATTGCTCCATAGAATTGTTGTTTGTAGATGAATGGCCTGGCAAACTACTCCCTAACAGGTGCTTCTATTGAATGACTTCACACTGTTGGTACGGAAGCGCTTTATAGGAGGATTTGCTTCCTGAACTGCGTGCGAGCTGCTGCTGTTGTCATTTTAAAGGCAGGAAAACGTGCAAACCGCAAACAAAAGTTTAGATGCTCTCTGACGTTTTAGCTGTTTCTCCTACGTGGTTTAAGTTGTTGCTGAGCCCTGCTTTCCACTGGTGGCAGCTGAAGTAATTCGTAGCACCTCTGATTGGCTCACCCAGACATTACGATTAACTCGGTGCAAACACACCTGGGATGGTCCGTTGTTTTGTTCGAGGTAAAAATAAAATTGAATTTTGTTGAAGTACAAAATCCAAGAAAAACAGGAATGAATTGTGTTATCAACTGCATTACTAATGGCGTTACTGAGTTCTATGAAGTTTCAAATCATTGAACTCTTACAGATCAACCACAAGATATGTTTAACGAGTGACACTTAAAAGGATGATGTGTACTCGGGTTCTTTTGCTGTGGTGGAAACGTTGGTTTGCTCTGAACTGTGTGTACAGTCTTTGTGTTGCTGTGCAGAGGATGGAAGTCCCAGGCAGTTCTCTTAAGCTAATGGGAAGCTGCACTCTGGCTGTGGGCTGAAGGCAATAAATAATAGGATTCAATTAACTCTATTTATCTTTTCTAGCTCTACTGTGTGGTAGTTGGAGGTGTCTTTTTCTCTTTTCTCCTTTAAGTTTTCTGTTCAGCACATGGGTTTCTGCTAGTTGAACTATTAAATATTCATTTATATCAGCATGCAGGTGTGCACTGTACATCTTGTTCTACAAACGTTCCTCCTTGATGAAAAGCATGGGGCGTATATTTGTGATTTGATTCAGGTGTGGGTGACGAGCAGGGTTGGATGCAGCTGTGTTGGTGGGGGGGGCTGGGGGTGGCTGCTGCCCAGCAGCTGTGCTGCCTCTCCCTGGAAACTGAGGCTGAGTGTGTGGTGTGTGGGTAACTTCAACTGGGATCCTTGTATAGTTCTTCATTCAATGAATATTGGTTTACTATTTTGTTCCCCCCCATGTGTGCATAAGAAATATAAGATAAAATATCTTTTTCTTCTTTTTTTTTTTAAAGTGTTTTGATTTGTTGATGGAGTAAGCAGGGGGCAGTTCACAATGTGAGCTTTAGATATTTCTATATCCATAGCAAATCACAAGGGTGTAGAGCAGCACTGGGCCAGAGCCCTTTTGGAAAAGGCAGTATGACAAAGGTTGCCCTCATTAGCTGCCAGAAGCTGCTTATTTATTTAGTTAGGCTGGGTGCCTGCGGGCTTCACTGTATTCTCTGCACGAGGAGGGGATTCTTCTCTACACTGCTTGTGTGAATATCGGCTGCTTACTGGGGTTGGGTGTTCTGCCCTATGGTTAATAATGTTCCAGAAGAAGCAAGTCAGAAGGCATGTAAGTTTGAATTGGTAGCTATCTGAGAGAACTTTCAGAGCAAAGCCTTCTTTAAAATTGTTTTGGATATGGACATGCAGTATCTAATTGAATGATGAAATGTTAGTAAGCAAAAAAGCCAAAGTTCTTTGTAGGAGGGCAATTGCTGCGTAGCAACTGCACAGAGAGGATACAATGAAGCTTGCATGTGTTCTTTTGTTGCTATTTTTGTCCTCCTTTTCTCAATGTCCTGAAAGGTACAGAAATTGTTGAAGTTGTTGGGACCAATTCATTTGTTCCTTATGCCTTTAAAAATGAGGGGGGGGGGGCAGACAGTGACCGTTTGCTTATATATATGGGAAGAAATAATAAGGGAGTTCAAGGAGGGGTGTTGTGACGGAATTTTCAGATGAACGTAGTCTTTAATGTATGTGAGGTGAAAGAATTGCAGGGATTGTGACAGTAACACCCTGCCCACTCTGTTTTTGTACTCATCTAAAAAAAATTCTATTAAAAAAAAAAAGTCCAAAAAAATGAAATGTCCCATGCCTGCTGCTGAAAACAGTTGTTAAAAGTGTAGTGCAACTTCCAGTTTAATGGGGTCACCATAAACAATAAGTGGGAAAGAGCTGAAAGGATAAAGCAGGTTGTAGTGTATCTTTAAAGAGCAGACGATTGGTTTAACAAAAGGCAATTAGGGAAGTAATGGGATTGTAAAGTGAATGTTAATTGCTAATCAACTTCAGAGGAAAGTTTGCCACGTTCCTCTTGATTGCCACCTATTCTGTATCATTGCAAACTTTATAAATAAAAAATAATCATTAATTTTACCTTTGTTTCTTGTTAAAGGACAAAGTGAGGACTGAGCAACCAGACTGTGGGGAGTGTTTGCTACTGACCTTTGCACTACCCTCTCAGAACTTTGCTCTGCCCTCGTGGAGCGCTGATCTCCAGGACAACTCAAACACTGCAGTTCTCCCTCACTGCCCTGTAATGGTTGGTGTGGGTACTGGGAGTACAGTTGCTGTGAGCTGGAATCCAGCGACCACCTCTAACCAAAAACATCTTGTGGTGTGTAGGCAGTGGGGAGTCTGGGTTGTCACAGAGCATTTGATTGTCTCTTGCTGCTTTCTGAAGTCTTTGGGAAGACTTCTTGCCTCTTTAAAGAGGGGGCAGGTTTGTGATCAAAAGCTGGAGTTAGCAGATAAGTGGTCTTCAGGCTTACAACCATGGCTTCTAAGTAAGTTAAGCTTACTGGTTCCACTCTTCCATTGTCCTCTGCAAGATCTGTGAGCTTGAATCCAGTAATTCAGAAACTTGAGGAGATCATTCAGGCTATGTAACTGTTCTGCCCTCCTCTAAAAAGGATGTAGCTTTGTACGCAGTAGAGGTTCACCTTGTGTTAATAACTCTCCACAGACCCTACTAAGAAAAGTAATTTGGCAATATATAAAAAAATCCACTCACTTAAGGCAGCAGGCTTTCATCCTTAGGTCCAGAATGTTTGTTGTCTCTAATGTGAATTATTTACCAAGCATGAGCTGCTGGACACTTAGCTATCTGTGTCAGAACTCTGTGTTTCTAAATTTCCAGCTGTATAAAATGGGCTGTTGTATGTTCAAATTACATCATTCCTTCAAAGGTACTCCTTCAAAGATATTTCATGGTGGCTGATAAGCAGATGAGTGTAAGTAAATCTACTTGTGAAGTTATTTGTAGGTTGTTGAATAATTAGGTTTGTATAGCCAGAGTTGCTCGAAGAACATGCTTCCTGTTGAGCACTTGTACTGTTGGTTTACTGGAGTTGGAAATGAAGTGATGAAAGGGAATTGAAACAATGATCAGTTTTGGAACAAACACTTATGCTGCTTTTTTGTCTCATTTTCAGTATAAAATACTTTGGTTTACCAGATCAGAATATTTTTAGTCTTATTTTTTTGTGGATTATGAAAACCCTATTTTTTTTCCCCCTTCAAAGAGCATGTTTTTCAAACCTCATTCTTACTGCTTAAGATGGACATAATATTGAAGCTTAATGCATTGCAACTTCTAACTGGGTTGGAATAATCCCCTCAATTTCTCACAAGTAACACTTAAAGTATTGTGCTGTTGACTTGGGTTTTGGTTTGAGGTTAACCGTGATGTGTTTCACTTCCTTTCAGAAGGAATAGCCTTACCAGATCCTTTTCCCTCTATACTGCAGCCTATGCTGTCCCTCACTGTTCTTCATCTGTGTGCAGCATCTTTCTTTTGAGGTTGGTCTCTCAGTTGAATATCATTTCCCTGTGATATTCCCAATTGAAACTATCCTGAATTTTATTGCGTGTTGTTTCTCTAAATACCATTGCCCATTCTTTTCTGGTGCACTCAAAATGAATATTTATCCCTGATAGATTCTAAGGCCCACCTTGAAATTTCTTTCTAGTTCATAGGAACGTTGTGGTTAACCACCCCTTTAGAGGTGGTGTTGGATGTTGTTTTCCCCTCAGAAATTTACACGTGTAAATTATGACAATTATCATTTGGCTCTTATTGTCTTACTTATGAGCATGACGCTTTGGGCAGAACCGAAGGCTCTGAGTTTCTAAAGGAAATTCGTTCACATCCACCGCTTCCCCTTTGCTCCCGATCAGACGCATTAATCGTGACCCGAATTTCTGTGAACGCCTGTTATCCTCAGAGAAGCCCGGTAGATGGCACTCTGGTCCTGTAACTTGGTATTTTAAAGCCAAAATTGTCATTTTGCCCACTGTGCTGATGGCCTGAAGTGCTTGTTTCTCAAAATCGGGCTTCTAAGCTCAAAATTTAAAATTACTGTATATATACTGTAAAAAGTATAAATATTTCAGTAATAATAAGTCTTGCTGAAATGGGTTTGAGTCTTTAAGAAAAGGAGAATCTTTCTGCGTGTATCTACAAAGCACCACTTGACATAGAATGTCATTGAGGAGGTGTGCCAGGGTGGTGGTCTTGCACAGCGGGCTGATGTCCTTCCAGGAGGTACGTCAACTGCCAGGGAAATCCCAAGGCTGCTTGTCCAAAGGCTTGCTTACCACTGAGATGTGATAGAGCAGGCTCCTATAGGGCTCCTCTCTTTTTGGCGGTCTCCCTGGTCACTGATTTTGTGAAGACAAAGTCAGTGGTGTGTAACCTAACCTACCTTAGTTTTGCCTTGAATGGGGCTCACGTTCAGGTTGTCAGGGCCATTACTCCAGGTGTTTGGAGCTCCCTCTCAACTCTTCCTGACCTGTGAGCACTTTTGACTCTTCCAGGACAAAATCAAACAAGTTAGCTGAGCCATCTGGCAGTGGTTTGAACCAACTTGTTTGACTTTGCCCTAGAACTGACTGGAAGTGCTTACACAGCCAGTTACTGGGTCTCTGCTGGAAGGTGTTAACTAACTGGGAAACAAAAAGGAACAGCCTTCAAAATAGGCTGTGAACTGTAAGCTCTGAGTGAGAGGCTTTACGTGGGCCTGTTGACTTTCTCTGAAAGACATAAAGTATGCTACTATGGCCCATGCCAGCAGAGAGGTGATTTAAGAAGCTGTTAAGTCACAGATCCTCACTAGTTTATCCTTTTATAAAGGTGTATTTCCCGCATGGGATTGATGTAACTGAGTGTATTTACCAACTGCAAGCAGATCAAGATAGAGAATCAATTGTAGAACCTTGTTTTGGACTTCAGAGAATGGGGAAGCCAGTTTGGCAGGTTATCTATCAGCCTTTGAGATCTTAAAAACAAAAAACATTAAAAAAAAAAAAAAAAAAAAAAAAAAACCTTTTAACCCTTATTAGTAAGCTGGCATTGTATCATGAAATATCTTATCTGTACAGTATTATGGATTACGAGGAGAGTAATGAGCTGGAACACATCTTTAGTTAACACAATGGTGAAATTCTGTGCTACAAATGAAGTAGGTTATCCTGCTATCCAGGAGCTCATCTATGTGCAAGATGTAGAGCTGTCTTGAAGACAGAAATGTATATTTGGTTTAAGTAGTTAGAGTTCATACATATCCCCTCCAGTATGTAGCTATTACAAGAGTTCATAAACTACTCCGTAAACCTGCCGGATGAATTTTTATTAAATGATATTCTTTGGTAAACAGGGAAAACAGAGCTGCGAGGAGGTTAAAATCTGGGCTTGGCTTCCCCACTAATGACAAACTCTGGCCCCAAAATTTGCTGAGACAGAGATGACAGGCTCTTGCAAGTACATCAGGTCATCCATCCTTTCTGGTTGCTGCAGGGTACAGGTGCGCTCAGAGATGACCGGGTTAGTTTGAACTTTGCTCGCACACCAGACAGAGCAAGAGAGAGTTATGGATAATGATACCCACCTGCCCAATTCATGCACTAGAGCAACTCCACCAAACCTTTCTTTCACTGCTTGAAGTCTGCGGACTGTATGAAGACTGCACCACTTTTGGTGCTTTTATCTCAGTACTTGGTCACCAGTTACAACCTGCCAGACCTGGGTGGTTCTCAGTAAAAACAACTTGTACTTAGAGAAAAGCTTCATGGGACCAGAGACATTACAGGAAGGCAGGATTGTCAGGGCATTACTTACATCTGCTGTATGCCCCAGTCTGGGAAGTGATGAGTGATTCTCAAACTCCAGCTGCTGATTTGATCTTGGACAACCTTACATCTCTAACCTTGTTTGCCTATCTCTAGAATAGATGTTTTCTTCCCATTGCAGGCAGACTGAAGGCTTAGTCTTATGTGTTGTATTATATTTTGGTATTATCACTGGTGAACTTTTTGAAGTGGAGGAGGGATAGGCCTTGTCTTTGTCAGGCTTTTATATCATCATCACAGGGTAAGCAGATTTGCTGCACAGTGCGTCATCCCAAACTTTCTTGATGATAGCATCAGATTTTTTCCTATTTGCCCTTTTCCCTAGAAAGGGGTTAGACTCCTTGGGTGTTGCCTGACAAAACTCAGGAGGAGGATGGGTGCTGTGAGATTTTCTGGCTTCACATCTTACTAGGGTTACTGAGAGTGCAGAGGACCCTCAGTGCAGACAGGGAGCAGCCTGCATGAATGCAACAAGGAACAGAAGATTCTCCAAGCATGTTTCTTCTTTTTGGAGCACCTTGCCAATAGAGAGGGAGATTGTGTTGGAAAGCAGCTGGACTCCCCTCTCTGTGTGTGCATGTGGCCAGCCATCCTTCATGTGTACACATCAACTTCTTGGAAAGATGCAGCTTAATCCAGGTGTTGGTATTCACTTGCTGTCTGCACACCAGAATTAAGGAAATGCAAAGGGAATTTGTAAGCCAGTGAAAAGTTGTGTGTCTAACAGGACCAGCATTTAGATCTCACTCTGTGCTTGTAATTTCACTGACCTCCCTTCTAGTGATATTCTGGCTGTTTGCCCAATGAACATCATAAAATCATTAAGAGGAAAAAACCTCTAAGATCGTCCAGTCCAACCATTGCTATAGGATACTTCGTGTCCTGCAGCCCAGCCTACCTTTGGTAGTTTCTTTCTGCCTCCCTTCAGAGATCTGTTCAATGTCTGTTCTTGTCCACTTATATATTTGCTTGGTTATCTAATGTATTTAACAAATGTCTTCATTCTTTCAAATTTGGAAGATACAGACAGACATGTACAGAATGACTGTAGAAATTCACTTTTCAGTAAGATTTGCCAAAAAAAAAAAAAGAACGTTTTCAAGTGTACTCAGCTCTAAAGCAATGAGGTACAGAAGTCTGTATGAACTGCACTGTTGAAAATAGTGATAATCTAGACCTTGTATCACCTGTGAACTATAGGAGAACAGGTGGTTGTGCAAGTGCTCTTAATGAGGCATGTGCTTAAGTGCTTTGTTGGACTGGAACCACAGCCAGCCTGTGGCACATGGAATATTTTCATCTGGAAAGTCTCAAATTGTTGAGTCAAGTCCTGTAGTTTCAGGAATAGCTCAGGGAGCTGCTGACAGCTCAGACAAATTGGTGTTTTTCTACCTGAGTTGTTGGCCATTCAAGCTGAGCTCAAAGCAGATCTTTGGGGCTTTGAGTAAGCCAGTGACAAATCAAAGAACCCTGTTTAACTTGGCTGTGGCAAAGTATTATACTTCCTTGTGAGGCTTGATGTACTCCTCTGATTCACAAACATCTGTTTCTCTTCCCTGACAATTCCTAAGATGAGATCTTGAAGGAAAGTGAGCAGGGATAATTGGAATACTGGTAGTTCTCAGGAGAGCAATTGCAGGTGTGTGTGCAGAAGGCCAAAGCCAAGTGTGCTGGATGAACTCTCCCATGTAGTCATGGCTAAACCTGCCTGCTTCAGCTATTTCTGTTCTCGCCTGGCACTGATCACTGGTGGTGCCATTTGGTGAATGGATTTTAGGATGCTCAATCTCCTGAAGTCTAAGAAGCATGGTTAAATACTCTGCAAGGACTAAGAATATTTAAGTGTTCACTTGTTTGCTTCTGCTCATCTCTAGATGTGTTTTCTATCACAGCACAAGTTTCTCCTGCTTGTTCCTCCCGGTGTACCACCATGCCTAGTGTCCATTTCACCTTGTGAGGGTAAAGCACACACAGACTTGGGCAGTGGTTTTATTTGAGCAGGGGTTTCCTGTAAGTGGCAACCAGAGGGTCTGGTCCATGCTGGTGGCATGAATTTTTAAAGTTCCATTATTGCTCTGAATCATACCTTTGTCTCTATACTCTGAGTCATATATTAAAATAAAACTGTGGGAAATAATAAAACCCAGTTATATGAATGTGTTTTTTATTATACGAGTTCTTAAATTTTTTTTTTATTACTGCTTTGAGGCCAACTCATCGTCTTTTGTTATGTTCATTATAAAAGGCTCTGCTCCAATCCCTGTTAACTCAAAGGGAAAGGAGAGCAGTGCTTGGGGAGAAGAGCAGTTCCTTGCTGGCATCCATTCCTGTGTCCTCAGCGTGCCTCTGTCTTTACCACAGCTACCCTACAGGAACCCTCTGGGGTAGGTGGTGTTACAGAGGAGGTTGACCAGGCAAGTTTGCAGAAGACTACTCACAGAAAGGGGGTCAGATGTAGTTCTCTTCAGTCTCAGACTTAATGCTCTTGCCCATGGCCTCTGTTGTTTCAAGTACTTCTAAGTGAGCTACAGTCCTTTATCTAGCAAGTATGAAACAGTTTTCAGTTTTTCATTTGCCTTGCCTGCTCTGTTGCCAGAAAAGAGTGAGAGATCTTTCTCAGTCACAAAAAGGTGGAAGGTGAGATTGGAGGAGAAAAAACACAAGCACACAACAAAAGAAAGTAGGAGGGGAAAGCCTTGTTCACAGTTGCTAATTAGAAAAGTAAATGGTTCCTATTGACAAAGAAATAATCTGCAGTGTTTTTGCTACATATTTAGGCTTTGAAAAGTGAAGAGTATGTATCTTTACTTGGGCTTGGGAAATCTCATCTTCACTTTTAAGGCATGTTTCTTGAGCACACCAGTACCAGGACTCCTTGCTTACAGGACAATGCATGACCTGCGCTGCTTTCTCTCACCTTAGGAAGCAGCTGAATGTACACACACTGAGTTCTTGACCAGTGCTCCACTGCAGTCTGGCTTCATAACAGAATGAAGTAATTCCTCTGTGCATCTCTGGCTATAGCTTCCAAAACCTTTTTTTTTTTTTTTTTTTTTTTTTTTTTTTAATTTTGAGTCTTTCTCAGATACTGGCACAGACCATAGCCTGAACTCTAGGAGTACTTGGATATTCTAGACTTTCTTCTATTGCTGGGCAAGCTACTTTTCCCCATCCTTGTCACGTACTCCTACAGGATCATCTGAATGTCTTTGGCTTTTAGAAGAGTGGGTGCTAATGAGACTGCAGCTTGGGGCTCTGATGGATCAAGTGAAGTCAGAAGTTGGCTTCTGGGTGACTCTGTGGGGTTATGGTATTGAAGTCTTTGTTACAGATGTGCTGTAGTTTTCTTCTAAAACTTCTCATAGATGCACTGGTCAAGAAGATGAGTTTTGTGATGTGGGATTCTGGTCATCTAAAATAACACTGCCACCAAATTTGCAGTTCACAGGGCACCCAAGAAATGTCTGGTGTTGAGAAGCTGCAGTGATGAATGACCTCCCGGTAGTGTTTTATATATCTTCTCCTGTGTGTTTCTGGGCACACATTAAATAATCCTCCAGCATAAGAAATGCATTAAATGTTCCCTGTCTGACCATCCACAAATCATTTAAATATTGTGCTTTTTGTTTATTGAATGTCTTTTGTGACATTTATTATTCTCTGCTTAATAAACTGCACGGGATCTAAAGGTGTGGCAAGTCCACTTGATCTCTTAGGATAGCACATTTTGAATTGATTTTAACCTGTAGACTCATTAAATCATCAGACGTTTTCTGTTTCAGTGATAGGAAATAAATAGAAGTTCTGTCAGATAATCAAAAACCCAGTAGACCAAGAAACTGTCTCTTGAAAGACACAATAGATCAAAAGAATAGCCCTGTGTGAACCTAATACCTGGAGATTTGGCATCATCTGAAAATAACGTATTCAGTGGTTGAAACGTCTGGACACAGCTGTGAAATTTTTGCAGGTATTTAATCCCCATTTTCAGTAATTCAGGTGACTTTCACCAGGCTAATGCCTAGAGAGCTCCCATGGAAAGAAAAGCTAATGATAAGTACAAATACAGATGGGGAGAAGCATGTTACAAGGGCTTCACAAAAGCTCTTAATCCATGAGATCTAACGTATATTGTTGAGGATATTGAATAATGGATATGCGCATAGTGCAAACAAAGCTTGTTATGGGCACATATCTCTAACTGTGGTATTCTGAAAGCATTTATCCAGGCTCTAATGTCCACCTTTTTTGGTTTTGTGCTATCGTAGTAGGACATATTATCAAACTGAAATACTGGCTGCTGTGCTCTTTCTGCTTCTGTGGTTTTCAGAGCTTCTGCATTTCTGAAAAGAAGTGTATTTTTTTAAAGGAAGGAATATGACAGCTTCTGAACCTGGGTGTTGCCCCACAGAGTGGCTGTTCATAGTCCTCTTGGTTTTGTAAGTAATGAGTCTGGGTCTTGGGCGCCCAGTATCTAATGTTTTGCATGCAGAGTGGGTGAATGACTTGCATCCACGGTATTGGTTTGCATCTATGAGGGTGGTCCCTGGGGTATGTAGAATGATAGGGAAACTTAGTTCTTGTAGATTTATGAAAATTACTAAGAGATGTAATGTACTGTGAAGCTATCATGTTAACATGCACAGGGCTGTCTTTTCACTATTTTGATATGCAGCAACGGTTTTATGGCTGTCTCAGAAGGTGTTATAAAGCTTTGTTTCAACACGGGTAATATTCCAAATCCAAATTTTACTTCATTTTGATGTGGTTTCAGAAAACTAAAATTAATCACAGTTCATTTGCATTTTCCCTACTTGTCACAATTACAAGGCAGGTGCAGAAATAATGGGAGTTGGTTTCGTTTAATAGCAAAGATTCAGCAATGTTTGTCCTACCCAAATGTCTGATTTTTTTTCCTTGTAGGTGAGTTGAGAGCGAGAGCTGGAGGTGCAAGGCCTGTAGCATTAGTTGCATGGCCTTTCCTTGCCTCTCTTTCACCACGTCTCCGTGGGGTCACTCAGGAAGATTAGCAGAAGCCAGCAACTAAGTGTGTCAGTCCCTGAGTAAATGGAAGCTAAGTGAAGTGGCCTGGTGTGTATAGTAAGGTGACAAGCACCAATGCTGCTTTACTGACAATGCCCCAAGATTGTATGTTCTTACAGTCAGTACTGTGTACGCTGATTCCCCATATAGTTTGCCTTTGTTCCCTTCCAAACTCAGGAGAACAAAATCATAAAATAAAAATTACAAACAGCTCCTTATATCCCCAAACTTTCACACCTTTCTTTTGCATCCCTTTCGATGAAAAGGGACTCATTTATTGACTTTGTGATATGTATTCATGATTCTCTTCCTTATGCTTCCTACCCTATCTTCAGCAGCCTTTTTAGGGGAAGAGGAAAAACCTTTAGGAGATTAAAGACGTAATAAACTCAGGTCCAGATCCAAGGCTTGTAGCTTTTCCCCTGCTGATGGCCATAGCAGGACATCTTATGGGATCTCTCTTGTGTTACTTTCCTCTTCTCTTGTACAGCCACAAGCATTCCTTTGCAGCAGTTTCCAGGGAAGAGGTAGCTCAGATGCCAGAACAGAAATCCTGTGATGTGACAAGCTCTTACACAGATCAGCTGCTGATCTGCACAATACCTCAACTAGAGGGAAAAGCAATCTGCAGGGGGCTCATGAGAAGAACAGCTCATGAGTTTAGTACTGACTTACTTGGCTGTGTTTGCTGTCTGAAAGGTGGAATGCCTTTGAGTGATGAACTTCCATCCATGATGTTTCCCTGAGAAAGCATCCTGACCTCCTTTGACCATCTCTGGTTTATGTTGGGGTGGTATATATTACATAACGTACAGCTGATAATTTTGCTCTTACACTGTCCCAGCAGACTGTAACTCCGGATGAGAGTTAAAACCTGTGTTGATATGGGGAGCTGGGATGAGTTCTGAAGATTTTTAAGTGGTGGGCATTAGAAATTAGTCTTCACTTTTTTTGCGTCTAGGCTGTCCTTATTATGTAGGTCACTCTGAAAATAATGCCTCCTATTTCTTTCCGTGGAAACTACAGCAGTTGCAAAGAGCACAGTAATGCTCTTTGGTAGAGCAAATTCCCATCTACAAAATGCTCCTTTTTCAGTGTAGTCACCACCACCAGCCAATTTGCATGGGTGAGCTGATCAAGATGCTCTTCATTTCATGGTGTGAGAGCTGTGCATGGCTGTCTGGAACGTAGCTTGTCCTTCATGTCACTGCCACCACTGCTGAAACACACCACCCACCACCTCAATGTGCTCACACCCTCTGTTTAGGCTCTATCAATGCTCAGCAAGTATTGATGAATGTCTGTGGGTTCTATTTTTTCCACATGGAAACACCTCTGCTTCTTACACACTTCAATGTCAGGCACCATTTTGCCCAACTCCCCCCCCCGTTGCCATCTGTCACACAGCAACAATACGTAGTGGAATTTTTTATTCTATTTGTTTGTTAGTAGTGAGGAAGGAAAGTTCAGCACAAAAAAATGTTTTAAATGATAGAAGCTATTCCAACAAAAAACCAGTAGGTGAATGTAAACTTGAAAGGAACGGTAAGCACAAAGAATTTTGAAATATATATATATATATTTTTTAAGCCACAAATCAAGACGAAACTGGATTGATTAACTTACAACTGTTTTGAGACCAATAAGTGCCAGTGGAGGACCTTACTGGATGAACAGAAGTGAATGTCATTGGGTGCTGGCAAACTGAGCATTATGCTCAGTAAGATATCTTTGGAGGACTGGGGCTGAAATGCAACTCTTTGGTTTCGTCTCCAGCTAGGAGTGAGTAGGTGCACCTTGTATGGCAGCAAGGTTGCTGTAGTAATTATTCATTAGCTTTAAATAACAGGGTAATTATGAAGGTAAAATTCACGTACCCCGACACACCCTTTTTTTGCTGGCTTTTCAATTTCTGAAGAATGCCTACAGCCTTCTGCTTTGTGTTGTAAAACAGGGCACTGCCCCTGGTTGTGCGGGGTTGTTTCTTTGCCTTTTTGCGTGCTCTTTGCAACAATGGGAACTGGGGTGAAAAGGTAACGTGAATCAGGGAGGCGGGCACTTGGAGAGAATCAACTTCAGTTTCTCCTATGCCTCCAAGGATAATGAAAGTATTTATGGGCACTAGAGTGGCATATATGCTGTATGTAGGATTGGTTTCTCTCTCAAGATTCTTGAGTTCTGCTTTTTCAACTTATTTTTCCTCTGGCACAAAAGACAGCTAGCAGAGCAGAAGGAAAAGATGATATTTTGTGAGAATGGAAGCCTGGCCTGTGTTTTATATTCGGGATATTTAGGTCATCAGGTGCTGCTGGCTGCATTAGTGTGAGCGTTGATTTTGTGTTAGGAGGAATCAGCAGAGTTTGAATGGCTCTGGATAAAAATTCACATCTTGGAATCAGTTTATCTTGGGTGGATTGAATCTTATTTACTATCTTGAAAATCTTGGAGTGAAACTTAGCAACATGTCTTTTTACCTGAAATTGAGGATAGCTGCATGTGGTGCAGTGTGGTTATGCTCCACGCGTTTTGTTAGCTGCTCTGATTTACTGCAAATATGAAGGGTGCCAGGAGCCATGTATGCTGTGTGTGCTGTGGAGCACTGTGACCTGTGTGCACAGCAGGTAGAAAGTCCTCTGCATCCCTGATGTCCTGTGCATAACTGGAGAATCAGCCAGGTTCTGCACTCCTTCCTCTGCTGCAAAATCCATAATCCAATATTAGACTGCACAGCTGCCTAGTGAGTGGTGTGGAGTGTTTAGCAAGGGAATGTGCTCAGCTGTGCTTTCCCAGACAGCTTGTCAACGACTGTTTCTTTTATAGACAATTTCTTTAACTGAAGTTGTTTGATTTTTTTGCATGGAGCCACTTGCACTCATTGGAAGTGATATCCTTGCTGTCTTTCACCCACCTGAGTGCTACAGCCATGGAGTTTGAAGCTGGAAAGGTTGTATGTGGGAGTTCAGGCCCTCCCATAGGAGGTGGTCCACATGGCAGATTCCTTCCATCCCAAATATAAATAAAGTTCTCTGTGCTGTTAGGGTCAAAGGGTCACCAATGGTACCATGCTTGCATGTCTTTAGATGTGCCTTCTTCAAGGTCCGGTCTTGTAGATGTGCTCAAGGATCAAGAGAGCTTTCTAAGTGATATCAGTGTGAGGATGCCCACTTTGTTATCCCAGGTAGACCTTAGAAGTGAGACCAAGACTAATGCAAATGAGATGTTTATTCTCAGTTCAGTAGCAGTAGAGATGAGCTAATAAAGTGCTAATAACTACGAGGTGCTACTACATCAGGGGACAGTCATGCCATGTGTTAGGCAAGAACTTAGGATCTTGTGTGGAAGTTGCAAAATACTGTCAGCTGCATGCATGCGTGGCATACACATAAAGTATATACATTGTTCGCTTATGTGTATTCCTTGAACCTCACAGCTGTATCATTTCATAAATAGAATCTGTAATTTCTTCTGGGCCTTTGGTTATTTTTATTTCACAATACCAACATGTTTTTCAGTAGTATTCATCTAAGAACATCTGAAAGCTGAGCAGCTCTCTAAAAGAAGCATGTTTACCTGTATGGATTGATTATTTAGCCAATGCTTCTGGGTTTAGATTCTCTCATTACAGAAACACTAAGCCATTTTTATACCTGTGTAAACAATTCAGTTAACAAACACATTTAAATTCTATCAGTGAGGTCTTCATATTTGAGAAGTAAGTCTTCAAGACTCAGATGCCCAGCTTTGGCCCAAGCTGGTGGCTTGACCGTGCTGGACATTACTCAAATGAAGTCATCTTCAAGGAAATATTGGTGCTCAGCCCCACTAAAAGGCTGAGTGAGGAGGTCAGGTAGCTCAGGCAGGATTCCATGGATTAACTCTTCTGTGAATTTTAGCCTCATCTTGCATTGATCAAATCCAACCCTGATTCCTGTTGATTGTTGATGTATCAGGCAGGAACAGAACCATGTCTTGTTGCCTTTCCCTACTCTGCATTAACCACACAGCTATTCTTGTGTTGCTCTGCTGAAATGGTTTCACCTTTCCTTAAAGGCGAAAGGCATGGTGGACAGTAATACTGCTGGCACTGTGGCAAAACAGAGACCCTGTGATACTATTTTCTTTCTGATCCTCTTCATTGTGGCAATTGTCATGGGGGGCAGAAAAAGGCTTTTTGTACCCTGATTTCTCTCAGAGACATTGATCAGTGAACACAGGATTTTCTCACGAGAGTTAATCCCGTCGTCTTATTCTCTTTCTTTTTTTCCCCTTTTGCAGAGCAGCAGTGGAAGAAGAGTGAATCAAGTGATCTTTCTGTTCTTTCAAGAGTATAGTTTGTGAAAATCTGATTCATTTTGTAGCTGGAAGTAAATAAAAACTGCATTTCAGACTCTGAGAAGATTAGGACTGTAAAAGCATAAAATGAATGTCTGCTTATCAAGTGGGGTTGTCTGTCATACATGCGTTCAGTTTTAGCAAGCAGGAAACAAGGGGTCTTCTCACCTCCAAAGAATGGTATCCTGTCTTTTTCCTGAGTGTCCTGCACCAACATAACACTATGGTTTCAGTTAAGAGATCTGCACTTAAGAACAAATAAAAAACCACAACCCTTCCCCTTTCAGTGGAGAGACTGAACAGAATTGCAAAATGTTTTAAACAGGAAAAGCTGCTGCTAGAGTACACACACACACACACACAGAAAAAAAAGAGGAAGGTGCTATTGCTAAATTAGGAAATAAAAGTTTGTGTGAAAGACGTTTTCCTCAGGAAAAGATTGGTAAGTGTGGAGCAAGGTGATGCTATTGCAGTATAGCAGCTCTCAGCTCTTAGTGTGTCTCTCTCTCTCAGTTCTTCCAGTATCACGTTTTGTCTGTGTACATCATCTACTCAAAGAATAATAGCACAGAATGAAGTTCTACCTGATAGATAGTAAATAAGGATTCTGCAATAGCAGTGTGTTTGGCATTAGTGATTGCCGACGATCATGAGCTCTTTTTTAATCTTTTACCATGTTTTTGTTTTTGGATGTCAAACACAGCTGCCAGTGTGGACCAGGAGCAATAGACAGGCATCTCTATCACATTTGGTGTTAGATGCAGATAATAATTAATTACCAATATATTAATGGTCATTTAATTTTTTTTTTTTCTGAAATGCCTTATGGAGAAAACAGCTGTAGCATTAAAAAAAAGTATGATTTCCCATTCTGATTCTTTAACATTTTTCAGTGTGATTTCAAGTAATTGAAGCGTATTTCCCCAAATCAAGGCTTTCACATTTATCAGGAAGCTTAAAAGCTTATGATTGCAGTAGTTTATTTATTTGTTACTGTGTGCATGTGCATTAGTTTACTTGTTCATTCCTGTATGTATGCTAAGGTTTTTCTGTTGATTCTTCTAGTTACCCAATTTAATTAATTAACAGATTATTCAAAACCCACATGAAATAGCTGGTCACCAACCTCCCAGAAATATTAGGCAGAAAAGAAAAACAAGCATCTTTATGAATGTAGATTATATGGATTAGATCCAGGAATTCAGATAGCGAATGTTTGAGAGAGGAAAAAGAAGAATTCTCTGTAGAGGAGGAGGTTCAGCAAGAAATTATTTTGTGTTTCCATTCTTTCTTCTCAGAGGTGTGCAACAAAAGAACGAGCTCAGTGGTCACAGGCCAAACAGTTGCTGGGATTATTATGTTTGCTAATAATTTTCAAACAATAAATTGGAGGCACTTATTGGAAAAGGCTTTATCCTATGCTATAATTATTAAATAAGCTAAGAAAAAGACAGGAAAAAAAGGTTGCTTTTGTGCAGATGTTACATCTCTTGTCATGTGAAATGTTATTCTAATGCTTTAAAAAGTGTTTATCTTCGGTCTGAGCAATTATCTGATGGGCACCTTCTTTCCTTCTCATCCTGCACTATCTTTTTGCTTGTTTGGTTTCTCTAATTTCCCCCCTTCTTTCTTGAGAGTAACGTATCTATTTATAAAGTCTCATTAAAATACAGTTAGTTAAATGTTTTAGCAATTATTTTTAATGGAAAGCTCCACTGGTTGATGGTTGCTGCTATTATATACATTTTGAAATCTTTCTAGATTTGGAAAATGCATCTTGTGTGGGCAGAGAATCTTTCCCTTCCAGAGGTAATTTCTGTCCTGACGGTGCTTGATTCAACATGCTTAGACTGCGCGTGAGATGAAAAAGCGGGGAATGGAGAAGCATATGTAGAGCCTGAAGAAAATAGTCAGCTATTAAAACAATTTAGCTTGCCATTAAATCTCACAATTTTTGAATATAAAGAGGTTGCTTTTCCCTTTGTCTCATCTGTTGTTCTATTATAGCAGAAAACCCAGTGCTGAGCTAATAGGCGGGGTAGCTGAGCAATGGAAGCAGAACCAGGAACTGGGATCTAGATTTCTGGCCCGACCCCACCAGTGCCATGCTGTATCATAGCTGTATCATCCTGGGCAACTTACTTGAGCCCCGAGTCTCACTTAGCACTCTGTAAATGTCATATAGCAGTAGAGGATGCTGAGAGGTTTAATTAGAATTAATTTCAGTCTTTCAAGTACCGTGTGTTTCTCAGATGAAACGTGCTGTGCAAGTGTGAAGGATAATTATTAGGTTGCGTCTGTATTTTTCTGATACATTATTACAATTCTTTTATTAACCATGTTAAAACAAAACAAAAGAACACCAAAACCCATGGTACTTACTGGCTTTCAGTTTTATTTGGATGGTTTAAAGTTAGTCCCTATGAGCACAGTAAGTAATTAAACTAATATTGGCATTGGGATGTGGGGTTTTTTTCCACTGGAGAATACTAATGGATATTGGGAGATTGTCACAAAATGTCTGTCTGCTTTGATACTTTCAGCACCCTGAATCATGCACTTCATTGTACAGTGGGTCGTACTGCTTTTAAATACAGTGAATTAACCTAGCAATAAAAGCCTGTGGAGTCTTTGCTGATAGTTTCCTTGCAGCTGGTGGGACTCGACCCAGGTGACATTACAGTGTGATCATCCAGAGAACTGTCCTTGAGTGAGTGCCTGGTGCCTCCTTAACCATTTGCCCGTCCTGTCAGGAGCTGAGCATACCTTATGCAACAGGCCACTGCCTGCTTCTTCCTTGTTTTTTTTTTTCTTTCTTTTTTTTTTACTCTCCCAACTGAAACACTGCAGTCTGAGGAAAGCTGAGATACCAGGGGATGACACGTAGCACATGGAAGCATGCTGTCTTGTTGGACAGGAGGTAACTGTGTTCTTTCCAGATGGAATCTCTGCTACATGAGAAATAAAAATAACTGATTGTAGCAGAAACTGCCTGTCCCAAGGACATAATATTTCAGAGAGTGCTGAGTTATAAACTGTGCTTGTACTTTAGCATGGATTTGAGCATGTGATTGGGCTTTTCTTGTAGCTAAGTATTTGTGAGTCTTAAATAGAAAGGCCGTATTAAGAAATAAGTTCAGATCATTTTGGGATAATGAACTTCTTTCAATAAGGTTATTGTTTTATAAGCAGGTCACACTGATTTTGTCCTTACTTGCCACGTACTATAAAGTTATTCTAACATGCAGGACTCCTGTGTTGGTTGCAATGATATGGCCGTTCCAGTGAGACAGTCTTCTGTCATGGCCCAGATATGACAGAGCAGATTTCTCTAACTGTTAGACATACTGCCTAGAAATTGCTTGAGGTTGCTTTGGTGCCCTTCCATTCCAAAGCAGCATGAAAATGAAAAGAAGGTGAATAGATTTATACCATTCTCACAGCATGCAGATGAGTTTGGGTGTACCAAAATGCTACCAAGTAAAACGCTGGATCCACTGAAGCTGCACTTTTGTCTTGCTCTAATAAGTTCACTTTTAAACTGTCCTTATCAGTGACAGTCTTACCAGTCTAGTTGTGCCTGTTCACTGTCTTCATCCTGAGTATCGTTTAATGATCCAGGCAGACAAAGATAATTCTGGCCGGAAACTGTAAGTATATGTCTGGTCAGTGTAAGCTTTGTCAACTCGATGCAATAGACTTCTTTGCTAACATGGCCCAGATATCAACTTCTGGATTCCAAACCTTCAGAAAAGGCTTCTTTGGATGTTAACCCGGCTCTGACATGGCATGTTCCTTGGTAGGTAAACTCCAGGCTGACAGCTCTTTTTTGGCAAATAGGGGTCTTCAACCTACCTGGCAACTTGTTTGTTTGGGAGCTTCATCCTACATGTAAATTTTTGAGGCTAATTAGCTTGAAAATGATAACAGCAAAGTAGATAAAATAACAAAAAAACCCCAAAAAACTATGAGGAATGCTCTCAGAGCAGGGATAGGCACAGATACCTTTGATGACCACATCTGTTTCTCCCTTGCTCTCCGTGTCAGCTAATGATGCCTGTGTTACCAGACAGATGTGAGATCTGAAGTGATGTCACAAATTGAATAGGGATTTTGCTGTAGTGTCTGACGACCACTCAAGTGCTGATGGTTCTGGCACCATACTGGGCAGGCAGCAGTTTGCTGTCCAGCACATCTCCATTGCCCTTTGAGAAATAGCTATCACGGATATGAATCCAGCTGAGCCAATGACAAAATGAGTACCAGGTCTATGAAGAGACTGAAGACAGTAAGGGAATGCAGATGGATGCTACACATTTGCAAGTGTTTATTATTTAAAGTCTGTGACTGGGGAAATATATAGAATGAAAGGGTCAGGGAAAGACAGTGTGCTTTGCTGGCTTTGCCTTTCAGATTTTGGGATCAAAAAGAAAGAAGGAGGAATATGTCACATTGCAGGTAATTAAGGATTCATCAGGAAATAAGGAACACTTGGTTTCTCTCATAGCTTTGAGGACAAAAGTTGAAGGCTATCTGGTATATCTTCCATATGTGGCATGCTAATTGGAGGGATAGGAATGAGGTATTTGGAAATCTGAATCTACACTCTTATAAATGGACGTTGTTTTTGCTTAGTGAGCTTGCTGGTAGGCTCAGTGGTCTACATTTGGAAACAAAAGATTTTTTGTTATTTATTTGTAAACTAAAACTACCCTTATTTTTTTCTTTCCCTTAAAATGTTTGGGATTTTAATTATGATGACAGTGTTTTCTCATTACTAACACCTAAGAGTTGCTGTCAGTGCAGTCTAGGCTTTTGTCATTTTAGTCCAAGTCTTTCCAGAGTTCCAAAAACCTCACGCTGGGAACAGCATAGAGAAATAATTTGTTTCTTAGATTTTTCTCTACTTTTGGTGTTTGGTTTGGTGTTATTCCAGTTAGGTACAGCTTTGTTTCTGAGGATGAGAAGGAATCACCACTGTTTGTTTTTTACAGACATTCCATGGCCCAGATAGAACGGGCCACTGTGTTCAGCTGAGCTCAGCCAAAACAAACACCTGGACAGTTCTGCAAATTTAGACAATTCAGCAAAATTTACAAGTCAGTTTATGATGAAGTGAACACTGTTTAGCTTTCAAGGGCTGTGATGTGAGAAACGTCAAGAGGAGGAGTTACATATTAAAACCACTAGATGGCAATTAAGACCCACCAGATGAAGCTGACTGGTAAAGCTAGCCAAAAGCTTTCAAACTCATGTAGTCTACTTCAAAGCGTTAAAAGCTGGGCTTTTGAGTAAGACTTTGGGATATCTGTATTTTCCTTGGAGTAGAGCATGCAATAATTTCCATATGACAAAGGAAATATTGTTAAAGCTGAACCAAAGTTTGGATTGCACATTTGGATTCGTACATGTCTTGGCAGTTTTGGAAAGGATGTATTTGGTTTCTGTGCTGTAGAACCCCCCACCTCCTTGGGGAGGGGGAGTAGTAGAGTCAGCAGCAAGTAGGAGAGGTCCTGGCAAAGTGGCCTCTTCAGCATTCCCTGCCAGGAAGCTCGAGGAGCCCTAATTAGGCAGGCAAGTAGAGCCTGATCCAAAGACTGCAGAAGTTAATGGGAGCATTTTGGTTTTGTGCATTCTACTTCTATTTCAGGTGAATCTACCAAATAAGACCAACCTATTTAGCATTCTGCTTTATTTGCTTTATATCATCTACTGCAATTGTGAGCATACTAGGTATAAATGCACACCTTTATTATTTGTAATGAAGATATGACATTAACATGCTCTGTATGAATAACTTACAAGAATACGTGATGTAACTGGATTGTTTTTCTATTTTTTTTTTCCTAATTAGGGTTTGAAACAGTATAATTTTCTCACGTGTGTGTTGGAGAGTATTATTTCTTTGAATGAATGGGAGGGGCACCTTTTATCCTCACTTTTGTTTCAATATATTTCAGTTAAAGTTCTAATTAAATGTAGAATGTCACATTTTGGGCTGCCCTAGCATACATCCAGGGACCTCAATCACAGCTGGTCCCGGACTTACAAAATGTCACAGCTAGCAGAATTCAGGCAAAAGATACAACAGAGTTAATCTTACTTCTCTATAACTTCTCTCAAAGTTGTTTCAGTACTGGCAATGCTCATCTCAGAGATAACTAATGTAAAATACTGGAAATGATTCTGTGCTCAATAATCAGGAAAAAATTCCCTGCGGATTCAGTGGGAATTCTGCCTGGGTAAACCCACAGGTATTCTGTGCATTAGGAGATTGCATGCAAACAAAGTTTGTCATCATAAAATAACTTTTACAGCCTGATTTTCCAAAAAAAGGAAAAAAAAACTAAATAAAGATTAATGGAAATAGCTTCTCTGATTACACCATTACTTTATGCTTATTTGAGTAACTTTAAATAGATAAGGAAATATGAGTTTCAATCTGTGCCTGGTGCCCCAGAGTAATTGAAACTCCCCTCTGTTGCAGAAGTGCTGGCTAGAACCACTGCAAAGCAGTAAAACGTCTATCAGACATTCTCGCAGAATTCTGTTTTTATCTGTCAAAGTTTATTGTCTCAATTCATACAATATTGATGTCATTTCTGTAAGTATTTTAGAAGATACAATTAATCCTTTCATTACAGAAGCATGATGTGAAAGACTAGAAAGCTTAGCACTTTCAGGGTTTTCATACTGGTAAGTCACAATTTGATTCATATAGTTTTACACTGTTTAGTACAAAGTTGAGACATTTGTGATTGCACAAGGACACTGGTTTCCTAGTGGCTCGCTCTGACGCTACCTACGCAGAGAAGGTTTCTTTGTTTTTCACTTTATCTGAGTTAATATTGCATCCATGGAAGGCTCAGCTTCCTTTTGCAAGCTTTTGAGCTGCTAGTCTCAATGAGTAATGAAGTTCCCTACTTATACTGATAGGTGACATAGCTGTCTTTAATAGTAAAGACCAGTTTGTCTCCATCTCTACTCAGGCAGCTCTTGATATGCTCTGTGTAGATGCTCTCTTATTGCAGGCTTGGGCTCTCCCCCTTACCTCCTCTGTTCTCATCCTATGATTGGATCTTTTCCTGTGCTATCTTTTTCAACATGTTGAACAAGATCAGAAATCAATCAACTTGCAAGGGAACAGATCTAGCTTAATCTGGGGGGCAGAATACAAGACTGTTCGTGTGGCTGCTTGATGAGATGTTGATGCTTGCTTTGACCAGATCTTTCAGACTTGGAGTATAGATTCAGATAAGAACTTAGTTCTTAGGCAAAGCTGGCTTTAACACCCTCGTGGAGCAGTGGGAAGACTGCACATGATACCCAGGTGACTGCCAAACAGTCTAGTGTGAATATGGGAAACAGTGTCATTGGGTTAGTGCCTTGTTCCTATTGACCAGCCTACCATTCCTGTGGCAGCGGCAAACCAGCCTAGGCTAGGCAGAGCATGAAGATAACTTGTTCATATAGTCTCTGGTTCTTTCCAGTCTCTTCAAGTGTCTTCACACCATGTCTTACAGGGCAGTCTTCCAGCACTTGGCCTCTGGAGAGAGCTGAGCCTGCATTGGCTCCTTGTGCAGGGCAGTTGGTCGTCAGTGGGAATGTGTAACCAGGCAGGTGGCTCTGTGATCAGGAGCTGTGGACTCATGCATAGCTCAAACCACTTTCCTGTGGATGGGCAGTGGCTTCTTTTCTTTGAAAGAATCAACTAGACATCAACCTTTTTGAAAAAGCAACTCTACCCACTTTTGTGTATAATTGTCCACCAGTTTTATTAGGAAGACAATGTTCAGAGCTTCCTCAGACAGGAGGACGTCCAGCTTGCATTTTTTTCCTCCCAGGAGAGCTTCCTTTTTCCCTGCTTGTGGGAACTGCTGCCTGTAAGAAGGAATATGAAACTGTGAGAGCAGATGAGTGCAAGAGAGAGATTGAATCTGTCAGCTAGTGACAGAGGAATTCACCAGGAATCAGGGTCCCAATTACAAACAGTTCCCAGGCAAACTCTCAGGGCACCTGGCTAGGGGGAGAGGTTCATTTTGGTTTCTCCTTTTCATCTTCTGGTCTAATGAGCTCTGAATTACTTTCTATACTTGAGCACGCTTCAACAGAGTGTGCATTGCTCTCTGTGTTTTGAAAGAGTGAGGCCTTATTTCTGATTGCTGACAGGCACAGCCAGGATCATCTGGAAAGTCAAGAGGTTTTGGTGGACAAGCACTGAATTTCTGCACCCTGATCCAGGCTAGCATGGGTGCTGAGCAGAGCTCAAGGAGCCAAGAATATGTAGTAAAATATGAGAATTCCTCCAAAGTTAAGGCATATCTGGATTGTCAGGCTTTTGTACTAATTTTGTACTTTTTTTGTCAGTTTTGTACTAATACACCTACCTTCTTCCTAAATTATATTTTAAAATGCCTGCATCTTTCATCCTAATCCTTGGATGCCTATGCATTTTTGTAAATAAAACAGGCCTGTTATTCAGAACGCTTGTATCTACTGCTTTGATTTAGTTCAATTGCCTTAAAACATGCTTAAGGCATAAAATATCTTATACTTTCAAAAGACTTATTGCTAAACCTTGAGTAGCAGAATATTGGTAGGGTTGTCTCACGTCAAAATAAAATGTGTGAAAAATGAGAGACAATGACAGTGCAGTCACTGAACTATGGCTGTCACAAGCCTGAAGGAAGCAGACGTTCAATTGCTGTACTGGACAGCATGTAAATGTTGTTCCACTGGTGCTTAAGGATAAATTGTAGTACATCTTTTTTGTAGTGTCTGAACTAATTTGAGCCTCCATAGAACTGAAATGGGCAGAATAAGTTAGTATGAGATCGCTTTACCCTGAATGAGGTGCTATGACAGATCACACAAATAAAACACGAAGGTTTCATTTTGCTGGCAACCGGAGATCTGAGTAGAGCAAAGGCCTTGCAGAACTGTGTGATAACCACTGGAGGATCTTTGGTCAGAGAGGACCAATGTGCTGATTCATGCCCTGGCACTCAGAACGACTGTGGTATTTGTTGGGAATCACTTCATCGTATCAATGGGACTGAGGTGGAAAACGTCTAGGAATTCATTCTGGCTCTTCATTAGACTTCATGACTCCTGGCTGTATTTTACATTGCAGTGTTTTTCTGCTGCCAGAGAAGGTTTGAAAGAACCACGCGGCAATATTCCCTGCCAGGAGTGAGCCTGATAGTAGATTGCTGGTGCGCTTCCATCCCATCTCCTCAAACACAGATGACCTTCAGTTCCCCTTTCTTTAGTAATTCCAAGCAAGTTAATGGTTGCTACTGGAGGTTAATTAAAAAGGTGGAAAGATGCCCAGAGAATGGGAGGAATGTAGTCCCGGTGAATAAGTCATGGAACAGGAAACGTGCGGAGACCTGGGTTCCAGCACCAACTCTTCTGCAGATCCTGTGTATGTTTGCTGTGTGACCTTCTGCTAAAACTAAACAATTTGCCTCTGGTTTGGAGTATTTTAGGTTACTGGGTGAAAATGTCTGTGTCTATGCTAAGCAAATCTTACATTGTGGTATCATCTCATTTCAGATATAAGTTCAGAAAGTCCATCAAAATATCTTCTGTGCTCAGGAGAAATTATTTGGGAACGAGTAGTAAGAGTTCAGGTGCCATGAAGCTGTAACAATATTACAGTGCTGTAGTATTTTAGTTCTTCAATCACTGTAGAAAAGAGGACCTAATTTTGAAATTTGCCAGGGGTTGTCAGACAGCAGCAACAAACGAAAACATTATTGCAATTAGGTGGAGGTAGCATTATTAAAAGTAATGAACAATATGATTGTACAACTAGTATTTATGTATTTATCCCAAGTTACCTCTTTTTTTTTGCTGAAGGGATATAAAGGAAGGTGTAATGGCTCGGCAGCTAGTTAAAAAGGTGCTTTTCAGAGAATTTCATCTTGTAGTAGAAGCAAAATCCATGTGTAATAGTCATTGTGCCAGAGGATGAGTTCCAAGCCAGTCTGCTATATTGTTGTGTTCCAGCAGCACTTTTAATGGACAACTGCCATGGTTCTGCTAGGAAAGGGTTCCAGCTCTACTCTTATATACGTGTGTGTGTGTAAATGAAGATACATTTTAGTAAGCTCATCTTCTGTTTATTTAACCACAATGATATGTAGGTTTTTTGCTTTTTTTTTCCTCACCGAATCGTAGCAATCCTTGCTAATATGTGCTATTCATTTGGAAATGTATATATTTTTGTTGTTTAGTTTCAGTTTAGCTTTAAAATCTTTTATGCTCCAGTTACCTTAAGGTAAGCTGCAAAATACATTTCAAATGCTATGAGTTCTGTGATGTGCTCTCCAAATCCCAGACAGGAATGTATCAATAGGATAGGGGTCAGCCATGAGTGTCTTGTTCCTGAGCAATCAAACAGAGATCGTGTTTCTCTCCCGTTGCCCTTGTGTTCAAGTTAGAGGCTTTCTGGTTGGTAACCTGCCACAGATGAAGAGCAAGTATGACAAGGAAAGCAGGCACTTCTGTTCCTGTGAAAGCTGAAGAGGGTGGTGGTTCTACAGGGTTCAACTTGGGGGAGCAGTTGAAATAAAAAAGAACCCCTGAAGAGAGGCTGGGTTGGGATCTTGAGAGATGTTCATTCTGCTGTACAGCAGAAGAGCTAACACTGATGATGAGAATACATGACATCCTAGGACATCTCTAGGCCTAGCAGTTTTAGTGTTTGCACTCCTGGAGCCTTTCCATTGCTGTGGGGATGATTTACTGATGTTGCTAAGGCAGGAAGAGCTTCTCAGGCTCTTTACAGTTAGCATTTTCATCTTAGAGCTGCTTTTTCAAGTCATTCCTGTGACTGCTGGTGTCAAGAAGGAGGTTCTGAAGCTCTGATGCTAACATATCCCATGCCATTTAAGCACTGGCTTGTTCTTCCTTTACCTGTGAAGGTTTTCCATTACTTCAGACAGTGCACAAATATTTTGAGTCTGAAATTGAAGGCCAAAGTGAGAATAACAACCCCTGAAAACCATATCATGTGGTTTCTGTTGATTCCAACCTGTATTGGTGATTTTTTTTCCTTTGTGCTGATGTGAAGAATGTAGATTTTCTTGAGCAGCTGCAATTTGGTATTATTTCTTGGCATCCTATACCTCAGACCTGAAAAGAGTGTGTGTCAGTGTGAGTTTTTTTGCTTTTTTTTTTTCCCCAGATTTTTCAGCCTTCCTAGATTGGAAGGCGGTAACTAAGTGTTGCTAATGCAATTTCCATGGTATTAATACATTTTCCTCTTTCATGGTAAATCCCCGACAGTTCAATCTGACATCAGAGTGAAGTAACACATCAAAAATTCAGTAGTTGAATAGGACATGCAATAAATAAATAGATGTACCTCTGAATTTCTTATGCAAACATTATGTGACACTATGCAAATTATGTACTGTATACATCTTTGTGTACCTGTCTATGCAAGTACTCTTACGGTACCTGTCCGCACAAGTAGGCTTATCTATATGCAGTATTTGTATACATGTACTTGTATTTTGCACAGAAGATGATCTTTACTGCCTGGAATCTTTGCCCAAAACGTACTTTCATTTCTAGTGCTTTCATTGGAGATTGTAGAAGAGTGAAATGTAAAGAATTGCTCCAGGAATTCATCTTCAGAAAATTCAGATACAGACAGAAGTTTAATGTCTGTGGATGTGTCACGGGGGAAAAAAAAGAAAATCTCAGCTGTGAAAGTCTCAGTGTGGGTATTTGGGAGGATAATACTAGTCTGTTGTGGAAGATAACTCATCTAGCCAGCTGGAGAATGAAACTATAGCCAGTGCCAGTAGTGAGAGGACAGGGGACAGATCTCAGCTAGCAGAGCTGTACTGTTCCAACATGCTCAGCATGCCCGCACCTCTTCCAATAACACAGCACTTACTTTCTCTGGTTTCCTTCTCAGCTAGTACGATACCCTCCAGGCCAGTCCCTGACCAACACACAGCTGGACTGAACTGGACTGTCAGCTGCAAAAAGTGTCAGAAAAGAGGCTCTGATTCTGCGAGCAGACAACAGCGATTATGATGCTGCAGAAGGTGACTCAAACGTGACCTATGCTGAATCCCTGTACTCATGAGATTTATCTGCTCTTATTTACAAATCACTAGCAATAAAACCCCAAAATGTAAGTTGACAAAAAATCATATAGCTGATGTTTTTGCAGAGGTGATGTATGGCCCGACCTACTGTTATATGTCATGCATTGCTTACATCAGCACGATGACTGATGTCAGTGGAACTGGCAAGAAGGGTTAATGTTACCCTTTGGCAATGGGTTTGTTCTTAAATCTCACATAAGGCCCTTTTAGAGAGTTTCAGTGAGACTTCAGCAGTGCGTAAGACCTGCCAAGAGTTTTTGTTCTGGAGGAGTACGGGTTGGCAGGATCAGCCCTAACACGTTAAGTGCTGTTTATGATGATATTATTGCTTTGTGAATTCATTTCCCACAGAGACAGACTGGAGATGCAATGTTCAGATTCCAACTTCCTCTGTGCTCTGGGGTGTCAGCTCCATGTTTCAGATTTGGGCCCATTTCAAACGTCTAGTTATTAACAGCTATATCCAGTATTGTGTTTATAGACTATACTATAAACTGTGCAAGGAATGCAAACAGTTGATTTTCGTGAAAAGCCTAGGAAGATTTTATTTTCAAGAATAAAGAGAACATAATCACCCTTCATAGGTAAGATATGTTATTTACACTATGGGGATTCATGTCAGTACATTTTAAGTAAGTTGCTTGGCTGAACTTGTTATCTAGCTGCCAAGAACGGAAGTGAGAGAGAAGAGCCAGTGAGAATTATTGGACTCTACACTCCAAACTTACATCATGTAAACATTTATAAAATGACTTTTATTTTCAGCATTGACCATTCTGGTGGGGGCCTCTTTGTTGCTTTATTGCTGGCAGACTGCTTTTGATGGCACTTCTTGGCTTATCTGTGAGGAAGCAGCAGTCCAACAGACCTGGAACTACATGATATTTGCAACATGTACAATTAAAACTTCTAGTCATTCCTTTTTCCCTCCAGGTTCCCAGCAACAGCCAGCTGCTTGGCTTTAAGCACTTCCTTATGCCCCTGCTGTTAGCGCTGACTTGCAGTGACCGATGGTCCCACCCTGCTTTCTCAGCATATAGTGGTGAACTCAGTAATCGTGAACTCATTTCTCTTTAGCCTTGCAGTTAAAAAAAAAAAAAAAAAAAAAAAAAGTGTATAAATTCTAAGTACATAATTTTCAATTGCAGAGTAGTAACAAACAGATAACAATTTGCCATGTACCTGGCAATATCTACCTTTGAACAAGAAGCAGAGTAAAGTCCAGCTTTCCAGCTGTTATCAGTAGTGTTTTGCTCTTTTACAGCATCAAGATATATTCCTCCAAAATCAGCTAATTTCATGTGAAGGATGAAATGCATAATTCAGAGTAGTTATATATATTTTTAGATGCATGTTGTTTATGAAACAATGCAGAACAATAAGCAGTAGAAGGGAAGATGAGAAATTCAGGTTTCTTCCCTCTTGCGGATTTCTGACGATGCTACAAGTATCTGACCCATTCCAATTACATGGGTGAACTCTTTAAATTTTTCTTACCATTTGTTGCAGTTCATCAGTACTCTAGCATTTAAGCTGTAGACACAGCTCAGTTTATACACAAAGTTTGTTTGTTGCTGTTGTTTTCAGAGCCCTTAATGCTCCTCGCTGACCTGTTTATAAGCTATGGCTTTTGCTCACACTCCATAAGTCAGGGAGTCTTTACTAAAAGAGCCTATCAAAAAAAAAAATCTGGGATCCCTTCCAGGGAAAGGCATGTATAATAGAGAATTCTGGCAGTTTTTCATCTGGCACTAATTTATTATTTCAAGCTGGCTTGCTCTTTAGACTATAATAAACAGTATTTTACATCTAACAAATCACTTTTAATATCCCTGACCTTGACAATGTGTATCTACTATGGGTTTAGAAGAAAAAACTCTAACCAGAAAAAGTGGGTCACAAACTGATGTAATCACTGCTTTAAGTTTCAGCGTTCCTAGTGAAATTAAAGGTATAGGGAAGAATAGAAGCTTTTTACAGAGACATCTACTATGTCAAGCTGTGCCATATGTACTCGGTTTTGAAGAGCACAGTTTTAATGCTCAAGTGACTTAGTAATGGAAGAAGCTATTAGATTCTGTGGAGGCAGAGTTTTGCTGAAGTCAGGAGGCAGCTGTTTGTGCACCATTAAAAATTCAAGAAAATATTGTATCAACACACTCAATCGGTGTTTAATGAATTGCTTTCATTCTTGCGTTCCTTTTATCTCAGTGGAAAGAAGATTGATCTTCCCCTATGAAAAAGCACATGTGAGCTCCCATAAGACAACAGTGTCAGAAGGTTCTCTGTGTCACTGTGATGTGCCATCTTTCTCCTTTAAGACAAGTAGCAGCTAGGGAGTTGTTCATAGAGTCCCTAAACAGGTGAAAAGATAAGAAGTTGAAATGCATCTTGATCTCAGAGCAGCAGGAGGCTGCTTGTTTCATGACCCAAACAACAGGCCAACTCCTTCCAGTTCTTTACTGCCACTACAAAGTGTGAGTGTGGAATATTTTAGGAATTGAAACATGATACTGGCCACTGGGCAGAAGTTTTTCATCTGTTTTCCAGCTTACTTCATCTATATGTTAAGCTGCAAACCAGTTAGAGGAAATGTAACAGAGGTAGATGCTTTGCATAATTTAGAAGCAATTGGTACTCGTGTGCACACATACACAGAGTCATATGTAAAATACATTGATTTACAATGTGATTTGAGTGATTTTAATCACTTTATTGATAAAAGAAAACTCTCAGCGTGAGCTTGTTATGACCATCCAAATAGTAAAGAAATGGCTGCTTATTTGTGAAGAAATGGCTGCTTATTTGTGTAATACTATTAGAAGACATGCTCCCAGGAATGCCAACCCACAGTTTCTCTTAATAGCCTGCACCTGACTTCAAAGCTAGCTGAAATTAAGCTTATTAGTTCTACTCATGTTGTCATTATGCAGACACCTGTTCAATGTAATTTTTGCACTCCTCTCTTTTTTTTTTTTTTCTTTTCTCCTCCTCCACCCATTATTTAAGGTGAGGCCTGGCTCTGCTCTGAATTCTTTTCGCTTTAAAAGTTAGGAATTCCTAATTCTGTTTCTGTCCTGCACTGCTGGTATTTTTTGAGGGCATGAAGATGGGAAGTGATTCTCAAAATAGATGATAAATGCTTATTGCAGAATATTACACAGCTCCTTCTATGATTTTAATATTTCAGTGATTACGTTTGGTATTGCCTTTCTTTAGCATTTCTTTCCAGTGTCTCTCAACTGTATATGCACATCTGTTAGCAAAATACATGTTTGCAAGAATTTTTGATATAAAACCTGAATGTTGTAAGATGGCATTCTTGGTTAATTAGTGTGGTATATATATAGAGCTTTCTAAAAGTTCCAATTTAAGGCTGTCTACATGTACTATTCTGAGGTTTCTAAAAAGATGGGAAGAGATATTCTGATGGTTTATATTAGCTTTCCACTTATTAACCATCTTCTACTTACTCTGTGTAACTGTGAGGATTTTGGTGACATTTTCAAGCTCTGATCACTGGAGTCCCAAACATTTTTGCTTCAGTATCTCTTCAATCAGAGATGTGTGTACAATGGGAATGCACTCTAAGAATGTATAGAATAATCCTTTGTGATGTTTTTTGGGAGTTGTTGGATAAATTCTGCATCTCACGCATGCTCCCTTTGAAGCCAAGAGATTCATAGTATGACTAGAAATTGGTTGAAGGTATACAAAATATCATGTGAATTTAAAGTGCTAAATGGAGGAATTTGAATAATTATAAAAATAGGCAGACATCCAGTTGTGTTGGGCAGCTCCAGTCTGGTCACCAAAGTGAAGAAATTAGCTTTCTGCCTCAGCTGTTGATCTGAAGTTAGTGAAACATTTATAGTATGTGAATGTAAAACAACAAAAATAGCTTTTTAAGGAAACAATTTAGCTAAAAATGTGCCAGATGTTCATGCTAAAATACCAGTTATCCAATTTTCTTGTGAAAAGTTAATCTTGTCTTACACTTCAACCATGCTGTGTTATATGAGGTTATACTGAAGTGCAACATGGATGGATGGATTATGCCATATTGTCACTAATACAGTGGAATAGCTTAAGTTTGAATGGAGAAACATATTTTCAGATTTGTTGCCAGGAAGATTTGCACATTTGGGTTTCAGTGAGAAAGTCAGCAAGCTGTACTACTGAAGAACAACTTAACATTGACTAGAACCAACGCCGTAATGTTTTTCCTCAAAGTACAGCCTGTGTATTAACGTTTTTAAAAGTGATGAATGGCAGCAAAGAGTACAAAGTTGTTGCTGCGATTAATTAGTTATCATAGTGAACATGTGAAGTGGTGTATGAGAGTGTTGCAGATTATTATTTATTAATTGTTGCTCTTGCCTATGGCCTATTTGTTCCATTCTCTATCTACTGTGTTACTGCCCTTATTAATCACATTCTTTGGTTTGGAATGGAATGCTTTGACACATGCAGCCAAGGCTGTAGACTTTCATCAAGTGATACCTGCAGGAAACCGTTATCTTCTAGTTACCAAAACATCTAACCTTGGTGTAAAGATTTCAGCACCACATTCCTAACAACTTGGCTAATCACCTGCACTATTAAAAATACATGATATGTGTTTTGCCCATCTAAAATTTCTGCTTCCTTTGTGTTTGGTTATGCCTGTGGGAAACTGAGAAGCTGAGCTGAGTGTCTGTACAGTGCATATGCCGATGGTAGATCACACTGATGGCCTTTGCTGCATTGGGTCCTGGCAGCAGCAGTAGAACCTGTGTGGGCTGCTGCTTAAGGGGGGGGAGAAATTTACCCAGGTAGACACCAGTGTTGAGTCAGCAACACTGATTCAGCCATTTCTTGGCTTTCTTTAAAACTATCACTTTACTGTGATATCCACTGTTGTTTTGCAGATTTCTGTTCTACTGGACTTTGAGAACTGAAGCCTCTGATTCGTGGTTGTGACAATTTCTGTAGAGAATAATGCACAGGTTTTCAGTGCTGTGGCATATCTGTGTGTCCTGACGAGTATGCACCAGAGCTAAAATAGGAAAAGTGCCAGATACTAGTGGCTGAAGCAAGAATCTGGGCTGAACTACTGTGGGTGTGGAGAAGAGAGTCCACAGAAGCGATGAAACTGGTGTGAAACAATAATGTAGGAAATATTCTTGTGTAACTGTAGTATCTAGTTAAAATGCAAGAAACAGATTTTCTGTTTTTCCAAATGACTCCATGTATGTGTAACTGGACATCAAGGGAGCAATAGTCTACTCTGTGCACAAGATTAGATCTCATTGCTAAAAACAGGAAACATGACCATTGAAATATGTCCCATTCCTGTGACCCTTGCTCTCCACAATAGGAAACCAGTCAGTAGCTCAGTTCAGCATGGGTTTTTGGCTTTTCAGGACACCAGATCATGGACAGAAAAGCCCAGTCTGTGCTCCTATTAGGCCGATAGCTTTTCTCAAACAAGCTTTGACAGAAACCAAATCCAGAACGTAGCTTTGTGTTTTCAGGGTTGTGAAGCAAACCTTGCTACTTGTTTTGTCCAGGGTCACTGGGAGTTGAGTGTGAACACTTGCTTCCCTTTCTCTTTTACTTATTTCTGTGGTCTGGAGAACAGAATAGAAAGCTTATACATGCTGCTTAGGATTATTAAATAAAAATATAGTGCTGAAAAGGCCATTCAGTCATTGTCCCTCCTCCAGGATATAACTGACTCTACCTAAAACCTCTAACCAAACCCTTCTGTAACTGGTCTCTGAAGACCTTCACTGCACCCAGGTCTTTCTGCTCCCCTCCCTAATAGTGATCTGCAACATCCCTTAATAACAGTTCTTTTCCTAGCTGAGACTTTTTATGTTGCTGAAATCTCCTTACCTATTACTTTATTTGCTCTTATTTTGACTTCATGTTGTTCCTTCACCCATCTCCCTCCTTCTTTCCCTTCCTCTTCTCTTCACAGATCTCAAATTCTAGCTCCTTGAGTGCTGTGGCATAATGAAATATTAATTTGTACTGTATGAAATGAATATATTTTGATTCTTAAATGTATTCACAGCAAAAGCAAAAATGCCACTGGTACATAATCAAGAACAGGAAGTAAATGTTTCTTTGTTTCCTTCCAACCTAAACGTTACAGAGAAATAAAGGGAAGACTCCAGATGCTTTTGTCTCATGAACAACTGTTTGATAGATGACTGTGATTTAGACAGAACAACATGGAGCCAGATACATTTAGTTTTGTGGCTTTGAGGCGAAATAAAGAAGCTTTTTTTTTTTTTTTTTAAATAAAAAAAAGAACCTATTAAGGATAAAGTTAATCAAAAGAAAGCATTGCTGGAATGTGAAGCTTTTTGTGAGAATAATGTGACCAATGAAATGGGTGCTTTTAAACTCTGACTCAAGCCATACAAATAATTTCTATTTTTCTATGAGTCAAAACATTGCAAATGTAAGTTTCATCACAGTTGACTGTAAGCTGGTCAGCTGGTCTGTCTGTCTGACTCGTTTGGTGGGATTGTAGAGGAGCAAGCTGTATTTGTCTTTAGTGGAGGCAGTACTGCATTACTGGGCCTCACTGACACTTGCTAGTTGTCCAAGGCAAACTGCAGCTGATCGTCAAAGGGGTCGAGGTGCCTGCTCTGGTCCCTAACCAATGCCAACAACTAACTGTAGGGGCTACAGCAAACTTTGCCTCGTCTGGGCTTTCAAACCCCTGCCACTGAGGGTAGGCATCCACTGCCTGATGGTTTGTTAACAATTCCCACCCACACTTTGACACACTAAGGAAAGCTTAATTGAACTGAGAAATATAATTAATGTCTGGTAGGCCTCTGCCAATATTTATTTCCTTTGATAAACATGGCCTTTGTTTTGTGTCATGAGTGCATAGTCAAGATTGACAAACTTATGGAATCACCAAGTCCTTTCTGCAAGGACGCCAGTATGTATGCTGCCCTTTGTAAACGTACTAAAAGTCATCGAATCAAGTACTTTTTTTTCTTTTCCTGCTCTGATTTGAAGGATTTTCCAAAGTCTGATTCTCAGATCATTAGAAATGTTATTTTGATTATCAGCTGACATTAATCCAGACCAGCTTATATTAATTTGTCAATGTACAAACTCTGTTTACGTGTTTAAATGAGTTTTCCTTCTTTAGTGCTTATTTCTGCAGCTGTGCTCATAAACAATGATCTTGATCCCATCCCTTCTTGGCTTTTGCTAACAAGTCCAGCTCTTGTAGTATTCATTCCATAAGGCTTGGTCTTTGCCCCTTTATCGTAGTGGCCTTCTTTGCACAGAGATGCTCTTCCAAAGGATATATCAAACAGGAGAGACTAGATTTTTTTTTTTTTAATATGACATTGATGTTTTCCTAACTGCTAGAAAAGTCTTTCGTGATCTGTTCTAAAAATACAGTTGCCTTTAATTTTGATGTAGAGTCCTTGCTTCATAATAGGCCAGCTCCTAATCTAATTTGTTTTGAAGTGACAAACTTATTATTTATTGCAGTTTTGTTGTTGTTGTTGTTATTAACCCAGTTTTCATTATTAACCCAGCCTTTTATGACTTTCAGACCCTAAATTTTTTCAAGTAGCTATTCTGTGATTGTTGAGGAAGTGAAACAAACAAAGAAAAAAAGATTATTCCAGTGTTCAAAGAAGACTTATTTGGGGCATGAATACCATGTCATTAATTGTGCTATGTGTTCCTAGAAATGACCAGAATACATTCTGATGATGTTTCACGTGTGTGGTCATAGCACTGAGCTTTCCAGAGTTCAAGAAGTGTCTGGATGGTGATTTCAGGGATTTGGTCTGATTTTTGGGTGCTCCTGTGTGGTCAGGAGTTGGACTTTTTGATCCTTGTGGGTACTTTCAAAATTGGGATATTCTGTGTGCAGGTAATTAATATATCACACTGAGTATTTTAAAAATATTCTTGACATTTTTTATTTGTTTGTAAATTACTATGGACTTTCAAATATGGTGCTCGTTATAGAGAAAAAATACTTGCCTAACCCACATATTTTGGACAAGCTATGCCTGTGCCTTGTGTGTATATAAATAGAATGAGAGTCTAATGAGTACAGAATACAGACCTATACGGAGTATCATTAGACTGGATATGAGACATGAGGTGGAGGGGAGTAGTAGAAGGTTTTCACTGGCACTTACTTGAGGCCATTGGTATTACTCCCTTGACTTTACCATTTCTGAGACTGTGTGGCCCTCCCTAGCTCATGCTGATAAAGCAGTCATCATCCCATAGTATCTGGTAATTACTGTGTCTACACCAGGTTTTATAAATGCAGGCAGAGAAAGGAAGAGAAAAAACAACATTGCGCTAGAAAATTAAATAATGGCAGAATTAATTAGTTGCAATTGATGAGTTTGATCATGCCTAAAAACACCTTTAATTCCTTAAAAGCTATTGCACAGACAGATGTAAAAGCTCAACCTGTGGAAGTGGAGAAAATTCTTGGATTGCCTCACCATTGCATATATCTTCAAAAGCTATTTCTAATCTTGCACAGGCTGCTAATGTGGAGATAGTAGCAGTTATGAAACCTGGGCCAGATTCCAGATATGTTGTATCAAAGTGTAGAATGAAGAGGAAATCAATAGTCACTCTTCAAGGAAAGCTACGCCAGAACTGTTTGGTATGGTCTAGATTAATCAAAACCATAACAGCTTTTTTTCATTAGTGGAACATTAACAAGTAAACAACATTCTTGTTTTGTTATTTAGCTACACTAACCTTTTTTGACAGCTAGGCACAGTGATAAGTCTGGATTTTCTCTGTTTATAGAAAACTGGTACATCAGCAGATAATAGTACAACTCAATATTTATGGAGTGCTGGCTTTCTGGAAACGGAGGAAACTGGAAGTTATTACTAGAGTAGTTCATTAAAATGTAAACAGCAGTGAGGAGACAGCACTGACAATGTTTGTTTTTGCCATTGTCTGATTATACAGCCGTGGCATGGCTGTAGTGTGAAAGTGGGAGTTGGTCTGGGCAGAAGTTTTTCTGCTGACCCCTGAAAAGAGGTAAATAGCAGCATTGCTATGTGACACCTGTGATTCATGGCAGTGGCACAATAGTGTCCACGTGCGATATAACGTATCCTAACATTGGCTGGAGCAGAACCTGTTTTCTGGCTATGACAGAGATCTGTAAACCAGACTATTCTGTTCTTGTAGTAGCTGCAGCAGTCTTTCAAAGAGCCTGTGACAATGGAAGGCTGCACGATGTTGCTGTGTTTTAGTTGATCAATACATGTTACTAAGTAGAGATGCTGTTAACAGGCTTAACAATAAATTTGCTAGAAGGTAACAAGCTACTTGTCCTATGAGAGTCAAAAACAAAGAATGAACTATTCTTGTTCAACAGACCCTATAAGCTGGATGAGTGAGAGAGATCTGCATAACCAGGTGGTGAGCCATGTGTATTTTAGCTACTGTCTTTAAATGTAACTTCCTCCTTGGAGTTGTGTTGCTCAAGGCTGTGTGCGGAAGGATTTGAGCAGAAGATGGTGGAACAGCACAGTAAGCAAGAAGAGGAAAATAAAACTCTTCATAGCATAAAGGGGCAGCATAGAAGTGACAAGGTTAAGACTGGGAAATGTCTGCAGCTGATTTGGTTGATTCCAAAATGTTTGTGTTCTTCAGCAGCATTGAAGCATGAACTGTGACGTCTAGCATTCTGTATTAAAACACTTATAAGATATTTAACGTGTATTTTCTTCCAAATAAGTCAAATGCCAGAGGCTTCAGTTTCCTGTATATCAAAGCAGAGCTCCTGTCTACTTGTATGAGAATTTCAAAAGCCCTGTGCTCCTTCCCATTTGTAGCAGGGTTCGTTCTGGTGTGAGGGGCCAGCAGCTCGTACAGCAAACTTCTGAGTGCTCCCTGGTACACAGGGAGGCACTGCTCCAGATTCCAGAACTTGCAGTATTTCTATGGTATGCTTTGTACAAAACTTTGAAAGTGTTTTTGGATGAAAAGAACTATGCAAATACAGAAGATTAATAATTAAGATTGTGTTGATTTGCAGTAATTGTGCATAATGCTTTGCACCGCAGGGATCACAGTTATTACAGGATAGGCGATCCTATTGACATACATAAAGAAAACAAGTTCATGAATCACAATGACTCTGGACTTATTTAATCTACCATGAGAAAACAGCACTCTTGTGTTCCATAAATCTGTGCTTCCCATGCGTCAGCACAGCAGTAACAGGGGTATGGTGTACTGCAAGGGGCTCAGACCACTCCTCAGCTGTGTGGTTATTACTAAACATGCTAATGAAGTGCTTTTAGACCACTCTATGCTGTGTTTCAGGAGAGGACCTTAAAACACATAAGGGATAAATAACTGGAAAAATCCCAATTTTCTACTGGTGGCATAAAGGAAGCCAAGAGATGGTTTTAAAGTAACACATGAGCTAAACTTATACTTGCTGTAGTCTATATCATGAATGACTTTAAGTCTTGAAGGGTTATTATGTTTTTTTTTATGCCCAGCAACTCTATAGAATTAAAGGTAACAAGATCCACACTATCATGTTGGTCCCCCTTGAATTACCTAGGCTGCTTGTGTCCATCAGGCTGAATGGGGATGAATTAAGTATGAGGTGAATGAATGAAATCATTCTTGTTTCTGCCTAACTAGTTTTGTTTTATTTTGTAAGAAAGAACAGCATTTTTATACAGCTGTGAGGGAATAAGCAGAGCTGAAGAACCTGCTTAACCTTAGGGTATGCCCACAACTTGAGTAGGACTTGTGCAGATACCTTCAGATCTGGTTCAGGATCAAAGCAAACCTTGTTAATGCCAGCATGTTCATGCTGAAATGAGGGAGGGACAACGGAAAGTAGCCAAGAGAGAAAATCTAAATTCTGATAATTCTGAATCTTAAATGTAGGTGGGAGATGTTAGATAAGCAAAAGGTGTGGTAGAGATCAAGTGAGTCCTCCTACTCCTGTAATACATTGAAAGAAATCGTATGTCATGCACTCTGGATGCCTTTAGTGCCAGAAAAAATAGGGTGGGGTTAGCTCTTCCTCTTTGTATCTTATTTTTCCTTTTTCAGTTTCTTGCCTTCAATTTTGGCTTCTTTGCATCTTCCCCACTGCTGATGCCTAAATTCTCCTGAAACTTCCTGTGTAAGACAGCCATAAGACCACTGTTTATGTTTATGTCTCTTTTCAGAGAAATAAATCAATATTTTGCTTGGTCATCAAGCTAAACAATTGTATCTATCTATCTGTAATTATATAAACCATTATAACAATTATATAATATAGATTCCGTATGTATAGAATTATATATAAATAAAAATCTTTTATATACATAAAGATCCTGTAAATCACTAAATTACAATTTTTATATTTTTTACCAGATTAGATACACCTAAGGTGAAATTTTTCTTTTGTTTCAAACATCTCAAGCAGGTTTTCTGTAAGTTTGTTTTTATCCAACTGCACACCACTTAAAACAGTTGCTTTGAATTACGAGTGCTATTAATTCCTATTCTGTTCAAGATGATTGTAAGCAAAGTTGTCTATGTGAGCACAGAGCTGCCTTCACTGGGATATGATCTGGAATCTCTTGTTTGCTCTCACTCTGTCTTTTTGTTGTTGTTCCACTTTGCAGAAAATCTTAAATATCCACTATTCAGCAACTTCAACCTCTTCATCCCACCTTGTCAACAATCAGGTAATGGAGTAATTTTCTCTTTGCTCCCTCATCTTTCACAAATGCTGTAGAGAAGTATTTCATACGGTGACATTTCATACAGTGTTAACATGAGAGACTGCTGCGTCGTTCCCTCCCTTCTCAGTGTAGCTTTCTGAGTGCCCTAGGGCAAGGCGCTTCCAGAAATGTTGGTTCAAATGCCATCAGCCAGAGAAGACAACTGATCCCACACAACCTGAATAAGCGTGCTGACAGCCGAACTTTTGGTTCTGGAGGGCTGACATCGCGACTTCCTCAGGCAGTTTTGTGAATCCACTCCCCCACTGGCCCTGCTAATTCTCTCCAGATGAACCACTGAACAGTTTCGGGATGACTAAAGCAGCATTTCCCAGTAAATGCACCCTCTATCGCTGACCATGCTCTTTTGTGATGTTCTTGTTTCTACAGCATCTCTCCTTTGTCCTCTTTATATTCCCTTTTCCAGGCTAATTTTTTCCCTGTATGTGAGCTCTTTTGAGCCCTCTGTCCACTCATTCCTCCCACTCTGCTCTTTCCTTTGAAGTTTCCACTTTGGCTCAAGTCACTAGGATGCAAGTTCTTCAGGGTTGGGCCAAAACACCTGAGATCTCCAAATAAACTCCTTTAGAGATAGGGAAGTATTCTGAGTAGGCCAACTAGCTCTGCTAAGAAGTGTAATTCACCTAAGAAGAGCACTTTCTTGTCATGACTATCCTGTTCTGCATTTAGCTAGCATCCAATCTGCTGGCTCTGTGTTGGCCATGTAGTGGTAGTATTATCAGTGGCTCTACAGTGTTGTTCTTAGATGTGGACTATGTGGGGAAGATGCAATTGACATCTAGTTTCCTCTGTTGTCTTCTCCAGCACGGTTTATGGGAAATACCAGCAGAAAAAATTTGTTGTGCTAATAAGAAAATGGTGTCACAGTCATCTTCCCTTTCAATACAGGATGTTCAGATTGCCCAGACCTGCTTGAAGTCCATTATAGTGAAAAATGATTCTTGTGCTGTTAAAGCAACAGCTGTGAATACACTCAACTGTACAGAGGCAAAGAAATCTTAGATTTAGCTCAAGCAATTAAACTGCTATCAAGCTTTGGTGTCAAGCTGTTGCAGCCCTTGTCTTATCCCAAGTCGTGTTAGTGTACCCAGAGCATCTTGTTACATTTCAGTGAATTAAGGATGTACTGAAAATTGTTTTAAAAGATATAATTATTCTCCATGCTTGTCTTCTGCACGCTCTGGGAACGTGCAAGTCACAGCAGCCTGCATCTCGTGGTTTTCAGGTGCCGTACTCTTGAGCAGTGAGTTACCTAATGCCATTTGGCAATACAAAGTTGGCATAAAAACCATGTGAGACATTCCAATTGTTTCCTGAATTGTCTTTAAAACATTCTTTAAAAATTGGGTCTGTATCTGAGGTCTGGAGAACAAGGATAAACCGCCTCAGTTTTAAGCTCACAACTATTATGAGTTTTTGGGGAATAAGAAAGCGAAGAATCTCCTTGAAAATGTTGTAGATGTTAAAGGTGAACAAACGGAACTTCTCTCTGTTAAAGTCATTCTATTTCATTATTTAACTCCTGTAGATTAGGGTCATTTTTCTTTTATATTGGAACAGAGTTCAAGACATTTGCTATCAGAATGCAAACATGAATAATAGATAGATGAACTTGATTGATTTTCTTAGCTTTATAGGTATCCTAAAAGTCAATCAATTTTAAAGGAAATTATCAGGTATGAGGTGAGAGTTTTACTGAATAACGCAGCTTACTTTTTTTTGGTGGTGTTATCTCTTTGAGTTTCCAAACTTATTTAGTCATACTTATTTGAAAGTTTAAATTCTATTAATTATCAGAATGGCATTAGATATGATGCATTTTAGATGGATCCACTCCTATGTGGCATTCAGAGGACTGGAATATTAAAACTCTTATATAAATAAATGCAACTTCTGGGGTAAAACGGGTTTGGGGTATACTTTTGTTCTGGCAACAGTATGCCTGTCCTTTTGAGATTTTTCAGGTATACAATGCGCAAATCATAGGTCTGATTTAAACAGGATTAAAAAAAAAAAAGGTCAGATTTTAAATACAAGTATGAAACCACAAAAAGAGCCTTGGACTTCATTTGGTGCTTCCCTTATTTGTTGCACAACTGAAATAATGACATGAAATTATTTAGCAGTCTATGATTACTACAAACAATGGAAGGAGATTGTTTATCAGCTTGCTTCTGCAATGAAATGTGAATGCTATGCAGCTGACTACTCTGATGATAATAGCCATGAAATCAATTCTCCCTTACTTTACTCAAGTGTTTTTCTGATTAAGTGAAACTTTTCTAGTTTAAAATTCAAACTTTTTTTCTAGTTTAAAAGCTGTAAATCTCTAAGATTTGTGACCAGTTAATAGTTTTAAATTCAATATGAGCAAAAAATACGTAAGTAATTTGTATAATTTTTAGTGATTCCTATGGTCCCTGAAGATTCTGCCTCAGACCCTTTCCTTCTGTTGATGCTGTCTCCAGAAGCCCTGGAGCCCTTCTCTTAGTCCTGTAGCAAGTGCAGAAATCTCCTATCAGAGATGAGGAGATCTGGGTAGGAGCATTGATAGTATTGTGCTGTGCAGGGCCAATGTTCATGGGAAATCAGCAGGGAAAGAAAGTCTGCTTTGTTCACATCCTCAGCATCTCTCACTTCCTTCTTGAAGTAGAACAGGAGTAGATCAGTAACCACATGTGTTGATGTCCCTCGTGAACAGGGCAGTGACAGAAGCCATTCTGAGTCGGACCAAAGCTTCCTCTTCCCCATGCTTGTCACTGCTGATGACCAGAAGCAGATGTCGAGTGAAGAGAGAAAATGCAGGCAGATAAGGATGTGATTTTGCAGATCTCCTCCCATCTCCAACTTTTTGTGGCTTCTACTATTTTCTCCTTAGGTGTTCCTGCAGACTTATCATGGACAGAGTTGTCATGGACTGCAGTCTCTCTCTCTCTTTACATCAAATCTCAGGTGCCCGTGAATTCTGATACATGTAAACTGAAAGCACTAATTGAGCAACTTTCATATATTGATAAACTCAAATAAGAGAAGCTTAGTCTGGTTTACACTCATAGACTTACTCCTGGGATGTTTCTAGTATCCTGCTTTGATCCCCTGACTATAATGAGGAGAGTTTGAGGCATGGACAGAGCCGTCAGGCACAGTAAATACACAGATACCAGCTAGGTGCTCATTTTTCATTTGTTAAAACTTTCTCTAATTCTACAGCTGAAGGAAAGCGAAAATGTAGCAATTCCTCTCAAGCCAGTGAAGAGAAACAACTTTCAGGCTGGATGTTTCTGTAAGGCAGTACTGGCAGGAGACAAGATGAGTTTTCTTCCTCTTTTTTTCTTTCTCTCTGTTAGTTCCAACTGATAGTGAAAGAGTGTGGAGGGTTTGGGCAATTTAGTGGGTGCATTGCTGGCCTTGCTGCAGTTCGAAGACAGGCAGTATTGTGTATGGTGCTGAGGGCAGGAGTTGCAGTTAATGCAAAGGATACGTGAGGGTGGTGGGGACTCTTCGTAGAAGCATCTTTGTTATGCTCAGATCTTGAGTTCCTGTAGCTTTCAGGTTGTATAGATATGAGGCACGCTGAGGCCCAGAAATGCACAGAGACTTTAGCTTGTAGATATGATAATTTTCTGTTTGCTACAATGGCGTTTGTGCGAAGAGTAGCAGAGGGTGGCTTAGCTCCATCTCATCCTAAGTGTGTGCTGCCAAGGGAAGAATGGGGGGCAGCATCTCTCTTTTTAAGCCAGGAGATTGTTTCTTGGCTACCTACTTCTAATGAAAGTTCAGCATTATTTGAGATGGGGAAAAAAACCACCATCACCAAAATGGTGCCAAGGAGATGGTGTCATGTCTTCTGGTATGCATCTAATTCTATTGCTAGGAACTTTGGTTTTTGTTTCAGATTGTTAATGAAATCAAAGCATACCCTGGGCCTATCCAGGGAGTGGTTTAGTTTGTGTAGCTGAAGAATAATCACAAGACAATTTTCTAAAAACAATAGGAGATGAAAGAGGAAGTTTAAACCACTTCCCAGTTGAGAAAACACTATTCTGCTGATTCACATCTGTGCAGAACGATGTTTTTTCTTTTGTGCACTCACACTGCCAAGATTATATTAATGTGTGCAATAGTACACTCCCAGGTGTAAAGTCCAGTAATCAAACATCAATTCTTTAGCTATAATTATCTCTTCAAATTTCGTCTTAGGTTTCAGTTTGAGCTTCCCTTCCTGCCATATCCTTTATACAAATACAGTTGTGTTACTTAAGGATGCTTGTGCAGAAAAAAAAAATAAGAATTTTGATGCACCACAGATTCTGAAAGGGCATATCAACACACTGGCACTGATACCTCTCATGGGTCAGAGAATCACTCTGTGCAGGATGCGAAAGTTTAACAAAAATTACCTATTAAGTTAGGTAAATTGAACACTGTCAGTGTGAACAAACAGAGGGATGTTATGGCCTCTGTAAGTCAGCCCTCAAGTCCTTCAAAAATGCAACTGCTGGCCAACCTTTGGCCTTGTAACCTAAGGCAGCAGGTCACAAAAAGAGAATTCAAGATCTAACAAAGGCAGCACTTTTTGTACAGGATATACCTCACATAAAAGAGGAACTTCAGATATTTTCATTGTCAGATTTCATAATAATAAAGATGTGGAAAAAAATTCATAGACATTTTACCTACCTAAAGAATCTGAGATGATACATAAGCTTTTCCGTGAAATGAATTTAGCGCTAAGTATTCCGTGTGTACAGCCTGGCTGGAAATGCCATCACACACACTGTGATTTGTCTTAGTTGATATCAAAAATCTTGTTAACTCTTGATTGACTGCAAGCAGGACTGAGAACCTGCTGGATTTCATGAGTTTCCTTCTCTTGTTGAACAGGGGCTCTCTTCATCACTCTCCGTGTTATGTGCCCTAATTTAAGTTGGAGTTCAGTCATGGAGGTGCTTTCCTGCTCTTCCATAGCTGCCAGAGCATGAGCTCATAGTAATGGCTGCTGTTTTACACAGATCCCATAAATAGAGTTTTGGATTAATGACACAGTGTAGATTCCTGAGTCACTGGATAGGCCTCTGACTGTTCCACAGTGCTTTTGGGCGGTGAGAAAGGCAGCCTGCAGTGTGTTTGACTTGCATCTCATTGCATGTACTGGTTTCTGCAGGGATGCTAATTAGAAGATAAGCCTGAAATTTTCTTAAAGAAAAGATAGTTTTGAATTAGCTGAAATAGGTTAAAAATTAGGACTTGTTAAAACAAAACCCAGTCATTTAAAGTATGAAACTTTCCGTCTTTTTCATCTCTTACTTTTTTCCCCGGTATCATTACAGCACCAGATGGGAATAAGAGGGCTCAGAAATAAAGCAGTAGAAAAATTGAGAAACTAGAATGGTTGATTGGTTTTTAAATGTTTAATTGTATGTAATTTATTCTGTAACTTTACTTAAAGTAAATACTATATTTGAATTTCCAAAATTAATGGATGATTTTGGTAATTTTTGACAAGTTCTTCCTGGTGCGAATATAATTTTTTAAAACAAATATTTTAATGTAGCAATATAACTGTACACCTATTTGGATACTGTCATTGAGTACAATCTCAGCAATTCCTGACAATCTACAGAGGCTGAAAGATGGAACTGGAATAGTCCCTTCTAAAAAACAGATATGAAAGCCATTGTATTGGTTTCCATGGGGACTAGAAACAAAAATATTGGCGAGGAACCTATCGAGGGAGTTTATGATACAATGGAGATCATTTCCTTTCTTCTTCTTTTTTTTTTTTTTAAATAATTGTGAAAGCCGAACATAAAAATACATTTTTTGTGAGTGAAAAATAAACAGTTTGCGTTTACTTTAAGTCATGTTACTTTAAAAAGACATCAACAATAACTGCAAGAACTTGAGAGGTTATAAAGATGCTTCTTTTTTTTGTAGGCACTTCTTAACATAGCTGTCACTGCTAATATTAACACTGAGGGTAAACATGAATCAGATTATGCAGCAGAAAATAAGAGTCTTTGCTAACGTGCAACATTTCATTCAGAAATAATTATTTTTTTTTGTTCCTATCAATAGGAATTATAGTAGATCTCCAAGATGTGTGATATTACAACCCTGGAACATTATACAAGCTTGTAAATTCTTATACTGAATACTCAGAATAAAAGGCTAGTTGTGTTGCTAGTTACTACTGTGCACTCATCAAAAACTGTTTAAATGCTGGCAGATTGCATTGTATTGTGATATAAAAAGAGCCAAATTTAAGGTACAGAGTTTTCAAATCTAAGGTTTGGGAATATTCATTCTCATGTCAAAGGAGCCAAAATAATTTTTGGCAACTTAGGTTCATCCTGATGTAGATGTCATTAGTTTGAGTCCTGGGAGAGGTTCTGTGTTTGACTGTTCCTGAGATTCCTTCAGAGGCATCCACTCAGCAGGGAACACAATTTAGAACAACCTGAAACCTTCTTTTGCCTCAAAATAGATCACAGTCTGTGACATATAAGCACATCACAAATGTTAATCAGAACTTGTAATGCTGCAAGAAAGGCTGTAAGAAAGATTCTGGAGAGCCACTCAGCTGTTATTGGACTGCACAGTATAAAAGTTGATATAGAAAATAAAAGAAATCAATCATTACTGATTGTGGCAATTATGAACTCACTGGAATGGTGAAACAAGAATTTCCCAGACCATGCCAAAGAACTGCCTCTGTTTCTAGTCTGAATAGTGCGTTAATTTGCAGGACCTTTCAAATGTTTCCAGTATGTATACGCATCTTCTGTGTTGTGTACTTCATAATCTAGGCATTATTCTTCCTTTCTTGACTCAATTCCTGCACAGTAATCAGGGTTGCTGCTGGCCCTTTTCCTCCCCTTACTCTCCTTTTCCCCCAAAGCAAATGAGTCGTGTGAAATTTGAGCTGGAAGGTGGGAAGACTTCCAGTGACTCACTTGGTCTCCTTCTCCAACCAAACTTCAGCCAGGTCTCCAGAGTCAAAATCTATGGTTGTTTTTCCAGTCAGGAGGCAGAAAAATTTGCACCTTCTCCTGGGCAAGATGGCTGTTCTGTGTGGGATGTTTTGCTATTTCAGTGTGTGCTTATATAACATCTCATCTAACACTAATGTTAGCTGACTACTAGCATTAACCCAACTACTAATTTGAGTGGCATTATGACAGAGTATTTTATGAGAGTCTTTCAATATGGTATCCTGAAAATAATATCTGGAATATATTTTATATTTTATTGTTAATGGCATTTTATATTGTTGTGCTTGCTGTAAAAGAAGCATTTTTAAAACTAAGTGGCAAGATACAGTTTGAGCAGTGAAATTCTCTGAGTAGATGCCCTGGAGTAAAGTCGGATTTTGATTTCCTTTTACTGAAATGGCTTGTAAACGTCTTGGCTCTTGTGACGGTCTCCAGGCTGAGATTTGGGCAGCGGGGCAGTGCAGGCACCAGCCATGAGCCACCTGTCCCATCTGTGCCTCACACTTGTTGAGAATGGCTGCAGGTCAGTGAGGGGCTCCCACACACATTGACACCTCAGAGAAATGGAGGTTATTCAGACTGACTCCAAAGTCTGTAACTGGTCTATGGATTAAAGCTCAGAGAAGTTCAGTTTTATTAAGGAGTCAGTCCTGTCTGAGCCACTGAACTAGAGTAACCTTAGCTTGCTCAGTGTTTATAGAGCACCAACACCCCTGGAGACAGCCCTGTGTGTATCTATGAATATCTACTTGTAATAGTACTATCAAGTCCAAAGCTTTGGAGTTTGGATAACAAGATTGTTTTTCTTACCCAACTAGTGAGATACAGCAGTAGATAATCTCTCCTATTATGGCATGTGTTCCCATGCTTACTCTTAAAGCTCTTTGGCAATACTGCTCTTAAAAGGCACTGGCCACCTAACTGGAGTGTCTGATCTGGAGCACCGTTGACTCTCTGGTAGAAAGAAAGAGCCTCTTGTGGGAGGTGATTCCAATGGAGAAGAGGATGAATTATCCTGCACATATGTCTCTCATTGTTAGTTTTAAACTTCTCCATTTCAGAATGGCTCTTTTTGTAGTGAAAGTAGAGATACAGGAGTTGAAAAGTCTGGGCTTTCATCCTAATGGCTTCCTGTTTGGACAAACCACTTGTGCTGTGTGCATAATTTCATTTTGCTTTTTGGTTTTCTGCCTTGTTTTCTCATAGGATATGTTTATCTCCGAAGGGTACTACTCAAAGTTTGGCAGAATTTCAGTTTCTCGTGTTAAAGGTCCAATATAATCTTAAAGGATTCTATCTGGAAGTTAATGAAGTCTACAGTTAGACAGGAAAACAAGTTGAAATAAACTTTTTTATGTGCATTTTTATATAGTCATTGTAAGCTCTACTTTTTTTGAAAAAGGAACTTAATTGTTTTGCCACTGATTTTATCTGAGACTGTGGTAAGTGAACTTGTGGGCACCTACATGTTCATTCATCTGCTAGAAATCTTACAGCTTTCTGAGCTTCTGTGAGCTGCGAACTGAAGCTGCAGTTCTCTAAATGGAAGTGCTTTGTGTTCCCGTGTGGTCTGGAAACTGAAAATAGTGCAATATCTTAACCTTCTTGCAAGGGACACTCAATTAACGCACTGGAAACTCTAGTAAAATTTCTTGCTACAGTTTGGTCTCTGACTCCATCTCAGACTTTGCTCTCAAATTCTTGGTTCAGGCAGAGTCCTGCTGCCCTTACATGCACTCCACCTGGGCCACATTCCTACTCATGGCCACAGCCCCTATGTTTGCAAAAGACCTGAGGGACAAAGTGTTTAGAGAGGTCTGCTTTGCAGTAATATTTCTCTGGATCCTGGCACTCAGTGACAGGTCACTCTGCTTGGCTCTGCAGTTTTGTATTTGGTGGGGACTCCTGGCATGCCCTGAAAGTGGGAGTGGGATTTTTGCCACTGCTTAGGTAATGTGTTGTACCTCTATTCATACCTCAGTTCTTCAGGAAGCACAGATTTCCCTTGATTGAGGTTTCAGGATTATGGAGAAAAACTGTAAAACTGCCAAAGCTCTGCCAAGCCTTGGTTTAGACAAGCTCAGTCTTATGTTGAATTTCTGGTTTCATCCAGGAGAGGGAGCTGACTTTCTAGCCATCCCAACTGGCAGGCTGTGCAGGAGGAGCTTTTTCACAGCTGATATCCCATGTTTGAGTGATTGTTCACATATGCTGTCCCCAAAGGAGAGTCACCCTGGGAGTGCAAAACCACCCTCTCACAACATTGGTTACCTCTGCTCAGTGCAGTAAATACAATTACATGACAAATTCTTGACAGGGGATTATTTATTGTTAATGCACTTAATTTAAATGCTGTTACATATTGTTTGCTCTCTTCCCTCACTCTTCTGCCTTTTGCCTATTAAGGAATCTTAACAGGATCTGAATGTAATAGTTTCTCCATTGCAGCAAGCCCTGCTCCCTGTTGTATTATGGCAAGCATGGCAGTGTTAGCAAGCTCCTATGCCTGTGGCTGGCTGCCAGCCTCAGTTGGTGACCCAGGCGCAGGGTGAGATGTGCACAAAGCAGAGTGCCTGTGCCAGCTCCTGTGAGTCTAGGAAGCAGCATGCAGAGCCTGGACAGGGGAGTGTGCCCGTGCTGCTGCACCCTGAGCCCCTTCCCAAACCCCTCCCTGCCAAACTTCTCCTTGGCCTGCAGTCACTGCAGCACACATAGCCTGAAGGATGCAGGGTGGGAAAAGACTCAGATCCTATTTGTTGAAGTAAGTTAATGAGTTAGAAAAGAGCACGAAAGTAAGAAGGGAGATGGACTGGGGTGTTTTATAGGCACAGAAGGGAAACATGCAGGTAATTGTGCAGAACATCTGACCACAGCCTGTCCTGGTGAACGTTTGTCCCAGACACATGTGCAACTCTCAGAGCCTTGTGGCCCAAGTGTTGGGAAAACATGAGGCTGCCCTTTGCTGCTTGGGTGCTTTGTTGCACGCACCTCCAAACTGGGCATCCCTGTCAGTGCTGCCGAGGCAGTTTTCCAGCACTGCCTTCCCTCTTTCCTTTTCATCTTCCTTTTTTCTCCCTGTTTTTTTTTTTTCCTGTCTCCCTACTGCATGTTCTCTCTCACTCTCTCTCTCGCATTTTATGCTGTAGCAGTTAAGCAGACCTTGAAAAACTGCCATGTGTAAATCAGAAAAGTTCAGACACTAGAAAGAAAATGGGAAGAAAGCTAAAGCACCGAGCTTTTTTGTGTTCAGATGACTCAGTGAATTTGATTAATAATAATTAGTCTTAATCTAACTGTGTGATTTTGGGTGCTTGAGATTGGAGAAAATTTGGACTGGGAGGAATGGCTCTGAAGCACTCTGCACTCTGCAGAAAGCTCAGTGTCTCTGAAGCCATAAACATCTGAGTGCAGAGCAGATGGAATCATTTTTCTGTTAGTTATTTTAATACACAGGAACATAGGGAAATGAATATGGAAAATTAAAAAAAAAAAAATCTATTTACCACAAATTTAAAATGAATAGAACATGAAAGTTCAAGAGAAAAGGAAAGAACTTTTTAATCCTTTGAACGTTTGTCATGTTGTTTCTCAATATTCTGTTGTTAGTAAACAAGTAAAACCAAAGACAAGAAAAATTCTGCAAGGCATGTTATCTAGCAAAAAAATTGTGGTCCAGTTCAACAAGGAGTAAGTAAACAACGTGGTGTTGAATATCACTGGGTGGTGTGTGAGCACAAAGGTGTGCATGGGTTGAGATGATAATATAACCTATCTGCGATGAGAGAATTATGATTGTTCTTAATGTCTTGAAATGCTCTGGCTTGGGACAGTCAGCTTGAAAACACATCCCACGTCAGTGGAAAATACTCAGTAATACTTTAATAGTCCTCTTGAAAATTGTATCCATGAAGAATGGCCCTTTAAAACTTAGCAGAGTTAATTGCAGCAAACAGTTTATTGGACTAATTAGGCTACTTTTTCTGTTAATTATCCATGAAGACTGAGCATTTTGCTGAATTATTTATTTGGAATTATTTGATGAGTAGGACGTGCAAGTGTATTTCAACCTCAGGAACTATCTGTCATGGCTATTACTTTAGAATTCACTGTTCACACTCTGTCATTAGCTAGATAAGTCATGTGGTTTTATTTTGCTGTGATTGGATGTCACCCAAATTTACAGTTTTCAAGAAAGCCAGGCATATACTGAAGTAATATACTTTGCCCAAGTGATTGTTCAAGCTCAGGAGAATACCATGCTGAACTAGAAGAGCAGAACACAGAAATAAACCTACTGTGTGTATCACAGCAGTGTTTTTTTGAGTAGCTTTGGATTCAGGACATCTGATGACCACTGCTGGAGATATCCATTGTTTTACAAGCCAAAACAGTTTCTCCCTATGTTATAAAGTTGTACATTGCAATGCTTTCAGCACATGCATCTGTTTTGTAAAGCTGACGTTGTTACCCTGTGTAATGTTTCCCAGGTTACAATGGAGTTTTTGGTAGGTGTCCTTTTTTTTTTTTTTTTTTTTAGAGCTTCTTTTCAAATAAGGAATAGTAATTGGAGGTACGTGTTGTGAGAGAGTGACTGCAAAAGCTGTCTACTGCTGGAAGAGTGTGCCTACCAGAGTCAGGGTGAGACTGCATAGAGCAGGCATCAGAACCTGGCCCTGATTTGTATGTGCAGTTGTCCCCCACACTGCCATGGGTGCACCTTCATACTTGTTCTGAAAATCTGCACCTTACTGCTCAGACGTGTGTGCTAACCAGCATTGACCAGATTTCTCTGGCAGTGTCACTGCACAGCTATTCTGCCCACTGCATCACATCTGTGAGCCTAAATGGATGTTTTCTCAATTATTCACAATCACATAACTGGCCCTTTAAATTAGGCAATAAGATTCCAGACACCAGTTATGGCAAAAACGCACGATGTTCATCTCCATTATCTCTGTTATTTAAGGCTTTCAAAAAACCACTAACCTTAACTCCTACACTCAAACAAGCACACACTAGCACATAGAGTTAAGCCAACTTTTTAACTCCCAGTCATTAAGGATGTCAAAACATTCTGATATATGATATAAACTCATTATGACTGGATTTTGTTTTTATTAATGTAAGGGTTAGGTTGTGAGGAACAGAAGATTTTTTTTAAGCCTCTTACTTCTTAGACACAGTGTGATTCGGTGGTTTAACATTGTTACATTTTAAAGGGCTCGTTAAGCTCTAATCAGAGTACATTAAGCACTAACATTTTTAAAGTGCATAATAAGACCTAAACATTTAATAGCATATTAACTTGTAACATAAACCAAGCACAGTCATAGTGTTGTCTTTTTCCTAGTGTTTTTTTCCTGTAACAAGTTCATACGAGTAGCTTATAGCTTTAAGAACTATTAGAAAGTTTGGTGTTTTTCGGTCCATCCTGGGAAAAACAAAAACAACAGGAAATTTCTGTACAATAAATTCTGTTTGAAGTGAAATTAAAAAATTGATGCAGAAAGATTTGCTCTGAGAGTTCCCATCTCTGAATGTTAACTTAACACGCAGCGTATGCTGCTAGAGAAAAGAGCTGTTTACAGTGGAATGCCATTTTGTACTGGGAAAATGGTTTTGCTTGACAAGTTTTACTCAGATCTGATAACTTTGGAGTCATCCGTGAACAAGCACTGTGGGATGGGCTCTTGTCAGTGATAAAGATTCATGATCAGTCCATGGGGAGATCTTTTTTTTTTTTTCCCTGGTATAATTCCCTTTGTATGAATTTGGAAAAGAGGTACAAATTCATTGATACTGTGGCCCAGCATTTTCTTTTGAGGATTTAAGAAGGGAAAAAAAAGAAAAGAAAAAAAAAAGTGCATCATAGCCTGTCAGCATCTCTTCTTAATTGGTTTGGAACCTCTTGGTGAGTGAATGCAGGCACACCTTCCCTCCGGGGAGCTGTGCACACCACCTCTGCAGCTATCTCAACCCTTCCCAGGTTACGGCACGGCAGCTGAGCTGCCTTGTGGACCTTCATCTTCCCCATGGTACTATTGAGAGGAAGTTGTGGTTCAGTCGTTTGAACTGCAGGAGCAGCTGCTCCTGCTTTTGTAGCATGGCTGTGACCTCACTGCCTTCTGTGGTGATGGCAGAAGGAGGATGGTGGTGGTGTCCTTGGTAAATGGTTTGTAAAATGAGGTGGGAGGCAGCTGGGTGAAGCTGACTCAGAGCTGTTGGTGCAGTAGTTGGTGATAGTGGACTGCATCCTCCCTGGATGTGAACAGTTACAATGATGTAGAAATACGCTTGTGGATTTGATTAATAAGCCACTATCGCTGTGAAACTGCCTCTCCATTACTGCTCTGTTACAGTGAGAGGATGAGGGCCCCGACATCCATGTCCCAAAGATGATAGTCTCTTATATGTGCATTACTGCCAAGTCCAGTCCTGTGCAGGCAGCACCTGTGAGGCTGGCAGGCAGGGAACAGAATGCTTGGAGTGATTCTCATAGGCTAAGCTGAAACCTAGGCGTAGCTTTGGTAATTTAGATTCGACCCAGTCTTGGACTGGCTGAAAAGCCCCATGTTCTCCATCCTGAGAATGGGCATATTGCTCTTCATTGAAAATGCGGCCTGTACTGTGACTTTGAGGTAAGTAAGATGGAATAAGATCATCCGAAGAAGTGAGTGCAGGGTCCCATCTGTTTGTGACAGCAGGGCCTTAGCTCCTGTGCAGGATTCTCCTCTGGCAGCTAGCAAAAATCTGCACTGCAAGAGCAGAGAGGAGCTCATCCACAAAGGAACAGTGCTCAGGTTGAAGCCAGCGGGCAAAGAAACTAAGGAAGTGATGTACATTGTGCCTCGTGTCTGGGCACTGCTACACAAGCACTTCTTTTTTTGTCTGTTTATATTTTACATATTTACTTTACCTAGTTGGAAATACTTAAAATAAAAAATAAAACTCCATCGCTAGTTCTGGAATAAAGTGACCACAAGGAGGAAGAGGTAATGTGAGTGTGACTATAGAACTATACCAGGGAAGCTGTAACTGGAAAAGCGTTCCTGTGGAGCTGAGCTTCAGAGACAAAACCTTAAAATACTCTAGACCTCATCCTCTTTCATACAAATAGCACTCCATTTTTAGTAAAAAAAAAAAAACCATTAAGTTTATGAAAGGCACAGGCTTTCTTTACAGGATCTATATTTCAGTGTTAACATGACTGACATTCTGCAAAATGTGGGATGTTTGAAGGGGCGAACCAGACTGGAGAATGTGTTGATGTACTGATGCTGTTGTAACCCATGGTTTGGGGAATGTTGCAGGGGTTGTCCCTCAGGACTTTAGCTCTTTGGCAAACAGAAGAACAGAGGTGGAAAAACATTACAGAAAGTGTGTCCAGAGGAAGAGCCCTGGTTGTGCTTCATGTTACAGCAGGAAACTCTGGTTCTCTATTCTGTGTCTCCCTAAAACCTGACAACTTTGTATTTGTGTGTTTGTCAAAAGTTCAGATTTGAGTCTTGGTTTGACTGTGGCCTCCCTGGGGAATTCAACTCCTTGAGGAATTCACACTAGCCTAATCTGGCAGGAAACTACAAGCTGAGAATGTAAGAGGGCTCTTTCTTTGGGTAGATAAACCAATATCTCTATTATGTTGCTCTGGTTGCCCTGCCAATGTCATTTCATTGATTCCTATTTAAGACAGGGTACCCTGTATTACTGGTGCCACAGAAAAGTGCCAGGTAGGCAACTTGGAGCATCCGGGACCATCACTGACTGATAGCTCAGGGCTCATAATGACTGAGTAGGGTAATGATTTCCTAAGCTTCAAATGTGATAAAATTGGTAGTGTGTTCCTTTATTATTATTCTTATTATTTGTCACTTTATGTTCTGAATTGTCAGTGGGTAGCAGCGGGTATTATCTTCATATCTCTGGAAAGAGGCTACAGAGTCACAGGATGGCCGATGTCAGGGCTTACGGAGGTCATTTTGTATGTTTGTATGTTTATCCTGCTTACTTTTTTTAAGTAAAAAGTCTGATCTCTGCTAGGATGGCATTTGCAGACTTATTAAGATAATCAAGTGCTTGCAGATCTTTGTGTGATTCTTGGCCTGCTTTGGTTTCACACTCACATTGTAGCAGAGCTTTAAAGGATAAAGCATGTAGAGTCTAGATTCTCTGGCATCTTTGTTTAGTACATAACCTGTGAGAAAGGTGAGGAATTTACCATACTTCATGGCAACTGAGAAATTGCATTTTCAGTTTAGGAGACTTGGATTAGACAGTGCAAGAGTTTAGAACCCGAAGGAATGGTGTGGAATTACATTGGGGAGGATAAGTCTGGGTGTTAGGAAAAGGTTTGTCACAAGAAAGTGCTCAGGCTCCTCAGGACAGTGGCCAAGCTGCTGGAGTTCAAGGAGTGTTTGGACAGTGCTCTTATATATAAGGTTTGAATTTGGGTGGTCCTGTACGGAGCCAGGAATTGCACTGAGTGATCTTTGTGAGTCCCTTCCAACACAGGATATTCTGTGATTCTTTGACTACAGACCATGGTCAAGGTGAGGTGTATTGCTATAAAGGGAAACCATGAGTCAGCCTGACATGCAAGAAGTTCAGATGGGAGAAGTGTTTGTTAGTTCCTGAGAAAGGAGGTTTAGAAAAGGAGAGTGTGAAAGAGGAGGAGAACCTGTCTGAAAAAAGCGGCTGCTTTCTGTAGAATTTGTGCCACTCTGAGATCATAAAATTTCTAAACTGTGAACTTGAGTGGAGTACCTGGATCACTTTCAAGTCCCTAACCTAAGAAGATGCTTTGACTGAACTCTATGCGGATGGTGGAATAGCATTGCACATAGTGCATGGATTAACTGTACTCCTGAAGATGAGCCAATCCTATGTACTCATAGCTCAGCTTATTTCAGTAGGAATAATTGTGGATGCTGAATGTTCAGTCTGTGTTTTGACAGGCATTGCTTTTATCTCATTGCATAGTTGCCTGCAGGTTACAGATACTTTTTTTTTTTTTTTGTAGAATGCAATGGATATGTCTATCTGAAAAGAAAATGCTCTTTCACTTGTACTCTGAGATGACTGGGTGTGAGTATAAACATATTAGTTTATACTCAAAACTAAAGCCAAGCAAATATACCTGCCTCATTAGCAAAGCTTATCAACCCGACTTTAGCAGAGTGCTGAAAACTATGTGGCTTCTAAAGTTCAGATAATGTCTGGCCAGCCAAGAGAGCTGATAGAAAGCTCTCATGACTGTTAAATTATGAAGTGGCTTCTTTTTTTTTTTTTTTTTTTTTTTTTTGTGGTTAAAGCATAGTAGTTTGGAGTTGTGTTATTTAGATGTTATTTGGGAGGCATTTTAGCTTAAAAGCATTTTTATTTAAAGTGTGGGAATACATTTGATAAACTTGTCTACAAGAATAGATGAAAAGAAAAATTTATAGAGGTAGAGGACATGATAACAAAAGATTTGTCAGATGTTTGTAAATTTTAAACTTTAAAGAGACAAATGTAACTGTCTTGCATGAATGTCTTCAGAAACCCACTGAGTTTACCTAGCTTAACATCAACCTAAAAAATTCAGAGGAAATGAAATTGGGGTATGGTTACTTTCTAACAAACTGTTTTCAGCTTATCAGTATAGACAAGATCCTTGGATAGCTATTGAATTTCATAAGTGAGTCAGACCTTTGCATGCATCACTTATAGAGATGAAAGCATATGGTCCAGGATAAAAAAATTATGAGGATTTGGCATCATATTAAATGTGTAACTTTGAAGCATATTTACACCAGGTTAAAGGGCTGGGTTTGAATCTCTTCCAGTACACTTAAACACGTGAAACCTTCTGGCAGAAAGAAGAGATGGGTAGAGTTTGAAGTGAATCCTAATTTGTGTCAATAGGTCACATCTCTTATAAAATGTGAGGAGTTAAGGTGATGTATGCTCATTTTCAGGCAGCATATAGAATTGCAACAGTTTTTAAATAGAGTGCAAGTTCTCTTTTTTTCTTGGAACAAAAATGTTGATGTGAAATTGAAAACTCATTTCAGATGCCTGCTGGGCTGGCAGGGTATCAAGTTGTTTGGCTTGACTGTCTCTCTCTTCCACTCCCTTCACATTGTTTACAGACAACATTCTCAACTCCAACTGACTGTATTTAAATATCAAGTAAGTATGTGCAGGAGGACTTGGAAAAGGGCACCACACTGTAGAGTTTCTGTATCTTAGATTGGTTGGGAAAAGACCTTGCGGGCAAATTGCAAAGTACCTTCCTAAGCAAAGTGTGTGAGGGGGAGAGAATGTGCGTGACAGAGAGAAAGCAGGTAGGAAGAGACACACAATTTTTGGACAGTGATTTCTGGCATCTAATGAGAACTGAGAAAGTGGGTAACACCCAGCTTTTCTTCAGGTTGCATGTGCTGATGTGAAAGGTCTTTTGGATGTGATTAAGGAAAAGGGGGCTCTTCCTGCAAGGTGCAGTTAAGGGTGCATGAATACTCACACAGTCAGCCTGGATCTTGCCTGGATGTGTGACTTGGTCCATTGGGAATCCATATAGAATTTTCTTTATTTAAGTATGGGGGTGGTTTAAGCACAAATTTTGCTAAGTGTGGGTCTCCTTTAACCCATTTTCCTGTAATGTGAGCTGGAATTTTTGTATCCTAGTAGATAGTTCAAGGGTTGTTAATCCTGCAGTGTTCTTGGAGTACAGGCATGTTGTCCTGCAGCTGGCTGGGACGGAGTCCTAAAGCATCTCAGCCCAAAGTGCTCTAAGATATGACCTCAGACATAGGTAACTGTGAAACCAAAAAGGTAGCATGCATATGGTTTTGGAGAGGAGGGATTTGCATCTATGATAAGTAATGTTGTCCGTGTAGATTAAATACCTGGGAAGGCCAGCCATGGGAGTGCTGGTGCATGAGAGCTCATGGGAGATGCTTATCCACTGGCAGGCTAAGAGCAATGATGCCAACATTGATGATGCAGCCACCACTGAGGGAGCTAGCCCAGCCATAAGCTTTGGTTTGCTGTCATCCAAAAAGCTCTTGATATTCTTGAATTTTTAAAATATATAAAGCTTTCTCTAACTTACGACAGTCTCTTTCTCTTGATTATGCACTTTTTCTTGTCAAATTTGGTTAATGTAAGTAATATGATGCAAACGGTAAGTAAGCAGGAGAAGAACCTTTTATCTTCACTTATCTACACGGATGAGTTTTACATGTACAAAGATGATTGGTGACCCAGCATGACCTGGACCTTAATTGCTTTATCCAGAAAATTCATTCATCTTTGCACAGAATTCTATCAGATTTTTTCATCATTTGCAAAAAGAAAACACCAAAAAACAGCCACCTCTCAAATTTATGTCCAATAGCTCATCAGATTCAAACAATGATATGATAGGGCAGGAGAAATAGAGGAGTTGGGTGGGACTAGGGAGATTTCTTTGGGAGCCTCATCTACCAAATGTGCTTATCTTTTCTCAGGAATTAAAATGTGGTTAGTTTACAGTCTATTATGCAAAGTTGCATGCAATGTGTTAATGATATTGGCAATTCTGTAGCTATGTTCTGCACTAATTAGTAAGACTGAATATTGTATTGCTCATCCTGGATCACTTTCAATACTGCTGCTTTTCTTTTCTTTTTTTTCCAACTCTTTTAGCTCTTGTCATTAAAGCATGTATGCACAAGCCAACATACCTTGTGAACTTTGGAAAGAAACTCAAAGCCCCCAGTGTTTTATATTATGTCTGTCATATTTAGCAAGAAAACAATGTGGTGGTTTGATAAAGAGATTATTGTGGAAGGACAGCTTATGTGGTTTAGGGAATAGAACTAACTAGAATCTTTTTCCATCACCTGTGTCAAAAATAGGACAAAGGACAGTGCTTTGTACTGGGAATATAGCTGAGATGGAAGGCCTTGATAGAGTGAATCTAATTATAATCCCCCAATTAAATATTTGGGTCAGAGGTAAAACTAAGTGTTGTGTGCGGTAAGATCTGTCATGTTTGTTCCATGTTAAATAGTTAACATGTGCCGTGCCAGACTACAGTCTTCCTTGTCACATTAAAACTAAATAATGTTTACCTGCTGACAGTGGATATGATCTGACTAGAGAAGGATTATCCAAGAGGAAATGTTAGATATTAATTTGATATATTGAGGAAAAAATAATTGCAACCAAAAATGAGGGTGATATGGTCATCACAAATTGGTACGCTGCCTGTGACTACTGTCTGATAGGCTTGTCTGTTTTCTTCACTATTCATGGGGTAATTAATTTTTATGAATTTCTTCAAATATATTTGTGTCAGAAGATATATTTTTTTTTACATGTATCACTCTTTAATGACACTGCTCATTTCCATATTAGTTGGAACAAAATCGGGTGTCTGGAAATTCAGGAATCTTAGACAAGATTTTTAATTATTTTGTCTTTCACTGTATATATTGCTTTGAGATGATAAAATCTGAAAAGGGTTCCCTCTTAAATGATACTATTGATCACTAATGTGCATCTGCTGTATTTCCTGTATTCTTGACATTCATGAAATTGGTGTGGTGCTTAAGAATTTCAGTGCTACTAAGATTTGATTCAAACTTAAGTTGATCCAGAGAGACATACCTCGCGTTTGTCCATTTTTTTTCCTGATCATTCAAACAATAAAACTGTAAAAATAAAACACATATATACCTAAAACTGAAAGATTTCCTCCTCTTACAAGAGAATTCAGAATGAAACTGTCACACAAAATGACTATTGCTGGTGAATGGCCCAAGGTTAAACAGTCATTTAATTTTATCTTGTATAATAAGTTACCAGATAGCAGTTAATAATTGAAGAAGAATCCCATCTTTCATTGCAAAAAAAGTCTTTATTAAATAAAAAGAAAAAAGAATTAACTTCTGGGAAAACTACTCCTCTTTTTCCTTTGACCTGTGAGTGCATGGAGCAACAACCCTACAATTTCATACGTACACACAATTTATGTAACAGTGAAAAGACCCATCAGGAAAAGGAAATAATGAGCAGTGTGCTGGGTGGGTGAGCCCTAAGCAAAGCAGTTCAGTGGGGGTTCAACCTGGCCAAGCGAAGGCCAGGCTAGGGCAGTTTTCAGGCAGTTTTGTAGTTCCCTCCTCCACAAAATCAATGAAACTGTTGTATTTCACACTTGTTGAACAGAAAAGCAGGCAGTCTTGCTGTAAGCGATGCCATTTTTTAAAGCAACCTTCTCAGTTTTCATAGCACAGAGTGGGTGCGTACTCATTCGGCTTGACCTCTGGTCTGGAAGTAACAAGAGCTAGCTGTTGTATGAGATCTGAAGCTTCTGGGCTAATTCACCAGCTGAAGTGCTTGGCATCTTCATCTGCAAAGCCCCTGACCTACCTCGCTATGCACCCTTGTGATTGCACTTCAGGGAGTTTGCAGGAGAAAGAGACTAAATTTACCCTTCACCATGCTCTCTGTGCCTAGGGGATGATCAAGGAAGCCTCCGTAGACATTCTCCTTTCTTCTACAGTATCTTTTCCATGACTGGGAGAGTGTTGGGGCAATGTATACTCTGTTGAAACCTTTGGCACCATCTCTTCCTTTGTCTTCCTGCTCTGGCTGCAGTTGGGTAAGCCATGTAGAGCACTCTGAAATATGCAGTGGATATATTTCCCTCTGCCTCACTTGGCAAATCCTGTTCCTCTAAGGCAGAACAGTCCTACCTTCTATTTGCCAGTGAGGTCCTTCAAAGGGTGATAAACATTGTGTTCCTACTCATTTTCATAATGGATGAATAAATCTAGACTCTAACAGGTTCGAGGTATCCGGAAGAGGTTTTTTCATATCATGGCTATTCCTGAATTTTTTTCTCCACAAATATATATCTTCCAGTAAAAATGTCATCAGATCCAGGGTGGGGTAAAGCAGAAGGAAGAGCTCCACCCAAGCTTAGTGGTTAGGACACTCATCTGAGATGTGGGAGATCCACATTCAAGTCAGTGTTTTCCTGGTTCAGAGTGGGGTCTTGAACCTGAGCCTTCCACAGCTCAATGAATGCTCTTAACGCTGACAGTTGAGTTGGGGATACAAGGCGGCTTGGTCTCCCTGGGTATTTGTTTTTATGTTGTATTGTGTTGAAGACAAATTTCAAACACTGAAATTATTTTGTGTGAAATGGAATGGCTGTTTTCCAGCCAGCCCGAATTCCCTACGTGGTGAACTTGGCCAGGGGTCTGAGAAGCAGACGTTTGCCGTGACTTTGGAAGGGAACATCTGGAGGCTGAGCCGTAGCTGAGCCATTGTACATTAGAAGAATGGACTTCAAATTGTATGGATGGGTGTGCAGGCAGAAGCAGTCAACTGCTTGTAAACTGCACATAGACTGCTCGAACAAAATGTTTGCATTTATGGACCAGAGGTTGCCCCCAGAGCACTTGGTGTGTGGGCATGTAGAAGTAGTAGAGCAGTGTTTCTACACTGTAGATAAAATGAAGATACTATTTCTTGCGGGCTCCCTCTATCCTCTCTCTGTGCATTGATTTCATTCATGGAAATGGAAATTATTTGCAGTGCTCTGAGGCATGAGTGTACTTACTGGCCATTTCAGTAGCTTTGCTTGAAGCTTTCCGGCTACGCAAGAACTAATGTAAGGAGCTGGCTGAAAGGTTAGCTGAGTATTGGAGCTCAAATCAAGCTCCTTGGACAAATGTAAGTATTACTACTACTGTGAATATTTGATTTTTTACGAAGTCAGTTTAATGTCAGACAACGTGGTTATTTTCTTTTTTCAAATCTTCTTTCATCCTGATGTATACAGCATCCCAGTATATCTAGGCAACCCATCATCACCCCAGACAAGCTTTCCCACAACATTTGACTGCTGATTTTTTTCACAATGAATTAAAAGAAAACAAACAACTTGCATTATCTTTACTTGGAAAACGAACTTGCATGAACATGTAATTCCACCTGGAGATTTTTAATGAGCATTTTCTAAGAAGCTTTCTGTTTTGGAACTAAGTTAGTTTCTGCTGAACTAATGTTCTACATGTTAATGTATGTATGTGCAGTACTTGGTTAGTATTTAGTAAGATAAACTTTTTTTTTAGTAAGAGATTCCAGGTAAAGAGAAAAGAAATTATAATGTGATGAGAGACATTGAGAAAGCATATATAAATTTATGTTTGTAAAGCTGAATTATGGAAACTGAGTGATTACTTACGTAATAGATCTAGACTCAGCTGGGGAATGGTAATCCGTGCCTGTTTATCTTGGAGATCTATCACTTTTAATGAAGGATAATAGCACTCACAACAGCCACATACGTGCCTGGAAAAAGCCCACGTGTGTAGGTGAAAAAATTTGCCTTGCCTCAGGCAAATATACTTGAAAAATTGAATGCTGTGGTTATAAGTTGGTTTTGGCAGAATCATGAAGAAAAAAAAAATCAAACAATATGAATATCTTGTTAATTATAGTGCTGCATATCTTGAACCTTTTGATACATTTTTTCCTAATTTGTGTGTGTGTGTGTGTGTGTGTGTGCTTATCACAGCCATTTTCTGAGTGGTATATTGAAGTTAGAGCAGAATTGAGTAGCTAAAGGCATCTCCTGATACTATTTGTTGTTGTGCTGCTGAAGCACCAGACTGTGCTGTGCAGAGGTGCATGCGGAGCTTTGGTGTGCTGTGAGCCAGGCTGGATGGCCATGCTCTGCTCCCCAGCTGGGTGTGCTGACACTGAGCCTGCTGCTGGCTGGAGCAAACTGCTGTGAGGAAAGAAAAGGAGAGAGAGACACTTGTCATTAACAGCTCATCTAAGGAGTATCTAATGAGAGACACCTCCTAGACTGGTTCCACACCACCTAACTTCCATCCTATGTTCATGAAGCCTCTGAGCACATGTGTGGACATTCAGCCCCTCAGCTGGGAGCAGACTGGCTGAGGACACCTGTCTGATGAGATGCTGAGACAAACGTGGGGGGAAGGCTCTGACGTTAAGAATGGCCAGCAGCCAGCCTGTAACCTCCAACAGAGAGGTTTTACAAGGCAACATGCCCAAGTGGTTTTCCTTCACAGCTGTTTGTCCATTTGAAAAGAGATGATCTGCATCTCTCCAGCCATGATCCTGCGGATAGAGACTTTCTTTGCATGATTTCAATGGCAACTGAGCGATTGCAGTTTTCTGCAGGACCAGTATCCTAGCTGATGATCATCCCAGTTGAATTCAGCTATCCAAAATAACCATTGTTGCCTCTTTGTGGGTTTATGTATCAGCTTTGTGGTGGGCCATTTCTTTTCTGAGGATTTTTTCTGTTAGAAGTACCTCTGGAAGCATCCGTGTATTTCCTTTCAGTAAAGACAGCACATCTGATGATCAGTGCAAACTATTGCCTGTGGCATTGGCAGGTGAAAAAGATGCATTCTTGGTTTGCTTTTTGCAATCTTTCTGATTGAAGAAAGCTAATAATTAATTACCCATATTTCAGCAAGCTGCTAGATAATATTTGGAGAGCAATGTGAGAACAAAACACAAGATTTGTTAGTATGTGGTTTCAGAGGCAAGAATTTTTGTGTGTGTGTTTTCTATAAGCCAAAGCAGCAGACAGCTTTTCCACTCAACAGCCTCTGTAAATAGATTGTATTTAAGAAGGTTTTGTTTTTGGAAGATGGTTAATTATTTTTATTTTAAAAATACATAAACAATTTAGCTGAGTTATTTAAAATCCATTTGCTTTCATAATAGTAGGTAGTTTCTTACCATTCAAAATACATTTCTCAAAATTGCTTTCTCCTTTCTATCTCCCTGCCAGCTGGATCTTTGTTCTACCACTGCTTGCTGCCTTTTTTTTTTTTTCCTACCAAAATCTGAAACGTTTTTAAATTGCATTATAATGGTTTAAAATTAGACTATGTTGTGATTTGAAAAATATGTTAGTTTGACTCTGCCTAATGAGTCAGGCAGGCCTATTTTGCAGATACATTTGTTGTATTTTAACATTTTATCTGACTGTCAATAACTCAAAATTGAAGAAAATGGGGATGAAATAAAAAAAAAAATAAAAATGCCCCAGCAGAGCAGGAAAGAAAAAAACAACCAAACAACAGGGCAGTGTAAATATGGGAGCAATCAGGAGCTGATTCTCCATTACCTTTATACCTAAATTCACCTTTATTTTGCGAAGATTTCTCTGGAAATCTTTTCAACTTTACCTAGGTAACAATCTTTCAGGCTAAAGATGCATAGGTTTATTCGTTAACATTTCAACCCAAAGTGGAGATTTCCATTCCTTAGCTCTCATCAAGGATCTATGCTCATGCATTCAAAACTGTTTACAAAAATGGACTAATAGGAGAAAACAGCTTTATCATTGTGGTTTTCCTTGTGGTCAGCATCTGCACAAGAGAAGGAAGGGCTATGAAGAGTCACATTTCAACAAAAAAGACAAGAGCAAACCCTGCTGTGCTGGGTGGGTGTAAGGCCATAGCTAACTGCTGATTTCAGATGGGTGCTCACAGAACCATGCTGTGGTGTACAGAAAAGAGATTTGAGGGCTTTGTTATTCCAGGGAGGTGGGAAAAGAATCAAGGTACTGTTTGTGCTTGCAGGTTTAATCTGCTTGTGCCAGGCATGTCCTGCAAGAGACAATGTTTGGGATTAATCTTCCTATATGATTCTCTTAAAGCCCACTGAAGCAAGGTTTACACCTCTGTAGCTAAGCCAAGGTTTGTGCTCCAAGCACAAACTCCTGAGCAATCACCTCATTATTTTGCAGCATCAGTTTGTGCAAAGGTTTGCCGTAACTTGGACTGACATTTTCAGACACACTGTTGTGGACACCTGAATCATCTCACATGTGAATAGCAATGACCCAGGATCATGCAACTGCAGCTCTAACCTCTCTTCAAAGGCTCCTTGGGTGAAAAAGTGAAGATCTAAGTGCAAGAGTAAGGAAGCAGAGAACACCATGGCTCTTTCAGTAGAACTGCAGAGTTCCACCTATTGCAGTGAAGAACCCCACATAAACCTCTGTTTTGAACAGTCCTGCACTGAGCTGAAGTTACCCCTGCTAATCAAAACGCCTGCTGGTTCCTGCAGTGCTTGCATGGCAGTTATGGGTGAGAAGTGATGTCTTTGGCAAATGGGCTGAAGTTGTGCACTGTGAAGCAGCAGGTGCTGAGGGGGCAGCTAGCAGGTGCTGCTCCATCATAGTCCCCACATGTGCTGTGCATGGCACCGGCAGCTCCTGTGTGGAGCTCCTGTGCTTTTTCCCTATATATGCTGTGATGGTTTGTGTGATTGATACAGAAGTATTGATACGTGTGAAATGCCATTGCAAAATTTTAAATTGCATTATACTAGATTTTCTCTAATCTTTTGGATAAATTGTCTTACCCAAAAGACCCTGCCTTGAGCTCTTTTACCTACCTTAGATTCCCAGTGACATTTAGGTAAGTGTTGAGGCAACTGTATTTGGAAACTATACAAAGAAAACATATGTATCCAGTTTGCTCAACATCAGTCTGAAGAAATGTTAAAAGGTGTCCAAGATGCAAACGTTTGTTTATGAAATGCTCAAGAGAGTTTCACAACGGCATATAAAAGCAACTTTATTTTCCATTTGAACCCATGTACATCAGATATATTCAGTGCGGATATCCACTCAGCACCTGTCCTGCCATCTATTCTTGCTGAATGCTGCTTCATGAGGTTAGCGTGACAGCAGAACCTCAGCCTGCAGCACTGGGACTGCCCTGGGATGCCCTGGGATAAGGTGTGGGTTGCTGCTGAGAGTGCATCACTGCCTGGGCTGCCCAGCTCTGTTCCAGCACTGCTGCAGATAGAGCATGCAGGCTGGCTGGTCCAAGAACCGGGTGTTTGTTGGGTTGGTTTCCAGGTGAATTGGCTCCAAGATCTGGCTCCGTGCAGTAGCAACAAGGATTAGTGCTTATAGGAGGACAGAGGTGCTATGACCAGACCTAACCATAGCTGCAGCAGCCCTCGCTCAGTGCAGCTTGAAGCTGCCAGGATGCTGACTCAGTGCAGGTACAAAGCACAGAGCTAGGCTTTAGTGCCATGAGAGCATGGAGGCTTCCCACTGGACTAAGAGGTGGCCTCTCCTGTAATGACAGGAACTTCAGTAGTGTAGCTTACTGTGATGTATTCTGAAGCAAACATGATGACTTTCTCACTTCAGCCTGACTTTTCCCCACTGCTAAGCCCAGGGTGATGCCAAGAGGTTGGGGAGCCGTTGTCTGTAAATTTCATTTAAATTCTTGTAGCTCTTTGCCATACTGTAGCAGAACTATTTCTTAGTTTATCTCAGTTCTTTTTTAGAATGTGAATCTAATTGCAAAACTATGATGCTGCACTTCAGAGAGTATTGCAAAGTTTCCGGGATCGTGTGTAGCTGCAAACTTTCGCTTCATGCCAACGTACTGCACTCTAATGGGTGAACTTTCTAAACTCAGTGTTCTGAAAGCATGGAAGTATTTTGAAATAAAACCTCAGTGGATAAAAATAATCCTCTAGTATTTTACTCCCAATTAACCTTTTGTGAAAGAGGGCAGAGAGCTGGACATTAAAGGCTGAAAGTTCAGTTAGTTTCAGTGGGATTATTCATGGAATAGCTCCTCCTTTGTGTTAATGAATCAGAATGTGCCCCTGCGTAAATATTTTCCAAGTTCAACATCTGTGAGCAGGGAATATATGGAAAAGAGCCATAAATACTACACAGTCATAGGTCAAGGCAAGTGGGTGCTTTGTTGTGCTGTACTTCATAATTATTGAACTGTACCTAAAGACCTGAGCTGGTGGATGCATCAGGGGCAGAGTTCACATTTTCTGTTGGCAACCTCAGTATTTTTAGCTTTAAGCTGAGAAATAGCCTCTTTCATTGTCTCTTTGCCTCCTTCTGGCTCAGCTACTGTTTAGCCCTTGCTTATCTGTATTATTCAATACAAAACATTCCTGACAAGTCTTCTGTTTAATGGGGAAGACAGGGAGATGGAAGTGATGGTTTCCCCTGGTTGTTCTGGTGTCAATAAAGCAGCTGACGTACCAGAGCAGCATGACAGTTAAGATCAGTGTTCATTAGGAGATAGTACTAGTAACAATTTTATTTCCTATTCTAATCAATTGTGGTATCAATAATATGTAATGACAATTGCTGTCTTTTTAGTAATCTTCATTGTGGAAAGCCTTGAATACTCAGTTCTAGTTGATTTCCTGGAGTCACTTATTCTTTGCATAGAGATGCAATAGAAAATTTGCTCCAGATAAGCCAAGACTGAACTCTGTGCCCTAGAGAGCCAACCAGCCACCTAAGGAATCTTTATCAAACTGACACGGACAGCATTCATCCCTGGGAGTGAAACCAAATGCCCCTCTTAGGAGCAGGATCTACTTTCAGCCTTTCAGCATCACAGTACAAACTGGAGCAGGCATTATCTTGTTGGCTGGGCACAAAAGGGGGGAGGCCTGCAGCCTATTACCTCTGCTCCCACCAGCTGTGGCAGTGGGACTGTGCTGCAGGTTCCAGAGAGTGTGAGGATGTATTTGGACAGCTGCAGAACATGAGCAAGGGGAAGAAAAAGGGTTGTCTCCAGGCAAACATGCCCTGATTTATAACGGAACTATATTTATGTTAGTCGTAACCACATTATTCAGTGTAATTGGGGTCAAGAATTGAACTAGTCTAAAAGAATGCAAAAAAATAGTTTCAAAATTCCTATTATAAATAAGACCTGGTTTAGAGGTCTTGTGAGAACTCCAGAAGTTAAAAGGGTAGCAAAGCGCCAGTGTTTTCAAAAAGATAATGCCAGAAAAGCCACAAGAAAGTTCCCCTCAGTGGAGACTGACTGTTTTCAATTAATTTTTTTGGTGTTTGTTAGTGTCTCTTGTTGCCCTCACTGTCATTTTATTTCATGCTATTTCTGTGCAAGCTGACCGGTTTGGTGTTGGTACACTGTGGTACCAGCCAAGAGCAGGGACTCACAATTTGTAGTTGCTAGTTCTGAATTCCCCTCCCCTGTTGCCCCCTGGGGTATTATCAGTTGTCAGCCAAACAGAGCGAGGGCAATACCCTCCAGTCTTGTGCCATTTGTTAGATTTTCAGCTGGAAAAATGTATGTATTTCTCCCCCAGCTGCATTTTGGAAGGCTGGGCCCTGGCTGAGGAGCTATCTTCTGCTCTCCTTTGTATGTATGTGTTACCCAAAGGCAGCATTTGTTCAAACAGTTCCTACTATTTGTCTAATTTTTTTTTTTTCTTGCATCTTTGCTGTCTGGTAGGATAATACTGAATGCATAGTAAAAGCTCTGCCTGGGCACAACTTTTAAGATATGAATTTTACCATGTTTCATTCTGTCTATAAAGATGTTTCCACCATCAAAGAGAGTTCTCCTGACTCTACTGCTTCTCTTATAGTGTTTAAGTTAATATGAAGCCTCCTCTCTGCCTCAAGTCTTCTTTTTCTGCCTTCTGTTGTCTTCTTCAATGGCACTCTGAAGAAACTCCACAAATAGTTCTCTGCAATCGAATTTTATGGCTGTTGCCACTATTAAAGAAGTTGTCTTCATGTCGACCAAAAAAAAAAAAATAAAAAATCAGAATGTTGCTTTTAAGCTATTGTAATGCCAACATATTCTATTACAGTTAACCTTTGCTCTTCAGTTAAAGCTGTATCTCAAACCTAAGCCAAGGGTCACAGATAAAACATCCCTGTTTTTTTCTTCCACCTCTTAAACCGAGTTGCATCAGTGAACCATTAACTTAGTAGATTATTTACTGTTACTTTATGGGAGAAATACATACTGTACTTTTCCTACATTGCTCAGGTTTGATTTATGTATGGCCTCAGTTCTATAGGTTCCTCTCTGAGGAAGGGCCTTCATACCATGGCAAAGTAAACACACAGCTGAAACTTGCCTGAACAGTAGTCAAAACTCACAGCAATTCACGTACTTTTGTCCTCCTATCTTTTCTATTTAGCATGCGGCACTAACAGTCCTGATTTGCACTGGGGAAAAACTAATTACAGCAATGTTAGACTTCGATAAGTGTTAGCCTCAAGTTAAACTGCAAAAGCTGGGATCTGAGCTGTGCCCAGATCCTATGGAAAGCCATAGCCAATTAATTATAACTCCCTGCTCTGAGGACAGGTTACAAGTTGGCCCCAGTACTGATTAGAGCAATATTAGAGAAGAGATTACAGCATCTCGGGGGCTGCTCTAATCAGGACCATCACAGCCCATCAGAGCATGGCTTGTGTTGGACAACATCCCTCGCTGTGAGTTTGCAGGGGCTGCCGGGGCTGGTTACACCAATGCTCTGTCAGGATAAAATATCTGGGCTGAAAGCAAGAGTGTTCTTTCAAAGCATGCAGCATACAGTAGTGGGGAAGCCATGGGCTAAATCTTCACCCTCCCATTGGGCAGCTCTGCAGGAAGCAATAATGAAGTAAAGGCATCTGCTGGCAGTGACCAGCTTTTCAGCTCTCTGGCTGGCAAATGAAGTCTTCCTGTCATGATGATTTTCCACTTCATCCCAGTCTCACCAGTCTATCTTTAAGGATCAGATTTACAGTAATTTCTGGGAGGTGGACAGCCCTATTTCTCCTGCAAGTTCCACTTCGCTGTTGCCAAATGTTATCTCCCCTCCCATCCTGCTGGAGCTCCCCAAAGCAAAGGGAGTGGAGTGTGTGGAAGCCAAGGGATTTGTTTGACTCAGCTTCTTTTGGTCTTTCGATCAATTCAGAAACAAATGTGATATCTCCCTGCACTCCCCATTGACAGGGCCCATGTGCGTAGATCAGGCATCTGGAGCTATACTGGAGTATTTTCCAACGATTGGGAAAGAGCTTAGTTGTTATGAGAATAGTAGGGAGGTGCAGAGGAAGAGGGCTGGGTTCTCTGTTCCCCTATGGTGAGAGCCAGGAAAGAGGCGTTTCAGCTCTTCTTGTAGCTTTCTACAGATACCTTTTAAAGGTGGTCTGAGTTCCTAAAGAAGGGCAGTACAAGCTAGCTACAAAATCGTTTTTGCTGCTTCTATTGACCTCAGTTGATTTCTCTACAAAGCAGGCTTTGCTGCTTTCATTCCATATCGACGGGAAAGAGAGGCTTAATTTTGATGAGCAGGTTTGGGTCTGCACAATGTTGCTGCTTTATCTGTGGGGATAGATAGGTCTGTCTGTGGTGTTAGGCATACAGGAAAGGAGTTTGACTCTTTGCTCCGTGGCACACTGTCTGATGGTGCTGCAGTGACTGCATGCTCTGAGCACCCCCAAGGGGCTCTGCACAGACTGCCTTCAGAGGCACATTCTCTACGGTTGTCACCACATCTGGGGACAGCACTGTCAGCTGTTTGCTACATCTAGCATGCCAAAAGTGGCACAGTTTCTGGGGGCAGAGGGGAAAGAGAGCACAGAGAGAAAACATTTGGATTCATTGCTCTCCTCCCACGCGCAACTGCCCTAAGCATATGTCTGCTGTGCATTATGCAGCAATCCTGAGTTTGAGCCTAGGGTGGCAACTGTGGCAGGGCTGCCACTGCTGTCTGTAAGCATCACATTATAACCCAGAGCCCAGAGGCTGGTGGTGAGCCAGCCTTGGGCTGCTTTCCTTTCAACACACAACACCCTCTTGGAAACTGATCCAAGATATCACATCTCCCAGCTGGGATGTTCTCTTACCCCTCTGGCTTTTAACCAGATGCTGCTGCGCAGAGCACTCAGCAGCAGAACACTGGCTTGTGTCCCCGTGCCCTCCAAACATCCTTATGCCCCTTGAGAACTCCGAATATGCAGCATCCTGTGCAGAGCCCATCGCCTTAATTTTATACTGTCAGAACGTAGGCATACACAGGTAGGGTGCCCCTTCCCATGCCCTGCAGAGCCCTCTAGCCTGGTTCAGCAATTCCAGCCTCCAGCACCATCACATACTCTGCAAAATGCAATGCAGCCCCACGTGCTCCTTCCAGTTATCTTAAGGAAATTGAATACAGATTTTTAACCTGAGGCTAACTGCTGGAGAGCTTTGTACATCTCCTTCCCCTACTGCCTCTAAAGGAGCGTCAGCATCTGCACCTAGCTGTATGGGAGAAGACACTGTACTCCCATATTCCAGTTCCCCTGTGGCCATCCTCAAACGTGCACAGAGATGTTGCAGTAAGTGAGGCAGAGGAAGCTGGCTGAGAGGAAAAGTGAGCTTTTAGAGTGCATGGGATCCTTGTTTGCTATAGCTTGTTCCTATTTAAACTCGAAAAGTCCAGCTTATTGAATGGATGTAACGCTATTTTCCCCTTCCCAGCATAGATATTCTTCATATAGTTTGAAGTGGCAACAAACAGTGAATATTAATGTAGTCAAGTAGCCCAATGAATTATATTAGATGATTTTGAACTAGGCTTGAAAGCACTTGCTGAAACATTTTAAAACTCATTTTGATTAGACCAGTATGTCTTTGTGAGATGTTGGTGTATTTTGGTCTCAGCTGTGCTCTGGTCCTGTGCTTCAGCCCTGACCTTGCTTTAGCCATGCTTGTGTTTTTTCAAAGACATGTCTGAATGTAGCATTTTGTGTGATGCTGCATGGCTTATGGGAAGGTTTTTTAGTCCTATCCTTCATGCACACGGTGTTGTTCATAATCAGTACGGAGATAACAATCTGCTAGTGTTTGTCCAAAGAAATGAAACTAAAATTTCCCTCTGCATGACTTTAGCTGTGAAGAGGAGCTTGCTACGTCTCTTATTACAATAGACGATTGCAGGGTTGAGCAAGATGATGAAAACCTTGAAGTTAAATAAGGTCAGGAAGAGAAAGTTGTGTTGCCCTATGTGTGCTTAGCAGGTGAATTTTAACTGCCTTTTTCCTCCTCTGGAAGACAAAAAAATCGCTTCTGCTTTTCCCATAATTTATAACTTCCCAATCACAGAATGTATGTTTCTTTCTACATTAGCCCCAGTATGTGCATTATTTCTGGCTTTTGGTTTCTCTGTCTTGTGAGCATAAAAACACTTTTGCTGTAGAACAGACTTCAGGGACACTGATGCAAAGAAAGCAACGCCCTTGGTCCATGGTATCAGCTCTACTTGCGGTGGTACTATCCTCTGGCAGCTGAATTCCCTGGAGTGCACATCTAAGATGTCCTTAAGACTCCAGGTTATCTCTTGGGAGAAAGGCAAACCACTCTTTTGGGCCATTCTTCCTCTGCAGGATGCATAGCAATGCAAAGACTTCTTTTTTCAGATTTTTTTTTCCTCCAGAATTTTGGAAGGACAAAATCATTTTTAGGAGGTCAGAAGTTTCATGTTGACCCTTATCTTCCACAAAGGACTGGGCTAATGGGAACCATCACTCAGTCAGCAGAAAATGAAATTTGGCTGTATAACACCAACAGGTGAACTGCTGCTTTTTAAAGCTGCTCCTAAGTATGTCCATTGGGATTCAGAAGAGCAGGAATTTAAATCTGTAATGAAAACTGCACAGACAAAAATTCTGAACACAGCGTCTCTCTTCGGTGGGTTTAGATCTACTCGTATTCATAACACAGTGGTTCCAATGAAATCAGTCTATCTTACCTCACAGGAAAAAATGCACTTAACTTTGAGATTTGTTGTCTATGAAACTTGCCATGTAAGAGGCTGATCCTCTGTAGTTTTTGCATTAGACATTACAGTGATCTTTCTCCTCACTGTAGAAAGTTGGGAGCAAAGCATATCATCCTTCAAATATCTTCTGTCCTAAAAGACATGACATTCTTCCTTTCAGAGGCCAGAGCTTTCCTCATTTGTTGCAAATTCTGCAAGTTTTCCTTTGTGAAACCTTCACCATTTCAAAGCTCAGAATATCTCTCACAGTTGCTGTCTGTCTTTAAAGATAGTTTCACTTAGGTGTTGCTCAATCAGTGCTATTCTTATATTTGCCTATTTTTGGAGCTGAAATTCTAGACTTGTAAGATGGCTGTGAGTGGTGACCATTGCTAAGAACCCATGAACTCCAAGATCCCTGGAAATGGGAGCAGTTAGTGTGACTCCTTTCCTTGTGGCACCTTGCAACCTGTGGGCTCACTCGTGCCCCGAGTGCAGGCTTAGGTCAGGTGTTAAAGGCTGAGCACCAGCACTGGAGCAATCAATTGGAAGTGTTGGCCTGGGTTTTCCAATGTCTACGTATGTTTTTCTATCACCTTCCATTTGTCCTGGGCTTGGAACAGGAAACATTGCAGCAAGAGTAATTGAATGTAAACAGGATGGTGGGAAGCCTCAGACTGTCTGTGTGGAGGTCACATGGCTTGTCTGTGCCTGCTTTGGGAGATGTGTGTGAGCTGGAGATGTGTATGCAAAAGTCCTTTCGTGTGTGTGTGCAGTGCCCAGTTAGCATGCAGGATGAGCATGAATGTAGGGCATGTACTTGTGTGCTTCTCTGCTGGTGTTCCTAGCGCTGGGGGTCTCATCATTTAAAATTTAAAATGGTTAATAATGTTGTCTGTTTTATTTTGGTATAAATAAGGAAGTACAATGTGTAGCCATCTTTACAGTCAGCCATTTTCAGTTCTGCTTTTTTTCTGATCCACCCTGGACACGAGAACTCCTGTGAGCACATGGAGCTCAGAAGCAGTCTATGGTCAGTTCGGAAGTCACGTGAGTCATTTAGTTGACCAGATTTTACTGGAAGACACTCTCCTGATTCTGGTAACAGAAGTATTCAAGTAATGGAACGTTCCTTTTTTACTTTGCTTAGCAGCAGGATCCATTTTTCACTAGTACTTTCACACAGTACTTTCAAATAATTCTTTGCAGTGTCGTAATTTTCACATTTTGCTGCAAATCTGTTGCTATATGTCTGATACAACTGCACTTGAAATCAGTGTGTTAGATAATGGTAGGATTGCATCAGTTTTGCAGAGAAAGTCACAGTTCTAGAAGCAGTGCCGATGGGTAGGGTAGGAAATCATGCTGAAAGATAAGGTGCCCCACAGCTGGTGCAGCAAGAGAACTGCTTATCGTAGAGAAAATAACGGTTAGAAAAGATTCATTCAGCAGTTTTATCCCCTTCATTGCATGTGCGATTTTAGAGCTAGTGTAATTGACCCCTGGGTGTGGAATGATTATGCAGTGGATAAGGTGAACCTGGATTTGGTGACTGATTCATAAGTGCTTATGCCATACTGCCAATACTGAGGAGCAGTCTCTCTTCAGACTGCAGGGCAGTGACCCATCATTTAAAGCCCAAGGTCCCAGATGAAATGGGAAGTGAGGTCATGAAAAATGACCAACACTTGACATGAATTCACTCAATTCAGCTACATTATCATGTTTCCTTTGAGGAAAAGTATGTAACATCTTTGCAATGCATCAGACTTTCCAGTTGCAGAAGACAGGATGTACAGCTTACCTCCTGGTAGCATTACTGCATTGCTAACAGCATGACTTCTCCAGTTAATTTCAGAGGGGCAGATTTTTAAAGCTAAAAGTCAGAGATTCAAACCCAGTGAATAAACCATCTGGTCTTTCCTCAGGTGATCGCATGAATAATCAGTGATGTTAATCATGTGAACAGATGCTGAAGAATTAGATTTTTTTGCTCCAGTAGCATTGCAATTCCTTATTAGCATGGCAAAGTGGTTTTTTAATGCCTTTATCAGCTCTTAGAATGATATGAATCCTTCTTCCCATGCCCAGTGGAAGCACCTGCCTATGGGGCTGTCTCAGTACTGTGCCTATTGAACATCCCTTGACTTTTGCCAGTTAAAATGTATGCGCCATAACTGTAGCATCTCTAGGCTACTGGTAATTCTGGGCTAGCTTTGCTAGTTTAGCTAAATCAAATGCTGGCCATATATCTCTCCATATTGCAGTCATCTTCTGCTGCTTGCTTTGCCTTTCATGACTCCTCACAGCCTGAGATTTCAGGCCTCAGCTGCTCCACAGCCCATTCACTGCAGTTTCACAGCCCACTAACAGGTTGAGTGCAGCAGCAGGCTGAGAAAATGAGGTGAAACTCGGATGAGAGAAATCAGGTTTATTTGCTGTGCTTCTTTCTTTGATAATATTAAGGTGACTAAGAAACCCCAAGTCACTGGCAGGACAACTCATGCAGAAAATATGTTTGTCACAAAAATTGTTCGCAAAGTTCTGGTCATTTTTGGTAACAAACCAGGCTATTCGCTTCTGATTAATCTGGTAATAATCAGTAAATGACATAAGGGCTGAACATGGCTACATTGCTTCTTTTGCAAGGATGAAAACTACAGTTTTTGCTAGGAATGCTTAATAACTAAATATATAGCCAGGTCATTTCTTCTTCATCAGTCTCGGCCCAAAAATTCTCTGCTACATGGTCCGAGTGGTGAATCTGGAAAAGAGGAACTTGCTAACATTTACATGCTATTAATAATGTTATCAAAGGTTATCAGAGGGGTAGCCACTGATAAGTAGGACCTACAGTAGTGAGGTGTAGGCCAGTATTTAAAGTTGCTTTGGTTATGTCCCCACTGGTTTTGCAGCCCATTCAGATCTATTAATCAGTGTTCGTTAGCAATTGTGTGAAGCCAAACAACCAACCTGAACTCCGAATGCCAGAAGTCAAACCACAGTCAGATTAGAGAACAGAAATTACAATACATACAGAGGGATTTTGAAATGCTGTTTTAGTAAACTTTTCATAGCAATGAAAATGATGTAACCATTTAAGGAGTTTGAAGTACAGTGTGTCAGTTGCTGAAATGCTTAAAAATAAACTACAGTGCACTCAGTTTCACTGACCGAGAAATTGAAGTGCAGGAAAATGAAATAACATGGGTAAGGAAGCACCATAGCCTCTAGCAGGTCAGGTCTGTACCCCACTGTCTGAGACCCAGTGCTGGTGTTAATCAGTAAGACTGCTGCTTTCTGTGCAGCATTGTGTGTTGTATAATAATTGCAGTTTGTTGTCATTTTTCTGCTTTCTTTCAATTACGAGGGCTGTAAGAAATAGCTGTCTCACTTGCTAGGTGACAGTTTTCCTTATTTCTCAGTAGGAGAGATGAGTTACCAGAAGTGCCCTACAGAGAGAACAGTGCTCGTTGCTGGGAAGTTACACATTCAAGTGTCCAAGCCCAAAACCACAATGTACTATTTGCTTTAGACAGTCATGCGATAACGCGTTTCTTTCTGCTGTAAGCTGTTAAAAATAAAACAAGGATGCAGAAAATAAATGTTAGAACAGAAGGAGCACCCTGACTTTCCACACAGCTAAAGCAGCAGGGTGGCAGCTCTTGGAGCCAAGCAAAAGTGTGTTTCAGAGAGTTATTTCTTTTTGCCCAGATTTAAAGAAATATGCACACTATTTCTCTACCTTTTTTAAAATCAGCCAAACTCTGAGCATTGTTTTCGATGCTGACATCTGACGAGGAAGCAGCTGCACAAAACTGTATCTGCTTGGCTTGTATCTGCTGTGTACCACCTGACTTTTGACATATCCTGCCCTCACATCAAGCTGTACAGAGTATTCACTATCACACATCAACTTGTTTCACCCATTAGAAGAACAAGGACAAAGAGACTTCAGATCTTGTCTACTTGGTATCTAACACAGAGTATGCCCAACCTCTACTCCTTTTCTCTGGTTATGCTCAAGCGGGTCAGGCTGCAAGCTGAGCTCACCATTACGAGCAAAATCTGTAAGGTCCTCAGGGCAGGGTACTGAGTTCATGATTCAGGTGGAGTAGAGTGGTTAAGGGCAGCTGCTGATGAGCCATGCCTTTGCTGTTTGATGGCGTGCCTTACGTGACAATTGTCATCCTGGAAGTCACATCCTAAAAGTTCAGATTTCCACATCTAGAGTGAGGTAGTTCAAGCAACTGCTGTGAAAGACTTCTGCTATCTGCATGCTGGCAAGACGAGAGGAGAAATGGGCGGTGGGAAGGTACATAAAATGTATATTTTTCCCAGGATTAGAACAGGTCCTCTTTGTGTGCTGTGAAATAAATCATGTTTCTAGTGCTGCACTAGGAAAGTAGCGCAGTGAATTGTCAGTAATATGAAATAGGAATGATTGTCACTAATTAGCTCCTGGCCCCAACATAGGACCTGTCTCCACAGGATTATTATGTCTTTACACTGTAGGCATTGTTAACTTTGCCTGTTGAAAGCACACTTCCAGAAATGGGCAGGTTATCTCCTCCTTGTGGGGTTTATAAGAAAACATTTCCAAGGCAAGTGATTGAAGAGCACCTAACTCCAGAGCAGACTCTGAAGGGGTTTTCATACTGTTTGGGCAGATGGAAACTGCCAGTGCCACCACTTCTGCCCCATGGGGTGTAGTGTGCTGATCTGCAAGGGGACAGAAATGACTATCTCTGTCACCATAACTTACATGTGACCAAGAGGGCGGATGCTGCAGCCCAGCAGGTGCAGAAGATTCCACGATGGGTTATCTCTAGCCACGGAACTGTCCTCCTTCCAGGAACACTCTTTGATGGAGGAGATAAGAGCCTGCCAGTAACTTCTCTTATGTGAAAGAGTCAGCAAAAGTGTCTCCATCAAAGTGGCTTTGTAATTGCATTAGTTCCTGAGAAACACAGAAGGAAACATAGATACAGATGCATGTCGTACTCTACTTTTTACATATTCTTGTTAGGTGATTGTATTATATTTGCTTTGTAGCAGATAAATTAAGTGGACTATGAAATGGCAAACAAATGAATCAAAGTCCTACAAATTTGTATTAGCAAAACCACTGAATGCAGCAAGCTACTAGCAGGTGTGAAGATAGGCAGTTGTTCTCAGGTTTGAAAGGCTCAGCTGCCAGCTTTTTAGTTTGTACATGATCTGAGTCTTTTTTAGAACAAGGTAGATGGAACGTGCTTTACAGTGCCTAGAAATTAATGAGCTTTGGGATATCCTCTGTAATCCAACCCAAATGAGCAAAAATATACACTAAGGTCCATGTATACATTATACTTGAAAATGATTGGAAATGAAGTTTGTTAAAATTTCTGCTTTAAATTTCATGCCCTTTTTCTGTACGAAAAGGTTTCTGGCATCTTTCTGAGTTGGAGTTGAATTAATATTTTGGGGTTTTGTAAGCAGGCAGGTGTGGAAAATAAGGAATAAGAGCATGATCTGAAGGCTCTTTGGTTTTGCTTTTTTTTTCCCTGTTGAACTGGTCTTCAGCTTGTTAGTCCAACATATCTAAGGCCATTGTACCATCCTGCCATGTCCAGGCAATGCTGAGATCTTACTGTGTGCAACTCGCTGAACTCAGCAATTCACAGCAACATATTTTGCTCTGTCTAACAGAGCTTTCACTGCTTTTGCCATTTTCCAAAGCATCCTTCTGAGTATAGAGAAGGCAGGAGTGAAACAAGAAAACACAGGAGTGAAAAAAGAAGACACTTGATTTGTTGGGATCTATGCCAGTGAAAGGAAGGTCTGTTGTTTCTCTACCATGTCTCTGAGGTCTTTCTAAGCAAGCTGTGTTTGGAGCTTGTGGGATTTGGTGGTGAACAAGCAGGTGATGTGCCACTATGCAAGGACAGGCAGCTGCAGGCATTACAGCTTTCACAGAAAAATGTTAACAGGGGATTACTGTTGCAAATTGGTATTTAGGTTGCCTTGACTCTATCATTTGTTATCATACTTGATCCTCCTTTTCCTCTCCTGGATTTAATTTCCTATATTCCTCTGGAGCACCTTTCCTAGGGACAGTCTGCCCATCAGTTTGGCCCTGGAGTGGGAATTTGCTGTCCCCACCTGTACTCAGCTCTAACACCATGAGCTGGGCTATGCACTGCTTCTGCTGGTCTTGACAGCAGAAATTCATCTTGATCCTAGCAGCATTGCACTCCTGGGCTAGATCTTGCTGAGGATTCTTGCTGTCATGTGAAGCAATGAGAAGGATTGGAAGAATAGCCAAGGGTCTGAAATACACAGCTGTGAGACTTGCCAAAGCCTGGCTGCTCTGGAGGGGCTGTCTAGTCCAGGCTCTCAGTGGCTGACAGATCCTAAGCACCCAGACATTTGCCCCATCCCAGAACCGCTGGAGGAGACCTCTCTTTAGCCTTGACAATCAGCTGATTCTGTGGAAGGCAGCCACAGCTCCCAGATCCTCTTCAGGCCACATACAAAAGCTCTGTGTGTTGCAAGAGGACTACAGACCACCCTTGGGAACCCTTGGTGGACAACTTCCCAGTCTCCTGGCCTCACAACATCACCCTGAACTCATCATTTCAGCTGGGCCAGAGGCCTTCCATGAGTTAGCCTGAAGTGCGTGCGCTTGTTTTCCTATTGCACTGAATAAGAAACTGACAATATCTAATTGTCAATACCCCTCCCTTGAGAGACATGCAACAGCGTTGCTCCTCAGGGCATATTCCCCACTGCTGTATTTAGAACAATTTGAAAAGACTAAATTTCAAAAATAATAGTCTTTCCAAAAACTCCCCACCCACAAGCACTGCTCTGCCAATTTTCAGTTTGAAGAAAATGGAAAAGGACAAGTTTATACACTCTAATGAACAGGAGTTCAAAATGGAACCTGAACATTGTAATTCTTGTTAATGTCTGCTGATAATGGAATCAGAGGTGTTGATGGCATAGTGCCCAGAGGGGCCCTTTGCTGTAGATGCTTGTGTTGCTGCTCCTTTTCTCAGTCTGTACTGAAGGTGTTTTCTTTGGTGCTTAATGCTACTTTTCCACTCTTAGCTTTTAAATAAAGCTACACATCAGTACTTCTGCAATGCTGTTTATTGCAAATCATGCAGTGAGTTTAGCTGTTTTCCTGTTCATGAGACTCTCGTTTTTCTGCAGGTATTGCATGTTAAGGTCAACACATTTAGATTCTGCTATTAAATATTTGTAAAGGAAGGATCATCTAAGTAGATGGCATCGTTTCTTTCCCCTGTTCTGATAAACCATACTTGTCCTACATATGAGTATTAAATATAAAGTGATTGATAGTATCAAGTAATTTTATTGTCTAACAAAATTTGCTTTGGAAAATCAAAGGAGGCCAAAATGTCGCAACTAGGTGTTTCTCCAAACCTTAGGTGAGCAATACTCTTGTCTCAAACTCCATGCTGAGGGCTTGAAATCAAACGAAATAAGAATGGCTTTGAATTTGTAGGTACAGCTGTGGATGTTGGGTTCTGCTGGACTTGCGCCTATCGAATTTAGTGATGTGAATTTTGTCACCTGGAATTGGTTGTCTTTGTGCAAACTTTGTTGTGCTTCTCTAATGCATATTCAGCTCAGATGCAGGAAGTCATTTCTAACGTTTATAGAATATGTTTGTGCCACCGTGATTTCACATCAACTAATAGATGTTTAGACAATGCTATGGCTAAACCGTTACTACAGATGAATTCTGACCTCATTGGCATCAGTGAAATCTATAGTGTTAAAGACAGAATTTAATCTTCAGATTTTATGTGGGTATAGCAATTACCTTTTACCCACGCACATGAAATACGTGAAATCAGGCAAATTTGTAATTAGTTTAAAGTAAAACAAAGTGCATTTCTATTATTAACAATATTGCATAAAACTCTCAGTGCCATGGCTAAAAAATCAAAGCCAAGTAACAGTTCAGAGACAGTTGCTGCTATAAAACTTCTGACCTTAGTTACTGAATGTACATACAAACAAATAAACGAACCAGACAGAGATACTCCCCTAGGAGCAATCATGATTTGCAAAATGTAGGGGGCTTTCAGCCAACCTGTAAAGCTGATGGAATAAAATGTGTGCCTGTGTATGCCAGCTCATTAATCAGTGCCCTTTTTCACTAGCTGAAAGGATGGTTTCTAGATTTGCTTCTACCCAAGGCATCCATTTTTGTATCCTTTCCAGTAAATAGTGCTGACTCGAAGGCTCTGGCAGTCAGGAAGTGTTTTGCTGAAACATCACGGACAGCACTGTGTATCATACAGTGATAGCTCTGTGGAACGCTCTATCTCCAGTCTTGCCAGTTGTATTCTTCAGATGCAGCTATCCTCTTGGATGCCTCTTGCTTCATGTTGGCTTAAAATGCTGCTATGTTATATTGTCAAATCTGGGACCCCTCAGACAACTGGTGCCAAATAAATTTCTTCAGTAATGTTTGAAGTCTCTGATGGTAAGCATTGCTTGTTCAATGGATCTCAGATACGCCAAGTTAGTTCTCAGTATTCCTGCGTCAATTCTTCTGCTTATTGTTAGCCTCCGACCTTGGCACATCTCATTTGGTCTTGGGGATTGTATCACTGAGGATTTGTATTGGTCTCCATCATTCAAGTTTTCTTGCAGTCAGCTGCAATCATTCTCCAGTGATCAGCAAAAGGCATCTTTATTGAACCTTATATGTTTTCTTCATCTCCAGTGTAAATTCTGTTTTGACAGCATGCTCATCCCCAAAGCCCATTAAAGCCCACTTTGAAATTCATGCTAAAGGCTTAAACACATCATCCTCCTATTGCACACTGCTGAATTGTATTTACGTTCAGAGTAGAGTTTTAGAAAGTGACAACTCCTTCTTACTATCTGTGAGGACAAATAGGACATGTTGAGCTTGTTTTCCAGAGTTTTGCTCCCAGCTAGATTACCTGCTAACTCTAAGATAAAATAAGATTTGTATGTCTTCGCCAGAAACGTCTAAGGTAGGGGAGAACCTCAGTGACCTGCCTTGCAGCAGCCATGCACCGCAGCTGAGAGCAGAGCTGCTGTGACCCTGACATCCCTCTTCAAGGTGCCTCTCAGGGTATGTGTTCAAATAGCTGTGTAACATGCTGATCTTATCCCATTTCAACGCACACCTACTCAAAGGATATTGCAATTGGCTTACATAAGAGCTAGACAAAACATTGCCATTTAAAACTTGTGCACATTGTTAAAGCATGAAGAGAACGATCCCTTCATTCACTTTTTGTTTCCAAAGCCTTGTCATGGTGAGGCACAGGTAATAAAACAGATGAGTGGATGTTAGGAAACCAGCTCAGCAAAAAACCATGAAAAAGTTTACATAAGTTCTTCATCTGTACTGTACAGGTGCATAGAAGATGGAGTGAGGATGCACAGCTTTTCTTTTCTTTTTCTTTTTCTTTTTTTTTTTTTTTTTAATAGTAAGGCAGTATTTCTTTTCATTTTGGGGCAGTTCCTGTCATTCCCTTTACCCAGGCCCTTGACCTATTCTTGGGCAATTAAAGTGCTCAGAAGGTTTGGGAAAGAAGTTTTGTGTCCTTTCAGCTGGCTACCTACTCCTGTAGGCAAAGCTATAGATAGATGGTCTCTGTCCTGCAGCAAGAACAAAGGGCTGTCTTCTGCCCTTTATCCAATAATGTTTATTTCCTGAGTGCTAATCTGAATCAAACCTTTCCATAAGCTGTATTTGAAGAAAATCAGTATGAATACAGACCATGAAAGCGGGGCCTCACGATCCTTCTGACCTGTTGGGTTTTAAGCAGGAGGTGTCAGAAAAGTTACCACAGGGATAACTGGCCCGTGGTGCCAAGCGTTCATAGCGACGTCACTTTTTGATCCTTCAATGTCGGCTCTTCCTAGTGCTGTGAAGCAGAATTCACCAAGAATTGGATTGTTCACCCACTAATAGGGAATGTGAGCTGGGTTTGGACCGTCGTGAGACAGGTTAGTTTTTTTCACCAACCTTGCTTACAGCAGTTCGGTAAGCTCAGCTTTGAAACAGCAGATTCCTATAATGAAAGGTTAAAATGTTAAGCATAAAAATGACCCTTTGCATTATGAGAACAGCCACACTAAGCAACCTACAATTTGTCCAGCTAACAAGATACACATGGAGCTTACATCAATAAGCCTTTAATCATACATGTGTCTTCACTAGCTGTGCTGCGACATGTTTGGGCTGTATGAACTCTTCAGAGCCCTGTCCTTGTATATTTGTGTGAAATGTCTTGCACACCTACAGAGCTCTATATAAAAAATAAATCCTAATCCTCATCAATAATCAAAGAGAGGAGCAGCTGCAGGCTGTACTTTGGCTGACCCTGGCCCAAGTGAGCTAAAGAGAAGGAAATGAAGACCCAGCATATGGCACTGCAAAACAATAGACAGTGTCTCAGCTCCTGTCTGAAATGGTCTGTATACCTGCTGGAATAACACTAAGGATTTTTCCTTCCATCAAGAATAGGGTGTTGCACCAAGTGGCTCCTTGGTCCTGCAGGTCTCTGCAGCCCATGCACCCTGCCAAACACTGTGGCACTGTGCTTGGGTTGCTCTGAGAGGACAGGTACAGGGGAATGTGGCATGGTAGCTCTGGGAATTGCTCCCACAGCCTGACCCAGCTCCAGGGATGTAAGTGATGCATCTTTCATATGGGCATCACTGTTGAAGCCGAATGCTGAAGCCAAACTTCCCATATAGTCTTCCACAGGCTGCTCATTGTGATGCTGGAGTTCTCAGGATGACACAAGGTGTGAATTTGCTCTTCTTTCTCTTTACTGCCTGCCAGTCTTCAGCTGTTTTCAATACTCACAGGGACAGTAGATATGCACAATTTCACATTTCCACCACAGCTGAATTTTCCATACAAATCCCCACTTTACAGCTCTCTTGTGCTCTCAAAGATGAGAAATGATGTTCTTGCCAGCTTAACCCATGTAAACTTCATCATAATCTGAGTTTGGGAGAGAATTAATAAATCCCAGTGCAAGTTTCCTAGGAAGGAATTCTGGTCTGTTTTCAAGATGATGATGCAAGCTCACTGATGGAGTGAGAATAGCTTTTCCTTCAGTCCACACCTTGGGATACACATTAGTTACGTAGAATAACTGAAGTATTCCCAGGAACACCAGCAGAGCAGCAGTAATTTTCTTTCTCTCCTTTTCCCACCATTCTTAAATCTCTGTTCTCCCTTTCAGCTTTTATAATAGCACAGGTTGCTCTATTTTAAAATCTACACTTAAAATCGAAATGGAGATCCTTCCATCGAATCTCTTCTGCTGGCTATGTGCCTGCCTCCTGCTGCAGGCTGCACTATTTCTGTGATCCTGACAGTGGGGGTGGATTGAGGACCAGCTTACAGGCCTGGATCAGCAGTGTGGGGAGCACTGCTACGCTGCAGTGAGAAGCGATGCAAACATCCTGCTCTTTTATTTCAAAAATTTTGCTTTATCTCTTAATAAGTGTGGAATGGCCTTTCTTGCCACAAGCAGTTACACCTGTAGCGAGTTTCAACATTTATCAAATTCTCTCCATTCTTTGCTGTTTCTTTCCCAGTGCCCTTGTTTTCATTTTTCCTCATTTAGGAGGTAATTCAACATTGACCATTTAAGGTTGCGTCCAAAATGCCAGAGATCTCTCAGGATCCACAAACAATCCATTTTCAATTGAACTGATTGGATTTGATGGCAATATTTATTCTTGGAGACTTAAGGCGGTGGTTATATGAGCAGTAGGTAACTTTAGGCTGCTGTGGATAATGCTAGCAGCACTCTGTAGTTTTTTTTTCCGTCTATGATCATAACTTGAACATGATTTTTAGACTCCATCAATGCTGTAACTCACTATCTGAGCTGAGAAACTGCTCTGTTGCATAAACACGAAACAACATGACTTTCTGTCACAAGTACCGCAGGTTATTTTAGTCCCTTTGTTGGTTGCTTTTGTTCTCTTTACTATTTCTTAGTTGGATATGTGAGCTAGCTCTCACCTTGCAATAAAAACAAACTGTAGTTTTAAAATACGGAAGGAAATTCCATGTTCTATTTCTTCAGCTTACTTCTTTGTGATGAAGCAATCAGAAGCGCAGTGATCTGCAGTGTGTTCGCTAATGAACACCCTCATTAGGTCTTCCTTGCTTACTTGCTTTTGTTATGTACTGTTCTAAGGATGCAGCTGGTCAGTGCAAAGCTGAAGTCTAGCAAAAGACTTTTTTGTCTCTAAGACAATCTTCATGTCTTCACTGTCCATCTTTTGGGATGGCAAATTCCACTTGACCCATTCGCAGTTTGGGTTTTATGGGGGCATAGACAGAATCCTGTCCTGTGGAATTCACTTCATCTTGACAGAAATGGAGCTTTGTGAAAATAAATGGAAAGTAAAGACTTCACAATTGAAACTGAATTGAAAATGAAATGTAAATGTGTTGTTAACTTTTTATTTAAAAGGTTGCCTGCAGCATCTTTTGAAGCAGGCTGTTTTGGGGCTAGCCTAAATCAGTTAGGAATGGGCCTTAGGTGAGGATCAAGTTCCAGCTTCTAAAAAATCGTATGTTTAACTGACCTAGCACAAACTGCATATAGATGAATACAGCATTGGAAGTACAGGGCAGGATGTCTGCTACTCCTGCACAGGTGCCATCACTAAGAGTTTAGCTTGCATGAGAGTAGATTTTAAAAAACCTTTCTGAATTTTGCTTCCAATCCTTGCATATCTTACTTCTCCCCTTTACATTCTCATCTAAGCTAATATACTTATGAGGAAAAATAAAAGCCTTTGCATGAAGTAACAAAACTGGACAGCCAGCATGCCTTGGAGAAGACATTGGGCTGCATTCAATAACTCATTAGAGTTCAGATAAAAAGAAATTAATTGAAATGGAAAATACATTCCAAAATGATGAGAAAAGAGTAGTTATTTAGACTGAGTAATGCAGACAGCTTCATCTGTAGGGTGAACATGGCTGATAAAACCATTCATAGCATATAGTTTTAGTTGGAAGAAACTCATGTTGTTGTTGGTACTCTTTCTGTCATTGCATTGTATGACTGGCCTAGTGAAGAAGTGCATTTTCTTGGCATTGGAGCTCATGAAAACCATAACTGAATGTTTGGTGATTTGCTAGAGTAGGTTTCAAATTAAGTAATATTAAAATTTGGTGACAACGTGACTTTGAATTTAATATTGTGTGTCGCTTTGGTTCGGTCCCTGGGAATGTATAATGCAAAATATATCAGTGACCGATCAGCACTGAATAATCAAATTAATTTGCCCGACCTCTAAAAGTAGAGATCTGCAAATCTAATTTCCTGTTGAGGCTTTCACTATTGTTTACAGCTGTACCGTAAGGCATATATGGATGTACAACAGGAGAGTCATCTGGCCTAAAATGTAGTTGATTGTTTGGCTCAGGAGTATAATAAAAGTGTCAGCCAAACTCTGCCATTGAACACTGACTAATCTATACTTGTGACAGGAGCTTGTCAGTGATTTCCAGTAAAAACTCCTGGAGGCCTAATAATTGTAAAAATGCTGAAAGAGAATTTTCACCCTCATTAAGAGTCAGAAATAAGGTTTGAATCAGTGGGCTACAGTCAAACTACAAACATTTCAGCTGTGCAGAGCTGCCCCTCCAGCTGAGTGTATTCCTTACCTTGCCTTTCTGTTGTTTCCCATCTCTCAGTGTGTGTGATCCACCTCTTTAGGAACATGTGTGGTGCCATGCACCCCAAGACCTTCAGTTTTCTCCTAAGTTTCCAGCAGGCTCTCCTGGGCTGCTTCAGTTCCTGCTGGCAGCACCCCCAGAGGAAGGAGAGTCTCCCACCTCCCACATCTCAGACAAGTGCTCTGCCCACCAAACTAGCAAAGGGAGGAATACATGCTGCACCAGCAGGTCTGGGAGAAGGGGCTGGTGTCAGTGCAGTGCCAACGTGCAGGAGAGGATGTGGTAGTGAGCAAAGCATCTTTGCACTCTAGAGCAAAGTGTGCAACTCAATTAGGGTCTAACTGAGAAATCTTTCTTGTCATTTACTGTAAAAAAATCAAAATGGTTGCTTTCCCTTCACTTTTGCCTTTCCTTCCTTGGTGTCTGCATCTGGAAACATTGTACAGGGTGCTGTTCTCAGGGTTGCAGGTTCTGTTAGATGCTGGGCTTTGATAAGTCAGCATTATAGTGGTCTTTTGTGGGTCTAATCCTTGGGAGCGTCTTTTTTTCAAGAGCTGCTTGAATGATCATATGCCTCAGAGTGCTCCAGAAGACCAGAAGAAATACTCCTTGCCCTGAGCCCTAAGAATGCCTGTAGCAAATTTTCATGAGGAGAGGAAAACAATATTCCTTATTTGCAGAGCTTATTCTCAGCAGAGCAGACAAGAGGTACCAAGAGATTGGAGAGGGGAATCTGAATTTAATTTTTCTTATTTATTTGTATTTTGTCTACATTAGTAATCACTGGAGTATTGGAGTGCCTCTCAAAAATATAAACACATTATTTAGAATGATATCAAGGATAGAAGTAGCAGTGCTGTAAGAGTCATTGCTATTTTATGTTTCTTAATTAACCCTCAAATCTTTCTTCAGATTATACATTCAGTCTTGGAAAGTAAGATTTTAAACTTGACCAAAGAACTCACAAGGAAAGCAAATGCTTTCAAAAGAGGCTGAGCTTGGGAAGTGTCAGCTGTGAATCATTAGTGCCTCAAAGATACATAACTGAGCTGGTGAGGACAAGGAAAGTTTCCATAACAGCAGCAGAACTAAAATGAGATTGGAAGAGTAGTCATCATTGTTTGAAAGAGACACAGCCCTTAAGCAGATAGCTATTATTTTCTCGACTCTGCAGCGCTCGAGGCATTGTGTGACTCAAAAAAGCCCCTCAGCCACCTCTTTGCCTCCATTTTCCTCCATCATCGTGGAACTTAAATAGCTTCTTCTTCTTCTTAGACAATAGATTTGTCTTTCTTCCACCAATGCTATGGTTCTTATGAATGACATTTCTGCTTAAACAGAAGGATCTTGATTCAAAAGGGCAGCAGTTAAATTTTCTTTACCAAGTTACAGTTCCTTCTAAAGAATTAAACTGAGTAGATTGCAGATATTTACATAACAGCCAAACTCATGTTGAGAGGAAATACAGTAATTTCAGAATTGAGTTCAGATTTAATTGTTGCTCATCTATCAATCTACCTACTTATCTATCTTGCGAAGGATTTTTTAAACACAGTTGTATGACCACAGTCTCTATGAATTTTGTGGCCCCAGAAACAAGGCACAAAGTTTAGTAGCAGGCTGATAAGGACACTTCTTTTTGATCTGGAAGAGCTAATCTTACTTGAGATATGGTGGTGAATCTGCTTGTTGCTATTCAGAGGCTTTTTTATAGTGCTAATTGCATATATTCTCTTGCTAATGTTTCCAGCAAGGAAATAGTTGGGAATCTTGTGGAGTTGGGCATTGTGTTGAATTAAGTCAAGATAATGTTTCAGTGTCTCTGTTCTTAAGTCTGTTGGCGGCTGCACAGGGATAGAGAAATGGGAGTATGTGCTTTACAGCCAGCAGTCTGCGGTTTACGCCCCATAAGCTGTAGATCACCCACGTTTCTGTTTGAGGCAAGCCTCAGCAAATTCAGGCTTGCAGGCTCTCTTCGTATGGTTTGCAGTTCCAACTTGCTGAGTCTTGTTTGGGTGTTCGGGCTCCTGTGAACTAGGAAGTATCCAAATGATGTCAAAAGGAAACAAAAATAATTCATTCGGAATCTGATCCAAAGTTTAACTGAAGCCAGTACTAAATCCTTTTGACTTGAAACCGCTTTTTGGTCAGACGTGTCTTCTGGAGGGAAAGCAATGATATTCACCTCCTGTGTGTGCTGAATTGAAGGAAATTCCCTCGCCTCATACATGTAGAAAAGATCTTCCCAAGGCAGTCTTCTGAGTTGGGAAGGACTGTAGTGGTTTCCCTTTCCTATTAATTTTATGGTGGCCAGTATCCTAGAGGAAGATGCCTAAAAAACTAATTAGAGTACAGGTTGAAAAGAGCCTATGGAGATCCTTTGGACACAGTGCTACAGAAGAGCAAGCTGGGAGCAAGACCTCAAGCTGGTAGCAAAATGCTACCTGTACATAGGATACATAGGGCAAGCAGAACAGGAGCTAGCATTTAGACTTACAAGCAATGAGTGAGGGTACTGGCTCAAGCTGTTCATTGTGAACCAGGGCAATTGCTGTGTGCATCAGCGTGAAGGAGTGTTAGAAGGGCTTCACTCTGCTCCTTGGTAGCAAGAGCACAGGAACACAACCTGTGAGCAGTCCCTCATTCCTTAGTACAGTTCTGACTCCCAGGCATGCTTGTTGGTTTCTGCTCTGAGTTCTTTCCTGGAGGTTAGTGCTGTAGAGGTTAGTGCCTGCCCCAGCTCCCCTTCCCACAGTGCGGCCCTGCACCAGCACACGGCAGGCCTGTGGTTAAGTGCTGCAATCTGGTCCTGTATGAAATACTCTTTAGGTTTGTGGTGCAGTAATTTGAGCAATCCCAGCTATGTGCATCTTGTCATATGGCTTTATAATGTAGGAACGTGCTTTCCTACAGTTATTAATTTGTTCCTGCAAAATAAAAAATGTGTTGAATCTACCACTACAGTTCAGCGTTTTCAGACTCCTGCTGCTGAAAGGGCAAATACATTAGATGAGGAAATCCTTTCTGTCGGCAGAAATATACGAAATAATTTTTTCTTATATTTAATAAGAATTAATAAAAATAATAAGTATTGCCAGGATACATAGGAATATCTGCATTAAATATCAAAATGGAGGAGTCTTCTTTAGAAATTAGATTTTTCTCTACCACCTTCTTTAGTATGTCTCTAAATGAAATCGTTGTCTTTGTACCTGTTTAATTGCCTTTGAGAGATCAGTTATAGCAGATTGGAGAAGAGATCTAAATTAAACCGTGTATACGGATTTGCTCCTTGCTGTTTAAAATTTCAGATGAATTCAATCAAGTATGAAGTATGAAATATTTCTGCATATTTTTTGTCAGTTGAACACAAAGCGTTGATGTTTGTTGGTTTGCTTCTCTCAGATCTGCAAAGAAGAAGGTTAGGAAATATCTTTGGTCTCATCTTTCCTGTTATGATAAATAACTGATCTGTGGTCAGAGCCGTAAAGTTCATAACCTACCCAGAAAAAAAACTTAGGAACAAACCACTGCTGCAGCAGCATTATGTAAAGTGGAAAACCTATTTTCCTGAGGAGGGGTGCTGCTTAAAGATGATTTCACAAAAGAGGAAGCCCTTGCTGTTTATCCTGCTTGATCCAAATGTGCAACATTTCCTGTGGCCAGATCTGCAGTAAAATCAAAGGGGGTAGCCATGTTCTGTGGTCTATTGCTTCCTATAGCACACCCATAGAAGAAAGGAAGAAATTACCATTTGTACCCCCTACCCTTCCTTATCTGATCAATCAATTAAAAGCAACGATGCATTGATAATAAATCCAAAGCATCCAACTGGTAATCTATTATTTGCATCTGTCTGGCAGAATCTTTGCCTATTTTAAAGTGACAGAAAGCAATTTTATACATTCTGCACGACAGATTTATCCTTAAGACTTTTCAAACAGAGTACAGACAGCTGATAAAATCTTTGCTTGCAGGACATCATTAAGTATCTGATTGTGTAACATAGCTACATCTTGAGTTTTAGAAATTCAACAATACTGGTTAGAGTAACCTGGAAGTTAAGACTCTTGTCAGTAATCAATGGACCCTATATTACAGTCTTGATTCAGGTAAAATCACAGAGCTTGGGAATTTTATTATATTTCTGTATATTTCAGTTATCCTAGAAGGCATTTAGAGTCTCTGTATTAGACAGCATTTTAAAAAGCAGAATATGGACAGAATGACAGACAGACTTCAGGCCTTCCAGCAAGTGCAAACAACACTTCACCAGCGAGTCACTGGCAGAAGTTGTGTCATTTGAGGCCAGAGGTTGGTGCCTTGTATGACACTGCTTGTTCCTCATCCAAACTGCAGGAGGGAGCTCACTTTGCTGTACACAGATATTTGCCAGTTACTTGCAGCAAGCCCGTGGCAAATGAAGAAGGCTACGCAGTCTTTCAGCAGTGCATATAGAGCTACTACACACACAAAAGTTACATTAAGAAAAATGTGTTTAATTATAGAGTCAAACACAGAAGAGACAGGAAATGCTGTTGTTTTTAAATTACCTGTGTAACCTTGTGTCACGTCCACCGCGTATCTGAATAAAGTTTCAGTCTTTAATTATGCCCTAAGCATTCTATCTGTGATAGGTCCTACCTGGGCTAAACAATAGGCTTCACATCTGGAAAAAAGCAGAGTGCTCTCTCAGTGGAGTTAGTGGAATATCTCTAGAGATCTTACCAAGGAAACAAGCCATGCCCAGTGTACAGAGCTGACTTTCTCCTTTGTTTAGAACTGATGTTGCAGACTGGAGAGGAGAAGTTTCTGTGAGAAGTCCGTATGTGTGCAGGGTTACCCACAGCCCTGTGCAGGGAATGCTGTTCTTCCCGTTCTTTGGCACTGAGGTAACTGCCTCCTGGATCCTGCAGCCCGGTGACTGGCACCCCCTAAATACTGAAATGATTGATGAAATCAGTTGCCAGCTTGAGTCCTGGGTGGGTAATGCTGGAGACAGAGGCAGGATTCCTGGATTCCACTTGTGTCTGACTCAGTGTGTGATCTTAAGCAGTAAATGCAAGTCAAATCAGGGCATGCTCTAATCTGTCATGGAAGGCAGTTATGGGATTAATGAATGTTTGTCAAAGCTAGTTTAGTCAATACTGCAAAACGCAGGCACAGCTAACTCTCCATTTTATCAGGAACTGGCTGACAGACTCAGATTGAGAATGCTGCAGTGCAAGGCAATGCTAGGCACCGCTCATGTTAGTCTGCTGAGAATGTATCTTCCAAACGCAGGGTTTACAGCAGTGTTCTCTGCCACCCCTTTCACAGCATGCCACTCCCCTTAATTGCCTGAAATCATTCAGTGAACACATTCTACCTTCTCAGCTGCATCCACAAGAGTTCCTCTACCTTTGAGCTGAGTCTGCATCCCTGCTCCGTGCTTTGCACAGCAAAGCAGGGACCCCAGTAGCCTAAAGACAGAATCTATATCCACATGCACCAGCTACTTCTCACTAAGTCCAGTTCTTTTGGGTTCAGATTTACTTTCCATGCTCAGAATGACTTACGGGACTCGCAGCGCATTTCCAACGTTTCCCTGAGGCATCAGACTAACTGCCGCTGTGCAGAACAATGGGGTAATCAATGCAGGCACAGTGGTGCTGTCTAATTCTCCTGGAATGGAGACAAAACCCATGAAGAGAATTGGGCCAACATGCACATTCCCAGAGCGAGTGTCTGCAGCACGCAGCTGGTCTGGGGAGCTGCAGACCTGCTCAGTGTTCTCATTGGGAAGACACCAAAATGCTGGAAATGTGTGCCCCAAACCTGAGACAACCACATACTGTATGTGTGTGTTGCAAATTATTAAGGAAAATGGCACTTAGGGTTTTATTTAGATGTCTAACCCCTTATATTTTTATTGTATGTATGTTGTATTATTGTATGTGTGTATTGTATGTATGTAATATGTATTTTTTCTTATCAGTATTTTTCCTCAGTTCTATGTTCAATTTCAAAAATGTTGGGAAGAAAGTTTTAAGGCTCGAGTAATGTTAGGAATCATGGAAAATGATGTAAAGCATTCCCATAGCCACAGCTAGTTCAGAACTTAATTCAGTATCTCAATGAAGCACAGCTGAACAGAATCATTTCTGTCTTTCACACTCACTGCTTTTGCTGAAAAGAAGTTCTTCAAGTTGGTTTTGTGTTACCTATTTTACTGTAGTTAACTCATCAGTTGGAAGTTAGTCAGAGATTAGGAAACATTATGAAGTTATCAAGAAACTGGCATGTTAGGATGAAATCAGTTAATCTTCAGCCTCACAGGATAGAAAGAGGAAATGTAATTGCAACACTGAACTGTATTCTGCAGTCATTATCACTTAGAAAGCCCTTCAGATCATTCTATAATTAGCATGGGACGTGTATCGGAGGAAAAATACCTGACACGAGAGGATCTCAGTGAATGTTTTCATTCACAAATAGGATTTAGCTGCCAGCCTGTGCAATGTGCTGAAGCAAGCACCTGTGAGTAACAAGTCAGGGGTACCTTAGGGCCGCAGCCGTTGGGGCCGTGGAGCAGCACGCACAGGAACAGTGAGCAAGGCTGGCTGAGGCCAGGCAGCTCCCTGCCTTCATCTGATTCTCAAAATACCTTTCAGTGCAGTCATTGTTCCAGTCAGATCTCTGAATTAAAACCGACTCTGTTTATCACACATTTTGATGTTTATACAGTACCTGTCATCACTCGCTTAAATGGATAACAATATGGATAGAGATTAATTTCTGCTCTGTATTTGGTCTGGAAATATAAACTGTGTTTTTAACTACTAATTCCCGAAGTGTGACATTTTGTGAAAGCTCTACCTAAATCTTAACAGCAATTACCAGCACTCTGTTGGGAGTGATTTGCGGCAGTGTTACTTATACACTGAGCAGAGTGTTTCAGTGATTTCATCTCTGAGAAATTTTCGAGTAATGGAACCCCAGATTCTCACGTTGACTTGTTAGATAGATGACAATGGAGAAAATGGTGTTGTGATTCTTTTAGCAAGGTAAGGGAATGGCCCTGGGTTTCTTCTGTTATTCCAGACTGGCTCTTTAGAAACTGCCTGCCTACAGTATTTGAATGGAAAACTGCTCTTCAGTTAAACTGTTGTGGAAAAAAATCTGTCTTTATAGAGAATTTTCCATTAAAAAGGGAAAAGCTATAAATGGTGTTTTATCTCAAGTATGACAAAATGAATTTTCACGACTACTACTTACAATATGAAGGGCCTGTTTTACATTTCCTGTAGGAAATACGGGTGTGGAAGCTTTTCAATTCTGGTTTCCAGCTTCTGCAGGCAACTCTACCTTCCAACCCCACTCACTTCTGAGATGAGCTGCTGCTTCCTGCTTTTCTCACTGGAATCCTATTCTGGTACTTATCCTCTCATCTTCAGTTTCTATGCCAAATATATTCATGGATATCATAGTCCTTGTTCTCTTTAATTCTCCATTAGTTTCAATAGCTCCTGTATTATTTCTGTAGAGTACCTAAGGGTAGCAGTAGCTTTAATTTAGCCACCAAAAAAAACCCACAGACACAAACAGATCCAAGCTCTACTCAGAAAGGAGCAGATCATTCAAAATGAGGACGTTCTCCTCCTCACCACTCTGCAGACACTTTGCAGAGTTCAGCCTGTTCTGCAAGCCTCCTGCTCTCCATCAGTGCTGAGGATTCAGGTTGGCTGTGATGAATTTTCCTGCTTGTGGAACATTCCAATGTAAGGAGGGGGCTCTCTCACGTAGTCTCCTCGTTGCTGAGTTATATCAATAAATACCAACCAAAAAATGCCAACAGCGTGTCATTATGACCACAGTGGCTGCAGCCAGAATGCTTCCTGTGCTGCCAGAGCTGGAAAGCTGATGCCCTGCTGCTATGTGAGGAGTCCTTCCAGAGCTGCTCACCAGCTTATCCCCTCATTCAAACACTGATGAGACATGTTTCAAATTTAACAAAAACCAGATGTTCCTTGCTGGTTGTATAATTGCACAGCTGAAAAGCGGTTACAAAGTGGCCAGATAGCATTAAGCAGTAAGGCAGGAAAGGATGCTGTGAAATCTCGGTGGACCAGGTTGAACATAGCTGTTCAGTGCAGTGTGTTTAGACATTCAGGGGAAGTTAACCCCTGTTTTAACTCACCTGTTACTCTTGTCAGTGATCTGTACAGTATGTCCCTTCCAGAGATGACTTGCCCAACATCCAGCATTCCCAGCAGACTATATGGGCCTGCACCTGCTTACCCAGCAAAGAATGGCCAACCATTGGGCTGCACAAGAGCATCCACAGAGTTCTGAGCATGCACTGCATGGCACATGATAGTGTGAGCTTTTGGCACAGCCAGTCCTACTGAATACCAGGGCTTCTGGTCCTGTCTAACCTTTATTTCTGTGTTTTCTAGTCAAGTTTGTGTTCATTTTCAGAGAAAATAGGCAAATAGTTGCAGTGTTTTTATCAGATCTGTTTGGATACGTGGAGCTGCTCTGCTAAAATAATACTTTGTCACCATTAGCATCTGCTGACAGCATCATTAGTAATCTAGCATTATTGGGTAAATGGGATTTTTGATTACAATTTATTTTTTTCCCAAAGATTAGAGTTTCAAGAATAGAAAGAGTTATTCAGCACTTGATATTCAGCCAGACCAGTTGAATTCTCACTAAAAGAAATAAATCCAGCTAACACTAAGCAGGGGTACTTTGTAAACTCAGCCAGATAGCTCAGAACCTTGACCAGTCCCAAAGTGCAGATAATTCATGATTTGAAAGCAATCGCCACAGGACCCAGAGAAGAAGTTCAAGGGATGCAACATATTTCTTGTTAGAAGTGGTATAAAATTTCTCTCTCAGCTGATGACATGCTAATGTTTGTTACCTATCCAGATAATTCTATGAAATCTTTGCTTGAACTTGTTGACAATGTTGCTTCAATATTTTACTGTAATACCAGTTGAACAAAGTCATGGCTTATGGTAGTGAATGGTCTTTGTTCATTGCCAGCAATTAACTCATTAACTCTTAACTGGAAGCCCTTGGGTTTCACATCCTTAAGGTATATGCTCAGTGCAGCTGCTAAATGTAAAGGTTGAAATTGCCAAAATTATCAGGGAAGTGTCAGCAGAATGATTTCCTTCAAATTTATCTTAGTGGGGGAGACTGGCAAATAATAAGATTGTGATTGATCCAAAACAATTACATATTGAACACACTGCCAGTTGCTATAAATCGTGGAGCTTTTCAAAAGATGGCTCCATTATTAGCAATGTTTTTGTGGAAAAATGAGAACCACAACATTGGCATTAGGAAAATCCTGGAAATTGATAAAAGCAAGCTTTTGTTTGGAGGCAGAGTATTGTTTTGATTCTCACCTCCTGAAACTGAAAGAGGCCCTGTGTGGTTTTACCCAGAGGAAGCTCAAGCCCAGCCTTGTTTATTAAAAACTTGAGCTACAATGTTATCTCCCCTAAAGAATCAGGTTCCACGCTGGCATGATTCACCCCAGCTGGAGCCAAAGGGCTTGCTGCTGGCCTCGCTGGGTGTAGCTCCAGTTTTGATGACACAGGCAGGGAGTGAATCCGTCCCAGCCTTCCAGAGTTTCACAGCCATAAGGACTTATGTCCTTATGTGTCTAAAACGTGCCGTGATCGCAGTTTGGTCTGGCTGCCAGCAGCAGCTCCAGGAGGAGACCTGGATGGTGGGGACTCTGGTGAGCACAAAGAGAAGAGGCTGAGCAAGGGGCAGAGCCCAGCTCTGGGTGCTGCATCTCCCTCCTGCTCTTCTGCTGTTGAGAAGCCCTCTTCACGTCTGTGATAGCTGAGGAATGCTTTCCAGAGAGGCGTTCAGTGATAGTAATGGGAGAAAAATGGGTTGCACTCTGATGCCATGCAGACTTCATTCCCAGCCCCTCACAGTGCCCTTGATACAGCAGTCTTTGAAGCTGTCAGGTTGATCTAGGTATCGCTGCAATGTACTGCATTTTCCCATTTTGCTGTATGCACAGTATTGATCCCGGGCATGTCTTCCCACAGGTGAAAATTGTCATTTGTTTCTATGTGTATAATAATGTTCAGAACACAGGAAAACAAAAAGTAACAAATGCACTAACATACATGACAAGTCCATACAAAAAGAAATCTAAAATAGCAGTAGTAACTCTATAAAATTCCTGGTATCTCTGGGATGACCTCAAGCTTCAGTCGAGTGGGAATGACTTGCATAACCCATTCCTGCTTGTGGCTCTCAGGATAACCTGGCTTTCTCAAAAACAGATCAGAGAAAAAATCCTTGTTTCATTGAAGTGAATGGAAATTTTGCTACGCACACAATCTCATCCCCAGATTTTTGAACAAGAGGAGATGAAAATTTGGCTCCTAACTCACCCTTGGGATTCTTGAATGAGTGGTTCAACTTCCAAAAGCTCTGACACCCACTGATTTCAATAGGAGCTGCTGGAACTCTGTGAAAAAAGGTTGTTCATTTCCAGCACTAAATATGGATGGTGGAATCTCAAAATTAAGCTCCTATTTTTGAAAATCTTGGCCCAAACCTTTATTAATACCACACAACCATGTGTCCTGCATCTATTAGCAAACATAACAGCATTCAGCTCCACATCTGCTGTATTCTTAAAACGTGGGAAACAAAAATGGTCTTTTAATCAAATTTAGATTAAAAGCTCTCTCTGAAATAATGATAGCCAGCTAGGATGTTCCATAATTTGCTATTAGTTAAAATATTCCCAAATAGCACAGACGACAAGTGGTATGTGTATGTACTGCTCCCAGAGAGCTCTTGTAATTGGAGTAATTTCAGCAATTTCCAATTTTAGAGGAAGTAACTGATCCCAAGTTGTTACCTAAAGTAATTCTTACTGACAGTATTACAGGCTTGAAACATTTTCTGCTATGCCAATACCACAAACTAGCTGTGCAATTACAAATGTATTTGTCACTTCTGTATTTATGTTATTAACACTGGTAATTTAGAAAAAAAATGAATGTTTTACTTAGGACTGTCTCTGCCTCTGTCCAAAGGAAAAAGAGGCTTTGATATGTTATTAAAATCAGTATTAAGTCAGATTTCCTCTGATATAATCTCCCCTGAATTAACCAGCTAAATAGGGTTGGCTCTGATCTGAATTTGAATGGGAAACCTCTTGGTATAATGTAAACACTGAAGGAAGCAGTGTTACTGGTTCTGGAAGTGGCTTGAGTCAGTAGACCCATGTTTCTTTTATGCTGCATTGGGCCACTGTGGGTTTGTGCTTAGTAAAAATTGTATGGGCATTTTGCAGAAGAATTAGTCCAGATGTTTTAACTAGGTTTCAATTTGGCTATCCTCTGCTTATCTCTCCAAAAACAGCAAGAGTTAGGGTTGCAAAAATTTTCCATTATAATTCTTGCATTTAGCAGGCTCCTAGTTTCCTGAACTTTACTTCTATTTGCTGAGACTTCTTGAGTACAGCTTCTGTTGTGCAGCGGTTGAGCAAGATCTCCTCAGCCACTTCTGTGGGTGGGAGAGGGACATTTTACACATTCCCTAGCGCAAACTGGGCTACCTTGTTGTGAACAGAGCTTTGGTGAAAATTTCCGTCTTCCGAAATGGCTGAAGTACAAAGCTTAAAACCCAGCACAAACAATGGTATCTAAGAAAGCTGTGGCTAAACAATGATTAGAGCCAGATCTTTATGCCTCTCATTTTATATGTTCATGTACAGCAATCCTGTGGACATCACGGGACCCTTTGGTAATTCTAGAAACTGCTGAATGTGACAGGGCTGTTAGGATCTGGGGCTGGCCAAAGGAGGCAGGTGCTGCCTTTGCTTTCTACTCCATTGAAAATAGGTTCCCTTAATACTAATATCGCAGAGTAGTACTAGGACTCTGTCTCTTCTGTCCCTGAGAGCGCAAGAGACAGGGGCAATGAGAAGGAAACCACACAAAAGCTTTGTTGCATTGCTACATCAGCTTTCTGCATTTTATTACTGGAGGCAGGGTCTGGCTCTCCATCTGCTTTTCATCAAGGCTGAACCCTGTGGTACCCTTGTATGTTTGGGCCATTTGAGGCTACTGTAATAAAAACAACAATAAATAACAAATAAGAGACTGGAGACTAAAGCTGTAGGGTGAACTCCTTCCAGGTCCTAATGGTCTTCCAAAGCCCTGGAGGACCAGAAAAGCCCCAGTTGATGGCTCCAAATGCTGAAGGTGTCTACAGAAACCCCTTCAGTCATGGGATGCAACAAAATACATTGTGCTGCCAGGTACTTTGTGCTCAGCAGCAGTGGCTCAAAGAGGATTGGGCCATTGCTCAATGCCAGCTACCTACCACATCATGTGCCCCACTTTCTACCCATAGCTTGAGCCCACATGTTGCAGGAGATGTTAGCCTCTTGCTCTTTCTTTCCTAAGTCTCTCCTCTCTTTGACTCTTACCTTGTGTTTGGCTTTGTAAGGAACTCACAGTGTTGCTGAGGGCATCCTTTTGTGTGAATACTATATATACCTCTTGTGACTCTTAAATATTTCTGACATTTTCTTGTTGTGGTGTGATGCAGAGAGGAAGCATTTGCAGCTCAACATGTATTTTATTTCAGGGCACTGAATTTCCCTGCTGTTTTGTAGTGAAATGAATTTCAGAGCACAGTATGGCACTTGGAAGATGAATGTGAAAGCAGTTCTGCTTTAGGGTGCTGGGTTGGTATTTCTTCTAAGTCTGAAGCTCACTTCAGCTTGAAGGTTTTCACCAGCACCATAGCAAGGAGCAGAAAAGCATGGCCCAGCACCTGCCCTGCTGCTGTGTTAGCCTGTCCTGCAAAACAAAGCAAAACAAGACGTAGCACATAAAAGACTTCTGATAGGGTTTTCCATTGCTGCTCAGCAGTGGTCAACAGTTCGCAGTCTCCAAAGTCTCAAAGATATTTGGCAAGTTGAAACACTGAAAACCATAGGCCACACCTTCACTGCCTGTATACATGTATAAAGCATCTGGTTACCCCAGTCTGGGAAGTTAATCCACAGAGAGCTGAAAGAATCTGGCAAAGAAACACTTCTTGCCTCAGGCTTGATTTGGGGAGAAGAAAAAAAGTAATATTTCCAGTTTTATAATTGGTCTTTGGCAGCCACGGAATACTGCCTTACAGGATTATTATGATTATAGGCTACAGCGTGCATTGTAAATGAGGACGTCTGAATACCTGCTCAATGCCTGGTCAATGTGGGGCTTACCTCAGCCCAGCATTGCTCACAGCTGGCCTGGCCACACGCTGTGCTGAGCCTGGGCAGAGGTAAAGGCCACATTTTTCTCCCAGTTTTTTCATCTATGAATTGTAGATATGTTCCTGTGATGTTATTGTGGGTTGTATAGCATGCTATCCATAAATTGGCAGCATGTTTTAGATCCTGTTACCAAATTTTTCAAAACTAACAACAAGAATAAATGAAGAATGTTAAGGTGTTTTGATATGACCAGATGGTAAACAGATATGGCCTTTGTAAAGTATGGTTTCCCAATTTCTTTCTGCTTTACCAAGGCTGATTCCCTCTTAGCTTTCTCTAGAAAGAAGTCTTCTCTAGGTAGAAGTCTGTTACTACCTGGTTTTTGCTTACAAGATAGCAATGTTTTTGAAGAAAATTCTGTTATGATTCAATTCCTTCAGTATTTACTACTATGAAAAGATCACACTTTCAAGGCTCCTGGAAAGCCAAAGGTAGGACCCTTGCACTCAGCCACTGGTTTTCCAAGCAGAGCCTGCTCTTGGCACAGGCTGAACATTAGGAAAAATTTCTTCTCAGAAAGAATGGTAACGCATTGCAACAAGCTGCCCAAGGAAGTGGTAAAGTCATCATCCCAGGAGGTTTTCAAGAGAAGGGTAGATGTGTCACTTAAGGACAAGGTTTAGCAGGCATAGTGGTGATGGATCGACTGCTGGACTTGGTGATCTTTGAGGTCTTTTCCAACCTTAACGATTCTATGATTCTGTGACACAGCCCAAGCTGATTTGTATGTTTTGACCGTAAATTCCTATGAAGAAATCTGGGAGGTTGTGCAGGCACTTTCACCAGGCTTTGAACTAATTCCCTGTTGAAAAAATTGGGCACCTAGCTCCCATCAGTTCCCCTACACTGTCCCCTTAACATGTTCAGCGAGCAATCAGTGTTAATGAAGGGCCCATTTTTCTGCTGCCCACATCAGCATCTCCTGAGGAGTCCCAAGGGGAACTTGTGCAGGGAAAGATGCAAGTAAGATGAGTCTGACATGTAAAACCAGAAAATGTTATGAAACATGGTTTAGGGCCTCTGCAAGGTTTCCTCACAGGGGAACACAGAAGCAGCATAGTGCGGTAGTGTAACAGTTGATTGGCCATAAGCCACAGCTCCTTGCTGTTGCAACGTGCATGTTATGCTGTTGGGACATGCCATGATAGGAAGCTCAGACATAGCCATGGAGAAACAGCAGCAGACCCATGTCAGGATCCTTCCTATTTTCGAATGTGGGGTAAAAATGGCTGGAGGCAGAATTGGGAAACAGAACTGCCATAAAATACAGAAGATGAGTGACATGAGTTGAGAAGGACCGTGGACTAGCAAAAGAGGTCTCAGCACTGAAAAGAATAAGAATAGACTACAAGCAAGATTCGCCTCAGAGACTGAGAGTATCCACAAGGCACTCAGTGATGAAGTGCACACATTCGTGTGCCACATGCACCATCCATCATTATTTCAAAGCCATTTCACCATTGTTTCTATTATAACCTATTATAATAGTCTTAGATGAGAATTATATATGACATATTCATTCTTGAAATGCTCTGGGGAAAGGAGGGTACTGGCATATTATGGCGAGAGTAGGAGTGCTATGAATTCCAGGTGAGGAGGAGGGTGTTAGGGATCCCTTTTACAATTGCTACGACCAGAACAGGGGGAAATGATGCCAAAACTTATTTTCAGCTATTTTTTAATGGTTTGATGATTGCTAAGGGCTAAAGTTAGTATCACACTGAGAGAGGTAGACAGTGTTTTGCTTTTAGAGCAGACAATTTTGCTTGCTTGTGTTAGTGCTCATGAATCCCTACTTTCTACAGTTTGTAGGTGTAGTATCATGTGCTGATGGTTGCACCCAGCCTTTGATGAATATGTCCAAACTTTTTTAAAAAATGCAGTCAACTCCTAGCTAACCCATGCTCTTATTTAAATTCATGGAAAAGCATAATTAAAATACCATTCGTTCATAACAGAAAAGCTACAAAGACCCCAGTTTTCAGCCTAGACTTAGCCAGGCTTCCAGTTGTAGTCATCTTAAATTCTGGGTCCAAAAGTTTTGCAGCTGAAATGGAGATGTGTTAGTAAAGTTGCTATAAAGATGCAGAAATTAGTAATCTCATCTCTAGAAATAAGGACTGAAGCATATTTAGGAACAGTGTCTCTGTATGCTTTCTACATATTTGGTGAATAATCTGCTACCAGACACTTAATCGGGAATGGTTCTGGAGCAATTGGTTTGCTTAAAGCATCATGACACTTGCTAATGTGTTGCAGATCTCCTTTAAGGCATGTGATGTTTTCCAGAGCTGTTGAACTGCTGTATTTCTCAATGAAATCAGAGAGAAGCTGAGACCTAGCATTAATTTCCAGCACTATATAGAAGTATCTTAATACAGGGTTTAAGTAATGCTCAAATTAATCACCAAGTACTTTTTTTGTTGTTAACTCATATGCATTACATTTTGATACTCCAGTGGGAAGTGTTCCACTTTGTTTCTTTGCAATACTGTGTGTTCAGTTTTTATTGTCTCCGATAAAAGCAGCTCAGCCTCATTATTATCCCAAGATTTGGGTGACAGTAGGGAATGCATCACAGCAAAGCCAAAGCCTAGCTGAGAGCAATTTTACTATTATAGGCACAATTACTGTCCATTACAAATTCCAGAAATGAGCACAACTATAACTTTAATAGGTGACTACGTTGCAGGAGCATAAAAAGAAAAATGGCATCTCTCCCTCTTCAGCTCAAAAGAACAAAGTAATAAAAGGCTCTGGGTTGCATGCTCTGTATTAAACCCAGGCAGTCCTGAAGGCATTTGGCTCTTCAGTGGAGAGCAGCCCTGGCTGCTCCTTCGCTGCAGTTTCACTTGATTTGGAGTGCTATTAGAGGCCCTTGTCTCACACGGTGAGAAAGAAGCACCTGCACAGAAAGCTGTGAGCTTCAGGAAAGCTTGGAACCCTGGGCCCTGTTCCCCACAGAAGTGCTCATGTGCTGGGGTTGTGTCTGAAGAACTTTGCAGCCTCGTCTTGTCCCAGAAAAAGGGTGGGCGTTTTTGTGAAGGCTGGGAAAGTTTTAGGCTCAGAATGTAACTGAAATTAAAAGGGATTTCTTCTGCTGCTATTTAAAAAGCAACAACTGAAGCTCAACTAAAGCTGTTTGCATTTGCTTTCTTTCCACAGTTCAATTATTACTGCTGTAAAGAAAGCATTTTTTCAGTAGAAGTGAAACTCAGACCAAGACCCCATTTTGGGAAAGCACGTTACCATCCAGGTAGTGGATCCACTAAAGTAAATTCCTGTTTCGAGCAATTGTCAAAGTGCCACTGACTTTCCATCTCTTGAGAGAATTGTTTGGGAAAGTGGGTGGAACAGATCAGAAACAAATGCAAAGCTGAAAAATATTGATCAGTTTACATTGCCTGTAACCACAGGACAACACAAAAACTAAGAAAAAGATCAAGTGCTGAAATTTAAACTGATTTTACAACTCTTTAATTTTAACAAACTCGAAGTTGCAATTAGTGTAAGAAGTATGGACATAGTACTGTACATATTCCCTTATAAATACATTTTTACAAGAGTGAAAGAGAGTGAGCCTTCATGTTTAATACCTTAATTGACGAGGGTTCTCATTTTCTTGCAACTTCTGTAATTAATCCAGCTATTGTATGTAAAGGGAAACTGTCTATACAGGTCCTAGACAACATGAATTTCCATGCCTATATTTTGTAACTTTTTAATTAATTTGTGTTCTTGAAGTAGCAATATTAACATAATTTGTTGCCGAGATTTAATCACATATGACAGTTTAGCTACTCAGACATTTGTATTTGAATAACTGTATAAGGTTACTCATGGGAGCACAATCTCCAAATATAACAGGCTGGTTTTCCTTCCCAGACATCTGTCCTCCTGTCCTTAGCTAGCCTTTCGTGACTGCTCAGCAGCATGTTGAATTTATGGAACTATGACTCTATGAAATACAACAGAGTTTCTAAAGGAATAATGGAGAAATTGCCTTCTGTGCCTAATTTTCCAATAGAGGACTGGGAGCTCCATGCCTCTTCTCCCCTAAGGCTGTGACTGACCCTGGGTAGGGGTGAGCATACAGCCTGGATGGGCCAGGCACAGCCGGGGCAGCAGCACAGAGCTGTGCCCCAGCAGGGTGCTGCTGCAGGACTTTGGCCTCACAAGTTCATTCTGTGGCAACCAGATGCCCTCTTGAACAAAAACAGAGCAGAGAGCTGATGGTCATGGCTCTTATCACTACTCTGGCCGGCTTACCTGGGCTTTTTCCAGCCCTGCTGTAAAACAGGGGCAACCGCAGCCTGTGGTGTTTTATGGAGCTCTGCTGAAGTATGATGATGTACTAACATTGGAGAATGTGGTGTGTAACACAAAGAATAAAAACTGTGCAAGTGCCAGGGACCATTACGATATCCTTTCTCTGGGTAAATTGCACAGAGACATAAGTGGTGATTTTTTATTTGTTTTTAATTTAAGTACTTCTAGTAAATGGATTTTATACAAATGCATTTGCAGGCACTGGCTGTTGTCAGCATCTACATGTGTGAATGTGAAAGTCCAAAGCAGAATTCAGCAGTGCTAATTCTTATTTCACTTCATGGGAAAAAGAAACAGAACAAGGAGTTAAGTGCCTTTTTTTTTCTTTTTTTTTTTCTTCCCTCTTTTGCTGTGTCAATAATCCAAGCAGTTTAAATGTATATTTATTCTATGTTTGAAATAATGCAAACTATTCAGAATGCTATGAGAGCTATGAAAAACACAGGGCTTGGAAAACTGGCAGTTTTTGTGGTTTTGGGGTTTTGAGTAAAGTTTCACAACCAATCAGCCCAGAATAATGTCCGGTAAAGGCATTTCTGCTTGTTGGTCTATTTATTTATTTACTTTGGCATAGTGAGCAAGACAAGGCATATTTGGATGAAGGTCAGTGAAAATACTCCAGATCTGTCAAAGGTTCTGATCCTGCAGGGCGCTGAGGACCTGCAGCTACCAGAGAGGTGCCTGGCACTCTTTCTAGCCTCAGAGGCAGTGGGCTCACACAGGGCAGCCCAAGGTACAACCTGCCTGCCCAGGAGCCTGCAGCCTTCCCAGGGAGTTTGCACAAAAAGGAAAACCAATACTGGATCCATTTGATGCTTTACTTTGGCACCCACTGGTTTCTGTGTGTCTCCTTCTCTGCTGGTGGCCCTGATCTCATCTGCCTGGCTGTAGATGTACCCTTTGCTTGATATTGAGTGTCTTCCAGCAGCCTTCCCACCCCAGCTCTCAGCCTGCCCTAGCATGGCGCCTGAACTGTTAAACCAAGACTGCAGAGACCTCTATGCAGCCTGTTGTTCATTGCTCCCCCTCCCCAGAATGTGCTAACACGTTTCTTACAATACTTCTCTCTTGAGCTTAGGTCCCCAGGATCTTAGGAAGGCTTGAGTTCAGGAGGGGAGATCTGCCCAGGGTAATGTATCTTCTCATGCCTTTTCTCAATTTTTCCAGGGATTTGCTGTGAGTGTGGGCTCTCCTTGCTGGAGGCTGTTTGGAGGAGGGCTCATCCAGGGCTGGGTTGCTCTCTGGGAGTGTTAGAGGTTCTCTCTGGTCTTCTCCTCCTGCTCTGCATGGTGATGCCCAGATCTGTAGGGAGCTTTGGCACATGAGGGCAGGAGGTGATGTGCCCAAGTTCTGAATCAGGCATGTCTCATATCTCAGGTTTTGTGTCTTTATGTAATGGACATTTTGCAAATATCCACTAGGTTTGACAGTGAAGTCCACTGCCTCATCCTGTGCAGTCACTGAGCCCTGACCCTATTGGTCTGGCCTACGCTGACATCCCCACAGACTCAGGTCTCCAGAACAGTCACACCTTGTGAAGGTCCCTCATGTCATGGTGACAGCCAAAAGCCCTTCCAGCTCGCACTGCGGGCACATGTGCACCAACAAGACCTGTGGGCATAGTGGCTGGAAGCACTGTGGCCGTGCCATGGCCATGTCATGGTGAGGTGACGGAGTGACAGCCATCAGTGGCTATCCTGGTTGGGAGAGATCCTGAAGGAGAAGCTGAGGCAATTTTCTGAGAGTACTGCCACCTTGTGTCAGTCCATCCTGCTCTGAGACGATGCCACATCCTGGCATGGACTGACCACGTTGTCTGAGCTCAGGAGATCTCTCTGTGCCCGAGGTAGCTGTCTGACATCTCAGCTGCCCTCCTTTGTAGCCTTGCACTCGCAGCTGCAGCAGCACAGCCTGTCCGTGCAGCCCTGCACAATGCCCGCACATCAGCCTGGGGCACAGTGGGAAGCAGCTGTTCCCCTCTGAATCTCAGATTTCCATAGCACAGACTGGGCGTCCAGACAAAAAATAAGCCTGGAATACCATCAGCAGTCACATCTGATAGCAGATTGCTCTATGCAAGATAGGAAGAGAGGCCAGAGGAATTTTTTTGTTGATTTGTTTTTCCTTTTTAACCTGAAAGGTCAATTCCAGTTCTCCCATCCTTTCCTTTGGGCCCAAACAGATTGTTCAGAGCTGCATGCCTCCATCGTGCACATTCTGTACTACATTAGTTTAATAGCACTGTCACTCTGAATTGCAAACTTTCTCAGCTCCCCCCTGTGCTGGTGAAACATGGCAACATAAGGAACATCTGTTCTCTTACCCTTTGCTGGAAATGGGAAACATCATATTGCATTTTTGTTATTAGCCTTATTTGGATGCCAGTGGTTTTGTTTCTAAACACATCAAGGCAGCTGAATAACCTTAATTGAGTACTACAGAAAAAGCATGGTTCCATGCAAATACAGCTGCCAGTGTAATTATTAGGACAATACTGAACTTCTATTCCTGAGATCGGTTCCAGTTCCTCGGTTTTTATATTGCTCCCTTGCTGCTGAATTTCATTATAAACATCTCCACACAAACCGATCTATAGTTAGGCAGTAAACAAGTTAAGGTTCTTAATTTTTGACAGTAAAAAGCCAAACAGACCTAATGATTACAATGTGCATTTCAGCCTTTATTCATGCCCAAAATTAATGACCTAATCTTCACTAGGAATACTGGTGCACTGCAAGCAGTGCTGGAAACTACTTACCACGAGTAAATCTCTGTCTTGTGTGACTTCAAACAGTCGCCAAGATTTCTAGCTGAAGTTCATTACAGACAACAGATTCCTGCAGCTCCTATGGAAGATGACAAGAAATGTAAATGGAACCAATTAATAATTCCCAGATTTAATTATAATGGATTCATTGTTATTGCATGATCAACTACAGCATGCAATGGACAATTAGGGAAATTATATATATGCAATTCTCTAGTCCACTCATTATATAGAATCACTTCACAATTGAACTTGAGGGCAAGTCAAAGACCAAGAGCACAACAAGGGCACAAAAAGTGGCAGAATCTGTTCCAGCAGTTTTGTCTCCCAAGACTGCGAGATACACTGCAATAGGCACACTTTTAATGAGCCTTAAAGAAAATAGTTCACTTTTATCACATCTTTGAGACTCTTTGGCCAGTTTACTGGAGCACTCCAGAAAGCTGTTAGCAAGGTGAGGCTTGCTCAATTTTCAATGAGTTTGCCAAGATTTGGAGTGGTCTTTGGTGAAGTCTGAAAATCTGGCTTCTGGCTTCTTTTTTTCCTGCAGATTTAATTATCTTTTTTTTCCTTCTTTTTTCTTTTTTTTTTTCTTTTTTTCTTTTAGACCCACAGCAGAATTCAAGGCTGCTTTGGATCGCCCATGAAGTGTGTTTGGTCTAATTCCTCAGAGAGATGTGCTCATTGTCACAGAACAATTGGATTTAGCATCACATTAGTAACAGTTTCTCTTTAAGAAATCCAGACTGTAGAGCAGCAGAGGTTTTGCAGGTCAGGATTGTGTTGTATCAGCAGAACTTTTGTGGGGAAGCTTGCACAGCACGTGCCTGCCCTGTCTGGCGCAGTCCATCATCTTCACAACTACTAACATTTACTCCAAATCTAAAGAGACACAAAGGTCAGCAAGCCAAATTTAGTCCAGGGGTATCTCTACCAAAGCCTGTAGGGCTGATAAACTTCCAACTTGCTGTTGGAAGGGCAAATCTGAGAACAATTCTGAAAGTGTTTGTTTGCATTTTTATAATCACACGAGGCAGTTTGCAGCAAAACATGGCATGCAACTCTGCTCTCAAAGCGTAAGTCACAAAAGATGCCAGAACCATGTTTTGATCTAATGAATACTGGAAATTTGTACCAGGATTGCATTCATTTTTGTCTTCCCCAAGTACATCCTCTCAGAAATGGACTCCCTGGACAATACAATTACGCTGCTGATCTGAAATCTGAACTGGTGGTATGTACCATGCAAGTTTTTCTTTGTAAAACACATACCCACCGAAATCTTTATCAGATCCCCTTGTGTTACAGAGGTCTCCCACTTGGTGTGGTGTAATTGTGGTCTTGCCTGTGCCTCTGGCAACTAAAACAAAGGCAGAGCTGCATGTGAATTTTTGGATGAGTTGATATGATCCAGGATCAAAGAACAGGCATATAAAGAGAGGCAAAGGCTGTGAAAACGAAGAATGAACACCATCCTTTTGAGGAAAGCTTGCTATGGCAGTTTGTTCAACACTTTGCTCGATGTATTTTACTCTGTTCTAACAAATTTACATTAGTAATTCAGGGATGGCTTGTAGCTTGAGTAGCATGTATGATACATTGCAGTTGTGATTTGCTGTTAGTAAATAATCCTGAATATGCATCTCATAGAATCATAGAATCACAAGGTTGGAAACGACCTATAAGATCATCCAGTCCAACTGTCTTCTGATGTGCTGTCTATGGGGTCTGAGTTGGGAACTTGTTTTCTGTGCAGTTCAGCATGGTGTGTTCCCCATTGCCACATTTGGAGCTCTGATGAAGAGCACACAGACCCACGTCCTGTTGAAGTTAGAGGCTATAGGCAGCTCTTTTACAGACCAAAGGAAACTCCAATACAAGCTAAGCACCCCAGTATGCCGAGACACCAAATTGATGGAGAATCCCCATTTTTATAACCTTTCCAAGCAAATTAATGTGTTGGGAGTGAATCTGAGACTCTTCTCCTCTGACCAAGCCGAGTAGTGGAAGTTTGCCTTGGCTGTGACTCATGTGCTTGCAGAGCACTGTATGTCACATACTCACTGCATGTGATACCCAGGACACCCACACTGCCCAGGCTGATGGCAGCCTTGAGGAGCAGCTGCCTTCTCTGTGACTGGCAGCACGCTGCTGCTCCATGCTCTCCCATCCTGCAAAGCAGGAGCAAGATGCCCCACAAGAGGAGCAGGCTGCCTGGCCTGTATTGCCCCATCACAAATGGGGAGAACAGGAAGCAGTGGTGACTCAGCCAGTGCTCCTTTCGCTCTGCTTTTGAGGCAGCACAGCCCCTTGCCTGGGGCGGGCTTCTCAGACTGCCTGGTACTTGGTGAAATGCACTACATCTGGTGCTGTTTGTTTCCTTTCTGTTTTTATCTAGTCCTTCTGGGCTTCCTGTTAGCACCTAACACCGGTCAGGACAGCACAGTGTTCACTGCATGCTACGAGTTGGCTGTGCAGAAAGCAGTAGGAGCTAGTGGGTACAGCAAAGGGCTGCAATGCAGCCAGCATGAGTTTTGGGGTGTCCTTCTTGCATTTCTGCATGTCTTTGCTCTCCTGTCCTTGCTCTCTCACCAAGTTGATGTCTGCAGGAAGAAGTGCTGGGGTAGTGAGGGACCTCATGTAGCCTTATGTAGTGCAATGGATCCTGCACTTCTGCCAGGAAGGGCTGTGGGAAGCAAGTGGTAAAGACAAGAAAGTAATCTTTAACATGTGGATTCTGGTTTTTCTTTTTTTATATCTCCCCTTTGATTACCTTTTACTCTCACTGATTTTATAACTTTCCCCATCCTCTGTTTACTTGAATATTTCCATCTTTTCTATGGCTTATGAGCTTCTGTTTTTATAGGGTGAGCTTGTTTGCCAGGCAGGTTTTCCTCAAACTCTCCCAGTGCCAATAATTAAGGGATTACTGTAATTACCTTGCTGGTGGAGATATGGAGTATTAACACTTAGGCTGAATGTGCCCACTTTGGTTTCTCTGCAGTGATTCTCTGTAGGCTTCGTGCTGAACTCTGCTCTAAATGAGTACAAGTGCAGCGTCATTAATGACAGCACTCTTACAATGGGGTGTTTCTGTGCTTAAAAAGTTTCTGTACCTTAATGCAACCTGATGCTAGCTACACATGCAAGTATTACAGGTACAATTTACTTTGTGGCATTAAAAAAAATATATAAAAGGAGATTCAGGCTGCACTCTGAAGCGTTTAATGAGCTGTGGGTCAGGTCCCTGGGGCTGACCAAGCTCTGCCAGCTGCAAGTCGGAACGTAATGCCTTCCTTTCACTGTCCTTTGTCTGGCACCAGCCTGAGTGCTTTGCTCCTCCCAGGTTGGAGAGTTCTCCTTGTTTACACTAGCCTTAAGGGTGCACAAGGAGTATCACTGATTCTTTGTGGTCCTTCACTCCACATGGCTGCAGCAGGGACAGCGTGGCATGCTGCTGATGGCCACAGCATTGTGGTGCAGGTGCAGGAGTGACTGCAGCCAAATGGTGCCAGTCTGCATCCAAGAGGATGCAGCACCAGCAGATGCACTGCTGTGAATGCTGAGCAGAGCCCTGCCTCAGACCAAAAACAGCTCTGCTGAAGCTGCTGCTCTATGGTTGAGAGCACCCAGCATGCCCTCCTTCCAGGCCGGTTCTTGAGGACTGATGTGCCTTCCCACATCTGGCTATTTCATGTTTGGCCTGAAATGGCCTTTCTCTGAATGGCAGCTTTTCTCTCACATGCGAGCTCCCGAGGTGATGATAACGTTATATTTTCCTGCAAACTGTGTCTGAGCAGCTGTGTCTTGTTTTCATTTGCTACAATTAAACTGGCGATGAAAACATTCAGGACCTGAATATCCTTCCACTGTGGTCCATACAAAGTTCTTACACTCATGGGAACAAAATCCAATCTTCAGTTTCCACTTCAGTTCATTATATTCAGTCTGCATTGTGCCCTACTCCCTTTCTAAACCAGTTATAAAAGCATTGGTGCTGTCAGAAAGACTGTGCATGAGCTGCACCAGGAAAGAACCCATGTCCTAAATAAGTGCTCCTCATTCAAGGTGACCAGCTTATACTCAGAAATAACTGGTGCTGTTTCTACAGCCTTTAGTTTTTGTTGGTCTCTTTGCCATAGAGGCAGCATGTTATGTATGCCATCTCTGCTTGCTTCCTGTTCCTGGCCAGCTGTGGATTGATGATAGCATCTTCAAGTTGTTGGACTTCCTCTTCTTGTCTTTAATCTCTTTTGGTTTCAAAATGGCCCCCACATTTACAGTTACCAACCACAGCAGTCAGATAGCAGCAGCTGGTGGCCAAGTAGACAACACAGTAAATTTTAAGAACAAACAAACAAAAAAAGATCTATTCTTTAGGTGGCATAAGAGGATTTAATGCTAAGGTTTGGTGATGCACAGAGTAATCTCTGAAATACTTGGCAGTTAATATCTTGCATGTGCTAATTCTTGACATTTTCAAGTTCGCATCAGCTGTACTAATAGGAGTAGTGACAACAAAACCATGTTCATGCTGCATAGTCTATAAATTCAAAATGTAGCAAATAGATGAGAAGAAAGTATACTTCTTGAATGCACTTGATTTGCTTGTAATCATCTCCTTCCTATGAGGTAACAAGTTTCTTGCCCTAAATCTCCAGACTACAGATCAGAAAAGCAACCCATTTTATTTAGTTAACACCTGTGCTCAAAGCTAGGCTAAACCAAGCCTAATGTAACCATCCAGTTCTTCAGAAGCAAAGCCACAGGTGATTTTACTTCCTCTTCCTTTCCTTCTTCATTACAGTCACAGGGCACAGAGCCTGAATGAGCTGCAGAGCAGATGTTTTGAAGAAAGCCCTGGCCAGAAGCCACTTTGTGTCTATTGTTGGTTGGTTTTGTTTTAAGATAGAGAGGGAAATGTACCTTATTATACATAGATGTTTCTTCCAAGATGTATGAAAAGTAAGAACAAGTTAGGAAATGCAGAATTTCTTCAGCCAGGTGCTGAGATCTCCGCAGCCGGGAGCACTGCCAATGCCTTGCATAGCTGCATCTTTCACATGTGTCAAGATCATGAAGATAAGAGGAATTGATCAGGGAGCCACTGCAGCAGTCATCCAATGAGACAGGCTGCTCAGAAACCTCATGACCTCATCACCTGAGAAAGACATTATGGATTTGGAATTTTATAAATGCAGCCAAGTGAATAAAGCAAGGAAATGTTTATGTAGTTTGGGATGATCAGGAGGCCTATGGAAATCATGGAGAAAGTCTTCCTTAGGAACAACATAGGTAAGAATGGAAGGGGCAGAGGTTGGATGGAGAGTTTTAATTTCAAACTAGCTGGATGGTTTTTCAGTTGTAAGCGTGGTTGGTAGAGATCCCAGGTGGGATTCAAAAGGATGTAATGGGGGGAAGCAGGCTGTAGTATCAAAGGTCAGGTCTCTGCTTCCCACGGCTGCTATAGTGTATCTGCACTTGAGACTGCTGTGCTTTTGCTGCTGTTACTGTTGAGGACTGACGTGTGAGAAAGTTGTACCCCAAATTGTCATCCTAGGTGTCTGAGGCCAGCTGTAAATTTGCAGGTAGCTGAACTTCTTGCAGGAGGATGCTGAGGAAGATAGGTATGTCTGGATTGATGAGAGAGGAAGAAATCATGAGTTTCTAGTGTTTGTAACTCCTGTTTATCTCTCAGAGACACTGCAAGCTTGAGAAAATCTTGGTGAGTGAAATCTTGAGCAGCTCAGACCTTGATTACAGATGGCAGAAGTAATGCTCTCTGCTGCCCTTGCTGGAGTGCACACCCTGTTGTCAGTATGCTGCAGTGAGAGGTAAGCAGCAACTCTGCAGTTGAGGGGGAAGATTAATTTCTAAATTGCAAATATGCACAGGGAACACAGTTATAATTCTCCGTGGTTGGCTTTGTAAACTAGAGCTGCAGTGGTGGTAGCAATCTTTGCTTCTGGGTCTGTGTACAAACTTTCTTCAGCCATTACCTGTTAGCGTGCCTTAAAGATGCTTCAAGTTGCTGCTTTCCTCTGTCCAGTCCCAGATTGCAAGCTGTTTTATTTAATTCTGTTTTATTGTAATAGTTTTATTTAAGGTTTTTATTATCTGCTCAGTTTTTCATTGTGAAGGAAGTGGTGTTTATCATTCAGGAATCATGACCACAGCCAGGAGATCTATATTCAGTTCATGATGTTTCCCCACACACTTTATCTTAGGCTTTAACCCTGCAGAGTCTGAATGCCTTGAGCTAAAGCCAGTTGGAGCTTGGTGTGATAAGTATCATGGGCCGAAGGAGGACAGCAAAGGGCTTATCTTCTTTAATCTGCTATCTCATCATATCTCTTGCTTCATTTACAAAATGAAGACTGTGTCATAAAAGATCCTTTATCAGCTTGGCTTAAGGGTTGTTCAAGATATTCTGGTCTCAATCATCTTCTGTTGAAACCTTCGTGCTTTCTGGGTTGGATCCAAACCCAATCAGGACAAATTCTCTCAGGCTCTGGAGAGAGCCTGGGAAAGATTATTCTGTGCAAGTCTAATGGCAAAGTTGTTCTTAGACTGCCTCAGAGCTATGCTGTATCTGGTCCTCCAGCCCCAGTGTGCTTGCAGCATAGCCAGGCTCCATTCTGACAACAGGAGATCCATCCTTTGCAACTTGCACCTGACTCCTCTTTTTTTGACTCCATGGGCCAGGATGTAGATTTCACATCCTACACCACATTTTGCAACAGTAGTTTCCTCGTCTGATACTGACTTCTGGCAAAATAGCTCCTGCATTCACTTCAGCTGTCCTTGCAGAGCTGCCCACCCAGCAGAGGGGGCTGCCACCAGGTCAGCACACAGGGTAGGCCCATACCATGCTCCCAAAGTGAGGCCAGAGGCTCTGGCGCAGTGCTCTGGCACCCACCTCCCTTACTGCAGTCCCTCTGCCCTTAGACCCTGTGCATCAGGACAGTGATCCAGGAGATGAGAGGCGGTGCCTGAGCTGCTATGCCTCACAGTGGCTGCAGGGAGACCAATGCGGTATCATTAGCACAAGTACGATGGCCTCTATCTCATCAGTCTAGCCATTAGTAAACAACCCGTGTGTTATACAGTCTTTTCATCTCCTGACTTTACAGAACCACTCAGCTGTTCAGGAAGCACTACAACTGCTAGCCAGGAGTGGCCAGATACTGCCTTTGAGCACGTTTGGGTTTTGTTGTGCAAAGGGCTACTTCCTTCCCACTCACACCCTCAAACTCACAATAGGGAGAAGCCAACCAAGGGGGAAGGAGACAGAGCTCTGCCTCATCTCATTGGGCTGATACAAGCACTCCCTCTGCCCTCACCTGATCTCTGTGACCTGCTGATGCAGAAACAAATTGTCATTGGCAACAAACCGTGCTGGCCTGAGAGCCACAGATTAACTTCTGAGAAAGCCTGACGTAACTTATTACAGAGTCTAGAGGGAAGACACCCCCCCACACGCCTCCTCCCTCCCCTTGAATCAAGGATTTCAGTTTTTACGTAGTAGGTGGTAGCAGTGAACATGATACATGTGCTTCAAAAGGCACATTTATATGTGAGCCAGGTCTCGTCTCCAGGCTGCCTCTTTCTTATTTCCCTTTTGGGACTGTGTATATGAATATCAGAGATGCTGAACCAATGGGAGCTGTAAAACCTCAGCTTGTTTTTCAGCTCGTGTGTATTTTGGTTGCCACTGAATATTGCGTCAGAAAATGATTTAATGGTGGGGAAAGAAAGAATACCCCTTCTGTGATATGAATAGTATATTACCAAGAGTATATATTCCCAAATTTGCTACCTTTGTTTAAGCTAAGCAATGCTCTCTTATGTTATCAAAGCCTGAATACTGATTTTTGCCAAACTGATTTAAGTCCAACATTTCCCACTGGCTTTGAGAAAGGCAATCTGGATTCATCTCATTGATTGAGAGTTTCAAAGCAATCATGGCTTCACACTTCCAAGCCATTACATTTAATCTCATCAATATGAACTGAATATGCACGTGGTGTAGGAACAGTAACAAATGGGAGAAGACTTCCCTGAAAGCCCAGCAAGACCTGCCCTTATCAACTCAGGGCATATAAATCACTTTCTTTTCCAGCTCATTTAACCTTGGCCAGTGTCTTTATGCCTTGGTTTGCTTTGTTTCCAAAAACACGTCCGGTTCTCTCTTGATGCATGGCTAAGGATCTCTTCTATCGCTGACTCTATCAACTGGGTAGTATCCCAGCCCCAGATAATTGTGTAATTCTGTCTCAGTTTAAACATATTATTCCCTATTTGCTTTCAAATGAGTTATTTCAGAAACTGCACTGGCGCACTGAGGTCCCTTTGGCTTTTTGGTTTCTGCACGCTTCCTAAGTACTTCCTAATACTTCCTAAGTACTAAGTAACTTTTCACTAATTTTTGTATCTCCCTTCTGCTTCCTGCCATCAGTGGTGGAGCTGCAGTTTGAGTCTGCCTGACAGGCATGCAAGAGGGAAGGAGAGTTGCTTTTTAATATGAAAACCCAAAAGTTCATTGTGAGTGGTGCCAGTGCAGAGGGGCTGAGGAGGTGCCTCATGCTATGGGACAGGGGCACTTGTGGATTCCTTTAAGTCATGCCTTTGCTGTGCTCTTCAGTGGCAGCTGACAGCTCCAAGATGGAGCTCAGGAGCATCTGAAATACACTTTAGGGGAACAGCAGCAGAGTGTGCAACTGTAGCAAAGGGGCTGAGACCAAAAGGGATTTTGAGACTGGTGGCATAAGCTCATTGCAACAACAGTTGATCTGAGTGAGATGAGACAGGCTGGTCCAGGAATATTTCAATGTAAAGGCATGAATAGACCAATTACCATTAAACCACATTCTTGAAAATTAAATCAGAACACTCTATATAGTGACATTACTTCCAAAAGGAGATCACTTCTGTCGTGCTGAGTCTCAGATTTGTGTTGAATGGTACACAGAGCTGTTGTGTCACCCCCTCATGTGCAAGGGGGGATAGCAGAGCACATGTACGTTCTTCCTGGTGCTTATTCCTGTGTGCCAAGTGTGAGAAGATGCACCAAGTAGTACTAATGTGTTTTAAATGGAGCCCAGTGTACCTTAGGTGATCAGCGCACATGTTCCAGCACAGTGGGCTGTACAAAATAGATGGCACCATGTAGAGTGCAATTATGTAGATTTTCCATAATGTATTGCTGTTCCAGATGACACTGTATAAATCACTGGGGTTTTTTTCTGCAGTAATGTCCATTTTTTGTCATGACTGCCAGCTTGCCAGACTGTTCTGTCATCTGCTCAAAGCTTGTTAGGGCTTTGGAGCACTGTGCAGGAAAATCTCTTGGTGAGACGTGTGTTGTGAATTACAGCCTTGACAACTATGAGAGGGTGCATGCTGAGGTATAGCATTAATATTCATATGGGAACAGATGTCTTGGCTATTAGCCAGGACACAACCTCGTTGTGTTAGATGTTCCAGAAAAAACTGTGGCCCCTGCCTCTAAGAAATCACAGTCTCTATATTGCAAGTAAGGAAGATCTGCTGGTTTTACTCTCAGATAGAAAAGCAGCAGTCTCTCTGTCCACGTTGTTGACAATCCAACAGAAAGCATAGGGAGCAGAAACTTGACTCATTGGCATGAGTGCAAGAGCTGTTCTTTGAACCCACTGCACTCATGGGAACAGTTTTCTTGGAGAGGTGATTCATCTCTGGGGAAGTCCAGGATGAAGTTTGGACACTGCCTTCTCAAAAGGGACAGCTGCGATCTCTTACATGGGCTCCTCCCTGATTGTCGTAGCACTAAGGATGACTTGCTGCTTCTGGGAATGAGCTACGTGGTGCAGATCTTGTGGACATGCCTCCGTGCTGTCAGTGCTGAGTTACTAAAACTGGGCCCCTTAGATGGAGGTCTTTCTCCGGTGAAGGCTTGCAGACAGTTTAATGAGTCTTTCTCAGGAGACAAAAAAATACTGCATGGGAATTTCCAGAAAGAGCTAAGGTTTTTGTCTTTTGCACATTTTTCCAGAAATCAGGTCTACATTTGATCCACATAGTCCAAGAGTGCATGGCCCAACCTTGGTTACACAAGGTGATAGCACCTTTTGGTGCTGTTTTTTAATAGATTAATTACTTCTCATATACAAGGCTGATACAAATGACCAATTTTGAGGGGGAAATTACAGTAATCCACTCTAAGATTTTGGAGCAACCACTGGAAAACTTGTCACCAGCCCTGGACAGAGAACTGCAAAAAGATGAGTCAGGAAGAAAAAGTGCAGGTAGGGAGACAGAGGACAGTATGTGAATCCTGGGACCAAAAGGTTCTGCAGCAGATTGTAGCGTGGAAGAGTCAACTTTCCAGTGATGGACAGGCCCTGCAGGTTAGTTGAACTTTAGACATCTTTGGCTAATGTGGTAAAGTTTGAGGGACGGAAAGAGGGGAGAACATAAGGCAAAGAGTGGAAAATTTAGATGGATGGTGTAGACAGGCAAATGTCCAGCTATCGGAAGGACAAATAATAAGAGATCAGAAAGAATACATCTTGAAAGAGCACAGAGATTTGGGGAAACACAAAGACTTCTGAACGATGCGACTCAGAGCAGTTTACAGAGCTCTAAGCACACAAAACCCATCCTTGGCTGCAGAAATTCCTAATCTGGAGATGGCTGGGGGCTGGAGAATACTCAGGGGAAAAGCTGTATGTGCTTACCCTGTGTTCATACTTCTCCCCAGGCATTTTGCTTTTGCCACTATTGGAGACAGGAGATAGATGGACCTTTGGCCTAGCTCAGTGTGGTGACTGTCATGTTCTTGTGCCCCTCGTGTTGTGAAAGAGTTGGAGTCCTTGTGGTGAGTCGTTCGTTAGCAGAAGCTGTAGGACAAACTGCGCTTAGTACAGCATGTTGCTGAGTCAGGAACAGGAGGGACCTTGCTGGCATTCCTCAATGCTTTGTGCATTACATACTGAATATCTCATGAGGAGAACACTCTGTGTATCCCCAAAACACCTGGGCTCTTCACCAAGATGTCTGTACAGAGGTTCAGCAGGTCGCTGCCTGCCCAGGCTTCTGTAGGATGGCAGCACAGCTCTCCATCTCACAGCTGCTGTTGCTGTTTGAGCTGAGCAACTGGGCTGCGTGGCTGCCTAGGGACTTCTCCTGGGGCACTGCCCTCACCCCTGGCCCACTGCAACCCTGGAACCTCCTCACTTTGGGCTGTCAGCCACAGCGTTCTTGTGAGACTGCTCTTGTCTCTGGGGGCAGGGAGACCTTGGTGGAGCTGTTGTTCCTCTCCCTTGGCTCGCATCTCGGTGGCTGGCGACATCTTGCTGAGCCCCTGCTCCAGCCGTTCTGGCTGCCTCGCTCCTCCCTGCTTCCTTGGGCTTGGTCTTCATGACTCTCTTGAGGCTGTAATTATCTCCCATGAGTAGTGCCGGAGCTATCCTGTTTTGTCTATCAGGAGGGATCTCAATTTTTCCAAGAATACTCTGGCACTTTTAAAAAATAATTGTCTCCTGAGGAGGTAACAATACTGCTCACCTCCTTTCTGCTTTTCCTCAGAGAAAGGCTCTGTTTCCATCTGTTAACAAGTAGGAATAAGGGGAATCTGTGTCCAGAGCAATTGAGAGGGCAAGGAGGGCAGAGCAGCATTTGTACACATATACAGTAATTTCTGCTTGGTGTGTGTATACATGTGCACGTGAGTGACATTTATCAACAGAACATTTTTTCTAAGGTCAATACTTTTCTCTGCTTGGGAGAAACAAGCCTTGCCAATAGCTGGATTCAATTCATAAGAAACTAGGTGGAAATAATGATGAGGAAATGAGAAAAATAAGCTTTTGGTGAAATAATTAATGACTGGTTGTGACACAATCTCACAGCAGCAATCCAAGGCTCAGGGAGATCAGAGGAGCCCATCCGCTGCCAGACAATGCTTACCATGCAAAGCCAAGTAGCCTCCTGTTTGCAATTTAAAATCATAACCATATACATGGACTGCAGTTGGTGGCGGCTTGTTTGTTTTAAGTTCTCCTAACAAAGTAACAGCACTCTCTTCGTCTCATCTGTAGGAGGGGAGACCAGTGGGTTCCAAGCAGCTTGTAGCGTGTAAGACAGGTCCATCTCCAAGCAGCTAAAGCCAGGAGATGAATGTTTCAACATGTGTGAATTATTCTATTGCCACCAAACTGAACAGAGCTCAGCCGCTCACGGATCTGGTCCAAAAAACTGAAACCAGTGATACTCAGCTCTGGATGCCTGCAGAAGGGTGGGATTTTGACTGTAAAAGGTGCAAAGGAAAGGCAAAACCATTTCTCAACAGGCTTGCATGTGATTTAATGGAGTCCTCACCCCCTTAGCAATATCTGTTTATGGACCCACAAGTGGATTAAGTAGAAAAATACCTGGCCTAAAATTAATAGTTCTCGGAAAGCCAAGAGCTGTCACATGGAGCGGTGGATGAGATGGTGGGGGTGGGTTGGCTTGGTTCAGGAGTCATCTTTAAAGTAAATCCTCCTGTTGTCCTTCTCCCCCAGTTCTGCTGCACAGTAATGTGGTCTATGCTGAGCAAACTGGATTGCTCTGCCTGAAACCAGGTGCTCCAAACAGGCTCTGACTGCCAGTGGGTGGCTTCAGTGCACACAGCCAGGTACAGCTGGTCTGACACCCCCAAAATAACAATGATGTGAATACAGGGATTCTCACACCATGCATTTCATATCGTTCTGCTCTGCACAGCATTACTGCCAGGGCTAGCAGAGCTGTGCCACCATCCTTTGCTCTGCTCCTAGGAGGAGGTGAGCAGTTGGCTGGGCACAGAGCTTCCCTGCCTGGACTGCTCGGCACTGCTGCTGTCCCGAGCAGATGGGGTGAGAGGCAGGAGGGGAGGCAGCCCACTCCTGATCGCTTCCAGAGGTCCTGTTTTCAGCTTGGTCGAGGCACTGCTGAGTCATTTTCATGCAGAATGAGTTATGGCTGTGTTTAAAACCTCTCTATTATCCTTCAGTAATCTGGAGCTCAATCTTGCGTTCTAATGCTGTCCTTCTAAAGTGCAGATTTATATGTAAAACACTTTGCACTTCGGTTTCCTCCTAAATAATAACTAACGTTTTTCTTCTGAAGGCTTTATAACATTAGCTAACTAGTCCTGACAACACCCTGGTTTTCCACATGCACAGCAGAAATCTTGGATGAGCTTCTTAAGGCTGGTGTTTTCAATTCTCATGGTTTTATTGTGAGTCTGGGGTGGGCTTTTTCTTCAAGTCTCAGCTCCTGGAAGCACATGATCACATGACTAGCTCACTTTTTTTTTTTTTTTTTTAAACAATAAATTTCTAACTCTTCAGTTGCAGGGAAAAGCCTGAAAATGTTATCCAAAAGCACTGCAAGGCTCAGAAACCAGCTGCCAAATGATGAGAAGCCAAACTGGATTGCCATTTTTGAATCTCTGAAGTTTTAAGGCAATCTGGGTCTTTGCTCATGTTTTCAGAGAACAGAGGAGCTTGGCATTAAATAAAGTTTCTCTTTACAAAGAGGCGAAGGAAAATAAGAACTTCAGGGATGCTAATATTCTCTGTTGGCCATCTCCTCCATTTGCTTTCTGATTCTTATCCTGCATCTGCTTAGCTTTCCACATGGTGACCTGTCACGTTCCTCACAGTGGTGAAGAAAGTGGTAGTGGTAAAGAAAAGCACACACATAAATCTTTGCTGGACTGGAGCAAGTTTAAATCAAATCAAATTTTCATGAACAAATAAGATCAAGGTTTTAAACTCTTCCATCTGTGACTGTGCACTCATAGGGTGCAACGTGCCCTGGGCCTGGGCAGGCAGTTTGTGACACTCGGTGCTACTGTAACACAGCAACCATTGCTGCTGCAGCTACTACCAATAAAACAGATCTGTTAATGTTGTGATTGTGATCATCTGCTTAGAAAGGTGCATTAAAGCTTCTGGTAGGTTCTTCTTGCACTGCGGTGCTGCAAACCAGCCATTTCCACATTGTAAAAGGAACTGGATGGCAGAAAGTGATAAACATTACTGATTTTGTGTTTCTTTTACTTCCTTATTGCTTCTGCAGTGACCCATTTAACTTCTGCCATTATTTCCCACTGACGGTGTGCTGTGTCAGCCTGCAGCTGGCTGCCTGTGGGACTGCATTCAGGTTTTTCTCACTGCATTCTCAGTCCTATATAATCCTTGCTGCTGTAAAAGTGCTGCTGCTTTTTCATGTATACATTTTGTGTGAGGGGAATCCAGTACTATTTTAATTACTCTCTGTGTGTTTATCCTTTAGCTATGAGAAAATCTCTGCTAGATTTTAAAGTCCAGAACTTCCCCGAAGGAAATATTTCCCAGCTTGCTAGATCTTAGTGATACAAGATCGTTGTGATATTAATTATAAAGCATGCTTTTCTTCATTTTCTTCTGTGGCATCTAGACAAATATTTCTGTGGCTCCCTGCACAAATCCCTTGTCCCTCCAAGCTGGAGAGCTGCCTCTCTCTCACTTCTGCTCAGGCTTACAATATCTTCTTCTCCTTTCTAGTGTTTCGGCCATAATTGCTGCTTTTTAAACCATTCAGCCTCTTTGCTCCCATGTTTACATACTGAATTGAAAAAAAAAAAAAAAAGTATTTGAGGTGGAATCACAAGCAGCAGTGGTTTCTGCCTTGTGGTGTGCATTAATACGTTACCGCACCTTCCCATGCCGCCCTGCCAGCAGCAGCCACAGAGGAGCGCTTGGTGCTGGCCGCATGGAGCTCTGCCATGTTGTAAGAGCTGATGGGAGGGCCAATTGTTTGTTTCAAGTGTTGACCACAAACTCACTTAGACAGGTTTTGTCTAGGAATCTAGTGATTCCTGTATTACAGTCTTCCTGGGACCAATTCTCTGCCCGCTTCCCTTAGAATAAATCTGCGCAATGGTGTTAATTTTGCAAATCTTTATTTTTGTTTCAGTTTGGCATGTTCGAAGGCAGATGACCCTGGTTTACATTTGTTCGTGTCAAAGGCACTGCATGCTACAGACAGAGCAGACCGAAACCAACAGAGTGCTTCACAGATAGTGATGGAGGGCGAAAATGCAAAAGAACAACTGCAGCATCTAAAGGGAAGTTTTCCAAGCACGGGAGAAGGGGCATACTGGAAAGAGAAGAGCCTTCGTGAGTAAAAGTTAATGATTCTAAAATGGATGTACTTTACTGAGGAAAGCAACTAAGACTTTAAGTAATGAATTTGCTGGTGAATTACTATCAGATATGTGAGAACTGCTGCATGGACATACTTGGCAGGGAGCTGACTACCTGATGAACCCTTTCCTCTCCACTTCCAAGTGAAACATGGTTTCCCCTTCCAGAAGGGCAAGAGCTGAGCTGAGCAGTGGCAGCAGTACAGGTACCCGGGGTGTGATGGGGCAGTGCCACGGCAAAGCTGGGCTCTGAGCATGAAGCATGCTGCCACAGTTCTTGGGCAATACAATCAAGGAGGGAGTATATTAATATTGGGATCATTTAACATTGAAATTAAGTATCTAATCAGATGGGCACATTTTTCACGCACTTTCCAGAATGGAAGGAAAGATGGGGTACTACGTCAAAAGGCTGTGGTTACATCACAGGGGCCCATAACAAATTTATGAACTTCTGTGTGTCATGATGAATTTATCTGCATCAGATGACTGCTCATTTTGTATGAGCATGTCATATGTTCAGTGCGTATGGTCAGTAAAGGATATGCAGGAGTTTGAAAGATAAGTGGATGGAAATGTTATTCTCCGAATCCAAACAAGTCTTTCTAGAAGAAAATTTGGAAGGGAAGTGTAAGCTGAAGACAAGTCTACTTGAATTCTGGCAGTCTGTTAGATCTTAATTGCCTATATAAAATGGGAGATAGAGGCACTTCTGCATCTCAGCAAGGTTTCTAAAGAGAACTGCATTAAAAGATGCATGGGCAGCTCAGCAGAGGAGGTGGTTTGTATACAGAAGGTGATCAGACAGCTCAACAGGATGCAATGGCAGAAAATATCTTGCTGAAGTGAGGCATGGGAAAGGGACAGCTATAATACCAACCCAACTAGTAGGGCTTCTCTGTGGCCTTCCTTGATAGATTTACCATGCCGTTCTGGTTTGTTCTCCCTTTTGTAGCTAGCTCTTCAGATGGTGCATCCTGTTGTGCGTGATTTAACACACACATTACAATAAAGCAACTCAAGGTGGATTGAAAGATTTATGTTGCTGATACTGCAACAAATATGTCAAGTTCCAAATGGTCTCTCAATGACTTCCTGTGTTATGCTGAGATAGTTGGTTGGAGGCACCTTGGTGAAAGACAAGGCCAGCCTGCAGTCATATCTAGGCATGAGTCTGATCTGCCTTTCATGCACTTTTATATTTATTGCAGAGACAATGTGTTTCACTCACAGCTTTGCTCCTCTGACAACTATTCATGCAATTTAAATAAGCTGCACTCCAATGTTTGGACATTGCCCTGCTTTCTACTTGTTTGTTTAGTGAAACTGCCGTGTAACTGCCCCAGCAGAGTCCAGAGTTATAAACAAACTTTGACTGCAAATGTGTGTTTAGTTCGGATTTCACCTTGACGCAGAGCCTTTGTTTTCTGGAGGAGCAGAGACACTCTCCAGAGCACATCAGCCCAGCGCTGAGCACACACCAAGAACAGCAAGCACAAACTCCCTTGCAGTAAAACATGGCTAGAGAAAGGCAGCAAACACAAACATGGCATGCAGGGTTTGTTTTTACTAGAGTGCATGATTAACTTCACTGTGTTAATTCATATAGGTATTAAACTTCTTCATACTTTCGTGATAAAGCTGCTGTGAACAGCCTAAAATCTCGTTTATGTCATTCTAAATCTGAAGTAACTGTCCTGATAATAGCATTTGGAGTAGATCTCCATCAAAGTCTCTAATAATTAATTTGTCCTAATGTGGGTTTTTGATTTTTCCATGTGCAGGTGCAAATCTGAATGTTTGTAATATCTGATTTTTTTTTTTTTAGTTTTATTTTGGGGCAGCAGTGTTTGCTGAGGCTATAAATATTTAAATCCATTAGTTATCCTAGAACATAACCCTGTTCTATTAAATATTTTAATCTGAATACACAGCATCTACCTTGAAAATGTAATATAAAGCTGTTCAAGACAGTCCAACAAAGGTAGGACAAAAACATAATTATGAGGTCCGTTCTGTGATCTATGTGACAGCTGTGACTGAATGACTAATAGCACCAGGAAACAGCCACCATCAATTCTGCAAAGTTAGCAGTGTCTTTCAAAAATAGGTTTTTCAGGAATGTGCAGGCTTCTCGTGTAGTGACTTGGGGAAGTTCTCAGTGGTACCACTACCTACTTGGAAAAATAGGCAGATCCTGAAAATGGTATGTTTGCACCACTGAATTCATTCAGAGACTTTTTTTCCTAAAGGGATTCCCTGCAGGGGAGCTATTATACATGTTCTAGCCTGAAACTTGAGCTGGCCAGAGAATGGAAATTGTGTTTCACAGACAATTTTGAGATTTTGAAATTTGTTTTCATTCCAATTCAGAACAAAACCTCAAAATGTTGAAATTCTCCACAAAGGAAAATTCCACAAAAATAAATAGTTTTGGCTTATTTGGATTATTACAACTTTTAAAAATGCATATATTATGTAAAATCAAAAATCTAAATGCTTTATTCCAAAAATTGTTGGCGTATCTTCCTCCAAACGCTCTGGGTAACAGTAATAATTCCTCAAAGCGTTGTGATTCTGACAGAAATACAATTTTGAAGGAAAGATGCTCCATTAATTTCCTGTCTGAAGCCCATTAGACTTCCTATTGCCGTGGTATCCAGACGTCTTGCACTACAAGTATGAAGCAAAAGCTCTGCAAATATTCTAGCTCCAGAACCATGATCTACAGTATGCCGCATGTGGGCTTCTCGTTACATGTTTGTGCTGTGGTAAGGACCAGAAAGTCCCCACTTATGAGAGAGAAGAGAGAAGAACTCAGTTTCTGTGGAGAGCTCTGAAGCCATGGGACAGTTGACATGAAGCTGCTCTTGATGCCACCAGGCCCCTGGCACTAGAAGTCTTCTCCCTGGCAGCAGAGCAAAGAAACCAGCTGCTCAGTGGCATCAGCACTGGCTCTTTCCATTGAATGGAAATGACCCACATGAGGAATTGAGCTCCTTGTCAGTCCCTACCGGGGCAAAGTCCATGGTGAAGAGATTCTAGGATTCTTTAACAAATACCAGTGTCAATAGCCTCTATCCCAGAGCTCAGAGGAAGCACTAGTGATGTGCTTTCAATGTCTGTGCTGAATTTTGGAACGTTTTTATTGTTCCAGTGTTATCTGAAGAGAACTGTGTTTCAGTTTTCATCCATGCCCAAGTAGAAGCTATTTCTTGCATTTTCATTCTATGCTGTTTTTCTTTGTGATTTCTTTTGGCTTTGATGAGTTAATTGGTAACTGCAGGCTTGGTGCTGTGAGGTGCTGGACATGCAAGCATGTGAAAAAAGTGCTTCTTTCTGGGGGTGATCTCAGGGAGTCTGTCTCTTACCCTGCTCAGGGAAACAAAGTTGTGAGCACATTCCTAGGGATAACAGATGTGATACTTGCTATCCCACCTTGATTACCTGTATCTTGCCTCATCTTGCTGTTTTTCAATTGGTCAGGGAGCCCCACAACCCATGTGCTGACCCAGATTTGGGTCAGGCATCCAGCCTGCCTTATGGAACCCATGCCAAGTAATTATTTATGGTTATTCCTTTAGAGCCTTATGTCTGGCAGGGTAAATTGTCAGTACACATCCAGAATCCTTGTCTATGTTAATAATGCAGATCAATAGGCCTTTTCCACCATGAGTGACAGGAAGATGTGTCTCCAGCTGAAGATTTCCCAAGGAAGAGTTTCAGATAATATGATAAATAATGGCCGGAGTATGATATGTCAGCATGGCAGCCAGGGATTGAGGAGCCATGAGGACCAAACCGCATTCAGTGCAGAGGCGGTGAAGGCAAATGCCCACCCGTACTGTCTCCTATCCCTCCTTAGGGGCACAGAATAAGGGAAAGGGACTAAAAGGCTTTGTGAATGCTCTTGCCTCTTTGCTTCTGAGAATCAAAACATACTTGGTGTGTGTCACAAGCAATGACAGTGGTAGGCGATGAGGTTATTGGATGGCAAACCTGGTAATGCAGGTCTAGTGAGATTTTTGCCCTGTGTGCTGCACTGAGGAGGGACAGTGTTTGGGTCCCTGTTGTAGGTACACAAAGCCAGAATGTTGTCTACAAGTGGCACATTTGGGCTCAGTATAATTCTAGAATATGTTTTTCTCTTTGGGATATTTCTGAACTGCAGTCAGCATGCTCCCCACTAGAAAGTGACATGTAGGAGCCACCCTCTGTTGTTGAAAAGTTGATATAATGTGTGTACAATATTATGGTCACCAAAATATGTCTAAACCTAATTGGTTGCATGTGGGATAGATTGCTCTAATATAAAGAACTGAATGCACTGAAGACCTGCCAGAGGTTGCACAAAAAAAATCAAAGAAAATCAGATGTAAGGCCAAATGTAGCTTTAGCAACTGCTGTTGTAGCACTTCAGTGGAAGGGCTCCCCCAGTGCAGAACTGTAGCTGGGATCTATCAGTGGAGCATGGAGATGGGCTTTGGCAGGGCCTGCACTCATAGCCATGTCTATCCTCTGGTGGCAACATGGTGGTCTGGGCAGCTGCATGGTTTCGTTTTCCGACAGAGCCAACAATTCAGTGCAAGAGCTCAAAATGTTTCAGTTCTTTGGGAACTAAAAATTTCTCTTGAGAAATTAATGTATTTCATGTCTTAAGCCATTGTCAGAAACTCTACAAAAGTATCCAGAAAAAGGCACCAACCTTCCTGGTAATGCTGCAGCCCTTCAGCTTCAACAAGGACTAACCACTGCAGAGTTTGTACCATCACTTTGTGCCCTATTCCACAGCTCCAGTTTCCTCCACAGCAGGAATTCACCGTATTACCAAAAGGAGCCATTGCAGCGCTTGTTCCAACCTAGCCCCCTGGTGATGAGCCCTCACAGCCTTGCACGGACTCTCACTTACTCCTACAGCCTGCTAAGCTCTAATTGCATGTCACGGTCCCACTGTCCTGCTCCATCAGGTACAGCCCTGTTTAGGGAGCAGACCCAGAGGCTTTCTCTTAGAATATTTCATTAATGTGAGACATATTTCTAGGGCAAATAAATGCCATGAACTTATTTTTCTATCAGTTAGTTGTGTCATCTGACCCTGTATCATTTCAAGCATGAAAAACAGCTCTGATGGTCAGTGTTGAGAAGCAGTGAGTGTTGCTGAAGATGGAGCAAGGACAGCTTCAGTGAAGAACTGCCATGGAGTGAGAGAAAAGCTTCATCCCAAGCTGAGGGCAGTGCCAAGAGAAACTGCCCAGCTGTGTTACCTGGCCAAGGATTGATACAGCACCAGGAAGCACTTCTGAGGCTCAACCTATTCCATGCAATAAGAAGATGGAACTCATTAAACAACACAGGATGTTGCCATTGGGCACACAGAAGGCAAAGGATCAACTTCCACACTTGGACTTGGCCTCCATTTAAATTCTTCCAGAGAAAGCTATGCTGGTCCATAGCTATTAAAGCTAAAGAAAGGCAGTACAGCTCTAAGCAGTGTAGTTATACTGGCAAGGAGCCATGTGTAAACAATCAAATCTCCTTCCTTCTGTTGTGCACCCACCAGCAGAGCAGTGATTGTCATTCAGGAGCACCCCCCAATTTGGTACCTTCAGGCTCACTGAAGTGTCCCCAGCTGGGGCAAGCAGAGAAGGACTGCACTGGGAAGCTGGAGCAACATAGGGTGCTTTGAGGAGCCTGCCTGTGTCCCTGCCTTGCCAGCAGGCACCATAAGGGCTGGCAGAAAGCAAGTGCAAGGAACAAAGGCAGAACTTTGCAAAACATCAGGTTTGATCTGCAACTGATTCCCAATAGCTTTCAATGGCACCTGTGTGAAGGGCTCTGGCCCTGGATGGTGTAGGGCTGGTCTTCCCTCATGGGATCCAGATGAATGAGCTTCTCTTATTACATGTACAAGGAACTCTTGAGATATGCCTAAACACAAGCCCTGTAATTATGGTGCATGTGTTAGCAAATTAGTCCAAACTGAGCCAAAGGCCTTACCAAGGTATTGGGTGACGCTGTGCTACATGCTTGCTGGCTGAAACTGCCCCATTGGAGAGGACATGAGGGCAGCTGTCTGTCCATGTAGCTTTTATCCCTGCCCATAGCCTAAGGGGATAACGTGCTGATGGACTGGGGGCCCTTGGCCACACCACTAGCTGAATTTGTGAGCATATTTAAAGCCTTTTATTTTCTCAAACAGCAGTGTGTTCATACACCTGTACAACAGCTTTGTCCCTTGGCACTCACTAGCCTGCAGCAACTCACTGAGAGCCGCTGGGCTTCTGGCAGACACAGGGCCTGGTGCTGGCACTCCAAAAATTCCTCTTCAGTTTGTTTTTGTTGTCTTTGCAGAGTGAGCCACCTAAAAGTCACCTTCTGAAGGGCTCTGTGTTAAAACCCACCAAACACTGCATGGCTGAGCGGTGACTCAGAGCGGTGCTTCACCCCCATGAGGACAGCGGAGCTTTGACCCATGCCTGGCTCTGGCTGCATGTTGGGCACACGCTGGTGCCTCCAAAGTACTGAGAGTCCATGACAAACAGAAGCTGTGAATTAGTCAGACCTTTTTTTAATTAGCATTTCATTAATTAGTACTAATTTAGCAAACGAGTGCCCTGATTAGCTTGGTTAGAGCAGGAACAGAGGGGAAGATATGGGATATCAAAGCTCTGACCAGAGCAAAGCCTCAGCCCTGCAGGGACACACAGGGCTCCAGCAGGCACAGCTCCCCTTAACCACATCACCTCCCTGTGCCTACCATCTTTCACCCAGTCAATGTCCCCACTTTCATCACAAACCCTTATTGCAACCGAGCGGTGCCTCACTGACGCTGTCTCTGCTGCGAAGTCCAGTTGAACAAAGACATTTCCAGGGGCAGCAGTGGCGCTAAGGAAGCAGCAATCGTATCTATTGTCCAATTGCTGCCTTTTTTTGAAGCAGGGATGACTCCTTGACATTAGGCATATGGAGTCTGCCCGTTAATAGTAGTTTAAAGTGGTCAAGAGGTTACGGCAGTAAGGAATGTTAGTAAAAATGTCTCTGTGGAGTTTAAACAACCAGTATTTTAGGCAGGGCTTGGTGGGTTACTGTCCCTGCACAAACAACTAGAATGTGAGAGTCTGGGCTGGGAAATACTTAAACTGTTTGGAAAAACTTGTTTTGTGCAGCTTGAGAGTGTCCCTGGAGGCTGTGGCCCGATGCCATGACTCCTGGTAAAGGCTGGGCTGCTGTAACAATGAAGCTTTTATGGGGAAGCTGGAGTACAATCAGAAACTTTTTAGTCCCAGGGGATTATGGGGAGGGGAGTTCCTGGGTTCAAGATGTCTGGCACATTATGCACATTTCCACCAGGATTTGGGGGTGTTCTATGGCATGCAAGGTATGCAAATTGCTAAATGTGTTTTCAATTTTGCTGTGTTGTGCTGTCTTTGTTGGGTGAGCGTTTTTTCACCATGTAGCCTGAAGACAGGATGGGTTCATAGCACGAGTGGAAAAGCGTTGTTGTCTCACAAGCAGTACTGACCTATCAAGAGCTCATTATATTTTCATCCTCCAGCAGGCTCCTAGCTGGGCGGCTCCAGATTATTCACTGGGTAATCTTCCTCCAGTAAGAAGTGTCCTGAACTGAGAGGCATCTTTGATCAACCACTCCTTACCAAAGTGATCAAAACTGTGCGTAGAAACTGTCTTGTTCCTCATTGCTATTACTTAACCTCGATCATTTGCATGCTCTGTATGGCAGATGTCAGCAAGAGGTCTAGCAACTTGCCAGACTCCACTCAGTCAGCATTACAGTGTCACTTCAGACCTTCTTCGAAGGCATCACAACACCGCTAATTAATTTGAGGGCTTTGTTACAGAAGGGAAGGCATTTCTTTATGGAGAGGCTTCTCTTACCAGTGGTGTTTGCAGGAAGGCGCAGGGCAGGATGGTCCTAGCGAAGAAGATAAGGGACTGTTCCTGAGGGCAGTTAGCACTGCCACCATGCATCCATGCAGCTATCTGGGAGGTCAAACCCTGATCCCGTGCCTGCTGAAATCAATGACAGGATTTCTGCAGACCGTTGAAGGGACCATCGAGAGGCTGAGGAACAGCTAACAGCCCAGCCTGACACGAACAATTTGTACTGCAGTATCCACATGTGCCACACACTGGGCTGGACAGATCCTGAGCTCTGTGTGGGTGAGGGGAAAGGGCCTCACACGATCAGGGCCTGGTGGTTGAGAGCCTGGTGGTCAATCTGTTTTTCTTAGATGACAAAAACATAGTTACCAAGCTGAGACTGCCCAGAGGTGCTCAGGCTTGGTGGGTTTTATTGCTGGAGCCTCAAGGAAGCAGCCCAGTGATGAGGGGTCTCCCTGCTTTGTCCCCCATTTTGTGCATCCTCTCCCTTTGCTTGCTGAGGTTTCACCTCAGGCCTGCCTCCAGTTTGGAAACACTGAATAGCTCTTAATGACAGCAGCACAAACAAAACCCTATAAAGACAGGATTTGTGATTTATGTGGGGTTAATTACCACAACAAGTATGTTTATTCAATTCTCTAATAAATCCTAAGGACAGAAACAAGTACTAGCTTGACCAGATTCATCTTGTGCATACATTTCTTCTGTCACCATTTTTGCAAATCTATACGAGCAGGATAGATAAAGAGACGAAATATCTCCCATCATGTAGGTACTAGCCTGTAGCCCATGTATGCTCTTCAGCCTGCCAATGGCATCAGCATTTACTTCAGATCTTCTTGAGGAAAATAGGCTATTTTGTGACTTCTGCAGTTTTTTTTTTTTTTTTAAAGGAAACAAGTGGATCAGAAATGAACATTAACTGCAGCAGTGCGATCTATTGCTCTGACACCTACTTGCCACAGGAGGAAGGTAAGGTCTCCATTTGTCTCTGCTAAAGGAATGTGATATTTCTAACATGAGGTTAGAAGGCTGCAGTGACAGGAGCTGGGGCATGCCCAGGTCCTGCGGTGAGAAGCTGTGCTTCAGCGAGGGCACTCCATAGCCCATCACTCCTCACTAACAAAATGACTTGGTTCCATCAATCTGATTTACAGGAGAGGGAACTGATGTGGAGAAATGAGCAGCGCCATTGGGAGCGTGTGTTTTTAAGTGATAGATCACCGGGTGACTTCATGTAGACCAATGTTACTCAATACTGTCCCATTTGATTGTGCTCTGAGATACGTAGGTTGCAAGGTTTTCTTGAACTGCTGATTCTGCTTTAGCCATCTTCCATGTTGACAGTGTCCGTGTCTGTGTTGGGCTCACTGCAGTCCCTGATTTGCTAGAGAAGTAGTTGCCATGGCTCAGCGCTGTGCCAGACGGGGCCCCCGCCGCTCTGAGGAATTTGTGTCAGATAGAACATTTCGTACGATGCAGAAGGTTCTGTCACCTTGATTCGAAGGAAGTTGTTTGTGTTAATGCTTAAAGGTAACGTGAGACAAGGCGAGCTCTTTACTTTGGAACACGCGCTGAGCCATTGATGTACGCAGTACAGTAAATATAACAAAGAGCGCACTGTGGTATTTACACCCACCGCAAACACGTTTGCAAAATAGGATTATTTACAATCCAATGAAATAGTACTGCTTTTAAGGCAGAAACCCTGTGTGTTCAGTGAAGTGTCCTCCTCAGCTTTTCTTGCCGTTTATCGACCCAACACATTCCTCCCCATTTTTTTTTAATGCCTTCCATTAATAGTTAAGAAAAACCTAGGGAAAACAAACACTCTTTTCCTGATTGTTTATTCACCAGTCTCTTAGGAACCATAATTACGTCTCCCAGGAATTGTGTGTTTTATCATACTGTATATCTTAAAGAGCCACTTTAGGTAAAATAACAAGGAGTGCCTTATGAAGGAAAATTGGATTCGTTTTAAGACTTTTTTAACCCTCCAAAGAATGGCTCTTTGTTTACTTCTTTAGTGCATGTGGCAACTTGCCCAAGTAAATACTATGCTGCATAAATACCAGAGATTGGTATTTATGATATTACATAAACATACTCTGAATAATGACTCATTGTTGCGATGAAGATGAACGCAAGCAATATACATCGCAGTCAGTGCGTTATTTCTTGTCACTTTATTAAGTGACACTGAGCATTGTAGGACAAAATGACAGTGATTGGAGAGGAGAAGTCTGATTGCATTATTTACCAGATCTGAGTTTACAAAACAAAAGAGAAAACAGCCAAAACAGGAAGGTTATGAGGATAACATAGCTGATTAATTATCAATATGCAGGATAAGTAGTTAGGTGCATGCTGGGGTTGATTGGAAAAAGATATATTGCTCTTTGAATTGAAAACTCATGCAGTGCGTTTATTCCACTGTCCCAACAGGCAGCTGAGCCCTCAGGTTCATCATCCTACCTGTGGTGATGCTCATGTCCACTTGTGACAATAGTTATTTCCCTTATGGAGCTGCTCTTTTGGTGGCTTTGCTACTCAGAGCCTCAGTCTGTCCAGTTAGAGTTTTGTTACACCTTTACTGCACTCCAGAAAAATCATGTCAGGGTTTGTGTGAAGGGAAAATGTGGCACACTTTGCGGTGCTGCCAAGTGATGGAACTCAGATCTGAGAAATCAAAATCCCGAAGGGAAGGTGCATATGCCAAAACCTCTATTTAAAGCCAGCAGGGTGTTACCAACTTATTTATTTTTAAAGCCCATGGTTATAGCCTATATGCTGCTGTCCAAACAGCGAAAACAACGGACACTCAAATTCTCAAAGGATCACTGAACCATCCCTTTAAAAATGATGATGAAAATTATCACCCATAGTAATGGACTAGCCTGAAAAATGTGATTTTTTGGAAATTTTACTCTTTCCCTGAAGCAGCCCTTCAGAAACAGCAGAGAAATCTTCAGAGTGGGAGGGTAATCCTCATAATACGTGGAGGAGTGGGATGCTCAGCTGTGGGAGCACTCTCCTCCATGACTGCAGGCCTGCACGCTGTGGTTGAGGTGAGGCTTTTGGTGTTTGATGGGGTTTATCACCAGCAGAAGAAATTTGTTCCGAGGTGTGAATAAAGGAGTACCTGTATTTTCCTAAGTGAACATCTTTCACGCTTGCGTGCTCAAGAAGATAGCAGTGGATGGGGCCAACCTCTGCAAAGCACCTGGGCTTATGGAAACCAGTGCTTTACTGCATGGTCAGCAGCTGTTTATTGTGGTTATTAAACTGTGCCTTTTTCCTTTGATTTTAACAATTTCCTTCCTGGTTTTACTTCTTTAGTCAAAACTCACTCTGTGTAAGGAGAACTCTGTTTTGATGTACTCGGGTGCCATGTGCTGTTCCATCCCATGTGCAAGGTTGAACTGAACAAATGTTGACTTTTCTCCCTTGTGCTTCACATACTTTGTACAGGTTAGGAGGGAACACAGGGGACGGGAGAACAGAAGTCTGCTGGTCTGCAAAGACCAACGATGTCACCTGGTCCAGAATAAAGCAAGCTCAGCTAGCTCTACCAGCAAGCTTAGGAATGACAGTGATGATCTGTGTGCCATCCTGGATAACACAAAATTTGTGCCTAAAACCCTAATAGACAACACCTCAAAAGACTGCATGTACAAGTAGAAAGGAGTGAGATACCTCCCACGTATGTCCTTATTTTCCCAGAAGAAAACAGAGTTGTAATGTATATTAGCAGAGTTGAGAGGACAGGAACTGTGGTCAAACATCAAATTCAGCCACAATTCTATTTCTTCTTCATACTATTATTAAATCACACTGCCCAAAGCCTCCACATCTGTTGTGCTTGGTGCTCTTCAAACACAGGATATCATGCTTAGGCATCACTCCTTTATTTGGATTTGAAGCCATGCCTCACCGCTGTTTGTGTCAAAACAGTTACCTGTGCCAGGCGGCCTTAATCTGTATTCTTTCCTCACATTGTCTGGGGTCTGCTGCTCTGTCTTTCTGGGAGCCTGCGATATAAGATGACAAATTCTGGACAGCACTGAGGCCAGATAACATGCAAGCCCCATCCCAGCCCCACAGAAGTCAGTGGGAAAGCTAGATGGACAGCTGTGGTTTTGACTCAGGCCCAGAGATACTGGAAAATAACAAAGGGGACAGAAGGAAAGAGCTTGGTCAGCTTTCAGGGTTATTCCTCATTTCTTTTAAAAAGAATAAATACATGTTTTTTGTTATGACTTTCTCAGAATAAGCTTGGTGCTGTCAGCTAGCCATGTCTCAGCAATGTGCTTGCATGATGAAGGCAAAGCAATTCTGAGCTTACAGGCTTAACATCCTTTCTTGGTACAGTTCATTGCAAAGAAACCTGAGTAATGCATCTTCCCTCTGAAATGCTTGTCTGCTTTGCATAGAGAGCATTCACACACTTTGCATAAGCCTGAGGATCACACTGACAAAGAATGATAGCACTGCTTAAGTAGTTAATTTGGTTATTTATTCATTCAAGTGTATGTGAATCAAGACATTTTTTCTGTGATCAGAAGTGACTGCCAAACCTCTGATTAGTTTATAGCTTTTACTGTGTCGTTTCATTCTTTTGTTACATAGGATGGATGCAGACTTAATTCCACTGGCAAACACTTTGAAAAGGGCAGCCTCTGTAACACCTCCCAAAGAAGAAAAGACAGAGACAGACTGCATGTCATTCCTTCATTCCTGCCTGCCCATATCAGCACTCACCGTGTCTAGAGAAATGCACAAGAATCACACAGTTCTAGGCAAAATGCATTTATGTGAGCACTTGTTCTTCTGTGCAGAACAAAGTACATCTGCCCTGCAGCTATCCTGAGGGGTAAGAATGGCTCAGAGTCAGGATTATATATTCCACTGTTAATATTTGTCAAATGTTGTAAGATTCTCAAGTTAAAGTGATGTATGGACCACACCCACAAATGCATTACGTTGAGACGCACATCTATAGATCTATGCAGACAGAAAAAAAATGCAGATTGACCTCACTGAACTTTGTACAGTTCTGGACTGATGTTAAACTTTGTTAAACTTCAAAATCTTGTTTTAATTCTTCAGGTCAGTGGCCCAGCAGCGAGGCACGCTGTGCCAGCACCAGAGAGTCACCAGAGGAGCTGTGAACTGCCCCAGAAAGAAAGCGGTGGTGCAAGGTACTGTTGGTAAGGAGATGGCACTCAGGCTGGGAAGCATGCATGTTTGAAACTTGGCCCAAATATGCTCCTTTACCTGAACACATGGGAACTACATCCTTCTCGTCCTCTGTTTCAGGAGTTGAAAAGCAGGAGTGTCCCCTGTCCTGCCATCCTCTGCCTGGGGGCAAAGGAGGGCTGAGGAGACACTGGTCAGCATTCAGGTTTTGTACATGGCTTCATGCAGTACAAACACGTCCATGTTCATTTCTACCCTGTTCGAGCTGGTGTCTCCATCCCACAGTGCGGGGCCCTCCTTGATCCCCACAGGCTGCTGGGTTCGGTTACATCTCTGCAGTCTCTTTTCTCTTTGTCACATCCTTTACTTTCAGCCAAGTATCTACCTGCATGTAGGGTCAAAGGGTCTTAGAATACGGGTGAAAGCAAAATGAACAAGATAAGTTCCATGAGGAAGGACAGGCTGGTAACCATGTTGTCTGTTTGTAAATAGACAGCTTTTCTTGGCATTGCTTCTAACTGCTGGGTTATGGTAGGGTTGTGCTCTTGAATTTCTACATAGAAATAAGGTAAAAAATACTACTTTTTCACCTGATGCTGTGCACCTGATGCAGATGTCTGTGAAGTTACCTCTGTGTTTTAGCACAAGACCAGATTAAGGTATGTGGTTTTATACCTTTATACTCCATAGAAGCTTCTGTTGCTCTGCACCACTCAGGACTTGGCCAGTCCCTATGCTGCAGCTCACCTGTCCAACTTCAATCCTTGGTTAGCAACTTCATAGAGAGGATCTGAAGAAAAGCTCAGTGGAAAAGGTGCTCATAATCTCCATAAGAGATTCTGTCACAGTTGGATAATAAAATACAAAACTGGCCAGGATTCCCCCATTGTGATGTACAGGTGTTAGTGGTGAAAGTACCAGCTCCTCCAAGCTTTCAGCTGCACTCAGTAGTTAGGTGCTGCGTCATACAGTGCCGCATTGTATCAGTGGATCTAGAGATAACATATTCAGTGTTTGTGTGTATCCCACAGAGCGTTTCTGTAAGGTAAGAGTTTGTCTTAGGAAAAAACAAAAGATGCCAGTGGCCTTGTCAGATATCTCTGAGTGAATCACCACCACTTATGCTCACTGGAGGTGACTGATCATTTTCTTCTCTGCAAATGCTTTAAATTCAGCCTGTGGTCTGAAGAAAGGAGAATGTTTTTTCATTCATTTGCATTAATGTGCTAATGCAGGTTTTGCAATCGGATTTTATCTGTCAAGATGATTAATTGTATTGCTGCATGAGAGCAAGGGGAACTCAGGTCCATCTCCTGTCACTGTGTTTGAATCTCCACATAGTAAAAACTTTTTTAGAATTTTTTAATCTTGGCTTTTGTCAAGCATGCAGTTTTGTCTTGAAACTAGATCTGTTGATTGAATTCCATTTATCAGCCACTTTATTTTTATAAGAAAACTGAGATCAGCTTCACAGATTATAAGAGCCAGAGTCGTGCAAGGGACTGGAAGTGCGATAGCCGTTCTCCTACAGCCACAAGCATCCAGCTGCTATTATTTATGCACCTTCGACAGTGGGACATGCTCAGACTTGAAGGACTGGTGCTGACCTTCCCTTGCTAATCATTTATACACTCCTTGTTTTGAGCGCTCCACCTTAAGGTTTCTCATGACTCACTTTCTCTCTGGAGTGAACAAATAAATCCTGAAGGACTCTGCATGCTTCCAAGTGTGTAACCTGTCCCCTTCTACTGGTCCTGTTTTCAGCAACAAAAGCTCTTGAAGTAGCAGTGCTATTTATTAAGGTGTGATCTCGGAGCCGTAGGACTTTGAGAGCTGAGAGAATGGTGGCTTCAGCTTGGCTTAGGCTTATCCTAAAATATCAATCCATGGCTTTTGTGCGTGCCATGAGTGAGGAATAAAACTCCTCTGCAGTCTCTGGAGGTAGGAAAATTGGGCAGAGAATCATAGAATAGCTGGAGTTGGAAGCATGTACAGTTCTCTCTCCAAAAAGGGGAGCAGCAATTCATGTCGTCTTCAGGAACTTCTGTAAGGCTTTAGACACGGCCCCATAATGTCCTTGTCTCTGTATTGGAGACAGGGGTTTGAATGGACTGTTTCTTGGAAAAGGAATTGACTGGATGGCCACATCCGGGGAGCTGTGGTCAGTGGCTCAGTGTCCAGGAGATCTGTGATGAATTATGTGCCTCAGGAGACACAGCTGTTAGAGCAGGTCCAAAGGGGGGACACAGAAATGAGAAGAGGGCTGGAGCCTTTCACTTTCAGATATCCTTTAATTGAAGGAAATGGCAAATTGAGGCCTATTTCTGGGTTGTTCAGAACAAAAGACTTGATACTGGACATTCAAATGCTGATGGTGCTGCTGATAATCCTTGTTGTTCTCTCTATATTGATGGGTCCATCTGGGAGGCAGGTTTGACATTACCCCCTTTACTTTGCACTGCTTCTGTAAGTGATAACTGTACTTAAGCAGCAATTGTAGTTGCATTTAAGTTGCAAATAGTATGACTGTATTATGGAATATAGGAATGATGAAAAAACACCGAGATCGTCACTAATTAGATGTGCAGTTCATGAGCAGAGTGTTGAGCTTTGAGGAGCAGGCAGGGCTGAGAGAGCAATAAGAGGGTACAAGAAAATACCACTTTCTCTTTGTCCCTCCCTTGTGTACCTCTTCCCTAAGAGGAGCTGCAGGGCAGTGGAGTGGGTGAGAAGGACATCCCAGCTGGAAGATCTGCTGAGAGCTTTGAGGAGCTTGTCTGTGGGGTCAGGCTTGGCTTGGCCATGGGGTCGGAGGTGGAGGGGAGGGAGGAACATGCTTTGGCTTATGTTCCAGATTGTGGGGCTGGATTAGGTGCACGCATTTGGGATGGGCTAATGAGAATGAACTCATGTCAGACTGTCATTGTGAAGGAGAGAGGCTTGATCTGCTGTGCCATGAGTGCTGCTCCCCTCATGGTACATGGGCACATCTGACAGGACAGAGCTTACCGCAGCATTCACAGGGGAGCGATGTTAGGCACTATGGGTTGGTCCAGCATGAGTAACTCAAACTGCAGGGGTGTGATGCAGAGAAGGATGTGGTTCTTTTAATTCCTTCCCCTTGTCCCATTGTTTCCTTCCCAGGCGCACGCAAAATCTTCCTCTGCCTCTCCCTCCCAGCCCAGCTTTTCTCTTCTCTTTGGTTGTCCTTTTGTCCTTTCCCTCCTGTAGAGCCAAGCTCAACAGCGTATACCCACACCCAACAGAAAGGAACTTCTTTTGGCAATTTCTCCGTATCTGGGACCCATATGTCAAGCAAAACAATTGTAAATGGGCTTAGTTGGCATTCCTTTGGCACGGGATAGCAGAAAGCACGAGCAGGAGTTGGGTTCTTCAGAAAAGCTTCGATTTCACAGCTGTGCCCATGAGCGGTGCTGGGGGATTGTACGACCTCAGAGAGCCTGGTCCCACTGCAGTGGGAGCCCAGGTCCTGACTCCTTCACTGCAGACAGGAGGTTGCGAAGGTCGGGCTGTGAGCAAACAGGTGCCTCCTGTGCCCGGGACGTGGAGGACATGACCTGCCCTGCCATTAGCTGTTAAGTCATGCTCCCCCTGGCTTCAGAGGATGCGTTACGTCTGTGTGAAGCACCACACAAGGTCAGTGTTAGATTGCCTCACATCACCAAAACACAAATTCATGTATTTGTCCTAAAGCGAGGCTGGTGCAACAGGACAAAATGGAATAATGTAACAGCTGGGAGCCAGGGTGTGCTGCAAGGTCAGAGGAGAAATACCCCGGCAGCCCTATGGGAAAGCAATGGTGAACTCTACTGCCAGATTAATCAGGCTTTTTTTTTTTTTGCCACAGTCACAATGTCAAAGCTTTTCTCTGCACGCTGAAGATGCCATGTCTGGCGCTGGGAGCTGAAGTGCGGTGAAGCTACATCTTTTAATGGAAGTTCCCAGGCTGTGTGCCAGGACACTGCAAACAGACACATTTATGGTCTTTCAGGTACAAACATGAGTGATTTGTGATCAAGAGAAGGATGTGGTTCTTTCCACTCCTTCGCTCCATCCCCTTCTAAGCCATCCAAAGCACACATGGCTCTGTGATGCAACCTTCCCTGGGCTGGTAAACAATATTGCTATTGTAAATTACTTCAGTATCTTCGTGAAAAATTAGTACAATCCCCACAAGTACAGACTATTAAAATACTCTGTAAATTACTTGTCTGGCTTCACTGGAGTAACTCAACAAGTCCAGCAGCTGTAGGGCTTATCTCACATCTCTGCTGCTGAACCTGTGCTCTTTTGTCACTGACTCCAATGTGTAACTTTGTTAACATTGAACAGCTTGTGAATTGGGAAAAATTCCTCTAGGAATTTGAAATTTCTATTTCCTTAGCGATCCCTAATAGACAGTACTCACACTGAGAAGGGACCTGATGGTCAGTGCATATAGCGTGCTGAAAAAGCCCGTCTCTGCAGGCAGCTGTAGGCAGCCCTGAACTTGCTTTGCCCACACTGTGCAATGTTTAGGCCACTGCTGGCCCCACGGCTGCACTCTGCCATCTGCAGAGTGATGTTTTTCAGAAACCTCCTTGGGTTTGACAGAGGAACATGGCTGCTCTGTGGTCTTGTGGTGCACGACAGTACGACTGTGTTCGGATGTACAAAGCCAGCTGCCATCTGTGTTGCAATGTTAAGAAAAGTTGAAGGCGTACTATGTCCAGCAACAGCCCCAAGGTGTGCAGGAGCAGGTGTGCTGGATGTGGTGTCTGTGACGAAGCAGCAGCTATGGCCTCACACTGCTGCTTTCTGTCAACCTGCTCAGAAAGAAGGATTTGTGGCGTTGTTGTTCTCGTGTATCATGGCATTATTTCTCTGAGACCATAAGCAGCGGGACTGCTTGCCATCTCAGGCTGGGTATTGCCTGATGTTTTCCTCCTAGCAATAATATAAAGCCTTTGTGCATCAGTGAGAGAGGGTGAGAGATGCAGGAACTGCTGCCTATGCAGTGTTATTTACGGAGACCAGTGCTGGACTATTTCTCCTCCTCCTTCACCTCCTCCACTCAAGGGCATTCAGATGCTTTGTAGACAAAATGTGTGGGGAGCAGTAATATTTGTACTAGGCCAACTGATAAACAAACATATTTTGGGAGCCGTTCCCAGGGCCATGCAGCAGTTCTGTGAGATGGAGGAAGTCCTGGTGCAGGACTCCTGGGCTTTACCAAAAGTCCAGAAACCACTGTTTCTCCTCTCGTGGCCAGTCCTGTCTCAGCAATATTTTGATTGCTCTCCTATAAAAACTTTTTTTTTCCCTCTGGGCTGTTAATGTTACCACACAGATATTTTCTATCAACCTACTCCAGAAAATTTAAGTTATTCTGAAAAGGGAATTAAGTAAGGAAGATTTACTGCAGTTTAAAAAAGCCAGCGCTTGCAAGACATGTCCCCCAAGGAATGCTCTGTGATCCAGAGGATCGTTTCATACCATTGCACTGGCAGTACTTCATTGGTCAAAGCCTTTCCGTGTTTCTTCCTGGGATATTAACATGAATTTATTTATCAGTTAAAACATCCAGCAAGATGGTTTCCACAAGTGGTTTGATCAGAGTAGCATTGAGTTAGTTTCCATTTTTAGTGGCATTTTTTGCAGCACTGATTATCAAGTAGTTACTGGTTTCATCCCCTTCTCAATAACCGGGGCGAAATTTGGAAGCTTTCAACACCAATACTTGCAGAACAAGAGCAGGATGGCCCGTTCCCCATGTAGGATTTGTTCTACATTTGCTGCCTTGCTGGGTGTTCTCACCTGGCTGTCTGTGCTGCTGTCTCCCTGACTTTGTATTGTAACTTAAAGGGGATTAGAGATGGCTGCAAGGTGCCTCCACCTTTACCATCTAAAGCTGTGTTAACAGAGGTAAACAGTACTTTGATTTCTGATTCTCTCAACAGAAGGGCTACTTGCCTTTATGATGGCTGGCACTTAATCACAAACCAAGGCACTTCCAGTCTGGTATTCATCTCTGGGCTCTGCAGAAAGAGCCATGGCTGTGCTGGGCAGGGGCTGCTTGGTGGTGCCAAGCTGAAGGAGAGCCCCGTCACCATCACCTGTGATCAGCTGTGAACACAGGTGGGACCAGGCCTGCTCCATGGGCCAACAGAGAGGAGTGAGCTTTGTGCAGGCACACACACATCAGATGCCCTTCCTGGCAGGGGTGGGTCCCTGTAACCTCAGCGGGTGTCACAGGGCATGATGAAGCTTTAGTGGCATTTTAGAAATATGGGATTCAAGTTACCTTTCTCCCAAGCTTACTGCCTGCCACAGATGGCCCCAACAGGCAGTCTCCTCCAGCACTGCCACAGATGCACAGAGCACTGACCTCGCTCACACATGGCACTGTCACAGCACCCAGAGCTCTCCCATGCAATGAGCAGTCCTCCTGTGCCCACGCTCGCACTGAAGTCACAAAGCAAGGTGAGCCCGCTGCCATGCCAAGGGACATTTTTGCGTCTCAGCAACCTGCTGTGGCAGCAGCTGCGCTAGCTGCAAAGGACACTTTTCCCTGTTATAGGTTTCTTTCCCTTCCTAGATGTGCCACACAGGCATATCCGTGTCCTCTGTCCCCTTGGTGATGGACCTGTGCAGGATGCTCTGAGCCAACCCCAAGTTTTCAGCCGCTGCCAAAGCCCTGGCAGCATCCCACGGAAGCAGCCATCACCTCACTGCCTGCCGTGGCCGCTGAGCGATGCCTGGCAGAGGTGACTCAGAAGCGGGGAGCCCTGCTGAGGCCCTGGCACATCCCTGCACTGAAACACTGCCTACAGCCTCCTGCCTCTGCCCAGCTCGCCCTTCCTGCCACCTTTCCCCCGGGGTCCTAACTCCCAACTTTGTTGCTCTATAAACATAATAACAATAATTATTCTCTCATTGGACACATAGCCATCTTCTTTGTTTGCAGGCTTAGATAAATATCATTCAAATCATGGAGTCTGATTCATGAGTCAGGATGATGGCAGCCCTCCAAAACCTCCTTGCCCATGGAGAGTGTGTTTGTGTGAGAGAGATAGAGAGTTTCACTGTACGAAGAGTAAGAAACTGGAAGCCAAGTGAATTAAATACAAAGCAGATAATTACGTGTAATTCATTTACTGACTAATGATTGCACCTGGTACAGAGGTCTATGAATTCATTTCACTCTGCATTTGTTCTCAAAAACAATCTCTCTGCACAAGATAAAAACTAGGCCTGTGTTTACATTGGTGTTATTGTAAGATTCTGTCTCTCTGGTTCATTCCCCAGTTTTTCTCACGATGTTTCACTTTTCCTGAGTTCACCTGGTGTCTCCTTGGCAATGACAACTGCGCAGGTAGGGGCTGGGTGCCATTTTGCCTACAGCAGAATGCAGCCTTTGCTTCTCTCCTGGAGGCTGTGTGGTGTGATTACACGCAGGGCTTATCTCTCATCTGCTGCAGCCAAATTTTGCCACCAAGGCTGTGCCTGCAATGGGGAGCAGCAGGTCATGGCCTCCCTCCCCCCTCTGCTGAGATGGCCAGCAACTTGCTGCTCTTTACGTGGTGTCACCCAGCTGCCCCTGCAGCCTGGCACCATCAGCTCCCTCCAGCTGAACAGCAGCAGGCGCTGTCAGCCTTCACCTGCTGTCACCGGGGTTGAAGACCCCAAAGGCACCTTTGGCAGGGTGAAAAAGCTCATGCCTAACCCATGGTGCCCAGCAGTGCCGATGTCACACTGAGGACTGCAGTCTGTGTGACATTGCTTGCACTGTGAGTTTGGGAGCAGAGCTCTGAGCCAGGCTGGGCCCAAGGCTTTGCTGGGTGTGGGCAGCAGCAGGGACACTCCTGAGGTGATGCTCTTACCATGTGGTGGAAACAGAAGACCTTTTCCAGCTGTCTCCCGCGGGCAGTCATAAGGCATCCAGCAAAGCCCCTTCTCCCAGTCCATCCATGTGTCAAAGGCGCCTACCTTACTCATCCCTCACCCTGCAAATAAATCTACACACTCAGTTCATTGCTCAGGTCCTCTGTGATGGCTGATGCTCAAAGCAAGAACTGCTGCTTCCTGCTGAGTGTGCCAGCACCATCACACAGCTGGGCTCAGTCCAGTAATCGATCCATTAACGGGGTGCAGGAGAGGTAAGTGCACAGCATTCATGCAAGTGGGAGAGGGCTACATCTGCAGGCACTGGCTGAGAGCAGATTTCTGTGGGATGTCCTTTAAGAACAACTCTGGGAAAGGAACCAACTGGAATGACATAAGGAAGAGGGAAGTTACTTGGCAGTTTGAATAGAGGCTGGTTAGTAAATCGTGACATGCTCACACTGAAAGAACATGCTGAGTTCACCTACATATGCTTTCCAGTATTATTTCCACTGAGTCTTTACTGAAGCGTAATAGTGAAGCTGAGCTGGTGGCTGCCAACGAAACAGCTGTAGCAGCAGATCTAACCACCAATGCTGCACAAACACAGTGGGAGGTGTCTCCCTGCAGCCACCGCCAGCGCTGCGCCGTGCCAGGAGAGCATCACTGCCGCCCGGCTCCTCCGCTCCCAGCACAGCACTGCCCTACACCCTGCAGCCCTCCTGGGGAACTGGCGAAAAGCAGTGGAGATGCTGCTCTCTCCATCCGTGGCAACCACAGGTAATGAAAGCATCAGCAATTAAAAAAAAAGAGTAACCCTATGCTCCAGCATTGGAGTGATTTGTCGTTAGAAAAGCCAAAACCAGCTCACCTTGTTCACGAGTGCTCCCACTGACTAAAGCAGCAGTCAGCGTGTGCTTTGGTTTTCAACCCATGCAATCCTTTTCCGATGAAGACCTGACAAGCCAGGACAGATTGCAGTCCGTGAGATACTCGTGGAGTGATCATACTTTACCTGTAGGTGGATCCTCTTTTTAGATAGCGTGAAGCAGAGCCAGTGAGCTGATTCACTGCTGTACTCCAATTTTCACCAGAATAACACCACTGAGTCATCATCAAATAACAAATGATAAAATGAGATCGTTGTGTTTAAGTCTGCAGCATGTGTATGGAAATGACTAGTTTTCTTGCAGAACAATTACACTGCACGGACACTTTCTGTGTGCTGTTTCCCAAACGTATCACAAAGGTGACAATATGACATTTATGCAGCAGTTCTACATATCAGAAAAACCCCACCAATTAACATCAAAAGTAACAGCTGGTGGAAAAATGTCACCATACCTAATGTGTTTTCTTTATTATCATTCAAAAGAAAAAGGAGGATGAGGTGAACTTCAGCTTCTGAAAAGACTCCATTTTGTGGTTTGTGTATTTCTGCACATCAGCTAAAGCTCAGCAACTGCTAAGTTAAAAACATAGTCCTGGTTTCTCTTCTATTTATGGAAATACTTGCTGAACAATTGAAAAGAACTGTGTAACTGTGATTTTTTTGCAAGTAATGCTCTTGAAAAGCAACTAAAGACAACAGGCAAGCTTGCAATTAGTAATTCTAATTATAAAGTGTATACAGAAAACAATGTAGCATCATAAGTAAAGGCCAAGTTCAAATGATGCAATAGGAGTAGCAGAACACCACGTAACAATGGGCAAAGCATCCAGCAAGAGGAATACTTCTAAATGAGCTATAGTTTTGCCGTCAAAGCAACAACAACAACAAAAAAAGAGAAAATAATAGCACGGCACTATATTCTATGTAACTTCTATGGTAATTCATTCTCAGTGCCACCTGATACTCGTGCTTCTGTTGTAGCCCACAGTCATCCCTGGAAGACACAGCCACAGAGTAAGACCTAGTAATGAGCGATTATTGCAGAGTGGGGGAGGGGGAAAGAAGGGGGGAGGGGGAAGCTCCCCTGCGTTGTTTATCCAGGAACCACTCTGTGCCTCACTCCCACTTCCATCACTCAGCAGCTATCAAATAATGCTGCCTGCGACGCTGTACTTCCTACAGGCGAGCCACATTTCTGTCACGTACAGGTTAACAGGTGTTTGAAAACAGGAAAAACTTAAGTATGATGCAGGGGTCTGTGCTGCATAGCCTGCGGTGTGTGTATGTGTGCCCCCTGAACTCCACCAGTTTCTGACAGCACTTCATGTACTGCATGGGAACTGCAAACCCTCAGCATTAAGGAAGGCGCTCTGCTCTGCACCAGTGCGTGCAGCAGCAGCACAGGGTTACGTGCTGCGCCAAAGAACTGCTCTCAGAATTAAGTCCTGGTGCAACCAGAGAAGGTGAAGAGACATAATACCTTAGGGAAATGGTTTTATTTATTCTGCCTGGATGCATATATTGCAATCATCCATGTAGCATGATCCACAATGCTGAAAACCATTTCATTATGTTCTATAAGTAAGAGCCTGATGTGGTTCAATTGTATCAATTATGCAACTCTTCTAAGTGGTGTAGTCAAGGGTAAATGCAGGCAAAGGGCACTCCCTTTGTACCTGCTTCTACTCTGGGCACTTCTAATATTTACCTGCTCCTCATATACCACAGACAGATCTATCTGCCCACTTCTATTTACTGCTGTATCACTGACTGCTCTTTGGTCAAGAGCTTTTCCTATGCACCGATGACACAATGAAATAGAAAATGGAAGTCAAGACACTGCTATGTGTTTGTCTGTTGTGCAAGATCTAAGTGTGGCTGTAATTTTGAGCAAAGCATCGCTTTTAAACAATGTTTAAACTGACACTATTATTATGCAATATAATTAATTATAGCTAGAAGGGCATTTGAGGTTATTTGGCACTACCTTTGTCCATTTCATAATTATACCAAGAGAATGACTAAGTTGTGCCCAGCCTAATTGTATTCATTTGGTTTTATCCCTCCTCTCTGCCATCCTAAGTCACTTGTATTCTGATCTGAGAGTTTTTTGGAGAAGTTTGGATGTGCTTGTGCCAAACACAATGGAGCCCAGGCTAGCTAGGCAGCCTCAGGTGATATTGCAATTGAAGCACTAACAATAGCAATAATAATTACCACTAGACAAAGTGATAAGTACAAAACAAACGTCACTTTTTTCAGTCACTGTTACCGTTACCGACAGAAGATTTACCCTTATCTGCTCCTGCTCTGTGCATTCTAGGACATGTTTGTGTAGCCAGAAGATAAAGCTTCGTGGCACGATGTGACGTCTTTCAGATGTACTGGGAGCCCAGCAGACACCTCCAGAGAGCAGCTGAAGAGCAGCAGCAGATGGCTGCAGCAGCATGCAACGCACCAGCCCCACTGCCCTATGCAGCATGGGGGTTCAGTGTTCAAGGGATGCACAGTGCAGCTCAGAAGCCTGGGCTGATGGCGCTGGGTGCTGCAGCGCAGACACAGCACTGTGCAACCTCTGTGCCCCAGGACCTGCAGTTTGCTGCTGGTGTTAGGGCTGCGGTGAGGATGGCAGCTCACGCAGCCTCTGGAGCCAGGCTGGCTGCCCAGCAGCCCAGCCACAGATTTCGTGCCATATTGGAGCTCAGCAGCTGCCCCAAGCTGGCAGGCTGTGTGCCAGCCAGACGAGCTGCCCAGAGGTAGCGGTGAGTAAAGCATCTCTTCTGAATGTTACTTGACAGTGTCCAACCAACAAAAACAAAAATTAAAATTTAAAAAAAAACAAAACACAACAGTGATAAAAGTGACTTCCTCAGAAAGGAATCAGCTTAAGAAATGGTCTTACCTTAAGAAAAAGCTCACTTGGTCTTTCCAGAAGGGAGCTCGCAAGCAGGAGGGGGATTGGCATTATAGACGGTCTGACAGACAGGGCAAAGGAGAACAGCTTTAATCTAAAAGAGGGGAGATTTAGGTTAGATGTTAGGAAGAAAATCTTTACTCAGGTGTGGGGGGTAGAGTGGCGAGGCCAGCCTCTTTTCAGCAGTGTGTGGAGACAGGACAAAGGGAAACGGCCAGAAAGTGCAGCATAGAAAGTTCTGCACAAATGTGCACAAGAACTTCTTTACGGTGAGGTGATGGAGCACTGGAACAGGCTGCCCAGGGAAATGCTGGAGTCTCCTCTGGAGATGTTCAAGACCTGCCTGGACACCTACCTGTGTGACCTGGTGTAGGGAACCTGCTTTGGCAGGAGGGTTGGACTCGATGATCTCTGGAGGTCCCTTCCAACCCGATTCTGTGGCACTGGCACAGGCTGCCTGGAGAAGCTGTGCATGTGCCATCACTGGAGGTATTCAAGGCCAGGTTGGATGGGGCCCTGAGCAGCTTGATCTGATGGGTGCAGTTCTGCCCATGCCAACTGGGCTGGGACTTTAAGGTCTCCTCCGACCTAAGCCATCCTATGATTCTATGACTGTTTGGTGACAATGAAAGGCTACAGTCTTCAGCTGGTGGCTGGATACTGGATTGCACTTGTACGATAGAACTGCCTGCAAGGGCTGAATACCATAATTAACAGGCATTTTTTAGAAATTATTGGTTAATGCCATGTAATAGAAATACTGCCAACTGTTGCTGATAAAACTTCGCTTGTTCCTTTGGTGGTATTGCATAATGACTCAACACTGCTTCAGTGGGAAGATACCTTTGTCTGTTACATATCGCTACGTTCATTTTTACAATGGTTTATATGGCAAATAATACAAATTCTGAAACTTAAAATAACTACAGTGCCAGCTGCGTCCTGAGCAATCACAGCACTGGTAACACAAGGCCTTTTTATCATATAGCATTAATGATCCAGTCCCCCTCCCACAGCAAGCAGTGTGGCCTTTATCATCAAGGCTGTTTAAGCAGGACTAAGCTTAAAGGGTTCTACAACAGGGAAACGTGCTAATGTAAGTTTCACGTCCATCTGATACATTTCTCATGCAAGTTGTACATGACCACCCAGTGCACCTCTGCACATTTTTAGTAACAAAATCTATGAGCCATACTGGGGAATCCAGGTTGTGCTGAGATAATGGGCTCTACTCATATGATGCAGCTGTCTTATCACCAAAGAACATTTTCACAATATTGCAATAGTGACCGAAAGGTTATTTCTCAAACCTTGTCTGTCACCCAGCAGGTACCAGCTGAAAAGTTTCTGTTTGATTGCTAAAGAGTAGAAAGCAATGAGCACACATTGGCAAATCTTAGATCAGGCATGATGTGGATGTTGCACATTTCAGACTAACGCCCACCTTCACTTCAGGGAAAGGAGAAACCAGACCTGCAGACACACTAATCGCTCCTGCTCTCAGAGTTCCCACTCACCTGTTTGGAAATGAGCAGCAGAACCTTGCTGCTTTCTATTTACTGCACTGAGAGCCAGTGATCTCAGTACTTCCAGTCATCAATTACATGGCTGTTACATTACAGCATTTTATGATGCAAAATCCTCCTAATGTACAAATTAAAAAAAATATATGTAAGTCTGTGCTGAGACTGACAATTCTGATACAAGAAGGGGAGGTGAAGTCCAATCTCTGCCCAGCTGGGAGGAGCACAAAGGTGATGACACACCACTTAGTTTTGGGACAGCTTGGAGGTGTGGGTGTGCGACCCGCCAAACCAGGGTCACTTCACCCAAAGAAGGGTAAGCAGCAGAACTGGGCAGTCATGCACAGGACTCAAGCCAGACTGTGCCAGTCAAAACGAGAGCTCCCAAAGCCTGGTTTCTGGTTGCACCCACTGCTGAGCACAGACTGTGCATCCCATCAAGCGCAGGAGGTGATGTCCTTCCGCTGTTTCTAAGGGAAGGCGCTTCAGAATGCACAGGCACAGACACTCAGCAATGCTGGTGCTGGACACATGCAGACGTGGCTGAAGAAAACTAAACAAGTTGCATCAGAACCAAAGGGATTCAGGCAGCCCATCCCACTGGCTTTCATAGTGCTGAACATGACGGGCTCTTAGACAAACCTGTGGATCCCAGCCTGCTATGTGATGCTGCTAAGTGACTCTTGTCAGCAGAGTGTAGCAACTTGACTACCCTTTCACAGAGCACACTCTGGCCTGGGTACTGCCCAGGGGAAAAGCAGAGCCTCACAATTGGAAGGCAGGCACCAAAAGACAAACATGGGGCTGGAAGCTGGACAGTCCCAGCATACAGGTCAGAAATAAAGCTGCTTTTATAGCAAGGATTTCAGTATATGGTCTGGCTGTTGCTGACCTTGTCTGAGAACCTCCCAGCAGCAGTGTGCCCATTAGTTGATATGCTGCAGGCCTGTATCAGATGACACTGCTATTACAATGCCTACAGAGGTAGAGAAGCTCATATGTTAACAAATAATACTGAGTGAATCGACTCCTCCTGCCTGCATTGCAGTTGCTGTTCTATTCCCTCCACTAAACTGAGCTTCAGGAGACAATTTTCCAGACCCCATGTATCACTGCAGTGGGAGTACTGTTGTAGACCAGGTAGAAAAAGTGGAGTTGTGAATTCACCTTCTCTTTTGAAATGTTACTCCATCCACCCACACCTCTTTCTTCTTTGCTAACTCCAGTCACCTATCCCCAGGACCTACGCCCACTCTGATCCCAACTCACTGATGAACATACATGGAAACAGACCTTGCTAAATAGATTGCAGCTCCTGTTCCATGGCTGTGTTTATAGGATCATTTGGATACTAAATCTAATACATAAATGAGAACCCACTGGTTGAGTAAGGTCTCTGGATTTAGTGCTCGCTCCATGAAACAGGTTACCCAGCACAGCAGCTCTGGGTGCCCCAGGACACAGGGCTCAGCCAAATGGAAGCCTGACCCCGAAGACGTTAACGTGGGTTCTGATGCCATTTGGGAAATTCTCCCCATAGTGACAGGACACTCAGAACCTGAGTGAGGAGACACCTGAACCATTCAGAGGACTCCACCCAACAGAGGCCCCATCAGCCAAGGTGCCAAAGGTGCCCAGAGTCCCACATCTCTGTCCCAGGGAAAGCCTCGCATGCTGGGGACTGGGACCCTATGAGCTTGGGCTCACTTCAGTTAAAGTCTTCCCACTTTATAGCAACAATGTCCTGAAAAGATGGAGGATGCAGAACAGAAAACTCAGCATGGCACAGTGATGCAGAAAAGCTTTCAAAAGGTCAAGTCAGGGAGAAGTGGACTAACTCCGGTATTTTAACAGCTTGGCATCGATGCTATAAATTACAACAAAGTGTGCTGGATATCTTATTTTGTGTGTGTGGTAAACTGTACAGTTAGAGTCTGAATAAACCTCTTTTGTCAAATTTACTACCTTTCTGATATAAAAATATATAAACTTAAACAAAGAAGAAGTGGAGACCTGCCAAGCCAGCCTACTTCGGTAAGAACTGCACTGACAAGGGAGCAATTGTGTCTTAAAGCTCAGGGGCTGAAACGATCAGTTTTTGAGGGCTGGCAAAGCCCTTCTGGAAGGAGCTGTTCTGTATGCAGTAGGAGCTACAGTAAAAGAAAAAAAAAAAAAAGACACTGTTCTGAAAGAACATAATTAAATTTTTGCTACCAGAACTGCTTCCCTGTTTGATGGGAAGGCTGCATGTAAATAGCTGCTGTGAAATATACCAGGGTAACAGCACCTAGGAGCATTTTAATGATGATATAAAATTCACAAGTAAATGATATAATGTACTAAGTAACTTACTAGGCTGAATACAAAACAAAGAGTGATGGTTTTACTCTGCAGTGAATCTCAACAATGAGTTCTAGGCTTACCAGTCCGATGCCAAACATGGGAACTTCCATAGGCAGCAACACCTAATTACTGCTGGGTGGAGGTGAATCAACCACTTTCCGTCACGAAGCCAATGAGGGACCCTCAGACAATCTGCCAAAGGTGGGTGGGTGAATGAGTGTTACTTTCTTGCTAGGCTCCCATCAGGGCACCACACCTTGTGATATTATCTCTGTAATAAGCAAACAACTTTAAATGATATTGTGTCACTGCAAATGAAGCAGGAGGGTGACCCAGCAAGTCAGATTTCATTAGCGCATGAGGGACCGCACTCCAGCATGCAGGTACACACACACACTTACCTTCAGACCTTCAAACCTCAGCCTCCCGTGCAGAGCAATATAAACCTTAGCCAAACATGCCTGAGACTGCGTCGCCTTCAGAGATGCACATGGATTTGCAAATGCACAGCAGGCTTATCACTACACCGATGTCCTATTTGCTTTTCTGTGTGCCACTGTTGAAAGTTTTCTAATGTGCTAGGTAAGAAGAAAGCAAATGAGGCAGAAATTCAGCTGCTCAATCACATTAATATGGGTACAGTAAAAGATGACAGGATTAAATATATTTTGTCTAATTAGCAAGCCATGTGCAATGCTGCCTGCCCAAGTGTTCATGCACTCAGGCTCATTGCCTCCCACCACTGCACCTTCCTGCCTCTTTCCTCAGTTGCAAATACCTGCTCTAGTTCCAGTTACAGGGGACATATCTGGTCTGCCAAACTTTCCAGCTGTGAACACACCATTGACTCCTGCCAGCCCTCCACTGTTCTGACTAGCATTACCAAGAGTTTTCCATACAAAAGGAGTGATTCAGAAGACTTCAGAGGTGTCACCTTGGCTGGGAACAAGGGCTGTTATCTGTCACAAGGAGAGAGCTTCAAGTCACCCAAAGGCATACCAGATCGGTTCACAAGGGCCTGAACTACAATAGCTAGATAAGTATGCTGATAGAAAGTAAGAAAGAAAATGGTTGAGAAGTCACCAGGTCGGACTGCAGGGCCACAGCAGGAAAAAGGCTTTGCCAGAGCCATACCTAGTGAAACTCAACCGTCTTCTGTGAATTCAACCTGCTATAGGCCATTGTGCTAATGTGTATTTTGGCAAGTGCCTGACCCTTCCTGTTGACTGAAATACTCATGCTCTCTAGAAATGACCAGGCCTGCACCCAACTCTCCAAACAGCTAACCTTCTTTTTTATTTCTTCCTCTTTCAAAACCAGTCAAATCCCTGCTGGGTGCCAGCGTCAGACAATACCACACTCTACCATCCGTTGATCTGGTTCCTCCTTGTTTCTTCTGTTTAGAACTGCTTCATGGTAACACAAAAGCCATAGCAACAACATTAGGATGGTCACTCTTGGTGGCCAGGCTGGGAAGAAAGGGAATCCCAACAGAGGAGTAGTAGGTGTGTCCTGCTTAGGTTGCTTCTGAATTTGACCTGCTCAGCCGCTCCCTACCAAAAATTCCCTCAACCAGCACATCAGGCTCATGCTGTAGGTGTCACAAACTCCACACATGTAATCAACTGGCTTCTTCTGAAAGGGATTAGCCTAAGCATTAGCAAAGAGCTAGATATCATTTTTAAGGTATCAGTACATTTTTTATCAGGGAACATTACCAAGCAAATTCATTTGGAAGCCATTCCAAACACAATGACAAGAATGCAACTCAGAACAGGCAGCATGGATTTACTAAGGTCAAACTGTACCTGGCCAACATGGTTGTCTTCTGTGCTTGAAATGACGTGCTGGATAAACAAGTTAGGGATGTTGTGGATGTCACTTACTTTGGTTTTAAAATAGCCTGTAACATTGTCTCCTGTCTAAAACAAACTAGAGTGGTACAGACTTCATGGATGGTCCACAGCACGCCTGGAAAAAGCACATGAAGCTCAAAAGGCAATAATGGTCAACAACTAGACTTCTAATTAATTGCATTAAGAAATGGCATTTTTCAAGGGACAAAACTAGAGCCTGTCTTCACTAACATCCTGGATGAAAGGGTGCAACGCGTGCTCTGCATGTTTGCACATGACACTGCATTTAGGGTGTAGATCATTATGCTGGAGGACAGGACAGCCATCCACATGCTCTTCAGCAGACTAACCTGACAGAAATCTCCTCAAATATATCAAAGAGAAAGACAAAATCTGCACACGATACAGAATTAATCTGTGCAACAGCAGAGGATGGGAGCTGAGTGGTTAGCAAGGAGCTTTACTGAAAAAAGAAGCTGGGGTCCCAGTGGACAAAATGCTCATCATGAGTCAGCTGGGAGCCTGTGCAGTGGTGACGGCCAATTGCACCCTCGCTGCACAGGAGGTAACGGAACCAGATGCTCATCAGCAGTGCACAGTGTGAGGGCAACGACCGCAAGCTGAAGCAGGAGAAATTCCATTGAATATAACTGGAGAAATGTTTCAAAATGAAAGCCGACATGCACTGAAATGGGTGCCCAAAGAGGTCTGTAACATCTACACCCATGGAGACCTCCAACATTTAACAACAAAGCCCTAAGTAGCCTAGGCTCGTGCTGAAGTTAGCCCTGCTTTGAGGAGGTTGGTTGCAGCCCTCTAGATGCTCTTTCCAACCAAAATTATTTGATTATTTTTTAATTTTTTTTTTTAAACAGCTGTTGATCCGGGAGACCTGGCTGGAGTTAGTTACAGATTCCTCGAAAAGAACTAAGCTGTTATCTCCACAGCATCACCTGCCAGTTATTACTTATTTGTAATATGAATGAATTCAGTGCATACATCACAAGTCCAGACAGTCAAGAGACTTCAGGTCTGAGATTTTATCTTTGAGGATCAAAGAACTGAACTTTCTCTCCCTGATCTTCAACCTGAGCAAAAAAAGAGGCCTGTCTTTAATGCACTGTCAAAACCTCCTCACTTCAGAGGCAGCATGAGAAAGACTATTTCTGGGCTTTATTTTAGATTTATGCAGCTTGTGGTGGCAACTGGACACGTTGTGAGACCTTCTAATAAAACAATTGTTTTGGCCTGAAATGTTGTAAAAGCAGTGTACAACAGATGTCCTCCAAATGCAACACCTACTCCAATATCTGTATCCTACCATATATACACGCACATTTATATGCAGCAATCCAGGCTGCCAAAGGCTCAGAAAATCTGCTAGCTACCATGAGAAATGGTTGCTGGGTTTTTGCAGAATCACACTGCAAATGTGAGGCGTGGATCCATGAGGCTATGCCTTCCTGCAGCATGGGCTGCAGTGCCAGGTGTACCGGCACACCAGGAGAAGCTAAGGACAGAGAACTCCCCAAAAGACACTGGTGTGCAAGGGTATTTTTACCTCCCAGGCTCAGCACAGACACAGGTCACCACAGTGAGTCACAGCCCCAGATGTCCCTTGAAAAACCGCAGCTGACCCAGGCACTTGCTGTCAGAACCACAATGAATGCCCAGAAAGAGCAACAGATTTAGCCCTAATCTCTGCACCAGTTGGGGTCTGTGATACCAACACAAAACCCGGACCAAGAAGCAAAAAATAAATAAATAAAAGTAAAAACCCATATGTATTTGAAAGCACGTCCAGAAACAAACAAGCAAAACCTCTTATCCAAACAAATCATAGTTAGATCTTGGGTGAGACCATGTTTATGAAGGTTTAGCCAAGAAGCTTGCTTGGAGATACCTCTCCAGCCTTAGCATAACACAACCAGCCTGGACAAGCACTACTAGAAAACACTTCATTAAAATGCTGTTGTGGTATTCATTTATAGGTAGCAATTTATATCACACCCATCGTACACACCAATCTGGCAGCTATGATTGTCAAATCAGACTGCTTCTTCCCCAATACCCCCTGCCCAGAGCCCACCTCACTGCCCACACTCTCTCAGCAAAACAACTACTTCCCACCTGACATGGCCATCCCTCTGAATAAGCCTTTGTTTGAACTAATTGATCTCTGTGTGTTCCAAACACAGCTGGGCATCAAAGATGCAACAGTCTCAAGAGCCAGGCACACATCTATGGTGCTCTGCAGCTAGGTACTCTTGGGTACAAGCTGTGACCGCTGCAGAGCTCTCCCCAGGAGACGGCTGGCAGCTGCATTCTGCATCTGCTGGAGAATCCAAGCGGCTTCAGACATATCAAGGGCAATACCAGAGAAGTTTCTCCGTGTGTTGTGGATGCTGGTGGAAAAGCTAGTGTGATAAAACACCTTACAAGAAAGCACTGGGTGTGTCTTCAGTGGGGAGAAGTCAAAAAAAAAAAAAAAAAAAGGAAGAAAAAAAACTGGCAAAAAAAGAGGTTAGATGAGGTAGCTGGGACTGCCAGGGGCAATCTGAAATCAGTTTACATTAGAGCAGGTTGCTCTTGATTTTGCTACAGCAGTTGTCACGCTTGGTAAGAATAACAAGCTATTCATATGGCAGCCACCATTGTGCAGCTCAGCACATGCAGCCTAGTGGAAAGAAATCTAAGCAAATGTAGTGACTAGGACAGGACATTAAAAAAAATGGTTATGTAAATAAGTTTCTACTTCAGAAATCTGTGAGAACAATTGTTTCCCTGTAAGAGGGCTTCATCATTGCAGCACATGAGGCTTTATCCTAGATCTGCACTTTGAAATGCCCACAGTGGGGACAGCCCACTGCAGCTCCCAGATTCTTCCCACTGTCTGTCCCTTTCAATCTCCAGCTTTTTTTTAATACTCTCAAGTTCTTCAGCTATCTAGAGTTCCACCTTCATGCATGCCCAGAACTGCCCCAGTCTTGACAGGGCCAAGCAGCTCAGCCCATTTCACACCTAACTCTGATCAGGATCCAGAAACTGGGCGTTGCTTTGCCTGAACCCCCTGAGGGCTTTGATTGGGGATTATATGTTACCCAGTGACTGTTCCACGTAAAATGCATAAACAGTCCTGGGAGCAGAATCCGGACTCTCAAACTCCCATGTGAATGCTCAAACCAGTAGGAAAGGCAGCCACGCTCCCTCGCATGCACTTGCTTTGTGGCCCAGTGATTCAACAGCACGCTGCTGAGTGCAAGCAAGCAGTGCCTAGCTCCCCGCTCCGTCGTCTGGATGCTCTGCAAGAGATGGAAGGTGGGAACAACGACCCCAAGGACAACAGCAACCCAGTTTGTCACTTCCTGGCTGCCAGCAATCGATGTTTCAGATTAAATATATTTGCTGAGACAGAAAGGCTGTCTGTACTCACCTTCCAGAGGAGCTGTTGTGCTGGGGTGTCTGCAGACTTAAAAAGCTTAAATTTTCCTATTAGTCTCTCTGGTCCCAACACTGACAGTTTTGGATGTTGTGCAGAAGCATCAGGCTTGCCTTGGCTACATGGTGTGGACTGCTGGCTCTAAAGCTGGCAGGTGGGCACTACAAGTCAGAAAGCAAAAAGCTTAATAATGAGACATCAAAGCACTCCTGGGTATAACTTCAAAAGTCTCTATCTGCAAACAGTTACACCAGGAAGTTACTCAGCCTGGGCACTCAGGTCTCGGAACAACAAATGAGGAGGTTGGTGAGGTAGCATGTGGTAAGGCATAAACACCATTGAGAAAATCTGTACTGCTGCTATTGCAGAAGCAAGTCCTACTTACCCCAGCACTGCACTAACTCCCTCCTGGGTAAGGCTCTTTCCCTGACACACTTTGTCATGTCTTTTAATTTAGGAGGAGGGAAAAAGCTTGGCTTCTTCCAAAAAGCAAAGAACTGTATTCAGGTAATTGTTAAATAGCAAAATGCTCTCTGTGCCCATTTGCATTGCACCAAGAAACAATTTTTCAAGAACTACTTACTGTAAAAATGCACAAATGGTAACATTTCTTTGAAGAAACATCACACGAAATGCACAAAAAATGCCTGGAAAACACCCTATCTTGCACAGAAAGCAAAAGCTGCTCCTAAGTTTCACTTACTGCAGCAACGGCTTCACAGCCAGTTTCCCCATTTGCTTCAGTGCTCAGAAAGTTCCTTTGGAAATCACTCAGCACACCAAGCACACACACATGAAACATAGGGAAGAGCCAAGTTACTTCTAGCAATTGCTCTCAGGTACCAGCATAAAGAACAGAGCTGTTCACATTGTCCCCAGGGCATGATCTGGTGGCAACATCTTCTGGTATCACAGAAGAACATGGAAAGAAAGAGATAGCTTTGAAAACTCTTCTCAACTGTGTAATTTGGTCCAAACTAATCCACTGGGTTTCCACTACCACTCACCTTTGGATTGTCCCTGCATTCCCTACCCTGGGCAACACCAGAAACTCCCAGCTAAAAGCAGAAGCAGCTGCCAGCCATGCTGTATGACTACTGCTCTAACAATCTCATGTTCTCCACAGCTTGGCACAAGGCAGAGGTAGAGATGCTTTCCCTGCTGGGTCCGGCCCCAGAACCACCATTAGCTACAGAGCCTATGGATGCTGCAGGACACACACAGCGTGCTGACAGTTGTCATACAGGTTGGTGGTTATTTTTACTGTGCAGCATGTGTCTATTGGTCAAAATACAAGTGTAAAGAGGACTGCAGACAATGAGCATTTTCAGCATTCATCTCTAAGACAGCATGAAATACTACAGTGACCTGGGGCTGTAGCTAAGCATCTGAGCACTTCTAAATGAATGCAGATATGGTAGCTTTTGAGCAAGGCCTGTGTTAGGACAGAAAAGGCTACAGGAGCTGCATGGAAGAAGGCTGGCAGGTGAATGAAGGGTGCTCCCCTGTCAGAAGTGCAACAAAGCCCAGGGCTTATTGGAGAACTAAGGCTGATGACTGCCAGGCATGTGAAGTGCTGAGGTGCATGCTGAGGAAGCATGTTGGTGTGCTAATTCCTGACAAGGAAGGCTGCATGGTCCAGCAGCAGCGATGCAGTACTCTGATCCACTGCACTGTTTGCAGGGCACTAAACACACTATTCTATGGAAATCACTAATGGCTTCAGGAGAAAATTAACAGATGGTCATGGGGGAAATCTCCCAAGGATTGTTGTTTTTTTCCCCTCCTTCTCAATGATAATAGACTACTTACCATTTTCTGAAACCACCTGCACAATTTCCCAGGCATCGTGGCTGGCTGCTGGTTAGAACAGAGTGTGACTGCAGTGCTGTTTGCAGCACTAAGCTTGCTTTCCATTGTGCACCCATGCGTCCATGAAAGACTGCATAATCCAGAAATTCACCACTGTGATATCATAAAGACTGATGGGGGTTGGTAACTAATGCTCAGGATTAGGTTCAGGGAATACTTAACGTTTTCTAGCTAATCACATTACTTCAGGTACCAAATACACTAGCTTTCCTATTGGTATTAGGGGAAGAAGCAAATCCTGACTGGTCTTTGGAGGAATAGTGCAGTGTATCACTGTTGCTAATGACTCCTGAAACTCACTACAACAGAAACAACAGATGTTACCCCAAACAAAGAGCAGCAAGAGGAAACAGCAACACATCCAGGGACAGGCACAGAAAGCTTTACAACCCTCGGTGTATAATTCTGTGGGAAGGTGGGGATGGGCAACAAATATGTATCTCATGAGTAATGAACACGTGTATTTTCATGTGGCATCACCATTCTGTAAGGGCTGCCAGTTAGTAATTCTTGCTGCTCTCCCTGCCAGGACATGTGACATACAGCATGGCCACATGTTCCTTCAGAGCAGTGTTGCAGCACGAGATCTAGGACTTCATGCCACCTTCCTCGTAGCCTTGCTTTAGCTGGAAGGTATTTGCTCAGATTCTCAGCTCAACCAGACTTCACAGAAGTAGGTATCAATTCCACCATTACAATCCCTGCTGCCCACGCCAGGTGTTCTGGGATAAACATCCTCAGCACATCGGATCAATTCAAGAATCTCTGTTAACTGTAGTATTTGCCAACCATTCAGCTGCAGCCAGTCACACAGGTACAGAGACACAGGGCAGCACCAGCCATGCCAGCTTCCTGGGCAATGTGTGTTCTCCCCTTCTTCCTTCCCTTTTCTCAGTATCTCAGAACAGTCGGGCATACAGAAGGGGCATCCAAAATACCCCTTTCCTGGCAGCCAACAGCCACTGGCCCTGTCTCCCGATGTATGTGAACACTCAAGTTGCAGAAATCCTTTTTCCATCCTGCTACAAAGACCCTACAATCTCCCAAGTGTTCTTCCCTGTACGCTCCTCATCTTCCTCACTTCCACAGTTGCTACACAGCCTCAGTCCTCTGCTCACTGCCAGACAGCAAATGACTCTGCAGAGCCCCTCCTCACCACTCCTCTGCCACTGCCTCCTGTGAGGCAAGCCCAGGAGCTGAAGACGACTTTGGTACGGCTCTGGTATCGGACAGATGCTGAGCTCACAGCCAGATGTGACCTGCTCAGTAGAGAAAGTCTTCCCTCACCAAGCTCGTTCCCTCCCACCTCGGTTAACAGGCATTTGGAACCGGGCTGTTGATCTGTTAAAGGATCACTGCCTCCTGAAATCACATTTCAGGAAGCCAGAAATTGCAGTTTGCAATCTGCGTGGTTCCTGTTTCCAAAGGTGATCTCATGAGTATGTGCACTCGTGTGTGCACCCCAACTACCTTCCTTCAAGAAATACCTCTGTACGTGGCAAAGCCCCTCACAAACCTGTGCTGTGGGTGTGTGGCGACTGCCATGCTGCCTGTGTGTTGGTGGTGCCTGCTCTTGCAGTGTGCACATCACAAGCTCTACTCCAGGGAATAGCTGTGTGACATCTAAGGTGCCTCAGGCTGGTGCAGCTGAAGGACACGAACATTAAGAGTTACAAATCAGAATCTGTGGTTAGCTGGCAGCTGGCACAAATGTTGCTTTTTTTTGATAAGCACTTCAAGTGTCTCATGAATAGGAAAACATTTTCTAATGAATCCTGCCTGCGCTCAGTAAGTGAACCACAAAGGACAGAACCCAGCCACCATACCACTTGGTATTTTGGGAAATCATCAGGACAACTGTCGCTTGGACAACAACCATCTTTTTTCACAAAAGCCCATGAAAGGCAGAGGTTGCAATGCACATATGCTCAGTCCCTTGGAAGGATACTCTCAGACACCCATGACTGAATTTTAACTGTTGACTATGGGCCAGGCTCTGAGATGACATAGGTGGTTTTGTAGGTTACATGAGCACCTCCACAGGGTGCAGTAAGCGGGCCAGCTACCACCACAGCTCTGGACTGGCATACTTCTGTAGGGAAGATGCACAGGTCTGATTGAGTCTAGGGGAGAATTGCCCAGGAGACAAATCACACTCTATCTAGTATTTCATCCTTTGCTCAGTTTCTGAGGCAAGCACTGGCAAAATATGGAAGGTTCTTTTGCTGCTGCTGCTGCGGATCCCCAGCTACAAATCCTCTGCACAGATGTTGAAAATAATCTGTGAGAACATGGATTATTTCTAAACTGGCATTTTCATCTAGAATTGTGTTGGATATAATGGTGATGGAAGGACAGCTAAGCTAAGCCGATTTGTTACAGTAAAGCTGTGTTGTACTTCAGATTACTTATTAACAAACAGCAAATGGGCCTCTGCCTTGACCTTTTTCATTTGAGCAAATATACTCCTCCTGCCCCCTGTAAACAGCAGGTACTGGTAACTCAGTCACGTACCCCTCACATTACCAAAGTTAGCTTTCTTCATCTGCGGCAAGGAGTTCAAACTGAATTCTGCCAAGCTCACTAAGGTTATTAGCAGCATTATTAGCCTTAATAATACCAGCAGTAATAATAATTCTCTGGATCACCGTAGACTTGAGAACATCTAAGTAGTTCAAAAATATTAATTAGAAAAACTCAATAGGAGGTCTGAGAAACCAGCAAAAATTGTCAGCTTCACTTCAGAGCTAAGAGCTGAAAATAGAGCCACAGCAAGCAGAAGCAGCTGTTTGCCTGATGAGTTTCAATTAATGAGTGTTTCTTTGGTGTCATGAAATGTTAGGTGCCCAGTGCCTCTGGCAACACTACCAGGTTAAAAGCAGAAGCCCACAGTACGTATCTGGAGCAGTAGCAGGTTTGGGAACTGGAATCCAAAGGATAGTTCCGCCATTGAGACTTGGCCTTAGTCTGGGATGTTCTCCAGGCATCTTTTGCATTAGGAATAATGATCCCTTGGGCTCTTTGGAAAATTCCAGACCTGACGATCTTCAGTGTAGTTGAAGACCAAGAACACGCCTAGAACCTACACGTGTTCTTACGCCAACAAGCCATCGGCATCCAATCCTTTTATATTAAAACTTCTTGAGTGAAGAAGGCAAACTGTGACAAGCACTCCTTTGCAACAGGTAACTCTGTTTCCTACCTAATCATTTCCCTGCCTTCTCTCCATTTCTATTAAAGCTCTAGTGGTGGCCAAGTCAAGACAATGGCACCAAGACATTTGCAGTGTTCATCTTGGTTCTAAGTTAATTTTTCCTGCAGATATCATCCCAATCCACCTTGAATCACACAACATGAAGCACTCAGTAAACAAGGTGAAAGTTTCATCTAGATTCTTAACCAATGATGTTGCAGAGTCTTTGCAGCAAGGGATAATTACTTGTATTAATTACAGGCTCCTCTAGGGTACATCATGCCACTGCATAGAGAGGACTGGACATACAAATTGGAGGAGTGACTCTTTTTGCTTTCTTTGATTTGTTCAAAAACCTTACCATTTGTAGGCATAAGGACACAGGCAAAGTCAACCTCAGTGTTTTGTTTGCAGTCGGGATGACGCAGCGCCAAGAGCAACAGCTTCACAATTGAGAGATCCAGGTGCTGTTTCTCACTCTGACACACACTGCTCATGTGACCTGGAGCATGTCACATAACCTGTCTGTCCCCATCTGTAAAATTAGGATAATGGTAGTTAGTTCATGTTTAAGCCTGAAAGATGTCAAAACATAAGAAAAAGGAAGCTTCTCTTCACTGAGTCTTCATCCATCAATGCCTTAAGAGTCACAAAAAGCACTGTGTCTAGATTGATGCCATTTTCCTGCTTATGCTATGATCACTGGTATCTGCCCAATGGGCAGCTTTTCATTCTGTGACTGTGCTCACTCAGTAAGGCTGGCTTCTCATCAAGCATGTCATTGCTCTGTACTGCTCATTTCTGTCCCACATTCTTCTACCCCTTTCTAAACCCTGATGCCCTAAGGTGATCTCATCAGCAGGCTGCTTTTTCTCTAGGTAGCACCAGTCAGAAACATCCTCTTCCAGGCGCTTGCCCCCAGCTGGGTCCCAGATCACAGCCACCCCCAGCACGTCTGCTCTGTCACTGCGCAGTGCCAGTTCTCACTGCGCACTCGGCCACCCCCAGCTACTACCTTCTACCACTGACAGTCAAAGTAGGTTAAGATAATGTTGCCAGAGTCTGGACACCAGCACAAGAAACCCTTAGAAGAGCAACACCAAAAAATTTGCACATTTCTTCACTCCTTAAGCATACCAACCCGTAATCATTTGGTGGATGTATGTTTTTTAAAAACAGCTGCTTTCTTGACTATTCATTACTATATGAGTTAGTTACTTCTCAGGAAATGTCTTTGTCAGGATCTTCTCTATTGTCTGGAAACATGGCTGATAATTGTCTAACTTCACAGTCACAAAATTCACTTCATCCAATTCCCTCAGATCATTTACACAGTTAGATGTTCTCCAACTTCACAGTGAACTTGAAGTACATGGTTTACTGATAATAAATCCCAATGCCTTAGATGTCCCTGTACATCTCCTGTGACACCCACTGATTGCTCCTCACATACAATTGCTAGGTTTGGCGCGTCGTGAGGTGCTGCTCCTGGGAGAACGGCAGAGTCCATTTTCCTCTCACTTCCCTTCGTCTCAGAGCCTCAGTAGCAGCATCTCCTCAGCAGAAGCACACTCCGAAGTTTATGGTTGTGTGATGCCTAGCGACTTCAACAGAAGTCTCACAGCTGTCATCACACATAACTGTTTGAAGATTCAGGCTGTGTTTCATCCCAAACAGACTATTCACAAAAAGCTTGTCATGGTTCAAACCATGACAAAGTCTCAACTACGATTCAGGCACAGTCACTGACTTGGCCAGTTCTCATCACTTACATGTTATCTTCTTGTAGAAGCACTACCCGGGCTGACACTTGGGCAGCATGGAAGTAGCACTGCATCTCTTGGCCAGCAGGCCCTAGAATACAACCAAAGTGGGGGCTCTCAGCACAGCCCTCTAGTTGCATTTTCTGGCACAACATTTGACAAACATCAGATAATTGCGGGAAGAATGTCCCTAACACCAGACAGGCTAGAGCTCTGTGGGGCTTCCAAGGTCCCAGCCTCGTCGGCGCGTGGATCCAGGGCACATATCAAAGAGCAGGAGCACACCAGGGGCAGGCCCACCTCCCAAAGCCCACATGTACAGGAGCTGTCCTGCACCTGCAGCAGTGCAATGGTGAAATAGCTCACGTCCTCACCTCACCTCTCCTTCCTTCCCTCCATCTCAGATAACTCCAAACGCCTGCCACCAGGCCAGTCAGCAGCTGCCTCCTGTCCTCAAGAGCATACCTGGCTGCACTATGGGAGAAGAGGGGACACCCCGCTGTCACTCTAGCCTTTGGCTCTCACACAGCTGAAGCAGGTATAGGATGACCATCCTGGGACAAGCCCACAGTCAAGGGCAGCAGCTCTTTTCTTCTATCTGGTTCTTCTGAGGAGGGCCCCCTCGACTGCATGGAGGGAACAGGAAGGATCTGGAAAGCTCTGCGGCTCTGTGCCATTTTCATGTTTGTTTACACGCATTACTCCCTGAATGGGCAGAGGTCTGTGAAACTGCTGATTCATGAACATCTCTGCCATCTGTGGCCTCTTCAAATGAGAGCTCACCCTGACCCAAGGATGATTTACTTTTCTTGGCTTTTCATCTCAGTAAAATGATTCTGTCTCCATTCCCTCAGACTTCGAGGGATTTGGGTAAAAACAAATATTATTGAATCTCTTGAAGCTGCTGAGTTAACTCTGAGCAGTTGAGCATTCAAGGCTCTGACAGGGAAGAGAAAAATGGCAAGAGTTAGTTCTGGGAATGACTTCTCCCAAGCCTCGTACTCCGGCATTCTTTTCAAACCTACCAGTTTCATTTGCCAAGTCACAGTTTGGAGACCACCGAAGACAGGAAACACTCTGCCATCCAGCACCTGGAGCTGGGTCTGAAGGGGGATTACAAACATGTTAAGTTGCTGGGCACCGCCACACGTGTCCATTTCAGATAGGATACAGACACCTTGCCTCATCACCAAAGAAGCTTAGTTTCCTTCTTCCACACTCCAGTCGCCACCATGATGTACCTGCCTGCTTTTCGCAGCTGTCTTCGGCTGTTGTCCTATTTCACTTCCTTCCTCTCTTTTTGCTCCCTGCTCTATCTGTTGCTGCCAATCCACTTTCCCATTAATGGTCACGGTCTCACCAAGCAGGGCGAAGCTGTGGTCAGTAAGGTCTCCTGTCAGGGCATGTTATAGAACTCTATTACAGCCAAGCAGCTGCCCCCTTTTTCCCCCCAGCTATGTCTTCCTACTTGTGAAACCATCCCCTCAGAACCAGAAGAACCCGCTCCAGAGGAAGGTGCCTGAGTGGGGCCCTGAAACTCAGTTATTAGAGCTGACACTGAAGTCCAGAGGTGCTCGGCTGCACCACCCACAAACGTCATGCGAGTGGAAGGTGCTGTGCATGCCTCAGAACCAGCCCTGGTGTTATCGCAGGACAGATCATAACCACCATCATAAAAGCGTGCAGTAACGTCAGTTTAATTAATGGTGAGAAGAACTAAGTCCTGCCAGGCCAGATGGCAAATTCAGAGTTTCTCACGTGATGACTGTCAAATTACTGTCTCCACAAAAGAACGTCAGAGAGCACATTTAATAAACGCTGGAAACGTTTATCAGAGCAGCAGTAGAGATCCTGGCTAATCCACTAAGATCCCTGGATGCAGATCCAAAAGCATAGACAAGCTTCAAGGAGTTACCACCAATCAAATACCTAAAACTGGACGGTTCATAAACCTGACTTAGGAACCGAATTCCAATTTCAGCAAGGTCCCTCCCCCTCAGTCACCTGCACTCTCTGGTCTATCTCTGATTCACATGCAAACTTTCTGCTCCCCCACCAGCCCAGCACAGCATCTCCAAGGAGCTGCATTCTTCCATTCTCATTCACAGGCACACAGAGACAGAGGGATGTCTTCTCTGAATGCCCAGAGGAGTGGGGTCTAGCAATCCAGCTTCCAGTGAGACAACTGTACCCTGGGTTCCTCACAACACGAAACCCTGATCACTTCACTCTGAAACAACCTGCTGACCAACAGTGGGACAGGAAGCAGAAACACCCCATTACTGGGAGGCATGGTTTCATGCCAAAGGATTTCACCCAGAATAACTGGGGGCTGGCTTTTAGACCGTCTCATGGGAAGTGAGAGATGAGCAGATTGAGGAACGCACTGAACTCAGGTCACTCACTTCCCCAGTGAATGCTCTAAAATAAATGATAGTGACTTAGAAGACTGATACCAGCCAGAAGGAGGGAGTAGCACTCTCTTATTTCAGCAGGATTGCTGGCTCTGTCCCGGGGAGACCCTTGAAGCCCTCAGAGGACACAAGCATGAAGCATGCATGAAGTTTCTGTTTTCAGATGAGATGGCAAGGGAACTGAGAATGGAAGGAGACTGCAGAAACAGCTGCATTTTCAGGGTGTCCTCTAGACATCAAACACTGTTTGGGAAGCCTCAGCACATCAGCTCTGCTCTTGGCTTCAGGGTGTGGCTCTTAAGGCTGCACAGCACTGCGCCCAGTGCTCACATCCCTGGTGCTCCTGGGCCAGCAGTCAGCTAGCACTATGATGGGTCAGGGTAATGGGGTACCCAAAGCCACCAGAACGAGGTTCCTCCGCTCTATCCATGCTCTCTGGGTGAAAGGATGTGGTTTGCTGAAGCTTTCCAAGTCTCCAGCACATTGCCATTGACTAGCCACGGGAATTTTATCTTCTGGTGAGACTCTGGAAACAGTTTATTCCTCCTCTATAGAAAACAGGATAAAAACCTGAAGTGACACTTCCATACTGCAATAAAACACTCTTTCAAGCTAAATAAATTCTGCCTCATCTGGATGAAGGCGCATTGTACTTCCATGGTCTTATGTGTTACCCTGCAGTACTAACACGAAAACAAGCCTTTCACACAAAGCAATCAGAGAAATGTATTTCAAGCGTTGGCTGGAAGTTTCATGTACAGAATTTTTCAGGTCTGCCATGAAAAAAGCAACATCATACAACTTTTACAAGCTGCTTCTCTTGGCAGATAGCATTGCCATTCTCAGTTCAACTCAAAAGGCTGAAGTGACCAATACCACTCAGCTAAAAGCAAACCCCTGCCATTGCTGCAGCCACTGTGGAGTTCTGCTTTCATGCTGCTGTTAGCAAAGGGAGTTTCAGAAGAATTTTGGATTGGCTTGGAAACAAGTCTAGCAGGGTGCTACAAATAGAAATAGCAGAAGAAGGTAGCAGAGTAAAAATATGCAGTGCTAGATCGTGGGTACGGAAGTAGTGCAGACATGAAGCCAACACAAGAGATGGGCACCTGCTATGATTCTCAGTGTATCCCATTTCCAAATTCCCAACAAAGCTCCTGTTTGCACTAATCTCACCTCCCCCCTTCACAATGACACACACAGCCATTCTGGATAAAAACACAACATCTGGGTGCCTACAGCAAGGCGTTGCTCACACACCCAATAGCCTGGTTATTTTCCAAGGTGCAGACCACGTCCAGTTCCTACTGACTCCTGCAGGATTCGTCAGCCTCATTTAGGCATTTAAATATGGATTTAGGAGCCTAACTTTTGGCACTGGGGGTGGAAAACTGTAGCCAATAAGGCTGCACAATCCTATTACCACGACGGCTTGGAAATGTGAGAACTCAGCAGTTTGGAATAAGGCGCCACATTAAAAATAGATTAAACTGAAAACAGCCCATGCAGCCTCCGGCGCCTCGGACAAGTGTCTGCCAGCTGAGATGCCTCGCAGGTAACTGTTCGCGAGTGAATCAGGTGCTGGCTGGAGGTGCCCACAGCTGCCTCGAGACACAGACAGATTTTTATTCCAGAGACACTGTTTTTTTCTAGCACCATATGAAACTCAGCAGCCCTAACCCTGCGGGGATCCGTGTAAACCTCCAGCTTGCTCTGGTTCCCATGGCACTCACATCCACTAGTCTCACTTTGAATTTCAGGCTCACGAATCCCCATTCTCAGCCTATGGATAAAGGCTGCCAAGCCAGTGCTCCAGCAATGGAGCAGGACTGTTTCCCTTCCTTGTGACCCTGAAGGAGCAGTGGTGGAGCCAGGCTGCCCTGTTGTGACGTGGACAGCGTGACAGCACGCAGCGCGAGGTGCTGGGAGGACTTGTTTCCTGGCCCGCTGGCAGCCTGAGGGTGAAACAGGGAGAGCTTGTCTCTGTGCCTGGTGGCTTCCTGCTGGCCAGGGACAAAAGTCACTTGTCCCTTTGGTTCCCCAAGACCCACCCAGCATGACCGCAGAGATGTGACCTGCCGACAGGCACTCATGGCAGTGGTGGGGTTGCATTTCAGTGGCTCGGCTGCTTCTCCTCCAACAGCTCCCAGAGGAACATAATGCTTTTATGCTTAATATACATGCTGTCATATTCTATTATATCTTTTCTTTGGAAGTAACTTCATAATAGACCAAAACAAAACAGAGACCCAAACCCCAAAATCCAACAAGTAAAGCGAGCTGAGGACTGCTGCAGACATCACCGATGAATTACTGCCCCTCCAGCTGACAGAGAGTCTAGAGAAGCCGTGGCCTTGCCAGCTTCACAAGAGCCATCTGCCATGCCCTGGCGGTTACTGGTCACTAACAGCACTTCGCTGGATTTCTGCTCTTTCTCTTCTCCATTCCCATGATGTGGTGAGGCCCTTGATAGCGGCTTTTGCTGCCTCATCAGCATTTGTGGCATAAAAAATTTGTGACAACAGAGCAAACCTTTGGATTCCACAGCTGGCTGCCTGAGCACAGAAATGACCGAGCACGACCCCAGCTCCTGGCTGTCCTCCCCCAAAGTCAGTCCTGCCATGCCTGATCCACGCAGAGGTCCCAGACTGACAGCAAGGAGCACAGCCTCACAGCAAGGACAGGCAAAGGACCGGCTTAGAGTACACTGGCTGTATCTGCATGTGTCTCAATGAGCTGCAGTAACATCACAGACATACTCCATCCAATTTCATCTTCAGATGAGTACAGTAACTCACTGAATACTGCAATACACTTGACAGATTAAGAAACCTTTTGCGTTTTATTATGGTTAATTTCCTGTATATCTCTCTGCAGTTTATTTTCCCTGCAGGACTGTTTGGGAATGCCTTACAATAACAGGACCAACAGTACGTACCAGGTGTGTGAATGAGTAACTGCCCACAATAAAAGCTCTGCCAAAACTCTGGGGGATTTCAGAGCATTCTATTTCTGTAGATACAGGACGTCTGAACACACTGCCTGGTTTTCAGTGGAATAAATAAAAACGGATGATTGACAGATGGGGATCTATCTCCTCCAAGCCTTAGGGTTTAGAAAGAGCTCCCCTACTCCCCCAGTCTACATACAACCTACATATTTTGAGATCCAGAAGGCACCTTTTTTCATATGTAACTCTAAAAATTTACACTATGCTTTATAATCCTAAAATACCTCCATGGCACAAAGCCACGTTTGCAATACGTGGGTGGAAAAGCTGTCAGCATAGCGGAAAAAGAAATATTCTGCTGAAACTCCAAACTTTGCAGAAACAGCTGAGTCACTCGTTTGCAGTTAAGGTAGCCTGGGCTTGTTGCCCTCTGTTACTGTTTGGTGCCTGGCACACACAACCAGCCCCTGCCTGCCAGCACCCGGCACACCTGGGATGAGAGTGCTCCCCTCACAGGTGTTTCTCACCACCCACTAGTAGCAATTGTGTGATGCTGACCAGCTGGAGGCTGGAGCCCCGGGGTATCCGCAGCACTGCACCGAGATGCGTGCTGCCCAATTCACAGCCATCAGCTCAGCCCTGCTAGCAGGATGACACGCAGCAGTATCGACAACTTACAACCTGACTACAGTTCTCAAGGCAAACGATGTCCCCCCAGCCTGATGAGAATCAGTATGTTTTTACTAAAAAGCACGAACATAATGAAAAACTTGAAAACCTCACTCAAGTGCACTAAGCTAGAAGAGCAAAAGATGAAGCTGAACAAAAAGATCTCCACATTTCATTCTCTTTCATTAAGTCTCCTGATTCTTTAGTCAGTACTAGTGCCCTTGGTTGGTAAGAGCGAGCTGCCCATGAGCCATTTATTAGCACATAAAATTAACGAAATTGCAAAGCTCTAGCAGCCGTAACTGCCAACAGATTATAGACTCTACTAATGCAGTCATACGTGAAATCTAGAAAGTTGCTTACAGGGCAAGTTTGCTACCCTAAGATCAGAAGTAGCTTTGCATTTTCAACTCCAACTAACAAATTGTCTATAAAAGCTGATGTGCCACACTTTGGTGGTACGTGCCAGCAGCTGCACATATTGGTGGGGGTACAGCCCACACTGGACATCACAAACACCTGCTCAGGATGTGCACACAGTCCAGACATGAACTGTATCCTTGCCCTGCTCTCCTATCACACTGGCATTCTGGGAGGTATGTGGGTGACTCTAGTGTTTCACAGAACCCAGCAGTCCTCCCAGCAAGAGAGCTTTGCTTTTCACGGGAAATGACTCCAACTGGGGCGAAAAACACGCTTTTCTAAATAAACAGATGATGTTATATAGCATGAAAGCTAACAAAATAGCAACCTCAGCATGCCTACTGCCTGCCTGCCATCACACTGCACCCATCAGGCTCTGGCTGGAGCGCTATGCAAGTGTTGGGTCTTCAAACAGAAGCTGTCGTACCTCTGGCTGTCCCCTGGCCTGGATCCCCTCCTTTGGAGCCTTGCTCCCACTCCAGCTAGGCCTGCTGCCAGCAGCATCAACTCTGAATCTTCTCGCCCCTACACCTCAACAGCTGCTGTCTGCCTTTTCTCTTTTGTAACCTCCCCTCGGTATATCCCATTTTCTTCTGAGCACTGCAGGTCGCAGGCCAGAGCCGGCAGCACAGCTCCCACCTCAGTCCCACCACGGCCCACAGAGCCAGCAGCACCAAGAGCACCAAGAGCTCCTCCCCAGCAGCAGCACGCCCAGGGAGCGCTCCCTCAGTAACGCAGTGACGGCATGAGAGGACAACTGCAATCCACAGGGAAGGCGTCCGGCACTGCAGCGTGCAAGCCTTCAAGGAACACCCTCAGTGACAAGCAGGGAACACAGATACCAAAATACCTACTGCTCACATGAGCCCTAAAACATTCTCATTATTTGATTTTTTTCCTACAGCTGCAGAAAGAGAAGAGCAAACATCACCTGCTGCAAAAAGCATACAAAAACCCTCAGCATGGCCCATGAGCTCTTGCAGGGCTAACTCAGGTCACAGACGGAGCACTGCAGACATGCCCAGCTCCTGCATAGCACTGCCTACACCAACAAGATCACCAAACTTCTGTCACTGTTTATAATTTTAAGGAAATCGTTCACACACAAACAAGCATTAAAAAGCTAGTTACGTTACTGGTAGGTAAAAATTCCAATTTCCAACGCCATTCAACCATCAAATTACGAAAGATAACCAAAAGCACAAATGGCACCCACAGATTACGGAACGACCCACACATTGTTACAGCTCTCATGAAATATTCACTTGGAATCTGCCTTAGCAAAGGCTGTTTTTAAATTAGTTGTATCGGCTCAGAATTCTTGATGCGATATTTGCAAATGTTGTTGCCCACAATGTAAACAAAAAGCAGTACAGCCAGAGCTGTATTTACATGACCTACATGTCCACTTACAATAAAAACTTGGTGCTTTCATGTGTTAATTGCACTATGACTTTTTGAAATAAATACTGCCAATACTTTTGCTATATCCCTGCCTCACTTAGTGAGCCAAATAACCCGTTCTTAAAATCAAAACTAGGGACTCTAAACCTTACTTCCACTGCACACAGAAGCAATCCCCCCTCACCTGTTTCACTGCAAACAAGTCAATCCTGTAACCAACTGCAGGTCAAAATCTGCTGAGGATGCCTGTATGAGAACACCAGCAGTCCCATTTTTTTGGTACTGAGCCTGAGCTCCAGTAAACAGAGGAGGGCTGCTGACTGGAACAAAGCAAGCAGCACTTGCACACAGACTTCCAGATTTTATACTACTTTATGAGAAGGCTTAATCCTAATTTGTACAATTATGAGTCAACAACAAATACTCATTTCAGCCCAACTTTACCAACAGTATTTTAACTGAACTGGCACATCAATAAAAATGTGAAAATGATTATTCTGAAGTCAGTGAGTATACGTTTCCAGGCCTCCAATCCCCACATGAAACTGAATTCTGCCCCACAAAGGAGAATTAAGACCTAACATACAATGACAACACAACAAAAACAAAACATGTACACAACAGATGAGCGTATGGCTGTACGTGAAAGCTCAGGCATGTGATACCCACTGACCAGCAGCGGCTCAGCAGCAGCCCTGATGTCCCAGTCCCTGGTTGGGGTGTATCTCTGCTATTCGTATCATCCCCTCTTCCTGAGGGACAAGTCACATCTTGGAGACATTTACTCAGTAAAGACTTCCCCTGATTCCACTGAAATTCTGCCAAATAAAGTGGTCTGAATGCATAAAGCAGGGTCAATTGCTAAATACAGCTTTCAAAAATGTAAATAGTCACAAATCACAAAAACCCTGCTGAGGAAATGAGCTGTGCTGATCCTCCCATCAGTCACTCTCTCCCCACTCTCCGCACTCTGCACTCTGAAAGGCCGTGCTGCTGCTCACTATGGTGCATCCTCATACTTCAAAGGAGAAATCAATTCACCTGACAAAGAAAGGAATCACATCTAGACCAGGGCAGGTCTCCAAACTCCTTGCTAACTAAGAACAACTGTTAGAATAGAAGCTGCCCTTACTGCACAGAAACTACGGTGAGTGCAGGTAGCCAGAGCCAGCTCCTGCTGCATGGGCCCATCCTGTTCCCACCGCAGCCAGTGGCAGGGCTCCAACCAGCTTAATGGGAACAGCAACACGCTTTCTATCTACTTAATATAAATGAAGATACACATCTCCTCTTTGACATATTTTGGGCTCAAAGCCATTGGCTGACACTTGTTTGGTTCTCTGTATGCACATGACTCATGGGATAATATAATGCCTGATTTCCATTCTGCCAGACCTGTCTTTCTCAGTGGTTAACTATTAATTTTGGAGGCAAGATGCAATAGTGCAGTAAAATAGGATGGTGTTAAAGTAAGAAAATTGCAGTTAAATATTTAGAGTAAATGAATCAGATTTCCTTTTGTGAGGATTCCCTTCCAATTACAGACTCCCAGCCACACGCTCCTGAGGACACCAGCCCATTGCTCCTGTACAGAGGGCGAGGTCACCAAGCCTCCAGCAAAGCACGGGCAGGCGGTGTGCTGTGGACAAGCTGCCTTTATCCAGCTCAAGGAAAAAAACAGACTGTGGAGCTAGTCTTACAAAAATCCCTATTCCAAAGAGTTGCTTTTTATATCAGGCCCCCTACAGAGAAGCAGGCCACTCTGGACATGCTCAGTAAACTACGAACACGTGCTGATTTTCCACCAAAACTGTAACACCTTTGGGGTAAGGACTGACTTCTCAGATCCAGTCAACATCTGAGGTACCAAGGACTACCTCAAATGATGCAGGGACTACAAGAATTATCTGGACAGACATTTGCATTCTTCTGAAGTTTCCTGTGGAATAACTATTATTAAGCGTTGTGGTGGCTTTAAAATGCCATATTTCAGATAGGGCGCAGCAAAGCACACAAACACAGATACTTCCATGCATGGTGTGCATTTGTACACGACTTCACCTGTATAAATGAGGATTTCATTACTGGGGAAGGAAGAGAAGCCCAGAACCAGGGACACCAATGTAAGGAAAATTATTTTGGCATAATCTATTACACCAAGAGTGGGTCTGTCCCACAACCTTTTACTCAATTAAATTTTCATCGTTTTCACCTCTGAACTGGGTCACACTTGGCAAGCACACAGCGTGGAGAAGCACCTGCTTCCACCTAACAGCAAAGCAACTCCCGCTGCCCCCCTGTCAGCAGGGAAATTACTGCAGGGTGCTCCAAAAACTGCCTCCCGACCTATAATCACTCAAAGCAGGTAGAGAAGGCAAGTTCGACTGGGGTAATTCCCCTGTTGCAGTGGAAGAAAACAAATCACTGAAAAATCTTGTCGTTCCACCCCCACCCTGGCCCAGACCTCGCTGCGGCCACAAGCAACCTCTCACCCCCGCGCACAGTGTGAGCACACAGCTGCTCTTTCTATCCCTCCCTCCCCCCGCCCCGCTCCACCTCACCGCCCGCCCTCCGTCCCGGCCCTCGTGTCCCAGCCCAGCCTCTGGCGTCGTGGCGCGGGCCGGGCGAGGAAGGCCTGCACAGCCACACTGAGACACGTGCACCGGGAAGGGCGCGGGCCGACAGCCCTACTGGGCCAGCACCGCTCGCCCCGGCGCGGTGTTAAGGCGGGAATCTCCAGCGCCTTCTGCTGCGGGTAACGGAGCCGCCACGCGCACGGCACCGCGCAGCGCAGCACGTGGCCGGCAGCGGCACGGCTCTGCGGGGCGGGAGGAGGAACGCGACCAAACGTCCGTGTTTTTGCCCGGCACCCGCAGAGCGCAGCTCTCCCCTCACAGCAACGTGAATCTAACCGAGAAGTAAAAATCCTTCATCCTGCCGCACTCCCTCCCGCGCTCCGCGCCGCCACGATGCTCGGAGTAGGCCGGGCCTTACCTTCTCTCAGCGCAGTCGGAGCGTACCCGCAGCGCGTCCCGCCAAGAGGAGCCCGAGCGCTCGGTACCGCCGAGACGGCGCGGCTCGTCCCGCACGGCTCGATGACGGCCGCCCCGCAACACGGCGGGCTCGGCGCTGCCCGCGCTCCCGGCCGCCTCCCCCCCGCCTCGCGCCTGGCGTGCCGCGTGCGCCTCGGTGCTTCCCCGCGGAGCGCTTCTCCGCCCCGCTACGGCGCGCGCTCCGCCCACGTGAGGCTCCGCTCCTCGCAGCCGAGGTAGCAGAGAACCGCCGGAGCGGCGGGATCTCTGCGCCCGCGACCCCGCGCTCCACGCCTTTGGTTGTTGCTCCGGTATCGCTCTGCTTCGGGAACGGCCTTCCGCCCCGGGCTCCCCCGTGCCTGCCGCGGCCCTAGCTGGCCGCACTCCCTCCGATGGCCGCCGCCGGGCGGGGCCCTGGCGCCCTATCGCAGCCGCTGCTCGCGCCGCCTCCCCTCGCGCTGCGGCCCCGAATCCGACCCCGGGCGCACCGAGGCGTGGCAGAGCCGCCCTCTCGGGCCGGCGGTCGCGGCTGGCCCCGCGCCTCGCGGTAGCCGTGGCCCCACGGGGGGATCGTGTCGTGCCGAGCCCCAGAGCGGCGTCTGCTTGCCCGGCCGGGGCGAAACTCCCCTGGGGAGGGGCGGGGCCCGGCACCGCGAGCGGCCGCGCGGCGTCTCCGCGTGTCCCGACGCCATTCGCGTCCCACCCGGGCGCTCCCTCTGCCCCGGCCCCGCAGCGACGAGCGGGATCGCACCTGCACGCGGCACGGGGCGGACCGCCGCCTCCGGAAGGCGCCGCGAGAACGTGGCGAACGGCCCGCGGTGCCGAGAGGGGCTCGGAGCTGCCCGGCCCCGGGACAAGCAGTGGAACACTCAGCGGGCGGTGATGGCAGAGTATATGCTGTTTATTATGAATGTAACCAGGACTATCCGACAAAACTGTATATGCTGTCCCCTCCCAAATTAGAAAAAAAAAACAAAAACAAAACACCGATGTGTGTGCATATACGTCCACGTTCCCACCCCACACGCACGCCGCACACGCGCCCCGCACACACCCGCGCTGCCCTCCCGCTGCCCCCGGCTCTGTCCCCGGGCCCGGAGCGGGGCCTTGGCCGCCCGCAGCAGCGCAGCTCGCACTCACCCACCCACCCACACAAATAATAAAATAACGTTGCAGCACGAGGGCATAGTCTCTGTCACCAGATAAGAAAGTGGTGTGATGGCAAAGATCTAAGTAACGCAGTAAAAATAGTGTAGCTAGTATACACGGAAAGGCTTTCACATTACATGAGGCACAGCTTGGGCAGACAGAGACACGGAGAAGAGCTGAATGTCCTGGGAGAAAGCAAAATACGCTGAGAGTTCGTAGTAAATACCCGCATCGATAGGTATTTATTCACTTGTGCTTCGCCATGTCGTGACATACAGTACAAGTCGCCGCCGCTCTTTCCGCCGGCGCGGGGAGCTCCGCCGGGCTGCCCTCGGCCCTACTGTCCGGCTGCCAGGCCGGGCTGTCCGCGGGCCGCGCTGTCCGCCGGTCCCGATGTCCGTTTCTCGGGCTGTCCCGTCCCTCTGCCGCCCGGGGCGGTCCGGCGCCGCTGCCGCTCCGCACCCGCCACCGTCCCCGTGCCTGCCCCGCAGCCCGCACGTCCCCACGCTCCTTCCTCGGCAGGCTGCGGGCACAGAGCTCCTACAGGCAGCTTTAAGGCACATCTGGGCTACTCTATGTGCTTTATTACTATTACTATTATTATTGTCATTTACCCTGTGTAGACACGTGGGTTTTTTTTATCTCTTCCTTCCCTTTGCCTTTCTCCTTACAAAACCCACCACGTTTTTCAGCTTATTCGTGTGTCAACCCTAAGGCACCGACCTGGTAATACTACAGCTGCCTGGCTTCTGTTATTGGTCATTATTGTTGGGGAAAAAAAAAAAGAAAAAAAAAAAAAAAAGCCCACCCCCCGCAATCTGAGCCCGCTCCGGCACCGCTCGGAGCGCACGGAGCAGCGGAAGGGCCCGGCTAGGCACAGCTGCCCATGGCCTTCACCAGCGAGCTTTCGGGCAGCTGCCTGAAGATGCCCCGAAGAGTCTCCAGCTCCCGGCTGAGCTGCTCCACCCGCTTCCGCAGTCGCTCGTTATCGGTGGTGAGCTCCAGCACCTTCTGCTGCGTCTCCACGTTGCGCTGCTTGGCCTTGTCCCGGCTCTTGCGCACCGCGATGTTGTTGCGCTCCCGGCGCACGCGGTACTCGTTGCTGTTCTTGTCCACTGTCTTTTTGGATTTGCCGCGGTGGTCGGCGGGCATCATCTTGAGGGCGCCGGGGGCGGCGGGCAGCGCGCCCGGGGGGTGCGGATGGTGCGGGTGGTGCGGGCTGGGCACGGGTGTGGGGGGCGGCGTGGGGTGCCCGGGCTGCAGGTGCACGGTGGTCTGCGCGCAGTGGGCGATCTGGTACTGCAGGTGGGATGGGTGCTGCTGCGGGTGCGGGTAGAGGGCCGCCAGGGCCGCCGCCTTCACCTCCTCCTCCTCGCGGGGCTCCTGCTTGATGACCAGCGGCCGCAGCCCCGGCGCGGCGATGCGCTCGTAGAGCGGGTCGAGCTTGCCGTCCATGTAGCCGGCCGCGCAGCCGAACAGCGGCTGCTGCTGCGGGTGGTGCCCCGGCGCCGAGGCGGCCGCGCCGGCCCCGTGCATGCCGTGGAAATCGAAATCCCCGGCCAGGACGGCCTTGTGCTTCTCCTGCTGCTTGCTGTGCTGGAAGAGGTCGGCCAGGAACTCGTCGTTGAAGGCGGCGGGGTCGATGTAGGCGCTGATGTCGATGGAGTGCTCGTTCTCGCAGATGTCGCCGAGCTCCGCGCCGCCCGCAGCAGGTGCCGCCGCCGAGGGAGCCTCTCTGTAGCCGTAGGCGCTGCCGGGCAGGGGAGTCTGGAGCTGGTGGTGCTGGCCGCTGCTCATCGGGGGCCGGGAATCGACCTCGTAGAAGTTGGCTTGCTCCATGAAGCACCTACAGCCTGCCGGGCATGGTGAAGGGCTCCGGCAATCCAGGGTTCGGACGGGGCGGCGGCGGCTCTGCCAAGCCCGCAGCACCCCGCGCTCCCCCGGCTCGGCGCGGCTCCGCTCGGCGCGCCCGGAGCCCGTCCCCCGCCCCAGCCCGCCCGAGCCCCGCTCGCCGCCTGCCTGCCTTGCCCTGTTCCTAGTGGGTTGCCTCGGTCCTGCGTGCCGTATATATACACCCCCGCAGCAGGGCCGGGGATCGCCCTCTAGTGTCCTGCTGGGAACCTCTGACCACCGCGCCCCGGGTCTTAGCGCCCCGGCCCGGCCGTCCGCCCTCCCCCGGGAGCTCTGCTCTCACCGAGCCCCGCGCGGGGCCCTGCGCTCCGCCCGCCCGCCCGCCCGCCCGCTGAGCTCTGGGGGCTCGGAGCCCGGAGCGCCCGGTCCCGTGCCACCGGGAATGGCCCCGAAGTTTACCATCGCGCGCGAACTCGCGGACGCTGGGCCGGACGGGAGACTGGGCCCGCCCCTGTGGCCCTAGGCACCGTCCCAGCGGAGCTACCGGAGCTTGGCCCGGTTCGACGCGCGAGGTTCATCAGCTGAGTCCCGTGGGGACCCGCGGAGCGCGGCCCCGAGCGGCGCTAGGACCCGGCCGGGAGCGCGCCCGGTGGGGCGGGGCTGCGGGGCTCCGCGCTGCGGGACGGGGCCGGGGGCAGTGCCGCGCTGCCGCTGATCCACGGCTTCCACCGTACGCTGGCGGTGGAGGGGATGAACGCGCGGGGCTGTCCCTCCGTCCCGTCCCGGGACGCGAATCGGGCAGGTAAATTTAATGACGGATTTCCCCAAATACAAACACAGCAATCTTGGGCTGTGTCGAGCACGGACCGGCTCCCGAGATAAACCTCGGGAGTGCGGCAGCGTGCCGCTAGGAAGGCGAAACGCCGGGCTCAGCTCCGAGTCCCCTCTGGGCAGCCGGTGGGAGAGCCGCGGCCCGAGGAGCCCGCGTTCCCTGCCCGGGACGGATTAGGGGCACGGAACAGCCGCCTCCCCACCCGGCCGTACCTGCCGGCGCCTAGATCCGCTTGCCCCGGTTGCTCAGAAAGCAGCACAGGGGATGGAAGGACGCACCGCGGCCGGTGAAGCAGGTGCAGACAATGGCGAGAGGGAGATCGGCAGAGAAAACCCCAATGTATCTATGGCTACAGAAAGAATTGCTGCATTTCTTAGTCCTGGATGGCTGGATGAACCAGAAGCTAATGATATCAAATTGCTTGCTCAGAATTCCTTGCAATTCATAGTGACTGGCAAAGCCTTAGGAACAAACCCACCACGAACCAAAAGCCACGTTTAGGGTCACACATGTGAACCTCTGCTCTCCACGCAGGCACGAGGCCAGCAGCCAGCACAGCCTTCTGCACTGAGCTGTCCTTACAGGAGAGCGTGTTTGGTGGGAGATGTTCATAAAGAACGCAGAACACACAGATTCTATGATTCTGTGAGCGTACCTTTCATCTTTCAGTGTCAACAGAAAAAAAAAATCCTAACTGCTTTTTATATATGATGTCTTCTGCAATTATGATATACATTGGTTTCAGCACGTAACATTGGGTAGAAAGAATACGCGCTGCCTGATCAAGCAAAGCACCCATATGGAAGAAGAACTCCAAAGTTATGATAGAGAGGAAAATCCCCTATCCTGTGTCAGAAATGCTTCGGCGTGGGCAGAAATCACAGAATCACAGAACCACAGAGGCTGGGACCTGAAGAGATCATGGAGTCCAACCCTTCTACACAGGTTCCGTACAGCAGGTCACACTGCTCGGTGTCCACGGGGTTTTGAATATCTCTATGGAAGAAGGCAAAGACCCAACATCCTCTCTGGGCAACCCTGCCACATCTGGCTGTGCAGATCTTGCAGGCTCTGTCCCAGCAAACCCATTTGCAGGAGAGGGGCAGATGCCGACCCAGGCTTGCTGATGCCATAGGACCCAGCTAGCCCAGCAGCCAGTGCTGGCAATGCTGAGCTTCCTGCAGCCACATCACGCTCTGAAGGCAGCAGGCAGGAACCGGCCATGCACAGCAAAAGGTCCCAACTGCAGCAGCAGTGGGAGAACAGAACTCACTTTGACACTGAGCAACAATACTGATGCCTCTGTAGTCTCACATTTTAGAATCGTTCTGAAAATTAAGGTCTAACCACACATTAAGAGAAATTCAAAGCAAATCAGAAAGTTTAGGATCAGATTCCATTCCTAATTACTGTAATTAACGAACAAGTCCCCGCAATTTAAGGACTGGTTTGCTCAGTATTTTTTACACAGACCCCTTTTATCTCAGTGAAGTACTTTTAAATAATCTCTTTTTGCACAAAAAATATTAATTTCTGTTCAAATTCTTTTAAGATGGTATAAAACAAGTTTCCCAGACTTAAATAAGTAGGGCAATTCTTTTTTGAATGCCTCTTCTCCTAAGGCAAATGCCATGCTTAGCAGCTGCCATCCCTCGGACAGGCACAGATTTCCACACCCAAACCGACCGATGCCAAACACTTCACATGTGATGGCAAAAGAAACGTTTATGTCTCGTTGCCTCGGCCACATGTGCCAGTGTGTTTGTTAACAAAAGGAGGAAGGGTGCCCGCCCAGTGCTGTGGAGCCCTGGAGCAGCACGGCCGTCAACTCTTGAGGGTGCTGTTCTTCCATCGCACAGCAGATCGCACCAGGGAGGGCTGGGAAAGCACTCCAAAACCCTGAGCACTGCTGAGAGCCATCACACAAAGTTGGCCGCACTGGTTTCTGTTGGTAGGGAAGGAAACAAGAGAAAATCACAGCAATGGAGGAATTAAATATCCTTGCTGAATTTTGAAGTGAATTTTGGGACTGTTTTTAATTGCACCACAAAAGTGGCTGCTCTGAATGTTTCCCGACATCAGCCCCTGCACCGTCTGCAGGGTGCAGGCACAGTGCTCTGCTCTGATCCATCAGCATGGAACTGCACACAGAACCTGGCATGTGGCAGCCCAGTAAAGAACCAAAAGGTCTCTTTAAGTTTATTTTACTACTTTGTTAACTGAGAACATGTCACTGCTACTGACAAAGCTCCAGAATGTCCTGACGGCATGCAAACCTCCTCCTGGCACCAGTGCCAGCACCTCCTCTGCTCCTGACAGAGGAAAAAAAGCAGGGCCAGGGTGTGCACTGGGGGCAGCAGGGCAGGAATGGGGCACAGTCCTCAGCTGGGGACAGCGCTGTGCCACAGGTGCACCAGGGGAGCAGGCAGGGATGGGCAGCACTTTTGTATGTGATGAGGAGCTGCCAATTTACTGCCTTTACTTCTCGAGGTGCAATGAAACACAGACTTCATCCTTCTCCTCTGTTTTCTGCCCTAGAGAGGGAAAACATGACCTGCACATGGAAAGGCTGCCACTCATGACAATTTTCAAAGGAGAAGGCTGAAGCCTTGCAGGTTGGTGGAGCAGTATGCAGCACAACAAGTCAGCCAGGGCCTTCCTTTCACCTGGCAACAGCAGCTGGGGACTGATGACCATTGTATGTGCAGAGTTTGGTTCAATGCCAGGTGGTTTAATTACTACAGCTCTTCTTCTTTGGAGGAAGAGCGTTTGCAACTGCAAGGTGGATGAAGTCAAATCCATGCTAACCTTCCTGTTCCCTTTCCATGTCATTTCCCTTTCCATATCATACCCTCACAGTCTCTGTGACAGTGTCCTCAACCCTTGCTGTCCTTGTGCTCAGCTAACTTCTAGCTCCTCTCCCAACAGCATCGCTGCAATTACCATGCTAGATGCCTGGGAGCATCTCTTCACTCAATCAGCCTGCCTGCTGCCTGCTTCCATCCACTTGTGCCTCATAGCCTGTCCTTTCCTACCTGTCACCTGTAACCATGTACAGCCGGGCTGTGAAACCTGCTCATATTTTGTACCCAGTTAGTGAGCCATTAAATGGTTAGTTTCCCTTTTACAATCAGGATTGTATTTCAGTGACCACATTTGTGGTGCCCAAGAATATTCTGAATGCTTTACAGATACCAGATTTAGTTCTGTCCCCTCCAGAATACAGCTCAAATGCCACAGACACAGAAAAGGAGGATGTGACAGCACCGCACCTCATCTCACTGCAGTGGTCTCTTCTGCATTACCACAGCACCACCTTTATCTCAAGAATTCACCAAATCACATTTACAGTTCTCTTACTGATACACATCAGTTACCACATCACTCAGTACTTGGCCTACCCACAAGTCGCTCATTCTCTCTCTACTCTTCTACCTCACACTAAACAACATCCTTCCTTCCTTTCCCTCCTGAATTTAACTTTCTAATCTTTTGTCTACCTTACAAACTTCAGTGGTTTCTATCATCGATAGCTCAGGATCCTTTATTCATCCATGGTTACATCTCACTGGGAGGTGGAGCAGCACTGTTGCTCTATTTCTCAGCTACAGAGCTGGAAGAGGGAACGATTTGCCAAGGCCACACAAGAAATGAGTAGTCAAGCTCAGCATATCTTCTCCCTCATGTCCTGTGCTAACATCACAAACAGTGAGCATGCAAAAATTTGACCACCACTTCCCTCACATGAAATGCTTTCTTTTTCACATATTTTCCTGCTATTTTTTTCTTTAAAAAGTAAAATTAAAAAAAAAAATTAACACTATTATGTTGAAGTAAATTGCCAAGAAAATGTCATTCTTTTCTTTCTTATTTTTCCCATTGAATGCTTAATGGAGCATATAGGAAATATGGCTCCTACCTTTCCTAGCTCCTGTGCACTGAATGGAAGCCTCATAGCCCTGAGTCAGAACTGGCATGGACCTGAGCTAACAGACACATGCTGCAGCAGAACAGTAACAGGGCAATGAGTGCCATCATCCAAACTCAGATCTCAGCTCTGCTTTAAGGGGCAGAAAGTTCTCCAAATCTCTCTGAAGATTTTAACTGTCAGTATATTGCACTGTCCAGGACATAATAATAAAAGAAGGAGATTTAAACTCCTGACAAACCCAGACAAACAGACCCCAGCTTCCTCCTCTCTCTGTACACAGGGCACCAACTTCAGGCATTTAACTTAGATGTCAAGTGCCCGCACGAGCTATGTACAGAACTTTGGCTCAAAAACAGTTGTGCCATTTCTTAATTATGTACTTTAGTATGAGAGACATTGTTACAGAATGGAGTCCCTGACACACTCTGACTTGTCTGTGTTCTTGCTCTTTAAATCAACTTTGTTCCCTTCTAGGTGACACTGTTACAGGAATATAAATTAAATTGGAGGAATGATCTGGCACAAACTTAAATTCTGTAGTGTAGAATGGATATGAAAGACCCATGTTGTCCTGCCATGGACAGACACATTGCTGACTGTGGCAGATTTCAGATGGATGAGAGCAGCACGAGAATTGGATATAACACACACCTTTGGTGCGTGCAACCTTCTGCTATTAATATCGTGAAGCTCTGACTTCAGTGGTAGAAAGGATTGGAACCACATTTGACTCAGATTTTAAAATGTGATGTTTAAAAAAGCTTTGAGACCATACCAGCAGAAAGCAGCTTTACTGCTCAGTGTGGATGCTGTCTGAAAGTCTGACCTCCCTGTTGAGCTACACTCAGCCTTCTCCAATTATATTGCTGCAGCCCAGGGATTAATGAGTAATCTAAGCATGAGTAATCTAAGCAGGAGCTGCCCCACTAAATGAAAAATGTCAAAGGCACTGAGAGGGGAGGGACCCACAAGGAAGCTTCACAAAGTTCCAAGAGTGACGTGGTGACATCACAAATGAGTCCTAACCATGATCAAAGGAACACTAAGCACACAGGAAACAACAGCCATGGAGGAAGGAAGCAAGCAGAGGCAATCTCAGCTTGACAATCACTGCAGTTCTGTTATCAGTTCCAAACTAGTAATAGAGATACTTCTGGATCAGAACTTCTTTGACTCGTTGCACTCGTTGACTTCAGTCACAAAGATGTGACTGAAGAGGCAGCTTTCACTTACAGGCTGAAATATGGTGCTTAATTTCCCATGTGTGGCATGTGATTTCACCTCAGTACTGTCCATGCAGCATGCTGGTGGGACAGCCAGCAAGGCAATGTGAGATATGGCCCTTCATTCCCTGCGGGGATTCCAAAGGTCACTTGAAGCATCCAGTGAAAGGAGCTGGCACTCCTACCTGCTGAGATAACATCTACCCTGCCTTCCAAGCCTTTGCAGAAAGATAGGTTACACACAATCACGTTCACCACAGCAATCCCTTTAATAAAAATGAGACACTACTCACTACTACAACTGCACCAATTCCACAAGACCCTCACACTGACATTTTCTGTTCAAATGGGAACCTTATGCTTTATGCAAAACATGTCTTTATCTTAAGTGCAATAAGAGTTAATCACAAGCCAGGTCAGTCCCAAGACCAGTAGGTTGCTCCTGAGTGGGTCACAGTTCCATAAAAGTCTGGAAACTGAACTCAGGAGGCAGCAAGGGCATTTTAGGGAAAACAAGGCTAGCTACCTCAAAATGCTTCGAACAAATCCTTATGATTATCCATCAAGATACCGAGTGCTTCAAATAGCTATTAAATAAATAAATACTAACAAAATTCATATGAATAGAGGCTTTATGATGGAAGCCATCATGTTTTTCATTCATTTTAAGGAAGCATAGAAATGGCTTTTATTGTTAGTGAAAGTATTTCAGAAAGTAAAAACATAGTGACGGTGCTGTTTGCGAGAAGTTTTCATATCTAAATGCCCATAAAACAATGCTGAAAAGGCACTGCTTTTCAACCAGGAGCACCAGCAATGCCACGTGTCTTACATGTGCAACTGATTCATACACTTAATAGTAGAGCTAAGTATAATCAAAAGCATTAATTTAGCAAGAGGCCAGCTGAGAGGTACCTAATTCCAGACAGAAAGACCTTACAAACTACTTGTGTTTAAGTGAAAAGAAAACAGTTTTCCAAACAGGTCCCCGTATTGCAAAAAATGTATGACATTTTTCCCTTTTACTGCTGTAATTAAACATAGAAAATGGGCAAAAGTGTTTGGAATCCAAATTATTCACTCTAAATTCTTCTTTCAGGCCTAAGCAATTAAGCTAGATGCTAATTTGTTGCAAACTATATATATAACTATTGGAATAAATTGTACATTCCTTAGAATACAATTTTAGAAAAGTCCTATATTCTCTAAAAGCAGGTAAACATTCACCATATGAACTGTGTTGTTCTAAAAAGAATTCATGCAACATGTCCAAGTGTGTCAGGTGCTACAGTACTGGATTTCACTGTACAGAACTGTTTCTGCCCACTCGCAATGTCTGCAGAGCCCTGTCAGCCTTATGAATCACACATGTTCAACTTAGTCATCAAGAGATCGTGTGCATCTTCAGCAGTGTCTCCAGACTCCTCACTACACGGAATACTGAATAAACTGAAATAAATGTTGGACACCCAGCTCAGCATGTCACTGATAAAAGTTTGAGGTGCTTGATTGCATTTATTTAAGTAGAGAATGCCATAGGTGTCCTCACCAGAACTGCCCCTTGCACAGAGCTGCAGGCTCAGCAGCTGATTCCACAGTGCCTGCATTTCATGAAAGACAAATATAGGTGCCTATTTTGTGAGAAAAGCTAACTCTGCAAATGGTGGGAAATGCTTGAGGTGGAGCTCCAATCTCCTGACAAATCAACTGAAAACTCAGCCTTCAGGAAACCAGACTTTGCCCCAGTGCCCCTTGGCCTCTTTTTCTCAATGAGCTTGGAGCTATTCAGTCTCCCTTGTAGGACTGAAACACTTGTAAATCCTTGGGTCTACATATTTTGGTCAAGGCCAGGAAATCCATCTGCTGATGGAGCAGCAGAATATGCAGCACACATCAAATTTTAAGCCTACTGAAAATCCACCTAGAAATCTTTTTAAAAGCACTCAAATACTAAATAAAACTTGCATACTTTTTAGCTTTCCCCCAGCTCAGCTCCAATGCTGCTATTATGTGAAGCATCTCAGAGCTGCCTGTAACTCCCCATTCAACTTATATCCACAGCTGGTGCCCCTTCACATGATGAAATCCAGAGACATAAAGACTGCTTCACAATGTGCTGCAGTATTCTCTGTTGATGTCAAAAAGTTCTGACTGAAAAATGTCCCCCCATCAGGACAATTTTTAGGCAAATTAAATACTTTGTTATAAGCCTGTTGTGCTCCAAGCATTGAAATTTGTGCCCAAGACTTTCCTGTAATTTACAGCACCAGCACATCACAACATCCCACTTGTTCAAAGCAGGACAGTCTCTTCTGCCTGGAGCTCTCTTGGACTGACTGCCCATGCTTGTGTCCCTCCTAGGAGTACTCATATGCTCTCAGCCTGTCCTCACTTTTTTTTAATGGAAGGAAAGCATGAGCATGTGCTTTGCAATCCTTAGTACTGTCCCACCTGCAGAGTCCCCCAATGTCAAAGGGCTTGTAGCAAGAGGAAAAAGATGATGTAAGGTAAAAGTACACATAAACAATGCACTTTTCAATTTCATTTCCTGGTAGACAAAGTCCTTTTCTCCAACTGCCAAATCACATTTCCATCGGAACTGTATGTGACTTCAAAGTAATGCCTGTACTCTGAAGAAGGGCCTCAAAAGCCTGGGCAAATGATTATGAGTGTTATCACATTCTCTGCTGAGCTGTAAAGATTTCTGTGACTTTCTTCATGGTCAGGGTGACAGAGCACTGGGACAGGCTGCCCACAGGAGCTGTGGAGTCTCCTTTTCTGGAGATATTCAAGACCTGCCTGGATGCCCACCTGTGCTGCCTGCTTTGCAGGGGATTGGACTCGATGACCTCTCGAGGTCCTTTCTAGCCCCTACAATTCTGTGATTCTGTGACTACACACTGTGGTAAAGTCCTCCTTATGATGCATCTATTCAGCAACTAACTGGGCATGTTTGGAAATAGTCTCCAGGGACCCTTTAGGGTTTAAGCTTCAGTCTCTGCCAAGTGACTATTGGCATTTAAGTGTCAACTGCCAGTGCACGTGCACCACTGGACATCTGCAAGATATGGTTCAATGTATTTTGAAGTGTTTTGTATTTCCATCTACTCCTCTTTGCATGCTACTTTTTTCACACATAGGATATTCCCCTACGAATCACCAACACCATTGCAATATTGTTGATCCTGAATTCTTTCCTCATGCAAGATTCCCAATAATTTCCATTAGTATCTTAACTGTATAAGTCCTCTGACCAAAAAAATCATGTAGGAAAACCCCACATGATGTTTAAACAAATCAGGTCAAGAACTATTCCCTATATAAAGATTTGCTGAGTTTGTTTTCATGGCTGATGAGGTACAGAAACCAGACCTTGATGGACAGGCCAGTGACGGAGGGATGTAAAACTTCTCCTGCCTATCAGAAGGAAATCTGATCTACTTACAGTCAAGAGGAGAGAACTCAGATGAGCCCTTCTCCAATGACATTGTTGTTCTGGGACATGTTACCCAAGAGGGATTTTTCTACAGTTTTGGCTGCAGTGTTTATATTAAATAGAAACCTAATGCTGGATTGTATCTGGTAAATTCAGAGTGACAGAGATATCCAGGTGCCTGCACATGTAAACGTAATTGCTTTGTTTCTCTAAGAATGGTTTCTTAGTTTGCACAGCCAAAGAGTGGGGAGCTGTGCCCCACTGTTTCAGTTGAACTTGCTTCCTTTTTAAGATATAGGAAAAGAAAAGGCCAGCTAACTCACCAAACTGGGAGAAGTGACTTTCTGGAAGGATGGTGACACTGCATACTTTCTTTATTTTCTCCTGGGGATATGAGATACGCTGGACCTGCCTGACAAAAATACCAGTCACTGATAATCTAGCACATAATTCTCCTAGATATTAGTAGCAGCAGCTCAATGACAGACATTCTGTACTCAGCAGTACACTTTCTCATTTTTTCTCCCTCTTGCATACTTTCTGTCATACAGGCACAGGTAAGTAGTTGTCTATTCATCTAAATGAGCAGAAGTGACACAGGGTGAACAATCAGGTGGACCATAACCCTTTTCCCCATCCAGGTGCCAAACTCTCAGTTTCTTTTTTCTTTCCAGGCAGCTGCTCATTGTGCTTTTTATGGCATAGAGATCATATAGGTTGCAGGGAATAATAAAACCATAGATAAGAAAGAAGTTTGGTCCTCCTTCACCCAATACCACGGGACTGAAGATAACACTGCATTATGCCTCTCTCATTTTAGCGATTTTTCTGGAAAGCCGCTTTATGGTTTTGTTGCAAAGAACCATTTTAAAGTCAGGGTAGAAGTCATCCCCAAAACTATTTACTCTTCTTGATATCATACAGATGAAGTGAAGTTCTTCATTAGAGCATGCCCCATGACAAATAATGCCCTGGTAATTAAGGGTGGGGATTTTCATGCGGTGACTGATGATGCCTTGGAAAAGAGCCATGGCACTGTGCATTCAAAGCTAAGCTATCTAAATCCTTGCAGAACTCATTTATGCTTTTGGGAATATAGGACAGGTGTGGCAGTTACTAAACCTGGATGCCTGAGTATTCACCTCTTTTTCCCAGGTGTGGGCCATTAATTCTCGCTCAGACTTGTTTAGTTCTAACAAGCCTCTTTGGAACCAGATTTTATATATACACATGCACTTGATACATAGTATTTCCCTTTCAGTCTATTTTTCTACTTCGTTTTTACTCACCTCCAGCTACATAGCTTTGCTTTTTCTAACATTCTGCACATACATGAAGGTAGAAAACAATACGTTTAGTGGCAGCCTAAAAGCAGCCTTTGCATTCTTGGTATTTTGATAACCAGACATAGAGGAAGCAGTGTTGGAAGATGCTGAACTAGCAACTGGAAATACTTTCTTGTAAGAATTATTAGCAGCATAGAGAGAAAGAACAAAAGCATTGGATTCTTCCTCTCCAGGCAGTGTTACAATGAAATGGATGTTTGCTATTAGAATAGAATGGCTGCTTTCTTTGCTTCGTATTTTCTAGAACAAAAGCACAGTAACTTTCCAAGGCTACAGTGAGTCAGTGCTCGAATTAGCAGTGCAGTCCTGAAGTAGTGATCACCACTACTAAGCAATGCTTCCTCTCCTTTCTCTTCATCTATTCAAAAAGGCTACCTTTGACAAATCAACTATTAATAGTCAAGTTTCTACCTTAGTTAAATTATCAAATTGGATTGGGTGACATTTCTAACAGTAGCATTTTGATCTTGGTGGAGGTCAGTCCTAAAGGCAAAAAACAAACATTGTAACATGAAAATGCAAGAGCTATTAAGAAATAATAAAAAATAATAGGAAAAACTCCTACTACAGACTTTGTATTACTGGGATTTTCCCAAAAGCAATGCCATCTGCTTTGTGATCATAAAGAATACAATCCTATTCCACAGTCTTTCTGTCCAGCTTCAAACAAATCTAAGTTGCGAGAATGGGAGTAGCAGTTAGTAAGAAAAAAATTTCTCAGAAGACCAACAATGACAAGGTTAGAAACTTCTTTTTTCTTTTTTTTCCATGTCAAAACAGGCAGCAAGAGACTGCTACTGCTGCTTCTTAACTGTTTGTTCACTCTTCTGTCATGGCTTAGCACTCTTTGAATGATTAAACCAGAACAATAAATGGCTGGCAGGGGTGGACTACAGAGCTGCATCTTTTCAGCTTCTGGATGCCCTGTACAGACAGGACAGAAAGCTTCAAAACCATTTAGTGTACCTGCCCACAGACACGCTTTACAAATAGTCCAAGAGACCAATTTATAGGCATATATATTTTAAATGTATAGACAATTTCCTCTCTTCTAAAACTCAACAAAGTGAAATATCACCAAGAATTCTAAAGATATGACAGAGGAAAAAACTACAGCCAAACCACGTGCGAAAGGTAAAAAGTCCAGTGAAGGCTATCCACAAGGGAAGGGAAGGCAGGTAACTGAATGTTAACAGGAGAAAGAAGTATAGGTTGTAGTCCAGTACATTCATATTGTTTTTATTTTCGGAGAAAGAAATAACTGTCTATGAACACAGAGGTAACAACCATAAATACTGGAATAGGACAATAAATAAGATGGAGAAATAGATGGAGAAATAAAGCAGTTTTCACACTCTAAGCATAAGGCTGCAGAAAACCTTTTTGGTAAGCATTAAGTGAACATACTGACCAAGCACCAAACAGGAACATTTACTCCAACAGGTTCCTTTGCCCCCTACATGTTTGCCTCCAGTTCTCACAGTTAGTTTCTGTTTCTTCAGTAGTCCTTCTGTCTTGAGCTGTGATTTACTGTGTATTACTTGAAGACGCTGAAAACTTGTGGTTTTATTGTTGCTGGTGGTGTCATTTTTGAGAGACCAGTCCTTCAAAACTGGGCTATGCATGCGAAAGCACACCACCATGCCACCATCACAAAATTAGACAGTCTTATGGTAGACTGTTGATACAGGCACACATCTGGAATTGGTGTGCAGAGGGCTACAGCCCTGCTCCTTACACTGAGCTCCAGAGCCAACACACGGCTCATGTGACCTAACTGACGGCCAGCAGATAAGGCATGTATTTCAGTACCATGCCTTTACAACAGCACTCCTTATGTTTTTGTGATTACTTTCTAGACTACTTCCCTCACATCCCATTTGCACTGGGGGATTTCTCCTGCAAACACTTAAAGCACATTGTGTGAGTTTTCCCAGGACATGATGCCAGCCAAGCACCGGAGCTCCCAGTGTGCACAGAATTACATATGGGCTTTAATGTTTAGAACAAGCAGGCTACATAAGAATGAGTTTGTCTGTATTTTATTTTCTTCGTCTTCCTTCAAAGAAGAATGATCGAATAGCCATAAAGCACCAGGAAACCCCATGGGAGCACTTTACGAGCACACAGGGAACTATGTAAGGACAGGATAATGCTTAATGCTTACCTGGAATTTTTGCTCTAGTTACAGACGGATGAATCATTGCCAGAGAAAACCGTTTCGACTGGGAAACAGAAAAACACGTGAGATATTAAATATCAGAGACTGACAAGGAAGCAGCACCCAATAGCAATGAGCGGTGCTGAGCCGTTTGTCCAGAGTAACCCTCAGAACTGTTCCGCAAATGGGGCTCATTTTCCACGGGGCGTTACGGGGGAGGTGCGCACCGCCGGCACGCACACGGCTGCTGAGGGCGTTTTACACACGCGGACCTTCAGAGCCGGTGACGTTACATCCCGGCACGCGCCTGGTCCGAGCTCGGGGTGCGGCCAGGGCGGCAGGAAAGCACCAACGGCCTGCTCACAGCTTTCATCATTTTGCGATATTTGCAAAGAAACGTAACCCGTAATCTCAGACATCCAAGGGGGCCGCCGTACTTTCAGCTCCGTCCCCTCGACCCGAGGTACGCAGGAAGGCCGTGTCGCCCGCCCCGGAGGCGTCGGCCACCGCCTTACACCAGAGGCGAGAAAATGGCGCCCGGGACCGGGCCGCACGAGCGCCCCCCAATGGCGGGGCGGGGCGGAGCACAGAGCGCTCCGAGGCAGCGCCCCGAGGCCGCCGAGGGCCCCACAGAGTCCCCATACAAACGCAGCCGCGCCCTTTAAGCGCGAGGGCGCGCGATTGGCCGCGGAGACTGCCAATCAGAGCGGGCGTTGCATCACCCCGGCGGGAGGGCGGGCGGCGATCGGCGTGCGGGGCGGGGCGGCGCGGGGCGGGTTTCGCAATCGCCGCTCGGCCGCGCTCCGCGCGTGAACGAGGAGGCTCGGGCCCGGCCGCGCCCCTCCCCTCCGCCGCCGCCCGCGCCGCCACAGGTAAGCGCCGCCGCGCGGGGGGCGCCGTGCCGGGCCGTAGGGGCCGCCCCCGCCGTGCGTCCGTCCGCCGGTGGCGCGGCGGCCCCGCGCGTGGGAGCGCATGATGCAATCGACGGGCGGCCCCGGCCCGCGCCTCTCCTCCCCCCCGGTGAAGTCACGGCTTGGCGCGGGCGGGGGAGGAGCGCGGGCGGGCGGCCCCCCGGGCTGCGGGCCCCGCGGGGCGGCGGGGGAGGGCCGGGAGCCGCCCCGGGGCAGCGGGCGCCGAGGCCGGAGGGGCGGGGGGGAGAACGGGCGGGGCGGCGGCGCTGATGTCAGCGCGGAGGGGCCGCCCTGTAACGCTGTGCCGGGAGCTGCGGAGCCCCGACGGAACGCGGCCGTCGCGGCGCCCCGAGGCCGAGCGCCGAACGCGTCGAGATCCGAAAAGTTCACATTAGGAGTCTCTCATCTTTATAGCGGCCGCCGCAGCCGCGGATGCTCCGCGTCCCGACAGCGCTGGCCGGGCGTCGTGGCAGCGCGGTTCGGCGGCTGTCCTGAGCGCGTGCGCTGCTGGCGCTGTCGGGCCGTGCGCGGGCCGCGGGCGCTCCGAGGGAAGGTCAGCGGCGTCCCGCTGCCGGCTGTGGCAGCAGTGACGGAGCAGCCGTGCAGCCCAAAGTGAGTTGTGGAGCAACCAACCAATCGGATTTATTTAACAAATTAAAACTTTTTTTTCTTTTTGCTAAGGCAAACGTTTGGAAGTTTCAAATTTGGGGAAGAAAGCAAAACTAATAAAGGGCCTGACGTGCCTGAGACTCCAAATCCCCAGGGAGCTGCAGCCGGCGGAGCCCCCAAGTGCCACTATTGTGTGCACTGGGTGGTGGTGGGTGGCAGCCGGTGGCTGCAGTGGAACTGGGCAGCGCCGGCTGCAAGAGCAGCAGCAGTGCTGAGCAGAACCAGCCCAGAGCTGCCCTGTGCCAGCTAGAAGCTGCGTGGGAAGGGATGCCATGGAGCTGCTGCCTGTCGTGTCATGCTGTCACCCTCCCACAGCTAACGTGTCAGTGTGGCACAAACCTGAGCAGTGAGCCTTGGCAGCCATCTGCTCACAGCCTTCCCCAGGTGCACAGTGCTTTGCCACAGCCCCTTCTCAATACCCTCCCCTTCCCATACCCTCAAATCTCCTGGTGGCAGCTGTGAAGGAGCCCCACGGTACCCAGTACTGGAGCAGGACAGGAGTCGTGTGTCACATCTCCCACGTGAGTGCTGGATGAGCGTGTTTCCCATTGAAGAAACAGTTGACACAGCATAGGGCAGTTCCAGGGGTCAGGAACTGGGGAAGACCTGTTGCAAAGTGCTCTGTGTGTCAGGACTAACAGCAGCTTGGAGATGTGACGCTTGGGTTCTGTTTCTCTGCTTAACCCACATTCTCTTTCACTGAGAAGTATCCCATTACATTTCAGTTTAATAGAGCACATAATTTTTTCCTTTGAATTGTGGGGGCATCAGATAGAGATCTTATGCATATGTTAGAACAATATTAAATACTTTTGATAGAATAGAGAGAATAGCAAGTGGAACCTGGTGCTGTGAAGGAACTTGTCAGATGTTGGTGATGCTTTCAGGGCAGTTCCGCCTGTTCTTATGCAGTGGACACAACACAGCTGGTAGATGTGGCATTTCCCCAGTGCTGATCTAGCTGGGCTGCCTGGGAGAGCACTGCCATGCTGAAATGGAGGGGACTGAAGGCCATGCTATCCAACGTCTGCTCTGACATCTCTCTGTCCTGAAATCTGAAAATATGAAATATGACAATTTATTGAGGGGTGTGGTTGTACTCACACGACTCACACACCTCTTTCACTTGCTTTAAGGGAAAAGAGTTCTTGGCAACAGAATGTTAATTTTGAATAACACTGAAGCCAAATGACGGGTCTCTGCTGTGAATCTTACTGAGCCATACTGTACAGCTGCACCTAGTTCAGGCTTCCTCAGACTGTGAAAGAAAATGTGCAATTGACAGTTAACGTTTTAATCTCATTAATGATAACCCAGCAGAAGGTAAAATGGCACTTAAGCTGTGGTGGAAAACTTATACAGGAACAGCATGCAGCTGAGGAGCCCCTGAATTTTGCTGAGCATTGCCACACGACTGCTGCCTCCTGTGCTGTCAGATGTAAGGCTGGGCTGGGCACTGCGCAGCTCACCTTGTGTTCTGCTGGCCTCAGCTGCTCTTTCCAAACGGGTCCTCCTGGGAGAGTGGCAGCAGTGAAGTCTTGTACCACCAGCAGGGTTAGGAGCAGACTGAGCGCCAGGTGGGAGGATGTCCCTGCCTCAGGCTGTCTGCCTCAGCCTGCTGGGGAGAAGCATAGACAGTGAGTGCTTTGAGAGCCACAGTGGAGGAAAGCGTGCTGTGGGCAGGTCAGCTATGGCCCATGTCTCCTTGTAGGTGGCAACAGTCCCCTGTCTTTTAAGTGCAGTGGTTCTCACATTGTTTTCACCCTGCTTTCCTGTCCCACCTGCCCTCACAGCACTGGTAAAGGCTTGGCTGGTCTTACCTTGTTTGTGGCTGAGGGTTTCCTTTTGCGTCGTTCAGTCACAGCCTTCACAGCATGCACTACCTCCTCTTGTACATTTTTGCACTGAGTACTGCTGAGACTTTAAACAACCATCAGTTTGGGCTCCATCTTCAAAAACAAGTAAAACAATCTTAAAGCTGGTGAAAGCACTGGAAGATGTTGTGAGATGTTCAAGGGAAGGTAGACTGTCTCTAGAATAAAGCAGAGACCACCAAGGAATGTGCATACACCCAGAAGGATGGTTTGGAGAGGACAAGGATCAAGCACTCCTGTTGGTCAGGAGTCAGGGTGTTAATAGGTTTAAGCTGCAGAAGAAAGAATTTGGTCTGAAATTAAGAAAATTATATAACTGGGAGAAAAGTTAGACAGTGGAACTAGTTGCCAAGACAGAGGTTGTGAAACGAGATTTTTCAAGGCTAGGCTAGACACCCATCCATCAGGGATGGCTTGGAATAACTGAGTAAATCCAGTGAACAATGCAAACAGCTTGACTGGATGACCCAGTAACAGTCCCTTCCAATCCAAATATGTTCGAGAGGCTTCTGAAATGTCCCAGCAATTGGCAGCTTTTCCACTTCCAGCATAGTTTTGGTGTGTTGCTGCCAGATGTGCCATTGGTGCCTTCTGCCAAAGGCAGTGATGTGTAAGACTGTAGCCGAACATAGCACCTTTAACAGCATTTGTTTTTCCTTCAGGGTTCACCTTGCCCTTAACCCATGTGAAGACTTGCTGGAAACACGATCTAGAAAAGAGTTTTTAGTCTTCTAATACTCTGTTGTGTCAAAGAAGAGCCCGTCCAAATGAGCAAGACATCCCCGCAGAACACCGCTACAGATGCGAACGGAGTAAGCGTGATTCACACCCAGGCACACAGCAGTGGTTTGCAGCAGGTTCCCCAGCTGGTTCCCGTTAGTCCTGGTGGTGGAGGCAAAGCTGTGCCTCCGAGCAAGCAGGGAAAGAAAAATTCCTTTGTGGATAGAAACAGCGATGAGTATCGTCAGCGCAGAGAGCGAAACAACATGGCAGTGAAAAAGAGCCGGTTAAAAAGCAAACAGAAAGCACAAGACACACTGCAAAGGGTCACCCAGCTCAAAGAAGAAAATGAACGTTTAGAGGCGAAAATTAAGCTCCTGACCAAGGAGCTGAGCGTACTGAAAGACTTATTCCTCGAGCACGCACACAGTCTCGCAGACAATGTGCAACCTGTTGGCACTGAGAGCACCACAACAAATCCAGAAAACAGTGGGCAGTAGTCACTGCCACAGCCTGATGGGATGAACTCTGGAGGTGCAGCCTGTCTGCACCACCCCTGCAGTAACTGAGCAAATGAGGGGTTCTTTTAACCATCATTGTGTGCGGATCTTTTTAGGTTTAACACTGAAGATTTGATACAATTAAACCAGAAACTGCTTAGGGTTTTTCTTTAAAGGCGTTAAATATTTTTCTCTTCTAGAAGATTTGTCTAATAAGTGCAGATCTAAATCCTTAGTCAGCAAGGAGCTTACCATTACAGAAATAGCATTTCACAGATGTACACTTACCTTCTTACATTTAGCACAATGGGAGAAGTTCATCAGGGTGGTTCACTGTAGTATCAGAAAGTCGTATTTGGGTGAATTCCTTTAAATACTTTTTAGTGCATTTAAGCCCTTTCTTTTCTCTGTTACATGTTACAAACTGCAGAGGCTTTAGAGAGTTTGTTGTTCTGTTTGGTGAACTGCTTTTCTACCTACGGAGCAATTCCTGCAAAGCACCACTTAGGCTTTTCCTATCTGGTTACTGGGCAGGGCACAGTAATAGCAAGCTGGGGTACTTCAAAATGTTTTCTAAATAAGCAGCAACATTCTATAATGATCTTTGCAGGCAATTGGCTTCCACGGGGTAAGTGGTGGTCTGAACCAAGTATCAGAGGTAAAGCAGCACATGGGCTGCTTTTTTTTATGCCCGTGTTCATGTTTTCCTGGCTTGCACAGTGAGTGTGGGGCGTTAGGAGAACAATGTTTTGGTTTCCAGAAAATGTAAAAATGCTACCAACAACCTATGCTCTGCAAAACTGCATTCCTGCTGGGGTGCGGGTATCAGGGAGAACAAAATACACAGCTTGGCTGAGCAACAAAAGGGGTAGGGCAGCATATGAACAGCAAGAATGTGTGGATCTCAGCTCACTTATGTTCATTTCCATTCTCACAGCCATTCAGATTTGCAGCCAAGCCTGTACAGAAATGCACAGTGATTTTAAAACTAATGGCCCTCATCTGAACACCCGATTCAGCAGAATTTCTATAGCCATCACAGTTGTGTGAAGGAGTATCTTCAGTCTTATTTCCATAGAAGTTCTTCTATAGCAGTTTTTTTAAATGCTAGTGATAAGTTTTTGCCATGATCCATAATGCAGTGGTATGTACTATATATTGAGGATTTTAACAGCAAAAGTAAAGCAGGAACTTTGGCGTATCCTTAATTTATTTTCATTTTTAAGTATTTCATTGATGGTATGGTTGTGTTACATTTAACCTGTGTGTCTGGCTAGTGGATTATTACACTGTCTTAATTTCCCTCCTACACTACCTTTTCCCCATATTTTGTAGGATGCTTGTTTGCCTTGTACCTCTACTTAGGAAAAGAAAAACCTTGGATATTATCTCTATGAAGATGCTGTTAGAAAATAAAGCCTTTAAAAGTTCTTTCTGAATTTCAGTTTTTAATACAAAGGCAGTTAGGTGCAGTTTTTTATGGATTGTTTTGGACTATGATAGTCTTTTTACAGATATATGGTTTTTTGGTTCTAGCTGCAGCTTAATTAGGTAAGATTGAAATATCAGAAACTAATAAAAACATTTTGCCTCCAGTGCTGGCCTTATTTTTCCTGTCCATTTTCTCTTTCCTTCAGATACAGGTGACCACTTCAAGCAGCTGTCTGAGAAATCAGTACAGCAGTTTTCATTCGTGGAATCATAGAATGGCTTGGGTTGGAAGGGACGCCAAGGATCATCAAGCTCCAACCCCCCTGCTGTAGGCAGGGCCCCAACCTCCATATCTAATACTAGACCAGGCTGCCCAGGGCCTCATCCAATCTGGCCTTGAACACCTCTAGGGATGGAGCAACCATAGCCTCTTTGGGCAGCCTGTTCCAGCACCTCACCACTCTCATACTAAAGAACTTCCCCCTGATATCCAACGTAAATTTTCCCTCCTTCAGCTTATTCTTTAACAAATTCTTGTCCTCCACTTAAGTTCCTATTCAGTGGGAAGAGAATAAGAAACTAGTTAATTTGAGTTAAATTCCCCATTTCTCACTCTCTCTCACACACACATACACAAAAAAAAAAAAGAAAAAAAAAAGAAAAAAAAGAAATGTAAGAATCCTTTCCTGAATGTATACTGCAATTAAAAGGTAATGAGGTAATGAGGGAGGGGCTGGCGGGGGACAATCCTTGTACAAGGGTTGTTGTATAAGGATGAAGATGACCTGACTGCATCTCATTTCTTAGATGGGTGCCAGCTCTGGCAGGAGCCCCATCCCTCCCCTCTGCTCTGTGTTGGAACTACATGGCCTTGTTGCCCTGCTGATGGTTTGACAGCACAGTGTGCGTTCCTCTCCTGATAATCCAAAGAAGGGCCCCAAATCTATGATGTTTTTTCCAACCTTGCTGTACATAGGCTGGCTCCTGGAGAATGATTTCTTTAGTCTCTTGAATGCAAGTCTGACGGAGACTCAGGAACTCCTGGTGCTCCAGCAGGTCACTTCTCCACCTGACAGCACCAATGCCACTTCCTTCTTGCGTGAAACAAAACCACAAAGTTACAACTTACTTGTTTGTGCAATGACTTTTCCAGCATAGCAGCTGCTTTGTTTGCGTGCAGACTGTGTGCGACTGACAAGTTGTTATTTTCAATCTATCCTCAGTGTGAGTTAGGTTCACGCCTTCCTTGCAACTGCTTATTCTGAGCCTCCTGCCAGAAGAGCAGCTTGGCCCCAGGGAGCAGACGCATGGGGGCTATGCTCACATTCTGCACAGGAGAGCTCTCATGGTGAACTTGGAATATCCCTCTTCTTCCTAAGGAAAAACTGGAATGAACACCTCCTCAAAACATGCAGCGTTGGTCTGTGAAAGTTTTCCTTTTGGTCCATTTCTTTTTAATAGCAGCTATAGTCTGTGACAGAACGCAGAGCCTGTCACAAGAAAAAGCGCCATACGTTTCACCACAAAACATTATGCCCATTTTCTTACAACAGTGAAAGAACTCTCCCACTCTGACTTCCCCGAGCAGCCAGGAGGCTCTGCCCCACTCACCACACTGCAGCAGCATCACTGCACAGAGATACACCCCAAGTGCATCCAGCCTGGGACACTGAAGGTTTAAATCTATCAATTCAGAACTTGGACCTTTTTAAACATGTAAGCTTGCTCAACACTGGGCACTCCTGTTATTTTGGTGCGGCTCCATTTGAGTCTGTTTGCACCGAGGGGAAAGAAAGGCATTTGGGAAAATATAGCTAACAGCCTAAGAAATACTAATTTAGTCATAAGGAAAGTTTGTTACAACCTGTATTCCCTCCCCAACGCACACATTTAAAGCATATTAAATATCATTCTGCCATTTTAAAACACTTACTCCCCTCCCTCAGATGCTAATTAAAAAAAAAAAAACAACAACAAAACTAGCTTGCTTTTTGCATAAGTGGGTAGAAATTATCCAGAACTGCAGAACGGAGCACTGGAAGGAAGGGTACAATCTGCTGCAGTTGAGTTCAGTCCCTGGCTGTGGAGGGCAGCGCTCCCGGCCCCGCAGAACCCCCAGCAGCACAGCTGGCAGCGCTCCCCCCCCCACTGCGTGCTGGGACACAGCCTGCCTGCACAGCACCCAGAGCCAGACCTGTTCTGCAGGAGCACCGCCGCCGTGCGCCAGCATTAATCATAGCAGGGAAAGGCCTATTAACTGCCCTAGGACTACAGCTTAGTTGAAACAACTCCAAAACTTTTTTTTTTTTTTTAATCTGTGAAGTGTTACTGTAACACAATAACTGCCACTGAACCTAAGGGACAGCAGGTTTCAGTGGCTGTTCAGAGCATGCTTCAGCTGTGCTTGGACACAGAGGGTAGTGGGCTGAGGCTGCAGGCACAGCCCAGCGCTAGAAAACATCGCAGGGTTCAGAGACAGATAAGTCTGGAGTGTGCTTGCAGGTTGTGGTGTTTGACACCTGCACAGCTGCCAACACACAGCATGGCACCTCTGCACATGCCGTGCATTCAGGAGCAGGAGCCTTTGCACCCTGAAGCTCAGCAGGAGCACTGCTGCACATCACAGCTACTGACCTCACATCTGCTCCTTCACATCCCTTCCCATCTCAAGACCTCCCGCATTCACCTCCTGTAGACCGTGGCCAGCAACCTTTAAAAAAAAATGCACATAGGTTCATCATCACTCAGCAAAGTGACACTGAACAGAAGGAGTGAAGCCTCTGGATTATTTCACAATGAATTCCTTGGTCTTCACCACTTGAAGTTCCCTATTTGGCAATGGCTCACCAAGTGGCTATAAAGGAAGAGCGGGTTTGTGTCGCACAGCTCAGTGCGGTCAGCAGAAAGAGCAACCATTCACCATTTCTGAAAGAACTCCAGATCTCCAGCCGGTCACAGCCAAGGGGCATAAGGCCACAACACAGTGCTTTTGATGTGTTCATCAGCAACAGACATAAACATGACGTGTTCAGTAAACAACACTTCTACGGAGTCAGAGCAACCAGGACTATTTTATGATGCAAGCAGAGCATTTGTTCTCCTGCAGGCTTCACCTACAGTAAAAGAAAGGATTCTGTGGGTAATTTAAATCCTGCATGAATAAAAAGTCATTTTGTGATCATTATTAATATGTTTGTGGTCTATCCATATAAAATTTAATGATTAATGATTTAATTCTGAAGCTGCTAACAACAGATGGTTTGAAGCAACTCCATCGTTTGGCAGAGCACAGCTCTGACTGACCCAGAGCTCTGGAATGAAGACGTTTCCTTCTTGCAGGTTTTAAGGCTTCTGAACACTGCAGCGATCTACAATTTTAAGGAACAAATAGATGAACAAGTTTAATAAGGCTGTGTGCAGGATCAATGTACCCTGTAACCAGAACAGAAGTCAGGCTAACAAAGAGTCAGTGTTTCCAGAGCACAAATTGGCAGAAAGTCAGGTAAAGAAGTAGAAATGGCAGCAGAAGAATCTAATGAACACAAGTTGTAAACAAAAATGATGCCAAGGATGAATTTTAATACAAATTTCATTCTGCTTACTCCATTGTCACTGATACAAGATCCATAAGAAAAATATAAGTGTCATTTTGTCCACTGAAAAGAGCTGATTTTTTTCTCTTTTTTGCAATACTTGTGATAAAGCTTAATAAATGACTTAGGTTGTTACAACTGCTGGCAGCATTCAGATCACCTGTATTTTAAAGAGTCTCTATCATCAAAATTCAGATTTAACTGGAAGAAATCACTGCTGTAGCAAGGTTATTCAGGTGGCACTTGTTTGTCAACTGCTGCCTGCAAAGCAGCGACGTCGGAGGTATATGGATATCCAGTGCTGAAGCCTTCTACTTTCATTTTTAATTAATGAATCAATCCGGCTAATAGCCTGCCCTCTTCTCGCTATGAAGAATTGGATGTTATCTTATATGCTGCAGTGTTAAATCAGAACGATGACTGATCAGCGTGGGACATTCAGCATCACCTGGAGCTTACTCCTGTTGGCTGGACAAGGAGCCAAATGACTTGGCGCTGCCTTGGCCTTCTGCCATGAAAGCCTCTATTTCTTCCACAGTACGTGGGACGCACGTCAGCAACTCCATCCCGCTGGCTGTCACCGCAATATCATCTTCAATCCGGACCTGTCACAGAGAACACGCGGTTACCAGTGAGGTATTCCAGCTGGAGACGAGAAGCACTTCGGGCAGCGATGGCCACGGAGCAACTGGCGTGTTTCCAACTGAGTTGCTGATACAAGAGCAGAACACAGAGCAAGCACCAGAACCTCAGGAGGCAGTGGCCTGCAAGTGAGTTTGGTGGTGCTCCTGCAGGTGCCCAGGAGTGGGTGAGTGAGGCTGCGCAGTCCCTGTGCATCCCCCCCCTCTGATACCAGGAGCAGGAAAAGGCACGTTGCCCCAGGCTTTGCCTGTACCCTTGCCAGTGCCCAGCTTGCTGGGACAGCAGTGCCTGCTGACGCCTGAGGTGCCCGCTCTTGCAGCAGTCCTGGTGCTGAGCTGCAGTTTGCTGCTGTGCGCAGACAAGTCACATCTTCTCTAGATACAGTACACTTTCAAAGGAGGAACTGCAACACGAAGTAGCTTGTAGCTGATATTCAAACATTGAATTTTGAGCTGATAAGAAATTCCTGCACAGGTCAGAATTCCTTTTAAAGGACAATCACTGTTTAAATCATGCAAGGAAAAAGCAGATCCTCTCAGTTTTTCAGCTCTTGTTCTGTTGAAATGAAAAGTATGTTCCATTTTCTGACTCTAATCTCTCTTAGCCAGTAAATGTGCCTACATAGTCATTTCCCATTATCTTATCAGAAAAATGTTGCTAAGTCACTAAGCTGCAATAAAAGCAATTTTAGTAAGGTGTAAATCCAAGAGAACACACACTCCGGGGACTCCCATCTTACAGTTGTTTTAATTGTTTCTGACCTCTTGACATTTCCAACTAAAAATAAAGTTGGATAACATTTGTACTTCTGATTGCAAAATAATCCATTTGTTCAAACAGAATGAGTCATCTACTCCTTATTAAACTGTTTAATGATGTCGTTGCCAAATTATTTCTTTTAGCTGGTATCAAGTTAAGTGTATTATAAAGCAGAATTAAATAAATCAACCCCAAGTTCACACACTGGGTTTGGACAGCTGTACATCTGGAAGCTGCACGTGCTGTGTCTGACGGGCCCATGCTGGGTGTTACAGGGGATGCAAGCCACACAGCAAACAGATCCGGGCACCTCAACAGCTTTTACGTGGGTGGTTTTGCCTCTTAGAGATGGAATTCCCCCTTGAATCTGCTATAGAGACATTTCAACCACAGTTTGTCTGCTTTGCAACTGAGATTAACAAAAAACCTGGTGTTGCTCTTTTTTTTTTTTTTTTTTTGCAGTTGAGCATCTTATTCTTTCAGCTGGACTTGGGCACTCCTCGGGAGCAGTGACTGCCCTGAGAGCAGAGAAGACAGGAGCCAGAGAGCACAGGGAACAGCCTGCGGACAACTGGACTGTCAGCAGTGTCCTGTGTGTGCAATGAGAAAATTGGGATGGAAATGAGCTGGAAAATGGATTGAGGGTGAGGAAAGGAGCTGGGGAAGGCAAGATACGGTCAGGAGAGACAGGGCGGACAGATAATGGCTGCAGAGGTAGAGTTTGGAACAGTTGGAACCTGGAAATGGGCAATTCTATTAGAGGAAAATGGAGCAAAATGGGATGAGGCAGGCTCAGGAGCACAGAGAGAGGGATTCTGTCAGAGGTGAAAGATCCTGAATGAGCGAAGAATGATGAGTGCTGGGGCCAGGTGCATCTAAAGCCAGTGAGTGGCACCAGCACCAGACAGAGTATGGAAAGCTGTCAAGAGCCCACTGAATGCTGCTGCAGAGGGCCAGGGCAGCAGAGCCATTCCCACACAACCCCTGTTCACTCTCAGAACACCAGGACCCAGCTGCCCTCTGCATGCAGGAATCCAATGTAAGGTGTATGCTTACACTAACAGTGAAGAAAGACTGCCCAGCCTCAGTGCGCATTATCTCTCTAGTTAAAGCAGCGTAAGTGCAGAGGAACACAGGCTCCCAAGAGGGGAAAAAATGTGTGCATCTGCTCCTTTTGTTCACACTCTGTACATCACACTGAGCTTAAATTCGGCTGCAGCAAGCAGCAGCATCAGAGGACCTGCGAAACCTTCCCTCCAGGAGAGCCTGGCTTGCTCTTGTCCTTGGTCCAAACGGACAAAAGATGCTGGCTCTGGCTGGCAGAGTTTACCAACTTGGGATTGCCTTTCCCAGCAAGGGACGGTTATGAAACTTGCTCTCAGAGCTGTCCTTGTTTTCAGGCTCTTTGTTCCACAGTGCTGCTTGGTTCAGGGCTATAGCAAGGCCTGGAACCAGACGTGGCTTAAAGGAGCAGTGAGCGGAGGTGTGAGGCCACGCTGCACTACAGCTCCCAGGGGCTCCTCGCAAGCTTTTCCCCTCACACATGGCTTTTGCAGTGCGAGATGGCAATTTCACAAAGCTATCCTGCACAGGCCAAGTGCCCAGGAACATCAGGACCCTCAAATGCCTTTATCTTATCACGGGCAGTGGCACGACCTATTTCGATAGATTTGATTGCACAACCACTGAACGCCAGCAGCAGATCATCATGTGGCTTGACTCAATGGACCCAAATTGGTCCCAAAGCAGGGCTGTAAAGGCATGGCCAAGGACAGCACACGAGTTAACACCGCACTGCTGTCAGCTACATACACAGCCTCGCACTTTGTCCTGACTAACTGATACACTCATGCTCCCCAGAGCCTTTTGTGTTATCTTCCAAGCAAAGGGGGTTGTAGCACTCATTCATTTCTTTTGGATGATGATATATAAAAAAGGCTTTTGAGATTCAAGAAAAGATTTTGGCCAATTAAACAGCCCAGATTTGGTCGATGACAGATCCCAGATGTGATTAAAAAAGACCACTGGTGACACGTCTCCAATTTTAGTCTATTGAGCATTTGTTTGATTACGGCTGTGGAAAGCAGCAACAGAATTGCTACAAAATCCTGGAGCAGGAAACCTATGGGAAAGCAGGACAGGATGTGTGCCACACAAGGTAAATCAGCACATGATTTACATAGGCTAACTGGAGCATCCACACATCAGTTTTTATAGCTGCTTTACTACTGGGGCAGATGCATGCGGACAAAGGGGACTGACTTTGACTCAGCCATCAACTCACCAATAATTTTTAATAAGCAAACTTAGGACAAGCAGAATTTGACTTCCATGCTTCATGGGATTGATTAGGAAATAGATCTATTCTTACACTAAAATCAGAAAGAGGTGGGTACACTGCAGGACTGGGAAAAAGCATCTGCCACTTTCCTCTTCCCACATTATACAAAGCCTTCCTACAGGGGCTGATGGGCTCTGTGCTGTGTAGGGACTCTTTCTTACCCCACACTGCCAGTCTCCTTCCTCTTACAAGCAAATTCTCATGTCAGGAACACTTTACTTTAAAGCTCTGTGTATAAACATTTTATAAAAGAGGATCAAGATTTGTAGGGTGAGGCTATGCATTTCATTAGATCAACTGATGTTAATGGAAAAAGAAGCTTCAGGCACACATTCCCTTCATCAAGCCTCAAAAAGAACCAATAAAATATAAGCTAAATACAGGTTAGTAACAATTGCTCTTAGTTTAACCTGATTATGTTAATTAGGCAACTGAAGCAAAAAGGGTTAAAGAAGATTTACAAGCAACCAGTCACTGTTTTGGGGCAGCCTACAACCATTACTTCTCAGAACTTTAAAGAAAGTGACATGTTCCATTAGGACAACTGCTTTCCTGTGAAAACCTTTCCAGGATATGTTGAGTTGTGTTACTACTGTTGCGTGATGTGAGATGTTAAAAAGTAGATGAGCATGCTTAGCAGTCAGTGAGCATTTTCTAAGTCCCATAAAGTTTTCACAAATAAGGTGTAGTGCTGGTTCTACAAATCCTAGGGGAAAAAATAAAGCCTGAAAAGAGGCTGAATATTTAGGGCCAAGCACTGAACATTTTCACTGGGTCTTTGAGAAAACATCGCATGGACTGCACGAATCAGTAATCAGCTTATGAAGAGTGGACATTTCAAACCCCAAAGAGCTGTGTTTAGAGCTGGTGCTTCCCCTTCCCTCAGGACCCACACGCTTTCCCTGAGCCGTAAGCAAAGCCACATGCAAATACCTTGTCTTGCAAGGCTCTGTGTTCTCAGCAGAGCAATGCTCACAGAGCCCCAGTGCAGCCCCACAGCACTCATGACCTTGGTGAACTGGACTCAGTTTTACAGATTGAGAACTGGTGGATATGTGACAGAGAGACTTCACAGGATCACAGGATTGTAGGGGTTGAAACCCCCCTGCTAAAGCAGGTTTCCTACAGTGGGTTCCCAGACCAGAACAGCTCTAGTCTGGGATGAGGGCAGGCTGCAAGACTGCCAAGTAGCAGTTACAGTTGTGTAGTGTGGGCATCTGTGGTGCATGCAGGCATGGGGCTGGGCACAACCTGTGCTGACTGCGTGCAGTTGTGCTGGTGTCACCACGCTGGTACCACCTGGAATCCAGGTTCAGAAGAAAAACCTCTCACTTTCTCCATTCTTTCTTGCTCTTGAAGGTTTCATAACCTTCTTACCTCCAGCATTGGACAGCCCAAATTACAATAAATGGCTGCAGTCTTCTCTGTGCAGAGACTTGTCACACTCAAGAAAATTATCCCAAACCAAAAAGACATGAATTCAAGGTGAATTCATTAAACTCCTCAAATCCCTGTGCGGGTATTCTTACTCAAAATTACAATGGTGTTACTTTGGTTCATATAAGTTCATTTTTGAAGTGAATTAAATCAAGCCAAATTAAGAACGCTTTAATTAGTGCTGAGCTCTGCAGAGGAAAGCAGACTAGTTATTTCCTTTTTTTAGAAAGTAGGTTTTTTTAAACCTAAAGGAAGACTGGACATGGCTGTAGCGAGCTCTCTGGCTAGAACTGATACCAGTATTACCCCCAGTTCTGCTGTGTCAGTAACACTGGGACTCATGAGATCTTCTTTAATCATGCAGAGAGAAAATTTTCTGATGTGCTTGAGAGAGAAATACTCATTCTGGACAAGCCAGAATGAACCTGCACATGGATAACTAAGCACTCTGAACAGCAAATTGCATTTTGACTGCATTACAGTTCAGCTTTTGTTAGAATTTAGAAATATTAAGATATGTTTCTGTCTCAGATTTTATTTCCATTCTTCTCCTGGACAAAATCAAGTGACAACATCTGGCTCAGGGATGTGTGTATTATTTCTTTCTCTCTCTAAGTAAAATGTATTGTTCACAAGGGGATCGGAGATTTAGATTTTTGCTCAATCGTTTTTGGGCAGCTCCCCCTTGTAGCAAAGTTTGTTGGCTCACTCTCCTCACAAGTCAACATTACAGGAAGCTAAGCAAAAACAGGGAAGAAAGTTAGGCTTTGTTTGGAATCTCTGGAATAGAAGTGCCCAATTCAGCAACTCATGCCAAGGTAGAGACCCTGTGCTGCCATTCCTGCTGCTGCCATTCCTGCTGCATGCGAACACACAGCAGGTGAACCACGTGCATGCCTCAAGCCAGCAGAGCTGGAGGAGGCATTCACAGCAAACCATGGCAGAACATGGGCTTCATTGAACATTTCCAGAGAAAGGTCACCAGGAGTGAATTGAACTGCCCCCAGATCTCTCTCAGAGTGTTTGCAAGAACAGTGAAAACAGCTAAACCTGTTTCCTTGTGGCGTTAAGCTACATGAGTGCACTACAGTATTCCTTCAGAATATGCTTCAGTGTGTGGTGCCACATACAATGTGTTCAAAGTTAGAAAAGGCAGAGTTAACTACTTTTCATTCATCAGAATCTCAGTTGGCTGGCAGGCAAGTCTTGATAAAGAAACAACATAGAGACAGATAACGTCCCAAACCTCAGCAATGAATTAAACAGCAGACAGGGTAAAGTCCCAGGTCTCTTGATAAGATTGCACACACCAGATAGTGAGCTTCCAGAGATGGTTGCCCAGGCCCTGGCTGACTCATGCGGCTGGTAATGGCACACACAACTTTTCGGTCTGGGCTGGTGGTTTAAAGCCAGCTCAGACCAAGAACAGTACAGTAATTACCCTCTCATGGATGGTATACAGTGATAAATTAGTTGATGGCAGCAACAGACAATTCCTAATGAGTGACTTCTCATACCAGAAAATCACCGCCGTTGCCAGTGATTGTTAGCTGTGTTGAGACTCAGCATAAAAGCCAAGAGAAGGATGGGGCATTGCAGCTGCCTGCTTTATCTTCCCTGTGCATGAATACGGAAGCTCAGAGAACAATGCAGCACCCTTCAAATGCTTGCTCTGCTAAAATGAAAACCTACTGGAACCACTGCAACTGCTACATATTCTGCTAGGGTGGTGGCTTTGAATGGGAAATGCCCCAGAGAGCATGGAGAAACAAGGCCTTTTTATTTACACAGCAGCTGTCTGAGTGGAAACAATCTTCAGATCACAGCTAACCCCTGAGTCAGCCAACCTTTTCTGTGCACACGCTGCTACGTAAGTCCTGCAATGTGATACCTTGAGCAAGAGACCTAGTGAAGACCACTGGTCATTCTGTTGGAAAACAGAAGAGGTTTTAAATTCATTAGTTTCAGGCCATTCTGGCAATAACTCAGAAATAGCAATTATTGCTCTTTTTCTCTAACACCTCCCTGACTAGAACAGCACAAGGCTCTCCAGCCCTGCGAGGGAGCACCCAACCATTGTTGCAGGATGCTAACTCTGGAATACGAATCTCAGTCACACTTTATAACATACACATTTCCCAAGGCAAAACACTTACCTGGTATGCAACTTCACAGCGTTGACTGAAGGTATTTCAGCCAATGGAAAAATACAAGGTCTCTTGTTCATTAGATATCACAAGTATAAAACTTCATTTTAAAATAGCAAAAAAAGACTGCTTTGTCTACAGGGCAAAACGGCCTGAGGCGCTGTTTCAGGTACAGCCGTCCCATAAAATACACTATAGATTCCAAAAGATTTCTTCTCAAGTACATAGCAAAGACAAACAGAAAACCATCCAGTTGAACATTACTCACCCCACCAAATCCTCTGAAACGCTGCAGGACATCGTTGTTGATGAAGCAGGACTGTGCGGGATCACGGAGTGCTTGGTCCAAGAGGTGGTTGATGAAGTAGATCCCTGGCTCGATGGTCAGCACCATGCCCTGCTCCAGGTTCCGGGCAGTGCGCAAGCTTCGCAGCCCTGGCAGGTCAATGCGTTCCACCCCCTGCGGAAAGAAGCCCATCTCAATGGACAGAAATACTGACTGTGAGTAACCTCTTATCGAGACCCTCCTATGCTGACTATTCTGTCAGACATCCGAAATAAAAGGTTTGGGGGATTGAAATTGTGCTACGCAATCAACTCTCATAACTCACTCATTTTGCTTTCATAGACAGTGATTATCAACTCAACAAACCAAACTGCTTTTGCATTGCAGAGGTTCTGGCTTCATGATCTGCTTGGTACTGTCACACTATCTTTAGAAAAGTACCATTTTAGAAGACTAAGTAATTACTTACTCTGCTAATTACAAAGTAATTTCTTTCTATACCTTACCTTGAAAAATATATTTTGAGCAAAATGCGATTCTTAAAATGCACCCTCCATATCGTGGCTGAAACAGCTGAACTGTGTAACAGAGAGCAGTTTCCCCAAGAAAATGCAAATGTTCATTCTCACTGTATGCTACTAAAATTATACATTTATGATCTTGATTCAGGAGCAATGAGTCTACACATGACCTCATAAAAGCAGCCCATTTAAAACTACGCTTTTGTCAGATTGAAACTTTCAGGCAATGTAGTTTTTAATAATATCATTCAGCACCAAGTTAAAACAAGTCCCAACTAGCAAAACATGTTCTTCTTCCCCAAAGCTGGTAAAGTAAAATGATATATGAGGACGTGCTAGTCAAGGAATTAGAAACACTGCAAGGACTAGTTCAGGATATTAATTTTCTTCCCCCAAATGTGAACGTGCCAGCTATTGCAACATCTGAAAAAAAAAAAATACATCTCAATCCCATTAGTTTATTGAAAATCCTTTGCAACCGTAGCAAAATCAACAAATATGATGACCAAAAGATAGTCCACAGGCCTGCAGCTCACAAAAATGTACACATGCTGACCTCTACTCCTGGAACTTTTTCCAGATTAGCCAGGCAGAAGTTAATGGCTTTGCTAGACAAAGGCTATATTTATTTAATCTCCAGGTAGCTTTCTCATGTTCGTTACCTGGCCATTTGCAGCCATGACCTGGTCATGGCCATTTTCCTTGTTGGTAGGAAAGTGTCTCTTTCCAGAAGCACCAGCACAGCACCTGGTACCAGTGGGAAGGAACATCCCCTTGCTGGGAGGCTAAGAACGCTGCCTGGGCACTGCCCTCTGCTCCTGGCATGGCTGTGCTCCCATGTCTCTTCCACATCAATGGCAAAAGTTCCGTGGGGACACAGGAGAGGCAGGGTCCTGAATATTAGCCAGGTTTTAATCTTTCTGAATCACCTCTTCAAGGTGCATATAACCCCAAAGCACTGTTTGCTCCTGAGCTCCACTTTCAGAGAAATACCACTTGCAATAGCCACTCAGCAGTGTTTGTTTTGTTCTCACCGGTTGCCCAAGCAATAACGAGGTTCCTTTTTTCCCTTAGCAGAGCTTATTCTGTCCCAATGCATGGCATCTCTGAGGAGCCAAGACTTTCAGTGCTAACCAGCAGGGATGTCTGCACGTGCCTCCCCTTGAGAGATACAGAGCACATGCAATTCTCAGTGCCCTTGCAAGCCAGGCCCATGCAAATCAACAAATGTATTCTAACAGTTTTCACTGGCTATTTCATGCATTTCATATGCTTGATCTGCATTTTGCTTTTTACATTAAAATAAGAAAGTATGATTTTGTCGTACTGAGGAAACGAAAATACTCAGATATTAAGCACAGAACTTTGCTTTTGGGTTCTTACCAGAAATCAAAGAGAATTAATATATTTCTGAACTTGAAACAATCACTGTACAGAAGCAGAGCCATTTTTTTCTTGCTGCTGCCCCATGGGGTTTGGCACCTCACACATTCATTGTAATGCATAAAGGAAATGAGGGCATCTAATCTTGTGGATTAATCTCTCCATGAGCTATAAACAATTAGATTAGTGTCTGGACCTTTTGGTGCGTTGCCAACTATCTATCAGCTGCTTTACAACAAACAGCTCGTATTTGGCTTTTAACTGTACTTCCCTTCAATTCTGCCTGTAAATGCCTTTTCTTAGGCAGTCAATCTAAGACAGATGCTAGAAGGATGAATGCACAGTGAGAAAAAAAATTGCAAACACCATCTGAAGGCACTGCTGGCATGGCGTGTGCATTTTTGACCTTTTCTTAAAACAAATGAGGCTTACCACCAGGTATGGTGGTCAAACCTGGATGTCTTCAGATATCTCCATGACTACTGACTGAAGCAATGTGCAGATGTGTCCATGCTGCCCACAGCGTCATCCTGCAGGAAGCCAACAGCACACTTACTGCCTCTGAGCAGTGCCAGGGCAGCAGCGTGGGCAGCCCCAGAGGAACAGGCTGCCTGGGCTGGCAGCAGCAGGGGAAGTACCCCCAGCCCTGTTCACCCAAAAATACAATTTCAACTTCTCTAGAATCCACAAGTTCGTTCTGATATTCTTTCAATGCAAGCAACGCCATGTGGTGTCAAACTCCTGGTTTCACCTCCATATCCTTGAATTCTGTGGGCACTGAAGTCATTCTGTGAATAGCACCAGCTATAATACTCCCATGAAAGCATCTTGAAAAGTCTTTGGGAAAAGATGACTGCTCTGAAGGCAGGACATGGATGGGTGGGCTCATGGCTCTCTCTCTCTCTCTCTCTTAGCAGAGGCCTGCATGGTGCCTGCTCAGGTACAAAACGGAAGAGGAGCAGAGAGCAGCCCCAGAATGCCTGGTAGTGAGGCTGAAGGAAAACCCACACTGCGAAGGGGCAAGAGCAGGATGGGGAGGGTTCACAAGTGGAAGGGATGGTAACATCCTTCTTCTGATGATTAAAACATACATTGAGTAAGGCTGCAGCATCTCCTGTGACATCTAATGTTGGAGGCACTCATAACTATCTCAGTAGGTATAACTCCATCACGTCGGCTTTGTCAGTTTCTAAAACCAAGACATCTGAGGATTCGTTGAAGGACTGCGATCCATTTCTCCCCAAACTGAAGGTGACAGGTCTGGAACAAGGACATCATCGCTTTCTATTCCTGCGTAAGCAAAAGAGCTGGGAAGCCTTGCACTGCCATCCGTCAATATCAATCCTCTGCCATGAGCTGATTTTCTTCTGTGTAAGGAGAAAACATCCCTTTATTTTGCAACTAGACAACCAATGTCTTGTTTCCAACAATAACTATGGTGTTGCTTTGGATTTAGATGAAGAGAAGAGTAAAGGCCTGAACACTGGTGTAGCTGCAGAGAGGCTCCCTTGCTCTGCCACTGCTGTGTCCTCGAAGTCCGGCTATGCATGAGAACCCAGTGTTGTACACTTATGTGCTCATAGCAGAGAAAATAATCAGAGAAAACTAGAAAATAGTAACACCTAGGCATCTAAAAAGAGACTTCTAGTGATATTTTGGGGAAAAACTGCTTTTCAAAGAATTATTTTCCTGTATATTCCAACAACAAACTATATCCAAAACCGTTGTCTAAGAGTGATATTATTTGGAGGTTCTGTTCATATTTTAAAATTGAGACACTCCCACAGTAAGCACAGATGTATGACAGTGTCATTTGTGACTGTACTCCTGCCAAGAAAATCAGATTCCAATTAATGGTTCATATAAGGTAACAAAGAACAGCATGTCTAGGCAATAAGGACTGTCAAGGGCACAAGAGAATTATTATGTAAACTGATTTCATTACTATGTAAGCAAATAAAAGTTCAAATTAACTTAAGTGCTGAGAAATATAAAATATAGATCTATTTTTGGAATAAGGAGGGAACCAGGAAGTACATGAGCATGCCTGTCCCTCAGGAAAGTGGTTATGGAAGACCAGAAGTTGTAACATCCCCAGATGAATAACTGCTGGCTTTTAAGCAACTTGGTGGTACGTGTTGCTCCTTCCATGGGAGAAGTGCAATGTGCAATGTCTGGTCCCACAGGCACTGGCTTCCAGGCACAGTGGGATGCTGGAAGCTCGAGGCCCTTTTGGGTGAGACTGACCTTGGATCTGTATTCAGATCGGGTCAGAAGGAAAATGTGATGATGTCTCTGCTGGATGGTCATCGCCCATGGAGCCAACACACCACTGGGGACATGCAAGCACAGAGATGCTATCACCCTGCCTCCCGAAACCAGGGCTGCAATGCTTGGTTGGCATAACCAGAAGCTTTCTCTTGCCATCTATAGCAGCCAAACATGGCTGCAGCAGAGACCCCCACAGCTGCTCATAACTACTAATACTGAACAGCACAAAACTATTTTCTGGTGCTTTTCTCCAGTTAAATCATCACAGAACTCAGAGCTTGACAATCAGACTGTCCTATTTGGACCACGTCTGAAACAGCTAAGTCCTAACCATTCCACCAACTTAAATTCAATCAAGTATTCAAATTTGACAGAATACGGATCTCGTATTGAGATTATATAAAATCAACACTGAGGCAAAATCTCAGCTCTTTCACTCTTCCCCACTCTCCCACTGTGTATACCCAAATTCTAATTAGCTCATTCTTGTAAAAAGAATGGAGTCCTATGTCCTGAATTCCATTTCATTTGTCTCCTGGTCCCTTCCCTCTCTGCCCTTGTTTCTCTAGATGAGTGCTGCTAATGAAGATTACTTTATGCAGCCTATCCTGCTTTTCCCCAGCAGCCCCAGCTGCCTACAGCCACCTGAAGGAACTGCTAGTCAGTTGTGCCTTTGAAATCAGCAGCAGGTTACACCAAAATGCGCCCCAAGCATCACAAACCACTTGTGACATTTGCAAGTCGAAGCTTCCACTTCTGCAGGAGAATCAAATTACCAGCTGGAGTATGGGGACACAGCTCAAAGTTAATATTGGGGGAATGGAAGGCAAATGGTATCAACTGGCTATTTCCTTTTGGAATTTTTTTTGTTCTTTTTCTAGGTATTAACTGTGGTATCAGGTTTAAACTGCCTAACAAATCTCCTGCTACTGCAAGCAATGAGGAAGAAGCACTTGTCATTTACTTGAGGTAACTCTGCCTGCTCTGAATTTCAGTCCACTGCTGTAGCATCGTTCTGTGCATAATTTCACCTCTCATTTTTACTGCTTGATCCTCAGATGTCACCAAGCTCTGTTACGATCATAATGGAAATAATACAACATACAGATTATACTTTTTTCTTTTTCTTAAAATCTAAGAGAATAATAGAGATAGAAAATCACCAAGTTGACAACTACAACATAAATCTGGAAGATGAGCAGAATGTTTGGACAGATAACTCATAGGAAATGAGATAAAGAACTGCAAAAGTCACCAGCAATATTGTTTTAGGGTGAGACCAAAGGCAAGCACTGTTTTGGACAGGTTTTCCTATGACACGCAAAATACATACAGGCTACAGCCTTAACTGGAAGGCCTTTTTCTTTCATGAATCTTTGGATACTTGGAATACTTGGATATTAATAGAAATTGCATAGCACAAAAGCCTGAAATATATGGCACGTTTTCTACCTTACTTTTACATATAGTTGAAACCAGAACTATATTATCTTGGTTTTGTACTCCTACTGCACCTAGAATGAACTGTTCAAAAAAAACCACCATCTCCGTTGGTCTCTGCTACACTTTCAGAAAGATCTGGACAATAAATATCAGACAAAAACTCTGTTAGCAGAGAGAATATTCTGCAACAAACTTCAATAAGTACAACAAACATAACCAAGTATTTCCTTTAAAAAAAAAAATCTAACCAAATTGAATGAAATCCAGTCCAAGCAACAGAAAACCCAAGCCTGTGACACTTACTTTCTCAAAGGAAAAAAGAATCCTGTGGGATGACAGCAGGATGTGCAGCACAGCACTGCACCTGAGCCTGCCCCCGCTCTGCCCCCACTAAGTCCTTGGTTTCCATGAACACCCAGACTCCAGCACCAGTTCTGGCAGGGAAAAGCTGCTGGGACCGGAGCACACCTTTTCTGAGCACATGCAAGGTGCCACAGCAGGGATAAGAAGAGCCATGAACCTCTTGGGGCTTTAAGATCCCACAGAACCTTTTGCGCCACAGGAACTTCTAACAGTCGTTTTACCCAACACCACCAAGAAGCAGCAGGGTTCCCTGTGCTGCAGATCTGAAAGCCTTTCTGGCTTGGTGTGTGCCTGCGCCCTGCTGCTCAGCAGCACACACAGCCACAGGGCCTTGCTGTGAAGGAACACAAGTGATTCAAGGGGGACCCCCAAAGAAAAATGTTTCTCAGAGATTTTCTGAAGGTGTAGACAATCAATTACATGAAAAAAGAAAACACAAAAAAACCCTTTCACTGTAACAGGTAAAAAGCCCTTATTCTCCTTGCTCATTTATGTCCTACCATGCAGACTGTATCCCATTTGCAGGTCCTGGATACACTACACTCCAGCAAGGCGTTACAGGGTAATGACCAAGGGAGGCACTTCACATTGCTGGAGTTCTCCATAACAGCTTTAGCTCTGTGGTAAATGCACCTCATCTCCTGCTTCTTAAAGGTAAAAACAGTAACGCATCATTTGCAGTGCTAACCACAAAAGAATGAAATCTGCTCCAGCGTAAAGCAGGTTACACTAGGAACGTATAGATACGTTAGGAACCAGAAAGGGAACAAGGTTACTCCTGTGTTCTCCAGAAGTTCTGGAGATCTAAATCCCCAGCTGGTGACCTGGGAGCAGGCAGAAAGCCTCCTGCTTGAGCCAGGCAGAACTCACACACCTCTCTGAGCAGTAAGGGTGCTCCCAAGCATGCACGGGAACAGCGGGCACGGATCACTCCAGGATCAAACCAAACCACTAACCTGAATTTGCTGATGCATGACAGTAATGAAAGGATCGGCTTTTCATGAGAATAGAGAAGTGAATTAAAATTTTAAACTAAGGTAAATCTTATAATTTTAAAAGACAAAACGAAATGAAACTCTTTATTCACAAGATGGTAAAATCACAGCAGTTATTAACCTAACTTAAATTAACTGCTTATTATTATAGAAAGTCATCAAATGTACTTAGCATTCTTTAGAGCCCGACACTCAATTAATATAACATGAAATTGAATCAACTCAAGCATCTAGAGACACAAAACCTAGATTTAAATGAAAACTTCAGCCGCATCCACCTCAGGGTCTGAAAATTTGAGATCACCTACCCCATTTTCTCAATTGCATCACGCACAAACCCTCATTTATATCCCATATCGTATTTACCCAGAAACAAATGAAAGTGTGGGAAAACCACCTCCATGATTAAATTTTACAGTGGAAGCTAAGCCCAGTGGGCTTTGCACCCTTTGAAGCTAGCTCTGCCTGACTGAAGGCCAGATCTTCAGAAATGATTAGTACCACTGGGGCCGCACTGCCAGAGCTGCTCACGTTTAGTCAGACCCTTAAAAGAAGCAGTAAAGCAGTTTTCAAAGTAGCATTCAGCGCTCCGCTCCCCTGGTAGGAATACAGCAGCATGCTACAGGAGGCTGGATCCTCCAAGGAGCTCTTGACTGCTGAGCACTTCTCAAAATCAGGATGTTTCCTTACTGGCTTCTATGGAAGACGCCGATGATTACATTCTTCTGAAAATTCTGTCCTAAACACAGTCACTGAGTTCCATTTATGGCTGGCCAACACCCATAACTCCTTATTATGGCAATAAAAGATAGGAAATGTGTGATTTTCTAATGTTCAAGAATATCCTATACAGAAAACGTGCAAACTTTTCAGTGTTCATCAAAGAGGAAGAAAGAACTCGTTCGATGCTGCATGTGAAAGCAGTTTACTGGAAAAGATGAAAACTTATTATTGCCAATTTTGAAAAAAAAAACTTTGGCTACTAATGAATAACTAATCTAAGCTAACAATGTCTGGAAATAGTTTTTTTGGAACACGCAAAACTTTGTGACGGATAAAAATTAGGAAATTAAAGCTTATTGTACTATTCCAAATGTAACTGTTTACACTTGAGGAAAAATAATGGAATAATATCCACTTGGAAAAAGTTTTTATTTTAAAAAAAATCCTTTGTAATACTCCCAAAAATCCCTCGGCCAAAAGCAAATAATTTGCTTCTTAACCAGTTAGAAAAAGTAACACGACACTACAGGCACAGTCTTCAATAAACACAGCTTTCTGAGATTCCTTGTCAAAATCTTGCTGGCTGGTAAACGTTTAAGATGCACAAAAAAATCACCCAAATCTACTTGGTATCTTCAAAATACATTTTCTCATGAAGCACTGAGACAAAGCAAAGAACCTTGTGCTATTTAACTCAGACATGTATCATACCAGCAAGAAGAACCCCCATTGCTCACACAGCTTTGCTCAAGGACCCTTCAGCTCCCACTGCTGCAGCACTGTGCTCCCACTGGAGCCTTGGGCCCAGAGACTCCACCACCAGTGCAGCTCTGACGTGGGCACCTCACCTTGGTCAAATGGTCCAGTTTAAGGAACCTCATGTTTTAGGCTGGGAGAAAAGAGATGGCTCTATCAGAGGTGAAATTAATGATGCAATGAGAGTTTAATGGGGCTGCCCCTCTACAAAACCCCAAATTTTTCCAGCTAAGGTAATGTCATCCATCCGTCCATCTACATGTATGTTTGTATGCGAATATAGGTCTTCAGCTATTCACTTGAGTTCACCCCATGCTTTCCCCCTGTTCAGGAAATTTGTTATTTAGGATCGCATTTTGAAAGTACATGAGCCACGTATATGTTGTTAATATAAGAATGTAGTTGCATGTCTAGCAACCAAACGATTCTAACGTTTGCAAGTATAAAGCTTTCCATCTGCATAAAGCAGATAGAAAGCTATTATAAGCATATAAAGCATTCTATCTGCATACAGCTCTGGTAGGTTTTTTTGTTTGTTTGTTTGTTTTGTATACACACCTCCTGTGTGCAAGTCCTGTGAAAATTCAGTCCCTGAAGCCGGTTTTATCTGTAAGAAGTTGCTCTTACAGAACTCTGGATAGATCATTCTTCTCTCAGAGACAATGTCCCCTAAATTACATTAAAAATTTCCAAATAAAAAGCAAACATGGGACTTTTCACTCTCCCAGTTCTTCTCCCTAATTCTTAAAATGTAGCTGTCTCTCCATCCTATCAGCTCTTGAACACATACTCAAGCTTCAGCAACTCCACCAAATTTATCAAGGTTATTCACAACAGAATGAAAACAACTGAAGCAAAGGCATGCAACACTGGGATCCTGGTTTTGAAGTCCATCACATCTCCCGTGCTTTGCTAAATGCTTCCATTTGCACACAGATGGAATGAACTTGGGAGAAAAGAGGGGAAAACATCCATCCTTTCTACCACTAGTGACAAAACCTTAAAATCAGAATAGGGTGACTTTTGATTTTGTTTCATTTTTATTACAACTAAGTTTAATAGCTGATGCCAATTCATTGTCATCACAGTATTGTGTGTCAACAATAATTACCTCGTGGTGTTTAAAAAAGACAAGCACTCTTAAATATTATATCCTGTTTCTTCACTCTGCAAAAGTAAAATCAGCAGCAGCAGCTGTTACACAGCCTGCACATCCAACATGAACAAGTTCCTAAATGTGTTTAAGCCCTACCCAAGGAGTTTTCACTTCCTTTTTATGGTTCATGTAGGAGAATAATCTTACCTAAGAAAGAAGTCCACTGATGCACCTTCATATTATATGAATGAAAACCCTTACAGTCTCAAATAACCAAAATGTAACGCAGAAAATCCTTCTAAATCTTTCTAAAGCTACTGTGAACTTCTTTTCTGTATTCAAATGTTAAATTCAATCTCTTTAAAGAAGACTTTTTTGTTTATTTTGCTTTGTTTTTTAACAAAAACATTTCTGCTTTCAGACTGGAGTCACAAATCACCACATTAACACAAGGAAAAAGGTAATCATTTTGTGTTTTCTGTAGAAACTCGGAATACAAGAAATTGTGTTTTCACCTTCACAAAGACATTATGGACTTTTTATTCTATCCTTGTTGCAAAACAACACATCTATATTGGCGCCTAAGTTGACAGTGGAGACCAAAGTTCAAGGGAGAAATATAATCCAGCTGGTTTCCACATGCCACAGCCACCAGGATTTACCAGCCCACATACAGCAGTGGGCTCCCACAGCTGTCTCACACATCTGGAATGGAACAAGACTTCTCACTCCAGGTCTCATGTAGCTCAGATCCACTGCACAGCTGCCATGGCATACCCACACCTGAGTGATATGCATCACAGAGATGAATCACTGAAGAACATCACAAAGTGCACAGAAATTGAACAGATTAAGAATGCCTGGAGTAGCATCAATTGACCACTCTCCACAACAATATACATTTTAATGAAATAATAGATTCCTCTTAAGCAAGCTGTATAAAGCATTGCATTCGGAGAAAGACAGACTTAAACACACCACTGTTGTGCCTCTGAGAAAATACAGCCATCTAACCTGCAACAGCCAAGAGAAAAGCTGAGCTATTGCAGAGGGTTAACCAACAAGGCTGTTGAGCACAAACACTAACCTCTGGGTAGCCTCCAACGTCATGCACATCGATTCCAAGTAGATGTCCAAGTCCGTGTGGCATAAATATTGCACCCAGATGAACCTTCACCATGTCATCTACGTTGCCTTTCAGAATGCCAATTTTAGTCAGCTCCTCCAGATGGACTCGGTCAGCCAGACGGTGCATATCAGGCCAGGCGACCCCTCAGAGAGCAGAAACAGGCAGCTGAGTTAACTATTGCTACAAGTTTTTACAGACAGCTTTCAAAAGGCAGATGCAACAGATGTGCCCTTTGTATAAAAAACAAAGGTGGAAAGAGCACATTAGCACAGAAATATTTCAAACAAGACAAAACTATCTTGGCATGCAGCAAAGCCCAGAATACTACCGACAAGACACAGCAGCATGCTATAATCCAGGTCCACATGAAAAAGATTAAGAAACTGCATCTATGTCTACAGAGATGCAGATTTATCAGCGAGTTTTTCAAAGGAGCATCAGCTGCAAAAAGCAGTCATTTAGAATTATTTTCTATAATGATTATACCTACTTAGGACACTTGAGAAGGACGGTACTTTTGTATGGATGTAGAAGATTTAAAGCCCATATTTTTCTGGCAAAGACACTCTACAGAAATTAATGATTCCCTTGTGTTAACGAGCTGCGTAAAATACAAGTCCTCTAATACACATACTGCAACAGCATTACAAAATACTGCTGGTTGATTGCAGATAGAGAGCCAGGATACATTAGACTTCTATTATTTTGGTATAGGATACAATTTTGTTTGACAAACTGCTGGGGGGAGGAGCGAGGAAAAAAGCAGTTCTTTTGTTAGTAACAGCACTGTCTTAATTAGTTCACCATGGCTTTGAGTCATACAGAGCAGTTGCAGAGTCAAGACAACTAGGTCTAAGGTACAGTAAAAGAATGTTTTCCTTGTTCAATTTTGGCATGATTAAATAAATAAATAAACAAGCAATTTTTAAGGCCAAAGCCCCATCAAGTTCCATCGTTTTAATCCAGTTAAATACATGGCTTTAAGGTCTTGTGAACATAAATGCTGTATCAAAATAATATTAGCACTCTTTGCTAACAGTACTGAGGCCTCAGAGGTTGAAACAAAATCATCCTTTGGGAGGGCTTCAATAAAATCCAGTTGTCTTAAAGAGCTCTGATACAAAGGTCACCAAATGCTGCTCCATCCCGCATCCCATACCCACAGATCCCACACACCTCAGGGCTCTGCACAGGTCTTTTCTTTACTAAGAATAAATCCACCTATAATTAGTTGTCTTTTGACCAGTGCTGAATGCAATTTTATTTGACAAGATTTTAAATATTCTCTTTTTTGAATATTGAGCGAATCTAAAGAAGTGAGAATTCGAATACAAAGTTATTTCACAGCTCTGTCACGATAGACCCCAATCTATTACCCGATAAAACTGAAACAATTACAATCTATCACTCAACTATTACTGACATCAAACTCCAGGTATTACCAAGTCCCAGCTGTTTTCCAAGTCATTGGAAACAGGAATACAGAATTTCTGCATGTATCTGCCAGTTCAGCTTCTGTCATTTGCAATCAATGCAGACTGTTCTAGAAGTCATCCTTAATATTCTTTCTGGGCAAATAACATGCTCATTTGAGAGCCCTCCCATGGTGTCCTAGGTGAATACTACTGTATTATTTTCATCCCCACGGCTGCAAAACCACATACAATATTTGACCATGGTCAAATATTGAAGCCTCCCTCCCCTTAGGATATATACAAAGGTCAGAACTCTGCTGCTATAAGACAAAGCACAACTGTACCCCAGATGCTCTGAATAAACGTAAAACAAGGTGCCTGGGAGAGGAGCTGTGTGCCGCTTGCTGTAAGGCTTCCCTCCACAACTGCACAGCACCATTTGTCTCAATGCAAACCTACAGACTCCACTTAGAGACATATGGCACCCTTTACCAAACGCAGGAGAGACGCAACTAACAGAAGATAGAAGGGTAAGCTGATCATAGATGCAAACAGCCAAAGCACACATTCATTTTTCTGCAGAAGTTTAACAGAACAGACCAATGATACCACTCAACTAAAAAGGCTGCTATGGCTGTAAATCCCGAGTATCTCCGAATGAATCCAACACAGCCCATTCTTCCCACGCTTTCTGCTTTTTTCTTTTTCCCTCACTGAGAAAAAGCACAGCAGTTTTCCCTCTCCCCCTGGAGCTCTGCGTTCTGCATCTGTTGTGGATTTTTTTCATCTTATCTTTTCATTAGAGACCGAGAACAGCAAAAAGCTCCACTACAAAATAAATTACGGAGAGGGATGGAAACCCTGCAGCTCTGGGCTCTCTTAGATCAAGGGCAGTGCTCTGAACAGAGCCCTGCAGAAGGACTTGGGACCGCTCCTCTCCCTCCCAGCTGGTGCCACCAGCTCTGCTGGATGCAGGCAGCATTCAGAGCCCTCTGCAGTTGCACTGAGCACTGGGATGGCACTGCCCAGAGGTGCCCTGCTGACCAGATCTGAGCTCCTTCGGTAAGCCAGTGGGTCTTCAAGTAAGTAGGAGTTCAAGGATCTTAAAGAAAGCATGTTTTTATGAATGATATTTCTACTGTACTGTTTGGCATTTTTGGAGTATTATTACTCCACTCTGCTCCAAACCATGTAACCATGTACTGTACAGCAGTCACACATACACAGAGTGACCCTTCTGTGCTTCAGCTAAACCAATGGTGCCATCCCAGTCTTGTTTGCAGTGAACAGATTCCCAGCATGCTAGGAATAAACTTTTGATAACTGAGTAGAAACAGCTTTCCCACCTTTTTTTTTTTTTTTTTTTTTTTAAAGATCAGATTTGATAAGCAAAGAGGATCAGAATGCCAAGTTCTCCTCAAACATTTTCATTTAGATGTTCACACACATCAGCTTTCAGGATAAGCCATGGTCTAGTAGAGAGCTCTGACACTTGCTGCAAGCTGACACAGCAGAAGGCAAACATCATATTAACATTCCTGCAGCAAGATGAAATGGTTAAAAACAACTAAAATCCAAAAGCCCCTCAGCACTAGTGGATCTAACACCAGTTATGTGTCACTGCAACAGCTGATGGTGTTGCAACACCACTCTGCATTAGCCTCACACCACCAGTCACCCCAGAGGATGTTTTACTGTTTTATTATTCAACACTATTATTTTTAAGCTTTGAAGAAGTTTATCATAGATGCAGATATGCTTTTGTGTAAAAAGGTTAGTAACAATTATCTTTAGGCCAATTTATACACTAATTATACTCCACTGACAGATGAGGTTTAGAAAGGTAGATTGGAGGGTCCTTGGACTTTAGCTTGTACCAAAATGAGTCTGCACTCAGGAAAATCTGCTGATGAAGTGTCTGTTCCATCCTTCATTCTCTGCCAAACGAGATACTGGGTAATACAGGTCACTGAACCAACAGTTGGCTCCCCAGGATAGCTCGTTAGCAGGGCTCGTTAGGCTGTGATTTGTTACCTGCTGCACAGTATATGCTCGGGTAGGAGAGCAGGGCAAAAGGCAGCTCTTCCAGCCCCACACGCAGCCCAAGGCTGTGAGACCCCCAGGTTACAAAGTGAGCTATACAGTAGGGATATGTACAATAACGAAATGTGATAAATTGTGATTAAAGCATTTAAACTACAAAGGTTATTAATTTTCTGCTAACAGTATGACAGAGCTCCACAGAAGTGTGAGGTGTTGAGTTAAAAGAACAGCAAACTAAACCTGAATGTTACCCAATGTTCTTAGATGGGACAGTAAAGAGAAAGATAACACGTGTATTGTCTTACCTCTCCAGAGCTATTTCCCCTCTAATTTTCTTTGCCAAAACCATTGAATTTCAGATAAAACACTATGCTGCAGAACAGAGGATCTACCCCATAAGGAGATCTTTTTGATCCTTCTACTGACAGCAAAGATTTTTGTTCCAAAAAAAAGAGACAGAAACGCTTCCAGTGAAACCAGCAATTAAAAGCATATCTATCTTTTCATGAACAGCCCATAACTTTTTCAATAGCAGAATGACAAGTAAGAGTTGACATATCACACCACAGCTGTTCGTCAGTTGTTGCTACCTAGCTGCTATTTTTATCCAAGTGATTATTTTCCAAAGTTTTATTACAGGCTATTCCAGAACATGAAGTCAAAGCAGCACACACATGTAATTTAGAATTACTGCATGGTATTTAGCCACTTCGGTCGGAAAGTGCTCTGAAAAGGCCTAACAGGATTTTTTTGGCTGCTACTTAGGGTACTTTGTGGTTGTAATGTGACAATGATTAAACCACAAATGATTTAGCAGAGCTTTTTTGTTGTTCTAGGTGGGCTGGTTTTTTTTTTTTTTTTTTGCCAGCACAGATGTCACAATCCTACTAAAAAAAATAGCATGGCAAGGTTGTAGGAACTTCTCCCCAAATTGTGCTAAGGTTAAATTACACTTATTTTGTAGAGTCTACAGACAAGGGCAAAAGGCCTGGCATCCTCTGGCGGTCTCACTAAAACACAGACAGAAGATGCAATCCCTGGCCAGCCAGCCACTGGGACAGCCCAACATCTGCCAACGAGCCATAACCGTATCAGAAATAAAACAATAGGTCCTTCAAAGCTTGAAGCAAGTCCAGTTGAAAAACCAAAGCAAATACTGTTTAAATTATAAAATTATTTATTCCCTTTTCATTTGAGTGCTAGAGAATAATTTGCTACATTTCTGGTTTTTATGCTTTCATTATGGCAACCTAGATGGAATACCAAGCAGTTGCTCAGCCTTTCAGCCAGGTATGGTGACTCCGGGCCACCAAAATTCCATACTTGAGCAACGACAGCATTTGGGCAACAGTGAGGCTGATCACAGCTCTGTATGCTGTGCGGGGGGCCGTTACCTGAATGAATCACAGCCAGCATTAAACACTAATTCTTCCAAAAACTCCCCCCAGAGCATTAGGAGCTATCAAATAGAACCAGCAGTGACCCGCTTCCAACACACTGAGCCCTGTGCGAAGGACTGAGAAGCCTTGTGCTCTTTACTCATATAATGGAATTTCTTTTCAACCAGTATACTCAAAAGTTTTAAGCAGTAAAACCCATCCTACTCATTTACAGAAACAGCATATGCTGCTCTACAACACATCCTAAGCAACATTCAGAACTTAACCAATTTGAATAGATGCAGACGTGGAGCAAGAGAAGGGATTTTTTCCATGTCTGGAGAGATGCAGTGTTTGGACTGAACTGACTGCACTGCCAGATACTATGAATTCTTTGCACATTCCTTCCGCATAGGGGTATGCTGCAAAGAAGAGGAAAAAGACTGGGGGACAGAGGTAGGTGCACGGAGGGAGTAATTACGGTGTGGAAACTTATCCATCTTTGAAGCTTTAAAAGACTGTTTAGATAAGATTTAGGGCAAACAGAATAATCTTTGTCTAGCAGGTTTGCACTCTGCCAGCTACAGCTGATGTAGCATCAAGATCGAACGACTCACGAACTTTGTACTCCAACTGAAATTACAGCATGTAACGTGTACATTTCCTGAACACTGAACTGGAGGAAAATTAGTGCACAACACCACACTGCAGTGGGCTATGCCAACAAAGCCACTGCTAACACCAGGACTGTACGATGTTATGCTGGTACGATCTGCCACAATTAGAACAAAAGGACATATTAAAAAAATCTTAAAAATATTTCCTTGAAAAAAGATAGAAAACTGCTGCCAGTGTAGGCTCTAAGAGTTTTCATTGCTCTGCATGTGGAGCATCTTTGAAGACTCACATAAAGTAGAGAAGTCCAGGTGCAGAGCCCAGCTGGAAAGCTGTGGCTGGGCTGTGACTCCGAGCAGCTGCCCAGGACGGCGCTATGAGCGGCACACTCTCAGCTCCAGCTCCCAGTGGAACAGCCCAACTGTCGGGAAGTGCTGGTTTTATGCACTTGGAAATTGCTCAGCGTTATTTTTGTCTTCCTAACGTTGCAGTGGTCACTGTATGCATGGGTCAGCTCCTGTTATTAGTCACAAGCAGCAAGGAATGGCTCCCAGAAGGTTTGCAGTGAGACTCGTAGTCTGAAATCCCGCATTTCAGCAGATCAGCGTGTGCACAGAGGGACTGAGAATCTGCTGAATTCGACTTTTTCTGTTCCCTCTTGCTGTAGTTAATGTTGTTCTGGACAAGGTTTGGTTACAAGTCAAGCAACAAACTCTCCAGTAACCAATGGCACCATCTTTATGTTATGGTACCTCACAAGAATCAAGGATTGCTCCTTGACTGTGCACTGTTTGTGCATCCTTCATTCTTTCAGCCTTTACTTCCTAGGTGGTGACAGATGGTTTAGGCTTTTACACTGAGAACAACGGAATTAACCACAGAAAGCTGTAGTACCTCTATGTGTCAATTTCAGAAAGCAAGTACTCAAAGGGAAGCTTATTTATGAACATTAACGATAGCAAGAAAAATAGAGCAAAGTCCATTCAATAGAGAAGATAGACAACAGACTACAAGTATCTTTTTATAGCATAGATTGACAAGATTTATTCTCAAATCTGTCTTTAACACAATAACACAGTCTGAAGTGCGAGAGGAAAAAAATACCACAGTGTCATTCCGTAGGACTTGTGAATATTAAGTATTGCTTATAGCATGCCCTGAAAGCATTTGCTTTTCAGGAGAGTTTGTATGGAATCTTCAACTTCTACTATTACATTTTTGTCTGAGAATAATTGTTTTGTTTCAGATATTACAGCAAATTAATAACCACCAGCAGCACTTTCCCCTAAAATATGACCATCTGAATGGGAATAATTCAAATGGACACGGGAATAATTCATATGGACTTTCTGAAATTACACAAACTATAAACTAGATTGTGCTCCCACACCCTTCCCTATTGTGCTATTGTCAAAGGTCTGGTTTACAGTCCCTTTTCTTTCTAAAACATCATCTAAATTAGCTACTGGTTTTCTGCAGCAAAACACACAAGCGCACTTGCATGGTGTTCTACTAAGTACATAAGTACATCTCTGGGCTACTTAAAATAAAAAACAAATGACTTGAATGCAAAAGACATCTATTGTATGTGAAAGAGAACCTTATTTATTCACTGAGAGGAGTACATATTAATAGCAGTTTCAATCATTTTTTTGAGGTGCAATGTGTTTTAATCTCAGTTGAATACAGCGACAATTACTATAAAGCAGCATTCAAAATAGCAGCAGACAAAAAATAAACCTCAGCTCTTTACCAGAGATAGACCGAAGTGCTGAAGAAGTAATCTGTAATGCAATTTTGAATTTGCAGATGTTCCTAAGCATAGTTCTGCTCAATTTAGTAACAGAAACAACAGCCAATAGTATAATCTGCAGTGTCAAATCCTAGCTATTAGTTTCCTATTAAATAGTTTTTTGGGTTATTCTGATCTCTGTTCTTAGTACTACCCTACCCTCCACTATTCTTTGAAGAATTGCTAGAACGTGACTAGGTCAGAGAAAGAATCACACTACTACTTTGAATTCAAATTGTACTGTTTTCTGTTGTATGAAGTGGATTATTTATGAAAGTGTTAACACAGTCACTGAACATTACTCTTTATGCGATCATCACACAGAAGAAACAAGACCTGAACATTTACATATTAAAATGTTGTCAATACACCACTCAAAATTTCATATTCTGCTGTGCAAAGTACTTCCCCTAGGTTTATATCTACCTTCACGAGCTTTACCATTTGAGTCTCTCAGCAGGAAACAAACGGGAAGGAGACAAAGCACTGGAAAATGAATAGGCTGCTTTTGATTTGTCCTAATTTACAACAGCCCTTGGAAAGATGTACGTGGAGGAAACCAGTGAAAAAAGGCCTCTCTATTATAACAAGCCCAGGAAGCTACACCAACGAACAGAAATTGTAGAAATCATGAGAAAAGGCACAAAAAGTGGACAGAGTTTCACACAGCAGCTCACCACATGTAGAGTCACAGCTGTCCAGGAGAAGATTAAGACCAAGAGACCAACAGCATTTATCAGAAAGGCATAACCTAGAAGCCAGAGGCAACATGATACTCACCATCTTGAATAGTAAAACGCAGAAGGTAGGGATAAGCATATTTACCTAAGAACTTTGGGAAACAAACCAACCAACCAGAGCTACAAGTCCTACAGGGAAGCCCTATAGCAGTGCCAGCACCCTGTGGAGGAAAGGTTTCACACTGCATTATGAACAACTTCTGTGCATATTTGGAACTTTTTTCTTTTTCGTTTTATTGAAGCAAATAAACAAAACAAGCATCAATCAGCAAATGTTCCCAGCTGCCCTCCTAAGGTTTGAATGCAATTTTGGTTCAGTGCGGACTTTGGATATACAAGTGTTTTAAATCATGTAAGTATAGAGATAGGGAATTGAGTGGTTGCCAACCTGGCCTTCCTCAACTGTTCCTTGGGAACGGTTTGCAATACAAAAAAGCCTTTTTTTAATCAGAATTTAGGATGACAGAACTTACTGATTGAGGTGTTTCAATTCATTCACTCTCTCCCAAAAACCATTACTAAGATGCATAGCAGAGATCGGAGAATGTTTTTCAGCTTCTTTTTTTGTAAAACATGCACAATTTCTATACAGTACCAGGAATGTTAAGTACAACAAGCTCCTTTCCTTCCCCTTCTCCTGTGACTTTCCATTACTCTCCAGAATAGGCAGGAATGCGCAGTGATCCCAGTGTGCAAAGGGACGTAAATGGAAAGTTCATGATTACTTCAATATTTAGCTCATCAATCTTAAAGATCGTGTTTGTGACCTTGTACATTCATCCAAAATAGCTTTAATTGCAAAACTAAATATAAGCATATTCCTTTCATTTTTTATCAGCACAGTAGCAGATTGAACGTGTCTGAGAAATTTCAGTGCTGCCACTATCCTGTCCTCATCAAGTCTGAGTTACAGAACTCTAATTCCTAACATTCCTGAAATGCTTGAGATAATAATCCAAAAAATAATCATCAGAAGTCAGCTGAGAGACTGGAGACAACGTGAAAACACTGCAACTTGTTACAGGACAAAAAAGAAGCCATTCCACAGCAACTTTGCAATCACTATTGGACCCTACGCACCACTAACAGTAAGGGATCCAATGGACAAGAGTGATACTCAAAGCTGGGTTACATCTGGATGTTCTTCATTCACAGAAACATTAAGTTACCCTTATGCTTGCAAAACAACTCCTCCCTTGCTAAGAGCTAGAGCCAGAAACTGTCATCGATTCTCATCAACAACTCTTGGTTGAGGACTGACATTTTCTTTTGTACGTTTCAGCATGTATTGAGAATCGTGAGAGGTTAGAAGGGACGCCAGGAGGGTTATCTTGTGCAAGCCCTGGTTCAACACACATTTTCTAGAAGTTCTAAGGAGGGACTTTCAGCAAAGCCAATTATTTTACACACTTATTCCAACAGATTTATATTGATCATCAACAATACTGGTCTCCCAGGTATAACTCGTAACAAATTATTTTCTTATTTAATAAAGCTATTACATCAGCATTGGATCTAACTAACATGATAAACAGAATGAGGGAGGAGCCAGGAGTTAGTGAAGGGACAGAGCAGAGTGGTTACTGCTGTCTTAAGAGGAAAAACTTCAGACACCTCTTTTCAGTGGCAAATTGAGAATCTGATAATGTCACCGCTGGGAATTCACAACTACTCCTGCCTTGCTCTCAGATTCCCATCAAGATGCTTGGCAACTTGCTTCAGGCATCTTTATTTTTACTTTTTTTTTTTCATATGTATGTTCAATAATCATTTTCCTTCCTTCAGCCAGTGCCTGGCTTAACAGTTCTGCAGTCTGATTTTCAGAAAGGCTGGATGCTCACAGCTGTAACAGAGGTCAAACAGCTGTGTTTTGAGCAAGAGCACTATGTTAAACACTCTTAAATCTCTAGTCTGGTGAATTCCAATCCTGGAATCCAAAATGAGTCAGTAGCTTTTAAAGCAGCTTTGTGGAAGGGGAACTGCTGCACACTTCCACGTGACCATGATGAAGGGCAAGAGGAGATGCTACCTGTCAGAGATACCCATACTGTTACTGTGAGCACTCTCAGAAAAACTAGTGAGGACATTAATAATTCTGGATTCAGAGCAGGTTTAGAACAGTCAATAAACAGACTGTGGGCCAAGCACGACACAAAAGGTTAAAATAAATAAATGAATAGCTGCTCATTAGCCAGCCTTCTGGTACATGCATTGCATGAAGACAGCAGAGGGGGAAACTATGCATATATCTGCAGTGGTGCTGAAGTCCCCATCATCCTAAAATATGAAATCTCTCCATCTTGCTCACTTTCTGTATTTTAGTTTTCACAGTGGAGTTTTAAAGGGTGTGAGCTGAATTCTTTTCAGATCATTTCCACAGGTGATGTGCTCCACGAGCACACCTAGTGTGCCTCAAACACTCTAGCAAATCTAATGAGATCAAAAAACAACAAGAGAGACAAATCAAGACACTCACTTCTGGAATAAATCTGGGACACTTAGCTTTACAGTTTCACTGTTTTTAATAACTCTGTACAACGTCTATATAAAAATGAATTGTTACTCAAATCATTGTTCTGAGTAAGAAGTAGATGCTCTCTCATAGTGAAGGGAATGGAAGCGTCAGTATTTTGCACATCTGCCCCTGTATTTCAGCTTTGTGGAAGAGTAAATCTAACCCAGATGGACTCAACACATTAAGAATATCCCCTAAGCAGAAATGCAGCATTCTTCTCTGGCATTTTGGATCACGAATCTGACTTTGTAGGAAAGAAGCAATTATCCCACTGCCACACAAGCTCACTGTTTTGACTCTTTCATTTCAGAGACTTAGAACTGCTGCTTTTGTACACTATCCACATTCAATAGTTTCCAAATTGCTGCTTACGCAATAGAACAGAATATGTTCTTCTCCTCTTTTATTTTATACGGATTCAGTTTGCGGCAGGAGTTGTGATGACTGCACTGAACTTGGACTATGATCCCACAGAGAGCCTTTAGGTTTCAGAGTATGTTATCTGGCTTGCAGAAGGAGCTCTGTCCTCTTTGATGGAAGGTATGAAGATCCACAGATGTGATTCAAACTGTGTGCATTTTTGGACCACACATACGACTTAGCCAGATGAATACCTTTCTACAATAAAGTAGGATGTCTTAGAGTATTTTAAGTTATGATGACTGATAATAACAAGTATAAACAAAAATAGCAGGGAGTCGATGTCTCAGAAAGAAACTTCACTTAGCAGTTGGTTTTATATGAGAACCAAAATGAGGAAAAAAAGAAATTCCCTCTTCTGATTGATACACATCTACATAAACCATTTAGGGTGATTAGCAAATGTGTGTCCTTCCAAAACCAGTTATATAATGCAGTATTTGGTTAGTGACTCTCTGCAGCACTTGCTTTCTATCTCGCAATGAGAAAGACTCTGGGAATGATTAACCTTCTGAAGACAACAACTAGATGTCCCCTGTGACCCTTTGCCACAAGGCATAATTAAGGCCCAGTTCTGCAGCTGGAGAGAAGTAACATTTTCTACAGTTGCTGACTCTGCTGCATAAATTCTTTTTACTCAGCCTGCCACATTAATGGTTATTGTCATGTGAGCCAAGTCACTTGACTGTCTTTTTCCCTCCCTTTGATCTCAGGAACCCGAGAAAATAAAGACAAACAAAAATAACAGCAAAACGAGCAAGGACTCCATAATTCAGAAAATCTGACAAAAATACGATGGGCTGGGTTTTACACTTACTGACTTCAAACCCCACAAGCTTCTTTTCCTCTTTTCTAATATACCTGAAGTATTTACTTTCTTTTTGACAGAGAGAATAGATGCTGAAAGCTGCAGCCACACCACCCCGTGCTGCTCCCTTTATGACAGTAACAGACTCCCTCAGGAGTGATCCTGGTGCTTTCGTACATGAGCTAACCAATTAGGTTTGTTCAAGCAGGCTAAGAAAGCTGCAGTCTCTACCATAGGAATGGCCTCTCCTGTAGAGCAGCAGTGACACGTCCAGTTACATTCACCCCTTGCTGCATCCTCAGCAGCCTGAACAGCAAGAGTCACCAACCATGCTAGGAAACTCAATTTGCTCTGTTTGTTCTACAGTCAAATACTGGCCTACCAGGAGATAACACTCCTCATTCAACCCAGTAGTCCAGAAGTACATGACATGGCACTTCTTCTGTCTTTCTTATTCATAGAATGGCTTGGGTTGGAAGACAGCTTAAAGAACTCCTAGTTCCAAGCCTCTGCCATAGGCAGGGTTGCCAGCCACCAGATCAGGCTGTCCATGGGCCCAATCCAACCTGGCCTTGAACAACTGTCTACAAATCTCCTACTCACATGGCTAGTTAAGGATTCTTGCAACCAATATGCAAAAATATTAGGATTAGTATGCCCTTATTTTTTTGATTCTGTAAACAAATGGATAAGTTCACTGAGCAATCCTTCACATAATTCTGCGTAAATAATTGTATTAGCTCTTAAGTTCTTAAGTTCTGAAACTTATTAGTGTGAAATACTGCTAAAATACTGCATGAAATGTGGCACTGAAATGTAAAGTAAAATATGAACAGGAATCTTTGGGGGAGAAACAGCAGGTGATTGAACATGCACACTGCTATTAAAATGGCAAAATATCTGGTCTCGGTTTTCAGAAAAGCTTCAAGTGTTATTGCTCCATTTCAAGTTGCTCAAATGAACAGTGCTGCTGCCAGCTTGTAAAACAGCAAAATTACATGTCCTCTGACTGGCAATCCAGAAAGCCCACGCTCTCAGTGTCTGATGTCTGAAACCTAATGTGGTAAATATAAAGGACAAGTGCACTCTGAACATTAAGTACATTTTTCTCAAACCTGTTCTATCAGTTTTACTGAGAAACGCTCAAGTACCTTCGTCAGTGAAATACTCAAGATCACAGCAGCATTTAGCTCTAAAAGCATTTATTTGCTGCTCTTAAAGTAGAATTGGAAAAAATAAGATCGTCGTCAAGTCAGGCACACACTTGATGAATTAGCTCACCTGCAATTTAAATGCATATATGAAATATCTGATAGCCAGAGCTATCTAAAGCTTCTTAATGCTAACTGAGCACCATTCTCAAAGATACACACATCATCCTCTTCTTCATCAGAAGATTTCTATCAAGTTTACGTGACAAATACAGAAAACGCTTGAAATAAATTGAAGCATGACATGTTCAGCTCAAACTCTGACTTCATTCTTTGGCACGAGCTTATACAATACATGGCTGCCAGTGCAAACAGCAGAGTAACAACTGTCACAGCTGTACTCATCTTCTAAAGAAAGGGTTTGTTTTTTTTAAAAAGTGGGAGACCAAAATACATTTTAAATACTGTTAATAGTTGCCTATGTTTTATTTAAGTGTTACATAGAAAAATGTTGTGTATCTTCTGCTATAAAGAGCTGTTTAAACATGGAAACGAGTTTTGCCATTTTACTCCTTTCCAGTAGTTTCTAAAATCCAAACATAATTGTCCTGACAGCCTGAATACCACCATCAAGCTTCTCAATTCTTGTTGACATGTACTGATCTTTTACCTGGTTTGACTGCTTTCATGACAGCACGTGATGACTTCAACACTGCTTCATAGATAGCCCTCTGGTCAGGAGTGAACTTTCCATTTGCAGGGAAGGTGCAGGTGATGTCAGAACCATAGCAGTAATACTCTCCTCCCATATCAAACAGGCTAAAAAGGAAGACAGAGGGGAGAAATTGAAATTTTAATTTCAAAGAAATTGTAAGAGTAAAGATATTTTTTTTCTTGTTCTGCTCTTAAGAATTATCCACATCTTGGTAGTTGGCCACATAATCCCCATCTGAATGTTGTTCCTAAGTAAAATGAGAGGATAGCAACCTGCTAGCAGAAGGGCATTTGCTATGTTACCTAGAGCTTAAATGGACACTTCCACCAGCTGTGCTGGCCCTGGATGGAAACAGTGCAGGAGCTGATGAAGCAAGATAAAAAAAAAAAATCACACAAAGAATCTTCTTCCAGGTGTTCAGGTCCAGCTGCTGGGCCGTTTTCTCAGAAAATGAAATGTCTTTTGTTTCTTTCCTAAGAAATGCCAGCACCATGTAAAGGCTGTAACTTCAAAACTTAACAGAGAAATGTTAATTAAATCATAGCCTTTTGTATTGAAGTGTCAAAACACATTTGATGGTTTAAATAAAATGTCCCCAATAAAGGTTGACTGCCTCTGCTCATAATACCAACTTTCCTTTAAGACAAACTTACCTAACAGGGCTTAAAGAAACACACGTTATGGGAAGATCCAACCAGAAAAGAACATTTAGTACAGTTTTCTGCATCAAAGGTTAAAAAAAAAAAAAAAGTTTTCTTTTATGGGAATAAAACCTCTTATCCTTTGAGAATCATTCTACACACCAACCAATAACTCACCACCAAATGCTCAGCTGCAAGAACACAATCTATAAGAGCAGCTAGTGGGTCCCCACACTTCTGTGACAAGTTGGTTAGGCATCTGCAACAGTAGTGCCTCCTGGGCCCATCTGATAAACCACTGCACTTGTTTCAGCAGGCTCAAAAAAAAATCAGCAAATTACCAAAAAACTATTTGCTAACAATAGTTAGCAAACAGCTTCCAAGTTCATCACGTCTCGATTACAAGGAGGCACATTTTACACGTAAGACTTTGGTTTTGACACACAGCAGGCACTGCTGCGGCCCCCTCTGCTACCGAGTCCCAATCACAGCAGTAATTAACAAAACCATGCGGCACAGCTCTGCCCCCAGCCAGCACACATGGCCAGGTACAGATAAGTGTAAGCAACTGCAACAGGAACTGTGGCACTTGGCTGTAAACATTCACCATTTCTAACCTAACTGCCACTGAAAGCAGCAGACAGTGAGCAAACTAATGCACCCGTGATAAAGCAAAGATTGTACTTCAGCAGTGCTGAGACTCCTCTTGCTCCACCGCATACACACACAGACACGTACTCATGAAGATTTACTCAAATTTTAAAATCCACCCAGCAATTTCCTCTGTGAATGAAATCTTTGCACTCAGTGCAGGCCCTGCTGAAGTCATCACCAGCCTCCCCACAGCGGGCAAGGTTCACTGCAGAGACTTGCAGGACTGGAACTGCAGGAATAAACCCTGTGCTTTACAGATGCAGAAGCGTTGGAAGTTTAAAGCTACAGCAACACACTCTAGGAGGTTACAGAGACTATTGCAAAGATACACATGTAAAGGCAGAGTCAATGCAAGCACTGTTGATGTTTGTTTAAAGATGAAACATGGTATTTTAAAAGAGAAAGTCACTAATTGAAGAAAGATGCGCACCAGACAGCAAACATCAGACCCACAAGGTGAAAAAGCAGGATTTGACACCAATATAGTAACTGCAAACAAGCTTAGCCAAACCTCATCATCAGAAACCCCATCAACCCTAAGTTTTGATTTTATGGTTAGACTCCTTTGTATAAAAATTAGTGTTGTATACGGAAAATCACATCTAAGGCTACAGAAAAGTAGCTGCAGCAACTAAGAATTACATAAGAAGCTGCTGGGTTCTCTAACAGACCAACCTGACACACTTGTTAGAATGGCTGCTCATCTTTCAACCAATCCCAAATGGAACTCTTTCGAAAGTCACAAACAAAGTCTCATGGTGCTTGGTGGGATTTTTGTGTCCCAGCTGTTCCATTCTGTGTCAATTCAGCATGACTGCAGTAAAGCTCAGACCTGCAACTTGTGAAATCCCTGTCCAAATCTACTAGAAGTTACTGTTCTTTCTACACTTTACCTAGAGAGTGGTTAACCTGAACTTACCGCAGGGGTCACACTATTTCTTGAAAAATTACAAGAATCAGTATTTTCTCAAACTCATTCATTATTTACTGGCTGTTAAATAGTTGTTAGAACTACTGAAGCACTAAGTAATGGGGAAGAAAACTATCACAAAGCTGCTGGCACACTAAAGAAGGCTCACAAGCCAGGAAGCACCATTTGTTCAGGTTTCCTTGCTTCCAGAGAAGAGCAGAGATGAGGAAAGATGATTTTTCAAATTCCACCACAGAGCAATAACCCACCTTCCAGATCACATGTGAAAAAGCATTCAAAACAAACTCCACATTTGGGAGATACTTTGGCTCTTAGTGGAATTCTCTTCCATTTAGCTTCAGTTGGGAACACATCCATTAGTTAAAATGTTTCCCAAGACATGGAAATAGACCAAATAATGTTGCTATTGTAGCTGAAGAAATAATGGGAGCCTGAGATGATCCCAGTTTTGTATCCTTGCTTGCCAGGCAAAATATGTGGTGAAGCGTACTTGAAGTCTAAGCTGCTATCTTCTCCTGTTCCTAACTGAAAAAAGCTCCTAAAAGCAGGTTGCTTAACTCTTGGTTCCTTAGATAAAATACATTATTTTACCTTGAAATTAGATAGTAACTGCTAGGTAGTAGGATAAACTAATAACTAAATACATACTCAACTGCATGTTAAAAATGAACTGATAATGCAATCCTATAAGGGCCACGTGCAGAAACAACTACTTCATGTTATCTGGACTACTATCAACTACAGCAGCAATATAAACTAATTAAACACACAAATAAGAACAGGCCTCAAACATCTTAATCTATGCTTTACCTTTTAAAGATCATTTAAAGTCAAGTAACATATGCAATAATATAAGTATCTCCAAACATTATTCATTCAACTGAAAAAGGAAATAGGAATGTTACATGTTTAAGGGACTACGTATGTTTTCTATTCTATATAAAACTCCAGAATTCAGAATTCTGTTGAACAACAACAAATTTCATCCCAGAAGACCCTTCTCTGCTTTTCAGGAAGAGTGCAGTGGTGAAGTGTGGCTTTAGATGTACCCAGAGGTAAGGAGTCTGAGGATGTCCCATTTCTGAGGAGCCTCAGATGAGAGAGCGGCCAGAAAAGAACTGTCAGTGATCAGAGAGCGTGGTTACATGTTGGTGCGCTCACTGATGGAGCCTGAACATGATAGAGTCTTTCACTGCACAGATGAATCTCTTTTAAAAGCATTGCAGAGAGAATCTAATCTTTCTTTGCATTGTTTTGTCAGGAGCAAAAGCAATGAAAAGCTACCTAGCTTCATTTCAGGGTGAAAAGTGCATGGTATATAAAACATTTAACAGGAGGAAGACCTAAGCTGTTCTAAAAACTCCACATTACTGTGTTGTTTTCTAAAATGAGTAAGAAGCTATACTACATGTAACAGATACACAAAAAATATTAAATGGCCGTAGATCTCTTAAGGGAGATATGTATATTTATTATTATCTTTTCTCCCAAACATACAGCAAAATACTTCATACTCTTAACTAAAACTGAGCAGTGCAAAGTACTACAAAAATCAGATAACCCGTCAGTTACTCTACTGACAGTATTACAATGTTAGCCAGCAGAGTCAATAAAAGTTGCCTTCTGCATCTATTTTAGAATTAACCTTCAAAACTAACAAATTGCATTTCATTCCCCTCACAGGCAAGAAGCCTGACACAGCTTAAGATCACACTGTACGTAACGCAGTCCCCAGCTGAGAAGCGGCAGAAGCACACACTGCAATCTCACAGCTCCAGCAGGGACCTCACCAGTTGCCCCTGGAGGTCCTGGGTCACCAACTCCTCCTCAGCCCTAGGACCTGGGTCCAGCGCCCTGCTGCAGCAACCCAGCGGGGCAGTCAGGAAGAAATATCTCAAGGATGCTTGAGTCCTGTTGATTTTAAGGAGCATGCAGGATTCTAAGGCACTGCTGTACTGGAAATGCTACGTGATGCTATGCACGAAAGCTCTCTTTACCTTCCCTGGCAGCTGCTCTGGCACAACACAGCTGAGTTGGAAGGTGGCCCTGCCACCTGCACAGAATATCGGCACCACGAAATGCAAATTTCTGCTTACACCTTTGGCTTTAAAATCCAGAAAAATAATAGGTGTTTTAATACCACTTTTAGCTTTCTTAACCTTTGATTGCAAAGCATCACAAATCTCTTTTTCCAACACTTCAGTTAGAAAAATTGTGGTTCTTTTCTGTGTAAAGTCATCGTATACTATTTTTTTTTTCCAAAGTAAAGCATCCTCCTCCTCTAAGCATGTTTTTAACTTTTATAGGCTTGCTGACATTTTTATTGTCAAATAATTTGAAACTGCCAAGCAATGAGGCAAATTATGGCCAATATCACAATGGGAAGGAATACTTTATTTGGGATATCTGAGCCATGTGTATGAATCGCTTGTGATCCAACCACCAACCCAACCCAAAGACAAGCTCTCGCAAGCACTTCTTGGGAAGCCTACAGCTACTCCCATGAGCTCATATGTAAAAGCTGTCACCTTGCTGCTCTGCAGAGCTGCTCTGCATGCACAGTCAGAGCTGGGTCTCCTCGGCAGTTACAGAAGTAAAATTGTCGTCTTCAGCAAATGCTGCAGAGCTGCTGTTGCCATGAGTCCCACAAGACCCTGGGTGCAATGTGTGCTGGGCACGGGGCCGCCAAACCCCAGCTCCTGCAGCCCCTGCCTACTCTCAGAACAAAGCCTTCCCTTCCCCCAGGGATTGCGGGGCCAGCCACGAGAAAGCTGCTATCACCAGGACACGTGTCCTCCCTGTACCTCGGGTTAAAGGTGCACAGGTATGAGTACTGGTGCACTTTACTCAGTTACATTTACTGAGGTTTTAGGGATCTGAGTCATTATTAGCTAACATACTTATAAGCAGCCACAGAGATGAACCGGTGCCAGTCCAGTCCCAGGACAGCAGGAATCAAGGTACACAAAACCTTTCCCTCCTCTTATGGCAAAAAGAGCAAGTCACCCGCAGCTGGAGATTTTGTTCTCTGCAAACTGCTCCAGGTCTGCCAAGAACACACTCTGTGCTTAAGACTTCATGCAGCAATTAAATCTTGAAGCAGCCACACACCAACACAAGTTGACTATTTGTTTGGTTAAACACTTCAAGGCAATTTCAAGCTTGAGGGAATCAGGTATCAGGACTTCTATAAGACGCATCTTTGGAAATGTGCCAGGTGATTTGGAAATAGAGTGGCTTAATAGCCAACCACAAACATAAATTACAGTAAATGATATCAAAATAAAATAGAGATTCTAGTGACATACTTTTTTATTCACTCGTCTCCTGACCAGCCAAGAATTATCAACTAAAAAAGCAACCTCAAGTAAGATAACATCACAAAGCCCAACAGAGACCTGGAACAGAACAGCATAAAGTCCTGCATACTCAGGAAACTGCTTTGGAAGAGGTGCTCTGCTCTGACTAGCTTCCATCTGACATGATAGAGAGAGGGCTTAGCCAAGATGGCTCCATGCAAGATGCAGCCAGCCTTGGCCTGCTGTCTGTAGGGCCAGCTGTTATTATCAACACTCTTGCAGTTTAGAGCAACTTCAGAGAAATATTATAGTATTTTATGTGTAGGAAATTGGGTTCCAGAAAGTAAAAACTGTAAAGCCTAATGCTTTCTTAAGTCTCACATTCAATAAAAGTTCCTGCATCCCACACAGGTAACACAATTACAGAGACAGCAAATGATGATGTGACTGTTGTTACACACATCGGTCTACGATTTACATGTGGGCTCCTATTTTTGTGTTTGTCCTCAGCTCTGTGTCCTCATGTTCACCTTCTCCACTACCTTCCCAAATCTGCTCCTTCTGCAGCACTGTCTCACGACAGGCTCGCCCAGACTATTACAGCTACTAGGAAGCTCGTTTCAACTTTTCACGCAGAGATGGCTAAGCTTTGCTTCAAAAAGGAGAGGCTGAAAAACAACAACAGTCTTCACTGAATTTTGAATGAGAGAAGACTGCGTGCCCAAAACTTCTACACTGCCAACTATGAGATGCTCAGTAGCTGTAGCAAGAACATGCACAAGTTTGGGCTGACTGGGTTACCAAAAAGTAAAAAACCAATAACCAACCAACCTTCCCTGGCTGCTCCTGTCCTGCACCAGCCAAGACTCCCCTCCCTCTCACACCCACAGAAGACGTGGCTCACACCATGGCTCTCTGCCTGGCACAGGTGTGCAGTGTGCGTAGGTGTGCGTGGCCATACCCCCAGGTTGCTGGGGAAGGTGTGCCCTTCTGCTCTGCCTCTGGGAAAATGGTTTCCTAAACCAACAGCAATGTGTGGGAGTGCCAGCTCTCTCCCTCAGTAATTTGAGCCAAGCAGAACTTCAGATCCATTTATCTCGCACGATATGAAATCTAAATCCCAATGAATTCACCAAGCCAGCTGGATGTAAGTGCCGGCTCTGTAAGTAACCCTGTAAGATTTTCTGTGTTATTTCTGATTCTTTTCACATACAGGGTGAGAAGGAATCCCTTGCTTACAAGATTTGTGTACTGAAGAAATTGAAGACAACAACCTTAAGCTCCTGCACTAGAAAAATCAATTTCCATAATCAAGCATCACCCTTCCTTCACCCTCACGTAGTCTGTATCAATGTTGTATTAAAAATGTAACGTTTGACAGCACAAAGAGTCAAGAACCTTCTGATTAGCTTGTTCACAGCTGAATTCACCCTGACAGCCATCTCCCCATGTTTCTACTAAGCAGAGGGATGTCCTCAGTAAAGAAGGCTTGGGTACAAATAAAGACCGGGCATACTGAGCTGGTATTGCCAGGCTGGGAGAAGGATGAGGCAACAGCCGAGACTTTACGAGACGCAGAAGGCAAAGTGTCAGTGCTGCAAACTTCACACTTCTACTGGACTCATGCGGGCAATATGCCAAGTGAGGCTAACTCCCAGGTGAAGTTCCGACAAACAGATTGCCTTTTCTGCTGAATGGATGCTTTTTTCCCCCTGGTTTTATTATCCATTTTTAATTGGCATATTTAATAAGCAACAGCACTCTATTTAGAAAAGTCGACGTAGCAGAGATGGCAGTGAACACGACGCTCTGGCCCGCTGCCACCTGCTGCGAGCTCCAACAAGGAGTGGGATGCCAGAGCTGCAGGGAGGAGGAGAAAACGTGCAAGGAAAGGCTTGCATTGACTGCTGCACACAGTCACACTGCAGAGAGCAAACCACATCAGCTCCTCACCAGGAGTGAGAGATACCAGCATAGAACATGAACAACGCAGCTACCTTTTCAAGTGACTCTAGATGCCTACACCGAGAACCAGAGGTACTGTGTAAGCTGAACAGCACCTGGCCGATATTTCTGATTCAGGCCACCATTCTCATGTGCTAACATTTGGACTTGAGAGTCTTAACTTTCAGCCCATCCTGGGCACTCTGACCTGGACAAACAACTGCTGCAGATTGCAGGAGTAGGTGAAGTGTCAGACCTTTACTCATTGATTTTCAATGTAAATACTCTTATTACATGTGCACGCTCACACATACATTCCTGTAAGCAAATAGTTAATGCTTCTGATTTTTTCCTTGATGAAAACTGAGATAGAGACCAATGGTACACACTCATGTAATATTTTTGTTTTGTTTTTTTTTGAGATACTGTAATTGTTTTTAGGATTGTTCTGTCAACCTCCAGAAGATCAGTTTTCAAAAAGAATCCGCCACAAAGGGGTTTCAGAATACTGTACAGAGCAAGACAACTGAATGAGGAAAAAAAAAAGCTGCTAGCTTTTTCATGGAAAATCAGTCCAAACATTCAAATCACTTGTGCAGTAATGAAGGCAGCAACTGGTTCTTCAGAAAAGGAGCTTGAGGCTGCCCTTCCCCAGCCACACCTGCTATTTTGCCAGGAAGAACGTTTTTTTCTTTCTCAGAAACAAGACCTACTCTGCAGAGCAGCACCTCAAGCTGTACATACAACATGGCAACGTGCAACTGAAATCAGAAATATTCTTCCTTAAAGACCTACAGCGAGTCAGCCTGCACAGAGCAGTACACACTCAGCCGACACCAGGAGGGCTCCTCATGACCCTACCTTAAGAGCCACGTGTCCATCATGGGCACAGCAAGGGCCCCTGAGCAGACCCAAGGCTGTTCCGAACACAGGGACTGGGAATTGCACCTGGTTCCTAGGTGGTACCCAGAGGGTGTGCTGGAGCCTACTGGCACCTCTACTTTGAGCCATACAGCAGTGTAAGAGCCAGATCCTCTAGAATTCTATTTTGAGCTTTTTGATGGAGTTCCTCAAACCAAGAAAGGCTCTGCTATCGACAACTATCCAAGATAAGCAGTATCTACGGCAATTCTAAAATACTTTATGTTTACTCACGCCAACAAAGACTGCCACCAAAAGTGCATGAAACTGAAAGGCATCTGTGAATGTTCAATATTAAATCAACAGCTATTAAAAATACTAGGCTTTATCCCACTTGTTTTATTTAAACACCCCTAGTCAAATCAACACAAAAGCAGCCAAGACAATTGCATGCTCTCAGGTGTTTTGAATCATGGTGGAAATACTAATCTAAAAATATGAAGATACATCTCATTAAGAGGCAGCAAAAAAATCTTACGTGCTGCAAGGCATGAAGAACATCAAATTAAGAACCAGAACAGAACTCAGCACTTAAAGAAAGCTAAAATTTGTTACAGCACAAGTGTCACTACTTAAAGACCTCCGCTTTGCCTACTCTGACAGTGGGCATGCTCAGAGCCTGAATTATCCAGCACTAACACAACCCAAGCAGTTCAGGGAAAACTACTGCCAATTCTAGAAAATATATTTTTAATCAAATCTTTTTTTTTTTTTTTGTAGCTTAACTTAAAAATAATATCCTCTATAAGCACAATAAGGAGAAAAATATGTCTACTTTATGAAAATAACAAATTTTAATCAAACCAGAGGCACTGAGCCAAAGGAATTATTTCAAAAATGGATAGCCAGTTGATTTTGCAATCAGCCTGTAAGTAGTAGCAATGTACTTGGTATTATTATTATTAGAAACAAAACCATAACTAACAACAAGTTGTTTCAAAACTGCAGACTGAAAGGTTAAAGCTAACCATAATTTTTGCATATTATTATAGCATCAAACTTCAAAACGTGTAAAAACGCACAGGGCCAAATGAAAATATTACTCTCACCCACATAAAATAGAGGAGCATTTACATCTGACACATTAATATCCTGGGATCTTAAAGGCAGTGCTTTCAAGAAGTAATAAATACAATATTTTGTTCCGTAGGATAAATTGTTTTAATAGCAGTCAATGAAGTTCTTTGGGTGGAAGAGGGCAGACTTCTATTACCTGATGCAAAAAGATTGCCAGATCCTGCTTTTTAATGCAACATTGCCCCCACCTGGACAAACGCAGTTCCGTGTGCAGGTTGGCATTAATACCAGAGAACTCTGTAAAACACAGTGCAAATTCCAAAACAGAGCTTGGAAAAGTAGCACAACAAACCTCTTCCTTCCTTAGCAGCACACCTTCTTCAAGCACACCTAAGTCTTTCAGTTGAACAGTTGAAAGTCTTAGCAATATTTTCCTGAAATAAACGATAGTTTCTCAGCACTCATGAAAATCCTTTTATACTACACGCTTATTTATTCCTGCAGAGAAGGGAATAATGCAGTTTTCTACAAATGACACCGAGTAATATTAAGAGAAATACACAGTTTCAATGCAATACACACTATATATGTGTATAGTGAGTATACGTAGAAAACAAATGCAAGCATCTTACGTAGAAAATGACAATTCTGATTATAGAAAGTTCTCTACTATGCTTTTAGATAAAAAGAGGAAAGTTAGAAAAGTAACGTTTTACTGAACAGAAGATCTCCCCTTTAAGAATAAACATGAAAATGTAACAAGCAACTTTCTTCTGCAATATTCTCTGCACAACTCCGGGTGACCAACAGCACCACGACACCTACAAGAGGTCCTTCATCTCATTAGGGTAACTGGAGCAATAAAGAACCCTGCAATGCAGCATCTTCCCTCCGTTTCACACTGAACAACTGTCTCAACTACCTGTACATGCAGTCCAGAAAAACTCCCTGAGATCGACAAAGCTTCTGAAATGCCAAGAGGAGGAGCACTAGAAGTTACATCAGTGTATTTCAAGAGCACCAGAAGTTGTAATAAAACATTTACAAAAAGGCACGTATCACTGCCAAACAGATGGAAGCAAATTCAAACCTAGCACAATACGAGTGGAATGTGCTTTACGTGCAAAGGCAATGCTCCTGGCCAGGCGCTGTGCCTCGTGTGCTGCGCCTTCAGCATCAAAGCACAAAGCTCCCCAGTTCCAGGGAGCGCTTCTCTGAGTGCCCCCTGGTGTCAACGTAATCCTGGTGCCTCCAATTGGCGTTTGAATATTAAGGAAAGAAATCAGTATGAAAATATTCCTCAGAGTTAAGTTAGCCCAATAAAATCATTTTGCAACACTGGATTGCTTTCATATGCCCAACTCTACTAATTGACTAAGCAAATAACAATACGTGTTAATACAGCCAAGACTCATTTAAAACATTCAACATAGATGCATTATGCTAAGATGGCACTTTCCTAACATGCTGCATTTGATTTTGTGGCATTAATAAGACTTTTCCAGTGTTTAAATTCTGGCACCAAAATGCAATAAAACTATCTGCCAAAACAGGCAAGAACCTTCCCAGCAGGAAGCAGCCTGCTCCACAGCTACTGCACGCTTTCATTGGCCTCATTAGAACCAGTATGCTTACATCACAGCATTCAGAGGAACAGCCACATAAAATGCAAGGCATCATCCAATGACCCAACCTGCTTCACTGAAATTTTTAAAGGCCCACTGTGAACACAAGGTTAATAACATATCTCCAAGGGCTGCTGCAGTTGATGCTGTCCTCCTGTTTGTTGCGATTCTATCCGAGCTCTCTCGCTGAATCACACTGTGGGACTCCCTGCAGGGAGGTCACAGCGCTGCAGCCCTGACCCTGGGGCTGTGCTGGGATGGGGGGACATGCCACACAGTCAGAGGCCTTCCTCACTGGCGTGACATAGGACGCTTTGACGTGGTAGGAATGCCATGCGCTTCAGCAGAATAGTGTTACTTGCAGCATTTTGCAAAGCCAGAGCAGACTGAGTAACAAAGAAAAATGTAAGGATCGCTAAGCCTGCCAATGAAGGTTGGTTAATAAGTGCTGAACTTTCACTGAGACACATTTGTCAGAAACCATAAAAGACAAAGACCTACAACTAACACACAGAAAACCATCCAGGTAGTAATAATACCCGTATCTATTTCTGTGATATCTGTGGTCAGGCTTATTTTCTTTTGTTTCTGTATTTAAGAATCAATCTTTATTTTAAAATCATAGAAGCACAATCCATTTGTCAAACCTCACCAGGTCAATTGCAATAAAACAACACTGCAGCAATGCCAGACACAACAAAGGCAGCGAGCTGAATGCAATAAGCTACCATTTTCTTCAACACCTTCTCAAAATCAAAATGTAAAGTACATGTTGCAGGTTCAGCACCTGCAAGAGCTCCTACACAACACACCAAATCACAAAGGCCCCACATTTTCCCCCATGTATTTTGATGGCCACTTTTCCCTTTTCCCTCCCGACACGGCCTGTTACTCCATGCTGGACTCCACAGGGAGTTAAATCTGTGCCCCTTCAATCCACTTTCCTTCTCCCTAAGTAGTAACTTCCCATTTAATCTCCCTCTGAACACTGAAAGACCTTTTGTTATCCAAACTGGGTTGGAGGTGGCGGTGGGGCTCCAAACCCACTGGAAAACGGGTTGTGGTTATCTTGTAACTCTTTGAGGTCTCTTGTGTGCAGGGCAGGAGATACTGAACTAGAACTGCTTAGGACTCCAATTCCCAAAAGCCAAGTCACAGCCTTGCTACAGAACCAGCAGGCATCTCAGCACGCAGTGAATAATGCAATACCTCAAGATAATGCAGTAAACCTCTCGGGCTCAGTTTCTTCTAAGCTGTCACAGGTTTACAATGACAGAAGAAAATTAGTATTTGTACAGCCAGGCTAAGATACAACGGCACTGTAAGCACTTGCAACAGTGATTTTCAACATTCTGAGCAGATTTTATTTAAATGTTAACACAAAATGAATGGGCAGAGAGCACAGAACTGTGATTCACAAGGATGCTTGGCCCAGCCATTTGTCTGCATCACCTTTCTGACCATGGAGATAACATTCTTGTGCAGGAAAAGTGTTTGTTTTAAACCATGCCATCCATACTCATGTACATGCCTACCACAAAGGTGTTAGCATACGTGAATTATAAAATACTGACTTGCTATAGTTGTAATATTTACACTTGATATCAATATCAGTACAGTGCTTTGCACGTACGTGTTGAATACTGAAACCCTAAAAGAACAACTTCTGTCAATAGCAATGCTTTGTGTTACAAGAAATGCCAGGAATTCTCCTTACAGTCCTTGTCTTGCACTGAGATCTTCCAGCACAGAAGCTGGACCTGTAAAGATGTGGATTAAGATGCAATATTGGAGATTTAATTCAATAGCAGTTTCTTCCAGAAGCAATAAATCCACTTGACGTAGATTAATTTTCAAAAATGAAATTCATAAAACCAGACTGTTCTAAATGCAACACAGTTTTTAAAGGAGAAGTCAGAGTAACAGTATTAAATTATGCAACAGCACAATATTTTTGCCTAAGAGTTCTTGTTGATACCTGCAAATCCTTGTAACTGATATTCCTCAAAGAGCACTTTAGTAAGACTAATGCTTTATTTCCTTGAAATACTGATCTATTGTTTTCTATACTTTTTTCTGGGTATTTTGTTGACTTATTTACTGGTAGTCACTTCATCTCACTGCTTAGAACATAAGGCACCCGAGCAGCACAGTTCTGCAAAATGACTGAACATTATTCCTATGAATTACATAACTTCATGAAAAATATGTGAAACTCTATTGAATAATTTAATAAAAATCACACCAAGCACCCAATCTTCTGATTCTACTGTATTCCATTATTCTGGGAAGTTACCACAGTAGATTCATACCAAAACTACTGGCAGAATCCAAAATAATTCCACTCTTTTTCACCAAAAGCAAAGCCACTTTTTCGTCTGTATTCATGGCTTGCTAGGAGTATCCAACAGAGGGCTCCCAATAGCTATTAAAGAGTTTAATTGGGAGTCAAATGCATGAGCTCTTTAACATACATAAACAAATCAGTATGCTGTCATTTTAAACAACATATTCTGTATGCACACAGGCACGTCTACATCCAAATTAGAAATCTGTAATAGCATACAGTAAAACCACACAGGAGGTTTCTTGTTATAATTTGTATTCTGAAGCTCACTTTTTTTCCTCTCCAAAACTGCAGAAAATGAGTATAGTTTTAAGTCATCTTCACACAAATGCAATTACACTTCCTTGCAACTGCTTTATCTTTATGAGCAGGAGGGTCATCCTGCCCCCCAGTGAGCACAACCAAGCTAACCACATCAGCCTGTTCTACTAGGAAAACAGGCTTTGGTCAAGGTGATCTGAGCAGCTATTTGCTAAAAGCCAATCTACACTTGGCAAAGTTCATCTAATGAAGACATGAAACTGGACCATCTCAGGAACAAGGTATTTCAAACAATCAAGTTAATCCTTGTTCTTACTGTTGAGACAGCTAAAAAAATGTGGGGCTGCTGCTGGCAGAGATCCTACTTATATTCTTCAATCCTGCGTTTTCCCCATGATACCATTCCCTTCATTGTTTAAATGCGTTAATTTTAATATTAAAGTACAGGACAACATAATACCTTGTATTCTGTCTCAGTAACATAAGCTGTGATTTTCTGAGAACTTAATCAACCGCAGTCAGTATGGTACCACGTTGGTGTGCCCGAACTGATCAAAAAAACCTCACAGAATATCATCTACCCAAACACAATGTGATCCTAAGTCAAAGCCATTGTACTGCAACAAACAAACAGTGCTGTTTGTCTGGCTTAGTAAACTATTCACCACAGACAAAGTTAATACATAAACCACTGCACACAAAGCTTCTAAAGAAGTTCCTACACTATTAAAAAGAAATCACATGGCTGTAATTAAGTGCATTCCGCAGTCCTTGCAGATGTACCAAGACCGTCAGCTAACAAGGCTTTTTATTACTTTTGAAAAATCAATTTGTTTTCTGTTAGGGCTTTTGGTCCTATAGCAATACTCAGTTGCTTTCTTCCACATCTTTACATCCAACTGAGAAAACACCTACCTGCACCTTCACTGCACGTGCAACAAAAGCAACCTAATACAAAACCTCCACTAAACATCCACAATTAACTCCTCCAGAACTAGCCCCATCCTTTCACAAATGCAGGCTTTCTGATCAAAGTTCTCAGAGGTGAAGTACAAAAGCTGTATTCCGCTGTTACATGCCACTCTATTAGGTCTGTCTTTAAATTTATGGTAATGTCTTTGGTAATTTTATTCACACTGCTTTTATCTGCAGTGATGCTGCAAAACATGTGCAATGTAATACAAGTGGAGAAAAATGCACGATACTTGCAATCATTACTACAATGCTAAACTCTAAGGAACTGTATTTTTCTTTTTTCAAAGTTCCTATTCAGCTGGGGATGGAGGTATAGCAGGACTTCTGGAAGAAATCAGAATATCTTGGCATGCAAAATTACATGCTATTTTAAAGATTTAGACTTTCCAAGAGTGCATATGACATAAATATTGAAACACAGCCAGTATTGTAACAAAAAACATCAAGTATACTCTAATTCTTACTTACCACAAGTCTCCATCTTCAATAGTCTTATCATTTGGGGCTCCAGCATGCCCATAGTGCAGAACAGATGAGTTCTCCCCACTGAGTGGCAAAAAGAAAATTTACCACCATTAATGAAAGAAAAAAATACTAAAACACACAACATAAGAAGGAACACTGTAAGTACAACATTGTGAAAATGTAACCAGAGAATCACAGAATCATTGCAGTTGGAAGGCACGTTTAACGGTCATCTAGTTCAACTCCTCTGCAATGAACAGGGACACCACAGTTCAAACAGCTGCCCAAGGCCTGATCCAGCCTCATCTTGGATGGCTCCAGGGACGGGGCATCAACCACATCGCTAGACAACCTGTTTCAGTGCCTCGCCACCCTCATTGTAGAATATTTTTTTCTTATATCCAAAATAAATCTACCCTCTTTAAGCTTGAAGCCATTTCTCTTTGTCCTATCACCACAGACCCTGCTAAAGAGTCTGTCCTCTTCTTTGCCGTAGCTTCTCTTTAGATACTGAAAGGCTGCAATCAGGTCACCTCACTGCCTTCTCTTCTCCAGGCTAAAGAGCCCAAGGCTCCCTCAGCCTGGCCTTGCAGGAGAGGTGTTCCATCCCCTGGGTCATTTTTCTGGCCCTCTTCTGGACATGATCCAACAGGTTTATGTCTCTCCTGTACTGAGGACTCAACTTCTGGATGCTAACATCAGTGTCTTGATATATTGAGCATGGAATTTTGCAGTCTGTGAGAACTGCCATAGAATCTTTCCACGCATGGGCTGCAATAGCATATTTTGCTATCTCATTCAGCAGAAACGGTTACAAAATGGGCATTTTGCTATTCTGACTGCAAGATGTGACCCTTCTGCAGAAGGGACCCAGTACAGCTCACAGAAATACTTCCCATATCCATGAAAGTGTCAAGGATGCAATTAAGTAATTTTTCAATATGTACCTATTTATTATGGATTTTTAAAAAATACTTAAGTGATACATTTCCCTATTTAAGATTAACTATTCTGATGCATAAAAGAGAGATTTCCACTTGAGTAAAATCTGACATGCTTGAAATGCTTTAGGAGTTACTGAATCTAGAAAAAAATCAGCAGCCCATGAGTGCCAGTTGACCCCTGGCAAGGCTACATGTGATCTCTGCTGGAATGGATACACTGCACACTGCTAGGGGAACATCCATCCTGTATGAGTCAGCAGTTAATACCAGGCACAATAACCATCACTTTGTTTTTACCTCTTATTAAAATCACATTATAAAGAAAAGATTGCAATTCCTGGAAATGCTTTAAACTGCTGATTTACAGGAATAACACACCTCCAAAGAAGGACAGACTTTTGTTGTACGCTTCTAAAGCACCACAAGGCATTCAGTAACCTCTATTTGGTCTTGGCATTCCCCTCTTGTCTACTGTTATTTCTCCAGGTCTAGCAAACATCAGTTAAAATACTGGCAAAGAGCTCAACTTCTACCTATTTCCCCTTCTACTCTTCTCCTTGGACAGATGCTCTCTCTCTTCCATCAGCCATAAGAGCTATAACTAAAAATACAGCGTTGGAACAGGGTTACTATGGTATCTCTCTGACCTCTCCAGTCTACCCTTTACCAACACCATTTTGGTCACCCTGTTCTTTCAGTAGAACAGCTTCATATTTTAGGTGAAAGGAACTTGAGGCTCAATTTCCATTAATGTTCTGCTGTTCCTGAAGTAGATGTGGAACTTGGTGTACTTTTCATGTTAAACTTCTGCTAAGTGCAATTGCAAAAGCAGTAATTATACTCTGTATCCCCCCAAAAATGTTACAGTCAAGATACAGGCAGTAATTGGGAACGTTTAGATATTTAATTATTTACTTATTCAAATATAACAACTCCATAAGCAAGGACTAGGGATGAGAAAGCAGAGGCCTTCTTAATTTTCAGAAGATGCTCAATTTAAAGGGCTGGGTCATGTTAAAACAAAGCAAGATCACTGTGTTGCTGTTTCAGCATGTAGGAAATCAGTATGCACCAATGGAGCGGGGGGCACCATTTCAGAATAATAGGAATAATTTTCTGACAGAAAATGTATTCCTTATAATTATACAAAACGCAAGGGATAGATTAAAGTTGTTAAATCAAGAGTTAAAATAAACACAGAATTAAGGCTGTAATTGATTTTCTCCATGATGCAGCGCCAATGGCAGCACCCCACAAGTGGCATGCACACAGACTGTCCACAGCACTCTGCCAGGATTTCAGCTGCAGACACTATTTCTTATCTTTTTCTAGAAACAGGGATAAACAAGAAGCAAATAGCATGTTACTTATGATCAACTATCAAAAAATTTATCATGAAGCTTAAGGGCATGACTTCATGCTAATGTTTGCAGATAACTTGTTTATGCTGGCACTCAGTATTATGCATCATGCCAGCTGCATAAACAAGTCCTATGTTCAAATATGGACACTGCACAAATGTTTTCAACAATAGATGTTCCAAATGCAAAGACAAGGGATTTCCTTTGCACAGTTTAATGTAAAGGTTTTAGTTTACAAGATATTTATGTAAAATTTGGCACCAACTGTTACAGAAGATGCACAGAACTCTGTTTTCCACCACCATTACTTAGGTGTTAAGCAGCACACAGTCTTTCTTGGCATTTGAGACACCCTGTCTTTCACTCCAACTCTGGCTCTGTAACACGGAGAGGAGCAGCTGGTGCAGAAGACCAGATCCCCACTCCATACGCACTTGGGTGGCTTCTGTCAGGAGAGAGGCCCATCTCCCCACAGCGGCTTCAGGCAAGGCCCTGAGCACCTGTGGCACAGCAGCCCTGCTCCTGAAAGCCCTCACTCAGAAGAAAAGTGAGCACTTCGAGCATGCCCTGTCTCAGCACAGCCCAAAGCCAGGGATGCGGATGACTTGCTTCAGAAACACACCGCTCACCCACACTGAGCACTGGTGGGGACACATCTCCGCCCTGCTTCCAGGAGGTGGGAGTCAGTCCCTCCTTGTTAGAAGCGTCTTTGCACACGAAGGCAGGGAGATGCTTTAGGAGCAACACTAAGAAGCTTCCCCAAAGTGACATGTACCCACGAGGTGAACATTACAGCTAACCAGGAATTGTTCCTAATGATTTGTGAGACTTTCAAGGTGGCTTCAAGAACAAATTAAACAACCCCCAGCCACCCAGCCACTGGAAAGCAAACAAGCCTTCCTGGAGAAGCTCCTTCTTTCCCCCAAAGAGCAGCAGCCAAAACGTTTTCACACAGAGCCAGAGTTCCACACCAGTGCTGTGAGGAGGCGCCGGCCAGGTGGCTCCAGGCCTCTACAGGTCAGCACCAGGGGTGCCCAAGTCTGCCTCTGGGCAGCACAGCTGAAACATCCTCCAACAGATGTCTGTGGGCCTATTTCCACCCCTTTAATAATTTGCCTCTAACTGGTGCCAAAGACATGTTTGTTACAGAAGGAACTACATGGAGCAGCAGAAAAGCAGCAAATTAACACCACTGAGAATGCGAACAGCAGGAAAGGATTCAGGTTATTAGGAAGGGAAAAAGGGCCCCAAAATACACATCAAATCAGGAAACACTATGAAAAGAAATGAGCAGAAGAAAGAGGAGGCATGTTAGTAATATTTTAAGAAAAGGATTAAGTTGAATATCAAACATAAGAAAAAGAGCAGCTATTAGTATTGTAGTAAGATCTGAAGAAAATTCAACAGGCCATGAACTGCACTAGCAAGCTATTTCCATCACGATTTAAATAATGAAGTCAAACCAGAAGGAAGCATTAGCAGTCTTCTCTCCACTTTTTCATCTAAGAGTTGAAACTTTAAAATGCAGTATTGAAAAGGAAAAAAAAAGATGGATATAGTAAGTACTCTAGCCTTACCCTTCACCTTCCTCCCCTGCAAAATGACAACTAGGTACACTAAGGCACTGTGAGGAGCAGTTTGAATTTCAAGGCACTGCACAGTATTTGCACATTCCTCTAAAATCAATACTTCAGAAATTTATGTTGAATATATCTAAGTCCATTTATCAGGTACCACTATTCTCCTTTATTTGCACTTACATGACATCAGCTGGTGCTTCAAACCATCAATAAGTTGACAACCTCTGAAAGCTTTGCTAACTACAGCACTAAGCCAGCTGTGTGATGAGCTGTAACACTAATGTGTGTTATCATTCTCAGCTGCTTAGAGTGAATGCATAGAAGTGAATACATGACACATATCAAGTTGCATCAAATACTCATTCACCATCTCCTGTCGCTACCGGACAGGGACAGCAACAAATGCATCCACTGCAGCAAATGACTTCTATATGAAATATAGCTCTGATAACTCTTGTTCTATGGTTCAATGAGCACCTTTTTAAAACCTGAATAGAAAACATATTTTAATTAAAAACATGATTCTCTTGTATGGAAATTATTATCAGGCTAATGACTGAAAAGGAAAGAACATGTCAAGTATCATTGTTTGAAGTTTTGGAAAAACATCAGAACTCAGCATGAACAGAATCATACCTAACTGTTCAAAACCCTAATTGTAAAAGCTATTTTTAATCTTAAATGTAGTTAAGCATAGCATTTACAATCACATTTCCAAGGTAATTAAAAACACCTATTACTTTTACCATTGTTATGTTGATCGAGTTCATCAAATAGATCTACTTACACCCATTTTATTAGGACCTAGCTTAAAATGGTTAATTCTATTTGTTCTTATTTCATTGTGCACAACCAGAATGTAGCTATTCGTTTACAAAGGCTTTCTTATTTTTCTTTTTTGTTGTTTTATTTTTAAATCAAGTTTGTCTCCATTTTCAGTAGCAGTGGGAGGATACACTGCCAACTCCCAGCTAAAATCACGTCAGGGTGTTCCCGGATCTTGCACTGTGACAAGGACCCACTATGCTTCACACTACATTCCTACTTCAGTAGGAGTTTCCATAGGGTTAGCTATGGCATGCCTATTTCTAGCTTCTGTACCCAAATCCAGTTCTGCAGCATGGGTTCTGATGCACTGCGTGTAATCTTCATGGCAGTGGAACACCATGCACAGAGACAAGATTTTACCTTTTTCACTTATAATGATACCAGAGATGAAGTCTCATTGCAATGGGATGTTAATTCTCAAGTTATATGATAGTACTTAAAACAGGAAAATTTCCTGACAATTTAGATGCACAATTTGCCATAAAACTGCTCATGCTCCTACTGCAATTTGGCATATAAACTGGAAAACTGTACTTGCAAATAATGAATTGAGTAAACAGTAGAAAAAAGCAGAGATACACATCGTTTTCATTACCCCTGAAGCAAAATAACATCATCGTCATTAACTTATATTTTATTTTATTTTTTAATAAAAAAAAAACAACCTATGTGAACTCAGGCAAATGCCTGTGAGTATCATTGGATCTACCAGCAGAGTTTGTGTTAACAGATACACCTCATCTGTCACATAGATCTGACCAGAGATATATGTATCCGTTAACTAAATGAGATTAATCCCTGCACAAAGCACACAGCTGTCCTTCACGTGTATCCTACACCATTCTCCTGAAATTCTTTGAATTAAAACCATGCATTTCTACAGCTGAAGAGAGAACTTTTTACAAGAAGTTGTATTTTCTCAAATACTAAAGCTCCAACACCAGCTGCTGAGCAAGGAAAGAAGGAGAGCAAGATGTTTTCAAAACTCACTTCCCCAAATCAATTCTAATGCAGCCTAACCTCAAAGAACTTTGAGAATGCTATGAAATACTTCAGATGTTCACACACACTTTTTTTGGAATACAACAAAAAAAATAGCTCTATAGCCCTTCTTCGTAACTCTAATTAATAAAAGAGCCAACTACAGCAGAGATGTGAGCACAAACACTATCTTGGCAGCAGCAGCAGCCATTGCGGAATCTCTTGAGCACAGCAGAACTGGTAGCTGAGCCATTTCTTTAAGATCCAACACTTGCCACACTTTCTTGGCTTTTTCAGAGGAAATAGTTCAAAAATTGCTCTGGTGGCACTCACAAACACATCGCATGCACCAAAGGAACAATTTTACAATTATCCAGTGGGAAACTGACAATAAACATTTCAGCAATTCAATAGAAGCCATCAACTTACCTGCCACAGATGCAAGTGTAGGAAGTATGGCGCATGCCGCCTCGGGTGTAGCAGTAGTGCTGGAAAAGGCTGCAAAGAAAGACAGCTGGTCATTATTAATGCATTCAGCAGCACCACAAGACAGAGGAAAGCAAGTCTTGCCTCAGCACAGCTGTGCTGCTTCCAATCCTGGCTCACTACTGGGTCCCTTGCCCAGATGAGCGCTCATCTCGTGCTCCACAGCTCTGTGGTCACCTCACCCCTCATGTAAGTGCAGCACAGTGCCCCTGAACGCTGCCCCCCGTTGCAATGACACCCTGTTGGTGGAGCTCTTCAGCCTCAAAAGCATTAAAACATTTTCATCTATACTGTCAATGTCCCCTTCATGGGAGGGCAGATGTGCCCAAAGCACAATTAATATAGGATTAGGTATTTTAAGAGCTAAGCACATATCACGAATCCTTTTACTCTTTTTGAAATATGTTCTAATTACAATCCAATTCCCTTTAATACTGAATGGATTCAAAAACTCATTTGTTGTAATACTGAAATCATTTCATTAACACAGAGTGATAATGGTGCTATTCAAAGAATAGAGATGTTGTGATTTTATCCTGCAGAAACAATCCACAGAACACAATTCAAGTTCTTTGAAGGATATTAAAGCCATTACATGCTTGTAAATCCAAACTAGATTTTAAAATTACACAAAATTACAGTATTTAAAGAGAAACAAAGCAAACCATACTAACTGATCACAAAAGGACAAAAAAAGCCTACATTTAGGGAGTTAGTAGGGAGACACATTTTATGAGATTTAGTTTCTTCTCAAAACACTGTGGCTTTACAAGGCAGAAATACTGATTTTTTTACTGCCCCAGAGACCAGTAACTGCAAAGAACAGGACAAATGAAAGAGAAGCCAAGGAGGAACTGATGTAGCGAGAGCACAGCAGAAAGAGCACTGCATTTGGCTAATGAAATTAATAACTGAAGCCATCATTTGCTCTGGTGCAGTGGGTTCTTTACTAAATGGACACTTCACATGGAAGCAAAGTTATGGACGTGCTCCTCCCAGCATGCTTGCAGGCAAGGTTTATTCTACAGGACAGAGCGCTGAACAAACATTTTGCAAAACAATATTTTATACTGTTATATACGTGTAGTTATGTCTCAGGAATCAACTTTTATTGTGTTTTATAGACCCTTCCTGCTAAATTATTGGATGAAGTATTTCCTCTAGTCAGAAACTTTAAGTAACCTTCTAAAGAGCTTTAAAAATGAAATAACGAAGGTTGTAAACATCCTTCCATCATCGCTGATGCAGGGATAGCAGGGCTTCTTTTTGCATATGACAACTGATCACATATTCATGGTTGGAATTTATATGAAACTGTGCAGCACAGTAACAGCAGTCACCTTTTGCAGTACTGCCAGATTAGCAGTAAAAAGCAGTAAATAAATTAAGACAGGCTTCATATTATCCATCTGCTGCTTGAACTTTGTTTCTTTTTTCTAAAAAAGGAAATCTGATTATTTCATCAAACATTATGGACTTTCTTTCAAAAGTGAGGAGCTGCTTATGTGACTGAGCTGAAGAGAACATAACTTAGCCAGGTAATGAGTTTTCCAGTACAAGCAGTAAAACTACTCACATCGCTGTGAATTTACTTTTTCAGACTATGACTCATCAGAAACACATTCAGTTGGTTGGCAAGAAATTCAGCACTGCTATCACAGACAGCTTTGTACAGCCTGTCCAAAATAAGGGAAGGATCACATATCCTTTTGATGGTAAAAAGTTGCCAAAAAAAAGCATAGATACAGAATTACAGGAGCTGCCAGTATTTGTAGATAAAATCCTGGCTCCACTGAAGACAAAGCAGATCCTGCCACTAAACCCCCACCACACCAGGGTTTCACTTCTATATGCCAGAATAGTCTTTATCAAAGAGTGGGATGCACAGGTGAGAAGTCTGAGATAGCTGGATAGAATATCATTTAATCTGGTGCTCCATGTATACTGCAGACACTGCATCTTGACCTCTCCCTACTCTTTATGAGCAGAGGATACACGTATGCATAGGCAGCTCCACGCTGATGCCGGATGGCTCTCCATGAGCGTTTAATGCAACCAACAGATGCAAGAGTTAAGCATCTCTTTCTTTACTCTTTCATGTGTTTCAAAGCTTTTCTATCATGTCTTATGCAGTATTTCCCTGGAGGGTGTATGTATGACTTATCATGCACATACCATCTCAGTCATGTATACAGATCAGCCACTGGTGTACTTGCATGTGAGATGCTATGTTTTAAATGCATACTCACTGCTTTGAAACAACACCTCTTTTCCTTCTTTTTCTTTCTTCTTTTAAAAATAAATACAGAGATGCATTCTGGTTTTGGTGCCAAAAACATCATCTTTAACTGATCGGCAATATTTTAATAGAATTTAATTGTAACTTTAAAAAAAAAAACTCACTGTTTTTTTCCCCATTAACTGAAAGAAAACACTAACCTCCATTAACTCAAGTAAAACTCACTCCCACCCCACCTAATTCTCGTAGATTTGCTGAGGCACACATTAACATTATCCCCACTGCTCTGCCAAGTCTTGACTGCATGGGTTCTTAGTAATCAGAAGTAACAGAAAAACACATACACTTGGTATTTTTAAGAAGTACTGCATACATTCAAAGAAAACTCCAAGGTGTTTGAAAAGTCACAGCTTTGAAAGGTCCTAAAGAAACACCTGCTACGGATGGTCTGACCAGTAGTGTGAACCGCTCTGACAACAATGCCTGCATCTTAAGCTCATCTTCAGTCCAGTTCCTACAGCTGATTAATGCATTCTAACGATTCCAACCAGATCCACGCCAGGAACGCAAACTGAAACCAACAGCTTAATACCAACCATTCTCCTAGCTCAAATGGATTTGTGGAACACAGGTACTTAAGGAAAGAGGGACAGTAGCAACTAGCAATGACTTCCCTCACACTTCTTTTCAGGTCTTCCATGTCACCAAAATAAAATGTGCTCATGCACTCTGCTGAGTGGGGTTTTTAGTTCCCAGAAGTAGTAAACAAGTAATCTCTATTTTAATTCCCTTCATTTGCTCTGAGACATAACAAATATTCAGAAGACAGCCACATTTTATACTTCTCAGCTATTCACTTCCAAAACTAAGACACTCTAGATCAGAAGGCTTCAACTTCTAAATACAAATAAAATTAAATACATGTAAGCCAAGTTTCTGTGACATTACCCAACACATCCTCAGGGGCAGCTTCCCGTGACCCCTCTACCCACTTATGCATCTTCAGTAACCCAGGCTGCAGGACTTTGCAGTGGAGGAACAACTACCCACCTACCCCAAGTTTGCCTAGGCCAGGCAACCAAACACATTAAACCACCCAGGCGTTACTGCCAGATAAGGGAGCCTCTTCAGGAACACACCTGCTGCCTACTGCTTGCTCCAACTCCAGTTTTTCAGACTGTCACAGACTGCCTATCAGAACTGCCCTTGTGAAGCACACAATCCATGGAAGGGTCAAGGATACTCTTGGGTCAGTGACCCATTAAGGTGCCTGAACTGAAAATACATTTAATTTGTTTTCCCCCCACAAAGAATCACTCACTGGCTTGAGGATGTTTCAGATTCACAATAATTTCCTCAGTGCACTTTTAAGAAAGTTGCCTCCTAATAAAAAGAAATCTTTACACACTTCAAAAATAACGTTCTTTGAACAAAGCCCATGAGACTTGCCTTGAAATGCAAGCAGGTGGTTTTTGAACTATGAAACCATGAATTGAAACTACAGTAGCTTGAGAGAATTTGGCACAGCACTCAGAGGATTTTTTTTTATTATTATTTTACAAGTATAGTTGCAAGACATAGGTGAATAGCTGAGAATTGAATTACTTTTGAATTACAACATTGTGCCCTTATGCTTTTGTAGTGTTCAGGCTAACAAAACATAACACAGGCTAAAAACCAAAGCTTCTTTTTTCCCCAAAGAATTCACAAAAGATCAAATTTTCCAAAGTTGATCTATTTATAGCAGGACTCACAGCCACTGTTTCGATCATCTAGGCACGTAAGTATTTCACAAAGAAACTATAAAGCCCAAATAACATGTAATTGTTTAAGTCACAGTAAATACAATTTGGTATCTGAAATACACCAGACAGAAAGGGGAAGGCTCCCTGATCTAGGAGTAACAGCTGAGCAAGGGACACAGAAGGGAGGCAAGCTATGCTTTGTTCAGAAGCCACAAAGAGGTTCTTAAACACACAGCACTTTGTTTGTTATGCTACTTTCATAATGCTGCTCCTTTCCCATGGGCAACTACATGCTTTAAGGTTTAGTTTATCTAAGCCCAATTTCATTCAGTTCACAATACAACAGTACAGTACTGCAAAACATGTCCAAGGTTGTTTCAATACAAAAAAGTCAAAACCTCATTGTGAGAGAATAAAGGGGAGTAGAGAAGATTCCTATTCATGAACAAATGGTAGATTAAAACTTCCATCAGATCAAGCAGAATTAAACTCTGAGCAGATGAACAAAAGTTTCTCCTACATTTCAGACCTATGTCTCAAGAGACATCATTAATGACTTCATAATGGCATTATTATCATCTACGTGTTCCACATGAGCAGAAATTGCTTAGATTAGAGCTTACTCTCCAGAAACATCAGAAAAGAAAAACACTTCTTTGCACCGACCTCTTAAACTCAACTGTTGAGGCTACTGCTGCTGACAGCCTGATGGCTGGGCTGCTCTGCCATGGAGCGCAGCAGCTGAAGTGTAACATTAGCCAGAAATACTGCAAGTTGCTGTATTGGTAGGCATCTCTACTTAGTATCATCCTAATTTGTACCCTGTAAGAGGCAGAAATGCGTCATTTTTTGGAAAAAGTTGATCATTCTAAATTCTGTTCTCTTTTTTTGCTCTCTTCAACTCAGTTATTTTCACTTATTTGCAGCAAATTCCAGATAATGATAATAGGTGCTTAGAAGAGAAAAATGTTGTTTGAGTTCAGAAGGAGCAGAAGGAGCAGAATTTTAGTAAGCAAGTATGACACGAAACTAGTTGAATATTAATGCAACAGTGCAGAACATCTATTATGGAATAAGGAAAAGCTGTGTAGAAGCAGAGTAGACGTGAATGGTCTCACCTTGGTAATCAAAAATTCATGTTGGTATTTCTAAATGTGCTACTTCTCTGTACTAAGACGGATGACAAGCCAGAACTCAGGGCAGGAGCAGAGGGCAAGCCTAGCCCACATGCAGATATATTTTAATCATAAAAAAGTACACAGACCAGAAGGGATGCATTCCTTCAGGAAACAAAGCCCATGAAGGCAAAGCCATTTCACCAGTTGTCAGTGCTACCTGGAAACCAGAGACACATGAAACAGGAAGCCCATAAATAATACAAAGCCCAGCACTGTCACAAGTGTCATATATGATCTGCAGTGATTGAAGGTAAATCACAATCTCAGTTCAAGACCAGAGCACTAAAGTGCATTTTAGTATTATAATTGGGAATTATAAACTGCCTGTCTTACATAACAGATAACTGAGGAAACTATATGACATTGGTTGATATCTTTTGTCTTTTTTGGTTCAGCTACAGAGGTTTGTGATTTTACAAAAACTGGAATTGCATTCTCTCTCTCCCACGTTTTCTTTGTTGCTTTTAAATCTCACGGCCATCCCTGTATCACAAGAACTATTTCACACAAAGCAGGTTTTCCCCCATCACTTTGCAATCCTAAAAATTAAGAATAGATTTTGGGGCAGAAAACAAATAAACACCACAATAATAACATCTGTAGCATTGTGTCCCTTTCTTCCCTGCACAGAGACAAGCAGCTGCCAGAGTGCACTGCAAACACACCTCTGCAATAAATCAATCCCTTGATCTTGAACTTGCATTCGAGAAGTATTTAAAGAAAGTCTTCAATATGGCTGTTAAATTAGTACTTTCCTGAAACTCATTTAAATCTACATGGAAAATGCATCTATCACTTGTCAGAATTGATTAACCTGACTAAAAATCAGTTGACTTATGGATTCAAATATTATGACAACTATTTATATCCCTATAGTTACTGATAGAAATTAGGCTGATTAGGATATTCATAGTACAAACCTGAAAATATTTTAATATTAATTCTCAAAAACTCACGTGGTAATGATGGGCTGATGGCTGGACTAGATGAAAAGTCTTCTCCAACCTTAATGATTCAGAGTCAAGGTCTACCTGACTCTTCTTTCATACAAGCCCAACCTACAGCACTTGGCTCTTCCATATTTGCAGAGTCTGCAATGGGACTGCTATGGAGACAAGTTACTACAATGGATTTCGTAAGGGCTTTAGTGAGCTCAAGGACCACCATTACTTCTGGTTACAGAAGAAGGACAAGTGGTACAAAACTGTGCTATCAATAAGGCTTCAGATATGATTAGTTCACTTCATGCCATGAAATTAAGTTAAGCAATTGTCCCTGCAGTTAATAGAGCTAACAGACCACGAGTGCAATTCTGGAGTCCACTGCAACATCAAGTAAAACACGCTGTCTTCAGCTGCCCTTTGGCTGGGTGGTTCAGTACTGATGTCAAGGGAGATCACAGCAGTAGAGACATGTTACAAGTTGTAAAATTTATCCTCCAACTCTACGCTATCAGTGGTTTCTGCATTTTGACTCACATTCCTGCTTGCATGTCTGAAACTTCCCATCCACTACATTTAGACTGTTAACAAGGCAGCACAACCCCTTTATGCAGCACAGGGATTTTTAAATAGGTTTACAGTCCTCATCAAATACAAAAACAGATGCCCATCACCACACTGCAAAGCAATAATGGTCATTAAGAAGGATCTCTTTATTTCTTCAGCAGTTCTGAAGCATTCTTGTAGCCATGTCCATTAGAAACAATACAAAACTAAGTTCTGTGGCAGTCTAGATTTTCATACTTAATCTCATATTACAGAAAGAGAAGGCATGAAATTTTCTTAGACTCATTGCTCCATTTCTAACTCTAATAATTCTAGATCTCAACTGGCATATTTTAAATTAATTTTTTCTGCAGTTTAAACCTATTTATCAACAGCTAATTAATGAGGTCTAAATCCTTTGATGACAGAATGATTAAACTGCATTTTAACTAATCCATCTTTAATTAAAATGCTGCCAGCAAACCATTTCTGGATGTGTAAAAAGGACACATTTATAGATGCTCACTCTTTAACTATGCATTATGTAAAGCCAATAATTAGGAGAACTCATGATTTCAATTATATTTTAATTACTGTTACATATAAAACATGCTTTAATAGATGTAACGCAATACATTTTCTTTCTTCACAACCCACTAATCATTCCTATTGGGGTGACAACCAAATAAAAGGAAGTTTAATATATGTGCTAGTTCAGGAATCTTGCTTTAGCTTTGAGCCAATTCTCTATGCATTTCTTCTCTGCAGCAGAAAGGTACTCAATTATCTCCAAACCTAAAATCCAAATGACTCCCTGCAGATCCCTGCTAAAGAGCTAAAAAGAAATTAGCTGTAAGTGACCATAATAAAGATAAATACTTTATCCTTATCATTACTCATGTACGTCCACAAAATTCTTGAACTCAAAACATGACGCTACTTAAAAGCTGCTAGATAAGGAAAAAATATAAATAATGTTTGTTTCCTAAAATAAACATTAGCCACAAAATGCTCTGTGTACTGCAGGAGCCACCAGCTTCGTTTAGTTAGGAAATCCCTTTTCCTCCATCTTGGAGGGGAGGGTGGTAGATGAACATAACATGACCATGGCACCCAGCTTCTCGTCATCTGCACTAATGGAAGGCTAAGACATAAAAATGATTGGACGTAAGCTATTCTTTGCTACAGCTAATCCAGTTTTCAATGCAAATACACGGACAGTAATTTCTTTCCAAATCCTGCAGTGCAGAGATAGCTGGTCAGCAACATCCAACATCCTGTAGTAATCCAGCCTTTACCACTGCACGTTAGCATCATGAACACTTTTTGCTGAGATAACTTCATAGGCAAGAAATTAAATCTATTACATGGTTTTAAATTCTGTTTAGAAAGATTTAGGTAGGAGTAAGCCCAGCCTTAGTATTTCACTACTTTCAGTGATCCGAATTAGGCGCAAGGAAACTAATAAGCTTAAATGAGAAATGTAGTTAAGTTTCCTAATAAATTGTACTTGACAAACAACCCAAAGTACATGCTATTTTTATTGGCTCAGATTTTAAATTTAATTTTCATAAGCTCTTTTTTCAGTTTGGATTGGAAATGAAATTGCGAGGTTTAAGTTTTCTTTAAAAATATCAATTATTTAACAAATGCTGGCAGTAAGACACCTTCACATCACAGCCAGTTATGGTGAAGTCATTGTAGATAAGAATATGAAATACACAAGACAAGGTTCCGCACAATTTGATCCATATAAACCTTCTCATTTCCCTTTTTGTCCATCTCTGCATATGGAACAAAAACATTTTATGAAGCAGGCTGCACATTTATATCCTGATTAAACAGAAACAACAGGACATAATGAAGAGCACACAACTATCTCCTGAGCAGAACGTGCCTGGAAAGATATTTTGAATATTTAGTACTCAAACTTAATAGATGTTAAGGATAAACGCTGTTGTGACCACATGCTTTATCACGGTTGATCAAGAGCACTCCATACTTTATAAAAAGACTACAAAAGATGTACTCTAAAGAAAGAATACTCATCTTTGTTACTTACAGTACATAATTGCTGTTCCACCACATCACATTACCTGGCCTCCTAAAGAGGATACTGTCCTTACTGCTTCCTATGGCACCTCCCAGTAGGTGGCCATGGACATGTATACTTAATGACAGCACACACGATCATATTAAGTGAGCAATATTCAAGAAGAAATATTCTGTTTGTCAGAGAAGCGCTCAGGAAGGACAGTAGTAAGTCCAATACCAGAAATAGAACATTATTTTAGAAGATAATCAGAGATATATGGTTGAAAGCAACTGCTTGTCTTATTCACAGATTAATTCCCCTAGTTAAGTGCTAAGTGTTTGAAGATGGCACTTTGTCCAGTATGTGTTGACTTCCTTCTCTGTCTAAAAAGACCTTCCACTGGGGCAAGGACAGAACGTACAACATCCATGCTGAGTACCCCTAGCACACCACAAACATGGTAAAGGAGGGACTCTCATTTCCTCTGGAGGACTGAGCTTTAGTTCCCAGAAGGTAAACCTGTGCAACATCTCCTTGTTCTCCACACAGTGTAACACACCACACTGCTGCTTTGCTAGCAAAGGCTGAGCAACTAAATATGGAAAATTTAGTCAAACATTTCATCTAATTGACTACAGGATATTATCCACATTTTTCTTAAAATCAGTTTTCATTCCTAGACCAAGAAATTGACCCCCAAGGAGCCTACTGTAAGAGGTGTGTTTGGCTGGATCTGATTCCAGATACTGTGTGGTCAAAAGAAAGGAAAAGTTTCCTTGGCTTGTGCAGATAAATGACAGATCAGAGATGTCCTTCTCTAATCTTTCTGCCCATGTTTCAAGGGTCCTGGTTATATAAAATGAGTGAATAGCTGCCCAGAGGACCACAACATTTACCACAAATTACTTCTTTATGGAAAAATCAATTTTATAGCCTCCTGAATTTCAAACACTTGCCTCTTCAATCCCATGGAATTACTCTTTTGAGAGCCAAGTCTGAGATAGATGACTCCAAGGATCTACTCCTGGGGCAATGAAGTATCTGTTATAAAAATCCAGAGAGGACTTGTAAGTCTTTGGAAAAGACTCAGAGTAAAGAAAACATGTATCAACAGCTTAACGTTATGTAGCTAGAAACGTCCAGATTAATCTGTTGAGCATCCAGCAGTTTTCTGTCCCAGCAGACTAGAAAGCTAAATTCAAGTTGGTCTGATGTAACAGCACCAGAAAGTATTTCAAAGGACACGGGAGGACATACTCTCCTGCAAGCTGGCCTGGGACTGTCAACACACCTGCTATTCTGCTCCTGTGTGGGGAATTTTACAAAGCCGCATTCAGGAGAATAAAGCTTTAAAAACTAAAGCTCATGAGAATTTTTCACATACATACAGCCTTTAAAATAAATACTGTTACCATGTACGTATGGGGAATAAAATGAAATGCACTCAGTAAAGGTAACTCAAAAACTCTCCAGCACTTGCTGCTCTTCTCTCAGACCTACGAACAAATCGTAATACTGACTGTGGCTCCTTTGGCCCACATTGCCTATTAGAAACTGTCATTCAGATGAAAGTGAAGAGGAAGAACAGCCTCTGCAGAACTTCCAACAATTTAAGTCGTCAGGCAAGGCTCATAAGTGACATACAGGAAATTGCCTAGCTCAGTGCTCATCAGTTTCTGCACATCCCTGCTTTCATTGGAAAGAATTAACACCACGCAGAATTGAAGATGACATCAGCCAGCTATAATAGCACAACACCTTACTGCTTGTCTAAACGTTTTGAGGATGTTTCAATTACTCCACTCCTGGTGCTGCAGAGGCTCCAGAACAGTAAACAAAAGGAATCCCACTATTAGGCCAGCTGTGTGATTTTTGTATCCGTCAAAAAAAAAAAAAAGAAAAGAAAAAAAGAAAAAGCTGCATATACACTCCAGGCTTGAAACTGCTTGTGTCAAGATGTAAAACTTCATAGCAAGGTTGCATCTGCAGAAGGCAGAGTCATGCTTTTGGACCAAAACGACATCATCTGTTCTCTTTATACATATCTGTGGCCTACCAAACATGGCTCCTTCCCCTTAGGAGTGGATGAAGGCATGCGGGAAGACAGAGAAACAGGCAGTATGTGCTGGTAGCTGCTAATAACTGCATGGGCCTTTCTGTTCACCTGTTCAAGTAGCTCCAGCAGTACCCATACACTGCTTAGATCACTTTAATCTTACTGAAGTGGAACACACGCTTTTTGAAGTACAGTGTTTAAAGGATGCTCTTTTAAGCACGTACCAAAATTACTGTGCCCACAGAATTCTGCGTAAAGGCACTCTTACTTCTCGTGAAAACCTTTTTGCATCATTTTTAAGATGGAGCTGACATTATAATACTGCTTTCTACACAGACATCAAACACAAGTATTATAGACAAAGAAATAAAAAAGAAGTTAACTCGGACTAGATTTGTTCCCTGAGGTAATTAAGCCTTTGTTCTCATGCAGATTTAGAAGTCTCAGTAGTTCTTTCTGAGAGTTTCACTACACAGAGGATGTGTTGTTGTTTACAGGCTCCCATTTCTAAATTATTTCCAGATCTTGCAATCAGTATTCTGTAACTTTCATCTAAATCTTTCTTAAATTTGACCTCTCTCTTGTCTATACAAAAACGTATTTTGTACTAATAATACAAAATAATAAGCTCAGCTGACCAAATGACCCAGATCATACAACTTAACCTTCCATCATTTTAATCATAGAATGGTTTGAATTGAAAGGGACCTCAAGGATTATCTAGTTCCAACTCCTGTGCCACAGGCTGGGCTGCCAACCAGTAGATCAAGCACCAGCTCAGGCTGCCCAGTTGCCCATCCAACCTGGCCATAAACACCTTCAGGGGCAGGCCATCCACATCCTCACTGAGCAACCTTTCCCAGCACCTCACCATGCTCCCAGTAAAAACTTCCCCCGACATCTAAATCTCCTCTCCTTTAGCTTAAACCCACTCCTTCTTGTCCTATCACTGTCTATCAGTGTAAAAAATTGATTCCCCACTTGTCTCTTCTCCAGACTGAACAAGCCCATCTCCTTCAGCCTACCTGATCATCTTTGTGTGCCTCCTCTGGACACTCTCCAAAAACTCAGCATCCTTCCTGTGTCATCCTCTGATGATCTAGTAACTCTCAAAGATACACATCTATACAATTTATTGGGATCTAGGAATTATGTCTAATAAGACAAATACCAACAGCCTTAATATCAACTCCTCTGTAGCCCTAGTCATGACAAAAATGACACTTTATTAAAAAAATTACTTGATCCTGACAACTGTCAGTTAGCCAGTTTACAGCTACTTAACGTGTACCTTATTAGTATTGCATACAATTATAATGCTGTGTGATAATAAGTTAAATGCATTACCAAAGGCTAAGTATATTACAGTCACAGAGTTAAGTTTATCTACAAGATGTAATCTAATTAAAAAACTAAATCCAGGTTTCTTTAATAAAATGTCCTCCATAAAACTACATTAACTCAAATGAATTTAACACTTGACCTCCACTGCTGGAAAACTGCATTGTTATTGTTGACAGATCAGCTTCCCTCACCAGGAGCTCAACTGGGTGTCTTCCACAGCCATACTCTGAACCTACCAGTCTCCTTTTTCCCATCCCATGTAAATCAGTACTGGATGATCGACTAAAATTTACACTGCTATTTGGATCCTCTATTGCATCAAAATAGCTAGGAATCAGCAACAGTTAACAAAGAGAATTCACTTTATTTTGAATCAAATCTGTAGTTCTTCACTTTAAATACTACATCCACTGGAAAAGAAACAGAAGTGTTAAGCAAGATTTGTCTGCACCATGGATTCATATAATAAAGTTGATAATGAAACAATTTTTATATTTACCGTAAGTGTAGAATATTAAAACAATTGACAGCTAAAAAGCTCATCCTAATTCTTCATTTTTCAAATGTATTTCAAATTTTATTTTTGAAGGACTACTTATTTAACTACCCATGTCAGCTTGCTGGTAATTCCACCAAACAAATGATCTTTCCCCTCCTTCTCGAGTTCAGTTACTTTTATTTGTCTGCAAGTATCCAGTAGAAACCAGTCACATCAATAAAAATGTCAATTTTGATCTGCCTCACGAGATGCAACAGCACCAGATAGATTTTCAGTCAGAGGAAGGGTGACCAGAACAACTGTTATTAACAGCCATTAGAGAGAGTGGCAGGAGCAGCAGACAGCTCCCTGGATTTAGGCCGCATTAAGTGCATACTGTAGGCAGGCAGACCTCCTAGCACTGTAAGTACCTTCAGAACTCTATGCTGCAGTTGAACTCTCTCTGCTGTCAGAACTGGTTAGGTCACAGCACAAGAGATGCTCTGAGCAAAGTGACAAGCATTCTGCTGAACTGCTAAGTGTATATAGCTTATCATAACAAATTCAAATTACTTAATACAGGTACTTGAGCAAAGGTCTACAAGAATGAGTGAGGGAAAGGAGATTGTTTGACATAGAACTAATCAGAAAATCACTACAGGAAATAAGAATGTACAGGAACATTTTGCAACAGACAGCGCTGGCTTTTAAATCACAATTTGTGCTTGCTCCCTGTCCTACAAAATTGATCCTCATGTTTATGCCATCGTATATAAAATGGACCAGTAGTTGAAACTTTTTTTTTTTTAACTGGATAGATAATCCAGTTTCATGACAGATAAAGCACGAAGGGTACATACCCAGTTTTCACAAACCAAAGACAACGCCATTATTATTCACATCAAGAATGGAACCAAAGCAAAACTTTACAACCAAGATGTTATGCATCAGTCTCAATTTTGTTTAACAAGTACAAGCAATGGGAGCACTTTTACTCAAGTATTTCAGGCTCTTAATTACCTCTGTGAACTTCAACAGATACTATTTTATGCAGTGTCCTTCTAGGCACAGAGCTTGCACAGGACAGGAGGCCGGAGCAGCTTCTCCATCACACTGCAGAACAGCAGCTTGCATGATGAACCTGCATGGGTGCATTGCAAGGCTGCTCAGAGGATGGCAAACAGATTGCACAGGCTGCTGCCACTCATTTCTAGAGGTGGAATCTCTTCCTGCCCCTCCTGGATTATTAGACAAGCTTTTAAATCAAGATCGGCTTAGAATATTCAAGGTCATTTCAGAAAGTATCTAAAAATCCTGGAAATTTAAGCCCACATTTCCAAAATACCAAAGCACTAATTCCTAGAGCATCCAATAGGACAGAGCTGCCCTCAAAAACCTGGCCTTAAAAGTTTAAATTCTTCTGAAAAGGCACTACAGAAGTGGGACTACAGCACTTTTGAAAATTGAATCCAGTGTCTTTCCTTATATTAGCAGCAGCACTCTGATAATTTAAGCTGAAAGAAATCCAGTATACTTTCTGCTCTCTAGCCACTCTTTTCCTTCCCTGCTAGCCTGGACAATGAGAACAGATGGATCTATTTCTCTCACAGCTCCTCGTGCACCAGGTGAGCTCACAGCCGCCAGCGCTCACCCAGCTGTCCTTGAGAAAACCCTGCTCCTCCATGCTTCTTCCAGCAACTGGTTTTACCAGTCTTCACTGGAAACAATACAGCTGTGCAGGTTCATCTACTGCCATTAATGAATTAACTATTAATAAATGCTTATTTTCATGCAACAGGATGTATATGGAAGGATATAGCCTCCATAAGGCAACGTGTCACAGCAGCACCAATGTCCTGACACACTCATCACACAACAGCCCTTAGCCTCAGAGGAAAGCATGTGTTTAGGCCAAGATACAGTTCATTTACTGGGGACTCTCGAGTGCAGTGAATCCTTAAACAGGAATACCACTACAGCCCACACAAAACAAGTCATACTGTTCTTGGAAAAAGATGAAGTATAAAATATTCTACAAGCTACCTATTTTTATCAGAATAAATATAATCTATCCATAAGATCAGGCACCTCCAGCTTCTGAGTTTGCTACCTACAACTACCGAATCACTTCTCTGTGAACCTTCTTTGACTACTGAGGAGTAAACAAGCAAATAACTGTGTACAAACCCCACAAAATCTTAGCTGCTTCCCACTGTCAGAAACAAGAAGTCACTTTAGTGCTTCCCATTCCTCACTCTCTGCTCCCAAGAACCCCATTAAAATGAGGGATTTGGGTTTGTTTTTACAGCTTCTTGATTTATGCTCCACTGAACCTTTCCAGTATCTGAATTCATGTGGAATTTATAAAGATGTTTTGTAGGCTAAAGATCATGTCTATATTTTCTCCTACTAGCTACTAGGTTTAGTAATCTTGTAAGCATCTCTCTCCCATAATCCCTTCGGGCTTCTGTATCATTCAAGCAAAGCCTCTTCTTAATTCCTCACTCCAACTTAGCCGAGCATTCACTCCCTCTAATCACTCTGAAAATCAAGACCTCTGAATGTCATTACAGATTCTGTTTTCTTTATTGCCTAGATTTCTAATACAACAGATCGGCGCCACACACACCAAATCCCCACTAAATCTTTACATGCTGCCCAGGCATTTTCCTGCCATATACTGTTCCCATTTGTATTTGTTTCTCCTGAACAAGGCCACGATGTCTGCTTTTTGTCACTGCAGTAGCCATAACCATTGTGCTATAACTCAGTGACCATGGGCTGTAGGTGGCATAAGTGTTTTTTTGCAGACTAAAGGCACATGTAGCAAATCCTAGGGTGAGACTGCAGTACCATGGCAAAGGCCTTTTAATATCTCATTCAATTCCCAACGTACCTACAAATAATATAATTAGCTAACATCCAGGGACACGCTTATAAAATGCCCATGTCACCATTTCCACGGTACCGGCTTCTGCTTCCTTGTAGCAGCATGCAATTAGCAGCCATGGCTTGCCTTCTGATAGCTACTTACACAATTTCAGACAACAAGAGCAACCTTTATAATGTCACTTTTGGCATTCTTTCTCCCAGCTTTGAACAAACTAACAGGAATCAATGCTGCTCTATTTCACAGTACAAATTTAAGCTTCACAGGCTGCAATTCAGACTATCTAAACCTTGTGGGGAACATAAAAATTAATTGAGGCATCAGGAAATCTAGGTAATTCTTAATGCAATTAGTAATCCCTAGAAAGCTGCAATATATATATCAGAGATGTGGTGGACGTCCCATCCTGGGAGACATTCAAGGTCAGGCTCGACCAGGCTCTGAGCAACCCATGAGCTGTAGATGTCTCTTTTCATTGCAGGGGAGCTGGACTAGATAACCTTTACAGGCCCCTTCCAACTCAAATGATTCTATGATTCTGTGAACCCAGGACTGCTGTTAGAAGGACAAGCCTGCTCCCTCCTCTCAGATGTCACCATTCAGCTGAGAAGAGGGAAGGTGCTGGTGAGACACTGCTTCAAGTCAATGCTTTGCTCTAACAAAGAGGAAAAGCCAAGTTAACTTCTAGAAAGAGCAGGCTGAGTTGAATTTTAACCAGTGATCATAAAGGCAAGATAAATTGGTATTTTCCTCCTCATCTCTGCAGATAAGCTGCAGGTGTTTAAGATTTTGCTTAACCCTTTGCCAGCTTGCATGTAGATCAGGAGAGATAAATAAGAACCAATGGATCTTGTTGAGGAAAAAATTGGCAAAGTTCATGTGTCCTCCTCAAAACTCCAAGTGTAGGACTGGGACTGCAAGGACTGTCAGAAGCCATCAGTAAATCCAAAAGGCACTGCCACTCCAACAGCCTTCTAGAAGAAACATGTTTCATACCTGTAATTGCACCTCCTCAAACTCTCAATACCCAACACCTTGTACTCCAGCACGGTACACGTACAATTACGTTAAGCGTGCACACATACGTACATACATGCTCCATAAAACAAAGTACATATAAATAGTATTTTAATTATACATACATCAAACCTGGCTAGAGAAGCAAGATACTAAAAACAAATGTTAAAAATGCAAATGAAAACTTGAAATGATGCTTAATGCCACTCTAAGTCTAGAAAGCAAAAAAACTGTTACTTCAGCCACAGTTCTTTGCTGCATACTTGTAGAAGAGCTCTACACTCTGCTTCAAACCCAAGGTCAGCAGTTGGAAACACAATCATAATTGGGGCAGAATTCCATTACCTCTCCTGTAAAACCCATTCTGAAAAGCAGCAGCATGTAGCATGTACATCCAAAGCCATATTGAATTATATTTCTCACATTAATTTTGAATAAAATATATTCTGACTTGTGTGCTATGTTATTTAACATTTTTAGAACAATGTCTCACAAAACAGTATTTTGAGGGGTTTACTTAAGAAAATCTAATGCCTATCAACAAAACTCATTGGACAGTCACATAAGGCTATTCTTTTAAAGCAAGAGATAGCATAAAGACATCAAGGCCAACGTTTTTTGCAAGTCAAGATCAGGTCTGTATTGAAAAAAATACTTTCTTTTCCTTCTCAGTCCTTAATAGCTTTTTTTCTTTTTAAATGTATTCTCTAAGAATTTTCCTCAGCATAGACTGAAGTACAAACTCAAGCCAGCATTACCACACAGAGTCTGTAAGCATTAGCACAGGGTGCGAGGTGGAGAGGCACACTTACAGGGAGCTTGAACAGATACTCTCTTATAGCAGCACAAATCAGCAACAGCAACTTTTAGAAAGTGTTCTTATAAGCAGAATATTGGAGGAATATTACTTTCATCGAAACCATGTGCCAACTCCCTCTGCAAATAAATTGCAAACTTGTAATATTGTCAAAATTGTATCTCTTAGGAACAATAAAGAAGTTTGATTCACACACAGTTTTCTGTATTGTGAAATATTTCATATTTTGTTTCTCCTATGTAAAGCGTAAGAGGCTACGTAATTTGATTTACACTTTGGGGATCTGATACATTTATTAACTATGTAAAAGATGGAGCACAAACATTTCACTGTTTATGCACCAAGTTTCATGTAGTCCTGATAGTGAAATAATGAATGGGTAGAAGCAAGGAAGCATTGAAAACAAACAACAATGCAGAAATAGATTCATTTGTGCCTACTCTACCTTTTACATTAAAGTTAATATTCCTATGTACATTGAGAAACAAAAGCAAGGAATATAATTTTATGAATAAATCAGAATTGATGAGTTTGAAGTAGGAAATATGAAAAGCAAGTAACACTGGCTAGATTGTTACAATGAAAACCTTGCATGAGTTTGCAAATTACTACTTCTGGAAATGAACACCATATATATATATATATATATATATATGTGTGTATATATATATATATATATATATATATATATATATATATATATATGTGGTATATATATATATATGTGGTATATATATATATATATGTGGTATATATATATATATATAACATCAGCAGCCACACTGTAAAAAGTCCTCCACAGATCCTAAGTCACATCTGTGTCTTATCAGAAATCAAAATCCTGAGATGATGTGCATGTTAATAGAGCAGCAATAACAGTGACAGCACTCTGCACGCACTACAAGAATTAAACTTGTACTTCTGAACAATTCTTTTGATTTCTCACATCACTAAAACACAAGCTTCCTGGATTTTAATAGTAAGTAAATGGTTTTGTATAGTAGAATGTACTGCCGTAAAACGGGCTAAAACTTTGAGATCAGAAAAATCTACTCTTCATTATGTCCAAGTTATTACTAATGCATGCGGGTAGTAAATCCCCAGATCCCCACACAACAGCACTGCCCACTAACCAAAAACGTAATGCAGAGCATCCACAGTCACAGTATGCCCAAACTCTGAAACAGATCGATTTAAAACTGAGCAATGCCCAGAGGCAGTTATCAGCCTTTCAGGTCAAGTGTCCATCTCACATAAGTTAATGGACAATCAGTCTCAACCCAAATACTGTCTCTACAATTACAAACTGAATTTCCAAATCCAAATTCCGGTGCAGCATTCCTAAATTTTCTAAATCATACTGATTTACTTGAGTAAAAAGATACTCCTACACGTGGTTCTGAAAACACTCTGAACTATCACATCTACTTCACCAGCCAACTCTTTAATGAAAGACACACAGCAGAGATGAAAGAAGAGGAGATCAGAGCAGGAATTCGATGTACAAGAGCTGAAAGTTATGACCCTTGTTAAATTCTACCAGCTACAGCAGCCTACACATAATCTACAGTTAAGATGAAACCGAATATCCTCCAAGAGCCAGCGAGCATCTACAAAGGAATTGGGCAGTAGTTTAGATTTTGCACACTATCACTCATTTTCAGCACACATCCTTGGAATTAGAGAAGACAAGTCAGCAGACAGTTGCAACTAATTGTACAGTCCTTCCCTTTCCCTCAGAGCTTTATTTTTTTCTCTTCAAAGCTTCACAGATTGATTGCAAAGCCACCCCATGCCATAAATAAAGAAAAGGCACTACTCATTCCCTACTTCGGATTTCCTGGGCTCTTACTGTGAAGCTATTTCTCTGCTCTTTGATCTCTAAGCCACTGGCAATGTCTACAAGCACACTACTGATCATGGCAGCAGATTGGTTTTTTTCCAGCTCCCTTTTCAGCAGCTAGATGAATTTCCACTTCTCCTGGTTCCAAAGAGTACTGCTAAGTGATTCACAGCCTCAAAATAGTTGACTGGTAGAAATGAAATATATGTAGAACCATGTAGGAGTAACTCCCACTTACAAGAAAATGGAGTGCATGGTCTACATCAGTAGACCACCATGCACAGCTGTAATGGCCTGTGTTCCATCTAATGAAATAAGAGATGCAATGTTCTTTTTTTCTACTGAAAATTAAAGATCATTTAGTTATTGCTGCAACCGTCATTCCCCAGCAAGGCAAAATACATAAAAGATATGCTCTCTGCTCATCCTCATCAGCCTTTAAATTTCATCATCATGTATGAAAGATGGCATGGGAAGTTTTCTTTCTTTTTTTTGAATCTCTCAAATGCCAGTAAAGATCAAGCCTCTTCTTCACATTTTTGCTGGAGGGTATTGCTCAAACAAGCCACTTCTTTTCCCACTCCTTCCTTCAACAGACAACAGCACTCAGCCTTTCACTCGGGTTCTTGCAAGAGAAAAGCCAGTCCTGAGGCTGGTGCATTTGGGATTGTTTTTTCTCTTATGTCTCAGTGCAGTAATTACAGTGAAATAAAGATGCTCCAGCCCACCTCTGATGAGCTGCAGACAGATACTGCAATATCCCTCCTAGCATCTCAGAACAAGCTCCACTTTGCAAAAGCCTTTCAACACTATTCAAGTTCCACGGATTTCATCACAGCTTTGTCATAGTTAATGACCAAACTGTGCACAGCACCTAAGAAGATACAAGAGAAAACAGAGAGGGCTAGGGACAGGAAAATACTTAAAATAGCTGATCCCAAACCAGTAATAGAAGTGCATTATTTTAATTGGAGGGAGTAATGCATATACTTTGACATATGACTGATGCGTATTAAAATAAAGACAAAAAAGCCAAATTAAGCACATAAAATGCACTCTTCAAAAAGAAAAAGATTCTGCTGAAGGCAAGCATTAGACTTTACTCTCTGTCCTACCCACTGCCTCCCGGTGACCAATGGCTGCGAGGTGAACACATTCTACTTGTCAAACAAAACAATTCTCTCATCCACACCGAGTATCAGGTGCCGATCCACGTTCCTAAGCAACACCGCTCTCTCTCCACATCCTCCCCTCTGCCAGCAGTAACACAAAGTCTCACCATCAGCTCCTGCGGTGTCCAATGTGAGAGCATCATGTGTCTCAGGTGCAGCACTGTATTAGGCAGCATCAGCAGCCTCAGCTGTTTCTCTTCACTGAGACATGCAAAGTGCAACTAAGAGCACTGACACTTTAGAGTTGATAATAAACTTGTTCTTTATTTTTTTTTTAAATCCTGGCTTAGATATAAATTGCTTGCAAATACAAGCGGAAATAGATATCCTTTGCCAGCAGGTATGGAAACATTCTTTCAGAGTTACTGGGGGTTAAACTTTTTTCTGACATCTATAATATTCAGTGCTGGAAAAAAAAAATCTCTGCTAAGAATAATTGCTCCCACAGGGACCAATCCATGGGTCACAGTTTTTCGCACTTGACGGCAACAGAGCTTCAAGAATGAGATTTTCTATAAAACCTAGACTTAAGCTTGAAGCGTAATCACAAAGTTTGCCCTAGCTCTAGAAGCTGAACTGAAGTGCCACTTCCGCAGTGTAATTATTCCACATACGTTCCAAAAACCCACGGGGAAGTTTTATTATTCAGAAGAATAAATAGGGTAAAAATAAATGGTTTTTAATTTTAGCCAATTTTTACACTTGTTATGAATTTTCATTTTTCTTATGCAAGCTTAACTCCATGAGAGAGAGGATTTGCCTTGAAGAAATAATTAAACTTTCATCTTCAGTTATGCTTCTTAGCAAATACACAGCCACCCACACAGCACGTAACACACAAGTGCTATTCAGTGGCACAGAACGCAAACAACCACCACTGCTTCACCATCTTCCTTTCAGTTTCAAATTGAATATTTGAAGTTTGAATTTCAGTCCAACAACATGGTATAAGCAGGAGCACAGTAAGGGCTTAGATTAGAATAGGCTGAGGTCCCACTGTAGAGCTTAATTTGCTCTCAGTGCTTTTTTGAATACTTGAGCTATTCTTAGACAATAATGCCATAATTTGTTATATGGGATATGTAAGCCTACTGCCTTGAGGATACTAAAAGACTACAACACTCAATTTCTGATGCCAAGGTCTGAAACAGACTTAGTAAGCTGCAGAATTCAGAATTTTTCTGGGACAACAACCTGAAGCAGCAAGACTCCAACCTCTGAGTGAAGATGCAGGATCATTTTTGCAACTACGTGTACCTATGACACCTAATTACTGAGAGCACTTCAACCCTTCTTTCCTAAAGCAGGGACAACACAAGTGCACAGGTGCCCTGTAGGCAGGTCACAAAACCTGCATGTCCCCAGGCCATTCAGGAACAAGCAGTGGCTCCATCACTCTGCTCACTGGCCTCAGCTTTCAGACTCCAGCTCTGCTGCTCCTTTTCCCTCCAGAGCTTCCCACCAACAGCCAAACTGGCTGAAGGGAAGGGCAGAGAGACTCAATACCAACAGTGGAAATCAGCAGATAATGGCAGACTGATGGGCTGAAATGTAAGAATCAATTAACTTCCAATACACATCCTGAAGTACATGAGGGTACCAGAGAACAGCAGACAGTCTTTCTGAAGCTGCCAATTCTAGCCCCAAGCAAGTAAAATCACCATGCTGATCCCAAGTGTTAGAAGCAGGTGGAAATGAAGCACAAAGTGATACAGACAATATCAGCAAGAATTCCCTAAACTCATGCAGGAATTCTCCCAAATAACAGTCCTCCTTGCCCCAGCAGCCAAGTTACCAACCCCACTCATATTCCTTGAGTTTGGAAAATCCTGACCAAGTAAATCCTTGACCGTATGAAGTCCTTACGAATACAAGCCTCTTTGACCCGCAGCAGCAGATGAACCTCTGTTGGTCAGGTCCTTCCTCTGGTGTCTCCTGCTATATAACACTAATTACATTTTTGCAAGGACAGCTTCTGATCAAAACCAGACGTCTCCCCCCTCACCAACACCAGCTCTCTCCAGGACTCAAGAGATCTCAGCCCTGAGTCACATACATGCAGACTCCAACCTGTCTTCCCAGGATGGCAATACATGAGTGCTCAAACCACGGGGCTGAGACTGATTTGAAGCAGAATCTCTTTACTTTCAGAAAAGAGCACAAATATCTCTAAAAACCACCCAAACTTTCCAAAGATTAGGAAGCCAACTTTTGAATATTATTTTCATTTCCAAACAAAACAGCAGATAGTTGCAGACTTGGTCTCTGCCTCCTTCCAACACATAATGAAGAAAAAGATTCTGGAGCGTTCATCATTCTAGTGCACTGCATCCAGTGCCAAACCTCCCCTCACACAGCAAACCTGGAGACTAAATGAAGAAAAGATTGATCATTAGTGAATCCTATCTAGCATCCTAAACTGCACACTCACAACATTCACAACTTACAGCTATAATTTTCAGCCAGCTTTTTTTTTTTTTTTTTTTTTTTACAAATAATCAAATTCCAAATTTTTTGCTAATCAGAGACTTAAAAGTACCTCTGCTCCCACCTCTCACATGTCACATTTGTGCTGACCAGTAAGATGCAGTGAATTCATCTCAAAAACAGAAAAATCAGAAACCCAGTGCAATATCCTGACAAACAAGACATTTTACAAGAGGATTGCCCTAAGCAAGAAGTGATGGCAACTCTGTTCCACATTAAGCAATTAACCTCTGGACACTTCAAATATCTCATATCTCACTGGTTCTTTTAAATACATAAGTTTCCCTAAATGAATCAGAAGACAGTCTCTGTTTTCAGTGAAGCCCTTCCTATCCCTCACTTCCCAAGATCACCTCGAGGCTCAATTTCATCTACTCAGAAAAAGCTGGTGAACACAAAGTCTAACCAATCCAGAACTAATGTTGCATTTTGAGAAGTTTTCTACAGGGGCATATTCCTGTTAGCAGAAACATCACCTTTTCTATTTTCCATTCACCTACTCTTTTTTCTGTTATGATTCAGATTCCTTCCCAGTCTTAAGTTTCACTTAGAGTTCACCTCCCATCACTCTGCCTGGCAGTTCAACTCTGTTCTATCACACTGCATAACTTACCTAAATTACAGAGGCCATCTTCAGCTCTGCCTGGACAGCAGAACCCAGCACAGATGGGCACAACACTTCAATGCTACGCAAGTCCAGTGCCACTGCATCTCTCACTACAAGCAATCACCTGCAGCCTTGTCCTTTCCTGCCTTCATTGACTTCCCACACGTACTGTTTGTGATCTCAGACCTTAACAAGCACTGAGCCACCTAACTCCACCACCTCTGAGCGATACTGAAAGCTCTGTGACCAAGACCTAAGGAAAAGAAAAATTACAACAGCCGAGGGGAAGAAAAAACAACCTGTAAAGAAGACCAAGCTCACATGCACAGAAAAGCAAACTAACACCAACTTTCATGTGTAATTACAATCTTGACCATGTGTTTTTCAATGTCATTGGTAACAGGTACACTAAACAACTACATGCTGCCAAAACAGGAGACAGATTTACTCAATTCTGCCCCTAGAGAGATTGGGAAAAAAAAACAACACAACTAATAAACGCAAAAGAACCACTGTGACAGACACTGGAAGGCAGCACTGGCACACCACAGCAATGAGGATTCTCTAAGAACCCATTTGGAAGAGAATTTATACAGAGGGTATGGTGGCAGCACAGAACAGAATCTGCTTATTTTCTTTTCACCTGTCTAAAATGTTTTTGATTTTCAGAAGGTCAATATGTGACATCCTGTTATTAATGGATCATCTCAGCATTTTGCACATTCCCTTCAAATTCTTGGGCTTCCAATCTGAGTACAATTACATTGCTGTTGTGGTTATCAGAAGAGAACAACTAACCAAATCCTGATCTCCCTGCTTCTACAGCAATTAGCAAAAATTACTGAATAAAAGTTCATCGAAGCCTCACATATGGCAGAATCTTTACTTTTCACTTGTCTGAACAAGCATGAACAAAATCCACAGCAAATAACAATCAGTTCAGCCTACTGTCTTTTATGAGTTCCATTTCACTTATCTGCAACCCAAGCTTGTCATTAGTAATGACAATTACTTAACTATCTCAGTACTGTGCTAGATTCAGTAAAAACTGAAACCAGTGCTAATTTGATAAGAAAATGTTCTTGCCCTGATGTAACTAATCATCACTCAAAGAAACACTGACAGAAATCAGACTGAAACTGTAAATAAGAATTGTGACTACCTTTTGATTTCAAAAAAAAATATCAGAAGGGTAATTATGGATTATCACTGCATAAACCGTGCTAACAACTCTGTAAGGACATACAATGACAGAGCATTTAAAATTGCCATGCAATCAAACCCAGTTCCATATGCATGCATGCTGCCTACATCCTTCTACTGCTCTCCCTCTGAAGGGCAGGAGCCAATTGCTAATTACCAGCATGGTAATTGTTCTTTGTCATTTGTGGGTTGATAGAAGATTTTATTTTTAAGTACTCACATGGTCCAATTCCAGGATTTTTTCACAGAAGATAAAACCCAATTATGTGGAACTTCAATCACAAGTCACAGAAGAGACCTCTGCAATTAAACATCTTTCCTCTATACAAAGAGCTAATTAAAGTGATGTCCAGACGGTGAACCAAGCTGTCCTCTACTGAAAGTGAACAAGACCTCCTGGAAAGGGGAAAAGCTGAGAGGTTGCTGGGAATTCACTGGAACTGCTCCGCTCCTTGCCAGCAATTTAAGAATTCTCCCCAACACAGCCCAGTAGTTCAACCCAATCAGCTCCTGGAGGTTCTGTTGCAAGTTACACTTCCCTTCTTAGGGGGTTCTGCCCCCAACATTTTCCCAGCAGCTGGGGAGAAGAGAGCAGGGCAACTGGAAACAAGCAGCATTTGCCAGGGCAGGGGCAGCTGGAGCTTTTCAGAGCGGACTTCACTACAGCAAAGAGCCTCTCCCCTAAGGCAGATGAGGTCCTGGCAGAGGTTTCCATGCTGAAGAGTAATCCCTCCTGCTGAATTATGTGCATGTGTGTGTGCATGCACCTGCTTTTGTGCCTCTGTGTGACATAGAACAGGAACAGTGCTCCGGGCTTTTCTTTTAAATCAATTTTTAAATTCAGATTTTAGGATTAATTCCTAATTCATCTGAATTAGGAAACTGGGCCTACCTAATTTAAAGCATTAACAGAGCAGCTATACCTGTACGTGCTTTCCAGCTCATCCCACTGAGTTCAGTCAAGCCTTGGGATGGGTCAGGGTCAGAATCAAATCTTTGTTTTACACTTTAAAAGATGTTCATATCCCTTATCTTGAGTTCAGTGACTGCAAAGTTAAGACCTGAAAACTGAGTAACAAGCATCACACAAAACAACTGAAAATCCATGAACTTAAGCTGAAGTCAGAAGGAAGCGAGTGGAAGTAAATTCACTGTGCAACTGCAATATGAGAACTAAAGCTTATGGCACTGCAGCTGAGGTAAGCTTACTGCTGGAGCCAGCCAGCAGATCCACATCATGCTTTCCTGCAAGACTGGATAGAAGACTGAATGGAGGTGTTGCTCTGAATCCAGCTGTTCTCTGGAATGATATTTCACTTGACTCCTCTCTGGGAGTCTGGGCTCCTGAAATGCAACGACTAAACCACCCTGGCCATTAGCAGCTGCCTGACACATGCTGTCAGCTCTGCACTGAGCTAGAGGTACTTGAGTTTCCTGTGCGCTTTATGGGCACTGATAGTGGAAGCAAGCAATTACCACTGAGATGTACAGATTTTCGTAAAGGCACCTGAAACAAAAGCTACAGACATCCACATTATAAAAAAAACAAAAACAAAAACATGCTGTACTAAAATAACCTGCTTGCATTCCCTTCCCATTCAAAATAGCTTTGGCATTCCCTGCAACCAGGAGTGCTGACCTGGTCCTGGACCACTGCAAGTGGCTCCACATCACTGCTTTTAGGAAGCTCTGGATCACCTGAGAGGCTGCCTCATACCTGGCTCAGGCAGCAGGGTCCCCCCCAATGCCCTCTGAACAGGAGCACTTTGATTACTGTGCAGTGCCAGCAGTTGGTAAAACAGAAATTGCTGCTGATCCATTTTTTCCTTAAACACTTTCAAATATAAAGGATATAGATACAAAGGCAAACAAAAAATACTAGGCATGGGATTGTCTTAGTATGAAAACACTGCCCGGACAGTATATACACATATGCAAAGAAAAACAAAGGAAAACCAAACTGTTCTGTTGGGATTTCTCACCCCCAAGTGTGGAGAAAGGCCACCTTCATCCTCTTCTTCAGGTTGTTTGTTTTTTTTTTCCCCCCCCTCCAGATTTTCTAAAGGTTTCATTCCACCCTTTTGATAACAGTAACCAACAAAAGAAATCTTATCTTGTCTAATGGTGTAGCAGCTTTGGTAAACAAAGTAGTCAAACACCTTTCAGCTACCCAATGGTACCAACCATTAAAATTATAGTAAAATAAATTGTTTTGAGTTAACTGAGCAGACTGTTTGAGACTGCTAGCCTCTTGGAAGCTCTGCAGAAACACTAGTGAGACTTGTGGAACAATTCAGCATCGCTCCCAAGTCAGAAAGTAACTGAAGAATCTACTTGCACATTTTTGCCAGTTGCAGCAGTCATTTTCATTTGCTATCCACATACACTTACGTAAAGGACTTAGAAAGACCATGCTTGAACTGAAATTCTAAATGCAAAAAGTGGATCAAGCATGAAAAAGAAAAACCAAAACATTTCTTTAAAGATGGTTTACTGCAGCAGTCAGCAGCTTTCTCAAGGACATTCAAAGAGCAAAATCTATCAAGAGACATGAAGTGGCAAATCCAGATTAGCCAAAATAATAAGCATTTCACTAAAAGGAAATACCTAACAGAAAATAAAGTGATTCTGGCTATTTTCTAGTGAAAATAACAAGTATGTTTTATTCGCAGTTTGTTCCACTGGAGCAGAGGACAGAGAGAGATAAACGAAAGATGAGAGCCATAATCCATGAGAGCACTCTTAGGCTTCCACAGATAGTGAAATTTAACACTGACAGATATGACAGGAACTCATCTCAGTCTAAGCTCTGCTTTGGAATCAGGGACAGCACTGAGAAGAATAAGGATAAAGAACTTCTATCAGTCTTAGCTGGTAAGATGCAAAGAGTAAAAACAGTCTGCACGCATTGTAACCCAAGAAGCAAAAAGCACTGTAGCTGCCTTCTTGCCATATTATTCTTTAAGTTGTTGCTGTAAGAGCACAGAGGAGTTAAAGTTAACCATCAACTATCACAAAATCACTCCAATTATCTGTATGGTTGCATGGACCTAAGAGAGACACTGCATAACAGGTAGCGAAGTGGGGACGCATCCACCCCATGGGACAAATTCTTGCTGGGGCTGGTGCGCTCTGAGTGGCCCCCACAACAGTTGGGAACAGTGTCACAGCCAGGAACTTCTCCAGTGGGCTGCTGGAGCATTGCTCTGCATCACTTGTACCAGTCAGAGCACAAAGTGCAGAAGATGTACCACCAAAATGCAGACAACTCTGGCAAAGGAAAGCTGATACACCAAGAAAAAGCAGCAAGTCAATTGTAACAACAGTACCAGACCAACACCTAGGAGCTACTGGGTCACACGTTCCCTGAGCAGGTCTGGTCAGATCCTCTTTTCTTCGCTGCTTTTATTGATGGAATCATAACACAAAGCAATTTGGGGTTGCTCTTTTGAAGAGAGCCCATGGAACAACTTCCCCGAACTCCCAGCACACCACAACCACGCAGCCTGTCCTTACACTAGCCAAGTTCCCATCTGTTCCAAGGCTTTGTGCTGCCAGCATCATGGGGCAAAGAGGAGTACTACATAGTCCAGTGCATCCTGGAACATGTTTGCACTCCCACTACAGGGCTTCCAGTGCTATTAGGGACAGGACTAGGAACCTGCCAAGTGCCCAATACCATACCTGCAGCACGCTGCCCTCCTCTCACTTCTTCTCTCACTGTAATATGCATCTCCCGTCATTCTCCAAACACATAAGCAATTACAAGTAGCCATCCCGACCTTAACATTATTTTCCCAAATAAAAAAAGAGAACAAGTGAGAAAAACGCACAGAAGAATCAAAACTTCATTTGGTAAATGATGGGCAGATGAAAGACATCACTCTAAAAATTGACACTGATTTAGAGGATGTCTCATTTAGAGGACGTCTTTCCAGCAGTGTGGAGCATCATAAAACAGATACTACTTTTAATTAGTACTTTCAGGGAGCATGTGGACATAAATACACACACATGTTCACAAATGTACACAAACAAAAATCTTTTGTAAATACATGCATTTTATATACGTGCTAAACCAGCTGAAATAAGGCTTTTTTTCCCCCCACATACTTCTCAAACTAAAGACATTTATCTTTTTGCTGCATTTTAACAGTATATTCACCATGGAGCAGTTTCATAATTAAAAGCCTTTAATTAAACAGAACATTAATTAACCATGAGATAAGCACAAATGCTAAAGAAACTACATCAAAGAAAATCCTGACTCTGACCTACCAAAATGACTTTATATGCAATTACAGGCGCTGAGAATTACTGTTTGTAGATAACTGGTTTGGCTGCCTCCTTAAAGTCAACTGACCACATTAAATAACACCTAACCAAAAAAACCCCAAAACACATCAAGACTGATTGGATTGCAGTTAATTGCATTCATTTTTATATGCCTCAATATTAATTCATTACTGGTTCAAAATCGTTCACCACTGAACACTGACACATACAGAACACTTCTAACAAGTTTTTGAAGCTAGCTTTCAAACCTCAAAACAAAGGAGATTGTTATCTAGAGATTTCTCTAATTTCCTTCCAGTCAGTCCTCAGAAACCCAGAAATACAACCAGCTTTTTGTATTGTTGGCTCTTGGATATATTTCCAAGAGTACTTTAGACAGGTTTTGCTGCATTATAGGGCTGAAGTGACACGAGTTTTTTTTTGTAGGAAGACCGCTTAATGAAATGAACAAAGAAAAGGCAACTCTCATGCTCTCAATGTGGTAATGGATATTTTAATGGCTTTTGGGATCCCTGGCACTATTCCTCCTAGTAAACAGGGCCAGATCAGCTTTCTACACAAAAACATGTGCTATACTGCAGAATGTCAGAGAATGAAAGCAATATGAAGCAAGTGTTACTGGCCACATGTCAAGAGATCTTCATTCATTTCAAAAATTCATGATTTCACAGCAGCAGAAACTGCAGATGCACCTGGGGAGGTGGGGCACACAATTCAAAAGCTTTCACAAGAAAATCGTGGAACAGCAGGAAGAGAAAAAGCTTCGTTAACATTTAATTGATCTCTGAAAGATAAGTGGGAATATTTTAATAAACCAATATAAATTAAGAGTTCTCTGCACTCCAAGATTCTAGATAGGTCAAATCTGCAGAAAGCAAGCTATCTAGCCTGCCAGTGAGAAAACAACTGAAAAATTACTATGGTTTCAACAGAAGTTGTCAGTTTTTAGATGTTACCTTTTCTCAGGTCTTTGAAAGTTTCCTGAAGTTTCCTTCTTAGACTACATAGGTGTATATTTGTATACAGTTCACACACTTCTGAGACTGCTTCTGAAATGATTTTTAAACATTGCAGCTACCCACTTTACAGCAAGATATGGAAATTGCAGTTTTGCATTTTAGGACCTTTCTCCTTTAAGCAAAAAGGCAACAGGAACTGGTGCAAGGATGAATTTCACACAGCAACTGAAACTTCAGTTCTATTTATAGGCTCAATGGCAGGCGCTACAGTCTGCAGAGACCTCCTTCATTAGTGAAATAACCTCAGACTCTGTCAAGAAGTGTAACCTATCAAGACATATGGAAGAACAGAAGGCAATTCTAAACAGGTTTAACAGACACTTGCCCACTGTTTTTTGTTTGTTTGTTTTTCCAAAGAGACAAACAATCATTTCAAAAGGTTCCTGAGAACAGCAAAAGCTGACTGAAGAATGGATGTCCTGGAACTACACGACATACCGCACCGACTTACACAAGAGCTTATGCATTTGTTGCATGACATTCACATAAAACTGCCAGGCTCCTGACATTCAAAAGCACTTTCTGAGCAAACCCTGCTCCATGGCAATTTTTATTACCATTGACTTCCAGAGCCAATATCAGCATACACAACATGGGCAGCAAGTAAAACAAACACAAATACAAAGAGCATTAGTAAAGTTAATGGGAGAATAGGAGAACGTATGCAACACTTTTTCCCTGCTGCCTGGTGATATATATAACTACTTTCGAAGTAATCTGTTGAGCATGAGTCTATAGAGTCTGTAGAAATCTAAGTTCTTTAAGTGTAACACCAATTTTTCTGTATAGCACACGTTCTAAAGGTATTACTTACTGCACATAGCATGATCCTGTGTTAAACTGGGAGAAGGTAAAAGCCAGCATAACATAAATGCTTGTTTCATAGAATTCTACTCTGCTCTGCAGGATCTACAAGTACATTCCCTTTCCCCTGTACTTAATACTACAGGCTTTTACGTTGGGCTTGTCTATACCCAGAAGTTGCACTGATTTAACCAAATTATCTTCTAAAGGGACATATTTAAATCAGAGCAATCTCTTGTATGAACATTTGGAACTTAAAATCTGATAACAAACACCGGGGTCACTTTTCTCATCTCCACACAGGGCATCTAATTAGTCTGCTTGCTAACATTTCAAAAATGACTGTCAAGAAACAACAACAGTATCTGAGATATCACCACTATTTTCAATTTCTTTACTGTGTAATACTTCAAAAACTGAGAATTCTGCATGTGAGATAAAAATAAATGGACTTGGTGATCAAAACCATGTTTTATAAAACGGTCCAACGTAAATACTGATTTAAAAGAGGAAGCAATGTTCTCCTCATATCTAGACACATCACTTACTGTATCAATCACCAGCAGCCAACCCCTTCTACACATGTTCGTGTAGCACATTTTCTTCAACAGAAATGTGTGGTGTTCTTGTTGACTTCTTAACAGCTGTAGTAATACCCACCACATTTGTGAGACAAGCTCCTTGTACAGGCAATATCGACTTGTAATTGCAGGCAAGATGTAATTGAACACTGTCTTTTATAAGGCTCTTAAACACTCCTACTGTAGACTTCTGAGCATAACAAGCTTAAGGGCTATGTTTATCCATAAACACCATTTTACTGGATGCCTTCAAACAAGAACAGTTATTTCCTAAAGCTTCTATAAATACTACAACTCCAGAAAAATTAAACTGCACTACACCATCAGGAAAATATAATCAACCATCATCAAATACACGTCTGAAACTGATGAAGTGCCACTATCTCAAAATAACAAAATAATGCTTAAAACAGTCTTCAAAAGAGCTCTCTACTGAATCAATGCTACTGCTGTGCCACAGCTATTGCATCGACTCCTAATACAAACAGACCCTTCCTTTTTTATTACATTTATTGAAATAATTCTTACCTCTCCAGCTCGTATTCTTTCATACCAGCTTTTACTGCCTTCATCACCTGTAAGATACATATTAACATGGGACATTCTTAGCAGGAGGGAATTGCATATTTATGAATTTATGACTTATAACTGAGCATCTCCAGAGAAACCTATATTACAAAAATATAATCTGTACTTCATTTAAATTTACATCAGTATATGTACTTCAAAACTATATTAGAAATCAAACATCTTAATCTTTTAAAATGCCTGCAGTTTCCAGCAATAAAGCAAGCTTAATTGCCAAAGTATATCCTAATGAATTGCAGCTCATCAAAATACCAATGCTAAATTTTGAAAGCTCTGGTGAACTTGGCAGCAAGTCCTTTTGTTTTATGAAACACCAGCAAAACAAAACTGTGAACTGGAATATGCTACAAAGGAAGATCCTCTTTTGTACTTTGTAATCTGAATCAACAGAACACTGCTAGAGTTAACACCATGTTACACCTCATGTCTGAATTTCATTCTCAGGTTTGCTGAGAATGTGCACCAGTGTTATTCTTTTGCCTGCTTCTGTATTATGGAAGTTCTACTAAACAGCAGCTCCTAACAGTAAGAGTTTCCTCAGATGGGATAACATTATTTAAGGATTACAAATGACTGAGGAGAATGAATGCAAATGCATAGACTCTCTACAATGTGCACTTCACAATATTTTCATGCTTCACAGTTCAGAAATGTGTAGAACAGGGGCAAAGTCAACAGTTAACTGGTAACTTCTTCAGGATACTTTTCACTAAGCTCCCCCTGGTCTTCGCTCAGAACTCACGGCATCTGAGTCATTTTATAGAGTACAGGATTGACACCTAAGGTCCATATCACCAACACCACAACTCCCACAGTTTATAAGGGACTGGCTTGAGTAAACTGCCAGAGCAAAACTTTCTAGAGCTGCACACAGATGTGGGCCAGCTGAAAAATCTTCATCTCCTTCTCCATTGCTGTACAGGTATTTGCACAAAGAACAGACAGACTGCAGGCAGGTCACCTTCTGCTGAGGCTCCAGCTTTTATCCAAAACCACACTTCATTTCTCACACACTGCAAATGCACCAGTGAGTTCAAGGACAATGCAAGGTATATTACTGGGCTGTAATAGAAGGGATATTACCCTCTTATTTCTATCCAGCCTTTCCATTATTTTATTACTAAGCAATTCAGGGTTGCTGGGAACGTTTTCTGAGTACTACTGTTACACTAAGAGCAAAAATTATTAACAGTAAAGGATCCATTACCTCTTTATGAGCTTCACTGGAGATTTTATTGGTGTAGCGCAGAACTTCCAATTCCATGTCTGTCTTAATCACACGACTTAAAAGTAGAACAGATTTTGGTTAGGTTTGCTTCTTAGCTTAAGAATACAAAATAACCTGAAAACAACATGTATTGCCTACAGTAAGTACGACCAGTACCTCAAGAACAGAGCCTTACTGAAGTATTTGTGACAGTGAAGTTCCATTGGCATTGATTCACCACTAGCAAATCAATCTTACAAAAGAACGTCACAGGCATTCCAAACATCAGCCTGCATTATTTTGAGATGAATAAACAAGTGGTCCAATCAACCTTTTTTCAACTCATTTTACAGCACATTTGGAACAAAGGCAGTGGAGTTCTGTATTTGTCGCTGCTCAACAGTACCAGTGGAAAATTTGTACAGGCATACTTGAGTTACTTTTTAAACATAATTTGAAACTAGTTTACATAATGAAATTTCCAGAGCTCCAAAATTTCTAATTCAGCATAATCCCAACTCCCACCTATCTGCAATACCTTGGGGGAACAGATGGAACAAAAGCTGCATCTGTTTAGTATTTAAAATCCAAACCATGAAGTTCAGAAACCACAGAGGCAGTAATTACAGCCACAACGTCCACTTTCCTTCCTGTATTCAGAAAACACAATAAAAAAATAACACCCTATTCTTCATGCCTTATGAAATGCTGAACTTGCATTTATTCATAAGCCTTGATATTCTGTTCTGAACTCAACTAAAAAATTTAACATTAAATTTTTATCTACTTGCACTGCTTTCTATTGCCTAGTTCAAATAAAAGCAGCTATTTTGTGTGAACACGAACGGGAAGTGGAGATAGTTCCTACTCTCTATTGAACACCACCTACTCTTCCTACTGCTACACATACTGATTTCTTAATATTTCTCACATCCACCTCAAAGGACGCCGCAAACACCGCAGTTACTGCTTATAAAGAACAGAACTACATCTATTGAATTTGGTGAAAATACTTGAATTGTGTTTTCCAGTCCCATTGCAGAGCTTGCAGCAGGTATAAAGTACCATGATTGAGATATTTCAAAACTGCCACCAGGGCACCTTTCTTTAATTATTATTACAACTGCTACTCATGCTGCTGTAGAAAACTATTTGTTACGTTTCTGCTCCTGCAGTTTGTTTTAATGAGTCCAGACGAGGGTTACTCAGCCCTCAGTGCCTCTGATGGCAGCTGTACTGCTGTGTGGCACAGACTCCCACCCAAAGAGAATTTTTCTGGCAAGAGTAAAGATACCTTTTTAAAAACGGTGATATCAAAATGTTTTAACAGAAAAATAGCAAAGAGAAAGGAATTAGACATTCTTAGTGAATTGGAATATCATGACAATAATCATGATGCACACTGAGAATGAGAAATACTAGATTTTAAAATGAACACCGAGGTGATAAAATTACACTGGAGTAGTGTAAGCTCCTCACCATGGATGAGGAAACAAACTTCTGCTTTTGATTTTTGACTTAGATAAACAACAGCAGCTCAAATATATTCACATTAGAATGAGGTAGCAAAGGCGTAAAGATTATTTTGTTTTAAATCCTGTTCAGAAGACTGCATGTGCTAGCAGGGTAATTTAATACTTGTTTGATGTGCCTTTATATTACTTTCAATATACAGTACATATCCACGCTCTGCAAGTGCCTGAAAAATAGGCTGTTCCATAATTCAGATGTCTCATCTCTTTATTGGGATCTGGGAGGAATACAAGTTAATAACTGCTCAACTACAAGTGCAAACAGTATCTCTTTTACTTGACTAGATCATAAGGCTTCCGGGTCAAGGTATTTATTTTAGATCATAACTTCTCTGGTATCTTTCTGCATATCCAAATGGATATTTAGCTTTAGCCTTTTTATGGAATTAATCACCTTCATTTGCACCAGGTCAAGCACCAAAACATTTTACAGAAAGCATTTATTCATTCCAAGAGCAACAGAAATCACCAGCCAACTGTTAGTAGGGGAGATCAAGCAGATCTCCAAAGAAAACTCACTGTGCTCCTATGCTGACTGCACTGGTATTGCTGATGGAGCTCCCAGCAGCATGTTTGTGCAGCAGAAGGGTATTTCAGCACCTTCTCCTCAATTGCAATAACAAGAAGCAATGACTCCCAAACTGGGTTTGAGGTGTTGAGAGCCAAGCACTTTTGTTAGTACTACATGGTAACCCCAAGGATGATGAATGACTCAGCTTTTTATTATCCCCCCCCACACCACTTCCAAGTTATCACTAGAACAAAGTCCCACCTTTGTTTAGTAACATTAACTTCAGTGTTCTAAGAACAGCTCTTGGACCAGTTATATGTTGAATATATTCATTAACATTTCAGCAGGAACAAATCACTTGCAGGCTCCAGCTAATGCAACTGCAAAAATGTACAGATTCAGCACATAACACAGTTCTTAGATTAACCAGAAGTGGCAAGCCACTCAATGAAAACAAGATTCATGGTAAGTCATGAAACACTGTGAACTTGGAAAAGGATGGATTTAAAAAGGGAGGCAACAGATCCTCAACCACAAACACTCTCCCCTTTCAGCATTGAAACACTTTTTTTTTTTTTGCAGGAGTAAGGAATAGTAAACATGACTTTTGCAGCCTACAGTTCTTCCTGGCTGGTTCAGAAAGCTCAGCCATTTCACCTCCTATTGAAATTTTTAAGAAAACAGAATTTTTCTGACAATTATCAATGTAAGACAGAGAAGTCCAGAGCTTGTTGAAATTATGTAAATAATGGAAGTATACAGTGCAAATGAAGGAATTTCCTACCCTAGAGAATATCTCAAATAACCACCCAAAGTTCCACCTTCCTAAAATGAAAACGTTCTTAATTCTAGAAATGTTATAGCTTTCCAAAGAAAGCTTCTTGGGGAACAGTCTGAGATTCCAAGGAAACACTAACTTAGGAGGGTTTAATATATGGAGTCTGTCATTCAAATATTAATTTCCCCAGATACTTAACATCCAAGTGGTCTTTAACATACTTTAACCTCAAACAAAAGCCACCAAACTTGATTAAATACTTTAAGACATCTTGACTGCAAGCGTGAACTTCAGCTTCACTTAAAGCTGTTTTCTTCATAGGCAGGCACAGAGAAGGTGCATACGAAGTATTTCAAGTACTGCTTCCCACCTAAGATCACAGAGGAGGCACAACCAGAGTTCTGGACTAGCATTCACTGACAAAAGCATTCACCAAAACAAACAACTCTTAAGTGTTGCCTTTGTTTTGCCTCATTGCTAAGTCTATCTCAGTACAACCTTGGGGCACAGACCTCAAGTGAGCCCATTCCCGAGCTTCCTGTAAAAAGATTAAGACCCTCATCTATGCCACACCACACAGAACAGCAGCTCATTGCATGACACCTTCATTAGGTGAATGTTACCAGGAAAGCTGATTTGGAAACAAGCTTGTAGCTCTAAAGGAAAACCCTCTGCAGTTAAAATTCTCTCCCTTCCTGCAGTGCACTTGTACTTAGAAATTAAAGCTTGGAAATATGGCTCTTTTCAAGTTCCCTTTCCTGTTCCTTATCATTCTCTACTAACAAGACTACAAGAAGGTAAGCAAGCAGCAGGGCACACAAAGGTGTAGCTCCCTTCCCCAGCTTGCCAGGTCTCTTGGAGAAACACTCACCACCATGACGTGGGATCGAGGCTGGAAGTTCCCTGTGTCTGACCAGCAGAAAGCTCACAACCTACATCAAACCAGACAGCTAACACAACAGCCATATCACTGCAGGTAAATAAGACCTTATAAGGAACTTCTAAATGGCTTATACCATTTCAACAGAGTAGGACATCAGGGGTTTCAGAGCACAAGTGAAGATTTCTAGACCTCTCCTATCAATGCAGAAGCTTTGCAAGCTCCTAATACACTAAGTCACACAGACTTTTACTATTCAAGACAGGCTGCAGTAGAATCCTCCTAGAATTAAAAAGTGCAGCTACGTGAATAATAATTTGCCAAAATTAATGAAGTTAAAATAAATCCTAGGAAAGTAATAACACCTTATTAAATATTATATGTTTGGACTTAGTTTTCACCTACCTTTGATTTGCATTGCTAGAATATGAATTATCCTGAATTGTATGTTATTCATACAAATTCACATTTACATGAACGTGACTTAGTTCCAAACATATCCTATTACAATTTTTATCCAGACTTGAGGCTTAAGGAATGTTACATAAATTCTTAACTTCTCAATGCTGTTACTTAACCATATTTTTACCTTCAAGCCTTATTTCCGGCCCATGATGTGAAATCAGCCTAAAATTAAAACATATCCTTAACTAAGTAGGACATTTCACTGAGAGAACGCTTCTGAAGCAACAGTTCAGAATATAGGCATGTTCAACTACTAAAATAGAAAGACTTCTTGCTACTCACCATTCTGCAATTTCAGGATGAAGGATTTTGTTGTTCACATTAAATCTGCAAAAAGCAAACAATACAAACATCAACAAGCAGCCAGGCAAAGTTTGTTCTGTTTGGTTTTTTTTCTTTTTAAAAAAGTGCCTTCCTTGAGGCTGTGAAAACTTGCAAAGGCAAATCATAGAATGGCTCAGGTTGGAAGTGACTCCCTGCTATGTGCAAAGCTGCCAACCAGTAGATCAAGCACCGGCTCAGGCCTGCCCAGCACCCCATCCAACCTGGCCTTAAACATCTCCATGGATGGGACATCCACCACATCCCTGGGCCATCTGTTCTACCTCACCATCTCAGTGAAAATTTACCTAATCTTAATCTTCCCTCCATTAACTTAAAATCATCCCCCTTGTCCTATCAGTATCGACATGTTAAAAGTTAATTTCTCTCCTATTCATAATCTCCCTTTAAATATTGGAAGGTCAGAATGAGGTCTCCCAAATGTAAGATTTGAAGTTAGTGTGGATCAGAGTACATCACAACAGAGAAAGCACACGTTCATCTTCACTGGGAGGCAAGGAGTTCATGTTAAAACACATGAAATTAAACCAGGCACGTTCTAAGAACACGCAGAGTAAGAGTACATTCAGGACACACAAAACTTGCTTCTAACAAACGTAAAACCTTAAATTATCAATTCACTGCTATGAGTGTGGGTTGGACCAGATCAATCTCCAGAGATTCCTCCCAATCAAAATGTTTTTACGATTTGAACTCTAATTTATTTATTTATTTATTTAACACATTCCAGTTTCTGTGTGCATATGATAAACATCACTTAGAGGAAGACTGAAAAAGAGAGAACTTCTCATCTGTTATCTACAAACAAGGCAAAGCCTCCACCTCAGCCTCAAAAACTTCTTTCCATTCATTTTCTGCATTAAGAATTCACATCTCCTTGGAACTGTTTTGAGGCTCTCTAAACAATAACATTACAGTGGCCAATAGAATAAGAACTTGAGTAATTAAGTGGAGCACAAATGGATTTTCAAGCATTGTTCAAGGGTGTTTTTGCTTACAATTTAAATGCCTAAGGAGTATTCTGCATCAAAGATGCTTTTGTCTGGCTCAAGACCATTGGTTCTTCAGTTAGGGAATATAAGAGAATTAAAATGCTCCAAGGCTCCCATCAGACCTTCAGAAGAACGTTGGAAGGCAATAATTAATTTTCTCACAATTTTGGGAGGAAAAAAAATAAATCTACTTCAGGTTAATGGTGATTTGCAATATCTCAGAGGGGACTAACTAAAGGATAAATTCAATTTTAAAAATATTTAAAAGCCACTTCTAATTGTACCAGTGTCTTCCTGCATCCTTAGATAGCAAGAGAAAAAACATGTCTTTTTCAAGGACACGTGCTCATAAACATATAAAATCCTAACGAGGTGAAGGTTAAAAGCTTTGTTCCTACTCCAAGATAGAAAACAACAATTTATCAGAACATTCAACAAGGACAGGCTGTACAGTATTCAATATTACATGTATCAGTTAGAAACCACTGGAAAACCAACACAACACAAAAGCCAGAAGTCCCAGAATACTGCATCACTGCACAATAAAGTTTGTCATCTGGAAACAAGAAAGTCTTGTAATACCAAAAAAAGCTACATTTCATATTTAGTCATTCCCACCCAACAGCTACTATCTAGCTAGTTCAATGTAGAAATAATTCTGGAATGGAAGAGCCAGTTAAACGCAAGTTTATACAGAGGAAAACCTTTGAATGATGCAGTACACATCAATTTAGAAAAAATACTAGAAAGCCACAAAATCCTGAGCTCCCCACTACTACTTGGCTGGAAACAAGCAAGCAGTACCACAGAAAGACTAGACAGAGAAGAATTAAGCTGCAACTGCAACAGACAAAGGACTTTCAATAATAGTCATGGTATGTCAGAACAAAAAATAGAGCAATTAATCCAAGTGTAAGGAGAAACTGCAGCAATGCAGAACGCTCCAACGCTAGCTCTGTGAATACAACATATAACCTGTAGTCACCACAAAGTACCAAAAGAAAATTAAGGGCAGGGAGGTGCTGATACAGATGAAGACTGACAATCTGATAATTCACATATCTCTTTAATCACAAGCACAGACAAAGCCAAAAGTGCATCATAAGCCAAATGGTAAAACTACAAAGCTCACAATAAGCAGACTGCGTCCATCTGTTAAAAATAAATAAAATGGGTTGGGGAAAAACCGTGCGCTGACATCGGTCAAATAATGCTTTCAGAAAAGTTTTCAAAGATGTACTATTACCTCTTTCACAGTCCCCAGCTTGTGCTTTTCCAACCCCAACAGCTCCTCCTGAACTGCCTTTGTGTTGCCAGAAACTCCATTTCTACACACTGGCTGTGACCACTTACCACGCAGCAGCTCACCGCTGTCAGTTTAGAAAACTAATTAAACACAATGAAAGGCTGTAAAACAAAGCAGTGCTGGGGTCATGGAGAGGAGGCAGAAGATCATGAGCAGAACTGCAGTTCTCTCTCTCATCTGAAGAGCAGACTCTGATATATCATTAAGAATGAAACAAGATCCTGGGGCTCCGGAACACAGCATCAACTCATATTTGGAAGAGATTCTGATCTACTCTACGTAGTTTTTTCAAAGAAGCCAATGATTAAGGATTGAACTGTCTCAATTCTGCTTAGCTTGTGGGTCCTGTGTGAGTGGCCCCAAGACCAGAGTTATGATTGTTGGACATCCAAAGCTAGTGACTCAAATTATATTTGTTTTAATTAGGAACAAGGCAGCTAAACAAGCCATGTTCTAAAAGTCACTGGTTAAACAGTACACTTAAGAGCTAGTCACCACTAAGCAGAGCACACAAATACTGATTAATTCATGTCACTTGTGCAGGAATTTCTAATTAAATAACCCTACCTTATCTTTTAAGCAAGTTTAGATCCTGCTAGACAATAATCAACTTACTCTTAAAAACCATGGACTGCCCTAATGCTAAGAGGATCATGCAGAGCAATCCAATTCTGTTTCACTGCAATCTACAAATTGACAATACTTGATGAGATATGTGGTCTCAAGGAAGAAAACAAATGACATTTTGCTATTGTTGCAATCTAAAATGTGTTAATGCTCCCATTTAATCAACACAGAACTAAGAAATATTACAGTGAATGGCATGTTCAAATTGATTTCACACTCAGTTGTCCTTCAACATGTGAGGAAATTTCATTAGTTTAAAAAAAGGCTAGAAATCCACAGCTCCTCTATAGTGAAACTTTTTTTGTCAGTTTACAAAATATGTATATGATGACAAATCTAAAATATTTACACATGTTAAAATTTTCTTTAATATGGAGAATCTCTTATAATGGTTGACCTCAATACACAAAAACAAACTGGTCTTAGCTCTGCATTCAGTTGAATCTGAAGCAAGCAACATGCCCACTTTTTACTTAAAAAAAAAAAAAAACATTTTTTTTCTTTAAGAACTCAAATGTATGACACACTTTGCCATCCAAAAGAGAGCTATATGTAATCTGCAAAAACAACTGTACCATGATTTGTTATGATGGGTTCTATTATCTGCGTACAAACCAGATTGATCATTTACAGCAGAACAAAAACAACTTGGGTAATGTTCTGAGTAAGCATGCAAATAACCCACAGCAGCCATTTTGCCTCAAATGACTATTCAGTATAGTGGAAAAATAACGAAATAGTTTGGATAATTATGTTCCATAAGAAGTTCAAAAGGTTCAAAAAGAAGGCAAGGCAGCAACATGATTAGGGCAAGGAAAAGGTGGCTTCTGAGAGGAGCAGAACAGCCTCCAAACAGAGCAAGATTGAGCTTGTTCAGGAAATGATGCATTTATTTTTATTATTATCCATACTGGGGAAAAAAAAAAGGGGGGGGAAGCATCTACAGTGGAACACACTCAGTCCAGGAGAAATAAAACAAATGGGAGCAGGAGAAACAGAGACTGTAGCAAGCAGATACATCTCGAGGAGGTAACCAGAAAATGGAAACTAGCAAAAGAATGAAATAACTTAATGGCTGAACCCCAGTCTGGCCAAGCAAAGAAGAGGGCAAGGTGTAATCACTGCCAAACACAAAGTAGCACTGCTTAGAAAAACATAGTTTGGTACAAGCTCAACCTGGAAGAAATCAATGTATTAGAAAAACACAAGTTTGAATAAACTCGATACAAGAGAGGGGAAGAAATAAATGCTGAAGTTAGAGTCTGTGTCAAAACCAAACAAAAACTGGTTGATTTATATACAATTACAAAGCTCTAAGGAGATCAGACTTCACATAGCAGCTCACCCCTCCTCCCTGCCCCCACCAGCCAGACTCCCTCCCCGCACTGCCTGCTGTGGGCCCATGGCCCATTGTAACCACAGAGCTGACGGCCCCCAGAATTATGAGCTGGGGAGATGAGAAGGCTGGAGAGACAAGTGGTTCGAGGGCACGAAGCATGTCAAAAGAGTTGAGAAGGAGTGCACCTCTAGCACGTTCAACAACAAAATCAACAAGTGCTCTTTGACACTGGGGTATGGTAGGAGAGACAAAGACATTAAGTACATCTGTCAAAAACAGCAAAAGGAAAAATCCAATGCCCGGGGGTGGAGAGGGCGAGCATATCCTCACTCTCTAAGGAATTCTCTGCTGAACTGCTAGAAAGCTCCCTGAAAAGTGTAGCTGCACTCCAGTCAGAGCAAACCAAATGTGTTCACCACAAACTACTGAGAAAATATCATTAATCCCTTCAAGTGCTGTGGGACATACACTGTATCAATATCACAAGTCAATCAACAACGTATCAAACGGAATGACTTTCTGTGTTAATGCTGATAGTAATACAACATGTTAATAATAAAGCTCCAGTGTTTCAGTAGAATTCAGAAGGAAAAAGGAATGCAGACCTTTAATCATCATTCCTTAAATAGTTACTTCTAGGGCTATCAAGTGTTTATATTGCACATGGAGATTTCTCAAATAAAACTGAAGACATCTCTCCACATCTATTCTGGAGTTCATTTGCACATAGAGAGCATAAGATAAATGAGTATCTACTTGATCAAAGCAACAGAAAAGAAAGGGCACCAAATATTAATTCAAAATGACTTGATTCTGTTTTGAAATAGTTCAGATTTTACTGATTGGGCAGCAAAAGATACTTAAATGTCTGCTAGCATGGTCTCCAATAATCTTCACAATCATAAAGTTTCCATTTAGGTTGTAGAGGGGAAAACAAAGTAATTGTGAGATCAGATTTCAGTTCACACGACAGAGAAAGCACTATTTCAGAACATATGCTATCTGACTACACAAATGACTGCTCAGAATTGTAATACATTCTGTGTTCTGCAATTATCTGTGCAGAATTAATGTGCTGTGGACAGAGGTGGATGGAGAAAAATACAGCAGGGTGACCGTGAGTCAAGGACTACAAGAAAGGCCACTTACTCAACATCTCAGCACATGTACTCCTTTTAGCAGGTTTTTCAATGAGAAGTTTGTTTCTTTCCTACAATATGCTTGAGATATAATGGAAAATGATTTCATTTTAGGACATTAAAACAAAACACCAGTTGCATTTCCTTCAAAATTAAGGCTACCATCCTGCTTCTCAGAGCAGTCTGTGATGCATTTTTATTAACAGCCTTTTCGAAATACTTTTGTAGATGGACCAGTAACCAAGCTTCATAAAAATACAATATCAAGGGACACTCAGAGGACACGTCAAGGCAGAACGGTGATCTTCCATTCTGCACTTGTTACAACTTTCCAGAAAAATGTACATACCAGAATTCCTAATATCTACCTGAAGGAAATCACTAGAAGAGGCTGCTCATAAAGATCCCATTTTCTGAAATCTGAAAATCAAGTATTCCATCTCTGAAAGTGGGAATAAAAGTCGCAGTCTGCGTGGTTGTAGTAACTTAGGCCAAAAATCAAGGAAGGAAAACACTGGATCATCTCAGTTGCAAAAGAGTTCTCCAATCTCTCCCCCCTCCACCCAACTATATTTCAGATCATTAGAAGCATGTCAAAAGTTCAATTTGCCATTCAACATCCTGCCACTATGAAAAATATCATTTAATGTGAAACATAAGATGAATTCAACGTAACCAAAAAAAAAAAAAAAACCTAAAAAAATTTTACTTACTGGCTAATTCCCTCAAATGAAGCTTCTTTGGAGATACTCCCACTATCAGTGTTAACACCACGCTGGAAGGGAAAAAAAAATTAAAATGACCGTGATTGTCAGTCAGATACAAGTATTTACAAGTTAAATCATGCAGGAAGCCTAACAGCAGTAAATCTCTGGGAAAACATATATGGTTACTTGAATCACTATTACAAAAAAGGAAAAAAAAAAAAAAAAGCCTATTTGTTTAAATGCAGACCAATAGAACAAATATATTCATTTCAAAGGAGACCAACATATAACTCAGGCTAGGATCTGCTGCTTAGGAAAATGATAGGCCTGGATTTCCAGTTCCCTTTAGTTTTGAAAGGAGCTGAGAGACCTATATAATAACAAAGGGCAAGAGAATAATAACGAACCAAGGTTTCTTCTAAAGTAGTTTAATTTTATAAGAAATGATTCTGCAATGCCTTGGCAATGCTTACTATTTAAATCAGCATGCTGCTGTCCCCCCATAGTTTTCCATTCAAGCAAGTAGCATAAGCATGAGGATTTTGGCTGCTATACAGCAGATGAACATTTCTGACATGCATATGGGAAACCCTGTGGAGCAGTATTACAGTTCTGTATTTAGAATGAAACCACAGGAGGAGAGGACCCAGCCTCCCTTCAGCCAACATTCAGAGAAGTGCTCTTTCCTTCTCTGTAAATTTCATCGTAGCAGTGGGAGTAATGTGAAAGCGTCACAGCTCCATTCTCCCAGCCAAAAAATTTGTTAAAATTCCCTGATACAATGGACTACTCACAGAGAGAGAACTAATTAACAACTTGACGCGTGGAAATGCACATAAAGAGTCCAAGATGAACAAATAAGCCCTTTTTCAGTCATTCCTCTGAAACATTATAAAAGAAAGCTATTGATTGTTTCATCTTTTTAATATTTATATTAACAATGAAAGAAAGATTGAAGATTATACTTAGGACCAAAACGGATAAAAAGAGGAGATCTCACGCTATGTGATATGTGACTGTGTAAGGAAGAATATTTCTTAACACTCATCTGGCAACTATCATGGGAAAACAAGAAATCCAGGAGCTGCCACTGCATTTGCTGTAAGGGAAAGCTCAATGTCTGCAAATCATTTCTTACATAGACTGGAGACAACAAAGCAGATACTGTTAACAATGAAAGAGGTCTACAAAATATTTGTCACAAAAAGAAGCTGGGAAAGAGGTGACAGGGAAGAATCAACAAGGGGAGGTAAAGCCTGCAGGCTGATCTTACTTCCAGAGCAACCTCCAGTTGGCAGGCATTCAGTCACATCCTCCTTGCAGAATTTGTTTTTACCAAACCATCCCATGAAGAATCCCCTTTTTCAGAATTCCCACAGAAAAGCCCAACACGGCCAGAGCAACAGCAGAAAGACACAGAGTTCAGAGTCATTCTATGAAGGCTAAAAGATAGCAAGGCCAACTCTGGGCAAGATTGTCAAATTTCACCAGAACACAGGCAAAGCTTTCCAGATTATAGGCTGGAAAGACACAAGTCAAAAAAAAAAAAACAACAAAACTAAACACAAGGTATGGTGGAGCCAGAATAGTTTAAAATGGACAGACAGCCTCAAATTTCACAAGGATGAGGAAGGAAAGATATAGGGGGAATGTCAGAGTAAAGAAATACTTAATGTGATCCCCTTTGTTGAAGGTAATGATAATCAATCTTCAGAATACTGCTACTCACCAAAGTAAGCAGCACAGAAGGTTTCTTCGAAGCCAAGACACTGGATATCTAAAAGCAAGTTTGAGATTGCTGTCATTTTTTTAATTTTTCTTCTTCACAATCACTGCTAACTATTTTATCAAAATTCTCTGTGTAAGACTAAATGATTAGGAAATACAAAACTGTTCTGATACTTCTCATATATTGTACCTATACACAACACTTGCAATAAGAGCCAGTAGATGACAAAATATTTTGAGAACTTATGCTCCTGGTGCCCTTCAAATACATAAACAACAACTGTATCTTAAGGTTGCTCTATCAAAAAAGTTATTCCAATCAGAAAATAACTCAATTGCATTCAATTAGCATTCTTCCTCCTTCAGTATTCTGTGCCTACCAGAAAAAAAAAAAGATGCCTGGCCAGGTACTTAAGTATATAAACATCTGCTCAAAAATAAAGTGAGAAATCTGATTAAGAGAGCCTCACTTGCATTTAAAATTAAAAATATAGCTGTTTATTCAAATATTAGAATAATTCAACATAAATTAAGAGCAAAGCTGGCAGCCATTCCTCATAGCTCTTTGGAGGAGTTAGGACACACGATCTTAATAACAGCAGTCTCCTTCAAACCTTCAAGGTATTGAAAAAAGTGTACTTAGCAAATGTTTCTGTTAGATAAAGATACAAACTGACAGTTTGCATGAAGCCCACAACATGTTTGTGAGACAGTCTTTGGATTAAGACCATGGAGTTCAGCCCAAATTGGCAGCTCCTTCTCCCTTTCTTTTAAAATGTGTGAATGCTTCGTAAGAATGAAGGACACTTCCCACTAATTTAAAAACAAAAAATACAAAAAAAACCAAACCAACCACAACACCACAGCCTCACAAGTCAGGAGATACGCAGTAAGCAGTGCAGCAAAATCACTGCCACATATTAACTCTGTATTCATAGATGCAGACAACTCACCTCATTCACATAGTGGACTTCATCCACAGCATACTTTTCTTTGAAGTGTTCAGGGGGGTGAATCCTTTGGGAAACAAGAGAAAGAAACATTTAATTTTGTTACATTTAATATTCAAGGCCACAGATGGAAAAAAAAAAAAAAAAAGCCCTCTACTATCAGAACATTAAAATATTCCTTATATGTGATCTAATGTTCTTATCCTTGATTCAATTTCTCAAAAGAGTAGATTGCAGATAAAGTTACCACAGTTACAAAATCACTACGCTTTGACTCTGTCCATGCTTGATACTCATATTCCAACCATCTCCTCCTGAAGTAAACACTGTGGGCTTTTTTTCCTCCCCTACATCCACCTATTTGCTCCACAGAAGACAGTTTTGTTAGAAGAGTTTTACCATGCCATTTGTTTGCAGTCTTCCAACCCACCAGATGGTGGAAGGATGCTGAAAAACAGCAACAAGCCAGCTCACCTTGTGTTATATTTGAAGAACAAACAAAATATTCACCTCCTGCTCTGGCACCCAACAACCGCAGGAGCTTCTTCCCTGCTGCAAGCCCACCAACACGAGCACGAGGCAGCCTGAGGACCACCAGGAAGTGCTCTGCAGCCTTTCCTCCCCAGCACCCCAGAGCTCCAGGCATGTGTGACTTTAATATCCCAGAAACATCATGAACAGATTTAGCACTTCCCATTTTTGTTCTCTTTCAGTTTCAACCCATTTATCTGGTATCAGAAGGATCCCAACTGTAAAACCACCTAATTTACAGCCAATTTATGGTACTGTGTGTTCTATAGAGACATACTTCTGAAGTGCTATTTGCAATTACCTGTGAAGTCTGAATCTGAGAACTGTTTCTTGTCAATCAAGTATTAGTAAAAAGCATGCCCACAGATGTGTTAGATTTTACTCACTTCATTTAATGCTGTTTGTGTAAGAATAGGTCTCACTTCCATGATGCCAATAATAACGCTTCTGCCTTTTTCACCAAATGTTTTAAAACTCTTTTCCTTAGTTTGTTGCCTCCTCTAATTATGTGCTTTATAGTAAACTGCTACTAGTTTATTTTTTTGCTTATGTTTAGTATTAAAGCATTATTGATCCCATTCCAGCTGTGACCCCTCCAAAGACTCTTCTTACGAGCACCATCATTATTTCAAGGAACACAAGTAGCTCATCATCCTTTCAAGGCTGAGAAATTTTTCAGTACTTTGAGACAAAGAAAACAACAACTTCCCACGCTGCCCTGAGCCTCTGTTTATCCACCAGGTCAGTTACTGATGACTCCACTGCACCTAATGATACACAACCAAGTCTCTCAGATATGTACCCCCCTGCTGGTCTTCCTGCTGCCTCAAAGCAGAAGCCAGCAAACTTTTAGTAGGAACCACAGAGATTTTTCAGCTCTTCTCTGAAGCACTTAAGGCTCTGCCTCGCTTCTCTCTTCACCCATTTAGCACCTCTGACTAGATGGTAAACAAATTCACATACACTTCCCACAGACTGCCATCCTCCACTCACCCCATGGGAGCCACCATGCTTCAGCAATGAAGGCACATCTCCCCATGGGTCACTGGGAAGCTTGCTGAGAGCCACCTTTTGCAGAATTAGACAGGCAGAATGAAACAAATACACATGCAAGCTTGTGTTTAAGTGAAAAAAAAAGTCTGCACTGTCACACGGAAAAGCGGGGAAGAAGGCTTGTTTTGCCTGTGGAGAAAGGGGAGCAAAGATGATCTTCACTGAGCCCTTTCTGCACTCTATTTCATCTCATGTGCTGCTGCTTTCTGTCCCAACACTGGGACTCCTTACTATCTCTTCCTGCAGTTTAGTTTCTAAAACCTTCTCCACTCCTTGCTTCACACACAGAGCTCACGTTGCACACAGGCATGCTCAGCTCAAAGGCAATTTCTACCAGGGTGACTGTAATGATGAGCAACACAAGTTGGTTCCCAGCTGGGTAAGAATCTCGGAAAATCCTTTATGCACCACCATCACATCACCGTAAAAATGAACTGGTGCAGCTTCTTAGCAGAGACAAGGTCCAGTATCCATTTTTCCACACAATTTAAATGCACAATAGGTTCGAGTTCATCACTGACCACCGTTACAAGGGATGATACCTTCCGCAGAATGACCACTGGCCTCGTGAAAAATTAGAGGGTATATTCAATTTTGACAATTGCAAGTACATTTGATGCTTTACAAAATTAGGAGCACTTGCCTCTACAAATGACTTTCAGGCAGGTAGGATAAGTTAATTTGTTACAATTTTTCCATTTGGTTTTGTCTTTTGTAACACTGCTATGGGCTGCCACTTTCAAAATTCTGATTAATCACTGCAGAGACTACAAGCAAAAACTCTACAGAAGTCATAAATTAATTAGAAAGAATTACCCAAGTGGAAGACACGATCCCAAATATTACTGAATCACATATTTCATTGCCTATTCAAAAAAAAAAACAAAACAACTTTTGTAACATGATGTGAACTGAAGCACTACCCTATTTTTTGCAGAATTCTGGGAGACAAAAGTGTGTAAAAACATTTATGTTTACTGTACTTTTATAACTTCAGCCTCCAAATACTCATGTTCATTACAAATCTCAATAGCTGGCCTCCAGAACAGCAGAAATCACCATTTCATGTCACACAGAAATACAGAATTCCAAACTTCTCAAAGCACACCATGCCCACGTACCTGCCACATAAGGAGCCACCCAAAAATTTGGCTTCTCATAGCCTGGGACAGTCAGAAAGGAGGAATCACTTCAGAGACTTCAAGTTTATTCTAAACTTTGTCATTTGGTTCAGCTACATTCACAGCAGTATGGAACATGGTTTAGTTAGATATCAGGAGAAAGTGTTTCACACAGAGGGTGGTGGCACACAGGAACAGGTTGCCCAAGGAGGCTGTGGATGCCCCATCCCTGGAGGCATTCAAGGCCAGGCTGGATGTGGCTCTGGGCAGCCTGGTCTGGTGGCTGGCGACCCTGCACATGGCAGGGGGTTTTAAATGAGATGATCACTGTGGTCCTTTTCAACCCAGGCCATCCTGTGATTCCATGATTTAAACACCACGACGCTCAAACAGCCACCAGCAAATCACGTCAGTGCAGGCTGAGCTGCCAGCGTGACAGACCGCAGTGTTATGACTGGCTCCCTTTCAACACAATCCTTTGGAAAGAAATACTGACTCCTCTGTTTATCCACCAGTAAGATAAACAGCTCTGACAGCTTATCTATAAATAAAAACAGAACATATATTTTTAACCTTTTATACTTTTGGACAAAATTCAAACCTCAAGTTTTTAGTAACGTTTTGTTAACCAAACTGTCTTTCCAGCCAACAACTCGGTCATGTTGTCTAAAACTGTTCTACGTCTGTTGTTCATTACACTGCACAATAATTCATGGCAGCAAATGCTAAGATTCTACCCATTTGATGCCACTGCTAGGATTCCAATGACTCGGGAGCACAGTACCAACACAATAAAAGAGTTTTAGTTTTCCGAACTGCCTTCAGAAGAGAGGTACAAATGAGATGATCTACATCACAAATACCAAACAAAAACTGTGGGTAGAATTTCTAATGGCTGATAAGTGATCCTGAAAGAATGGCACAAAAAGCAACTGCTAAGACATCTGTAACTTATACATTCACATTTCTTCTCTTTCACACCTAAATATTCTTCCAGACTATATTTAATAGACAACAACTTTTTCTTACTGATTGCTTTTATTCAGATTTTTTGCATGCTTTAGGACATATTTTCAGTGCTCTTCTACAGCAGATCAGCTCCAAAAGGAAATTCAGATTTTTCTGAAGTGACTCAATTTAACTTATCATTTCAGTTGAAATTCTAATTCAAGACTGATTATCTCTTTTCAGAGAGTAGGACAAGAGATTAAGAGCACTTTTTTCCCCACGACGAATAGTACATTCATTGCAAAAAGGTGAGAAATTCTAGCTGGGGACAACTTCAGAATGTTTTCTACAGAGACATATATTTTACAAAGAATAGAAAATTTGAAATTGGAATGCAAAGGAATTTTTACTTGTAACCATCCATGTTTGTTCTTCTGAAAATATTAACTGTATTCTACCACATTTACTCAGGCTCTATGCACTAATGTGGGTGGTTTTTTGTTTTCTTCCTTGTATTAAGGCTGTAACCAAATTTATGGTGCATAAACCAATAGAGAATCTGGCTATGTCTGAAATCCTTTGTGGGTACAGCAACCACGACAGGCTGATACAAATACTTGATTCTTTTCATTCTACAGAGTCCACTGAACTGTACGGTCCCTTTCACACTACTGTCTTAATGCCATGGCTATTTTCATGTACCTTACACTTCCTAATGAGCCTGCAATCAGACTATAAAAGGCAGGAGAGATCAGAATAAGTACACTTTTGATTTCAGTTTGATTTCTAGAAGGTTTGATTTTCAGGCATCTGATATTGTTACATACCCTGCTGTTGGACTGTGTCAGCATGATCTTCTCTCTGTTCCCTACTCCCATTCTTATAACAAGGAGAGCCCTACAGTTAGCTCTTTTAAAACACCTGGACAAAAACATTACCTTTAGGACCAATTCAACTTTCTTCAGGCTTCATTAGTGGAAGAGAAAATAGTTAATCACCACAGCTTTGTGATTCTTCACTTGTTTTTCTCAAAGCCAGAATGAAAATACCTTACTGAACACCTGCAGACGTAACACTGCAGAAGTAGCAGCTGCACCATTTCTATTCACTAGCAATTGTCTGAATGACAAATATATGTCTGAATGACAACTGCCAGTTTTTCCTCTTCCATTTGGTATCAATCCCTTGCCCTGTGCATTGCCACCTCACCCACTCAGGATCATTCAGAGCTCCCTATTTGTTCTCTTCTTCAGTTTGTCTACACCAGCAGAACCATCAGCGTTAGAAGTTACATGCTTATTTATCAATTACAAAAATTGCTTCCACCTTTCTATGTGCTTCACATCTACACAAGTTATGATGAACATTCAATATGAATGGTTTTACAGAGTTCCTTACTTCTCACAACTGGCACTGTCTTTGTTCTGAAGCTATTCTGAAAGAACAGCATCTTACTGCACCATCACATCACAAATGAAAGCAACAAATATACACTAAAGTTGGCTCCGATGCAAAAGAAAGACACTAATGTCAGTAACCATTTTGTGAGGATCTCTTAGCATCTCAAAGGGGAAGTCAGTAAACACTGACACAAAGCCATACAAGTCAGACTAAAGACAATTTCTCAGTCCTTACTAGAAAGGAAGTAAAACAAAGTGAAAGTTTCAAGAAAACTCCATAAAAAGGTTAAGACAAATAGAAATGCATCAGCAAAGTACACAAAGTAAAGGTGAAGGAGGAAAAGGAATACAAAAGCAGTGTTTTCATGCTGTCAGAATTTCAACAGATTCCCTCCTCATTACAATATCATCACATTAACAGATGGCAAAACATTAACCAAACAAGAGGGTGTCAAGAACTGCTAGAAAGAACACAGGAGGCTCTGCAAGATACAAGCAGATGTCCCTGACTTTGTCCAAAAAAGTGCAATCACCTCTACATGCCAAAGGAATTCCTCTACTGCAAACGAGAAGATTAAAAGACATGAAGTGAGGCAGGAATGAGAGCAGCAGTGATGGGCTGCTGGCACTGCAGGCAGCCCTCAGCACACGCTCTGACAACCGAATGTTAGTCCCTTCCCACATTTACCTACATTTCAGTTTTACACTTTGAAATACAGAAGTATCTGCATACATGCAGCCTTCTTGTCCTTGCTCCCTCTGTATAGCATACAGAGCAAGATGGATTTTAAAAAAAAGTGGAATTTAAAAGAAATTAACAAAGAAGTTTCTGATGCCCCCAGCAGCAGCGCCAAGGATTCTGACACTCAGAGCTCCAGCACGCTGCACAGGAAAAGGGGTACACAGCAAATAAAACAGAGCAAATAGAACTCTTTTCACTCACATTTAGCTCTTATGATACATCAATGTTCATTACACTTCACCCCATCTTATTTTACAAAAGAGCTGGTTTGGTCGGTTGGTTTTTTCACTCGCTGTACCCTTTCTCCTGACAAAGCTCAACATAGATGAGGCTCTTCCAAAGTTCTGCCTCAAAGACAGAGCGGGCTTGCAGAGACAGACACATCAAGGCTGGTAGCACATACAAACCAGACAGAGAACCATTAACAGCAACAGCTGAGAACACAATTTTAAAAGTGCAGGAATAGAAGCAGCACTGTAGATATTTTAACTGAGGTTTTTTTGCTTCCTCAAATCCTGGCCAAGAAGAAGCCAAGAGCTCCACGCTCAAACTGAGCTGCTGCACAGCAGAAGATGCAGTGGAGCTGCAGAGCCTTGTTGGAGCACGGCTGCACATTCCCCAAGGGCATTTCTTTTCCTGCAGTTTACCTCGCTGCCAGCAGTGTCCAAATCCTTGGGGAAAAAATAGATGGCTCATCAAAAGAGAACTTGAAATCTCTGATATCTCAAAGTGTTATCATGACTTTATACCACTGAACTTGATACTCCTGCTAATGCATTAATGAAATATAAAATAAGAGATGCATGCTGAGGGTTACTGACATTTTCCCTCTTACCACTGGCATGAAAAGTGCATAGGCAAGACTTTACTCCCTCATGCTGAGGTTTAAAGCCACATCTAAAAATCTCCAGCACAGTGTTTTTTAAGCAGATTTACTCGGAGCTTGTTCTATTTCTCAGTATACTTAAATGAAAAAGAAAACAAAGAAGCACTTTAACAAATACTACATCACTATCTTGCGCACCCAGTCAAAGGTGCACCCTGATCAAGACTGCACATCAATGGACTGATTTAAATTACTGTTACTTTTCTAAAGCATTCTCAGCAAGATATACAAATAAACACAGGCATCTACATAGCAAAGCTTTACAAAAATAATTACTGCAGTAAAAGTGCTAAAAACAGGACACATTTATCCAGGACTAACAAGGCTTGTAGAGAACTGAACACTGAGACAATGGCTAAACTGATAATTTGAGAAGTCAGAGCACTGGAGCAGCACTATTTAGAGAAAAACAATCATCAGTGAAGTGGCAAGCACAATCCAGACACTAATTACTCTACAGAAGTAATTTTTTATCCACAGAGAAATACCATAATAAATGAACAGGAGGCAAGGAATGGAAATCACGATACTATGGAGAGAAATGGAACCATGGAAAAAAAGCAGCATGGGAAATTACACAAGTTAGGCTTGCCAGTCAAAAGCAGGCAGCTTTACTGAACAGAGCTCTGCGAGGACCGAAAGGTAAAGCACCAGATGTACTACCTGAATTACAGCAACGCATTTGATAAAAGTCACTCTAAAGGCTCTTGCACTCCAAAATCAACTCAGATTGGCTTTGGCTGGAACATTATAATGTGACCTCAGAGCCAAAGACTGTTTATATTAAAAACTTGAAATGTCTAAATCAAAATAAATAAAAAGATGAGCCAGGAAACCCTCGACTACAGCACTGAAAAGCGTCGTATGAATCCAGACTGAAGTTCTCAGAAGTTACAGCAATAAACAGCAACAGCCTGCAAGTCTTCATCAGTGAGACACTGCAAAGGCTGAAATCAGTTGTGACAGGACTCAGAAGCAGGACTGAATGCGTTCATGAGATCCACAGATGGTATTTGCAGGTGGCAACAAACCCTGCAGGTAAATTGCAATTGCTAGTTGGTATGAAGAGGGAATAAGATGACCTAGAGGGATTTTGTTTTTTAAATTGCAAAATAAAAATTTAACGAGTAATGAAAAGGGATAAAAGGTGGGGAATGATCACACTTATAATACATGGAAAATGAAAACATCAAATATATTTTAATTTAGAGAAAAAACGGCAAGAAAAAAAAACGGGATGACATGCCAGGGCTGTTCAGAGAATAAAACGCAGGACCCTTCTGAGAGTACACTACGTAGTGCACAGCTTCAGAGCATGTGACTGAGAAAGGGGTCAGCGTACAGAGCAGCATTAAAACATCCAGCAAATGCCCCTCATTCCTGCAAAACCTGCACCAAGAGGCACCATTACAGTGGGTTAGTTTGTCCCTACAGCTCCCACATACAGCCCTCTACCTTTCCAGAGTTTCACCTGGCATAGATCGAGCTTCTTGCAGTGAAAGCTAGGGCTAATTAATGCATCAGCCCCAGCCACTGTGATACAGCTGGATAACCACGGCATGCTGCACAATTCCATACTCACAGTTACTCAAAATACAGACACCACAAAATTTCAGACATCCTCATGCAGAAAAAGATGGAGAAAGCTTCTTAAAATCTAAGCTTCAACATTTCATGATAACATACAGTCTTCAGGAAAGAAGACTGTAAAGCTCAGGCAAGCTGAAAAACATTTTTACAAAAGCACTCAGGAAAAATTAAATGCACACTTAAGCACTTTTTCCAACAAGCAGCACAACTTACAGCTTTGCTGAACTCAGTCAAGTCTAATCACCAAAAGCAAGGGGTTGATTTGGATTATAATCTACTTCCTAAATGATGACAAAGTTTGAGAAACATCTTCATGAGGCCACCTGGGAAATACTAACATTGCTAAAGCTTTTCATTGCGCTTCATTGCAACCCCAAAGTGCCAAGGTTCAATTTCTCATATACAGGTAGTTTCCAATCAACTGTATGGAAAACTATACTTACAACCAATGCAACATTAGATTGATGTTGTTATACTTATCAATTAGCCAGCAGGGCTTCAAAGAAAACACAAGAAACTGCATACAAAGATTGCCCTGTCCTATGTAATACGTATTTCTAAAGTTTGAGCATGAAGGTGTTAAATATTTTTGTTTTCTGTTAAAAATATTCTTTACATGGCAGGGCAATTAAGTTATTTTGGCATCCACTCCACATAAAGCAGCTGCTGTACAGTATGTTTTACTTTATAAAATATCTTTAATCAGCACACTGACTAGTTCTGTCATTTATAATTAAGGTGGTAAATGGCAGGTGCAGCATTAATTAGTGAAATTGAAGTCTCTGTGCAAGACATGCAGTAATACCAACTTAGCGCTTCCGAGGAATCAAAACAACTGCTAACAGCTTTGTACCACAAACCTAGCTAGGTAAGACTGTGCAGAAAGGGGCATCCACAATACAGTTGCGCTTCCGAAGCCTTTATGGCCTCGTTTTACCACTTTAATTTCTTCAACTCTTCCTCCAAAATTTAGAAAAATATTTCAGAACAGCAAAGCCTTACCCTGTGAGCCATCCCTTTACAGAGCCATTTGCCCTGTAAACAATAGGCAGGATTGTGTGCAGAAGTAAAAATCAGTATGCGTGCAAAATGCCTCTCTTAGTTGTTAGCTGCAAAATCTCTGCAACTAGAACTGGGCTCGTCTGCCCCTAGGAGAACTGCCCATGCTCAGCATTTAAGAACAGCTGACTTTCGTTATTCCTTCCAAACGTGAAAGCAAACCATCAGTCAAACGCATATCCTCACAATGATTCTGCAATTGCAACTTTAAGAGACATCTATTTGCTTGGGCTTGGATTTTTTTTTTTTTTTTTGAGAATATGTGCTGTCAAACTGTTGAGTTAGATCTCTCCTTCCTTTTAAAACTGCAGAGGTAATTTTAGCATGAAGGTCTAAAGGTACCTGTACAGCTATTTGCAGATCTGACTGCAAATGCTCTAAAGAGATCCCACAGAGGAACAACACCTCTCAAGTGCTGGTTACCCTCAGCACTGCACCAGTAGCCCTGGCAGAGTGCAGCCCAGCAGTGCCATTGCCTCCTCTGCCCTCACCAACTGTGCTGGGGAGAGCTCTCAGACACCACATCAGCATACAAAGCTGCCTTTGCTGGTAAAAACTAGAGCAACTGGGGAGGCTAAAATAATTCCATTGTTCACGGTTTCACTTATAGTTTACAAGTCACCTCACATCCAACCAAATGTTCTCACTGGCACTCCATTGGTTTTGGCCAAACTAACACTGCAATTTGAAAGAAGCTCCACTTCTTCAATATTCAGTGGTAGAAAGGTTCACCTTTCTGACTGTCACAGTACCTTAGTGACACAGCCCAGAGGTACATCTTTCAGAAGTGAAAACACAAGGGTATACCACACAATACACTCAGTAATACAGTACCAATAATACAGCACATTCTGTGCTCACATGAAGAGAATCCATGTATTTCTGCTTAAACTCAAGTAGCAGATTCCCACAACAGCCTGAAACAGAATGCAACGCAGACATTGGACAAATCAACCCCACTCTGCATTAGAAGAAAGCTGCAGGCCCCACTAAAATAGCAGCCTTGCCAATATCTTACAGGGCATTGCACAGATCCATGCTTCATTGATGTAAAAATGAAAGCTTCTTCAACAGGCACACAGTACCTTCCACATGCACAGAGAAAGTACCTGTAAGGAAGTGGCAGTAGATAAACAGAGCATGGAAGGCAAACATTATTCCTCCACTGCTACTTTTGACTTAAAACTGATTCTTCTGGGAAGGAACACAACCCCAAGCTGTGTGCAGCGCTTCCTGCCAACTAACTTCTAAAGCAGAACTGCTACTGCCCCACAGAGGAGTTATCCATACATCCTTCTGACAAGCAGGAAAATCTCACGGAAATCTCCCTCAAACAGAGGGATGCAGGAAAGGCAAAGAGGGGAATTTAGAACAGGCATCTTTAAAAAGATGCTGGAAAATGATCATTATAATGCAGAAGAAATGAACCATAAACCATTTTTACCCAAACCAATAATTCCGTAAATGAATCAATAATGAGTGCCACACAACAAATCAAAAAGGCTACCATATATAAGTTACTTAGAAATACAAAATAACATGACTGAATTTCAAGAGCACACGGATATGAAACAGCTGGGTATGAAACTAACAGAAAAGAACCTACGAGGAGCAAAAAGCCTTGTCTGTAAACGGGAACAACCTCCACTAGGGAATGGAGTTTAGAGCACAGGTGGGAGTTAAATAGAACTCACCCTCCCATACAGGTGCAGCTTTTAGCTGAAGTATTTCAGGGAGCAGTATTTGCATTTCAAAATGATCATAAACAATGTAAGTTCCAAGGCAGGTCTAAGGCAGTGATATTCATAGAAACTCTCTGAGAAGACAGCAGCCATGCCCTACCATATGGTCTAACACAGTTCAGCATATGGCACTGGTTGCAGTTGTTTTCCTCTTCCCAAAATTAGCATTAAAATGTAACTGATAGCTTCAATTAAAAGTAATCTGAGCTCAAAATATTAAATTAGAAGTAATCCAATAGTCTGAGCCCATGCAGACACACACACAGACAAAATTCCAGTTTGTTAATATAAATACAATTAAGATTGAGAAAGGAAATGAACATATACGTAAATTAATTCTCTCACTACTACAGCACTGAGCACATTTACTATGTAGGTAGAAAAACAGACGTTAAAAAAGTCACATTCCCCAGTCAGTTTGTTCATCAAAAAAAGAAAAATTCAGAGTCAAAATGCCAAAGAGCCTAAATTACCTCCTCCCATTCAAAAAGCCTCGATAACTAACAAGGCTGCATATTGCTAAAGCATCTCAAATAGCCTACTTCATTAATTAATTTCTTCTGTCTTAAGAGAAAACTTACACACTTCTTTATGGTTCAGTTTCCTTCCATCGATACCACGAGATTCGTGGGTTGCAATTCCATATATACTCTCTCCTGAACAGTGGTGGATTATTTGACATCATATGATCAATATCAAAAGATCACATTTTGTATCACATAGACATGTCATTGCAGTTCACACCATCTGATTGAGCTCTGCAGACAGTTGCATTAAACACACAGATGCATCTTAACACAGTTAAAAGGTATGCCTTACTTTCCCATCCAAACTGCATAACTTTCAGGGAGTAGAGGAACAAAAAGCATGGATCTTCCAGTATCAACATCTACTGTTCCAAAGCAGCCTGCTTCAGTTACTCCAAAAGTCCAGTGAAAGTAAGATTCCTAGGTTAAGACAAAATACATTCTTTAAAAAAAACAAAGTACTTGCTTCTACAAACAAAAAATACAGCACAGTGCATAGCCATCTGTACTTCCACATTTTTAGGGAGATCTATTTTACTTTTGGAGCAGAAGGAAGTAGTTTAGGTTTAAATCTTTTCAGACCAATTAGTTTTAAGTTTTAATAAATCTTTCTCTGGAAACAGTCAGAGATTAATAAGCTACCATAAGAAATACACAACAGTTAACTTGGCACAATAAAACACAGTCTTCCAGTCTAAAACTAAAGAATTAAGTATTGGGAAGAAATAATCATGTCACCAGGCAAGATCAGAGTGCAGACTCATTGAGCTGTAATGACGGAGTCCTGAAGCAAAGACCCGATCTCTCCAAGGGAATGGAGCTTCAACAGGAACAGCCCTTAGCCAAGGGTTATTTTAAAAACAATCAAACAACAAGATGCCAAACAATACAGAGATGAGTCTGGATGAGGACAGGCATACACTCAACTGCACCGCAACTCCTCTAAAAGCAGACTAATAGTGCATTAAGATGCTACCTATGTTAGAACTTGGTGGTTTTGTTTCTTTAAAACATAGAACTGCTAAAATTAGTAAAACAAAAAGAATCAGTACTGCTGCAGCCATGCAAAGCAGAAAGCTTTCCAGTGGTATGTATCACCAAAGCACTGGAAGGGCAACTTTTCCAAAGATTGTGCTCAGCATGACATTAACACATTAAGTCCTCTCTGCAACAGGAGAACACATTGGTATTCAGAAAAGAGCCGAATTAGAGAAGACATGTAAATTCTGAGATATACCCTGGTACGTGGGAAAAACTACCTGCAAAATAGTGAACATGTGCTGAATACACTATTCTATGAATTAATTCAGTTTAGACCATTGCAACACATTTCATTACAGAAAGAAGGCAGCTCTTTGTTGTTGTTTTGTGACAGACAAGACAAAAAAAGAAAGATATATTCAGTTACTGCCTTTAATATCATGCTGAACATTAGACAGTAGGGTCTGGAACAGGCTTAAGCCCCTCTATGTCACATAAGGAGCCCATATAGCAAAGCCTTGAGAGAGTTCCTAAGATGAAGAGGCAACATTACAAAGAAGCCTGTTTCAGTGAGCCAAAGCAATGCAAACATCTGAGATGGGAAGAATAACAAAGCACAGTTTAAAAATTCATGCAGTTCAAGAGGCAGTTTCTTGATTTGAAGCTTTGATTCAGCTCTCACCTGGCGAAACACAATACCAGTATCAGTGCAGTATCTCTGGGTTTCCTCTCCACCCTGAAGCAGAACAACTGAATTCTTCTGGACATCCTTATTCTGTCGCAGGCGATCACACAGTCGTCTTCTATTCAATGCAAAGAGTGCTACAGGCACCTTCAAGGTCTCATTCCCCAGCCAAAAAGAAGGTCTAGAAAAGATATATATACATATTTTTTTAATTAAAAGTTAATGGAAGGCAGAGTAGTCAGCGCAATTGGGACACACAGCACTTACTTGTTGCTTTAATTCAACTTCCTCTTCTCCTCTAAACAAACAAGATTCTAGGTGCTCAAAGGAAAGAGATGCTGTACACAACCAGTGCTCCTAGCTGCAAGCAGACATTGCTCACACTGGTACCTTGGAGCTACGGCCACAGAGCAGCACATTACACAGTAACACAAAAAGTAGACGCTAAAGCGATGACACTGCAGTCCAGCTGAGTAAGGGTAAAAGAGAAGGAAAGAAAGCAAGCCCTGCATTACCGAAAACAGAAGTGAAAGGCCACATTGCCCTGCAAAACTTCACTGTGGCCTCCTGGGAACTGCTGCAGTAGCAAAAGCAGATCGCAGAGAAAAGATGGGAGACAGCTGGCAGAGTGAGTTCTCCATGCTGGGATACTGCCTGTGAGTTTCTGCTGTATGTACATCACTCTTGCACACACAGAAGCACCTTCAGCAAGAGGCTGAGCTGACGCACAGCCAGTGCACAGCAGCCGCCTCCCGCCGCACTCAGGCAGCACAAGCACTGCAAAGAGCTGAAGACATTTCTACAGGATTGTACTCAACAGAAGCTACCTTCGGGGAAGAGAGGTAATGAGCTTTTATGTTAAAATAAGAAGGTTATTAATAAATTCTAATGCTTAAAATATTACAGAAAGATACTGCTGATTCAGTCCCATTTGCTGTAGGTCCACGCTCACGTTTTCTGGAGTGTAACTACAGAAACACTGAGGACTTGGTGTGAAGTTTTTGGATAAGGAAAAAAGAATCTAAGGGTACTCCTCTTATTTCCCTTAGTTTTTAACACACCAAAGTTATACTTCAAAGCTTCCATAAGACAGAGAAATGCTAGTTTACCAATAAGACCTAGGATGGAAGTGCCCCTCTGCCTCAGCTTCTTTCAGCTTATTGAAGCTATTTTTCTGAATGGCTGATGAGTCCTTTTTTCCTTTTTAAATCAGATATACTTCCAGCTGAGATGACAGAAAGCTACAATTAAATTGTTACTGTGCTAAAATGACAGGAACAAACCACCAATGGGCTCAACTTTGGAGAAGCAGAGCTCCACACCTTAATTATGACATAGTTTTCACAGGCAATCTGGAAAGTAACCTTTCATTTATAGCTGCATAAAATAACCTCCTGAAAGGCATTATCAGCATCAGAAAAGTAAACCCTGTAATTTTGCACTGCGCACACAGCATAAAAGAGCTAATAAAATATTTTATTTTACTTGTTTATAACTACTTGACTTAACAGTGCAAGTCATTTTAGAAGGTGAAAGATTGCTCCTACTAATCCAGTTTTCATATGATCTGCCCAGGATTGCAGCTGATGGTGCACAAAACCGAAGCATTTATCTGTATTACTTCCCACACACCCTTGATAACCCAGCAGTACAGCAGCAATAATTCCAAGGACTACAGAGTACCTGTTGCAGAACACTATCATAGTGTGAAAGCACAGCATAACCTTTTGTGTTGGAGTATCCCAGCCTCTAGCAAAACACAGCAAGTTCAAACAACTCTAGCAAACACTACTGCAAGTTTTAAATCAGATACCAAACCTTCAATAAGTTAAGAGCAAGACTTGTCAGGTGCAAAGCAGTGGCTCAGCAACTTGGCATTACTGAAGAAGCTGAAAACCAAGTAAGATCATCCCTTGACTATCTTCATGCTCACATTATTGCATATATAAAAGGAAAGAACAATCAGATACCCTTATGCCACAGGTCACTCTCAAATCTTGGTATGCTAATAAGAAAATAAAACCAAAAACATAGAGGTTTTAGCACAACCTTTACTGGTAATTCTTTTACTGCACTTAAAACTTTTGATAAGCAAAAGGAGACCGAAGGAGAAATAACAACTCAGGCAAGACTTCTCACTGGTAATCTCCATGAACCACTTCAGGAGTGCCTTTTATTGTATCTTAACACTCAAGTTGAAAGGCATCATAATTTAAAATGACTTATCTGCAATTTTTAGTTAATCCCATTGTAAAACTCTTCTTCCTCCTACATGTAACAGATGCTACTCTCCCTGCTTGAATTTCATGCCACAATCTTAATCATTTGATTCTATTCAGTTGGTTAAGATTTGCACATTTTTTCCACAGGCATAGTCTTGGTCTCTATGTTAAGATTGAGAACAGCTTCATGTGCCAGACCCTATGGCCACATCTGCAGGAAGTGGTAGGGCTGGGCTGGGCTTCCTTGCAAATCACACTCAGCTCCCTGGGTTCTCTGTTCATACATCAGTTAATGCTCTGGACTGACCACGCACAGTAAGCTGGGTGTACCAATATATAACTGCCTCACACATGTATCAAATACAGGTACAATTACATCAACATAAAACTGCGAATTTGCCACCTAACTATACAATGTAAAAGTTCCTTCCCTACGAGGATACAAGCATTCTGTTCTGGTTTGTGATCTCTGACCAGTCACTCACTTGCATCACACAGGACACAAACACCACTATAACTAGCACGATTCCTGGCTGCTCCCCCAAGGGCCGATGCTTCTACTGACACAGGCGCCCTGGGGCCTACTGCCACAAATTCATCTCCCAGCTGTGATGCAGAGCCACATGCTGGACAATTAGGAATGCAGTGTATTTAATGTAAGCACTGCTTTGGGGAACATGCATCTTTGAACCTGTGCAAGCTTCTGTAACTACACAACAGTCAGGGCTCCTTGCGCCTCAAGCTCAGCTCCCTCATTTTTTACCAGCCTGCCCCAGAACCATTCCTCAGTCCAGTAAAAGCCTCACACAGCAGCTGCCCTGCTGCCTGCCACACACCATTTTATGATCACTTAGTCAAAAGACCATCTAAGACCTCCTTTATTTTATTATACTGGAAGTAATAGGCAGCTGAAAACATTAAAGTACATCTGCTTCTTTAAAGGACACTTCTTTTTTTGCTTGGAACTGTTGGCTTTAGCTTATTCCAGAAGGGTTTTATTATCATTATTTTCAGAGGAATTCTGTTTCGTTATTGTATGATCCATTCGACGTTTGGTTCTGCTTTGATGTGACAACCACAACACTCTGATAACCAGGAATTCCATCCTCTCTCCCTGTTCAAAAGAAAACCCAGGGCCTGCCACATTTGTTCTGCTGAGATCACAAAGACAGGATCCAGTTCTCAGTGCAGGTAAGAAACCACTACTTTTCCAGCAGTTGACATTTATTTAACTGGGCCTTATTTGTTTCCCTCGAGCAAAAGACACAACCATGAACAGCAGCCTGAGCTCCAGCCAGCTTTTATGCCGCTCCCACAACAAACGGGCAGCGAAATTAAGAGTTCAGTCCCGGGGACCTCTGGAGACCATGAGAAGTCCCCCCCCCCCCCCGTTCTGGGATGTCTCTAATGGAACGGTCTCAAAACGCTGCCAAGCCAGCCGAGTTCACCTGCACGAAGAGCAGCCCCCCGCTGGGCAACCCGCAGCGCCGCCTTCCCGCGGCAGCTCCGCCGCCCGCCTCAGCCAGGCGCCCGCCCGCTCCGCGCAGCCCTGCACAGCACTCCCGCCGCGGTTGCGCCAGGGAGCGGCTCGCCTTCAGCGCGCGGGGCCCGGCCTCCCACAGCTCGGCGCGGGAGCCGGCCCCGCCTGAGCCGCCCGGCGAAGAACCCCGAATCCCGCGGGCCCATGCAGCCCGGGCACGGCGCGGCTGCCCCGCGCCGCCCCTCACGGTGCCGGGAGGCGCCCGCGGCCGAGCAGCGACGCTTACCCTGCCGCCGCGGCCATGTTGCCTCGCCGGACTTCGGCTGTCACGTGACGGCGGGGCCGGGCGGGCCGCCGAGGAGGCGCGGGGCGGGGCGGCTCCTCCGAGGGGCGAGAAGGCGGGAGCTGAGCGGCACGAGGCGATGCGAAGCGGCGGAAACTACAAAAACAAACAGGACGTGACCTTTTTTAAAAGCAGGCGGCACGCGGTCTCCGGTCCCGGGGCGCCGCTCGTGCCCCCGCCGGGCTTCCCTCAGTGCCCGACGTGGCCGCGGGGCGCCCAGACCATCGGCACGAGGGGCGTGTTTAAAACCAAGGGATTTACAGCCGCTCCTACGCGGCGCGCCGCGCTCAGCCAACTCAGTTCGGTGCTCCGAACTCCGCTCCTGCTGACGCACAACCTAAGTACGCAGTTAAACAGTTAAATTTCTCAACTATTCGGACGTGTGAACATTCACTGTTACACGTTCGGTACGTATCTAGTTGTGTTTTTCCATTCACAAGAAACAAACGGAAAGCTGAATATTGCAGCAGTGGGTTCAAGGATGTCACAGCTCTTCACCCGATTACTGACCAGCAATTTTTAACGTTTCAGAAGTCAAGAAATAGGTAGGTTGCAGACTTGTACAGAGGTTCACAAAATATTTTACAGAGCCTGAAGTTCATATTTAACAGATTCGTACACTCATATTAAGAAATGTACATAATTGAAAGCCTTCTTCAGTTGGCAAAATTAACCACTAGGTTGGAGGAGAAAAACACAGCTATTCCTGCATAGCTGGCTTTGAAGTGGAGTCTGAAAGCTGCAGAGCAATCAAAGGGAAAGATTGATTGCAGGAGTCTGGAGAGGAGTGTGTATAATAAGAAAATTGGAAAAGTCAAGTAGTCATCCTCCAGTGCTTTATGGTTTTTTGCCCAAGGGTCATGGACCCATACTACAAAATATATAATGAAGTTCCTTCCATGGACTTCCCATCTGACAAGAAACAAATATTTATTTTTTGTTCAGATAAACAGAGCCAGGCCCATTTTAGACATTATTATTGATAGGCTGTTCAGTTGCAAGGAACTTCCTTCTGTTGATGTAAACACTGAAGAAGATCTTTAATGTGAACTAAAGTAAAATACTGCACTATTGTGAGTCCCTAGAGGGAATCCTTTCTGTGTAAACTTAGGCAGTGAGGAAGGAGACAAGGAAACTCACTGCCTCCTTTTCTTCTGACAGAAATATAGAAGGGGAAAAAAAAGGAAGCCCTCAAGATAGTTTTCCTCACAAAGAACCAAAATTGCTTCTGACAGGTTCTTGGTGATACCAGGCAAACTACTTGCAGGCAGACCAACAGTCATATACAAAAAGGATAGAACTCACCCAGCTGGTGAAGGGGTTTCCTGGCAGTACAGCACTTTTTCTCAGGAAGCAGTTTGGGTCTGAGAGATGCTCTCCCTCCAGTGGCTGGCCTTTATTGGAGCCCAGGGTGGCTGCACCTTGGGTCCACCCCTTCTGGTCAAGCAGGGAGCACAGGTGCATGCAATTTGCCCATGCCCAGCCACAGCCCTTCACCAGGTCCTTCATCATCAGTTCAAGCCCCAACCTAGTAGTTTCCCTGTACTTCCAAAAAATGTAATGAATGGCTTCTGGTACCTCTTGTCCTCCTTAGAGAAAAGGTCTCCTGCCTTCTTGTATCTACTTTCTAAAACAGGTTTTCTAGGTCTCTTACTCCAGTTTATCTTATTTCCCTCATCTCTTACCCTCAGTTCCTTTACTCTCTTTCCCAAAACAACTGCAAGAGTTAAAAGAGTTACCTGTACGTATTAAATCTCAGGGAAAATAAGACTCTATTTCTTCATTCCTTAGGGAAAAAGAAAAATTACTTTATACTGTTTGTTACCTAAAACATGTTTTTCTGTCTCATGACACAACAGAATGAAACTCCCACTATATGCACAAATTAAACTCATTTGCAAGGTAGTTGTACAGGCAGCCAGTTGAAAAGCCAACCATAGAAATTATACTGAGAACAGACTGGGTGCAAGACCAGCCTTATAGCAAACAGATAATTCTGATTTTTTTCTTTCTGCTGCTTTTCACTCTGTAACTGAGATAATGCAATGGTAGGCCTTAATATCTCAATGACTTGTTTAGAGCATTTTCCTCTATAATAAGATTAAAATGACCTTTACTTTACATACCTCCCACTACTAGTTTGCCTGCATGGTAAAGAATGTTCTCTCTCACACTGAAGGCCTGATTTTGCATTTTTGGTGTCTTCAAAATTGCCACAGCAGTTTGGGTGTACATGAGAATAATGACGTACTTCTTAAATAGGGAAAATTATAATCTGCAGAATGAGACAAAACAAAGATTTGAACATAAGTATGCCCCAGTCTGTTGTGTCCTTGAAGAGCTAATGGAGGAGGAACAGCCATTCTGCAGTCTTGCTCTGAGTGCAGGCAGGGTCTCTCTGAATCAAGCTGCAGACAGTCCCTGAGGATCCCTAGGAAGATTCCCTTTCCCTCGCCACTGGGACTCAGTTGTGTATCTCCTTCCAGCTCCAGTTTGCAGAGCTGCACTTCTGCCCAATCTGCACCCTCTGCTCAGGAGCACATCTGGGTCTCCTGGGAAAGGAGGACACAAGGAGGGTCCCTTGTGTCCCAGCGCGTTTGCCTAACAACAACAGTACAGCAGCATCAGTAAATGTCAGCAGAGACGAGGTACTGCCTGTTCTGAGCGCACTGCTGTGAGTCAACAAATGCAGCTCTTCTGCCTGGCCAGCCCAGCCCAGCCTAGTAGATTTCTGACTTTGTTCAAAGTGTTTTAAAACAATGACTCTTTGGTAGCTCTTTCATCTCGCAGGACCTTACCTCTCCCCAGGCTTTGCCAGATAGCCAAAACTATCTACACTGCGTGATACTAGACCAGATCTGGAGGTTGGTGGCCCTGCCTGTGGCAGGAGGGGTTGGAACTTGATGATCCTTGGAATCCCTTCCAACCCAAACCATTCTATGATTCTAAGCTCTTTTTACTCTTGTAACGATTTAAGATGTCTCATACTTTTTTACACTTGGCAGAATAGAAATATTAAGGGAAATATTCCTGTAACAACTGGTCACTTCACATTTAGACAAAAAAAAGCACTGATATATTGGTACCAGGATTTTTCACTTTTCTGTGCATTGCTGTTCATCCCTGTTAATTGAGGATTTTTGTTCTGCTGTTCAGGCAGGATCTTAGAGCTCACCTTAGTGTCTCAGCAGCATCACTGAGCGTACTCATAGCTTCTACTGCACTATATGAAAAGAAATGATGTTAGGTTTATAAATTTATTTTCATAATGTGAAATTTATATAACCGTTGTTATAAATTTTCCCATGGTTTTATGGTACAGTAGATGAAAATTCAACTTTAGCAAGGGCAGATGCAATCCAGATGCAAACTGGGAAAAATGAAAGGACACCGTACCTGTAATGACAGCATGTGCTACATGAGCATGTCCTCTCCTTTCTGCCCTCCAGCTCTGGCCAAGTGTCAAAGGAAGAGGTAAATACACTCTGACTGCTGCATAGTGCTTGAGCTTCTCTCCTGCTTTGGGAAAAAGTAGTTGGTGAGAGACCTGATCATCTGGGGCTGCCATGGGAGGCACAGGGCAGCAATGAGAACATCATATTGTAGCTTACTACGATTCTGACCCACCACTGTCATGACACGAACTGGGGAACAAGGTCTAAGATCCTTACTTGAATATATTATTTCAGCACAAGTTTCTGCTACCTCCTAAATATCTGAAGAAATTCAGTTTTATACATGCCATCACAATAATTAAAAGGAAATGTTGATTTATCTGTGCACAGTTTTTTTCCATAGATCAGCTTGATCTGTTTTCCACTGATTGTTCCCCCAAATTTTTGGAAGCTAGAGCATTGCTGGCTGAGATGCTCCATGACCTTGTATGTCCAGATGGAAAGGCACTAGTTAAGCAAAGAAGAGCAGATAAAGCTTGTAGATAAATTAGTGAAAGTATTTTATGTATTGTACAGTCAGCAGTTAAAGTATTTATGATTTCCTATGCTAAAGTGTGCTAATACTGTTTGGTTTATTTTATTTTGTTTTTAATTGAATTACTATACACACATCCCTAACATTTCCTCCCTTGAAGAGGTACTTGCTCTGCCTTTGTTTGATACAACGGCCATAAGTCTTTAACTTGGAATTAAGATTACAAGGTCCCTTCAAAGTAACAGATTGAACAAAAGCATCTGCCATCGGCATTTTCATTATGAAACAATTTTGAGTAAATTTTCCCTCAAGCACTAAATGTATACTGCTATATTGATTTTTTGGATCTTGAAATAAAAGCGTGATTTTCCCAAAGCCTGCTTGAACTAAATTATTATAAAAGACAAGAAAGGTAAAGCATTACAGTGCCTCATTACTCTCCCTGTTGACTTTCACTTCATTGTAAGAAAATCCAGTATAATCAAAATGTGCCCACTGAGGTCTGACCAGTCCAAGGTAACTTTGCAGTACCTTGACTGATTTTTATAAATTATTATGATTTTATTTGGAGATAACTTTTTTTTTTTGCTGTTCCTTAAATTATTCCATCTAAGTCAGTCTGCTCTCTGTGTCTGTAAGTTACTGCCACAATCTTCCCTCATAAAGCACGTATGACAACAGCCCTAGCAAAACTGCGCAGAAGACTTCTTTTAAGTGGGGGTTTGATTAGGTAGTTTTGTTTTGTTTTGTTTTCCTAGGGATCAGTGGCCAACTTGATCATCTCAGTAATGTTTCTCTAGTGTCTCTGGCGGCTTGAAAGAATCAGTTTTGGGGTATTGCAACATATTGTTTTGCTTCAGTGAAAGAAGACTTGTGGATGATTTTCAGTCTGTTCATATATTGGCTTTGCTGACCCATAGCCATGAAGACATTGTTTACATTTCTCTTTGTGCCCTTTGCACAGCACCGTATGTCCTGAGCCTCTGTCTTTGTTTTTGTAAGCTGTGCTCTCTTATGCTACCTACATTGAAACTGTGCATTGAAACTGTGTGATGTCAGCACGGGTCAGTAATAGCTAAGGGCCAGGTGTGAGGCACAAGCCACTATCCTCTGCTTTCTTTTTTTTTCTTGTTACCAATTAGTGCAGACATCTTTGTTTACTTGAAGTAAGTATTTTACAAAACTGGTTGTCAGACATGAATGCAGTATTACTGCAGCTGTTACCCTCACAGTGTTATAAATGTTATTGTAGACACATCTAAATAAAAAATGACTTCACATTACCCACAATTTATTCTCTCAGCACTTCTCATTTTCAGCCTTCTCTGCAGAGCAGTGGCAAGTTGGCCGTGCTTTGAGGGGCAAACCTGAAGTGGCACCGTCAGCAGGCAGAGGGGCTTTGCACTGCCTCCTGAGTGAAGTGTGGGAAGAAGCAGAGGACGTCACCACACACTGTGACAGAGAACTGCCAGCCAGCATTTATGAATGTCTGTCCATTTGTACAAGGGGAAGGTATCATTTCCCACACAAGCTCCCTTTGATACCACAAATTTACCTGAACTCTAGCAATACATTGCACAGTTATAATACAGAACACGTTTACAAATCTTAATTTTTCTTTCATTACTGTCTGCATAATATACTCCCCACCCAATGTGTAACAAATCCTGAAACAAACTTATAATATGCTTATGTAAATATTTTCTCAAGAGATTAATGCCTCCAGGTTTTTGCAGATTATGATTCATATCTTCACACAAGTCAGATTTCCCACTTTTTTTGTAAGAAAAATCCTCTCTTTAATTATCTACTGTTTATATGGAAACTGTTTTCCACTCTGAGGTACTGCATTAAAATTTTAAGCCGCTGACTTATCAAGATGTACATTTTGTTGATGATGAAGAAATTGCTCTCTTGCACAGACAGATTAGACCTGACTACTAAGAGCGGCAGCTAATCTGAAATGAGTGAATACATTCTTTCAGACTTTGCATGGATAACACTTTCTTTTTCTACTTTAATCAGCCCTATCCTCCTTGCCAGGAACGAAAGACCTGCTTCTGCTGATGTTGCCCTCTGATGGGTGGAGCAGCGCATTCATCCTTCAGCTCTGCCCAACTCACATCATCCCATTGTGCGGGGCTGTGACAGCAGGACTGCAGTGCTGTGGTGGGGCCACATCTGCCACAGCACACAGACTGCTTCCTGCAGCTTCCTGACTGAAACACAAGAGTTCATCCTCAGTGCCAACCGCTGATGCAGAGATCTACGACTCCCTGTCCATGCAAACTGCTCATCTCATGACCTCTGCATCAGACTGAGTATTTAACCCACTTGGCTCTTGGATTCAACTTAAGAACAAAGTACTAAGCGACTGGCCTAGCAGATTATCTAATCATATTTTATGCCCTATGACTACAGCAATGTTTCAGTTTGGTGAGCCCAATTTTGCTCCCCAGTACCCCAACTGCATTCCCATGAGAACACTTTAACATGGCAGCTGGGGGGGAATGAAGATTGGGCGAGAATATGCAAGAAGACAGAGAAGATAAAAAGTGAGAGCTTGTGGATCAGGGAATTCAATTATCTTTTGAACTGTAAAAATGGCTATTCTACAGAACTGCTCTATCCCCAAAGACAAAATACAGCCTTTCTCTCAGGCACTGGAAACTGTGCCAGATGTACAAAGCACATCCTATCTGCACTATGCATCCTTGCCTGTTAATGAATCAACTGACTAGCATTTATTTAAAAAACAGGTCATATTTAGAGACATTTTTCAAAGAGCACCAGTTTGATAAGAGCACAAGACTGTGTTTATTTCAGAGACACAGCCTCCCTTCCCAGAAGGCGTACCTGCTGGGTTCTGGGCACAGCTGCTGCTCTCGCTGGCAGCTGCCCTGCACAGCTTATTCTGGGCATGGATATTTACAAATAGCTGCATGAGAATTAGGCTCAAAAAAATTCGACATCAAAAATAATAACCACAATCACCTTCCTTTACTGCCTAGCTTGCAACTTCAAGTTTAATTGCCTGGCTTTAACTTCACAGCCTCAAACATAGAAGTAATTTCGGTGAGATACTAATTTGCTCATTCAAAAACTAAATTTCACCCATCTATCCCTTAGTTCTGTACAAGTTTAAGCTGTTGTGAGAACACTTTCACTTGGCATTTGTAGTGTTAATTCAATCTGTGCTCTGGAGATTCAGAAAGGGAGCTCAAAGAACGTGTGTGGCTTAATTGTGTGTGTGTCACTTCCAAGCATCCCGTGTTTCAGGTGGCATCTGTCTGCATCCTTGAAAATAAAAAGGCTCATACAATTTAATTAATGTGGTGCTACAGCTGTGCCCTTTTTTTTTCCCCTTAGCCCTGACAGGCATCTTTGTTTGTTTGTATGCAGGGGCTCTGTTTGAACTGTTGCCTGGTGTCCTTGCTTTTTATGCTGGCAGGAAAGGTGATTTTTTGTTTTCTTTTCTTTTCTTTTTCAAAAGATGTGGTAATTTTTTTTTACTACCGTCACCGCTGACAGCAAGAAATCTTCTAGTCCTGACTGGCATCAGAGGAGGGTCAGAGATAAAGAATTTGGCTTCAGAAAATAACATGGGTTCTCACTGAGTTTGAGAAGAGAAGTGATGCCAAGGAGCTGTGGTGCGCAGCCTGCGCTCCTCCCTGCCCTCTCCCCTTCCAAGAAAGGGATTGCGGCCTTACCCTGAGTAGCAAGATGTACCAGGCACCCGATAACTGGAACAGCTCCAGTATTAAACACAGCAGCTCTAATTTAGGACCTGACTTTATTCATTGTTTTACTTACTACTAATTGCACGCCTTAACTGTGCAGCGGCCATTTCTCTTCACAGCATCACCCTTCGCGTTCTACTCAGCAGTGGCAGAAAAGCAATAGCATTTGCTGCTGTCTCAAGAATGAGAAGAGAGGTGATTCTCACTTGTTTCCAGGTGTAAACTGTGGAGGAGAAACCTCTCCAGGCACAGACCTCAGCTTCACGTCCCACGCAGGGTCCCCACCTCAGCAGGGGCTCAGGCTGTGTGGGAGGTTTTCCCAACGTGGCTTTTCTGCAGTGAGTACAGGAATGCAAACCCCTGAGTCACACCCGCAACGCCTGCCTGATGACAGCTGACTAATGCTGCTTTGACAACACCCAATAGATTGCGCAGAGATTAAGGCCTCGTCAGAAATTTGTCAGCAGTAGTTCAGAAAATACTTAGTGAAGATTTGCAGAGTTAACAGCTCTGTGGGTGTTTGCTGTTTGACTCTCCACATAAACAAACCGCTGCTGCAGCTGGAATAAAATCAGCCAAGTTGTTACTAATTCAGGCTCTCTGGGCATGTCTGCTTCAGGCACAGACATGACTCTGCTGCAGCATTTTGACACCCCAGCTGATTTGAAACCACCTAGCTTCGTGCTACAGGAAGTCAGCTACAGCAGCATCCAGATCATCGTGGATTCACTTGCCCAGCTTCTTGGCTTCAATGTTTGTGCCAACAGGATTAGCAAAACTCTTTTAAAACCAGAACAAGGAGATACAAAGGACTTGATTCAGCAGCACTTTGATTCATAGAGAAAACTCACAGTAGCTCACAATAGGATCTGTGACAGTCTGCAGAGATGGAGACAGGGAGCTTCAATCTGCAGCGGTGGACAACGGGGAGGCAGTGAGCCAGCAAATAGAATGGCTGTGGGGAGGGGTCCAGCCCTCACTGTGCATCCTTTATGTCACTGCAAATGGAAAATGTCACATGGAAAAGAAGGAGACTCCTATTAGTAAAGAGTCACTGGGTGAAGTGCAGTAGAAGAAAAGGATGGATTATATTATATCTGGACTTCTTTATCTGCAGAGAACTTAATGTGCTGTGAGAGCTCAGCCTGACTGCTTGTGGAAGACTTTCTTAACTTCAGAGCCAAAGTTCAGAGACCTCAGTGACATCAGCCAGGCTAGCTGGCGGAAAAAAACCCTTTATGTGTAATAACTTCTGATCAACAGTTACTTGTTTTATTCATGTCACTCTTGCTAGTTAGGAGCTGGTCAGACAAGCAGAACAGGCAATTAAATCACCCAAGGCAGTCGAGTGCTCGTGGTGTGATAACTTCTTGCTGCAAGGAAAGACACGGCCCCACCACACTAACCTAATGACCTAATCCTAATCTCAGATTTATTTATAGATTCCTTCTTCCCACCAGTATGAGAGTCAGCAAGTTTAAAAAGTGCAATAAACAAAAATGTAAAATACAAAATAAAAACACCCAGTACACTTTAAATCTCTACCACAAGTAGCACTGCTTGCTGAGACAGCAATCTGTCAAAACAGAACTTGCTGAGGAAAGCAGTTTCTTGCAAAAGGCTGCTTTTTTTGAGAGTATTTAGGACCATGGGTCATCACTAAGGCATGATCAGCGCTAGGTCTTCAAAAAAGTAAAGTGAAGACCAAGGATCTGTACATTAAGAAGCCTCCTAAAGCTGTGCCTACCAAGACTAAAGGGGATGACAGTAGAAAATATTATCCAAATGTTAACTGAAGAGAAGCAGTCACAAAAGTGCACTGAAGAAAGAATGAGGAATACCATTGCCAAAGGCACTGTGCAAACCTTCCAGACTCTAACGATGCAGCCTGACTAACAGAGGAAGGATATGGGAGACGTTCAGCAGGAGCAGACCTTGACCTTGGAACTGAGCCCAATTCTGTAGCAGAGACAATAATGAGAAAGGCAAGATCAAAAGAGACAGCTCTAACAAAGAGGCAGAAGAGATAGGTAAAGGCACAGGAGCAGTTACTGGGTATTTGGCTTTTTAGCCCTTTCCTTTGGGCTTGACCCCGACTTTCTTTTTTTTCTCCCTTCACCAATGTAAATCTGAGCCTGGTGATAGGGACGTCCTGTATGTGAGTTGGTACAGCACGCTGTACACAGCATGTCTTCTCCATGCAGTCACAGTCATTATGCCTGGGTAATTTTTATTACCCGGGGGCTTTTCTCTTTTACATATCCCTAGCTACAATTTTACTGAAATCATTTTCTTTTTTTATTGGCCTCTTACATCGTTAGAGTGCCCGTGATTTCCCCAAGGTTAGATGATGAATGACAACATATCACACAAAGACAAAATACAGGCATTTGCCAAAGATAAAACTGATTTTTTCATTTGATATGTTTCCTTTTCTTGTGCAACAATGATAACTAACCTTGATGGTACGAGCAGCACAAATAAAAGTTTAACAAGCTCTCTTCTGAACCCAGGATCACACGAAATAATAGATTTGATAAAGATAGTAGATTTCTTCTAACATGATGGACATTCAGAAAATGTGTGAATCATTTTAGACAATTTCAAATATAACCATCTGGGTTCAATCCTGTTCAGGCAATTAGTTGTGCCTGAGCAGCCAGCTGGGTCCTTGAGAGGTTCCAGTGACTTCAGCAAAACCAGTGGGAATGTGGAGTGACATAGCCTTTGATTCACATGCTGTCAAATGTAGTCTGAATTCCTCAGCAGCTTAGGAGAGTCCTTTCCATCTTTCCTTTTCGCAAGACCTCTCCCTCAAACAAGGCAGCACTTACACCTGGCTGGGAAACCACAAACAGGCAGTGTGCCTCCCTCCTTCCCATCCTCCCCTCTTGGAGAGCATTTGATGGCAGCAACAGCTCTCAGCCAACCCCATGCGGGAGATGGCTTTTGCACACAGTATTTTCTGTTCAAACAGGCATTCCCAGCTGCTCCCAGGAAATGGAACACGAATATCACTGCTTTTCTGGCTGAAGCTGTATGATCTTAGCCAAACTTTAATCTGACTTTAACCTTTCCTTACAAACTTGGGAAAAAGCAGTAAGCACTGTGTAGGTGCCCAGAGGCCTCCAGTGAAGCACCTGGTATGAGACTGCTGCAGTACCTGCAGATGAAAGGGATTCAGGGATGTTCCATGTATTTCCCTGTATTAAAACAAATGTGTAACAGATGGTTAGATGGTTCCTCCCAAGAATGTGTAGACTCCAAAGGAAGCAGCGAGCTGGCTAAAGAAAGATTAATTCAGATGAGAAAACTAAAATAAAAGATAGGCAATAGATGCTATTTAATTATGTTAAATTCTTCAAAAAATCTAATTATCAAAATCTGCAAGTGAACATTTTTAGGCTTACTGAATTGGAGATTAATATCTTGATGACAGAATATAAGGATACCGAGTGTTTCAAATGCTACAGCAGTATTTTAAATCACATTCTATGAATACACCTATCCATACAGCACTGGAGGAAAAGCAGCTAGTGAATTTTGTCTTGCTTTCTTCCATCCTGGCTCTTTGCCCCCAAAATACCAAGCTGACACCTTGGTTACTTCTATCCACCTTTTTCAGGACCCGATCCCAAAATGATTGAAGTTCACTTAAAGACTCCCAAGGTTTTTGCTGATCCTTGTATCAGAATTTCTTCTATTACCAGGAGGCTGAGAAATACATGTATGACAATTTTAATTCTAATGCTGCTGTGTATTTCAGAAGCTGCAATCACAAGAGTATTCAGACTGCTCTTTAAAATAGAGCAATTTCTACCAGTTCAGTAATTAAATCAGTATTATTTGTGCTCCACAGGAATTACGTCTATGGCTGAGACGGCTCCAGCTCACTCCAGACCCACCTCTGATACTTTCCCCCAGTCCTGAATGGCTCGGCCCTCTCTTGAGCGGGAAGTCAAACCATGCTGAATATTGATTTGAAAGCAACCAGACACCATCCCTGGGAAGAAATAGTAACACAGTGCATCACAGCAGAGATTACATTTCTGAGAACTGAACCACTGTGTTATTCTTCTGGGGAGAAATACTGAAACAAACAAACAAAACAAAAACAAAACAAAAAACAAAAAGACAAAATCACAAAAGACCACAAACTGCTGCTAAAAATCATTCTTAGAGGGGAAAAAAAAAGCAGGACAGAATTTCAAAGTGAGTTTTTAAGAGAAGAGCTAAGCAGAAAGCATAAGCAATGTGTAACCCAGCAAGAACTTAGAAAGAAGTTAACCTGCCTGAACTTTTGAACTCAATCTTTCCACTGTACTGTCATATATACAAATGACATGGAGTTGGAAGCTGCAATTCAAATTTTGCAGATGAGATTAAATTAGAAGAAGCATAAAAATCATTTCTAATACAATGGAGGTGTTTGATTGATTATACTCTGGGATTAACAGATGGTAATTGCAGATATATGAAGACTTAAAGTCTTCAAGCAAAGAACCTGAAGAAGAAATATCTATTATTTGGAAAGGCACTGGAGCAATCTACCTCACAAAATGGATAAAACTTACAGTTGTAATATTGTTAAGGCTTTCAGCCAATGTACATACGAAATGAAAAATACAGAATCAGATTGCTTAAGGAATAACGGAAAGATAAAAGGACCGGCAGTTTTATTGTCTGAGTCACTGGTTAGATGTCACAGACTTCAATCACTGAAATGAAAAAATATTTTCATTATTCCAGTAGTGAGCTGTGGAAGAGTAATATAATTAAGGGCGTTCTCAGACAGTGTCAAACCCCTGCTATCACATGGAAGAGTCAAGACTAAATGAGGATATTCCACCCAGGGAGGTTAGGCTGCCGCAGATGACTCCCCACTGACAGCAAGCAGGAGCACATGGAAGCAAGTAGACCAGCTCCCTCACTGAGCAGTGCTAATTCAGCTGTTCGCATCCACCCTGCAAATGCAGCATTCATGACTATACATCTGGCAGTATTTGTGCTCTTCGTGAAGACCATATGTGGAATCAGGTAAACACAAAGTGTATGGGGAAGTACCCAAACACAGTGTAGCTCTTTATGTAAGATATTTTTAGACACCATGTTAGCACAGCAAGATGCAAGTGGGAATCCCCAGTGTCTCAGCATTCGGCAGCAAGCGAAACAGATCCAGATGCAGCAGTTATAAAATCTCATGATTGAATCTAATGTTTCTGGGCTTCCAAGAGGCTTTCATATCCAAAGTTCTGCCAGTCATATATAAATTGCTGACAAAACTATGAAAATCAAAACTGAGGGTTTAAAAATGCAAAGTTTTTCCTGAGTGATCATAATATTGATAAACAGATGGGATGGGTGATAGGAACACAGAAGCCTCCCCACACCAGGTGCAGAACTTCTGTTCTCGCCTACACGCACACAGCCATGGCTGTCTCTCTCACCCATGTGCCTTCAATTGAAACTATTTATTTTGGATTTTCTAAAGCCTCCATAAAAGCCACGTATATGCTGCAGAGAAGTAAAATGATCAAAGTATTTGCAACAGCTCCTACCTTGTGTTGTCCTGGAACAATCAATATTGGTCATAGTATGATTGGGCATTACTGTCACAGGCCTGTGCTGTGAAATCTTAATGAAAGGCAATGTTAAATCTGTTCTCATAGCCAACAAGAAAAAGATCACACTCACCAGACTCTTTTAGCTACAGTGTGCCATCCTTTTGTTCACTTACAGAGATGATTAAGAAGAATTAAGTGTTGATCTGTTTTTCACAAGAACAGAGTTGATTTCCAAACTTAGGCCATTTGCAAACAAAGGAAAGTTTATGCTATTCAACAGCATCCGTTGAAACTGAGAAGTCTCCTGACAGATTGGAGGTGGGGTCCGCAAAGCCCTCCTGCCACAGCATGTTCCAGAGCCCAGAGCAAGCCTTTGTGGGGAATGGAGAACAACCTATCTGCCACATGCTAGCTTTGGGAGCTTGAATTTGAGCATGGCATTTGTATGTTCAAAAATAGTCAAGTAAGAAACCTGCTGAGAGGTGGCTAACTGGAAAACACCAGCTTACAAGAAGACCCCAATCTTACGTGCTTCAGCCAGAAGGTGAGAAGTTGAACTCCTTTTCGAGGTGAAGCATTCCCTGGCCTTCTGGCCAACACCACTTTACAGGAAATAAAATAAAAATCAAATGGACAGCATTTTTGCATGGACAACTTGTAGCAACAGAGCTCCTTGCAGACATGGCCTTCTGCTCCAAGCCCAACCTGTCCCCATGTACACTAACTGGGGCCTACCTTGAGCCAATGTATCTGAAAACCCTGTCTAAATGTCCTCACATCTGGAAAAAAAAACCAAAAACATTTCAGCTGTATCTCGGTTGGTAGTGATTTCTTGTTAATTCTGAGCAGTAACGTGACACACCTGTGTTAAAGTGAACAGGAGAACTTGCAGGTGTCATAAGGGCGTTCTGATGGCTGGGCTATGCACTGCCACCATTTCTCATCACTAACTGATGGAGAGGTAAGGGGTGCACACGTGCACAGATGGCAGTGCTTTATTTACCTCTAAGACCTGGCAACTGTGGCTTCAGGAGGCACTGACCAGGAAAGAGCTCACTACTGTGCCCTGGCAGGGGCAGCAAGTTGTCAGCTGGGAGCTAAGCCCACCTATCACACTGATTCTCCTGACATACTGCCCCCAGTGATAACAAATGCAATCAAAAGCAACAAAAGGTTTCAACTCACACCAGGGACCAAAAACACTTTGGAGAATGAGTTTTTAAAGAGCAGAGCTTCTTTTTGTGAAAACTGTGAATTTCAAGTCCTAGCAGATTTACCTCCAGGTCTTGTTAAATAAATAAATAAACAAACAAAGTATTATAAAAGTCTTAGCTGATTGAAAATGATGCTTATTTTCAGTGCTCTCTTCCTGTTTTATTTCCATTTGAATATAGACTTAATAGAATTTTCCCCACAAAATGTGAGGTCTGGAAAATAGGGAACTTTCTCATCATGTTTTACTGCCTAAACCAGACCTTCTGGAGATAGTTTTTGCTTTGCAACAAAGACTGTTTTAGAGGTGACAAATGTGACTATGATCAATGCTTTATTAAGGTCAGGTTCTCCTCTGAAAACATGCTCAATTATTTTAAATAATAGCTGTTGTGTTTGTTGTGATTTTCATTTGAATTGGTTTCTGGATAGAAAAGGAATTTGTTCTCAATGCCTACAGTCCTTGTCAAGCTACCAAAAGCATAGCAGGAGCTGTTGAGAAAGCACGCGTTCTCATATGAAAGCTATTATTCTGACCAGAGCTGGCATCTGCAGCACAGTAGCTATACTTGTAACTAGCTCTATTTCCATTTAGATATGCTCTGTAGCAAAAGCAGCTTTGCCCTTGTAGCCACTGCAGCAGCATGGAGAACTTTTAAAATAGGAACAGACATAAAAGATTTAATTATTCTTACCTAGTCTGCATGTTCACACATTTCTCTCTTGAGAAAACAAAAATTCTGTGCATATAATTGCTTGCAAAGCAGTGCTTAGATGCATTCCTGACTAGACACTAATTTGCCTGCAAATATATAGCAAATGCCACTATACCTAAGCCAAAGTTTGGATGTCTCTGAACAAAGAAACATGTTTGAGACATCTGTATCTGAAACATTAGCAAATACTGAATTATGTGCACTCATGCTGTATTATGGGCAAGTTGTTATGGCAGTCTTCTCATTAAGAAGCCATCTGAGATAAAGTTATACTGAAAAGCTGTATAGATTTTAGAATGCTAAGCCAATGGATACGCAGTTTTTGATTTATTTATAAAGAGCATCACATCAAAAATACTAAGTGTTGTTAAGTGTTCAGGCAATTGCCAACATCAAACTCCTGGTCTCTTGCTGCAACTGCACAACTTGCCTGAATGTGGTGGTTAAAGAACTGCATATAGATGTTGGGTTTTTTTTCCTCTGAAACATGGACAAAAAACTGGGCTGTGCAAAAAATTCATCGTCCTTGGGAACAGAACACTTCATTCTGTGCGTTGTCTTGCTGTATAGGTACCAAAATTATGGAAAGGCACAAATAAGGGAGACAAGAGGACCTGCAGGGTGCAGGGATGACTGCTGGAGGTAAATCTGAGGCACTACCATGTGGCTGTAGGACCCTGTGCAGCATCCACTCGGCTGCAGCAGGGCAGCATCTGAGCTGAGCACTGGGCTGCAGATTCCTCTGGAGCCTGACTTCTCTTTCTGCCAGTGACACAAAGAGACTTCTGTTAAGAACACACAATGCTGGGAACCAAAGCTGAAGTGAGCTGTATTCTCAGCCTGCTAGTGATAGAGCCATGCTGTTCTGCTAAATAGATTTGAACTTGGAAATGCTGAAGCATCACTTCAAAGTTTAGGACTATAATTTTAAAAGCCTAGTTGAGAATTCTATCAGAATATGTAAATTACATGCTTAAAACTGAGTTTCTATGCAAAAGCGACACATGCTCCAACAGCCTATTACTGACATGTTTTCTGTGCTGAACTATCTGTTCAACTTGGAAAATTAGAGCTCCCAACTACAAATTTCTAACTCCGATTCTGCTATATGTATGATATTTGCACAGATTATCAAGCAATAAAATTGATAGTTCCATAAACCAGAAAGCTTGTACTAAAGTCACGAAACAGGTGTTTACAGTCTTATTACTGTTTAGTCCTTTATGTAAGTGTGAAGTGACACACAAAAAAAATCTCATGATATGACGTTGTCCCCATCTCAGAGTGTGAAAAGTGAGTAACAACATGGTTACAATTTTCTCCGAGGAAGCTTTGAAGAGATCCCATAAGGAGGACAGAGGAGGACGATGAAACACGGATCTGAAAGCACAGCACATCCTGCTGTCTCTCTGCATGAAGATTAGTGGCCCACCATGCCCCAGTGGAATTGCTCTGCAGTTTTGCACTGCAATAGGAGGAAGAGAGCAAAGAAAATTAGGGAAGAAAGCAGCATTTGAATTTGTATTCTAGTAAACACTATACCTCAAATGTTCATGAATTCCAGCTATAATTCTGCTTTGGATGATGATCATAAGAATAAATACTTCCTTCTGGTTTCTCATGGATTTAAGACTGCTCCAGGCAGACTCAGAGGAATGAGATGCTCACTGTGGGCAGTGAGGGGGTGTTTCCAGTTCTGCTACTTACACTCTTTATGAGATTCTTTCTTTTTTTTCCACAACACCCCCACCCCCATTTTCTCTCCTCCTTTGCACTAGTGCATACAAAAAACATACATTTTCTTCACTCTCCCTCCACAATGCTCCATCATCTTGTTACTTCTGTGGACGAATGAGTCCAAGAGGCTATAAGTTCAACTTCATTCCATAGCACAAAGACTGGGGAAAATGATAAATGTTTGGCAAATCACAAAGTGTTATCCTGCAAACTGAAGAAGGTACAAAGCAGAGCCATCTGGCAGTCTCTCTTTCCTCCCTCTGAATCGCTGTCACATTTCAAGATCAGCCTGTGTTTTCCATCAAAAATTGGGAATCCACGGGCCATGGGCTGGGAAACATCTATAGGGTAGGTGGAGTGGGGGAGCAGTAAGCTTCAATCTTTTTTTTTTTGTATTGATATACTTCCCATCTGCTGCTTCTACTTCAGCAAGGAGGAGAGTAGCAGCAGCCAGATGATAGATGGTAAGTCAGTATTTTCTGGTCACTGCCATGAGTGTTAGAGCAATCGAGAAGAAGGACCAAAGTGCCTGGGGGTCCCTGTTTCCTTAATTCACCCAGTCTACTGCAGGATACCCCTCCTCTGGAAAAAATGTGTCTTTACGACACAACTCGAAAGCTGCAGCTCTCTTGATATTTGGTTCCATATTACTGCATTTGAGCAATAAGCTTCTGCAGTGAACAAGAGGAATGTGAGCACAAATTCAGCTCTTGAGATGAAAAGAGAATTTTTCTCTATCTATGGTCGTGATTGCTTAGGCTCTGTTTGAACAGAGCTCATGTATAAGCATGGGTACCCACGACAGCGCAGGCCAGGATACACTGCGTGGGATAGATGGGTCAGGACATGCACAACACAGAGGATCTGCCAAATGAGGGATGACAGTGAATCACTTCCATTTGTGATGTGAAAGAAAACCCTGCCATTTCATTCTACATACTTGATCTCCCCTAAGTAGCTTCCCATTTGTCCTATAAATAAATAAAAACTTCACCTGTGAGAACAGCATGCTCAAAGCAAGTGAAAAAGGCTTGTTCTCTTACCAAGCAGGAAAAATGTATTGGCTGCAGTAGTGACAGCAAGCCAACATTTGTACAGCCCAGTGAACCCTGGGAAAGAAAATAAAATAGAAAAATGATTCATAGAGTAGGTTTAGATTTACTATGCTTGCTGTTCAGTTTGTTCATTTCTTTACAAGTCCAAGATTTTTGAATTTTGGAGAATAAAATACTACCTTTACTAGCAAAGCAGAACTTCACTGTAATCACAGCCCTGACCCAATTATTTCAATCTGTTTGACAGTCATTCGCTTTTACAATAGGGGACTTCATTCTAAACTACTGCTCTTTCACACTGCAAAGACTGCATGAAGATAGGATCGTGCCCTTTTTTTTTCTTTTCCTATACATGCAACAACCACAAAAGCTGTGGTGATACATTCTTTAGTAGCTCCTTCTGAGGACGGAATACATGGAAGCATGTATGCAGTTGTGTAAGTCACAGAGGATTTACTTTACGTCTTAGTTCCATATTTCTTCCATAGAAGAAATACATTTTTTTGTCTTAAAAACAAGCCATAAATTCTTGGTCTCAGTATGATGCTTAAGTAGGAGTCACTCTTCTGTCCTACGACACAGAAAAACATGGAGTGTCTGTTAAGTGCTGTGGAAATATTGTCCCTTAAAATGGCACACAAAATGCCATATAATGCAGAATACACTTATGTCTCTAAAAGTACGCTTTCACTCATACTACGTCCTTTGAACAGTTCTACTGAGCATTACTATTTATTTGATTGGGGCAGTATTTACTGCGACACATTCATGCTAATTTTTAGGCAACTGCCTCAGTCAAATTTATGATATAAGTTGTTCTTGTTTAATCCATTCACTAAGACTTTTCATTAAAGTAGAACAGATTCTATAAAGGATTCAATGTGTAATGCAAAGATTAGCTTTTAAAATAGACTTATTTCTGCCTAAGTCATCAAATATTACATGTACATGGGTCTAAATTCTGAGAAAGTCAAGTGAAAAAAGAAACTGTCTCTAAAGAAGATAATACCATGGGTACAAAGTATTAGAAGGAATTCTCTATTTTCTCAAACTTTCCTTTCTATATTCCAGTATTCCTCACCAAATCTGTACATATTCCCTTTCTGTACCCTGCAGCCTCTTTGCCCATCTCTGCTCCTGAGATTCCTGGCATCTGCATCTCTTCATCTAATGCCCTCCCTCATGCTTGTCTGAGGCACTGGAGATAAGAGATGCCATCTTCCAGAATTTCTGCAGTACCCCCAAAGATAACTACCTAAACCTTCCATCCTTGTTCAGCAAAGCTTTTACCAAAGCTAACAATTAAGGAGTCAATGAGTAATGTTGTCTGGTTTGGATCTTAATGCTGTGTATTAAAATGGAAAGAAAAGCAAGGAGATGCTGTCATTTAGTATGCTAGCATTTGGGTACAGATTGAAGAATAAGTCTTTTCCTCAAATTAGAGCACACGTGAACTCTTATGAACAAGGCAGAACATATCAAATAAACATACAAATGAATTCTGAAAAGCTATTTCTAGTAATAATTAGCCACTGATAAACCTGGACAAGATTTTTAAGTTCCCAGGAACATTTACTAAACCAAATTGGGTAGCAAGTAGGTAACGGAATAGAGATCTTCAAGGCTTCATCTACAGTTAATGGAAGTAGATGAGAAGATCTTAACAGAAATTATTGTTCAGCAGTTTGCTGTGAAGGATCTGCCAAGGGCATAAGGTAAACCCTTCAGGAGTAAAACCAGCAGCGACATACATCTGTTTGGATGTCTAGCAACGCACATTCAAAATGAGCAAACAAAGTCATGAAGAATCTGAGCAGCTTAATAATTTGGCCTACATAATTTCAAGGTCCTGACAAGATGTGCTGGTGAGCCAAGGTAATGTGAATGAGGTGTAGTGCTCTGCTACACTGCCACAGAGGGCAAAAAAATTGCTTGATTCATATTTGACAAAAAACTGATGTGACTCTTTTGATTTATTTGGAATAAGGTGTAAAATGATTCACCTTCCTCCTTCCCATCTTTATTTTCAGTTTCCAGAGCAGCATAAATGACTAGTGAATAGACTCAATGAATATGTATTAGATCAATTTTTAAAAAATTATATGTATATGTATGAATATATATATAATGTATAAACAATATTTTTACATTTTTCATAGAATTATATAATTGTTTGAGTTGGAAGGCCATCCAGACCTCTGCAATGAACAGGGACACCCACAGATCCATCAGGTGCTCAGAGCCTGGTCCAGGCTGACCTTGGGTGTCTCCAAGGATGGGGCATCCACCTCCTCCCTGGGCAACCTGTGCCAGTGGTTCACCACCCTTAATTTTTTTTTCATTATATAAATCTCCGCCGTTTTAGTTTGAAACCATTTCCCCTTGTCCTGTCACAACAGACCTTATTCAAGAGTCTGTCTCCTTCTTTTGCATAGCCTCTCTGAATACTGACAGGCTGTTCTCAGGTCTCCCTGAAGCCTTCTCTCCTCCAGGCTGAACAGCCCCAGCTCTCTCAGCCTGTCCTCATAGGAGAGATGTTCCATCCCTTGGGTCATTTTTATGGCCCTCTTCTGGATGTGCTCCAATAGCTCCATGTCTCTCCTGTACTGAGGACTCCACATCTGGATGCATTACTCCAGGTGAGGCTTCACCAGTGCAGAGCAGAGGAGCAGGATTGCCTCCCTTGACCTGCTGAGCACGCTTCATTTCGTGCACTCAGGATACAGTTGGCTCTGTGGACTGCGAGGGCACATCGCTGGCTCATGTCCAGCTTGCCAACCACTGGTACTGTGAAGTCCTTTTCGGCAGGGCTGTGCTCCATCCTTACGTCCCCCAGCTTGTACAGATGTGCAAGGTGCAAGACCTTGCATCTGCCCTTATTGAGCCTCATGAGGTTCTCCTGGGCCTACTGCATGAGCCTGTCTAGGTCTCTCCGGGTGGCCTCCTGTCTTTCAGGCATGTCAACTGCACCACACAGCTCAGTGCAGTTTATGTTTTCTTGCTCAAGTCTTTCCTCTTCACTGAGAATTACAGAGGACCAGGAGCACAGGAATCAGAGCCTCAGGGAAAGCTCATCCTTCTCCATTAGGAACAACAGCAGCGAGCACCTCATCCTCAGCAGCAAGGGGAGGACTTACAGTACCAGTGGCAACACTGACTCCACCCATCAGGACCAGTGCTCTTTTACCTTAAGAATACCAAATTACCCACTGCAGTCTTGGGAACAAGGGTATAATTTCATACTGCCACAGCCTGAAGTATTCCAGTGACTGGAATTCTAGGATGCTTAACACTTTGTGTTTTATTTTTAATGTTACTCTGTAAAATCAGAATCCATAAAATTCTGTAAAGACATGTCAGTGAACACTCTGCTGGTGAGATAAGATGCATGTTCTCTTAATCCCCAACATTTTTGCTGTATTTTTCCTGCTGTTCTTGTTGCGCTCAGTTCCTTTACTGTTGGCTTGGTAAAGCTGAGCATCATGCTACTAGTTGCTGAGGTATACATGGGGGAAAAAACAAACACCCTAGGAAACTCTAACTGACAAGACTACCAAAAGCATCCAGAGGAAGCAGCATGGTCCCCGCATGCGGGTGGCCTCAGAACACAGCAGACACAGCAAAGCAGCAGAAAACTGAACGATGCTACAAAGTTGTGGATCAAACCCACTGCAAGTGTAAGGAAGTGTAACTACATCCAAATCAGCAGTTGTGTCTGCTTTTCCAAGTGCAGTTTTCTGCCAAAAGCACATAGCAGCAGCATGCAGCTGCAGCCAAGGCCAGTCAGCCTTCCGGAGAGCCCTGCTGGCCCATAAGGAGGGATGTGCTGGGAAGCCCAAACCTCTCATTTTACTGCTTCTGTTCACTGCATGCTAGGAAGTCTGCTCTGCTTATGAAAGTCTGAAAACAATGAATTCCTATGTAAGTCACATGGCTGCACATCACCTTTTCTCTGCAGGGAGGAAGGTGAGGATCAGCACAGAAGCTGAAACTTCAGCAACAGGTGAAGTCCCCAGTGATTCACCCCCGAAACCAAGTACCTCAGACACTACAAGCAGAAGCTTAGGGGATGCTGCAAAGTAAACAGCAGCACAAACCTTACCAAAGGACAAACCTTACCAAAATTAGTGAAGATTGAGCCACATCCTTTTTAAAGCCTTCCGTTCTGCATGGCAGAAATTACAGTGATGGTGCATCAAATCCTGATGTGGATCAAAGCTCAGACAGACTGTTTTCACACACTGCCCCTATTTAAAATAAAGGAATCCGAGAAGGGCAACAAGTGATAAAATATGCTCCAAAGGCCAAAATGTAACCTTCAGCTACTGCTCAGACAGAGGCATAGATTAACTTGCTGTGAGACACAGGAGCAACAGCACAACCAGAATGAGCAAGCCAACTTTTGCATTTGATACTGTTTCATCATAGTGAAATATGATGGCCGTACACCGTATGTCCCCCAATCAGACATTCCTCATGTTCTTACAGCAGACCTGCTCATCTTTCTTCCTAAAACAAATAATCTCTCAGTCTCACTGTAAACCACTGGTGACACTTAGTATTCTGATCACTCCATGCAAGTCCACCTGGTATACAGTGTCTTAAATCCAGGCACTGTTACGGCTATGCCTTTCCACTGGCTTCATGGAACAACACAATAGTGCCATTCAGTGAGAAGTAAATTTAAATTCCAATCCTCAGCTGATGAGGTTTATATAGCTATTTTTTTTAGATTTTTATGCATCTTGAAACCACATCTGTCAAAACACGTTAACTAAACAATACAATACCTAAATGCTCTCTGCAATAGCAAGAAGCTTTTTCTTCCTCCCATTTCAGTGGTTACAAACCTTTTTGATCTTAACCAGTGACAAAGGATCATTGAAAAAGTCCCCACTGTCTGGTAACGTCTGGAAAACACTATTTATCCTCGACAGTTTATCAATGTGTCATTTAGCTCAAGAAGATTATAAAACAGGATGAAACACAGCAGCACCAGAGGGAATTGCAGAAATCCTGACAACACCCCCACTTGGCTCCTAGCTTGTCTGCCCCCACATCCCTGCAGATAAGGATCCTGCCCACATTCTTACTCCTCTGCCTTACGGATGGAGCTGTGCAAAGCACTCTTTTGCCTAGAAGCAGATGAAATCCCCGACACTACTTTTCCAGTGTGAGGTGTGATACCTGGTGCAGGGAGATGAAGCAGCACACAGCACTGACAGTGAAAACAATCAAGATCTCGGATCTACTCCACAGAGCATCAATATCACCAGGAGGCGTTTTTGGGAACCCCAAGTCCTTTGTGAACATCTCTGTTCTTCTGTAAACTGAAGTCTCTGACAAGAGTGGAAGGATAGACACCAGCCAGCTCTAAGTGCTGTGCTGATGGAACAATAACAGTGTCCTGTAATCCTAGCAGCTCTCCTGAAATGTAGCTTCTAATTTACCACTGTCCTGCTCTCCTGATCTGGGATACTTCCCATTAGCCCCTCTGGCAAACAGCAAAGTTTTCTATGACATAGCTCCTCGGTGTGATTGATAAAGCTAACATGTTTTCTTTCTAGTGCATCTTGTGTAACCTATTTATCTTTTTATCACAGCATCTTATCTGCCCCTTATTTGCTGTAGTCATCTATCAAAGACTTACAATGATATCTATTCCTCTGACATTACTGATGCGGATACCTGTGCAGGCAAAGCCTAGGTTTCACGATGGGCTGGCTGTTCTGCTGCCAGGCTGCACAGACTGTGGAGCAGAGGCTCTGCCAAGCAGCCCTCCCTTTGCAACTTCCCACCTCTGCCTCAGTGTGCAGCACTCATTCACCTCAGATGAAGCTTCTGCAATGTGCAGACCCTGCGCATCCATGCGATGCAGCCAACCATTGACCCTCAGCTGTCTTCCACATCTGCTGAGGGTCTGCTTTGACTCTTGGAGACTGACTCACATTCTCTACCTGAGTTTGTCTATTGTAGATGAGTTATACTGGTATTTTGCTGCATGGCAGAAGATTTACAAGGCTTAGATCATTCAGTATGTAGAGCCCTCGAGAGATGTGCTTAGTTTTATTACTCTATTGCCAATGCTATTGCTGCAATAGTTGTGGTTATTTCCATTCAATAACCAAGCTATTCTACGTCAGTCACTGACAGTTTTTATGGGTGGTTTTGGATCTAATTTACTAGTTAACATCAGCTTTAAAGAGGTAATGAAAAACAAAATAGTGACAAAAATATTGATGTGCAATATTAAAACAAAGCAATAGGAGAAAATGCCTCTTTAGTAAATGTGTGCAGGTATATTTGTGTCCATGTGCACAGACCTGGAGGTGAAGGGATGTTTCAGGGTGCCTGTATAAATGTCTATATAAAAAATCTATCTCAAATATACATCTTAGAAATACCTTCTCTTTATTAAATCTTCCCTGTTAGTTCTCTTCAGTCACATAAATAAATGCCTCACTCCTTTTCCAACGAACATCACATTTCAAATACAAAAGTAGTGTTTCATGCACTCATAATATGTTAAAAAATACTAGATTGAAAATTATCATCTCTCAGGGCACGTTAACATTTCCCTGTTCTTTCATTTTTAAAAACTGTAAATATGAAGAAACTTGACTTCAAATTCTGATTTATACATTAGCTCCTATGAGTTTCCTTCAAAACTACCTGGGATTGACCTTTTTAACCCTGTCTTCATACAGGAGTCAGAACTTTATCTAATTACTGGGAATCCAATTTACCAGATCTGTCAGGTTCAGAAAAGTCTTAAAATGGGTGAGTGACAAGTATGAGAGGAGTAATAATATAGAAAGAGAGGTGGAGGGGTTACAAGTAAAGAAAATACAACAGCAGTACAGGGAGAAAAGCACAGAGTGAGAGCGGCAATGCTTTATTAGCTGTGAAGGGTTTATTAGTTTTTTTCCACTTAGGTACCGAGTTGTAATAAAGTAGCGAAGCAGAAGTCAAGACCTGGGGGTTGGATCTTGGTCAAAAGAGCTGGGAAGTCCAGAGGAGGAAGAAAATTGTATTTCCCAAAGAGAGGAGATGACACTGCCCCAGGGAGGAGTCATGTCTGGCTGCAGCCAACCACACTCTGACCGGGGGCAGCTGCTGCAGGCAGAGCCTCCCCAAGGAGGCCACGCTTGGTGGACCAAGATCAGCCTCTCTCCTGCCTCATATCAGTACTGAGTCACATTGGCCCAGTGTTGAGCTCTGGGTTGTCCTGTAAAGAGTCGATCCAAAGGACTGTTGCACTCTTGGGATACAAAAGGGCAGGCTCCTGTGGGAATCAGCTGTAACCCTGAGGGTGGCTCATGTCCTTCAGGCTGAACTTCCCCAGCACCATCAGTACTCAGGGAGGATGGGGAATGGGACCCCTAGGAATGCAAGGGCCTCGTGCTGAGGGTGAGAGGACTCCCACTGCAAGTCAGATGAAAGGAAGATTAATCAGGCTGAAATGGGGCAGAACTGGACCGAAACACTAAACCACTGTCAGAGTCCAAAGAGGAGAATGTCAACAAACACAGGATTGTCTCCTTTAAATTCTCCACAACGCTTTCCTCGTTCACCAGCTGAGCCCACGAAAATTGAGACATGGGAGAGATGAGGATGGCAAGGCAAGCAGGGCAAGTGGAAACAAAAGGCAGTATTTATCTGCAGCAGGGAAGCTGCAGGATGCTTCAGGTGCCGAGTGACCTGCCCAAAGAATACAAAAGGCATTATGAAGTCTGCAGTAAGAAGGAAGAATAATTTTTTCTTTTCAAAATCAAATTCAAGGAGAAGCAGCCTTAGCAAAAGCCACTTCATAAAAATTAACACAATTCTTCCATACATCACAATGAGCACTTGGGCCGGAGGACTTTCAGTGTCTGCTGTTTCCTCCCGGCTGCTTTTCTTTGGCTCCATTGTACACAGCCAAGAAAGGCAGAAATGAGGCAGTGTAGTCACACATGAAGACAAGGATTGTCTGTGATATTTACCAGTTGCTTCTGTCTTCTAAATGGTAAAATGAGGGTCAAATGATCTAATTAGTCTACGCTGACTCAGCAGAGACTTAGAACACTTTTTGGCCACTGAGCAGCTCTGGATGAGCAGAGGGGCCGTTCATAGCAGACCTCTGGCTGACCACACTGCAGGTTGGACCCTCTGCTCTGGCATGACGGGCTCTGTGAAGCTCCTGACACTGTCAGGGCAGACATTAACAAAGCGCAGAGTTGGCTGGGACAAAGTCAGTGAACAGAAATCATAAAACATGGTACAACTAAGAAATTGTAACTGAATAACAAGGTGAAATCCAGGAAGAGTGCCATCAAGCAGCTCTGCAGTTATGAATGCTGATGATCGCAAGGCTTTCTTTCCAGCAATAATCTCCATCAAAAGGTCAACTCTGTATAGATAACTAACAGTTAAGACCTCTGATGGAAGTATCTATCACCATCTACATTAAGGGAAGAAAAAAATGTTTTAAAGTCTCAAGGGTACTTCAGTAAGTTAAATCTTCCTAGCTGCTTCAGCCAATTAGTTCTTGAGGTATAGAGCCCGTAGGTTATTAGGCTGAACCAGTCAGGGACGTCATTAGGAGCCCCTGGGAAGGAGTTAACCTTCGAGAAGTCATGGAGGAGGCACAGGACAATCGGAGAACGACAGTGACTATGTTTAACACAGGAGAGGAAGGCAGAGCTAGGGAATTAAAGGGCAGCCAAGAATACTGGAATGAATAAACAAGTGATTTGTAAGCCCATGGAAGACACGAAAGAGATGAACAGCACTACAGATGAATTTGTCACGTAAAAGTAATGTCAAAAACAATCTAATTTAATTTTGCAACAGACCTTGTGAATAAGGGAGAAGGGCAGATGTCATACTTTACCTAGTGAGTCTCTGACACCATTTCACATGATGTTTTTATACGTGCCAGAGATACACAATGTAAACAGAACTGCTGTAGGTGGATGCACACAGACAAGGTGACTAAAGCTGGGGAGGAGTTATCGATTGTTTACTGTCAAAGTGGAAGGATGCACAGAACAAAGGTATTCCTTGCGGATTTGTCCTGAGCCAGTTTTCTTGAATGCTGTATTAGGCCTCTGAAGTCAGAATACAGAGTATTCTCTGTACATTTGCAAATGACCCCCAAATAGAATGAACTGCATATGCGTGTAAGGAGAGGATCAGAATTGCAAATGGTCCTAACAGGCTGGAGACCTAGCACAAACAATGGGGTGCATTTCAATTAGAGCATGCAAAAATAATCAACAGCGCAAATACAACGAGGAAAAATTGATTAGTTAGAAGTTCTTTAGAAAAGGATTTAACAATTCTAGTAAATTACAGAGTGTGAATCAAGAATGCCACAATTTTGAAAGAGGCAAACATGTATGCGTAAAGAAAGGGACAGTCTGCAAGTTGTGCAGAGCAATTCTTCCCAAGGCTGACAAGGCTTCTGTCGGAGAAACAAAGTCAGTTTCTCAGGAGAGACTTGGACAATTGACTAAAGTCTGAAGGAGAGCAGCAAGAAAGGTCAAGGTCCAGGAAATGGGCCTACAAGGACACTATGAATGAACAGTTTTGTTCAGCCTCATGCGTTCTTGCCGAGCCACAAGAAATCAAATGCTTTCTTTGTCTATGGTAGATAAAATAGGAGGCAGTATGTTTTAATGGCAGCAAAAGTGATTCATGTTAGATATCAGAAAAAAAATGTTCTAACTCTCAGAACAGTGAACTATTAAACACTGAAAGAGACACTGGAAGTCTTAAAGACTGGCCCCTGTGCCCACATGGGCTGGGCTGGGAACTCCTTCAGAGGGGACATTGGCAGCACCTAGTGAGCTCCTCCACTGGAAACCACAGAGAGAGACTTCTGAGCTAGTTAACAGACAGTGTGAAGATGATTTTTTTGTTAAAGGAAAAAGCCAAAAACACACATATAATCTGAAAGTAGTTTAACAGGTGCTCATGCCAGTACTTCAGACGTCAAATAATCAACCATGTGGTAAGAAAGGCATAGCCAAGATCAGCACACAACAATTAGGGAGTGCTAACTCCTGAGGAGTTCAGTTCAAAGTGTGCCAATCCATCAAGGGGAAAAATAATGAATAACATCCTACTTTAAGGATTAAAAAAAACACAACATGATTTTGTACATTTGGGTGATTGCAATATTATCAGAGAGGTCATCATACTGAATACTGATAAATTGCCCTAGGCAAGGGCTTAAAGTGATCTCAGAGAAGTTCTGTCTGCCCAGCAATATAATTTTATTTGTTCTTAATCAGATTTCAGGGTCATACAGTCCTGTGCAATTGTACTTAAAATGCTCCCTTCCTGGAGATCTATCAGTTAATGCTTACCTCTTATCATCTAGTTTTACATCTTTAGGATTGCAGTTCAGCCCAAAGCCTTTCTGCTAGCTCAGCTTACCCCACAATTTCATGAAGTCCAGGCAATAGCAGGGAGTTCTTCATCACCACCCCAAACCCTGCCAATTCCTGCAAACTAGCAGCAAGGTGAAGCACTGTGAGAATCCTGTCTATTTAGTTGAAGTACGCAGCCACTGCGACCAAGCTTCAAGCCAGCAAAGCACAGCCTCACACCCAGCCCTGCCTTTGCAAGTCAGGAGCCACACCAAACCACAGAGACCCAATCTCAACACATCAAATTCATCTCTAGCAGAAACCTTATGACATTGGTCTCACAGCCATGTTGTTTTTTGCTACTTATAGCCATAATGGTAACATCCACCATAGAAAAAGTCCCACATCTTATTCCAAAAGCAATGCACAACACTGTAACATTAATGAATTAGCAGTAGGAGAAAACTACTCATTTGGAAGAAGGCTTCTGGAGAAATACAAAGCTGCAGGAAACCGGCCTGATTTGTCTTCTGGCAGCTCCTGCTACTAGCTTTAAATTAACACTGCAAGTGTATCAACTGAATTTCTATAGGAATTGGCTGAGTGAACCTGAGCACACCTGTAATTGCATGTTAGAGTTACATGGTCCTTGGGTTTCTGTCTTAGAACAAATTAGGTTTATTTTTAGTCTTTTTTTTTGGTCTCCAGCTGAATCCAAAGCTCCAGTCACAACACTGCAATGTTAAACTCCCAAAGGTCAGAATCAGAAGAAAATTATTGCAGCAGCCCTTACAAAGTGAAACATGCATTTTACAGAACGCTCAGTAACATTTTGTTCTGCTTCTCTGTTCTTTGATAATTCTCTGTGCAAAGAGAGGATTGTGTTCTGTGAGTGCTGGTTAGGAAGAACTTCTCCAGCTTACACAATCAATTAAATAATAAGTTTTTTAGCGTGACTTTTATGCCTTCATGCAAATTTAATGGTGATAGGGAAAAGCTAATTGGGTTCTTAGCATTTTCTTTACATTTCGAGTGCAGTACTGGCAAATTATTTGTGTTTGCATTTAGGTTGGCAGATGAGGATGGTTTAAGAAATATCCTAAGAGCTAGGGAGATTTTAAAATTAATACATCTATATTCTCAGTAATACAAGCTGAACAGGAGGAAACTTAAAAATAGGATAAAAGCTCGTGGAAAACTGAGAACATCTGAAACTAAAATTAATGCCTTATCGCACATGCTTACTAGTGCTGCCAGGAGCAATCTGAAAGTCAAAGTGAACAAAAAATCTCACCTCAAGTTATTCAAGTCCCATTCACTGTCAAAACCTCTAAAGTATATCAGATCTTCCAGTCGGCTCTAATTAGGAGCATTTTGGAGACTGAGCCAGAATTTAATTCCTCCTAGCCTTGGAAGAGCAAAAGCTGAACTTTCTCTCAGTACTGCTTTGTATGACAGGCTTTGCTGTCACACCACTCAGCTTTGTAGAGCCAATAGTCGGGGTTCTGCTGTCCATGGGGCCCTCTTAGAGGCTGTTATTCATTATAGAAATTCAGAGCTGCCTTCAGACTGGTTTTATGCCCACCAACAAACCTACCCAGTATGAAACAAGCAGAAAATCAAGGGGGACACAGATGGTTTCGGCAGCATTCCCAACAGCAAGTAATTCAGTTCCATTGGAAAGGGACAGGAGATGAAAGCAGCGGATGCTCAGACCTCTCACATCTCCAGCATGTGTTGATTGTGGATTTCATTTGGTTAGACTTAGCTTGATCACCTACAATTTTTTCCTTTCCTCTGGGGATCAAAGTGGTCTGAAAAGAAAAATTATTTGGTACACTGAAAAATAAACTTGAGGCCCACAGAGAAGTTCTGATCCCAGTGTCCTGCTGAGCACCAGACCAGACAATCAGGTGGCTCACCTCAGGGCACAGCACTGCCCCTACACCAACCCTCGTGATGAAGTTCTACCTTCTCCACTTCTCCATCTCAAATCCTTGCAAAATTCCTTCATAGGGCTTGCATAAATATGTATGAACCAGGTTTTCCCTTTTGCATTCATTTTCATAATTCCTCGATGCAAATATTATGTGTGATGAAATGGCACCTATTTTCTAATGGAATTAGGTTCATTTTGCAAAGAAAGTTGTAGATATCTTGAAAATCAGATATAATGCAAATCTAAATCTCACTTACGAAATTCCTTAATTATGCACCACTGCTCTACATTACATAGGTCTAATTCACATTTGAAATGCATTCAGCTTCCAGCACAAACATCAGATTCAATTACCACATGAATTTTAAGAAACGGTGACATTGCCAACCAGCAGAAATCTACCTGAGCTGTTTCAGCTGGGTTTGATTAAAGCAACAGTGCACATTCCCCCTCTCTTTGCCTTACAAACTTCACCAACTTTGTAACTAAGAGGAAGTTGGCATCTAAAGTGGCAAAGAACTCAAGGTTTACATAGAAAACCACCTCACCTTACTTCCTAGAGACATTAAGGAGTACATTTCCAGTGCAATGAGTTACCCACCCATCTGCAATTATTGCATTACAAATCCCTGTGCACCAAGCAGAAATTCTGCCCCCAAGCCATTTTTTTTTATTATTTTTTTCTATATTGCAAACTGCCAGAATACTAAACAGATTTTTAGGAAATTGCTCTCAGTGGTAAAAATTCACCATCTGATCTCCAAACAGACTTATGAGCCTAAAACACGCAGGCCAGATACAGCATCCTAATTAGAACTGAATAGGGATTTTCTGGCAAAACATATTTTGTCAGAAAACGTCAATTAATCAGCTTCCCCTACCTTCCCAAGAAGGGTGAATTTCTCTCTTCTGCTGAAACATTGGCTGAGCAGCATCTCAGTGCCAGCACGGCATTTGTGGGCTGAACAGAAGAGCCTGAGCTCCACCAGCACTGAGATGGCAGTGGCACTGGGAGGTGCCCAGGCTCTCCTAGCTGAGGGAGCTCCCAGCACAGCTTCACTTTGCCATGTGTGCTATTTATGGAATAATTAACCATTTTGTGACCCCAGCTGGCTCTCCACATCCAGAAGAGCAGCAAATTCAAATATCTCTGACAAGAGAGATTGGGAGAAAGCAAACAGCTACTTACCTTGTGACTGCAGCATTCCCTGGGGTTTGGGAAACCCAAATTCAAATCCCTGCTCACAAGCTATTAGTCCAGATGTCCTACATACAAAAAATACCAACAAAAGCTTGCTCAAGGTCTCAAAAAATTTTGTGGTTGAAGAGGCTGCCATAATTATAGATGCTCAGTATTCATATACCAGTACATTGCTCTGTCACAGTTCTCAGATTAAATTGCAAACTCCATAAATTATTGTAGGCTACAGTGAGCTTTGGCTAAGTGCACAGGGTTGCCTTGGGCCATGGCAAGTCATTTAAGGATAATAAATAGTAAGAATCTATCATTTATTCTGCAAAATGTGAGAAACGTTATCTGCCAATCTCTCCTCTGTTTGCACTGTTATCAATATCCGAGTCTTAACTAAAGTTTGGCCAATAAATCACAAAGCGATGCTTGTGGTTGAAATTCATTAAAAGAGATATATCTGGGATTCTTCTTCTGGAGGAATGAGATTTTCTTCTGCAAACTGAGAGCTGATAAAAATTCCCTTTGTAAATAACAAGGTTGCTGGAAGTTTTTCCATCTAATTTTCTTTTATGAATGCCTTGGGGACTGTACATGGAGGATGTTTGAGGGGTGAGGTACAGAACAAGAAATGCTAGAAATGTGTTTTCTTTTCTCTCTTTCTGAGGAGGTCCACCTTTGTGGAAAAAAGCTGAAAACATTTTCATTTTCTCCAGTTCTGAACTGAAAACATTTATTTTTGCAGCTTCCTAAGGCTTCTATGAGAAACCAGAATTTTTCTTCCAAAAAACAGTCATTTTACCAAACCAGGCCAGCGTGTCCCAGAGGAATGAATCGCAGGCCTGTTACTCACAGCTGCGCCTCTCATCCACGCTCAGCAAATTTTGTACATCAGAAAGAGAGAAAGATGTGAAGAACTATTGATCAGTGCTTCTTAAACGCGTTGAAGTTCTGAATTTAACAAAAGCACAGCTCAACACGGGAAACTTCTGTACGCTCACAAAACAAGCGCATTACAGGCACGGCTTGAAGAAGCTTCCTCACAATGCCCCAGGTTTAGCTATTTTTCCTCATTCAAACATGCTATAGATTACAACCAGGGCCATCCAAACTGAGGATTTTTATTGTGCTGATAAGGAATTAGACTGTAACCACTGCACTCACATGCTGAAATCAAACAGGAATCACAGGCAGTCTGAGCAAGCCTGGATAAAGCCTTGCTGCTAACCAAGTCATGTTCTTTTCATTCTCTCCAAATCTGTCCTCAAAGAAATCCCATAAGAGAAAACCTAAATAAATGAATCATAATTATAGATGCTGTTTAGGTTATTGGTAAATGATGCAGAGATAAGTGAGCACTGCTTATTCCTACACATACACAAATTAAATCTGGACACTGAACCAATGAGATGCCCTGTAATACTCTAGATTTAATACAGTTCAAAGACTGAAATCCCATCCCTCTTCTATGATTTAATCTCCTCATAGCCCACCAACATTTCCACATGAGCATCCAAATACCAAGGGTCCCAAATGGGAATCGCAGATCACTTATTTTCAAGAAAACATAAGAAGTGCATTTTTCACATTTAAAGTGAAAAACAAAGGGCAAGATAATCCGTCAGCCAGCTGACCCTTATCAAGATCATGGGCAGTCCCATTACTGCCATGACAACTAGCTGAGCTGTAAGCCAGATGCCTGGGAAAGGCCAGCCTAAAATCCATCAGTAAAACCTCATTTATTGCAGCTGAAGCACAGAGCAGAGCTATCACACCAGCCAGCGTGCATGAGGCTGGGTGCACCTTCCCCAGGGGGCCGGGGCTGTGCGGTGCATGGAGACCTGCCTCTGCCTGGCCACCACGATGCTTCTGTGCAAAACAAGCTCTATTAAAGCAGAAATAATCAGTGCAGAGCACGGCAATTTGCAGAGCTTGGAGGTCAGTGTGCTATGAGTCACTCTGAGCCTGCTGCGCAGTGAGAACCCACAATGTGGGATTTTAATGTTTTACCAAATGAAATTCAGAAGACAGATTATTTGGTGCAGGGAGGGAGCCTATAAATAGCAGTAAGGAGGTTTTTTTGAGCACATCCTAACTGTCTTTGACTCTCTACTCCAAGGAAGCAAAAAGCATCTGTACCTTTCTTTAAAAACATCTTTTCCAGGGACTTCAGTGCTGGTAGAGGCTCCGGATTGACAGCTCTGGAGATTCGTTCTGCTGTTTACCCACCAAACAGGCACAACACAGGCAGCACAAACTTCTCTGAGACTGCCCTAACTGTGTGCCTTTGGCACTTATTAAAAAATTTAACACCCTCAGACGTCTTGTAAGCACTGCAAAGGGAGCTAGGGCAAAGCACCACATCCCCAGCCAGCAGCTCTGCATCTCAGGGGCTGCTCTGCACCAGTGCCAAGCAGCTGCAGGCTGACATCCCAAGTGCCCTTACTGCCCTGCCACTCTCATATAAGCACACAGGGCCAGTGGCAGAGGTGTAGGGATGCTATTGCCCCAAAGAATGTTTTAGAGCAGTTCTTTGCATCAAAGACTGAGAGCACTGCAAGCCCCTTGCCATGGAGAAGGACCTACTGCCACAGCTGGGGCAACATTCCTGTCCTAAGGAAGGCAATGACATTTCCTTCCCACATGCTGAGACGCGGAGCACCAAGATGCAGAAGGGCAATGTGAGACATGGCCTCCTGGAGCCAGGTAGTGGGAGCCAGGCACTGTCCCTGCCCTCATCCCCATCGGCAGCACCCAGCTACTTACAGGACACGGTCCAGGGCTGAGTGGGGCAGAAATGGGGAGATGTGAAGCACGAAGGTCAAACAAATGTGGGAGTCTTCATTTTCTGCAAGAAACTCCTATTTTTCTCAGAAAGCTGGTGCCAGGCAATTTGCCTTAGGGACTTTGCACATAGCAAATTCTCAAATTCACCATTTCTTATTTCAGCAGAACACTCGCAGTCATTAGAAAAGAAAAACACGGAGGTAAGAGCTGACGGAAAAGAGTGGGGGATTGAAGTCTGCTGTTTAAATATCTTCTGTACACTGTGTAAGCAGATATAAGCTCAGCTTCCTCAAATTGCTTTACTAACCACATTAACCTCAGGGACTCCCCTTTGTTTCCTGGGGTGAGTGAGTAATAATTCAGAGAGAGAACAGTAATGGCTGAGCTCGCTTTCCAGTGAGCATCGTGTGAGATGACTGGTACAGCATGCCCTACATTTGAAGCTGTGGTTTTCAGAAATGATGTATTATTAGCGCTGCATCTGAAATAACCCAGTAATTGCTTAATGTTTTATATTTACATGGGCTGTACATTATGTTTGCTCAGAGAGAGGGAAGGAGAGCTAAGCGGGAAAGGAGGCTGCAATAAACCTACAGTAAGCAATAAAGAGCTATGAATGGTAATCTGTCAATAGCTCCAGCTTCACTAAGGGCTCGATTCAGGAAAAGAGGAGCAACCTCAGTTCCCAACAGACCTAAGCCAACCCAAATTGGATGTAGTACCTAGCAGGACTGAGTTCTTCCTGAAGGATGAGTTATTAAATTTAAACATACATAAAATCCTATTGAAAGATTGTATTCATTATTAATAAGAGGAAAGATGATATTCCAGATAAGACACTGCTGCAGTGAGATCCAGCTCTGCCGTGGATTCCCTGCACTAGCTGTGGTACTTCCCTACCATCCGCATTCCTCACTTCTTTACCCTTGTGGTGCAGAAAATTCCTATTCCTTCCACCCCCTATTGGCTGTGTTGCCTTTCCTGGGAGCGTGTATATTTTTACTGAGTAAAAGCAGGCCCTCTAGTTCAGCAATAAGGTGCACAGTGACTGATAGTAACATTTTTTTGAGCATTTCTTCTTTCTTTCCATTTCCATGATTGCTTCCTACAATATCATACATCACAGTAAAATTCTGTCATAGCGGATTGGATTTATGCTGTAGGAGAAAGGGGCAAGGACCCGTTTTATTTCATTTGGGTAGTAAATGAATAATTCTGCAGAGTTCACCCTATTCCCTAAGAAACCAAGACCAAAACAGTGACTTGCTGGGTCTTCATTTTGATCACAAAGATGTTTGGTCTCTTCTGTTCTGAGTCACTGGGAAATGGAACAGAACAAAGCCATGTACACCAGCTAGCAGGTGCTCATCTGTTTTCAAAAATAAAAACTTCTGTAGATGTTAACAGCAAAACTATCTGTGCTGAGAAATGAACAACCCAACCGCGTGAATGCCTAAGCAAGTATGTGCACATGTGTGTGCAGCACAGGGTGAATAAAAACTCAGAGCAGCAGTGGATAACCAAAAGTTGCAATTACTTGTTTTCCAGTTCCTCGGTCTTCAATTCATGCTGCAGTGAATGCAAAATGAAACTGGTCTGAGCTGCACAGACTGAAGAATGTCTCTGAAGGAAGCAAAAACAGCTAAAAGCTGTGAGGCTGGGAGTACTTAATATTTGTGCAATGTGGGAAAAACTCACCAGAGAGAGTCTACAGAGCAAAGCACCAGAGCTAGTGAGGGTAGGAGGGCAGGAGAGACAGGGAGTGATGCACAGCCTCCTGCCAGCCACACACTGCCATATGGAGGCTTGTATCGCAAGCAGAAACTGCCAGGTATAAGGAGATGGGAAGACTGGGAACTATAAAAACTGTGACGATATTATATGAGGATTACAATATTACACATTAAAAAAAAAATAGAGATAGAAATAAAGAGAGAAGAAAAAAGCAACCAATGCAAATTCCTTCAATTTACATACAGTTGTGTCTTGCAAGCAAAACAGAAGATTCAGACATTCCCAGCTCCTTGTGATTCCAGGAGAAAAGCCACGCTCTAAAGGTCACACAGGGGCGAGCAGAGATATGAGCAGGAGAAGAAGCTGGGATAGAAGGAGAAGGCCGGAGGAAGAGGCAGCAAAGGGCACAGAACCTGCTCTTAAGTTAACGTGCATGCTCAGGGCCCTGATGGGTGAGACAGGCTGGGCTCAGCCCATGCTAGGAGAGCAGGTTGGTTGGTAGCTTGCCTGCCAGGGCAGCATTTTCCAAGATACATGTGGGATCAGCATATTGCAGCCAAAATGCCCAAGACTGATTCCTCAGCACCCACTTGCCTCGTCAGAGAGTATCTCCAGGTACAAACTTGCATGCCAAATACATTTTAAAGCAAAATCACCTTGGTGCTGGTGTTTGCTGGGAACCTCCACCAATGTGCAGCACAGCCCCACAGCTCTGGAACTACACACTGCAGGAGCTGGGGAACTCTGTGGTAGGTACCACCATGCCTGGGGCTGAGGGAGTTTTATCAAAATTACAGGAAGAAAGAACCAATTAGCAGTGAGTAGTAGGAGAAGATGAACTCTGAAAAAGGGAAGACCTTACTTTCATGTCTATGGCACACCAGTAACAAGCAGAGAGGAAAAGAAACGTAGAAAGTACGTGATCCTGATGAGAAATTATTCGAAAATTCATAGAACGGGACTGGGCATTTAACTAACCAGTGAATGAGATACACACTGGTTGCTGCATCCTAGAAGCCACACAAGGAGGCGAGGGCACAGACAAGCCCCTCACTGCAGCACATGCTGGCTGGGGCTGCAGCTCTCTGTGGCATGTGCTGCTGACAGGAGGCCAGCTCTTAATCACCCATTGCTTAAGAAATGAGAAAGAGATCATACCTCAGAAATCAACCGGCGTCAGTTGGGGTTCTAGTAGCACAGATCCCTCTGGGGACTCACAGAGACCTCACTGACACCAGTGGGAGATGGATAAGTTCTCAGAGGTATGTGCCAGAGGGAAAGGAAGGAATATTTGTTCAAAACATGTATCACCGGGTCAGGCAATGTGAGTACACCTACTGGAGTGAAGTGGAAGCAAAGCAGAACTTTGCAGTGGGACAGAAATGGCTGCATTGGAAGGGTGACTCTGCCACATGCCTTCCTTGCTGCGTTAAGACCCCATTGTGGGTGTCTCAGTTACGGTCTGTGCACTGACAGCACTGCAGTGACTGAAGAATTCATCTTAACAAAGAGAAAAAGCTTTTTTTCCTAAGTGAAAAAAAACCCACCTCGCTCATAAAAGCTGTGCAAAGAGATACCATTCAAACAGCTCACAGGAAAATCTTGGTCAGCTCAACCCGCAGATCTGAATAGCCTGAAAAGTCTGAATATATTTAATTTATTATTTTCACCATGGAAACACTCAACAAAACTGACCTTTTCAGTATCAATAAGACTGGATTTTCCTCTAGGTCCCCTGTCAGCCACTGCAATAACAAGTGGAAGTGCTAAAAGCCGGAGTTATTAAGCATGAAGCAGAAGGAAAATGGTGCCCAGCTGCAGTGCTCTGGGCTACCTAAGTGCCCTCAGCCCAACAGGAGATGTACGCTTCCACTGCAGCCTCTCAAATCCCAGTTCCACCTGTGATGATGCCAATGCAAACCCAAGGCATCTGTTACCGTTGAAGTTAATGCTTGCTTGCTGGGGCCCACTTAGCACAGGATATGGTCATTTGCTAACGCACTGCAGCTACTTTTGTCCAGAGTACTCAGTGTATGGTGTGCTCTTGGTGTCACTGACCATGCAGGTGCATTTAGCCCTTCCACGCAGGCACTGCATCTATGTGAGCCTCTGGCAGTGCAGCACAGGCAGGAGCTGCTGCTTCCCTGTGGCTGGGGGGCTGAGGGGACAAGACATACAGGGGAATGGGTCTGGGCGGGGGACACAGAGGGGCTTGGAGAGAGATTAGTGAATCATTTCAAGCCCTGAAGTTTCCTATGGTGTTTACCAAGGAATTTGGCACGTCTGTCCTTCAGAACAAAACTAGTCTCAAGAGCAATAGCTCTAATACACAGCCAGAAAAATAGCAAAGATGTTTGTTTAGATGCACACTTTGTTAAGTATCTGTCGTTCGGCAGCAGTTGAACAAAGAAATTATTTCTCCCTTGTGCTTAACCTTCTTCACTGGCTTGGCAGCTCTCCTTTGCTCAGGGAGATATCCTCAAGCTTGACAAAATTCAAGCATTCATACCTAAGTCAATGCTCCCTGAACTGGTTGGGTTTGATCCATCTTAATCTACATTTCAGATGCTGCTTTTCAGTAAAATACAGATACGAGTAGAGAAAATGTAAACTCCAGAAGCTCTGAATAATCCCAAGGCATGCAGGTAGGTTGCACAGCCAGCAGCAGCAATAACCATCCTGCAGCACACCCACTGCATTCAACCACAGGAACCCAGAATTGCACAGGGGTGGGAAGGGACCTCTGGAAGTCATCAAGTCTAACCTACTGCTGAAGCAGGATCCCTGGAACAGGAAAACCAGGTGGGTTTTGAGTATCTCCAAAGTAGAACACTATTTCTCAGGGCAGACTGTTCCAGTGTGTTCCAGCAATGCCCCACAGGCTGCTTTCTCTGGACCTGTTCTCTTGTCAGCCGTGCTGGAGTCAGTTATTTCCTGCATCCAGCAGGCAACAGATGACTCAACACAAGCCATCACACACAAGCTAGGGAGCATCACCCTAGGCTGCAGCTGGCACCAAGAGCCCCCAGCCCTGTACTTCCCCATCACAAGACACATGGAGCTGCATCACATCAGTGCTATGCTTTGCAAAGCCATCTGTAAAGCACCGCATAGATTTGAATGCAGTACGGGATATGATGCAGCAATTATCAAGTAATAGCAAAGACATTTCCACTTGAAACGTGCTTCAAAGCCACTCACACATGCTGCCTGCCTGCATGGCAAAAAGACGCAGAGCCAGGCTGAACCTTTTCTTGGCAGCTGTACAGTCAGTCCCTTTGGACTTTCCAAATACAACCCTGCAAGTTATTTGAGCTCACATCATTTCCTTTCCTCACTCGCCTTTTCGGCAGCAGCTCTGCCAGTTGCAACAGGGGAATGCTTGCAATGGCAGAGCCCCAGCTGAGCCTCATACCACACTGCTATGGCAGGGACAGCAACAGCTATCTGTCAGGGAGTTTGCTCTGTGCCATGTGCTGGGGGCTGTGCGGTGATGGGGCTGTGCTGCAGCACCTTCAGCCAGGGATCTGTCAGGCACTGTCAATGCAGGGCAAATTACAGAGGCGGGGGATTTTAATTACTTATAATTAAATTATATCATTTTATACCACAGCCCCTAAGATTAAAGAACGTACTGAAAACTCACAGTAAATGTGGCTGAAGAAAGGAAAAAAAGGGAGCAAGAGAGAAACTAACGCTGATGTAGGAAAAGGGTGCACCCAGTCACAGGTTCTGATCTAGAACATTTAGTTTCAGACCTTTTATCAGTTGTTCCATTCACTTACTGAGTGTCAGACCTCAGCTGGTTTCGCCTCGCTCCTGTGCTGCAGCAGCCAGGCACCGTGCCCAGCACTCCTGGCCCTCTGGGACGGTCACATAGTACTGGGCCCAGAGCCGGACAGACAGACAATGGGATTCTGCACAAATAGGATGGGAGCTTTCTTTAGTGTTCTACACTGTTTGTCTTTTTTTCTAAGCATACTTCTAAGCACACTTCCCATGGACCATCCATGAACTTCCCTGAGTTTTTATTCTTCTTCTCCAGTTTTCAAATCCCAGCATTCTCACAGGAATTAAAGCACATGATCCTCACCAGCATCGATCTGTTTTGCTTCCAGAGAGACATGGCTCTGTCAGCAGATGACAACTCTTGACCTCTGCTCCTTACCACAGCTCCATCCCTCATGCTGCTTCAGGCAGACATCAGCTCTGCCTTCCCCTAATCACTCTGTGGCTCAATTCATGGTGCGGCATGGCAGTGTGTGCAGACAGAGGGTGAGGGATTGTGTGAGGACAGGGTAATGTGACAAATGCGATGTCAACGGTCCCTAAATGCAAAGCCTCCTGCTGCCATTCCACCTTTGGGAGGGGAAGGGACAACCCCCTGCAACATGCCCCAAAACAAGAACTGACAGCCATTTGCTGACCTAGTGCCACTGTTACCCCTTGCAGGGCATGGTGCTGGCTTGCTGGGATGCTTACTGCAGCTGCCTTCTGCTGCCTTCCTGCATTAGCTTGACTTCTTCATTAAGCATGCCAAGGAAAAGATGCTTTGTTTTATAAATTAGACTATTATCTCAGATTCACTTTCTCTCTTCACTTAATGAAAAGCAAATTTCTACATCATGTCAAATAAATAGCCCATAAATACAATATAGTCAAGATCTTTTAACATATCTATCAGAAAACTGGGAGTTCTCATGGATGGTCTAGCCCCACGTTTCTATCCAGTACAGTGCTCAGTGACATATCTACCAGCACCTCTGCGTGCCAGTACAGCACCACACATCTCTGTTCCCTGCTGCACCGTGTTCAGATGCACTCCCCTTATTCCCCCTCCTTCACTTCCAGGCTTTTGTTCTAGCTCCTTCCTTTGACCAGTCATAAGGCAACGCTCTATCACCATTTCTTGTTTTGGTTTCTGGAGACTATAGTTTATGGAAAGGATGAGATTTCCTGCCATTCTCAAGTCACTTTGTGTTTCCCCTTTTTTTTTTTTTTCCTAATGTACTCTCTTCCTTCATTCTTGTTCACTACTCCTAACTCATACTATTTTTTTCCACTTTTCTAGCTATCATTTCTCTCTTCTCCCTCTTCCCTTCAACTTGTTACTTCTCCTATCAGCTCTGCCCCATCCCACTGAAGCTCTCCAGCTAGATGTATTACCTGCTGCAGTGAGGGGAAGCGGTGCATCTGAATTCAAGTTGTACTATATATACTTAAAGAAAGAGCAATACATAACCTTAGTGTTCTCTCCTCCCTCTGCTAAATTCCCAAATGCAGAAGCCTCCTGTTCTCAAAACAATCTTAAATAAAACTAAGGAGTGAACTAAATGGAAAACAAACAGGGCACTAGATGCCAGACTGCAGAGCTCTCAGCTGCTCTCTCTCCAGCAGGGCAGCCCACCTCCCACCAGGCTCCTGCTCTGCAGAGGGATCTCAACTTGACTGCACATTACCCATTCTTCCAAAGGTGACAATAACAAGAGTGGGGTTCTCTGGTCCCTGTTCAGAGCCATGTGTTGCCCAAAACCAGACCATATATTCCAGCACACTTTGCTGATCAGCTCCTCGCTTTCACAGCACCCGCAAAGCACGTGTCAATAAACAGCTGCTGCTCTGAGATTACTGACTTCCTGCCTTTCGCACCTAAAACGAGGGTATCCTGCCCTACCTTCCAGTTAGGACACACTCTCCAATGCCTAGTGAGGGGAGGATCAGGGGCAGAGCACACCAGGGTGCTACACATTCGCATCATAATCAATACAATATTGTCTGTGTAATAAAAGGGCTTTAATTAAAGCAACATCAGAAAATAAATCAGCAACACCAAGAGATCATTATCTCATCCCTGAGGATGATCAGAATAAAAATGTAGAAAGCCTTGGTTGGGAGGGTGGAAATGAACTAACTAAAAAGGGATAATACTACAAGTTTATATGTTCTTTGTGGTTGTTTTTTTTTTTCTTTTCCCATTTTCTAGAGGATCATTTCTAATCTGGCTGTCACCTCTGCATGAATTATTACATCAGGCTCAGTAGGCTGTAGATATAGACAGAGACTAAACACACATATACCACACTCATACACACTGACACATAATTCTTTCTTGCACTGCTAAATGGATGCAGAGAAAGCAACAATAGAATGTGTCTCTCACATTTAAATTGAAAGTCAGAAGAGGAAAATCCTCTTCCCAGTGCAAGAATAAGAATATATATTTTCACTTATGTATGTTTATACTTGACTACACAAAGATACACACATACAAACACACAAACTGTGAGAAGGAAAGAGGGAGAAAGAGACACAGCAGAAAACAAAGACCTTCCTACTGCCACCACAATTCAGTAGCCCCTGATAATACGAAAAGATTCAATTGTTGTGCACAAGCAGATCTCCAAAGATGTGGTCTGACATGCATCTCTTGTTTTCTATTTAGATGCACTCTCAGAATACTGAGTTACAGGTTTTAAATATGCAGAATCAGTGCAGGAAACTATGGGGAAAAAGCAGAAATAGGTTCCTCCTAAAGACTCAATTGAATTACTTTGAAAAGATTAATTAAAATTGAATTCTCTTTTGACACAAAGTCTCCTGTTTGCTAGTTCTTGGTATTACTATTACCTAGCTTCCATTAGGAGATATTATACTCCTTAATGAAATAAACCTCAAGGACCCAGTGGGATCAAACAAAGTTTACAGTATTCTGACAGCAGCAGCGGGAGAGGTTGCAAAGCGAGCTGGCAGGCTTAATGAAGAAGGGTTGACATATCATCACTGAATTCCTATCAGCAATCTGTGTCATTGCTTTTTTAAGGTGCAAAAGGTCAAATAATTGGGTGATGCGCTGATTAGGAAACCGCTTGACTTGCAAAATGAGAACCTAAGCTAAGATCTTTATTTAGTCTCTCCAAAAAAGCAGGGGGAAGGAATGGGAGCAGGAGGAGGGGAGCTCCCCCAGTCCTTGAGTACAGTTTCATAACTAGATATGAATTATTAAAAAGGAAAAGGTCATTTGAATCTCCACTACGTGACTGTACTTTCACCATCAGCATTTGGGGAAGCCATGCAGGGGATCACCTTTATTACGGATCAGTGCAAATGAATTAGATAAAAGACCGAGAGCATTCACACTGCAGTCAGTACTTCAAGTCTGCCATGCTATAAAATATTGCTTCGTGCTTCATCATATCGCACTTGCAGACTAATGAGACATTTGGCATACTAAGAAACCATCTAAAATGAACGTGAGGGCAGGATCTGGCCCTGGATGATATAAAGAAAGTGTCCACGCTGAGCAGACTTAACACTGGCACATTAAAAATGCTGCTGACCACTTTCACTGTGTAAGGAAAATCAATCTCAGAGAGGCAGAGAAAATATTGTTTGCATCTCTTATTTCTAAGCATTCTTTTCTGGCACTTACAATGACAAAATGAAATTCCCAGTGTCATACGCGTTCACCCCAGAAGCTGGCACTCGCTGCAGAAGGTCGCCTCGGTGGTTTGGGTCACCATAACAGGGCCCACAGAACAGGAATTTCCCACCTCCTGAATGTGCGTGTCCAGCTACACAGCCAGCAGCCTCATAATGGAAAGTTAAAATGTAAACACAAGCTGCTATTTTAGTACAGTCATACCAGTGCAGCTGCCTGTGCTCTTTCTTTTATTTACAGAATGGACAAAGTGCTTGAATCAAAATATACAGGTATTCTGTTGTTGTTGTTGTTCTCTAAGTGTCCTGACAATTAAATCTTGCTCACAAAGGTAATTCTTACTTACCTTATTCTTGCAATAAGAGTTGACAGTGTTCAGACTAAAGGATGCCAGAATCTGTTTCTCCCTGGATAATAAAAATACAAACAGAAATCAAACCCAAGCAGACTAAATAAAGTATTACAAGAACTGACAATGCTTTGTGAATTTGAAAGGTTACATTGCTCAGTTGAAAATAAATCTGAAATCCTGATTCAGCCCTGAGCTTTTGCCTCCCCATTTTACAACGTTTAAAGGCATTCTTCCTTTTGTCACAAGGGCAGTTGTTCACAAAGGACTTCATTACTATCACCTCGCTCATCCAGTCCAGATGGCCAGAAGTGATGAAAATCCAAAGGTATTCCAGAAAGTGACCTTGGAGATGCTCTTGTGATTCAAAATTCAGGAAAGATCATAAGCCAGATTCTGGAAGCATCCCTGTTTCAGCTGTAAAGAAAGCCAGTGCACCTAGACAGCAGCTGATTTTTACAGGACAATAGCAGACTTCCCCCAGTTGACGAGACATCTGCTGCAGTATTCCACAATCCCCAATTTACAAAGGAAATGAGAGCTAGTTTGAATCACATATGTCAATAGTGAGGATTTTTGCCTTCTTATCCTTCAGATTCTATTACCTATAACAAGATAAAATGACGATGCCTGTTAAGAAACAAAAACTGAGGGAAGAATCAGGGAAAAACATAGAGGCTTAAGACAGTTTACTTTTTTTCCCCCATAATTCATCTGCTAGCTTTGCTTGCAGAAGTTGGCCAAAGTGAAACCACAGGTCTTTGCCATTCTCAGCATCTCAGTGTTAAGATGCCTGTATAGCTTCTCTACCCCAACCACACCTGGCTCTGCAAAATAAAAATTAAATCAATGAGGTTTGCAACACAAAAGCCACCCTCTCACTTTTGCTGAGCACTGTTTGAAATAAAGATGGATCATAATGTGAGTCATTTATCTCTCCTCTCTGATGCATTCACACACACGCCTACCACTGCAGGGGGATTGAGAGAAGTGACCTGAATCTCAAGCACCCTTGGGTTTGCAAACAAAACCCAGCCAATGAGATGATGCAAAACCTGAACTAAATCCACGGCTTCCACTTCATCCCATTTTTTCTCCTCTTGTTATTTTAGCTAGTGAACGTACATGAGGAATGGTGTCATGTAATGAAACTGCATATTGTGTAACAGTTCCAGAGCAAGACATTCCCATCTCACACAACAGACGTTCAAGCAAGCAGACTAGGTGAAATCCCAGTTGGCTGCAATACTTGCACTTATTTTAATTGTTTATTGAAAACAGCATGACAGATGCAAAAGAATGGTAGAAGGAAGAACAAGAAATATTGGCTTCTTTCACAGACTCGGCCCCCCACACGAGCCATGTGCAAAATCAATTCCTTAATTATATGTAAAAAAAAAACCAACAGCAACGTAAGTAGAACCAGTACTAGTAATATGAGAGAGAAATGAAAGAAGCAACAAAAGAAAAGAGAAGGGCTACAAGGGAAAGCTGGGCAGAGGCACATGTGTGGGCTGGAGGCACAGTGCAGGGGCACGCTCCTGGCAGAGAGGTTTCCCTCCAGCAAAGAGCAGAAGGCAGGGCAGGCGGAGGGGAGAGAAGGGCGATGGTAAGGGAAGCAGGAACAAAACTGAACCTGAGATAGGAAAAGCATTATTTATTGTATTCTGCTTATTTTGCTTAGGCCGGTCCTCAGACTTTCTTCAGAAGCAGACTCACGCCTGCTCTGTGCCTCCTCTGCTGACTCATTCCACTGACTTACAGAGCACATAAAAATCAAGAAGAACGAATCCAGGTGTCAAGAGATCTGCCCCTGTTCCTTGCAACCTAAAAAGGAACTTGTTAGTGTCACCTATGAAAGAGTGGTGGCTTTACTTCAGTGATAGAATGATCCCAGTAGGTGCAGAGGATCACTTTCGCTGGCAAACATTAAGCATGTTTTTCTCCAATTTATCTTCCCAGTATGATTCATTCCACTGATCCACTTGAAAAAATATGCTCAGGGTCATCTCATCTGCTTGCACAGCGAAGTCCATCACCATACTGATAGATCAGGGTTCAATTTCTTGCCCAAACACAGACAACAAGAAGGTGCATACAAATTCTGTCCCTGACTGTCTCTGGAAATGACAAAGCAGATCTATCCAGGCCAGTTGACAATTCCTATGGAGACCCAAGCTCGCTATGCCAGAACTGGATGGAATCTGAATACAGCCAGTGGAGATCTAAGTTAGAACATGAAATCATTCCACTCACAACAAATTATGCCTTGGAGAGCACTGTTATCCTACACAACCAACCCTTTGATTCAGTCCTTCAAAGGGCCAAAGGAAATTACATGGGATGAACAATGCAAGGACAGTAAAACACTTCAGATACTTCTGCTTTTACCTGCTCTCGTGGGAAGTGCCTCCACACACCTTTGTGCATCCTGCTGAAGGAACCCCTCTGTGCCCCTCGCCAGCATGTTCCTGCTGTGACAAAGGCTGCAGTGCCCAGCTGGTTACCCCAGCCTATTGACTCCACTCCTGAACAGTACTTTTGAGCAAGATCTTTGGATTTTCAGGCTGGTAAGTCTGGCTGCTTTCACTTGGACTAAATCAAATGCTTCTCAGGCTTCCCTGTCTAAACCACACTGATCCTTCTTGGCCTTTTGGCTGTATTTTATGAAATATCTGATGTCCTCTGTCTCTAGAGGACAATTAGCTGCTGCTACCAAAGGATGAACCATATGATCTCATACTTGTCTTTCAACTCTGTCTTTTGAGGTTTCCAGAATTTTTCCTGAGATTTTTATTTGTTCCCAAAGAAATCCTTACATACTCAATAGTTTGCCCAATTGGCATTGCTCAGGCTAATAAAGATACTGGCTCCCCCGTGAGCCTTGCCACACCTGTATTTCAGGTGCTACACACACAGGTGTTTCTCCTCCAGAGGAAGAGTGCATGGAAACATTAAAAAATACGAAAATATAAGAAATTCCCCCAGATTTGCTCTTACTCTCAGAGACCAAACATTAACCCTGTTTTCTTGTACCCAAGCATTACTACCATTGTGCTTCTTCCTCTTTCACAATCCCCAGCAGACACGATCCCATTCTCCTGCCTGTATATGCATGTTTTTTTCCCCCACAACCCTCAACTGCCTTTGCTGCTTCTAGGGGGTTAGATTCTGAAATATCCTTTTCAAAGCTGGGATGGATGTTTGCAATTGGGGCTTATTAATTTCCTATGGCAGCTATCTCCAAGGCTGCTTTGTCATATATCTCTTTGCAGGAGATTTAAGCATGGCAGAGAGGCTTTGCAGATAAAGATTTGAATTGCAACCTTTACACCAGAAGTGTAATAGGAACATCAGGGAATTAAATAAAATTATATTTTTCCTAGATGTCTGCTTAAAGAGGAAATGCAGGATTTTATGGATGCCCCAGAGACAAACTATTACATTACACTCCTCACAGTTCTTATCTGAGCACTGTCTATTTGAGCACCTCAAATAGCACAGAATCATTCATAAAAAATGGGCAAGAGAGACTGTGTCCCATCAATATTTCAAGCTTGGTTATCAAATCAAGAGAAAGTCAGGAGTCCTGCTCCAGATCAACATTTGCAGGTTTGATGTGATTGTTTGGCAGTTTAGTTTCTTTTTTCCCTCTGCATTCTCATTGTCTTTAATATTTTATATAACCTTCCAGTTGATGGTTATTGTAATATTTATTAATTTTTCTTTACTTGGCTGCACTAACCAGTTTGCTCCTTTCTATTTCTGCAGGGAGAAATTCACACTCATTTGCTATTTGTGGGGTGATGACACAGTGTGAAGAAGCAGTAATGATGACTGACTGATAGAAGACACCATATGTTCTCTTCATTTTTCTCTGTGCTATTTTATGAGAGAGGAATAAAGTCTCAGTGTAAGATGAACTTTCCAGTAATAAACAATATTAAAAAAACATGATTTTTTACACATAATTGGCAGGATTGGGGAAATGCTGTTTTTTCTAACGCATTCGGATGACATTACTATAAATATCAGGCTCCAAATCACTGAGAGAAATAATTTATATGGGAAAGATTTTAAATGCATCTGAGCACCAAAAGCAGTTTCATAATTAAATTTCACTCTCTTCCTAATGCCTTTCAGTCTTTCACAGTAAAAATTCCAAAACCAGACACTGTTTATGACTAAACAAAGGTTAGGAACTCCATCAATTTTAAAGAATGCTGTATATAATCCCATTAACTCCATGCCAGTCTGTACTCCAAGACAGCCAACAAGCTCCACCACAAGCAGCTGCCAGTACTGCCAGAGCCAGCACTGTGTGTGGGGGTGTTTCCTTACACACCCAGTGCACGAGTTGGCATACCTGCTAAGACCAATGGCTCCCTTCAGTAAACCTTGCATTGGCTTTAGCATGTTTTAGTCTTAAAGAAAGAAGAAATTTCATTTTCAATAAATACATGAAAAGCTTTCACTGTTACAACTCATGCACTTAAGTGTACTCTTCTTACAAACTCCTGAATATTTTTGTTTTCCCCAGTTCCTTAAACTACCCTCTCAAATCAAGGCTGTCTGATTTTTGCTCTTCCTCCTAACTTCACAATAGTCACTAACTAAAACCAGACTGCATCCAGAGCCACACACGTATCTGCTCACATTATTAGGCAGTCAAGAGCAGAAACAAAGAAGTAAACAAAAGGGATTCATGGTGCCTTCTGTTTCATTAGAGACAAAGAAAGAAGGGAAAGGAAAAAAAAAAAACCCAAAAACAAAAAAACAACAAACCTCCTAAACACAAAAATTAACTCAAGAAATAGTAGCTTCAAGATACCATTTCAAATTTCCAATAATGCTTTGGTAGTAATGGAGACAGAACCAAACAAAACCTGACCACGAACCCTTCAAGGTGAGGGGCAACAACTCCCCAACACCACACCTAGAGCCAGGACTCAGGGCTTGGTGCCAAGATCATCCATTTAATGCCTTTATCATAACACAAGCTGGGCAGAAAGAGAACCCCCATTTGCTTACTCTGTTCTGCCAATGCAGCAGGAAAAGTGTCTTGATGCAGAGCCAGCACACAGCACTCTCCTGCTCACCTACCATAGCCACAGACATCAGGACAAGCTTAAATTCCTGGTCTGTAACTCAACACACCTGCCCCAGTTAGCCTAACTTCCTCACGCTTTACAACCCATGCATTCTGCATCACAGGAAGAATATGACAGTAGCTGAAGTGAAGGTTTTTGTGGAAGGAATGTGTTCTATTCTGCTTCTGAACTCCCAAGCAGAATAAATGCAGTTCCCCAAAAAGCTGTACTGTGTGCACTTCATTTTGCTGTTACAACAGAACTGCATGAAGTCAGATCTCAAAACTCTCAGCCAAACACTCCATTCATCAGCAAAGCACTACCTACAGGATCGGGTCCCTAATCAATACTTTAATATAACACCTACTTAATTGGAATAATTGATTGCCAGGCATCAGACTAAGCATAATGTATTTCTGCTAGTCTGGACAAAGGATAAATGTCATAGATTATTTATAAGACACACCTGCAACTATGTAGAGGGTGGCAGATACGACACGCAGTTAGCACCGTATGCGTGCAGCGCTTTGTTAAGGACAATGGCAGGGATGCCAGCACAACAGTCAGGCCTGCTGGGCATCATCGGGTCCCACCGCCGGGCTCCTACAGGTCAGTTCACAGCCACGCGGTCACAGCCAGCTACCACTGCACAGGATGCTCCGGGGTTACCTCCTCACCGGGTTCTGCCATTACCAGGCTGTTTATTCCACTGCATCCTCGTGAAGGAAAAGCCTCTCAATATTTTAGGATGGAAGACAGCCAGCAGAGAGTGCAAGAGGCCCCGTCTGCGCACTTACCGCACAGTTTGCAGCCCAACTCCTAGACGTGACACCTTGGCCCCGCTGTGCCCCAGCTGCCCCAGCAGCTCAGGTTCACTGTCCAAGGTCACCGCCATCGCCACCACCAGCACCGCCGCGCGGCGCCCACCCAGCCGCCCCAGCCCCGCTGCCGCCCGGCGCCGCGCTCCCACCCGCGCAGGACCGCTCTCCCCTGCCGTTCCGCAAATCCATCTATTTTCAATCCCGTCGCTGAACCGCAAATCGGAGGAGGACATGACCGGCAGGCAGCTCGCACCTACACACAGCTACGCGGAACCTCCTCGCCGGCTCCCTCTCGGAAAGCAGCATCCCGGCGGCTTCCCCGGCTCGGGATCCCCCGGCCGGTAACTTTCCGGGGGGACCGCGCGCAGGCCTCCCACCCCGCTTTACCCTTCAGACCCCGCTGACGGCCGCAGGGGCGCGGCGCCCCCAGCTCGCCCCGGCCCCGCCCGCGGAGAAGGGCCGAGGCAGCGCGGCCGCCCGGCTCCCGAGGTGCGCGGCGGGGCGGGGGCCGGGCGCGGCGGCGCGGGGGCGGGGCGGGGCGGCGGCTGCCGGAGCTGCGGGAGCTCGTCCCGCCGCGCTGCCTCCTCCCGCCCGCGGAGCAGCGCCGAGCCGCGGCCGCGCGGAGCGGAGGATGCGCTGAGGGCGGCGCAGGTGAGTGGCTCGCTCCCCGCTCGGGTCCCCCCAACCCGCGCCCCAACTTTTCCCCTCGTCACTTCGGGAAAGTGCCCGAACTTGCGGCGGGGTCGCCCGGACCCCGTCTCGGGGCCGCGGATGCCGGCGCAGGGGGCTGCGCGGAGAGCGGCGGCCAGACGGGTGCGGGCTTGGGGCTCGGAGCGGCCGCACCAGGAGCGCAACCTGGGGCGGTGGGAGCGGGGTGGGGCCGGAGCCGGTGCTGCTCTGGGTACGTGCCTCCTCCGACCGGGTCCGGGTCGTTTTCTGTAGGTATGCGAAAGAAAATAGTTTGTGAACGGCGGCAGCTCAGTGCCTTGGAAATGCAGTTCGCCCGGAGTTCACGTTGTGCATCAGAGAAAGGGGCACTGATGCCCCTGTTTGTGCCGGGAATTACCGCGCAGGGGAACGGGGGCTGCGGGTCGGTCTCCGGTCCCGGTCGGTGCGTCCCGACGGCCCCGCGCCCCTCCGCTGGAAAACCGGGCACTCGGAGGCACGACCGCCGGCAGGGCGGGGCGGGGCGGTCCCGGCCCATCCGCGGTTGGGGCTGCCCGGCCGCAGTGCGCGAGCAGCCGGGGACAGAGCGGGACCCGCCGGAGCCCCGTGTGTGTGCGCGGTTGGAGCGGTTAGGAAAGCCCTATTCAATGGATACTGCTTTGCCTGCGGCCGATCTGTGCTGTGTGCAGATTACACGCTTGCAAAAACCAGAGATGCTCTCTTTTTGTTCTGTTTCTGTTAGAAGCTTACCCCAAACCGCTCATATTTTATTGCCAGATTTAAAAGTTGCAGCTCTTCAGAGAATAGGCACAGTACCAGAGAGGGATGAATGGGAAACGTGCGCAGTCTCATAAGTGAAGATGGGAATTAGAGCCTCTAATCCCTTTTGTTTGTTAACGGTGCTGCCATGTGATGAGGGCTGTCCTCAGCTCATCCCGGGAAGGTTTCACCCCTCCAGCTGCCTGGCATCTCTTCAATTCCTTCCATGTCCCCGGGATTTCTCCTTTCCAGGAGCAGGCCACAGCAGCTCTGTGTCGGGGATAACCGCTAAGCTCTCCTTTTGAATTCGTGAGCTTCCAAATGAAACTTCAGCTGACACCTGCTACCTGCCCTGCTCCAGCACGGGGACAGCAGCAGGGGGCTGCTGGAGCCCTACTACTGGGCGAAGTAAATCGGGAACAAAAATTGGTGTCAAGTGCCCGGGTCACAGCACCCAATGAGTGGAGCTCTGGAACTGGGGCTGCTGAAACCTAATCAAACTGTGGCTCTGATGGAACAAACTTCCAACAGCAATCACCGTTAGGAATTAAATCTGTAGCGCAGACAGCAACAGAGATTAATAATCATCATCGTCAATTAGCTGATGGAATCAAACAGAACAAAATGAGTGCAAACAAAAATCCATCTCCCCTCCCCCTGAATCTCATCCCACCCTTATTTATCCAGCATCAGGGATGTTTTCTGAGCGTTGCTTCCAAGCACCAAAAAGTGTCATAACATAAGGTCAAGACTTAATTATTTATACGGAGCCATCAATCACTGCACAGGGCTGATTTCTTTATGAACCTCCAGAGCTGTGCAGTGAGGCAGTGAGCCCTGGTGCCCCGCGCCGAGTGGGGCTGGGAAGGTGCCCACAGCCGCTGTGCCTGGGCTGTCGGAGCGGCTCTGCTGCCCCGTTCAAGTCCTGTAAGCAGAACATCACCGGGGAAATCTCGTGCATATCTGCTGCATCTCGGTAATGAACGCTTACTGATTACGGATTATCTGGAGAATTTAGCTTTTTCAACATTATTCAAATTTTTATGTTTATGTAAGCTAATAATACTGATGAGATTCAGTAACTACTCTTTGCCTTATGGTATTTGAAAAGTGTGTCCGCTGGGCTTATCTCGGCATCTTCCAGAAGCACTTCAGAAATACTAAAATAGAATTTTTCTGCCTGAAAAAAAGAAGTATCGGTACCCGGGATAATGCTCTTTGCTCACAATTAATGCCAAAAATCAATTTGCTAACATGCTTTTTATGTTTCTGCTGATCACAAACAGGATGGCACAGTAAAAGCTTTTACTGCCATCTGATTAGTCCACGGTGGTGCTGAGTAAATAGCTGGGGCTGGCAGTGCTGCTGAGCGCCTGCGCTGAGTGTGGGGGGAGTAGAAGAGAGCTTGGGGTGCTGAGCAGGAGCCGGCCCGCAGGTTTTCTGATAGCTGGATGGAAGTAGTGAACATGCACTGGAATTTTCCTGAACCTCCTCCTGGCCTCTAATGAAGGGTTAACTACTGGCAGGGATTTGCACAGACTTTCCCATTTATCCATCTGTTAACAGAAATGGTGCTGCTGATCTTATTTACATGACTGCGTTTTGGATAGGGAGATGATTAACTCAGTGTGTGTGGAACTGGTGGGGACAAAGAAAAGTGGACCACAGGAAGAGAGGGGTGGAAAGAAAAGTTGTGGTGAGAACGAGCAGAGCAAGGAGGGAAGTTTCCTATTGCTCTCCTGTCATCATCTCCTGACGCACTGTGCTCCAAAACCCTGTTAGCACTGATGGACTGTTGGAAGCATGGGGATATCCCGGGCAGCTCGTGATCCCTCTGAACTTCATGGCAGGGCTCCATTTTGGCAAGAGCAAGTCAGTAATGCAGTCTCCTGCACATCCGTTACGCGGCTCCTACTGATCTTACACCAAGGCAATTTATCACTGTAGTTCAGTGATAGAAATACCAAAATAGCATTTCACTGGGTTTGTAAAAGGGTGTAAATTATGGGTAGAAGGACAAATGGATTGTCCACTTCTTCAAAGACCAATTAAGACATTAAGAGCATGGGGAAATATTGTTAGACATTAACCAATCATTGAGAAAATCAAAATTTAGGACCCAGTTCTGTTAAATGTTTCTCAAGCACCCTCTGGATCTTGCCCAGAGCATGTGAAAAATGAAAGATTAATAGTATCTCTTGCAGGCAGGGCCAGTCAGCTGCTTGTGTATTTTTATGGTATACTGGGTATATTTATAGCATTTAGTAATGCCAGCAACGCTCAGTATAAAGAGTAACAGATGAACGCATTGTGAAACAAGGCACTAGCAAGGCAGGTGGGAAATGACTTCCAAAATATTGCACTAACCAGGCGGGAAGAAATGCCTTCAGATAGTAAACATGAAATAATAGATGTAAGTGGCTTTAGCCAAAGTCAGGGTAGATCTTCAGATTGGTTTCAGTCCATGCAAGACTGAGCCCAGCCCACACCTTACGCAAAAGAGGAAAGGCAGGCTCACCGCGTGCGATCCCAGCAAAGATGGCTTCCACGCTGCTCTGTTCCCATGGAAAGACAGAAATGATGAAATCACAGTTGAGAGTGGAGAGGAGAAAGGAAGGGAATAAAATTGTATTGGCTCGACTGCAAGAAGCAAATAACAGATTTCCCTATTCAGACAGATGATGCCTAACTAGGGCACAAAGCAAATCATAAAAGAAGGTGGCAGATTTCACAAATTAGTCATGGCAAAAATGGTGAATTTCACAGCTTGAAGTGAATTCACGTTACAAAATGAAACAGCACAAAATGATTAAGAGCTCTAACTGATAGAAGTAATGAGTGTGTGAGCCTTAGTCATCACATGGCACCTGACACTTCTCCTTGGCTTCAGGGAAGTAACACCTTCAGCCTCTTCCTGCTTGTATGGTACTGGGATCAGGTGAGGACAACCTAAGAAGAGTCCTTTGTACATCTTTTTGGGAGATTCTGGACTGGGGCACAAGCTCAGCAGTCCCAGTAGCACTGCAACAGCCATTCAGTAAGGAGAGGCTCTGCAGGCACCACCTCTGCTCCCAGTGCAGCAATGGGCATGTGCCATGTCAAGAGCCCTGCCTTCACACCATGACCTCGCAGGTGAGCAGCACAGTGGTAGGGCAGCTGAGAGAGGCTGGAGCAAGAGGGACACTTGCAGGACAGTAGCTGCCACGCTGGGGACAACCTTCCAGAGCTGGAAGGCTGCTTTGGGGACTGTTTGGTGCTGGCCTGTGCTCTCATGCAGTAGCGGTGCTACAGCACATATCCCTCCCAGCAGGCAGCCCTCTAATAGCCCACGCCATGGTTTTCTTCCAAAACCAACCCAATTTCCCTTCCTTCAAAGGATGAAGACTAATGTCAGAAGCCTCACAGGTGCTGCTGCATGACTTCTGTTAGCAAAACACTTCAATAGCTGTTACAGAACGTTTTCAAGAAAAGCTGTGTTATTAAGTACTAAAACCTTCTGCTACCATTTGTATCCCTGCTTAGACCGAGATAAAAAATAATGGAGAAAAATGTCACCACTGTGTCTTAATTCTGCTTTTTCAACATATGCTCTTCTATCACAGTTATTGAAAATCCATAGAGCAAAATGCAAGCAAAGTGAGCTAATACCAACCAGAGAACACCTCCTCAAGCACCATCAGTCTCCACCAAAACCTTCCTCTTCCCGGCAGACCATAGGGCAGCCCTGCTGGAGTGCCTGGAGCCGGGTGGTTCTCAGGCTGCCGGGAGGTTAACAAACCCCATTGCTGGCAGGCTGAGCTCAAAGTGAAGCAGAGCCACAAACCCCTTGGAGAGAAGTGTGTGCCAGCTTTCCTGTGTTTATTGAGGGCATTCCAGCAAAGTCAGGTCTGCTGAGCGCAGCTGTAATAATGTCATGCAGGGAGAGCAAAAGCTGTTGAAGTTGCCAGAACTAAAGCCATGGAGGAGTGTAATAGGGCAGTGCCAGTTCCTTCAAGTCCCACCGGGAAGTTATTACCCAGCCACAGGAGGCAGAGGAGCACCTGCATCCCAGAACAGGGTATGTGCATCAAGCATGCAGCGGCCAGCCGTACCTCAGCTGCACTGCTCCTGACCCAGAGGGAGGATTAAAACTGCACACAGAAGAAACAACCTAAGAGGAATTGATCACTATTGAACAAGGATGGGAAGACAAAGTTTGAAAAGAATTAGCATTTCTAAAGGAATGCCCTTGGACTCTGGGTAAGGAATTAGAAAGGACTTTAAAAAAAAAAAAGGCAGGGGATGGGGAGAAGCCCTCTTCTCTGGAATTGATTTTTTTAAAAAAACTTGGCAGATTTAAGAAGCTTTTCAGTAACATTTTGTGGATCAATGCTAATTTGATGCATCGGAGCTCAGCACTGTGCCAATTCACTGTCAAACTGATATTAACTAGGCACTTTTCTGAGCATGTTTATAGCTCAAGGTCCATTAAATATGCAGACCTGACAATGATTGCACCTCCCTTAAAATACTTAATTTGAGATGTACATCACAGCATGCACAAATGGCCTTTTGCTCTTCATCAGAGAGCAGCCTGGCTCTGCGGAGGTGCCATCCTCACCCTGGGAGTGGGGCTGGAGGCTGCACACAATGCGGTGTGACCACCACAGCCCTCAGCGGGCCGACCTTCTGGCCCCAGGAACCAACCTGGTGGAAGTCAGCTACCTGCTGTCAATGACACTCATTGAGAGAGCACTAATTATTCACACTGGTGAAGGTTGCCGGATCAGTTACATAAACTTTTAGTGGCTTCTGATTTGAATGCCTGCAAACTGACATCCACCAATAGGTAGGAGCTAAGTGAAAGTCACTTTATTTTTTAGCAATTCAGAGTTTGAGACAACGGCTACAGAACATCCTGGTATTTAAATTTGGGTCCCTTTTAATTCCTTTAAAGCCTGCTCATATATAGTTTGAGAAATGCTGGCTTTTCTTTCTGTTCCAATGCACAAATGATCCCTTCCGAGTTCAGAGAATTAAAGCAGCAGTTAGCTAGCAATGCATGGACATGGATCACTGACTTCAGACAGCCATGTTTGAACACTTCCATTTTTATATCCTGAAATGGGGATACTACTTAACTTAAAGATGAATTAATTTTTCTGTTACTTTTAAGTTCTTTAATGGGAGATGCTACTTAATTACATAATAGACTTCTAAAGTTTTTTTGCACGACCTGCTTGACCTACTTAAAAAATATAAATCAATATGAGCTGAATTAGTAAAATAGTTTCAGAAATTTAAGACTGCACCAGAAGTTAGACTAGTATGTAAGAAGGGATTAAAAAAATATTGCTTTCATTTGGCAAAGAACAAAGTAATTTCTGGTTCCTGATCCTTTGAGCATCTCATTTCTGAGGAATCACAAAATCTATTTGTGAAGAAATCTGTGGAATAAAAGAAGAAATTGTGAAAGTATCACTGTGGAATCTGGAGGCACATGCAAGGAAGGATGCCATGAATCTCCTCCTTGTCTTGCAGTTCAAAATAGCAGTTATTTTCTTCATTTCAGTGGGTGCCAAAGGCTCACAGAAAGGAATGCTCACAGAACACAGCCCTTGTTTCTCATGGCAGAAGTGTATTGGTCTGGTTTCTCACGTAGGAGAAATGATAGTCTTGTCCCAGTCTGCAGTGACTGAAAGCCACTCATTGGGAGGTGACCCTAGTATTGGAATGTGGGTAGGTAACAGAGCACGACCAGATGCTATTTCATGTCTTCCCACGGAAGAACTTATTCCATCCAACACGGTCTTGTTCTAAGGAAGTTTCATTCCCTTCCATCTCTACCATGTTTTATAAAGACTTGTATTCCTCCAGCTTTCCCCAAAAGTAAACTTCAGCACACCTGTATCTAAAAATCCTCAACTCTCCAACAAAAGCTAGTTTGTTTCTAGATTTTCTTCACATGAGCTATTCTGATCAGCCACACTGCTGGCCTTCCCTGCCAACCAGACCCTGCCTGTTAGCCTGGGATGGTGCTTGAAGGAACAACTTATAACTCACAAGCAGAATGGTTCACCTCTACTTGTTATGTTACAAATGTGAGATAACTGAGTGAGCTGCTGCCCACCAGATGATTGCTCTCTCTTGCCTACATCCAGCCCCCCCCCAGCTCTTGCATCTCTACACACCTTCCACCCCCAGCTCAGTGCCAGCACAGAAGGAGCTGCTCAGCACCTAATGCATCTGCTCTTCCTTCGTGAATGAGGAGAGGGGATTTCCTTTCAAGCTGCCCCTTCGCCCACAGACTGTCAATAATCACATAGCACATCGTAAACTGAGTCTCAGAGTTAATGGTGCAGTAGCTAGATGCAGAGGTTTTATGTTTATGATACAGAATATTTACATGGATTGTTTCTTTTTTATTTTTTTCCCAACACTTTTGTTCTCAACTAACTTTTCTAACCTTAAAATAACTATTTCCTCCTTTCTTCGTACAAATGATTTTTTTAATGCTTTGGAATAGAACAGCTATGTTGCTTTCTCTATGCTGCAAACTCTGGAGTGTCGGTGTGTCCCCAGAGCTTTAGATACTGCATGTAACATAATGGGAGCCAGCAGCCGGAGCTGAGATCTCACGTGAGGGTCTTCTAATCCTGCACCTTACATAGGGGATCTGCAGCGCTGATGGCAGTCTGGAAATCAGCGCTTTGGTTGATACCGAGAAGAAACTAAGGTTAACATCAAGAGTTTATCTGAAGTCTCCTATAATGTTGGCATGTTGCTAGCAGAGAAATTAATCTGGTTTCCATAAATATTTGATAGAGTTCTAGCATCATCCTGATCATCACTTTGGGCTTGCTGACACCCCTCTTCTCCCTCCAGTGATCGCAATCTGTCTTGGAGTCATAGCAGAAAGTCAGGTGGTGATACTTGAACCAGTTCTTATAACAAATTCCATTCAAATTCTGTCTGAAAGGGAGTTAAGGTTTCATCCTGCTGCTCAGAGAATGATATGCTAAATGCAGCTTCCCGGGAGCTTGGCTGCAGCCCAGCGCTCTGTAATTTATAGCTCTCCTTCCCGATTCCTGGTGACCTTGGGACCTACCCGGGCACGTGGCTGAAGTTCCCCCGCTGCCCACAGTCTGTGTGGGAGCTGTCAGCCCTGCCCTGCACCTCGGCAGCCCCACTGCAGGGAAGGGCGCAGTGCAGGCAGTGGGTAACACCTCTGGGCCAACATCCCTCCCGCTCATACCAGTGATTGCTGAGCGTTGGTCTTCAATGACAGAGATTGTTAGCTAACTTCACAGCATGAAATGAATTTACAGAAGAGGCTTAAATTATATTAGCCAAAAACATTTTCCATATGGGTAGCTAGAAGAGAGCGATAATCGCCGATCTGCAAACAGGCGCTGTGCCCTTTGTATTCACGTGGGAAACAATAACTTGAAAGGTTATTAACATGAGATTTCCAAAAAAGTTCTGACATCATTACTGATCGTAGTTAGTGTGCTGTGTGTGCCTGAGATGCCCTACTGGGAAAAGCGTGCCCACAGCCAGAGGAGCTGGTAACTGAGATTGTAACGTATGACATTTATAACAGAAAAATTGTGTAATTCAGAGAAGTTATTGCCCCTTGAAGATTACATTCATTATAGAATGTATCAGAGATATGTCTTGAGAATGACTGTAGTTTCTCTCATTTAAATAGCTATTCAGGAATACAATTGTTCAAGCTTATGTATGTAACTGCAGATTGTTTTATAAAATTACTGAAGGAAGGCAACTTTGGTGAAAGCCTGGCAGACCCCTGCTGCTTCTCTTTGTCCAGATTTTTTAAGGAGAAATACTTGTAAATACTTGTACTTTTCTATCTAGATTCCTTATGATGGAGAATACTTTAAAAAAAGAAGTGACTTTTAAAATTACCTTAAATTATTTTAGATTTGTTTATTCACCAATAATTACTAGATTTTCTGCACAGCAAGCAATACAGAATTAGCTTTAAAACCACAGAATAGCAAAACTTGTCCTGGCTTTGTCTTCCAAGTACTGTGTCTGATATTATCAGCAGTTTGCATTACCAGAAATAGACCTCCTCTGTAATCCAGTCATTCTTTACATAGATCCTTTTTGAAAGGCTTTTTCTATTGTGAAGCCATCAGAGAATCATTACATTAAGTAGTTTTTTGTAAACAAGAAACCAGTGAGTCCAAAAAACTTCCTCTGCAAGATGCTCATCACTGAGACACCCCTGGCAAAGCATTCATCTCTGCCTGGAGCTGTCTTAACACCAGTGAACCTCAGCTGGAGGATATCAGCATAGGCTCATCAGGTTTTTCACTTTTACTAATAACAAATGTAAACTCTCAGAACTGTATGAGATTGATTCATATATAGTGTTGCTGCTACAATACTGTTTCTGTACTAGATGCAGAGGCTCACACTTGCATGGGAGGTGCACACGATGGATGCACACAAGGGAGTGTGGCAGAAGAAGCAGCTGGTGCAGCCCTGCCCAGCGTTGCACCTAATGCTGTACAGCACAGCCAGAGCAGGCTGCCCGACCACGAGGCACTCCTGTCATCTCATCTGGCTCTTGTGCACGTGATTAAAGCCCCCACCTCCTTTCTATTCTATTTTCCCAGGGATCTGCCATCTCACTGTCACACAGACCTGGCAGCAGTGCTACGCTGGGCACTCTCCCCACTCAGCTATTAAACTGCTCTGTTGCTTTCTTTTGTCAGGGCTTCTTTCCCCCCCTAATATCTCACCTAGACTTTTTCTTTCTTAGCTTCAGGCCATTGCTCCCTGGCCTACAATTTTTCTGAGACTGTGAATAATTCCCTCCCTTCGTTTCTATTGTTACCTTGAAGGTATTTATAGACTGTGATCATGTTCCCCTTGAGCCTTCTCTCACCAGACTCTGAATTTAGCTATCTCAGCCTCTTCGCATGTTATGTTCTCTAATCCATGTATCATTGCCCTCCTTTGTTTTCATCTTCTTTTGAAGGCTGGTAACCAGCAATACACAGCATCGTGGTTTTGCACAGCCACTGCTTATAAGATTCATACACAGTTCCTCATTATCTATATTATGTTACTGAGAAGCACTATTTTTTTAAATGTTCTTGACTTTATAAAATATTGCTTTTCACCAAATGTAATTTTGTAAATGAAAATATTTCATATAACTCTCCATTCTGCTGCCGAGGTGTAAGCAGAAAGAAGCAAGGCTAACGAATGCATCTGACAGCAAAGACTCCTGGGGTCAGCCTCTGTTGGAAGCAAAAACCTTGCCTGAGCGAGGTGCAGCCTTCTGCACTGGTCAGCTGCCCCTGGGAGGAAGAGTTACCCTCAGGACTGTGCCTTGCCCACTGGCTGCACCTTTCTGCCATAGTAACATCAGCTACCTGGCCCAAGGCACTCCGTTTCTCCATTGAGCATGGTTCCCTTGGCTTTATTGCTGAAGGAGAAATTATACCCCATTCAAAATTCTGATTTTGGTTGCATTAAAGATTGAAAGCCTCAATTTTAAATCTTGCCACGGAATACAAAATTCTCGGGAATGAAATGCAATTTTGAGAAAGAAGAAGTGTTCTGTCTTGATGATTTTGATCTCCCCTGGAATCTCTGACCTGGCGGCACTGCTGGACCTGCCCCCATAACCCTGCATTCAGCTGGTCCTGCTTGAGCCACACAGGAGCAGCCACTCCTGGCTCATCCAGCCCCAGGCTGTCCTCAGCCAACCCCACAGCTCAGCTGGCTGCTGGGGCCTACAAAGCAGAGAAGTCTCTTTTCACCTTAGTGTCTCTTTTTCCCCCCCAAAAAAGTTTGTAACAAATCCACAAAGCAAAAAGCCTCAGGAAAAGGTTGTGTCACGTTGTGGCAAAGGAAACTATGCCTGGGAGCAAGAGCTTTGTACGTGGAAAGAATCACAGCTCCCCCAGTGCAATGGAAGGGGAGAGATGAAGAGAGAAATCTGAACCTACGTTTGTGAAGTTAGACTGTTATAAGATTTTTAAGAAAATCAAAGTAATGGAAAATAGAAAAAGCCTTCTATACCATAGCAAGTGTCCCTGTGTGCATGTGCCCAGATTAGATTTCTGCACATCTCCATTCACTCTGATTCCTCTGCAGAACCTGACAGTAATGATGGCCCTTGTAGGACAGAACGATCTATCATACTAACCAGTGCTCTCCCACTTCTCCCATGTACTTTCCATCCCTCTGTACCAGGCCTCTATTTTCACTTAGCTCTGCTTTTGGAAATGGAGCTGACTTTTGGCCCTGGGCTTCTACTAAATTGCAAACAGTGTCTTAATTCTGAAGGATTATGAAAAGTACCTTACCAATAGTATTGTGTTGAAAATAACTACTTAGTTCTAAGTTTACTAAAGATAAAAAAGAACCCCCAGTAACTAACTGCAATGGCTACAAGGACTGCCATCACATAAGACATGACAAGCTTTCTAAAAGATCTTCTATCATCAAGCTGTACAAAGCATTTGCTCTTAGCAATGTGACAATTTTACTACAATTTCACCTGCCCAGTCAGATTTCATACAACAATATTAGACAGATTACAGCCATCTGCAGGGCTCATTCATGCCAGAATCAACCTAACTGAATAATTAATTTTTATGTTCAGAGATTGAACCAAAACTAGTGGGGGAAATAATTATTTCAGGGGTGCCCCAAAGACAAGTGAGTGTTTCCCTGCAGCTAAAGTCTTCAAAATTAAAAGTCATTTCAGATAAAAATATACATTTTTTTAAAAAGTATCAAAAAATCAAAAAATAATTTGTTTTTTAAGTTTAGAGCAATGTGTAAAATGGTCAGTTGCTATCCTTGTTTAAAAAAAGTTTAATTCATTCATTTTTGTAAATAAAAGATTTCAGCAGAGTTAAGTATGAATGACAAGAAGCTACGATCTGCCTCTCAGAGGACCCATGTTTTTAATAGAGACCAAAATGCACTCTGGAAATTTAGTTCTGCTTCTGCTTTTAGTTAATTATTAAATTCAAAATGTTTTGAAATATGCATTGTAAGATGACATTATTTTAATTTTCCCAGCAGAGACATTGACAGCTCCTGGATGATACTGCACTAAACTGTCCTCTTTAATGACATTTTCTTTTTAATAATCATTGATCCACACAAATTCGTTAGCTCCCGAATAGCAGCTCATTGCTCTCAGCACTTGTGAGAGTTCTGTCAGGAGCTGAGCGTGGCACAGAGCATTTCTAGCCATGAAAGTTTGCTGTGCAATCACGATACCTTGGATTTGATTTGGATCCTAATTTTCTGTGGCTGTTCTAAATACAGCAGTGCACCAAAATGCCTTTAGTCCATGAATGCTGACAGCATTCAGAGAGGGAAGGTAAATCCTGAGAGGAAACATCAGTAAAGTTGTTCAGAAAGCAGTATTTCCTGTCCATCCCTAAGAACAAGAACCTCTTATCTCCACACTATTTGGCTGCATCTATCACTGTTTTCTGAAGTTAGTGTTTAAATGACTGGCCAGCCCAGGCCCATCTTGCACAAGGAACATGAAGTCCACGTCATCCTGCAGCCTTGCTTTTTCTTTTCAGTGCCCTAGGTCTTGTTCTAGTCTTCCCAAATGTCGTGAAAGCAAACACCTGCTGGAAAGCAAATGGTAACCCGTGGTCTAAGAGTGTACACAAGGCCCTGAAAAAACGCTGCTGACATTGCAAAGTGAAGTCTTGCAGTGGCTGGTGCTAAGGAGCAACTGTGTCCTCCAGCTGCTGCACAGAGCCTTATGGAACAAAACTGCCTCTTTCTCTCCTCCCTGCTCTTCTGAGAGGATAGGGATCGATATTGTAGCATGACTTCTTTCCTGAGTCCTACAGGGGAAAGGGTTAGGGAAATAAAGTCCTTTCCCAGAGAATCCCCTGGACTGGGGGAGAAGAGCCCCTCAGGATCCAGCTGAGACCACTGCAGTATTTATTTATTGCTTTCCCAGTGATTCCCAGCAGCTTTCAGAGATTACTGCTCCCTTAGGAAACTACAGCTCAGAGATGCACAGCACTATTTCCTCCTGTTCCTTCCCTTAGAATCTCCCTTGGGAAGGAGAAAGGTTTACAATCCTTTCTCTTCATCTTGCAAACCAAGCCTTGATCTCATTGTCTGCTGCTACACAAACAATAAACAAGGTTTCCCAGCATGGTTTGTCTTAGTAATATTCTATTTCTCTGTCAGACTCTAGGTCAGGTGGTAATTTTGGGTGAGGTACTATCTATAAAGACAACAAATGCAAGAAGCAATCTCAAGGCAAGGGATAAACCAGATGACCCGAGTGATTTTCTCTGTCACCACTGTCTATGTTTCTATTATGGAATAAAGCACAGGACAAGGAGAGGGATTCAGCGCTTTGACTGTAGTGACAGATACTACCAAAGAGCCCAGCTTAGTTCATCTCTGCACAGCCCTGTAAGGGGCAGGCTGGCATACCCAGCAAAATAGTGATATTTATCTTCTGTGCACAGCTGATCTATAGAGCACAGCATTTTCCTGAAGGATGTCAGGGCCCGCAAAGCTGCTTGGCTTGGTTGGCTGAGGTGTTGGTATCTGTGTGAACTCAGAGGGTAATTTTGTCTTTCATTCCTTATCTTGAGGCTTTGTCAGACATTTCTGTCAAGAATGAATCCCTAACACTGTCTGTCCATATGGCTCAGTAAGCGTTAAAATAAGGAGAGCTTTGGGGAAAAGCACGGGGTGCAGGATTTCCCTTCCAACCCAAGGGCTGCCTCAAGCATGTTCACAGCCTGCTCTCTGCAGATCTCCGGAAAGGGCGTTAGCTGAACTCCTGATGCCAGCAGAAAAATCCTTCTCTGAACAGCCTATTATGAAGATCCTATTCATTATATAGTAAAGGTCTTACAGGTCAATCTGTTGTTTTGCTTCTTGGACAAGAGTACAAGTCCAGCCCTCACTGACAGCAAGCTACCAGCCTTGTGTAGCTGCTTTTTCTGGGCAACTGAAGAAAAACAACAACTTCTGAGAAGGTTTAACAAAAGGGACTGAAGATAATTACATTTATAGTTTATAAATGTGAAGGTGACTCGTGGGTGTTTATACTGCTCAGACAGAAATGTTGTTAAAGGGAACAAGATGTCACGATCCTACAGCATCCTTTTTTTTTTTTTTTCTTTTTTTTAAAACGTGAAGTAAAAGTCCGTAGTACCAGCAGGCAAATGGCTTTTCTTTGCAGTTAGCCTCTCAATTCTATTAAGAAATTACTGAATATCTCCCTGCCTCTTTTCTCTTTTATTCTTCTTTTTTGTTTACTATGTAGATAAATGCTTCACTTAAACCCTGCTGCAGTCAGGGAGTGTCTCTAGCAGACACTGGATCACATTGTCACCATGATTTAGGGTTTCACTGATCGTACTTTATTAATTTTGTATTCTCCAAAAGGTCTTAACTCTCGTATTATATGTTCATTGAATTGTTTAAAATGAAGGGGCTTTCAGTGTCCATTGCCATACTAAAAGGAAATAGAGAGCTGGCTGTTATTATCATGCAAGTTAAGCAGTCTGAACAGTGTCTTTTAGCCAGATGTAAATCCACAATTATAAATCACCACAGGAAGGGGAATGGCAATCACTGCATTTTGATTTATTGCCACAATACTTTTCATATAAATATACTGACCAGAAGAGGGAAATGAGGTATCTTTTCTATTTCTTTATGCAGCAAACATCTCTCCTTAAAGTACCATTTGTACTAGAAGTCAAAAGAGCATCTCAGTAAAACTACTCACAGAAGAGAGAAGAGATAGTGCCAGACTGATGCACAGTAGAGGAATAAAAAATCTGCTGGGTAGCATAACTATGTAGGGCTGTATAATTTCTCCAGATTAGGATGTACAGCATGTGTAGTCGTGTTCACGTAAGGTATAAATAGTTCCCACTCCTTCAAAGGAGAGGATTGTCCTGGGAGCTACGGGCAATCACAGTTTTAGTTCCTACTTCTGTGGTATTTTCTGCATGTCATTTAATTTCACTGTGCCTAAGTTTCTTCATCTGTAAAATAAATCTTTTGAATACAATTGAATCAGCTTCATACAGCAAATTACATCTGATGCTGAATCATGTCCTTTATCTCTCTGTCTATTTTTATTGTGAGCTCCTCAGGGCAAAGGCTATCACTTGAAGTCTCATATATAATAAAAGTGTCTTGAGCACCACAGAACCCCATTGCCAGGAACTAGAAGCTTACTGTGATAATGATAACAAAACAAATTCGGTCAGTCACTCAAATTAAGATACAGTGTTCAAACCAATGGAAATCTGTACTTAGGACCTTTTCTCATGAATACATTGGCACCCAAAACAGATAGCCTGTTTGGGGGCATCCCTGGACAGGTGTAAAACACTGGATATGCTTTAGTCTTTGGCCAACAAGAAGAAAGCAGCTTTCTTGCTGAAATAGAGCCATTTGGGTGCACAACAGTAAAGACTGCAGTCTAAGTAATGGGTACTGAACAGCTCAGTGACCTTATCAAGAGCTTTTTAATGTGCTCAAACCCCTGTTTTTCAGTTGTAGGAAAGGGTTGGCTAGTGTGAACATATCCAAGATAGACAGAAACTAATAAGGAATTTTTCTAGTTATATGGACATGTGGAGGTGTTTCTGGATACAGAGCTGAGAACACAAATCAGTCTGTCTGCCTGTTCCTAAAAGAGCACAGGCCAGGGCTATCTGCCAGGATTTGCTGCATGCCCACAGGCCATGGAAAGATTAAAAACAAACAAACAAACAACAACAACCACCTTTCTTAGAAGATAGAAGCTAAAATTTTGCTCTTGCTGAAAATGTCATCTTCTGTCAGAGATGGAATAGAGATACAACCTGCAAAGAAATGTGACAGGGATCTGGTCTACTAAGCAGTTTCAGAGCATATGTGCTTTACTTCATCTGGTCAAAAAACCAAAGAATAGCAAAGATTGAATCTATACTTTTTAATGCCTGTATATGATACCTCTGAGCATTAATTACATTAATTACCGAGGGGATAGTAGGCTCATTAGGCTATGGAGACATTCTTGAGAACAGGGAGAGAAGGTCCTGGGTTGTTTTGTAATCCGTCCCTGCAATTTATGCATGAGCGTTTTGCTCAGAAAAAACTTAGTGCCTCCCACCTGATTCTGGTTTGCAAGTCCCAAGCACAGAGTTGGGCCCTAACGATAGGTTTATGAGACACTGCTCAATATTTTTCATACATATTAAACTCATTTTGTTGACAGAAGAGGTCTCTGGGGTCAGCAGGCTCATGATGCTCATTGCCCTTAATGGTATTAACACCTCATGTGGCAGTCATTCTGCATTTCTGCTTGCTGTGCCTGCATTTTAAAGAATGATTTTCTTCCAGAAAAACATTTCGGTTCTTGCAATCAGTGCTCATTTTTGTAAATTAAGGAATGACTTGTGCCAAATCGTTCTCCTCTTTTTCTCTCTTCCAGGATTATTTGCAATGTAGCTTATGCCACAGTCTGTATGTCTATTGCGTGCTTTACAGGAAAATGAAATCATTACACACAACACAAATTACTAGACCTCTTTCATAATCACACGCCCTTAATTGGCATGTAAGCACTAAGATCACTGTAATACATGCAGTAAAATGACTTTTTTTTTTTCCCTCCCAGGTTTAAAGGTCAACAAGAATATTTTTCTTTAATTTGACAGGCACACAAGAAATAATGCAAGACTCATTTATGGTCAGGTAATGCACAAAGAAATCTATAAATCAAGCTAAGGGGAATATTAGATCATGCTCATATCTGAACCCATCTGGCTTAGTTCACAAAAGAATCAATATGAGGCAGAGAGCTCAGTATTACCAGTGATTTATGCTCTTGCATCTAAGGGGAAAAACATTTGCAATTTTTAAGTCGATTCATCTCCTCCCGAAACAATAGGATATGGAAAAGGAACTACAGTTAGCTATTACAACATATGCATGGTAAGTAATTTGATGACAAGTTACAGTTGGAGGAGGGCGAGTTAGTTCCCCTTAATGACTCAGCACTTCTTTTTGTAATTTGACTTTCCTTCCCTCAAGGTACTATTAGTACGGAGCTGTTAAGAAACAAAATTAGCCAGATTTCCATGTCTTTGATTTCTGCAAATTGATTGTGATACATTGTTCTCAGGCATAGTACTGTTAGAATATATAACACATTGTAACATGCTTTTTTGTCTACTTTCAAATACTGTTTTCACCAATGAACCTCACTCCTCAGAACGTGATCATGGCCCAATAGTAATCCTACCCCATCCCACATTAGACATATAAGCTTTTGATCATTCTGTGAACACCCAGGATTTATGTGAGAGCTTTCTATGTATACAGCACAGCTCTCAACTAAATAAAATTGCCAGTTGGCCTCAAGTTCAGCCTCCCCATGAGACAAGATGAAAAGCATTGGGCTGCAGTGCAGTTTGCTGTGTCATGCACAAGGGTGGGAGGCAGAGGGGGAGCGAGAGATTTCACAAAGCAATTGAGTATGAGAAACAGATATTGTGGTGATGGGTGCCATAAATGTATTAGTGGAACTGGGGAAAGTAAAATATCCATTTCAGCTGCAGCCATTTGTTTTACACACTGTGCTAATATCCTTCGTCCAAATACCAAATACAGCTTCATTAAAATCTGGAAAGGCATTTGGACTAAAGGGAGAGCTTGACATATTTTTTTCCCATCTAACATGCACAGGTAGAATCAATATTATTTCCCCAGTATATGTTAATAAATTATTACATCAGACATTATTGATCCAGACAAAGAGGAAGGAAGTCAAAATAATGGAAATCAGATGGCTGTGATTAGAAATGCTTGGGATATTCATTTGGAAACAGCTGATAACTAAAACAGTCTATGGGCTCTACACTTATGGATCTAATAAATAGAATAAGCCTCGCTGATCAAAAACAAGGTTACTTGTATAGTTGTATTAGAGAGTTGTGCTATTGAAAGCCAGTCTATGTGTTGTTTGTAGGTATGGGAGCTATACTGTAGCTCACCAATCTGAAAGCATCAATTTTAAACATCTGATCCTTTCAGCCATAGTTTTCTACTGTATTTTGCAGCTGAAAACTCCTAGCCTTTATTCTAGTAGCAGGCTTAGCACTCTTCGAAGTATTTATTTAAAAGGCTTTCACATGTTTATGTCATTATTAATAATGAATATCTTCATTAATTTGCACATGCTTTACAAACACTGGGCAGAATCCAAGCGTTTCCCATGTGAGGAGTGACATGCTGGGTCTACACTATTGATTATTCCTCAGGTATATTGTTTTAGCAGATAATACACGAGTGTTGCATCTATTAACCCCAAAGATTGCAAAACATTTCTGAACCAAAGAGGGCAGTGTGCCTGTTAGCAGAGATCACATCCATCACAGGAAGGCAGGCACCTTAGAGACATCGTACAACAACGTTCTGGCAATACAGAGCTCCCAGGAGCTGTACAGGCAGGGAACAGAGACTGTCATATCACTCACCACGTGCAATGGAAAGGAAAAAGTATTATTTACCTGAGTAGGACACAGTGAGGACACAAAATCCATAGTTTTCTCTCCCTTTGCCATCACACCACTGGAGCCTCTTCTGTTGCAAGAGTCCCACGTATCCCTTTGTTGCTGCTCTCACTGGCTTTACTATCCAGGAGCTATCTCTCAACTCAGCATCCATTTTACTACTCAGCCTTCTTTTATGTTTTTGCTATTCATATTGCCTGTCCTTAGCTGCCTCTTCTCTATAATACTCCTGCATCCTCTGTCCAGCAGCTCCCACTTGCCCTTCCCAACTCCTCCAGGATGAGTTGGTCCCTTCTGCAGCACGTTTCACTGGTCCCAGCTGTATCTTCTTCCTGGTCTCTGGGCTGCTGTCTCCACCATAGGGCCCCAGAGATAAACAAGAGACACTTGCTATAGGAAACCTACATCGCAGACAAGAAAGCAACACTACCCTCATTGCAAAGAGTTTGAATGTTCTTGATAATAGTGATAGATTCCAGCTGGGACTTCTGAGGACTGTGTGGACCAGAATCTTCTTCACCTGTTCTCTCACAGACAGCATTTTTAGCACCCTGGGACTCACAGGAGCAGGTTGAGGGTACTGCCTCTGGGAAGAGTAATTTAATGGTGTGTGTATAATGCAAGTGTTATTTCTATAGCCCCGAAGAGGAACAGAGTTCCACCACATTGCTAGGAAACCACAGGGACTGGCCATGTCTCATCAGTTTCAAAAGCCCTTCTAAAATATGGTACCACAGAAATGTGTATGTGCAGATATGGCTCACTGAAAGTCAAAAAAATTCTTCTTTTTTTTTTTTTTTCCATGCTTGGGATTTTTGCAAAGTTTCTCTTGAGCATGACAAACCAAATGTGTTTTCCTTGAGGTCTTCAGGATTTCCTTGCTCTAGTTCTGGTGTAATGAATGCCAACAGGCTGTTGCATTGACACTATAATGAGACCTGGGCCACATGGGATTGCAGGATATTGTGAAAATTTGCACCTCTCATTTGCTGTGTGTAGAAAATGATCCTGAAAATGAATTTTGTATTTCTCCCTAGTCATTCTTCACCATAGCTGATATCTAGAAAAAATTTTCCCCTGCCAGGTGTGCATGTGGCTGTCATAACAGCTTCACTGGAGTTATATCACAAGGGTGACAAAAGTCGTCTTCCAAATGGGTAGAAAATGATACAAACTCTGTAACACCTGACTGGATTTATCGTACCTGCTCTGCATTAGTTAAAGATACAAGAGCATAGCATAACAAGTTTTATCGGCTGACTCGGTGCAGCAGCACTGCACCTTCCATACTGCACTGCAGTTACGAATCTCGTTTGGACAATATAATGCAACTGTTTCTTCCGGCTAAGACCTATTACATTTGTTAGCAGCTCTGTAACAACACACCTGAACCAGCACTATCCCACTTTATAGGGGCTTTTGCCTGACCAGGTTCTTTCTTCCAAAAACTGACCAAAATGAGCAGTGCTAGAGATGATTGGAGCTCAGGGGACGAAGGAGAGTAACACCTGCTCTTTGGTCCTATACTTGCTGCAAAGTGGAGCAGACTCTTGAATTACAGCAGTGGGGAGTGGTGAAGCTTTCTGGTTCTTTCTAGATGGCCTGAACTCTGCTGCCTGGCTGGGCTGTAAACTGACAGATGTGCTGAAAGCACCAAGCCTGAACATTTCTTTCTAAATTCAGCTCTGGACATTTGTATGCCAAAGTAATTGAGGATTAGAATAAGAAGTACTCCATACCTGGGATTGCACAGAAATTCATGGCAGTTGTTTCAGATTTCAGAGGAGCAGTCGTAGCCTAAGCAGAAACACAATTGTTCTGAGCATGGTGAGGTGCCGAGTGCTGAGCACTCAGAATGAAACAGAGAGTAATTTGGTGTCCCTCCACTGAAATAGGATATCATTTCCCCAACAGGGAAGCTGGTGTTTCTGCCATACATCGGTGTGTGTACTTCTGTGAAAATGGCATATTATTTCCTAGCACAGATACCTGTCTGGTCACAGAGGCTAAAGTATTATTTCTTGTTCACACCTCTTTTTTTCCCCCTGCAAAGGTTTACTTCTTTAATGCTTGTTATTTAGAAACTTTGTGTTATGTAAATAAAAGCTGTGACCTTTGCCTTTCTACAGGCTGGGGCTAAGCTGATGTGAAGCAGTGCAGGGAGAGATGGTGAGCAAACAGGGTTAGAGTACATTTCACAATGCCATTTTCTCACTTGCAATTTATTCTTCTTACCTCTAGCATTCCTCTGCAGAGATATTTATACAAATAGGTGTTCCGTGTACTGTATGTCACAGGTTTATTTAGGACTGTTGTTGAAGACGTACACTGCTCAAAAGAGCAGTCATAGCAGATAATTCCATTTGCCAGCTCCAACAAAATGTTCCAGGGAAAGTGCTGTTATCACCGCAGAGAATTTTAATGATGGCAGAGTTTACAGACAACTAATTTGGCAAACAAGGCTGCAGCAACAGACACCTCAGCAAGTTCATTTGCCAGTGGTGGTGTTGTGATTGTTGCTGCCAGTTAAACACACTTTGCACCTACTTCCCAGCTCCCTCCAGAAACTTCAGAACTGCATTTATCCTGCAGTGCTAACCTTGCTCTTCATACAACTCCTACTGGGAACTAATCTAAGAAAGCTGCTGAGCACCCCACACATCTAGCTGGTGAACTTGCTCAGTGCTTGTTTGGTTATAAAACTTCTTATATAAATAATACTTCTGACTCTGCCATTAAAAAAGCTAACTAAAATTAATAATAACTTCATTAGTAAAGCAATGTGATGCAGCAGAGAGAGAAGCTGAGTTTAGATACTTTCTGTTTTATGGGAGATGCTGCACTAATTCATATCCCACTAACCACTGCTGTAATAAATGTAAATGAACAGGGTGCCTTGCTAATCTGCTGTCATCTGTTGGAGGGAGTGAGGAAAAGAGGAGCCTGGAACTCCCTTATCTTAGAGTCCTCACTGAACAGATGCTCTCTGTGCACACTGAGACCTGCATGGAAACACCACAGGGGCAGCAGTGAGGTGTTGGCTAGATGGAAGTGGTAGAAGTGTTTTACTGTTCCCTGATTCCCTTGCTAACAGGTAACTGCCTTCTGTGGCACAGCCTAGCAGCACCTCAGAACCTGCTCTCTGCCCACCCTCCTCTCTGCAGCCGCCTGCTGTACCACTGATGGAAGGGAAAAAAGACTAAATGGATGTGGTCTTCCCTTTACAACACTTCACTGGGCCAGGAGGAGATTTGAGCTACTCCTTTCGTATTGAGCTTTTTCAGCAAACTTGCTAGATTTTGGTGTTCCCAGTCTGACACCTCTTCATTAGCACTAGAAAACCTCACAAATATAAGCCTGTGTGTATCTTGCTGGAAACCCTGAAGGATGCCACGCTGCTCCCAAGTGATTTTTTTCCTCTTTCTTTGCATTTCTTTTATGCTGTCAACTAGAACAAAGGAATTTTCAGTTAATCATCTGTGTATTTGCTGAAACCACTAACCTACATCCTATCTAGTGCAAAACAATTCCTTAACTGAAGTTCTTGGCAGGTTTACACAACTTCAGCCTGTAAGCTTACAAATTCTACTCCTGTTTTTAGATCTGCATATTCAATTTCCTCTTATGTAAAAAATAAACATTTTACTTTTTTCATTATTCTTCAGTAACTAAGAGAAGGAGGGATGATTCAATAGTTGGAATACTAACCTGAGCTGTGGAAAATCCAAACTCAACCTCTTTTTGTCTCCTGATTTCCCACTTCTCTAGACAAGTTCTTCAGTTTTCTCTACCTCTGCTTCTTATTTGTAAAATGGGAACAACCCTGTTTTCACAACTACAGGCTGTGGAAGACTCGGCTATTAAAGTGACAAGGACTGTGCAGATGACTAACTAGATAAACTGTAGTGCAGGACTAGAACACAAAGGGGTTTACTCTGATTTAGTGCATTGAAAATACATTTATCTCCACGAATATGACTTTCTTTCAGCGCATTCTTTTTTGACAGACTAATTCTCAGCTGAATCGGTTTCCGCAGCTCACTTCACAGCCCAGCTCAGACATTATGCCAAGGTAATGCAGCAGGCAGGATGAGACGGCTGAAGTACGAACTGCTTGGGTGGTACTAATGAGCCAGTCATGGCCCTAGAGTTTCACGAATCGTTATTTTTTTTGCAGCATGTGACATCACTGGAACTCAATTAACATTTCCACCAGTTTTGCATGGAGCTGTGACCTTGCATACCATATCCAAACAGATCACGTACCAAATCACAGCCACCTCACTGACGGACACCAACTGAATGCCACCATCTATGCACCCACTTTGTTGTCCTCACCCCTCATAGTGATTAAATGTGATTATTCTCCTCCTGGGCAAAATCTGCAAGATGTGGAGATTTTATCATGGATGTGGAGCAAGAGAGTTCAGATCTCTCTCTTCTTGCAGATAATTGCTTAGTTTAATGAGGAAGTTTTGCAGAATTTTTAACCATTGCTTCCGTGCCTCGTTTAATTATTTGCATATGGCATCAAGTTAAAAAGAGTGTGCATATACAGCAGCTCTTCTCCTTCCTGTACCAGACATTAATGAAAGGAAGCACAAAGTTTTTCACTAATGATGATGGAAAATTAGTTTCAAAACCCCAGAGGCGTCTTGAATGATACACCAATGACATATAAAGGTCCAAGGAGAGAAATTCAGCTGAAAATATTGCCTAGACCCTTTTGGGTTGTTTCAGCAAGAGATTCTGTTCCCATTTAGTTCTGTAGTTATGGAGGAGGAGAGTAAAGAGTAAATACAGAAGGATCTATGAGACTGCAGAGCACGCAGCAAGGAAGTGAAGCTGATAAACACGATGCAGACGAGACAATGAATGCCAGCATGGCATATACAGTAAAGGTTACATGCCTGGAGACCAACAGCCAAAGACAGATTCATGCCTCTTTTTTTCTTTTCTTTTCTTTTTTTTTAAGTCTCTAGCTAGTGAAAAGTTGAGTGTCTGGAGAGGAGCAGCCCTTTATGCATTAGTCATAACATTTTGAAGGGCAGCAGAACCACAGTTAGCAGCACAACGTAGGAGAAAAACAGTTGCTAATTCTGCAAGATGCAGTCACTAGTTACTCTAAGGCATCTCACACAAGCAACAGCCCGCCTGCTCAGAGAGGATCGTGCTCTACTTACACTCTCTGCCACAATATGCTTCAGCATCTCATTTGCAGTATTGTGAATTTCTTCTCTGATTATTTCAATTTTATAATGTAGCATGAAGTGAAGAAATACTGTTGATCATATAGGAATTACCATTCTAGTCTTGGTCAGGTAAATAATACAAGGCCCATTTAGCAGACAGGGATCTGTTTGCCCAACTTCACCATCTTCTGTAACTGAACTGAGAAGAGCTGTGGCACTGAGCATCAGGTGATGGTGCTGATGTGGCTCAGCCATTTCACACCTCAGACAGGTCTTCAGTTTGGATTTTTCTGAATCCTTGAATAGAAGAATAATCTATGGCAGTAAGGCTGCTTTTCTTAGATACTTTTCAGAACAGTTTGGAAGTAGTACACTTGCACTCAGCTTGAAAATTCCTCCACCTCACAGTCACTGTTCTCTGCTTACGGTTACTGTTTGTGTCTTCCTCCTGCTCCCCTGGGTTACCACTTTAATGTCTTTGACATTAAAACACTTGAACAGGAAGTTGCTCATTATACATCAGCAGAATAGAGAAAAAGGATGAAGCAAGAAGGAGAAAAAGATAAATGGAGGCAGCAAAGAAATTTCCATTAGTGGAGTAAGCCAAAATAGCTTTTTTAATGTTTGAGTAGGTCTCTAAAACACAAATATATCGTATCCTTTAACCATCAGATGCACAGTTTACATCTGTTACTGTTCAGGCTGGTAATGAGAGTTAGTGCTATCAGTTCATTATGTCTTACTGATCTCTAATAATTGCATACAATTATGATATTAGAGCAGCTACAGTATACATATGTAGTTAAGAATCTGCTGTGCTTTTTCACACAGTGTGTGCTGGGAGCATGTTTAAACCAGAGCTCGGGGCTTATAGACGTCTCAGATCCTCTATGTGTTGCAACGCAACATGTCATCGAACAGCCATGAAGCTCCTGAAAAGGGATGCAAAATTCATGTGTAAAACCAAATAAAAGTAAATTATAAATAATAAAAAAATAATCAAGTGGGCTAGTTGGAAGCTGGGAAAATCTTAACCCCTGTTATACCTGGGTATTTGGGAGATCTAATGCTGTGGTCCACACAGAAAGTTAGCGTATGGTCTAAGCTATAATTTTCACTGTGGTGAAGATACATAAACTCCAGTCATTGCTAGCCCTGAAGAGGGCTGCAGAGCTGAAACATTGCTATCTGGAACCACAGGAGTTCCTCTAATAGCTTCTCTAGTTCGTTAGATTGAACTTTTACAGCAACGTGCAACACCCAGAGCAGCAAAGCTACAGCTCAGCTCTAACCACAGCTCACTACTAGCGATCAGCCCACGCACTGCCAATAGCAAGTGCAACAGTCATAATGTGCAGCCTGATTTCACCCCAAAAATATTTTTTCCTCAAATCCCACAGTGCCTTTTTTTTATTGGAGTCACACTATAAGCCATGAGTTGCCGTCTGATGAGGTAGCAGGGCATACAGTAACAACTAACAGGTAGATGCAGGCTCTGGATATTTCCCTCCTGGTAGGATGAGCAGAGGCATTAGTCTGGAGAGAAATGAGCTGAGGAGCCAGACATTGCTTTTGCTTAACTTAAGTAAGAGTTTTGATATGACCTTAGGATGTTAGGAGATGTCCCATGGGTGGCACCAAGCAGTGAGGATAGAGAATATTAAAATTTCTAATCTAAAATCAAGACAATGAAAGGAATTTCTTGAGAAATACACCATAGCAAAAGCAGAATGTACAGCTAGTAGCAGCACATCCTTACAGTGCAGTAGTCCCCTTCACCTGACAGCTAGCAGGCTTCTTCCTGTTCACTGAAGACACCCTGCAGCGGATCCTCTGTAGCCATTGCATTATGCCTGTTCTCAGGCCACAGAGAATTAGCTGTGAGCTACAGTTGTTAAGACTGGAAGGTACAGACTCTGTTGCCTATCCAAAATTCATCTAGCTAAAGAGTATGTAGTGACCAGGCAGGACCAGGATTAATCTGAGGAGAAATTAATGAGAACAATTTCCTTCCTTATTAAAACCTGGACTTCTGTAGGCTGACAGGCAGTGGGACTTTTGTTTATAAAACTGATACGGATTCGGTTGGTTTTTTTCTCCTGGAAACTGGAGTCCCTAAGAGCATTTTGTATCAATATCCTATAAGTCATGCAACAAGTATATGTTATAAAATTATAGTGATATCCACAGTATTAGTATTGGCAATATGGGACACAGAAAGCTTTTTCAAGGAACACATCTTTTTCATCACAAGATTATGACCAGAGACGAGATTTTCTGCAAGGCACTGTTTTGCTAAAAAGCCATTTTGGCAAAGAAAATTGACTGGTTCTAATCAAAGCTCCAGCAGTATTATAATCTGCAATAGCAGAGAGAGGTGACAATAATTTTATGGGGACCTGAGCATAAAACTGTGAAACAAGATTACCCGTGAAATGAAGGAACACAGGCATTTGCTGTTGCATAGCCACTACTCTACTCATAGAAGGGTGAAATCATTCTGGAGAACACCTATGCCAGGTACCATAAAGAAAAATCATGCTTCGTTTCATTTCTCTGCTGTACTGATTTCAAGCATTCAAAATTCTTGAATCACGCTTTCCAGAATAACAAGGTCTAAATTTAGCAAAGGCCATAAATGCTTTCTGGATTTTATTTTATAATCAAGATAATTACAACTCTATTCAAGGTTAAGTGCCTTAATGTCATTAATCATTCATTACAGACAATTGAATTAAGGCCCAGCAGCACTCAGAACAGCCCTACAGGCCCTCGCTTGACTACCTTGCCCCTTCCTAACAGAAGCAGCGCAGCTCAGCTGCACCCAGAGACTCCAGCAGAACCCTACAGCTTTTGTAACACAACTGGGAAGTGCCCAAGTTTGGGTTATTTTCAATCTATGTGGGAGTAAGTTCCAGAAAAAGAGCTAGTTGGGGAACTCTACAGCAGAAGGATTTTCAGAAAGAAAATGCCCTTTTCACAGATCTGAAATTTTCTGTGTGAAAACAGAAAGTTTGGAAAAAACATTTTTCACTGGGAAATGAAAAGCGATGGCTCCTGCGGCTGCTGCCCACCTCACACTGCTCAATTCCACTTCTGGTAGAAGGTGAACTGAAGAGCAGCTGTGCAGGCAGCTGTTGAGGCTGAGCGCCGGCTCCGCACCCTGCCAGTGTGTGGGCACTGCGGGGAGGGAGGGGGCTGCGAAGGGAGAACCGAAGCCCAGTGGGTGCCTGGAAACCCTCAGCAGATCAGCGCTCTTCTGCGCAACATCCAGCCAGGCGTGATGCAAAGCTCACTTAAGACCCCAATAAATTAATTTTTCCGAAAATCCATTTCTGCAAAGATCTCACTTTGACTTTTTGTTCTGACTGAGTACACACCTCTTGTCCCTGGAGGCACAGCTTTCTGTTTCCCAGCACTGCCCACATACGTGGGCTTTCAGTGGAGCGCTGCCACCCACTGCTCGTGCCTGCAGTGAGGGCACTGTGCTGGACTGACCTCGGCTGCGGCACCCGAGATGGGGATCCCTGTGTATGCAATCAGAACAGCCCTGAGACTGCAGCCGGCGTCTGTGGAGAAGCTCGGCACATCGGCCAGTGGAGCTATGAAATGCTTGTTCCAGCTGCAGAATAAAAGTGGTTTTAATGACACTTAAATAAATTGGCAGTTTTGTATTACGGCATTCAGGGATGAGAATATATTCGTCTCTTTACTTAGTCACAGGAAATTGTAGTGATGGATTGACATCATTTTGTAACTGCATGCCATGCGCAGCCAAAACAGAGGGCTCAGGCACAGAGCTGTATTCTGTGTTCTCAATATTTGTTCCTAACAAAAGTTCAGCTAGCATGATGCAAGAAATGCATGTATAGGATGAAATATTCACTCACTATGCTTCAGTTGAGATTTTAAGGTAGCCTTATTTTCCTTGAATGTATGGGTATCATTATTGGCCTGAACACAACTAGCACTCCTCAAGGTTTCTTGCTGAAAGGAAATTGAGCGTGCAAATACTCTTTCATCATAATCATGCCGGCTGTGCTCGGTAATTCATAAAAGAGCCAGAAATATATTGAAATTCAATATTGTTTTAGTCCAAATCAATATTAATAATTGTTTGCATTTTTAAAGTGCAATTTACAATTGAAAAATGTACAGAGATCAACCCGTAGTTGCTAACACATCAAATTTTTTGTATTAAACTTAAAGCCACAATAATTATACTTAAAAATGTTTCTTATAAAGCAGGAGAAGGCATTGATCTGTGAAAACAGCTATCTATTATTTATATGCACAACATCAGAACTGGTTTTAATTATATATGAGCTGAAAGGTCAGTAGCAATTTTATTTTTAGGGTCTTGATTTTAAATTTGGATAGCTTAATACAAATATTTACACACCGTGGGCTACACAGGTTCTCAGTGGTGGGATGGCACGCAGTAAAATGTGCTCCCATGGATTAGGCAAGGTTAATTCTCAAGAACTGGAGTGAAGGAGAGTCTCTGAGCAGCAAATGGAAATGTTCCCATCTGCTTCACTGCAGAACACTGTGTCTGTGACAGGCTTCTTGAGAGCACGTGAAGCGAAACCACAGAGCGCTCGCGGATGGCTCAGGAAGTGCAAATAATCAGAATTAAGCTTCAGAGGATTTTGTCAGCACCAGAGTTGAGGGTAGGGGAGTGTAATCAGCTTGTAAATGTACAGGCTTGTGGTTTTGTAGGAAATTTTTTTGAAAGAGAAAGATTGAAGAAGCTGCCAGGCTGCAGGCTTGGGGTTGCTTTCCGGATGCATGGACTTTAATATTAAAATGAGTGTGATGGAACCAGGAGTTAAACTTTGTCCCTCTGTCATCCCATTCCGAATGGCAGAGCTGCTGCTGACGCACTGCGGGCAGCCCAGAGGTCTGCTCAGCTCCCGGCTGAGGCACACCAGGTATCCTCATCAGGAGATAATTGCAGGGTGATAAAAGCAGAAATTATTATAAAAATGGTCATTTCTTTTAAAAGTCCTGACAGACCATGGAGCTTTGATGGTTGGCTATTTCTATGGACAGATTTGCTAAGCATCTTTTAGCACTGGTTAAGCACAGCTGATTTAGTTTATCTTGGGGATAACTTCCACTGCAGGCAGACCAGCAATGCTCAGCCCCTCTGGCACTATCTTCTATGATCTTCTGTTTGTAATCATGAACAGCTGCCACCTAATTTTAATGAAAGCTTAACAAAAGCCTAGACTTGAAAACACAGAATCATGGAATCATTTGAGTTGGAAGGGACCTTTGAAAGCCATCTAGTCCAACTCTCCTGCAATGGACAGGGACACCTACAGCTCCTTTGAGTGCTCAGTCTGGTCCAGCCTGACCTTGAGCATTTCCAGGGATGAGGCATCCAACACCTCTCTAGGCAACTTATTCCAGTGCCTCACCACCGTTATTGTAAAAAACATCCTTATATCCAAGCTAAATCTTGCCCTCTTTCACTTTGAAACCATTTCCCCTCGTCCTGTCCCAGCAGACCATGCTAAAGATTCAGTCCCCTTCTTTTCTTATAGCCCCCCTTAGATACTGAATAGGAGGTTTTTGATTTTTCTCTGTCAAACTGAGCACGTATGTCAATAAACTTGTACAGCCCTAGGAACTCCAGGCCCAGAGCAGTAGGGCTGCACACCATGCTGTTGCTCTAAGCAACCTCAGTGAAGTCACAGAGTACAACAGAGCAAGAAAACCATTTAGCAGTGTGCTACCTTTGGAAAATTAAAAACCAAAAGAGATATTGCAGTGATGTAGCCAATGAAATCCAAAACTCAGCAGCCACACTAATGTGAACCATACCTCTGCCTATGTGTGCAGAAAGGAGAAGAATTAGACAGGCGAAAGCTGCAGTGCTCAGAGGATTGCAGCTGTGGAACAAGACCTACAGCATATAGAAGTCTCTCAACTTGAGCCTTGACTTTTCACAGGTCACCTTCTGCACTAAAATGGCATTTCTTTTTCCTTTTAAAAGCAAGTCTCAAGAAGCTTTATGGAATTAAGAGTACAGGTGACACTACTCCAGTAATATTACTAGTAGGAGATACCCCCTCAGTTACCCATTTTGTTCCATATAGGTTCTATAAAAGACAAAATATTTGAACAACTCTTTGGGGAAAAAATAGTGCATAAAATTATTGTTTAATTTCATCTGTCACTAATGAATTCATTATTACAATCTTTGTCTTTGGCATGAGAAAACCAGCACCAACTACTGCTTTCGTAAGAAATATCCTGAATGACTTCTTGCAAATCACATGACACCTCCCTGTGCAAAAATGCATCCGTGTGTAAAATAATAACATAAAAATGAATGCAATTACTTCTTTCCTTCCAACAAGTGTTGTAAGGGGAAACACTGATGATTGTGAGGCACACAAATATTACACTGAAGGGAACTATAAATACAAACCAACAAGACAACAAGATATACTTTGCTGTGTATCGTCTGTATCAGGATAAGTACTGATGTTTTGGTGTATGCAGAATCCCCCTGAAATCAGTCGCACCCAGAAACATTCAGGCAAGTGATCTCTGCACCTATTTAGCCTCAACCTTTCTTTATTGCTTTTGGCATTTACCACAGGATGAACAGTGAAATCTTAATTCTGATTCTTTTTACAGCACCATTAAATGTGAGTGACATTGGAAAACTAGCATTCATTTCTCTGAGCTTCAGTCAGGCTCTTTGGAAGCAAATTCCTCAACTTGAGTAACAAATGCTGATATTGCTGCCTTGCAGTAACACCCCCCAGCCTGCAGCCAGAAGACAGCACTTAGCAAAGGAATGAGAGACACCAGTGCTGGCCTCCAGCATTAGAATAACCCTGCCTGATACAGGGTAAGCACAGCACACAGCCAAATCTGATGGTATCTTTGATGTTTACTTAGATGAGCCTAATTCACCATTGCTAACATGCTGGTAGAGGTCTCAGCAGTACAGCCAGAGCATTGGTGCTGTGGAGGGGAATATCAGAATATGCTTTTCCCCAGGAAGATTCCTCTGTGTCACAAACACTTACTGCTTCTGGAGCAGACCCCACTGTGCCCACCTACATTATAGCTTAAAGAGAAGGACGGAAGTTTGGAGGCTGTCTGCCTTCTCCTCACTGAATGCAGATGAGTTACAAACTGCATCTGATGTGAAATGCATCCTGTCAATAGAGTATATCCGTTCCTAAAGAGTATCAGTGTAACAACAGGACTTTCCCAGTGACATTTAATGATCTCCGATACTTACAACACCAAAGTATGCCTAACAGCTAGTTGCCTTATCTTTTCTTATTACAAATCTGACAAAAGGTGCTTAAAAATAATTGAATAACAGCAAACCAAATAGTAATATTCTCTTCCACTCTACTAGCATCACAGATTTTAAAGAGAGTTCATGCCCACTCAGGATTCTCATTACAGTTCACTATTGAAAATCCTCTCCGGTTTCAAAGGCTGAGTAGTTGCTCTAAAATCCATGTTTCCTCTGACTCTCTGAAATGTGGAATCTCTGAAATTCTGGTGCACAGTAGCATACAGATAGAGAAGATATGCATCCCATGTTGGCACATCTCACTTGTGCAGTAACTGTCATGCCTCTGCTCCCCTATGTAAATGGGGACCTGTGATCCCTTGCCAGAAAGCTCATCCTGAACCAACACCAGAGGAGAGCTGCATCTGTGCTATGCAGTAACTCCTGGTCACACATTATGGACCAGGATGGTTCGGACATCTCTCCCTTTCTGCCCAGGAGCTTGTGCTTCCAACAGCCTTTCCTTGTGTAGGGGGGGAAGCCCAGCCCCAGCCCCACCACCCACATGTGTATTTCTGTGCCCCGTCATGTCTTCCTGCCCTCCATACCATGCATTGCTGCTTGGCCAGGTGAGGCTGAGGAATTGTGGGGCCATTTGGCAAACCACATCAGCAGAAAGGTTCAACTTATAAATCTCTCATTTTGTTGTTACTCCTGGGAAGAAGCTGGCCTTGGTGAAATGCAAAACTTTCACAAGCCAAGGAGTGCAAAGCTAGGACAAATGCTCAGTACCCTATGAAAGTGCTCCTGAGCAATACTACATAGCCTCATGCTAACTTTGAACTGTCACCATCGACCCCAAATGCCTGGTTTGCTCTTCCCAATAAACTCCTAAGTATGTCCCAGCTCTGACTCTTTGCAAATCCTTATGCATCATTTTCCACTTGCATTTTCCCTCACCCATCATTACACAGCAAATTGTCACTCCCCTTTAAGTGACGACAAAGCCTGCAGATATTTCAGTTCCCTAAGAAATGCCTAGGAGATCACTCAGCTTGCTGAAGGGCCCCTTTCCTTTTGTCACACATGCCGTGGGATCTGGGGGAGGCTCAGCCCATGATTCAGACTTCTCAGCCCATGCAGACTGTCTCAGGTAACACTCATGTCTCTGTACATCCACACCAACAGTCAGAACAGCTTTCCTTTACACACTGCCATAACACTACAATTGAATTCAGAACAAAAATTCTATTTCATTTCATTTAGAAATTTGCTCTTCAAAATAAAATGCAAATATTTCAGTTTACCATTTATCCTGGGAGAAAATTTTCAACTGAAAAGTAAATGTAACAGGCATTTTAGAAGGACAAAAAAAACCAAAACAACATAGTTTTCTAACTACATCTTTTTGCAGAGTATCTCCTTTCAATGAGCCGTTGTGTTTCAACTGTCCAAATCAAAACCAACAAGAAATAACTTATCTGTGACATACGGGCAAAGTAAAAAAGTACCTTGACTCAACAGATGGTGATCTCTCGTTAGGAAGAAAGCATTTTTAATACTGCAATAAGAAACAAATTAGTCACCAAGGCTAGAAGGATGAAAGGAGCCAGTATTGGGTGAAAATAATCAGATGTACACACTTATGAGAACTGCTTGAGTCAACAAAGGAACCCACTCAATTGCCACAGCAAAATGTTCCATTTCAAGGTTATGAAGGCTATTTTCTTCTTCCTGAAATAACCATAGTAGCATTGCAATGAACAAGACACAGAGCGAGCCAGGAGGTTGTTTTCTTTCTGCTTTTGCAGAAATTTTGTTGCCTGTTGTTTCCTCAAGTGCAGAATTAAATCCACCCTCACATATAACTATAGTTTTTAATTCCTAACTTACAGGGACCATTTTACAGCTTGTGTGTTTTTCTTGCCTCCTTATGACTCTCAGACACAGAATCTTCATACAGTTTTAGGAAATGGAACTAACATAAAGGAATCACGAACCTCCACAGTGCATTACATGAACCTTGAATATGGCACAAAGTTAGGCTGTGATGTTGGAGGACACAGCCCCACACCTGTACACAAAGCTCAAAAGCCCTGTTGTAGAAAGTGTTTAAAATTTGATGTTTGCCACGTGAATAAAATTTTTACCCAATGGCTAGGAATGCATACGTATAAAATGCATATATTTAAGCTTAAAGCTCTCATCTTTCTCTCCTTAACACATCTAAAACCGAACAGAAAAAAATAATTTATGAATGCAAAATCCAACGTACATTTGCTTCGCACTGACATAAAGGAGGGAATTTGCTCAGGCAGTTACCTGTTTGGTACTTCTGGAAATCCAGCTCACTGCAGTTGCTCTGAATCTTCTGAAAGAAGGTGTTTTTATTTGGAATAGCCAGGAAACCTATGGAAGAGACAAACAAAGGAACCTTAGGACAACTGAAGAAAATTATATCAGGGAGGTGCACTCATCACTGTCATACAGTTGTGCAGTTAACTAAATGATGATCATCTAAAGGAACCTTTTGATTAATGTGACAATTGCTTTAAATAGAAGAGGCTAGTAGAGGGAGAGGGAAGCATTTCTGATCAGAGTAACTGGAGCGAAGTGGACATCTGAAAGCCTGGGCACCTCTCTGTATTTTAGACTTGAGTTCACTGCATTCAGTAGAAGTATAATGTAATGAATTGTAATGAAATGCTGCAGGTGGGACAACGGGGCCCTAGGCGTGGGGATCTGCTGCCTCATGTTCTTTCCACGCCAGTGCAGAAGAGATCTGAACAAGTTCATTATTTACACTCACTATTTGCACTTCCACCGTACGGCTCCTGTGAGATGTTAATTTGGAACAAAGCAAAGAAGACTTTTTTCATTTCAAATCAAACTGCTTTGGAGATTATATTTTAGCCTAGGAATAGTGTTATAACCCCTCCAGGACCTTAGAGAGGTGTGTATTAGCTTGCTACCGACCTACTGCAGTACTGAGGGGATTAGTAACACATGACTCTGCTATGATTTGCACCCAGAAAGATAGGAATGAAATCTTCTTGACTTTGAAAGGATTATTTTGGCTGTTTACTGAGCGCTGTCTTTTTTGGTCTTAAACTGTAGATGAAAGTGGAAACCAGAAGTACCTGCTTGCTTCATACTGCAGTATGTGGAGGGGATGAGAAGAGCAGGTTTGCCAGGGGGTTGTGAATCAGCAAAAAGGGTCACGTGCTATTGTTCTGACATAAAACAACTTCACAGCTTTTTGCAATTATTCCAAAATTCAGGTTTTAGCATGTTATGTGGGATAGTATACCTTCTAGTGATGCACACATCCTAAGGACGAAACTGGTAGACATAACAGAACAGAAATTGGCCCACTAATACCTGACAAACTACACTTCCTCTAAAATAAGAGAAAGCCTGCTGAACTCCCTTTCCCCCACTTTTTGCAGAATATGGGTTCATGCATATGTGAGCAAAAAAGGGTCCTGCAATTTTCAGGATTCCCTTCGTATCAAGAAATCCCCATTCTGCATAATTAGAGGAGATGCTGAAAGCTGGAACGCATTATGACATCAGTAACTGGGGAACAGAGCTGTTAAAAGTCAATAATTTCTGCCTAATTTCCTACAAAGACTGGTGTGCACCAGGTGGCACATAACATAGGTGGTCAGCTCAGTGTGTGCACTCATTCCGGCTGGCTGAGACACAGGGGACACTAATTAAGTTGCAGAGAAGAACTGGAGCCAGCTCATCAGGCAGGTCAGTAGGTCTGACTCACCCAAGCACCAGTTCCTCTGCAAGCAGTTCTTAGGAAGACTGAGAGCTTAAAGTAATGCTGCATGAAATCACACAAGGCAGGTTATGCCTTCTTTTCTTTAAAATCAAACTGCTTAAATGGATCTGTGCACCTGGCCACACTGGCTGGCTGCTCAGAGTGAGCCCAGCAGAGCCATGGGGGCAGGGACTCACCATCAGACCTCATAGAGAAGCTGGTGTTGCAGAGGTTGGAAGGCTGAGCCACCTCCCTTCCCTGATATCCAACAATTTACCAGAGCCTTCTGGATTCAACTTAAAAACTCTTACTTTATCCTTCTTCAAAATATTTACTTTTTGTGATTGCACAAGAAGAACAGAATTACATACAAAGTTGAAGCAAATAAGACAAAATTTAAAAAATTGTGTTTAACTATCAGATGGAAACAAATTTATCTTTTCCAAGCCAAAAATCAAAATTTTTGTTCTATTGATACCTCAGCAAGAAGACAGTGACAGAAAATCCAGTGCCCAAAGATGAAAGGAATGTGAATGGAAGCAACCACAGGATTAATAGCTTCTTACTTCTTTCTACGCTGAAAAAGTTAGAGGATTTGGGGCATAATACTTAGGATTAATTTGCATTTCCTATTTCCAAGAAGTGCTGACAGCTACAGAATAATGTGACTTTTAATATCCTCACCCTGACTACCATGCCTGCATCTGTAAAACTGCTATAAAAAGTTAGTTTTACTGGTAAATATGGATAAGGTTTATAAATCTTTTCTTTTTCCTGTAAATGTCACAATAAGCCTGATCTAGAAGTCTGAGTGAAGTAGAGAGTGGATACTTGAGTGACAGGAAAACACTGTGCCCAGTATTTGAAAGGTCTTCAGTCCTTGTAAGTGCTTTGAAGTAAAGAAGTGGCTGCTTGGCTCAGCTTCAGATACGAAGAGCAGCAGTTGTTCACACAGCTCATAGAAACACAGTTAATATGTCTACAAGTGATAATTTCTGTAGCAATAGCAAATCTTTTAGTAATATTCTTGTAGTAATAGTGTTCTGTTATTTTCCATTCAGCTAATTGCGCGCTGTCACTGTCCCAGCCACCAGATTACACAACCTAAGTAAAATTAGCTTAATAACGCATAAAGTGAGCACACCATTACAGCCCCCTTTCAGAACACCCAAAACAGGGTACAGCCGAAGACAAAAAGCCATCACAGCTGCCAGCAGCTCTCAGTTAAACGTCCCCACATCAGCCAGGGGAATGCTGAAATTGAACATGCAGTTTTTATTCCTATTTGTTAAGAACTGTTTTATGAGAATATATCTGCATTCATAAACATCTTTGAGCTGACAGTACCAGCAAGTCAATGCATGCCATTAAATGGGGACAGTCTGGCAAAGACATCTGAACAAATGGTGTTGAGGCCCCACGGCTCGTGAGGTGTGGGCAGTTCTGCACGGACCAGTGCCTCCACTTGGAGCTCTGCAGCACTGTGGACCTCAGTTTGCATCCCAAGAATGGTGCAATAGTGCCCAGGGAAATCCCTGCTGTGTACTGTGTAAATGGTTAAGCAGCAGCAGAAACATGCCTGATGGAAACACATCAATCCCTGCTTTGAGAAGGCACAAACACCTGAATGCTGCTGCCATCCTTTGAATAACAGTTGGCTTTGACTCTACTCTGCACCAGCAGCCTGCTATCAACTAAAAGAACAGGTTGCTGCAGCTTGTATAGCATGAGAAATGAAGTTTACTGTGTACATGTGAATGAGGCATTTACATTGATTCATAGGTGATTTGTAATTGTCCAATTTAGCAATCAGTAGATGTTTGCAAACAACTTGGGTAGTTTGTTGGCTTGCTGATGTACATGGTATCGTAAATCTGTGTCTGGCATTAGTTTGCATTCCTCAACTGGCTTGGAGCTGCATCAGCACCTCACAGCAGAGCCCCAAGAAGGGAGTGTACACAGGTGTCCTGCAACAGGCAGGAGCCTTACAGAGCCTTACTCTGGCTCACCTTAGTCATTCACTTCCATTCTTGTCTTTGCACATTTTTTTTCACCTTTAGGCTAATTCTATTTGTTCTCGCCAAGTGACTGAGCTCTTGAAACACTTTTTAAACATTTTTTAAATGTTAAAAGTTGTGATATTTGTAGTGCTGTGAATGGTGCATGCCCTGACATCATGGACAGCCAGTCTAAGACATGCTGTGCACGTAAAAAGTTGATCTCCACTGTGGATAGACAGACCTCTTCTTGGGGGTAAGCTATCCTACTGCTTTGCTCTCAAGGTTTTTGTACTTTCTTTTGAAGTATCAACCACTGCCCCCTGCTAGGGAAAGATTCTCTTCAAGATGGTCCAAAGACAATCCCCTGAGTTTCTACCTGAAGCACATCATGCTCTTAGATTATTATCTATCGACATCATTGTTCACAGACATGTTGGCAGACAAGGGAGAGATTCTACATCCACAAAGCTCGTGAATGAGCAAACATGTGCTATCAGATGCAACCCTGAGTGCAGCCTAGTTAATGCATCTCAGATGAGGAATTAAACAACAGAGATGTTAGCAGAAAACTGTCTCTTTTTGCCTTTTTTGGGTTGACCATTATCATAATGTCAAATTACTTGCAGTAAAGATGTTTAGCCATGAGGCGTCCAGAGGGCAATCGCAAAAAAGGAAGTCTCTGAAGTACTGCTTTCCGTGTCACTCTCCTTAGAAGATTTAAATTAAAATGTTCATTTTAACTTCCATCTAAACAAAAATAGCTTTGCCAGGAGGCCAAGGCCTCACTTTTATGACGCAGACCTTTCCAGGAGAAGCTGCAGGGAGCTCCTGCTCAGACAGGCTCAGCAGTGGACGCCGTGCAATAGCACAGCTCCAGCTAAGCAGCCGACATGAGGCATCTTTCCCACCACACTGTGTTGTGGTGTCTTTCTAAGAGGTTTTCAGAATTGCCTGGGAGCAGGAGGAACTGGTCCTTGTGAGTTTGAAACTAAAAGCCGTGATAGCTGAATATTTTGCTAAAATATTCAACTGTTTTCCACAGATTTATCTGTAAGATTCTTATCTAAAATTGTGCAGCCTTTTTCCTGAAAAGGTTTGTTTTCATGATGCACCACTGCTTCTCCTACCTGATGCTAATACTTCTCACCTCACAATTCAGATGAGTGCTGTGGAGATTAATGAATATCTTTGAACTGGAAAGTGCTACCTGCGTGCTAATTGTTATCTGCATATACACACAGTTCTGCTGCTTTCAAGGGCAGAACATTCACATACCATTGTAATGGGAAAGCTTGGAAAAACGCATATTGATGCCTAGGAGTTTTATCCACTGCAGAAACGTATAAAGGAAGAATAAATTAAAAGTTAGATATTTCAATTCATTATGGCATGTTCTGGTGAACTGCTCCCCATCTGTTTAATAAGTTCACGGCAGCTGAAAATGAAGTTTTGATTGGAAGCTGCTTGCAACCTTATCTTCTTGCACTCCCAGTAACACTAATAAGAATTATGAAAAATTATATCTTTTTGCCTATTGTGAGTAGCACAGTTGAAGAATGTGACTACGAATGCAAAGTACGAGTTGAAGGCTTCAGATCTGTGCAAAACTCTCTGGAGCTCTGTGTGCACCAGTCCAGAGCTCCCACACAGGGCAATCTTCTCCCTCATAGGCCTGATGAGGCACTGCCTGAAGAAACTGTTTGCTGGTGCTCCACTAAGGTTTTTCTTTTTTTTTTTCCTTCTTTATTTTTTTTAATCTGATCTATCTTTCAAATCATGGTATTTAACTTATCTTTTAAATCATGAGATCTAACTATAGACAATATTTCCAAATGAAGACACTTCATTCACATGTATCAGTTGATGCCAACTGCTCTTGCAGCTCCCTGACCAGCCTGGCAGTGCTCACAAAGCACGCACTCAGCATCTATAAAACAGTCATCCCCATTCACCAGGCTTACTCTCCTACGACATGTTAATTAAAAACAACTGATTGACAAAATAATTACAGAAGAATAGAGATGGGAAAAGTGTAGGCCCATAATTTAAAGATCTCTGAAATTGTGTTTTGTCGAGGGATACTAATTTTGTTAGGGGCAAGAGGCTCTCTTTCGTTCTTGGACTCGCTCTCCATTCGCTCTTTGCAAAGATGAGTGAACAGGGAATGACAGTAGTGTTTCTGTAGAGTTGTATCATTACATGTGACCTTTTCTTCTGCCAATACACGCTTCCATCTAGCCTTCATTACTGCTGCATCGTGAGGTGTCTAAACTAAAAGGCTACGTGATCCTGAACACAGATGTCGTATAGGATATGGAATAATGTAAACATTATAACTGTTAAAAACTGCTACTGTAGTATTTCTTGCACTAATTAAAAACTGGCTAGGGACCTTCTTTCTTGATATTGCCTTTACTTCAAACAAAAACATTTCAACAAATCATAAAGTGAAAATGGTCTAGCATTTTAAGCTAATAATAATTGTTTTAGAAGCCCACATTTGCTCAAGGGTATAACTCATTCAAAAAGCAACCTTAAAACTCAGCATTACACAAATAGAAAACCTGAGTTATTAGGGAATAGATATTTTTAAACTCCTGTCTTTCAAATTATGATCATGCGCTTCTTGCCAGCTCACACTCCCAGCAGAGAGGAGCAGTACTGCTGACTCCAGCTCAGGGCTAGGAGGCACTGCAATTCCCTGCTCCGTCACAGCCTTCCTGTATAAACTCGGGCAACAACTTTACCTCATTCTTTTCCTGTAAAACTGGGGTAGTAGAATTCTCCTCCCCATGGGCATGCAGAGAGCGTAAGTAGGTTAGAAAAAGATCAGTGTTTATATCAGGGAACTAAGCACAATTCCTAGAAAGCTCTGACTGTGTTGTTTTACAAAATGATGCTCTGATTTTGGTGTTGGACCAGCCTTGCCACAGGTGATATGGTCCTAAGTACCCATTTATCCAAACCTCTGACCATTTAGTATGGACACTTTCTGCAGTAAACTCAAGGTAAAGTTCCTAATCGTTTGCATATAACAGCAGTGGTTGGAATTATAATACAGTTGTTCTGAAGGCTAATCCTTCCCTAATCCGGCTCCACTGTAGCTTTAGAGTTAGTATTTGATCCTTTCAATATATATATGTTTGTAATAAATACATGTGCAAAAAGAAACCCATCCATGCATCCACATGCACGTAACACATATAGATGGAGTTGTACAAAGACCCATATGGATTCAGCTTTGCTAGTGCCAAAAAATGTGGTTTCATTTTCTCTTGGTTTTACTTTTAAAAAGGGGAAAAACGTTTAAGGGAAAAATAATTAAAACTATACAGTTAACTTCTGCCATCATTTTTAGCAGAAAGTAAAGCTGCATTTTCCTACACATAGACAGAACTTAGTGATGCTTAGCATTCGTATAAGATACAAGCATCCATCAATGTTCCTGGCCTCAAGCCTTTCTCTGGCTGCTTTATGCACTGAATAAACAAACACAGTTGCCACTAAATAACCTTATCAGTCAGTTTCAAAAATGACTTCACTGGAACTGCAAAAATGGTTCTTTTTTGGTGCATTTTAGAAATTTAGAAAACAAATATCCTGCAGAGAATTAAAAACCAGCTAGGGAAACCATGAAAAGCAAAAGAAGTTGCCTCTAACACCAAATGTTCCAGGCACATCAAGAAATCTTTAAAGACTTTTCCTGGAATAATTACTTTGAATCATCACTTTTCCACAACCCATCCTCCCTGCAGGCTAATGTAACACGAGCTTTCTGTACCTAAAGCCTCTTTTGTAAATAAAGACCACCTTCAGAAACCTTTACCCCAGCTCACATTTCCAATTAGAAATACAATAAAAGCGAAGTGACTCCTGCAATCTCTTGCTGTTCTCCAGCTGGGGTCCTTGTGGTAAATAATCTGCTGGTAAGAAATGAGGTTATGTTTGCTGGGAACCCGTTTCAGTGTCTGCTCTTTAATGGTCCTTCCTACATGTCACCAAAAAATGTATGGCCAGCTCACTTGCGTGACAAAAGCATTTCTTTTAGTTAATACAACAACTGGCACTGCTGATGTTTTTTGTTGTTGTTCACATTCTTTCATCTATTCACTTCTTAACTCTTACCAGAATGGATACTGCTTCCAGTGAGACTATTTTTGTGCTTAAAATAAAGTATTTGCCTTAGGAGTGCGTGCAGTCAGAGGTTTAGAATCACGTACATGGTGCCCATCTAGGACTGACCAGTGCTGCTGCTGTTTGTTGAAATGGCACAGAACTGCAAGTGTTACAGCCAGTCGTGAGAACTACAGAACTGAGCCCAGAAATCTGTTCAGAGTTCCCTAGGGAAGAGAGGCAGCAGCTCCAGTGTCCAGTGCTCCTGCAGCCAGCCAGCTTGCTCCCTGCACTCTGCCTGCTGGTGCTTTGTGCAATCCCATGAAAGGTGGCCCAAGCACTGTGACCAGCATTTCTCTTTGGAAATCAGTAGGTCCATGGAGCTTTTCCAACAGGCTGTGTAGCAACCTGCAGTGCCCCACTGTTTTCCTCAAGGCTGAAGTAGTAGGCAGCTGCCAGTTGTTGGTCACTCTCCTCATGTTTGACATGCAAGTTACTGTGCTTCTTATCTTTTCTCCCCCCTATTATCTCACTTCATCGTTTTCACATTGCTTAATCAGTGCAAAATAAAAAGTGATGTATGATTCACTCAAAGAAAGAAAACTGTTAAGAGGGTTTCTCTGCAAATTACCATCATGGCATGATCGTTTTTCCCAAGTTATATTTCTGATGATATTCTACATTGTACTTTCAACATGTTAAAAACAGTGACACATAATTAAAGACAAACTGACTGGACTGAAATTGACTTGATGACTGCAATTAACTTACCTAAGAAATACTAAAGAAATCAGTTGTTTGATCTAAAAAAAACTTCAATCAACGAATGCACCTTACACAATGTAAGTGTTAAGTTTTAGAGGGTTTTGTTTTACCTTTTGTAGGTATATTATGCCAGACTTCCAGATGACAGGACGAGACTATGAGTGAAGAGCGCTCTGGAGATTGCATGCAGTTCTTTTCCTGGGTCCAAACTGGATTGATCTGAGAACAATAATTATGAGGCTGACATGTCTGTTCTCCTTCATCTTGCTGTTTGGAGCAGCTGGGCTTGTTGTCTTCATTCACCTGCAGGATCCAGAAGAAATAGTTCATCAGCAGACACCAGGTTAGCACTCCTGTTTCTGGTTGACTCAGTCGCTCTTTCATGTTCAGTGTTTTAGACTTTTACCCTTGTACCCTTAACATGTTTACATTTTCCACATAGGTTGCTTGAACACAGGTAAGTAATTATTTTTTTTTTTTTTAATAAAGGCTATTTGAGGTTAATTGACCACAAAAAGAAGGAAAAAAAGAGTTTGTATAAAAAGCAGTTCCAAGAAACAATTGACTGATTATGCAGGAATCTTTGCCAAGGTGTACTGGGTCCAGCTGGATAAAGTTAATTGTCTGCTAAAGTGGAGACCAACTTCTGCTGCCAGTTATACCACTGTAAATCTGGGACTGAGAATTTCTGTCAAGGTTCAACTCTGCATACACCCTTCTCTGAATACGGTATTCAGTGTTTCATAGAGATGCAAGACAAGAGATGTGTAAAATAAGTCATGCAAGAAGCTTAAAATATTTGAAGACATATTCCTTTAATGTGCATAACTTCCATTAAATATTTCCGTTTCCATTCATAAGTGTGCCATATTCTCATGTTAGTAACTTTAAACAGTAAAAAGCAAAAAAACCCACTCCACATTCATGTGAGGATCTGAAAACTACATGCTGAAGTAGTGGTTTCCTTTTAAGCAGTGGGCATGTAAGAAGTGTGAAAATGCACAAGACTTCCCTTGATTTCCTTACAGTCACTTTTTCTTTGACTAAGGCTGCAGGGAAGGCTGGTTTAGAGCCTAGACAAATGTCAGCACAGTTACTTCAGCTCATAATAATACTCCTATGCGCAGAGGTTTGGTCGTTGTGTTTGCTCATATATGCACTGAAATTCTCCTTTGACTGAATACGTGCTTTATAAAAAGTCAATTCAACTGACGACTTCATTGCACAGTCAAGGTGACTGTGTATATTTTCAAGATAAAATATTGGTAACATTTTTAAAGCAGCTGAACCCAAATACAAAATTACATTACACTTTAGCAGAAGTCCTTGCATTATGTGCTAATTTCTGTGCCCAGGTTTATTAAGCGCTTATTCCCATGTCACTAAACAATCTATAATATGTTTATTATTTAGTCCAACTGCACACGGATTTTGAAAGCAGACACTCAGTTGAAACTGTAGAAATAATGAATCATCAATGTGTCACGGAAAGCAGAGAATTAACCAGTCACTTCAGTGCTTTTCTTATTTGTTTTTGTATACTTAGCTGCAAAATAATTTACAGATTAAAACTGACAGTACTGTGCATATTCATTTGGAATCAATACTGCTATGAGGTCTGTAAGTTAATAGGAAAATAAAGCAAAAATCAGAAATTACACATCCCAAATTAGCTATACAAGGTCACTGGAGCAGCTCGTATGGTTAATGCCCAAAATGGTGATTGCACAAACTGTGTAGTAGAGAGAAATCTCTGAGATAACTCCACTATGAAGGTGCACACTGTGCAGGACCTGCCTTTCCACTTAGTAGACGTGGGGTGGTTTTACACTGAGAACAGACTCACCTTCATACTGTTATTGGCCACATATTTGGTGTGGCTGTACCACAACCTATGGAATTTAGATAGATCCTATAGGATCTATCTCCTTCAGTAACAGCAGGGACCCAAACCCCCAAGGATTTACGACAGGGAAAGGATCTTTTCCTCTTTAAATATATATATTTTAAATATACATGTTTTATATATAAATAGTATAATATAGATAAATAGTATAATATTTTATATATAAATAGTATAATATAGATAAATAGTATAATATAGATAAAACAGTATAATAATAGATAATAGATAATAGATAAAATAGTATAATATAGATAAAACGTATGTAAATATATTTTACGTTAGCCTGCTGGCTGGGAAACCCTGGCAGAAGCAGGCAGTGCTCCAGTTTCCTCAGCTGGATCTGTTTTGATGGTGAGTCAGATTCCATTTCTAAGACAAAGGAGCACTCCTGGTCAGGCAGCCGCTAGGACTCAAGATATGTTTCTGCACAAGAGCTACCCTCTGTAGCTACCTGTTCTCTGAACAGGTTTCACTGGTTTTCCTAAAGGCTTTTATCCTGTTCTCTTTCTCCCCCATCCTGCCCTCACTGGTCACTTTTACCTACCTTGCAATCTCTGAAGTCTCCTTTCTCTAGGTCACTTAGCTCCCCTCCCGAGCACAAACAACATCCTTCTATCCGAATGTATGACAAGACAAAAGCCGAGCAGAACAGTCACTCCTGAACTCTATTCTGTCACATACCTCTTGAACTGCTGAGTGTAATATACTGTAAATTATTACAGAGGATGTAACTGTTGAGTGGGACACCCAAGCACATTTAAATAAAGGCAAGTTTGAACTCAGGTCCTCTTCCCTCCCTGCTGCACTCCTTGATGTATTCAGTAGCTGTCAGTAGGGTTCTTTGTAGCTACAGAATGAACATCCCAGCAATGCTGTTACTGCCAAAGGTGTGTGATGAATTGCTTGATTCTCACATTCAATTACAATTTATGTTAACAGGAATCAGACTGCACCTTTGAGTAAAAGGTGCTCCATACAATTAGTCTTATTTCTGTTTGGGTGATTTTCATGTGCATTAAGTGCTTTCAGCTCGTGGTGGACTCAGAATCTCACCTTTACTCCTTCTGAAAATGATACCAGTTACCACAAAAACATATTAGGAAGCATAAAGGACATAGGAAAAACAGTCATTCATTTCATTACAAAGAGAGTAGGCATATTTCATTGCCAGACAGCCTCCTGTGAAAATCTGTCAATCACAAGAGATGTTTTGATGTGTGAAAAAGATGCTTCCCTTCCCCTCATCTGAGCATTTCTCCTCAAAGGGGTCTTTTTCTAATGGAGAGTGGATACTGCTATAATTTGCTTGTCTGATTGCTGCCTCAATAGAATTGAAAAAATGCATGTGTCATTAAGCTACTTAGGACAACAGATTTTTCATGGCAGAGCTTTATTGGATTAGCCTTTGGTTTTGCATTTCCCATGTAGTTACTGTGCAGCAAAGTGCATTTGCAGGGCTTAGAATCTTCTGAGGAAAACTCCAGAAAAGTCAATAACGTTTCTTTTGCACTGAAAAGCACCATAGGAGAGTTTTGCATTGTCCAAAAGGGCATTTTTCACTGTTAGTACATTCAGTCATCTTTAATTTAAGATAGTACAACTTATGAAACAAGATTAATAAAAATACTTTGGTATTTCAGCTTTATCTGTCTGTTCCGGAAATTGCTCTTGATTGTTTTAGTCCTAGCAAGCATGATGGTGAGACCTTGATGTACTACTTAAACCAGTATAAAATCCACAGTCATAAAACTTTAAGTAATGCTTACATTACTTTCACTGAGCAAAGCACTCCTGACAGTAGCTGTTTGTGTTGATTTGTTACTATTCATTTATTCTTTCCCTGTGCTTCACATTGCTACCTAATTGTGATGCTGTACTGAGAAAGCAATACCAAAGTAATTTTCCACAACATTAGTTACAATTTTCTTCTGATCTTTCGAGTGAAACAATCCCATCCTGTTGGCTTCTGTGAGCATATAAACCTTGATTACATTTATCTGTTGGAAACCAATGCTTACAAAGTATATGCGCTCTGGATAGTGGGTGTAGAGCCTTTCTTGTGATTGAGAAACATTCTGCCTGTACAGTTTTATTTATATAATGCGTATCGTGAGCAGATATATTTATGACAGACAGCTACTTAGGGTGGGCAGAACAGATTTCCCAAGCCAATACTTAAAATGCTGTGGATATTCCTGTGGTCATTAAAGGGACAATAACTTCACTTAAAACGACATTTTCTGGGCTTCTGTGGAGAGTGCTGTTATTATGAAGAACGCAGGGTGAAGCAGGGGAGTGGGTTCAGCACTGATATGAATGAGAGACAGTATTACATCAAACAGAAACGTAATGCTGTCCTGTATAGGTGTATAAAACTTTGCTTAAATAGAAACAGTAAAAAAAACAACTGGAAGGGTGGGTAAGTTAACACATTTGCACATGGTGCACAAGGAAAACTTAAACATACATTCCTACCCTAATGCTAATAATTCTTGCATATAGAAATCTCTTTTCCATGATAGGATATTAAGCATACAAGAACTTTACAGTGAGTAAATGTTCAGCGACTGCACTGCTGTGCTTGTGGTGGAACCATTTCCAGCCAGCAAGGGGCTTGTCCAGGCCCTGTGGCTACCAAGGGGCTTCTCTGGCATAGTGACATAGTCCCTGTCTCTTGGGACTGACCATAGAAGAGCTGACTGGACTAATGAGTGTCTTTATAGCCTTGTTCTGGGCCAATGCAGTGTCTGAGATCACCAACTGAAGAACTTGGATTTGTGGGAGCTACATTTGGGTGGTACAAGAAAGGATCACTTGGACAAACAAAATCAGTAGTGAGAGAAGAGTCCAGAGACTGAAGCCATCCTGACAGCTCGGCACTGGATTTCAAACAGCTACGGGAACTTCAGAGCTGCAGAACTGCCAGTCTGTGGGCTGGCATGTGGTCGTGAATACAAAGTGTGGAGTCACCAATCATGACGAACTGCTTCCCGTATGCATCAGGGATACAATACATACACTGTACTTAGGAACGCGCTCTACAAACTTCAGCCAGAAACAAAGGGTACTCTAAAATGGCATCTATTTTTGTTATAGAAAATGCACCAAATGAAAAACAGCATTAATATTTCTGTAAATCTATACTCAGACAGCAAATTACTTTGAGGTGATTAAGTCCATGGGAAACAGTTAATGTTTACTCTTTTGTTTTAGCCATATGGTTACTGACTTCAAAAACCGCTAAGCTTTCAGTTGAAACTTTTAAGATGAATACATACAGATGCACATTCCCGTGGGAGCTGGTAAAAGGATTTTCCACATCTTAAATGTAGCAAGTTTGAAGCTCCAAAAGGGTGAAAACAGAGAGTAGAATAGAAATGGGTTTGCACTCTGTACCAGCATTTGAAAGTCAAGCAAGAATATAACTGAGCCTGAAACTCATCTGACTTAGATTCTGCAGAGATTGCTCTCTTTCCCTCATCTACCAATTCTGAACGCAGTGCTGTCATCCCCTTTATTTTCTGCTTTACCAAGGGTACGCTGGGATGGGGAGAGGGGAAGGAGAGATGACAGTCAGAAGGGCCTGCACGCGAGTGCTATAGCAAACCTGATGGCACAAGAGAGCCACAGTGCAGAAGTCTTCTGTATAATGCAGTAGCCCTAGAGTAAATACCGCTATTATATCTGAACTGATTTTTTCTTAATTACTTATTCAGAGCACACACACCTTTCTAGTCCCAAATTACAGGCATATGCATATCTCCATGTTAGCAGTAAATTTCCATAATACTTTCCTGGTGCACAATGTACCACTTGTTTTTTATACTGGAAACTTTTTTATAAACACAATTGAAAATGAACTGGCAGTGATGTATAATTTCAGAAGTAATTTTCCTACAATTTATAACTTGTTTTCTTTATGAACTGAGAGCCATGTACTCTGCCTCATCTAACAGAACCAGCAGAAATGGAGAACAAAAGGATTTGGTACAGGAGGCAAGTGGGCCCTGCGATGCGCTTGTCAGGCACAAGTGCTGTACCGTTACTCCTGTAAGGCTAGCTTCCACATGCTTAAGAGCAGTCGCATCCTCTGAACTTCCCCTAGAAAGGAATGTCCCTGTAAGCAGATTAGTTCCCAACGGTCTGCAGTTGTTGGGATTAAAAGGAAAAGATCTTGTCTGCTGAAGGAAGGCACTTGAGATGGAAATGTAGTCTTCTGAATTTGATACTCTTAATCTGATACTCCCTTTTCTGTTGCTTGAAATGGTTGATTTAGACTGACTGTGAACCTGGCTATTTTGAAAACCGGGATGTGCTGGCAGCAGCTTCATCAGTCTACCAGTAAAGGGGAATCAAATGCTGTCCAGATGGTTACAAAAGACACCACGCTGCCAGTGGAGTCTTGTTCAAGAGAAATGGAGTTCAGTGCTGAAAGCGATCACTTATCACCTGTTTTATCACCTATAATATGCAAACATTGTTTTCTATACCACTTTTCCCTGTTTTCATGACTCTGGCATCTCCTCGGCAGCCTTATGAAAAATAAAGCATTTGTTAATGTGCTCTACATCAAGTCATAACTTTTTTGTTTCTTTTTCTCGCTCCTTTTATTTTTTTAACAGTTTATGGTTTTAACAGCTGAAAAGTCAATAGTGAAGTCCATTAAAGCAGATACAGCTCTCAGCTATAACTTGCAGGCCACCATTTCCATAACCAGTATTTCCTGTCAACCATAGTGCTTCCCCAGAGGCTGAGCACTTGTGTTAGCCTGTGCAATTGGGGTGTATGGCATCTGTGGTTCTTTCTGTCCTGTGCTACTGCTCAGACATTGCGTGTTATTGTGTTAAGCAAGGCAAGTCGCCTGCTAAATGCTTCCATTTCCTACTACACAGGGGGTTTCTGCAGGGGATTGAACGTACCTAAGGACTGCAAGATCCTACAACAAAAATGCAAGACCAAAGCATTTCATCTGCGAGATTATCCCACAGACCAGTGACTGGCAGCAGTTATAATCCCACTGCAGTGCTGCACACACATTAGATGCCTGAGCTCATACCCAATGCCCATTTATTTGATAGCATAAAGTCCCTGTCACCTAATCCCAAATGTATTTATCAGCATAAAACCAAAGTGATGCAGTGCTAAATCAGACTCACACTCAGTTTCCACTTCCACAAATTTCCCTATCCCCTCTATTTCTGTGAGCATTTATTCTCAGATACTGACTGGTTAAAAAAAGGTTTGATATTTCTTTTAAAGCCTACTTTTAAAAAATGTCAGAAGTTGACACTTCTTTGTTGCGTCTGGCAAAATAAAAAGTGACCTGCCATCCCAGAGCTGCGTTCATTCATGGTGCTTGGCAACATATCACCAGCAAAACTCAGCAGCACTGGGATATGTCAGAGGACTCCAAGAATGGCAGCCTTATGAAAGTACATTCCTAGGGAGCAAGCCTCTATGCTTTTGAGATTCCCCTAGAAATTTGCAGGAGCATTACAGAAATGGGCAACGGTTGGTCAACAGACCCTCATGTCACCTCTTTAAGATTCATTCAGAAATGAGGCTATATCAAAGTTTCCATAGGAAAGGTATTGGTAGCAGAACTGGCAGTCTAGTTTGCTTGCTTTTTAAAACCTGATACCACTTTGAGAAGCTTACGTAAGTTTAAAATACTTTCTGGATTTTCTAAATTTTATGCTATTAAAATTGTTTTATAACAGACTGTGTACATTTCCATTCCTCAAAGTTATACTGTTCCCCTAACAGCTTAAACAAAACTTCTTCTCTCCAGTAATATCATCCTTTTTCAGTTAGTAAACATTAATTTTCCTCTCACAATCCTAGTGAAGCTTGAAATTAAAGGTGGCTTTCTTCTCTATTATGTCTTTCTTGGTGTATCAGCATCAAAACTGTCAGTTACCTATGAGAGCATAAAAAGCCAAACAACTTCTTGTGGACATCATTATCATGTTCTCTGAATTAATAATGTACTTACTTTTGAAAGCAAGTGATTGGTTTTGGATCTATCACCACCTGACATATGTAAGGTGATTAAATGATTTAAATCATGCTCTGTATAGCTCCTATCCTACGCAATGCTCGCTCATAGCATCAAGCAGAAAAGAACTTCACTACCAACCGAGTAGTGAAGTAGTTCAGTCTCCTCAGATACCTGAAGTGCTTTGCTGTATGTCAGATATTCTGCATTTCATAGAATGAAGTCCCATCTTTGTCCCTTTTTTGCTTTGAGCTACATAAGGAGACCTGTGTGGTGATTAAGTAGAGCCTCTGCACATTAAGGCTCTTTTCCTCTTTTTTTTCAGATTTGCTACCCATTGGCTGTTCGTACCCACAGAAATTGAGTCTTATTGGGCTTCTGTTCCTTCTTTTTAGTTGAAAACCAATCGCTTTATCATAAAACTCTTTGCAGGGACTGGCTATATGATGTTTTGCTCTTTGTAGCACATTAGCCAATAGAACAGTATCTACAGACTTTAGGTATCCCTACACTATGAAAGCAAAACATGTCATACTACCCTGTATGTATGCATGTACACAATGAGCAATGCACAGGCTGGAAGAACATCAGGGGATGTTAAGCCCCCTAATGGAGCAGTGGGAACTGAAAAGCTTCAGGAGGAAAAAGAAGAGCAGAGATTATGAACGAAACTGCTCCAATGCCCTGCTCCTATATGGTATCTCTCTGCATTTCTCTTTCATGGAATCATAGAATGGTTTGGGATGGAAAGGACCCTGAAGTGCTAATTCCAAACCCCCACCAGGGGAAAGGGCACCTTCCACTAGTGCAGACTGCTCAAAGCCCCATCCAACCTTTCCACTCAGCATAATGATACGCCAATTACTCAAAGCCCAGCACTGGCATTTATGTAATGATGACATAAATATTGCTTGGAAAAAGCAAAGGTATATTTAGCTTTAGAATTATTTTAGGCTTAAATCCTAAGGTGTCTTGGGATGCCCTGTATCTGCTGTAGTCAGTGGCTGACTTTCAGTCCCACTTACATGGAAACAGAGAAGACAGACACAATGCTTATTGCTGTGGCCAGGAGGAGAAACCCTACAGACCTAAGCAGAGGAAACTTGAAGTTTGCACACTGGCTCTTTGAGGGGGTGGAAGTGGCTCCTTTTTTCAAGCTGTATCTAGTGCACAATGGCCAAGATCCTATATACTGTTTCTCAGATTGCTTTGGGTGTGTTTTTTTTTTTCTTGACTTGTTTGACTTGATTTTATTTGTTAATAAAGTTCTGTAGTGCATAATGCCCATAAGTCAAACCACAGGAGAAATTATAGACAGCAATCACCGTCATTTTGTGCAAACTGTATGCAACTTTAATTGGGTCCTCCTAATTGTGCATGCGGCTGCTAGGAAAAGCATGATGATGCTTATCTCACAGAAGAAAACAAACTCCTCTCATTACTCATCTGTAAACAAATGAAAAGGCAGATATTCAAGTAGTCACAAAAGTACACGTATATACTTTAGGGAGACACTATAATTTTTGTACAGTCTCTATCAGAGCAAAGCAATCCTGTGCTCATTTTTACTTTAACGTTGTTCATAATTGTTTAATATTTCTCTTGAATACTTCGGTCAGCGGGAATTTGAACGGGGCGGGGATTCAGAAGGCCAGAACAAACACTGGTACCACAGACACTAAGTTCACTTAAATGGAAAGAGAGAAACACAGGGAATGGCCATGATTAATACTGCCAACCAATCAAGAGTTTTTTTTTCTATAAGCTGTTAAAATGAAACCCGTTCATTTAGCTCAAGAGATGTTAGCTTGGAAACAGGAGGCATCCTTAAGTCACAACCTAATTAAAATTTCAACCATTCTGCATCTATAAGCTGCTCATTTTCAAGCTATTGAAGAGAATTAAGTTAATGAAGAAAGTACAAAGTCAGGAATTGTTTAACACATATATATTGATGATGTGTTCTGTCCATGTTAAACCAGCAGTGGTATTGCCTCCTCCATAAGCATTTCTCACCAGTACCTGCACTGCAGTAAATAGCTCAGAATGGTTCTTGGAATTACTTATACTTTGTGGAAGAAAAATAAAAGGAACCTTTAGCAAACCGTTATAAAAGCTTTCTACCATTAGCAAAGAAGAACACACAAGTGGGAGAGAAACAGAAAAACAAAAGGTGTGTACAGCACACAAAGAATGGTAGTGAAGGAGGTATGAGAAAGAAAAGCTGGTATCACTATCTTTACTGTTCTTCACATTTGAACTTATTTAATGGAGAGAAGTTTATGAGTTTGAAGGGTTCTTGGTGGTGGTGGTGGCTTTTTTGTAGAAATGAAATCCAGAGACCAGTTTTGCTAGATATTTTAAACACTAAAAAGGGAAATCAAATTACTATTAGAGCAAAAATGCTTAATTAAATTTCACTGCAATTTTATAATTAATATTAATAGACAATAGGCACAGAATCAGCGTGTCTGAAGTTCCCAGGGGTACTAAAATGGAGAGACAGGAAGTGGGGAGGAAAAAGAATATTTGCTACATTAAATTCCCAGTAGTTAACGAACTTAGAACTTAAATTTTTAAAAGCATTAAATGTTTCTCTTGTACAGCAATGATCTAATCAGATTCTACCTCCATACACAAATCTGTGAGAGCCAACACCTTCTTACTGTCTTAGCATTTGCCAAACATATTTTTCCTCTTGCTTATTTCAAGAGATCAAATTATATATTCAGTATATTCTGATTGTTCTCTGCCTTTTCCTCTAAAGGCACTGGCTTCATTTCTTAATTGAGACCCAGAGGAGATAAGTTCACCACAACACAATTTAATGAACTATGGAAGAGTTACCTTTAAATGCATGAGTATTCAGCTGCACGACAGAAAAAGAATATATCCTAGATGATGTTCCAGTAGACAATAATTGACTGAGACACCTTCTAAAATAATACCACCCACACACAAACACAGCCTTTTCCCCCAGAAACTGGACAACAAGTAAAGCAAGTTAATAAGCCAAGGGCAATTCCTGAAAGGAGCTCAGAGGCACAATGAAAGAATCCTCTGTGAAATCACAGATTAGGAAAGGGAGACCCGCAGCACAGAAGAGTGAATTTTACTCTTTTTCCTCTCTAACTTCAAAGGCCGAATTGAACTTGATTTTCCCTTCATATTAGTCTTGGCTGTGCCATCACCATCATCCATTCCAAGTGCGCAGAAGATTCTCCTTTTCACTCCAAATGATTTTGAGCAAAGCCAAAGCCCGCCCTGTTTACTGCAGAGATCTGAGGAGAAACTGCTGCAGCACCGGCTCCACTGTATATTTTGATTATTACAATTTTTGCTAAGGAGAAAGAACTATGACTTTTAAATGTCTCACATAATACAGCACCAGGAGCAGGGCTGAGCAGGCTGCAGTCTCCCTCTTAGCAACATGGCAGACTGCACACTGTTGTCCTTCTTCACCTTTCCTCATCTGAAGATGTCTATTCCAACCCTGTAGCTGCCTTGCACAGCAAAAGCACACATCTGCCTCAGTTCTTCTATACTCTTGTTGCAGTGTAACATTAATTAGATTTCACATTCCTCAAATTAGGGAGTGTGAGTCAAACTCTGCCTCCCGCTGAGTTCAGAGGGGTGCATTTATATGAATTTTTACAGCATTCAGCCCACTTTGATTGCAGCCCTCCATACCACCACAAACAGATACTAATGATTATAATGGAAGATGTTTCACAACAAACCGCTGATGCTGCATTTCAGGAATTCTGAATATTTTAATCTTCATGGTGCCCACCTTTTCTGTCCTTTTAGCAACTAACCACTGATGTGAAAACATGCAAGGGCAGATAGTTAATATTCCAAGAGAAACCCCATTTGCTATGAAAACAACTTTAATTAGCAAGAAAAACATATTCTTGCAATTACTTAGAGCAGTCAGAAGCAAACACATTGACACTGGCCTTAATAGTGGCAAAATATTTACCATCTCCTGTCCCAGTGGAGAAGGCGCCCGGAGTTAAAGGCTTACCTTGGGAAAAGGAAATCCTAAGCGCACATTAATCAGCTGTGTGTAACGACTGCATTTTCTTAGCCCAGTTACATGAGTCTGTCCCTATTTCTTTCATCTAACAAGCTGAAACCTCCTTTGGCAGTAACTTGACACAGATCCCATGAAGGCACGGCTGTGTTAGTCTTCTCCACAGCCTGCAGTCTGAGGAGGCGCAGCAGCAGGCAGCCTGCAGGGTTCAGGTTCTGCAGGCCACAAGTCAGTTTTTCTGATGGTGTTCCTCTATCACAGTGAGGAGAAAACTGGCACGGATAATAAATAAACACACATTTCATAGTTGAAGCAAACTCACTTCTAAGCAGGAATGGATAGAGATAACTCTTGATAGGGCTGCTGCCACAGACAGAAATCAGTCCCACAGCAACTGAAGAGCAGGGGCAGAAAGCAGCAGGGCTCAGCCACCACCACAGCCCTCACCTCATGGACGGAGCTGCTGAGAGGCCAGGCCTGGCATTCCCACAAAGCGCCCAGGAAGAGCTGCGCGCTGTATTTTCCAGTTTTGTTCTCCCTTCGTGCTGTTCTATCTTACAGAGCTAAAATACGCCCTCTTCCTTAGCAGCAGGCCTAGGTAGAGCCTAACGAACTCACTGAGCAGGTTGATTTAGCTGGTTTGTTTTCTCTGCCACAGGTTTAACTATTGCACAGTTGTCTGGGCAAGATCGGGTCCCAAGGACGATAGGGATTTCTTACCCTCAGCACAGAAGCAGTAATAACAGCAGCCTGGAAGTCTGTCTGTCCCCATGGCGGGCACTGCGGTGTCAGATGCCAGCTGACAGGGCAGCGATGCCGGCAGGGCTCCCAGAGGCGGGAAACACAGCACCGCTTCTTCTAATCAAATTTGCCATGTAGGTAATTTACACTGAGGAGAAACAAAGCTTTCTAGTTTTATTCTTTGCATTTTCTGATCTTAATACATTTCAGGTGATTTTACTTTTTGTTAATCGAATGCTCAAAGGCTGTGCAGGTGTTTGGCAGCTCACGTGATCTCACAGGGCTGCGAGGCCTGCAGTGTGAATGCCAAGGAGCACCTGCCAGCTCTCTGTGAGTTCAGCTCGGCCTGCCCTGTGGCGTTCCCCTTCTCCACACATCAAGAGCAGGCAAGATGATTCAAGGAGAAAATAATGACTTTTAAGGGTATATTCAAGAATCTTTCCCAAAGTACTTTTACTGTTCTTAAATGAATGTGTAAATGAGAAAAATAAATGAAAAATAATGAAATATCCAAAAGAGATTTGAACAGTCTCTCCATTGGAAAATCTGTGATGAAATTAGTTACTGGATATTCACTCAGCTCTACTGAATATCTACTGCAGCAAAGAAAACCATAAATACGATGTGTACAAAAGTTTGTAGCAATATTTGTCAGCTTCATAAATCTCCTTTTTTTTTTTTTTTTTGAATGGGTTTTTGTTTTTCACCTTTCCATTATTTTAGATGAGCAGCATTCACAGAGCTCGATTGCAGCCCAGCTTACTTAAGGGTGAAGTTGTGCAGAATTCTTTAAAAAGATAATGTGAAAAGTATGTTTACATCCAAAAATGATCTTTCTAAACCAAGATATTTGAAATGAAATGTTGAAAAACCTTTCTTTTTGAAGGAAGGGGAAGGGTAAAAACGCATAAAGGTAGAAACGCATTCCCAAGTAGAATGAAACTCCACAGAGTCTACAAAATGATCCACACCAAAAGGTAAGTAATATTACAGCAGGCAAAGAGGATGCTAAATTTTAGGAAAGCTGATTTCCAGCTCTTCGGGGAGTTAGTCAATAAAACTGCCCCTGGAAAACTGTCCTCAGAGGCAAGGGTGCAGAGCAGAGCTGGCAGTCCTTTAAGGAAGCTTTCCTCAGTGTGCAAGAGCTCTCCATCTTTAGGTGAAGCAAGTCAGGAAAGGAAGGCAAGAAACCAGCATGGCTGAACTGCTGGTCAAACTGAAGAGCGACATGCACAGGTAGTAAAAAGAGGGACAAGTACAGTGGGAAGAGTATAAGGAAGCTGCTGGTCTGTATAGAGATGGGGTCTGGAAAGCCAAGACCCAGCTTGAACTACACGTGGCCAGCAATGCCAAGAAGAACAAGAAAGGCTTCTACAGGTACTTCAATCAGAAAAGGAAAGTCTGGGAGGGCATATACCCCCCTAGTGAGTGACACAGGCAACACAGTAACAAACAAGGAGAAGGCTGAGGTACTTAACAACCTTTTTGCCTCCATCTCTTCTGATAACTGCTCATCACACAGCCCTCAAATGTTTGGTTTGGTAGGAGGGGATTGGGGAAGCAACGTCCCTTCCACTGTACATGAAGATCAGGTTCGTGACCATCTGAGGAACATGACCATCCACAGGTCTCTGGGTCTCGATGTGATGCATGCAGAGTCCTGAGAGAATTAGCTGATGTGGTCACCAAGCCACTCTCAATAATATTTAAAAAGCCATGGCAATCAGGTGAAGACCCTGGTGACTGGAAAAAACGCAACACCACACCTATTTTTAAGAAGGGTAAAAAGGATGATTCCTATAATCAACACAAGCTGGGGGATTTAAGGATGGAGCACAGCCCTGCTGAAAAGGACTAGAGAATAGTGGTGATTGGCAAGCTGGACGTGAGCCAGCAATGTGCCCTCACAGCCCACACAGCCAACTGTATCCTCAGTGCGTGGTCAAACGGTATCAAATGAAGCGTGCTCAGCAGGTCAAGGGAGGCAATCCTTCTCCTCTACTCTGCACTGGTGAGGCCTCACCTGGAGTAATGCATCCAGATGTGGAGTCCTCAGTACAAGAGAGACATGTACTTGCTGGCTAACATCCAGAAGAGGGCCAAAAAATGACCCAAGGGATGGAACACCTCTCCTATGAAGACAGGCTGAGAGAGCTGGGGCTCTTGAACCTGAAGAGAGAAGGCAGTGAGGTGACCTGATAGCGGCCTTTCAATAACTAAAGGAAAGATATCTACAAAATCTACGAGAAAGAAGGGGATATCTTTCAACATCTATAGGAAGGAAAGGGACAGACTCTCTAGCGGGGTCTGTGGTGGAAGAACATGAGGAAACGGCTTCAAGCTTAAGGTTGGAGTAAGGAGAAAGTCATTTACAGTGAGGATGGTGAGGACTGGAACAGGTTGCCCAGATATGCCCCATCCCTGGAGGCTTGATCAGACACTGGGCAACCTCATCTAGCTGTGCTTGTCACTGTTCATTGCAAAGGAGTCGGACTAGATGACCTTTAAAGGTCCCTTACAACTCTAAGGATCCTATGATTCCATGATTCTATTAAGATAATTATATCAATTCTTTCTGAAGCAATCTATTCCCAAACAAAATAATATCCCAAAACATGTAAAGCAGTAAACCAGCCCATGCCCAACAACCATCAGCTGCACTGTATGAGAGATGACCACGTGTTGCACCACAGCTGAGTGAGCACCTGCCCACAGGAGACTATTTTCAAAAGCCAACATCCTGTATATACGAAAATATATACATAAACTAATATATACTAAAACACACATACAAAAACTAATAAACTCCAAGATATAACCTCACAATGTTTATCCAAAGCTTTATAGAGAAACCAATCGTTTTTTAATTGCCACACAGATTTATTGAACTGAAAAGAATATTAACATAATATGCTAATGAAATCTGCATTTAATAAGATATATATCCATTCAAATTCTCACTACCTTTCTGTCAGCACAGCATATTGCAAAAATGAACTATTGAGGCAGCAATTTAATCTGATATAAAATCAAATGATCCATGTTAACAAGACAATTAAGTAACTATCTGAAACCGAAGAAAAAATGGTCAGAAGTTCACCAGATAAAAACAGGTTTTGAATAATGTGAAAGTGTGATTATACAGCAGGCAAACAGAGCTGTTTTTGTGATTAGAATAATATAGGTGGTAAATTAGATATCAATTTTAAAATATAGTAATTATGAAAAAGCCTATCTCAGGTGCTTCAAAACGGAAAGCAAAACTACAGATTACATACTGTTTGCATTGGCCTATTCCAAGTCCAGGGTGAATGCATTACAGGGAAATTAGCACTTGGAAAGGTTATTGATGGCAGTAAAATTGAAAATTATGATAGATGCTTTTTGCTGGACATGGCAAACAAAATGATGCACCACGTACTACTCGGAGGCTTGGTAGGTACTATTAGAACAAGACATTATCATGCAGTGGATACACACCACTAGGAATTAAACCTTTCACTTTAAATTCAACAACTTGCATCTAATAATGTCATACATCCACAGTTTGATAATACAGTGTAGGGATTTCTCCCCAGCAAAGTATTATTCTAGAGGCAGTCCACACACAGTCTTGTACAGATCCCTCATAGCCACATTTGTCAACATTCCTTACACAAAAACAGCCCAGGTGCAGGATGCTCAGAGACACCAAGCAGCCAGTCTGACTGCAGCTCTGATATCCTCATGTTTTTGCCCCACGATGCACTTCAGTGCAGTAGCTGCCAGTAAATCAGTATGGTCTGTGGACCTCTGAAGTCCGTGGATTGCTTTTAATGCAGTGAAAAGGTCCAAAAAGCTGGTAAGAAAAGTAAGCTTACTCCTAACCATCCAATATAAAGAAGTCTACACCTGCACAGAATAGTTCTAGAGGTTTACATACTAAATGAAGGCAGAAACTACAGCTATAAGGGTACGAGTGCCAGAAATGCTCCTAAAGCTATGCATTTGGTTCAATCTACAAAGCAGAGGTCTCTAAAAGAAGAGTAAAGTAAAACCCAGCCCTCCCCGATTGTGTACTATTAGGGGTGCTCCACACCAGATACAATCACTCATGCTGCTAAAAACTTGTGTTAAGTACCAGGACAGTGCAGGACCCACATCAGCAGTAAATGAACGTGCAGTGCACTTAGTGGTCCTTTTTGCAGCCTCACTGGGCTTCAAGGGGGAAAAAAAACCACATTCCATTTCTACAGAAGCCACACTATATTTGCTTTGTCTCCACTGGGGGAACTTTTGAGGATGACTTATCAGGGAGCATATTAGATGCACGTCAGGTGCTCACAGCCAACCCATTTAACCCTACAGAAAATGTAAGTCTTCTGAGTCTCTTCATTAACATTTAGCTATGTTTTTGGAACAAAAGAAAGGTAACAACTTACCTGGAGAAATAACAAAAGCTTCAGAATGCCCAGTTTGGGTTAAAATCCCTTACGGACAGCCTGGAAATAAGACACACAGCCTCTGCTCTCCCTGCTCCAAACTGCAGCCAGCTGCAGTGGCCATCCCACTGCCCAGAAGCCAGGCGAGCCCTCCTGGAAGCAGGCATGAGCAGCCAGAGGCAGCACCCCACGCTCCTGCTGGTTTGACCTTCCTGCTTCAGCACCCACAGCACAGAGCTCCGCTGTTCTCTGCAGGTTCCAACCAACATCTCGGCCTTCAACCTTCTGTGCGCTGGGGGCACAGGATTGCTTTACCCACTCACATATAAATACCTTATTTCCTCAACAGTTATGTATGCTCCTAATGCATGTGAAGACTCATCTACCCGCATCCTTAGAAAAACAGCCTCAGAAAACCTGATTCAAAGAACGCCGAAGTTATAGAAACTATTTCATCAACTTCCTTTGCATTTTGTCTGGAGTATTTTTCAGTTCCTTCAGCCCTCGTTTTTCAGCAGAGTGGAACTCAGATTACAAAAGGAGATGCCCCGGGTTTTTTTTCTTATTACTGGTAAAAATTGATATTCACAGTGCAGCACTGTGAATCAGAGGTTTTCCCTAGATGCTTCTGATGCTTATCCTCCTTTGTTAAAGAGAATGCTACTTCATATAACAGAGCTGGTAGCCTCCATACAAAATCTACCAGACTGCAAAGAATGATGTTGTCAGACAGACTGATCTTTCTCCAATAGCTTTTGCAGCACTTTTGTTATGAAGATGTTAAAGATAACACAGAAAAGAAAAGGAACAGATTTAGAGTTTTGGGATAACAAAATACCAAGTGTGACAAAGAATCATATTACTGACACCTGTATTTGAAAGAGCTACAGAGAAAGTGCATTCATGGCTCTGCAGAAGAATAGGGGGAAGAAGAGTAATGTGAGCTGCTAAAATAAATACAATTTTGCAAAAAATATGAAAATAATTTTTGGAGAGCAGTTAATTGTTTTTTTAATTATTTTAATTTAGGTTTAATTGTAGTAACTGCAAAGAGCATTGGCCCAAGACAGCACACCTTCAGCTTACAATGAAATGAATCCAAGGAACAATTAATACAATGAAAGACTGGGAGCAGCATGTACACCATGGTAACAGAGGTTCAGAGCAGCTGTCCTAGCTCTGTCATAGAGAAATCATGATTTTTAAAATGCACTGATGATCTTTAATTTCATTATACTAATTTACACTATGGTGCAGCTTTTAAGACCAAGTTGCACTTCTGTGTTGAAGGTTTGCAATGTAGACCTTTAGGTGCCATTTTCCAAACAAGAAAAAAGAAGATCCTGGTCTTCTAGCATTCAGATTTAATTGGTAACTCTAAGTGCAGTGGATTTAAGCTAGTGCTAAATACTATGCAAAACTTCTAAATTCAGAAGAGTAGAAATTAAGTCACATAAAGAAGAACTACTGAAACTACATAGGGGACAAAGTCCAATATTTATTATGCAAACAGCGCATTCCTAAAGATGGTTTATGCAAGAGTGAAAGGAATTCTTCTAATACACATCACCATCCTTCATGTCCCTATGCTCCAACTAAAAAAAAAAGTACAGGTTGCCCATAGCTCACCTGACTTTGGATAGATTTCCTATTCCTTGGAGTTGGCCATTTGTCTATAAGAAAAAACAAAAATACAAAAAATACAAAAGCTAACCAAACAAGACAGTATCAACAGTTCTGTTAAATAAAAATGGACTTCCTCACTGCTGAGAAATTGCCACGCACTCCAGTGTGCACCAAGCTGCAGTATGCAGAGAAGAGCTGTTTTAGCACACTGATGGGCTGTTCAATGGTGGAGTGCATTGCAGTCTGCAGCCCAAGCTCTCTGGCATTCACTCATTCCCTGTTTCTCTCTCTTAGGTAAACCTAATGAATAAATTTGAAAGGATCAGAGCACCAAATGGATAATGTACCTGGTGGGCACAGAAGTTAAAAATGCAGCAGAGAGGAAAACAGCTTGTGCCACTCCAGACCTTACTGGCTTTCCTATGTTACCACAAGTTGTTAAAAGCCACTGTGACCAACACAGAAAAGTAGTTATGCCAATTAAAAGGGTTAGAGTAATAATTCTGAAGTAGCAGATGTCTAACTTGTCATTTGTAAGTGAAGTCTTCTAACACAATTTCTGTATTTTTTGATTTTTTTTGTACAGAGTATTGTAGCCTGCAAAATCCTTATAATTAAACACCTATCAGAGTGAATAGCATGAACTAGAGTTGAGGATTAGGTGATCTTATTCCTGTAATAGGATTTGCCTACTAATTGTCACTGATATGACAGAAGCCTCTGTTAATAGGAGCACAGAAATTGCCATGGTGGCTTAGATCAGCGCTCCATCTATCTGGTAAAATGTCTTGTCCTTAGCAATGAGAGGTCTGCTATGAATTAGAGTAAAATGCAAAATAGTCTGCTATGGAATAAACTATTATCAGATAAACTTTCTTCAGTCTTCTCCCTAGTGAAAAGCCAGGTTGTGCCCTAACACATGAGCAGTTGTATTTCTTAAGAAATCCATTTCACTTTAGCAAAGTACCCCAATTTCTTTTCATTCCTCTTCATAAACTTTTCCCTCTCTGACTCCAGAACACTCTTGTAACTCAGCAAGCACGCCGAGCTGCTCAGGACCTGGCCGTAGGCCTCCCCCTGCTCTTCATTCAAATGCTTGCAGCATTATGGCCACACACCCAGAAAACCTTGGAACTCAGAAACTGAGAGCAACAGTAAGGAAACTGCAACTGAATTTAACAGCAGCTGATGCTGGAGCAAACTCGGATCTTTACGCAGGCTCCCGAGGAAGGTGTAAGCCCCAGCACCTTCCCTAGACATACCAGTCACAAGGACCAAGCACCTCTGCAGGGTCAGCATGGTCCTGCCATGCCACCGTACAGATACAGTGTGCAAGAGAAGAGGATACCAAGGAGGAAAAAGAATGGAGGTGGGTGATGTCAGAGGAGAGACTGACTGCGATCAGGGCTCAAAACAGCATCTGCCCACAGTGTAGGTTACAGATCAGTCAATTCCTGACTTCACTTATAAGATGCAATCATTTAATGATCTGCAATTCTTGTTTCTTTATATTCAGGGAAAAAGAGCAATCATTCAGGAAACTTACACCATGCTTTTTGCAGTATTGTTTGTGTTGCATGAGTAAGGCAAAAACAAGCCCTCAAAGCAGTAAGCTGCAATATCGAGTAATTATATTGCAATATACTCGAGCTCTTTCAAATAATTAGTTAGTCAAACATCTGCTGCAAATGAATACTGGGCCAAACTTGTCTCCTGGGTAATTCAATGGACTTTGGTACCATTAGGTAAGGGATGATCTGTTCCAAGATGTTTACTGTCTATGGATAATTTGCTGTTAGAGTATCCTCCTTGCATTGCTCTAGCTTGAAATCCTCTTGCAGTACTGTTGCTATTTACTAGATTCTAATGATGCATCCACTTTTTCAGGCTTAACACAAGAAAATTCAAAATGCACACAATACCAAGGAAATAAGCACTGCAATGTCAACTCTTAATAATTCTGTAACGTTGGAATAAACAAAGGCAGGAATTATGCTTGCCTTTCTAGCCATCAATAAAGCCTTATGAATCTGCAAGGACTCATACATTTCACCGTATAAAAAGTCATATTAAGGCAACTCTTAGCTTGAAAAATTCAGAATGCGTTTTAACCGAACAATAAATGAAGCTAATATGTATTGACTGCATTAACAATTCATAAATGCACAGAAAGGAAATAAACAGTCTTTATAGCGTTGCCATGTCTTTGAGGCATTGATTAAACTCTGTAGATGCCGGTGTGTCCCTCCAGCAGCTACTCAATAATCCCAGTGTTTGTCCATCCTGTCCTTTGCCATTGGTCTCACTGTCCTGCTCAGGTTGGCAGCTATTTCAAAAAATGAACTGTCACCCTGGGATAATCAATTAATCTAGCGTGAATTGCTTGACTGAGGCTTCTAATGAATGCTAACATGTAAACACTTGTCAGACACTTTGCAGACCATAGAGTTCGTGTGGCCACAGATGTTGGTGTCTGGGAAGCTGACTGGCAGCAAAGCCGTAAGCACGGACCGGCCTCACTGTGTTAATAATGCACACTGCTCGCAAGCTTGTCTTTAGAATAGATCAGCTCAACCTGTAGTGATTGCATTGATTTTACAATCTTCTCCTCCTCGATGGAAACGAGTGGATCTTTGCAGGAACAAGTCCTACCGGAGGGAGCCCAGCACACAGTGTCTCGTCCTGTGTGAAAGGTTAATGCATTTCCATGAGCCACTGCCTCCTCTCATACACAAGAGCAATTTATATCCAAAACCTGTAATTACAACGCGGCTTAGCAACACCCCAAAAATCCTATTGCTATTTCAGCGATAAGCTCCAGTTTTATGGATTACATTTGTTAAATTAATAATAACACTATGCAAAACTTCTCTCTGAAGATCTACAATTTAATTATTTTCCATAAATACAGCCTGTCAAATCACTTTGGCTGTGATTAGCAGAAGGCCGGAGGGTAACTATTTCAGTAAGCAATATTTATTACCTGCTGAATTACATGGGAACCTCAGGCATGCTAAAGTATCAATTCTGTTCTCCAAACTTATTCTTGAATCTTTAAATAAATCATTTGATTGTCCAAGCTCTTAAACAGGAGGCGTTAAAGATTCTTCTAGAAAACAAAAACATTTTATTTGTAAAGTAACTGGATTTTCACAACAACACACCGGAGTTCGTTCCTCACGTTTTGCTTCAGGTTTTTTTTCCATTGAAACCCCCAACAAAACCCAAAAAAAGAAAAAATAAAAATGACTGTTTTTCTGCATACAAACACAAGTGTTTCATATATAAATACATTTCTTTTTGGAACACTTCCACTCCTGAAGAATTCCCACTGAACTAACGGCACTTTTAAACCAGAACACTTATTTAGATGAATGGTTATGGATTTAGGAGTCCAACTGTAGTCAGGCTGGTTGTAAATTCACTGCCTCCAGTCATGTTTTTATAATTATGAGCTTTCCCGTGCCAGTGTGTGAGCAGAACTCCCCTCTGATTAACATGAGGAGGTATGCTGGAGTCTGGCCGCATGACACAGCCAAGCATCAGCAAGATTTTGCATACAGAGAAGATTTTACAATATGTCCCCTTTTTAAATTCAGAATCACTATTCGTGGACAGGAACTCTCTCTTTAATATTTTTTTTAATGCCATCCCTGCTCTGAGCACATTTCTGAAAATGCATACAGCTAATTTAAACATGCAAAATGTCGCTCTGTACCTCTCTGCCACATGCCAGTGTTCGCAGGTCTGCAGGAAAGGGCACCCTGAGGTACAGGAATACGCAGGATGTATTCCCTTCTGGTACTGGCACACATGAGTTAAGCATATGGGAATGTGTGCAAGCCACGGTGTGGCACATTAATTTAGAAGATCTGACATTTATGAACTTGGATTAAACTGCTCGCCGTGATTACAGATTCATGTTTCTGGATGACTTTACCAAGAGCATCTTGGACAGAACTATGGGATTGTTCCATGAGGCACCAGACGGGGTAGCGTGGTCCTGTCAGCCTCGCATTTCTCTGAATCCCAGGAAACTGCACAAGCAATAGTTCTAGGAAAATGCCATTTTAACTACAGCATTTGTCATTTAGCAAATTCCACTTCTGAAGATGGCGCACAGTAATGTGAAATCACATGCATTTTCAGCTACTAAGGCCTCAAGGATCACTGCAAGGCTGCTCATAGATATGGACATTCACAATGTAAGTTGTTTAATAATTCCAAACACCTCTAACTGTAGAATTGGCCATAAAGGCAAGCTTTGTGAAATTGGAGAGGAAGCATATATACAGCCCACCACAGTTAATAATAACAATCAAAGAACTGCAGAATCATACAATGGCTTGAGGTGGAAGGGACCCCAAGGATCATGAAGTTCCAACCCCCCTGCCACATAAATTTTGTTTCTACGTTAATATGCTGTAATTGCTTGTTAGTGCCTAAATATTTTTGATGTCCTCTGGGGAAAATTAGGGAAAATGTTGTGTTGTGCAAGAACGTATATGAGGCCAAGGCTGAAATTCAGTTTAAGAAGTTAATCCCAATGATCCTTTGTCTCTACCAGAGATCACTGTTATCACAATTTTGGACAGTCGCCCCCCCCCACCCTCCCCCCCCCCAAAAAAAAAGTCACAAATTTTTGTTTTCAGTCACTTACAGGACAGTTATGAGTGAAAAAATAACAACTTTTCCTGAGTTATAAAAGGACCAAATCAGTTCTCCAGCTGCTCAGGGTACTCAGTGTATGCCTCCACCGTTTTTCACTAGGGTTAACTGCTGGAAGCAGCCCCGTTGCTGGCTGTGTCAGAATCACACAGCAAAGCTGTGGCAATGCCACTCTGGACTCGGCCCAGCCATGCCTGGGGGATGGTTAAAATTTGCCTTCATTTAAGCCACCACTAAAAAATGCTTTGAACTAAGATTACTGATTTTGCCCGATGCAAACAAACAAAAACAAATGGGTGAAGCTCAGCAGCTTCTTAAAATGCTACAGTTTCTACTCTACACTATCTGGCAACACACTCCTTTTCCAGAGGCTTTGGAGATAAAAGCACTGCAGTGAGTGCACGGATTATTCTGTTCTGAAATGAAGCTGTACGTTCTTCTGTGCCTCCAAGTCACACAGTGGTGTCATTCTGATATAAGAAGCATCAAAGAATGAAAATGGCATCCAAGACAGTACATATCACACTGCATACAGTTTTTAAAAGCATACCTTTAGCACTGAAAATACACTTCCAGTTATTTTAATGCTAGTTACCTTACATATTTATGTTTTTGGTACATTATTGTATTTTCTTTTGAAATTCATTACTTCATTCATTGCAAACACCTGAAATCGGTTTTTAAGAAAGTAACTAAACTTAAAAATCTTGGGCTTCATCCACTTTCCAGTTTCCAAAGCTTGAGATCAAACCATCTGTGGAACTGGCATTTTATTTTCATCATCACTGATTTTGAAATAACCACATGAGTGATAGTGAGTGATAGGGCAGTGCAGCTTGTGTCATTCATTCCTTATGTTAGTTAGCTGGTAATGTCAGTGCTTCTTCTGAATATTAAGGAAATTAAAACATATGGGAAATAGTTTTATTTCCTGAAGTATCAGGAATGCCTTTGGAGGAGAGGCAAGTAAGAAATTCCCACCCAGGTTGCATAAGATGCTCTCTATCCGTGCCTTCTTGAGTGTGCTCTGCAGACAAATGAAGAAGAAAGTGGAATAAAAATGTATCAGTTAACACTGCTATCTAGTTTAGTTTGCTTGATGTTGTGATTCTGGTTCTCATTCATGCGTTTCCACTGTAATTTATACCCTGGTAAAGTACTTGTAAATTGCTAGAAAGTTTAGAGGGGTGATAATGCAGCAAAAAGTAAGGCTATGTAATGTAATTTCTATGTTTTCATTGAATGGCCTTGAATCTTCGGATATTACTTACAGGTTCTATTTACAGAACAAACGTTGTTGCTGTTTTACAAGATTTAACCAAATAAATGGAAAGTATACCTAACTGTAAAGGACTGAAAAGCCACTCCCTTCATGAAGCCTGGGTTCTTCCCACACAGGAGTCTCCCTTCCCTAAAACTCCATGAAGGCTTTTATGGGTCGATAGCTATTCTACAACATCATTCACCCTTTGTCCCACATCCTTTTAAGCTTGCAATATCTGATTAGTTAAGAAAAAAAAAAAAAGGAAAGAAAGAAACATAAAGAAATGAAACAAGAAGGCAAATATAATGAAATCTAACCGTGACTTCAGTAGAATCGCAGTGCTGAGCACTGAGATGATCTAACTTGGCCCTCTGCACGATTCCCCATGCTGTTGAGGGCTTCCTCATTTCCACGAGGACCGAACAGCCTGAACAGATGCGTTCACAAACCCAGTTAAGCACCACAGTTTAATGAAAGGCAGCCAGAATAAAAGTGCATTAAAACTGTGTTGCACTGATACCCTGGAGTACCATCTATTTTCAGCAGCATTCAATTTTATTCATGAAAAAGCAGTGAAGTTTCTGACACATTTTTCTTAACTCCTTCCCAAAAGCCCCCAGGGTGGGGGCTGCCAGGGCTGCTGCTGCCTGCTGGGGGCACATCCCTGCGAGGTGCTGCTGAGGGCCTCCAGCATCCCCCTGCAACACCAACCCCCCGGGAGTTCCTCTGAGGTTATTTGCCTGTCAGCCTCGTGCGCTTTCTCATCCAACAAAAGATTTTACTCTGGGGAAACTGCAAAGAGTATTTTATGTGTCTTCAAATTCATTTCCGTACCTTCTGAAGTGCTTCATCCAGAGCACATCTATGATTACCTAACACCAGATTGCAGGGATCTTTTTGGAAGGACCTGCCTGAAGCACTGATTTTACAAACGCATTCATACATATTAAACCTGAATCGTGTGCCTACACCCGTAGACGTGAATGACACAATGTGAATATTTGCATTATACTTAATACACTCTGGAGTGATAGAACAAGGGCAGAAAAGCATCACTGTGCAAACTCTCAAGATTGTGAGGAAAAGAAACAGAAGCAAGGAAACAATACCTGCTCTTCTTCCCTTCCTCACTCATTACAAAATAATTTTCTCTCTCCTGCACTATTGGTGTATATTTCTGTTTCTCCTAGGAGTCTTTTTAATTCAGTGTTTTCATTTAAAAATGCAAGAATGCACAGCATCAACATTTTGAAGGCTATTGGAACATGCAGGATCAATTTACATGATTTTTAATTCTGTTGCATTTATTTGGTTAATCTAAACATAAAAGACTTTTTTTTTTCTATGTTCTTCTCTAATATTTTCCTGTTAATGTGAGGGCTGAACACTTTTTTCATGACAGAAAAACAACTACTCACATTATCACCTGACTGCAGAAGAAAGGGATTTGGAAAACAAAAAACTCATTTTAAAAATAAATTTTAAAAGTCATGCTTAAAATATGATAACTAATAATAGATGTGCATATCTTTGAATCGAGCCACCTTCCTCCGAGGCTAACAGAGCTGTAGCTCAGAGCACAGAGGAAGGTTCTCACTCTGCCCAGCATGGAGGAATGCACCAGGGGACCTGGTGCTGAGCTTGGAGAGGCCCCTGCTGCTGGCTAAAGCCTGGTTTCTCAAGGGGCAAAGAAGAACCAAGCTCCAAGGGAAAGTGGGAGCCCAGGCCACAAGGATCCTGGCAGTGTTTTGGTGATGCTGCATCCCTCCAGCAGCTCACAGGCACTGAGGCAGTCTGAAGTATTCTCCCAACTTCAGCAACAAGCCACACTTTTAAGTCAACTTTCTCCTTTCAGTCCTAGAGATAAATACAGTGTGCTCCTTAATCCTACCAGTGGCTTAGCTGTGCTTTTTCACTACCTGCAGCTTAGAAGATCAAGCCCTGAGTTGTTAAATGATCCAGGGAAAATGCATTTCAGGATTTTCATATCTTCTAGCTTTGCAAAAAGGCTTCTGGTGAAAAAGACAGCTAATAATCGTATCTGTTCTGCTCTTAAATGGACCAAAAACAGAACCAAAACAACACAAAAACAACCCCAAACTCTATCTGAAGTAGATCAATTCAAAATGCACACATAGTAGATCGATTCAATGCTACTGAATGCCACCACATCCACATAAACACACCTGGGGAGATCAGTGGGAAGATGGCATTCACCTGATGCTTTAAGTACAGGCTGCTTACGGGTAATCCACAGAAATCAGCAAAATATACAGACTAAAGAGAGGCTGAAAACCCTCAGCAGCACAGCACTGAGTGGAGACTCAGGCCTGGAACTGCTGCAGCTCATCTCTAGCAGTAATAATTCACCTTTAACTGGAAGGAGTGTCAGAGAAAGCAATGGATGGACTCCGTTTACATTAAGAAATGTGAGATCCCCACTGCTGGTGAGGCACACAGCATTGCAACAACCTCCTTCCTCACACATGTTCATCCCCACTCATTCCACTGCACACATTTTGGGCTGCCATCGAGTGTTCCCATTTGAACATAAAATTTAACTAAATCTTCCAGTGTAGCTGACATATTAGAGATAATAGGATCGGATCTTCAGTTACTGAAAATGTGCCAAGCAGTCCTTGCTGGAAGCGAATCAAGTTACCTGCTTGATTTCTTTGGTTAATTAAGTCTTCTATATAAAGTATTCTTTTGCAGACAGCATTGCATTCATGATGAAACAGTAATAAAGCAGTGGAGCTGTTGGTGTTCAGTGTTTTTATTGCTTGTTACTTTGTTTTGTTTTTTTTTCTTTTTTTTTTTTAAAGTCAATTTATTTAGAAGAGGAATTATTGCTATCATATAAGAAATTAGCTCAAGGTTAGCTAATTTGTCAACTGAATGTATGCTTGTAACCCTATGCATATACATGTAGATATAAAAGGATTAAACTAATCCTGTTGGTGTGATTTATTTGCTCATGCTCCAAGTTAACATCTCTGTGCCTACCTACCAGGAATGGCACTGATCCTGAGCTGCTCGCAGGTGGAACTGTGACCCTCAAGGATGTTTTTCACTTCAGAATTGCAATCCTTGCTACCCAGGCTTCTCAAAGTTCTCTGGTACAAACGCTCAAGGCCGAAGAACTCCCTCACACTTTGTATCCCATCTCAGCAATGTCACTCTGACTTAAGGCCTTGGATACAACGTGCAGTACTGGTAGTGTAGGAGATCTGCTGGCAGCGTTAGGAGGCCTTCTAAACACCTAACATTAATTTAACCAGGGACTCTAATTTTCACAAATGGCACAAGCAGTATAAAAGAAAGGATTTTGCTGTATGTACCAAACAGCACATGTGGGCATCCTGCCAGCCTTCACGTGGGCCAAGAGACATGCAGTAAATTCTCACAGCTTTACTATTTACTTCATGGCTCCTTTGAAAACAGCAGTGGCTAACTATGTTGATGGAAGTCTTGCCTGAGGTCCCAGAGCAGTCATTAAACTCTTAGCCTTCTGTTCAATATAAAATGACATGCTCGTTCTGCATTTCTTTAGCTGAGCTGCTATGGAGGAGCCATGGTTCGATTGATAGGCCTGGCTCAAGCCCAAAAATGATTGCATTGCACTTTCCTCAAGCAGCTTGTCAGTTCACATTCAAAAAGCCGAACAGGATGCAATTGTCTGGTCACTGAAAATAGCTTCTGTGCATATTTAAGCCATTGCAAAATGGCAACATGAAAATTAATTCTCTCTTCTCCCTCTGGAGATTCATCATTTGCATGGTAGTGCTGTTCAGTGTGCATGGAATCATCACATTCCCTAACATATTAATATTTTAGGTTGTTATCCCTTCAGTTATTTTTAGCAGCCAGCTGTCCTTGTGTGAAGCTCAGAGTGGCAGTGAGATGCTGAGACATGTTCTGAGCATGGTCAAGGACGCGCCGTCATACATCTGCTCAGCAGGCTGCAGCCTTGTCTGTATTAAAGTAATCTCTGAACTGCTACTGCAACATGTGTAATCATCAGTTGCAGGATGTCTTTTCCCACCTGCTCGCTATTTATTACCTGCTATCCTACAAGTTTTAATGGTAACTTGCATTTCAGTAGGTAAACACGTAGAATTGAAACTCATTATAACAAAGCACAGAATATTGCGTGATTTTTTTGGTCAGTTTGAGCTAATAGAGGATATTCTGAGATCTTTAGTATGCACTTCAATTTTTAGCATTATTTGAAGGGCAGCTGAACAATTAAAGATCAATCTTCTGGATACACAGGGAAGAATCTTTCACATAAACAATTGGTAACAGGTTTTATTGCTTTGTCCTGCTTTTTGAAAATACATAGGCTTTCTATAGGAGCTGAAGTATTAGAACATCAGTTTGGAAATGGATTTGTGTCAAATTTTATATGCTCAAATATCGGTGATTTCTATTTGAAGTCTTTGCTGCTTTTTCCTGACACAGTAAAGGGCTCAACAAACCAATATTGCATTAGCTGCACACGCTCCCCTGCCAACGCATTAACTACCTAATTTTTCTAAACCACTTGAAAGCAGAGCTTTTGCATTTTGGCAAATCTAACACATTTGTGTAAATTCATTTGTGTAATTTCCTAGTGCCTATTCAGTACAGAAGGTGAGAGTATGAGCAGTTGAAAGCATCAGCAAGAATTAATGTTAAACCGTCAGCTTTTGACTTTAGTGGGCATCTCTGAGAAAACAAGGGAAATAACGGTGTCACTGGAGGGGCACTGCAGGCTCTCAGCCTTGCAGGCTTCACCTTCAGGAACCAACCCTTCTGAAATTATAGCTTGATTCGTTTAGCTGGTTGCCCTCCCCAGGTAACCGCATCACACTTGCACCACGCTCTGCAGAAAATGAAGATTCCAATTTTCTGAGAAAACAAAAGGTGAATTGTCATGTTCACCTTCAAAAACTCAAAAAGATTGCTGGAGAACTGCTTCTTGATTTTGCCTACGCATAATCTCTGCCCAGTGCTACTGCTGTGCAGACGCCATCCCTGAGAAGAGGAAACTCTCTAGAAATTGCAAATACCAACCCAGAGCTCCCTCTCAACAACAGTGCTTATGCAGGATCCCCTTTCCTTGCTTGCCAGCTACACCAAAAGTATCTGGGCTGAGCATTGCTGCCAGCCAGACCAGCCCTGCATGCAGGCTGCAGGGATGCTGCCTCTGCCACTACTTCCACGCTTCACCATCCCTGCTCCTACAGACTGCTGTCAAAACATTTCTGAAAACCAATGAAAAGAAGTATGGTAGGAATGTCATTCCTTAGGCAGCAGGTCTCTGCCAGTTGATTGCTCTTCCTGGTGACAACCAAGGGCCAGAGGAACAGAACAAGAAATACTTGAATTCATACAGAGCAAATGTCTGCTTCATACAGAGCAGATCTGCATTACCACTAAATCTGAGTCTGCAGCACATATTTCTATTGATTGTATTTAAACAGCATCAGAGGACGGGAGATGAGAAAACAGTTTCTAACTCATTTCTCACAGAACATCATTCTTGCACTGTAGGAAAGCAGCAGACCTACAGCTCTTGCATGCTGCAGAGGTTGCTATACATAGTAAAGTTTAGGTAAATATTTTACAGAAATGCTAATGAAGAATTGCGTGTTCAACTTCTGCATTGTATTTTGCAGCCAATTTGTTTTGTGCTGTTTTTTCTTCAGTCCATGCTTATAGATACATACTCTTGTTCATCAACTCATGCACAACATGATGCCCAAACTTTTAGAAATGTATTCATTCATACAGTCATAGAAGTAAGACTCGGTGATCTTTATGGATCCTTTTCAATTTGGAATATTCTACAATTCTATGATTTTAGCAAAAAATATTGTTTGTAGTCAATATGTGATACGACAAATACTAAAAAAAAGGTATAGCTTAATTCATATGATACAAACCAAATATCATAAAACAAAAAAAGCTCTTTCAGTGCAGGTTATATTCTCAAGGAAAGAAGAGACCCTTACACTTGTCCTATTTCTGAATAATAATTCTATAAACATTCTATAATTTCATAATAGATTGCAAGCATTCAGAGGCTCAGCATCAAACTACTCAGGATATAACAAGCATATGACAAAATACTTATGCAACTGACAGTGCAGGAGCTTTTAGGAAGGATATAAAGACGTCGTTGTTTCACAGTTTATTAATGAAAAAAGAAGTTGAAGGGATGTTTCTGTTTAAGCACATGTTAAAATCTCAGCAGGACTCCTTTTAAAAGGAAATGGGATAAAATTCACAAAATTAATTAAATCATCATTCATTCACTAAAAAGGGTTGGTAGAGATGGCCTCACTTGAAACATGGACGCTCAGTGCTACCAAGTATTACAGTCTCAGTAAGACAGCCAACTTCCCATTGGGACAAACTTGTAAGCCAAGGCTTGAGCCTGGGTAGGGTGTATAAATGTATGTCCTCTTTACACAAAAGAACTTGTAACCAACTGTCCTGCCAACATGTTTATGTTTAAAGTCAAAACACCAGAGTTTGAAATACAAAAATGATCCTCCTCAGAAAATTAAAAATGTGCTATGCTAGAAAAAGCCAGAATTTCCTCTCCCGGGCTGGAGAGTTCGTTAAAGTATCAACTCTGTAGATACCTGTAGAACCAGGAGACTGTCCCAGAAGCCTTTGGGCTGAATAGGCTGGGATAAGCACTTAAAGCTATATAAAAATGCACGGCACTTGATAATTAAATTGATAATGGCTGTTTGTCACTGGGAACCTAACAAAGCACTTTCTTCTGTATTAAGCTGGAAGTAGGCAACTTTTTTCACTGAAAAAAACTGGAGTGCATACATGCTTTAAAAAGTTATGAGAATGACTTCTATAGGTAGCAGCAGCTCTGGAAAACTAAACTGAGGTTTACTTGGAGAAGGAGGCTTCCAAAAGAAGCCATCAGGTTGGCCTCCCTGCCTTTCTGAATCTCTCACATTTCAACTTCATTGCTGCAGAAGAGATGACATTCCATATCAGAACACATCTATTCATTCCTTAAAGCCACTGCAAGTCCTAAACAAACTAATAAACAATAGGTTTCAGGTGCTCAGTAAAGCTTGTAATGAGAGACAACTACTTGTATGTCATGCGTGCTTAGTAACATACAATAAAAGACAAGGACTCTTGTTTGCTTACATCTACAGTGAAAATAGTCCTGGCTGTGGCCTTCAGCTAATGGCAAAAATCAGGTTCCATTGTTGCAATAAAACCCTCTTCAGATTCAGTGTCTGAGCTGGTAAGAAAGCATCACGGCCCCCTTTGAAAGAAGAGCCCTTTGTCATTTCTTTCCACTCTTCTGATAGCAGTGGACATATGACACAGCTGTGTATGTATCAGACACACACAATAATGTAATCAGCTTGAGCTCTTGTCCTGTGAAAAGGGGCAGCATTTATCGTACCCTCAGTGGCTCAGCAGCAATGAATTCAAGACTGATGAGCAGCATTTCAGATGAGCCTCATCTGCGCCTCCCTACCAGCATATGCGCATGCCGCGTATCGTCCAGAAGTGTGTCTAATACATATTTAATGTACTTGTTCTGTAAACATGTACTAATGGAAATAGCATTTGCTAGGAAAGATGGTCCTGTCCATGGCTATTAGTGGTAGCACTCCTTGAGTAAAGTGATTTGGAGCTTTCTTGTGAGAGACAGATGGATCTCATCCCTGCACGGCATCCTTCTGCTCACATTCATGTTGGTAAAAATGTACACTCAGATTTGTTTTTGTATCTGGCTGCGATGTCAAATGCCATAGCTAACATATATCCCAGTGCACGGAAATCAGAAAGAGCCAACAAGACCTTTGAGTGTGATCCCCACAGAGCTTTGCTCAACTGAAATGTCACAGCCTTCACACAGTATCTTTAATCCAAAAATAATTAAATTAGATTTACATAGAGACAATCTGAGACACTGACCCCAAAAAACAGGTGATTCATTTAAAATGACAAATCCTAACCACCATGAAGTCGCTGTAGGCCAGGGCCCCGCAGACACAACTATGGGGAGAGTGCCTCCCAAAGCTCTTGCTGAGATGCACAGGAGCATCAGCTGGCCTAACTGCAAAGAAGTGCCCTAATTTCATTCACAAACTGCACAGTTTTTTTACATTTTATCTTCAGTGAAGTCTGAGCCGAACTCCAGAGCCTTAACTAAATACTCACTGAAACCTGTCATCCTTCTAGTGTAACTGACGAGGGATGTGTATGTGATAGAGAACAGCATAGTATCAATTTTTATTTTATTCTAGAGATTCACTTCCACAGTCTTTTATTTCCTGTTGAGCATAACAATTCACAGCAGCAACACCTCACAGTAACGTATGATAAACTTGCAGAGTTTTGCAACTGGAGTTAAATGAAATGGTGGCAGCAATGCATGTTAGTGCAGTGCATTCACTGCCATTCCTGTCAGACAAGCGGATATTAAAGTTCCCATCGCCTAAGGAACCGTGAGACGAACTCTACTTCTGCATACCTTACTTTGGCATCGAGGGGTCAGCACGTAGACTGATGCTGCAATTGAATCTGAATCTCAGAAGAGCTGAGTTAGAACCACTGTAATGTCCTTCCTGCACAGAAACAACTACCTAGCTACAGTATCTGGTAAATAACATTTTCTTTAAAAGTAGCAAGTAGAAAACTGAATGGACAAACAAGTTGTGAAATGCTCAACTAGCTGCGTATTTGTTGATTTAAAGTAAAGAGATGCCGCCTGACAAAAGGAACACAACTCCTGCAGGAACTGAGAGGTCAGGAGAATAACGTAAACCTCTTCCTGTGTTTTTTGTTGTAACAGGGAAATCAGGCCCCTGTTTGTGATCCTGAGCCTCTGCTGTGCTGACCTATCCCAAGTCAGACCTGCTGCCTCTGGGAGAGGCTGAACAGGACGGGTGGGTGCTGCGAGTCCCTGCACCGTTCTCCACAGCACGCTGACCCATGGTGTGACTTTTTTATAAAAGCATGAACCAGGCACAGTGAGCCAAAAAAGGGTTAAACAGAAAATCTGGTCTTCATACTTTTTTGATTTTGTGAGCGTGAATCTCTTTCACGGAACAGCTGTCAAGTCAGCCAACGAAACAGGTCTGCTTAGGTCTCCTGATAATACCAACTGCTGTTGTTCATGTATCCTCAGTGACAGCAGCAAGATGAAAATCGAAATGAATCGCCCTACAAATGAGACACTTCTCTGCTTTGACTTTCCCAACGTGACAGTGGTGTTTGTTTTCTCAGTCAGCAACATTTAAAGATGTTAGAAAGCTCTGGTATCACAGAGTTGCTCAGGGGGCAGTTTCAAAAAGAAAAAAAAAGTGAGAAATCTGCATGACAGTTCCTTTCACAATTGTGTCCAAATTTCTGTCCCTTAGTGCTTCCACCGAGCCAAACTGCAGAGTATCACCAGCAATACAAGCTACTGCAGACTTTAAATGACAACAGCTAACATTTCATCCCTCTTATGAAGCATTTACTCCACATCCTTACTGTGCTACAGATGCAAATTGTTGGGTCACACCGTAAGAGTTACAAGGCAGCTTTAGGTCCCACTGATGAGCTGCCATAGCACAGATGCATTCGTTTCTGTCTGTCTGCTGAGGAGAACAGTGTTTTTCAACAGATCACAAATTACATAGAATAAAATAATTTTCAGAAGTGCACTTTCTTCAGCATGAGTTGTAAATACAATTATTTGCCTTTCTATTGGAAAAGCTGAAAACACTCTCTAAATATAAATTAATTAAATTCTGTAATTTGTGTGAAGTAAATATTTCTGCCTAGCTTCCACAGGAAGAGCCTAAGGCACAAGGTACCCTGTGGAACTCATCAATTACTTCCATTTACTGCAATTTGTAGCAGGAAACAAAAATTAAAGTTGTAAAAGAAACTGGATTTTTTTTTTTTTTTTAACAATTACATTAAAATTCAGAAGCCATATTGAAGCTCTGGAACATATTCTGATGTATATATATACATAATTAAACCTGCCTTTTAAAATATATTTCTGTGGTGTAGTTTTCCTCCTTATCTGATATCCTAGACACCATTACCTAATACATGTACAGCCCAGTGTTCAAACAGATCTCTTTGCCCCTCCTCAAAAAAAGATGGCTGCTTTTCAAAAATGCTTTATGAATTTAGCTTCTGCTTTCAAAGGAACTTAGACTGTAAAGATTTGTCTCCATGGATGTTTGTAGACATAGCTGCTAGAATGGATTAGCTTAGGGCAGTACTGTGCTAACACAAAGAAAAGCATCTCTCACATCAGTATGGTTTGGTGGTGCACTGAGGGATTTCATGTGCATCTACCCCAGTTACACTGTGATATCCCAAACCTGCAGAATCTTCTGATAGTTTCACTGCAAATTCACTGAGTCAAAATTCTTTCTATGAATGTATCTCCAAAGCTCAAGCCTTGCTGAATAATCTGAATAATTTCAAATTTCTTGTTCTGACCAACAACCTTTATGTATTATTTCATCCCAAATTCCTGGGTTTGCAAATGCTAGCTGTGAAACATCCAAAAGCCCAATTATGATTTAATAATTAATTTCAATACTACACACTATCTGTGCTTTCATTCTGAGAGTCTCAAAGTGCTTTGCAAATAAGAATAGAATGTCCAGACACGCCGTGGGTGTCCCCATGTTACCAATGAAGGAAGCAATACTCAGTCATTTGGTCACTTTATACAGAAAATCTCTGGGAAAAGCAAAAGCAGTACCAGGAACTTCATAATCTAAGTGTAATACTGCTAGCACAAAGCTACCTTTTCTTTGCTTTCTCTTTTTAAATTACTTTCTGATTAAACAGAAAGAAATTTTATTGAACTATACGGAGAATAAAGTTAGTAGGTCCACAAATTTTCCATCTTGAACCAGATTATTTGGTATGAAAAGAATTGTTGGCATTTGATCTTTTTTGAAACTGAAGAATACTGCAGAAGTGATGTGAAGCATGCAACATGAACACGTGTGGTTACCAGCACTGCCTTATAGGATCTTGTTCTTCAGTTGCTGAACTTAAACTCGTTCTTTAAAATGTTCCATGCCAGGAAAATCTAGTTGGACCGATTTATTTTTTTTTTTTTAAACACGTCAAATAAATGATCCAGCAGTTTTCAAAAATGAGATGAGAGGGAAAAGGCCAATTTTGTGAAGTGAATGTTTTCCTTTTCTGTTGTTAAAAACAAACAAACAGAAATAGTGTATACATTTTGTTGAACACCTGGCATTGCTGCTGGAAAAGAGGTAGCGCTGGTGTAAGGGATTTGATTTTGCTCTCCCTGCTGGAAGGTACTCATACATGCACATATGACCCTTTGCTCCCTCCACAGCCACTTTCCTGGCATCTCTAAGTTGAAGATCTAAGGTCAGTTCCAGGTTAGGACACTAAAAAATCTCTGAAGTTCAGATCACTAACAAAACAGTCAATTATATAAAATCCTTCTTGAATGACTGACTATGCTGCTGATAGCATATTTTTTCTTCTTGATTTCAGTTCTAATGCTTGTGCACCACAAACTTCCCTTGGCCATCTGTGGAGGATGCTACAGCAGAAGTATTAAGCATTTTGTTTGCATACTCTGGACTCATGTGTAACAAGCATGAGGTAGATCAATTAAGAGAACTGCACTCCCAAAAAAGTGAAATATGGAATGAAATAATGAGCAATCCTGCAGCACACACAAATGCTTTTAGTGCTGATCAATCACTTCACATCTCTTCTAAAAGAAAACAGAGCCGGTGCCACCTGGCAGAAAGCTGGCACTCCCAACTGTCACCAAAATAATTAGCTCACCTGTAGATTCCCAGCCTGGATGCTGTAGATAAGCTGGCATCATGAGGCAGGTGCTGCTGATGGGCTGGTCTCACAAAGCAGGCTCGAGCCATGCTGCTGCTCCTCCCACAGGGAGCACTTGGTGGGGTGGGTTCACCACATCGCCACTCTCTCCAGGACTTCAGCAAGCTGATCTAAAGACAAAAGAAGAAATTTTAAATATGAAGCCAGCTGATATATTATGTGGCAGTTTGATTCTGGGACTTTTGGTATCACTGAGATTTCTCATCTAGAAGCAACAGGATGCTGCTGATCTCCACGACAAGCCCACAGCTTGCCCTATACTAAGATAGGGGTTTCTTTTCATAGCATCTAAAATGTATAAGTAAGTTACTTCTGCAAAAACTGGGTTTGGAGCTGCAAAAAGGAGGAAATTTCCCCATCTGTCAGGTTAATTTAAATAAGGTTGCTTAGTCAGAGCAGTTCAGTGGTTTGGAAAGCCAAAATAAGTCCACAAGAGATGAGAGAGACCTCAGGGAAATAAACATATCACACCAAGCTACACCATTTCCTACAACATATATACATGTGTTTGAAAGCCACACGTCTCTGCAATTTGCAAGTGCATGCACAGGCTCACAAATCAGACTTTAAAGTAAGACTGAGGGGTCTTTTGTCCCATAATGTATTAGAGCAGAATGGATTTAATCAGCAGTTTGATAAATGACACACCTGCTTAATTTCCTCAATTGCAAGGGCACAGATTTTATGCAATGCATTTCAGCATCACTGAACAAAGGATGAATAGCAGACCCTCAGCCCGTGGAAATGGGATGCCTGGTACTATGCACAAGCCTCTACACAGCAGCTAATAGGCACAAATGGGTATTTGCTACCATAAATGTCCTGCGTGTGGTCCTTCATTCATTGCAGGATGTCTCTTTGCTTTAGTGTAGCTTCTAAATTAGTCGTGCCTTAATACACAGTTCACACCACTTAAATATCTTGAACTAGCCATATGTTTGCTGAATCCATGTCTTAAGCATACTCCTATTTTTTATGTGGCATTTAGAAATTATCTTTGAATTACAACAGAAAGATAAAACATCGACTCATTCCCAGCATTTTACAGCTTGAAACAGAAGCCCAGAAAACCCAGAGTTCTCTCTTTCTCTTTCTTCCCAAGTATTTCTTTTTCTGTTCAAGTGCTAGTTTCACTGGCTTTCCTGCGTATAAACCATACAGCAGCAAGCATCCAGGATTATACAGCAGGTACTTCTCAGGGTTCAAGCATCAGCTGCTGATCTTACCTCTTACACTTTATTATAGTATTACTGGAGCACCTAAATAACACACAGCTGAAACCCTAGGCTATAAACACCCCATTTGTACAGATTCCCTATGACACAGATACCAGGACACAAATTACTGATAATACAGTTTTTCCTAATATTGCACAGCATATATCAAGCCTCCAGATTGTGATCTCCTTTAGAGCAATAAAAACAAACAGATAGAAACCACTGTAGCAGAGATCAGAATCTGATCCCAAAAGTATGCATAGCCTTGTTCATTTTCTCTGTACTTGGGGTAATGAAAGCTCCTCTGAAGTGGCATGCACTGGTAGATAGGGAAATGTGCTAGAAGAGTATTCAGCCTAGTCATCAGCCTGGTTATAAGAAGACTCTTAAACAGGCTTCTCTTCACATTGCCAGAGCCTCTCTGACAAGGGCTTAAATCGCCAGAAAAGAATTAAGTTTGAAAGACTTGCAGAATGTGGGTGTAAATTTTGTACATTAGAGAAAAATCAAACCACATACAGAAAAGATGACCCCTGAATTATGTGTGAGTAAAATGAACGTGAAAATGAGACTGGACAGCATTTGGTGACATTGATATTCTTTTAAGCCACCAGTATGCTTTGATGTATTCAGTGCAATCCTACCTCTGAGCTTAGTAGGGCCTGGCTTCACAGGGAAAGAATCTCTTTCTATTTTTGCTAATGTTAAAGAAATGAAAAAGAATTAATTCAAATAACTTCCTGCAGAAATTATGGCCTTGTGACATATTTTAGGTGTGATTCCATTAAATAAAACAAGAGATGTTACTTGTATCAAGAGTATATGGAACACAAAAATGCTTCTGACAGTGTAAGAGGCAGTGGTTTGAGTGTACAGAAGATCAGGAGCCTTTATTTTTATCCTGTTCTCCCAATTTGGTTGTGTTATTGTCTTCTACTCTGCTTCTGATGTGTGCCATATAAAATGACTTGTTGTAAAAAGTTATAAATGGGCTTCTGCCTCTGACACGCACTAGAATACATCATGCTCACAGTTGCTATCTCCTTCAGAAAGGAGAATTTTCTGGGAAGCTTTGTTTCTCCTGCTTGCTATTCCACTACTCTCCTGCTGCAAAGTTGTTGTGAAAGTTGTTCATTTGATAGGAAGCTGATTTTTGTCAGTACACTGCATGCAGTATTTTTGGCACAATAAATTTAAGAGAAGGTAACTTCACTTTCCAATCATTCTTGCGAACATTAGGAAAGCCACTAAAATTTGATGCAATTGTTTCTCACAAGCATCATTATTACGAATACTGATACAGCAGATGTAATTGTACTTTACAAGACAGTGCTACAAGAGAGGATGAAATGTTGGCAATTGGCATTTGTCACGCTTGGCTTAGAATTAATTCATATTAAATAATATTTTAATTGCACTGTTTTGTTTCCCCACTATGCTCCCCAATGGATGTTTGTCTTCTAATAGCTCACTGTTTAAGTACTGTAAATAGTTGAAATTTCTGAAGTTATACTGCATAAATTACCCAATAATGCCAAATATTAGCACTCCACTTGTCAACTGCAGTTTGATACAAAGAGCAGCTTGAGTGTTTTTCAAAGGGAAGGGAAAGGAACGTTTTACCTGGTAACTAGCTTGACAAGCAGATTTTCCTTCTGGTGTGATACTAGAAAATAGTGGTTTGAAAGATTTATTTTGTTTACCAAAAACACACCATTGTTACCATAGGGCTTCATTTTGGATACAAAATATCAGCCGTGCTCTGTTGGACATGAATGTCCGCCTGCCCTGTGTTGTCTAAACAAATTTTCTTATTCTGTGTTCGCATTTTGGATAACTTCTTTTAGACATAGGTATTTGCTAATATCAAGATGCTAAATAAATCAATGACATGTCAGACGTTTTGTGAAAAGCTACGGAAGAGTGGTGCCCCAGCATTAATCAACTCACATGATTGACAGCTAATGATCTCCTACCTAGTGACCTATAGATGATCTCACTTTTGCTTTCATAGAAATGCCAGACCATATTCAGATGGCAGGAGAAATAACTCCCCTACATTTTCATTCATAATCGCTCTTGCAATAACTTCTTTTGGGAGATAGTATCAAAAATATGCAGCTAAATAAAAGCACTTCATAGATGAGCAGAATGAATTAATTTCTAGGCCCTAGTCATTACCTTTAATTAACTGAAGGAGCAGAACCATGATCACTGTCAAATACAGGCCAATGAATAAAATTAAGCTGTTTAAATCCTTGATGGTGGCCACAATTTGAGCAGTTTCAAAACCTACCCGTTCTACCCGGTTTCCAAAAACTGTTGTGAATTGCAAAACACAGCGATTCTTGAATGACGTCTTTAAAACTATGATGAGATATGAGTTCAAATACCAGACAGATGGCAAATTAAGTTTGAGGTCGTAGTAAAATACTCCTGCCTCTGAAACACTGGGATAATAAGAGAGAGCAACTTCTCAGTATGGGGCTCTCTTGCAGAGCAGCTGAATTCATTGCAATTTTGACACTTAATCCAAAAAGAGGAGGAACAGTTAGAGCAATTTATCAGAAGTATAACATCGTATTTTTATCCTGCTGCTCTTCATTCACACAGAAAAACAAGTTGCTTAGAGGAACTACAGACAGGATTATACTCGAGATTTCCAAGGACTAAAACAAAATTGAGCTGTGTGCCCTACAGCCACACCACCCTGTGCTGCCAGTCACCTCAGTGCCTGCTGCTCACTGGGCTCATCCTGCCCTGAGCAGCCCACGTGCTGCTGCCACGACCCTTCCTTTGCGTGCTCCAGGGCACAGAAGGACAGGTACGGTGAAGTCAAAACACCTAAAGACATAATGATTTATGATGCCAGTGAAGAGGTAAAGCTAGCTATTCTCATAGTCTTCATGGAAGACAAATGTTTAAAGACAATTTTTGGGATTTTTTCTCACTTCCTCTGAACACAGGAGTTAGAACTGGAGTAGGTAAAGTGTTATTTTCACTTCTGAAAGAAAAACACTGAGGAAAAAACTTTTGTTGCACCCTCAAATGACAATTTAAGGAGGACAGAGGGACCAGAAGACTCTATGGCTTGACAGGTGTGGCATTCACTTTGGTTACAGAAGACCTAAGATCCTGTCTGTCCTTGTACCAAATTAAACACGAGAGCTTAAACCTCATTTTTGCTCATCCACTCAGCTAAGTGACTCAATAGATAGTTCATTTTTCCACAGGAGGGAAACAGCTGTAGTGGATGAGTTTGAAAGCAGCACATTTACAAGTCAGTGAAGTGATGTCTTGGGATGGTGGTCTGAGGAGCCACCTCTACGCCCCATCTCCATGTCAGAGGTAAGGTCTGTCCTCAACCCACCATGTGCAGAGATGTTTAAATGTTCCCTCAGAGCTTAAATACTCTGACCAAATAAATAAACAAATGAGAAGAAAATGCACAGGATAGCACATTCCAATGAGAATGTTCAAATACTGACTTCTTGAAAGACTGACAATTCAGATGGTGACTCACCTAACATTCAGCAACCACTCACTTTTTGAGGTGATTCTTACTGCATGAGCTTGGGAAGGAGTCACTAAAGGATACTCCAAGTTTGAATGCTACCAGTAACCAGAAACACAACATACGGTCATCTGGCCACCTGATGGCTCCTGGTTCACAAGGCAAATCTGAACATACACAGCATTAGAAAAACTGGCAGGAACAAACATTAAGCAGCCAGGTTTCTGACTGGCTGATCTCCTAATAACACACTGACCCTTTAATGTAGATATCAGAACATCTTTCACCAACTAGCATTAAAGGGAGCTGCAAAGCATGCAATTCAATTCTGCAGAAGAATCCACAACGCAAAAAAAAATTACACTCAGATCTCCCTATTCCACAGGCCTTGGAGATCCTTTCAGCCCCTGCACACATCGCCTTCTGCAGCACCAACCTGCTCTCCCCTCCTTCAAGTTGCCCCAGCCCTCATTCAGCAAGATGAAGGCGGATGTTTTATTTGCCCCCATTTAACACCTGTCCCTCTGCCTCAACTGGCTGCAGAGATCTGTCTGCTCTCAGTCCCCGATGATACAGCTTACAATGTGTGTATTCTTCAAAATGCAGAAATGCATGGCTTTGGAAGGAGGACAATGGGCATGTTCAGTTTTATGGAAACATTATTAAAAGTCTTTTCAAAAACTGCTTCCTTAGAGAACAACAACAAAAAAGAAGCAAGAGGAATCATAGCAAAACAAAACCCCCAGGGCCATTTTTATTTGCCAAGCAATGCACACAAAAACCTGATTAATTTAAAGTTACATTCACATATTTTATATAGCCTTAAATTATTAATTTCCATTAAAAAAAAAAATCCAAGCACAGTTGATTTAGTAATAAATTTTTAAGATGGGGGAACATTTTGCATCCTACCGCTCTCCTGGGACTTTGCTTTGTGTCTTGGATTGTTCATTAAGCCAGGATTAGTGAAGTAGGGATTACTGTACAACACTGAGCAAATTGTTTCTGGATCTGGACTCACTGGGCACAACCACTGAAAGCAGTTAAAGAGTAAGGAGGGAATTGGAGGCACCGTGCTCCTCTGGGCGTGCATACTCTTCAGGAAAGAGAGCCAGTGCTGTTAGCACTGAACTACAGGGATGCCTGAAATGTTCCTACTCCTACTGCTGCTGCAGTATGTAGAGCATGTATGGATGAGCAGCTCAATACAAAGGCTTTTGGCAAAAGGAAAGGATGCAAATGATTTTTTTCCTGCTCTGCTGCTGTGACCCTTAAGTGAGCTTTCCAGGCGTGGGCCTCAAACCTGGTCTCCTCCTTGTCAGTCTGCGGGCTGAGATGACATCCCAGCAACTACTCCTCCTACAAATGATTTGTACTACAGCAATGCTGCACAGAATTTCCTGCTTAAGTTAAGAAACAGCTCACACGTAAAAACGTTCTACCGTTTCTGTGGATAAATCAAGTCACCCTTTAACAGGACTGCATCTCTTGCTATTCTAGAACAATCCAAAGCAAATATCGTAATAGGCAAGCAAGCTATAAATCCACAAGGAATTTTTAATATAATGATGCATAGGCTGCTTTACTCTCAAAGCTGCAAATCCAGTGAAATGTTACACACGCATGATATGCAGAAAAGCCTTCATTGGCTCAGATTTTAGTCAGCAAGTTCTTGCAATTTATGTTCAAAGACTGGGGACAATAAAAAGCACCTAACCTGCCTCTCCCCAGCTCCACGGAGTGCAGGATGCACAATGAGACACTGCCTGAATTGGTGCTTGACACAGAGCACAGCTACAAAAGCTGAAGCTTTGAGCTTTTCACAATTAAAGCTCTACCCTGCCATCCTTATTCAGTGAAGCTGACGGGAGTTTTTCCTGAAATTGGTTCTGTGAAGGCAGCAATGTGAGGCTGCCATGAATATTTTAAAGTAAAGGAGCTGGAAAACTCTAATGATCTTATGTAAATCTAGTCTAAGAATTTCATTGAAAATTTTTTTGAATGGGTCATTAAGCAGGGAAGAAAAGGTTGGAAAGCAGCCCAAAAACGAGAACATTTTCAAAAGCCCAAATACTCCCCACATTCTTCAGAGCCAGCCAATTAGGCTAGCTTGGGGTAGTCAAAGAAGAGAAAAGTCACAGAGCATCAAGGATACCTGTAACTACAGGCATCTGTAACTACAGACCATCAGCTTTGTCAGGAAGGAGACAGCAGAAAGGCAGTAACATGGAGTTAACAGGCTTAACTGCTACATATGAACAATGGGTGCATAAAAATTACTAAGATTCAGTATTTTTCTCTTTATTGTTAGTGCTAAGAATAGCAGTCCTGCAGAAAGTCAAGATTAAGCAGCAGTGATAACGGAGGTGGGAATGCGAGCCTCATGGCTGCCACTGGGCCCCAGCACCTGGCTCCCCCAAAACACTCACCAACATTGTGCTGAGCATCTGCACAGGTGCTCCTGGTGCATGGGACACCACTCACCTAGATGCTCTGCCCATTCTTTTTCTGATGCGAAGCAGCACAAATACTTCTTAGGGAATCTCTTTAAAAATAAATTTGTCCTTGGTAGCTGAAGGACTTTTCATATCTGATCTCCTTAGTCTTTATGTGAAGGCATACTATTATTTATAATGTGAGAAGTGATTAGGATGAAGTTATACATGCACAGTAGGCAAACAGACTTACAGAATGTGCCTGGCACAGTTCGTTCCTTAAATCTCATCCGTTCTATCGTTGACTTTTCTCTTGAAGGTTTACTCCAGAAGCTACCACTTTATGCCAGCAGCATCTAAGCTGCATTACTTAAATGTATTTGGATGTTGCAGTAAGTACTTATTCAGCATGTATCTGGGCAAAAGTCTTTTCTTTAAGACTAGATCCATCTTTGCTGTACTCATAAATGCCATAAATGCTGTCCCACCCTGCACCTCACCTGCAGGAGGGCTATGGCAGGTTTACATCAGTCCTTAGACTGAGTTTCAGTCTAAGGACTGATGGCAGCCAGCACCCTGCTTTAATTGTGCTTGCCACCACTGCTTGTTCAGGGGGCCAGTAACAGACACCCTCTCACATACAGATACAACAATATTTTTCTCTAATCTTGGCTGATAGATGTTCTCTTCCTATCCAGTCCTCAATGTAGCAGCAGCAGAATACAATAATAGTTCTTCAGAGCCTCCAGGAGGTAAAGCAGAGCCACGAGCCTGCCTTTGTAGCAGGGAACTGAGGTTCTGCAAGGGTAACCACCCCATCAAGGCTGAGTGACAGCAGATGAGATTTGGCTGCTCAAGCAGCAGTCACATAACCATTACAAAGAGACTATGTAGCAGTAGTGATTAACAGATTCAGGATCCCTCTTTGCATTTCTAGGGATCGGCAAACTTTTCAATGAAGCAATCATCTGAAGGACTTGGATCATTAGAATGGATCAGATCAGCTTTTACACAGGCTGGATTAGCGAAATAACTGACAGCTTCAAATTGGTAGATGTCACTGAAGCAGCAATGCTAGTATAAATACCAACTGCTTCTCTATGAGGAATAAATGACATTTTCACAATTTCACCCAGAGGTAGTGCTGAAGCTAGCAATTCAGAGAAAAGGCAGTTTGGATTTATGTGGCAGGTAAGTCTTCACAAATTACACAGGCTGCTTTGTCAGAAAATGAAGACCCTCTGAAATTATTCATGCAATCTACAGATATGACCTAGGGTCAGCCCAGTGATTTAATAGCATAAAGGCAACGCCAAGTATAAACAGAAGTAAAGTTTGGAAAAATACATAGCATTCAAGCTCCTGCAGATAGCTAATCCAGGTGCTTAAACCAGAAATCTGTTAAGATAAGTATTCTCCCTGGTAACGTACTAGAAGACTTCACAAAGTACTCAAAATAAAAGGGTGGCATTTGCTAGAAAGACAACTATGTATTCACAACAGACAGTGGTATTTAGACTGCTTTCAGCAAGAATTAAGGGTGCTGGGCCACTAGGTACCACTCGGAAGAGAGGTAAAGATGTGATTTTAATGACAGGTTGGAAAGAATAACTAAAATGGGCCTGACAAAGCTGTGCTTGAACCACCAGTTACAAATCAGATACATGGAAACATCTGCATTCTTCCCACTGAGGAACTTGAGTTCCTCTTCCGTTCCCGATAGCAAGAGTCTGCTCCAGTCACTGTGGATTCTCTCACAAATGAAGCACATAAAGAAAAGTAACACTCCCCAGCCACCTCAAAAAGGTAAATGTGTAATAGCAGCTAGAGCTGAATACAAAATGACTTACTATAAACATCTCTGAAATGTTTTCTATGTACATTCACTTGAAAATACCACACTGATAAGTAAGTTCAAAGCTGCGCATAGTTTTGCACACTGTTAAATGGCTTAAACTTTTCTTTCATTTTTGATAGGAACTGTGGAGTAGAAAATTATACTGTCAGTATGGATGGAAAATGTTGCCTATATTTAGACATTACAACAATCCTGCTTTTGTAATCCTTTAAACAGATCTGCGTGTGCATTATAAATTTATAAACACATTCAGTAGTTGATTGCTTCTTTCCTTTCCATACAAGGCTGCACAAGAGATGAACACGAGCAGAAAGCTCACCTGGGGCCAAGGTATTATTGTTGTTAATCATAACATTACAGCAACAACTCTTTGCATTTGCTACTCTACTAAATATTACTAAGAGTTAATTCCAAGGTATTGGCATCATTGCAGACAAAAATTGGATACCATATTTCTGCATAAAATCCATCTTTTCACTTTGCAAATATCAGTGCATGCTAAATATTTGAATTTTCTCTGCATTCAAGGTTTTAAAGTTCAGCATTAATTAGTGCAATCAGGTGCCAAACCATTCAGTTCCCAGGAGAACAGTAGTACAGAATGAACTATGGCAAAATTCCAGGGACCGAACCTATAATATAATAAGATTCACACTTTTAGTACAGTGTAAGAATTTCTTACGTTATTCTATGGGCTTTGCAAAGAACAACCTATAAAATATTTTTAAAGCATGTTAATTTGACAAAAATAAGAGCTAAATTATCTTATAATGCTGATGTTAATGTTTGAAGGGGAAGGCAAATCACCCTAGCTAAAAGCCGAGTCAGCTGGGTAGGAGCTACTGCATTCAGAAATGAAAGTTACGTGAGTGCTGTCTAATTTTCCTTAATATTTACTCTAACTCTCATTTTCTTCCCACCAGTCTCATTTCTCTTTCACATGTTTGCTAATGAACAGACTACCAGCGAGAGGCAATACTTCAGAAACAAGAGCATACCTATCTATTAATGAAAGGAAAATAACTGAGACATACACAATAATTAGCAGGCATGAATTCAAAAGCTAATTTTAGACTGTTGGTTTGGAAAAGCCTGACAAACGTGTCTGAGCTCACTCCCATGAACACCACCAAGAGATCAATGAGACAACGTAGTTAAGACCTTGCGTACTGGGAATGAGATCCTTCTCCATGTTGTTTGATTAAGAAATTCAAATATCCTCAGTGCTCGCCTCTTACTGAAAACAAAAATCACCAAATGTCATAATTACAGCCAGCTTACTTCTGTGAATAAACTACAGGGGATTCCATCACAAGCTCTCAGCAGAGGACCGCTTGGGCTGGCCTGAGGTAACAGCAGCTATGCAAGGTGCAGCATTGTGATCACCAGGATTAACGAATCCCTGCTTTCCTCCAGATTTGTGTGTCACAGCTGAGTGAAGAGTTGAGCTCAGGCTGAAACTCTGCCAACAGCTGAGGCGTTTATTCACTGTTTCTGCCTTGCAAATTCTTACAGACTATCTGGCCTGACAGCTCATGCTGCCACATTCCCTTAATCCAAGAATTTAAAGGGTTTTTCACCCAGTTGCTCATTTCCATGAAGCTGCTAATAGTTTAATTATAGCTGAGACCTCTTTTGTTCCATTTACTTGGAAGTCATTTGTGGGTTCAAAAGCCACCAGAGATGGGAAAACACAGGCACGGTGTGCTTGTGGAAATCTTTTCTCCAAAAAAACTAAATTTAAAAGAAAAAAATATATATTGCATGGAACATATACAGCAACACAAACAGAGAAGGACTGCTCTGGTTGCTCTACCTGGTTTGGTGAGTGCGTGCTCCAGCAAGCACAGCTGCTTGCTGCGAGTGTTATGACTGGAAGCATATACCCAACAGCCTCCTTCCACCCTGATCCCAATGTTCCCCAGCTTTGTTAGGGCTGGCCACAGTGGGAACAGATGAGGAGCCTGTGACTTCAAATCACATTACAGTTCAGCCATTCCCCATGCGGGCTCGAAGTGGACACACCACTACTTCAACCCACAGTGAATGACAAGGTGATAATGGTTCTCTTCATCAAGGATTTTGTACTACTGAGACCACTTTTCTGATGCTTCTCAGAAGAAACTTACATCATGCAAAGTTAAATAATCACCTCCACCAAAGCAAACACCACAGCACAGCTGCTCAGCTCGCTGTTTAGTGTTTTCCCTGCTGAAAACACTCACAGGGTGCACGGTGTGAAGGCTCGCTGGTGCTTAACGTGAACTAGCCTGAACACATTAGGTCTGTCAAGAGCTGCATTATTTATGACCAAGTTTCACAAAACATTGATAAAATGTGGCATCTAAACTGTAGTTTGTTTGATTGATTACTTAATATATTTTACTGTCTTTTTTTTCTGGAAAAAGTCACACCAGTTCTAATGAAGTATGCTGTACCTTTAATCAAATGTCAGGTCTGAACACCTCAGCTTATGTCTTTTGGTGGAATGCACTTGGCAGCTCAGGGCACGTCAAGTTGAATAGAGCTGTAGCAGCCTAGTGCATGAGAGCTCCCAAGTATGTTCTCTGATTCAAGGTTATCTCGTAGATTGCAGATTAGATGTTCATTTGCCTTGGCTTATGTCAGCGTGTGCTGTCCTAGACTGAGAAGGACTTCTGTTCCCTCAAAGTGCAGACTGTGCTGTATTTAAGGCTGAAATCATACCCGTGATCAGACTATCTGGGGAGAAAGGCCTGAATTAGCCTGTTTCTTTCTTGCAGACGCTTCCCCACCTCTGCAATACTTCAGCTGATTCTCACTGTAAATCTCATCCTCTTCCGACAGATTTATGTAAATCTTAATTACGGCATCACAATTTCAATATTTACTGACATGCTGTAAATCCACTGTGTACAAAGCAGACTAGGATCCAATAATAGAGAGGCATTGTTTAATTATATGTTTATTAGAGCAGTAAAACTAATAATCCCCAGTAAAATCTTTGAAAATTATCCAGTCGTGGTAGAGTAATCACTCTCCTTTCAGCACAAGATAAAAGCACGGCAAACAGATATTGCTGTATCACAACGCTGTATCAGAATTACACAGCCCCCGAGCCCAATTCACACTGCCAGCCTCTCACAATCATGTATTTAGAATCACGCATTAGAAAAGGAATTGAATAATTCAAGTGTTAGTGCCTAAGTCAATTATTTCATCTCAATGGGTCTCGCTCTCAGGGAACAGGCTCTAGAAGCTCATTTTAAACACAGCTCTGATTCAAAGCCAGCAACAGTTAGGGCAGTCTTTCCTTCTTAACAACTGTCTACAGATGAGGCCAATCATAACTGAAAATCTTATAAAGCCCCCCACGGCACTTCATCAGGTTTCTGACAAGATTTTTTTCATATGTACAGAATACATCCTTGTTCAGACAGAACAACATGGAGGCATTTTGCCTTTTGCGCACTTACAGTATGCGTGTCCTCTTGATTACAGTACCCCATAGTGCACAAAAGAATGCAAGCCAGTCATGCAAAACAGAAAATGCATATTTATCACAGGCTTTTCCTATAAATTATTCCTAATGTGAAGGAGAACACTTAATACAATGTACATGCATTTCTTAACATAGATACAAAGCATGGGTGTCTCTTTATGCACTTGCGAGTTAAGAAGCTGTTCTTTAGAGCTTGTGGGATGTGGCTGTTGCTAAGACAACTGTGGTGCAGCCACTTACAATGTCCGTGATCATGCACCAGAAGCTGTAATTTACCCACAGGTTCCTCATTTATTAGAGCAGAGAAACAGCAGGATGGTTGCTGCAGCGCATCCCACATGATGCAGCATGGGGAGAGTGGCTGGCACTGCACGCTCTGGGTCTCAACTGGTGCTGCAATTGAAAGGAAGCAAATATTGCAGCATATGCTTTGTCAAAGCACACGTAACTTCTGAGCCTGGGAAGGGAAAGGAAGTCCTACCACTTGCTGATTTCCTCAATTAAAACACACCTTTCAATATTATAGACTTCTGAAGGATTTACCAGATTTTAGTACGTGTTTGTAATGAGATACAAATGCAGGAGAACTTCAGAGCCAGGCTCAGTAAGCAAAAGCAGCACAGTCTGAGACTTTACACTTGGTTACTCCATTGCGTGGCAAGGAATAAAGGAGTGATTAGGATTCTCATACAGAGCAAACAGTACCTCATGCCCTGTGTTTTACCACTAGTGAAGATGAGCTGGTACTATGTCTTTGCGGTGCTGTTCCCTTTCTGAGAACACCTTCAGGTGTCATCACAGACACCAATGCTATCTTCTCCAAATGCATCACAGGGAGCACTTCATCACTAACTCCTCGCCCACTGCTAGGAGGTTTCTAGAATTCACAGTTAATCCAGCCAATGTAAGTCTTTATGTTCCTGCGCTGCCTAGGACAGAAAATTATCTTGAAAGCATTTGTAAAGCCTGTTTGTTATGACCTGATGTCCACGCATAAGTGAATAGTAAAGTCACTACTACGAAATGTCCATAATGTCAGAAGATGGAGAGAGCCACATGTGGTGGGTATGTGTAGGGCTGAGCAGTCATCTACTTCTGTAAGGCGTGACTGGAAGAAATTCTGGGCCTGAGGCTGGGAAAGAGGCAATGCGAGGGCTAGCCAGCCAAGAGAAACAGGAGAACATGGACACAGATCAGTGAGCAGCAGCACAGCTAGCAGGGCTGCAGCACCTGCCTTTCAATTCACTGAAGCACCGTGATAGAAGCACCGTGATACTCTGAATTTCGGATCGTAAAACCTCACAGGACTTGCAGCGCACGATGTATGGTGGCGTATTGTCACCACAATGACACTGACACCTGCAGAAGAAGCTTATTTTCTTCTTTTGTATATCCAGTCTTAATAGCTGTGCACCTTGTGTTCACTAGCATGTCAGTACAGAGCAGTCATGTCTGCATTACTACTGATAACAAGCACCAGTGAACAAAGAACTGATAGACGACTATAGAAGTTAACTATGAAACACATGTCAAAATATTCATTTTCTTGTAATCCACTACTTCTGTTTCTTTCTAAAGAGTACCACACACAGTCAAAACATTTGTAAGTACATGTTCCTACTAAGATTTTTGCGTGAACTACTCATATTATTTGAGCAGTGGTTCACACACTGTGGCATGCAGGTCTTCAAGGTTCTTCCATTTCCTTGTTTTATCACGCATTTGTTCTATGCATAACTATTGTAGTTTACTGCAACAAAATCCATTTTCCTTAAGGCGCATTCTATAATGAACACATAAAGAATGCTATTTCGTTCAGAATGTGTTACGAACAGCTCAGTATCAATTTTAAAGAAGTGTGACTAGCTTCTTAATGGCTTATTTTAGTTATTTCTCGCTGCCAGTAAGCTGGAAAAAATGCTTCAAACATGTTCTTATTAAAGCACTTTGAGAGTTTTTTAGCAATGCTCAGATGCACCATCAGTGTAACATTTTAAGTAACATACCTAAAAATAGAACTGTTTCCAAATATCAGACAGGAAATATGCCATAAGGGAAATACGTGTATCATAAAAGGGAACTCATATACGTATGCAGGAAAAGCTCTCAGTGTCATAAAGCCATTTGAGAATCCCAACTTAGAGACAGGGGACTTATGTACTTCAATCCTATTTATGCTGTTTTCAAACTGAACTGATTTTCCAAGCAATTCATATTTGAATGTTCCAGTTAAATCCACAGAGGTTGTCAAAGGTTCTGCACTTTGCAAAACCTCTTCCATTAAGGGGACCCAATTTCAGATTTCTGCTTTTGAGCATTACTTTCCTCATCTGAAGTCACAGTGTAATCTACTATATTTGAACTCAAGTAACCAGCCATATTTTCCTGCAGTGATTCACATCTCCTAGGCTTCAGCATATACTTTCATCAATCTTTTCATTCCCTGATTTCAGCTTCATAATGGAGTTCCCCAAGCTCCACTGAACTCTGGGACTGCTGAGCATGAAACAAATGCCAGAGCAGCAGATGAGGTACACGTGCATGACTCACTGATGCCCTTCCTGCTGAAACTCGTTCCTGCATTAATTCCTTTTTCACAAGAATTAAGGAACACCCAGTGCCTTAAACAGGCAGATGTTAAAGCAATGCATTAATTAGAACTGAATTAATCTTTCCTCTTGTCCTATCACAACAGATCCTTCTAAAAGAGTCCCCTTCTGCTTTATCCTCTTTGGATAGTCAAAGGCTTCTCTCAGATCTTTCCAGAGCCTTCTTTTCTCTAGGCTGAACAGCCACAGGTCTCACAGCCCTCCACTGGACAGGCATCAACAGGTCTATGTCTCTCTAGTTTATCTACTTCAGCAATGCCTATTAGTAAGTGAAATCCAGGTATATCCCTAGGACTTCTGCTTTTTACATTCTCCCAACAGTGTACAGGATGATACATCATAATGTCTGAGCATACCAAGCATTGTCCAAATGACTTTGAAACATAACCTTTACAGCAGAATTTGTAACTGTTCAAGAGCATGATCAAACTCACCTTGAAACACAGTGGAAGAGTGAAGATGGCATCAAGCACAAGTAATAGGCCTTTCGTTTTTCCTCATAACAGTAGCTATAAATAAGTGATAAAGTCAGCTCAAGGTCTGTCTTAATTCCAAATAAATAAATTATTTGCAACCAGTACAAAATGAACTAGAGAGTGTCTTATGTGTCCCCTAACTATAGGAGCTGTTCTCAGAAAGAATGACTGCTGCTGCTCCTACCTGGCTGGACAGCTGATGGTGATGAATTTTGTCATGGGTGGTATTAATGATAGCCTATTTCTGTAAAAAGACAAAAGCTGGTCCTTTCTGCACCTATCTTTTAAGGCTATGGTATAAATTGCAGTCTTTTCCTTCAAGGAAAAACAAAAAATGCCCTTAAATTCAGTTAGATGTGTGTATTCAGCTCTCTATACATCACTTTTTAATGTTTTTTTCACATTTTAAGCACAGTATGTCATTTCTACTTATCAGCAACTTGATTTCCCTTCTAAGGCATTAGATTTAAAAATCCATTCAGGAGTATGCTACTTAACTTAGTTTGACAGAAAATGATGCATGTTCCATTAAATCCTTACAAGCACCCTGTCTGTCAGTAAAACCTAGCAGGCAGTATGCTTGTGCATCCTAACTTCCCGCCTTCCTCCACTTAGTCAGAAAGAAAAGAGTTAATTCCAGTACAGAGGAGCAAGGTCCACTAATTTTATTCCTCTTTATTGACACATTTGCTGGCTTCAATCAGCTTAAAGAGTGGGTTCTTCTGACTTCGTTTCAGGAACTGAATCACAGTTTCTCTTTGGAAAGGCAATCCCTTGTCAATCATATACATATGAAAGGGTCATGAAAATTCATATCTGCTTGGATCCCTATAGGGTAATACTTATCTCTGTTGAGTCAACTGCAAAAGTACTCAATACAAAAGTAAAAGCTGGACCAGTAGTAGTTAGAAACAAAATGAGAGAAAATGGAGAAGAAAGCTCTGAACAGAGCAAGATCCATTTCATAACTGTAGATGAAAATTGCACATATACAAATTTTTCTTTGAAGAGATGTGTTTATAAATAATGTGTCAGTGATGGAAGGAGGATAGAAAAGTAGTGAATAGAGACCACAGACAGCAGACGTTGACAAAGTTCTGTTGAGCTACACTTTTGACTGATGAAAACACTGCCATTTGTTTCAGGGATAAAATAAAAAAATAAAAGCAAATCTCAAAGAGGACAGAGTTTTTAACTAAAATAACAAAGGAATTTCACTTTTCTGGAGAGTGAAGCTTGATGGTACCAAGAGCATTACTATTATGAGGTGGATGTGAGAGTCTCTGTCCTCTCAGACTGATTGCTCCCACAGCCCACTCCCACTTCATATGGAGCCTCTCCGGCAAGTCAGGTCCCTAACAGCAGCAAGAGGAGATAGGAAAGGAAAACAAAAGAATTTAGAGAAGAGAGAAATGCAACTTTCATATTACCGAGTTGTTTTTTTTGTTTTTTTGTTTTTTTAAATATTGGATAAAAATGCTCAGCTATAAGATATCATAGTGATACTACATGAAAATTAGTAAAAGCAGGTCTACATAACGTGATGGAAAAGAGCTGCTAAAAGGAAGTGCAGACAAATAGTAACCAAAGAATACTTAAGTCCCAGAACTAAAGCTCTAACTTCCAAAGGCTCTACACATGTAGGCACTACTTGTTTCCTTCTCCTGTAAAAACACAAACCTTATTTCCTGACAGAGAGGATTCTCTAAGCATAGCTGTTCTGGTAAATAATTCATTGCATTTAAAACAAGATGACAGTGTTTCTTCCTCCACTGTAACACTGACACACCTTGGTATAAGAAAGGGAAGAAAAAAGTCCACCAAGAACATTTTCCATCTAAATGCCTACTCTATCAATGAGAAAATCAAAGAGCTTACTATGAATCTGAAATATCCCAAATAAAACAGTAATTAAATCACAAATTCCTGAACAAAGTTAAGGGGGTTCATAGTTAGCATGTTACTGCACTTCTGGAGGGCATATGACAAAATCAGTCTAAATAGCTTTTCAATAACCGTCAATAGTGAACTGATTTTTAAAATATCTCAATTGAAAAACAAATACGAAGTATTGCTACAGAGCAGTTGTAAGAATCTTTGTCCAAAATGCCTTTGCTAATGAGGAAAGATAATGGATTTCATTTTTATGAAAGTTGTCTTTAATGTTATTAAATGGGACCAGTTTTCAAGGGGCTCATAAGCAATTTATTGAAATGGAATTAAAAGGTTCATGTACCAAATCATGAAATTTCAGAACAGAGGCACAGAACATTTCTGGTTCCTGTTATCATTTACCATGAAAAATATGCACTGTGTTATTTGTGTTTATATTAGCAAGTTATACTTGAAACAGTGTTGACTCCCATCTGATAAATGAAATGAGAGCAGAAACACCAGAATTGTGAAACCTGTTACGTATGTCCATCAGGAGCAAAGAAGGATTAGTTTCTGCTGCTTGAGGAACACTTCCAAGTATACGCGCATAACATTCAAAAAGAAAAGGTCCTCCATTCTATTATCTGGTCATGTTGGGTGTTCTGCTACTGTTTTGTTAGGAAAAAAAAAAAAGCATATTGTTTTTCTTCATTTAGTTTAGGAACATCTTTCATGTTCAAAAACCAAGTTATTTCTTCTCAGTTCTGTATTATCCTGTTACCCTGCTCCCACTCTGCATATCTTTTGATGACTTTCTTTCAGTAATTAATTCTGTGTCCTTGATCACTATTTTCTAATTCCCCAGTCTCTCCTTTTTCTCTCTCCTGGAAATAAGTACGTTTAATTTATTTCAAGGCAGAAAAACATTGACTGAATGGAATTCTATAAGGTTTTCAGGTTTTAATTTTTATTTTTTCCAGAGCCTCACTAACCTTGACATTGTTGCTTAACTTAAGACCTATAAGCAGAGTGGTTGCCTTGCACACTGCGCATACGGGCCACTCCAAACAAAAATTGACACGGTCAGCAAACACAGCCAGCCAGAATGAAAACAGTCTCTGAAAGGCACTACTTACAGAAATTTCAGCCCGCGGGAGCCAGCAGGAGGGCTGTGAAGGTACCTGTAAAAGGGGGGATCTACAGTGCGTTCATTTAGCAACGCCTCGTTCCCCACTGCTCCCAGGGTGAAAAATGCAGGCACTAAAGTAGACACCTGGCACGCATGCTGCTTTCAGAAATGAAAACAGTGGTTTTCAAAGAAAATGATTAAAAAAGCGTAGCTAGCTTTTAGTATTGAAAAGCTTGATTTGCTGTGAAAAGTCTTACTACCACAGAGTCCAAACAGCAGCACGGCCCAGTGTCCAACGCAGTGCCACATGCACAGAGCTGAGGTACCCCTTCTGTAAATGCCTTGGAGAGATGAGGTATGTTCAGACAGCAATTAAATTAAATTTCCTAATGAGTTGATAAGCAATAAAAATGATACAAGAGATACCATGTGAGCTGATGAAATAAAAAAGGTGTCAGCTGCAGCACTGGCAGCAAGAGAGAAGGTAGTGGGGCTCCCTGCTCAGCATCTCTCTCCACACACGCTTCCCACCAAAACAAAGCCTGCAGCATGACTCCCCACAATTTAGCCCACAGATCAACCTCAGAGCAAATTGGCTCAGTGCACTCTAAAGAGGAATGGAAATTACTTTTCTTCTCTACACTAGAAGTGATAAAATTCACCTGTAATACAAATCATTTGATTGTTTCCAAATCTCCTAGCCAGGCATTTTTACTGACAGGATAAGGATAAATGTTCCCATTTATGGAATTATTTTAGAACCTGTTAACAAAATGACTTTTTTTTTTTTTTTTCCTATGAGCAGACAGCTCTCTATGAAAAAAAAAAAAAAAGAAATAAAAACCTGAAATATTTTGTACCCATCTGTTAAACTCTGTGCTTTGTTAGCAGCCACGCAGTGTGCGTGCTGGAGAGGTGATGTGAGCAGGGTCAGGTCCCAGCAGTGACAGCAGGGGCTGCTCTGCAATGCTCAGGGATTCTGCTGCTCCTCTGCCCCACATTACAGCCCTGGGGAACACACACCTGAACAGGCACAGCTTCAATGGGGAGTGTCTTACCCTGCCTTTGAAACACATTAAGTGCAAGGAATTACATCCCAGCCAGAAAACCACAAAGAATTCCTAAATCCCCTTTTCTCCAATTTTACTGCATGCCAATCCTGAGCCACAATCCATAGGGTAAAATGAGTATAAAACAATGGCAAAGTATACACCCATTAAGGTCACCTGAAAACAAAACTCCATTTGTAGAATTTATCTACCAAGTCCAGTGGGATTTAGACTCAAAGCATAAGTGTTTTTCCAGAATAACACTTTCTAGATCTGCTTCTTTGCCCTACGAAGAGGATGAAAGGAGCCAAGTGAGCAGTCCTCTAGGCTGCACGTTTTGGCTGCAGTGGATGTTGCATAGACACAGAGCATGTGAGTTCTTACAAATTAAGCCAGCACTGCAGAAAAAAGTGTGACCAAATCTGCCCTCACGACATACTGGGGAACTGGGCCACAGGGACGTGAAATAACTTCTTCAGCCAGGAGCACACTCAGAGCTAGCCACGCTAACTTCATCTAACAGGAAATCTCTGAGAAGTCACAAGAAAGATGGAGACAGGGCAGTCTCCCCCAGAAATCCAGAAGCTGTAAGAACGTAGCATCAGCAGGTTTTGTACTAAACATAACCCTCTGAACAGAGCCCGGATGTGCATCTCAGCCAGGCCAGGTGCAAACACCAATGTCTGTTCTCCTTACAGCTGCACAACTCAAAAAGGTAGAAGAACCAGAAGGCAAGTATAGGTCCTGAGTCTTGACATGGAGTAAAAGATAGATATAAAACAACCAAAAATGCTTTTTCATACTGTCAATGACAATTTATGTGTTTAATCTAAAGGCACACAACACCTGTCTATGAAGGAGTGTGTGTGTGTGTGCATGTGCCAAAGACCCATAGATACAAGTCCTTCCCACTGCACTCCTAAAAGGCTGAGCTGATATTGAAAACTCATCAATTTTCTGTAGCATTTCCAAAATCTTTTACTTCTTTTCCAAGATGCCACATGGGCATACACAGGCCAAGTTTTGAAACTGACTGAAAAATGCTTAATTCTGCACTAGTTATATTTACAAAGCAGAATTTTTAACCTGCCAAGATTTGTAAAACCACAAGATGAGAGACTCAGGGGTATTTGCAAATAAATAAATAGAGTGGATTCATACTGAATTAAAAAAAAATTAGTTTCTACTCCAAAGAATACTGAAGCCATGGGAAAGACTCCTGATAGGTTTTTTGAGGTTTTGACACCAGTCTTCGTATATCTGTGGCATTTGGTGCCAACCTACATAAGTGATAGAAATAATTAACCAGCATTACCACTTTGTATTGCCTACTTTAATTTTAACATAGTCTCTGGCATTACATTTCCCATTTAAGAGTAATGTAGGTTTAGGTACCTTCCCTACACAATTCATTACAAAGAGCATTCAGCTCCGGGATAAACTTCCATTTTCTGTTGTGCTACTGGCACTGATTTCACTGATTCAGACTGCGTTTATAAAAGGTTTGCCACTATTTTCAAGCACAATGCAAATTAGGACAGATATTAGGTTAAGGTAAGTACAAAGGCTTTCATAACAACGGGCACAAGAGGAGCCAGGCTGACAAAACTGGGAACTGATATTCTATACTCATCTGCATAAAAGGTGCAGCTGAGAAAAACTACATCTTCCTATGGCACAAAACATGCCTACCCATTACTCACACCACCCACTCCAGAGGTGAGGGAAGGTGACCATCTCAAGGCTCTTCTGCTCCATCAAGCCTTTGTCACAGTTGGAATGACTAGGCTTTGTTAGCAAAACAGTAGCAAATAGAAGCTGAAGCAGAAATCAATGTATTTCATTTAGAATTCTATCTTTTAGCATTATTTTAAATCAGATCTGTTAGAGAGGGAAAGCAGAGACGACAGCGCTACATTGTGCAGAGCAGTCAGTCCCCCAGACCTGCAGCTCCGCCTCTGCTCCATAAATCACCCAGCGTTTCAGGGCACAGTCTGCCATATTTGATGAAATAATGAAAAAGCAGCTGGGATACACGTGTTTCAGAAAGATTTGCATAATGAATCGTCTTCATTTGGATGTATACCGCCAATTATTGATGCTGTGCGATCTCTTTTTACTATAGCATTAACACAAATTACATGAGAGGCTTTATAGATTTGATTTGGGGAGCAATTAATTTACACCTTCTGAAGCAATTTGTGTTGCTTAGTTTTTATTTCAGTGAAAACTACACAAGCGTTCTCAAAATACAGATAGGAAACCTGGTATCTCTCATACAACCAAACCAGCATATTGCTAAAAGGGCATTTCAGACTACAGCAGGTACCTCTAGCAGATGGCAAGGCACCGACAGCTTCAGGTGTTCTAAATTAAATGAATCAAGATACCACTTGTTCCAAGCGAGTGGGTGGTTAATCGCATTCACCTTTTGTATTGTTGACAGATACTGTTGATTTTGGTAATAAGAAGACCGAGAATTCTGAAGAAGATTGAAATGTGTTTTAAATTCAGAACAAAAGGTCAATTTTCCACCCACCATCAACTCTTTCATTTTCCTATCAAGCCACATTTGAAATAAAAAACAACAAATAGCACTTTAGAAAGTATCAAACGTGGGGATTTCCTCAGTGAAGGTCAGGAAATAAGTTGTGCGTAAGGCGACAAGCAACCAATTCCTTCTGTTACTCAGAGTTACAGCATAGATTATCATGTCTGATTTCAAACCTTTAGGCATACTGATGCAAATGTAAACCTTATTTCCACGTCCAATTACCATAAGAAGCTTGATGGCACCCATTTGTACACATCTATTTCATTGCTCTCATATTATTGACAGATACTAGAATATCATATTCTACACATTTTAGCTGCATTATATAGATTTTCATTTGTAGAATATAAATCTGAAGTCTGTCTGAGCAGCTATGAATTCTGAATGAATTCAAAATGAATAATCATTATTTTGGTTTTCATTTATATTCACACATACGAAAGATGATGCTACCATCATAAAAGGTTCTGCTCTGAATTAAAGTCCTTACGCAGTCAAAAGAATCTGTTGTGTGATCAATAGCATTAGGAGTGTAACAGACTACTTGCTGTTATTCAGAATTCTCTTAATTGGGTTTTCCTCAAAGAAAGCAATTCTGTTTCATGATTCTAACTGACAATAGCTGCTGCTTGAGCATGACAGCATTATCAAATATTCCGCTTAATGGCGACATTTGGTCAGTTTCGAGAAGTGAAGTGGTGTTTTACCAGGTGTTGATTAGGCATGAAGTGTTCATTTTTTATCTTTAATCAAATAAGCTATTCCAAAAATACTGAAAAATTTTCCCCCCCCATGACATGCAGTTAATATTTTATGAATTTGCTTTAGCTGATATTGTATCTTATACCTTCTCAGACTTATCAGCTGTCCATGAATTTTTCCTACCACATGCAATTGTGCCACATTCAAAGCTCTGCAGAATAAATTACTCTCCCCTTGAAGGAGGTGATAGGTCCACTGTGGTACCCCAATTAAGAGAATTCTCACATACTAATTTTATGCTTTCTAGTTAAGGACCAATTACAGTTCTAGAAGGCTGGCCTGGGCTCGGATTAAAAGGAATAGAATTTGAACAGGAAAAGGCTAAAGACACTTGGCTTCCCACGCCCTAAGCAGACTGACACCTCCTGACACATACTGGCCAGCTGTACAGCACACCCTTCTAAGACAGCCCTTAGCCACCCGCCATGCTCTTCATGCACTGCAATGGCTGATCCCAACTCCAGCACCGTGACAGGCAGCCCCTTGTGACAGGCTGAGCTCTGGGGGCCTGCAGTAACAGCAAGACCCCAGACTTTAGGATGGCGTATGAAGGGAGGTGTATGTATCTCCTATGGAGGCCAGGCAAACCAAAGTTCACACTTTCACAGTGACATTTAGCATAGCAGCTAACCATTCTGGGGTAGGAGACCTCAAAAAGATGCAGCGTATTCAGAAATGGGACAAACTGAGCAATGTTTGCTGTCTCTTCAGTCCAACAGCCTTAACTCCCTTGTACTCTGCTGAAGGATGGTATGAAAGAACACAGCTGCTTTAGTAGTAACAGGTATTTATCGTATGTCAGCTGTGGACAAAAGGGAACTGAAGCAAACCTTTCCAGGACTTCAGCGGTTTGGGAATGTGTCCCAGGGCAGCAGATAAACGAAGCAGACGGTGACCCTGTCAGCAACAGGAAGCTTACATTTTCATGCAGACAAACTAACTGCTCCTGAGCAAATTCTCCAGCTCATTTTAGGCAAACAGGTGCTGATGCAAACCAGCCATGTATGTTTCCAAGCTATTTTGCACAACTGGACATGTTTATGGAATTTGAAACAGAATGACCACTTGAATTAGAGATCCTTTCTGTTCTTCCAGCATCACTGAATATTATTGGTATGCATACACACACATTTGCTGCAATTATGCGCACTCTAAATGTGTGCGTATCATGTGTGTCTACATGTGGTGTTAGGAAGTCATAGAACACTCACAGTCACAGATATGTTAACCTTTCCAGAGCCATACACTACACTAACCCATCGAGGTACTGCCAGAGATGAGAGCAGGCATTTCCCCATCTCTCCTGACACCCACAGCTCCCCGCGTGCCTCTGCAGCTGCCATGAGAGTCATCATCACTGTGTCTGACTGGCCTCGTCTCACAGAACTCATTACCTCCTCCCAGCAATCATTTTAGCAAAAAGCAGAAAACATTACAGGGCTAGAGAAAGAAAAATGGGAGCAGGCAAGATTACAAAGATCAGATGCATCTGTTAGACTGAGAACAAAAGCAGGGATCCTGTTAGGTGAGAGAGAGGAAGATGCACATTTCCAACCTTAATTTTAGCCCCTCTGGAAATGCTGTCATAGGTTAAAAGGAAAAAGCCTTCCTCTGAGTATTCTTGTGCTTCAACTGAAATTCCTCCAGGTAGTCTGGGAGTATATTAGAGAAACCTGACACATTAAGTTTTATTTTACGTTATAAATAAATAATAATATAGAAAGAGAAAAATACAATCTGAAACATGTATGTTTACCATGTATGTGTGAGAATTAGTGAGCAGAAAAAGAAAAGCTGTCAAAGCATGCCAACAGAGATGCAATTCTCTTGCTGTGACACTTGTCTTCATTTATTTACTTATTTATTTTAGTATGATAGCAGGGAAGGTAAATCAGCACAGGAAAAAATACTGGTTGCTACAGCTACAGTTCCAACAAAAATTAAATACAACAAAAATCTAAGCATCCAGGAACAGTAAATTCTTTTTCTTCAGATTGCTATAGCATCAAATGGAGTACAAACTAAAGTCATCATATAGGTGTAAACCTCGTCTCTGGTGGAACAGATTCAAAGGGTAGCCTGCTGTCTAACACTGAATGCCCAGGAGTACGTTTTTGTTGGTCCTGGCTCTGCCTGTATGTGGGGAAAAAAAACAGCCATGTAATTCCACTACTCCACAGTTTTTCAAAAAAAACTGCATTTGCACCTTCCAATCTGCCTCTCTTTCTTTCCTGAGCACATGGAAATCCTACTTTACTAATGAAAATACCTGAAGAGAGACAAAATGAACAGTTGCCAAAGAAATCCCTCAGTTTCTTTGGTAACTTACAAATCTGGGAGTAGCACAGCAAGCACATAACCATTCAAAGGCAAAGGAGTTATGTGAATCTTGTCTATCCATACAAATCTTAGCATTTTCCCTAAATCTCCATTCCTGCACTGAAACTCTGTGATCTAGATTTTAAGTTTTTCTTTGAAGACTCTAATCCTGCTAGAACAGACCCCGATCCCCATAGGATTGCTGAGGTAAAACTCAATGATTCACTGCAGGACGATCCCATTGAAGGTTGGGCCATAACTGTGTGCGCAGCCACTGCATTTTTTTTTTGCTTCAAAATAATTTACGTGTTAAAAAATAACTGACTGTGAACTGGTTTCTGCAGAACACCTTACTGGCTTTTAAGTCAATACTACTTACACTTTTGAACTATTTAAGCATTTTCCGAAATCCAAGAGAAGTCTGTAAATCAGATTTGGTCTGTTCAGTTTGCCCAAGAGGCAGCACTTTCAAGTTTTCGTCAAGTCCCAGCATCAGCATGCTCTGCAACTAGTTTCTTTATGCTTAAATACTCACGGGTTACAGAAAATGAACCCTCATCCATCATTAATGGAAAAAAAAAAAATAATAAAAATTCTCATCCTTGATATGGATTGGAATTGCAGTGCTATATCCTGCAGAGAATACCTGTTCTCTTGAGCAAACAGTTCAGCAAAGATCTTGCCAGATGATGAGGAGCAATTGGGGACTGCAGCAAGTTCATAGCCAAGACAGAATGCACTCTTCTGTGATCTCTCTTTCTGGTGCCCATTGAATATGAGCAGCATTGAAGTGAATAGTTCTACAGATTTTGATATTGATGGCTACAACCTCATTTGAGCAACATGAGCAGCGTTGAACCTTCAGCTGCAGGCTCATGGTGTGATGAAATCTCCGTATGCAGAGAGGAATTGAAGTGAAGGAACTTCAGCTCAGTTCAACTGAGGGACTATGTATGGTCTGTCTGAAATTTTACCAAACTCTTCGCAATTTTAAAAATCAGAGCTGGCCTTTCAGCTGTTGCAGCAAGCTGCCAATGCCAAATTCTGTCAGGAGAACCAACCGTACCAGGGAAATTGCTTGGATCACGTGTGATGACGCTGCAGGAGGTGGCAATGCCCGACCAGCAGAACAGAGGTGATATATGAGAGCTGCACAGAAGTGCTGTGGAGCACAGTGATGCTCCCTGCCATCCCTTACAAGTGTTGTGCCAGCCCCACTGCTGTACTCCTGTAGCACCAGACATGGCTTTAGCAATACAAGACATGCTTCTAGCAGCCTTTGTTCAAGCTTACCTGGTACCACCCTTTTTACTTTGGAGGAGTTCTTTCATTAAAGCTGTAAATGTACAGCTGGCACAGAGGCATTATTCCAAAGCCTATGATTGAACATTGCCCTGCAGACAAATAGCCAGGTATTTTTATTTTCTGTGATACTTGTTTCATCCAGTAACACCTGCATTTACACAGACATTTTCCTTAATGTGAGCTAAAATGCTTAGTTTCATGAATTTCCAGAATGATGATATGATCAGACAGTGGGTGATCCAGCTTTTAGTTCTTTAGTATACCATCCTTCTTGCGCACAATTGTTACCACTGCATGCCTAGTTAAATTGCACACAGCTATTCCAAAATATTGGAAAAATCCACTACAAGAACTTGGCTTCAAAACATCCCTCTAAAATTAGGCCAAAACACAAAGGATTAAGTTTTCAATCAGAATTCCTACCACTCTTATCAAACAAAATGGGAATTACATTCTCCAAGCAAATTACTGGATTATGAACAGAAACTGATAGCTGCAATTATATATGGCAGAAAACAAGCTTGCAAATACATAGGTATATTATCTGAGGCTTTCTTTGTATTTTCTTCCCTCCTTTTCCTTGTAATGAAGAAGCTGTTACTGGCAGATGGAATTAAGGACAAGCTGCTTTGAATGCTTTTAGACTGTCACTTGGTTTTACACTCAAGAGCCTACACAGATAGCAACTCCCTTCTAATAACTCTGCAACATATTTCCCAAGTACTCCATTCTCTAATCAAAACCTGTATGCACTTTCCAAATGAAGTCTGACAGCTTCTCACAGCACGTGCACTTTAAGCGACAGCTGAACAAAGTCCATCTATTGCACTCAAACTTCAGGGAGGCATAAACTTCTTTTCTCTTCAGTTAAGAGAATGCGAACCCCTAATGTTAGGATAGCTGCTAGCTCCACTACTACTGTTACTACCATTTTCTTGCATTTGTGCATTGAAGATATTTATGAAATTCAAATCACCTGGAAGATTTGGATGGGATAGGAACCTAACTGAGTGTTAACTACATTCAGTTCCTACTCCACCATGGAAACAGCTAGGTCATACTGGTGGCAGTTATCTGAAGGATACGAGGTGTTCTTGTCATAGACCTAGACCCCTGCACAGTATCTTCCATGTACAACCCCAGTGTCAGAGTCTGTTACTGCACCAAGCAGGTTTCCAGACGAGCAGATGAGCCAGGCAGGATCCTGAAGCCAAGCACTCCTCAGACTGACGTGACAAATTTCAGCAGCTGTCACTGATATAGAACTTCTTTTTTCCCATTACCAAGAAACTGCTCCTTTAAGATAGAGAAGACATATACCTATCTTATATATATATATATATATCTCAGATGTAAGTTGCATATTGTTTCTCTAGAAAGACAGACAGCCATTAATGCCTGCATGTGGATGTCATCAAAATTTCTTCCTACACTGACCGCCCTGCTCTGAAACCTTCGTGCTCCAATGGAAAACTGACATAAGCCGCATTCACAATGAATTCTCAAACACTTGCTTACTGGTATTATGTTAGTGAAATGTTCTTTCTTACTGAATTTATATAAAACAGACACTGTCCTTACAAAAGAATGTAGAATCTTTTGGACAGTGAATATATTCACAACAGTGGCTACAAAAACAAATAACCACTACAGATATGCAGCTGGTAGGGGAGAAGCATCATCTGCTGGACACAGTCTGCTCGAAAAAAGATGAGCAAACAGGGAAAAGCCAGTTAAGGACAGAGCACTGACTTCAACTGTATACAAACTAGTTCTAACCCATAGCTTGGTGTGGCATGAGCCTGCAGTTCCCTTCCATACCTGACAGCTCCCTTTCCTTATACAAACAAGAAAATATCAGTGAAATTTAACCTAAAAGCAACATTAGAAAATGGCATACGCCAGGCTGGATGCAGATAAATGAGCACTTGAAGATTTCTCAGTAGAAAATGGCATTTCTGTGGGTAACAATTGCAGTGTCCATAAGGTTAAAACACCATAGCACAAAATACAAGAAGTCAGGAAAGATGATAACAAGCTATGGTCATTAAGGCTTTTTACCCTTTACTGATCTGTAAATTGTTGCCCTACATTTTTAGACAAAGTGTATTCAGCACATAATTTTAAATAACATTCAGTAATTCAAACAAAACTATGAAAACACAGCCAAGCAGCAAAACAAATGTAAGGTTTGGAACCTCAGGTAGCTAATAGTATGCTAATGATAACTGGAGGTTTTCTATTGCCTCTATTATTAAGCAAGATAATTCCTCATTTTGCTTTTCTTCCTGTGACTCTTTCTAGCTGTGAAATAGATGACTGTCCATAGTGCCTGGGATGTGGACAATCCCATTAAATCCAGTTGCAATACTCTTCTGAAGAAGGGCACTGGAACCTCATTATTTGTGAAGATGCCAGACTGGACCTTTATTTATTAATTTATCTTGGAAGGTATTTTTTTCAGCAGGAGGGCATTTATTGTGCAGATGAGTACATTCCATACATGACTATAAAAGGTTTATTTGAGAAAGGAATCTACAGCGTATGGTATTTCTTGGGATCTATTTTCTCAGTCTATATATTTGAGCACATCAATAAAATACGTGCTGTGGACTCACAGGCAAAATCACCAGCATTCAGGAAAATGAAATTCACTGCTGCATTTCGTTTTGCTTTAACTATTTCACACACCTTTCACCTTGTATATTCATCAGCCTTTCAACAGATGCAGAGCTCACAGGCACTGAGTAGTTCAGCTGGCACTGAAGACATAGGTTACATTGCTGTGTTTATTTTCAGACCTTCACTTGCAGAAATTTATGTGCATCTACAGCTACCTCAATATTCAGGTGTTGTGGTGCATATGGAGCTGAAAGAAAGATTTGTTTTCACTTGTAACTTTTTTTTCCCTCTCAAGTTTCATATTTGCTGGAAGTCCACAGAACTTCCAGTTAATGATTCAATTTCTGAGAGGTTTTATTGCCATAGGAGAAGCCCAGAGATTTTCAGACTTGTCAGCAGACCGTATGTGAGCAGGTGAAGTCTAAGCCCCAGAACAAGCCTGGCCTGCCTGTTGTAGAAGCGCCTTTTCTATTGCCAGCCAGGATCTGATTTGGTGACCAGCAATGTAAATGCTCTATCACAGCAGTTAATGACATTTTTCAGTATCAAAAATGTCTTGAAATTAAAGGAAGAAAAGATCTGTGAGGTTACCTAAGCTACTATCCTCAAAACACTGGACTGTCCTTGGCACTATTTTTTTGAAAAGCTGTATTTGAAACAGTGATGTGTTTTTGTTGTGTTTTTTTTTAGCACTTCCCTTGCAGCAAAGGCAGAACCACACATCATCACTGGAAAAGGGCTCCAGAATGGCCAAGGTCTTTCCCACCACCTGGTGCCAAAGCCAAGCCCGCCCGGACACCCTGCAGGAAGGTGGCAGAGGGCACCAGGTGGTGGGAAGGCGGGCAACACAGCAACCTAGAGAACATTTTTCACTGCCTCAATGAAATGTTATGCCAGTGAAAATCTGAACATGCTCTATTAATTGCCATTCCATTATGACTGTTCATCAGTGAAAAATAAGTAGCAAATATAATGGATATTAACATATAATGGGATATTAACTTCAGAAAACTGTGGTCATTAGAAAACACACAGCCATGCACTTCCTACTTCCCGAGATGCATTTTTTCATTTGTATTCTAAGCAAGCAATGCTACAATTTTTGGACATTCGCTGGGGTACCGTAGGTATCTAACATGACAATACAAAATTAATTTTTCAGCTTTCATTAGAATTGTCAGCTACTTGAGGAAAGAAGAATAGCAGCTGTGCTTCAGATGCAGTGCCCAGTTCCACCATGTTAACTTCAGCACCTTTCAAATCAAGTCTTTATTTTTTCCTTAAGGTGAGGCTGCTTGTGACATCCCTTTGTGCATTCGCTGTGCTGATCTCCAGTACAAATACAGAGGAAATTGTAGCTCAAAACTAAATGAACATTGTGCAGCATGGGGAGCTGATGTCAAAGTAGACTGAATAGGTTTTTATCTAATACTGAAGTCAGTGCTTCCTAAAGCTCCTGGCTCAAGGCACAGTAATTCAATGGCAGATTAGCATAAAGGAGACTCATAACAGACTTTGAAAATGAGCATTATAGCCCTTCCATCACACAGACAAAAGAAATATCTTGCTGTAATACGTGAGATTTTCCAGATCTGATACCCTGACGAGAAACAAAAAATCCCTACATACACACCAAGTATCACAGCTTAGCCATTGCACACATAAGCACAAAAGAAACAAATACCTTCAGCAGTGGGTGAGATTTGGAAGAAAAAAAGGACATTACTGGCACATAGCTGAGAACTGAGGAGCACTATGTCAACAGATCAGAAATGTACTGGAAATGCAGCGATGCAAAGTCATAATGCAGAAGAAGCATGGCACCAGAGCAGCCATCTGGTGATGGCTTCCATTCTCAGGGAGGAGTTCAATGGATTCACTGGTTGAGGGGGTGCAGAGAGCCAAGGAGTTCAACACATTCCTACCTTTAAACAGCAGCTAACAGCAGGAGAAAAGCAGAATTGCTAATCAAGGCAAAACCAGCACCTTGCACTTCTGTAGATGATCAAGAATTCTGAAGTGTTTGCTCTACTGCAAACAAAGAACGACCTGGTCTCCTCTCAAACCGCCTTATATACATCTGGTCACAGAATCCTCTGTTACCCTACCCTCTTACACGGCCTCAGATGGATCTCATGTCATGTCAAATAGTATTTTCCACAATAGTTTCTCCCCCATTTCTGCCCCAGGTGGGGGTCAGGCCATCTCTTCCAGTATTCTTTATTGCTACCAAAGAGTGCTGGTGCCTGACCCAGCCCTTCCTGCTGCCCATCCTTTGCCAGCACTTCCCTGTGTTCCCCAGCCTTATGTCACTCCCTTAAGCTTTGTGCTCGTAGGCAAAAGTTACATTTGGCTCACAGAAGTGCAGAAAATAGCACTTTTCTGCTATTAATTTTGTATGGCGACTTTGTAACGTCCAGTACCTGCAGCACCACAGTCCACTCACACCACTGGCACATTTCAGTTCATGTTTCTGCACACAGCGATCGATGCAGTGAGAAGGCTTACGCTGAGACTGTTCTCTGGAGGAGGTAGTTAGCAGCTGCCAGCTGATACTGCCCTTTCTAATAGGATCTGCTGCAATGTTTTTCATCAGTTAGTTCCCCACACACATTGCAACTCTTTCACTGATAGTTTTGTGCCTTCTAAAAGGAGAACTGTACATATGGGTATCCCACCATCAGTAAAGACCTGCTTCTCTCTTATTCTAGCTTTATTTATAAACTCCCTGACGGGTTGGTTAGTCGCCCATAAAATTAGAGGAGGCTTGTTAAAAATAAAAAGTCCCACTCATTTGTTTGTAAAATCTCCAGAATCATTTTGCTGCCCTTAATTGCAGAGGTGCTGCTGTTGACAGTGCTTTCACCAACTTGGCAAACTTTATTTCTAATTTAACGTTAACCTGGAATCTCTAATCCCACATTTGAAATTCCTATTACCAGAGGCTCTAATCACAATTGGCTTGGCAAGAAAGCTGTTTACACAGCTTTGCTCTGTTAGTGCCAACCTAGGCACAAACACATCCTTCTCAATCAAAAGTAACCATCTTCAGGTTGGAAACTACCTTGTGCACTGGCCCACAGTCATACAATTATTGCTTACAGTGCCTGCAGAACCTGTAGTTTTTTACATCAATGTTAAAAAGTTGGGATTACTTGGGACTTATAAAACATTAATGGGAAAATGAGAAACGTTAGGTCACTATTTTCTTAGACTTCTTCACCTGGACAGAATCTCCTTACAGATTCTTTTTGATGAGAAAATGCTAAAATAAATAGGTCTAAAATACGCCATAGGAATCAGTTTTAACTTCATCCTTTCAAGCAGAAACACCACTACATGACTGCTTTTGCCAATTCTAGAAATATCATCGCCTGATATCTCCCTTTTTTCCTTTCTTCATGCACCCAGCGCTTCCACTGAGGGTATTCATTCATTATCTCCCTCTGCCCACTATCACAGTTGCAGATGAATATAAAAGATACTGCATATTTTCCAAACTGCTCCATGCATTTCATTTTTTAAACTGTACGTTAATCTCAGCTCTAATGCTGAAAAGAATTGAAAAAATCCTTCCTGAGTAGGATGACAAATATCTAAATTACAGCAAACTAATTCATCTCTAATTTCATGCTTGCCCTTTTCATGAAGCTCATTAAGATACCACACAGCACCTCAGCTTTTCTTGAATTTACTGATCACATCCACACTACTCTGGGTAAAGGTCATTTTACAGGTTTGTGTCAGTCTTTGTTTAAAGGAGCTTCTGCTCACAGCTGCACCACTGTACTCTTAAAATCCTTGATGTTATTTCTTTGTCCTCTTTCTCTTTGCTTCTTTGGCATAATTTTCAAAGCATTTCACAGCAAAACTTCACATCAGATCCACTTTTAGCATCTGTAGGAATGCTGCAGGGGGCAGCAGTAGGGTCAAGTCTTTTAATCTGAACATTAATGCTCTCACCATCAAACACTTGAAATAAAAAACATTCACATACAGAGACGACATCTCAAGTGTTTATTGTAGATGTTGCTATGTCCACCTCAATTGCAACCTTTTTTCCAATGACACAGGTGATCAGTTAGCTAATTACCAGCTACAGGCTCTATTCCAATCTAATGGTGTGATGAAGCTTTCTTTCTGCCAAAGCATTCAGATCAGCAAGCGTCCATACAGGACACACTGAAAGTTTTACAGTCTGTGTCATATTTAACACAAACCTTAACACAAAATCTTGGGACTATCCTGTCCTTTAGCAACGGCATAGAAGTCATGACAAAGTCAGTACTTACTGCAGCAAGGCTCTTTATGAAGAACTAGACATTTATTCTTGGTGCTACATATTGATCCTTATAATGTAGTAATTCTTATAATTCTCTTCCTGAAGAATTACAATCAATGCTTTTAGTATTGTCATTTTGTTCAGCTGACAAATTTAACAGAAAATATTATAACAAAATGATGGGGATTCATTGTAGTTTATTTTGGATTTGTACACTTACGTGACTGGCTTCTATTGACTGCAGAAATTTCTGGGGTAAAAAAAAACTGTTCTTTACACACTTTTTTTCTGACAAAATTGAGTCAGAAAAGGAAAGGGATGCAAAGAAGAGTACATGTTTGCACAGAATGGGAGCTGACTCCCTTGATTTCAAGCAGCAAATAAGATTTTGCCAGTTAAGTATACTTTCACACAGTGGATCTACTACATTATATACTCACAGTCTAAATAATACAGCTATATATTATTATTATAACCATGCTGAAGAGTCTAACTCTGTGCATTAAATAGGAAAAAAAGATGCTATGGAATTTGTTTTCCTGTTTAAACAAAACATTTGTTCATACCAGAAGAGAGATACATCATGTGGCAAACATGCATAAGCAATTCATTTGCCAGGAAGATTTATATTTAATGCCTAAATATATTACTAGATGTGGAGCAGAGACAAAAGGTCATCATTCATTAAGTAAAATGAGTGAGGGAGAATTCATCTGATTAAAACATTAGCATATAAATATGATAGGAAACCTGAACCACAGTGCATTCCAGAAGCAGCCACAAGTTCTTAGAAGCCTTAGGGTACAAGTCATCCCTGGCATGGATGATATAGCAGCAGTCACACTGGCAGAGATTTGCTAGCAGGAAGGAAATAAGGTGAACTTCAAGAAAAGTTATGGCTTTAACAAGTCTTTCTCAAAAGTTTGTGATATGCCATTGGAATACATCATAAATTCCAGAGGCTATTAAATATATTGCCTGTGAAGAGAAGTATACAAATACACAACTAAAGCATAACTGAATTACAAAAGCTGTATAAGTTACAATTCTTCATCTCTGTCACCACTGCTGACTGTGCAGCCTTTTAGCCTGTATCAGTTGCACTGTAAACCTCAGTAAGGATCCTTTCAGCAAATAAATTTCAATTTGCAATTGACGTGACACGGCGTGTGCCCAAAGGCAGCTCAGCTGAGCATGGGAGCATGGCAGAACACCTTACACCACCCTCTGAAGGGGATCTACTATGAAGCAGGAGGAAAAATATTTCAGAACTCCTGATAACAGATGGAATTTTATAAAGCAGGATACTACCCTCCCTTACCCAAACACATCTCCTGTTTTTTTATCTGGTGACAGAAACTACACTCTGTAACTGCTACATACACATCTCCAGAAAGGAAATGCTGCCATTGCGGTCTCTCAGTACTCCTTTACTTCACAGTAGTATTTTCACTGCTGCCAAAGGCAGCTGGATGTCAACCATAATATTTTAATAAATAGTTCAGAAACAGATTCGGTCTCAACCCTTATTATCCCAAATCTCTGAAATAAGTAATTTCATCTTATTTCAACTTTTGAATCCTGCTTCTGAGAGACGAGGCATCCTAATGATCCTCAGCAAGAAATTGTTTTAATTGCTTTATTCAGAGTGCCGCAGCTTTCAGAATCATTCATCAAAACAAACAAATAAAAATTCTATCTGATGTAACTCTGCCTCTCCATAAATCCACCTCCTCAATTCCATTAATTGAGAGATAAAGAAATAAATGCACAACGCTTTATGATCACAGATTGAGAGTTTAAATGAACTCAATGAATAAGCAAGTTCTAGTACCATTAACGCTGGAAGCTAGATTCCTCTTCTGGTCACAGTATTGCCAGGGCTATATACTAAGCACAAAATATATCAGGTCCAGAAATTATGCTATTTTTTACAGATGTGTATCTATGCTACATATATTCTCAATCACGGGAATCAGCTCTAGAATCTCATACTACTTTTGCGTAAAGTAGCTATAAAAGTGGAGAGCATCCTAACTCAGGAAATGTCATATATAGATAAGGAAGTGTTTAACAGTGGCTGCAAGCATTGTCCAAACGCACAAAGAAACTCATGGGAATCTTATTTTTGACACTAAATCCTGGGCTCAGGCAACCTAAAGATCTGGAGTCTGAAGAGAATTTTATCTTTTTGGCTTCTGGGGACACTCCATCAGAGCAAGATGAGAACAAAGACTTTCATGGAAGCTATTAAGAATGCTAACTTCCTTGGAAAAAAATGAAAGATCCATATGATCTTCCCTTCCCCTTCCCCTTCCTTTCCTTTTCTTCATCATCTAGAAAAGACAGGATTGGAAAAGGGCACAAGATGAATCCTCTTAATATAAAATACTTTTACAAAGAGGAAGTTTGATCAATTATTCTCTGTGTATTCTGTGTCTGCTGGGGATAGGACAAGAAATAATTGGCTTCATTTTAAGGTGAAAAGGATTTAGATTGGGAAAAAACTCTACGTGAAAAGGTAATTATAATGGAAAAGGCAACTAAGTGAGGTTACAGAAACACTGTCATTCTTAACAGACACAGGTTAGGCAGACATCCATCAGACATCGTACAGGAATACCTTGTTCTCTCAAGAGCTGCAGTTCCTAAATTTTTTAAGCGTGCAGGAGGTTTTTATACCTACTAGATTTCAGTTTGAACGTAAGCTTTGCCATGTGACTTTTTACAAAACATGTTAAAATGAAGGCAGTTTCAAAGAGAGCTGATCTCCTGCACCATCTCCATAGGCCTTGCATGTCCTTTTCAACAATATTTGTGTACTGGAAAAAAAAGAAAAAAAAAAAATAGAAACCCTCCAGCTTTACAAAGAGTTACTGGTTAGTTCTGGTAGTCCTCATAGCAACCTGCTCCTCTGCGCTCAGTGCACGGCAGCACACTTGCCTCTGCAGGCAGAGCACAAGCTCCCGGCCTTTGCCTGGCTCTGGGCGATGGCTGTGCAGGAGCTGCAGGTTCTCATGCCTTGCTCTAAGCATTTCCAGCACAGGAAATGTAAGATGTAAGGTAGGAAGCTGTATTCTTCTCAGGCCTTGCAAGGCCTCAGGTAGTTCAGCCATACCTCTAACATGCTACTGACTGCTTTAAAATGTATCTCTTCTTTGCTGACCTGTTGCACTGAATTCTGCTTGCAGAAGGTGGGAGCACTCCCCCAGTGCCAGCCAATGCTTCAACAATTTCTCTCTCTGTCTTCCTCAGCAGCACCAAGAGAAGGCACTTAGCTCTGTCCAGAAGTACTCCCAAAAAAATTCCACAGGATTTCCTTATGATTTAAAGTCCATTTTAACTGTCTGGTTGCTTTTCAAACTTGAAAATACTCCTAATATTCTTCCTTAACTGACTCCCATGGAAGGAATGAAGTTGTAACTCCATCATGTTTCCTGTGTGTCCCAGTATCATACTACAGACTGCCAACAATGAGTCACAGCATGACAGGAATCGGTCGTGATGCACATAAATAGTAGAATTTGAAAACTACCTTCAGGGATTGGATTAAGTACTTGTGATGTATGGTACAGCAATGTGGTGACAAAAAGAAACCTTGCCAGGTAGACCAAACCGGTGGAAAAATGAAGTTTCATTTTCCTGGATTTCATAGTGTTGGAAAGAAGAAAAAAAAAGCATACAGCAGCAACAAAGCAAATAAACACACCCTGAAGCTCCTACTCAACTAGGAATTCAAAATCAGATGTGCAGGCAACAATTTATCTTGATATTCAGAGACAGAAGGTATAAAAGCGCTTTAAATAATAGTAATGATATACATGGGACTATAATGTGATTATGTGTCATGACGGGGAAATGAAAAATGAAGTCAATGTATTCACATTCTTAAGTCAGTTGCTATAATCCACGTATAATGGTAAAATCATATAAAAAGGATTGTATTCTTCCTCCCTTAGATAAAAATGCTTAAAATCTACTTTACTGATTATGCATTGTCTGAAGAAAGTGAAGTTATCATGCAAAGAAAGCTCACTTAGAGCTGTTTGTAAGAATTTGGATTTGTACTAGTGCCTTTGCTAAAAATTACTGCCACACACTCACCCTGCCACACAGTACTCACTTGATTGCTGCCTCCCACCCACAACGTTAGCAACACCAAGTGCATCACCAAGATGCTGTTGTGTGCTGTGAACGCATGAGCCAGTGCTGCTGTAAATAGTTCAGCAACAGGGGGCTACTTGCTATCTCTCATTCCCAGTCCCAGCATCTCTTCTGCATTGCTTTCATTAAGTAACTCAAAAAACCTGAAGCTATTTACAAATTTGTATCAGTCAAATTAGACTTTCTGACAGAGCAGCTTTGGAGCATCAACAGTACAGCAGCAAGCAAGGGAAGCTGGGCAGAAATGCTCTGCACGAGGCTGGCAGTCAGGAGAGAGCAAATGTTCTGCCTGCACTTCACACTACAGAAAAATCTCAGTAGAACATGGCATTCATAGAATCAGAGAAAGGCTTGGGTTCAGTGGAATCATTTTTCATTTGTACCAGTGGTATTGTGTTTCTTCTTGTGTTAAAACTTCAGGTTACGCTGCAGCATTCAACTCACTCCTAAAGAATTCTACTCCATCAACCTCAGTGACGAGTGGGTGCTGTTCTCATAACCACAAGCAAAAACTGTAGTTGAGAAAATAGATGTGTGACTTCAGAGCTACACAAGGAACATCTTGACATTTAAATCCAATTACCCTTTCTCCTTCTCGATGAAAATATGATACCAACTTGTGGGAAATTGTGCTAGACCAATATATCGTATTCTCCAGCTTGCCAGGCATTGCTTTTGGTATTACATATTGCATTCTTTATCAAAATAAAGGGTTACAAGTGTGCAGAAACTTATGGGTGGCACCTAGAAATCCGTAAGAATTTTGTATGGGAATTTTCTTTGAACACTGGTCTTCTCCCCAGCTGAAGTCATAAACTGCAATGCTGGAATGAACTGCAAGGTAAGGCAGAGTACGGCTCTTTGTAATAAATTAAACTGTCAATCACTCAAAGCATCCTTAATATCATACTATTTCCCCAAGGTCTTAAATTACAGGCTGAATTTCATTTATCTGCCTGCTGTATGTGAAAAAGGATTAATTAAACTCATTCCAGTATTACAGTAGGGCTCCATTTCTCTTAGTACTAAAGAATAATCGACTCCAAATGAATTGGAAAGTGGGCTGGTAATTGTAGTTATTATTCTGATGTAAATATTAGTTCACTTTTGACATTTCAAAAGATTTAGTAGAGGCACTTTAGCGATAAGACAGATCATTACCCTGGCTAGGAAAAAGAGATAGAATAGGGAAAGTTAAATTACAATAATTAGTTTATATACCTAAAAATATCCCTACCATTTATTTTCATATAGTTATGTGCCTCACAAGAATTTTTCATTAACTGTTGCTCATTTATTGTATTATGTATACTACAGTAAAGTCAATGCTACTTTGGAAAGAATTCAGAGGTATACGGGTTATCTTTCTGGAAGAGGAATTAGTAGGAAATTTTCTTTGAGGTGGTTGTGGTGCTGCCAATTCTATAAATTCCAATCAGCTGACTGCCACTGTGAATCACAGAATGGCTTGGATTGAAAGGAACCCTAAAGCCCACTCAGTTCCAACTCCCTGCCATGGGCAGGGCTGCTCCCCTCCAGCTCAGGCTGCCCAGGGCCCCGTCCAACCTGGCCTTGTGCTCCTCTAGGGATGGGACACCCACAGATTCTCTGGACAGTGAAGTATACTTTCACACAGTGGATCTACTACATTATATACTCACAGTCTAAATAATACAGCTATATATTATTATTATAACCATGCTGAAGAGTCTAACTCTGTGCATTAAATAGGAAAAAAAGATGCTATGGAATTTGTTTTCCTGTTTAAACAAAACATTTGTTCATACCAGAAGAGTGCTTCGTCTCTGTCTGACTAAAAAATTTCCATCTAACATCTTGTCTAAGTCTGTTTAGATTGTCTAAGTCTATTTTAGATTAAAACCACTCCCTCTTGTCCTCCCACTATCAGGCTGCTTAAAAAGACAGTCTCCATCTTCCTTAAAAGCTCCCTTCAAGTACTGGAAGAGCAGAATGAGGTTTCCCCAGAGCCTTCTCTTCTCCAGAATGAACAATCCCAGCCCAGCAAGCTGCTCGTATGCCAGCCACACTTCTTCACCAAGCACACCAAAACTGCCAAGGAACACAAAGCATTACAGGCAGTGTTTCATTTCTCTAAGAATCTCTCTGTTCTTTAAAGATAACCACCTTTATTTTCTCCCTAAATTAACAAAACTCTTCAGTAGTTTGGACTACCAATTAATTTTATACATCTTTGAAAATACATTGTCATAAAATGTATGCAGTTGAATGTTTGGTGTTGGCAGGTTTTCTATATTGTGTGTAAACAGGATACGTGTCTACATGTAAGCTTTGACTTTTTGTAAGGATGCCTAAGGGTGAATGGAAACAAAATAATTTAAATCAGTTAGTTCAGCTAGTTAACTAGCAGATGGAGATTGTACAAGAAAATCAGAATCTTGTGCAATCAACTTCAGCAACAGGAACATCCTTCACTGAAATGCTGTTTATCAATTGCTCAGAACAGTCAAGGCATTGTTGAGGATAAAGACAGAAACACAAGCATACTGAAGTGAATAATTAACAATTTCCAGCTATACTTTAAAGACCATTAATATCAGGGGATTTCATATTTTCTCTTTCTAGGTTTGCTCTGAAGTACTGTACTGTCTAGATATTGAACATTCTGCAACATAATAATTAAGTTTGTATTTTGTTGTACTTTAGGTAGCAGATCAATGTGGCCATTGAAGCAGAGTGATTCTTTAAATTAAAAACAAATGTGCCTGTAAATTGGGTTTTGCCACTACTCTCTCTGCCTGACTTGTCATCAATTTATTTTTTTTTATAGTGGTCACACGATAAAATAGAAATCTGGCTGGAGACAAATGAAGAAACTCCATTCTCATTACTTAGGTAATTTCCCCAAAATATGAAAATAAGTGTAAGGAGAAATACAAAGGGACAACAAAGTATAAGTTTGATGAAGTTATTGATATAAAACTTCTGTAGAAGCAGTTGTAGCATTAAGGATCAATCACTTAGAGTCCATGGAAAGTTCAATACCTTAAGTAAACCTTTCAAAGAGCCATCTATGACTCTATAAAAGTCTTATTATTTGACAAAGGATAATTATGTACTTGAAAACCTACTAATATCAGAGGATGACGCTAATTTCAGCCCTATACATAGGATCATGAGCTTTATATAAACACTGTGGCACTGTTGGGAATGATGCAGAATTCTTATTATGAACAACAAGAAGATGATAAAGTAAATAAACTTCATAACGATCTCTGAGAAAAATATTAGCAAAAGTTGCATTCTTCATACAGATGCACAAAGATTGACGTGAAGGGCAATAGTTCAGATAAACCAGTCACTGCTTAATCAAACCCTCAGTGCAAGATGAAGAAGGGTATTTTCTAAAGTATTTCAATTCTTAAGAGACCAAATTTGGCTGATAAAAATAAGGATCTTCAACATCTTGCTTGAATAGTATTCACTGGCAGATGGGATGGTAACAAATATGGATCCAACTTTTCCATCAGCTAGCCTTAGAGCAGTCATTTATTTCATGGAGGGAGAGCCTCTGAGTTGCAAGCTTTGCCTACCTTTCACAGCCTCGCCTTTTTTAACACTTCAGCTAGCAATGCTTTGCTGCTATCTGAAGTCATAACACCCTGCTGCAGAAACCACGCAAAATAAACATCTCAGCCTTTAATCAAATTCTCAGATGTTACCAGTGAAATAATAATTCAGTAAGAACTGGCCTATTGCATAGCATACATAATACTCTAGTTTCTCAAAAATCTGAGGAATGTTGGATATTGAATGGCAATAAAATGGTAAAATAAGATGGCAATACAATTGCCTAGGAGGTGTATTGCAGAAGCAGAAGACAGTACTATCAGGCTCACCCTTGGGTGTAATTGTAAACTGCTGATTACAGGTAAAACACACAGCTTTATGCATTTGGGATAAACCCCTCTTCTTTTTAAGACACTAAGATTTCTTAAACAGGTGGTGTGTACCATACAAATACATTAGCCACTTCCCAGAGCTTCTACTGTTAGCACCAACGTAAATATATAGGGAGGAAATGCAAATAAGGAGAAGCAACAGATAACTGTTGAAAACTGCAATCAAGGAAATGCTTTGAGGCATTCTGTGCATAGTAGCTTTAGGCAAGCATCCAGAATGAAACAAAGTAGGAGAGTCTTGCTGACCCGGAATGGTTTGGGCATTTCTACAACAGAAGTTGGAGTAAGAGTGTTTTGACTATTTAAGTGAGTCGTCATAGAATTAAAGCAACATTTGTATCCAGTATTGATTCAAACCAAATCAGTAGAAAAGCTGTTATTTGTCTTTTGCTTCAGTACAATTAATATATTGCTCATTTGCTTAAGCTCTACAGCTAGTTACATTGATTTTGTCTAACATCATACCAGCATGATGCTTAAGTTGTGTGTAACGTTCAAATTGTGAACTATTCAAAATTTCTAAAAATCCAGGATGTTAAATTTTGGTGTGGAAAGTAGCAACTACAATCTGTATCTATTCACATCTCCTTTGTGTGCTTAAGTTGGGAAAGCTTTTCGAGCAGAAGTCTCTCATGCCCATACATGTGTGCAAGCAGCATTTAGTTGATTAAAAGGCATCTTTAATGCATGATAATCAATTACAAATATCAGATTAACAGAGAGGGTGCAACTGAAACTGCACAGCATGTTTCAAATTCAGTATTATATTAATGATATAGTTCAGGTTAATCACATTGTTTAAAATTTCCATTTCATAAAGGAATCAAGAGAACCTTCAGATCGCAGTCAAAGCAGAGGTTTAACAATGCCTGGCAGGCTTCTTTCTTTTGTAGTTACGTTTTGTGATCTTCACTCTAGTGACACCTCATTACCTAAATAGGTACTAATGCCAACGTTAAATTTCATCAAGCTCATGCCTGTAGTGGTCTTTGATCTAATTGTTGCATGTGTGCATAGGAGAGGAAGAGTCTTTTATGTCTGGCTTTTGGGTTTTACTCTGATCCATTTTTTTGTGTCTCAGCTAATGGACATGCTCTTGCTTTTGTCTACAAAGTACCCCACACCTCCTTCTCATTTATATTATAACCCTTTCCTTATTGTCTCAGTGGCCTAGCAATATCACAAATTGTGTTTAGCCCAAACTGAAAAGAAAACATCTTTATTTCCTTTTGCTTTCAAAAAAGATGCAAGCCAAACAAATTACTGGGACAGTAATTCAGTTGGATACTGACTTCAAAGTACAATTTTATATGTGCCTTTTTAGAACTGAATGCTAGGGTGCTATCAGGAACTGAAGAGCATCTTTCCCGAAGGTTCTGGAGCACCAATCTATCTTTACAGAAATCATTTCATTGTTCCTTTGCACACACCTGAACCGGTCAGTTCAGGATTTCAAATGAGTTTCTGGCTTAGCACTGCTTGCTTCAGAAGAGACGTGCTTTCAGAAAAAATAAAAAGGCAAAGGCATCTAATCAGTTTAGCTATCTGTAAGGTCACAGACATCACGGAAAATATTTCTAGTACAAGAAAGGCTGTCCAGTGATGTGCTGAAGTTGTTCTGTTAACTAAGAAAACCCATTTCACGTTCACTCAAATAAGTGGGGGCTTTTTTGTTGTGGCTTTGGTTTGGCTTTAATATTCAGATGCTGTTTCATTAGAAGGCAGGTTCATATTGCCTCAAGCAGAAGGAAAACACTCAGTCTGGACATCCTACATTAATTTTACTGCTATTCTACCAATACGTGTTCTTTTCCACTCATGCTCTTACACATCCTAGAATATTTCTTCCTGTTTCCAGTTTTTCATCAGTCCAAATATTGAACTACAACTTTAGTTATGGTCCTGTTGCTGGATACTATATTAAATTATGATCACATTAAAATCCTGTGTTGCCTACTATGACACATAAACCCAAATTTACTTCCTCATAACCTCAAGCATCACAACGCACACAAGCCATTTACAAACACACAAAAGATTCCTTGACTGAATTTCTACCTAGTTACTCTTAGAAATAACTTTGAATGAAGATGATGCATTCTTAAATGCTATGAAAATATTCTTCCAAGAATGCCAGAAGGCAACATCTAAACACATTTGTATGAGATTAAGAGTTGACTTGGAAATAAGTAGTAAATAAGGATGAAATTAATCTGAAGATTGTATTTCAGACATGTGCTTCAAAGATCTGGAATTCCAGAATTCCACTACTGACAAGCTTGGACTCTTATATATATATAAAATATATATATAATATATATATATATATGGAAAATTCTTGTACTATTTAGAACTGGAAGTTCTAATGAGAATGGAGCTTCAGCTGAAAAACTGTCATCCCAAGCAGTTCCTAGAGAGTACAACTTCTCAGTCTTAGTCTGTTATTGGCTTATAGGCATCCAGAACTTGATGAACACTTAGAGCCACAACCACAAATCATCTGCACTCAAACCTTAAGGTGTCACAGAAACAGAAGATACGAGGAAATAAAGGGCACCTACTGGTGTGATTTCATTAGGCTTGCAATAAACAAATGTATTCCAAAGTCACCAGTTACACAGCCCTCCTGTTTTTTTTCAGATAAATAAAAATAAAACTACTTTATGGAGCAAGAAGAGAAAGGGACACTATGATATATGTTCTCCCAGATTGAGCACAAGGAACAAGATTTTAGATCCAGAAAATGCAGAGACACACGAAGCCCACAACCATTCTGCAGTGGCTGAAGGGAGGAAAGAAGCTGCAGTTCCATCGAATGGCAGATTTGGTTTAAAGGGGACTTTTACACAGAACCAAATGTTCAGCAACTGCTCATACACAAAAAAAATTAAAAAAATAAAAAAGCGAATCACACATACCACTGATATTTTGTGAAAGTTCAAAGCTAAATCCTGCTCCCTTGGAAACCATAGGGAATTTTGTCATCATGCTTACTTTCCCCCATTACTGTCAGCCAAGTATCTCCTCCCCCCATCACAGCTGGAAGGCATCCACAGAGTTCTTCCAACTCTGCAGACTGAAGAAATAAAGCTGCACAGTTGCTTTGTAGATCTGGGTAGATGAGGGCATATGTTTCATAGTTTTGTTTCATCACTTCTTAAAATTTATTTCAACATTTTAACTGCTAAAATACATACATTAAATCTGATAATCCAGATGGCACAAAATCATCTTCCTACAAAGCATCAAAATGGGTGACCTTTTTTCTTTTAAACCCCACACAAAAAAGAAAAAAACATCCTTAATTAACAAGTTCAATATTAATTAAGAGTATATAGATCATCTGCATGCACTGCAGTTTGCCACATGTCCATTTCTTTTCTGCTGCTCCTTAATTTCCAGTCAGAGGTCTAGTACATTAAAGAGGGAAATGTGTCACATCATTAAATACTCTGTTTACTCTCACACTACATCACACACATTTCACCAAGAGATGGACAAAGATTATTCTTCAGATGGAAGAGGGCTAAATTCATGCAAAAAGGAAAAGAAAAAAAAAAAGAACCAAACAATATGCAGCATGACAAGTTAGAAAATGCTTTCAGACTAACAACGTCCTCAGATTATGCCTGGATACTGGGAAAAATTTCTCCTCCAGATGAGTGGTGAGGCATTGGAAAAGGCAGCGCAGGGAAGTGGTGGAGTCACCATCCTTGGAGGTCTTCCAGAAAAGGGTAGATGTGGCACGGAGTGGTTCATGGTATGCTGATGATGGGCTGCCAGCTGGCCTTGATGACCTTAGTGGTCTTTTCCAACCTTAGTGATTCTTTGATTCTGTATCTGCTACTATAAATCAGGAATTAGAGTACTGGACATACAGTGACAGAATAACACTATTAATGTTGTGTGTAACATCTCATGATGATGACTTACTGAGATTGGTGTCATCTGTAGCTGGCTTTGATCAACAGAAGCTCAACAGAAAAATCGGTGCCTGTCACTTATTTTGATTTTCAGTACAGCATCTTACAGCTCACAATCAGAAACAGGGCTTTCAAATTGCTGACCTAATTTGTTTTGTTTTTTTTTTCTTTTTCAAGCCAGGTTAGATCTCAAACAGTGAAGATACTAATCTCAATTTTAACTTGTCATATTTTAATGAAGGGATAATTTTAGTTAAAATTAAAAGGGAAGATTCAGCTGTATTGAACATTAAAAGACCATCTTTCTTCAGGACCTTTCTGTTTTATGATCTCTTTGTAGCTAAATTACAGGAGAACTTGTCTGTCCTCTCTAGGCTAACATGAAAAATTACAGAAGGTGTTGGAAGACTGCCAGCACTAAAGCATGAACTGACAGGCACTAACCTGAATCCACACAAATGGCCACAGCAGTAATTAGCCAAGTGGTAGCTGCTTTGGTTGCAGGGAATTCATGCTATTATCAGGATTTTTGGTGTGAATAAGACTGATTAGGGATAGAACTACAATTACTGCTTGACATTGGAAGCATTCAAGAAAAGGGTGGACGTGGCACAGGGGGACGTGGTTTAGTGGGCATGGTGGTAACATGTTAATGGTTGGACCACATGATCTTAGTGGTCTTTTCCAGCCTTACTGATTCTTGCTTGCCCCGAAGAGCTCGTTTGGAAACTGCAGCAAACAGCATCACTGTACCTCACCTGTGGCTACTCTCTGCAGCACTGCTGCCTGTTAGAAGTTACATCACTGATTTCCATGGGTGATGAGGCCCATATACTGCAATATCTTGAACACCAGAAAAGGGAATTATATTGTGGGAAGTATTTCATCATGAAGCTTTCTTCATGTGACAGAGGACAAATTTAATGATATAGGAAGAATCCAGACAGAAATATGCAAAGCGTTTAGAGATAAATGAACAGAAAGGAACAAAAATAAGCTGTGAAGAGGGAGGCTTGCTAACAAAGGGGTCAGGAGCTACGTGAAGAAAGGTACAAAGACCAGAGGATAGAAAGCCGATTAGCTGTTAACATACAAACAGATCCGAAACCATGAGCTAATTGTTGCAGGAAGCAAAAAGAAACTTCACAAAATGATACCAGGCACATTAATTTCTGTGAAAAAAAAAAATACATGTGTGTACGTTTGTTGTTTTTTTTAAGAGAGGACATTATGCAGTTGTGGTTTTTTGTTTGCTTGTTTTAAACAGGCATGGGAACAGGAAAATGAAACTGAGATGGGAAAGAAATCAGAAATTGCAAAAGGTATCTGAGCAAAGGGAAACCCACAGAAAAAAAAGACCAAATGTGCAATGCATTTAACATCAGCTGCCCAGCGTCTGTAATGTCACTGTATTGATGTTTGGTGTCCTGGAGCTTTCTCTTTAAACTGAAAGGGAAATCAATTGAACCTCAAAACACAAAACATAAGCTCTGCAGAACATGGCTTTAGGCTTCACTTATAGGCAAAATTCTTGCAGAAAGGAAACTGCAGACAGTTAATCTAAATCATGGTCAACCTAAAATGAGTAAGGAAGTAAAGACTCAGGGGAAATAAATTCCCAAGTACTAAGATTTAACATACATTTTTCTTTGGAATACTCTCCTGTTTACATCAGCACCCACCCACTCAATAAGCACAGCCAGGTATTGTAGCTCTGCTCAAAAGTACCGTTGAAAGTAATTCATAAAATTTCTTTATAATTCTTTTGGGAATCACTGAAAGTGCCACTGAGACCTTAATGTTTCCAAAGAAAAGTGTTTTACTGTGGAGCTGTGAAATGCAGCATTAAACAATAGGAAATATGAACATAGTAGGAAAAGATGACCTATTCAACAGCAAGGGTAACACAGAATTGCAGAAAAATTCATTCTGCTCATGCTGCAGGTATCTAGCACGGCCTCCTGCTCCAAACAGAGCAGACTTCAGAGTCCAGTCAGGTTTCCCTGGACTACTGTACTTCCACTGGAGGTTACCACTAGGATTAAGTTTGGTTCCTGGAAATACCTGCTCAGTTTCCTTCCAATTGTCTCTAGGATGTAAGAAATAATAGTCTGAATCCTGTACAACAGTTTTACACATCAAAGAAAAGTCAGACTTTACTGTGGATGCTGCAAAACCATTCATTCAAAGCAGATGCTGCTGCATATTGACGAAGCGATGGCACCACTCCAGCCAATGAGTAAGGCTCCTTGAAAGGAGGACAGCATGGCTTGTCACAACAGTGAATGGAGGCTGTCATAGCTATGACCTCATTTAAAGCTACACAGCAATTTGAGAGAATTCAGAGTTGCACTGTATTGGTATTTCTGTTTGGAAAATATTGCTTCTGATCCCAATAGTTACAGTTTGTAGAAACTGATTGTCTCACAGATAATGGATTTATTTCTTTAGCACGAATGAGCGTGCTCATAACTAACACAACTTGGTGGTAAAGATGGAAGAGGAGGACAAAGGAAGCGTCAGCCCCCACACAATCAAAATCCCAGTGATGTTAACGGGCTGTTTACACCACAACGGAATTATCCTGAATAGCTGAACAAACCAACAGGGCAGGCCAGAGGTTATAGCTCAGCACCACACTCCCAGGAACACAGAAACAGCACAGACTGGTTAACAGGCCTGAGAATGCTTACTGATAGAGAAGAACGGCTGAGAACTGTGGGAGGCATTCCAGCCCTTCTCTCTTAAACAGTCAGTGAACTACACTGAATCTATTTTTTTGTTTTCTTCAAAGTATAACTTTTGCAAAGCAGTCACTAGTTTCTTGGAAAAGATTTTAAGAGTAGGCTTCATGAACACCATAAAAGCTGTGAGAAAGCTCCTGCATCCTACCAAGACTCCCATTAAACGATGCTGTCCAACAATCACTGTGCTGTTAAATGCCAGGCTGCTGCTGTGCTTTAAACAAAGGCCACTAATGCATACACTAGCAAGTAAGCATTGGATTAGTCCTACTGATGAGGAAGGCAAATTAGCACTGTTTAATAGAGATGTGCAAATCGAGAACCAGTCTCAGACTTACAATGACATTTTTACACAGATTGGTCACTTTGCCACCAGAGTTCAACTTTCCACTCTAAGTCAACTGAGCTGTATTCATCCCTTAAACGAATGAGGGGTCTGAGGGAAATGAACACAAGAGACAAGTCGTTTGCAGCAAAGCCATTCTGCCACACAGCATGCACATGCCTACCAGAAGCACACAGCTGCTGGGCACTGTGCTGAGGTGCTGCCATCCTTCTCATGGTCTGTCAGACTCAACACAGCTGGGCAGCCACTGGGGAGGACTCCAATGCAGCCATGCTCTATCAGTTCTTCCAAATTTGAAGTGTTTTTGATGAGATAAAGCAAAGCTACACAGTACTGTTGCTCTCTCATGAATCCCTCCGAGAGAAAGCACCACAAATGAGTACAATTTAGGCTGTCAGAACTGTCACTTTTCTACATGTTTTAGTTAATGCAGATTTATTAATCCACATTAACAGTGAAGTGGAAACCTTTTGTTTTAGGAGGAGAAAAAGGATTCTGCAAACCTTTCAAGTTTTTACAACAGCTACTAAACATAGGACAATACTACGAAAATTCTTATTTTACAATCCCTGGAAGAACAAAGGTATTTTCAGTGTCAGCTACCTTAGAACGCTTTCTCATTATTTAAAACCTAACGAGACAAAAATATCTGCAGAGATGTTGCTGGGCTTTTCAACACCTGTGGCTCACAGACCTCCTGAGGGTACAGTTGGCTGCATTCTGTTCCCACAGGAGCCACATCAAAGCCACAGCAGCCTGGCTGCCCACCTTGTTCCTTTGTCCCTGCATTGTCAGAGGATTGCTCTTGACTTAGATTTAAGACTGCTTTCACTTGGGCACGGTGACCCTGATAAGTTACACAGTGCAAGAGGAAAGCACAAATTGCTTTATTAGACTCACAAACACTGACAACCACTAAATTCTACTCGAGTCTATCATGGTCTCCACGTCACTGAACTCTTCCCAAACACATTGCTACCTTCAATCACACCCACACAATGAAATGCTCCACCTTTTTCATAACTCTCATGCTGATTGACAGAGGCTTCTCTTACTCTGAATTAATTCCTTGGGTTGTTAGAGCTGTGGAACAAGCCTCTCAGAGCAGCTGTGCAAGCCCAATCCTCCTCATCCTTCCCAGAAACACGTACTTTTCATTTGCTGAACAGCAAAGGATAACGTCCTGAAAAATACCACAATGCTGCATGTAACAAGGGCATCCGAGAAGGCACATTCCCTCTCCATTCCACATTTTAATTAAAAGGTGTGTGTACAAGAAGCAAAGTTCTCTGCTGTCCTGCAACTTAGGATTTATCTCTGTCTATGCAGACCAGACAGAAGACCACACTGCCCTGCTCTAAGATAGCGCCTTGCGTCCACACAGCCACCACTGTCAGGCGAAGTGGAACAAAGAGGGAATTGAGCCCAGAAAATTGCTTTTCAAGTTGTCATTTGAAGTGAGACTTGGCACGTGCCATGTACTCTTTTCAAATTGAATCAATACCTATAACTGTCCATAAGGTGAGGAAGCTGCCGTGTGAGCTGCTGAAGGTTTAGTTTGGCTTTGTTTCTCTTGTCCTGATCTCAGTACAAAACATGAATATATTTTACTCAAAAAAAAAAAAAAGAGGAAATATAAAAAGACAAAGAAACTGTTTGAAGTCAAGACAAGAATCCTATAACAAAGACAAGAAAACACCAAAAGTGAATGTGCATCCTGTCTTAAGTTCACATTTAGAAGTCAGAAGCACAGTATCCTTCTACACTGCAATCTTGTGAATTCCTATCCATTGTACTTTTTGCTATCAGCCTTTATTTATAAGGTGCTCTGAAAGTAATGCCTCTTATTTCCTTAACACAATAACATAATTTGATAGACTAAAACACTTTTTCAACATAGTCAGCACCATTAGCTATGCGCTGTTGTCAGCAATGAACAAGAGCTTGCAAGCCACACATACCAATCAGTACCAGCAGAGGTGACCCGCTGTCACCATCACTGAAAAGCACCACCCACAGCCTCGCTGTGCTCACATCTACTGTTTGGTATCTGTAAGTGTTTAGCAGGCATCAGTGAATGTCTATCAGCATAATTTTTTTCCACATGGAGGAATTCAGTGACGCAGCTTTTCTTCATCCACACTTCCGTATCAGATGGCATTGTGTCAGACTGCCCCTCAGCTGCCATCTGTTGCACAGCAACAACACGTAAGTGGATACTGATGGGAAGATTCAGCCCCTACTGCTATGCTGCCACCAACATGCGCCTCTGACGCCACAGGCTGACCTAATAGAACAGGAGTCACTACTTGTATGAGAGAAGCTCTCATAACTTGCAAGAAAATTGAAGCTTCGAGTACTTTTTCCCAATACAGTAGAGACAGTAAAACATATTGCACATCTACATTTATTAACCTTCTGAAACGACACACAAATCAAAATAATTCAGTTACAAGAACAGGGGTTTACTTCTATTTTCAGCAGTTGCAAGGTGTAGCAATATTGTGAATTATATTTTTTAATTTATTTTTGAAGTCTCATCGTGATCCATCATTCCCCATTTCAGTGGCATTTGGATACTACCAAGTTTTTGTAATATTAATAACATCATAATGTTCATTAGTATGCAAATCTATACCATCTGACAAGCTCCTGTTCTCTTCCATGAGCTCCTTTGTTGCTGCAGCCTCATGAATTTCATTACGAGACTAGATTATTATCAAACAGAGGGAGGGGGGAAAATGGACAGGATGATGTGGAAATTATAATCTCGGTTTAATAATGAGCCTCGTTTCATATTGCAGTTCGTTTTCTTGCACCAGATGCTGCTGAGAAAAGGGAGCAGGAGGGAGGAAATTCTTACAGAACTGTTCCCACACAGTAACCTTTCCAGCAGATGCCACTGGAGGGGTTGGCTGATGTTCCTTAGGCCCTTGCCTCATCTACATTTCAGATAACAACCATGATTCTGTCCATATGTTTTTGTGTTTCAGAGCATTTTGTATGGCATACAAAGAAGAAAGAAAATAAAAATAAAATAAAAATGTAACTCCTGCCATTCAATAGCTGATGGCCATTTCCTCTCCAATTAAACTGGTATCAAACCATCAGTCTTAGTATGCAATCACAATAATTATTTGTTTAAAAACTATAATTATTCTTGGAGCAGTCTGTAGCTGAAAAAAATAAGTAAATCTGACAGCATAACAAGCAGCTTTTAGGAGTGCAACATTCTTTCCTATCCCAAAGACCAAGGGCCCAATCCCTGCCCCTCCTGGACATGGCATTTCTGAATGTCTGGGCTGCCCCTAGTTCTTCTTACTGCCCTTCATTGTCTCAGTAGCTGGGTACCTTCGGACTACAGGAATTTAGAGGAGAGCTCACCTTTTCCTTGGTCTGTACAAATCTGAGCTAACTACATCCCTCCAGGCTGCCATATTTATAGCAATGTTTTTTCAAAGTATTCTTCAGCAGTTGAGGTAGAGATAAGCTCAACAGGCTGGCATTTTAGGCAAACCACAATACAAGGTGTTCTCTTACATAAAGGGCCGTGCTCTCAGCCCCTTCCCCACCAGAGGGGCCCATGCCACATCTCCCCATGCATATCCCATGGAGAAGTGCATGGGAGACATTACAGCAGGGGAATGTACTACTGTTATTTTGCACCAGAAGGAGATCTGGTGTTTTCTTGGTAGCAAAAGAATTTTAGTCCTTTACAGTCTTACAGAACCTGGCAAGATTGGTAAACATAAATAATTCCTTAGAAAGCAAATAGGACTTACTAAAGTTGTTCTGAGATCCAATACTAAGCACAGAGTTCTGTTCCTGCCATGAAAATTTATGTTTTATCTAAATTATTTCTTCGCTATTAATATCAGAGTCGTTTCTTTTATTAAATCCTACAATGCTCTCTACCAAGTACCACATATAAAAAAAACATTTTCAAAGTCCAGTCAATTGCACAAAATTCAATCACTATTAAGTATGGGTTATTGTTTCCTTTCCTACTATGTACAATTACATGTAGGTTAATTTGAGCATGTGAACCTCAATAACACTCTCCACTTGTGGTTTAAGTTAGCAGGTGCTCAGCACTACACAGTTGTTCACTCACTTCCCTCCTTTCCAGTTGGATGGGGAAGAGCGTAAAGAAAAATCCATGATGACAAAGTAGAGCTCAAGTGTTGAGATAAAAATATTTAGTAAAATAAAGAAAATAAAAAGCATAATATTGACAAATTATATATATATGAAGACATGTATAACAAGTGATAGACAAGTAATCGCTCACCACTCCTCAACCAATGCCCAGCCAGACCCCCGAGCAGTGGATGAGAGTGATGGAGTCCCATCCCTTTCAAAACTCCTTCTGCATGATATCATATGCTATACCTGTTCCCTTCCTGGGCCCTTTGCTGAGAATGGCCTTGGCTCTGTACAGCACCGCTTAGCAGCAGCTACAAACATCAACACTGATGTTTTCCTACAACCGAAATATAGCATCTCACCAGGCACTCCGAAGAAAGCAATTCCATTCCAAGTTTTTAGAGGTCTTCTCAAAGCACAGCTGGAGCAAGAATATATCTCCAAAAAGCTCTGTGAATTTTGTAATTAACCTGAACTGTTAAAATCTCACAAAATTCAGAAAAAAGATTCATAAATTCAACAAGAATGCCCAATTTTAAAAGATGTTTGTATTATCAAAAAAATACTATGATGTGACCTGCAGCACAAGACTACTTCTGTGGTTTTCTTCCTATTTAAATTACATATTCAGATGCTAATGTAAAAATGTTTATTTTAAAATGCAAACTAGCAATTCATAGCTACACATTAATTAAACCACCTCCAGTTCTTGTATTTTCCTAGTAGGGGGCTGTCAAAAAAAATCAGAACTTTTGTCACACTGAAGTCACACCAACACATACAGGTTCCCTTTGTTCTATTCCTCATTAAGGAAAAACCTGTCATTAAGAGAATCTATTTAAAGCATGAAGGGAAACGTGTTTGGACTTTGATTATGGCAATTAAAAAAACCTGCTATTCAAAGATGATTTTTTTTTATTATTTAAATAATATTCCACATTCTTCTAACACATTTTACTAAGAAGATTCTTAAAGTAAGTGATAAAAGGTTACTTTTGTCTTTGAAGCTGAAATATGTAACTATTATTTCTTATCTGCCTGGAATTAGAAAAGCTTCAATATCATACATTTTAAGGGACTCATTATCAAAACTCACCAGACTTCATATAACAAACAAATGCTTCACTCCCTGCCCTTGTTTAAATTCCAGCTAGACAATTTTCTTTTGCTTTTCAAAAAGGAAGACTTCTTTTGACAGAGCAGTATCTTCTTGTTTTCAAACTGCACAGATTGTGGTTGGGAAACTATAACCATCTTCTTTTCAAAGCTTGAGAAATGGGGACAGTTGTCAGGGATGTATCTTAAGAGGAAGGTTTAAATAGGGTAGGCAAAGAAAAATAGCACTGTTTTGTTTGGGTTTTTTTTGTTGTTTTTTTTTTTTGAAAGCCAGAACAAGACTAACATGCAACTGGAATGGACAAGTAGGTCACATCTTAATGCAAAAGGAAGAATCACAACAGTCTTAATACTCTTTACCACCTACAGATTTGAAAGTTGGTGACCGATTCCTACCTTACACACACAAGAAAAATATCTATTGGCAATATACAAGATCTGCAAAATCATGTGAAGAATTGCACTTTCGTGTACTTTCAAAGTTTTGAAAACTTATCCATCCTGCTGAAATTACATCATTTCAGATCTCCGAGCAGACTTGCATCTTATCATCATTTTAGATGACCAACCAATAGTACTTCCATCACTAACATTCAAATCTACACTTTCTACTAAAATCCAAATGATGTTGGCCTAATGACAGGTTGCTGCTGTATTCACTTCTGGCCAGATAGGTAGGAGTCATTTGTAATGTAGTTTTGATCAGAATTCAACTAGGAACAAAGTAAAAGCCTTACCCAACACGTAATCTAAGGGACAAAGTAACGATGTGAAGGATAAAGAATGAACATATACATCAGATGCTTGTACATTTACTCAAGAAATCTGAGCTGTCTCATCAGCTCCTGAATTTTAACCCTTTGTTTTATGTAAAAGAAAGGCCGCATTGTGAAATAATATTAAACAAAAATAAACTTAGCAGACTTCCTTTGGTCCCCTATATCACCATATGCTCGCTGCTCTCCTGTCAGCACAAGGAAGCAATGGTTTCCAGGAGGGATCTGTCTGTACCTGATGCTGCTCGAGTCCCCATGATGACCTGGCAGCAATGCTTGCTTCAGAACTCGGTTATTCTTTTTTTCATTGGTTAAGCTGTAAGTTAAGCTGAAGTATTTTTCATTGATAAAGCACATTAATGCAGAACTGCCCAATACATCAAACCATTCTGCCTTTCAAATGCTGCATATGTAGGAAGCAGGAATAGATCAGCACTGCACGTCGGAAATAAGCTCTCTTCTGTGACCTGGAGTTAAACAGGATTCTTTTCATTTCTTCTTGACTCCTTGTTGACTGGAGCATGACAACCTGTTATGAATATTTTACTAAATGCCAGCCAACTATCTTTTTTTCCTTTGTGCTTTAATTAAAGAACATTTACCCTTGTAATAGATATTTAATAGCAGGCAATTTTTCTTGACATCTAATACACTAAGGTTGTCTTGCAGTGACTACATGTTAATGGACATGGTAAATAGGGTAATTATAAATGACTTAGACTGGCAAAGAGCTATGAAAAATCCTTAGAAGCATTAACTTAGTAAGAAAGGAAAGACATACTGCTTTAGAGTCAATGCTGAATAGTTTTCAATTAAAAAAATAAACATAAGGAGTTTTTTTTGTTCTTTTCTTGTTTCTGCTTTGCACACACTGCTTCTCAGTGCTTCTGTTTCTGTAGCTGTCTCTCTGTCTGACATTACACAGTCCTACCTTTTTTTTAAACACTTTTGGCCATTTCTATGATGATGTTTATAGGTAAGTTTATAGATAATAGCATTATAGCTACAGAAGTAGCTCATAGTTTAGCATTTAGTAATCACAAACGTTACCATAACTTTGATGGTATTCTGACTTCAGCCATTCAGCACAATACACACATCGGTACACTGCACGTCAGCAACAGGCAGAACACTAAATAGCAATGGCTTGTGAGACCCACAAGTGAGCTAAGATCTTACTGCTCAGATCATAAGGCTGTGTTGTTCCATTTTAATTTATTGTAATGTTGAACACGGAGGCACATGTTGCATTCTAATTCTAAAAGTGAATAAAAACAAAAGCTCTTAGCCACTTAGTCTAACAAAGGGTGAATGCAGTGCCTACAGTACAATATTTGCAACCCACAAAGTTAGGGCTAGAAGTTAAAATGATTTTTATCAATTATTCAGTCTCAATTACCACAACTACAAGGTCTGCCATACCAACTTCTAGCACAGCTCATCCCACCTATTTCAGCGTGAATTATTCACTAAAGCACTGCAAAAACAATGTCAAGTGAAATGAAACTCCTTGCAAAATTGTTGTAATTTTTGTAAAAATGCCAGATTTTGAGAAGGAAGCATTCTCTGCAGGTTCACTCATTCAAACAAGTAAAGGCACAATGCAGGTTTGGCACTTAGATTACATTATTCTGCAAGCCTTGTCCTTACAAACATTCCTAAAATGAGGAAATGCCTTTCTTTAAAAGAAGCCCAAGTTACAGTAGTAGTCATACTAGTACTTAGTAAAAGCAACTGTTGTTATTCATACCATTTAAAAGAACACTAATACCTGAGAAAATCTTGTGTTAATTGGATGCATTAAAATTGACTGATACCATTTTTACAAAAATAATTTTATCCTATTTTTATATCCAGTATGTTTCAATTTGTAACAAGATTCATGGAACGTGTCAAATGAAAAAATCTGTAATACTTAGACCTATTTATCTTTTCCTACATGGACCCAGTAAATTTGGATAGTCAGAAACACAGCATATTATCAAATATCTACCGTTAATTATTTAAATTCTCAAAAACAGAAGCATTTTGGTCCTAACTTATCTGCTCTCTGAGAATACAATGTGCAATTCTGACAGCTGCAGTCTGTGTTATACTTCAAAGGAAACAGGATAACAGCTTGGGATGTCTTTTTTGATTGCATGCCGTTGTGACCTCCTGCTAGACAGATAGCTATCCATGAAACTGGACTGACATTGTAGTTGCAAGCTGACTGTTCCTATTTCACAGAGTATTTCTGGAGATTTTATGGTGAAGGAGTGAAAAATGCATACTTTAAAGAGGAGAGCTCAAGCTTTAGAAATACTGTCAAGTTTTGTGATAAATTTCTCTTTTGGTTTGAAGAAAAAGTAATAATGAAGGTTTCCAGTTCATCATTTTTTTCACTGTCTCCAAGTTTCCTCTTAGATATCGAGGTCTGTAGCGTCTTTTGTTTGTATCTGAATGTGCCAGTACTCCTGAAATAACACCACTAGCTAACAGTGTTTAAAGAAGCCTCTATCTTTAATCCAAGCATAACAAAACTATACTCTTACCTCTTAAACTTAAAAACTTACCTCTTCAGAAGGCAGAAATGTTTACTTCTGAAGGAAAACATTCAAGTGTTGGTTTAGTAAATATAGGCAGATTGATCTGGAATAATACTCCAGATGTATGAAAACCAATAAGAAAAATGCATAATGAGATTTTACAGTATCTAATTTTACCAGGAATCTACTATCCTTGCTAATGAGAGCACCGTCACACAGCAAAGCTAACCCAGCAGCCTGTTTGGATGACAGGAACACGACATCACTGGCCTCTTATATCCTCTCAGACAACAGTCTCTTCCCCTTCCCTCGTTTCCTCCTTGCTCCTCCTGCTTTTCAGTCTCCCCAGTACAGCTTGTGTTAATCATATCTGACACCTCACCACCACCAGTTTAAAAGATTTCCTCTACTTTCTTAATCCAGCAGTCTGATTTATTCTTAAAATCACCAAGAATTCAGGTCAAGCACCCCCTGGAAATCTCTAGCTCCACCACACGCCCAAAGCGGGGCCAACATCATTCCTCATCCTGCATTCATTGTACCAAAATCAACAGACCATCAGGAGTCTCTGGTCTAGGAAGCCTCACCATTCCCCTTCACTTGCCTTCCTAAGTCATGAGGAAGTTTTTTTTCTCTGCTTGTCTCATTACAAAACATCACTTAAGGCCCTCAGACAAATTGTGCTGTTCGTCTTAACTAGCTTCAAGCCAGTCAAGTCAGTCAAGAATGATCTGGCAAGGAAGCCATCATCTAGAATTCCTTCTGAACCTAGCCTCATTTACCTTGGCCCTAAATAGTCAGCCTGCATGCTGAAGAGCATCAAAACCGCCTTCATATTTCCTTAGAGTAACAAAGTGCATCAGCAGCTACATCCCACAGGTCTCTAACATGGCTGCCTAAACAGCTACTGCTAAGAACCTTGGGAGCAGAAGGACTCAGCATCAAACTCCAGAGAGCCTGCAGGGAAATCCTTGCATCTGATCAAGGAGGAACATCAGCACATCACAGTGACAGAACTAGCTGATTTCAGTTTGTGCTTTTCAGTTAAACCAAGAAGAGTTTAATTTAAGAATATAAACCTGAAGCATGGCTTGAGATCTTGGGCTAAATAATCAGAAACATTTCTAAAATAAATATTTCAGCAGTACTTAAACCAATTCTTACAGAGTTTTTTCAAGCATTTCTTCCTTTCTAAAGACTATTCAGTTAAATAAGCAAGACATAAAACTAACAGTATTGCAAATCCAAGGTGATGCATACTTTAAAGAGAAAAATTACTTCCTTAGACATGCTTATAATCAGCTCAACACCACTATCCAACAGTTTTCCTTTAAACATTAATCATACTGCAGTGCTTGTTTGCTTTCAGATTTTCATTGTGTTGACTTTGTCCCTTTTTTCCCTTTACTTCCAGAAAATAAACCAGAAACAGACAACTGCATAGCAGTAAATGAGTTCTACATTAAGAATAAGTGGATAATTACAAAGTTACCCGTTCCTCCTGTTTAAGGCAGATATAATCTATCTTCGGAGAAAAAAAAAAGACCCACTTTATTAAGACAATACAAAACGTAGAGAAAAATGTAGTTAGCAGAAATCACCTTGGGATGCACAAAACACTAAGTTAACAATTCAAAGATACTTCATCACATGATAACAAATGGAAATGTTTTTAATTGTGTAATATTAAGTCTTCATCTAAATTGATTTTAGAAAGCCTTTATAACCATTTATTTTACTGTGCTTCTTGGGAAGGCAAAATCATTGAGCCATCATTACTTCTGGTGCAGACATTACGATCACCTTTAAAGATCATAAGTATTTGTGAAAAAATATTACTAGATGTCCATTTCTCAAAGTGCATTACTGTTTCCCTGTTAATTGGTAGCACTTTACAGGGTTTTTAGTTCATTGCAACACTGCATGCCTCACATGGCAATCTGACAAACTAGCATTAGTTGCATAGACTTCCAGATTACTGTCCCACTGATGTATTTTGTAGAATGATGTACCTGTAAAATTTCATTATTTATTGCTTTCTGCCTTGCACTGGGCATCCTGCTGCCCACAGTCATTTCTATTTTGAGTGTGAAAAAATAATTTTCAATACAGTTCTTTATCCTGATCTCCATTTCATATGCAATGGTTAGGTGGTTTGGTTGTGGGTTTTGTTTTTGGTTTTTTTGTTTGGTTTTTTTTATTTTTTTTTTTGAAATAGAGGTAAAAATGGAAGAAAAAAAAAAAAGATTTTGTCAGGCTCAACTCACAAGACTCCCTTTATACAATATAAAAATCTGAAATGCATGTAACTCTTGCTGTTTTTTGATATCTATAATTCATTTCATCAGACTTTCTTTCATGTACCCATAAAGGGATTCAAACAATGGAAATGGTCTGAGTAAATATAGAGTTGGTTTTCATTTTATGCCTGGAACAACTTAGGCTTGAAGATACAAAATTTCAGTTATTACATTTAACAGACAGAGCTATAAGCCTTTCAAACATACAAAGTTATATTAACCTCCAACAAATGAGATTTTGCCTCTCACTTGGGGTAAATCATTATGCAGTGCTACATCGATAATAGCCTTAATTAAATCTGTTCTCTTTTTGGGCAGGTTGGAGCCCACAGAAAGGCACAGTTGGCTGTCTGGGCCTTTTGGCTATGACTGCATTATCAGTCAAAGCATTGCACAAGCAAGCTTCAGGTCTTAGTATGCCTTCCTGAGGTCATTTCTGCTTACTTTACAGTAGCAAGAGATGCAAAGATACCTAAACAATGTTAAAATATGTATTTCTAGCTAGCTGAGTGAAAAGTGCATTTTGTTGTTGCACCACAGGAAAAACAGCAGTCCTGGATTGTTCTGCTAAGTGTGAAAAACCTTAAGACCTGGCTCATCTTTTGCCTGACAGTGCCATATCACTCTTCACAAGCTGGTTTGTGGAATGCCTTCCCCTGGCAGCTCATCTTGATGGACAAGATACACTTTGTATACACAGAATTATAGGATCATCTCGTTTGGAAAGGACTTTCACAATCACCAGGTGCAACCATCAACCTCACCTGTTCAGTCTCACTACTAAGCCTTTAGTGCCACATCCACCCATCTCTTAAGTATGTGGGGGCTCCGCTACTTCCTGGGACAGCCTATACTAATGCTGATTTCCCTCTCCAAGAGGGAATTTTTCCTGAAGTCCAGTCTAAGCCTCCTCTGGTAGGGGAGACTTGTGACTATTTCCTTTCAGTCTATCACTTGTCATCAGAGATAGAGACCTCCTTGCAGTTGCTGTAGAGAGCAATGAGCTCACCTCCTCTTCTCCAAAGCAAACAAACCCATCTGCTCCTCATAGTTCTCATTTTCTAGTCCCTTCACTGGCTTCATCGCTCTACTCTCCACACCTTTAAGCAACTCCATAGCCCTCTTGTAGTGAAGGGATGTATGGGTGTACTCCTGTAGTAGAGGATATATAGTGTACAGATACACATCTTGTGGCAAGTGTGCGTACGTTATCTGCTGAAATCAGTTACACAAAATGGATCTTTTCCGCTCACTAATGAGCCAAATCCCATGAGTTCACACTCAGTTATAACTCAGATAGCAACAAAAATAATTGTAACAAATCAGATTTGGTTCTGCTCCATGATAATTCTCCCGAACTGGAATTCAGTGCTAGATTCACTGCAGTCATGAAGATTTAAAAAAAAAAAAAAAATCTCTGGTCCAAAGGTTTTCCACCTGAGGTAGACAAAGAACAAAAGCATAATTATTCCCACTTATAAAGAGGAATGACTTGCCCAACATCACACAGGGAGGCCACAGAAGTAGAGTTCAATGCTGATAAGCTAATCTTGGTTTCATTGTCTGCTTGTGAACAGCAATGGAGACAAGATGCTACTGGCTAAGGCTCTTGGCAATTAGAAGGAATCTCATCTTGCGTGGAGTCAAAGGAATTCATTATCCTTGAGGCATAAGTACAGGAAGGACTAAGCAAGATAGTCAGAAAAAAAATATATGCTTTTTCTGGAGATTACTGAAATTTTTAATTTATTTATTTTAAATATACTATGGAGCTCAGTAGGAAAGCTGATTTATCCTGTGAGTGCACAGCAGATGCTCCCTGCTAGAGTTACTGTTTAAATCTAATTGGAATACACAGCACTTCTGTAACATTTATATCACAGAGAACGATTACGAAAAGCAGAACGAGCCTCTCAGTTCACCACACATTGCCCAATGTGATCCCAATCACTGAACCTAAGTGGAAATATATGAGCAGCAGAATCATTTCTTTGCTGCCTGTTTCAGGCAGTAATTCCAGAGGCAGAAGTTGTTGCTTGTAGAGGAAAATTAAAATGGGCCAAGACCAGCAACCTGGGGCCTGGAATGGGATGCAGAGCCTTTCATGTCCAGGTCACTGCTCTTGATTCCAGCACAGGGCTGTAGTAACCAAGAAGTTATTGCCATCAAATGGAGGTTCAGTGGCCTAAGAGAAATCATTGAAATGGCTTCAGCTTCCTACAGGCACACACAGCAGAGAAAGGATTTTTACATTTGTGAAACTGCATAGTCATCTCTGATGTGGAAGTGTGGCTTTACTCTACATTCTCAGAAAAAGAATAGTGACAAAGAAAAATCCTGTTATGCTTCATTTGACCAAGAACGTTTATCATAAACCTGAAGACTTAGTTTTCTATTTTTTTTTTTTGTTTCCTTAGTTCTATTTATACATGTTGTTTTACATCCGTAGTTTTCTCTGCATTTCCCAATGCTGAAGATCAGAAAATAAGTCTTATGAAAATGACTTTTTAGGAAAAATAATTTACATAGATACTGTGAGGTGAAAAACCTTCAAAGGCAGAGGAAATACAAAATCATTCTGAGGAAAACTGCAACAACCTTGCAGAGAAACACAGTTAGAAACCAAGCACTTCTCAAAAGAACTAAGACTCCCAGAGAAGCCATGGTCTGAGCCTTGGTGTTGGTCAGGCACCCCTCCCACTGCCCCCACATCACCTTGCTCTGCAGCATGGAGCTGGCCTGCTGGCCAGTTGTGGCAGATGGCCCCAGGGAAGATCCTGGCTTAGCAGAAGGACCAGCATGCCATCGAGCCAGGGCTTCCATTGCTAGCACAATGGCATTTGATTCAGCCATTAAATAGAACAGATTTTCAACTGAAAGCTTCCAATTTTCTACAGAACTTGGGTGAGTGGTCTATAAAAAATCTATACAATTTCAAGAGAAATATTTTAATAAAAGCTGCTTCTAAGTAATTTTAATATCAGAGCATAATGGCTACGAGCAGTTAGCTTTGTGCGATACATGTGAACGTGACCCTACGTAGCTGTCTGCATATATCCAGCACTCAGAATTGGGATGACTAGGGATTCTTCTGGATGTACAAAACTTTCTGTAGCCTTCACAATGTCCATCTCAGGCTCTGATGGTCTGGTTTTAACAAAACAGAAATCAGCTTTGCTTATGGATATACGAATTTCTTTACACACTCAGATTAGCCACTGAATTCTACAACGCTTACGTATGCTCAAAGCAACACAACAATGGCTGTCCCTCTCCTTCCATTCAGAACAGCGTACACAAAACATTAAGAGCCTCCCTTAAACCATAACAAGAACGTTAAGAAGCAGATCTTTTCTGTTCATCATTTTGAACAAATAGTCACAAAATTATTTGGCTATAGCTATTCTGTAAAAATTTAGACATCCTTTCTATTTAATGACACCAGTTTATGTTGTGAAAACTGAGACCAATGAAGTGACCCTATGGCACTGTACATGCAATGCAGCAGCCTCCCCTAGAATCCACACACAGCACTAAAACACAACTAACCACACGCTGCCAACGAGCATTTGGAAAAGCCAGTGTAACGACTGGATTCACGTAGAGAATCTTGTTGTACTTCGTATTCCTTTAACATTCCTGATTTTGTTGATCACGTTATATGGCTACAAATGTTACAGAAAAGACCAGAGGGTTATTCACAGTTTAATAGTTGAAGAGATGATTGAACTAAAATTTGTGCTGTTTTACTGTGAAAATTCTGTGTTCAATAGGCCTCCTCACATCTCGTTTGCTTGTATGCTGGATTGTTTAGTGGCACGTTCAGCAGTAGAACAAAAACATGCAAGGGCAAAATTTCAGGAATCTTAATCGGTCTTTTTCTACTCTGCAGGTACAGTTGAACACTCTGCTGTTAGAAGATGCAAACACATAGGATTTCTTTACTGATACAAAGTTGTTTCTACATGTTAGAGCTCTGAAAAGTACTCTAAGCATTACGCAATTTAAAGAACTGCTGCAAATATTTACAAGATGCAAACATTGTTTAAACGCTATCAATATACGACAACAAAAATGCAATAACAACTTCGAACTGAACATGCTTCCACTACAATTCACAGTGCAATGTTAATGTTACTCTACATAGATAGTGAGAATACAATTCAAAGCTATGACAGATACCTGAATCCTTAATGCAGTCACTCCAGGATGCACTCTTTTGGGTGCATCCACAGAAGTTAATAAATTTCATTCCTATTTAAGAACAAGTGAAAGATTATAAAAGACCAGCGTCTACTGAAGTGCATGAATGGATTTCTTTCTAGAAAGTATAAAACTACTAAAGCAAGCTGGGCTTTTGTAAAGGTTAGGCTTCACTGTTCTGCCTTTTGCTCGTGTTGCAATAAATGGCTCACTTATTTCAACATTTTAGTTTCTACTTGACGCATTAGTTAGGTGTACAATACAGTTTGATCTATAATTCAGAGGCCAAGCTTATTTCATCTTCACACTCAGGTACATCTGCAGAACTGTAGCTATGTGAGCCATTTTTAAACACTATGGAAAAAATCTCGTCCCAGTGAAGTGAGTGAAATGGCTTCAGCAAACAGGTTTTATACCATATATTACATCCCTGTAGTGAAGAAGAAACAAAGACAACTACAGTGAAGTAAAAGAGGTCATTTCCAGCCTATGTTTTAAGGGAATACTATCTTTTTGCAACCTTGTAGGTTTCTATAGCAGTGATTCTTGTCCCGTATTCAGCTCGTTCCACACCACAGCCATCCATCACATACTTCCCATGATTCCTAACAGTTGAGCTGAAAAGCAACTCCGCTGATAACCCCCTGCCCTACATAATGTGGAGACGGTACCTCAGCACCCAAGCTCAAGGATGCAATACCTGAAATCCCTAGGCTAACCTGAGGTCTCCCGACAGAAACCTGCCACAATGGGCATAACAACAGCCCTGCTGCAAGGAAGCCTCAGAGAGGTAACTGAACTTGCACCACTGCCAGGGATTCTGATCTGTGGTGCAAATCATGCAGATCCCAGAAAAAAAGAGAGTATATAGGGAGGGATGACAGGAAGAGAAACAATGAGTTTCTTTCAAAATTGAATTTAAATAACCTAGGGGACAAAGGAAAACTGTGGTAAAGCAAAATAAGGTTGAAGGAGAGCAAATTCTTAGTTATATATCTAACAACAGAGACAAGGAAGCTGTGTAGGAAAAACAAGGAAAGTTAGTCTCTAGGGATAGATACAGGTGAGCAAACTCGTGCACACATTTCTGCTTCCAAAATGGGTTCTGGCTGAAAATTCTTCATGATCACCATGAAAACAACATACCATGAATCTCCTCAGACTGCAGGCTACTTGCTCAGTGAATTTCCACTTCTGCTACTTCCCCCATGTCCGTATTCCTCTATCCCCAGTATTCCTCCTCCTTTTGCCAGAAAACATCTCAGTCTCTCCTGTTGGAGTGTTCCCCAGGCATCCACAGGCAGCTGACACACTCATTGCAAATTCAGGGAGCTGGATCAGTGGAAACATCTGAGTTTTCTTGCTTGGAAAATTACTCCTCACTGGCTCAAGAGCCACCCAGTCTCCTGCCACTGCAGAACTTCAGCACACAGACTGCAGTCATTCAGACCTCCACAGATAGACTTGGCAGGAAGAAAAGGGAGTGCAGAGGTCTGATCTTTAATATCTGTCTTGCTTTTGTCTGTAACAGTGACCCACTATAAGCCTACGAGAAAGTAGGATGCTAAAGCCTTTTTCTTATAAGAAACGATGTTAAAGATGATAAAGGCTTCCCCTGGCTCTTGCCCTGCCAATCTCAGGTCCCTTCTGATTTCTTTAATTACCAGTACAAATTCAGTTACCACATTCACAGGGGGAATCTTCTCTATTTCCATGTCATTCTATCCACTCTATAGCATTTACACTCTTAATTCTTTTGTTCTTGCTTCTCTTTGCTTATTGACTAAATATCATTTTTCTGGATACCTATGATACCAATAGACCTAAGTAGTTTATAAATTAAGATGAATACCTAACATATTTAAAAACAAACATTCTAGACCAATATATGGTGGATAACTGGCATAATTACACTATGTTGCAAGGTAATGATTTTGGAGGCACTGACTCAAGAGTATATTGCTCATCAGTGCACAAACATGTTCTTCTATTACGTTAACACAGTCAAATGAAAACAGCCTCACTATATTCCTCAGTAATGCTGTCACATCTGATGTATGGATGTTAGCAATGCGGATACAAAAGTGTTTATACCATCCATAAGTTTTGGAGGGGCAGGAGAAATGGGATTTACAATCCTGTTATCCAAACTAAGAACTGAAAGAACAGTATCAAGAGATAGATAAATACCAAGGCAATAAGGAATTAATGACACATGAAACTGCATCTTTTTGCTCTCCGAGTCTCTCTTCAAATCAGGGGTATCAAACAAAGGTCAGGAAAGTAAGACTTGGAAAGCAATAAAAATATAAGAGTTAGAAAAGAGAATCATAAAAACGTCACTATTGTGTCTTTGTTAAAACCACGCACCTAAGCATCTGAAAATCACAAGTGTAACACCTGAGCACCGGTCTCTTCTGATCTGTAGCTTGCTTTCTAGAGCTAAGAAAGCCATAACTCCTCTTAAGCTCTTTTCTTGTCAATAGCTCGACTGCCCCAAGAAGCAAGAGAGCTGTGCACAGCAATCAGTTGCTTCCCAGGTGTCTTAGGACTCCCTGCTTTACACTCACCAGCCACAAATTCTGCATGCAGCAAACAAGTGTGGAAACAGTGTATGTATACCAAATAATTCTCCACGAATTCATCTAGCTGGGAAAACAGCCATCATTTACAGAGGTACAGAAGACTAGTTTTATAGCATGAAAGGCCTGTCAGTGTTGTCCATACATGCGATCTAATCCTGACACTCCACTGACTGATGGCAACAAGCATGGTTCTGAACCAAGGCTTCCCTGTGACACAAGACTTGGTGGTCTGCCTCAGTCTGCCAAATTCCAGAGGTAGATAGAAAATTATTACGCATTATCTGTCTCATCACGTCAGAAAAATCTTAATTTTCCCTCAGGTTGCTTCCCAATACTTGAGGTGTCACGGAAATATTTGCCTCCACAGTTGCCTCCAGCACAACTGATCAGCAGTGTGGAACTGCAAGGCAGAGCATGAGCTGAGAGCACACTCTATGGCTATACAGAATGTAAGAGTTTACCAGACGTTAGGGAGTGTTTGGGTTGTACTGGTAGCCTTTTTACCTTCTTCTCCATGAAATTCTACTGGGTCAAGCTCAGAAATAAGATTTTAAAAAGGAAAGAAAAACAGCAGTACCCTGCTGCAAGTGGACTCATTACTTCCCTTCTCAAGCAAGCACCTTACTGCATTCTCCAGGGCACCAGACAGCAAACAAAAAATAGGTGATGCTAAGTTTCTCATAAAAGCACAAACAGTAATTGAAGTATAATTGTAGAATGATTTATATGGTTTTCAGTTTTGAGCTTGGTAATTACTTCAGATCACCAATCAACAACTGGTCACCACTTGCAAGATTGTTTACACTGTCAACACTGTAGGATTCTCTCCTCTTGGAAAAGAAAAAAAAAACAAACCAGGCTTTTATCAAGAAAGCATTTGGTTTTACAGGCATGCTTTAATTTTCTCCTACAGTAAAAGGAAATAAAAAAGAGGCTACAGGTCAGATGAAGTAGAGTCAGGCAACCTGGATTTCACCCTGCTCTATCCCTAATAAAGAAATAGCAGGCATACAGTGGCTGTACCTAGAGTCAGTTTCGAACAGTGAAGTATTTATAGTTCCATCTCCTTGCCAATTTTGTATTGCATGCTAAAGGAAGCAAACTGCACTAATCCGATACCAAGCCGTATTGTTTTGAAAAAGGTATCTCTCATAACAAATGCCATTTATTTACCTCTTCCATTTTGTTTAACATGTACTTGGGACTATAACTTATCATTTAAATCCTGACTTTCAAGTGTAATATTCTCTCTATTAATTGTGAAAAATGTAGATTTGGGGGCACTATCAGAAGATGGAAGAAGGTGACGACATTCCAGTGGGCTTTTTCGTGGTTTATGAAACCTTCATTAAACTTTTAGAAGACGCAGCCTTGAGTGGCTTGGGAAAAAGCAAAAACCTCAGAGTGCTCCTGGGGAATATCACCTGTAATTTATCCACTTTAAATGCTTTTTATGGTACAGCTCAAGACAGATGCATGACACGATTCCAACATCCACAAACCTGAGGCATGAAGTAATTGAATCCATAACCAGAAGCTGGTAAATGGGTAGTCTTATGAGTTATTCTGTAAGTGTTACATGGAGAACAGCTTGCCTCACAATCATTATTTTGCTGTAGCGTAGAAATCATGTAATGAGGACTTCATGCTGTTAGGATCCTAACCCTTGATTGTTAGAACATTTCAGTCATATTAAAAAAAATGATATAGTGCAAGCAGATAGGGAGAAAAATAGTAATTGGAAACTCAGCAGTGGGTTAAAGCCACAATTTATTCACCATTTCCATCACATTAGATGAAACATTAATAGGATTATTAATAAAGATTCTGTATTGGTTTTGTCACGTAGCAGTAATACATCAAACTATTTTGCTCCCAAAAGCATATTAGTATACTTTTCTTAAGGCTACAGAGAAGCCTTATCTAAAATTACTGAAAAAATGATAATTTTTGTAGTTGCTTAAATTAGAACATGACCTTTAAAGTAGAGAAGCAAAACCAATACACCCATCCAGTGATATTGATTTCTCAGTTACATAAGGTGAATGCATTAAGGAAACTGAATTACAAATTAAAATTCAGCACCAATTCACTAAAAATAAGGTGTTGATGAAAAGTGATTTTCTTTTCAAGATGTTTTTGCTAATTTCTACCACATTTGCTATCACTATTGCAGTCATTAGATCCTAGCAAACCTGCTTCTATTTTTGGCCATGTAGTTGTGGTACAGAATTGCTTTGGGCTCTGTAATTGTTGTTACTTCCTCATTGAGTTGAGCTTATTTCTTTGGTCTATGAGACTAGAAAAAACCCTCTTCCTCCTAAAGTTACTTACATGCCCAGGTCAATTCCAGAATTGCGAAGGGGAAGGATGGGTGGGAAGACAGGTTGACCAAAGACTCTGACCTCTGTAAATGTCAGCATATTTTGTTGTGTAAAGCAGTATTTCTTCACAGGTCAGTTATGCACTGTTTGCTCCTTGGACTTTAAAAGAAAATTAACTGTCTCAGGATAAAAACCAAGAAAAAGGTATTCCTCTCAAAAGTATCTCAAGTGAAATGAATCAAATAGATTCAAATAGATTCAGGTTTCTGCTTTAGCAATTTCTCATGACAGCTCCTGCATGGCTTTTTTTTTTTTTCAGTTCCTTCAGTGAAATTTTTATAGGGAGAACATTTTAAGAGTTCAGAGATCAGCAGAAAGACAAGTTTATAAAAATGATGTATATATGACATAATTAAACAAGTATAAAGCACTCCAATTTTTAGTTATTTCCAGTTCATTTAACTTGAAGGATAAATGTACTTGGAAAATTATTTTGCCTTTATTTTATATTTATATAGATATATAAAAGTAACAAACCAGCAATATATCTCAGGTCAATCTTAGAACACTAGCATTTACACACAAACCCAGCTGCTGCAAATAATGATGAGATGAAAAGCCACAAAACAATAAACAGGAAGACTTCTCAGGTTAGGGATGGGAAGGAAGCAGCTTGCTTTGAAATAATTATTTTACTGCTGAGCAGAAATGGCATAATGAGAACTTCACGCTGCCAGAAGCTGTAACCCTTGATTGCTGGAATACAGCTGTCACATTAAAAATGACACATTGCCAGTAGATTGGCACTGCTGCAGTAAGCGTAGATCTCGCATCTGTGCTGTGCTTGCCCAATTAAGGAGATTCTCAGTGCAAGTCTAGGCCAAGGTTAATGAAATTATTTAAGTTTTATTGTAGCAGTGCTGTTAAAAGAAATGCACGGAAAAGTAGATTAAAACTTATTTTGATTGACAGTGGAAAAAATTGAAAAGCCAGAAGCTGTGCTGTCTTTAAAGAAACATTGTGCAAAACCACAAAGCATTTTAACCAAATTGTGAAATAGTTTTCCACATGGCCCTGACTTAGGAAAACATGCTTAAGAACACCTTAAAGATAGAGCGCATTTCTAGAAGAAATCACACATTTCTATATGAAATCCTACTCCTGAGGTTTGTGAGACACGCAGCCCTCGCCGTACTTCAGCTCCTTACTAACACCTCCCAGTACAACCCAGTGATACCTGCAAACTGGGCTGCAGCTGCCACCAGGAAGAACAACTGGTACGTGTCCAAAAGCAAAGCCAAGTCCTTTCACTGCTGATATCATCTGCTCAACAGAGCACTGCCTTATGTGAAGATCTGTAAACCTTCACATCTCTGAAAGAAGTAAACTACTGAAGTTTCATAGATAAATACATCGTGAATATCTTCATTATGATGAAAACACTAAGAAATCTCATTACCTATCTAGAGCAATGAAAAGTCATGAATCAGATTCTAAAGTACTATCATTTTAGCTTAATAAGTTTAAAGGTTGAAGTAGCAAGCAGTTAAATGCCAAGTAGTTGCCACATATTAAGATCCCATTTTCCTAGAAGCCAGATCAGTACCCCACAGAGGAAAATCACCTCACAAAGGCACAAATACAAGCACTGTCTTTCCCTGTGACCTGCAATATAAAATGGCCTCCCCTACTCATGAACCCATCAGATTATGATTTGGCACTACACTGTTATTAAACCTCCCTGAGAAGCAGTGATGGTTACGAAATCTCTTCCAAAGAAGTGACAAGAGCAGCAGCAACAGACATTTGAAAAGTGTCTGTAGGTTTTATTATTTGCAGTGCTGCTTCTGTGTTCCAAAACAGGCTTCTAAAAATAAAACTCACTGTCAGAAGGAAAAATATGAGGGTTCACAGATGAAAAATCAGGAGGGCAGGGGAGGTTAAAAAAAAATAAAAAACAAACAAACAAACAAAAAACTAATAATAATTGACCTTGCAATTAGATATCCAAGTGTACTCAGAGAGAAAAAGCAGAGTTAACATGGAACCATTTGAGTTGGAAGGGACCTTTGCAAATATCACCTACTTGTGTGACAAAAGATCCATTTATCAAATGCCTTGCTGTGAGATACAGTTGAAGAATTTAAATGGGTCACCAGTCCTGAAATCCCTGGGAGTTTAATGGACTCCACAGAGCGCTAGGGCACACCTTTGCATGCATGGGAGAAGTTTGGAAACAGATGCCATCAAATAGCTTGAAGAAATGGAGACATCTCTGAAACTCTGGCATTTCTCCAGACTGAGTAGTGGGCTGAGAAAACAGATTTTTGGTATGATTTTTTTGCAACTTGATATAAAGTGTAGCTTTTTCATTCAAACTTTAATTTCAGCAGGCAACAAAAGTGTTAGTAGTCTAGTTAGTAGTCTGTCAGGAAAGAAACTCACACTTCAAATAATCTAGACAAATATTTTTCTGTGTGCATCATTGTCTGGAATGACTTAGTACTACCTGCTAAGGATTCCACGTGCCCTCATGCTCAGTTCTCCCTCTGTCCCACCAGAATTTAGAGATAACCAAGATAAACAGTGAATGAAATTACATACCACTAACACCTGCTAAGGTGAACGAGGAATTTCTGTAAAGCTTTGTTCTGTTACAATACAAGCATACTAACACAGTGGGAAAAGTCAGCCACGGTACAACTGCCTGTAACTACATTAACTTGCAATTAATTTTTGTTTGAATAATTAGCTGGTATTGAACATTTCACTGAGGTAATGAAGCCCACCACAACCAGGATTCTAATGGACACAAAGCCATTTTTACCAGTACAGACATAGCCCACAGCAGTTTCATGCTCCATTAAATATATACAATTACAAATTCCAATCACTGGGAAAGCTGAGATTTTTTTTTCTCTAATATTTTCTTTTCTATACTGTTCAACCCATATTATCAAACTGTGTCATGTATTGCCAAATAAGAACCGTATTATTGGCCTTTATCTGATAGCCTGCTGTAAGCAACGCAGTGCCAAGCACAGAGGGCAGAGATGCTGGCACCTTGCTGCCGAGATGCATGCAACCATTAATGGAGCAGGCTTTCAGTCAGGAGAACTTGTTAAGCAATTCTTAAAAATGCAACAAGGAAGATTGCTGTTAAGCTCCATGTCACAGTTTCTTCAACTTATATTCTTATTGCTTTATTTTTGCTATATTAAGGCTACTCGGGCAACAAGTACTAATGAGAGCAGAGGGAGGAAAAAAAAGATGCATTTCCAATACTTTGTTATTATGCCTTACCAAAGAATTTAATAAGTTGAATTTTCCTATTAATGCAATTGAAAATTTAATGAGCTTCTTAATTTATGACTTCAGCAGGCTTGAATTATAAAACAATACAAGCCGCACTCTAATTGCCTGAGCATGTCTGAAGATGACAGGGTGTTTAGGCTTTCACATTAGCATCTAATCTAAATATATTAACAAACAGTACAAAAAGTCTTTACAGTCATTCAAAGCAATAGGACAGATTTTTCTTTTTTTCCTGTGACAAAGCCACACCATTAAAACCTTATTTTAACCACATAATTGTGGAGGATCTCCAAGTTCTTTGCTTAATATTAATAAAGTTTTGTGATACCCTCGAGAGGTCATTAAGAAAGACTATTCCCTCTAAGCCAATAACTAGAAATGAGACTGAGCTGGAAGTATCATGAAAATTTAGGGTCTAAGCCAGGTCTTAGAAGGTACTGAACACACTCAGCTCTTAAATGTGCCTAGACCAGTAGATGTGCATCACTTCAGGGCAGAGAACAGCTCTAGCTCCTGTTTTGTGTTACTGCAGCTTTTTTCTCTAAAGGCTTTCCCATTCATTTTAAAGCTTACTTGTTCTATACAGTTACCACAAAGTCACTGTGCTGATCTGCTCTTGGTCAAAAGCATTGCAGCTGGGAGTTCCTGTAGTCTAACGTTGGGCAATGTCATGTAAAATCTTAAAACTTGCCTAATCTACCCTGCATATTGAACACATGCACGATGTAACCTCTGGATTGCACTTGGTCAGAACAGATCTCGCCAATACAGCAGGACTGGTCAAAAAGAACGTTTTCCATGTGAAATTCAGGCTTTCAGTTTATGTTTACTTACCCAAAAAAATTTTATATTAAACAGAAAATCTGGAATTCACTCTCATATCTGTTTTGTATTTTGTTTCTATTTCAACAGTATTCAGTTGTTTCTTCACTGTTTACTGATAGCACTAACTGCAAAATTGTTATGTTACACAGAAACCGACATTCTATTGCTTTCATTTTTGAAAATCATTGTCAGTAATCTATACTTTTCTACTCTTCTCTTTAAAACAGAAAACACATACAGACGTATCACTTTTTTATTTGCATTGGCTACGTTACTAGAGTTCAAAAATGCAGTACATTGATTGCAAGTGGTCTCAATGACATAAGATAGCTTTTACTTGAAGAGACAAGGATGGTTTTGTGGTGAGCTTTCTTGTTTGGTCAGTAGGGTAGTTGTTTCATTTTCTTGTTGAAAGGTGGCTTCTTTCCATAGACACTCAGAGCTTGGAAAGGGGAGGAAAAAATTGTAAAGGAGGATGTCACTTATAGACATTAGTATTCAAACTGACTCTCTCCAAGCTGCCATGTCCTTCCTCTAAAGAAAGCACACAGAAGAACACAAACTCAAGTAGCCGCAGGGTCTAGCAGTGCCATTTGTCACTGCCAAGATTCATCAGTGATATAGGATTACAAGAGGGAACAACTTAAAGGTTAAGGATTTATCTAGAACATCTGAAACAGATACTAAACTGAGATTTATAGCAAAGTGCTTGATGAAAATTAATGTTTAGTGTCTAAGCCATGGATGCACTGGAAACAAAGGAACTTGTTCCTTCACCAGGAGTCACCAGTTACCTCTTCCACTGGTTACTACTTAGGATCAGGTACCTATGTTTAAGGTTTTCTATTTTGACTGGGCAGAAAAATCAGAAAAGAAAGTGAGCCTGACAAAGGTGTAGAGCACTGTAAGTGCATGGATAACGGCTTCACAGAATCACAGAATCGCAGGGGTTGGAAGGGACCTCAAGAGATCATCGAGTCCAACCCCCCTGCCAAAGCAGGTTCCCTACAGCAGGTCGCACAGGTAGGTGTCCAGGCAGGTCTTGAACATCTCCAGAGAAGGAGACTCCACCACCTCCCTGGGCAGCCTGTTCCAGTGCTCCATCACCTCACTGTAAAGAAGTTCTTGCGCACATTTGTGCAGAACTTCCTATGCTGCAGTTTCCAGCCGTTTCCCCTTGTCCTGTCTCCACTCACCACTGAAAACAGTCTGGCCTCGCCATTCTGCCCCCCACACCTCAGATATTTATAGACCTGGATCAGGTCCCCTCTCAGTCTTCTTTCCTCAAGGCTGAACAGACCCAGTTCACTCAGCCTTTCCTCAAAGGAGAGATGCTCCAGGCCCTTCACCATCTTCGTGGCCCTCCGCTGGACTCTTTCCAAGAGATCCCTGTCTTTTTTGTACTGGGGAGCCCAGAACTGGACGCAGTACTCCAGATGAGGCCTCACCAGGGCAGAGTAGAGGGGGAGGATCACCTCCCTCGACCTGCTGGCCACGCTCTTTTTAATGCATTTTCTGAAGTTGCCTGGGAGAAACTGTTTTTGGGTGTCTAAATATGGCTCACTATCTACTGAGACTAAGACCGTGTGCCCAATAAAGACCTTATACAAGCTAATAAAGACAGCTTTATTGGTTTTGTAGAGTCATCATAAGCATTTTCCTTTCAATATCTATCTAATGACACACTTTTAAAAAGAGTTATAGGCTTGTAAAGATCAATGAAAAAATAAAAGGCTGTGAGAATTACTACAAGCACGGTGTCTTCATGCCCATGCTGCTACATAGGCTCACCTTGATTCACTGAGAGATGGTAGCACTGTGGTACCACGCGAGCTTCTTTTCAGGAACAGAGCTGCATAAACCAGACAGGTTGTTGGCTTCACTGCTCAATCCAGCTATAAACTGCATGTAATTCTAGAAGAATACATTCTTCCTAGTATGCTACTGCAAAAAATAATGCTTTTGTATACACTAAAAAAACCTTCATCTGTTAATATAATTAAAACCAGTTGAAAGAAAATAGATTCTTCCCTTGATCCAGGGTTTCTGTATTATTTTAACTCAGTGTTCAATAATTAATTCAGTAACAAGTGCGTTAAGGTTTTCAACCCCTATAGTTTTATTAAAAGAGAAATTCCCATCTGGATTTCTACCTAGTTAAAATAAATATGAAGCCACATGAAAATACAATCATTGAATCATAGAATCAGAGAAGGTGGGAAGTATTCAAAACATTAGAGATCCTAATACAAGTTATTTCTCTCAAGACGCTTCTGTATACTCATTTTAGAAATTGTGGTGCCTATTGGGTGTTGAAAGAGAAGAAAGTGAACCCAGTAAATAAAGAATAGACACAGTTCTGCAGGGAAAACTGATGCAGAGCAGTAAAACAGCTACTTCCTTTTGGAGGACTCAGAGTACGGTTCAAGCAAAGAAACTAAAGCTAGTTTTAAATCTCTGTAGCTTGAATGACAAGAGAACTTTGTAGTATCTTATGACAAGGGTGAAATCGACACCAAAGATAGCTGGAGCAGGTTATTTTAAACAACCTTGGCTACGCAGGTTTTCATAACACAACAGAAGCTACTATTTTAAAAACTATTAGAGCCTCCTGACTTCATACAGGTCACAGCTACACCTGAATAAGCTGGAAGCATTCTACAGAACCAAATAAAACTTATACACAGGCACCCTAAGAATCATACATACACAAAAATAACTTCTGCAAGGATTTTTTTCTGCTGTTTTCTGCATTGGTTGTACATGGTGACATTAGGCATGAGTAGATGTGAAATAGTGGATAATGACACTTGAAAAATCTATTGTATCAAAAGAGGATATGCAATGAGAATACAAACGTATTGTGGAAAAAGCACACATGCCAGGGAGCCTGACTGCCAGCATTAACTTAAAAATACAGAGCTTGTGAGATATTCCAAATCAAAGAAGGTAGTACAAAATACCAGGGGAAAATCCTCGGGGGAAAAGCTAGAAAAGAAAGATCCATTCTTTTTTCAAAAGCACTGCCTGTATTCAACAATAACCCTGAATTTAAGGAGACCACCACAAGGGTATTTGCAGAGAACCACTTCCTTACATTCTTGATCGGTCAGTTAACATGTGCCATGCTCCAATTCACTCCAAATCAAATTTGCCTGATATTTTGTCTTGTGATTTGACAGAATTCATTGTTAAGAAACAGAATTATGAAATACAAAATCAGTCACAGCAGAGGAGCCCAAAGCCCAGATTTGCAAGATTACATTCAGAATTTATAACAGAGGTTCTGTTTCTAAACTTCTCAAAGGATATTGCTTCTCTGTAAAAATAAAGAAAGCAATGAATCATTCAGTCTTCCAGTGAGTTCTGAAAGCCAATGCACCAGTATGAAGCTGGGATAACTGGTAGATGAAAAAATATTTCAGTACACTGATATAAAACAAGCTTGAAGACCACACTGTCCATCTTTCCCATAGTGTATTTCTGTTATTATAAATGTAGTTCGAAAGCCTTATCTGAAGAGTCTGGCAGCCACCAAGGAAATCACACACATTGCATCCTGCAGCACTTGCTGTCAGCAGTTACCACCTTCCTTAATGGGGGAAGAAGGGAAGCGATGTAAATGGATTATCTCAAAACCCACTTGTTTTTAAGCAAAACTGAGCCATGGATTCAAATTTCTGACGCAAATGGAGATTATTTTAATGATTTTGTTTTGTTCGTGTAAGATATATTCTTATTCTAGATCATTGTCATATTGCACCACATACAAGCCATGCCAGTGAAAGCATGATCTTTTTCTCAAATCCCTCTGCATAATCAGCATGAAAGTTCTCTCAGGAATATATTCTGAATATTTTCATTTTGTACAGACAAACCAAATGCACAAGCAGTTATGGGAAGGGATGAAGAGACTCAGTGACTGAAGTAAAAATATCCATTATTTTATTCCCCCACTCCTCTAAATTAGCTATAGGAACATAAGAAGACCAGCAAATCAAAACTGCAAATAGCAAAAGACTTGTTTCTGATGAATGCCATTCATTTTAAATGCAACAGACACTTGCAATTACAGTGAAGTCACACACACAACTTTAAATATAAATTTATGCTTAACATTTGATCAAAAGTGAAAATTGAGACTGAAATGAATTAACTTGTCAAAGGAAAGCATTAATAAGCAATTAAGAAGAAACAAAAGATTAAAACTGGAAGGCTTCCTAGTAGTGTTGCCTATACTACTTTCAAAGAACTAAAAATGTCTTATCAGACATCAATACATAAGAATGCAACCTATATGCATTCTGAATGAAAACTCAATAAGCTAGTAAGATCAGCAAAAAATCCACAGCTGTAGGGATGAAAGTGTTGCATTTCAGATTAAAGAAGTCATCAGATAGGTAATGTCCTATATGCACATAGCTTTCTGCTGTAGCCTTGGGGTTTAATCAGTACTGGAACAAATGCACCTCAAAGAATTACAATATTGAATTGCACTGTATAGCCTGTATAGAGTCCACAATGTGCTTCATTATCAGGAATCAGTTCCATACACAAGTCTACTCAGAAAACTGAATAAAAGTGGCACATTCCTTCATTTCTGTTCATCAATAACAGAAAAAAAATGAATTGTATATACTGTATGCAATGTACTGAGTGAACCATTAATATATTGAAATGCTCCAAACAACAATCATTGTTGAAAAGCTTTCAATCAAGTCAGACTTAGCTGATGGAAGTACAAGAACACAAATTATGTTCATCATTAACAGAATTTGGTAGCCACTTGACAACTCTCCATTTAGGTAGTACATAAAATCAGTTTCAATCATCTTAAAGAGCATCCCAAACTTGGGTTGTAAAGGTAGTTGCAATCAACTCCATCTCACAGCCCTTCGGTGAGCTGATGAACCACCCTATGTGGGGTATTAGAAAAATTAGCAACTGAAATTATACACGAACAGAAAACACAAGTAGAAACATTATAGTGGCAGAGGAGTTCATATTCCAGGCATTACTAATGGTTTAGAGAGTACCAAAGAGAGGCAAGTACATCAGAGCCCTTCTGGTTCATGCAGCCAGTGTGCTGAAGAGGCAGAAATAGCATCTATTGGAATTATCAAAGATTGACCCAACATAATCCTTTCCTTTTCTCCCTGCCACAGCAGATGTGACCTCTTTAAAAGAAACTTTGCCAAATCAAGTGTGAAGATAAAAAGAACAATAACCAGTCCCCAGAGAAGGCTACTTCCCATCCACATACCTGAGGGACATTGCCATACCACTGCTGCATCTTTCTTTTTACTACTCTTTCAGCTGGGGAAAGGAAGGCAGTGATCTGACAGACAGAGACCAGCAAAGCAAACAGGAAGACTACATGAATAGGGAAAATTACTCTCCTTGGCATTAGCTTGCTATGCAATCTGCCTAAAGTTCTTGCAGCTACGTGTGGGGAGGCAAAATAAGGCCAGAACATAGATGTAATGTAAAAGTGTGCTGGGAAATGTACAGGCCAGAGGCAACAAAGGCCTCCAGTGCAGACTCCAAGCTGCAGATAGATTGGATCTTGATCTAAGCAGTTCCAAATTGTAAGAGTTGTGAGCAGTGGTTAACAGAGCAATTGTCCTCTAAACCCTGCTGTAGCTAAATGGGTCCAGAGGGTCTCATGTTATAATGCTTCATTAAGCTCAAACCATATGTTCTGTAAGCACTTGAACCTGTAAAACTCAAGCAGGTCATATGAAGCATTAAGAAAAACTCAGCAACAGATGCCCATTTTTAGCACAGCCTAGTACAAAAGAGTTGAAACCTATTGAGAATCGCCAGCCCTTATATGATAGCAAGTATTTCTGTAGATTTTTTCCAATTTTTATCTTGAATAAATTTCTTCATTTATTTCAAATCTTACTGGGAAAATCTGAGACTTTTCAGTCTCTCTCTCTTCATTTGATACCCTTTTCTCAAGTTACTATAAATGTATTGTGTTTCCTTGGGTTAAGCTGGGGACATCACAGGCAACAAGAACCAGTACCTAGTCGTGCCTGTGTACTCTATCCTATTCGTCAGAACAAGAGAATTCCACACTCGTTTAAGAAACCTCCTGTCCTCCAGCCTTGTCCCTTATGCTAAGGTAAGACAGTGTTTGACAAACTGTCCAGACACAAGGTATCCAACCACTATTCTTCATTGGCTACTTCCACGTAGCCAAGTGGGAAATATGAACACCAAACAGCCACTTTATTAATGGAGAAGCCCCAGAGACAGTAACAATACCTGACTGCCTCTTAGATGTGTTAGCATTGTTTTGCCAGGTATAGGTGCCACACTTGACATCTGATACTTGTTCCTCTAATAATTGGAGTTGAGAACAATTCACTTAATTTGTGCCTCATCTTAGTTATCAACAATTTATTACATTTCTTGAAACAACGATACAGCATCTAGAGGCTTCCCAGTATTAAAACTGGAAGCCTCTGGGTGGAATACATTTATTCCCACTCCTTTGTTTTAAATACATTTCTTACAGCTACTTTTGAGCACGCACCTCTGATTTCTTGGTAAAAACACTGTTATTATTTTCAAGGATATGAAAGGAGACCTGCTGTCACATAAACACAAACTGCTACTATCTTCAACACCCCATGATACAAATGCAGCATGGTACTGTACTGCCTGCTGCCTATGGGATGGAGAAACCCCAGATTTGTCTGGTGTAGCAATAAGAAGCAACTGTTCTACTTAGATGCAGTGCCTACCTCTTTGAATCTGACTCTGATCAATACAAAGCACAAGATCAATATGAAGCAATTCAGTTTGTGTGCACAGTACTGGACCAGTAGAGCAGAAATCAAGGGAGAAGACGGCTGTCTTTTTTAGGAAGTATTCCACTTCTCCACGACTGCTTGAGAGCAAGTCACTTATAAGAAAGCATTCAAAGTATCTAAAATACTTTAACAAACAAAATACAAAGTATTTGTTAAATACAGTGTGCTTGGCAATGTTATGATTGAAACAAAAAGCAGAAAACTAAGGAAAAAATGAGTTTTTTGATTTACAAAGAACCTCACATATGAAGAATGGCTTATTAAAACACAAAAAAAGAAAAAACAGTCAGGAGCTTGCTAGAGCAGGAAGTTACTTGCTCAGTTAGGCCTAACTACTTGGGGCTTCTCAGGGATGCTTTGGAGACTGGGAAATAGCCAGGGAAACATTCTGACCATCCTTTGCTGTGCAAATGAAATAATGACCAAACCTGCTCAAGAAGTTTGCAGCTTCTTTAAGTCAGCAAGATGGATTTAAGAAGTGTGATCTTTACTGCTAAGCATATTGGAGAAATCTAATCTAGTTTTTACTTTAAAATACATAGATAAAATCACAGTTGAGATTGAAATTCTTCAGAGTAAAATTTATCAGCTAATATGGGGGTTTAAGACAACTACTATTTGAATTCAAAACATGACAACTTATAACTGATTTGCCAAAATGATCTGATTTTAAGTTCTGTAAGAATAAAAGGTGCTATGAAGACAGCATTTGACTGCATTCATCTCAAGAACGACAGACTTGGTCAAACATCAAGAGGCTTTAGAACTTCCTCCATGTACCCTGCTATTCACAGAGAGTGAAACTCTCTCGCCTTGTCTGCAAAAATTAATATAAAATTAAACACAAGCCAAAGTCAGACACTGTAGTGACTTGGAAATGCATGTCTTCATAGTTCTCTGTAAAACACTGTGATGCCTGTCTTGTCACTAAGCATTTAGCTTTGACAGTGGTTCAGCATTGTATCAATTAACCAAAACACTCAAAAACCCTTGAGTTTTAGATATAACAACTTCACTGCTTACTATGCCTGCATGTACAACAGATACACATGTACTTTCTGATTGATTAGGCCTCAATTTTAATACAGAATTGTTTCCTAACAAAGTTTCTGTAATTAAAAAGTACTCCAAATATGTACACTTAACAATATTTTTTATTGCGAAATATTTGGTTTTACATATACAATAGCAATTACATTTTCCCATTTTAAGTAACTTAATTAAAATATGTGAACAATTAGATGCTGGAATAAGTTGGGATCAGGAATGGGCATTTCGTATATACAAGTCAAACTAACAGTTCTTTTTCTAGTTTTTTTCTTTTTTGCATGTTCTTTTTTTTTTTTTTTTCCCTCTGACCAAAATTCTGTGGAAAACCCTTTTGAAACTGACAATTTTTCACACTAATGAGAATTCTGAGTACTAATCCACTATTGATTCTGTGATTAAGTATGTGATGTCTTCCCTGAGTAAGCACATGGGAATGGGACACTTGGCTCAGATGTTCGTGCAATGACGTGAACAGCCCCCCAGAGTATACATAGCTCAAAAATCAATTAAGATGAAGCAAACAAGTACATGCTGCTTACAGAAGACCACTAAAGGAAAGGAGTTGCAGAAGCAGACTTGAAGTTATCATTTTTATTAACAAATATTTCAGTTGCAGTGCGGTCTCAGAACAGAGCAAAACACCACTCCAGGCAAACCAAAATTAGGTCTTGAAGCAGAGACAGAGGAGAAAGCAGGAGAGGCAAAGCTATATAATATTACACTGGGAAGATGAAGGCCATTTTATTGTGTTGCTAGTAGCATTTAAAAAAAAAAAGAAAAAAAAGGAAAAGCTCACAATGCAACTGACTGTATGGTAGGAATGGATGAAGCATAAGGCTCATATTTCTTGAAAAACAACAAAAGCAGACCAAGCTCAGGTTTGGAAAATCACGGTTGCACAAGGGAGGGAGAAGAAAACACCACAAAAGCTGACATTAACAGTGTACAACTGATAGAATGATTCTGTCTCTTGGCTATTCTTTCTCTGTCTGAGCACTAGTGAGATACTGGCACCAAACGTTAAATGATCAAATACCTGGGCACAGCAGACAACAGCCTTTTATTTACAGCAAAGACAAATTACGATCCACGTTACTTCCTAGCTCTCAAACGTTATTGCCAAGATCACAAAGATGCAGCATAACATTAAGTTTACACTTGATTAGCAGAGGAGATCTGTGCAATATGCTTTCTCCAAATCCACTGAACTTAAGAGGTTTTTTCCCTCATGTACCTTTAAATCTGAAGTGACAGACTGTATTATGAGAAAGACAGCTAGAAGAAGCCAACTCTTAGAAGTCACAACTCAGAAAACATTGAAGAGATTGGCAAGTGCTTCACCAAACATTTACATTGAACATGAATTGTTGTTCTGATTATGTGTGAACGGCAGTAAGGGAAGAATCATTTTCAAAAACTGTTACTCATTGCCTACCAGTATTTATTTATAATTTTTCAAAGCACAGCCTGTGAGTGCAAGATATTTGTCCCTAAAACAAGCTACCTTTATGAAATGATGCTACAGAAACATAATAGCTCATAATTAATCAAAGAAAAAAAAAAAAAAACGGGTTCCATAGCTGCTCTTTGCACCTTTTTTTTTATTATTATTCATAGCAGGTACATGCAGACTTCTATGGGTAATTACACTGAGGATGTGATTTTGCTATAAACTATCACTGTTTCCACTGATGTCAAGAGAAATGACTATAACTAAACAAACCTGTCAAGAACTTAACACTAACTCTTACATTACTATCTAGACACAGTAAATGCTCAAATACTTGCATTTCATTCAGTCCAAAACAATGGTTTACTTTCCTGACTAGTGACCAGGTCTTTCTCATCTATACATGCTTTCATTTGGGAAAAATCTCAAAGAGTTTTTGGAAACTGAGAGGAAAATAAGATACAATGCCTACAAACTCCTATCTTTTGGGTATAGTTGCAACACCAGTTCCTCTGCCTTACACTCATAGGCACAGATTATTCACAGTAGGATAAATATTTTAAATATGTAAACCTTCACTTATGAATTTTGGCATTACCAAAAACCAAAGTACATTTCCATACCTCTGTGACAGAGAATGAGGCATGATTTAACACTGAAACCAGTTTAAAGAGAGATTTAGAAATGAAACACTTAGAGGTATAAAAGCAGAACTGAAATTGGTAGCCACTGTGAGTAATTCTTACAACAACACTGATACAAAGTGCATTATACTAAATTTACTCTGGAAATCAGAAGAATCGACCTACAAACTAAATTTTTTTTTCTGCATTAATTTTTCACAGCTGTACTGGCACACATGATTTCTACCTACAAGAGAAGGAATACTGTAACAATATTATGAATTTGTAAGAAAACACACATTTAATTTCAAACTCTGCTATAAGAAAGCCCAAGGTAAAAGTTCGACAGCTACTCCAGCTAGCCTTATTAATGATGCCTTAGGCTATAGGCCAAGCAGCCAACACAAATTCAGCTCAAGTGGCTTAAGGTTATGCCTCCAGGGTTACAAAGCAAGCAGAAGGTTACATCTGCTGACAAACAGAACTGATTTATGGTTTAACCCAATCATCCAGGCTCCAGTATGAATATGTATAAAGTGCTGGTGCTCAATTTTTTTAATGCTTGTTGGACAGCAGATTCCATAACCTCATTGCTCTGTAACAGTACACAGGAATGGTAAAAGAGAAAATCCTTAATTTGATCACATCAAGAACTGGACAGCAAGTCAGTAACATAAAGCCTAGTACAAGACAACCAGCCTAAGTCTTTCATAACACAGACAAGGATGCTATAGACCACCTCTTTTTCTCCTTAGAATCTCTCTCCTTAATTTCCAGCTAAACATTTCTGCAAATAAGCTAGAAAAAAAGCTTAAGACTCACGTAAGGCATCTGAAAACTACTTCTGGTAAAGTAAAAATAACATGCCCGTTGCTTTTAATAATCCACCTTGAGTTTATTACAAATGTAACACTATCACACAATGGAAACCATAGCCATGACAGCAGAGTAGCAAAGTCCTAGGCCACAGTAAGCAAGGACTTGCTCAAACATAACAGCTGTAGGCACAGAAACAAAGGAAAGAATCTGCTTACCTGCTTACCAGAAGGCCTCAGGTAGGCAGGAAACTCCAGCAAGAAACTTTCACCTCCTCTGCCAGCCCTTAAATGAGGAGTTTAGGAAAAGGTGCATCCTGGCTCCACCCCTTCTGGTCACTCAGGTGCACTGCATGCACTGAGCTCCCCTGGGTTGGCCCTCCTTTCCACCAGGTGCTCAATCAGTGCTTCAAGCCATAACTTAGCATTTCTGCTACTACTAACAAATTGCTGCATTTGTTTTTGAGGATTAAAACTCAAACACGAATCAAAGAAGCGATAAGCACTGCTAGGATGAGCTCCAACAGCACAGAAATAACTTCAGCAATTTGACTCAGACTACAATTAACACCAGTTTGTAGTTTTGATTTAAAAGAGGCAAAAACACCATGATTGATTGTATCAGTTGGACTAACTACTTTAACTGCAATTAACTGAAGTGTGAATAAGTAGGCGGGCAAGAGCTTTCACAGCATTATGAAAACGAACCCGTACTGAGCTATTCAGTGGTGCTTTCACTTAGAGTATCTTGCAACACCTTTACCTGTAACTGTCCTTGTTGAAATGTTGTGGCTTTGTAATGCAGATTTATTAAACTGGAACTACTGGCAGCAAATGCTGGTTGTTATAAGCTGAGAAGCTCTGAACTAATTTTATAATTAAGAAATGTTTTCCATTATGCATTCTGTATTATTATACTAGCAGAGGTTAGGAACAACAAAAAGATCCTATGTCTCTTACAGAGCTCTCGTCTAGGATTTTCACATCTTTATCACTATGTTTTCAGGCAGACAGGCACACTATATAAGACAGAAGATTCAGCAAAACACAGTTCTTTCTTACATGTAAGGCCATTGTGCATTGCTTTGGTTTTACAGCAAAAGATAGTACTCAGTGCACACTACTGCTGTGATTAAGCACCCTAGTGTCCAAAGTTTGGGAAAATTTAGGAAAAGAATGCTAATGCAGCTTTAGGTAAACACACAAAGAACAGCATTTCTTAAAGCTCTAACCTGCAATCAGGAGTTTTTTGTTCTTCTGCTGGCCCATTCACTGAGGTTAAGTAGACTTTTCCTCCATCTCAGTTTCCCCATCTGTAGAAAAGGGATAATGACATTTACTTCCTTTCACAATGGCTTTTCATATATAAAGGGTCCTTCAAAGGAGTATTGTTACTATGAAATACACACTAATTTCAGTTCATCATAGGTCCATACATCATTGTACCAACATGTTTCTGTTCTCCCTGTAGTTACTGAGAGGACACACATTGATATCAGTCAAGCAAAATTAACGTATGTGCATTTTTACTAAATAATGACTGTAATTTCTTTCTTTGTTTAGGGATAAAATATAACATGGGACTCCAGCAACCAAAAAAAGTAAGTCTCCAGAAGTACATAAGGAGAATTGTATCTCTATTCTGAGTTTAGAATAAGAATAGAGTTGGGTCAGATAACATCACTAGACTAGAGATGAAGCTCTCAAACAGAAATATGCATCAAAGCTTTGCCATTAAGTGCAAGTTTTCCTCTTAATACATGAATTTTATAACCTACTCAACTTTAGCTTTATGAGCTTTTTTCCTAGGCTGGATATTGCTAAAAGGTACTGTAAACTTCGATTAATATTTTGTGAAATTGCACTGAGCAAAGGAGATGCACTTAAAAATAAGCCAAAGAAAAATCCTGGTGAAATTCCTCCATCTAGTGGCTACTAACACACTCGCAGCAGCAGTGGCCGCCCACAGCAGCTACTCGGTTTCAGGTCAAGCCCCAGCGCAAAGTATGCAAAGGAACAACTGCGCTGCTGCCAGCTGTTACCCAAAAGCCACTGCCTATGAAACCAGTGAGATCCGAATGACATCCCTCCATCTCTGTAGCTTCAGCCTGGCCTTCTGGAGGAAGAATTACACTGACAGAACACGTTCAAATCGTGACAGTTTCTCAAAACCAGGAGGTTCTTTGTTACCACGCTGTAAATATCTCGGAAGTCTGAATCTGATAAACATGAAATATCAGTGATATCGCGAATAAGCAAAATCAAATTTCTGCCACTATGTGAAGGATAATAGTTAGAAATAATGTGTCACATCCTGTATTTTACCTGGACAAAAATTTCAATACACATTTGACCACTATAAGCAGCCTCTCAAGATAAGGAGAGAACTATCATTCTCGACAGCTGAATAGATAGCGTCTTGTGTAACAAATCATCAGCTGCTTTCCCAGTCACAAAACCACCATTACCAGAACAGACAAAGCTTTCTAGAAGCCCAAATTCTACAGCACAAAGTGCCATAACAAATTGCATAGTACTCTACCAATTTTGTTTCCCATGTGTATACCTTAAAATTCCTCCAATATCTGATTTTTCAAGTCACTTAAATGCTATTAGGAGGCAAACAAAGACTGGAAAATCTGAATTTTATGATTTATAAAGCAACTACATACACATTAAATATTTTTGATAAACAATATACACTGCACAGCTGTATGTATTTCTTTGTTGAAATGTTCCCTATGGTTCCTACGCCACTCAGCTCCCATATGACTCCTCAGAACAGGGCTGACAAGGAGTTCAAGTATATCCAGAACATAATTTCAGCTGTAGAGGCAAAGACTTGTAGACAGGGATTTAATTCAGCTGCTTTGAGAAGCAGGAAGTAGCGGAATACACCCAGGCTGTGTGCCAAGAGGAATATTAACCAGTGAGATCCTCTTAATGAAAGAGAGCAGGTCCCAGAAACTCCTTATCCAGAGACTCACTTTGCTTGCTCTGTTCTCACTCTCCTAATCCCAGTCAAGCTTCATTCTTATCATTTGCTGCTTTTCATCAAGTGAGAATTGTTCTGGTCTCCAAACTCACCTCACTCCAGGCTCCCCTTTTCCCTGTTCATGCTGCTCTTACCCCATCCCCTTCTACTCATTAAAGGCTCCATCTTCTCACTGCAGTTCTTTGTTTTCTTCGTCCCACTCTTTTGCCCTCCACATCCTTACTCCACAAGCCCCATTACCCTTCTTCCCCTGGAAGACTTCACTCTGGGAACAACTGTCTTCCGTGCAAAGACACCATACTGAAAGAAAGGGGTGGGGGACAAAACATGGAACAGATGTGTGACAACAGGCAGTCTGGAAAAATTAAGTCCTCAAAATATGCTGACATTTCCACCAAAAGAATTTAAAGGGGCAAAAGTATCAAAATATGGGCACAGGCACCAAGTAAAATATAGCAAAACCCAAATCTGAACCAGAATTTACCAATTCAGGCTCATATCAGCCTTCAGAATGGGCGTAAGCATAGAGAAAAGTCAGCTGCACAGCACAGGCACCAAGGACTTGGAGCAGTGCAATCACAGCTGTACAAAAAGATCTATGTTGTGTTGCACAAGCTGCTAATAGTGACAAATAAGTCTCTCATTCAGTAACATCTTTCATCTATTTTTCTATCAGGACTGCGTTTCCAGCAATAACCAGGATAGAAGATTAAGAAAAAGTACTGCAGACGGGGCAGCAACAGTAAAGCTGAGTGGTTCATTACACCCATCTGAAAATGTGCCCTCCAAGCTTCAAAGCATAGACAGAAGGCAAAGCAGCACAATGTTTATGAAAGATTACCAAGAGAAAAGTGAGGAAACTAATTCAGTGAGGCTCCATAAACGGAGGAGGAGGTTTGTAATTAAGAAGAGCCCAATTCTGATTTCCATGAACAGTTCCACTCTTAACTTGCCCACACTTAAATCCGACGACAGAAATAACAAATGGAAAAGTCTCTACCAGATACAAAGCAAAAGAAAGCAAATAATGAAGGAAACTTGTTCTAAGTACAAGAGTAATAACAGAAGAATAATCACTCCTTACCACGTTTCTAGAATATTTGTAGAAGACAAATACAGAGTTTTGTACTGTGAAGTACCAAAAGCTGGCTGCTCTAACTGGAAACGGGTGCTCATGGTTCTCAATGGGCTGGCTTCTTCCACTAAAGATATACAACACAACACAGTGCACTACGGCAACTATCTAAAAAGGCTGGATGGGTTTGACCGCAAAGGAATTTATCACAGGCTCAACACTTACACAAAGATGCTTTTTATTCGGGAACCTTTTGAAAAGCTGGTATCTGCATTTCGGGACAAGTTCGAACACCCAAACAATTACTATCATCCCGTATTTGGAAAAGCCATCATTTCCAGATACCGTGTCAATGCCACCAAAGAAGCATTAAGGACAGGCTCCGGAGTCAAATTTAAAGAGTTCATTCAATATCTCCTGGATGTACATAGGCCAGTGGGTATGGACATCCACTGGGATCACGTCAATAGGCTTTGCAGCCCATGTCTAATAGATTACGACTTTGTGGGGAAATTTGAAAGTATGGAAGAAGATGCAAACTTTTTCTTGCACCTAATTGGTGCTCCACAAAATTTGACTTTCCCTAAGTTCAAAGATAGGCACTCCAATGAAGAAAGAACTACCACTAAAATCACACAACAGTACTTTGCACAACTTTCTCCCTCTCAAAGGCAACAAAGTTATGACTTTTACTACATGGATTATTTGATGTTTAACTACTCAAAACCTTTTGAAGATTTATACTGATTTGAGTGCTGGGACACTTCCCGTTTCAGTTGAACTTCATTACAAACCCAGGTGGCTTCTGTTTATACACACGTCTGTTAGTAAGAATTGATCAAAGAACAGGAAAACAATCCTAAAACAGAACATAAGTGGTTAGTGATGTTTACACCTTCACCTTAAATGCCTCCTTTTTCAAATCATTTATGATGTGTAAGTACATACGTGTATAATAATACTATATGTCAGGGCTCCCAAATAAAGCACATAATTTTCCATGCTGGTATGGCTTGTGTTTACAGTGAAGGACAGTTTGGAACTGGGGGAACAAAGCTGTAAGCTCGACAGCAAATGTAATATTTTAAGTTCTTCACTAGTTAGAAAATGAAATCTTTGGAAATTACAGGATAGACAAATAAACAAATATGGAATAGATATACTTCATCAAAATCTGCAGCGCCCCAAGCACACACTAAACAGGCATTATGTATGAAGTTGGTCAAATATTGCTATTTCCTCATAATTTAAAAAAAAAAAAAGAAATTATCACACTGTTCAAAAAACACATTGGTGAAAACAATTAATACTCAGTCACCATGTGAGTGCAGTATTAAACCAGATGTTCCAATTCTGAGAGAGGATGCGTTCTCCCCATTTAGTATCTCCCTTATGGCATATTCATCTGCAAGCAGATAAAATGCAGGCGAACATTTGCATCTTTATGCATGTTATTAAGATTCTTTTAATCCTTTGCATTAACATAAATCTCTGGTTTAATCTTCATAGTCACCAAGAATATCAAATCTTTTTTTTATAGTAACAAGTAGGAGTAAATGCAACTTCCTGCCCACCAGGATAGTTCTTTTCTTTGCTGCAAACAATTTGCACTTGTTTATTTCGGTAACAATTAGATTCAATTTCACATGCAGAAAATATTCTAAGTGTTGTCATTCAGCTGTTCCTCTTCTATATAGAGAAGACAGTGCCTAATTTTCCAGCAAAAATCTCTTGGGAGAATAGAATACCATACCTTCTGCTGTGCCTTTGTTAATCTTCACACCTACTCTGGATGTGGTATCCTTGTCTACATGTCCTTCAACCATGTGAAATAAATAATTTCAATAGTTAAGATGGAAGGCTGTACTGGACAAGTCTCAAATGAACTTAAATGTCTCAGTAATTTTAATGATTTGTATTTTGCAACCAATTTCAGAATTTCACCAGAACAGGCACTGTACAAGTGTACAAATATCTAAGGTGTTTTTTCCTGAATCATTTTACATTTACAAATGTCCAAATAAAACAAAAACTACTTATACAGATAGTTTTGTGCATCACACGCATTGATTTACACCTCGCTTTCCCTTCAAACATCCCACGTTTCTTTGTTGCTCTCAATTATAACAGAGAAGTGTCTAAAGTGGCCTAAAAATAGTTTGCATTGAAAGATTATTGATGTTTCACCTGACTAACATCAAAATTTCATTTCTACAAACATTTTTCACTCAGTGAAGTGGATGTTTCAGAGACTTTCAGAAAGATAACAACTTCCACTGTTCCATGAAGCCCGTTAGCATCCATCTGCCTTCTGTTCCTCATCACTGTGTCGCTGCTGCAGCCCCCATCCTGCCTTCCACCCACTCAGCTGCCCAATCAGAGGTAACAGACTTTCAGGCAAAGTCACTTTTTTTGCTAGCACCAAACAGGCTGGGACTGCTCTGCCAACAGACTGGTGCTGCTGAGCTCCTCCCTACAGGTCTCACCGAGGAGTGATCCAGGGAAAACCAGGTGCCTTCGCAGTGCAAGTAGAGGAAAGTATTGATTCTGATAGCGATGGGATTATTACTTGTGTGTGCACGAAGAACACCACCAGTAACTTGAGTTATGCTCTCCTTATCATTTAATTGAGTGCTCTAAAAAGTGATGGTACTCAAATTGGTAGAGTTTATTTGCATGTAGTTAAGGAAGCCACAAACACTCACTACGTGAGGAAAGGATATCATAAAGATCTGAGCCCTCGTGGTTATGGAGGTTAATTCCAAAATGTGGCCAAGGTAAAGGCCGAGTAGAAATTGTATTCAGCCCTCCACTAGTGTTAGAGAGCTCTAGGAAATATTAAAGAACTTAATCTTCCAGCTAGATTCACATCAAAGACCTGACTTTCTCCTTCCATTTCCTTTTCCATCACCCTGCTTTTTTCAGTTTGATCTACAGACACACAAACTGATAGAATCATATGGTCATGCTTACATCTGACAGACTTTTTTGGTACAGTTGCACAATGCATTCACTACCTATGTGGAAAAAAACCAGCAACACTGCACTTGTTATGTCAAGTTCAGATGCTTATTCTATCCCTCCGCTCCCAAATCTATTTTACTTAAAAATCTTTACTACAGCAATAAAAACCAACAACTGTGAGAGGAATAAAATTTTTAATGACAAATGAAGATGAAGACTTCGGGAGCATTTTATTTTATCTGGACTAACAAATCATCATTTGAAGAGAGGCTTAGGTTGTGTGTATGTTTATGGCAAGCTGTACACAGGGAGATGAGTAACTTAATGAGGAAATCTGCCTTTTGAATGATCTATTGCTGTTGGTTTTCACAGAGTAAGAAGGATCCACATATATGCACTGTTTGTACAGCACAGTATATTAATGCTTGCCTCTGTTACCCCTCCCATTGGGGTAACACTATTACTGACAACAGCAGCATGAGCACACTTGCCACATAAACCTATGTACAATTATCTACTGATTACATGCGTATGAAGCACATGTAGAAAAGAAAATCTGTGCAAACAAGGTTTTACGTGCTAAGGGTACCTATCAAAAGAAAGATGTTAATATAAGAATCCACATGTGTGAAGAGATATGTAAGAATTACAGAGGATTATAAAAAGAATACAGGGAATATCAAAGATGCATTGCTTTAAAAAGTTTTTCTTTCTTTCTTTGTGTAATAAATGAACTAATGAGTTTGGCCAGCTCAGGTAGTGCAACATCATCTGGAATTCCAAATTAAAGAAAAGTGAGGGTTTTTTATTTATGTTTTTTATTTGTATTTATCATTGCCTATTACTGACACTGGTTACCTTGAATCACTGAGTTGACAGACATTAATTTCTTCTTCCCAGCAAGAAATGACATTGGTAGTTGGGCACAGTCCAGCCAAACACTGGGGGGGAAAGAAACATTACCATGCAAATCGCAGTCTGATCTACTCATTTTAATTTCAGTGGTACCAGAACAGCATCTGCATGCAGCAGTAGTTTGTTTTCAGAGCACAACAAAAGAGACAGTCACAGCACAGCCAGTTTGAGCTCGCATTGCTTCGAGGGATTATTTTCAGGTTGGCACTGTTATTTGTGGTGACTTCAAAACCTCTGCACGTATCCATGCACACTGAACAATGACCCAAGCTTCACATGGCAAGACGGATGTAATTACGTTTCCTCCCAAGAAGGCAGTTGCTGGTTAAGAAAGGTGAGCAATTTTCCTGGCTTCCTGCAATGGTACCTACCAGACAAGCCTACAGACTTCTCAGATGGTTCCCAGCACAATACTGCTGTAAGAATACACTGGAGTCAACATCTATGTTTCGTGCTTAGCTATAGTAGGGATTGACCTGCCACTGGTCCCTTTTGCTCAAATTTTTCAAGACTACCCATCCAAATAAAGGCAAAAAAACTAAACGTGTATCCACACACACAATGGATTCAAGTTTTAAGAACAGCAAACACACACCGGTTCTACTTTTCAATTAAATCGTGACGTATTTTGAAGCGTTGAATCCTTGGGCAGTAAGGACAAGATAGCGTAGAACATACTGACACATAACAGGATTAAGCTTTGCTTATTGCCAACAAGCCATTTGGATAATACATTATGAAGGGATTGATACAGCTAACTATGACTCATGCCAGAGAATAAAAATCATGTTTGCTTTATGACTAACCAAATAGAAACATTCAGCCTTGTAAAAAGTATTTTCTTGTCTGTTTCAACGAATGTCTCCAAAGCAATGTCTCTTAATAACAACACTTTTGGAAGTTCCATTCCTACACATAACTCATCAGACAACTTATTTGCATGTAGCAAGGAACATAGATATCCAATACCTTCCAAATAGACAAGCCTTTAGAAGTAATTTTCCAGGCATTTTAGACTTCATTGAGTTTTACCCAGCCATATAAACAAGCTTTTTCCATGTTCTGCAATCCACTATGAAGAAGAAAAAAAAAAGGAAAAACCTGAAACATTCAACAGAATTGCAGTGATCAATTTTTCCATTACACGCCTGCCTTGTAGGAAACTTGAATTCTTCTGTTTAAATTCATCTATTACTGTACTGCTGGCCCTATGTTTCACATTCTGCTTTATAGGACTACCCGTGATCTTTTCTAGCAGTGTCATCATTTTTTCCTGGAGCCTAAAATTATGCTGTCAAGTTATGAAAAATGAAAGAGGTGCTCAGAATCCAACTCTTCCACAGTTCTCTTCCCAATCTGGGATTCCTGTCCAGATTTATTTTCACTTAATACAAGAAATTTCCTCTCAACATATCCAAACATAAGTAGTGTCACCAGCTGCAAAAGGTGTTAAGATTAAGTTCAAGTACAGGGAAGCAGCCTAAGGCAACTGCATTATAAGAGCTTGTCCCAACCCATTAAACATTAGTGGAGGTGGCTCCTTTGCTAACAAATGAAAGCTCCAGGCTACAGTTCACCTTGGAATTCATGGATATAGACTAATGTACAGTATGATCACAAGAAAAAAGTTATTTTATCATTGTTTCAAGGATACATTCAGGCAGCATAACCCTTTCTGGGTATCATGATGTAGCCAAGGAGGAGCCACATGACAGTGATGCCAGCCTAGGTATAGATATGCAACTGAAGACCATAGGGCACAATTTTAGCTATTTCTATGAAAGGTCAAATAGCTGAACTGTTTCTACAATCAATTCACAACAACACCTGTACACCTAGTAGAAGTCAAGTATACTAATGCTTAGAGCAAGTAACGGGGAGATTTGGCCTAATAATTATCAGGTTTAACTCAGGTTAACCTATCTGGTCTGGGGTCTTATTCCCTAGAATTGCCCTGTACATTTCTCTGTGTCTGAGAAAAAGTGTCCTTCACACTGATGTGATCATTAGTGCTTTTCACTGCATTGCACTTATTGAAATCAGAACCTTGCTTTCGATTCACCTATAGAAAAAGAGTCTTAGCCCAATTCTTTTTTTCAGTAAGATATCCTTTTGTACCAGAAAATAAAACGCACAATCACGACAGCACAGGCAGTCTGAACAATAGAAGATGATACAACAGACTATGTAAACATTGTAGCCGATTGCTCTAACATTAGATTTCTCAACTGAAACCCATACAGACGTTCATCTTGCCCGAGTGACACTGCATTTACTCCTCAAGGTGATATTGTCTTCATAAATCATGCATACAGTGACCATTTCAAGCAGTACAGAAAGCGTGGCAGACATGAGACAGGTTATTAATCTGACAATTTATCCATGTTTATCTCTCACGAAATGAGATTATTTTTTATTATCTGAAATAAGTCTGAGAACTTCATTAGATCATCCCACCAAAACTGAATGTCAGGTACACATCACCACCAATGGAGTGCAGAAAGCAGGTAATTATTGAGTGTTTTACCTTGGAGCTCTCTCTCAGGGAGTTTCAAAAACAGTCATTTGGAATAAGAAACAGAACTTGGCTGTATTTGACCAAACCTAGCAACCTGAAAGCACTCAAACACATGCAGAACTAATGCTGATTTTAGATAAAGGGACAAAACGTGCACAGTGAAACTCTGAAGATTTGATTAGAGAAAAGAGATGGCCGGTGAAATTCTAGTAAATGATGTTGTGGGGGAAGTGTTTGGTTGTGTCTGTGGTGGTGGTGGTGGTGGTTTTGGTTGTTGCTGGCTTTTTTTTTTTTTTTTTTTAAAGTTCTGTATATTTTTTATTTCAGCACTATCTGCTCCGAAATAGCATTTGACATCCACCTAAACCTACCAAAATGCTAACTGGACACCACTATCCAGCTGCTCCGGTGTAACCAAGTTATGCATAAAAGTAGCTTACTAAATCTGAATTTCATTAAGGTAAGGGTAAAGATAGCAAGAAGTAAATTTGATCAATGACAAAAATGACTAATTGGGGCAACTTGTTTCAGTCAAGCTAATCTGGCTGCATGCAGCTCTGACTGCACAGGAGAGGCCAGCAGTCAATAACATCACACTGTCATCTTTGATTCAAACGACACCGATGGCCAATTGGACTCACACTACAGGCGATGCATACTCAGAAGGCTACCAGTCTGACAAAACTGATTTGTAAATGAATAGGTTTTGTTTGGTATCTGGATACTTCAATTAATTTAAAGTGCTTTGTAGTGACTTAACTTAGTGACAAATTACTTCAGTTACATTGTTGCAGTTTAGCTGAACTCTTGTCCTCTCCCATGGAAGATGCATTTCTGGTTATCTTCTGAATGGTTGAATTGCCCAGGGAGCTCTCAACTAATATAAGCCATTTATCCATTTCCTACCCTCTTCCACAAGGAGCTGTTTCTCCCTCACTTCTTATGAGAAACTACAAGAAACCAGTAAATTCCAAAATTACAGCCCAGGCTGGTTCTGAACACGTTTTCCTATTCCCAAAAAACAATAGCTTAGGACAAGGCAAAGCAGCATCTTCCAAAACCCTAGGCTTCCCAATCCAACTGATTCTGGAGTACTGGTTCTTCCTTTTTACTGAAGAAGCAGAACAGAAATAGGCAAATACTGCCATTACTTGTTGTGTAAGACTATTGTCCACTCATAAGTCACACTACGTAGCAATGGGTGTTTGAATCTCAAAAATATCTTATTCCACTTGTCTTCAATTCAGGTTTATGTAGCCTTGCAAGTTCCCTATTTTATCCCAGAATGCTTTCAAACCAAGTTTTTGTTTCTGGCATATCAAAGTCTCTTGCCCCTGCTCAAACATCCACAAAGAAATAGAACAGGTGAGAAATGACATTGCCCCGGCAAACTTGCAAGCATGGTTTTCAGTGGCCTAAAACTTCTCAGCACTTGCATCTTCATTTGGATAAATATCCTTTTGCATGTTTTACATGTGTCAAATATCACATGATGTGAAGCAGACAGGTCTGCCAGCTTTGAAAAATCTCTGTTGGTAGCATGGATACAAATTCTTTGAGCGCAATCAAAATCTGCAGAGATAGCCTTACAAATCCAAGTTTATGAAACAAATGCAAATGCAAGTTCAAGTATATACATACACGCTTCAGTTCTGCCTTCATTGACTGATTAGTAATTAAGGCATGCAGTTGGTCCCAGAGATGCAGGAGAAAAAACCTTCAATCCTCAAAGGACTCCATCGAATCTGAGCCCAAGGTTATTAATCACATTGCCACTAATTGTATATAAAGTATCTTTACTCCCTCTATTTTTTTTTCTTTAAATATTATGGGATTTAAATATGTCACCATATTCTGGATATCTTGATTAGATCTCCTTTAACATACTGCCTCAATAATTTCTAATTTATTTAACACCACTACAAATCTCACAGAAATGAAGAACTCTCAATAATCATTAAGATTAAGCAGAATTTTTAGCCTGACAAGACTAAGAACACAAGTTGATAAGGAGGACTTTTTTTAATTTTTTTTTTTTAACTGCCTTCTTGTAATTGAAGTTTCAACCAGGGTCCCATTAGGCCAATACTGCTCCCCCATGTGACTCACACAGACCCTCAAGTCTTCACGTTTTCAGAGTTAAGTCTCACTGGTAACAAGCATATGGGATGATTTTGACTAAATCAAGCAGAGAACTCACTAAGATTAAAAGCCTGAAGAGTTTTGCTCCTCATTGACATTTAACAAATTTTCTACATCATTCTCCCAGTTCATCAAGATCACACACCATCACAAAACACCACTTTACAGGATTACTTTGCAGGAGAAATATAGAAATTAGCATCTACAGCCACTGTATTTGAGTTAGGTAGCCAAAATGCATCCAGGCTCACTACAAATGTCCTCATCCAGTAGTCTCTAAGATAAGTGCATAAAAATCAGTACAGCGAAAGTCATGCACAAAGAATCTGTACTAAGCAGAAAGCCAGGCAGGGGGTAAAAGGAGAGAAGTGCTATGCAGAGCACGTGGCTGGAAGATGACGTTGCTTTGGAGAAGCATTATGGGATCCACCTCAAGGAGAGCATACTACCTATGCATTTGGGCAGTCGAACTAGGATTAACCCTGAGGTGTCACTGCTTACATGTTCTGAGGAAGATCATCTTCAGAACCCTCTCCCCAATGCTTTTTTCGCTCCACAAACCCGGAAGACGTGCCCACAAAGTAAAGCACAGGCAAGGAATTAAGATCCTCTGAGATGTTAAAGGATCAAAGCCTCAGTCTCACAAGAGTGAGATCAACTGCATTAACCATATTTAACTGCATTAAAGACTGTTGTTCAGTAGATATGGGTAGTCAATACCAGACAGTTTATTTCTCCAGGTGGATTCACTGATGCAAACAATAACTGAAAAAGGGTTGCTACTGCCTTTATACACACACACACACACATATATATATATATGTATATATATATATATATATATATATATATATATATGTAGTAATAAGACTAGTAAAGCTTTTAACAAACACATCTCAGAACAAACATTGACTTGGATCAAAGATGGTTCTTCAACAAGTATTAGAGTAAGAGGGCACTGTACCTTATTCAATACCATAAACGCGTGAGCTCTCATGATAGTTACCATAAAAAGAAACATCGGTGGATACACCAGTTTTGTTTTGTTTTGTTTTTTTTCCAAGGACTGAATAACTAACAGCATTATAGCGGAGACATTCAAGACAGAGAAAGTAAATCAAAGCACCAAATGGAAGAGAAATATACACATACTAGCTCTGCATTCAAAGTTAGCTTCCTGCTTACAGAAAGATTTTCCCTTTCATTCTCTTCTGAGGCATTCAGTATAGCTTACTGCCAAAGGCAAGATTTCATTCTCAGTAGAAGCAAGGTTCTGATGCTCTATAGGAAGTCCTCTGTAGCTTGTTCCAATATACTTCTGATGCATCCCAGTGCCTGCCAATAGCCTTAAAAATTGAGGACATTTCATTACAGATGTGATCTTGTGACAGAAAGGTCTAAGCTACCAGAACTGACTACAGAGATATTTCAAACCATACATGCAGAGAATAAAAGCTTGAAGAAAGGAGGATGACAGGGTGGGAGGGGGTGACATTCCATGTCACGGTGTTTGTCTTCCCAAATAACCATCATACATAACAAAGCCTTCCTCTCCAGGAAATAGCTAAACATCTGCCTGCTGATGGGACATAGTGAATGAATTTTGTGTTTTGTTTTGCTTGCACAACAGCTTTGCTTTATCTGTTAAACTGTCTAATCTCAATCCATTCAGTTTTCTCAGTTTTCTCAGATTTACCCTTCCACTTCTCTCCCCATTGTACAGACAGAGATTGAGCATGTGGCTGCATAGGGCTCAGATGTTTCCCGTGGCTATAGTCACAATAAAACATCAGAGAAGTTTTGCAAATGGCTGCAGATGGTGCAAGGCCACTTCAACAATGAACTCATTTACGCAAGTCACTCAGATAAGAAGGGACATAATGCAATAAGAAAAGAGTCAGGCAAATTAAGTACTCAAGTTATTGCTCTCTTCCATTCAAGCCTGAAGTGTCATTAATCGTTTGCATGACACTAAATGGATGCATGGGAAGTCAAAGCCTTCATAACTTGAAATTCAACACTTAGTATGAGACAAAATACTTGCAATTTACCACAACAACAACACATTACATTCTAGTAGGAAGCAGCCAAGTAGTTAGCTCTGTTCTGACCACTGGTCATTTACAGTACAATGTAAGTCCAGTTTTCAATGGTGAGAAAAATTCTCATTTCCATTCCCATTCACAGGTACCCCAGTTGTCCTGGCCACAGCTCTCAAAATGCATTACCAACCTCCTACTGCAACCTTTTGATGAGTTGCTGTTCAACTTGATAAAACAAAAAGACCTATCTGAAATGAGAAAAGGAAAATCTGAAATAAGAACAGGAAATTGCAGTATAAAAAGTACTGCCTCCTTTTTTATTATACTTGTCCATGAAAGGCAAGATGGATGATGGGGGTATGACAGTAGAGGTTTGAACCTTTCCTTTAACGCTCCATCACATTTTCTTGCTGTGTGACAGATGGCAGCAGAGGGGCAGTCTGAAAAATTGGCATCTCACATGGAAATGAGTATGAAGCAAAGATGTGTAACTGAATTCCTCCACGCAGAAAAAATTGCACCCATTGACATTCCGAGACACTTGGTTAACATTTGTGGAGTCCAAGGAGTGGATGTTAGCACATTAGTTGGACTGTATGGGCACTGTTTTCCTAGCAACAAACACTGTCACAGCAGCTGTGAATCAGTGGGTCACCTCCACCGGTGCCAATTGTTACAAATGCAACATACAGTCTTGTTCATCACTAGCAAAAATGCACAGCTAGTGGTGGTGACTATGTTGAAAAACAGTGTTTTGTAGCTGGAAATTTGGTCTAGAAAACAGTGCTGTTGTGCTTTACTTTGTCGTAGTTTACAAGGAAACAAAAGGGAGGCATTACTTCTGGAGCAAGCTATATATTTTATGTATTGATGCAGAGCTCACCACACCGTAAGACAGCTCCTACCTTAACATGCTGTCCCGTATTTTCCATTCTCCAGTGGCTCTTCCTTTACCTGACTGCAATGCTAACAATGTTTCCCCTCACACAGATTCAGCATAAATACCTGTATTCGAGCATGGGGCTTTTCCTTGAAAAGCTGGGAATGTTAGTCTGCATCTCAAGCAGTAGTAGCAGCAAGTTTAAAAACAAACAGACAAAAACCTTTGTAAACTTTCCCAGTGATTTTGAAAGATCTGGCAGCTGCGTAAGAGGGAAAAAAAGTTTCCCAGTAATAGAGGCTGTGCTGCTGAAAAATGTCATTTCTAAAACTGTTGATCATTAGTGAAACACCATAGAGATCAGGATCTTTTTAACCAGCAGCACTAGAATAACTTGAGAGGGAGACTAAAGACAGTGAACAGTTTTCCCCATAATTACTGAAACTAATTCCTTTTCACCCTGGATGGCTTTCACCTCTTGCCAGCAGCATTAACATAGAATATGGATGTTAATAATGAGGATAGTAGGAACTGGAAGTGTTTTAAGATAAAGGCTGACTTTTTAATGTTGTTCTTGTGTAGTGTAGCATGCCATATAATTAATGCAACTCTTCTTTGCCCATTCAAAATGTGTACTTTTCTACACAGAACTGCAGTTCTGAAGATACTTACGGCAACGCTCAGTTCTTTTGCGTTCTCTCTTATTAAGTACTTTGGATGAAATTTTAGTAATGCACTTTTTATTCATTTTCTAAGGTTTTCTTCTTTCCAAGTATAATATAGGCAGACTCTTAGGATGCCTTGTGCAATCAACATCCTACCTAATAACAGAAGGACTGGGTGACAAAGTACTGCTTGATAGAGTATTAACTCTAATTACTTGATAAGAGTATTAACAAATTCAGTAAATCTTCCCTACCTTTCTCTAGGCACTGCCTACATTGCAATTGCAAGTGACAGTGGCACAAACAAGCACATTTGTTCCAACCTCAAGAAAACTAGCCAAGGGTACATGCATCAGAGCTGGAACTGAACAAGGCACAGGCACAGAGGTATAAAGTCAGTGAAGAATTTGGGAGTGCTCTTGATTTGCTTGTGCTAAAATCCATACACCTCATTCAGAAGTACTTGTCACCTGCAGAAGTTACTTGGAATTTATTGAGAATTACCAGTTTCTGTTATAGAATCGTAGAATCATAGAATCACCAAGGTTGGAAAAGACCTAAAAGATCATCCAGTCCAACCGTTCACCTATCCCCAATAGCTCCCACTAAACCACGTCCCTCAACACAACATCCAGCCTTTCCTTGAACACCCCCAGGGTCGGTGACTCCACCACCTCCCTGGGCAGTCCGTTCCAGTGCCTTTTTCCAGGAAAAAAAGATCAGTTCTTGACAAATACAAACATGTTGCAAACACAAGCACCAAATCTCAAGACCTCTAGTGTTGCAGTGCCAGCAACAGGCAAATTTTCTAGAAGTGAGCTTGGAGCTTCAGGTATCCCAAAAACTTTTTCTCAATTACTTCACAAAAAAAAAAAAATCTTGAGCTGTCTAAATGTAAGCAATAACATCTCCATTAATAGTATGGATTGATTGGAAAAATGCCTTTCTAATCATTTACAACAAAGGAAAAGAGTCCACACCAGAATTCACAATCAGCTTAAATAATAATTGGCTAATGACTGGTTAGCTGCATAGGAACAATGGCAGGGGGGTTGGACTCGATGATCTCTGGAGGTCCCTTCCAACCCCTACAATTCTGTGAAATGCTCTGTGAAATATGCTGCTCGAAGGAACAAAATGAGCAGCTGTAGGATTATCACAGCAAGAGTGACTGCTTTCCAGCTATGAGCTGCTGAAAAAAATCTCCTCTGAGAGCATGAAGCATCCTGTAGTGAAGAACTGCAGACAACCAGCACCAACTGAGAGAAAGAGTTAAGTAATTCTGTACCAAACTCACTTTCCATATACCTGCAGCCAACGGATACAGAATCCCCTAAGATAACAGATAAGTTTACACACCCCCAATAAAAAGGAAGGCTGCAGACAAATGCACTCACTTTCTTACTGCAGCAGGTTGAAAGACAGGGAATATAGAGTGGCCAACCACTGTGAGGATGTTACCTTTGAAATTTATACAACACTAAGTTGTGAAGGCTATAAATGAAGAAAAAAAAAAAAATAGATCCTGCTTTTAAATAAATAGGCAAGTGAAAGCTTACACAGGCTAAAACCAACTGGTTTCTGCTTTGCAATGATTCATGGCAATGAACACACATACAGAGCCAGATGCACAACACTGACATGCCTGTGGCATGGAGAAACACTCACAACCTCTGCTCCTAAAAACATTTTCTCTTTGTTGCTTCCTGTAAGAGTTATAGAATGATGATTTGCCATTTTTGGCGTTGTGGTTTAATGCACATAAAAATATCTTGAGGTCCTCAGTAAACAAAAATAGTCACATCTACAAATTAGTAATTTTTATTTATTAAACTTTAAAAGGCTCTTGATGCAGTAGAGACTGAATTCCATACACTTAAGGAACACTCAAAGGAAACTGTGGAAGCGTATAAACATGAAATCCTCCTATTTGCAGAAGAACCCTCTCCAAGCCATTGAGAACTGGGAAAACTTTCCCTTTGCATGCTATAATATAAAGGAGAACTTGTGAGTTCATATTCAGGACAGAGAAGAGAGCCTCATGAAGGTTTTTGGTCAGCCATGATTTTTCCCAGCCCCCTGCCAGGTCTAGGACGAAGGAAGAGCAGGGCAAAGGGTGATGAATGAGAGGAGAGTACAAATTGCTCTCCAGAGAGCAGTCAGCTTTATATGACTGCCAGCAATTCTTAATAGGTATGGCAAAGCCCACACAATCATTTTGGAGAGGTCCTTTACAAAGTACCCTAAGTGACCATAATTTCCAAATACTTGCAAGCACTGTGTGCTTTCTGAAACAACATATACAGCTAGTTCATAACTGAGCAAAGCCCAACAAGACTCTGTCAGCAGTGGGTCAGTATCTTGGGTAGATTGGGCTTAAGGGCAGGTACCATGGCACAGCTGGAGCTTTGTGACGGGCTGTAGGAGACATTTATTTCTTCTGACACTGTAACTTACTGTGTCAGTCTCAATGTTATCTGGGTCACCGCTACAAGTTTATGTGGCATCAACAGCAGCTCTGCTGGCAGGCTTCCCTTCAGTACCTCCCACTACATAAAATAGCATTCAGTCCTGATCATTGGAAAACTTAGGATGCAAAATACAGACAAAACTTCAGCCCAGATTCCAGAAGAGAAGAGAATTATAAGTGAGCAGTAGTGTAATTAAACTGTTCTGGCTGTCAGACATCCAGCAGAGTGGATTTTGCTGCAGCTGCTATTCCATCTTTGACAATAAACTTAGTACGCACACTCGTTCTTTCCCTTCTCCCTTGATTTACCATATAAGCAGCAGCAGAACAAACATATATCTTAATCTTCCCCTTCCCGCAGCCCCACACAGGTTGTGCGAGTGCTGCTGTCTGTAAATCTGCAGCAGAGCCACAAGGCCTGGAGAGCCGGAGGGATGCGGTGCTCCTGTGCCGTTTCCATGGCACTGCCAAGGCCTCCGGGCTGAAGCACTGCTGTCTGCCTTCTCCCGCCCAGTTTGCAGAGAGAGAATAAACGTGCTTTCTCAGGGCTACATGGTTATTGTCTTTTTCCTTCTGAGCTCTCTCAACACATCATTTGCATTGTGTTTGCTTTTCCTCCACATTTCGACTGTCATTAATTAGGCTAGCACTTTGTGGAACCAATAACATCTAGAGCTTACCCAATAGAGCAGGCACAGAGCAGAAGGGGGTCCCTGCGTCTGACAGTGCCACGCCAGCACACTGCATACACCACCATCATACTAGAAAAAGCTCAAGTCTCCCTTTTTTTTCCTCTTTTCTTTTCTTTCCCCCGTAGGAAAGCACAACAATTAGGTGCACGTAATCAAAAAAAAAAAAAAAAAAAAAAAAAAAAATCAACACAAACCATCTGAAAATTAGGCTCCAGACTTCTGGATTCTTTTTTTTTCATTTAATAAATTTCTGGGTATGCTTCCATTTTTTGTCTTTTGTTTCTTTTTAAAGAGAAACACCACATGACTTAGAGAACAGACCAGGAGCTACTAATCAGGTCATTACAAGTGAGCCTGTGAAAACACATAGCCATCAAACCTTCACCTGATGACCTTCACCCTCCCTGCTTCCCCCAAGGGACAAAAAAAATAGACAAGTAAAAAATATTCTTTCAAGTAAAAGACAGCCAACACTTGGGAAAAGGAAATAAACACATAGTTGCAGGAGTGACCTCCTGCCCTGCTCTCCAGGATGGCATTAGGATAGGAATAAAATCTCTGTATCCATATCTAGGTGTGATTAACACAAGATTCGGAGCCAGAGTGAAGGAACTTCTCTGCAAGGAAAATTAGCTGCTCTTTCATCTGAACCTTTCTTCTTTTCAAGATTTTACCTTAGGAGAGAAGGGAAAAAAAAAAAAAAGAACACCCAAACCTTTGCCATTTCTTTGTCTTTCTTATGACAAGCTGTCACTTCTAGATACAGGAGAAGTACCAACATGGTGCTGGAAAGAAAAAACGGGGCACAACTTCCCCTTTCCTTTGATACTAGGAAAGATTAAAGTAATAAAGGACTAAGAAGAGTGAAGGAAAACAGAATTTTTCAAATGAGCAGAGTCGATGTTATTTTAGTATGACATTCCATGAAGCAACAGTGGCATCCAGTGGTATATTTCCATAAGCAAGTTTTGTATCCAACTTTCACTCACTTTCCACTTACACGCAAAAATTTCTGTGAAAGATTTTCAAAGAACCCTTCCCTTCCTCTTCCTCTCTCCTCAGCATATGCTACCAGTAGAGTCACCATAAACCCACAGACACCAGAACCAGCACTGGAGACCAAGATGCGCAAGTGCAAATGCTCAGCTTGTTCAAAGGCCACATATCTTCCTTTCACATTCAGAAATACAAAATGTTACAGGGAAGGCTGTGTAATTTACATAAAGTTGTAATGTTGATAAAGATGCATTTTGAATTATTTTCAGAAAATACAAAGGACATTTTTCTCCTTTTGTGCACAAGAGCACAGCAAGTATTACACTGTATTGCTCCCCTCTTCAGTCCCACACCTCGTCTCATTTCACTCCAGAGTTATACATAATGGCTTTGCTCATTCAGTGACACTTCAATACACTTCACTTTCATCAAAGTGAAAATAATCTTGAATAGATTGAATAGAAAATAATATTGAATAGATTCTCTGGGCAAATAAAATTGTAAGAGTACAATATTGAAGTCTTTCAACTGAATTTATGAAATATTTTCAGACCTAGGCCACATTTGCAGTAAAAATGCACCTTGTGCCAGCACAAATTCAGTACCATCATCAGATTATGACTCAATAAGAAGCTCTGTCTCTTCAGAAAGCACTAAGAACCAAAACTCACCACTGCTGCTCTCAGGTCAATCAAAAGTACTGGCTTGAATTTTAGGTTAGATCTAGAGAGCTCTTTTAAAATAATCTGGCTTCAACTTCACTAAATGTCATGTCTCCCATTTAGCTTATCAAGACAGTTAAACTAGAGAAACTGCTCCTTTTTATCTATATACTCCCACAGTAATCTTCTGAAAGCTATCAACTGATATAACTAGGTTCCCTGAAGGAAAACAGAAGCTCTGTTTATTTCACCCCAAGATAAAACATAAACCAAGCACCTCATGAAGCAACTGAAGCTTGGCCTACATCCATTCTTCGTATGACAGTAACTGAGAGCTTAACTGATTTTAATTGATGTGGTCCCACAAGTATGAGAAATGCATATGCAATCTACTCCAAACACACACAGAAAAGGGAAATCATCACCACAAATGACAGAGAGGTAGACTGGGGGGGAACAGTTCAACTGAACTAAACAGTGCAGAGTGGATCAGCAACCTCCTCACCTGAGTCCTCCTTCCACTCAAACTCATTTAAAATATCTCTGATTATTGGAAGCTGCATTTTAGTTCTGCTACTGCAGCAAAACAATTCGCTCTTTGGAGTAAAGAATATGTTTTACTCATTAGGGAGCTAATACATCACAGTTCATACATGCCATCCAAACTGTGATTCTGCCAAATAGGCCCAGTGTGGCCTGACCAAGAACCGCTTACTTTTTGCACTGTTCCAGTTGGAACTGGAAAGCTGAAGTACTAGGATTGCAGTTTTAGATATTTACTATCTGTTCTCCCTGCCATAACTGGCCAGTTCCCAAGAAGCATTATTTCCGAGCGAGCAGGCAAAAACTTGCAGATGGGGTTTGCCCCCAAAGCATGGAAAAGTCGTTGCCAATAGCAATACACAACTCTTATATTAAGTTGTCCTAGAAAATGATATGCAAGCATTAAAAGAGAAGAAAAAATCCATGAGAACAAGACAATCCAAAGGCAACAGGACTTGAGCTTAAGTGGAAAATCCCAGAGGACTGAGGGTGAGGTTATGCACCAGAGATGAGCCCGAACTACAAAACAGAATTGTGATTAGTCTTGTAACTTCCAGTAACAAAGTCATAACACAGAAGAATCTCCAACTGAGACGGAATGATCCGTAGCATTTGCCATAGCCAGTATCTTCCAGACAACTGAACAAAGCTAGGCAGCAAAACACAGTCCTGCTAATGGACAGGTAGAAGAAAGTACTACAAAATTTCAGTAAACTGAGAAAACAAAAGTGCTAGGATGTGCAGTTATGATTTTTTTTTTTCTTTTTTTGAAAGAAATGACTCAGATTTTCTAAGGTAGTTAAGCACATACCATATGAATTTATTTTTCTGTGGAAGACTAAGGGAATTATAGAATAAAATTTCTTTGTTATTTTAAGAGGGAAAGATCAGAATTTAGTGCGTACATAACTGATTTCCCACAATTACTGATTTGGACAATATGAGCTGTGAGGTCCCAAGACACGTCACTCATCCTCAGTCCATGCCCAGCAGCGGCATACATGTGTTCAAACAGCACACTGCACTTTCGTTATTCTTCCTCTCCTCCTTAAAAAAACTGGAGGTTATCATTCACAGATCTCTTGCTCCTGTTACTATCTTTCCACCAGATGTCACACTTCTCCTTTGTTTCTTGCCCACGCCTTTACCTGTTAACCTCAAACCCTATTGGATAAGCTTATACATAGATCTATTTGGTCCTTTGTGGACCACTTCCACAGGGGTTCCTTAACAAAACGTCAGTCCCTCTACTTGACTGAAAGTAAAAACACTGCAGTAAAGCACCAGAACACGTTACTTTGCAGAACTGATTTCCAGTCCTTATTTAAACAGTAGCGCTCACACTGTCATAACAAGAAAAAAAAAGCATTATTCTTAGATGCTAAAAGTACACATTGTTACACATCGACAGGTTATTTAAGGAGAAAAGAATCCCTTTCCCAGTGTCCTGTTTTTCTTTGTGCTTTTATTTTCAAGTGTGCCATTAACTTACTCCAGAGGAGAAAAAACGCATTCACATTGGCTAAATGCACACAAAATGAACACTAATTTCAAACACAAATGCCAAAATCCCACATTAAATAAATGCTTTACAGTACAATTTAATACATGAAAAAAAAAGAAAAAAAAAAAAAAAGTAATGTTTTAAATATCCCTGATTTGAAATTAGAGCAAATTTTGGTCCAACTCTTCTGTTTTGATATGACCCCTGGTTTGTTTTACTTTGAGAACTGCTTCTGAACTGCTGTGTCAGGAGTACCTCATCAGAATCAGCCATCTCTACAGTCTGCGGTCAGCCTTCTTCTGTTTTGATAAAACACAATCCTAATCTATTATTCTAGAAAAATTATCTGCAGAAAGCTAATTTCAAACACAGTGTTACTTCAGCTTCAGAGTGTGCCATCGTACCAGCTGCAATGGTTTAGTTTATAAAACTGTGCGATTTCTTTCCTGTCCCTTGACAATGACCTATTTTTAGGCACACATCACACTGAGTGAGTATGTCACTTGATAGAATACCATCCTGAAGATTCAAGTCTGTCATAAATAAATATGTAAGACAAACTGGTACATACAAGTTGCCTCTGAGACCTGCTTTCAAGTCCATTCCAGAATGCACTGAATGAAAATCATTTCAAATGAATGTCTGCTGGTCTCTGCCATGTTTCTTCTCTAAGAATTGCGCATCACAAAACAGCTGAGCATTTCCAAACAGACAGCTCTAAGAAGGTACAGGAGGAGGAAAAGAGAAAGAAAACCTTCTGCAAACCAGGTGACAATCCTTTTCCACCTCTTTCCCCTCCCTGCCTCTCAGAAGGGAACTCATCTATTGGGATTCATTTGCTGCTTCTTCTGTTAACTCTGCAGAAGAGAGAAATTTCCACCTTATCAAAACAAACAAGCAGAAAAAGAACATCAACATCAAGACAGCTGTTGGGGTTCCGGTGATGAATTTTTGTTGTTGGCTTTTTTTTCTTTTTTTTCTTTTTTTTTAACTCCACCTCGCAAATATTGCCTAGCAACAATGGGAGAACCCTCCTAACAAAATGAATCATGCAGGTATTGGCTGTTTATTCCCATGAAGGGCTGTGTTTCCACCCTGTCAAATGACATCAAGGCCATGTTGCCAGAGGCACTGGGAGTTTTGACCTCTAAAAGGCAATTTTCTCACTGTCTGCTCAGAAATGTAACATTTTTCATATTGAAGGCTTTTATATCATATCTTGTAGGTTTTAGATCTATAAATAACATACTAAAAACCTCTAACATAATAAAGCCACAGCTACTCTTTTGCTATTAACACTGTAAATATGAAATATCACAAAGTTAGCACTCTATTAGCATAACTATCAGGCACAGGAAGAAATAGTGAAAAAAAAGGAAACCAAAAAAGCCATTAAATTGCATGACAAAGTTTAGTGTAGGTGAACAGAGGTCAGGATTTGGTTCATATGAGTTCTAAATTTGAGCAAATAAATATCCACTGAATCACCAGATATCCCTGTAAGCAGGGAAGACAGAAGCCAATAGTAACCAATAGTAACAGCTCCATTAAGTAATCAAGGGAAGAATTACAATGAAACGTTTTAAGCTACGCTATGGACATGGCTTCATAACAACAATGCTAACAGAAGAGCTAGAAACTATTATTTACACAGAATGTAGCAAATATGCTGCTATTCTCTTCTCTAAAGGGACTCATGTGGGTTTTCCTCCCCTCCCCCAATTAATTCTCATTAAAAGCTCCTGTGTTTTAACTGGAGTAGCTCTGCTGTGAACAGTGAGCTTTGGTCCTCAAATTATTGCTTTCCTAATAGCTCCACAAAGGATAAAGTATTCCTTTATGCAGCATGTGACAACTCAATCTGTCTAGTAAACTGTTAACCACAGTCCTGTATATCTATACTGAACCAATATTTTGTTTCTCAAGCTGAGAGCAGATGAAAATTATGAGTGAGTCCTAGAACACCACAAGCGTTACTGTCGGTGAACTCCACTGCTAAATACTATTAGGTCTTTGCTTGCTTTTGGCCACGTTAAAACAATCATCAACTCAGTAAGAGGATCAGCATTGGCAAGCTATACAAAGGCAGGAGGCTGTCCCTGAAAACAGCATTTGCATAAAACTATTCTATCCTGACACCGTCAGCCTTTTTCACAAAATTATTTTATGCAGCCTACTGACCGAGGAATCAAAATACACTTTTTGTGCTTATGTCAGACAGAAGACTTTTGACAAAACAAGCCACTTAAGTAGGTAGCCAAGAAATTCAGCTCCCAACTACTAAAATGCACCTCCATAGCCAGAGAGAACCCTCACAGAAAGCATCCTTTTTCCTCAGAAATATTCAGAAAAGATCATGTTTTGCACCTGAACATCACATGCAGGTTAGCAAGCTTTCCCAGGTATCAGTACTTATGAAAAGATACTTTCACCCGTTGACTCAGCAAGGAAAATTGTTTGTTTGTTTCATCTATGGAAGAGATGTACAAAAAAACTGCAAAATAAAGCAATGCTTGGAATTTTTTTTAATTAAAGCAAAATATTAAGGGTTTTGTCTCCTATTTATGTTTATTCCATCGTTTTCTTAGAACTTACTGAAAAGTTCTGCACATTTCCTGTCCTAGAAAAGCAGTGTTTCTCTTAATCAAACAGCGCTTAACATGCTATTCTGTTGCTTTGTATAGGCCACAAAATTAAGAAACAGAAACCTGTTTCCAGGACCCAAGCACTTGGATTAAACATCTATTTTTGGGAAGAGAAGTGTCAGCAGTGTTGGCACACTGCTCCTCGAATAAATAAATAAATAAGTGAAAACCAACAGTTGAGAAAAGCTTGCCATGCTTTGCAATGCAGTGTGAAACAGGAGCTTGGAGACATGTCGAGGGCTAGATTTATCCAGTCACTGTACGTAAAGAGTCCAACTTGGACTACTGCCCTTACATTTAATTTGTCACGAGAGATAAACAAGTGGTTGGAACTGCATGGATCTTTAAGGTCCCTTCCAACCCAAGCCATTCTATGATTCTACAGCTTGCTCCATTTTCATCAAAGTCAAAAACAAGTAACTTACAAAACATAGATATATACACATATTTACATATAAAAGTTGGACCATTTTAATCAAGTTACTTTGCTTGAGACACATTTCTGCAAACAATTCAGGCTTATCTTCAATACAAATACGCGTTCAAAGGCGCCGCTGATGCAAGCCTTATGTATGTAACACACATACAGCTAAACGACAAGATACTTCAGACTCTTGCGGAGGTATTTACACCCTCCCACTGCCCAGCTGGCAGGGCCAGCATCCTACATTCCATGGAGCATGAAGCAAGCAACGATCTCCACAGGTTGGCCAAAATGCTGCTGTAGCTGTATAAATCCAACGTGGGAGTTTTTGTGGCAAAGGGAGCCACGACACCGAGCTTAGCAAAGTGCAACTCAGGACCTCGGCAGATTTATAAATAGTTTTTAATTAACCGAACCCTAAAATATGCCCTGGTTGCTACAATACCCGTGAGAACACTGCAGCACGATCAGACTCCACGCGGGCATTAATTAGAACCGCAGCACTTCCTACCTCTCCGAGGACCGCGCTCCCCAGGCGGCTCCCGGACGCCTCGCGCCCCGGCGCCGGGCCGCAGCCGTCGCCCCGCACCTGCGCACACCAACTGCCTTAGCCTCAAAGTCAGCAGCATGCCCAAACCCCGCACGCCTGCCTGCGCTCACCACTCTGTCAGCCGGCAGCCACACCCGTTCGACGGCGCCAGGCTGCCACCCGCGGCGCCCTCGGCCCCACAGGGAGCCGGTCGGTACGCCGTGCCCTGGGCCCTCTGGCCCACGGGCGCTGCTCCCCACGCGGCCCTCGCGCCCCGCTGGGAGCAGCCGCCGGTTTCCGTGGCAACGGCTGTTGGCGGGAAGGCCGGAGCGGGCTGAGGAAGAAGCGGCGGGCTGAGGCGGCGCGCGGGATTGAGGCCCGGGGCGTCTTCTTCAGAGCCCCCATCGCTACGTCCCGGCCCGCGGCTGCCGGCTCAGCAGTCTCCAAGAGGAGAAGGAGCCCGGGGCTGTCCTGCTCTCTTGCACAGCTCTGACGAGACGACAGGCCCCGGCCCTTTGGCCGCCATCTCCTGCCCCACGCAAACTCTGGCTCCTGCACTACAGATGGAGCCACAGCATTTGTCCTGCATTATTCATGCTCTCAGTGCGTGGAAATGAAAATCGAAATATATATATATATATATATACACTCATTTAAAGCTATTTTTCAGATTGCTTCAAAATTCAAATTAATTAAGATTAATTAAAAATTAAATAAAAAATAAAAAGCTCTGAAAGTGATTTTTTATTTCGCTTACATCTTTAATGTAGCAGCAACTCCAGTGGGGCCACTGTTTTTAGTTTCATGTGGCACAACAAGAGAAATGGGGACTTGCTATCCTGATGTGGCAGCACAGAGGAGAAGGACCGTGCCAGCAACAGCCTTCACTGAAGAAACAAGGGGCAAAATACATCTGACAAGCTGAAGTGGGGATGAGGGAGGAATGCTGTTGCCAACGTGCCACGTGAGAGCAGCTGCCTGTCCTTTTCCTTTCCCAAAACCAAGCAGATTTCTTAACAGCTGTACAAATGCAGAGTGAGGGGGAAAAAGATCCCCATCCCTGCCGCCCTCAGCGTGCAAAAGCCATCACCTGGCTTCATCGCTCCTCAGATGTGTGGAAGAACCTTTAATCTCTTGGAAGAACTGCCCTTTTCACAGTGGAAACACCCTGCCATACTGGGAATATGAATGTAAGATGCTTTTGAAAAGCAAGTAAATATGTGGCCCACAGGGGAAAAAGGCTGCATTTGAATTTCAGGCCTGTGACTGAACAGCAAAACTCCAAAAGGCAGCAGATGCAGAAGCAGTATGGGATCCTTTCACAGACCCAAGTGTAATCCCTGCTCGTATCCCTCATCGTTTAACCTCCCCAGCAGAGCTGATGACATGGCTCTTGTCAGCAGTCACGTGGTGAGCACCAGAGTCCAGGTAAGAAGTGGGTTGCCAGTGTGCTAGGCACACACAGAAACCTGGGAAATGCTTTGCTGCTCCAAATTCTCGTTGTCATTCCGGAAAAAGAGAAATAGGAATTGAGCAGAAAAGCAATAAAAGGAAGGGCTGGAGGGTTGTGGCTCATAGGTGGGAGACATCAAGCAGGTGGATGGTCCTGTTGACCATTTTCATCAGTTCAATTAATTTGTCCTTCTACAGAACCACTAGTTTCTGGTGGCTCCCCAAAGTAGTTGTTTGCCAGCAGCTTACTTGGTCAGGTCAAGAGAATCTTGTGAGGAAAAGCAAGGCTGGTCTCCTGCTTTGTGGACAATGCCATATATTCAGAAACTAGAAATTGCTATGAGACGCTTTTTAATACAAGACTCCTCAAACGCCTCCATTCAGCAGGGAATATATATATACTCTTTCTATAAAACAATATATGTCTGAAAACATGCTTGCACTTCTGTTCCTAAAGAATGCCTTGACAACAGAATACTCAAGTGGGTAACACTTCACAAACATTAAACATACATTGGTCCTTTGCATAAAGCAGAATGAGTCTAATATTCAAGGATGGACAAAAACATAACTGTGTAGTTGTTGCCACAAATTATTTTAAGAAGGACAGTGTGCTGGCTCTGATAGCACCACATCATTTTCATCTTCAACTGCATTAAACTAATCTGTTCACAGATTCCTTCAGAAAGTCCCTCAAAGACTAATTGCAAAATAAAAGCTGGTTTCAAAATCCAAAACTGACTTCCTTTAGTAATTTTTCCATCTGAAAACTTAGGCTACAAGGTCAAAAACTGTGGCATTACAATAGAACATTTAAACTAAATGTTACGTTTATTTAACTTAAGAGTTTGGTTATTCTGTGCACAATTTCCTTCAAATACATATTTCATGATGAGAAACATGCCTCTTATTTAAGGAGTTTACTCCAGCTAGAAGAAAGGCATTCTCTTCTCTGTCTGAGAAGAAATTCATGGCAAAAAATGTGGAGTAATACAATATTCAAAGAGATAAGAGCGTAGATCCATGAAAAATGGTGCCATAGCACATACAGGTTGGAAGGTAAGTATGATTTCTTCTGCTTGGGAATATTGTTTTTATATCAGACTTTTGGAGACATCTGTATTATTAACTTCACATACCTACACAACATCCAAAGTGATACCATTGATATTAAAAAATTTAGAGTCAATATTCTGAAATTTTCCTCTTGCAGAATATTTGTCTGGGTTTTTTTTTCAAATGTAGTATAAGTAAAGCAGCGTATGCCATTGTATCTGTCTCAAAGGATGCCAGGCAGGAGGAATGAAAGGCTTTGAATATCTGCTTAACTGAAATCAGTGAAGCAAAGGAGAAGAGACCATCAGGGAGACTGTTAAGGTCCCTGATTCTCAGGCCCAGTGTAAATTAGAGCCCAGCTGGCAATGGTACTCGGGAGACCATACGCTAGCTGAGGATGGCTGCAGCACAGCATGTTGCGACCATATGTCTGACATACTGTCTCCTTTCCAAGGGTCTCTGGCATAACAGGATTTGGTTAGACTCTGCTCAGCTGGCCAGGTTCAGAGCTCTCATCTTCTTTGTACCAAAACAAAGGCGTCAAAGCTGTGGTTAAACTTGTCTGCAGCAGCATTCAAGTGGGCCAGGAGAAGCAGCACTGTGATGCATCATCCTCTTGGTAGGAGTGTGTTTCCACTGTGGCATGTGGTGAAAATGCTCCAGCTGAGTCTGCATGCATCATAGGTGGGCAGGATGACCACTGTGGGGAATGGGACACCAGGCTGAAAACTGGAGGGGTCATGTGGCAGCACCACAATGTAAGCAGATCTGAAAAGACAATCATGCAAAACCACTGCCAGTTTCAAGTCTTTCTGTGTTGCAGCAATAGGAGCGCTGGACCAGAACACTGCTAATTCTGCCTTTTCATACTGATTATTACCAGGAATTAGTTTTGTTTTGAGATGTGTGCTAATTTGCAAGTTAGTTTTAGCTTCACAATCTCCAATTCACTATTCATTTAGTCTAACAGATGAATTTCATGACCCTGAATTAATTTTTTAGTTTTCTCCTCCCAGTTGTGCTTTTTCTATTAGATATTTTGCAACACGAAAGTGTGCTTCACTCAACTCTTCACGTGCTGTTTAATACATGGTTTCGTGGTTTAGAACTCATTCTGTTGGCTCCCAAAAGAATTTATCTGTCTACTCATCCTGTTGTCTGAGGGTTACAACAGCTTGTACTATCCTTCCACTTACTGTGGGTCTGAAACCATGGTCCTTAAGAATATTTTCTTTCTTGCCACTGACATCCAACTTGCATAGAATCACAGAATCGTAGGGGTTGGAAGGGACCTCCAGAGATCATAGAGTCCAACCGTCCTGCCAAAGCAGGTTCCCTACACCAGGTCACACAGGTAGGTGTCCAGGCGGGTCCTCAATATCTCCAGAGGAGACTCCACCACCTTCCTGGGCAGCCTGTCCCAGTGCTCCATCACCGTCACCGTAAAGAAGTTCTTGTGCACATTTGTGACTATTCTATCCCTTTCTGGAATCCATACCTAAGAATTTGCTTGATTTTCTATTTCTTCTGCTCTCATGTCCATGTCATCGTATTTTGTTGAGCGACTTCTCTCTCAGGTTCTGTTCCAATCACACAATATTCAGACTTGTCAGTCTATTTGACAAAGAGGAAGAGTGTTGAAATACTGCTACATAAATAAGAAGCAACTCTTCTTTGGTTCTAGATGTGCCTGTGCTTATCTCAAACCCTAAAAACAGAACATAATTTCATCCAAGAGGGGCATTATGGCTCTTTTCTTTATTCTCTGTATTCAGTTAAGTGGCATTTTTGCAGTATAACTTATTCCAGACCTTTGCTAGAAAAAAACTATGCATACAACCTGCCTTAGAAGTGTATTCAGTTGGGAGCTGCGTGGCTGCACAGGATCTTACACATCATTCAGCTAAGTCAGCAATCCGTATGCAAAAATCAAGCTTTCAGGGACACTGTGTAGATTTGTGACATGCTGTAGAGTACTGTGCATCTCTAAAAACCAAAGAATGGATTACACCCAACCATGAAAAATGTTTTTTTCCTTACCATGACATCTATAATATAGATACGCTTTATTTAATAAGGAGCTAAAAGCACGTGGCACAAAAGTTACTTTAAAATGTTTAAAATATTCAATATTGTAACTGTTTAAGATGATAAATGAGAGAACACAACAAGCTGACGTCATGCTGAAAGCTAACATAGGACATCCTGAGTATATTTAATTTTAGGACCTGATTTTGGCTTGTAACATTTGGAAGCATGGAGAGGTGGGCAAACTTATTTGATTCTGTACTTCCTGATAAGCTATTTTATCTTTGCAGTCCAGCATAGATTATATTACAGTGCTGTCATGAGTTAGGTGCTGGATAATGGATAGTCTCAAAAAGAGTCCATCTCTGTGTAGGCAATCAAGTAACAGTTTGTAAATTCACTCAGCAGCAATACGTCTCTTGAAAAAAAAAAAAAAAAAAAGAGCATTTCAAGGAAGAGAGTGACAAGACTTGGTGAGTTCCTAAAGATCAGATTTTATTCTCTTCATGGTCATGCTTACTGCTCCCAGGAAATCCCTTATCTGCCTGCAAATGACAAAAAATTTTTTGTCTTAATTAGCAAACCCTGGGTCAAGTTCTTGTTACAGAACTGGCTTCAACTGGGAGATGTCCTTAATTCTTCCTTTTTTTTTTTTAATCCCTTATGTGTCAGCAGACCGAAGCAAGCACTGATTTTTTAAGTTCTTCATATTTTCAGGATTCTCACAAGAGCAAACTTTCTCACTAGCTCAACACATTTGTAATCAGCATTAGCCTTCCACACCTCTGCTTCTATCTCAATGTAAGTGAGGGAGGTGGTGGTGCTAGTCGCAGGACCTGTGGCATGACCGCTCAGATGTGTTTCTCCCTGTTATCTCTGGTCAGTCTTCTCCCACCAGGAGACAAGGCTAACTGTAGTCGTGTCCAGTAAACCCCACTGAAGGCAACAAAACCATGTAGGCTTTGCTGAACAACAACTGTCCAAAAATTACTTCTGAAGGACTAATTTCTTACTCAGAACTTCTAGACTACATCTGCGTCTTAACCGTGATTGAGGAGAGTATTAACCTACATATAGATATGGATTCCTTTCTTTTAATGGAACAAAACTCTAATTCTCACTTGCCTGCTTTAAACATTTCTTTAAATGTTCTATTTTCTCCGTTACTTAAAGTGCCCACTGGATCATAAAGTGTTTCAAAGAAGAGGACCAGGCAGACTGGACATTTCTTTGTGTACTTTTTGCAGCTAGTGCAAATGTTGCTTTTGCTGCCAGGAAGCCAGAATTGGCCTCAGGTTCACATATGTAACATGAGAAGTCCTGAAGTCAGACTCAAGCCTCGAGTGAAGACACATAAAGGAAAGGATCTGCACTAATACAGGATGAGGTCTCTAGAATATCTTCATACAGGCACTTTGAGATCCATATACAAATTCATGTATCGCAGTGTAGAAGAGGTTGATGGTTTTTTTCAGTTCATTATACCTTCTTTCACACAGCCCATTCAAATCTGATCATTTCCAAATATATTTGGAATATCTTATTGACAGGAAATTTCTGTTGCTCAAAATTTGCATCTTTTCACGATCTTTCATTTTCTATTTTGACAAATATGCAGTGTTATTTTTGGAAAACACCAAATGATGAAGGAAAATAAGATGGGATTCTTTACGGATTTCTATTTCATACTGTTTTCAGAGTGTTGGGTAATTTCTGATCTCTTCATTGAAAAAGTTGAAATGAGCTATGGAAAAATTAGACTGACTAACATTAGAGAATGCTTCTGTCCAAATCAATTGTTAAGCATCTGCATAGAATACAAAGAAGAGCTGATTAAAAAAAAATAATAATAAAATCCAAAGTGTTTTATTTGAAGTATTTAACATCTTAATAGACTCATGGGGGGCATTTAGCCAAGAGGTTTTAAAACACCTATGGTAAGTTACAGCTTAGCTCTTTTAGTTGTAATATCCTACAACCTAACCCAAGAATCTTCAGTTACAAATTTTGTATTGCTTTGTAAGGAGTATAATAGAGTTTTTGAGAGAATAAGTTATGTTCACTTCCAATAGTATATCTTCTTTTTTCTTCACTACATACTATTTAATATTTTCCTTTGTACACTTCTTAATAGTTGAGCTCTAAGTAAAACTCTGAAAAACAACATTAGGATTCAAACTAAAGTGGAAGAATTTATTTTCAGGGTCACAAGTAGCATAGTGAGATTTCTCTCTTAAACAATGACACTTAGTATCTCTGTAGTTCTATGAATACTTTTGAAGTGTCATATTAAAACCAATCTCTTGGCCTTCAGGCAAAGAGAAGCAATTAGTCTTGGAGTTGTGAATAAATAAAAATCCATTTATATACCCGTCCTTGACATGTACCTTGCAAATCTTAGAAACTTCATCTAGTGGGAAAAGGAATGTTAAATCACAAACACCAATACTAATCATACTGCAGTGTTGCTTCCTAAAACTGTTTAGTGTGTATCAAACTTTCAAGTATTAATTTGTATGTATATATTCATACATATTGAAACACAACAACAGAAAGGCATTCGCACACATGAGTGAGAAGAAAGAAATGAGCGAGTGCATATAGAGCTATAATGCACACCTTTATTATCTATCCTCAGCACTAATCCAGGTGAGAAAACTCAAAGCTCTTGAGCACATTGTTCTGTCTCGCTCCTGCACAAACAGTCCTGCACAAGCATCCTACCATGCGCACGCCTCTCTCATCCCAAATGCTGTTCAGTCTTTGGTCTGCAAACAAACAAACAAAGCAGATCTTTATTAGCCACGCGTGCCAGTGAAGTGGTACCTGTGGCAGTCGTGTTGGAATGAGTCAGAAAACAATTTCTACTTTTTGTTCAGTGCAGTATTTTTAGGTCTTCTCTTTCCTCATTACTGCACCTCAGTGCAGAAGCATCCTATTTCTACAATGCTCTACTTGCCGTTCAAGGTTCTCGCGTTTGTTTTTCGTTTAGCAGTCAGTAGATCACAGAGGAAGTAAAAATTACATTGTCAGGTGATCCCTGGCAGTTTGTACATCCTTACAGAAACACGAGGTAGCTGGGGGTGGGAGACAGGTCAGGGAGCCTCGGCAGATCTCGTCCTCCTCGTGCTCCACTTGTTGAGCGGTGAGAGATGGGATTGCTGGGGATGCCGCCCGGCCCGACGACAGGTGGGACGGCCGCGCGGGGCCGCACAGTGGCCGCACGTCGGGACAGAGCTGGCCTCGGGGCCGCGCATTGCTCAGAGGTGGGACTCAGCGAAGACCGCACCTGGGCCGGTGGGATGGTCAAGGAAAACAAATTTAAGTCTATTCTGGATGCAAATCTCTCCGCTGACCTAGTTCTCATTCTCCTTTTCATTTCAGAAGCTCAGCTAAAAATCCATAAATTAAGGAAATTAACTGATGGAGCCTGCGGCATCTTTGTAAGCTATTTAAATCTTTAAATTTACAACATCTTCTGCATATATCAAGTAATTGAACTAACTGCAGGGATGTAACTTTAATGAGAAAATTTCCCTCTTCTCCTGTAGTTTGTACTCGAGAAGAAAAAAAAAAAAAAAAAGAGAGAAAAAAAAAAAAGCTACCCTTAGGAGAAAAGTTTCTGTTTATTCCTGCCACGGAAGATAACTTTAAAAAAAAAAAAAAACGAATTGCAGGGGTCCTGCCTGTTTTTCTCCGTTCCCCGCAGGTCGAGGCGGGCGGGCACCGGTGGGGCCGCCCCGAGCCCCGCGGCGCGGAGGGAAGAGCGGGCGGGCGCGGAGAGGAGCGCGGCCCGCCGCCAGGCTGACCTTTCGGGCGGCCGCGGCGCGTTGCGTAACTCCCTGCGCGGCCGCGCTCGGCGGCTAGTAGGCGCTGCAGCCCGCCCGGCCGCGGCCACCCGGACGCGCGGCGCCGCTCCGCGGGCGCGCAGCTGCCGGAGCCCCTCCTCTGCGGCGGCCGGCGGCCGAGGGCCGGACGCTGCGGGGCGGCGCTCCCCCCGAACTTCTCCCGCAGGGGCCGCTCTCCGCGGGGCGCGCAATCCCGCGGGGACTCGGGGAAACGCGGAGCCCCAGGCGGAGGCGCGTCTTGGGCGGAAAGTTGAGGGGCGGGCTTCGCGTTGTTTTAATTTTTATTATCGTTTCTTTTCGCTTTTTCTTTTTTTCTTTTTTTTTCTTTTTTTTTTGGTGCGGAGGGGGGTTCCCGCCCCCTTCCCTTCGGGGCGTGCTGCGCGCCCGCGGAGCCGCCCGCGGAGCCCCGCGCCATCGCGCCGCACGCTCTAATTGAAATGGCGCTTTTGGCCGGGGGCGGGCTGCCAGGGCGCTCCGCAATAGCACAATGCATGTCGATAGACGTCATTTGGTTTTAATGGCCTACAGGAAATTTGGCGTTTACAATGCGAGACATTAGCAAGGGTGAAAGGGAGGGGGAGGCGGGCGGGCGGGCGGGCTGGAAATAATTGCGGCCCCCCCGCCGCCGAGACCCCCCGTCTGCACCCCGCCGGCGCTGGGGATGCGCCCGGGGGGGCCGCGGCGATTTTTTTTATTATTTATTTTTGAACTTGATGTAGTTTATCAACAAGTGCGGAGTGGGTGCTACCCTAATTGTAACGGAGGAGTCGGGAGATGTGAGAAACGTGCCCTGCGTTACTTATTTGGGAGCTGAAAATTTATGCCTAGTTGAAAACGCCTGGGGAAATATTACATCAGACCAAATGACAATGATTAAAATCAGCTTTTTCCCCCCCTTCCCCCTTTTCCTCCTTCTTCTTTTCAGTAAGCCCGCGGAAGGACGTGACAGCGGCCCGAGCCTCCCCGGCACCGACCCGTTACCGCCGGCGGGGCCGGGCCGGGCCGCGCAGCTCCGCGGGCGGCGTAGGGCTCCGCGGGCTGCGGTGCGGCGCCTCCCGGCCCCATTCATTTCCAGGGATCGTGTTTTGTTTTACGGGGGGTGGGGGTGTGAAATAAATCTGGGGACCTTCACTAAAAGCAGGGGAAAATATCCAATTTTCATCGCAAAATTAGCTAGGGCGAGAGCAAAGGGCTGAGCTAATTGTAGCCTAATCCTCTGCCCTGCAGGCGTTTGCAAAGCCTTGAGCAAGAATTCGCTTTTTTTCCTCCTCTTCTCCCTTCCCTCTGTTATTTAGAGACGGGATTATTGCCTTTCTTCTCATAACAGCCTCGGCAGTTTCATTTAAAGGCTTTTTTCCCCCTCACACACACACACATCCGCGCACACACAACATAAATAGAAAGAAGCGGCAAAAACAGAGAGGGGGAGAGCGAGCGAGCGAGGAGAGAGAAGCCTTAAAAATAATAATAATCACAGCAGGATCTGAGGAGCAAAGATAGTAATAAAGGCAAAAAAACTGAGCCCATCCACACACAAACCCAGCAGAGCCCAAAGCCGAGGGGGGCTCGCGGCTCATCCTGTGCTCAAGGTAAGGAACGCGGCAGCGGCTGCACCCGCGGCTGCCCGGGCCGGGCCGGAGCGTGCCGTGCCGTGCCGTGCTGAGCCGTGCATTGCATTGCGCTGCACCGCGCGGCACGCTCGCGCCTTCTCTCGCTCCTTTTTTTTTCTGCCTTTTTTTTTTTTTTTTTTTTTTTTGGAAAGTGCCTCTTCTTCAAACTAACTCGGCTCCCGGCTCCGGAGGAGAAGCGGCGGAGGAGTGTTTTTTTTTAAAGCTACAGCTCCCGCTTGCTAGCGCCGTGTGTGTGCCTGTGCGTGTGTGTGCGTGCGTGTGTGTATGTTTTGTTTTGCTCCGCTCCAGCATGGGCAGCGCCGGCGGAGCCCCGCGGCCCGGGGCGCCCGCGCTGCCGCCCCGGCCCCGGCTCTGAAGACGGCCCGGCCCCGGCCCCGGCGCGGCGGAGGCAGCGCAGCCCTCTCCGCGCTCTCGCAGGGTACACGCGGAGCCGCGGGGGTCGGGCGGGCGGCGCGGGGTGCGCGGCCGGGGCGCGGGGGTGGCGGCGGGGCGGCTCGGCACAAAGGGAAGGCGGGCGACAATGGGAGCGCCGCGTATGGAAAGCACGGGCGGGCCGTGAATGAAACTCTGGCGCCAGTGAGAGTGGAAGGCTCGGGCTGGGGCAGACTTCAAACCACTCTAGGCTATAGTTTGCATTTCTGCTCCTGCATGCGATGTGGCACACTTCTGCAAAATTCATACATTAGCCTGGCTAACGCTCACCTCCATTGGCTGCACCGAAATTGGATGCGATCGGGGTTACGGGGTTCTTTTGCCCTCGCGTTCATCTAAGACATCTCCTTTCTTGTTATGAGGGAATAAGTAAAGGACGCCATGTTGTGCTTTTTTTTTTTTTGGCTGATCGTTACCTTTGGGCACGCCGCGCGTTTCAGAGCAAAAGGCAGAAGTTGGGAGGGCGGCTGCGGCGCTCCGCGGTGGTTCCCCTGACCAGCAGCGGGGAGAGGCGTGGGGTGACGTGAAGCCGCACTGATAGAGCGGCGGCTGCCACAGCGGGCGGGGGTGGGGAGGGAGGGAGAAAGCCTCTGCTTTTTTTTTTTTGCCTTTTTTTTTTTTTTTTTTTTTTTGCTTTTTTTGTGTGTGTGAGGAGAGCTCCGCAGGGAGCCCCCACTCCCCCTGCAAAAGTTTTGGGCACGATCCACTCTGTCACTCGGGACAGCGGTGCGTGAGGCAGCGCGGAGGTGTGTGCAAATGTTGACGGACTTTAAATTTTGGAGCCATCCAGTGCGAGGTTTCGAGTAACCCCATCCCTTCTTTGTCTCTAGGCTCGCTTCTCAGCGTAACCAATTGTCTCCGAGTGGCTCTGGAGGCAGACCCGAGCGGTCGCCGTGCGTGTTTATGGAGACAAAGGTAATGCCCGGCCCGGGGCTCTGCCCCCGGCTCCGCGGGGCCGCGGGGCTGGGGCCGCTCCCGCAGCTGCTCGGCCCGGAGCGCTGCGGCGGGGCCGCTCCGGCGGTGGGGCCGGGCCGCGGGCGGGCGCTGGCCTCTCCAGAGCCGGGCGGAGCGGAGCGGCCGCAGCGCCAGTCGGCGGGCGTCGGTCCTGCTGCGGGCGGGGCGCGGGGCGCGACCCGCGGGGCCCCGCAGGCGCCCGGGCGGAGCGAGCGGGGACTGGCGGCTCCTGGAACCTGCGGTGCTCATTTCACGTCTCGAATGTGCATGAAGGAATTAAACTGCACGAGTGAATAACAGCATTAGTTTCAATTAATTTTTATCCTGGCAACAATAAACTTTAGAAACAAAGCGCTTTTACATCCGCAATTAGTCTTGCTTCCCATCTGTAGTCTTTTTAAGTGCCTGCTCCTCGATTTAACTTTGTCCCTCCTTCAGAGCTGCCTCCTTTTCCGCTCTCCCCCCTTTTTGCTCGTTATCCCTTCCAGGCTGCCGCTTGCTTCTCCTGCAACCTTTCACCTTCCCTGTCCCTATCTGTCTGCTCTGCTCTCTGCAGTTTATTTCTACTGTATTTTCCCAACATCAGCAGCAGTATTGGTTACCACGGCCCCGGGCTATGTGCAGAGGTGGGAAAGCTTCATCCGCCCAAAAGTTCTTAGACTTTTGAAGTCTTTCTTTTAGTAGGATCTGAAATGTATCATCTAGAGTGTGTATTAAATGAACAGTATTCCTGAAGGCTTTAGAGCAAGAAAGGCAACACCCTGGAAAATTCTGCAGTCTTTCAGCATTCTCTGCCCTAGGGTTATAGCCCTGGGCACGGAGCTGAATGGAGCTCTTACAACTGCCTTCTGTTTACCTTTTATGGTTAAAATAACAGCTTAGCAAAGAAGCAACTTCATGGAGAAACGATTCAGTGAAATCATCTCAAGCTGTAGCAGCATAGCTAGTTTAATCACCCCTAGAGAGCTGAACAACTGTGAGCACAATGGGACACAAAATCATTTTGTGTGTAAATGAGCATGGCATTGTGATTATTTCACTTTGCATGGGCAAATAGTTTTTACAAGCAGTACTTATGCAGTTAGCTTAGAAAGGCAGAAAAAGATAAGCTGGCTCTGAAAGATCTTGGTGTGCAATGTTTGAAAAACTAAATATTCAGATAATTTGGGAATCGGGCTCTATTGATTTTGCCTTCAGCAGGTTCCCGTGTTACTTATTAGAGCAGGGTTATTGCCTGTGCCACTAGTTGGGATGCTATATCCTGTTGCAGGCAACTAAAGAGCAAGGATTATTTTACATGGTTTAATAAATGAATTTAGTTAGTGTTCCTACAATATTCACCCTTAAGGTTTTAATTTTCACATCAGTATTAGAAAATACGTGCATAAAGACTCACTGGATAAATACATTTAGGATTTTGCTTTGTGCATAAAATAAGTGCATTATTCAGTGTGATGAATTTTATCTGCGTCTTACATTAAGGAGAGGAAGGAGTCATTAGAAATAGTGTTACAGTACCTTAAGAAATGAGAGTGCTTATTTCTTGGAGCACTAGAAGTGCTTTCAGTGTCCTTATGCTCAACAATTACGCCCCCTGATAATCTGCACATAGGAAATGACTGAAGTCCACAGCTCTCATAAACACGTTGGGTTCATTTTTAATACGAATCCTCTCCAAGCAAGGGAAAAGCCTGTGTTCTAATTCTCCCTCCTCCCCCAAAAAGCCGGTAGCATCCTCAGTAAGTATGAGAAGCCATAAAACTTTGAGAACTATTTTAGCTTTCCAGTGATTTTCTATAATTAAGTGTTTTTTCAACACATGCTCTAGCTGAGAGATGCCAAAAGCAGAGGATTGTTCAAAAGGTCCCTCCAGTGAATAGTATAAATTAAATATCTACTGTGTGAGTATGGATGGCCTCACTGAGAATCTCAGGCTTTTTACAGATCAAGGAATTTACTGGTATACTAACATTAAACAAAATCCTAAGATAGCAGCCGTGCTTAAATATGCACAAATAGATTCGGATCACTTGATCTTTAGCTATCTGTGCATATTTTAAAATTGAAGTCTGTGTTTCAAGACAAATGGTTAAATGCAAGACTCGTTTACAGAAGCCCTTTGATTTCATTTGGAAATTGTAACAAGGGGTGCAGATGAGCACTAATTAGGCGCTTGTTTTGTGAAACTGCATGAGATGTGTTTCTAAGGCAGCTCTGTGCTGCACGAGGTCTGTACCTTTATCATTAGTGATAATAGTTAGGGTCTGAACAAAGACAGGGTTGACATTCAGCCTGTGTCTCCTGACCCTTTCATTTAAGTGAGGGAGCACAGACTGAACATGAGTTTGCAGTGCTCTTTGGTAAGAAAGAAAAATCTCTGTGTTGGCAGACAGATGAGGCACCCTCAGACTGGTAAACAGAGCGCCAAAATCCTGCAGGTACTTACATACTAAGTTGCTTTTGAAAGTTAGTTCTTTTATTTATGCTATACGACCTATTTACTAAAGCTTGCCCACAACAAGCTCTTGTGGGAAACAAGAAAGCAGCATCTTGAGTCATGAAAGGATTCAATCACTTTCCTTGAAGGTGGTGCTGTAGTAAAAATGTTAATGCCCAATTTCACATCGACTGACACAGAAGTCCTAGGACAGAGCTGGCATTTGCTTCGTGCTCAGTGCAGAGGTCCCTTCTGCCTCCGAAGAGGAAAGGATGTGGATTCACAATGGGGTGATGTATTGCTGTGCTTTAGATGCAGGAAATCCTTTGGAGCTAAACCTGATAAATGCAGTTAATGGAGACGTTATGATGACTTTACGAAGCTGTCCGGATGTATTAGGATTTTTCAGCTCCTTTCTAATAGCTTAGATTTGGATTTTTACAGAGAATATTTCTAACTGCATGCTCATTGAGTGTCACAGCCAGGCTTCTCGTGCAAAATATTTGCTGCTAAGAGAAAGATGAGACCAGCTTTAGATTTCTAGGAAACATTATCAAAGTAACGTGGGAGAAATGGGAATTCACTTTGTAATGCTGTATTAAAGCGCTTCTTAGATGGAAGGGAGAGTCTGGGTGTTTGGTAGCATGCTTGCAAAACAAAATACCAAGAAAATTAGATTATATTCAGAAATATCTTCAGTTATAATGTTTTGCATATGTTGTTTTACCCATAAGGGGGAGAATGAATGGACATTTTCTAAAACTTACAGCAGATTTTTTTTGTTTGCCTTGTATGCTATCTGTACTGATTTAACCAAAATTAGCTCTGAGACACACGTTTCATGCAGAATAAGCCGTGCTTTTCGTACTGAAGAGAAGCGAGGAATTTTCTCCTGCTTTGCTAATTCTTTCCATTTTTAAGACATTTAAGTGTTTTTTGCTTTGTCTATCAGCTGAAGATTCTTGACCCAATTCAGTAATTCTGCTAATTTTCAAACGTTTTTAGTGCAGTAGCCATTAGGTGGATGTTGAATTTGTAATTTCACTTGCCAGATTGCGTAGTGGTTTCTAACGCTTCTTGTCATGAAAACACAGGTCAATTTTTATATATATATATCTTTCTGTTTTCACTGCTTCCAGGCATTGCATTCAGTTTGAAAGCTTATTAGTTCTTTGTATCTAATATTAAGGCTTAACTAAAAAGTATCCATTCATTTTGCAATTATTGAAAATAAGACACAAAATTGATCTTAGTTTGATATGAAATTTACTACATGTATGAACTAAATGCCTTAAGTATTGAGGAAGTCACTAATTTAGAGGTGTCTTGTTACTGAGACAAACTTGCAAAACCCCCTGAATCCCAATTCACAAATTGGTTATTCGTTTGTCAGGGGATATTTCACATCTAACACATAAGCCCGCGACCTTTAATTAGAATTTTGCAGTTTGTTTTATGCCCCTTGAGGCTGACACCTTGAAATTTTTTTTTCTTGATTTCTTATGGCTAATAAGCATCTTTCCCTTCCCCTCTGGTACTTTAAAGAAAATGATGCAAATACACTTAATTACAGTGGTGGCAATAATTTGTTAGCTGAATATGTGATCAGGCAGATGCAAAAATGATCTGATTAGATCTGTGATCACACTGAAAATAAAGGTAACATACTGCTACATTTAAGAGAAACTGTTCTTTTTGTCCTCCATTTCCAGGAGGGAAGAAGCATGTCCCGTCTGTCTCTAACACGGTCCCCAGTTTCTCCTCTGGCTGCTCAAGGAATTCCTCTCCCAGCTCAGCTCACCAAGTCGAACGCTCCTGTGCACATCGATGTAGGAGGACACATGTACACCAGCAGCCTGGCTACCCTGACCAAGTACCCAGACTCCAGGTAAGACTTCTGTATTTTCAGTCTCTCTGCCTCATTCCGTTCATTGCATGGAAATACTCGTGCACCTGTGTGGCATATTTTGGTGTGAAATACCATTTATTATATATTGACTTATGAATAATTCAGTTTCCAATTTATACGTTAACTTCACTGGTGTTGTATAGAAAAAATGCCTGTACAATTTATGTATTATTTAGAGAGCCTATTCATTTTCCCTCTCAGTGTCTTCAGCACTGTACTGCTACGTGTGAAGCACCTGTTGGTGTCCTGGATTATTTCCAACTGTACCTAGCAACCTATTCCTTTCAGATTTAGGGGAAAAAAATACTTCTTTTTTCCCCTTTTGAGAGAACAAAACAGTTCAGTTATACTAGGACAGACAGATGCTTTTGTTGGCCAGCAGAAATCCTAAAGTCAGGCATAGCTCAGTGCCTCTGTGGCAGCAGCTATGTCCTGTGGGCAGTGGCCAGTATAGCAGCTCCATGCACTTGCAGCCACACTTTGGATCCAGTTTTTATACTTTAGGGTAGCTGATCAGCACTGAAGATGTTGATGACAAGCCTGGCAAAAAGAATTTAGTTCTGGCCGTATTATCGCAGAGGGAACTCCAGATACATCAAACTATGAACTGAGGTGGCATGAAAATATTGTACGTGTAACACTGTCTCTTTGTTACTTGCCCAGGTCCCAGTTCTCTGGGGTACTGGGCACCACGATGTATGGGTCAGCCTGGGTAGCATCAGACCTGTAATGGTACTGTGAAAGAGATCGCTGTTTTCAGGGTTAAAATATTTTCATTTTAGTAGTACCGGATTTTGCTTTACAGTTATTGATCACTAAAATGATTCATCCTTTTGTCATTCTGACTGTTATGCTTCAGAAGGATAAATGCCTCATGTGTAACCACCAGAAGGTGTAGATGTGTAGCATGGAGGTGCCTGTCAGACTGCGTAAAGGAGACTATGGACTCAAAAGTAATCCAGAGCTCAGGCCAGCGAGTTATCAGAGATTTTGCTACCCACATGGCCAGTATTTCTGTAAAGAGAAGGACTTTTTTTTTTCTTTATTGACAACCACTGTAAAGCTCTAGATTTATTTGGGGATTTTTCCTTTTAAAGAACTAGCTTTTTGGCACAGAATTGGCAGGTTCTCAAGCAATAAATGTCATTTATGGAGATACCTTGATATGCTTCTGATGTCATAAAGCTGGACTTGTGTTCTCATGCCAAGGAGAGATACTTGCTACATTGTCTATGGGAAAGAAACAATTATTAAAATACCTGTATCCTATGGTTAGGCTGAAACCATATATATATATATATTTTTTTTTTTTTTTTCCAGAACAGTTGCTGTTTATGTTTGTGTGGTACTTTAATCATAGAGAAGTCTGTTTGGTGGGGAGAGATTTACAACAGGAGCAGACAATTGCTTCATAGTAGAAAAATACAGAGAAGATTCAGTAGTTGTGATGGAATAGCACATCTGTTTCTGCGTTTTAAAATATCACTGCTGACACTATTTTTAAAATGTGCCTCATATCAGACTTGCTTAATAAAAAAATGTACATAAATTCACATATTTTATATAAAAAGAACAGAGTAGTGATTTAAAATCTTTTTCCTGTTTGCGAAGATACCAGAAGCATATTCCATAAGGTTCTGTAGTTCTATTAAGTTAAAAATACAAAACTGTGACTGACCAGAGCTCTTGTGCTGCCAGATGTTTTGCTGTGTACTGTATGTTGTTTGCATTGCAGTATTATCTCATAAGGCTTGAATGCTTTCTCAGCTGCTCAAACTTCAGTTCTTACAGGAGTAAGAGCTTGAAGAGCTAGATCTGAAAATCAGAAGGATTACATAGTAGCCGTGTATATTTTTATAGCAAAACATAACCCCTTACCACCCCTATGTAGATTGCATTGCTACATGTGTTATGGATGGCGAGTTCACTTTAAGTTTCAAATCAAATCTTAGTTGTTGTGTTTTTTTTTTTTTCTTTTCTTCTTCATAATTTGGCTTTTTGCAGCAGTGCACTGTAGACTTGGTTGGTTGCCCCATTGAGCCTGTCCTACTCTCATTCCCAGTTAAATCAAAATAAAACTTGCAGTTATTTCAGTGGGGATGATGGGAGCTCCTGATGGTGCTTCGCTGCCTGTGTGTGATTCTTCCACAAGGCACAGATTTCCATTGCAGTGCTCTGGATGAGAGAGGCATCTCTTGCAGATGCAAGAAGAAGGAGATAGCTTTTCTGGGTGAGACATCTGGAAAGAATGCCAGAGCACTATTAAATTATGCTCACTTGATGATGTGCATGGCCGCATATAGAGGCATAGCCATACTCATCCACATGCAGAGTTTCCTGGATTATTTTGGACAGCATATTAAACTCTTGGTTTGAGCATGAATTTATAAGCTTCAAATCCAAGAAATTAAACAAATTTCTAGTTTCTGTTTCAGGGAAAGATGTAAGCATATGCTGAAATGCATTGTTAAATCTTAGCTTGTGTCACATAAAATATAATTTGCACTCACTAAAAGTGAAAGCTGTGGGAATAACCTTCCTGTTCATGTTACAACCTCTATCTCTTTTTCTGTGTTCCAAAATCCCAAATAGACTTTTAGCTTGTAATTTATACAGCACATGCACATTTAAGCACATGTGTATAAACATGATCGTACACAGAGACATCACTTGCTAATGGGAAACGGAAAACAATCACTGAATCATGTTTATCTTTCAATAGTATTTGAAGGAGGCCCAATCCTGTTAGGTCCTAAATGAACTCAGTTTGTGTTGACTTCAGCGGGAGGGAAGAGCTCTCAGCAGCTTGCCAGATCAGGCCCAGCAGGAGCAAGTATAGGTATGACCAGTTCCTGCCTATACCTGCTCTCCAGTCACCCCTCTGGTATGACATAAATTACACCTGACAGCAGGCAGCGTGATACATTTCTTATTGTAATTTGTTAGGATTGACTGTGCTCAGCCCACTCGCTTGCTTTACTTGTCTGATCCCAAGTTATGTGGTTAGCCCTAATTCATGGAAACAAAGGACCAGATTCTGGGAGTCTTACTCACATGAGGGAAATAGCTGGCAATGTAAAGCTGGAGAACTAATTTTGCATTTCAGTGATCCCAGAGTTGTTTTGGAGAAACTTTGATGAAGTCTTTGATGGTGTTCATACTACAGTGCAGCTGCTGGGAGAAGAGAATTTGTCCATTGATTAGATTTGCATAAGCAAAGAGAGCCAGATTAGGCATTAAATGTGGCAGATGCCCTCTTTCCAGTGAATTTTTATGGGCTACATAACTTCTCCAAAGAAGAGAACACTGGAGCAGCACACAACTGTTGTGGCAAAAGGGAAGGGTTAAACAGCCACTGCGAAGGACAGTTTCTAAACTAGACATGCTCACCTTAGTCTTTACTCTTACAAGTTTTCCCAGTTGGCTTTTTAAATGAAACACCTTATAAATAAGTAAACTGGATATTCAAAGGGTGAAAGGCAAGGGAAAAAAGAAACAAGCAAAAGATACTGTGAGCAGAAACAACGTAAACACAGCATAATAGTCACAGAGAGGATCTCAGAAGTAGTAGTATTAATCCCTCTACTTATAACTAGTTGAAGCTGCTATTCTTGTATACCTGAAATTGCCATTCAAGTTAACAAGTTTTGGGGGATTCTTGGAGGCTGGCACTGACTTACTGCATCTAAGGCTCACTTTCTCTAGCTTAGTTTTAGTAAGTTTTCTCACCAAAACTGCCAACTCTGATAGTTGTGAGCTACAGGTGTGTAAAGCAAAGAAAAAAAATATGTTGAATACTCTTACTGTCAATATCTTATTTCTAAAGTAACCAGCTGAACAGATCAATTATTCAACTTTGAGAGCACTTCCTCTAGAAATTCCATTGATGTTTTCACCCACAGGACCTCTAAAAGCAACCCTTTCACACGTTGACACTTGAATATGGATTTATATGACAGATTATAAGGGAAGTCTGTAAAGACTTTAGCACATCTATAAAGTGAGCTGCAAATTGTATTTATTCAAGGGAATGTGGTAGCTCTTAAAAAACAAAAATAAAAACCAACCAGAAATCCAAGCTTTTAATGTGCAAAGTCGAATACCCAAAGATGCTGCCAAATCATCTAGTCTTACTCCCACTGAGTTCAGTGACAGATATCTCATCGACTTTAAGTGGAAAAGAACTAAAAGTTCTAAATCCCCTTATACCACAGCAAGCACACACTTTGCCATTTCACTGAAAATTTTGATATGATTTTTAAGTTGTTAGAAAGCAGAATGACATTTTTTTCATTAGAAAAAATGAAAAACAGGCCTGTTCTTTTTACAGCCCTGTTTAACATTTATCTCAGAGAATTGCTGTGAGCTCCCTGTGAATTGTTCAGCTATAAAGGGTAAATAAATTTACTTTACATTCTTGGTTAATTAGTATTTGTTGTCTAACCCTCTGTTAAAGATAAATATGTTATTTTGTGAAGCAAGGTTATAAGAGGTCTCACTTCCAGCAGCGTTGCTCATGTGCGAGAAGTGAGCAGACATCCTTGTAATTGGGGCAGAGGTTCCCTGGTGGGAGCAGTGTGGTCACACAGACCCAGAGGAGCTTCCCCAACACCGCTTGGCAGAACAAGGTGGCTGGGACCTGCCGGACTGGACCTGCCTGCCTTCAGCCTTTACTCTGTCTGGTTAACCGAGAACACCCACCTTTTTAAAGTTTTCTTACCTCTTTAGGAAAGCAAAACTTGCTGGCTCTGTGGCCCAAGGCAGTGCTGGTGCTAACAGTGCATGCCCTGACCTTGAGGCACCTTGGCTTCTGGAGATGGCGTCCACACATCTGGAGGCTCTGCCCTCCAGAGAAAACCAGCACAGGCTTTTCTTAACAGTTTCAGAAAGCAGTGATATGACTGTAGGTTTTAAGAGGCATGGTATAATTTTCCTGTTTTCTCTGCCTTATTTTCCTCTGAACACATGATCTTTTGGAGGGAATTTACAAAAGAGCCCCCTAAAGTTTCGGACTTTTTCTTGTCAAAGCAAGCTCTATTCTTTTATAAAGCCACATTTGGACAAGCTCTCCTAGCAAGCATGCTCTTCTGAGCCCAGCTGCACAGTAAGTCATCTAGATTCCCCTGTTGCTGGAACTCAGCAGCAACACCCAAGATCTTTTCTTCTCCCCACCTCTCTGCAGTCACACCAGGCTGGACTGAATTCCAGACCAACATTCTTCTCCAAGTTTCAAGACTCACCTATTGTAGCTGCCAGACCATGACTGCTGACACCGTATAGCCAGATACAGATTAACTCAAACACATCCAATACTGAGATTGTCAAAACAGATTTTCCACTTCACCCTTTACAACTAAAAACTTCCTGCTCTTCTTGGGAGAGAGCAGGGAAATTAACTCGGATGTATTCAGTGTGTATAATTCTCCAGATTTAGCACACATAAGAGCACATAGGATCAGTCCAGTGTTACCACCATTGACTTGTTAACTCCTCATCAGATCTATGGAGTCCTGATGTTATTACAAGAAAACAATGCCAATTATCAGATCCTGTCATTCACCACATACTGGCAGAAGGGTGTAAATCAGTTCTTAAACAAATCCTCCGCTTTGGCCAGGAAGTTAAGACCAAATTTGTTCATAACCAGAGGCTGATTGTGGCCTCTAAAACACAGTGCATTTGTGGTCAGGGTTGCAATTTGGAGCAGAAAACTGCCAGCTCTCCTGGGTCCACTCGCTCTCTTTTGACCCTGTATAATTGTTAGTATCAATACTAACCTAGGGGTTTCCAAAACCTCTCAATTCCAATTCCATACCACGCTGGCCACAGCTCACTCACTCAGTGTGTGTGTATGGCATGTTGTCCCTCTTCAGTATCTCTGCAGACCTGCTTAGTGATGCTCTTTCAGCACAATGTGTGCCTGCCATGGCACATTATACGAGCAGTAAGGTACTGCTCTTCCCAGTGAAGTCGTCTGTGGCTCAGGCATAACCAGGCTAAAAGGCATGGTCTGTTACCCAAAAGGCAAAGTTTCTGAATTGGTGCCTACAGCCCACATTCAGGCAAAGCTCTACAAAACACACCTGCATGTGAGCTGCAGCACAAAGCTCATTAATTTTAATGGATATTATGAACTTGAAGCATACATGGACTTTAAAGGAAAACACTTGAAGAGGTAGGATTGTTTTCCTGTGCTACTGATGCTCAGAGCTGCAGAGCCGAGGTATGGCTCCAGCACTGTGGTTGTGGTGCACTGGCACTGGAGTGCTGAGCTTGCCAGGGGCCCCCCAGCTCTGCTGCAGAAGACAGCAAGGAAAGGAATAGAAAAGCAGAAATTTCGGTTATGCACAAAGCCTTTTCTGAATTAACATAAGAATTTTCATTGACATTAAAATCATTTTCTGTTACATTTAATGCACCTGTAATTAACAGAAAAATCTTGAGAGTTTTTCTCATTTGGTTGCTGACTGGGCAGGTCTTTGGTTTCCAAGGGAATTCTGACCAGCAGAACAGTTAATGGGAAAAAAAAATCCTCAAAAAACCCTTTCTGTATCCCACCCTTCTTTCCCCCCCCAGCTTGCATCTAAACCTGTGAGTGCTGTGCTCACCTGAGTGGAAACTGGAATCAGCAAAGAACTCTTATTTCTAGATTGCTGAATCAAGTAATGGAAAAGGAACCAGGCATTCCCTGCCTGCACAGCAAACATTGCTGTTTTGTAAAGGTGCTGTGTGGCTGCAGCCACCTGAGTCCATGCAGCTCTCTGGGAAGCGTGAGAAGTTAGGGGCAGGATGGGAGCTGCTTCCAGGACCCAGCCAGCAAAACTCCTGGGTAGCACGGAGGTCAGAGTATGGCAGGCAGAGGTGGAAAACCCTTCGTTCTCCTGGCTGGACTCGTTGGAGCTGATGTGGCAGCCGCCTCAACAGCGCCAGGCCTGAAAGGAGCAGGGCATTGCCTGGCTAAAGGAGGTGCACTGGATGTGGCCTCCATGGAATAAAAATCTGCAACAGGGGAGTAATTACAGCTGGGGATAATGACTTAGATACCCTGTCTCTACATTCTATTAGAGGGAAAAATCCTAGAATCAAAGTCTGCTTTGAGAAACTGAGCAGAGCTCATGGAAATAATACACAAAAACAGATCTGCCTGTGTTAACTAAAGATGCTGCTGCATTTCTGCAGTGGTGGTGGCTTTGGTGGTAAAGGAGAACAAGCCCTCTAACGTAACTGTTCAGTCCAGTGACTGTGAGAGATGGGAGCGAAGGAATTTGTATGGAAACTGATTCTTCAGACCTGTCTGTGTCCATCTCTCCAGGATCTCTGACTAACTGGCATGTAGGGAGCCACAACAGAGCTGAGCTGTCTGCTGTGATAAAAGTGTTTACTCCTTACTGGACTTCATAAATGCTGCCTTGCCCAGCACAGCTGCTGCCCAGGGACTGCCTGCAGGCTCTGGAGAGGGAAGCAGAGCTTATCCTTCGGGAACACAAATCTTAGTGTAATTGGGTGCAGAGATTGGGACCTGTCAATGAACGAATTATTGGTATGTTTACTTGGAATATTTGATGAAATGTATGAGAGAATGTTACACAGCTAGTCTCTGATGAACACTTTTTCCAAAATTATTATTTCTCTGTATACGTATATATATTACAGCCTGAGCTGTGGAGTTCTAGGCACAAATAGGTATTATAGCATGTAGAAAGGGGAAGATTGTGCTACTGTTGGAGAGGACAAGATAGCAAACCACACTCATCCACCTGACAGAAATAAAATTATGGCTGTGTTGTTAAGCCCAGCACAGGCTGCTCAAAAAGCCTGAAGTTGAGAAAATTCCACATTCCTGATCTAGATATTACCTTGTTTGGCTTGGCTAGTCAAAAGGGAAGAGAAAGGAGGTGTCCTCTATGCAATCTGTCCATCCAGTCTATGGCCAGAGGGATGTCACTTGTGGCCTTTGAGAGCGGCTCAGGCCTGCTGGGCTGTGTCTCTCCAATATCTTCGGTGCAAACTCAGATGACCATGTCTCGTTTTCTGCTCTTCTCTGTTCTCCTGCAACAATAACTGGGCTGAGTTTAGCCCATTAGAATTTCCCTCCTTCCTGTTTACAATGGGTTAAAAATCAGTCTGTTTAAAAATCAGTCAGTTAAAACTCACACATAGAGCCCAGAAGACAGGGAGACCAGTAATTCAGCATTTTCTTGCTTTAGCGCTCTGTATTTATAGCAGTTTCTGAGGTTAGTTGGTTAAGTCCTTTGTCATTTTTCTAATTCCTTCTTTTGCTTACCACTCACCTCTCACCTGCCAGGGTACTTCAGTGCCAGTAGCACAATTTAAGTATTTTTCAGCAGTTGTTTTCAGGGCACTAACATGAAACATGAAAAGCATCAGCATTAGCAGCATGGTTTGAGAAACAGCTCCCATAAGATGCTATGGAAGTAACCTGTCTCCTTTTATGTGCTGCTAATGGAGGCTGCTTTTCTGCTGGTGAACACAGTGCAAAGTACTGCACCTTTGCCCAGTTTCATAGTTGTAGCAACTTCACACTTAAAACAAAGGGGAATCCCCTCTATTGATGGTTTTCTTTTTTTTTTTTTTTGTATGCCCAGTAGACACAACACATGGAGAGGACTTATGTTAAGATGTGGGTTCGGTAACTTTGTGTTGGAAATCATGTCCTGAGGTCACAGCAAACCACTGCACCAGCAAAGCAAAAGAGATGTTACCTCTTCATATTTGGTCTTTGAGTACACATCACTGGTGTTTGTCTTGTGATTTATAAACTTTTGCTTTATAATGACTCTGCAATGGCAAGTAGACCTGGTCTCCTTAGGGGGATATTTCATGAACTACTTAGGAAGTTTATAAAAAAGAGTCCCTAGATTATGAAGCAAGGGGTATCTGTTTTGTAAGGAACATGTTACGAAATGAATTTGTCTTTAGGCCTAATTTAATTATTTTAATGATCCCACTGGTAGTTGTTGTAGGTGTCGTTCTGTGTATATATTGTGACCTACATGCTTGTGATCATTTATGAAATCTAAGATTTAAAAATACATTGGGCCTTATTAATTCATTGCCTTCTATCACTGAAGTAAATTGAGGTAGCTTGGATATTAGTACAAGGGGCCAAATCTGTCTTCCAGTGAAGACCATGAGAGTTTTACTGTAAGCATAAATGGAAACAAAATAAGTCCTGTTCTTTTAGAAAAGTGCCCCAAATAATCCCTGGTGTAACTGTTCACTGCTGTGGAGTGAGGCCAGGAAAGCATATTGATGTGAGGACAGGAACTTGTCAAAGACATCTGAAGGTGTAAAATCAACAGGCAGGTGAGCACAGAAGACTCCTACCCTTACAGGTAGGTGCATGTGCCTTTCCTGGCCAGGTGGCCTTCAAAAAAAGAAGACTTCATTGGCTTTGAAGGAGATACTCCAAATTCATACCCGTAAAATTGAAAATAGAATTAATCTATTCATGGGCTAATAAAGCCTTTAAGAACAAACTGCATATTTAAATAGAAGAAATATGTAGGCATGCAAACACAGGATTCAATTCTGAAAGCACAGAGGAGGCTAGATCTCTCAAGCACAGTGACAACGTGATGCGGACCATGCTAGGCTATAGCAAACACAGGTTGTGCCCTAAACTGCTGTTAGCTACATCAGTTCCGCCAAGTTTCTTTGTTACATGAATGTAACAAATAGATTAATATGCTTAGTCCTTGCAGCACAACAGCTTGCTCCATTGTGCTATTCTGACATCAAATGAATATTCTGCTGAGTGAGAACGGGTAAGTATTGCCACTCTCATCCCCGGTATAACTGCACTGATACAGTGTTACCCAGGATGGTGGCTCTCCTAACATGATTTTGCAGCTGGGAGAAGCTGCAGAGTTAGAAATATGCTCCAGAGTTATAAACTCATATCTCCATGCTCTATCCACCGTTACCTACTCTTCTAACTCATCTGCTGTGATTAGCATGCATTTTATTTTCTAGTACTTAAAAATAATTTGCAGGCAAATTTTAAGAGATTTTGTACTTTGGTATTTTTGTTGTTGATGTTTTCACCTGATTTGCTCTTGCTTGAATCTGTGCTAGGAGGGCTGGCTTTTAGCTTAGCATGCGTGCACTTACTGCATTCCTCATTGATACAATCCCTGTGATGACTGCCTGTCTACCAGAGCTGGGCACCAGACAAACAGGCTAAGCAGAGGTATTCCAGTGTTCATATGTACTGTATTGATTTCACTCTACTGTAGTATGGTATGAGTTTAAAGGCTAAAATTCCTGCTTTTTTATCTGCTGAGGACCACAAAAAGCAATACCTGAAAGGAATCCTGCACGTGGATGCTGGGAAGCTATTATGCAGCACTTGCAACGTTACTCTTGGTCAGACTCAGAAAGGATCAGTTGGCAAGCACTGGAAACTGAGATTTTCACCGTAAAGCTGAAACGCTGAAGGAATCCCAGTCCAAAGGGCAGGCTGCCGTTACGCCTCTGTCCTAATGGAGAGCAGATGCTACCAGTGCTGCAGGTAATCCGTTTAGATCTGGTAGAAGCTTTTGCAGCAGCAAATCTCTCTCTTGAGAAAGCAGACAATGAAAAACAGGGACCCTTCTTTTAACATTGGTGTCATACTGTGTTGATGGTGTTATGCCAATGACTTGTATGGGTATGATTACATCAGAGGCTGCAGATTTGGCATTTGGGGAACATGGTATGCCTTCAGGGAGATCACTGCTTAAATTCTGCCATTGCAAAACTTACATATAATTTCACGGACAAACTTGGCTAGTTGAACTCCACGGGAATCAGTAGATGACAGTAGAAAGAAACTTGGTCCTCCACTTGTGTTGGGGTTGTCTGGGAGGGAATGAGGGCTGAACTTGGGCCAGAAGTACTTACCACTGCTTTTGAAAGAGGAATAAATTCAGTGATGGCTTTTTTTTTTTTTTTTTTCCCCCTCCAATTAAAAAGATGGATTTGTTGCCAGCTGTAAACATTTCCTCTTCTGTTCACATCCAGTTATATTCTGTTTGCAGATGCAAGGGTTAAAGTGGGAGCTGCCTTCTGTTTTCAGTTAAGTCAAAGGATGTTTTGGCCTTGACTTCACTGGGACCAGAATCAAACCCATGACCATAGTATTGTATTTAAGAATGAATCTCTCTCAGTCACATAAAAAAGCCAGGTTCGACTTTCAGCACCTCATCATAATCCAACAGTTAACAGTTTTCTTATTACTTTCAAGTTTTCCCCAAGCTTAAGCCCAGAGCATCCTCTGTGCAGCAGGTATATTGATTGCCATCTCCCTCTGGGGTGCCGTTTCCCCCTCTGCAATAAGGCCCCCCACTCTTCCAGAATGTGGCTGGGGAGCCTGGTTCTCCCACTTCATGTATCTGTGCATCAGTGTTTCTCTTTATCTGCTCTTTCCCTGCTGCTGGAACAAAAAACTTAGTGAAAATCACACTCTGATTCTGCCTTTCACCTGCCAACTGCTCAGACACACCAGCAAAAAAACCGTTGCCCAAGTCTTCCAACTTGCAACATACAGATGTAAGGTCTTTGTTGGTTGTTTTCCCTTCGAAATAACTTTAACAAATTATTATTGACATGCTCAGTTTCTCTAAGGGAGCCAGGAAAAATACATTGAATACAGCATAATTAAATGCAAAAATAAGCAGGAGCATAATTCAAGCATTGTTTTAAGTGTGACAACAAAAACATGGATAGAAAAAACTGGATACAACTTCCAAATCACTTGCTTACAGAGAATTGCAAACAGCTGTGGCCTTGGGCGTGCCCATAACTGCCCCTGGTGTTTTTGTGCCAGAGCAGTGGTGTGAGCTGCATGAGGTATTCAGCAGTGTGGTGCTGGGACTGTGCAAAATAAGTGTAGCTTATTCACCAGAGAACAAAAAGATGGGGTGCAGGAAAACCAAATGGAGGATGAATGTAAGATAAGCTCTTTTTTCCATATTATAATTCTCAGCAAGAGAAGAGTTACCAGTTTCACAAATTGGCATGCCAGCCAATTGCCAGTATTACCACATGGCCTGAGTTGTAAGCAGAAAGTTAAATTATCCGTACCCAGAGTCGCTGGTATCATTCTTGTTCATGTCAGTGGAGAGCATCCTGATGTAGTGGAAGGCAGTGGAGCTCCTGACAGGCTGTGCCTAGCGACTTTTTTCTGCTGGCCTGGAAAGAAAGAAAACAGTAGTAGGAAAAAATTGCTCAGCTTTCACATGCTTGTGCTCAGAAGTGCAGGGATATGGCTTGCACAGATGAAATATTGTAGCAGTTTGCAGGAGCAGTGGGCACCAAAGTGTGTTAGCTGTTGCTACTTGCATTTTATAAAGGTGGTGCAGACTATGAGCGCCTGCTCCCCTTACTCCCACTGTGGGCTGAAATGTGCTGGTTTCACAGCACCCACACGCACAAAGGATGAGGAAGGTCAGAATTGCACCCTGAAAAGTGGCTGAGTTACATCTAGAATTTTTCCTTTCTTCACTGAGACCCATTGAGAGTTTCTCTGTTGACTTCAATGAGCAAGGATTTAGGCCATTTACATTAAAATAAAACCAGTATCTGCATGTTTGCCAACCTCCCCACATGTTGTACAAGGTTGATGTTAGTGGCAGCAAAGTCCAGACATACTCAGATTTGAAAATCTTTGTAAAAGTGTGGTTGGCTCCCACTTGAAGTTACAGCAAGTAAGAAGAAAGAGGTGTGACAGGCAACCCTTTATTCATCAGGTCCCTCATAGTACTATGACTTAGGGGTGTTTAAAGGAATAGCAAGAAAAGGCTTGTATAGGCAAGCATGTTTTATTTGAATTGTGCATCTTCTCAGGTATTAACTTAATTCTGTTGAATGCCCACAACTCCCACAGAGTTTGAACTGAAATGCAGTTCTTGCAGGATTGGGACCTTTGGGAAACTAGAAAGCATTAAGATGCTAGCTTGGGAGTTTGTTTGAAATCAAAGAATTTTTGTTCCTGCACTGATTTTCATGGCCAAAATTTACTGTAAATTCTCTACTGAGAAAACATGAAAGGCCAAGAACTCTCACAGGGCTCAGATAAGAGCAGCGGCAACAATGTTATAATTCACATAGGATACTTGTAGTGATATAAATTTGTATTAGTATTTTTAATCTTCGCTAATCATTTGGATAGAAATTCAGTTAGAATGAACTGAAAGAAAAGGAAAAGTAACCAGAACTTCATACTGAAAAAAGTGATAGCACTGGAAGGAAATCAGGCTAATGCACTTGCTTAACTAATGTACTTATTTAACTCAAATGCTAGTCCACAGTTTAAAATGAGATTAATTCCTAGATGCACAGATATTACCTATAGTGTATGAACTGCTGGGCACTTACCTGGACTTTGGTGTATTCCACCCGAGAAAAAAAAGCTTAGCTCCTACCTGCAATGCATTTTGTATTTTGAGGGTTCATATCATAGTTTAATATCATTTGGTTGCATCTGTTAGAATGATGCAGTCAGCCAGAATGTGTCCCTTGTGCTCTTCTCAGCCACTGCGGCCTGCGGGGCCCAGGGCGGCAGAGGCAGCCTGGCAGACCGCAGCGATGCGTGGGGCTGCACTGCTGTTAGCACAGCCAGCCCAGCCACCCTCCCAGGGATGGCACCCACTTTGGTACATTGGGTTTGTGCCACCCGCATCATTCCGAACCGAATTAGTGGCTTCTGCCCATGTCCCAGGGAGCTTTATGCCAAGGGCTCAGGGGTGATGAGGATGGGCTGAGTTCCAGTCGCAGCAGGACCTCACAGTTTGCACCAATAAGGCAGGCAGCCTCTTGGGTGTGACCAGCAAAATGGTGCACAGCAGAGGCTGTAGGGGATAAATGCAAATGGTATGTTTAATGGTAGGCTGTATCTCACGTTCTCTGTTACAAAAGATTAAAAAGACCAGCGGAGCAGTGTCAGTAGCACACAGGGAAGTTTTACAGAGAAATGCAAATTCTACCTGTATTTGAAAGTTACATTTTTTTCTTGTTAAGCACAGCAAATGCATTTCACGACTGACGACTGAAATGAATGTGTCAGAATTATGATGTGTTGGTAGGATGAGTGCCGTTCTGTCTGTATGTGTCTCTACTTATCCAGCTTATAAATGTGGTTATATGCTGAGCAGAATGAAAGAATTCGTAATACAGCAATTAACATACTAGAAACTGTTTGTTTAGTAAAGTCTTTTTATAGCTGTTAAAATAACACACTAAAATATACAAATGCTAGTTTAATAAGGCAAAATAAAATCATTAGCCTGACTTAGGGCTGGATTCTACCACCATTACTCATGGCTAAGCAGTGCTTTACTCAAGAACTGTTTACGGGAGATGGGTGGCAGAAGCAGGCCCTCGGGAAATGAACATGTTGCTGATAAATTTGGGATGAGCAGCCAGTGCTGATGGGCCTAATTCCAGACTCCCAATGAGGTGAAGGGCTATGGGTTAATACCATAATAAACCTGGTGGAAATGAGACGCACGGAAATGAAAGCACTTGGAGTCCAGATCTCTTTGACCACTGCTCTGCTTGCTCTTACTGTGTGACTGCTCCCTCCTGCTCCTCCCCAAGGAGCTGATGGGATGCTCAACCATGCTGAGCAATGCCAGGCTTTTGATGACGAGAATTTCTTAACACAGGAAAAGGCATACCCTTCTGCACCAGGATTAGTGCTTCCTGTGCTATGTTATAGGCAACACCATCTCTATAAATTAAAAAAAAAATAAAAAATAAAAAAAATATATATATATGTATATATATATATATATATTTCCATGAAATTGTACATCAAATAGACACCTGTGAAAGTGTCTGAAGTGTGGAAACAGATTGTTAGCAACAAGCAGAGAGAAAGAGCTACAAGACCTCTTAACCTTATCACCATGGATGCTTTGTGGTATTTCAGAAATAACAGCTCATTTATACTTCAGCGGATTTTACTGCCTGTTGCTTCAGTGGTCCTTAGTTGATAGTAACATAGAACTGAACACATTGTTTTCTTTACCTTTGTTTTAGTGACAAAATCTATTACATACTAATTTTGCTTTTCAGTTGAAAGTGCAAAAAATCTTGCAGAACTTTGTAAGAATGATTCTCCATGGCAGATGATAATGTTCCTTTTGGATTATTGACTTTTAAAAATACATGTTGGTACTACATACACTAGCTCTGACCTATTACAAAAATAGATATTCAAGCCTGAACAGCAAAATATGAAGTATTAAATCTAGATAATAGATCCTGCAGTTCCTCCAGGTCCCAGTTAATGAATGTAATATCCTTCAAAAGCACTGCAAAGTGAGCATATGGCTCAGACAACTCCTATAGCATTCCAGGGCCAATGTTAGAAGGCTGGCATGAGAGGTGTTTAGGAATTAAGAGCCTGTTACATTGTGTTACTCTACTCATCCCTCCAATAAGATAGGACTGTACTATTTGATACTTTGTTGGAGCTAAAAACAGAGAGGTGCTGGGGGTTATAGGTTTACTATCTCCCTTTTTTTCTCACAGATCAGCTGTATATCTGTGGTCACTGACCTGTGCCATCAGGACTGGGCTCCATGGCTGATCAGAGCATGTACATGCCCAGTCAGAGCATCTAGGAGATGGGGGACTCCTCTAGTCTCTTATTAAGGGCTTGAAGTCTGCACCCCACTAGGGACACAAAACCTGTGCCTGAGATGGGATTCAGTGTGTGGGACCTGGTACATGGAGCAGAGCACGTGTGACTGCTTGGCTTTTGCAATTTGCAGGGTAGTGGTTTGCACCCCAATTTAAGATTCAAACTCTTGCTCAGTGAACACTTTTTCCTGTCACTGCGTAAGTAAAATATTTAAAAGATGCTTAAATCAAAATTCTCCCTGGCTTGAACACCCTCCAGGCCAAATGTATGTCTGGGGAAATCTGAGCTGACCAGGATGTTGTCTTTGATTGTAATGGAAACTAGACTTGTACAATCACAGAAACTTTTGAATTGGAAGGGACATTTAAAGGCCTTCTAGCCCAACTCTCCTGCACTGCAGAGGGACACCTACAGCTTCATGAGGTGCTCAGAGTCTGGTCCATCCTGATCCTGAATGTCTCCAAGGACAGGGCATCCACCAGCTGGGCAACCTGTTCCAGTGCCTCACCACCATTATTGTAAAAAAGGCCTTTCTTATGTCCAATCTAAATCTCCCCTCTTTTAGTTTGAATCCACTTATCCTTGACCTGTCACAACAGACCCTGATAAAGAGTCTGCCCCCTTCTTTCTTATAGCCCCCCTTCAGATACTGGAAGGCCACTATCAGGTCTTCCTGGAGCCTTCTCTTCTCCAGTCTGAACAGCCCTAGGTCTCACACAGCCTGTTCTCATAGGAGAGGTATTCCATCTCTCGGATCATTTTTTTGTCTGTATTGACCCCTGAGGGATAACACCTGTCTCTGATTTCCATCCGGACATTGACCAGTGACCACCACTTTCTGGGAATGATCTTGCAACTAGTTCCTCATCCATCGAACAGTTCACTCATCAAATCCATATCTTTCCTATTTGGAGAGAAGGATGTTAATGGGGGACTGTCGAAGGCCTTACTGACATCCAGATAGATTAATTCAGTGGCTCTTCCCTTGACGACGGACACACGCCATCATAAGAAGCGACAAGGTTGATTGCTTTTTGGTTGGAAACTGTGGCAGACCCCTACAGTGATGAAGCCAGTGCCGCATTAGTGAGCAGTGAGCAGAGTTCCATGCTGTAGGCAGTGTCACTTGTTAGTGCTATTTTCCCATAATTGGAAAGGGTTTAAAATCACTGGTCATGCAACAGGTGATGAAAATATGCTATATAAATAAAACAGCATTTTTTTAATTGACGTCCACACTAATTATAGCTGAAGATTTAAACTGAGGCAAATCAGAAAAACTTCTGCAGCCATATGCAACCTTTAGCCACATTCCTGGCAGTTTGGGGCATGAGGGAGCATGAGTCCCAGCTTAATTGCTCTACCATCCCTCCCTCCTGGCTGCCATTGGAGCAGGAGGCAGGGGACAGTGGCCATGTTCTCCCTGTCCTTCCTCTTGCCATGCCTCCTGTCCCTCACCCAGGGACCAAACTGCCTGGCTGCTTGGATAGCCGTGTCAGATACTGTGGTACTCTCCAGTCTCTTGAGCACCTCTGCTCCCATTCACAGCGGTTTTTTGCAACAAAGCAGAAAACAATATGTATCATACCCACCTTGAACAAATATTTAGGAGATAAGCATCCCTTATGGCTCAGCAGAAGTGGCTGGACTCCACTTACACACCCAGCAGTGCTAACACATGCAGCAGGGTGGCTTCAGGTCATGCTGGATGCGGCTGCCTCAGCTCTGTTCCAGCTCTGAACAACCCCCTTCCTTCTCCCTGTTGCACCTCACACAGCCTCTGTTCCTGCAGCCTCATAACAGCCAGGAGCTGCATGCAGTCAGCAGAGCCTGCATGGTGCAGGAGGAGCTGCAGAGCTCTGTAAGCCCAACAGGAGTGGAAGGGAGCAGGGATGGAGCAGGGATGGAGCAGGGAAGCAAGCAGAGTGCAGCCCCACATGCTGGAGGGGCTCACCACAAGCATTCCTCTTTTCTTCCCCGCTCTTTCCATAAAAATGGAAGAGAGCCACATTTAATGACAGTCCTCTGTAATGCACACTCCCTGCTGATGTGACATTGGGCAGAAAGTGTCTACAGAATAAATCTTTAATATATGCAAACAACTGAATTATGAATGACAAAAATATCACTGAACGGTTAAATATTAATCACGTAATTAGTTAAATTAATACTTTTACTGCAATGTTGTGATAAAGGCTGTCACTCACGTGCTGTGGCTGTGCTGGCTGGGGGAGCAAGGTGCAACAGTGGAGGCTCGGTGGATACTTGGCTTCATTTTCCCGCAGGTCCCCCTGTACTTTGTGCTCCTCTTAAGGCCCCTGGGATCAGATCTGTTAGGAAAGAACTTCAGTTTTCTGTTCAAAAAGAGAGTTATCAAGAAAATGACTAATCTAGCCCAAAAGGAGAAAGCACCACCACCTCCCAAACACTCATCCATCCCCAAATGCTATTTACTTCCAGCTTGGTGATGCACAAAGCCCAGCTGCGCTGCACTGCTGGGCAGCAATCTTGAGAATGTGCGGTGCTTCAGAGAGCAAAAAGCCCTGGCTACTCCCTGATGGATTTGGGTCGGTCTGTGAATGAGGCTGTGTGTGGTGAGGGCTGCAGCAGGTTCTGGACTCGGTGTCCCCATGCATCCTCCCCAGCTGTGCTCTGATGCAGGCAGCCTGCATGGTCCTGGGTGGACTGCAGGGAGGAGCGCTGTCAGGGGTGTGGGTGGCAGTGGGTCTCTGTAGGTGCTCACACACAGCACACAGCTTCCTTCCCTGTCCAAGGAACTCAGGAAAGAATTTACTCTTGTCCTTGTGGGTTGGCTGGCTGCGCTGTTTGTTTTTGATCTAATAAAAAAGGAGGCCTTAATATCATAGTGAAATGGGTATAAAGCTAGAAACTTGCCCCCTGGCATTTTGGCAAAACGTTATTGAAAATGTAAAAGAGTCTTTAGCAGAAACAACTGAAGCACAAAGAAGCTGCAAAAATAGGATCAACAGGATGTGTTCTGGACATTGGGAAGAGGGGTTAGAAGCATCCATCTGCAGGCTCGGCACCATTTCACTCCTCATCCAGCTCTGCAGGGCTGGGAGCTGGAGCTCTGTGAGGGGCTGGGTAGGCACACATGGAGGACTGGGTGGCAGGGAGGGATTCTAGAAGGCAGGAACAGCTGTGAGAGAAGCATGTGGCTGGAAGAGTGCAAAGCACAGCTGGACCTGGCTGGGAAGGTGGAAGGTGAAGGCAGTGGGAAAGCGTGCACACTGGGACTGTTTTGCTTGATCCTGGCTTGGGCTGCTGTCCAGAAATGAAATATGGGGAGGGGAAAAAAATTAAAAGCATTTTTAAATGCGAAAGTGAACAATCTCTTAAAAGGTGGGAGTACTGAAGAAACATTCACTGCTGAGACTCACCTATCTGTATAGGATCTAAGCGGAGCTCTTTTTGCCTTGCTCTGTTTTCCTCTGCCTTCCACTTCACTGGGAGCACCGTTCTCATGTGCTATAAGCAAGTGGCTCCTCCAGGAAAATGAAGTTTTAAAGTATTATGCACCAGCACTGCTCATAAAAGCAAACATTTTGGGATGACCACTGTGCAATCCGAGAGCTGCAGCAAGTCCCCACATCTGCATGCAGTGGTGTGTGCTGTGCAGCCTGAGAGCAGGTTGCTGAGTGCATCTGATAGCAGAGCTGTTGTTCGCTGTGCTTCCACAGCTTTGCCAATCAGGAGTAAAGCCAGTGCATCAGAGCTTCTGGAAGCTGGCATTTGGGTTCACTTTTTGTTCTCGCAGAACTGCATTTTCTGATAGGCTTTTTGCAGGTACAGCTTGTGCTGATGAGGCAGGATAAACAGGAGCACTTTCCACATGCAGTGTTTCAGAATGCTGCAGTGAAGCTTGTTCTTGGAACATAGCAGACCCCTAAAATATGTCAAATAAATCCTCAAACTATTCATCACTCTGTTTTTGGGGTGGCAGTTAAGTCTTTCAACACTCTGTAAGTTTCTTTCCCCAGCAGTAATTTTGCTGGTGAAGAAATACAGCTCAAGGCACTCTACAAAGGCCTCAAAATTCATGTTTTGTTTTCATTACAAAAAAACAAAAAAAAGAAAAAGAAAAAAGCTTCACTACATTAAAGAGCAACCCATTAGCATTTTGTATCCTGTCTTCCCTGCATCCTTTCTTTGTTGGCAAACCTTCCCCCATATGCACCAAGGAGCTGAACAACAGCCATTGCTTTGCTTTTGCAGACTTAACGGGCTGCAGCAGGAGGAGGTTTAAGCCACAGCCCAGCTTGTTTAGGGAGTAAGTGGGAAAGATGAGTTCTCAAAACTTTTGGTAGCCACACAAATAATGAATGTCTTGTACTGAAACATTAAGTTACTTTATCGGCTTTCAGGCTAGCCCAGAACAGCACCCAGGCTCTGTGCATGTCTAAGGAAATAAATTAACTGTCTGGTTCCTGGGTTGAAATTTAGCTCTGTATGAAGCAATATATTTAGCTGTCTCAAGCAAATAGACCTCAAATAACAAGGAAAATATTGAATTACTGGAGGCTTGCTGAACCTTGGGATTGTATAAATTAAATGTTGCAGTGCGAGTTGGATTTTTCTGATACAGTTAGAAAGTTAGAGGATGGAGAAAGACAGTAAATATACTACAATTAGGGTTTAGGGAAGCATTTGATTATTCTAAGTAACTCAGAGTAGTTGAATGCTAGTACAGATGTAAGGGAATGAGAGCAAGCAGCAAAACCTGGAGTGTACATTTGAGTGGAGAAAGGTTTTTTAGCTGAGTTCAGTAGGAAATTGCTAACTTAGTATCTCCACAATTAACTTAGAAATTAATGGCATGTTAATTATATTTATAACTACATCAAAAAGTTGGAAGATCAGACTGAGGGCCAGCTGCAGAGAACAAATTTTACCCACAAAGACCCCACAGTCCAAAACAAGCTGAGCACAGGGCAGCTGCAAGCATCTGCACTGCTGTGAGCAAGACTGTCCTCCAGCACATGGGCTGATGCTCACCATCCCAGCCATGCCCTGGGCACTCTCTGCAGGGCTGGGGAGCAGGAGCAGCCAGGCTGCAGCTGCTGAGCTCGCTGGCAGTGCTGGCCATCACCTCGCACAGTGGCTGGGTGGGCTCCTTTCCACGGCAGGGAAAAGCCCTTCCCTGGTGGCAGTGGGGGATACTGGTGGATTGCAGAGCCGAGCCTAAGGGACACTCGACAGTGAAATCTAGCGGGCTGTGGAATAGTCTCACTGGGAAATGGTGGAGTCCTCACTGGCAGGGTTATTGAAGACTCGACTTTGAAACACGAGACATTCTGCAGTTGAGAACAATGCTGCACTGTCAGAGAGATGGACTCAATTACTTAATAGGTCGTTGCTGTCTGTCTCCTGTGATTTTCCTTTCAAGAACATATATTCAGCTGGGTTATTTCTCATGGGAAGACAAAGCCTTCTGAAAGAAGCCAGACATTTGGAGAGGAGAGGCATGAGGAAGTGTAGCCTAGCAAACACCCAGCCTGCATTGTGCTGTCAGGAGGACATGGAGAAAACTTGCACAGTGCAGCAGATGCAGTGTTTGGTTCTGCTCACACCTACCCAGCTGGACCTGTGCTCTCAGGCCTCACCCCTTGTCTTTGCCCAGGAAGCATTTGGCAGGCTGTGTTGTCCCCACAGAGGCCGGTACGTAGGGCACTGGTGGGGCTGTATGGACCCTTGCTGCTGGTTTGCCAAAAACATTCAGCACGGAGGGGTCCGTACAGCTCATGACAATGCATGGGTATCCTCCTCTCTCATGTGGAAGTGCTTTGATGGTGTTGATCAGAATGGCAGCGCAGCTGATGAGAAATCCAGGAGCCCATCTCTGAGTGACATCCCAGCACTCCATGAATGGTACCTGAGAACAGGGGTTTATAACTTACCCAATAATACGTTCTTCCAGAAATTGTCCTGCCAGCCACAGGGTGAGTTTCACGGGCACTTCCCATGTTGGAGCTGTGAGCCTAATTTGCAGCGCTGATTCACAGCAACGTGAGCTTTGTGCTAGGAGCAGTTGCCAGCGGGCACTTCGTGCGCGTGTGTGTGCACACGCATCCAAGGCGTCTATCTTCCTACGTTTGTTTGCATTTGCCACCCAATGAAGACACTGCATTACCTTATGCACACTGAATTGATACAGCTATATTGAGTGGATGTTTTTACACCCTGAGGGGAGAATGAGATTTTGTCTCTTTTGCCCACTTCTTTTTCTTTTTCTTTTTCTTTTTTCAGAATAAGTCGTCTGTTTAATGGCACAGAGCCTATTGTCTTGGACAGTTTAAAACAACATTATTTCATTGATCGAGATGGTGAGATTTTCAGATATATATTAAGCTTCCTAAGGACATCTAAGCTACTGCTCCCAGAAGATTTTAAGGTAAGGAAAGCTATAGTCTGCAATCTATTTTTTCCCCTCATTCTATCATTTATTTTGGAGGAGGTTGGTTTGTGTGCTTGACCTAAACACACTTAGCTAAATGTTGCTGTTTATTGTTAGGATTATTTAGTACTTGTGTATTACGCTAGGGATGCTATTATTTAATAAACAGACCAATGGTTGTCATGGATACCATAAAAAGTTAAATGATGAAGCTTACAGCTAAATCAGTTTTTCTAAACTAATTGTATTTTCTCACATTTTTAGCTTATTTATCGGAGTATAACAACAATTAAGAATCAACACCAGCAACTAGCACTTACCAGGGTTTAATGTTCAGAATCTGGTAGAAATGTTTTAAATTTGATACTTAGAGTAATTAAATGTTATAAATCTTTTTCTTGTTGGCATGAAAAAGTAACACCCTTAAACAAATTCATGAGGACTTGTGCTAGATATATCCAGTTCAGATACTTTGATTTCAATAAGTAATCTTTTACACAATGTATGAATGTCAGAATATTGGTGGGAAATAGAATTTACTGAGAGACCTTTTAGGAGCAATAATACATGTTTTCTATGAAATAATGACAGCAAGTTGCTTTGTAAATCCTGATTGTTGAAACCCTCTCCTCCTAGCGTTGTTTATTTGGCTTTGTGCTTATGAAACTTGCAACACTGTCATCCTTATGTATGAAAATTAGAAGACAAAACTATCCAAACTAGATGACAAGATTCAACAAAAGAGCTAACTCCAGGATGAAATAATGAATAAACTGGGATGCTAATGGGGACTTAGAGGACACTGAGTGCTACTAGAAAAGAAAGTTCCCGTGCTCAGTAGTAAAATTTCATTTTTCATGTTGGACTGGGTAGGCAAGGTAATTTGGTCAGGCCTTCCTGAGTCATCCTAAATGTATAGTTACTGTGGCATATAGCTGATCCTCTTGCTGCAAACCGGTCCTCAGACATTTTTGCCTAAATCATGAGCGTACTTGTATTTGACACCGGCATCTCAGCACTTACAGCTGACACTGAGCAGACGCTCAGCACAGTGGGTGCACACCTCCTTTGCCAAGGCCAAGCAGAAGTTTTGGCATTCCCAGGCAGGACTGAAGGCGCAGCCCTACGGGGCTGTCTGAGCACTGGGCTCTGTGGGAGCGGCTGGCAGGCCAGGGAGGCTGCCCTGTGGCACTGGGTGCTGTGACGTGGGAAGAGGCAGAGCATGCAGGGGCGGACGCAAGACAAGAGAGATGAGAGCAAATGTGTGGGTAGGATTGAAGCGAAAGACCTGTGGGGTGCAAGACGGAACAATTAAAGAGTATGGGTGGAGCAATGGTACTGACACAGCCTCAGGGAGGTGCTTTATCAGCAGTGCTTTGGACAATCTGGTGGCAAAAGAGAGACTGAGAAGAGAATGCAGAAGAGTTCTAGTTTACCCTGATCATGGTCTCGACCAGCAGCCAGGCGGATGGATTTCAGAGGTGCTGTGAAACAAAACCAGCAGGATTCAGTAAGAGCCTCGAGGGGAGAATGTCAGAGGATGCCAAGGACTTGCCTGCACAGCGAGCCGCTGGCAGGGCTGGGAGAGACTTGGAGAGCCGGCGCTGTGACCAACTCAGTCCGTTGTTCCAGACCATCTCTTTGCATAGAGTTAACTGTACTTCATTTGGTTCCTCCCTGAGAGAGCTTTAGAGCAAACCCCAGGCTAATGAGGGCTCAAGAACAAAGCAAAGTATTGCTAGGTAGGGAGTAACTAAATAAAAATGCATAGAAGAATGCACTGCAAAGCTGTATTAAAACTGCACTGTAAACGGATTTGACTTCACAGAAATTGTGTAATTTTACCAGCATGATTAAAGTGACAGAAGACAATAATCAAAGGCAGCAAATGGAATCACTTGGTGTTTCTAAATGCAAAACTCTATTTAAGGTATAAAACCTGACAGGTTTTCCAGTGAGACTTGCATTAACTGTTCTTTATGTCAAACAAAGCATTATCAAGTGTTTTGAATATTTATTAGTTTTTACCCCTTAATTTAATCAAGCAGTTTATTAGCCTCAAGGTTTAGCCAAGTTGCTTTTCAACTTGAATTGCTGCTCAAATGGTTATTTTGCAAAGTTTGGAATGTTAGTACCACACCAACCTCACAGTGTTTTCTGTTTAAGTGTTGTTTTCAGACTAAGTTAACACTGAAAAGCAGAGAAAGTGGGGTATGTGTTCCTAGGCTAGTGATTCTTTATTATCAAGTCTCACTGGTGTGTTTACAGTGAATATTAATTACACTTCCAACTACTAATAAGCCAGAACTTGAAAGTGTTTAGAATCTGACAGGTTTCCCTGCTGAAAGCAACATTCTAATAGTTCATATAATTTTCCTGGGCTTGGAGGATTTTAAGCCCCATGAAGTATGTTCAGAAATTACCATGAGCTCTTGGCTCGGTTCTGCTTTGCAGTGTCTGCTGAGCAAGGCAATGGTGGGTGGCTGGGAGCTGCTTACAGTTCCCTTCTCCTGCTCTGGTCAGAGTCCTGTGTGTGGAGCCACTCTACCTTAAGTGACACGTCCTCAAGTGAAGTGTTGGGCCTGCACCCTGGGTCTGCCACACTGCAGGGCAGGGGGTGTCCAGCAAAGGAGCTGACTCTCATCCACAGCCCAAATATCTGCCTCGTGGCAATTATGATCACCATTTCTCCCTTCAATCACAAAATACATCTCCATGCAAAACCATGATTGCCCATTGAACCTACTTATCTGGCACTCCCTGCTTAGAGATCTTCCAACAGAAATAGATGTAGGCAGTACATATATCATCGTTTAATGTTAAGGAGGAGAGGAGCACAAATGCAGAGGACATTTGAGTTTCACATGGTTTACTTACTGAGGTCACCTGTAGGGTCAGGTGGCATCTGCTTTATTATACAGTCTTAAAATGTGCATGCCTACGTCTAGTTGTAAGTGCTTTCACACTGACCTTAGCAAATGGTGCACTCATCATAGCAGAAGTGACAGCTTGCTCTCATGTTCAGGAGTCAGATCTTCAAGGCACTGAATTATAAAGGAAATGCTGAGTCAGGATGACAGCCTGTCGTGTCATGGAAACAAAGAATAACAAGAAAAAAAAAAAAAAATAGAAAGCCTGTTCAGGGATTAATCTTATGTGCTCAATTACATAAACTTTCCTATTGAGAGAACAGCACCAGATTCATACAAGACATGTTTTTATTTTATAATTCCTGTTGGCTGCCTCTACTCATAGTTCATAGATGTTTACTGATAGACTGGCACTGATGTCAATTGCACAGTTTACTTTGAAGTCACGATACCTGCCTCCTCCTTGGGAAGATGTGACCCTCATGAGAGATGACTGCTGAACTTAGCCAACACGAAATCAATCACAAAAAAAAAGCTTTTCTACCACATTGTGAATTGAAAATTATTTTGCAAAAGCAAAAAAACCTGCATCTTTGAATGATCTGTTGACCCTTCACCCAAAATCTAAACACTGCTCAAAATTTGAGGATGGAGAATCTGTGCTTCCCAGCTGGCTGCTCCCTGCTTTGTCTTCTGGGTGACAGCACAGAATCTGCCCACTAAGTCCTACTGCAGCCACAAGAAGTTGAAGGCTATTGAGGATTCACAATAGCCCCACCACTGCTAGCAGGGACTCAGGGACTCAGGGATGTCCTCCTGCAGGACAAGGAGCTCCTGGATCCCACACCGTATCTGCCTTGAGATGCTGCCAGCTGCTTAGCGAAACTGCTAATGCCAGCACTGGAGTCTCCATGAAAGAGAGGGGGTACAGTACATGTATGCATCTATCATCATACGCCTGGAACAGAAGACACACCAAGCTGCTGTGAGTCTGGGTTTCAATGGAACAGTGCACTTTGCCACTGCACCAGGCAATTAACATCCTGTAGCTACTCCTGTTCCTCTTCCAGTGAAATGTGCCTTTTCTGGATAGGTCTGAAAAGATTCGTGTTTGCATCTGCCTTTGGTAACTTATCCAAATGAACAGCACAGAGCAGCTCTATCTTGCAGCTCTTGCGGCACCTCCTTGGCAGGGGTCCCTTGTTGTTAAATTCTTGTACTTGATATTTTGTGTTAAACATTTGCAAATCATCAGGATATGATTTTACGTCTACAGTGCAAGGTTGGAAAGACAGTGTTACCTGAGCATCCTGAGTGTGCTGTCAAGGCACTGCAGAGCTGGGCATCGCTGCTGGTCCAGTCACAGCTGCACACTTCTCTGACTGGTTTACAAAACCTGCACGAGAAGAGAGTGCATTAGCAGTGTGTTGAGTTTTAGGAGTACCATACTTCTGTTTGCTTTCAAAAATGAAGGACTGATTTTTACAAGGCTATACCACCTCTTATAGCTTTGAATGGTGTTTCTACTAGCACACATTCAATTCACTGCCCTAACATATAACATTATTTTATAGTAGCCATGAACACAAATATTGCAAAACCAAATTTGTGCAACTTACTGAAAACAGTGGAAGACTTTCCATTGACGTGTGAGCACTCCATGCTCCTGCTAACCCTATAGCATTACATTTCTCCTTAGCATCACATGCTTTCCTTGGCTCAAAATGGTTATACAGGGCCAGCAGATTCACAGCAAACATTTGACACACCTCTGTAACAAACAGGTGCATGGAAGATGGTTTTGTTACAGTGTCCTGCATGAAGATTTCAGAAAGTTTGGAGTAGAGGTTGTATTTTGCTTTTAATTTAAACCTCTAATGCCTATAGATTTAAACTGATCCCACATGCAGTAACCAAAGAGCTTCAGAGGTGGAGAGGGAAAAGCAATAATGGCTCAGCAGAGCATGCTGATTTTTCTGGGAAAAAAACCCAAACTTTCCGTTGGTGGCACTGAGGCTGGCACGCTCTTACCTGACACCAGGTGGTGGCAGCTCCTTGGCTGGCCAGGTGCTTCCTAAAGCATTTCTCCTTTATCTTCCTGCTGCTTTTCATCTTCTGGATCCTTCTCAAGTTTTGTTGCCCTCATTTCTTCACATTTGCTCTTATCACTCTTTTCTCTCTGCACCTTCTCCAGTCCCTTTTTCTCCACTAATGGTGTGCATATCGTCCAAGCCTTAACAGACATCAAAGAGATGCAAAGGATCAGATTTCTCTTCTGTAACATGATAACCTTGCTCGTGTCACTGTTAATTTTCATGTATCTCCAGGCTGAAGGCAGTGCTGTGGTGAAGGAGCACCTCTCCACTAGTGGCAGTGGCTCTGTGGTGCCAAATTCCAGCACGGCTGACTACTTTGGTTCTGTAGGCAATACCTTGCAGCAGCAGGTTTTGCAGGTTAATTCATGATGCTCTGACAAGTTGCACCTTTTTGTGCTGTACATTCAATGGCTTTTGATTCTCTTTCTTCGAGTTCTGCAGAAGTGCTGCAGTTATTTCCTTATGCAATTTTGGTGCCCATTTTCCAATAACTTCTCGTCACTCTCTTCTTTCCAGTCTAAATGATTCCTGTAGTTTCATTCACAATCTTTCATTCCCTTCTCTTACTGCTGTACTGAGGTTGCCTTTATGCCCAGGTGATGACCTACAGCATGCTCCAAAAAAGTCACCCACTGTACCTGCACTTCTATCTGAAAATGGGCAGAGGAAGCTAGGATCTGGTCCTCAGGGAGGAACTGCTCCCATGCCTCAGTTGTCTCTCTTCCCTTCAGGAAACTGCAGGAGGCAGAGGGGCAATGCAAGCAAACCAGCCCAGCGTGCTTCCCCTCTTGTTCAGATCTGGCTGGGTCTGATGGTGCTGCTGCCACCCTTTTCAGCGTATTCCCACGTGTTTAAGCTGAGATGGGAAGATCCATTGAAAATCTGATGAAAAATTATTAATGAGCATATGCAGATGACATCTCAATCAATTAACTGGGAATTGGATCAAATTGGGAATTTGAATTGCCTGAAGGTCCCTGTTGGGTTAAGGATAGCTGGCTGAAAAGAACACTTTCTTTCAAGTTGTTGGAGTAAACACAGCTGAGCTCCCAGCCACCGGGTGGTCACTACGGCAGTATAATTTACCAAGCTCCAAAGTATGCTTGAATAATCATGCAGGGAGCAGCCCAGCCTCTGCAGCTTCATTTCAAATGTGGCAAAACCAGGTGAGAGGTGAAAAGCTGAACTGCCATCTCTACCTTGTAACACGTATGTGAGGGATGACAGCACAATCCAAGATTTTCTGTCATAAGATCAGAAGTGAATACCTGAGGTCAAGAGTGAAGATCAGGGCTCGAGACAACTTCTCTTGTCAGTATGCTTTACTTATTGCAACCAGCTATTCTGAGTTCTTAATCCACAAGTAAAACCTTCTTGCATTGAGCTTGTGGGATAATAAATGAAAGAATAATTCAGTGCAATGGGAACTTCATGGTCAGCTCAAATAAATTCAGCACTAACACATTGTGGCTTCCTGCGTAGGTGTAGTAAGATGACAAAATACGTGGATACCTGACCTGTTGCCTTTGCTCTCTTGCTGACAATACATAAGCTTAAGTAGGTCAAACAGGAACAATACTCATTTTTAAAAGGGAACTATAAGCATTTCTAGTTTCTCTCTCTTTTTTTTTTTTTCTCAGGACTTTAATCTTTTATATGAAGAAGCAAAGTATTACCAGCTGCAGCCAATGATTAAGGAACTTGAGCGATGGAAACAAGAGAAAGAACAAAGGAAACATTTCCAGCCTTGTGACTGCTTGGTTGTAAGAGTGACTCCAGATCTGGGGGAAAGAATTGCATTGAGTGGGGAGAAAGCTTTGATAGAAGAGATCTTCCCTGAGACGGGGGACGTCATGTGCAACTCCGTAAACGCAGGCTGGAACCAAGACCCTACCCACGTTATTAGGTTTCCTTTGAACGGATACTGCCGGTTGAATTCAGTGCAGGTAACGGCCTTTTAGTGCTGGCTCATCTGGATGCTTTTTCTTTCTTTCTTTTTTTTTTTTATTTCTTGTTCAATTATATGCAAATTATTTGCTTCTGCCCAATTACCTTTAGTGCTTATACTGCACGGAGACATTTTCTGCCTGGTGAGATCACAGTCTTTCAGGTTTTCCTAAGTCTAAGCAGAAAAATAGATTTAGATTTTGTGTATGTTAGTGCCATGCTGGTCTCATAATGGTGTTATACTGATAAATGCTAATTTTTTCATCAATGTATAGCCTGCAGCAGTTTTTTTTCCCTCCAAAGTGCCCTCAGGAAGAAAGAGAGAGTTCCAAAAACTACAAAAAAAATCTCCACACCATTTTATAGAAAATGCAACAATGTGTAAATGCATAATTTATGTCTCACTCATAATTAAATGATGGTGCCTGCGGGATGGACTTAAAAAAATTGATCTCTGCACTTTTTTTTTTTTCAAAAGGATGTTCTATAAAAATTGCCCAGAGTATTTTAAACAAAATGTATTTCATTTTATACTCAGAGTTTTGACATTAGGTTTAAAATTAAACATATGAAACAAAAGAAGATAACTGGACAGATAGGTGGGTGGCAGCGGAAATAAATACGTGGTTTGTGTTTAGGCAGCAGCCCTCTGGGCAAGAAATGCCATTTCTCAAGGCGTCACCACCACTGCGGCCAGAGCTCTGGTGCAGCTGTCCTTGGGCTGAGGAGAAGGAACAGTGTTGATGATGCTGTTAACTTACTCCTTAATTAACATGGGAAAACACAGAGCTCTTGGTTTTTGCATGCATGCCTTTAAATTATGCTAGAAAGATTATCATTATGGAAATTGAAATCAACCTAAAGGAGCACATTTCCAAAGTCATTGTGACCAGAGGTGCTAGCTGGGCTGTGGGAAATGCCTCAGTGGTCTTGATAAACTTCCCTATGGGCAAATATCCACAACAGAATTGGCCTGTGAGACAGGCTGGCCAGACAGGCTCAGGAGGAAGGCACAACTGCAAGGGAGTTGGAAGAAGTTAGAGCACTTGCTTACCAGTATTGTCAGCACGCAGCAAGTTTAGACTCTCTCCACTGTCACCTCCCACTGGACAGCATTCACTGACTGGTAGGAACAGTATGGTAACAGAAGCTTTCATCTGAAACCATTCTAAAAAGCAGTGATTTACCTAATTTTTAGTTTAAAACTCTTTTTATTTGGTTGAGTTTTATTTGGTTGAACTTAACAGTCCATTGCCTGTGGTTAATTTTGCACAGTCCTTAGCAATTTCACATTCAGCACGGGTTGGAGTGGGCTGCCCCAAAAATAGAAGGCTGGAGGTGGGTCAGAGGCAGATCCATTTTCTAGCAGCGGGAATAGTGATGAATTCACCACTGAGCTGGAGAGGGGAGCAGCTGCAGTTCAGCTAAGGTGAGTGGGTAGAGAAGCATGTTTGTGTTTCAGCCACACTCTGTTCATGCAATATGGTCAGGGGCATTCAAGAAATTAGAGTAACTGAAACAATAAAGGGTCACTGCTGGTCACTGATAAGCGCAGCACGGCAAGCAGCTGAGGCTCACACTTGGCTCTATTAAGTGGCTTTTACAACTATTTGTAATTAAAACTGGATGTCAATTATTACTATTAGAATGTGTTTCGAATTCAGTCAAAATCAGTCAGAGTCACTTTGTAGGTTCATATTACGAAAGAAAATTTCTATGTCAGAGTCTACAGTCTAAATAATTTTATTAAATTACATCACTTTACTGTATAATGAATAGAGAGCGTTTTCAAACACTTTCTGGAAAATGATGCGTTGCTGAGACAAAAGCCTGATGTGATCAGAAATAATTATCACTGACTGTGATGGACTCTCACTTACACAAGGGCACTACACTTCCCAGTTCTTTGACAAAACAATACTGAGTCAGTAGATGGAAGAATGGTGGAGTGAACAGCGTGGAGTTAAGGGAGATCAGTTATAAGGTGCAGTGGCTGGCGGAGCAGAAGCACACTGAAAGAATCTGGGAGTGCTGTGATAAATCTGCCTGCTGTTTACTGAGATGCATTGCTTTTGTCCCCCACTGTCCTGCTTCAGGTATTTGGTGGCACAACTGCAATATTTATAAATCCTTCAGCACTTTTAAAAAGATTTTCATTAAATGCTTTCTGTCAAGAACTGTACATATAAAACACAGAATGTCAACACTGAGTAGGTAGTGGCAACCAAAAAACAGCAGCTCTTATTTAATGTCCACTTGTAATCGCCTATTGGTATCGTTTTCCTAAGACTGAGACTGTTTTTCTCAACACCTCACAACAGATGCTGGTGAGATCCATGAGCCTACCTTGGAGAAAATTCTCTGATGTGCGTCTATGTTAAACGCTGAGTCTTCATAATTAAGACTGCATTCTTTTAGCATTCTGCAAAATGTAAATAAAATGCAGGAAGTGAAAATATCATGTTTTTATCTGGAAAACCTCCCAACAAAATCAGAGCCCATATCTCGATGTGCTCAGAATACTGGGAGACAGAGTATATTAAATCTTAGCACAAATCCTCTATTCAATATTGTGTGCCTGTCTTCTTATATGTAGGAGAGTCACAGCTGATACTCATTTGCTTTTTGGCATTTTCTTGTGGGAGATTTATAGAAAAGTAGCTCAGATTTTATTTACAGGCACTTACTGCTTTCCCTCCATCTGTCTATTACCTTCAAAAAAGTAATGCACATAGGGCCAAGTTCACTAAGTGGAATTTAAATCTGTTCATGTTCAACATGCCATTTAGTCTCATGCATGCATTGGTGCATACCAACAAATGCTTAAGGCACATGGAAAACAGCCCTTGGGAGACTTTCTCCATAGAACTGAGCACAACCTCGTTCGAGTTATCCTTAAAACTCTACAGTATTTAAACATTCACAGCATTGTTTACAGGATTTGACCAGTTTTGTTTCTTGCCCAGAAAATTGATGATCCCACGCTTTCTAACCCTAGATGATAGCCTGCAGCCCAGTCCTCTGAGCGCAAGGGTAGCAAAAATGAATCGCTTTGTTCTGCATGCGGTGCTCTAAGGGTGTAATGCCTACCTGGGTTGTGTGTTTGCACACAGCTGGCTCGGGAAAGAAAAGCCCTGTGTTAACATGCAGCCTTCCATTGCTTTGGACTGAGGCAAGCCAAGGGCACCCCAGTGCTTGTTTTGTCTTACAACCAAATTGATTTTTAAAAGTTTTTAGCAAGGTTTTGAAGTCACATCTCTCCCTGAAATTTTACCTGTCAATCCTCTGATTCTCTGCCCAGTTAAACGGAAGAAGCCTCCTTTCCTGTAGCTGAGCTGCCTCTTGTCCTCATATTGCCTGCTTGCTTGGGTTAAGAACAGGGACACACAAAGTCAAAGCACATGCCAGCCTGTGAAACAGCTCGGTGATGTTTTGTTCCTCCCTCCCTAGCAAACTCCTGCTTTCTCTGAGCAGGAACAAGTGTTAGTAAAACTATACTGGGAGCTGTGCGTTACCTCACTTCTGTCCTAAAGGCTGTGCACAGCCCAGAAGATAGAGGGTAAGCTTTTTATATTTCTTTGTCTCTTTTTTTTCTTTTTTTTAACCCTTCTTTTAATCTCTCTGGGTCCTTTTTTCTTCTGCATACTGGGATGCTTTTTTGCACTTTCATTTCTACGACTTTCAGGGAAAATATTTGGTTGGCACAACTTCCTGAGCTCATAAGGCACTTTGTCCCAAGGCCAGACTCCTCAGGGCAAGCTGATTTTGAGCAGATTCTGCATGGCAAGCAAAGCACGCGTTCAGTCAGAAGGAATGCTCACCTTGGCCTCACGTGGGTTTGTGTGCAGGGGTGAGGGCAGAGTCTGGTGTGCAAACATGGCACTATTTTTAGTACCTCTGTAAGCAATTAGCTCAGGCCTTGAACCATTAAGACTGAGGTGCCATTGCAGTAAGTATTGAAGCGCTTCACAGAGTCACTCATGGTGATACTAAAAAGAAATCAAATTATCTCTGCAGCAAAACCACGAAAGCACACAAGTTGTCTCCTTCAGGAGCAGGAGATATTGCTGAGACGCTTACCTAAATTGACCAAGTTTTTAACTGAGTCCCTAGAGTTGCTGGTTGCAGAGTCACATGAGGGTCATTACTACGTTTGTCAGGCTTAGGGAACGACCAGGTTCTCCTGGCACTGTGGTGGGCACACGTGATGGCGGCACCGCGGCGGGGCTGTCGCACAGAGCAGTGCAGGAGGCTTCCCCTTGGTGACATTTTTCTGCAGAGAAACTCATGCAACCACTTTTCCCACCTGTAAAATAAATGTTGGATCAGTTAATTCACTTTATGGTACAAATTTCAGACCCAGTTCTGATTTTTCATGTATGTGCTGGAGTATTATTAGTGTTAGTAGCCTACATGGTAATTTGGCTTAGTGCTTACAGTGCCATGGCCTGTGGTAAAGGTTTGGCTGGAGGAGCATTCACACGTGGGTGTGAATATTCCTGTTACTCAGCCAATCTTAACATGTGGGTCTGGTTCATCTCTACTGTATGTCACGCAGCAGAGCCCTGCCCAACCCTCTGACCCCCTGTAATAGGTAGGAATCTCCCCTGCACTAAAGGGTGCCTAAGTGCCTTTTGTCATGCTGAGATGTCTTTGGAGACACTGTGCTATTGCCCTGGGCTCAGGTGAGCTGCCGGAGGGAGGGAGCGCAGCATCTCCTCCAGTGGATCTTACACTGCAGATCTGCCCAAGGTGGATCTGGCATCCACTGTCACCTAATGCTGCAAAGAGTCTGTGTGCTTCCTGCTCTGCTGGGAAACTGTATATCAACATGCTCACCCATGTGAAAACAAAGCCCCCGTCATATTGCCAAGATCAGTATATCCTGCAGTAATGTGCTGTGTGACAGTCTAAGAAATTAAAGTTGCCTCTGGGTTCCTTAAATTCATGCATCTAAATTGCACCAACTTTTCTTTAGAAGGAGAAAGAGAAAATATATATTTGGGCAATACAAATTAACCTCATTCTTGGGCCAGAATGTTTCCTTATTGTCCATGTCTTGGCTCCACATCCTGTCTTTGCCATGCTTTGCTAGAAGCAGCACTCCCTTCCAGCAAGGGAAAATCACAGCTGTGATTTCCATGAAGGTCTGGTGCAAGTGTCACTCAGATTCCTAAAACCTTTTCATCTCCTAAAGAAGAGCTTGCAAATGCTTTCAGCCCTTATCTGCAAGGCTGTTCACAATACTAATGAATAATGGGCACTTTTTATTATGACTTAAACCTGCTGTTGATTTGTCTAAGCAGTAAGAGATAGCATCGATATCACTGCAGTCCAGTATTTTACTACATAATGTAGTAAGCTGTTCTGTGGAGCACTTATTTGTTTGATTAATTTTTGTTTTCTGCAGAGGTTTGCTGAGAGCGAGACTTTAATCACAGTGTAGTCATTTAAGACTAAGTTACAGAATTATAGCTGAATAAAATTCGTTCTATGAAGACTGAAAAGACTAAATCCATCATTTAGATCCAGTGCTTCTAAAAGCTTTTATCACTAAAATTGCTAAATATCCAGCTGATTTTTTTTTCCACGTTGCAGGTGCTTGAAAGGTTATTTCAGAAGGGATTTAATATGGCAGCCTCCTGTGGTGGTGGGGTGGATTCCTCTCAGTTCAGCGAATACGTGCTGTGTCGTGAAGACAGACGACCGCAACCCACCCCAACGATCAGAATAAAACAGGAGCCCCTGGACTAGACCCTACCTGTACTCCTCTGTAACCATAGAAGTGTTTAATAGTCCCTTATGTGAAACACTAAGGATTTGCAAAACAGTATTAGCAAACAGATTTTGACTTTATGTTGCCAATTAGTGGTATTCTGAAACTACCTGTCATGTAGCCAGCCATGAGATGCATTTGAAAAATCAGTTGTCTGCTCTCCACGATGAAATTACTGAGCATGCTCAGCATACCAGGCCCGGTGGGAACGTCCTTTGAGCTGAACAGCTGTGTGGTGCAAAAGGCAAAGCTTCGTACAACCCCGACCCCAGAACAGACTTCTGCAGAACGAGCAATTAAAGCAATTTGAATCTATCAGCAGGAGAAGTGATTCCGACAGCCTTCCCAACGACACCGCAGACGTGACGTGCAGAAGTGCGGCCTCCGAGAGGAAGATGGTACATCACTAACTGCACTGAGAACCCCCCTGGCTGCCATACCTCCTCATATCAGATGTGCTTTACACCTCCGTACCGTTACATTACACTTCTGTGATTGTACTCATTCATGCTAGCAAATGGCTTATTTTTATACAACATTTCCAACTGAAATATCTTTCTGTGGACAGAATCTAGAATCAGAAAAGGACCGATTTATAGTCAACTGGTGCTCAGTACTGAAAAACAAGCAAACAGACCAAACAAAAAAAAAGCAACAAAAAATTGAGAAGGCCAATTATGGCAATACATGCAAAAGTAGGGATTTGGAAGCACAACATAAAACTCCGTCAAACAAGGGCCACACACCTACGGTGGAGCTGTAGCTCTCAAAGCCAGTCACGTTTTGACTCAGAAACTAAGTTTTGCATCACAGGAGAATCATGGCTCTGCTGCCTCTTGTTGTTCATTTATGAACCATGTTTATGGGGACAACCAACTCTTTATGGGTCTGGAATTTTCGCAAAGAGATGTTAAAACCCTCTACCTTCCACTGTCCAATGAAAGCAGGCCATGGTTTGTTTAGATTGTTTTTCCTCTATATTTTAAACTATTATTAAAATGCCAATTGTGTATCTGCCCTCTATCTGTTTAATTTTCTCTTCAAACAAGCCCAGTGTCTGTAGTAGGTTACTGTTCCTTTCATGAATCAGTATCAGCTCTCTGACTTACAGGGCTTCCTAACTCAGGAGACAGCACCATGTTTGCAGGTGCAAGGATATAAACAGCATTTGCTGAATCCTCTTTATTGCTGTTTAGCAAATTGGGTCCTCAATAACTAATTCACGTGTTAGTCACAATTTAGTTTCTCCCACGTTCATTTATAGAATACTGTTGTAGATGCTGAATTCTAATTAAACTTTTTAGATGCATAAATATGGCCATACATAACAGTATTTGATGGTTAACAATTCTTTAATACCAAAAGATTACAATCAGGCAAAATAAAGATTCAAGTTTAAGACTGATGTGTTTGAAGTGACGACCTGTACTAAATATGCAAAGCTGCAACCTTGGCAGAGGTCTGGTTTTTTTGGATAAACATGGGATGCCAGTCCATGGAAAATCAGACTTCAGCAGGTTTTTTTCACCCTGGTTGCCCAAATCAGAAATCTCTTAGGAAATTCTTAGCCTATACATATTGACCTGCTAACTTAGCAAAACCGTTGAGCAAATCTGTCTACTTCAAAAGAGTTGTAAAGTTATTTTATTTTGTGGTTTTATACTTGTACGACACTCTAAAGTTCCTAAGCATTGCCATATTTGAATATATGGCACAACATTCACCTTTGTATGTAAGATATCTGTAGAATTGTATATTATACATTTAATATTGTAAAGAACTTAACGTATAATTGTCATGTATTTGTGTATGCACATTTCTTATACAGTTCTTCATGCCATAAACATTTCTGTAAAGTAAATGATCGAAAATAAGCAAGGAGGGTGGAACACTCACTGTATCTCCCACGTCGTTTGAAAAGTGAGAAGTTCTGATTGCATCTCCTCTGGCCTTTTGCTCCATTCAGCTTGATGTAGCCACGTCTTACAAAAAGAGAAGGAAAAAACAGTTTTATTTATTACTTTCATACATCGAGTTGACTTGAAGTTCAAAATGTCCTTAAATAGTCCATTCTGCTCCTTGTTTTTATCCTATGTATGCTTTCGTCCTGCATTTCTGACCAGGGAGACTTAGTACTAGCAGAGGCTGAACGCATGTCTGTGCATCCTCCTCCTTTCATTACCACTCAGCTAGGAGATAAAGGTGAATATGTCACACCTCCATTTAAAAACACCCCGATCTGCCATTCTTACTCAGGCTCAGCCACGCAGAGGTGCACACGGGCTGTCTGCCAGAGGAGCGGCGCTGCGTACCTGCGTGGTGCTGAGCATGGCCCACCTGCACTGAAGTTGAAGGCAGCCAGCACTCTTACACACTTGGAAGCAGGGTGCTTTTAGGTGTATGCAGACAGTCACTGGAAGTACTCATGGTTGGTTGGTTTCTTCTTCTTCAGTCTGGTGTCTACCGCTAGTTTTTCTGCTCAGTAAGGCAGCTCCAGTACTTACAGCAGTTTGCAAAGGTGGCAGCATGAAAAGTTCCAGGCTGCGCCAGCCGTGTTCATGTGAACTTGAGACGGAAAGTTTGGGCCATGACATCACAGCATTGACTGCAGAATAGCACTAAGGCAAGGAAGACATGTGGAAACAATCACTTTGTTAGAAGAAATATGCCTTTTAAAAAAAAAAAAGTTAAGCTAGGACATGTTTTTTTTGTTAGTAACTTCAGGTCACTTATTTAAAGTTTATTACAGTTTCATTTATATCTTTTTTACTTATTTCCCTCTATTCTTAGGCTGCAATATCAGCAAAAACCGATTTGAATTTTTACTTCTGGCCTTAAACTATAGCAACGTAACTTAATTAAGAACATCACTTAGTGTTGCTAAAACAGGTTTTAAAATATCGCAGAATCTCCACTAAAACCGTGGTGTGCAGCCAGCAAATGTTTTCATTACAAAGGCCAAAAAGTAAACGTAGCTTGGTTTTAACCTAATTTGATGGAACAGAATTGTTCTGACCCTTTTTTTGCTGAGCTCCAAAGCTGTGGCTTGAAGAACAGTCTTTGCAAGCCCTTTTGTACAACCCTGTGGCACCGCTCTGCTCCCACATCTGAAAAGAAATGGATGAATGTTATGTTGTGCTTATTGGACCGATCGCCCTCGAAAAGGCAACTGTTGAATGCGTTCATTCACTGCATTAATAGCATCAAGGTTTGTTGACAATTTTATTAGATGTTTGACAAAGGATAAGAATCAGCACAACAGAACATTGAAGTATTTGGTTTTAATATTTCTTTGTGGGTATCCTGTTAATATTTTAATGCAAAATGTTTCTGAACAGTGCTTAAGAACTACCAGACAATGTGAAATTCATGTTTGATAAATTAATACTATGTCACTCGATGTGTTACTTTAGTAAATTGTTTTATTTCTTTACAAAATAAGTACAAATAAGGGAGTATGTTTTCACACAAATTGGGGGTATTTACGAGTATGTACAGAAATCATCAAAATAACGTAATTCTAATAAACACAAGGCCTTTATAAACAATATGTACAAATTATCAATACATTTAAAACATAATTTTACACTTCCTGGCCTTAAATACCTTATGAATAATCTTTTGGCTAAATAGCAGCAGTATAAATTTTCTTCTGCTTTTCATAAACCTTAAAAAATAATTAAAACTTTTGTTTTTAAAACTATTGGACAAATAGTTCTATTTGTGCTTTCGCTACGGTTTCCCATTAAAAAAAAAATATTGCCTCAAAAAAGTGGCAAGCATAACGTAGTAAAAATTGAAAAGATAAATAAGCAAACGTCTCCCTTCCACGGCTACTGGAAACACTGTACCTCGGAAGTACGGCTCGTGCCCACCTCCTGCTGAGCATTCCTATCCAATACCCATTTAAAAAGACTCGCACTTGCGTCAACTTTGCTTGACTTTGGTGTGGGCCCCCAAAAATCCAATTCAGCAAAGCGTTTAAAAAGCATTCATCCCACCGTAAGTACTGACAACTACCCATATGCTTAAAGTCATGCACTTGTTCATGAGCCTCTCTGGACTGGAGTCCTCAGGTCCAATCGTCCGCGTAAAGCACCACCAGTCCCCGCAGCACCGGCTCCCAGGGCACAGCCTGGCTCTCGTGACTGCCAAGGGGAACCAGATCCCAAAAGCCTCCTTTACAGTGACTTTAATAATCCATATAGAATACTCTAAAATCTTTCCCAAACAATACTCTCTTTTATAACCATCATTAAACCATACTCTTTGCAATAAATAAATTAAGATATTTTTAGAAAATAAAAGGATTCATGTTACTAACTGCTACAAATGTGCAAAAGGTTGAAGAGATTCAGACAACAACGGGAAGCTACTCAATGGACTGTGGCTGGGACCCAGACGCACAGATTTCATACACTTAGGATTTGGTTCAGCAAATGGCTGAAGGAACGCGCTGGGCTGTAAAAGCAAAAATCCTAAATATATCAAATTTGTGGCAGCGTGCATTGGTTATTCTTTTAGCTGTGCAAAAAATTGCAATTATATCTAATCTAACAGGTATTACCATGCTCAGTGGAAACAGCGCTAGCAAACCTTGAAGGAAAACCAGCACTGTCAGTGAACACAAAGGTTTTCCCCGTTCAGGTCCCGATCCTCCTGGCCATGACATCTTTGTGAGCCACTGCGGCATTCTTTCTCTTTGTGTAACTTCAATGCCATCTATTTTAGCCTTATCTAACGTGGCCAAACGCAGTAAGCCTTTGAAGTTGGTTACATCTGTGGATTTAACATTTTAAAACCGTTTGCACATTTTTTTTTCTTTTTTACATAAAGGGAATTTATTGCATGTGTCTGACGGTTTTACAAAACAAAATTACCGGAACATTGACTTCTGAAAAAAATAGAAGGCACATTAAAATGACAGCTTTCAATGCAAGTTGAACTTCTGTATGGAGAAATCAGTACAATTCTTGGCTTTATTTAAGCAAAGCTCGATAGAGCAGGAGAGAACGGCTCGTTTCTCTTTCCTGTTCCATGTAGAAGATGAAGTCCCTGAGGTTTACACGTGTTATTTTCTGTCGCGCATACTGCCTGGATGAAGGAGTCCCCAAGCCAGTCTGACCTCCACCAGACATACTGAGGCCCTACAAAGAAAGCACAGCAGAGTTCAAAGTCCTGCAACAGTAGGGAGCTTTCTCCAGCAACCAACTGCTGGATTATTGTAAATATCTTACATGTATTATGAACCTTGTTCTGAAAGTATTACATACGACTTCTTTTTCTGTACTTCTGAGTCTCTCCAAGTTAAAGAGTGAGTAAAGAAACATGTGGAAACAAGCACGAGACAGAACCACACAGTGTGTGTTCACAACACAGGACAAACATACTGATAATTCTCTTGCTACAGTGAACCACAGATGTATTAGGCCCGTATAATTTTAAGAGCCTTTTTGGGACAGAACTAACTGCAGTACATAAAACCTTCTTTAGTACATCAGATGTGCACACAATCTTTATTCCACATCCTTCATCTAAGAATGAGATCTGAATCTGGAATGAGGAGAGCAGTGCACGGGTGAGTACATTGCTACTGCCATAACCTCTGCAGCTGCAGGTCCCATGCGGACCCAGATGCCCTCTTCTGGGTGTCCGGAAGAAAAGGGCTTGGTGTGAGCAGACACTGAACCATCTTGCTGAGATGGACAAATCAAGAAGAGAAATCACAAGGAAGACTCAGACACTGTAAGATGATGAAGACAAACATTCGTGTACTGTTATGTAAAACGACGACAGATTTTTGTTTAAGTTGGTTCGAAGCTCCTCAATCACTGAATACCTCATCCTGGCCTTCTGAACAGGGATAGCACCCAAAAACTACCTTAATTTCTGATCTGGGCCTGAGAACCCCATGGTCTGAATATTTAGAAACTGAACGAGCATAGTGCACAGACTCTGCAGTCTTGCCGAGTTTAAAACAGAAACTTGACTACTACATACAACCTTTTTCCATCCTTTGAAGACCACTTTTAATAATTCCAATTGATTTCTGGCAAAATAGAATGCTCTAACTTAAAAAAATAGGTTTTAATTTCTAAAAATGTATAAATTATTTTTAAAATCTCTAAAACTTCTGGCAAAAGTTTCCAATATTTTTAAAATACCAAGCCTACTTGCTGCTGCTCTTAACCTACCTTTCTTTCCCCAGGAAATACTTCCTGTATGATCTTGATTTCAGCCACTAGAAATACAGTTCAGCGTTATTCTAGTATTGAAAGGTTATAGGGAAAAAACGTATATGGTATATTGCAAGGAAGAGGTGACACTGTTTTCTCTATTGCTTTTCTGTGTGTGTGCTGCCAAAGTAGGAATCACCAGCAGAACAATGCTGCTCAGTATATTTCTCTTATATCTGATTATTAAATTACAATAGTGGGTCAAATCCTATTCTCTTATTATAGCCTAAATGTAGTTAAATGAATGCTGCTAAGCTTGGAGGCAAGAGCCCACAACCTTCGAGCACCACCAACATTTGATCTCAGGGATTCCACTCTACAGTATGAAGTAGCTTTTGCTAATAGATTAATTGATTTACCACCTAGCCTCACTGCTCATAGGAAAAGCATGTGCTGCAGCTGCAAGGGCTGCTCATCCATGCTGAAGCCAGACATATCCCCAGTGCATAATCCATTTATTAGCAGTGCTCTGAATTTGTTCAGCCTTTATGCTAAAACACATTGCATTCCTAAACGGAATAGCATCATTTAAACTCATATTCTCTATCTTCCACAGGTCTGGATCAATGCCCCACCTTAAGCTGCCTCTCATCCCACTCTGTTCAGCCAGGGCTGTTGTGACTAATTCCAGCTTTCCAAGGAACTACCACGTGCGTACTTATTTTACTTAAACGGACTCAAATATATCTTTCTTTTTCCTCTTCTTCCTACGTAGTGAATCCCTCCCAAAACCCAGCAATGCCTCTGTCAGCTCCGCATGCACTACAGATACTGAGCAGCAGCAAAGACACAACGCAGCCACCAGCTGCCCTAAACTCACGCCAAGAACTGATCAGAAATACTACCTGTACCTTACTGCACCAGAACCACACACTTCAATAAACCTAAACAGAAAAGCTACTTTTTTTTGTTTGTTTTCTTCATCTAAAACAATTCCTTTAATTGTTGAGGTACATATAAATCCAATAATTGCTTTATATTTGTTGGACTGAGCAGCTGGAATTATGATGAGGTCAGACACATTCAATGCATTTATCACTTGAGGTACTGAATTTTTGGGTGGTAAGAGCATCTACTTGATGCAAGGCCATAACATGACATTAAGCTGTGCACATTCACTTGGAGCCAATCAGTGAGCCTGCTATCATCCCGTAATCCTCTTTTACAAGGAAAAAAAAATGTTACAATGTCATTAGAAAGTGGAAAAACACATCTGTGAATTGACAGAACAGTAATTTGTTTCTGTCAGTATGATCTCCAATTTAAATTAAAGACTGGCTTTTTAACTATATACGTAAATACAAGGATATTTCATTGGCAAGAGTGGTGGAACTGAAGTAATGCAGATTGTTCTTTTTCAAACTTCTTTTTCTTCTTAATCAGCACGACAGGCTTCTCATCAACACAAACAAGCCCTAGCTTGACTGTATCTATGGCAACTCGTAAGAGTTACAAAGATAAAAGCTCTAATAAAAAAAATACGTGGCTGTAAATTGTTTACATCTTTTGTTTCCTGCCTGCCCACACCCAAGCTATTACCAAATCACACCCACTCAAATATACATCAGTACCAGTCTTTGTATCAGCAACGTTCTATTTATAACTTAAGGGAAACTGACGATATTTCAGATCAGAAAAAAAGACAACAAAAAACTCAACAATTTACACAATATATTTATCACATGAACCCTTTCTGCCTCTTCATTCTGAAAGGACCTGCATACCTGAGTTACAGCAACTTGTTTCCATTCCACCCGGCCCTCCCTTGTCTCCAGCCATCTCTGCCCTTGCTGCCTCGCCATTCTTTCCTGTAACACCAACCTCGGTAGCTGCAAATCTCACAGGACAATCCTCACAGTAAGGAAGACAGTGGAGAGCGGCTGCATTGCTCTGCATCCTGCAGCATCTGTTCCCTTCCAGAGTCAAAGGCAGGGATTGGCAAAAAAGGCCACGGTGCCACGCTGCTGCAAACCTGTAACCTGGGACCCACTGACACAGTCAGACTTCACCATCTTCAGTGAGCTTTAATACAGCTCACATATGTTCAGCTGACATGTGTATACACCACTTGCAGAATTTTAAGTAATGTTGGACTGTCAAGCTTAATTCAATTGTTGGAAGCTACCTAGGTTTAAACTATGGCTTAAGAAGAAGAGATGGAGCAGTAACTGGTTCAGGGTGCACATTTTGAAGCAATTCCGAATTTACATCAGATGAGACACAAGATTTGGGCCACTCAGCTTGCTTGCTATTTTTATGATCATCTTCTGTGAGAAAACTCATGCTGCTGGAAAAGCAGAGTAATTTTTATTCTGCTCTAGTTCAAAATAAAGTAACAACCAAAGAGCTGGTAGATTAGTAGGTAAACATACAACCGTCTGCCAAACAAACATACACTCTAGAAACTAAAACAAATAGTCCTGTGAACAGAGAAATCCACGGAGCCTGATTTCTTCCAGATGTATTGCATTTCTTTTATATTACTTCTTACCAGAATAAAACCAGCTCCTCCACACGCATTCATCACCTCTTACCTCCTCCAGGAACATTCTCCCTCCACTGTAGCACCCTCCACACACCACAGATGTCCCCCTGCCTCTAAGAGCCTTTGCCTTTTACCACATGCTCTCAGAAGCACCCCACAGGCAGCTCTTCTCCCACCCTCCCCAACCGCTCACTACTCCTAGCAGCCGCCCAGCAGACACGTGGCCCCCAAGACAAACCCACCCAGGACTGGTGGAGCTTACACCAAAGCCTATTCCTCACTGCCAATACCAGCACGTCTCGTCTTTCCTGTACCCAAGCTAACAGTTTTCAGAAAGATTTCATGGGCTCGCTCTGCAGCTCCTTTCTGCTTCTCTCCCTCTTCCAATGCCCACTCTCAGGTATGATCAGTATTTCCCAAAAGGCTTAAAGGCTGCCAAGAGACTGGACTAAGAAATACAGGCACACCCCTTCCAAAATTTTCATGGACAAACTACCCTGCTACTCAGAAAGTAAAAACGTCTTTGAGCATTAAATTACAATTTAACGCACAAAGGAACAGGTTGCCCAGAGGTGTGGTTGTTGATGCCCATCCCTGGAGACTTCCAAGGCGAGGTTGGATCAGCTCCTGGGCAACCCGATCGAGCTGTGGTGTCCCTGTTCACTGCAGGGAGTAGGACTAGATGGCCTTTAAAGGTCCCTTCCAACTCTAAGGATTCTGTCATTCTATAATAGTTGTGTATGCAGCAGGTGTATGAAAATTAAACTGAGTAACACTGAAAAGTATGCTGCTCCCTATTTGGGGCAGAATATCTTTCATGTAACATAGTAACAACATCTACACCGATTTTTATAACAGTGATTTCTACCACTGAACAATTCAGTAAGTTTTTTCACAAATCTGTATACCTTTAAATCTTTGAAGGCACTGAATTATAGAGCCATCGAAACACACTGTGATATTCTGTGATATTTTGTCAAAAAACACAAAGATAAGGGCAAGTAGAAAATTGCATTTAATATTTTATCCATCCTTCCTTCACCAGAAAACAATTCAGTCCTGACATCTCTCCTTTGAACACAGTCTTGAACTGCGGCTATTGCTTCTCTGTGACCCAGAGAGACAAGGCAATAATGATGAAAGACCCGCTGGTTTTCTTCCCGGGCTACATGGCACATCCTTGTGGCAGACTTGCACTTCAAGCCGAAGTCTCAAAGTGGGAATCACACAGTAGCAATTCAAAGCTAAGCAATCTATGGAGTAAAAAACACAAGGCATTTTTTTCTCTCCAACCTCCATGAACTGGAGAGGAGTGGGAAGATAACGTATATATTAGTTTGGCATTATGAATAAGACATCTCGGATCAGAAGAAATCTTCTGGAGATATTCTGCAGCAATAATGTTTGCTTGCATAAAGTCCTATTAGATCTTTGGCTGAGAGGCACTTTGTACATGAAAAACAGGTATAATATTATGTATGATTAGCTGTCCCACACAATTTAGAGTTTAATCCAGCACCTACTAAGGCTAACAGTAATGATTTTACTGATTTAAATGAAAGCCGAAACATCCTTAAATCAGTATTCCCCTGAAGTACAGAAAAGTAAATAATAACTGTTTGCCAGCACCTCAAAGATGAACAATACTGCATGAAATGTAATTATATCTACGAAAGGGCCGTGCATCTTCATATGCACAATATGGCAGCACCGCAATGTCTTTAGAAAGATTCATCACCAAAAGCTATCATTTAGGCCTCCAGACCAGCACCATTTCCAGGGAGGACACCATCATTTCTTAGGCAGCTAGTTATGTTCATTTGCAAACATTTTACCCTATCCTATTTTAGTGCAACTGTTCCTACAGACTCCGTTTTGGCACGCGTTCGCCTGCTACGCCCTCTTGGATGCAAATGCGTCTCCTTTCCCCTGGGCACATAAACACACACCTCACCCTGCAGACAAACATCAGAAAAGCTGATTTGCACAAGTATTTACAAGTACTTCAAATACCAACACAATTGCAACATTTCAAAGACAGCATGCAGTAATTTTTATATTAAGAAATAGTGAGAGGAAGGTAAATCATACTGAGACATAGGTGCAGTGAAAAAATTTTCTTTAGATGTGATCATTTTAGTTTATAATTACACACTGTTATTTCAACCCATATAAATGGACTGCCATTACAAGAAGAATGCTTTATATATACTTGCTCTTTGCTTTCATTATGTTAAGGGCTAAATCACATATGCAAGTACTATTCTAATTGAAAAACTGCTTTGCAAAACAGCACTGCACCAAAACCTTCCTGCTGAAAAAATTCAGCGCCTTCTGCCACTCTGACCAGCTATTCTTTCTTCTAAGTGAACGCTCCCCCCAAAAAACTGAATAAGAACAGACAAAAAGCAAGTCAGAGAACATCTCAGTGTGAAACAACCTGGGGAGAAGTGTGCCCCAATGGAAATAAGTAGCATGGATTAAGTGTGAAGCAGATATGGGCCATTTCATTTACCTGCTCGAGGGAGATAACTGCTCAATTGCCCAGTCCTCAACAGGCCAGGAAGGAATCGGACTGCTAATCATTTCAGATTCTTAGTCAGTTTATCCAGGCAGATCTCTGAACAATAAACTGTATTAACGTGGGAGAGAGAATCTCAAGTTTTCCCTGCACAGAGATACAGCTCTGCATTCTGCTAGGACTTGTCACCTTCCAAAGGCCTTCCTGTATCCCTGGTTCCTCGCTCGGTGTGACAGAAACGCTTTGTGTCCTCTGCCACCTCGCAGCACAGGCTTTGCTCGGGTGCTGCAGTCTCCAGGTCTTTTCATTTAACTTTGTTCACGGACCTGCTCTTCATTGCAGCTACAGGCCTTGCCAACATCTTTATCCACAAACATCTCATACCTACCACAATTCACTTACTTGGACTTAAAAGCAATGACAATTTTACCTGATTAAGAATTCTCAGTTTGGACTGAATTCTTGCAGTGGTAATTACAAGTAGAATATTCTATTTGTCCTGTTTCCATCATACACATATATTTTCATTTTGCTTGGAATGCTTCTCCTCCCATGTTTTCCAAATGCTTAATCAAGTGCTGCTCCCTTTGAAATACTAATCCTGCCAAATTTTTTACTGTTATTTTTCAAGCGTTGTGGTGCCTTTTCCTTCTCATCTTTCAATATTAGCATGTGGGATTTTTCCCCTCTTTTTAAGGACTTGCCAGTTCTACTCTACTCCAACCACTCTGTACAGCCCCATATTCCCTCTCACTGGGAGAGGAGAAACGTCAAACCAATTCTGGGAGAAGCCCTACAGTGGAACTTGCAGGATTCACATTTTCCTGGAATCATACTCGACTCCCAGCTGAATTTTCTCTTGGGGTAATCCTTGGTATTAGTTCTGAACTACTGCAGTTCTACATAGTGGGTGGCCTTTTCTTTTTTAACCTGTATGATTGTGACTTTTGTTTAAACTTAAAATGATTAAAACATTCTTGACATTCACCAATCTCCAGACACACAACTGTAACATTTAATTGTTTAAATATCTAATTAAAATATACTAATTGCTAAGCCAGTAAAGACTGTCTCTTATGGAAGACATGCTGAGCAGAACAACTGTAGGGGACAGGCTGACTGTGGGGGTCTAGATTCATTTGTCGCTGTTTCTGATTAAGGAGAAAATCAGCGCTAAGAAGTGCATCTTGTCCACCCTGTGTGCTGTGAGCTACATCTCATCTACTTAAGATGAGACACTGATACCATGTAACTGTTTCATATATTGTCAGTCCTCACGTGGAAGCGGAGAAGAGAGGGGGACAGAAAACTATCTAAATCTTAATGCTTGTGGGAGAAAAAATTACAAATGTGAAATTTAAACGCAAAATCATTTCCTCAACCCTTGAGAGAATGAATTGCCCTCATTCATCTCCACTGACTTTCTGTTCTTAAGCCTAATTATGATGTATAACACCCAGGCTTTAAAATAATTATGTTTGCTACTATGGGCCATCTTGTGCACTCCCAGCAATTGTGCAAGTGCCAATCAAGTGACTTTATGCACTACTTGCCAAACAAAGGGCAAAAATAGCCACAGATCTACCAGCTCTTGGCACTTTTTTTTCAGTGTAAAATTTGCTAGTACATTAGTTACAATCTAAGAACAGCGTTATAAACCCTTCTTCGTAATTACTAGAGGCTCCTCTGTGGATTGAGGGTAGTATATGGCCCTAATTCATACATCCAGTCCATTAAATTTAAAAAAAAAAAAAAAAAAAAAAAAAAAAAAAAAAAAAAAAGGAAGGCAATGCAGTTATCTCAGAATTGAGTGGCAATAAAATTAAGCCTTAAATGCTAATACCTTCAGCTTGCAGGATAAATACATTGTCAGAGAAGAGTCCAGTGTATAGGAAATAAGAGATCAACTTTTGTAAATAACATATAGAAGTTGGTTAACACTTTCTGTTGCTGCACATACCACAGAATACAATTAAGGCCTAGTGTATTTCAGACACTGGGAAAAAAATACAGAGCTCAACAGGAAAAGTCTGAATCATTTAGCGACTCATTTCTTTATTTCTTAATGTTTCTATTTCTTATAGTTAATTCTCCTGACTGTTTCTAAGTTAGCAATTTCTTTTGTTCAGAAAAAGTCCAAAACCTTTGGCTCATACCCGCACAAATAGCACCTGAATGAATGGCTCCAAAAAGGAAACTGTTTCCCTTCCTACAGACATCAGAAAACAGAAAGCAGCTCTGGCTCAGTGAGATACTTAGATTCCCCCTCCGCATGATGAAGACAGTTTCTCGCTCGGCACAGTCACAACTTACAATTTATCAAACTGCACTTCTCCTCAAATCCTTCTCTAAGTTCCCTTCTGCCTTTCCTCCACATCAGGATCAGTTCTCCAGGACTCAGTGCAGATGGGCTTCACAGCCCGCATGTCTCATCACCGCCCGCAGACCACAACTGGACCTGCTGCCCAACTTTAATAGATATACCTCAATCTTTTTTAAAAAAAAATCAAAAGCCCACTACTGCTTCATACTTCCCCCTAACCTCCTCGTGTCAGTGCAGATTTTTCCTTTTTCTCCATTATGAGATGAGCCCTCAGTAAAAAGCAGATTAGTTTAACATATAAACGGAGTAACATCAATTTAAACTTTGCTCTAACATTTGAAAAAGATGTAATCTCCCTTTCCTCAAGAATTCCAAATTGTTATCCTCAACCAGAGCCATTTCGTTACAAAGCAAACAAGAAATATTTTAAACTCTTATATTCTAGACAACCAACAAAGAATAAGCCTTGAATTTCAAACTAAGCCATTTAAACAACTTGCTTTTGTGAAGTTAACATTCCTACACTCTCACAATTATCCCAGATCTACCTCTTTTTATAAAGTGGGATCAAATGCAACAAATGCTTTAACCAACTACATGTTGCTGTAACAAAAACACGATTGAGCAATCCATGCTGATACGAAGGAGAAATCTCTTCAGCATACAGATACTCATTTCCAGATGTTAAAGCTCTACTGCTAGTTATCTGTAATTTCTCACATCTACTACCCTGGTCAATTTGGATACCATGCAGACTACCTTGAAAAAATTGAAAATAAGTATCATTGCTACCATAACCTAGCCCTCATTAGAAACCGTATACATACAGTTATCAATGTATATTACAGCCAAAATCAAAGGCTCCATTATGAACAACTATAAAACCTATGATAGGAAAGAGTCTAAGAGAGACACAAGATCATCTATTAGCATAACTCATCTGATACACATTGAGTAGGTCCCCAAAACTGACAGTGACCAATAATATAAGCTGACTGGTCTCACATATCTAATTACTCCCAAACTAGAATGAAAATGAATAGTACTTAAAAAGCAACAACAGAAAAAGAGGGTTGCAGCTACAGAAAAACCTTTCCCAAAGCACTGGCCCAAAATGGAGACTATGGTGGGATTTTTGGGAGGCAAAAAACAAAAGGCAATGAAGTGTAATAAATTCCCTGTCTTTGGAAGAGAGCTGGCACAACCAATCATCAGCAATGTGAGAACTTGAACAGATGACGGAAGAGGGCAACAGAGCAGACATACACAAATGTACACTTGCACATACACTGAAGAGGATTACTAAATTAATTAGAGAGGCAAGTGAAAAAACAGTGTGGAATTCAGAATGCGCTCAGTAGTATGGAATGATGCTACTGGCCTATTTTTACCATTGGCAATAAGAGACGAGAAACAGCTAGCTCTAGTAGAAGCAAGTGCATTATGATACAACACAACATGAGCATTATAAAATGCGAGATGAATCTCAAGCCCAGAGGCTCTTTAGCACCACTCCAAATCACAACTCTCTGCCTTCATTTTTCTTCTTTGCTACCATTCCACTTCTTCTCCCAGTACTTCTGACTCGATTAACCCTTTTCTCTCTTTTTTTTTTTTTGTATTTTACCTTCACATTTTCATGCCATCACATCAGATTCTTTAAAAATGTCTGAATAATAACAGCAGAAATTATAGATCAGGAGTAAGATTTTCTGAAGTGCTATAACCCAGGGAAGTCATAACTGTTTCCAGTGATAAAATTATTACTTTGCTGTCACCTTAATAAGATTGTGTGCTCTTTTGAAAATTGGGCCCAATTAGAAGTCACAAAAACCAAGATCAAGTCATAACTTGTTTTTAATGTTCTGAATTCAAGTGCTGTAAATTTGTTTTTTCTTTAAATACTTTCCTCAGAAATTCAAGCATAATGAGCCTGAAATAGACTTCCTGAAACACAAGCTTCATTTTAGCTTTTTGGGAATTAAAAATTATATGGTTACATGCTATGCATAATTTCTTGTATCCCTTTCTTGAATACTGAGCTCCATTGTGCAGCCTAACCACATACAGTTCATTAATCTGGTCTGAAATTATGAAATTACTTTTTCAGGAGCTTTTCTCACTAAAAACATGAGTTAGGACCACTGATCTCACCACACGGCATATATCATATGCTATATGCTACCTGAATGTGTGTGGCAGTCCCGTGTGGTACCATCTGTTGTATCTGAAACCTAACCTTGATAATCAAATATCAGCTTTTCCTTCTTCCATTGTTCTCAGATCTTGGCTTCCACTTACCCTTTTACAATTTTACAACTGTCAGCAAGATGACCGCTGCTTTTCAGTGCTGCTTTTCAGTAGCTCACACTGCTCCTCAAGTGACATTGTTTGGTCAAGGTCTTAAACAATTCCTTCAAAAGAACAGGCCTTTTTTTTTTTTTTCATTTCAGTTCGCAAGACAAATCAGTAGCCAGAACAGAACATCCTTTATTCTGAGAAGTACTGCTCAAGATCCTGCCACATTCTTTACGTACTCATTTGAAAAGTACTTTGCTTCTTTTTAGAGAAGTGCACCATCCTCAGTGGAACTACAGTGCTCTCAATGCTTCCCAAGAACAAGCTACAGTCTGTCAGCAATGTTCTCCACACTGCCTGGCTCAGTCCCTCTCTAGGCACCTCACACTGTAGAGTAGAGCAGTTCTAATTTGGCTTTTGCACATACAGCAAAATTACAGTAACACCTCACTGTCTTGCTATTGAGTCACCCTACAAATTAAACAGTGGCAAGAACAACAGCATCATTTTGAAAAATAAAATGTTAACCTGATGGGAACAAACAAATTCTCCTTAAAGTTAGGAAAATTGGACAGACTTGGTAAATTGGGCAGTAATGCTTGAACCTTTTATTATTTTAGCTTTTTATTTTGTTTGTTTTTAAAGACTTGCATCTCATGTCACAAAGTTCTATTTTCAGTTTGGAGTTTGAAAGTCTAAGCTTTCATTCTAAGCATTGCCAGAACAGCTCATCTGTCACACTGTTTTTAAATTTAACATCTGCCTTGTTTACAAAAACTCAGAGAATAGCTACACAGTAATTAAAATCTATGGAATATTGTGGCCTTACTATTTACACATACCTCTACAAAACTAATTATACACATAGGCATATATAAATCCTAAATATGTACTTAATAAAAATGAATGGCATCCAGAAGATCATATGTACCTTCAGTTTTACTAACATGAATAAAGCATCAGCACTCGACACTACTAGTTCTTCTGGGTGATGAAATGGAAGAAAGAAGCAAATATGGTTATCACCAATTACTATTTCACAATAACCGTTTTCAACTCAAAATATTAAATTATAACAGCTCAGTAAACTTCTCTGACTCATTATCAACTGAACCAGACTGTAATGCCTACATAATAAAAACTATATTTATATAAGTATACCTTTGTGAAATGATTTAACTTTTAATTAAATTTTCATGAAAGGTATTCGTATCATCTCCAATTTGGAAAATAATATCATTTCTAGAAAAACGTTTCTCTTCTGATTTCTGTTTAGTATCTGAACAAAAGATGAATTCGATTTTTTGAATGTGTGAAGAAATCAGTTCATGAGATATAATTTTGCTTTTTCACACATGAGTAGTTTAAATATGTTATTCAATGTTATCTTGAGGCACAAACATCAGGCATGTAGGTTAGAGAAGTCAAAACTACATGCTAGTCTGCTACTTCAAATGTCTTTTAACATATGCAACTAAAGGACATCATGGAAACTATAATTTGATTAAAGTACACTGAATTTTAGTTGTAATTGGAGTTCTAGTAAATAAATAGCATACAGTGACTATACACACACACAGTCCCTGAATACACATATCTAATTCCACACATGTTTTCTAACTACACAAAAGCATTTATATTTTATAACTGTACTTGGAGGAAGAGAGAAGTACTTGTTTTCTTTTGGAGTTTTAGCTTAAACTGTCTGTTCCTTCTCTATCCAATGCAAGAGAAATAAAAGCTTTAACAGATAACAGCTAGAGTTTACACTTCACTCTTCCTCTCCAAATGCAGGAGGACATTAGCTTCCCTATATATACACATAATTCTCTTTTGCATTCAAATATTTCCACCTCTGCATAAAAATGACTTTTATTATGCAGTTTCACAGGCTTCCCTAGGTTGGCACCCCAAGAGCATAAACCTGATTCACAAAACAAAAACATCTAATTACCCCAGCTGCATAATTCATTGGCCCATAAATAAAAGTTGGCCAAGCCATGATCTTATCTGACAGCCTCCACAGAGCATGTGTGAGAATCTCTGGCAGAAGCATTCACCAGTGCTGGCAGCAGCACGGGCAGGAGCTGGGCTCTGCAAGTCTTGGTTTTACCAGGGAGAGAAAGAAGAGATGCCATTTTGCAACCGGGAACTTCCACGCTTGCAAGCTGTTTGCAGTGCCTTTGGTCTCTCAGTCTGTTTTAGATGAATCATTTAACTAGAGGTTCCTTACCAGAGCTGTGATCCTCCACAGCCTCACTCACTGCAGTGAGCCACACATGCTTTGTGATTAACTGAGTTCCAGTAATAAAGAAAGAGAAAATGCTTGAACTGGAAATACCATAAATACATAGTACAGATTTTCTTCAGTCACACTGAGATGTAAGACTGTAATTTGAAAATCAGACAATATTCAGGTTGCAAAACCGAAACATACTTACTGAGTGTTCCTTTACTTTGCATCTATTTTTCATACAATTTTGATGAAAAGCAATGTAAATTCACGCTATTCTGGCAAGCTTCCCAACAGAAACAGAAAGCTTTCAGACACTGTCTACAGAGAATCTCTGCAGTCCTCTTATAATTGCTTCTGTTTAATTAACAGAAGTTTTTAAGAATCACCTAACCCTTGAAAGACATCGTTTTGTTTACTTACAGGATCAAGCATCTTAGATGCACTAGATTACAAACAAAGATGGCGATCTGGGCCACACTTTGTACCAGCTAGCAAAAAACCTTGCAGTCTTGCATGAATTTCAAGTGAAAGGAAATGGTTTCTAATGAGCTGGGTTCCAATAGGCAACCTTTTCCCACATTTCAGAGTTGAACAAGGTTTCCATTCTGCACTACAGCAGCCCCACTCAACCTGTGCAGCTCAGATGCTGCCAGACTCTCTTCTTCAGTGCAAGCATCGTCTTGGAGCCAAGAAACCCCTTAACAAATATATTTTTGAAACAGATGTACTTTCGCCAAACATTTTTATCTTTGATAAAATGATTTTGATAGAGAAAGTTTCATTGCCAATTTCTTCGTAGCACTAATGATGAGAAGCTGGACTGCCAGGGCCTGCATGGCTGTGCCGTGCTGAGTTAGAGGAGGTCTCCCTGGCTAGAGCAATGCCAGCTGCCAGAACTGCAGTAATGAAAATACCTCCATTCACACGACTTCTCAGTGCTCACCGTAACCCAACAAGCAGCAGATCCCCTGGCAGCCGCATTCCCAGGCCTGCCTCTGTCCTCCTGAGCAGGTCTCCACAGCTCTGTCTGCATGAGGATGTCACGTACTTAAGTAGTAATTAACAACAGAAATGTTTAGAATAAACGAGTAAGGACAGGGCATTTGAAAAAGAGTTAACAGATGTCCTTTACATTGCTGCTGGCCTAATATCGTTGCTGCAGTAATTTATTTGATATGGAGTTTATTTAGCTGCTGCAAACATATAGGGTTGTAATAATCATAAGCATGTTGCATTAAGCACAACACACCTCAAATGTGTAACAGTGTTAAAAATAATCCAAGAAATAGTATGCCTTAAAGAGAGATGTGCAATACCTTCTACAATCTGGCAGTAAAAAGCTAGCCAGAAAGCATCATTCTGACTTTTAAATGATTAAAAAAGAAGAAAAAAATAATCAAGAGTTCCTTTACAGATAATTTTGCCCATATTTTCGGATAGCAACCATTCAATTCAAACATCAAATCCTGGCATACTTCGGTAAGCTATCAGCACAGCAGTGCTGCCTTTTTTTCCTTTGAAAAATGAAAGAATTAAATTCAAAACAAACAACTTCAATTTAACACCAAACTACAGGATAACCAATCTTAAAAATGTCAAATTGTAATGGATCTTAATACCCATATAAAACACAAAAATAGTGGCATTGTTCCTTGGTAATGCATAGCAACCTTACAGAATTTCAGTGAAGGAGAAAGAAGGGAAAAACACCTTATTACTTCTAACTCCTGCGAGCCATTTTGGTCTCCAAAGGTTTTAGACTGCCTCAGGCCATGTGTCTGCAGTGTTTCGGGAAATGACTTGCCTTCGCACGAACACTGCTATGTTCTGCAGCACTGCTGCCCCCCAGCATCCCCGCTCAATTTCTGTTTAACTCTTCCTTACCTGTATCAGCCTTTTCCCCCTTTTTTTGCTGTTAGATTTCAGAAATATTTTGCTTAAAAAACAAAAACCGTGAAAGCACCTACACAAAAAACACAAACCAAAAACCCATCTGCTTTTCCTAACAAGTTTTTTCATAAATAGACTGAGGCAGAATTTATCTCTATAAATCTTGGAAAGGAAAAAGGAAATAGATTTTAAACTAAAATATTTGATAACAAGACTAGTTTAGCTATCATCAAGGAGCATTTAAGTTGGATATTTCTTAGATGCTTGCATACTTCACCTCAGTTAAATACGACTATGTAGAAAACAAAAAAATCATTCTCTCCACAGAAAGCAGTGGTATTACCAAAAATCTTCACTTAGCACCATATTTAGATTTTTAATTACATGCCAAGCACCGCATTATAGGCTATGATTAAGTCCCCGTATAAGGCCTTATAGCCATTAACTAATTTGTCTTAGCAGCAGTGTAGTAAAGGCAATAGGAAACAGCCCACTTCAGAGGGAAAAAAAAGATTTACTCCTCCTTATAATTTTTAACTCATTTATGAAGAGACGTTTTGTGTTTCCCTCAATTTTCTGCAAAGATTCAAGGAAAAGCACTACAAGCTATTTAGCTTGATAGCTTTTCTAAAAACCTCTGGAAAATTCTTATCCAAGGTCACTGCTGATTGACTCAAAATACGACAGTGTACGAGGCTACTAAAATATTCTGTTCATCTCAGAGGTTGAGTAAGCAGCTCTAACTAAGAGGAAAATCAATATAATACTTCACAGTGAGGTAGAAAATGGAAAATAGTTTAGCAGTTAAGTGGTTAATGCAATTCCTAAGTGTTCAGCAATCATTGCAATTTAGTGCCATTTCGATTATTACACAATAAACAGACCATGTTGTCTGGAAGCAAATTTTTATGAGTATAGCTGAAGGGGTTGCAACTTATTTAGCTGCTGAAACTCTAAGGGAAAGAACATTTCTGAATGCGAACACTACAGATCAGAAATATACAGGTACACTAGAAAGGTTATTTTTAGGTCACTACTATGGTAACTAACCACACTGACCTTTAAAATTAATATGCAGCTCAAGAAAAATTAAGTTCAGTAAAACGTTCTTTAAACAGGATCACTTTAACAAACAATGCAGCACATCCTTTACAGCAGGATGTTGTCATGCTTTACAGCCATTAGTTTAACCTCTATATGTAACATTATAGTATAACATTTAGAATATCATGATGCAGAACTAGGAAAAAACATGTAAAATCCAGAAAACTGATCTATTATTACTAATCTGCATTTTAAAATTATTATTATTGCTATTTTTAAATTAAGAATGGTTGTATTTCTTTGTGTAGAATAAAATAAAACAGCTAACTGGAGAAGGACAGTTTTCTTTCCTATGATGCTGTGAAGCTGTGAAAACATTCAAAATAGGTTTAGCCAAAAATGATCTTATTTTGTCTCATTTTGTTGAAATACAGAATTTTAAGTGGATTTCAAAAACAAACCTAGTTATGCAATTTATAAATTCTCGAAGAAAAACAGGGAAGAGTTGTATTCAGGGCAGATGAATGGCAGGAGATATGGACAACAGCAGTGGAGACTCAGTGAAGGAAGTTTTGAACAGAAGTACCATTTGAACCCAACGTACTAATGCTTAACGAGATACAACTTCAATTAGAATCAAGTTTTCAATAAATAATATATGTTGTGTTGGTCCATTAGGCAAGAAATTGAAATTAAATCCTGTCTGGTCATAAGGGTGTGCTGGCTGTTCAACAAAATCAGCACTGCAGAGAATATATTAACAAGTAGCATTCTGAGTCTTGGAAAGATCCAGTTTACCCCCATCAATTTACCCCTAGCAAACACAGAATACAACTGTTCTAATTTCATCAAGATTAGTCCTAGCTATGTTTGAGACAGTGTGCAACGCTGTATCAAATGATTGAGAGCAAAGCAGATACACAGTTAGAAAACATCATATATATGCATACATATAGAGACAGAGAGATAGATACCTTTTAATCTGGGCTATATTGTAGACCTATTGTAGACTCTGGCTCTTCCAGAAGCATAAAAAAATACATATTTTTAAAAGGAAAAACTATATCTGCATTTTTTCAGAACTCAGTATGCTTCTGAGTAACAGTGCTCTTGAAGTAACTTTTAAATGCCTTGATCACCATTTGTATGAAAAAGGGGAAGAAAAACCCTCTACAGCTAATGAGATTCTGAGTCACTAGTCCAGTTTTCCCATCCACTTGAATACTGCTTTGTATCCACACCTCTTTGTTGGTCACAGGCGGGATAGATGGGTACCAGTCAATTAGTAACTATATCCACCTTTAAGTCTCATCTGAAAATAGGCTCTTTTACAATATCTACTGCACAAAAACACAGCAAGGAACAGGCACAATTAGCAATTTAACAAAAGGAAAAAAAAAAAAGAGGAAAAAGAAACGGATGGAAGATAAGCTGTACTAATATCCCCATTTTACAAAAGGGGGTCTGAGTGCAGCCATTCCACCACGGGAGAGACAGTCCAGTTCCTGCAGCCACCCAGGAAGCCCTAGCTCACAGTAAGTGAATTCAAACCCATGCTGAGGACTACGCACACATATAGGAAGCTTAATTCCACATACATTTTGTTGAACGTTAATGTACATGTTTTCCAGATTTAAAATTCCATTGAGAAAACACAAAAATATACATCTCATTGGCCCATATTAAAAACTGTACATTTAACCAAGCACACACAGGACATGGTGATTGCTCCATTGGTGTTAACAGAGCTATACTCTTTTGTTTTTTTTCTAATTAATACTTAGAATAACTTTTCTTACTAAAATAAACGTAAGCAGTTTATAAACACGTAGCGACATGAGAACAGGATCTTGTTTCCAAAATGCAAAGCAGAATCCTAGGCTTAACTTTTCTGAAAATTTAAGACCTCCAGGTTAGCCTTCCCCCTTTTCCATGGGATAATTTCGCTGATAGTAAATAATCAAAATTGTCATTTTTTGAAAGACAATCAAGATTCTGAGCATTCTTCTTGACATCTTTCCAGCCAAGATTGCTTATAGCTGTTGGCCACTGAATGAGCTTATTTAAGGAATGGAAGGTTGTAAGAGTGCCAAACAGGAGCAGAACAAGCAAACACAACAGGTAGACTGCAGTGATGGAAATATTTTTCCTCAAATTACGGCCTCTCATCAGCAAAGACCACCAGCAATGATATCCCTTCTGCTGTACTGTACACTACAATCTCCAAATCTATGCTAAAATAGATTCAAGTTATGGCAGGGTGTTTTCCATTTTGCTCTCAGACTGGTATATACACAAAAGAAACAAAACCAAATTTTGGTTCAAATAGGAGGAAAAAAAAAAAGCAAAAAAAAAAAAAAAGCTTGCATAAGTAGCAGTTCAGAATTAAGAAAGCAACATTATGTATTCCAGTCTGACATAACAAGAGAAACAAGAAGCAGAAATAATTGCTGACACTAGTTACACTGTGATGATTAACACATAGATTTAGCTTTAAAATATAGATTTCACTGCAATATTATGACCATACATGAGTATCTGCCTTTATAAAGAAACTGCTAATTCAAAGGATACAGGTAAAGGTGCTCTTTTACTTTGTGTGTATGTGTATAAATATATATTCTGTTCATCTGTGTTGTGTGCAAATTTACTTGAAATACAATAAAATGATAGGCAGGTCTAAAGACTAAATGCAAAAATATAAGAATGTCAAATGAGCAAACTTTTAAACTCTGCAGTTTTTATTTTATTATTAGATGCTATTCCTAACTTGTTAAAATTGATCAAATAGAAAGCTGTGAATAGAGAAAAAATTAAGCCAACTAGAAAAGTGTGACTTGGATTTAATATTTTATAATTGCCAAGGGACATACTGAGATCAATGAATTTTTGCCCGAGATGAACGTCAGAAAGAGATGTACTTCAGTCTTTTAGGGAACATTGGTCTATTTAATTCTTGTGTCTGATGCATGTGAAATATGCCTGTCTTGGCCTTCTTTCTTGCCTTAAGGCCACGCTGGAGGCAGACATTACCACTTTTAATAGGCCGCCATCTGAGGAATGGCAAGGGATCCAATAACCCATCGACTCTAATGGATTTGCCTGTTTATTCACTTACACCTTTTTTTGCAGCTAATTTTAGTTTTGCATGCTGAGTTGTTTCACTTTAAATTAAATGAATAGAAACAAAGGGGAAAAGACTGTGCAGCTAATAAACCATGATTATTTTCGAAGTTCTTCGCAACAGGATCCCCCATATACTAAGGTGTATCACTAGAGAACAGCTTCACTGCTGTGTTTTTCCACTTGTTGTCAGAATTAAAAAAGCTTCTTTTAAATTTTGTGAGACAAAAAATAGGCTAATATGAACTCTTGCCTATAATGTACTAATAATTTGTAGCTGTATAAAACATCCTGCTTCAGATCACTGAGGGTCATGAGCATCTTCAAAGAATAATACAGATAGGTAGGGCTGATGATTATGCAGTACTATCACCTAGAAAAATAGCACACAAAGTAATTTAGCCCTTCATGTGTATTTTGAAAATTACACGTAATCCTTAATGTGTTACTTATAAAGCAAATAGAGCCCTTCTAGATACAGAGGAATTCTGAGTAATAGAGTTTTCACCACATTTGATACATAGAAAAAACATACATTACAAGCTAAAACTTATTAGGGGATGTAATCTCTGTATTTGGATTGCATTAATATTAGGTTCCTCTACAGAAAAGTTCTTGCACCCTATCCTTGGGACACAGCCTCTTTCATCTCAGCCCCACAACTTGCTGGCCCTTTGCAAACACTCCTATTCAGCAGCTTTTCTTTCCAGTCCCACCATCTCTGTTTCCTTTGCTTTCTGAAAAAGGCTAAAGATACATATCTGAGAGCCATCACTGCAAGGCCTGGCTCAAAGATGGGCTTCACTAAGATATGAAGAAGCCTTTTCTGCAAGCATGGTTGAATCTCAGCTTTCCCAGCACACTGCAGCATACCTCAGCTAAGAGGGCCAGGTGTTAGGCTGGTGCCAAGTCACTTGCTGGGACCCTTGCATCCCCACCTGGTGGGAACACATCCCTAACTGGCAGCACCCACAGCCCTGGACAACCATCTAGGCAGCAAATATTCACATCACATCAGAAGCCACCTTTAGAAGCCACCATTTTTTTTTAAGGCATAGAAGTAATATGACTTCCAACTCCAGAAATAAGAGAATTGGATTAGTCACCCCCAAACAAACAGAAAAACCCACACACCTCTGTAGCCACCACAGAAAAATGACTGAGTTGCACAAACCCTGAAAGCCTCCTACTTCATCAGTGTAAATCCATTTCTTTTTTCTCTAATACAGTTGCATAAAACACAGCAACACTTGGTTGTTTGTTTGCTCTTCACAACAGAAATACAAATGCATGACATCTACAAAAGATCATAATATGCAGTGTGGCTTTGTCAGTGAAACTGCAGGAACATGGCTATGAAAATCCAGCATTAGAGCCAAAACCTTTAGAGGTCATTCTGTGTCGACTGCTGCAAGCAAGGGCCAAGATGCAGCACATCCACTGCAGTTAGAGGGGAGCTCGTGTACCCCTTGAGTTAGAAAAACACATTTTGTTGGGAAGCTTCTGCTCCTGTAAAGCAGCATTTGTAGCACAAATGAGCTATAAACTAACATAAAAACTCTCTTCATAGAGAACATGATTAGAACAAGAAAACTCCTATCATTTAGAAGGGGCTACAAAGATACCAATTACAAAAGGAAAGGGAAGCAGCTATGAGCATTTTTCTTCCTCTGGCTGATGATGTTTTATTGTAAGGGATCACATTAGAAATCTGGCATCTCCTTATTTTTGTCATGAAGGCTTCACCTCTTTTTTTTACCATCTGCTGATTTCTTACAGATTCTTTAGTAATGTGGTATGACATGACATCAACTCAGATGCTTTACCAGGGCTTTTGGGCTGGATAAATGGCTAGGGTTTTTGTCCCTCTATGGCTTACAAGACATGGCAGTATGTAATTCAAAGGATGATCCACCATTATGAAAATTAGCATCTTAGCTTTGCATTTGTTTTTACTGCTAGCGAATCTGTTTTCTCTCAAAGCAGTGGGAAACCTTTTTTCTGACACAGAACTATCATCAGTATCCCCAGAAATATATAGCAAGAATTAAAACATGGTTCCTAAATAATTTTGAACAGATCTACTTATCCAAAGTGCAAATCTGTTCATGACATGAGCGTTAGGGGATAGTTGTAAACCCATCTTTCTTTTTAAAACGGTAACTAAGGCCTGTTATTTTCAAGTGTCTAAAACATCCATGCTAATAGGACATTTTACAAGCACACAGACAAGTTAAAATAATCTGTCTGCTCCAGACATATTTAAGTGAATCTGCAAAGCAGAAGTTACAAAGCTGTTGAATAATTTTTTTTCCCCCAAATCGTATTTGTAGACCTGGATACCAACTCCCAGACACACTGTGCAAAGAAAAATGGGAACAACAGACTGAAGTTGGGATTGATTTACTTCATTAGCTGGGATTACAAGTTTAACTTACAAACCAGAGGTCAAAATTTCTCATTAACAAGGGGGCCATGAATCGCTGCAGGGCTTGGTTCAAGAGGAGACCACTCTTATTACTAACTACACATTTCAATCTGTCTTTGATGTTCTCCTTCTACCCTCCTCCCTTTTATTTTTTGGCAGAGGAGTTGATTTTAATTGTAGCTACACAACACAGCTCAGTTTGCCTGAGAGCCAGCCTCCACATCTGCAGTGAGTGCAGTTCTAGTGATATTGGGTGCAGTCCATAGCTTAGGGCTAATTTTAATGGCTCCCCTTTTCATACAAGGCTCAGATTGTTTTCCACGTGATTCCTGTTAATTTAGCTGCAGGAAAGGGCATCAGTTTTCCTTGTGAGTTTCTGATCCATACTTCTAAACTAGGTGAAATATATTAAAGAAGAGAAATGATCACAAAACGGAAGATTCGATTTTCTACAACCCCCTTAAACTGATAAGGCAAATAATCCCCACTATTTTGATATCCAAAAGAGAAATACAGGTAACAACAGCATTTTTCTAATGTCTGCCTTTTGATAATCTTTTAATTTCTGAAATGCTGGAAAGAAGCTTCTGAAATCTCAAACAGGGCTAAAGGTTAAAAAGAAAGGAATGCTAGATGTCTGTATATTGCATGTTTTCAAAATCTGTAGATGCAAACTACAATTTCACAGCACATTTCTCAAAACAAGTAATAGTTGAGTGTGTTATGGCAGCAGATGGTGTACTACACCATCAAATAATAAAATGTTTAATGCATATTTTCTATTTTTGGTGAACAGAAATAAAATAACTGAAAACAGTCAAAGGTAGGGTATTCAAATAGCTGAGAAGTACTTGGTCTACAGAACTTACGATAGTTTTAACAGGAAAACCTGTCGTTGATGCTGGTTAAACAGCTGAAATTTTATATATTACGGACAGTTACATTCATAATCAAATCTGCCTCAGCAATCAGTTATATTCTGTATGGTTGTAACTGTTTTGAAGCAATATAAAATTTAAAAACACAGAAAAATTAAGCATAGTAAATATTACAAGTAACAATGACAGATATTTACAGAAATATATTTTTCTTGAGATGCACAAAAGCAATTGCTAAGACTTAATAGTTATCAAAATATTTTTTCATAGATACTCATTTTTGTTTACATACACCTATTTTGACTACAAAGAGTCATCATCTCCAGCTTCATACCTATTTATTACTGGTAATGAAAGAGAATTTTGCGCAGGGTAAATTCATATGGGTTTATGATGCAAAACCCTAGGGTGAAAAAGCAGGGACAATTAGATGGGTTATTTTAATTTTGGACAAAACCAGATTTCTGCTCTTTACAATAGACAAAAATCTCCTGCAAATTGCACAGACCTATGCTGCGATCCCCTTTTTCTATTTGGCCAGTTTTCACTTCACATGGAATACTTTAGGATAAAATACAGCGAATTATTCTTTTACTTGTTTATATTAAGTTATTGTTAGTGCTCCATTTTTCAAGCTTTTCCAGTTGCCAGTCAGTGTAAAAGCACTAGAAGGTATGCTTTTAATTCACACTCTGAGCTGAGTATTAACTTTTTCTGATGGTAAAGTCAGTCCCCTTTAGTGAAAGTCTATTACTAGTTTGCAACTAATCTGCCTGCTGGAAGTTTATAAAGACCCTTTGTTTGTTTCTGGAACCAGAATGCAGTGAGATGCAAGGCGAGGCAGGCTTGGCTGGCTATCGGTTTCATTCCTTTCAGCAGCACAGGTCAAGTCACTGGCCATGACTTCCAGTCACCTTTACGAAATCTGCTAAAGCGTCAGTACCGTCTTATCAACACAGGGTGCAACAGCTACCTTCAAGTTTCAACAGGGGGTTATCTTAACAACTAGACATCTTTAAAAGGTCATTATTGCAGTCTAATTTCAAACTGGCACCAAAATGAAGGGTTGTCTTTGTGTGGGATTAATTTGAAAACCTCAGGATTTGATGTCAGTGGGAAATAACCAGCGTGGGACTCATAATGCTGCCTTCTCCTGCTTCTGGCCAGCACCTAGGGCTAATTTCTTAGGAGATGAAAACTATGACAAGCCCTTCAGTTAAGCTGAAAGCAGGCAGCAGTCCAGTAACACCCACAGGCCTCAGAGGCATCCTGTGACCCCCTTAGAAAAGTCACATTCACTTTGCTCTTGAGAAAGGAAAAATAATGCTGGAGGCATTTTGTTTTAAACCATGTGAAATAAGGAAATGTGAGGATGTGAAAATGAAGTGAAAAAAGTTAGAATTCATTTCCTCCCTTTGCGATGGCTTAGAAGCAAAACTGGTTCATTTTGAAAGTGTGCGTAAAAATCTGATACATTCACCAGTAGGCAGTGACTACAAAATGCTTAAGGTAAAATATGTAAATATGTAAAATAATCTCTTGAAAACCATCTCCTTTTGTGCTTGAAAGCATTCTGTAAAAGCATCTTTATTTCTCAGCAGCATTAATAGACAGCCAGAATGAAAAGTTACTTCTTGTTAAAACAAAAAAATAACAACAAAATTCAAGGTACTAGAAAAATGTTTTGAAATAAATCTTCAGAGTAATGAAGAGGAAGAAAATTAATGTAAGTTCCTTGGATGACTTCTGCCCTTTTAGTATTAATCTGAATAATAATAAAGGAATATGTAAATTACAAAATTCAAAATTTTAAATGGGGTTATTTTAACTATCATAGACTTAAGGCAAACCTAATCTGCCAAGTCTTCACTCTCATTTTATTCTAAAACTGTGCCTCACTTTTTTAGTCCTATTATGCCTTCTAACTTAGCTGAGCTTTTTTGTCTCATACCTAGGTAGATCCAACCTAATTTCCTCTTTTATACTAAACCAGACTACAGAAATGTACACTCAAGACTGTTTACTACTTAGTAGGATAGCTAATCTTGTTCCAAATTATTCTCATTAATAAAAGGCTACACTTCGAGGACCCATTAAAATACTGAAACTAACAGTGCATGAATACTTGAAACTTTTATTCTCTGGCCTAAATTCTTGAGACTGTATTATCATATTATCAACTGCATACTGAAAACCAAGTAACAGAGAATTCATTAACATTAATACAATTTTCAAAAAAATGTTTCAAAAATGAAGTCTGAATTCATGGAAATGTAGTCTCACCTGAAAAAAATACATTATCCTTGATTTTTTTTTTTTCCATATTTGAGGAAAGATAAGAAAGCAAAGATAATTAACAGGTAAGGAAGAAGACAGAAAACAAAGGCAAAGGAAGGGCATTTTGAGTTACTGCAACACACATACTGAATGATCTTTCTAGATAAAGACTACTGGGATCTGGCAAGAAAAGTTCAAAGGGCATCAGGCTTCAACACAGCAATGCAACTACAAAAACATGTATATTAAAAAAGGAAGCAATGATAGCTTTGAATGTTTGAGATAGGGGAATTCATACAGTTCAGTTTCTTTAACAAAATACCTCTTTCAAATTAATTATCAACAACAGTAATATTAAATAAGAAAATAAATTATTTGCAGCATCACAGCCAAGTTCCACAACCAGGTTACTCCGCTCACTCATTTAACATAGAGGCAGTTATGTGCACTATGCTGTGGAAAACTTCTCACCACATCCCTAGAATCTTAAAATAACACTATAAGAATTTAAAAGGAAATTTCAAAAACTGACAGTGCCAAAGGATAAGGTACTTTCATTCCCTTTCCAGTGTAATGGATAAGCAGTAGGAAATGGAAAATATTGAATGGAAAAATGATGGTCTATATCTGTATTAAAAGGAATCAAAACACTCAATTTGATTTTCCTCCTCCTTGTCCTCTCAAAGCTGTATTTTTTTCAGTAAACTGAGGATGGAAGGATGCATCTCAGCATGCTTTTAATACGAAGACTAAAGACATGATTCTGACTAATTTTTAAGTCCTAAGTGTTTGCTTGAATTAAAGGGTTTAGTAAATTGGCATTTTTTTCTAAGACAGCTATAGTTAATGGGTCAAAACATAATTTGCCTGTCCTGTTTGAGCTCACAGACATTTGTACAAGTGTCACAATCATTCATGTGACACTTGTCTGCTTTATTATTCCATGCCAAATATAAGCAAATGCTTACAAGGTTTGTTTCTCTGAAGCAAACACAGAATATAGAAGGAAAGAAAAAGACAGGAGTAAGTGTATGCAGGAAGCTTGAGAGATATCGAGACTATTACTTTGCAACACTGCTTTTTTGAGACTAGCTTCTCCACCCTGTGTTCTTCAAATTATTGTTGCGTTATTACAGGAATATTTGTAATCAATTCAGTTATGGTCAAGCGTGCACTGGACTGTAAATTCAAGCCTCCTGTCATCCCATCAGCCATTCACTTCCTCACAAGCACAGAGGAGCTTCGTGACTGTAGGAACCTGAAATATCTTGTGTATATGGGCACATGGGCTCCTTCTCATTAAATCTGAGAAAGAAAGAGAAGACATATATGCATTCTTTGATGGCAACTGCAGCAAAACCGAACAGCTTCTTTCTGTAATTCCTGTATTTTAATTTCCCAGCTGCTCCTTACAGAGACTTGCACATATAGCCATTGCTAGAAAAGTATAGGAAAGTTAATAATTGTTAAAGGGTTACATGAAGAAGATAATTGTTCTATTTCTTCTGAATTGCCAATACTGATTTTGCTGTGAGGGGGGATTATGGAAAGAAATGGAACACTAGAGACAGAAAAGTACTGTCACCAAAATAATCTAACAAATGCAAATACAGCTCAAAGTATTAACAAAAGTGTTGAGTCTAAGACTATAGACAGATGTTAGATTTGAATCCAGCTGTGCTGATCAAAGGCTTTATGCCCCCCAGCTGCTCCTCACTGCCCCCTGCTGAAGTTATTATCCTGAAGATCTGCCAGCAGAGTAGTTCATATGAGCGCTCTCCAACTCACTCCAGGCGATATCAGCCAGCTTAATCCATACCACCTATTTATATTATTTAAAATAATCCAGTTGATTTTGTCTGAAGTATGAACCATTCTATAGTCTGAACTTCACTGTGGTGAGATCCATGAGAGGACTCACAAAAAGATCACCACTGGTACAGTTGTAGTGCAGCACTGCAACTTTCTCAAGCCTTGGAAATCAAGCACTGCTAAAATATCATCTCTCTCAATAATTTAAATAGAAAGCATTTAAAAAATCACCTAAGCAAATAAATGCCTAAATCCTGATTATTTTTTTTTTCCCCACAACACAATAGCACCCACTGAATTCTCTTACTTGTTTAACTAGATGTCTAACAACAGTATTTACATTTGAAAACAGCACCAAAAGTAGTGATACAAACCTCCCTTAACTTGGAAAGTGTACAGCATCAAAACCATTACTTCTATTCAAATACACTTACAAGAGATCACTAAGAGTAACAAAAAATAAGCTAAACTACTGTTTCATTTAGTGATTCTTGATTTTGGGCAGATAAATTATGCCTGATCCAACTTTCACACAGAAACAAGATGCTAATAGAGGCAAAACTAAAAAGACAAATCAGGAAACGTTTAGAGCTGCAGACTCTGTACCTTTCTAATGTGTAAAATAATACTTTCATTTGCATGAGAATTTGGTATTACCTCGCACTTACTTTTTGAAGTACGTTTGAAGCCATGCTACATATTTCCCAACATTGTCAAAACGTGTCTACCATCACACCACACATATTAAAACAGTCCCTTAAATATTAAATACTAATCATGACCACATTTTCAATTGGATTTCAGCCTGCTCTGGTAACTTTTTTCTTGAGGTGACAAACTGGCAGTACCTGAATTCATTACAGTCTGATTAATTATGCTGCTTTCATACAAAGGTGAGAGAGACTTCAGTCAGAAACAGTAACCTTAAACAGTACCTGTGCAGCAGTGCATCAGAGTATCAATCCCAGATTGCTGCATTTGCTTTGTGAATTCTTAGTAATTACTTCTCCATGTGATAGATATGTCACATAAAACAGCTAAACAGCAACTGGTTAAGTAACTAAAGGAAGAGGCTGGCAACATTTCAGTTCTAGGGGATGGAAATCACACATGCTAGCAGAGGATACTGAAAACTGTACTTATATTCTCTGCTTTTTACCACAACCTAGCTCTACTATGCAATCAATTTTTTTTCCCCAACTAAGCATTGCAGGAATTGGAAAAATAAATGGGAAAGGGAGGAGTGGAATTAATGGCAGACTCCTCTTTTCTCATCCAGCTGAGGAATGCCAAAATTTCATCTTTCATATCTTTGGAAAACATTTCTTTAAAGTATCCAGAAAGAGAGAATCTTCTGGTCATAAAAGGTCATAGACCTTCTTTTAAAGGTCTATGACTGTAACACGCATATGGCCCCAAACGCACCTATAACTGGAGAGCAGTACTGCTTTTGCTTGCTTCGTACTCATACTTGTTAACATGAAAAGACAAATTAATACAAGACAAGAATCAGACATACATGTCTAAAATACAAACTGCATAATTAAACTGAGAATGAAAACAAATCAAAGGTATATATGTTCAAATAGTACTTATTGTTCCTTTACATAAAGGAACAAGGAAATTGGCAAATATTTCATACGAATAAAGGCCCATCTTCACACAAGTATGGGTTATGAATAGCAATGAATGAGATAAGAACACTGAGATAAAGTCAACTAGAGTAAGCCACAGACAGAAGTAGAGCCAGACTGACAATGGAATAATTCCCATTGCACTGGGCTAAAGAGCTTTCTCTATAGATTCATTTAATACCAACACACATCAGCATTTATACTGAAAGAGACACTTTGGAGAAATATTTTCAAATGCAAACTTTTTTTATACAGTCGATACTCAAAGCATATTTCTCTCTACAGACTTAGGTCTCTCGTGCCTGCAGTCTGTAACATGCCTGCGTGCTCTGCTGCTGACGGCGATTTGAAGAATTTGCTGTACCTACAGAATTGTATTATGGAGATCCTAGAGGGTATGACTAAAACCTGTTGAATTAAGTTCTAAGAAAATAAATGTAGGTGATTGGTTAAGGTTCAGTTAAAAGCAGGAACTGAAGGTACTCCAAGGTTCCTCTTTCATTGCTACTTGTCTCTACCGTTATGGGCACAGCACTGACTAAAATATCATCTTTATTCAATTTTTGAGAGAAAAAAAATCTGAATTTTAGCACCAATAAGAGACTTAAAAGCACAGAAAAGCAAACAACTGGAAAATATTTTGTGAATTCAACGAAAATGTAAAACTCTATTATTAATCAAATTGATAAAACAGTCTTCTATAAGTACATAAAACAAAAATAAAATTGGTTTACTTCCAATTATATAGTCACCTTCTCTTCAAGATTATTTCTCAAGTACTAACCATGAAAAAGTACCTAATTCTCTGAACAATAGAAATGAAAAATACACTGTTTAGTCAATAACCACTAAGTCCTACGTTTGTATAAACATTCACAGATGAAAATATATGCATTCCAAAGGATATATAAGCCAGACACAAATTAATCTTTAAAATTGTAGTAGAGAAGATATCTCCTTCACATTCTCTTTGATTTGGCTGGCTCAACCAATCTGCTATGGTCATTCAACCAGTTAAATAAATTTCTATAATGATTTCACCATTTTAGGCTGCCTATCTGCAAGTTCTTACTGTCAACATGAATTACTCTGTACGCTGCAATTCCCCCATCAGTTGAGACAAAGTATGACTGTTGTAGCGTTCTGTTAACATGACATGCTTCTCATATATCTGTATTCCAAATGTCAAGTTGATACGGTACAGTCAGCCAGAAGTGTTCTGTTATCAGATCTAGAAGAACAATTCACACTAAAGAGCAGGCTGTAGAATAGGTAGGTAAAGCATTTTCTTTGATACGCAACCTCTAGTTTGGTGTCAATTCTGAACAAGTTCTCCATTTATGGTGTCTTTCTATGCAACTGGAGTGTAAGCCGCTTAAGGAGGATTAATCTGACACAGCTTGATTTGTCTGTTTTACGTGATGCTCATTCTAACCAGCCATAAGTCAGGTAGCTTTGTCTTCAAAATGAGAGAAAAGAGAGGATAGAAAAAGCTATCGATGAGTTTCTTTCGTTTTTGTTTTTCTTTTTTTTTTTGGGGGGGAAAACTACCAGCAATTGCAGTACAAATCAAAATTATTGAGAAAAAAGGTATTAATTACACCAATTGAAAGTGGGAGATACAAAAATACCTCTGAAAATCCTGAAAAGTATATCATTTTTGTTGAAGTTTAAATGACTGCATCTTTAAATTCAAGAGCAATGTCTCTCAACATACAGTTAAATGAAATAACTCGCAACTAGATTAAAGATTATATGGCCTTGTTAAATAATTACACTAAAATTAGAAGATTTAAGTTAAATTCATCGTTTAAATAAGAATAGCAAAAATCTAATGCTGTAGAATCTGTAGCTGGAAAAGCATACTCAAAAGAACAAACACTGCTTTTCTATCTCCCACTCACACAGTACAACCTAATGCATTTACCACAGCAGTATGCAGTACTTAAACAGTAATGGTAGAAATATAGAGAACGAAAGATCATTTGTTTTGATCATCACTAGGATAAATATAAATACGATAAACAACATTTTAAAATTATCCTGAAATCCAAAAAACTTTGTGTCTCTATAATGCTAGTGTAAAAACTGTGTTTGACTTCAGACCAACAAGGACTCATTGCTCAAAAATAGGAAGAACAAGTTGGATTACGAATTACATCACATTTTTTAATACATGACACTCTAGAAAGGGAACCCCAATATGTCAAACTAACTTATTAGCCACAACAGCTAGAATAAACACTGTGAGTAATGAGATCCAGATCTAGATTTATATTTCTCTCATCTCGGAAAGTTCAAGTCTTTCTAACACACATCAAGAATTTCAACTAAAAAAAGTACTAAAACGTTCATTAAACATTCCTGATTTTCCTTACTTGCTGCGAACTGATCATACAGCAAACTCAAATGCAGAACATACATGATCTACAGATTTGATCACACAGAGACCAGAGTCAATATAAATAGAACTGATGCTTCAGTTAGAGATTAATAGCTTTCTAAATATTATAGAACCAGAAGAATTTTTGCTAAAATGAAGTATTATTGGTTAAGTGATTTGGACACAGATGAATCCTTAAATGTGAAAATGATGATCAGGCGTGGAATCAGATCACCCTTTTAAATTCTTCTTGCCCTTAACTAGAAAATCCACAAAACATGTCTCATTACAAGTATGCTTGTCAATTGAATTAACAAGTCACTTATTTGAAAGTAAGTGATTGCAGATTCAGATTCACAATATTTCTTAAATAATTTTCTTTGTTACTTATAGAGAATTACTAATAGAGAGGACAGAACAAATGCTGGCTTTGGAGATAAGTATCAGGCATATTTTTCAGGTCCATCAGATTTAGCTCCCCCTTCTGCTTTGTATAGATGTTTCTTAAAAAAAAAAAAAAAAGGGGGGGGGGGGGGGAGGGAAGGGATTTTACTTGCATAAAATTGAAAACAAGTGAAAAGAGAAGGCAGACAGGATCAACAAAACTCTGCTAAAGAGAGAAATGCAGGTGACTTCTTTTACGGCTTGGGAGAAGTGCACCATAGGCCAGTGATACAGCCTGGGAAAAAAAATGCCCTCTGCTGACACCTCCCTTATAGATAAAGTAGGATGCAGTGCTGCTGTCTTTTTGATCAAGAGAAGAAATCCCACGCCAATGACTGTTTCTCCTGACAGACTGCTTGTCCTTTTTAATGTTACATGAGAGCACCAGCCTGAATTTCCCTCCCCTCAGAGCTAGTACCACTACCACTGATTAGAGATGCTGGTCTGCCTAGGGGTACTCACTTCTTCGGCCAAGGCTGTTTAACCTGTTGTGCTCCTTTTTTATTCCCAACCTTCTTCTTTGGAGACAGAAGCTTCGCTTTTTTTCTTCTAACAGAGCTTCCTCTATATTGTTCAGAAACTGGTCCATCATACAGAGATTCAGCTCTTGTTATGATCCCAGCTTTACAAGAGACCGTAATGCTCAGAAAGACTAAAGAAATAATTTTTTTACTGATAATTGCAGTCAACTCCATCTGCACGTTCTAAGTCATGGAAATCACTATCTGTGACAACTTCTGCTTTCTCAGAGTTGCAGACGATCTCATGATTCTCTTAATTTGCCTCCACACAACACTACTGTTCTTTGGCCTGTTGTTTGCTGAGATAATTATCATGCCAACACTACTACAAACAGAACAACAAAAGCAACAATATCTCTTTCACATAGCTAATACACAGGCTCTGTTCAAAGTTCATGACAAAAATGGGGGAGAATTAGAGTAAAATTTTCTAATGTGGATCACCTTTGTTTAACTCTTAAGGGCTTGGACTTTTAAATTACCCATGATTTCCACACACGATTTTTAATATAGTTTAGCTTTAGTTAATTATGGGAAACATGCCTGTGTAAATTCATTTTTGCTTGGAAGAGTGCTGATGTGAAACTACTTCACTATTCTGTAAGAGTACCCTAAGAAACTAACTTTAGATTCTCAAAGTGGTACATATTAAAAAAGGTATAAAAATCATAATTTCATTAAAACCAGTGGAACTTTAGACATACAAAAAAGTGGGAGTTTGGTCCGAATGCAGGTATTGAAAGAGTTTTACAAATCATCAAAGTCCTGCTAGACTGTAAAAAAAAAATTCCTTCTTTCCATTTTTCAACTTGCATACTTTTCTTTTTGACCATATCTCCCACTGTGTCTTATTTAAGAAGTGAAAAAAAGAAGAAAAAGAAAAAGATATTTTAAAAAGCATGCCAAGGTCAGGGAGCTCCGATTTGCAGTGCTGCTTGATGCCCTTCCCTTCCTATTGCTCCTCCCCTGCAGCAACTGGCTGCAAGCCTGTAACTTGAAGGCAAGCAGTAACTAAGTAACTAATAAATAAGGAGTATACCACTAAAGTAAACAGTATCCTAGCTATAATTAGCTAGCACAGACAAGCTGCTGGTGGTAGATGTCTCTCCGAGTTCCCTCAGGCCCTCTCGAGTCCAACTCCCCCACAGAATCCCTTTAACCAGCATGCTCCTGTTTGACTGCAGGCAAAACAAAAACAAAACCCCCTTTTTTCCTAGTCACTCACTAGAATAGACTCTGTAACAAAAGGAATACCAAGACGAAGATCCCCCTGTCAGATATTTTTACTATGTTAATGCTTTGAAAGCAAAACACAGCCTGCAATATTGAAAACACACTGGGAAAGTTCTGAAGCCTGCCCCTAAATACACTGATAGTCCCAAGTCTTTGGCGCTCAAACGTGAGACTTTTCAAAAGCATGCAACACGCCCAAAAAGAAAATAGTTTTTTATCATGTAAAGAACAGTAATAAGGCAATTCCTAAATCAGGATCAGTTACAGATTAGCGGAATTCATGCATTAGGAAACGCAAAAAGACTGACATGAACACTGAAATACACAGCGATCCAACAAAAGCTTCTTGCACGTAATTAATGTTCTACACAAGGCATGTTACTAACTTCAAACAAACCAACCACTGTGCTTAAAGTCAAGCATGTGCACATGTCCTTGCAGGTCTGGAGCTCGGATGCTTAACTTCTTGTGAACGCAGCCAACCAGGATCCATTTTCTCATCTCTCTTACAAAGAAAGGATGTATAAGCCATGCAAGCTTGTCAAGCTTTTGGCTTTAAGCTCCAAGTTTCAGTGTTTGAGTCACTGCTTTCAATTTTATCATTGACAAATTTTAGCCAAATTCCAAAAGGGAAATGTGGACAGTAGCAGACTGGTCAACAGATGTGGAAGTAGTGTGAACAATAATTTCCAAATTAAACAAATGTTTGCTCAAAATGTTCTTACAGTACACAATAGATTATAGGGGCTGACAACACATCATGTTCATTAAAAAGCAAAATTTGTCTGAATAGAAAACCCTGCACCACAAACTGCTGATATTTTGTCATTTCACAATGACATTGCTTATGAAAACTGTAATAGGACCTGACTCTAACATTTGTGCATAAATATACATGAATACTACGCATACATTGATACTTCCAAATTGATAAAGAAACCATTCAGACTTACAGTGCAATCTTGGAAGACTCTTACGTGACACGAGGAAACCATAATAGGCCCGTCTTCCTTCCTCTTTCATACGCACTGTTGTTTTTTTTCTTTTGAGTAGAGCTACTTAAGATCATTTTTAGTACACACAGCAAGAAATGTTTATCTGACAGGTGTTTGTTTGTTTTAAAGCAAGATATTTCTCCTTACCAACAGAATATTTTTGCAACTGAAGCAATGATGGTCAGATCTGTTTCAGGAGCATCAATAAAGAGTACCGGCAAGACTTCAGAAAGCTTGTGCTGATAACTTCACTTTCTCAAAGAGGATTTTCTCTTGTTATTCTAAACTGTTTTCACTGTGTTCTGTATCATGAAATTTAAAAGAAACTCTAAGATAGACTTGATGCCCTATGAAGGTAAGTTCAGAAACACTACAGAAGTAGCAGAAGCACTGCTTAGATACTCTTGTTTGTAAGAGGAACTCAGGCAATAGTTTGGTTTTACAGTTTGAATCAGATAAAGAAACTAAAATTTTGTTCAGTACTTCAAACTGAACTGTTTATATCATAAGCTAGCAAAAGGACTCCCTTGAAGTTCAAGCCTTCCTGCCTAAAGGTTCAGAGGAAACTAAAATGTTAAACGCTGATACCCTAATTGTCCCTCTTGGTATGACCAACATATTACTCGACCTCCTGTAAAGAATAAGGCTGGAAATATCCAAGAATGGACATCTAATTAAGTTTCTTAAGACACCGAGGATTACCCAAAAGTTACTGATATTAAACAAGATGGAAGAGAGAAGGAAACAAAACAATTGGATGATTCACTTGACTCTTTTGGAGAAGAGTCAGTTAGAGAAGCGCTGCTGTTTTAAGATACTAAATCTTTCCTTGTGTATACTGAAAAGTTGCACCACGAACACTTTCTGCTCCAGCTTTTAAAAACAAATCTACAAATGTCACAGAACCTTGGGCCTCACACCTTCTGAAGTCAATGGAGAAATTCAAGTCAATTCTGAAAAATCCTCAGCTAAGCCCTTTATTTTAGACTTACCCGTTTTACAGAAGAAAAATTCTAGAATTGTAAACATCAGAAAAACAGAGGCCACAAAATATTAAGGCACTAAAGGGAGAAAACAATTGAAAATACAAGGCCTACTTTGAAAGCAGTGCCTCCTATTTTATTATTGTTGTCCCACAACATCAGAGGCAGACGTTGGTATGGCAGTAGAGGCTGAATCTTCCCACCAACATTCCATTCTGTTTTGTTGCGAGGTGACAGACGGCAGCAGAGGGGCAGTCTGACAAGCTGGCATCTGACATGGAAGTACTATGAAGCAAAGGTGTGGAACTGAATCCCTTCACGCAGAAAAAATTGTGCCCAATGACATTCATTGATGCTTGCTGAATGTTTATGGATGGATGTGAGCACAGTGAGGTGGAGGGTGGCATGTTTCAGTAGTGGCCACAGTGGGTCACCTCTGCTGGTACAGATTTTAACTGCAGCATGCAGGCTCTTGTTCATCACTGACGAAAGCACATACTTAATAGCAGTGACTATGCTGAAAAAGAGTGTTTTGTAGCTAAGAATTTGCTCAACCAAACCGTGTTATTGTGCTCTTTGCATCTGTTGGAGTTTTCATGGAAAAGGCTATCTTAGACTTGCAGAGGACAGACTTTGAACTATTCAGGACACTAGTAGGGAGAATTCCTTGGGAGCCTGTCCTGAAGGGTTAAGGGATCCAGGAAGGGTGGACGCTCCTCAAGAAGAAAGTCTTAAAGATGCAGGAGCAGGCTGTCTCCAAATTCCATAGGATGAGCAGGAGCTTTCACTGAGACTCTGGGACAAAAAGAGAGCCTGCCTCCTAGGCAACTTAGGAAGACTACAGAGAAGTGGCTAGGATATGCAAGGAGAAAATGAGAAAGGTGAAAGCCTAGCTTGAGCGGAACCTGACCACTGTAATAAAAGACAACAACAACAAAAAATTAATATATTAATAGAGGGAGGGCTTAATTAATATATTAAAAGAGGAGGGCTAAGGAGAATCTCCATCCTTTACTGGATGCAGTGAGCAACGTGACCACAGAGGATAAGAAAAAGGCTGAGGTTCTCAATGCCTTCTTTATATCGGTCTTTAATCATCAGACCAGTTATCCTCAGGGTACTCTACCCCTTGACCTGGAAGTCTGGGATGGGGAGGTGGTCCCATTCTGTGGAGCAGAATAAACCTCCCATAATTCAGATGGAAACAGTTACAGACCTATTACCCCACACAGACTGCCACAAGACCATGGGGCCAGATGGGATCCACCCAAGGGTACTGAGGGAGCTGGCAAAGGTGACTGCCAAGCCATTTACCACTACGTATCAGTGCTCCTGGTTGACCACAGCAGTCCCAGAAGATTGGAGGCTTGCCAGCGTGACTTCATCTATAAAAACAGTCATAAGGAAAATCTAGAGAAACACAGGTCTGTCAGTCATGCCTTTGGTGCAAGGGAAGTTCATGGAACAGATCTCCTTGAGTGAGATCACATGGCATATGTGGGACAAAAGGGGAATCACGTCCAGTCAGCACAGGTTCACAAAAGGCAGTCCTGCTTCATCAGCCCGATCTTCTGTGACTGGGTGACCAGTCTGGTGGCGAGAGAAAGGCTGCAGACACAGTCTACCTAGACTTCAGCAAAGCCTTTGACACTGTCTCTCACAGTATTCTCCTGGAGAAGCTGGCAGCCCATGGCTTGGACAGGTACACACTTTGCAGAGTAAACAACTGGCTGGATGGCTGGGCCCAGAGAGTGGTGGTGAATGGAGCTAAACCCCGCTGGCGACCAGTCAATAGTAGTATTCCCCAGGAGTGGGTATTGTGGCCTATCCTGTTTAATATCTTTATTGGTGATCTGGATGAGAGGTTTGTGTGCATCCTGAGAAAGCTTGCAATGACGCCAAAATAGGAGGCAGTGTCCTGCCAGAGAGTAAGAAGGACCTAGAGAGGGATCTGGTCAGACTGGATCACTGAGCTGATGCAAATGGGATGAAGTTCAACAAGACCAAGTGCTGAGTCCTATACTTTGGTCACAACAACCACATGCAATGTTACTGGGGCATGAGTGGCTGGAAGACTGGGCAGACGAAAAGGATCTGGAGGTGCTGTTCAATGCTTGGCTGAACACATGTTGGCCCAGTTGGCCAAGAAAGTCAATGGCTTCAGAAATGGTGTAGCCAGCAGAAGCAGGGAGGTGATTGTCTGATTGTACTCAGCTCTAGTGAGGCCATACCTCAAGTATTGTGTTCAATTTTAGGTCCCTTATTACAAGGAAGACACTGAGGCCATGGAGTGCGCCCAGAGAAGAGCAACAGAGTTGGTGAGAGGACTGGAGCACAATTCATGTGGGAAATGGCTGAGGGAACTGAGATTGTTTAGACTGGAGAAGAAGCAACTCAGAAGAGATCTCAACAACTCCCTATAAGGAGGTTGTGACAAGGTGGGGGTCAGCTTCTTTTCCCACATAACTAGCAATAGAACTAGAGGGAATGGCCCCAAGTTGCACTAGGGAAGGTGGCAGCTGGATATTAGGAAAAATATCAAAACAGTGGTCAGGCACTGGAAAGGAGTATCCAAGAAAGTGTTTGAGTCCCTGAAGGTGTTCAAGAAATGTGAGGATGTGGCACTGAGGAACATGTTCAGTGGGCTACATTGGTGGTAAGTGGACAGTTGGAGTAAATGACCTTTGAGGTCTTTTCCAACCTTAAAGATTCTACGATTCAAAATAGGAGGCATTACTTTCAGAGTGACCCATTTATAATAAATAACAACAACCCCTAAAACCTTCAAAAAAAATCACCCTAACAACAAGCAATTCACATATCCTCTGTTCCCCAAACCCTCAAAGTAGCTGCCTTTTGCAAGAAGAAAAACAATATTTTAGCAAATAACAGCAATGGTCATCTATAGGGACTGACAAATAATGGATGAACTATTAACCACTCAAAAGTCATTTCGCCAAGTTCTCACATTCCTTGTTAATAAGCTGCACACAATGACTACACTTCTAAAATATCCATAAATGAAAATACTGTATTTAATAGTACTACACTGATAAAATTATTTTCAACATTAATTTTTTTTCCATGTTCTAGCACGAAGGAGGATTTTAGTTAAAATACAAAACACTGTATGTAAAGCTCCAGGAAGAAACCTTTGAAAAGCAAGGAAATAAATGCTCTAATGGTCTCTCCTGTGCATTAGATCCACATCATGCAGACGGGGATCAACTACCCTTTCCATCTCCAAATGAAGTAAAAATCAAATTTGTCTTGGCCAGTGAGGAAAAATGATTAATACCACAGAACGTGTGTCAGAATATTTTGTGTTCCACAGATCAAAGGAATACATACAGTATGCAAACCTGTTCTACTAGTAAAAAAGAATGTTTGCGCTGGCACAGAGCCACTTCCTATTTTCTTGTATTGCCAACAGACTATTATTCCTCATGTCAACTGAGATCCATACAAAATCATTCTGCCTTCTTACTCAACGTATTTCTTACTGTTTGCAACAGGCACAATGTATGCTAATAATTCTGATTTGGTGTGAATGTATAAATCATCAACAAAAAGTTGGCATTGCCCATTATATTTAAGACATTCCTACTTTCTATTACCAAGTCTGTGAAACGTGTTAATGCTTACAAATTCTTTTCACAAAATAAAACCACAATTATATGCATTTTTAAATATTCCTGATGGACTAGGACACCATTTGAATTTATATCTGAAATACAGTAATTCCTCACTGGGGTAAATTATTTGAAATCTCATTTATTTAAGAACAAGAAAAATAGGTAGAATAATTAGTTAGGATAATATCTGTAAGGTATTTAAAAAGACTTTGGTTTTCAAATAGATAGTAACATATTTACTATGAATTATTAAATTATGTATTTTGAGTTTTGAAAACAACAATCAAAGCAAGCCACAAAAACTGAACTAAACTTGGAAATTTCAAAGCTTCATAAAGATGTATGCATTTAACTCCATAAAAGAGTGATAAGGACACACTGTTCAACTACATTCTGTCTACCTGAAAATTCAAACCCGTATTTTTAACTGATAGCTTTCTACATCTAAAAGGGAAATTACAACTACCTGCAAGAGTGTCATCCTACATCAAAATGGGACTGAGATATCTACTGCATTCTATCATGTCAGCGATGCATGGAGCAACAGTGCTTGAAAGGACAATGATACAATAAATCACAAAAAGTTTTTTGTTCTGCTGTTAGTCTACAGGCTTTAAAGCATGAAAAGTTTTAACTTCTTGGACCATAAACACTTGCAAAAGGCATTATGGTCTATTGTATCTGCTTTCACATAACTCAAGCTTAACCAGTATAAAGGTTCTTTAGATTCAACTGCTTTCTAAACATATTGACCACTTAAAAAGTTATTTATCAAGAGCCAACTGTACAGACATGAAGACCAAGCTGATACTTGAGTTGCAGAACAAGTCATTCCAATGATTTTTTTTTAAGTGGTTGCCATAAAACCACCTTAGTCCCAAAAAGGTGAGGAAATATCCCAAAGATTTGCTCATAGCATGGCAATCCTACTGACTGGTGTTTTTCCCCTGAATAAAAGACTATAAAATGGCTCTTTTTCAGATCTTTCAAAAACAGTTTTATGCTTCAAAATCATATTGGCTGATTCATAAACTTCAAAATCTGCACAACATTCTTTGAACGGACATTTTGGAAAGAACCTATGACACAACCATTCTGCAACAAAGACCTTTGCAAGACAGATGATGCATTTCTTTCTGTTTGAAAGGGGTGAGAAGAGAAGGAAACAAGGCCGTGTTTTCCACGAGAAGTTCTACCACACTTACTTATCATGTGTAACCTACTCCAAACAGAAAACTACCTAGTATTGAGATTTCTTTAAACAAACAAACAAATAAAAAAATTAACAATAGGTTTGAGGAAAAACCGTTGCTGAAACATTTTACAGATAACTCATGCATAAAGTGAGAATGCCAGCTGCAAACATGTGCAAGCAAATGAATCGCATTCAGTCTCAGATGAATGAAGAGTCCAGAGTCAAAAGTACTTTTTCCCACTTACATCATAGTACCCAAGTGCCTCCCAGATAATCACGGATTCATTCCTACGCTTCCAACAACTAGTAGCATAAAGATCTGATATAGAGGAATATAAAGTAATTTGTATATGCCTGCATTTTGAAGTCTCTGGTATAACAGATTTCCAAGCCTCAAATCTTAATCTTAAGAATATTAAAGACATTTTATACAAAATCATATACAAAATCATCAGAAAAACTGCTTTAAAGTGATTAAACTATACCATCAAAATGTGAATCTCAGAAAAAAAAAAAAAACATGGAATTTTTTGCTAGCAATATATCTCAATCAAGTTGGTAGCCACTCTGGCTACTGAAATAATCTAAAGTATATTTTCAATCACTACAGTCGTTGAGAAATTAATTTTTCCTAACTCAAAATACCACTGCATTAAATATAGCCATTTTGAGATATTCAAGTCAGCAAATACATTGTATTTCCAGGCAGTTTTAATGGCTTGAATAAACACTGGCTGTGAAAAAGAAACAATATCAGCTCTCCTTTGAACGCTGTTCCAACATATGCTCCTGCAAATGTTTGGAAGGTGGATTTTCTAGATGCTTTGCTGAATATTCCTAAGATGACTGCCCTTCCACGATGTGAGAAAGAAGTTTTTTTCTTATCCCTAAAATGACTGTCTTCAATAAGTGGTGATTCACTGAACTAGCCCTGAAGCTGTCTTTGGAAGCTCAGTATTCAAAAACCATCTGTGCCAGCAAGTACCAGGAGAGGGCTTTCACTTGATGTTTAAACAAATTATACCCTCAGATATTTCAAACATACACTTTCTATTTATGTACTTTGGGATACTAGCCATAGGTCTTGATGAAAAGCCACATTATTTAATTATTATTTTTCTTAAGTATAACACATACCTGCACTTAACCTCTACAGTTTCATTCCATAGACAAAAATGAAAGATTTTGAAATATGCAAATTTTGCATTAATGCTATCTTAGCAACACTCAAATACTTGATTTTTAAAACTGCTACGTGTAGGTCTTGTGATGGTTAATTATTTTCTTAAAGCCTTAACTCTTACAGTTATATGAGACTATCTATCTAAATGAAAGTAAATTTTAATGCTAACAATTAAAAGCCTTACATTTCAAGAAAAAAGCTTGCAAAAATTTAAACTGAATGGATTAAAAATTTATAAGGTATGCAAAAACAACTCAAAATTTATTAACGTTTATCTAGCAAGTGCTTCTAGCAAGGATGCTAACTAAAGAATATAAGTAGTTGCTGCTCTCCCTCTACTGCATGTTCCATTCAGTGCCCTACCTTTGCCACTGCTCTGTATGAACACAAGCACTAAAAAGATCCAGACAGCAAAGAAGTGTTGGGCAGTATTACTTCAGAAATGTTTGATATCTTACACGGCAATCACACATTAAATTGCAAAAAGCAGCAACATTAAGAGATATTTTCCAGCTAGTCACCATCAAATAAAAGTATAAAATCCTGTACATGTAATATTTTATACTCTGCAAGACAGAAAAGCTGAATTCTTCTAAATGGTGTCTCACTTCTCTTTATCCTTTCTCTAAAATTTTTGATGTAAACTGTACTGTATATGTAATAATAAATAGACTGATTAGTGATGGAACTGCTGCCTGCTACATAGGAAGCCATTTTCAGCAGATTATCTAAAATACGAGAATATAAGGGAGTAGACACAGCGAATGAAGGTGATAGCAAACTTCACAAACTAAGCAGAAAATATTCACTTTTTGTTGTTGTTAGGTTAGTTTTCTGCCAATTTATCAAATGGAAATGGGTTAGCACAGTGCACAAGAGCCAAAGCCCATGAAATAGGTAGGAATGCACTAGGACTGGGAGAGAGATCACAGATCAGCTTAGGCTACCCTGTAGTCACATTCTGAAACTAGTTACATGTTTGGTGGAAGCATTATTTGAGGAGCACCTTTCACTCCTGTTCATCCTTTTTTCTTGAAAATCTTTTTCCTTCTTTTTCAGAAAGCAATTCTTTATGTGGATGTGTCAAAGTACATATGCTAATCAGTTACTGAAAACAAAACGTTTGCATTTTCCTCAGAACAGATGTGTAATAGAATTACTTTGACTCCTACAGTGTAGGCATATTTACCAGAAATGAAAGTTGAACTACAACTGAACTACAGAATACAGTACTCAGTAAGAGTTATCCAAGGTAGTGCAACCACATCACCACAGTTCTCCATGTTGGCTAATATATTTCACTCAAGGATTTTGCATTGCTTCATGTGCTAAAAAACATGATCCTACTTCTAGAGCATAGTATTCCTGTTGAAATTACAACACAATTTAGTGTGACTACAAACTCATCTTTGCAATTGCAGGGCCATTCCATAAAATGTTTGGACACATTTGTCACAAAAACTAGTATTACTACAAGCTCACAATTTGGACTGTGAGCAAGACTAATGTTTTGTTTTTCCAGATTTTTCTTCATGCCTTACCCATTCTTCTATTTTCATTCGTATAATACAGAGGAGAAAGCTAGCATAAACACACACAGAACATCTGTAAGGAGAGATCTACGTACTTCAGGTTTAGCTTTCCTTTTATAATATTATTTAATATCTGTTGAAAGACAATACTCGAAAATACAACTAAGTGATGATATCATTTTAACTGTGACTCACAGTCCTTCTAATTCAGTAGTTTGTATCTCCTTTTCCAAGTCACAGTTCACTGAAAACATCAGCATGCTGTATCTCTAGTTACTCCTACTAGCTTTTGAAAGAATCAGGTCTCTTACTATGTGTATAAACAAATACCTCTCCTCCCATGGTAAGCAGTCCAGGTGAATCAAGTTTCCGTTTCTTCCGGGGACCAATAGCTGCCAATGCAGTTAGATTGGCATCTCTCTGCCTCATTTGTGCAAGTTCTTGTTGCTGCATCTATTAGAAAGAAAAGATTAGATTTTATTCTGCTGTCATAACAAAATGAGCATTCTCCAGAGATGTGAGCAAAAGGTGAAAATCATATATGAACAATTACTAACAGTTTTAAGCTATTCCCAGAAAAACCATTTTAGCAGCTCAAGAATGCAGCATTGTAGCAGTAATAATGAAATAGAGAAATTCTCTTGACTTTACACAGAATTTCTGCTTCACATACTTCAACTGTTTTTGAAAACCCACTCTCAGCCTTGAAAACTGTCTCACCTAGTAAGTCCTATATATCAGGTTTACAACTCCAGTTTAATATCAATATGGCGAATGTAAATATTGATTAAAATTCTCAAAAAATACATTTTCTTCCATCTGAGATTTACTTTGAATATTATGACTAGGCTTGATACTCGTGTTCAAAAAAAAAGTTAAATAGATTACCTCTATATGAACATTGGAAGAAAGTATTACTGAAATAAAAACCACACAAACTGAATCTGCAACTGCTTTATGGGACTGGGATTTAGGTAACAACATATTTAGCTACTTCGAGGCTAAGACAACAGTCTGCCAGTTTCATTATGTAACAGCATTGTATGCTACAGAAAGAGAAAATACTTCAGCTACCACATGATGAAGAGGTAAGACTACATACTCATTTTAACTGTATAGTTCCTTTAGAGAATTAATGATAAGGGACACAGTTCCATGAACATTACTTTATTGAGGATTCTGATAATCCATCTTGCACAAAAATATCTAATGAGGTAAGCAGCATGTGATTTTAATTAGATAAAAGCAGTCATAATTCTTAGTAATAATGCAATTCCTTGAACAATTTCAGAGGAAGTATTTGATCGCAGATCCCACTGATGTCATTCCTCCCTCAACCAAAATGCATAGAAGGCTACCTCAAGAAATCCAGTAGTGGTAATGAAGACATTGTACAATACAGGCACTTTTCTTCATTAAAATCAAACTGAACGGATAGGTCTAGATAGAAGTGTCTGTCTGACTTCAGGTAAATGTGAGCTGCATATACAAGTGAGACTTAAATTTCCTGGCTGATGTTAAAAGGAAGGGAGGTTTAAATAGAAAAAGAACAGCATATGGTATTTTTTCTCCATTCACTACTGCCTAGAAAAAGCAGGTCAGCTTCATAAATCTCTCTTACTGCATTTTTCAGCTTTATTCATTTACCAAAGCAACATTCTGATGTTCTTCAGAAAAAGCAAGTTTAGTACATTCGGAGTTTGGAAACCCATTTTCATCTCTTCAATTACTATCAGAACTTCAATACAAAATTATACACAAATAAACACCTCATTAATCTACAGGATAAGAGAATTCTTTAAATACAAAAATGAAACATGGAAAAATATCTAAATAATACTGCAAAGGTCTATGCATACTTTCCTTTGCCAACTCATATTAGGTTTTTAGCTCAAATATCTTTGGCTCTCTTCCAGATTAAATGCCAGTTAGACAGACCTGCCCGCTTACCCTTTCAAGGTAGATAGCAACAGTGGTGAGCTCTAATCATTTACAAAGGTCATGATCGGGAGCTAGCCCGTAAGCAGTCATTTAAAATTCGATTGATCCCTATTTGTAGTCAGGGAAAGAAAATGGACATTTCAGCTGTATTGTAATTATGAGGCTTCAAGGCAACTGTAAATAGATGTGCAAATCCAGATACTGGCAAATACCTTAGAGAAGAAATTATTACTATAGTATAACATATATCCAGGAAAGGTTGAAGATAAAACTGCATATAAAAAAAGATCTATCATCTTTTTGCTAATTTGCCATGCTTGCCAGCCTATAAGGGTTATCACAATTATCAGAAGTCTGATGAATATTTAAGCTAGGGCCAACTGGCTTCAAGTGATCTCAGACGAAGCTGCAAAGTGGATGGCTTCACAGAATAAGAAATTTTGCAGCAGAGAAATTTCAGTTTCCTGGGAGGCATGAACCAGAAATACAGCCTGATAGATAACTGGTACAATACAAAGGTTATTGTTATATGAGCTTCTTGTCCAAAGTCACTATTTTCAAACCACAGTAAGCTAATGCTTTGCCCATTGTACAACCTGCACTGCAATACACAGAGATTGTGTCAACATGTAACGTATGCACATAACAATTGTGAAGGATTGTTCCACTACCTGTAATTCAGTTTTTTTGTTTTTTTTTTTTTTTTTACTTTTTGCACGTGACATGAAACATGATGTTTTTTTAAACTTCACATAGTGGGACAAATCCTCCTCTCACTTCAAAAACTGCAAAGTTTCTGGTGCTATTTCACCAAGCAAATATTAAATAGATTTGTGAGTATGCAGGAGGGTTTACACTCATTTATTTCTCAGGTTGTCATGTTTTTTTATTCAGTGAGAAGAGCTGAAGATAGTTTTTGATATCAAATACTAACTTTTTGACAAACGCATTGGCTTTGCACTTGTCCAAACAAATGTACAAGATTTTCAGCTAACTGTAATTCAACAGATGACAGGAAACCTGGTTCAGCAGAGCCAAAGGAGCCAGGCTCTGTTTCACTGACACTTGGTGTGAGTACTGGCAAGACCTTTCCCCTCACTTCTCTATGCTTCTCACCTCACTTCACCCAGATAGTCAGACTATAAGCTCTCCAGACACAGATTCTTCTGTACTACACGCTTTACTTATCATCTACTGCCACTGGGGCTGGTAGACATTACCTTAATACAAATAAGGAATATCTTGTCAGGTGCAAAAACTCCAGGTAAATACAGAATACAGTTGCTAATGCTGGCTTTAAAGCACATAACTTGGTATACTCCAACAGAAAATAAAAACCTTCTTACATAAACCTAAATGAATATTGTTCAAAATGTATCAAATTCATCAAAAGCATATATATATAATCATAAGATCACAGTATCCTGAAGTTTCGTAAAAAAAGAGGGGCTGAAATTGTGAAATACTTGATATTGTATTTTTCATTTTTTCACAAATTATTGTAAGTCTTAAACAACAGTCATCAACAAACACTGATGTGTTTGTGTTTTGTTTTTAAGAAAATCTTATCTGAATGCAGATAATCATAAGACTACAGTTAAACATAAATGAAAGAATTATGATCCTCATACTGATTACTAACAAAGGTATTAATCTTGAAGCAACTAGTGCACTGCAGTTGGCTTAAATGAACATCTTTACACACTCACAATCAACATGCTTGCAATGAAACATCTTTGCAGTTTATGAACACTTATGAGTAAGATATTCAACAAAATTTCTAAGTGATATTTAACATATTGAAGCATGCTAGCCTCCACTATTTGTGCCTCTTCATTCCCCCCCCCATTCCATCCTTCATACATACAAGTTACATATTTTTCCATACTCCACAACAGATTAGCTCTACCAGCTTCCTTCCTTCTCATCATCTGACTCTTCATCAAAAATACTATCACCAACTGCAGTCTTCAGTTAGAAGAGAGTGAAAAAAGGTAGTGTTCTGACTTCTGCTCCAAAGGAGGGAACAGCATTTTCAGAGACAAGCACACAACATGTCTGACTCAACAGGAGTCTCTCAGAGAACGCAAGAAAAGATACAGGCTGTTTTTAACAGAGAGAAAACTGCATATAGTTATTGTGGGTATCTTGCAAGGAGTTCAGGAATAACTGATATTTTCTGAGAGCTGTACAATTCACAAAGAACTCATATTCTGCTTTGGCATCAACAGATTATTTTAAGATGTGTCTCTTGTACCACCCTACGCCAAATGCACAACCCAGACCAGCAACAGCCCATTTCCCCAGTATACTCTGGGACTGCATTCTGCATGTAGTGGAACTGACAGTGCAACAAGTATCGCCCCCCGCTTTTTCAGTCCGCAGAATAAGGTGAATTAAATGTAGCCATCTTCAGTGTTTTTGTGATTTTAAAGTATTCTTGAAAGCAACCATGAAACTAAAGCTGCTTAAGCTTTACACGATCAATTATATTTTTAAACTTAAAAAGCAGACTGTTATTACAATATAGTTTACCGCTCTACTCAGCCAGGTAATAATTTCTGGATATTTAAACAAATGAAGCATCTGTTTACAACTGTACATCTTGATAAAATAAATAACTTCCCTATTAACTAACATTCTTTAGTAGAAATGAATCCAACTCATTACATCAACCAACACACGATGCAGCTGCTTCATTGCTGCATTCACTTTTACTGTCATTTTCATATCACAGTTCAATATCATTCTTTAACTTGCCTTCATCCACAATTAATATGGATATATTTATCAATATTAAAATTTCTGCCCTCTGGAAAAGAACCAATGCTTCATTTGGAACTAATCAACAATTAATTTTTTTGAAAGTCAAAATATTTATTTAAAACAGAGATGAATATTCCAATATGTTATAAAAGAAAACTGCTTACAAATGAAATTTTATTCTTTGCTCCTGATCTGCTCCAAATTTATTTTTAGCACACCACTTCCTTTGTGACAGCTTTAACTTACAGAGATACCTTTGACAAGAAGTACAGCACAAGAATATCAACATTATTTCACAAAATGAAATTTTCTTCTTTGCATAACACCAACAAAAAGAACACTGCATTACTATGTTACTAAAGAAAAGCTAACAGATTCAAAAATGCTGGTTTGTTTTTCATAGGCTGTTACTGGTTACATTTCAAAAAAGCAGCCCCACGAGCCATACGCCACAAGACAGCCATACGCCTATCCGAAGAATCAACATTCAATCTTCAAAACCTAGATTTAATAACTTCCAAAGCACATCAAGGGCACATCCATGACGTTTGGTAAATAATTTCGCAACAGAAACCAAGCATTTATTTTAAGCTGCTTCTGCACTACAAGCCATTGTGGGAACAGTCATTGAGACAACAATAAATTAACAAATGGTGTTGGTATATGTTCAGCAAGTTTTTTCTTCTTAGATTTTTATTTCCACCAGCACGGGCAGCAGCCCATGTGAGTGGAAGAAACCGCCTGTTTCAGAAATGAGCACGGATTCTTCCTCAAGATTTCTTTAAGAACTGAAGTTCCCAACCATTACTGTAATTAGTACCGTAACAATCCACTTTTCTATGACATCAATTAAAATAAAAGCAAATTCAGAATGTTATGGCTAGAGGAATACATCATTGTATAGATTTGTTCAAGGAATTAGCTATGTTTGGAAAGGTAATAGAAAAGCAAATGGCTACTTGGTACAAACAAGCTCTCCAGTCAAGCAACTTCAGTACAGAAGAAAAAACGGCCTAGCTGTTGCTGTTCTGTATTGGACACAGATAAGGCCCTTACTTCAGTGAATACAAAAGTGAGTATCCCAGGAGAAATAAGTCTGTTAACGTCAACTGTGCAAACATTCCAGTAAGTCTCCTTTGCTTGAATCTACAGGGAAGGGAATGCCAAAAAGCAAATGAGATACTGGACTACTAATCAGAAAGACAGGAGTTCAAAATCATGAGTTAAAAGCATCTTGATGTGAAAGCAAAACGTGCTCCAAATTGAGGGCAAAAATTATGCAAATAAATTACCTTTGCTTTAGCAGAGATGTACACCAAACATGGAGCTGAGCTACAGTCATTAAGGACCGCTGCAAGAGAAACTTACTTCAATATCATCAGAAATTAAGAGAATGACTGGAAATCTAATGATTCAAATCTACACATAAATACATTTTTTTAAAAAAAGGGAAGAGGAGAGAGTGGCATTATATCAGAGAAAGAAAGGTTGAGTGTTTCTCTTATTCAATATAGAAATCTGGGGTGCTTTTTGACCGAGAAGAAAAATAACCTGGTGACAGAGAAGACTGAAGATAAAGGAAGAGCTTGAGGAGATTGTCAAGTACAAATGGATACTATCAATATATGATTTTGTATGGAAATAGAAGCAGAGCTGTAATATTAAGTTTCTGTAGTTACAGAACCAACTCAGCTCATAAAGAATCAGACTTTGGCTACGTACAATCCCCATTATAGTTCAGAAATAGTCTGAAAATAAGAAAAGTGGGCACAGAAGGGACTGATAGAAACTATAAATGCTGACAGACTGTAAACCACAATCGAGAATGAAGACAGCCAACAATGAACACTGAACAGGGAATCAGCAATGGAAAGCACTGAATGGCGGAAATGCTTGATGAAAGGAAGATCATATAAACAATGACTTAAGAACTGATTTCTAGCCAATAGGCATCAATAGAGATCCTTCCTAATTCTGTTTGCAGTGAATGATTTAATTCTTGATAACAGGGTCATATGCTGCGAAAAGCCTGCCTTAATTGATGGTTCTGCAACATATATCTATCAGTCTCAGACAGTGATTACACCCCCTGGAAAAACATTTTTTTTGCTCAGAAGAGCCTGAAACGTGGAACCATTACACATGTCCTAAGATGTCCACAACAGAAGGCGCAATTAAAAAAATGAAACTCATTAAAAATGCTGGTAGTAACCCCAACAAAGTCCAAGACAATGATCAAGGAGGACTAGAAAATCAGCTAACTTCAGAGAGAGCCTTGAAAAACAGCTAATGTCTACAGAATGCTCACACTTGGCTCCCTGCTCTCCTTGCGTTACCCAAGTCTCTAAAGGTCAACAAAACTCCTTCAGCAATAGCACACTGCCTAGTAAGAAACCAGTAGTAGCTCAAGTGAAGAAGTAGCGCTGCAATAACACAGTGCACAGAAGGTTTATATGTGCAACACCAAAGCATTCACTGAACACAACATACTCATAGCTCTACAAAACTGTATCTTGTTTTCTTCAGTGCAAAGCTGGATGCTACTTCTCCACAGCTGTTCTCCCACCACCCAGTAAAAACTGCAGTGGTCACTTGCGATGGCTGCACATCTGTTCGAAGATGAAGGCATGAAGGCTCCAGTGTACTGAAAGGGTGCGTGTGCATGCTTTTCCTTTCTTTCAAACACACCAAGAGTCAAAAATTATTGCAGTGTTGAATAAATCACCCTGGATAAACACTAGACTGGGAACATTTCAGACCTCAAAATGAATGTCCCTCTGAATAATGAGCATGTGAATATAGTTCTGGAGCTTTAACTAGGGTACTTTCGACCAGATGTCTTTCATACAATAGACCCATGCTGTTTATTATTTCTAATTTGATTTTGTTTTACAAGTTCACTCAAAATTTCCATTAACATTTGGCCCCATTACTTTTGTGAAAATGCATTAAACTTCTGATATGGAAAATGTCAGGTGCATCCTGCCTTTCTTTCTCATTTTCCCCTGAAGACAAGCCTTAACTGTAATATTCTTCGGTCACATACATCACCCACAATTTTTTTAAAAAAACTATCAGTAAAACAACAATCTTATCTCCTCATTACATGCTGTCTGAACTGTTTCATACACATTCATACCTGTATGGTCTAATTTTCTTGAAAGTCTTCTTAACACCTTTCTCATAGCTTATAAAACATGAAAAGCATGAAGAAGCCACATACAATTCTGAGCAAAGTCTTAAGTTTTTAGGGTACTTCGTTCCCAACATTACTTTTTCCTCCTAAATACTTTGAAGAAATTCTCATCCCATTAGTCTCTGATCAACAGAGATGGTCTAACAGTCTTTACAGATGTCTATGAACTTAATGTTGTATATTCTCAGTCATTTGACTTTTCAATTTTCCATATAAAATGTGCTATTAAAATTTAATTTAAAACCGTTTATTTCTACAACTCTCTAACCATTTCTTAAGCCATATTCATATCTGCAGTACCAGACTGTGTACATCTTTCTGAAAGATTCCTTCCTCTAGAAGTGTTCTACAGCAATGTGTTTCGTGCCTTTTCACTAATGCTACTCATTACATTTTTCTACTCTTAAAAATATTTTCTTGAAGCTTCAGTACATTTTGTCTGGTTTGGTTAAACTACTCCTCAAACAACTTATCTCTGTTAGCACCAGTTCCAGGCTCCGCAATATTTAGCTCTTATTTTAAGCCTTTTGTTAAGTCCCATAATTGTTGTTCTCTGCTTTGCTGGTGCAAACCCAGAGAAATTGAAGAAACCGTTTCTAAGGCACAAATAACACAAAACAGCATCATTAGAGATGGCAACTTTTTTGGATACCTACAACTTAACTGCAGTAAGATTCAGAAAAAGTTCTGAAAGAATTTCCCTAAGGTTTGCTATTTCGTTTTAGAGCAACCCAGCAAGACAACTACAAATATTCACAAACTATTTTTCAAAGGAAAATAAAGATATTCATGCAGGCTGGGAAGACAGAAGGAATGGTAGGAACACCACACATTGAAAAAGCTTGACAGCTTTGACAGCAAACTTGTTGAACTGTGGTTTTGGTTAAGGAGATCTGACAGTGCTGGGTATATTGGTATAACGGGAGCTAACTCACCTAAGAGATGTAAGGAAAAATGCTTCATCTTTTTAAAATAATGTGTGGGAAGATACAAGGCTCAAATGAACCTCTCAACCAAGCTTTCTAACAACTCCCCACACTTGAAGCTGGAGTGCACACATTAACTCCTAGAGGCTGAACTCCCTACTGTAAGTAGACTTCCATTAGAGTTCCATTTTTCCATGGAGAAAGCACAGTTTATGCACAGTCAGTATGTCAATGGAGCAAACTGAAGGATGAGGTACATAGGAAGATCACAGAATCACAGAATTGTAGAGGTTGGAAGGGACCTCTAGAGATCAAGTCAAACCCCTGCCAAAGCAGGTTCCCTATAGCAGGTCGCACAGGTAGGCGTCCAGGCGAGACTTGAACATCTCCAGAGAAGGAGACTCCACAACCCCCCTGGGCAGCCTGTTCCAGTGCTCCGTCACCTCACTGTAAAGAAGTTCTTTAAGTTCCATTATACCAAATTTCATACTAGTAAAAAGACAATCAGAAATTGTGATAAGAGGTTTTAGTAACTAGATTATTTAAATAAAAAAAAAAAAATCACATATATATATAAAGCAGCCCGGATTTTGATACCAGTATTCCAATACCACTCCTACGGCAAAGCCTTCTCTTGAAACTGCCAGTTTCATTTGAGGAAATGTGGAAAATGCAGCAGTCTACTAAAATCATTTGGCTGTAATAAGTGATTCTAATCAAACAGTTAGAAAGAATATGATTGCAGTTAATTTCTATAGTGTCATAAACAGATGGAAAATGGGTAGTGCAGAGATTAGTCGTGCACTTTTAACACAACATTTTTTGCAGTCTGGATTGCAGTTCGATCAAGTCTAAGTGACAAGATGAAAACAATTTTAATTTATTCTGAAACTATACTCAACTAAAAAATACACAATATAGGAAGCATGCTACTCTTTTCAGAAGTGGGATTTGAAGCAGTACAAAGTGAGGAACAAAAGTAGCCAGACGCCCACCTTCTTCTACCCCTGAAAAGTTGTAGGGGTAGTACTGGGGCTTCGCTGGCAAAATGGAAGTTCCATTGGGGATGCAAAACAAGCTCAAAATTTAAATAATCTACATCTTTCCTATTTTAGATTTAAGTACAGCAAAACTGCTACTGCTCATTTCTCCTGCAGATCAAGGGAAGAAAATACTAGTGTGGGGACAAAATATTTCAAGCAATTTTTCATACACTGACAAGTAGTAAATTAGGGAATCTTGTAAGTACAATACAGTAGTCATCTCCTTCTATTGATCACATATAATTTACATCTTACAAAGATGTGAATTCTTGCATTCTCACTCCACAAGGAAAATCTCAATGATTTATTCATTTCAAATAAAAAATAGAAGGTAGATGAGAAGAATTACTTCACAGGCTGTAGCTTTCTCAGGGCACTAGTGCTAGGCTCTTCTTTCGCACTGCCCGAAGGCCCTTTGTGTGCAAGTCCCTCTAATTAACAAGGTGAATCATGCAGCAGTTCCCTAATTAGTGAACATGACAAGCCAATGGAAACAAGCAGACAGACCTGGAGTACAGATATGGTCAACAAAAGGCATAGCAACACACCATTAAAAAAAACATATATTTCATGTAAATAAAATACAAGAAGTAAGACATCTAGTATAATGTCTAATTTTCCTTTTCATGTTTTATGCTTATACCTCATTTATTGCAGACATAAATAACGACACAATAAAGGTTTCCAACTGCAAGTCACCTCACCTCTCCAAAATCAAAGCACAGCTATCCTACATGAATAAGCATCAGCTTAGGGGGCACTATTTGTTTTCTTTCTTGTTTTTCTGCTTTAAAGAACCACAGTTACATTAAACTCAGCGCTTTAAGAGTCCTTTAATTAATTCACTTTATTCAAAGTTATTTTTGCTTGAAAACCGATATATTAGTAGATGAAATTGAGTGCAATAGTTGTACTATTATGTACATTTTAAAATGGCTACATTCCCAATACGCAAAAATTACTAAGTTTTATATAAAGATAAATAAATAAATAATAAAAATGAATAACCAAGGCATCAGATTTGCATTAGAAAGAAAATGAGATGATTTAAAGCATAGTCCCTTGTATTCACCTTTTCAAGTAAAATGGTTTTCAGTCTTTCTCTCTTTCTTCTGCTTTTCTCAAAAATACTCTCCCCATTTCCAAAATAACACATGCAGATTTAATTTATTTTCCATTTATTTCAAATTGAATCTTTGATTTAGATCTTAATGATCTTGCAACACATTACAAGTCTAAAATGCACATCATCAACAGTAGAATAGAATTAATCACAGAAGAATTCCATGAGATTCTTTGTTCTTTATTCCTCAGCACATTATAATAGGCAAGGGAAACTACAGACTATCCCTTTATTATACCTTCATCTTCCTAACAATCTTGAAAACAAGTATTTATTCTTTTAATTGGGTAAAATTTCAATTTACAACCTAAAGTTTACATTTAAAATAAAATGCATAAAACATCTAAAAAAAAATCTGTCTTCTGACTACGGTAGCTTTAAAAAAACAAGATTAGAATACTGGCACTTAAGTAATAATGGTTCTACGTGCCTTTAAAAAGTTCTCTTTTGGATATAAACTTGAACAATATTTAATGTTGCTCTAGCATAGAGCTGATTAACTGCCTCTTGCTTCACAGCAGTTTTAAAATCAGTACAATTGACAATACTCTTTATAAAGGATCCTGAACAGAAAGCTGAAATCACTACAATGTTTGCTGTGCGCTTTTTTCCCTTAGCAACCGTGAACTTCCCCAAACTTCTCTTAGATCCCATTCAACATAACCATTCTTAAGACAGTGCAGAACAGCTTTAAACATAGGCTTTTAACATCAAGGCACAATGGATAATCTGCTAACAACTGAACTATGATCTGCCATATGCACAGAGGAAGTATTCAGCAAACAACCTGTCACAAATGCTTATTGTTTCAGTAAGCAACCCACCAAAGGACTCCGCTCTATAAAATACATCACAAACTCTGAAACAATTTATTATCAAAGGCATTGGTAATTAAATGTGAAATTACTGGAAAAAAGATTTGGTGTATTAAAAAGGTTTACAATCCTGTTTGCATCCTAAAAAAAAAAAAATAAAATAAAATCAAAGGATTTCAAAATTTATGTAAAATATGCAATACCAGAATTCAAAAACAATACATTTTTGAGCTGATTTACCAAAGAGACTATATAGACAGGTTCTTTTATACATAGGTAATTACAAAAATATTTTGCTTCTAAGTAAAAGTTTCGAATGTAGCCAGCAACAACAAATCACAGTTGTTCACAGGGGATGCTTTGATATGAGATTATATTTAATATCAGAGAGGCAAACTCTGTTTGTTTTGAATATGTCACTGATGTCAATAGATTTATTATTCCAGTGTTGTAGCAAAGTGGCAAAGAAGAATTCAATTTCCAATAATTTAAACGTTAGGAACACACTTTAAAAGTGATGGAAATTCACTAAAATGCAGGCAGGATAAAAATAATAATCCTTTAGACAAAGAAGTCAGGTTATTCTACCATTTAGCACATGATCTATCACACCACCTCCACGTTTCCAAATGACATCTAGCTTGCTAAGCCAGATATTTCCTTCTCCACTGGAACACCACATTTAGAGGTTTTGTGTTTCAAACTTCAATGCTAACAAGAGACAATCTCTCCATACAGACAGATGGATAGATAAGGATATATATATATATATTTATTTTATTAATGTATTTATTATTTTTAATGCCTCAGTTATAATTACCAGAGAATATTTGTGAGACATACATTTATTTATTTACAGCTGGGCAGATCACAAAACACATCATAAACTGTAATCATTCTGGAGTAATAAATTAATGGATGATAAATTTAAGAAACATACGTTTTAGATAATACTACTGTTCACAAGATATTGTAATTTGTCTATACCCAAAACATTAAAAAGAATGGGCAGAGCACAATCACATACTACTGAAACCCCACCATCTCCTACTGATCCGTTGTGTGCACACAACATACACAAAGGTTTAACTCAACAGCAAAGTATATTTTATCTCTGCACAGAGATTAAACCTTGACAAAACTGGGATTAATGTCTGTTCTCAGACAACCCTGCCAGAGAGTTTCTCATGACCTCAAATTACCCATCTCTAAGGAGTACAATCTCTAGTACAAGCCAGACATCTCCATCCTAAAATAAGGTTTTACCCGAGACTAAATGAGAGTAGTTTATAGAGTTGACAAGTGTTGCTTCACGCTCTTTAGAAGTCTTCCATGCAGTTCTGTATCACCTCAGATTATTAAAAAGGATAAATGGCTATAAGATGCAAACATTTGAAGGCTAGCCTAGTGACATCTCATATTCCAAGAGGCAAAAAATTATGCCACATTTTTGTTTTCTGATTCACAATAGTAACCAATAGACCTCCTGAATGCAGTGCTCAAGAAGGAAAAATTAGCAACTGCTAATAACAGACCATTATTAAAAGAGAAAATGATTCTGTTGACTGCTGAAAACTTAAGACTTCCTCAAAATAGGAAGCTGAAAGTGATCTATTGAAAGAATTAAACAGCAGCATAAACTGTAGTAGTAACATATCTTCAATAACTTTTTTGTTACCTGTCCTAATTAGACAGATATCCCTACATATATCTCCCATGCTGGGGACCTCTCATACATATCCAGAGCTGATAGCTGTCAACTAGAGGCACAAAGTGCTGGGCTGCATCAAGAATAAGGTCTCCTGGAGAAAACAGACACCTAACTTTTCCAGAATTTAAACACAGTCCTAAAAATAGCTCTTTTCTTTACTGATGTAAAACTATACATCAGTAGGGCTAACAGGACACTTATTCCACCTCATCATTTACTTTTAAACTAACAAGTAGAAGAGTAAGCAACTGCTTATCAAAGATCAAATTAGTTTCAGAGGGAGGAACAAACATCCTAGAAGTTTCTCCAAGTGTTTTGGTTTTTGTTTTTTAAAGATCAAGGAAAAAAAACTACAACTAAAAATAATATTCAAAAAGAAATAATCAGAATTATATATATGTCAGAAAAATATTCTCAATCTGTTATTATTTTCCTTGCAATGTGAACGTTCGCTCTCTCAATTAATAGACCAGATTCAGTCTAATCCCCCATTTTTTGTTTTTGATGACTTCCCTAAAGCCTATTTGCCTTGCCTGACATGTTTACCAGATGTGAACACTTCTTCCAGGGTAGTTTTATTATCATTATTATTAACTTTTTAAGGAAATAAACAGATTTTCATTCACTTTGACATGTGAATACTACATTTAGACATACATGGTGAAAATCCCTACAAAATTTAAGACTCTTACGTCAAGAAAGATTAAGAGAGCTCTTCAAAAATCTAAATGTTTTGATTTCAAGAACCCAAATGTTCACTGTGAATATAAAGAGATTTATACCTGTTATAAAGGGAAGGAATGCAGAAGTGTAAGGAAACATACTCTGTATTTCCAATTCCTGATGCAGATTTTCACATGGCTATGCAGAGATACTGAACCTATGAGCTGCAGTTGCATTGGACTGCTTTTCAACTTGTTTCACTTAAATCCTACAAAATGCTAAGATACCAGTGAAACTCTGGCATTTCAGTGTACAGAAACTCACGAGCACAAACTTATAACGTACTTTCACATTCCACAAAAAACTGATTCAGAACTTCCTCATCATTTCCATAAAAACGTAGAAGTTAATCACAAACTCACCAACAAAAACACAAGGAGGCCTTTTAAATGTTGACATTTCAGAGAGAATCATACCTTCCCTTGGTAAACACACACTTGAGGGAAAAAAACCATACTGCTTTCATCACGAATGGCAATAACACTTTTTAGTTTTTAATTTTTAAATATACTACTATCAGAGAGAGAAATAAGTTGTAGGAATATGTCGAGCAGTATCTTTTTATTCAGCTATGATGATGCAACTATTTGCAGACTCTTCCACAGGCTAACAAGGGCGTTCTGATAAAAGACTGAATTAAAATCAGGCAATAGATGTTAACACAGCTTTCGTGTCCTCTCTCTATTACTGATCAGCCTGATCTGACTTGCAACCTGGGAGAAAAGTGTGTATATGTATATATACACACACTCCAGCCATGGACAGAAACGTTCAGTATTTACTAACCCAAAACTGACATGTTTCACGCTGGGTTAACTGTATCGAAAATTCAGTAGTAAAAAATTCAATCACAACAAACCACCTGACAGTGACAACAAAACTGATGTTCACATTGCTCCATAATTTATACATATATGTACATAACCATAAATTGTCACATCCTAGCACGCACGCTCTGAAAGGAGATGCTGACAAATAAGAAAATTATAGCACAACTTTACAAAGCAGACTTACAGAACCAGATTACTGCTTGTATAAGAGGCCTGTGAAAATTAGCCTTGCTTATCTTATAAATTACTTAGAGATGCACAAAAGTATCACATACTTCATGATTCTCAAAAATGTACAGGCAAGGAAGGCTAAGGTTATCCTTTTAAAAACGTTATCACTACAGTTCCAAATTTAACTTTGCTTGTATAAACTCTTTCATTTCCCACTAATAGGCTAGAAATATCATACATTTTATGAAATGCAGTAAATTCCACCAAGCATACACATTTCAAACAAGGGCCTTCCATTGTAAAGTGAGAGAAGATGCAAATGCTCTTCCTGACTACAACAGGGAGTAGATGTGGGTCTCGCACAAAAAAAAGCAATGGAAGATTTGTCAGCAGGAGGTATGCAGCTGATTGCTGATGGCCAGCTGCCTGCTGCCGGTACAATGTGCAGTACCCAGACTGAGTGGGCAGAGGAACAGAAGATTTAGTAGGTGCGTCTCCACCGCCGCGGGTCACGCCATGTGACTGGAGCGCCCCGAGGAACTGGGGGCAGATGAAAGCTGGCAGCTGTGTGCTGCCTCAGGCCTTCGGAGGCTGCCAAACAGGGCTTACAAACATGTTAGCTCAGCGGCAGAATTAAAGCCCTCATTCGGGCTTATTTTGGAGCAAGAAACCAACGCGCATACAGAGAATGGGGGAAAACTTGCCCTGCAGGCTGGAGCCTAAGTACACCTTGACCTCTCCTCCCTGCAAGCTGCAGTATTGCAGAGCAGACTTGATGAAGGGACCAAAATAGCTCATAATTTGTATTGTCTTCCCAGTAACCTCTCCAGGTTCTGACAACCAGACATAGCTGACATTTGCTGCCCTCTACTTATTAAATAGGCAACTGTATTTTAAAAGCTAAAGCACTATTATTTTTCCAGATCAGCAGGGGAGTAAATCTGTTGCAGTTTAGATAAAACAGTTCGGCGATTTTTTCATATTCACATCTTGCTTGAAATGAATTCTTTTTTTTCTTTTTTTAAGTTGTGACAGAGTCACAAATTAAGCACTCTTGTTTCTCCCTGAAGATAACCCATTTTAGACAAAATACCACTGGAAAAAGAACTGGAAATTCAGTCTTCATGTCTTCCTCTAGGAAATCGATCTGATATATATCTACATACATATATATTCAAATACAAGAAAGAATGTAAAAGTATTTTGGAGGAGGAAGTGTTGCTGAATGCATTCCTCCCTGCCTCTCACAGAACCTCTGGGTGCCATCACTAATACAAAGCAGAGGCAAAGCCAAACCACCCTTACGGCAAACCTCACACAACAAAGGTGGAAGAAAACTGTTGCCTTTGCTGTTCTCTGAGCTCTGCAGTCTGTGCACCCAGAAGCAGTTACAAACAGAGGGGTTGCCACCCCTTTAGCTACCACTCCCTTGTTTAGCGCAGCCACAAAACGCAAAAGCATTCATTTTTCCTCCCGACAGAAAGAAAATTGCAGGGGATCTGAAGAGTTGAAAATTCCACTGTTTCTTTCCTGCAAAGGAAAAAATCAGACACTACCTCTAGAAAACTCATTTTACAGGAGAAAGTTTCTACTGAATTATTTTGGTGAGATTCTAAAAAGCTTCTTCCAGCATCGGAGAGTCCTTGCAGTAAGCTCATCCCATGATAAGCCCAGATTCTGTATACTTCTATTTAAGTAGTCCTGTTACTTCATAATGACAGACTGCTTGTTCCAACAATCTATGAAACAGAGCACCATTGCTCTGTATACCCATCTCCTTTTCAGCTTTTCAAAAAAGTAAAACACAACAGGTAAAGCACTATTTGTAATGGCTGTTGCATTGTTTTGAAATATCCTAATATAAACAAAGTATGTTTCAGAACAAAGTTAAACTTCAATTTGGGAATGAGTCTCAAATCTTCCTCATTAGTTTTGTTGGAAAATCAGGTACACATGTAACATTTTGTTGTGAAACGTAATAAGTAAGAATCTAGAAAAGGAAAGCTAACATTTACAAACATAGGCAATTTATTTGTTCTGTGTTCCCAAATTCTAAGAGAACCATGTGGGAACCGTTCAGTAAGAAAATACTGTAACTCATTTGCCTACATAGCTGCTAATGCCTCAACTAGCAGATTGCATCAGAGCAGATACATTTGTCATGCAAAATCTAAGGATATCACAGTGCTGCTGTGTTAAATTGAAGACTGTCGCCTTTCAAACACCTCCTCTAGAACCACTTCTACCACAACACTACACACCCGATAAGTAATGAATAATGCTTGACTAGACAGTTTTCCTTCTCATTGCTATCTCCTCTTCTGATTACTTGTTGCATTTTTGTTTTTTGTTTTTTGTTTTTTTTGCATCAGTCCCCATTCACCACGTCTTTCAGCACTGCTCATAAGCACTCAATACAAAGACTCAGGTCTGACAGGGGTGCTCATGAAGTAGCAAAACACATCAGTAGATACTGATGATCCTTCTTGTGCAACACGTTCTAATTTGTATGCAACTCCAGCAACGGTGCCTAACGAAGTTCTAAGATTTTCTAGATAATAATTAGTGAATTAGCGTTCTTAGCTTATTATAGAAGGTATCAAATATAGAGTTAGGCTGTTAAGACAGACCATAAATTTAGCATGTACATAAGTAAAAGAGAATTTCATTGCATAATGCTAGTTACAAGCAGTCGCACAACAGAGCTTTTCCTTCATTTTTTTTCCTCTGTAAAAAGCAAACAAGAACCAGGTACTGCATGCACTAGAATCGTGCATCACTAAAGAACTCCAACAAAGTGATTTTGAGCAAGGAAATTACTATATTGGACAGGATTGGATTTAATTTAGATTTGTGCTGGAATAATGAGGTAGTCTTGGGTCAGAGCTAGGTCAGAAAAAAGGACAACAAAAATATCTAGTCCTTGACTTAACTCTAATTAATATAAATTTTACCTAAGCAAGAATAAAACAATTTTACTTAGTTGGAAAGTATTATGGCCATTCCCTTGATTTCCTGGCTTTATTTTTCCTTTGCCAATTACTCAGTTTTCTGACTTTGTATAGCACAGGTAGCACCACACTTCACCTTCAGCCTAACACCTGCCATCACTTCTTCTCCAAGCTCAGGGAAACAGGCTGCAAGTATCATGGTCTTCAATTTTACAAAAAGAGTTCTGCTGAACAGTAAGACTACAACTGCATGAAGCTCTGAAGTACTTCAGAATTCATGGTGGGGTAATACCTTATCCTCAGAAACACAGCTAAACTTTGTCAATATTCACTATCTTTAAACTAATAAACTATAAATTGGTTATAGACAAATCATGTCTTCATCAGCTGTTCCTCTCCTGTTCTTCCTAGAAGTTCATATCAACTCTAGGTATCAGAATTTGTGACCATTATCATAATATCTGTTCATCAGAAGTAATCTCCGCTCATGAGTAAAAAATATATTTCACATAAAAGCAGTAAGTTGAATAACAGCAGGATTTTCCTGAAAGTATTTTAATTGATGACAGACAGGATTGCTTCTTTTTGAGATGCAAGTTCAGCATCAATATTTGAAGTCACTAAAGCAACTTTATAACTTCAGGAATATTGCAGTATTTCAGTTGCAGTAATTCATTACTTCATTACTATCACATTCTTCATTACTCCTTTGCATCTTATGATCCTTGGGTGGATTACACAGCTAAATGGAAACTTAATTCAAACTTACTTCAGTTAAAATGCTCAATTTCTCAACAAAGGTTTTATAAGAAATCGTTTAAGAGAAGATTGTTGCTTTTGAATACTTTTATGTCAGGCATGGTGCAACAGAAAACTTGAGACACCTCATCACAAAAGACACTGCATTACTTGTAAAATCTTTAAGAATTTTGTTTTTGCTAAGGTGAAAAAAAAACTTAAAACAAAATCCTTTTCATTTGCTTCTCGTTTCAGTAATGCCTTTTCAAAGCATGAATGACTGCAATAAACTATTTTATTTTATTTTATTTTTTACAAGAAACCACACATATAGAGTTGCTACAGAGGTATTGATGTGGTGACAAGAAATTATTCAAAGTAAAATTGATTCTGTAATATAAGTATTCCATACATAACACTAGAGTTTCAGTACTTTCTCTAATAAAAGTTGTTCTATGATTTTAAATTTCTACAAAATACATCACGTGATCTCCACAATACATACAAAGGTGGAATGAGCACCACAATGACGTGGAGAGTATGGGAAAAGCCTGCCTTTGGTCTGCTTACGCAAGAGCTGGGTACTCCCAAAGCTCCTCACCAGCGTAACAGTCACAGCACCAACCACTTAAATATCACTGTTAAAAGACTATTAAACTTTAGAAAAATGGGATACCTGCATGGGTAAAAAGGTAAGTGGACAGCCTTCTGTCTCCCCGTGAAATTAGTAAGGCTTCCATTATGAATATCAACAGGCTTCTGATTTCACTTGCATGGTTAACAAGTACATCTGAGAACAGATTCATCTGAGTGTTATCTAAGCTGATCTCGGTCCTGGATACGCGCCCAGACATTTATGGTGTCTGGTTTAAGTTTTTATTATTATGCAATATTCTTGGTTGGTGATGACACAAAGATTTTAACCAAGTTAATCTTTCGGGATCAACGCACTCAGCTACTTCACTTTTAAATTAAAAGATTTTTGGCCAACAGATACTGAATAGGTAGAAAAATATTCATGACAGATAGGATATTTAGGATCTTACCTCCTCTGTCTTTCTTTCAAGTCATTCACATGATTAACTGCTAGGTGTTGACTCAATTATTTCTAATCTGGATCAATCAGTTATATGGCCTGTTTTATGTCCTATTTAATGAACCTTCTGAATGGAAATTAGGGACATTTTCTTTAACTTATATTTGTGACTTTCTATTCTTCCAGTCAGCTTAGCATATTTTTTAAAACTTAATTTTAAAAGATTCAGTCATGGAATATGAAGTAGATAAATGATTCTATTTCTTACATTAAGTTACACTACAAGTTAAATATTTCAGAATTTGTTACAAACAATGTAAATAGCTTCTTGAAAGAGTCTGGATGGAAAATGTGTTTTACAAGTTTGTTAAGTAAGTCTACCATTAAAATCATGTAATGTGCACTGGCAAAACCATAGAAAGCTGGACTAATTTAAAAGTGTGAAAGAATGCAGGTGCATTTTCCTCCTGCTTTCACTCAAATCCATTTAAAACAGGCTAATGCTAAAGGAAAATAAGTCAATCAAACTGAAACAAGAGTGGGTTGCATTGACTTAACTATAACAGTGCTAATCTGTGTGTGAGTGAAACCTGACTATTTACGTAAGTAACTGGCTGTTACGTCTGGTTTCTGTAATAAGACCTGGCTCTGCAAGTAATGCCTCCTAATTAACTTCTTTTGTACAAGTTTTAGTTTCAATTTTTTAGTATTTAAATATTTTATGTAAAAATCGCTAAAACAGCTGAAGAGCCATAGAACTCTAATTACTAAAAACAGATACATGCCTAAATTTCTTATGGTTTCAAGTATGTAGAATAAAATTAAACTTCAGAGAGAGGCAAGGTGCCAGCAAATTACACACTTTCATTAGAAGGGTGGGAAAAAAGGCAAGACTAATGTACAATAGAAGAGAGTGCAGCACTCAAAAATCCTGCTGTTCGCTCTGCATTTACTCAAAACGTCTTAGCATTTCCAGGAACACTACTTCTCTAAAATCATAAAGCCTAAACATTTCTAATAAGATTATCACCAAACCACAAGACTTGCTATGTCTTTAATAATACCAGTATTACAATTACTTATAATGCATTTCATACACATGCTTTTATTCACATGTCAGCACTCTGTCACTCCCTCTAGTGGGTAAGAAATGCAGCTTAAATGGAAATACCAGATTTTCATACAGGGGAGAGGTATTCCAGCAGCTACACCAAAAGCAAGAGCACTGGCTAGAACACAAATCTTCCATCACAGCTATAAAGAGAGCCAATAATTCATTCTATTAGAAAAAGTATTTTCTAGCCCTGTTGTTTACTTTGCTGTCTCAGGTTTCCAGTTATGAAGAACTGCAATGAATGGAAATACTGTCACAGCAAGAAATGCACTTATTTCTAGCTTACTTTCATTTCCAGCAGTGTGGTAGTTTAGTCCTCAGCTCAAATGCAAGCCTTGCCAGCCAACAATTATTTTCCACATATTTTCAGAAGCAATTTCCTTTGCATATACAGGCTGCTTACTAAGCTCAAATAGTATCAAATCCTGTATCTTCTCCTACCAAATAATTTAATCTCTGTTTCATTTGAAAGCTTGACAATTCCAACACTGGATGGCTTTAAAGTTTACAAGATTTATAATTACATAAATGGAAGGAGATAAATGAAAGTTAACTTGATTTTTTTTTTCTGCTACATGTATAAAAAAATCTGTATATGTAACGGGAACTATAGAATACTGCCAAAAGGGAAACTAGACTGGAAGAACAGGTCAATAGAAAAAAAAGTGTTATATGCATTCTTCTATATGTATTACCCTCTAATGTAATATTATTACCTTCTAATGCATATATCCAAATAACTTAGCTAGAGAAAAAAAGCATCAGTTTGCTCAATATGATGCTAATTTCTTTTTGATAGGAACAACTTTCCATTCGTAGATAAATCAATTAAGAAGACTAAAATATAAGTCACAAACTGATCCTAAGGTGTAAGATGTCTCAAGCAAAGGACTGTCATGCTCATTTACAGCATATTAAGGTATACTAAGAATAACATATCAAAACTTGAAATTATTTTATATTTGTTAGATTCCTGTAATTTAGAACAATGAGTAAATGGTACACTGAACAACACTGTAATTGCCAGTCCTTCTCTGCACATTACTTGAAAGACTGTTGCCAGAACAGAACTGTTAAGTAACAAATTTCCAAGAAAGTGACATTTTAAAAAGACAAAGGCATATATTCTGCACCAAAATCTAATGCTGCTGTCATCTACAACCCAACAAAAGCTAGAGCTACCTAAAATGGAAATGAAAGTGTAATGTATGGAAATGTTCTCTTATAAAATCTCCTTAGGCTTCACATGTATTAATGTATTAGTTTGCAAACATTAAGATCAAAGGCAAAGCAACAAATACATCCTAAAAAGTTTTTTAGTCAGATTTTTATTAACGATATACAAGTAGCAAGGCATAAAAAATTAATATGTTCAAGCCTTGAAATGTCAAGTGTAATGATCTCTAGCTCTGCTTACCTCCTTTGCTTTTTGTTTCAGTCTAGCTTGCTCTGGGTCCTCTTGCCTTGAGCGACTCTACATGTTAAAAAAAAATGGGGAAAAAAGGTTAACAGATGGTTTAAGAACCCCTCATCTGTGGAAGTTAAAAGACAGCAAAGAAAGAGGGACAAGATACAAGGTGTCAAATATGCGATACTTAAATTCACAGAGGTGCAATTTCAAACGCACTGGTCTCACCAAAAAGACTTAAATATTCAGTTGTAAGCAGAATCTACTTGGCATTTAAATTTCAAAACAAACAGAACCAACACCTCTATGTATCTTTCAATTCTGAAGTTTCCATACAGATTTAAATTACTTAATACTAACAAATTAAAGCATCTGAGAGCAGAACTGACACCTTTTCCCAATATCTATCTTTTTAATTTAATTGTCAGTGAGTGAGGGAGTTATTTTACAATTATTTACTGTTTGCAACTTTTTTTTTTTCAGCTGTTGGTAGAGAACGTGCTGGAAACAGTTTTAATGCTATTCTTCCAAACAACAAACCTTCTGAAATAAAGACAATACAATTTGTATGAAATTACAGACGTAGATACACATGCATGATTATACTTCTTTAATTGTACTTTTTGTCAGTATTTAGAAGTTCCACAAAAAAACTGTTGTCCCTGGTACTTGAAAGATTTTATTGTTTTATTTCAGATTTAAATTGATGCTGTTTACAAAACTCCTAAAAGAACACTTTCTTTACTCTCTCCTTTCTCTGCCTCTCAAGGTTGAAGACAGACCTGAAACTTGAGAAGAGTATTAAACTGTAAACCTACACATGCTCATTTTTTTTTTTCCTTTTGTTTGAGTTTTTCGTAATATGTTCACAAGTGACAAATACATGAACCAAACAGTTGAAGATACGTTTTAAGGGTAGGCAAGATGTGATACTGTGGACATACCTGGAGAGTCTCATCATCATTTTGCAGTGAGAATAACAATGACTGATTTCTCTACCCTTCTCTTGTGCTTTTATTTATTTCTATTTGAGACTTTTTTTCTGCTAATATGGCACACACAACACAAATGGTAAAGAAAACTCAAATGAAACAGTAGGGAGATTTTTAGAAAATGTGCACTGTGCAAGAGTCAAGTGTGTTAGCTGCATTTTCCAGTGCTACCTACCAATGATTTTGTGCCTGTTACATATAAGGTAGTTTGACAGGATAGTGTCTGTAGTAAAGCAATGAGATATTAAAAACTGTAGAGAGCTGATTACTGAATTAGACTCTCATGTTGTAGCTATGCCAACAAAGAAAGAAACAACTTTATGTAGACAGGTTCCTTTGAAGTGCTGTGGTCAGACAAAAAGAAAAATGCAGAAATGCAGACAACCTTATCTAGTTACTGTTTAAAGAACAAAAAGACACATTCATTAAATACATGGATATGCCAGAGAGCTGGGACGCTACTAAGTAGACCAATTACTTGGAACTTGACTATGTTTATACCCATTCAGGGTGGGGGGAGATCGATGAGTTCCTTCTCTAGGAGACGGACTATTTAAGATGTAGGCTGAATTAGGGCCTTGCTCTGATGACAGTTCAATCACTGTGTGCCTCAGTTTCTCCAGTGTCGTGTTTGGGAAATCAGCTTTAGTTCTTTCATGACTTTTTGATGATAAATTTATAGAAGTACAATGAACTTCTGTTGCTTTCTGAATCTCGCAGAGAAGGGACTACAGAAATACAAAGTGTATTCATACCACTACATGAAGCTGAATCATTTGCCAAATGCAAAGCACAAGTTAAAAGCATTTCAGCTGAAGGAGAAAGCATGGAGTCCTCAGAGAATCAAGCTGAGACTTCTAATAATGTTACCAAGTTTCTATAAGAAAGTGACAGAATCCTGGAAAACATACCAGATCTGTGTTACATTCAGGGACACGGGGAGAAAAAAATCAAAGCAGCAGATACAAAGTAACATCTACATTTCCTGTCCCCATCAGTGAAGGGGACTCAGAAAACTGCAAGTTTTCTCAAAAAAGTGGTTTGTTTTTTGTTGTTGTTGTTGTTTTTTAACATTTAAAGATTTCTGTGCTTTGTTTGTTTTCAGGAACTGACCAAATAAAAGTAGATCTGGACATCAGGATAGCAGACCTTTTACACAAAAAATAACAAATTGCTACATAGGTGAAAATGAGCATTCAGATGCTGAGTGACATAAAAAACAGAAAATTCATCACTAATGGAGTTTTAAAATACCAGGTGATGTCAGATATCAAACCCAGACTAAAAAGTGGGTTTAGAACTACTTTTACATTCAGGATAATGCAATGAGCTTCTGGTTATTCCTTAAACCTATATGAAATGCTCTTTTCAAGGAGCTCAAGCTAGCTCTTGCTTCAAGTAAGTAGAATTTCAACTTTATATTGGATGTGTCATTTCTGTTGTAAGTACCATACTAATAAAATTAAGGAATTTCAACTGTCATTTTCTGTTTGTTGTTTTTTGGGTTTTTCTTTTTGTGTGCACGTGTTTAAATAAATGCTAGTAGGGTTTTTCCAACAGATTGTTTAAAATAAAGTGTGTTCCTGCAGACTGTCAGCTTGAAAATCAGTAAGCCAGTGAAATAAAAGCAGCATACAAAGATTAAAATGTGTTAGAGGTAAAGAAAAAGGATTAGCAATAACAATTGCATTAATTCTTCATTTTATGATCCAATGTAACTCACAAAAGGCTTTTCCAATGCTGATGTAACACAGATTAAAGCAAATAGAAGCAAACGAAAATGTCAAACTTAATAGAGGTGGCTAGATAAGCTTTAAAAATGTCACTGGCTTCTCTTTACACTCCATTCCACACGTAAGCATCTTTTGCTTCCTCTGAAGAGTTTGAACAATTTTGCGGCTATTCAGCTCTTGCAGTGCCTGCATCTCTCCTGTTATTTTTATTCACCAATTACTTTAATACTTCACACTTACTTTCATCAAGCTACTAGCTAATTGTTCCTTTCTTTTAATTCTAGTTTCAATTTTCTCTACCAACTCATCTCATTCTGTTGAGCTTGTCTTCCTTTCTCCTTTACCACTAACCTTCAAAAATTAATATGCTGCATCTCAATTGATTTGTAAGAAGAAAAGAAAGAATTTTCACAAAATCTTTTAAGCCACAAATGTCTCCTCCATGTTTCCTCTAAAGCTTCAGAAACACCCACCAGTCACAGACCCCCCAACCCAAACACTTCCAAAGAGTTCATCATGACTCTTTTCCTTCCCTCTCTCTATTCTTCATCTCCATAATATCTGTAAATAATGAAAGCTGGATTTATGCAATATATTTTCATGTTGGTGAATAAACATCCTTAGAAGCAAGCTTGCTTCCCATAGTAATTTTAGAGAAACCTAGGACTGATCATAACCAGATAACATACCTTTAAATACATTAAATGATGTCTCCTACTGAGAATGCATCCACCAAGCCAGGTTTGTTAACATTTCTCCCAAACATAAGCTACTTTCATTAGACCAGACAGGCTGATATTTTAATTGTTAACAACGAAAGTGCTTTGTGTTAGAGAACTTGCTATCTTATTTATCTGAAAACTGCATAGATCACATTAGCTCTATGGAAATATCAGACTTTGAAAGTATGAAAAGCAGCACATGCTAAATGTGTGCATTCAAAGCATATTAGAAACATGGGGTTACATGTTTATATTTACATGTTACCAAACTAATGTTCCAAACCTCAGCTTTTCTCCTTGCTTGTGCTAACGAATAATGCCACAGAAACAGACACCTAATTACACACATAACAGTGCAGTTTTAAGAAGCAGACTTCATATTTCTTACAATTGTCTTACATTAGAAATCAAAAGTATTTTTAAAGGAATATCTATCCGACTTCGATTTAATAAGGCAACAATTATTTTTAAAGCTGAAGGACACCTGCATCTGTGCAGGTGAGCAGAACAACACTCCTTCTGGTGCTCTGAACTAGGACCATTATCCAATTTTGTTGTCATTTGCAATGTCAAAGTTGCACTATTGTTACATCTTTTTCCCCACTAACAAAAAAAGGTTTCTCTTAGATTTAGAATAACTGTGATGTTTTCCATCGGCTAAATCTCTGAAAAACTCTCAGGGTCTCCATTCCTAAATACTTGACTGTTGCCTGATCAGCAAAATCTGATCCCAGTTAAGGTGCTCACACCTCTTCTCCCCCTTCCCAATACACGTCCTGGGAGTCTTTAATTCTTCCAATTCATATTTTTTCATTAAATAAAGTGAAGAATCACAACTGCAGGTGCTGTACTATTGAGAGTCACCGCTGTGCCAACAGTTTCAATTTTAAACCTATTTTTCCCCATTGATAACATTAGAACTTCACCCACGGCTGTACCAGCTTATAACTTTCACTTTTAATTAAAGAAATTAAATTGGCAACATGAAACACTTTGCTTTCACATTAGCTTTGTTAATAAAAAGTGAGAGTTAAAAGCAGCATAGCTGAGGGTAAAACCCTATTTTGAGCTACGACCACAGTGAGGAAGATTGCAAGAGTGCAGGTCTAAAAGAAGATTCATTTTTAAAATCATTAAAATTGAAGTAACAAATTTTTTAAAATTGAGAAAATTATCTCAACGCAATAATTCACTCTTTGCTCTCCTCTCATCGGAATTGAGTTACAAGTTCCAGTTCAGAAAGTGCTTCATCTCACAAAAAGCTGCATTACCTCCACTGTAGTCTCAGAAGAAAAGGAAAGGATTAAATTGGTATGACGACTGAACTCATCTCTCACTCAGAGAAATGGGCCCTTCAAGTAATGACAGGAGGTGCACGTGATAGCGCTGCGTAAGGGAATCTGCACAGCCAAATTTCAACCATCTCTCTCCAATAAGAAAGCACCCACAAGGTAAAAAAGTACCTTCAACCTACTGCACTATCAAAATCTCCATCATCCATAAATGCTGCTTAACTGTGCAAACACCACCAAGCAATTCTTCAGTTTGCTTACTGATACCGTTCACAGAATAAAGGCCACATTCCTGTGATAGCTGCAGTTATATTTTAAAACTCAAAACTAGACAGGCCTGTGCTACTAATACAGAGCACTGATAGTAGACCACAAACTCCTTTCTGCTGCCAGAAATACTTCCGGTATTACACTCGAATCAGAACCTCATTCCATTTGACACACAACCTACATTTTCCAGATTTTGGAAATCGCCATGAAAGCAGCAAGGATGAATCACTATGAAAGCATCTTTTACTATAGCAAGACATGTGCTGTGTGTTTTCAGAAAGTCCACACACCACAACAAACACCACGTCAAATGTAAAGGTAAGCTCCTCAAGTTATTTCAGTCTGGCTTTTGACCTTTCTGCTGTCTTCAGACTTCCCTTAGCTTCTTTTCTGATTTCCCATATCAACCACCAAAGACAGATTCAAAAGACCTTTGCTTCTGCACACAATGGAAATAATGGCCAGTGGCTACTTATTAGGAAAACAAGCAAGGAGAAAGAGGCGATTCTCCAAAATAGTTTATTTAAAGAGACTGCACTCCACATACGTGTATGTATACATACACACAAGATAGCCCTTCCTTGTGTCATTATTCCTTTACCCTATGATTTACATAACAGGAAGAAAATCCAAAAGTAATGATAATCGAGGCAGCTGTAGCACCTCCCTGTACAGCTTCTGTATTTAAATCATCACATCTGGTGAAACAGGAATTGTTCCACCAGATGACAACTGCAGGTCTGACAGTTTTGGGGACCAATATATCATCTTTAAGCACTATAATTAGAAAAAGTATCACTAGATGGTAAATTAGAGAAATATTTGGGGCCACACATTCTAGGTTGGTACATGTTATCAGACATGATGCAAAGTCCTCACAGTAGAAGTCCACTTTAAAATTTTTAGGTGTTTAATTAAAAATAAACAGTATATTGCAATAACTTTTAAAAGTTTCTGAAGTCTTACTTTTTTCTTTGGTCTCTCCATCTGACTTTATCTCTCGTTCCTCCCAAGCCACCTCCTGCAGCAAAATCTACCCCACCAGGGTACTTATGAATTCTACACTCATATCTTACAGTAGTAGCTGACAATACAGTTGCAGGTCAATCAGAAGACAACATTTCCTTTCTCAGTATCTTATTCTTTATGAACACGTGGACTTGGTTGCTAAAGAGGCTTCACAAACTAAATGCTTAAAAAGAACTTTCACTCAGCAAGTTAAACCTGCATATGCTGTTTCATACTTATACAACAGACTAGGTACCACTAGCAGGCAATTTCAAAACTTTTTCTAAAATTATTCTGCTGAGTATCTTTAACAAACATTGCAAAATAGCGTGCCAAAACATGTACAGGATAAAAAAAATCACTGTCTAAAAGGCACATTAAGCAGCAGTAGCTTCTACATTGTTGGTTGTTTCTTTTTTGTTGTTGTTGTTTTTGTTTTTTTAATATATATATATCATTTTTAGATTTAAGCGCTTATAAAAAAATAAGCAGAAACAGAAATTTCATCTTAAAATCCCAAGGTTTCTAACTTTTCAATACACCATACTATCAAGATGACAAAGGTGCCCTGATCTGTGAAACAATCTCTTTGCATAAGAGGTATTTCAGTCTCCAGAAGCAGTTTAATCATTACCCTCTTTGCAGGCACAAATAGCGATCAGCATACCACAAACAGACATGAAACATTTTCTGGTCTGCAGCATTAGTTACCAGAGCAGATGAGGTAGATTTTAACTGTGTCCATTTAATAACTGCTTCATTGCAATTACTGCATCCTCTCCACAAAGCCTTCCATCTCCTCAAACAACTAAGGATGTAAAAAAAGAACAGAAAGACCAAAATCCTGGCTAAGGGTTCAGTATGTAGGAATTCAAAATAAAGATCACAAGAGCTCTCTCTGTTGATGTACAGAGCACCCTGCATTTCAGCAGCAACCTAGAGTCTGAGGAGATAACGAACAATGTATTGTTTAGAATAAGAAGTTGTGAGTTTGGCACAGCATGTTCAAATATGTTCTATGTGAGTTTTGAAACAGGTGGTCAATCCATGGGAACGGCACGGCAGAGAGCAGACACGTGCTCCAGAAAGGACAGATGCTACCATTCTACGTTCAATTCAAAGCTGGCATTTAACACTTAAATCCCAGCACCACATGAGCACCTTTCAAAGGTTTCACAATATCTTCAATTTCTCTTTCTAAACATTAATGCTGGTAAATCAGCATTTTTCTTCCACGGTTACTTTGTGGTTTTCTTTTTTGTCATACGTATTTTTTCTAGTATAAATTGTCTTTATGCCCAGCTGTCTGGTTATAAAGCTGATTTACATGTGCATTATGTTAATGAAAATGATTTCTTCAAGTCATGTAAAAGACTTCTTCAATGTTTTTTGGTGTAATTATTTGAATTCGCTCTATAATCTATTAGAATCAAACTTATTGTTAATGTATTTATTTCCTAAAACTCCCATGAAGTCAAGGTAACTTTGACTCAAGATATAAGAAAAAGAATCCAGAAAACATGGCATCATAAGTTTGGAAGTGATAACATCTAATCCAGCCTTTGATCAACTTGCATGTGACTTTGCCCAGTTAGTGAAATGCTTTTAAACTAAAGACTACAGAATTGTATTCTCTCAATGTCCATTAAACGGAAAAAAAAAAAAGAGAGAGAGAAAAGAGAAAGACTTCAAAAAGCAACAAGCAAAAAGAGATACAGAGAAAGAATGTGTGATTCATCAAGATGTATTCATTCAATGTAGAAAATTAAATACAAAAAAAAAAGCATTAAAAATGAAAAGTGTCTCTGCTTCCATCTAAACATTTAAAGGGCATATATATCTTCTGTGGAAAATTGTGGAATACCTAAAAATGTGAACGATTTTAAATTAAGAAAGAAAACAACAGATTAAAAAAAAAAAAATGAAAACAGCCAAATTGGGAAATATTTTTCTGAAATTAGCAAGTCAGGTCCTGTTGTTGGGTTGGCTGTTTTTTTTGTTGCTGTTGTTTTTAAGTTTGCAAATGGAAAGGTCTTCTAATAACAGACAAAATTTTCTCTCTGAACACTGAGTTGTGCTATATAAACTGTTTACAATATACAATAAATAATTCAGTGAAAATGTAAAACAACGGATGAATAACTCAGAATAACTAAGGAATAAACTTATTTGTAGTTTGATAAATCAGTAATACAGCTAAAGTGGCAGTTTTGGATAGGAATTTATCTAGAGATATATAAGGCATTGCCTTCCATAATCTCCAGAACCCACCATATTCAGCGTCACATCTTCCTGAGAACGCAGGAGCATTCCACCAGCTAGGTGTGCTGTTGTTGTGGATAAACAGCATGACTTCATAAATATATGGTGCGGTGTCAAAACAGAAATATTTCTTTGGTATATGCAATGTTTTAATGTAATGGAAAGTACGGCAACAATAATGGGGTGGCAAATGATGAGAAGCACAAAGGCAGCAGCCATAGATGTAGAACTGAAGGAAGAAAATCTCCTTACCTTTGGAAAGCCTCAGGTAACCAGGGATCTCCAGAGAGATGCCCTCACCTCCACTGTCAACTCTTAAATGAGGGCTGGGAAGGGGCGCATCCTGGCTCCACCCCTTCTGGTCACCCAGGTGCACTGCATGCACTGAGCTCCCCTGCATTGGCCCTGCCTTCCCACCAGGTGCTCAATCACTGCTTCAAGCTATGACTCAGCATTTCTGCTACAGTTTAAGAAACAAAAACTGTTCCAGAAACAGATTTCAAGACATTAAGTGGTTGTTTGAAGACCATGAACTACTAAATAATTTTTAAAAATAGAATAATTAAGATACCTTGGCAGCCTTTAGCAAGATTTCCCTCTCTTGTTCATCTTTCCTTTGCTTTTCTAAACGTTCCAACTGCTCAAAAAACTTCAATTGTGATCGGACATCTGTAGCTTGTTCATACCATTCATCATCCTGTAAAGAACAATATTTTATGAAAACAGGCATTTTCATCAAGACCGAGTGTATACATTAAAATCTTTCTACAGTACTAACAACAACAAAAGTATTAAGCTTGGTGCAATGAAGCCAGCCACCTACATACTTTTGTATTAGTTTAACAATTGCTAGCAATTTCCTTTTATAAAAAAAAAAAAAAAAAAAAGTAACTTATTTCTAATAACGAAACATATTTGACTTACCTGAATTTCAAACTGGTTTGCAGTTTTTTATTACAATTTTCCTTCTGGTTTAAGATATCTAAACTATTTCAATTTTCTCCAAGAATACAATCACTAACAACAGTATCAGAATAACTTGAAACCCTTTTTTTTAAAAAAAGAGAATATTGTTTAATTATAGTGAAGAATTTAATAGTTGAATTCTTTAGTTGCAGGCTTAAGACAAATTAGTAGCTCTTCCCTCTAATCTCAGAATAGTTTTTATCCCTGTCTAATCATTATATTCTTTAAGTTAAACAATTTAAGTTTTGTGCTACAATTTTTAAATGGCAAGTATAGAAGTATTAGTATCTCACATGGTCAAAGACAGGTATAGCTAGTGCAGATTCCTAAATATTGAAGCAATTTTGGTCCAATCAGCAGTTACCCTGGTCAAAAGAGAAGGCGTGAATCAACAGTCTTGGTCACAAAAAGGTGAGCAGAAATAGCTTAACAGGTGAGCCCAGCATACAAAGACGAATATAACCTTACACACAAATTCTATGACAGAGAAGACAGGTCTGGCAAGCAGGGTCATCATCCCACTGCTCTCTATGCAATGAGGTAGATAAATTTGTGATTAAAATGTGCTCTGCACACAAAATGAACACAAAACATGTACCATGTGCTAAGAAAGAAAACCGTGTCAAGTTGCATTGCTATATATATCCAATAGCTTGATTTGCACACTTACTTTGTATGATTCCATGCGGTGCTGGGTTATCACTGTTACTTTTTCTATCACTGTTCTTAATCTGCTTTGTGTTGCATGGGAAATAAAAGTAACCACCTCAGCTGGCACATCAGTAATTCCTAATTTTTTAGCTAAAGAAGAAGAAAAGAAAAGAAAATTAGCAGACCTTCCACAAAAAAAGAAAAAAAAAGAAAAAGAAAAAAAAAAAAAGCCCAATCTGTAAAGAACACAAAGTCACAACGTTATTTTCCTGAGTATATAAATCCTTGATAGTAAATCTCTAAAGCTTTGGTGATAACATTCATTACCTCTTGAAAACAGATGTGGTCACAATTTTAAGTTTCAGATAATCCAGAGTTGCTTCTTTACCCCTCAGAAGACACTGAGGCACTTTACCAGGTTTAATCCCAGTATAGTGACAGAAAGTAGAAGATGAGGCAATCTAAGCTCTCAGAAGCAGCAAATCCTTGCTTTCAGGATCACTGCTGCAGCGCCCACAATCCCAGGCTGCAGCCCACAGCAACTGCTGTGTCCTTCAGCACACACTACTAGTTTTTCTTTAAACAAACATAAGCCTTAAAAATGCTTGAATATGTTCACTTGTGACATAATAATATGTACACAAAGCATTCCAGGAAATTAACTGAGAATATTCTGGAAAGTGTTTCCTGAGTGACTAATTAGAGCAGTCATCACCTGTGGGAGAGAACTCCACACAAATACAAACCTGAGAGGCTTAAAAATGAGCCTGTTTTATGACGCATTCCTATCTTTTTCCAGCCAAACTCGAGGATAAAAAACCATCACACGTCCGAAAAACGAAGACGAGGTAACGAGCAGCGTTCTGGCGTGCCTACAGCCCCGTTGTTTCAGCGGCAGGAGCAGCCGGCAGCGCTCACTGCACCACCGGCGGGGCGGGACCGCCCTCCCGGCAGGGGGCGCTGCAGCAGCGCGTGAGGAGAGCCCGCATAAGGCGCACAGCTGCGGCGGGAACCGGCTGTGCCCGGCCGCCTGAGCTTCTTTTTTTCTTTCTTTTTTTTTTTTTTTCTCCAACCGTTCTGTCTATTTAAATGCATATTTTATTACATCACTACAGCACATCATCCCTACGCTTCCCAGAGCTGAATTCTGTCATATATTTCTGATATTAATTTTTTTTTTTTTTGGTAATGATTCTTTGAAGTCGTTATCTCTTCAACTTAAGCTATCACTGCCTTTATACAGTACACGATACCTTAAGGACTTCAGCAGTATGTATATGACTTCAACTGATTTTTGCTTTGCCGCTAAAAAAATTCCATCTGTCTTGGTGCCCAATTTGTCCTCTGTAATAGAGATGGAGCTCCACCGAGGTTGCTGAAAGCTGAACGCATAATGGAAAGCAGACATTCCCATTAAGATCCCAACGCTGCAACTGTTACTCATGCAAATTAAGTCCTTGAAGTCGTTGGGACTATTCATGTTGGTGGGAGCTATTTGTGCCAGTCAGGCTTGCAATATCCACACCTATTTGAGCATGCACCACTTTATTATGCAAACCTGTAAGCAGAGCTATCAATCTGAAAATAAAAAAAAAACTAGTCTGTGTGATAAAATACAAGCAGAAAGGGAAATTTAATTAAGTAGTATCTAGAAAAGAGGTTTGAGATGGAAAATTCTGCCAGGTATTCCAGTTACAAGTAGGAATGAATAATTGTTACAATAATAATTCTTTGAATTTCAGCTGTTTCACTACAGCTACCCAACTTCTCTGAACACACAATGCTTTCATAATAAAGAGCTACCACCACCTTTTTTTTTTTTTTTTCTCATGATAAAAGTTTTCCTAATTTTAAGCACTTTTGCCCTAAGTCAACTCACCTACTATGCAGCTCTTTTTGCCTATTCAACTCTTTGGAACTTCATCCATAATGAAAGGATCATTTCCTGAGATGCCCACTTCCCAAAGAGTCATGTCCTAGGCCCTCCCCACCGTTCCCCACGATAACCCTGTGAGATTTCCTGCTCCTGAAATCCCTCCGAACAAGTCTTCACAATTCTAGAAAACTACCTGAAAGCCAATTACAAATGGTGGCCCTCATGAGTCTGTCCTGGGACTTGCCCTTTTGAATACCTTTTTCAGGGATGTACAGGGAGATCTAAAGCACCCTCATCAAGTTTGCAGATGACAGCATAGCGAATGGAGCGGAGCTGATGGAAAGCTTATGGTGGGCAGTCAGCCAGCCATGATTCAGCAATGCATCCTGGCAACAGTGAAGACTATCAGTACAACTGGCTGTATCAACAGGAGGCAAAAGTAGTCAGTACATCAAGAGAGGTGACTACTCCTTTTCTTTTGGTCCATCCCACAGCTCAGTTTCAGGTACCCCAGTGCAAGAAAGATTTGAAAAATTTGAGTCCAGGAACAAGTCACCAGGGCTGGAATATTTGGACAATACAAGCAGAACATGAGAGGTCTTTATCCGGGAGAAAACTTAAGGCAGAGGTTATTTAGGAAGATTAATCTAATCCGGTCTCTTTATTGAGATGCCTGGAGTAAGGATGAGAAAAATTCATAAACTGAAACAGTAAAGGTTCTGACCAGACATAGGCAAGAATTCTTCATTAAGTGTTAGAATACTGTGCACAAAAAAAGCTACAGAATCTCCCACCTTGCATGTTTTTATTACTCAGATGAACATAATTTAGACAATCTAGTCTGATTCTATGATCCCTGCTTCTCTTGAACAGCTCCAGTTCCTTCCCGCAACCCTTGTTATCCCTTCTTACCACAACATCCTAGCTCCCTCACACGTCTAACATCACCCCCCGGCCTATCTTCCAGCCCACATTTATCCAGCTTGCCAGCTGGGCACAGCCAGCTCACCCTGAGGCAAGTCTGTACAAGAATGCTGATTGGCAGCTATCCATTCAGAAGAGCAAAGAAAAGAAAATTTGATTTTCCCCTCAATTGGAACACACAAGGGCTATCTAGCTGTTGATTTATCAATAAATTCAAAAGTTATCTGCAGGGGGAGAGAAGGAAGGCAAATAGACTGTTCCATCATCTAAGGCTTGCTTTCTTTGGAAAGCAGGCTAAAGAAGAAAGAATACAGCACAAATTTCCCCAAAAACATCAAGAAACCAGACTACAAAAAGATAAATGTATAAGAAGTCAACTCGTCATCCACAACATTCATCATGTGTGGAAACAACACGTTTTCCTTGCTCCAAATTTATACCAGTCATTAGTTCTGTTAGCATAGGACATCAGAAGCAGGGTGCATTCCAAAGCTGTATACTACATGAAGATTTGGCACACTACTGAAGCACTTGGGCTATACTTGGGGCAAAGATGAGAAAATTACCAGCATGCTCCTGAAACAGTAATTTCATCTATACTTGGAAAGGTTGCCTAAGTTATACTCTCGTAAACAGGCATCTTTACAACCTTACTGATTTTCTGATTGAAGAAAAGTTTTGATAACATTCTTAGAGACTTTTAAAAACAGTTCTTATATTTTTCTGCTATATAAATAGATACTTAAAAGCAGTGAAAGTAGCAAAATGACACTATCTCATAAAGCCCAAAAAAATGCCAAGAAGTAGAAACTGAATCTATGCAAAAGTTAATACTTGCAGTGGTGAAGAAAAAGATACTAAGACTTCAAAATAGGAACTTACATCTCCTCCTGAGCTTCATCCACTCCTATTTATATTTTAAAAAAAAAACACACTGGAATTTTTTTTCCTTCAAAGGAAAATTATGCTGATCTTCAGATAGGAAACACCCGAGACCCACTCCTAAAGCACATAGTTGTTTTTTCCGATTTTAATTCAGAAAGGTTTACCTTCCCTTCACAAGAATGTTTGTGCAGACACTAAAATATGATAATAAATACGAACTAGATAGTTAATATTTAATTTGATAGGTGAAAAGAAATATAAAGTTATAAAAAATTTGTATATGCAGTTATATGAAAATATTTTATGTACTTAATTGTATCAATAAAGCATAAATATTATCATACACAGTTTATCTTGCCAACCAGCTCATGGGATAGCTGGTTCAATTGCAGATACTTTTTTTTAAGTCCCAGCATTCTAGATTCCCATCTTAACTGCACTAACTGGTCATAGTATGTATGCTTACTCACATATAGACACACAAAATACAAAGAGAAAATAAAGATTAAACAAAAGAATTAATGTTGATCAACAAACTGCTGTCACATACCTTTGTTTTTTAACAAAAAGTTGTAATTATTTCTGACTTTTTTTTTCTGCTCCCATTAATGTGCTCGAAGGTTGATACTGTGGACGTCTTCACTTGTAGATTCATAACCCAAATTGTGCATTATAAAGCAGTAAGGAGCTACACATTTAAAACATCATGAAATGCATAGTTTGAAAAAAATTGTTTGGTATCAAATTATACATTTGCTAAATTCAAACATTTTCAACATCAAGCACAATCCTTAAGCCTTTAAAATGACTTTAGCAATGTAATTCTGAATTTTTCCTACAGCTATGATAAAAACATCATCAAGGATGACAACAAAGATAGAGATGGAGCAAAGCAAGGCTTCAAGCTGTAATTTTAACCAATCTCTCCACTTGAATTTGAGTTCTTATGTTTTAAAAAGCATAACTAAGGTCATGTTTTTCATTCAAGCACTTTTGCCACTACATTAGAGCTGTAAAAGACCATGAAGAAGCAATGAATGATAGCTTGAACACTTCTATTCTTTGCGACAGAACTTAAGTCTCAATTGCTTCTCAGGGGTATCACTACAAAGTAGTTGGTTGAGTCACCTTGTCATATGTGAAAAATATGAGGGTTCACAAATTAATACTTCCAAAATGAACAAATTTCTAATCTGCCAAGCATTTATAGAACAGCATAATAAGGCCTGTCTGCATATTAAATCTTAATTACATGTTTGGAAGCATTAGTAGAAAACCCATGGTTCAGTCAGCATTTAATAAAGGTCTACAGCATATGAAATAGCATGCAAAGAAAGTATAAAAAAAGCACTGAAATATTTTCGTTACAAATAAACTGTTTTCTACTTAAAAGTTTGCAATATTGCAAGAGAATTTCTATAAAGTTAGAACTTGTATATAAGTTTCAAAAACCTTGAGGGAAAAAGCATTCAGCAATATTATTCTGATATTGGCATATGTGTCACTAGCACAAGGTTGTTTTTTTTCACAAACATAAAAGTGTCTAAACCTTGTCTTTGAAAACTTTCAGGTTCCAAGAAGTGAAGATTTTGAAGAGTGCTATTATCTACTTCCATATTTGAGGGGTACCAACTTCACTGTGCTTTAGAAATTTAATTATATTTTATTGATCAAACAAACCAAACTAAATCATAAGAATACTGTCCTATTTGAGAAGCAGGACAAAACACTATCGTTGCAGGTAGGCTTTCAAAGAATCAAAAAGTTACTTGAATAATTTATACTTAAAGAGGACTGACAGGATGGAGATCAAAGATTGAAAAAAATTATTTGCAAAACATTAGGTCTGACTGATTACTGATGTGATAAATTATTGAATGCCTGTATAAAATCTCTTTACATTTACACTTAAAACAACAAAAAAAAAACTTTAAAGAATTGGTTTTAAACAATTAAACAGCATATATTTAGGGCTTGAATTTGTCTCATCCTTCAACATAAACACTGGGAGAGAGCCTATTTATTCTCTATTTGCTCTTAATCACAGGTCAGCCAAAAATACAGAAAGCACTCACTGCTATCATCTTAAAATTAGAAGAAACTTAAAGTTCTTTATGCTAAACATTGGCCACAATTGGAACCAGATTTCTTAGGTCCAGGCCTCATCTGCTGTTACAACACACTTACATAGAGCAAGATGGAAGGAAATCACATAAATTCATCCTCCTTGCATCTGGAATATTTCCTATTTGTCTAAATTTCTATTTTACCTCATTTAACAGCATCAGATGAGGAATAATAAAACAGAGATGCATCTGGCCATAGCTATCTACCCCATCCCCAGAGCATAAAAAGTACCTGACTGTGCCTTGGATTGTATCTATGATGAGCTCAAGCATTCTTCCTCCTCATTCATCCCAAACTATTCACCACAGTTTACAAGCCTGCCTCTCTGTAATTTTCCCTATCAAGGAAAGTAATGTTTTTGAAAAATTACCCCCTAAATTGCTGCAGTAATCTTCCAAACCTTTAAAATGATGTAATTCTTTAATTAATTTCAGCCCTTCATTTTAATAGCATGAAAGAAAGCGATGATTTTATAGTTCTGCTGAAGGTGTCAATCCCTATAAAATTAAATATCATTAAAAAATCAGGACCATTTAAGTAGTCATCATTCAAGACTTAAGCTGTACAGAAACTTCTGATGGCTAACAGCTGACAAAAAATGGGGAAAAAGTGGTGAGCAGTTCCCTACTAAATCAACACAAACAATATCTGCAGGTCCTAAAACATACCATGTGTTCTCTACAGAATGCAGGTCATGAAATCAGCAGAAAGCAATAGCGACTTTGCCTAATACTATGACATCAGTCATTCTACACTCAGCAACAACATTTACCAGCCTGCCTAAACACTGTCAGGAAACAACTGTAACACACTGAGAGCCCGAGGAGCCATAAAACAGCAATTACTGAACTTACTTGTTCCCCGTCCTGAAGCCCAACCTGATTAGACTGGGACATCTCCCACACAGCAGTGTCCTCAGCCATCAACACTGCGTTCAAAACTCCAAAGGGAAAACTGGATCTTACACGTTAAGGTAGACAGTTGAGGATTGAACCCAACAAAGAAACTGAGGAGGTTGGCTGGGTACAAAACACTCTGGAGTTGTCTGGAGGGACTGCCACAGCCCCAGACTACCTTTTAGTATTAAAAACAGAAAGAAAAGCTTGTTAAATGGAGCAATGAGCAAATAGTAAATCACTAGGTATGATGACGGGGATTAGGGATTCCTATGAGTATAAGATAACCTAGCAATCCCAGGCAAAACAAACACAGTATCATTATTTTAGCTGTCATCCTAGGTTTTCAGTCCTTTAAATAAAAAGAAGCTTCACTTTAAGTCTTACTAAATAAACAAATAAATAATTTAATCAGTGTTGATTTGCTCTACTGTTAAATCTGTCTGGGAGATATTATGAGGAAAGGTAAAACTAAAGCTTTAGCTGCTTCCTTCACAAAATCAGCAAATCCAAAGTAGTTTGAGCAGGTGCCTCTGAGAAACTTGGAATCTGGAGACTGTTTAGGGAAATCACAGGCTAGGGAATGTTTTGTGCCAAACTAGAGAGAATTGGTGCCAAGTGTTTTGTGTTTTGGTAAGCAATTCCCTCTGGCAGGTATAAAAACCAGCATCCCTTCAGTGAGGGGCAGATGGCCAAGATACATTCCACAGCTCCAAATCAACCCTGAACTATCTCAACTGTTATGGGAAAGATTTGGTAAAGTAGCACTCAATACAGTTCAACACTATACTTCTAGTTCACCTTCACATAAACTGCCTATGCTAGAAATGACAACACTTTTATCACAAAACATTATTTACGAAACAATGGAAGGCTCCACGTTAGTTACTTTAGTAAGCTTGTTTTTATAAGAACATTTTTCCTTTCGTAGGATAAAATCTCATGAGCTCACTTCTGGATAAAAGCATACAATATGCTTGAGTACTCAGGACTTGCTGGGGCCTAATGTCTTTTCTGTACTATTTCAGTACTACAGACTATGAGATGATTTTTCAGGAAGCAATTCGTGAAACTGAAAAACCAGTGAAACAGTTACTTTTAACTATACATACAAATAAACCCAACTTACAGATGAAAATCCTTGAAATACATAGCTCTTCTCAATGCAAAACACAGCAGAAAAGACCAGCCATATAATTCTAATGTAACTTAATGCATACAAAGTCTAAATAGATATTCTGAAAACTGTAATACTCTCTTCTTCTGCTTTTTCCAAAATAAGTGCCAACCAAATTATTTTAGCAAGGTAAGATTCACCTAAGACTCAATCTCTGCAGGAGAATTCACTGCAGAGAAAAGCACTCAAAGCTTTGTTGAGATACTACAGAGGATTTAACTTATTCAGTACAAATTATACTATAATGAACTTTTTGTATTTCTGCAATTGTATACAAAGTTAAGAAAGGTTACACTGAATAATACAGTCCAGCACCCATTCTCTAACAGTAGTAGTGTGAAATACTGCTGGAAAAAAAAAAAAAAAAAGAGCATCCACATATACAACCATATACAGCTTAGAACCACCCTAAAGGACCTGTCTTACTCTTCACTACCCCTCAATGGATTTTTTTTCCATTAATTTTTCAAGTCATTTCTTGAACCTGCAGCATCCTAAAATAAAGGTTTGACAACTTAACTATTCACTTTTGTTTGTTTTCAACTGTCACCTCCTAATTTTACCTAATACCCTAATTCTTACAAAACTGAGACCAGAGTGAAAAATAGCTCTATTCTAGGGAGTCATAGCAGTATAATTATTTTAACACAACAGACACAGAAACAGCCACATAGATCAAAAATCCACACATAACCAGGCCAAAATGCCTATTCCCTATGCTTACTCAAAGCTATTATGCAAATCAGTGAGAGTTAGAGCAGGGAAAAATATCCAGGAAACAAAAAGAATTACTAGGGAAACTGTTTAACCCTTCTTATATGATTAGCATTTTTTGACAAAAGTAATGCAGAAGTGAGAAAACAGAAAAGCCTTAAGAACTCTCAGCAAGAGCATAAGTCCAGGATTACAAACATGATTTTTTGGCAAAAAGAAAGAACTAATTTGAGAAAAGGTCTGACCTAAAATATTTATAACCAGACAATCCAGTTTCCAAAATTCTGTCTTTGAGCGAAGTAATTAAACAGCTAAAAGGCAGCTATTAATCATTCCTAAAGAGTATTTCTATAATCCTAAGCAGTTTGTTTTCAATGGAACCATGCTAGCTGCCAAACAGTCTGATGTACAGGTAAGCAGAGGCCTGGAAAATGGAAGCGGTTGCCATGAACCAGGAAAGCACTAACAGAAAAGCAGTGCATCTAGTAGTAGAACAGAATATTTAGTATTCAGACAAACAGCAAGACTGACAGCTTGATCAGAGTGGACAGAAAGATAATGAGAACTCAGAGGAACAGAAGTGGATTACAATTATTTTTTTCCTTATTTTCTCTGTAACTAAACTGTATTTTATCTAATTCCTTGTGGAAGAAATAAAAATCTCAATGTCTTAAACAGAAGATGAAAAGATATTAAACCATTACAAGACCTCAGGCCTAAGTAAAAGAACAAAATGATTACGGGTTTATGTTAGGTGAGCAAGACATGGGAAAGAACTGCTATAAGAATGTCAGAAATGACAAGCACAGATGTCAGTATACTGTGACATGGTCCTTGCAATAGCAGAACAATCTAACTCACATTCACAAAAGGATAAAAATAAATACCGTGAAGAAGAGTTTGCCTATATGCTTCTGTTTTTTTGAAGCAGATCATGGAAATAATGTAGACACTTTGGCAATTTAGTTTTCCTGAAGAAACTCTAGCTCTGACCCTATAAATGTCTCGTAGGTTACATGTCTGAAGAGCTATCACAGATGTTCACTGATATTAGGCAGATTAGTTCAACATGAAGCTACATCTTAAGGAGGCAGGATGGGTAAGTCTCCTGAAAAAGATACACGTGCACAAAGAACACAGGAAATTATAAAAGATATCAGACGAGTAAAACACCATAACCTGAATTTCAGTGTCAGCAACACTGTCTGTGTATGTCCAGGATTAGAGGAAAAGTAGTCAAGTTCAGGACATCTCACCATATTTACTAATTAATGCTAACTCTGTGTATTACCAGATCAAAGTGAATCCACATCAGATATGGTCACGTGACTTTGTCAAAACAGTTGTGTTTTATGTGGTTTATATCAGATTCATACATTCACATTATTGTGCAGGAACAGATGGTACCTCATCTGGCACAACGTCCAGCGATGCAGTTACCTCCTTGAAAACAAATAACCCTTTGTTATCAGTGAAATGTCTTTGTACTGGTTCAACACTTTTCAACATTTGGCTGTGGACTACTTTATTTAACACTAGACAAACCACACTAACACTCGATTATCTTAACCACTGAAAAAAACAGTGGAACTGTGTTATCCTGCAACATGGACTTTCTGCGCAGTAGATTCAGTAGCATAAAGACAACTAACAAATGCAATGCACTAAAACAGAGAGTGACATTTTTACCTGCAGAGCACTGAAATTTTTAAGTGCAAATTCAACTTATATGAGAAAGACAGACTAAAGGTTGAGGTATTTCAGTAATTTTAAGAAACAAAAACATTGCAACCTTAGTATGAGCAGCAGGATTGCCAAATAAACATAATGAACAATCACTGCAATATATTTTAGAAACCATTACCTTTTACTTTTTTCCCCCGTAAATGACCCTCGAAGATCTGCTCACTGATCAATGACTTCCTCCTCAAAGATGTTCCAACATGTGTTGAGTTTCGGGACATTAGTACCACCTCTAGAGCATGGAGCTTGCCTACAGAGATAACGTAAGTCAGATTTACTGCAATATTGAATGGTTCTCTAAGGTTTTCTTTTTATTGTTCTTATTCTACATCCCATGTTTATTACTAGAAATCTACTTATGAGTTGGTCTTCATGAATGAATCTGGCAGAGAACGAATCTCCATGGAATGGAATTAATTTTACCCTTCTTTGCAGAGACTGAGAAATTTAAATCAATCTTCCAGATACAAACTTATTCTGAGGCTGAGTGACAAATTACAGCTTCATTTTCTTCACAAATAATCATAGTTTGAACAAATCTTCATTTATTTGTTGTGGTGTTGCAGAACCAATTAGAGTAATAAAAAGAAAACCTTAGAAATACACAAAAAAAACATTGAACAGAGGCTGCCTTACCTTTCACAGAAAGGCAGACTCCAAGCTCTCAGGTGGTACTGAAGCTATCATCCCAACACATGTTGGGACATCTTGTAAAACAGGAAGTCTAATCATGGACCTATTAGAGAAAGAACAACAATACATTTTAACACTCTTCTGAAACACTTAGTAGTTATGTTTATTTGGCAACACTGCTGCTAATACTTAGATGGGAACTTATTCCCATTCTAAATTGTAAATGCAAACAACATAATATAATAATATATAATATTATAACATGAGCAAACAATAAATTGCAGTACAGAACAACAAATTTGTTATTAAATATAACATAATAAACTAAATGTTCATAGATACGAACACTGATGAGAAAGAAGCGCACGACTAAACGAAATTTCTAGTAAATTGCTTGTGTTACACAGTGGGAGAAAAAGTCTGTACTTACTAAGAAAGACACAGAACTATTTCATATGTCAGAATTTATATACATTTCCATATCTGTCATGTCTCCCTACCCGTCAATAATTAAGTTAATAGGAACTTAGAAAGTCAACATATTTGGCGTGCACAGTAAGTTGCTGTATGTGTTACACAATACCTAGCATTTTTATTTTTTTTTCCCTGGGAAGCAGCAACTAAAGTCAGAGAAAACCCCACTCCAGGTAATTTAATTGGACTCCAGTTTAATTGGACTATGCGTCTTGTTAGGACAGTGAACAACTACAAAATTCTATGCTTAAGGAGAACAAGGACTTCATGGGCTGATTTGCACGTTAGAAACACCTCCAAACACAAAAGTTATGCACACAGATATTTAAGGAGGCCATCATGACAGAAAAATGCTGTTGAAAAACAGTGGTATTAAAAAGAATATTTCAGTTTGAAGACAAATCAGCTTATGGATAACAAGTTAAAAGTCAATAATGAAAACAACTAGGATCAACAAAAAGCAGCAACTGAAAACAAAAGCACATGTTTGCAGGCAATCTGATGGATACGAATTTCAGTACCCACAACTGTAATCTAAGCAGCTGTAAAAACCCTCTAAAGTAAACCAACCTCAGAGATAAGTATACTTTTATGTTAGAACTGCTCCAAATGTGAAAGAGCAATCATCAATAGTAGTTTCATCTCATTCAAACATGAATATAACTTTTGACAAATAAACAGATGAAACAGGGATGACAGAATGACTCTACTATTAAACTAGTAACAAATGCTTTAAACAAAGGCTCTGAAATGTACTGGCCCGGTTCCATGAAGGATATTCCAATCAGTTTTTAGGTTGCTCAACAACAAAAAATGCCCTCCAGAGTATTAAAATTATTTAAAATATATACACATGCAAACAACTCAGTTGCCAGTGTGATGTCACAAAGTAGATTCAATATACTGCAGAATACAGAAAGACAGATGAGCTATTTGCTTATGTTTTAGCATACATTTCTGTAGCAGACATGTAATTCAAATGTAACGGAACAAAGAATCAAGTAGAACACAATTAACATGTCATTAGACAATTAAAAATACATCGCCAATAAAATAACAAAAAGGTAAATCTATGTTATGTTGAACCTAACCCTACAACTACTACACTGGCAGAGACAGCAGAGACAGTGGCTTAAATCTATAAAGCTGAACTGCTCTGAGGCCTTTTTAAGAATGACTGCAGACCTAGGAGCATTTGGATTCAATGGTGCATTTACATGCTTCATAATAATTCACCTGCACCACTACTTGTGTTCTTGACTAAAAATCTATTTGGATAAAGCAAGAGAATCCAGTACTAATTATTGATAGGAAATGTCAGAGGTGTATGCTATTTTGCCAACGTAATAGACTTTTAACAATATATAACAATACTTGTTTATAGACATAAATCTTAATAAGATATTACAATTTAATAAGATATTACAGAAAGATTGATTTCTTAACAAAGATATAAAAATAATTATGAATCAATGTGAAATAAAACATATTTGTAATTCTTCAATACATTTTTATCACACATTCAAGTAAAAATTGTTTAGAAATACAAGATGGACACTTAAAATGGATTAAATATGGCCAAATCAGTCCCACACTTCTTACAATGTCACATTTGTAATTATTCTATTTATCCAGAGCTCTGTAACAACACAAGCTGAAAGAGAAACATTGGGTGAAGAACACTGAAGGTGATATGAAAGAGAGAAGGAAAAAAACTAACTCCAACAATATGGCAAAATTACGTTTTATTTTTATTGCTTTCAGACAGTTAATTTATGGTTAAGTCTCTTTGTAACATGACATTTTAGGGATAGCCATGGAAAAACCAAAATGGCATAACCTGGTTGAAGAGGACATAAGAATTGAAATACTACTGTGGGAGTTAATATTCTGCAAGCTCTAAGCTTGTGAAGATATTGTGCTCTGGTGACCACAAAATCACAAGCAAAGCTTTTGGAACTGCTAGCAGAATCTTAGAGACAACCAATTCTCAGTAAAATGACTTCTCATATCATTATAATGAGTGGAAATTTTAAAAGTAACCTGCATAAGAAAAGCAAACTTCACCCACCGTACCATGCCGGGTGATACCAACAAGACATTCACAAGGGCTTTTGCACACAAAAAAAACGTACTGCACTATGAAAAAGTCCCACCTAGTTAAAACCAAATACAAAGAAAAAAAAACAAACAGAACAGTCAAACATGAACTGCTACAAGGTATCCAGAATAGACTCACCACAGTCTGGTAAAGAATAAGGTTAATGACAGTTATCTAGGTATTAGGCTGATAATTTAATTCTCACTGTATACAGTTCTTATTTAAATACAATTCTTAGCTATCACCTGTTAATGTTTTACAGTATTTTTCCCCCTTTCTCTTCTGTATATGTTCCTTTCCACAGATTTAGTTATCACACAATATACATAGGATCACCTTTTTATCCCATCCTAAAGTCCTGATAACGTTCACTGTATTAAAAATATAGTATAGTCTAATTCTTATCTGATGAGTCTCAGGAACAACGCTGTAATTACAGTAACTCTTGAATCAAGGAACTTCTATTTTTACAGCACAGTTACAAACCACAGTTTCCCTCTTAAAACAACCTGCTACACCATACCATCTTATTAATTAATTGTTGCCCCTTTTGATAAATAGTGAAGACTCGATGCCTAAAACTAGTTTCAAAAGTAATAAAACAATCCAGCATTCTTACCAATGAAGAAATAGCTTGTGATCGAATTAAATTGAGAAGTGAAACATCTACAAAATTATTTTTCTTCTTTCTTTTCCACAAAAAACAAACAAACAAAAAAACCAAACTCAAAATAGCTAGGATTTTTCAGCACTATTCAGCTTATCTTAGCCACTCACTTTACTAATGGAGTTAAAGGCCTAGAAAGTTTACACGCACATCAGTGCATGCATGAAGAACATCAGCCTCTGCCTCTGAACTTGCCAAAAGAAACAAGTCCTACAGCTCTCTGCATGTGTTTCATTGTGCTGTCCTGTCATACAGAAAGATCTGGGTTTAAATTTTTATGATCCTGTATGGAATAGCAAAAGAAATACATTAACTGCTCAGAAACATCCACTCTTGGTTTCACATTGAAGAAACTGAAACAGTTCACAATGCTGTCGTCCTACAATAAGAAATAGCAATAATTATCAGACAGACAACTAGATATCAAACTGGATAAGGAAGCATGTGGAAAGTGAATGAATATTTTACCATGAATTACCTTCCACTTACTTCCTCCATTTGGATGGATCAATAATAATATTGCTCATTGAGGTTTAATATAAACTTTGGATGATAACAATGGCAAGTTGAGCGGTACAGGTAAGAACGTACAATAGATTAAGAAATCTCTTTCACTGTAACTTTAAGGCATTTGGCTGGTGGTTACTCTCAAAGACTGAGAAGCATCTGCTCTCGCTTTAGCAGTTTATATTCTGACTTCAGTGAATGGAAGGACAATCTCTGAAACACCCTTTGGGGAACACTGCTGAGCTGCTCGACAGAACTCTTACTCGAAAAAGAGAGGAAGAGATTAATACGACAGAAAACTTGAAAGATCTAGCTTCCGAGAAGGGAGAGAAGAGCAGTTTCCTAACACTGTACATACCACAAATCTCTCTTTTACTAAAACATTAAAAACATGCCCTAGAACTAAAGTGATCATTAAATATGAATAGATATAAAGGTAGAAAATAAGGTCTATTTAAGTCATACTCAGGTTAAAGGAAGATTATATATTTTATCTCATTTGTCAACAGGCATAACAAAAGCAGAAGAATGAAGATTCACATAAGACACTTTATTTTCCTAATGTGCCTGAGAAGGTCACAGCCTCCTGTGCTTGATCCTGGTGTGGCTAGGCACAGCAACACATGGTAAGACTGAGTTTCATCATGATCTTACAATGTCGTTATTTTAAGTGCCCAGTAGCACACACTACTAAATTTGTGTGGTCCCAGGCAATCAACAAATCTGGCCACACACAGTGAAAACCAAGCTTCTAAAACTTCAAAAATCAGCTGAAGGAATTCTCTTCTCAAGAGCCATAGATCCCAGATAGTAGCCACTAGTGAACCCCACAGACACTTTCAAAACTATAAAAGGCTTCATATAAAGACAAAATAAAGCTCTAAAAGTGGCTGCAGGAGATCACTAGGAGTGGCCGCTCTTTTGGATTCATTGCTTTTGAGAAGTAAATCCCTGCAGCTGCTTTTAAAAGCTTTGAAAGTTTCATTTCAATTATCAAAGCCAATAAAGCTTCAAAAACAGCCATAGGGATTTGCTCCTCAGAGGAGCAAACCCCAAAAGGCAGTGATGAATAGTGTGATGGGCTCTGCGGTTGTTAAAGTATGTACAGATTCCTGCAAGTCCTGCACTTGTAATTACAGCTCCATGTTGTGCAGCAATTGTTACGCCCAGACAGTTCATTAAGGATTATATGGCAAATTTATTACTGATTTCCCATTCTTTTTAACGGTCTCCATTTCCTTTTTGTTTTCTAACACCTGTATAATGCATTACATGAGCATCCTTCACAATACTTTCTTCAATTTCACAACAATCTTTCTGCCTTCCCATCTCAGCTGGCAATGAGCCACTTCACAAAATATTGCACATATGCTTTCCCACGCTGCATCACACAATGTGATCGTCATATCATTTCAACATGATAACTAAAACATGCAAAATTTGTTTCTCAGAATGGCTTCAACTAATTATAACACAAAAGCGAAGCTCAATAGCAGATTAATGAAGAAACTTGCTGTCACTGCAATATGAAAAGGCTTTCATTAAATCAGTGAACATAAACGCAATATTTCAGAAATACCCTCAAACATTAAAATCACAACGTCAACGATTCCCTACAGATTTTCACAAATTTATGAAAGTTCTTAAAAAAAACCAAAAGCTTCTATACACTTGGAGCTCTGTATCTTAAGACTTTGATGTACCTGAAAACATTATCAAAAATTATGGTGAAAAGATAAATTTAGGTAACAGATGATATACAATATATTAATTACGTATGTAAAATAAAATACATAATGAGCATGCCTAATAACCTTAAAGCATCACTAATTTTGACTATTTTTTCTACTGAAATTTATAACATTCATTTTCAAATGACAGAATAAATAAATAAACCTTTTGGAAAAATACTACAAGAAAATCACTGTGAATTTAAATAGATGCAAGCATTAAGAACTGAATTATTGGTTTGCATGAGGAAAAAAAACTTTGACAGGTAACTTCAGCAATCTGTTACATCTTATTCACAGGTGTCCTCTGTGACCTGAACTACTTAATTTACCTCTCTGTTTCAACATCCTCATGTGTAAAACATGAAGAAGGATTGTGAGAAATAATTAATGTTTGCAAAGAGCTTTGAGATCCTTGGATATAAAAAACACGGGGAAAGTATGAAATATGAAAGGACCTATACAACATTTTTTCCCATTTGATATAGCTCAGCTACTTCTATCACAAAAACCTTGAAAGTTCAAGAATACAAGATTATGTAATAAAAGGCATAAGCTCTCTTATTTATAACAATCTTAAGTGCTAAGCATATTCTGTTACTCAGAACTATATAATGAAAAATACCAAAAAGAGAGGACATGTTTCTCACCCATTTCAAGTATGCGTTTATGTAGAGGTATAGCAGCAAGAAAGGGTTCATCTTTACACGACTGTATCTGAGTTCCAACCAAGTCAGAGTTGGTAGCCATAATTCGGGCACTTTCTTCATTTAGATTAACACCAGCCATAGAGGCAACATCATTGATGTCATCATCATCTCTATAATGAAAATACAAATAAAAAATAATTCTGCATTTGAAACACTCAATTAAATACACACAAACTAACTCCAGAGCATGCAATAGGCTTGCTGTCTGGGCCAACTTATGTCACAACTATCACAGTCCCAATTCTCACATGTCATATTCTAGATTCAGAATTAACTATTTCTTGATCACATTCAGAAGTCCCCACAAGCAGGGCCATTTGCCTGGAGTGATGGAGGTGCCTTTTCTTCATTTGGGAGCAACAACAGTGAATTCACAGGTAAGTTTGGTTTCCAAGCATCATTTAACTGTACAATACTATTTTCCCTAGCAACATACAAAAACAGTTGAACACATCATCTAGTTTTAGAAAAATGAGCTGCGTTTCAGATGATGATAGCAGCATTTCCCAAGCCACTGTTTGCTCTGCAATACCCTTCCTAACAGCTTGACAAAGGACTAACTGACAAATGTGTGTTTCAGAAGACAGATCATACCGGTATCTCCCAAGCATCTGTTATGGCCTACCTCTATAAGAGATGGCTCATAACTGTGGAAACAAACCATCTGCTTTCAGCACTTTCTGTTTAGGAGCTATTTGTGACACAGACACTGTATTTGAGTGTATTCTAGGAATGACTACACAACTGTTGAGAATACAGATTTGGAAAAAATCCATATACATCCAACTTCAGATTTCCACTGCATAAAACAAGCAAAAGTTTAATTTAAAAGATTTATATAAAAACATACATACGTGGCCCTCTACATGCACTGGAGTACTTAGTTTCACCTGCTAAAACATCTCACGCCACAGTAAAAACCAAAAATACAAGTAAGGATTAAGAACAAAAGTAACAAGAGGAATCTAGAAATCCATGTCTTCCCTGTTCCCCCCATATTCTTCTAGATATCTACCTCAGAGTATCCAATTTTCTTGGAAGACTTTGACAGTTTAAGATATTGGTTTTGCTTTCTTTCACAGGAAGAAGGGATTTTTGCCTGTATAAGCCTGGAGAAACATGCTGAATACTTGAGGCTTAAAATGGCAAATTTTGCAATGATTGTCAGAAAAAGTTTGTTACTCGCACAAGTCAGCTTTTGTTGTTTTCCACAACCGCTAAGAACTTCATTTCTTCTCCAAAGTGAAATTCCTGAGGATACTGTCACTTTTCACAGGTTTTTGTGTTGGTTTTTTTGTTTTTTTTCTTTTTCTTTTTTTTTTTTTTTTTGGTCTTCTTAAACTTCTACTTTGATTATCCTGAGATTCCAAGTTTCACCTTTTCTTTTTGGTAGCCAGTATCAGAAAGGCAATTCTTTTTTTTTATTTGAGCACAAAATAGGAATTCACAGAAATCATCAAAATCAGCACAACAGCACTTACAAAGAAGACTACCAACGTAACTCCTGGACAGAATTATTTCCCGTCAACTTACATCAGCAATTTACTACCACCAAGTACATTTGTTTTTATTTTGCATCAGAAAGAAGATAGATGTTAAATATTTTCATTAATCATGATTAGCATTACAGATTTTCCAGTCTGAGGGTAAAATTTCTATCAATATCCTTTTTTACTTTGAGGAACTGCAACACAAAAGAGAACTTGGTTTCAGATACTGACATAAACACATTTGTATACAAAAGAGGGCTCGCTTCTTTGCCATACCATTTCCTACAAAAGTCAACTATCTAACTCAACGTGTCTTCAAAAGTCATTCTGTGGAACAAAGATGCCATCCAGTGGTTGACTAAATTGATGATTACTGTCTATCTTTACTTATTCATCCAGCACGTTATTTAACAATTTCATGTTTCCTGGTAGAAATGACTGTGCTTACATTAATTACTTCTGGCTTCACTGAGCTAAAATCTGAGCCTTATTAGATAAATCTAACATCCCAATATGCACACTATTTTTAAGTAGGCAGTATGGGTTTTCAAGCTGTTTTCAAATGCAAGGTACATTTCCTCACACTATATTTAACCTTTTTCAACACCTCCTTTCCCCCTCTTATTGATGAAAAAAACTCACCAACTACAAAGAGCACCTCCTTGAAAATAATGTTCAGAAAAAATGAAGCACTTGCACATTTTTCTAAAACATACTTCGAAGATTTTGTTTAAATTAAGACATTAAGAAAATCTGGAGGCATTTTACTTATGAATAAATCTTCAATGTGTGAGTGCATAGTAATGTTTTTCCTCACACACTTTGAGCTCATGATGTCCTAATCTCCAATACTGAACTATTCTCAAATAAGTTACATAAAATAATATAAAATACCACTTAAAACAGTTGAGATAGCATATGCCACTGATTCCTCACTTTTTCCAAAGTAAAATTTCATGTTTTTATAGAAGTCCATGCACATATGCAAGACACTAAGTCTACATATTAGTTGAGCAGAGATCAGCTACAACACTGGATAGAACCCGTCACTTGAAATTACAGCAACAGCCACTACTGTATTACATTTTAAAATAGCATCACTTTCACGGATGCAAATTCTATTATAATGCTGACTGTCATAGGTTTTTGAGATTCATCCCTATCAGTGCTTTATCATACAATCCATCCATGAAGTCTATGTTGGATTTTACCAGTGACAAGAAAAAAAGGATGACAAAACATTAAATTTGCGATCAGCACTTTATTTTTTACAAATGTGGAGAAAATACAAGCTCATCTCAGAGCCTGAAACGTTGATCTGAAAAAAAAATAAAAATAAAGTAACTTAAAATTACAGCTTAAGTATACCATTCTGAGGTGAAGTTATCCATTTAACACTGCATTAGCTTTCTTGCTTTCCCAAAACAGCACACTGCTTGGTGTTTTATCAGATATATCATCAAGCATTTTGAGGTATTTTGCCAAAATTAGGTTATTAAACTTTTATTTAAATAAAGAGGCAAAAAGAGACTTATCTGATTCAGAATGCATGTCTTCTGGGCAGATGAAAGAAGACTGAAATACAGTTGATTATTTATTCCAGGGTATACTCTATTTTAAAACATGGCCACTCAGCAATATAAAATCTAAGTACAAAGATAAGGTTCAAACAGTACCAGTTATTTCATGGCATGAATTCTCAAAACAAAAAAACAAAAAAACAAAAAAAAAAACCCACATCACTGAGGTTGCAGAGGTAATTATGGGCTCCAAAAGGTCATATACAACTTCATATTACTGTCTCAGAAATAGTAAGGTTCCCGTGAAGAGGAAGGAGCATCAGCCTAACTGGCACACTCAGGTAAATGATCATCGTCACACACATTAAAGGAATGGTTCTGCCCCCCTCTTGCTCAATTTTAAGTACAATGCCTCTGAGCTTTACTCAGTTCTGTTAGGAAGCGATAGGGCAATTCTGGAGTACAAATGCATACCTCTGTCCATGTAGACAGGCAGAACTGGGCAAGTTCCTGGTGTAACCAAACTGCTCTGACTCAGAAGCTGGAGTAGCTGACCACCTAAAATCCCTTCCTACTTAATTTCAAGGGAAACAAATGCTTCCACTTTTTCTCTATATTGGCCACAGTCTGAACTGCAGGTAATAACTACTTCAAGAGCATGCTATTTTCATTGTCTTCTGTAGTATGTAACATTGGTGGAAGCTCTAATGTTTCTAAATGAGACTGGTGATGCACACAGCAGCTGCAGCACAACATGTAGGCCCCCATGTAGACTTCAAGAAGCCATCTCCTCCATTTCTCCTCTACTTTCACTTTATTATGGTACAAATATAAGACTGGATATTTACTATAAAAGAAAAAAAATATTATAAAGAATGAAATTCTAATTTCCATTCATTTATGTAGCAGAAAAGTCAACTAAATTGAATGGTCTGTATTTTCTACTTAAAAATGTAGAAACAATAAATTTTAATATCAAAAAAGGTGACGTAAAATTTCAGATTTACATCATCTTTGAAGTGCAGAAGCCTCAGGGCTCAAGATTGTACGGCATAGAGCAGCTACCACAATATCTGGTGAACTTGTGTAAGCAGACATACAATTAATTAATCAATGCTGACATTAGAGGTTAAGCTTAATTTGTGACATTTCTAATTGCTACATCTCTCTGTAATTCCTTCCACTGTTTCCCAGTCTAGAACAATACCATAAGTTTAAGAATGTGTGTGACGACAAGAAACCAAAAATAGCCGAGTTCACATTTCCATTTCTAGTGACCAACACCTTCCTCACAAGAGTAAAAATAAAGAAGTAGAATATAGAATAATGAAACAAATATGCAATAATGAAACACTAAGGGCAAAATAAATTTATACATAACACAACTATTTTTCAAAATTCTTGCTTTGCTTTAGATGCCAGTTTGCCTTCTGGCTAAAAACACATTCTTCACACACGCTGGGAATGTTGAGGAAAACTAGTCAGCATTCAGAGGATTAATACAGATCTCCAGCTCTGTGCCTTTAGGCTTAATAGTCAGACATCTATTTGTCCTGAGGAGAGGTTAGGGGTTGAAATGCAAATATGCAAACAACTGAATTCTTTGTTAAGATATCAAGGAAAAGCTTGATCTTTGCCGCTGTTTAATAAATCCCTGCAATTTTATGGACTTATTTAAATGCAGTATTGTGTCTTACTATTTGAAGGAGAAAACAATGCAAGGAAACAAACACATTCATTCTGACTAAAATTTGTTCTCTAGAGGAAAAATGACATACACCCTTGACAGCTTATTTACCAAACTCACTAAAGATTTATTGATTTATCAATCAGTGCCTTGAGCATTTGCTTCTCCCCAAGGGAAAATTAACAATTCCAACTAACCTAATATATTCTATGTATAAACTAAGTGAATGCAAGAATCAATCCTGGCACAGTTTACAACATCCAGTTAAAAAAAAAAAAATGCTGTCCCTTTTGGTGTATGTAAAATTGAAAGCTATACTAACGAAGAATAAATGCTCATGTTACTTACAAACATAAAAAATACTTATTAAGACAGTACAATTGAACCCATAAGACATTTTAAATCATTTAAATACTCAGTGGGAGGCAAAAGCATTGGAAAATAAAAAATTGAATGATTTTGCTTCTAGATTAATACTAAGTACTACTATTATTAGTTGCAATACTGACATGCCTCAAAGCAGAGATATTTCACTAAGAGCTACAAAATCTCTTCTATTGCACCTGAAAAAGTCTAAGCCTGCAAAATTAATTACTGGTTTCATGACATGAGAGAGCAGCATACGAATTCCTGGATTTTCATTTCCTTCTGGATTATTTTGTCATTTAGCAAAGAAACAGGAAGAAGAAACTGCTCAACCATTACATGCACATTAAATGTACTCCCATCATCAGGGAAAAAAAAAAAGACAGAAATCAAAATGCAATAAATGGAAGATAAGTTTTTCACTACAAACAGTTAACATACCCAAAACACTAAAAAACAAAACAAAACAAAACCAACCAACCAAACAGGAGTTTGCAATATGAAAGAATTGCAAATAGCAGCTCAACGCACCAGTGCTCCTGTGCTGAACTTTGCAGCACCAGATTACTATAGAAACTCACAGAATACCATAATCTGCCACAAAAGTAGGCACATGAAGAAAAGATAAAGCAACGTTTTCTTTTCTCTTAAAAGTACACATACACATAGAAAACACACTAGCAAGAACAAACAGTGTTTGCAGTATGCTTATGTGGAGATGGCTGCAGCTTAGCAGTCATCTATCAACAGGATGCCTTGTCATTACAATTAGCATCTTCTCAGCAAGATTTATTCCATATGAACATTCAAACCTCATACATAAAAGCAGTAGTGTATTTTTTAAAGCTTCATACACACAGTTCCATTTGCCAGAATTTCTACTGAAATGCACAGAAGTGAAGGCTTTAATAAACACTCTGAAGTGTATTTAGAAAAAAAATTTCAAGATGTGTCCCACCACTCCTTTTTTTTCTTTTCCCAATACAACTAAGTAAGAAAATTATCATCCAATCACAGTCAGAAAGCCAGAAATTATTGTAAAACACTGCCCTCTGGTGTTAAACCAATTTTGAATTTTATTTAAGACCCCCCCCTCCAGCCACCCTCCTGCAATCTTTTTTTTTTTTTTTTTTTTTTTTTTACCTGAAAGAACCACCTCCAGGGTCATTCAGCTTGTTTTTCTGATTTGCAGAGACCTGAACACCAAAGCCCCCAGGACTTTTGCTGGCTTGTATTGTTGGTGCCTTCCCTACTGTGCCTGAAAAACACCAAGCGATGTTATTATGAGCTGTCTTAGACAATTTACATCAAAGAACCTTCTGTCCAGGAACTAAATTTAACTGTCTGTAAATTGCAAACAAAGGAAGTTATTATTTTTAAAGATTACACTGCTGAAGAAGAACAATTTTAGACAAAATTTATATTAACATTACAGTTTGTTCTATATTTACAGAATACTGAAGATTCTCCATACACGAAAACCGTTGGCCAATGTTGATTATAACACACACAAAGGTTATGTGTCTGCAATTGCCAGTGAACCATTTTTCTTTATATTCTGCACAACATATAGAAACATAATTTCAAATGTTCTTAATATAGATGTATTAAGTCAGCCACTCCAGGTATTAACTACGCCTTTTACATTTTTTTACAGTCATTTTTGATGTGTTGCTGAGTTCAAAATGTTACTTTAAGTATTTTTAGATATTTTTACTGTATGTAAAAGAGCCCAAACCATTTTAAAATTTGACGTACCCTCCCTCGTAAAGGTTTTATTTTACTTTCTTATTTTGAAAATGCTCTTTTATAAGTAATATACATCTGCTTCTAGATTTTATAAGACTCTCCATACAAAAAATGGAATTTCTAACTGAGCCAAATTGTGGTGTACATTCAGCTTGCTGTGCAACCAAATTAAAAAAGATATTAATTCCTGCATGACGTTTGGAAAATCTAATAAAAATTAATTATAAGTTTATGTTGCTAATTGGTAAATCAATGAGCATGATTATTAACTGTCACTAGAAAAGATCGAAACAGCATTTGACTCAAAAAGTATTGAAAATGATAAAGACTTACTACGTCTTCTTTAATATTTAAGATTTTAATACATGCTTAGCTCAGTTAGATTTTGTCCATTTCTTGTAACCCTACTTCTATGTTGGCATGTGAAAGTAATTAAGTCAAGTGCTTACTTGACTTAAAGAGATTTTACTTTTTTTTTTTTTTTTTTTTTTAATATCATTCAATTGCATTGAGTTACAAACTGTAGTATTTAAGACTGAGAAGTACATGAAAGATCTTCCTGCACATCTGTGGATCAATTGCCTAAAAATGGCATGGTACGAGCCTTAGCAGAAATAAGCTATTCTTCATTGATGAATTCTAAAAACCACAGAAATTCTGAAATCACATCTATCACAATAAATCCTTTAAAACACTTCTTAGCTGAAACACTAGCTGTACATGAGCCCTGCATTCCTTTTTTTCTTTGCAAGTCTTCAGTTAGGGTAATATATGCTCTGAGAGCAAAACTTAATTGACAGTGTTCATTCAGACATTCAGTCAAAATAAAAATATTTTTGCTTGAACCCTCAACATTAGCAAATACAAAACAAGATTCATGACTCTGAGTTCTAAGCCTGGGGAATAAAATTACTTTGTCATCAGAAAACGTAAGGTCTGTGAGATGTCACAGATAGCATCATTTCACGGCCTGGTCCATTTATCTATTTCAGATTAACTGATTGAAAGGTTTTTATTAAGTGAATTGAAAGGAAAGAAATTATATAACAATAAAAATGAGCAATCTCTGCTTTCAGCAGCAAGTTTTGAGGAAATTGAAGCGTGTTAGCCTTGAAAATTACTGTAATGGCTGAAGTAATGGAACAGGGGTACTTCTCCAGAATAAACACTATATTCCTTTGCGGCTAATATCAGCATTTTCTTTTCCACAGATGATAAGTTTTGACACCAAAAATTAAGGAAAATATACAACAACAGAGCAGTTAACTTGTTGGTTGGAGGAGAATTATACATCTACATTGGAAAGTTAAAAAATGTCTCATTTTCTTTCATCCTATTACATAATTTTGCTCAAATGGATCTGACAAAATTAATGTAAGTTTGGCGGTGACACACAAGCCTTACAGTTTAAACCACAACAGAATGTGATTAAGGAGTTAGACTACAATTATGGCTCAACTAACAATTTACACTATGGCGTATGGAAAATTAAAATCATCTGTGGGTCTAGATTTTTCATGAGATTGGTAATGACATACAGAGTCCATCAACACTGTATCCTTGCTTCAAATTTCAAGTAGCATGATTCTGAGAAATAAGCCCACATTTTGGAACTCTTAAGCTCCTAGCTCTGTCTTTGCCTAGGTTAAATAGCTGCAATGAATGCTATGGCTAATTACTTTACTCTGGTTCCATTCCTCCATCTGAAAGATTCAATTCACAGATATTTTGTACTGATAACTGTTTTGACAAAAGAGTGTGACTTTTTCCTTAAATAATAATAATGTTACTTCCCCGAGTGTGGATGCCATTTACTAATACAACACTTATTAGAGTCTGCCATCTACCTATAGTATAGTTTTGAAAGCATTACAGTTTGTTCACATGGATGCTTTAATATTAATGTAAAACGCAGCACTCTGTGGAAGTCAGATCAATTCTGACATAACCATCCTTGAAATATAATCACTCTCCACAAAATTTTACTACTATTTACTACTGTAATTTTCTAAACCAGACAATGTTCTATTCAAGTATCTTACCTTTTTCTATGGGAATAATTAAACCAGCATAAAACACAATTAAACTGGTGTTTACATTAGAAAATTTTAACAATACATCACAATCAAAATGTATAGTTATCTGGCAGTATGCCATAGGCATTTCTTAGAGTTGTGAACACACAGGCAGATTTTTCCCCAGACACAGGCTGCAGAATATATAGTCTTCACAATGGGACATCTTTTAAATTTCCGTTCTGAATGCTTTGTATGCTTAAGTAAAACAATGTAGTGGTAGGCTTAAAAACAGGCTCGTAAATAGGAATAAGCTCACTTGGAAGCGCAGCTTCACATGAATGGGCCTTTGTGAATTTTTGTCTTCCTTAACCCAAACTGCCAGTTGAGTTGTATTTCACTGGCCAGTCAATGGCTATCATGAATAAATCTGTGAGCTGAACTCACTGTTTGTGGTGATGCAGATACTATGCAAATTTTCCACGTACTGCTCTCATTCACAACTTAAGAGACAGTATACTAAGAATAGAAATGAAATCAGTCTTCACTCTCAGACATTAGTCAGAAGTGAAAGTCTGCACTCTAAGACACTAAATACTCTGTTAATAAACTCAGGACACGAGTGCCAATGCTATCAAGTAAATGTGTATCTTTCTAACCTGGAAAAACAGCCTACAAAAGGAATACACTGACAGCTTGGTCTCCTTGTCCATTCAGCCTTTGGATTCTCTGAAGTGAACAAGAAATCAACTGCTACTGTGTGCCGTTCACTGGTTGTTTTTGTTTTTTGTTTTTTGTTTTTTTGGGTTTTTTTTATGTTCCCTTTTCCCAAAAATGAGAAAAATTAAACAACTCTAAACAGGCAGCAATAGCTTCCATGTGCACTTAAGTTTGGTTTCTGTTTCATATCCCAAGATGATAAACTCTGTATTCCATTACAAATCCTCAATCATCTAAATCCCCATATCCAAAACGACACTCTTCCATGTAATTATACATCAAAGCTAAAAGGCCCAGTGGTAGAAAGGAACAAAAGGAGATTTACTAAGAAAAGAAGGGTTTAAAAACCCTCTTAAGAAGTGGGATGCATCAGCCAGACATCCACCCACCTGTGCACAAACCTGTCAGAAAGTTGTGTATACCACCAGACCTCTTTCTCCCCTGGCATGTCAGGTTGCTGCAAACTATCTCTGACCTCACCAAACAGTAAGCATACTGGCAGAAAAAAATCGTGTGAGTTGAGAAATTTCTCAAGCTCCTATCTTGATCTCTGGAGCTATAATGTTCTGCTTCAAGAGCAAGAGTTAAAGTGGGATGATTAAATTGAGGAATTCTAGAAACTTCAGGAAAAACAAAGCATTTCTTTCTTGGCCCAAAACTACAGTGTGCATTAGTAAAAATCAAGTTCCTTACAGCTGAGTAAGGAACTAAGCATTTGCAAGCTGAGTTCTAAGGTAACTCCAAAACATTTAATTGTGTAGGTCTGAAATGTTCAAACTGCAGTGAAAACATGCACTCCTCAGCCAGTATGAAGTAAAAAAAAAAAAAAAAAAAAAAAAAAAAGTCAAGCCTGCTAATGTCAGCACTGTAAGTTTTTCCCATGCTACTAGATCGTAATTACAATAAAATTCATACACAGGTAACAATCTCACTAAAACATTTAAACCCATACCTTGTGGTCTAATGGTCTGAGTTATTACCACTGGCATCCTAATCTGGGTAGTCTGGCAAGCAGGGTTTCGTTTCACAGTTTGAGCAGATGTTGACTGGATAATCTGCTATTATTAAAAAAAAGTATACTTATATTATACTCTTTATACACAAACACACACAACGTAAACATACTAACACCTGCAGTTACTAATATAAGCATATGGATCTCTACAAGCACAACCAGCTAGTGACAAAAGTCATAGTCATGTAACGCATGTGGTTGTGTGTGTGTGTATATATACATATTTTGCTGTTATGTTAAAAAATAAAATATTTGACACAAATGTCACAACCTTCATAAAAATGTGAGGTAAACATCAAAGTTCAGACTTTTGTCTTCACAAACTTTACTAGCAAGAAAAGTATTTGCAGAAGAAAACTGCAATAATTTTATTGGCATACATCTACAGCAGTTAGGTCTCTCACTATAAACCCATGCTTTTTAAAGAAAATACATACTAAAAGTAAAATCCAAAATATTAAGTTCCAAAGTCAGATGCACACAAGAAGGGAAAGTAATGTTTTGGGATTATTATTTATCTTTTCAATTTTAACTGGATGTTCTCGTGGTTTTGTTTACTGAAATTCTGAGGTCCTTACCCAAAACAGAAACTGGGTCAGGAACTTAGAATTCGGCTCACATATGAATTGAAACAAAAAATAAAATAATAATTAAAAAAAAAAAAAAAAACCACTGCAAGGGTCATTTCTAAGGATAGCTAAAAGAAATCGGGGACAAGGTATACATAGACATAATGAACAGAAGATTCAATGACACACATCGATGCTGCAGAGAGGGAAAATAAATCCATAAACAAACTTTGAAAACAAAACACAGGCAGATAGCTGCAAATAAATTACAACCACAAAAATCTTGGAAGTCACGTGCTCTTCACAGCCACTACTATGTTAGTTCCACAGCATAATACATCCAATTTCTGAATTACAAGTCACTGTCTTCCACCATTATTACCTCCAAGAAGACAATATGCAATGTCATGCACCACTACATGAAGTGAACAGGAAAAAATGCATCTTTATTTAGCATCTCTAGATGTTACTCTTACAAAGTATATGCAAATATAGTATTTAGGTGAACAATGAAGGACTAGATCTCTGACTTCAAAGTATGCTATGGAGAAAAGGGAAAGTATATACACATATATACACAGATATGCATATATATATACACACATTTTCAAATGAGATGTAAAAGTAGAGAATTAAACGAGCCGGGGAACAGACAGGCAGGTGTTCCATCAACAGGAACCAGGGCTGCCAAATCAAAAGGTGAAAAATACAAACAGGAGAGGAAAGTAGTGCAGGAACAAGAATTTTAATACAATCTGGAGAAAAAACAAATAGGGGCATTTTCAATTAAGGAAATTGCATTCTGTACACCCTAAAATATTAAAAGCTGTGAGATCATAATAAACCTGCAGATGTAGAAGTATTAAAAATTTCTAGCTTGCAGAAGGAGAAAGGGGAAAAAACAGTTTCAACTGTAGACACTGAAGGAAAAGCAAGCATTTGGAGTAAGCACAGAAATGGAGCAAGTAGACATAAACCTACTAGGTCAAGACAGGCAGTGAGTAAATAACCACGCAGAATAAAGGAGCTACCAAGTTAAAAACTAGAGAAAAATATAGGCAGTAAGTGAAAAAGAGGGAGAAAGTTTAATTAAACTCCATTTTCAGGCACAAAAATTTCCACATACAAGTATATTTTCATAAGGAGACATAACAGACCAGAAGTAAAAAACTGGTATTTTATAGAAAAGGAGAATGTCACCACTTCTACAGTGATTTCTTTTATTAGACGAGTCTTCAGAGAATAGTGAAGGAAAGCAGCCATACCTTAATTGGCCAAAAGTCAGGCCAAAAAGGAAATGTGTGTGACCTGTGGATAGAAGTATCACCCAGTATTACGATCATCTGTTACTAAATTCTCTTTCAGTGAAGCAAGCAACCTCTAGAATTCAAGATCAAATTCTGTTTCATTTGATAAATGTTTTCACGCAAATACTCTACAAAGTGGGTCAATTAACACTATTAAAGACAGGCTAGTATTTAACATTTAATATTATGTCAATAATGACATCTTTACTATTAAAAAAAACTAATGAATATATTTTGAATGTATTAACAAGTGTTATTCTAGGATCTCAGCATACACAAAAGTGCAGAAAGAATAGAAAATGACTGAGAAATAAACTTTTCCACGGGGTGCAGATCAAGCTCCACATCTTCAGCTCTATATTGAACCTGGTCAGCAGCAACACATTCTCTAAAAGGAAGAGCTGCACTTGAACTCAGAGCTTAGATTTCAGTTTCTATATGGTTTTACGATATATTTCAACACAGATGTGATCTTCAAATCTGGCAGCAGTTAAGGAACAAACATTACCAATTTGTTTTTGAAACAGAATGTGCAGCTTTGTTTCCAGACAAATATAAACAAAGAACATGGTAAAAACTGATGAATCAGAGGTAGATTACACTGCGTGAAAATTTACAAACAATCTAAACAAGTCTTCATCAATTACACTAATTTAAATTGTTCTAATCCTCTTGCTTATTTTCCCCACAGCATAAACATTATTGTTTCATCCAGAATTTGGCCTGGAAAATGTAAGCAATGAACAGGGTGCTGGCATGATAATCTGGGAGATGATTTACTTCACCAATTTTACATTTCTCATAGCCTAAAAATATGAACATACCACATCTAACATTACTGATTCATGTGCTGAATCAGTTCACAAGCACCAACATCTTAAACTAGACTGATTCAGAAAATAGAGAAGTGGGTGTTCTTAGTTTATCAGAGATGGTACTTCATGTTTAGCAGAAGGGGAGCTCTTACTGCTGTCTCCAGCTACCTAATGGGAAGATGTTCAGAAGACTCTTTTGGTTAGAATACAGGCCAAGAAAGAAATGAGCCAAAGCACATAAAATGGATTGAAGTAGAAAGATGGCAACTTCTGTTTCCCTTCTATCTACATGAGACATTCCAAATAAAAATGAATGCTAGTACATGCAAACCATTAAAAAGAAAATTCCTTTGAGACAATGGATTACAGCTCACAATTAAAGGTTTCAAGGAAAGGAATTCTGCAGATTTCAACAATCCAGGTGCTTCTTTGCAGATGCATAGGGTCACAATGACCTGCAGCCTGTATCTTGACTGGAAGTGCAAAATTAATCTCATCTGATTCACACAAAACAACACTTTGCAACAGAAGCATCTGATCCCAATGCATAAGCATACAATACAGCAATAAAAACTAACAACAAAGGAAACAGAAGCTTCTGCAAAGAATTGAACAAAAGTAAATTTCAAAAATAAGTTTTATACTGAGCATTTTTTCTCTCAATTAAAATTAATATTGATTAAATTTTTTTTTTTGAAAAAAAAAGCACTGTGGAAGGAAGAACCAAGTAAGCTCCTTGTTCAAAACACAGAATGGCTATGGACTGATATGACATACATCTTCACTCATGAGTAAACACTTGCTAACTCACTTGTGGCTATGCCACTTGTGATTTATCAGTCTCCTCGCTCCTGAAGATAAATGTCATATCAAACCTCAGCTATCATGTAATCTGGCAGCATTAACTTAGAACGTTCATGCTTTCATGGGCCTAGAATTCATACTTACCATTACTGAACATGCTGTAATAGTAAAAGAATTTCTCAACAATGCCTCAAAATTTACATACATGATCACTTTTTCCTCCCAGACAAAAAAAAGAAAAATTCACTTTTTGAAGGAGCACATAATTTTTAATGTTAAGATGACAATGCTGCTCTATTGAATTTTCAAATAAGCAACGAAGTAAATAAAAACAAATGACATCGGAACGCTTGTCCCACCTGCCCCCAGTGTAGGAGGGCTATTCTGAACGTAATGTTGGCCCACGATGGCAGAGGTAGATGTTGGTGTGGCAGTAATTGTTGAGCCTTTCTGTCAATATTGAATTCCTCCATGAAGAAAAAATGTCATCCACCAACACTCATTGACATTTGCTGAACATTTATGGGGCCCAAACAGGGGATGTGAGCACAGTGAGGTGGTGGGTGGTGCATTTCAGTAGTGGCAACAGTGACAGTGAGTCACCTCCACTGGTGCAGATCTCTAAAAGCACAGCATGCAGGCTCTTGATCACTGCTGGTGAAAAACACACAGCTGATGACGGTGACAACATCAAACAAATAGCGTAGATGAGAATTTGCTATAACATTGTTACTGTGCTCTTAGTATCTGTTACAGTTTCTGTGGAAATAAATAGCAGCCACTACTTTAAGAGCAACCTACTAAAAAGTCACTAAGCTGTATTTCAAGCAGGCACACAACTTTCCAACTATAGGTTTTGTTCCTACTGAAAGATCACACATTTTTATATAAATTTTCTCATACACCAAACTCAAAACTTGCAGCTAGGTACATACTAGTTCACTAATATAAACTACTTCTACCCGAATAGACATCTTCTATTCTTCCATTTCTAAGATGCCTTGTATACAAGACCAGAACAAAATCATTTCTTGTGAGCACTGAGAAGTGTACGAATTACACTCGTTTAGAACCAGAACTGATGATAGGAAGGCTTCAGCAGAGATTTAAAACAAAGTACAGCATCCCCACATACCAGGATGCTTATTCTGCCACTGTACTTTATTTGCATACTCAGTTGCTCTCTCTTATCTTCTACAAGAGTCCAACTAGACCTGCATGGTCTCTGTTACTTTACATAATTAGATTATGTAATTAAATTTGTTTTAATTAAGAAGAAACACTTCAAATTTCTTTGGTTTTTTTTTACCATATAAGTTTAGTAAGTGGCTTCAACCTCCAGAATACTTCTTATAACATAGTAACAGCACAACAGGTAAGGTGCAAATCAACCTCCATTATTCAATCTACTTACAGCTTCAACACTTAAAAATAATCTCTATCATTCACAGAAATCAGAAAAACACCTAGAATAAGATAGGCAACGTCTCCATATATCAGCATATAAAGAGCTTTTGCCTACTAAGGATACAATTTAGACAAACTTTGAACATTGCAGTTAGAACAATTACAAAAATTGATTGCTAGCTTATCTCGTTAGTGCCTCATCAATAAAATATTAGCCCAAGACTTATCCACATTTCCCCAGCTAGCAGTAGCTACTATTTCTAATAGAATTATCTATCTCTTACAGAACACTGATTTGTCATAGTTTTAGAAAAGGATGCACACCTTAAAAATAGAGAAATATAATCCCCTCATTCATCTGTGTCAGCACTATAGATTTTAATGCTTAAGTCTCCTTTGGTGCAACCTACATTGCAAACTGAGCAGTATACAGAGAAGTCTCTAGTTGTGAGAAACCACAGTATATCAGAGAGAAGTATCACCACATTAGAAGAGCCACAAGCCACGCGAACTAGCCCTACGGACAGAACTTACCTACAACAGGAAGTGAAGATGACTGTGATTTAACATCTCAGCATCTTGCACAGTACTAGGCTCACTATATGTATAACAAATCAGGACAGTACCAGCTCATACATCTTAGCCACATTGCTGAGTTGTACGGACAAGCTCTTTGCCTTACACTAATTTCTATCTAAATTATCAGCAGGGATGTTTCGTTAGAGATGAATAACAACATGTGAAGACAATGCAGCTTTACCTTCAAATGCCTCAATTCTGCTGGAACACCTTCTTAGACAATTCATATTGTTTTTTCTGGAAATAATAAAATTCTGCTTTCCCATCAATTTAATGTTTTTTTGTTTTAAAACAGCAGAATCTTACAAAAACAAATCAGATTAACTTCCGAATGAGCTTTCCAAAAACGCTAAGAGATGGACTATCTTGATCACTACTAAATACAGAAGGACAGTTTTTCACTGACTTTAAAGAACAGCATTTACCTAAGATAATGCTTTTAAACAAGTCCATTCTGACTAATGTAATTCAAAACTGTAATATGAGGTGCTCTGAAAGACTCAATATACGCAACAATAAAGATAAATATTGTGTCTTTCCAAAAGTGTCGTGCACTATCTCCTAACACTGACCCCTTTGTAAAACAGAAAAGTCAAAAGAAATGAACAGCTAACAGATTATCCATTTTTTAAGATGACAGCGGATACTGTAACTGGCTGGTTTGAGAGGATCTATATTCCAAAACAGGCTTGCCCTTCTGCAGCTGGACAGTTTGCATAGCCAGCTGGAACTCTCTCCAGTGAGCTTCAGGCTTGGAGAATCTGGAGCTCAGCCAGTTTCCTTCATCAGTGCTGGCTGCCCTCTGGCAAGCCAGCTGTAATCTTCCTCTTCCGGAAAACTCCCAGGCAAGATTGCCAGGAGCTCTTTGCTGTGCTCTGATTTTGGGGAGCACTAAGAAGTGTGAAGAGCGTTATCATTATCACTACAAAAAAAGTCAATACTTACAAACAATTACTAGCGTGATATGAGATGATGTTGGGTTGTCTGCTTGGCACATGAGCTGATGGCTGTTGTGGAATATAGCATTTTTTTATTCAGTATCTCCTATTATCTGATGCTGCTTTTGTCTGTACAGAACTAATCTGAGGGACATTAAAAAGTGTTTGGTTAATGTAATGTTTGGTTCTATTAATCGGTTTTGTTACTGATAAATTGAAAACAAATACAGAAACCAAGTTTTACAGTAAAGCCGACAAATTTTCATTTCTTATGCATTCATTCTCCATGAAATATTTTCTACAAGTATTAAGCATAATTTTGCTCCAGTTTGCCACCTTATGAAAATAGAAATACCATCTCACGTACCTAGTAAGATTAAAATTTATTCCTAGAATTATCAGCACCTCACAGACTGAAAATTTCCTTTTGTCAATTCCCTCATGTTGCATATGTACATTGAATGACAAAGCAGCTCTTCACACTGTTAGTCTCTACTCCCATTAATGTCACAATTGCTTGCTTTGTGTACACACAGGCACATTGGAGAGAGAACATATGTGAATGTTAAGACCATTCTTACAAGAATTTGCATTTATTCCATTCAGAAAATATTCCAGAAGAGCTACAATCGTAAGAGAAAATCTCCATGAACTTCTCTTTGACATCAGTGTTTCTCACAGGTGAACGTAGCCTGCCTAGCAGTCACAGGAGTGTTCAGAGCGAGTTGCAAAACACTGGAAAAGGTAGTGCTAGCTGGCAGTGGCTTTGCCTTAGTATTGTGACACAAGAGCAGAGTAGATGTACCAGCCACAAGCATTTATACCTGTAAGGAACCTGCTAGCTGCTGCCAGAAATTTGCTTTCTGCAGGTCAGAGAATAATTTGTACACCTACTGCCTGTAATCAAAACCAATTCCTTTTCCCCTACCTTGAAGAATGAATGCTGTTGTCAATTCATTCTTACAAGATGTAGACAAGTAGGAGCTAAAAAAGACTAAGGAACACTTTTCTAAATAATAAAACAGTCCAGAAGAGGTGGAGAGAGAACATCTCAGAAAAAAAAATTGCATGGCTGGATGGAAAGCAGTCAAGTTAAGGTGCAAAACATCCACATCTTCTGCGTATTACCAAAAGCTGAAGCAGGGTGTCTAAAAACCAAATCAGATGTTCTTACACCTTAAAACTATGCTCACAAAAGACTGGTAAAATTGTATTAATTTCACTTTAAATTTAGTAATTTAATTGTCAGAAGGTGCAAGGTTCAAAAGACCACATTTTCAAACTGTGTACTTCCACTTTTAGATTAAAAATAATAAATATTCTCCCTCCACGCCTCCTAAAGCCTATTTCCTTTACAGAGCCCATAAATTCAAGGATAGAAGGCGTTACACCATCATACCTGCATTTCTGAGTCTAGATAATATTCATTGTTCCAGCTTGACACACTTTCTGAAACTTGTTCATTTAATTTTGAAACCTAAATCAAGTACTTTGCTCACCCATACATAGAAACTACAGACCAAAATTCTCACAACTTTGTTTAGAAGGATGATAATGCCTGTAAGAATTCAGAGCCTTGTTAAAAACTCGAACTGTGTTTTAATTACAAGTGTACACACCCTCACAAGATCTTAAGCAGCAATAAGACAAACTCATCATCCACTCTATAACTGAATTTGCTGTTGCCCTATTGGTAATGCTTCTGCAATTAATGAATCTTATCATGTAACACTCCAGTCTGCGCAGCAAGTTTCAGTAAAAGAAAGTACAGAAAACATATTGATATAAAATTTTATAACTACATATAAATAGTTAAAAATGAGCTAGTGAATTTTAACGTACTAAAGGAAGCAAAGAAACATACCTAAAAATTATACTCTAGCCTATAAGTCTTCTGTTCTAAACTGGTAATTAATTCAAATTCCACTGTGATCATATAACATCCATATTTCAGGAAAAAAGGCCAAGAACATAGGCTTCTCTTAAATTTAAGACATGTTAATAATGTAATTTAAATTAATGGCTCAGCACGTACGTAAAAAACCGTAAAATGAACTAACAGCATGTCATAGATTATTATATAAAAAGTATTTCCCAAACAAATTGAAATAACAACATTAAGAACTGCTATTTAGTCTGTATGTTACAGTACCTACCAGTTGAGAACTCTGATTTGACTGTACCACCTTAACCTGAGGAGGCTGCACTGTATTTGATACAGAGACTGTGCAAATGTTGTTTGGTTGCCTTATTCCTATTGTCTGCGTTGTGACAATGGAGGAAATACTTCCAGAGGCAGATTGAGGTATAACTTGTGATAGCTTGGTTTGTTGAAGCGACTGCTGAGACGGCTGTCCTTGCAAAACTGAATGTTGACTATTCAGTAAAGATTGTCTCAATGCAGGTAGACTTTTCTAAAAACAGAAAGAAAGTTTATGAAATATCAAATTTACCAGGTTGCCTAAAATAAAGTCTTCTGAAATTTGCTGTAAACCTAACTAAAAGATTACATCTTTTTTCCCCAATTGTACAATCTACTTTTTCATGATAAGTAGTAATACTGAACACATAAGAGGGAAAGATCAGTTTATAATTTCAGTGAGCTTTCAATTTATATTTAGTAACTGCAGACTCTGACATGCCCTAATTCCACCATTATGGTAAAATATAATCCTCCTTCCCAAGTCAAGACCATCTAGAACTTGTAGCTTAGCTCTCTGGAAGGGCAAAAAAACGGGAAGAGAAAAGACACAACAGTAGCAGCAACCTACTTAATGCTAGAAGTAAGCTGCACCTATTTACTTCTCCTGACATGCCTCCAGTACCTAGAACAAGATGATTTAACTGTTGATGCCCTACAGCAATAGTTGTTTACTGTATTACTACTGATCTAATGTATTCTGACTGCATTAGAAAAGCGTACTATTGTGTGCTTCATGTTCAGACCAGTTCAACCAAAAAACACAGCTCCAAAAGGCTATACCCTACCTTCACAAATAAACTTTTTACTTTTTAAGTGGTAGTAGTGTTCTTTTGAAGTGCTATCCCTCAGGCAGCTGAGGAACACAAACGTTTAACTCAAGCTATAGCCCTTTCTACATTTCTAATATTTAAAATTTAATGTCTGTTGCCAAGAAAGGACTTCAAAGAAAAGAAAGAGTTAAAACTGGTGTTCAAGCTAGAAGCAACTGCAGAGTAAGAGCAGGAAAAAGAAAAGGGTTAATGATAACTTGAAAAAAACAAAAGCAAGGGCAAAGAGTTCTGAAGAAAAAATGAACAGAGAAAAAAAAAAAAAGAAGGAATCTTCCCTAAACTGAGAATTTTTGGATGAGAAGAAAAATGTTTTCAGAACAATCATTGTGGCTCTGTTAGAGCATAATTACATTTGTACATGTCCAATCTTGCATATGGAAGCTATTTTAGGTAATGCAGGAAAAAAAAACAGAAGTTAAATTTACCCCTATGTTTATTACTGCAGGATCAATAAATCTGTTTGGAATCACATTAGAATTCCTATATGAAACGTTGCAGATTACAAGCAGGATCAACTCACCAGTTATTCCCATAGCATTATCCAGTTTTTCATCATTGCAATTACACATTAATTGAAAGTTCTTGATGTCTCAAACTTAGATTACAATAAACAATATGGAGAAAGTCTAATTATCTGAAGCGTTCTATAGACCTTGTAACTCCTCCAGTGGACACAGTGTACTTTACAGAAATGGACTATGCAGAAAGCTTAATGCAAAGAAACACTACAGAATAAACAACATATAATTTCCAAACAAATCAGTAACAACTTTTATAAACAAATCTGATTAATAAATTGTTCTAGTTCAAGGCTACTCAAGCAGTAAGCTCCAGATCAGCTCTAAACCACACATAAATTTTGCTTAAACCTAAACCAAAGTCTCAAACCGGAGATCTGCCTCCTATAGGAAATCCCGTTTTCTTACCATCCTCTTGCCCTGCTGGGTGCAGCTAACTGGAGTACATAGCCAAGGCTCCCAGCCAGGAAGGGAACAAGCAGCACCAGGCTCGCCTGACAGAGGTGGGTACTGCATAAGTTTCAGCTGAGCAGATTTCAGGAAAAATCCTCACCACAAAGTAAATATTGAGTATGCCTGCTTTAGACAGGTGAAATTAATTCCACTTAAAAAACCCATTCTCTAAAACTCAAAGCGCTAACATTTCCACTGAAATAAATTTATCTAAATGATATTCACATTACCTTAAGGAAAGGTACAAGATATGGCTGAGGAGATGATTTGAGTTCTGATTGGAGGCGGCCTGTAAATTCTTCTGGATCAATCTTTGCATCCTTGGAGGGGAAAAAAAAGAAAATAATAATAATTTTTAAAAAATATATAAAATCATTAACAATTCAGTCCTGTTGTTTGGTTGTTTTTTCAGATAATGAAACCAAGTTTACGTATGTTAAAATGTCCATACATGGTATACATGTGTATCTACGTATACACACACACAAACACATTTGATTCTTGATTTCTTTTCAAAAATATTAATCCAAAAAGAGGTTGTTGATTTAGACTGACAAGTGATTATAAAATTTGCCAGCTCTTTTAATAAGAAAACGGCTTTACTTGATTCCAAAGGCAGTTTTGAAGGTCCAATTTAAATCAGAATATACATACATGCTTACATAAAGCATATGTACGAGTATTAAAAGTACACACATATAAAAACATCTGCCTATACATACATATGTTCATAAAATATAAGCTTATAAAAATATAGATTATATTATATATTTACTAGTTTACTAAGTAGTAAATACAGGAGAACTGTGTAATGCAGATATATTTTTCAGATACTCCCAGTACAGCCACGCTGTTAGACTGACAGAAAAAGAAACAAACCAATACAACCTCCACTAAATAAATATATTTCTTATGTACGTGCCCATTATTTTAAAAAACTCTAAGTAGCTACCTTTATTTAGTTACTGTTTCTTAGTTATCAAAACTTAAAATGAGTTTTTACAGGAACTAGAGAATATTACTGCCTAATTGTTTCTACTCAAAATGTTTTAGGAGTTATTTAAACAATACAGATTTCTGCCTATGAATTCAAAGAAATAGGTATCAGCTACTTTCCAGTGCAAGTTCTTCAAAGATTGATACCTTTTAAGAAGCTTGACCATTTGTACAACTCCAAAGTAGCACCTGTTTGCAGTGCATTCATGCAACTTTGAAATGTCTGTTGCCCTGAAGACTACTCAAGTTAACCTTTTTTCCAAGCTCACAGGTTCTGTTCAGCCAAAAGACAGCTTTTCTTCTAGAAATTAACTCACAGTTAAGGCTCCACGCAGGGGCATCTACCTTGAGAACTGCTTAGACACTGTAGCTTAGCAAAGTACTTTTCCTACAGTTCTTGAAACTCTCAATCACATTATGCAGATTTCTACATTCATATTGTGGTTAAAACATTAATTGGATTTTTACTTTTTCAGAAAAGATCATGGTTTAGAGGAAAATAAAATGAATCCTCAAGGAAAAAAGGAAAAAAATCTTTTTTTAAAAAAAAATTTCCACACAGAGCAAAGAGCAAAGAATTAGCTATCAAAACAAGATTACTTTTGATTAATCCATACTAAATATTCTGTTGTATTTCCCCTTCTTTCAGAGAGTGTATGGGAACTGCTGAATCACGGCCTGAACCTCTGATTGATCGCCTGAGGCGAGCCATGAGTCAGCCAGAGGAGCACAGGTGAAGGCAATTCAGCTGTGCTGTCGGAAGGGGGGAGCCCGGCTGCACCCCTCCTAGACCTATTTAAGAGCTGGCTAGCAGTGGGGAAGGATCTCTTCTGGTGTTTTGTAGGTGAGCCCAGCATAAGAGTAAACTTTCCATTTATTCTCTTTCGTTATCATTGTCCACTTTGCCTAACTCTCTTGATTATATTGTGATTGTAACATCTTTATATCCATTGATTATACAACAAGAAAGCCCACTTTATCAGATTTTTGAAATACACTGAATAACAGAAAATCTGCATTTTGATGCGGCCCAACTCCTTCCCCTATATTATAGCAACAGTTTTCAGCATGTTACTCATGCATGAATGATGAGTTTAATGAGGAATTAACATTTGGGAATGGTAACTAAATACTTACTAACAAATCCTGAACCAGAGCTTTCACATTGCGGGATGTTTCTGGAGAAGGTGAATTATGAGAAGCAAGTTTTATAAGAGTAGCTAAAAAGTTTTTGCATTTTTTCACATTCTCTTGCATCTCCTGCAAAAGCCAAAGAAAATCAAAATCAGACACATGCTATTTTTCAAGAATTATCACTGTACATTCCAATTACTATAAATAGAGAAAATAATTAAATTGTTCTAATTCAAGCAGGAGATACTGCACATACAACAGCTGTTATTTTGCCATTGCTGTTAGTTACCTGACATTTTCTTCATGTCTTATTTAACTGAACATCATACTTCATAATGACTAACAGAAGTCAGAGAAGGAAATCATAAACATCTTACCTTTTGATTTGATAGAAATAAGTATAAATGCAAGAACTAATGTAACAATTCGTTGGAGATACAGTCTACCTTTTGATTTGATAGAAATAAGTATAAATGCAAGAACTAATGTAACAATTCGTTGGAGATACATTCTTCTTTGAAATGCACAATGTACAGCATTCCTTAAGTTATCTTAATTTGTTGAATTATTGATTCAGTGTTTTTGTACAAAGCAGCTACATCAATAAAACCAAATTAGAAATCATTCAAATTCTATCATACACAATGTTTTTCAACAGCGTAAGATCTGATGCTCTTATTTTTCAATATATTTTTATATGCCGTAATTTGGTCCCAAAACTTTGAGAACCAGAAACAATACACTTCAGCTTAACCATAGATTTCCACTTATTTATGAATTGTACAATCAATGAATGTACAGATGTTAAAGTTATGAGGCATACCAGAGAGCTTGCCTACATAATTATTACACAAAAGCAGAAAAGATAGGACGCTCACCCATACTCTGGGCTCGCTTGTGAAAATCCAGCAGAGTGGATCTCCAGAAGAGATCCTTCCCCCCTGGCACTCAACTCTTAAATGGGTCTAGGAGAGGTAGAGCCAGGCTCCGTCCATTCCAGCAGCACAGGTGAATTGCCTTCACCTGTGCTCCTGTGGCTGACTCATTGCTTGCATCAGGTGATCAATCAGAGGTTCAGGCCATGATTCAGCAGTTCCCATACACGAATATATGGCAAGATGGAGAAAACTAACCACAGCTGTTCACCCTTTTCAGAATTTGTATTCCACTTAGTTAAAATGAGTGGAAAGGCTCCTGTTTTGTAAATTAACTGTTTCATTAAGGGAAGTAGGCTTGCATGGAATTTTCCACTTCTGAATAGATCCAAGTAGTTCATAAAATACTAAGAAAACCAAGTGACTAATATTTTAATACTTACCTGTGATACAACTGTAGTTCCAGGTACAGGAGAGCTTGGTATGACTTGGGGCTGTGCTGGCACTTGTGCTGTTGTATGAGGTGGAAGTGGGAGCCGAGGCTGACTCTGGTTTTGTGCTGCAGGTTGAGTTTGTCCACCAGTAATTACTGCAGGCTGTTGAGATGTCGGTGTTCCCGTTGATACTGTAGTCTTGAACAAATTTTGAGCATTTGTTGTACCTACTGATACCTATGAGTATTTTAGGTTGGAAAACAGGTCATTCTTTTAAATCTTTCACCCAACCACAAAGTTCTTAGAAGTCTGACAAAAAAATGTATTTCCTTTCAAATACACCTTTACTGACAAAATAAAAATGTTAACTTCATTATAACTCTAATTTTGTTACCATTTAACCACACTGAAGTCAATCTCATCTAAATTTCTTTTTATTACAAAAATCAATGTACAACTAAAAATGAGTTTTTATTACCCAGTCCTTTAAGATGATTGTTCTGATGTTACTTCTTCACCTCAACTTTTTGTAGATTTGTCCCTTGACACAAACAAGACAATTCCCAATGATCCATTGCCGTGTCATCAAGCTTACAATGCTCTACACTACAATTACAGCTCAGATCCAGATTACACAAATGCATCACCACAGTTTCACAACCTAATTTGAGCACAAGGGCTGTATATGTGCTTTAGCCTTTGCAAACAGAACTGTCTCTGTAGCTTGGCTGTATGTAAAGATCCTGCTGCACTGTCCTCAATCTTGGAAGGCTGGAAAGCTTATCAGGCTGAACAGAGGACCACATACACACACACTCAGTCCAGTTCAGCATTGACATGATCTGACTAAATATGCCACCTTTCCCAGTGCCAAGAAGTCTCAAACTGACACACCAAATGGCACTGCAGAAACTAGAGAGCTCAGCCAGGCAGCATAGCATGCTGAGCAGAACCTATTAAAACTTCTTGATCCAACCTACCTGCAGAGTTTTGGCACAGACACAGAACAAGCTGACCCAGGCACCTGCACTGCAATGCATGGTGTACACTATGGCAGTGGTGTCCACGCAGTCATAGACACCACAGTTCAGTTCAGACAGGGGACAAACCTAGAGCTGCGAGTCCACCACTGAAACAATACTAAAGAGCCCAACTGATTTTTTACTTTAAAAAAGAAAAAAAAATAAAAAAGAAATTATACTACCCGTTTGTTTTCTATTAGCTAGGAAACAACAAAATAAAATACAGGCTATCATCCAACACCTGCATAAAACAGACAGATGATCGATTCACAACTGATTTTTATGCTTGTGATAAAAATAAACACGTTAACATTTCTCATTAAAATTCACATTCGGAAAACCAAATGATTACAAACAAAACTTCTTATTCCATCTTTTGCTTTTTATATTCTCAGTACTTACTGTGGTATGTGAAAGAATAGAGCCTCCTGGCAGAGTTGCAGCAGCTGTAGCACTAACAGGTGTTGCAGTTGACTGAACAACTTTGGCTTGCACTGGAAGTCCAAGGCGAACAGTAGATGTGGCTACAGAAGTTGGTTGCTAATAAAAGAAAAATTAGCAATTTAATCATTAATTATATGTAATATTTACATGTAATTATTCATCAATACATGAGTTTTTAATTGGCAGGAGCACATATTGGTTCTTTATATACACATTTGTTTTTTCTATGAATTCTTCTGAAGGGAAATTAATACTGGGAAAAGTTTAGATGGAAAAAAATATATACATTTTCAGGCAAATATACCATCAGTCCAGCAACACTGAATATCTATCTTCTGTACTTGGGGGAATAAATAAAGTTTAAAAATCTACCTGATATCTCAGGAAAAAAAAAATGCAATTTTTTTTTTGTTAATGTCTGTTTTGCTTTGTTTGTTTGGATAGCTCTCAAGATTTTTCTCTCGAGTTTGGATTTCTTCCATGCTAAGGTAGCCTAGAGGCAATAAACAGCATCATCACAAATAGGTAGAACTGTGTGTCTGTGTAGAAGAATTATCATAAATGCTTCTTAGGATTTAAAATGCCACATTTCTTTTCTCAAGTGTACAAAAGACCACTAGCTTCAATTTCACTGGTCACATGAAACTATATGCACCTGAAGCATTTATAAATGCTTGCATTTATAAATATGAATCCTGCATATCTTGTTCATTTGCTTATGATCAGTTTCTGAGCTAAAATCCCTATGCTGTCAGCCCCCTTCTTGTCAGTGACTGCTTACAGAAGTGGAGATTTACAAAGAAGGGAGATAACCAGGCAAACTTCTGACATCACTCAGTTCCAAGAAAGATCTGCAGTCAGAACTCTGTAAATACATACATAGCTCAGACTACTCGCTACAGAATTTTCCTCAATTAATAAATGTTCTCAATTCAGCATAAGAATATGCTCTAGGAAAAAAAAATCACATATAATTAAAACACGAAATTTCCATACCATATTAGTGTGTTACCTAAGTTTGCAACATATTCCATACACAATTCTCCATTGTGCCAGACCACATGAGCCAGCTGTGAAATGCTGAGACTAAATGCATCCTATTTTAAAAATCACTAGTGACAATAGCTTTTCATACAAAGTTGCCATAAAATCTATTAATGAGTTGGACTTGAAGAAAAAGCCTTACTACTGCAAAGAAATTAATGCAACTTTTTACAACCATGGTTCCAAATCTCAAATACATTAAAAAGTCAAACGTGAAATAAGTGGATCAGAAACATTAGAATTTCCTTATATTATTTGCAAGCATCATGAAAATTGTATTAAAATGACAATTATAAATTGCCAGAAGACACCATAAGAACTCCCAATACAAACACATCAACAAGATCTAGTAAAATAATCACAAAATTTAGAAGCTATCAGCTGTATTTTCTATTAAGGGAAAACTGTAAATAAAAGTCAAGGGAAATATATGAGGGAAAAAAAACCCCACAAAAATTATCAATGCCGTATAAGAAAATCATAACATAAAAGATTTTGTAATGACTTTTTAAGAACAACTGCTAAGGTTTGGTACGAGAGTAATTAAATTCCAAAATTACTAACCAAGACCAAGAAAGGGATATATTTTCAAAAGTAGGTGTATTACTTTTTTAACAGATGCATCATGTATTTTGCGCTTCCTAAAAATATAAATGCAATGTTTTAAAGGCCTTTCCACGCACCTGTAAATTAACATGCAAAGAAACCAGGACATGAATGAATACTCCAATACAAACCTCCACAGGGACACTTCAGAATACTTAAGATAGCCTTTCATATGCAGACATGAGTTGGCTCTTTGCATGCAAAGAGGTTAACTGTTCTAAGCAGGGCACAGTGCAGTGCAGATCTGGAAGCATGGATTTCAAATGGATCTGGCCAGCATGGAGGATGGATGTCCCAAGATTCTTTCTGTCTGCACAAGTCAGTTACTTCACTTCCACAGAAGCAGTCAGTGCACATTGTAATTGTTCTTGGAAGGAGCCAGTGTGGAATTACTCTGGGTACAGCAAATTCACTGCTTAAATAACTTTCTTATGTAGACCTTCTCACCAGCTCTCTGGACACAAAAGTGGCAAGGCAAAGCTTGAGGCATAAACAGGAACAAACTGCTTTGTACCTGCTGTGCACAAGTGAGCCACTGTTATATTTGAAGGAATAATCAAAACGATGCACTTGAAAAAACAGGCCACACGAATACGGAAAAACTACACTGAAATACACGGGAAATATTTGCCAGTGCTTAGGCAGGACAACACAAACTTTGGGGATTACTTTGTGTATCTGCAGCTCTTCAAAATCAAGGCCATTCAAACTGCCACAAGTTAGTACACTGATGTCAGTAAACCTCTGGAAAAAAGATGGTGGCATAGTTGTGTTCTGTGCCACCTCCTGACGTACACTCAGGGTGCCAGCATTAAGGGACACAGGCCTCACCTGACACCACTGCTGGAGTGCATTTAAAAGAAAAAAGAAAGAAAAAGAAGGGAAGAAAGAAAAACACAAAAGGTAAGGAGGGCATGAGGAGAGGCACAGCAAACCAAAGAATCTGGTGGGTAAAATTTTGGCCCTAAGGTTAGATTCTACTTCTACCTGAGCGGCACAGAGTTTGTGCTACCGCACAGATATTCTATTGCATGCAAATACAGACAACCTAATGTGAATTCTCCTATGCCATACACGAGCGTGCAACTTGGAAAGTAGAGTCAGTGACGTGGTGTGGTCATGGCTACAGCTGGAGACAACGAAGGCAAAACAAACACAAAAAGTTAACCAGTATATTTAATTATTCACTTAATATCTTTATTTTCTACTTATAAAAAGAGGCTAATAGTCCCCTCGACTGTATTGTTGAGAAAGTTATTGTAGGGGTAAGCATTGCAAAAAAAATCCTGTTTAGTTATTAATACCCGCTTCAAAAAGATGCTTAGAAACTGAGCAGCAAATAAGCCTGAAGCTATCCACGGAACAGTTAAGGAAGAAAATATCACATAATTCTTCACAAGGTTGTTGAATGTTTTAAAAATTAAGAAAAATAGTAACGTGATCAGGTAGTACAAAGCACATGCATATGGGAGCCACTACTGCACTGCTCAGGAATTCAGCATTTCCTAATCTTTGCAAGCTTAATTTTAAAGCCTTACTAATGATTGGGAGTGCTATAGGCATGATACTTCAAGCAGTTGAAAAATTGTATGTTAACACTACAAAAGGTAAGCAGTAGAATGTGTGGAAGGAAAATGGTTTTGTGGCTGAAGCACAGCCAAGGTATCGGCATTTCAACCTGCCCTGCTAACACAAACGTCTTTTCCAGAATTCTGTAGGAGAGGAACAAGCCTCAAAACTATCTGTACAAAAATACTGTGGGATAGCTGATGTGATAATAAAGTTAATGTGCTTCAGGAAACAACAAAGATTTTTCAATTTGCTTACAATTTACTTCAAAGAGGCAAAACAAGCATTTATCAGGAAAACAGGAAGGATATGAAAAACAGAAAAAATAAATACACAAACCAGAAAAAAAATGTCAAAATTGTAAAAGAACAGAAATACAAACACAGGCACAGTGTATCACCAGAACCATCTCGGACTTGAAAGGCTCAGCTTTAGCGAGAAGAGTTGCTCAAACATTAACAATTTCAGAACTCATGATGGTGAAGGCCAAGCTGCTGCTTAATGCTGCTCTTCTCTATATGATGCTCACTTCTTTCTTTTTGCTGTCCAGAAGCACTTTAATTTTGTAACTAACTTCAAATAATTTTAATTGAAAAATTTATGTTTATCCTTTTTTGGTTATGAAAATTAAACTAATGGGTTCTGAAAACCAGCAAACAAGTATGTGCCACATCAAAAGCATGAAAACCCATCAGCTATACAAATGGAAAGCGTAGATAAACAAAAGAAACTCACCAGAGAAAAACTAGATGGCAGCACCTACTCATTTTTCATAATTTTAGAAGCACAGGCTTCCAAACAAGATATGGAGGCAAAAGTGTAACACAAACTGAATAATAATTGCAAAGTCTTCATCTCTGAAGAATACATACAGGGATGCAAGTAAACCTGTGCTTTTTTGATCTACTTGTAGTAGAAGACTCTACAGCAAACTTTTTTTCTAAGAGAACTGAGGTTCCATCAAATACTAGCTCATTCTTCCCACATTGTTTTAACTAAGGTCATACAGCAGGTACAGTTCTGCCAATGTTAATGATTTAATATGCAGAAAAAAATGATTTTGATCAAAACCAAAAGGAAACTAAAACAAATGTGTAGAAATAAAAAATTCAAAGAAAATTATTCACTGTTAATTCAAACCAACATTCACTATAAATTTATCATCTTGTTAAATGCTTTCTTCAAACAAGCATTATCAGTGAGAAAGTCTTCACTTTCTTTTTTTTCAAGTCTTCACTAAGTGTAACTTCTCAATGCGTCAAAAGTTCATAATAATCCTTCATAAGATAAGTTCTTCCTGGTAAAACATGAGATATTTTAAAAAGATAAGGTTCTGCTAGCTACACCTACAAGATGAATTGTATTCCTAAACAAAAAAATGTTTTGTTCTTCTACATCTGAATATTTGGACATATAATTTCCCTATTTTTAAAAGAAGTGTAGTTAGCTGTAGTTAATATCCCTATCCCTCTCACAGTCATCTATAACCTTATTATAGACCTGAACTGAAATTATTTTAATGTACAATTTCAAGCTTTTGTTGAATTCTTACTTAAAAAAGCCACATAGATGCCAATTTAGAAGATCATTGAAATATTACACATATCTTCATATTACAGGTACTTGTCTCCACAACCGCTTTCTCCATACTATTCTATTATTTTCAAATACTGATTCTTCAGCCTGAATCCATTCCACTACTTCTGACTGCCCTCCAAACATTGCACATGCTTTTGTGACTCTCCCATACTCTACAGCCTTTAAGCCCTGCATTAGTTTAATGCAGAATCTCTCCTACAAGGCACTCGCTTATCTGATTTGTCAGTTTGCAGAACTTTAACAGAAATGGAATCAAGGCACTATAATCAAAAGAAGTAACTTAAATAGCCAAGCACCCCAGAGGAAAGAAACACCAAATTTAGGTTTGCAGTGCAACAGTAATTGCAGTAATGGTGTGCCTGATCTAGCTGATGCTTTTATCTTTGTGCATTTATCACAGACTGCAACTCACTGCACAGTTAAAGAAGAGATTATCGTAGGATGAATGGGAATTCATGCGTCTCAATTTTCCCGAACTTTTCTGTTTGACACGGCCATCACAACGCTTACTTTTCTACCCGGGGAAGAAAATACTCTTACATGGAGATATCTGAGCTCTGAGCCTTCAGCAAGGCAACACGTGCTTGTTTTTTAATCAAAGGAAAGAGTTATACTAAGCTCATATGCTAAATCCTGAGGGAAATTAAACTATGCTTTCTTCTGCTGCTCCTACAGAAAGTTGGCTCTTTCCTCATAGACTGTTCTGGATGGAAGCACAGCTGCTGAAGTCACAGGAATTTTCCCTCGCAAACAACAGGGAGAAGATCTATCAAATAATGGTCCTGGGATATAGGAAGGATACCTTGATGCGTTACCAGGCTAAAGAAGTAGCCCAGAGTCTGTATAGCTGTATGTATTGGTTAAGTCAATTTGATTTAAGAACACTTAAAACATTTATTTATTTTCCCCACCTTTTTTTTTTTTTTGAGAGAGAGGAAGGAGATTCACGGAGCTTCAGATTTCACAGACACACTCTGTTAGTTTTGCAGACCATCTTTCTTGTTATTTTTAAAGTTGTTCCTTTTATATTCTGCAGCTCTCACTCACAGCACTCAATGAGATGCCAAAGCTAACTATCAGATTTTACCATTTCTTTGTGAGATAATTTAATAACCCTTATTTTACATCTAATTACGTAGCTCCTAGCATACTTCCTTAATATAATTATTTAAAGTGTACATAGAAATTACATCAGTAACACTGAAAACAATTACTGAGCTGGTATTTGACGCTGGCTAGAAATGAGTACAAACTAAAGAAAAGCAAACAGAGGAGCTATGAAGTAGACACTGACTAACACGTTCTTTGTAGTAAGAGCTGGTATCCTAGAAAATGCTTTGAGTACTAACTCACTGGATGAATGCTTTTTCAGTACATACAACTCTGCATTTTAGCGCTTCATCCTTTTTCTTGGCTAACCAGAATGACTACTCAAACAACTGACACTTCCAAAAACTTAGCATAGTATTTATCACTGGACACTACACTACATCATCCTAACACTAGAACTAGCTCCCTCAGATTTTTAGCATCTTTACCACCATATGAACATGCAGTATTCTCAGAGCTTAATTTTTACAAAAACGCAGCACGTCAGATTACACTGTTTCCACAATCTTAACAGCTTCATATAACTGGAGAACACCTGCCTGAGGCCAACATGATCAACTCCCAACATCTGTTGTGCACACATACAAATTCCAACCTTCTAATAAAGACTCACAGGCAGCCAAGCAGAACTGCATTTTTGTCATAAAATTCTATGTACAATAAAGATGTTCTCCTCATATGTTCTCAAATAACAGACTATTTCTTAATGTGTAATTTCCTATGAATGCTTCCACTCTGAATTTTAATTCTGAATGCTACCCACAGCAATTAAAGTTGCACGAAAACTTACAGTATGAAACCAAACCAACAAAACCTAACTCATTTTAACAGACTGAGGTCATATTCTTGGTGCAGTCCCACCCCATGATCTGTTATGCATTTATGCTATACACTCATCTCAGAATCCGTTGCTAGAGTGTGTGCTGTATATTCTTTTGTAGTCAGTAATAAAGAAGTAATGCATTTATTTTAAAAGCAAACAAACAAAACAAGAACGCAAACAACCAACAACGGACACACAGACTAAATAATGAACATTGTCCAGATTTCTCTTTGTGTCAAATCAGTAAAAAAAAACCAAACAAACACCTGGAAATTAAGATAGGCTTGTCACTGTGTTTATTCCTGACATCTCATATTTATCTCTGAAGGATTTTTACAAATCTTCTTAGCCTTCCAGATCTCACAAATTTAGATATTAACCACCTGCCCTTTCTGCAGAGTTCTTTTATGATATTCCATCTAATACTGTGCTTACCTTTTTTCTGGCAGCATAAAGTTTTTCAAATGTTTCCAGGCTTTTATCTCTTCTTGAGATACATTCTGTTGAGCTACACAATATTCCTATTACATTCATATCTAAAACTTGCATTTTACTTGGCTACTCTATGGTTTAGATTACCTCATTTTCAATTATGCAATTCTATTCTGTCTTCCTCCTCTTCTGAAAAATTTACCATTGCTTTTAGTTTTTAACTGAACAATTTCTTAAACTACAAACATGATGTAAAACACAAAGCATATAATGGGACAGCAATCAAATATAAATATACATATTTAAGATATTTCAAGCAAGATACACAACAATCAATCAAAAATTCTAAGGGCATATTTTTCACCTACTTTCAGAGTTATCTCTTTCATAAGCAATCAACTTAGGCAAAGCTACCTTTCACTTTGTCTGTAATTATCATAGCACAACAGCCCTATACATCTGAAGATGCTTACCTCTACATTCTAGTAAGACTGGCCATACATAGTCTGAAGCTGAACAACATCCTTACAGAATTTTAAACAAAAAAACTTTACAAAGTAATTTAAAATAAATAAAAAAACAAATTCCACACTTTCATCCTTGAAAATAAAACAGAAGTGAACCAGAGGAAAAAATCTTTCTCCCAGATAAAGTATACTACAAAAATGTAACTACTGTGAATTCTGGCATAGAACACGCTTTGCTTTCTCTTTTCTAATTTCTAGTGATCACATCCATCACTATGCTGGAATATCACAATGACTCAGAGAGGGAACAAAGTCATTTCCTAGTCAGTGGCACACATTCCAAACTAATTTCTGTCTAAGATGAGCCCTCTGACCTCCAATGAACTCAAAGCCCAAAAAGGCTCTTGAGCAAACCTGCAACGTAGACTTTTCTGGAAAAAAAAAAAGAAAAAAAAAATTCAAGCCACTGAAAATGAACTGTATTTGAATAAGTATGTCTTGGTTGTCAATTAAAAAAAAAAAAGTGTATGCACAGGAAGCACATTTATCAAAGAACCAATAATGTACAAGACAGAGGAAAACGAAACACACAAAAGCAAGGTGAAATCGAGCCAGACATACCTGAGTTGTTGTTAGGCGAAAAACTGGGCCACTTGTGGGCACTGAAAGTCGAGGCGAAATGCTGGCAGGACCTTGTCCCTGGGTCTGCACCTGAGCCTGCATCTGTGCCTGGGCTAGAGCCTGCTGAGGTACCATCACAAGTTGTCCAGCATCCGTGCGCACCAAGACCATGCCTAGTGAGAATAAAGTGACAATAACTATAGAATAAAGAATAACACGAATTATAAGGAATCACGTAACTATGAAATATAGAATAAGAACAACAATAGTACTGTCCCTTTTTCTTTATTCTGTACCTTTCTTTTTAACTGGAGTGCAATGAGATTTTACTTCAATGAAGAAAAGGAACTCCCACCAGCAAACAAAAACTACTCAAGCTAGTTTGAAATTCAAACACCTATAATTTACGGTGACCAAAACAAATGGTAACTTGAGCATACAGGTGTGCAATGATGCACAGAAATGTAGCTAAGGTTTGGAGAATAAAACTCGAAAGAAACAGTCACTAAAGTAAACTATAACAACGGTCTAGTTGCTGAGAACAACATTCAGTTTGCACATACCAGGGACAATGACATGAGAGCTTTACTAAAACAACAGCATTAGGGAACATGTGGATGCAAACATTAAGCCAGGCACATTTCTGAGTATACAGTTTTTGAGATCTAGTTAATGTTTGAGCTCTGACACATTAATTTATTCAGCACTTACCATCACTGTACTGGGCGGTTTGGGATGAAGGAAAAATACTATCACACCCACAGGCCCAACACAATTAGAAGCACGGGTGCTTGAGGAAAAATTCCAAGGAATTGTTTTAAATGAACAGAGTACTTTCTGGATGTAAATAAAAATACTTTTATTTTCTCATAATACGCTTCACAAATAAAAGCCCTTCTACACATCCATTCGGTGCCATCCAGACTTGCCCTTACTGTAACTGTCCTGGTTTTCCACTATCAGCAGGTCAAAAAGGAGCTCCCAATGGCTAAGCTGGCCCCTGAATCACCTGGACATTTATACTTATTCCAGGTCACTGCAAGCATGTAATGTGCTTTTTCTAGTTCAGTCAGAATTAAGAAGCCATTCTCCAGATAAAATATGTAAAAGAATTTTCAAGTTAGTCTCAGAACACATTCCAATAATCTGATCTAGATGAGAGTAGGATACAGTGTACTATCAAGAAGGAACAGATCTTTCAGGAAAATCTTTCTAGGAAATCTCTTTCACTCTGCTGACAACAGAGCCAGGAGATGTTGTTCCTGCAACTTATCTATGTGTACAGATTTCTTCATATGCATTTCATAACTTTGCAAGGGAAAATAAAGTAAAAACATATACTCACTTCTAAGTATTAGCTTCCCAGAAAAACAAACAAACAAAAAACCTCAGTAAATAGATTTTGAAACATATTGAGCACTATTATATCCAGCAAGTACCCAAATTCAGAAGCAGTCTATATCTTTCTTTCTATGTCTCTGACATAGAAACACAGAGCCCAGTCCCGTGATGAACACAACTGAACTGCAGCTCCAATAGAAGCCCTCACTTACTGAGTCCTGGGTGCCACCTTCACTACAGAGGCCACTGAAGGTGCCTCCCAGCCACCTTCACTACAAAAATCACAAACAGAAAACACATTTCTGCCACTATGAACTGAAGAGCTGTAGGAATCGAGCTTTAAGGTAAAAAGCACACAGAGCTACTGCGAGGACCTCATCCAAAGGATACGATCACATCTCTCTCACAGCCTGGATGAGTAATTTTTAAAAGAAGAGCTCAGCAACAACAGATCTTGAAAAGGTAACTTTCTAGGAGCATTAGCCCTTCCAGCACCAGACCTAATGGTTTGTAGAAAACCCCATAAGCAGAAGATGTACTCAATATCTGCTGCTCTGGACAAACAGATATTAATAATTGCTCCAATGTGCGGAACGGATACATTCCTGTGAGCATCGTGAACCTAATGCAAAAATCCTTAGAGGATAATGCATACCACACACACACACAAAAAATACACATTCTATTGGCATTACACCAATCCACATCTGTCTTGTTAATTACTCCTTCAACCTTGTAAAATTCAATCTGAATTTAAAAAAAAAAAGAATGGACAAATTAATTGCAACGCATGCCACACGGTTTCAGTACAATCTGCAGATATAACTGCTTCTACAGACGCATACGTGTTCGTGCAGCAATTTTAAATTTTAATCCAGCTTTGAGGACTTGAAAATTCTTTTATTTTGCAGCATACAGGAAGTGGTCAGATTCTCATAATTGAGTTAAACAAGGCAATTAATTTTTCCTTATTGTCAGCCATGAAAGGATCCAACTCATGAGCTGCTATGAAGTGCCAAAACTGGTACTGGTATTGTATGCTAATCAGTATTATTTGCTAAAATAAACTCATTCTAAACTTCTGCATTAGGCAGAATATCACAATAGGAGAGTTTCAATATCATTTAATAATGTGCACAAACTTAAGGAGTAATTAATCAAAAACAGCAACGTATTTTCTGAATTACTCTTACCCTTCCAACATGCTATCCTTCTGTTAATGCAAATTTAATGGATTTCAAGCTATCTAGTAACAAAATTAAATTCAAGTGATACATTTTCCACACTATTATTTCCAGAACTGTCTCTAAACCTCTGACAAGATTGCTTTCAAGGACTCTGTTTTCCCCTTCTATTTAAAAACTACATAGCAGAACAAAGGCAATAAACTGCAGAAACTTCATACAAAGTCATGCTACAACTTATCATAGGTATTCACTATTTATCAAGCATATTAAAAAAGTGAAGTCAATGGCTAAAGCTAACAATATAATTGGAATATAGTCATGTATTTTTAAACTAACCCCTTAATAGTTTTGAGTTAGTCAGGTCTTCATGAAACCACTGAGCTTTATCCAACTGGGGCATCAAAATTTGGAGCAGGAGTTTCATAAGCTGCAGTCAAATACACAGCTACTAAGAGCTACTAAAGCACACTCAGAAGCACGCTTCTATCGCATTTTGCTCTATTTATCTTGGCTAACAAAAAACAGCTATTAAAAGAAACATGGTGAAAGAAATAAATCATTTCAGATTACATCAGTATCTACAGGTAGTATCACACTGTCAACATAAATAGAAAAAAAAAAAAAAGGAAAAAATTAAATGTCAATTCATCTCCTAGATCTGTAACTAACTTAGCAACTTGTTGCAATCTAAGCATGGGAGCACAGCCTGCAACCCTGGGAACGTTTAGGTAAGGCAATACGCTGTGGAGTAGGAGTTACCAGGATGGAGAGGTGCTGCTTTGATTCATCAGCCAAACTTGCATCTTTACAAAACAACACCAAGAAACTAAGAAGGGAACAAGCAGGACATGGGGGCTTCTTCAGGGCTGGAACCAAAATGCAGTGATGGCAAGGCTGTGAGTACCCAGCAAGGAGTGACACCGTCACACACACCAAAAAGAACTTTACATTAAACCAGACTGCTTAGTGGACATGGTCACCCAGTGCCCATCAGAAGGCATTCCCTGCAAACAGAAAACTTTTCTCCACATCAAGAGTACAGCAGATTGCAGAGCGCTTCAAGAGAGATGTGATTCCTGGTTAACACATTCCAGATTGTTCTGCTGCACAGCTGTTTTTACACCGTTACAAAATACTTACCGTGACCATCACTCTCTCAACGAGAGGAAACAACTACTCTGCACCAGCAGCAAAGCACACTAAGCCAACCACATCCTCGCTCACGCCAACCAGTCGGCCACGACTCGCTCTCAGACGGGCGCCCGTCCTTTGGCTCGCAACACGCGGAGCAGCGGGAAAACGCCAACTTTGAAAAACCTCCGTCAGAGAAGGGCCGAGCAGAGAGCCGCGCGCCCGCCCCGCCCGCCCCACTTACCGGGCGGGATGGTGAAGCCCGGCGGCAGCTGGATGGTGGTCTGCTGCGGCGGCCTGACGATCAGCTGCGGGGCCACCAGCCTCGGGGCAGCACCCAGCGCGGGCCGTGGCGACAGCGCCTGCGAAGCGGCAGGGAGGGCAGCGCCCGGCTTGGCGACGCCCGCGGGTTTGGCAGCAGAGCCCGGTCCCGGCGGGGTGGCGGCGGGCGCGGGGCTGGCGGAGTTGCCAAGTGCGTTTACTGCGGGCTGAGGGCCGTGCGCGGGCTTGGGCTGCGCCGCGCCGCCTTCCCTGCCGGCCGGGCTCTGCTGGCCGCTGACTGGCGGCACCGCCGCCGCCCGGCCCCCGGCGCCCTCCCCGTTGGGCGCCGCCTCGCCAGGCAGCGGCGCGGGCTCGGCGGCGTCGGCTCCCTCCTTCGCAGCCCGCCCGCCGCCCTTCGCCCCGCTCCCCTCCACGGCCTCGTCGCGCGGTGGCGTCTCCACGGCGGGCGGGCTGCGGCCGGGGCTGGGGCTGCCCGCGTCCCGGGAGCCGGCGCCGGCGGCCACATGGTTGTTGACAGGCGGGGCGGGCGGGGGAGCGGCGGGCTGCGGCGGGGCCGGGGCGGCGGGGCTACCGCCGAGCAGAGCCGCTCCATGTGATTGCTGCACACTACTACTGTTTACACTCACTCCCCGCCCCGCCGCCGCCGCCGCCGCTACCGCCGTCGCTGCCGCCGGGGGAGACGGGGACGGGAGCGGCCCCGGGGCGGGGGCTCGGCTCTCCGCGGCTCCGGGACGGCCCGCCGCAGCCTCCTCCACCCCGGTAGCGGGGGGGGGCGCGGGGTGCCCCTGCTGCTGCCGGACGGGGCTGCCGCCCCCCGCCAGGCTGCCCTGGCGCTGCTGCTGCTGCTGCTGCTGCGGCTGCTGCGGCTGGGACAGGGCGGAGGTCCTGGGCTGGGGCGCCTCGGCCGAGCCCCGGCCGCCGGCCAGCTGCGATTCCAGGGAGCCCACCAGGTCGCTGACCGCCTTCTCGTCCACCTCCTCGGAGAAGAGCAGCATCTCTTCCAGGGGATCCGAGGCGCCCGCCGCCATCTTGCGCTGAGGTGGGAGCCGGCCGCGCAACGCGCAGGCGCGCCGGCCTCTGTCGCGCGCGGGGCACGCTGGGAGGGCCCGCCTTCCTGCTCTCCCTGCCGTGGGGCGGGCGCTCACAGGGCGCGGGCGGAATGTCAGGCTTGGCGCTTTCGAGCTTGCTTTTCGGCGCCGGGGAACATTCGCCGAGATGCGCGGGGCTCCCGCTGCTCCTGGCCGGCAGGGCGTGGGCAGGGCCTGGCGTCCTGCCCGGTATGGGCGGAGGGGTACCGCGTGAAGGAGCATCGGGCGGCAGCGCTTCGGCGGTGAGGGGTTTTTAACGCCCGGCAGAGAGTGTTGGGAAAGCCTGCCGAGCCGGCTCGGAGCGCTGTGCGTTTGCACGTCGTGAAATGAAATGTGCGATCGCGCTACCTGGCGTTTGTAAAGCTGCCATAACCGTGTGCTTTGCCTTCAAGTCATTCATTCCTCGTGAAAACAATCCCAGGCAGCAGGTCATTCTTAGCGAGAACTGAAAGCAGACAGGCTGCGAAAAGGGCTCAGCAGCCCAACGCAGGCATTTTTTCCAAGGCGGCAACGTAAGTGCTACTGAAGCTGCTGGAAGTCCTGATGTGGGCAGGCTGTTGTGTCTGCTTTAAAGCTTTTGTGTCTAAAACTCCTGCATTGCACTGCTAGCAGAAGGCTTGTTACCAGAATGCTCTTTGCGTCATCACAGCAGCTGCCCTCACGCTGTTTCCTCAGCATCCCCGCTGGAAATTTGAGGCGGTTCATTCTGTTTCTAGCGATTTTATCATTGTTTTTCTATATGCGCTTTTTCCATTACCGCTTGCCTCGTGCATTTGGAAATTTCCAAGAGGAAAACGGTAGCTCTAGTCTGTAATTTCTTTGACAAATGACAGAACGGTTTATTTCACGGGACCTGCAGAGAAAGTGATTTTGCCCACATGTATAATCACTTTCCACAACTCACTACATCTGTTCTTGCACACAAGTGATAACCACCATGTATTTTTCAAGCTGACAGCGGAGAACAGCTTGGATTCCAGTGGCTGTCTGCTGACCTATGATAGCATGGATAGCAAAGTTGGATGCATTTGGTCTGCTACTCAGTGGCCTGAAATGGTGATTCACTTTCTGATTTTTTCAGGTGATTCTTTTTACGATTCTCCCTGAAACTGAAAAATGCATATCAGTGAATAACCTACCTAAGCATAAAGTGAACTTGTAGAAAAGAGTGATGGTCTTACTATACCCACACACACAGCTGATAATCCATTCTCAAGCTCCAAAGCCATACACTATATGATCTGGCTGGAATCACACAGCTAAGCTGCTAATCACTTGTTACCATCCAGGTCACATATTTTTATTCAGGGTAGTTTTTCCAGATTGTACATTCGTGCTTTTAGGAACAGGTTTATGATAAATCACAATAAACTACATCTAAAATGCATTAAGAATATCCAAACAAGATCGTGTTTCTTTAATGATGGAAGTTCAAATGTCTCCTGAAGTTAAACCAGTGTCCAGTAAAAGAACAGGCAGCATCAAGAGGTGCTCAGGATGTACAAATAGGAAATTGTGCAGTAAGTGCATGTAAAAGCACAGTAGTACACATGAAAAACAGTACTCAGGAAAGAGCATCTTGGGAAAGTACAAATCAAAAATTTGGTTAATAAATGAATGTTGCTTCTATGGAATACTACAGGTGGGATTTGGACTTTGAACAAATGTTTCTATCTGGAAATTTAATTATAGTACCATCACCTTTGCACTTGCACAAAAATAAAGAATATTAACTTGGGTTTGCAAGACATCAACATCTATCCAGTATTACTTTGTACAGAGTCCCATGTTTTACTTATTTTTTTAATTAAGAGTCCATGCTTTCTTTGCTCACTATGACCTATCCTGCACTTTGTTTGCATACTGCTGTCTCTACAGTTTTTAGAAAAGAATTTCCTGTTAGACACATCCTCCAACTAGTCCTGACTGTGAAAAATGTTTCAGCATACATTTTTCTACTGCACTATGCCATTAAACTGGTGTCTCCATAAAAAGCACCCCAGAGGAAACCTTTATTGCTACGTAACTTCAGAAGATAAAAAGTAAATCTTTCAGCTGGAAGGAGAAAATTACAAGCCATGATTTACACTACAGCTTTCAAAACTTCAAAAATGACCTGCTTTTAATTACAGTCTTAAATACATTTGAGGATGAATAATCTGTAATACATGAAATCACTCATATTTCTTCCCATTCACCCCTTCTTAATTTAGCCACTTTACATATATAAACACGCAGTAAGGAAGTATAATGAATATTTTGTTTAATAAAACACCATCTACTCTGATAGACATCAGACTTTTCACAAATCAGAAAGCAATAATGCTAAGAATATACATGAACTTGTTGCTGAATCTATCTCTGGGCTTGCACTTCTGTGTAAGGAGCATGAGTTTTAGTGAAGTACAGGATCTCTGTGAACTTTTGTATTCATTCTTTGATCATAAAAAAAAAAAAGCTTTTTAAAAATATTTACATACTTTTCATCATAGAAAAGTATAGAAAACATTTCTGAACAAATCTGTTGCTCTTTCATCTTCATTACTTTATTCCATACATATTTAGCTCCTAGAAAGTCACAGACCACTGTGCTCACCTCATTATACCTCTTTCAAAAACAATCTTTCCTGAATTATTTTTTTGTTTGAAATAGATATTGGCCAGAAGCAAAGCCACATGGGGATCTGGGGAATGCAGATGTATTTCAGTGTATTCCACTGACTCCCCTCTCTGCTCTTAGATCAGCATCTCCAGTCAGAGGCCAGGTCTTTCCTGAAAACTCTTTCAAAGCTTTCCTTACTCTCCCCTAAGCTCCACCCATATCTGAAGCTCATTAATCTCTTTCATTAAGGAGGCAGGAAAAATGTAATACACTCAACCTGATCCTCTTGATGGCTGTTAGGCACTCCACCTCCTCCAAAAGACATTGTTATTTTGACACAGTGAGCAGCAGCTCCAGGCCATTCTTTAGTGGTCAGCAAGATTCTCTCTTGCCTTGTAAAGTATCATGGGAAAGGTATCTTTATTTTTCTTATCAAACGCTTTAACTTTATCAGTTACAGATACTGATTTCAGCAGTTGCCTCCTACTGACTTTACACGGCCACAAACCTCTTGCATCCTCCACAACGTCCTCAGAATACATTGTATTGTTGTAATATCTGCAGGGCATTAAGACCTTCCATGACTTCACTGTCAGTTCCACCTTGGCATAAAGTTTCCAGAAGTCTAGTACAGCTCTTATTTACAAACATCTCAGCTCTTCCAGAAAATCTGGGCTTTCTCTTGTGTTCCGAAGCCTCTTCTTGAGAAAAGTGCTTGCTAAACCTCTGTAACATCGATGTTCCCTTGCTGAAACAAAATCTATTAAGTACTCTTTTCTGTAAGTTCATTTTTACTGCACAATATTACATAAGATGTACGTTAGGTGTAATCTCAAAATTGTGCGGGTTTTTTCTACTTGCTTATACAAAAAGGGTATTTTCTCGGAAATGATTCCATACTGAAGTTAGGATTTGTGAGTGTGTTGGGATAGTGAGATAGTGAGTGCTGCTTGGCAGGTCTGACCACCAGCACTGCCCACCGAGCACAACAAAGCTGGGTAGTTATTGTTCAGCATTCTGCAGCTCTGTGAATGACTGCATCCTGAATTACTTATTAAGGTACTTGAAAGCTTAGTATTCAGTGATAGGTGCTTCTCTCTCTCTCTCTCTCTCTCTCTCTCTCTCTCTCTCTCTCTCTCTCAAAAAAAAAAAAAAAAAAAAAAAAAAAACAGAAAACAAAACCATATAAATCACTCAACCTGCTTCACACCGTGCCTGCTGCTCAGGCAGGGAAAGAGGGGGTTCCAAGCTGCAGGCTCAGACTCCTGGCACTCTGGGCTGGAGGAGCCCCAACACCCACACTCTGAGAAATATCGCACTAATTTACTAAGGCCAGGACTCATACCAAATAAGTTTATTCACAATTGCAATGGCGGGTATCCTGTAAACAGGAGCACACTTGCAGAAGCAATACCGTATCTTTTATTCCCTACTGTCCAAAACTTGTTCCCTCCCCTGGTTCCTCACAGGCTGTGTACTTCAGGTTCATAACTTACCTGACCCTCGTTACTAGCCATAGTGTGCTCCAGTTAATACATTCATTGACAATGTTTTCCCAATTAGACAGTTTGTATCTGAATACCTAGTTTCATCATTCTCTCTGCAATAGGTTAGTCCCTGCTTTGGGTATATGTAACAGCTGTCCAGGGATTATTTTATCTCCTAGTTTCAATTCAGTATTCTTAAGAAGTGGTGCTATTATTCCAGTCCCCTCTATCCCTGTCACCTATCTTCAGGCACAATTCCAGAGACTTCTTCACGCCACTCTCCCTGGATTCTTTGTTCCTCATCTTCCCAGCCCCTCCCAGTATAGTGCTGTGAAGTCCAGTGCTCACAGAGATACTGCACACCTACGCTTGGGACTTGGAAAAACTGAGTCTGTACTGGTGAGCGCTCTTCTGAGCATGGCATGCCATTACACTTACAGGCTCTGATTCCCTGCAATTCTTTTAGTCTCTCGCTTCATCCATCTCTAGTTGTGTCCCTCATGGGACTACAGAATCATGGATCGCAACTCCACACTCACTTTGCACTAATGTCTCAGTGATACTTTATGCAAGCGTCTCTCCCGACCCCCCAAGCAATACTTTAATTTTCTTACCTTAAACAGACATGCCAGGACTAATTTTTGATGATGGTGCCTATAATTCCCTGAGACTTCGCAGAGTCTGCCTTTCAATAGAGCAGCTTCAGTTTTCCATCAGCTGTGCTGGGAAGTCACCCCATCACCTCCAAGAGGAGCATTGAAATCAGCAGGGTGTGCCTCTACTGGTTACAGTGCGAGATAACCCCAACAAGTGACTGGATCCTGGATGAGCTCCCAGACTGAGAAATGTCTCAGTAATCTTCTGAGGCAAGGTCTCATACAAAGTAAGTGTATTCACGATAGCAATGCCAGGCATCCTGTAAGCAGGAACGCACTTGTGGGAGCAATATCATCTTTTATTTGCTACCATCTGGCACTGGTTCCCTCTCCTGGATCCTCACTGCCTGAGTACTTCAGGTTCACAACCTACACAAAGCTTGTTACTAGCCATATACAGGCAGAGTTATATTACCAAACTTTAAGTTTTTTGTTTTGTTTTTTTTTTTTTTTTTTTTTTTTTAGGAAATTCATTTGCCATTGATGTTTCACAGCCTTTAACCTGTTTTTCTCAGCTTATCTTTCCTTCCTTATTTCTTGCGATGGAATTCTCCGCTGCCTGCTGACTTGGCTATCTCTGAGAGAACGCGCCGTTAGTGGTTTGTTTAAGTGCCTTTTGCTACTTGCACAGCTAGTAGAATTTCCAATTCAAAAACACAACTGTCACCACACAACCTCTGGGCCAGGCAGGGAAAGTGCAGTCGACGGAACTGGCCAAAGCAGCGGCACCACTCACCACCAAAGCGCCCACAGCCTCCGAGGTAATTAGGCGGGCGGCCCCAGTAGCGCTGCCCGCCCTCAGCCCCGCCTGCAGCTTCTCGCGAGATGTGTTCTGCTCCCGGCATCCATTTCGCGGCCGGAGAACAGGGGGGGCGCCGCTGAGGGAAGATGAAGGCGGCGGCCATGTTGGGAGCTTTAGGGCGGCTTTGGTGCGCGATGTGCTGAGGGAGTCTGCGCGGAGGAAAGCTGTTGCTGGAGGATCGGCGAAAAGTCAGTCTCGAATCGGGAGGAGAAGAGTGCCTTCTACGTTTCTGAGCCGGGCTTGTTTCGTTGTTTGTGTCCGGCTTCGGGAGCGCTCGGCAGGGAAGGAGGGGGGGGTCCCTGACCGAGGAGGCAGCGCCATGAGCGGGGGGACGCCCTACATCGGGAGCAAGATCAGCCTCATTTCCAAGGCCGAGATCCGTTATGAGGGGATTCTGTACACTATCGACACCGAGAACTCCACCGTGGCGCTGGCCAAGGGTAAGGGCCTGGCGGAGCGAAGGAAGGGTCCCGGAGACGGGGCGGGAGAGAACGGGCAGCTCGCGGGGCCCGTTGGGGCCACGCAGCGGTGGAGCGAGAGCCTGAAGCGGCGGTGTTGCGGCGATGAGGAGGTTCCGGAGTAGGCCTGCAGCCCCAGCGGGCTCAGCGGCGGCTCGAGGGGGGGATCCGGGGGTTCTGCCTAGAGCTCGCGGCGTTCTTCCGCGGCCCGTGATCTTCCGCCCGCTTCCCCTCACCGGAGCCCTGGTGGGGGGGTCTGTGGTGGCCGCGACGCCGCAGAGTGGGGGTGGAAGTGAGGGAGTGCCTGGGAGAGCCGTGGCGGCACGGCGTGGCCTTTATTCCGCCGCGGGGGGTGGGGAAACCCGACGGGAGCGAGGGGACCGCCGCGAAAAGGGGTTGGAGCCTGAGTTGGACGGGCTGGGACAGGAGGGGCTGCTAGAAGGAGCTATGAACGAAGGGGAAGTGAAAACCTCCGCTAGTCCTGAGTTAGCAAGAGAGAGTAAGAGAGGAGGCAGGAAAAAGGATTTATTTGCATTGTAAAAATGCCAAATCAAAAGAGGCTGCGCACTGCCGAACAGTTCTCATCCCACGGTGGGAGATGACTGGAGGCAGCTGCAGTCTGCAGAAGGTGCTGTGAGTGCTGGGTTGTCGACCAAGAAATTGGTCGAGAGCACTTCAGGAGTTCTTTGTAAGCTGTATGGCACTGTAAATTAAAATCGGGTACAGACAGGTGAGAGAATGTGTAAGCCAGAGAATATGTGTGCCAGAAACTTACGGGGAGTCGGTTTACGGAGTGAGTGTTGGAGACCAGCAAGTAGAAAAAAAAAAGTTTGAAACTGTGCAAGCGAAAGACTTTAGTGTTTCATGTACACGACAGTGCACTTTCAACACGAGTCTGGTAGCCATCACAGTGAGTGCGTAATGTTCAGATCGAAAATTAAGTGAAAATCTTCTTCATTCTTAAAAACTCTATGGTATTTTAATTTACACTTACTCAATCTGTGTAAGTAATGTAAACACATGCATAAAAACCCATTTTATCTAGCTGATAGGTAAGGAGAAAAATTACTACTTGTGTAAATTAATCTTCTGGGATTGAGAATATTCCAGAGCTCTGTTCATGTTCAGTATGGTAAGCTTGTCATTTTAGCATGATCACTGTCTGTAATACAAACAGATATTTATATGATATATTACGTAGTTGATGTAGATACTTAATAGTTGTTCTGGAGTTTATGCCATGTAGCAGTTTGTTTGCTTTCATCGCTCATTGGCATTTGTGGTATTTTTCTGTTTGTGTACCATGTCACTGTAGGGCCCCTCCCACCCTCCAGCACATAGAGATTTATTATTTAAGGAATAGATTGCTTTATCTTGTGAGTTCTTGTATGTATGTTTTGAAACACTTCATATTTGGTTTGGTTGGCATGCGTAGTTCGTTTACTGGGCTTTTAGCTCTCTTGATGTGATCTTATTTCTAAAATTGCTTTCGAGTTGATTTACCTTGCTGAAAGTGAATTATCTGTTCAAAAAAGATAGCTAGTATTTCTTTATATGAGAAAAAGATGAATACTGTGATAAAAAAAAAAAGTTTAGAAATTCCACTTGAATGCTATGGCTGTTAAGATTCATACAGAAGCACTTAGAAAAATCCTATTCTTGTGGAGCTTGTGATAGTTTTACCCGAAGTTAGACAGATTTAATACTGAGCAAGCCAACCTTGCATGACTTCTCAAGAGTGATTAAGTCACGTTATGGCATATCTGCCAAAGTGTGGTTATTTAAGATGGATCAAACTACAGTCACAAATCTAATCCACTTTCTTACTCTAATAAAAAATGTAAATCTAAATCATTTTGTTTGCTTTAATAGAATTTGGCTGAGTTAGCTCAGGAATGTGTGTTTTGTAATACAGTGTTATGATTCAGAAGAAAATAAAACTAGTATTTCTAGGCCACTAAGAACCTAAAATCTTGCAATTAATCTGAAAGCTGATAACAACCATGTTAGGCTTTGAAATAGCTCTCTGTGCTCCTGAACAAAACGTTCAAGTCTGTAGACAAAGTTTCTGAACAAATGAAAGCTTAGGTCATATGCATGTGTTAGGACAGCATGTTTATATATGAGGTGACAAGTGTGGTTAATCATAGCTAGATCTGTGAAAGAAAGAGTGTATCTTCACTGTTTGCAGCTGTATGTATGTTGATCCGGGTAATAGCAGTTTTACTGCTAAAAAAAAGGAGGCACTTTGCTTCTGTGCTTGGTGTCATGTGGCTGTTATCTGGGTTGAATGCATGACAGTTTGTCATTATTCATTTATTATCCATTTCATATTATTCTTTTTCTCAACTAAAATAGATGAAATTGTTTGTGATGCAAAGTATAAAAGTAGAATTAGAATCTGTTCTTGAATTACTATAGATTTGCCTGACAATAGGGCTTTCAGTGGGCTCAGCTGAAGTCAGATAAACTGAGGATGTGCTTGTGAAATGTCTTCAGTTATCTTAAATCTTGTGTGATTTGGGCAGAAATAAGATTTTCGGGCTGATAATAAAATACTGATAGTACTCTTCAGTTCTTTGAGGGATAATCTGTTCTTGTTCTGTTGTGTTAATTTTGTTTGCAAAGCTATTAAGCTGTGGCAAAAGTGTAGTTTCTCTTGTGAGTTAAAGGAATATAGGAATTCTTTAAAAATGTTGTGACTGATAATGGAAGGCAGTGCATCTTTTCAGAAATTGCTCGAGTCTGTTATTTATAAGTTAAAACTCCAATTAAAAGTATTAAATTACACGGTTATTTGAGGCTTTTATATATTATTGATGCATGTGTTTCCTTTGGATTTGTAGCTTTCCAGAGGTAGTGTGTGGTAATAAAAAAATACTCTTTCATTCTCAATTTTCAAATTAAATTAGTTTAAAATGTCTTTCCAATTCTACTTTTTTTTTTTTTTTTTTTTTTTTTTTTTTTTTAACATTTGATCCAGACACTTTTGGAATGGACTGCTAGTGAACCACAGATAGGGTCATGTTTTCTTTCTTTGAAGTGATTGCTGCCTTGCTTGGAGCAGTTGTAGAATAATCATGACTGGTTTTTGTTGATCTTATGTTGCAGCATTAAAAAGTAGTTGTTATCTTTCCAGCTGATAATACATGTCTTTCTATTTCAAGACACCGACTTGGGAAAAAAGATTTTTAATGTAGGTAAGCCATGGAAGAACAACCAGGCTTTGTTCTATGACAGCTAGCTAACAGTAGAAAATCCTTAGGGATGTGGATATGAGGAAATGAGATGCTGTCTTTCTGTTGTAATGCATCAGTTTTCACTATCAGCTGCTGGGACTTTGTTGCATTGGGCAATTATAATTAATAGATACTAAATTCATGAAAGCAACTTCATTAATAAGCAGTTAATGTTCTAGTATTTTCAGCTGGCTGTGGTAGTATTATCCATAGTCTGATGAAACACGCAAGAGCAAACTGTACTTTGCAAAATATGGAAGAGTGAGAGGAAATGAAAATAAGCACATGACAATTATCATCTTGTAAGACTTAAAAGGACTGTGGTAAATCCATTCAAAAAGGCAACCATATATTAAAACTTACTTTGGCCAACTTCAACATTACTACTATAGCGTACTTTAATACATCCTGCTGTATTATACTACTTCATTATCCAAGGAGACCATTGTAACTTCCCCCATCAATCAGAAAATCCAACGCCTGTTAAATGAAAAAAAAATACTCTGCTAGTCAAAAGCCAGTTTGTGTATTGTACTAGCAGAAGAGGATTCTGTTCTCCACTAATGTGAATTATAGCAAACACGGAGTTCAATTAGTCTCTGCATACAGCACTTAGACAGTCTTACCAGCCTTACTTTGTATGTATCGTATAGATACAGAAGTCAGCCTTTCTCCACTGTTAAGGGATCCGTGAGATATTTGATGACAAAAGGAAGGCTATCATTACCAGAACAAGTCATTGCAATTACCATCTCTATCTAAAATCTTACCACCTTTTCTCTGTAACACACTTAGATGGCTACACACCATTAATGGAATAAGATTAATGTGAAGGAGTCAGCTTGTAGAGGGCTCATACTCATTGGAACATTAACTCTGCATTCTCTTGCTCATAGGAGCATTAACAGAGTGGCAAGATGTGGGGGAAGTAGACATGAGTGGGCTTCCTTCTGCATACAGAGTTGATCTTGGCACACACAAAGCTCAAGACGTAGACAATGTGTTCCTTAACTGACCCTGAAAAACGACTTGATAGAAACTTAATGAAAACCTACTCCTTGCCTTTTTTATTGTCACTGCTGTACTGAAGGAAATGCTCAGGTCTTTGCGAGAGTTTAAGCTACTTCTGACTTCATTTCTGACTCTTTTACCTAGTTAATGTTTGTAAAAGTCTAAAAGAATCATAGAATCATAGAATTGCTCAGGTTGGAGAAGACCTTAAAGATCATTAAGTCCAACTGCAACCTAACCACACTACCCTAACTCTGACAGCCCTCTGCTAAACCATGTCCCTGAGCACATCCAAATGGTTTTTAAACACATCCAGGGTTGGTGACTCAACCACCTCCCTGGGGAGCCTATTCCAGTGCTTAAAAACCTTTTCTGTAAAGACGTTTTTCCTGATATCCAATCTAAACCTCCCCTGGCTTAACATGAGGCCATTTCCCTTCATCCTGTCACAAGTGAGAAGAGACCAACGCAGCTCTCGCTGCAGTCACATTTCAGCTATTTGAAGAGGTCAATAAGGTCTCTGCTCAGCCTCCTCCTCCCCAGACTAAACAGCTCTAGTTCAGAAGTACAGGTGTAGTCTGAAATGTCCCGGAAGACACAGCTGGGTAGAGCTCTAAGACTGCTGCTGCTCTAATGCCTTACCTTTTTGATACTCTGCCATATTTGTATTTCTGATCATGCAAAATTATGGCAAAAAACTATTTCATTCTAATATTCTACTGTATTGTCCATCTTTAGTATTAATTTAATGTTAATAAAATCAACTTTGGTTATACTTACCAACACAATAGGTCAAATGATGCAGTGAAGGTCCAAAGTTACTTTATTGTTTATGTAATATGTATAGGTGGCCAAAAATGGAAGTTGAATCTTTGATCACAACTGAAATAAATAAGTAATTCTGAAAGTAATGCCTCCCATTTATTTCCATGAAAACTACAACAGATACAAAGAGCACAATAGCACTATTTGATAGAGTAAGTTAATGACTACCAAACACTACTTTTCAATGTAGTTATCACCATTAGCTGTGCATTTTTGCCAGCAGTGATCAGGAGCCTGCATGCTGTGCTTGTAAAAATCTGTATCAGTGGAGGCAGCTCACTATTTTACAGCTGCTGTAAGGTCATAATTGCTAGGGAAATATTGCCCATGCAGTCCATCTTTTATCAAACAGCTGGAAGTCAGAAGGCTCCAAATCTGGACTGTGCCAGGTATGGTAGGACAGTCTAGCCAATGTTGGCAATGTGCTCCTCAGACTTCCAACTGATGCGTGGCCTGGCGTTATGTTACAGGGGTAGGGTTGTCTTCCTGTCTGCCCTGACTCTGGAAGTTCAAGCCTTCAGATTAGCATTACCATGTAGTGGTCAGAGATAGTTTGCCTGGGTTCTCAGTCTTTTTTTTTCTTTTTTTTTTTTTTTTTTCCTGTTGAGAGAGAAGAAAGGTTTGTCTTGTAACAAAGTTTTGAAGTTGTCTTGAGCATCATCTGCCTTTTGACAGCTCTTAAACACTCCAGTAGTGTTTGGAGCAGGCTTTCAGATGCACAGAAAAAGAAAAGTTCATTGTAGTAGGTGATAAGAGTATAAGCTAGTAGTTACAACCATTTAGTGTTGTTTCTCACTGTCATGTTGTATCTTATAACCCTCAGCTCCCAAGCAACTTGTAGTACTTGACTGTTCATGCAGGACTCGAAGAAACAACAGTGACGGAAGATGGTATAGCCTCTGAAATAACTTGGTGTTACTTCATATAGCTCTGTTGGAATCTCTTCTTGTGACTGATGGTTTTATGACTGAAAATAAATACCTAATAATGTCTCAAAACTGCTTATGCATCTGAAAAAGAAGGGAAAACTTATGCTAGTAAATTAAAAGTGAAGTACAGATGCATAAATTCTAGTATGTTACAGTGTGAACGAACTTCTTAAAAAGCTGAAACGAAGAGTTGTGAGGTATTACTGAAGGTACTGCAAGTTGATGTTCAGTAGAATTTGATGCTTTATTCTTAATTTCTTTCAATTCACTGATCAATTTTTGCTTATGTAGCTCCAGCTTTTGTAGACACGTCCTTTGTTCCATCTTGTTTTCAGCAAAGATTGGCACAAAGGTGAGGAAAGGTCTTGGAGAAAGTAGCCATGTGATGCTCTATTGTATGCATGCAGTGTTTAGTGGGAAGGGAAAAGCATGATAAGCATCGTTACGCAATCTGAATGTTGTTGGAAGTCAGCTAAGTGCATAGAAATAAATGTAATTTCTCAGTATGTGCACGCTATGTCGATATGCTTAGGAAGGTAATTCTGCCCCAGTTAATTTACTTAATTTGGTGAAAATCATGTGAAACTTAACACCAGCAAGCAAAATACATTCTGCTTCGTGAAAATTGTCTACACGTACTACAGAGAGCCTGACTTTGGCTTGAAATATTCATTCAAATCTTAAATCTACGGAGAAAGTTTGCTTTTGGTCATCTTTAATTTCAGGTAATTTTAGCATGATCTTTCTTTCCAATTTGCAAATCCGTAACATGAAGTATAATCTCACGTAGCCCTTAATTCACAGGACTGGCTTACCAGCCTTTATTGCTACATGGCATCTCTACTGTTAAAATTAATGTCCAGAGAATGGTAACATAAGCAAAAACTGCTTTGCTCAACTTCACTAAGCGATGAAAATAATTATTCAGCCCATGACTGTGCAAGTGATGTTTTAGTAAAGAGCCAAGGAGGCACCTTTCTGCTTCAATTTTAACTGAGATTTGCAAGATCAAATTTCTTGTTTATGTCTGAGTAGTTAATAATGGTAAAGAGTATGCTGTCTATATAATAAGTGCTTAATGAAATCTTATGCTTTTTATTTAAAACTGTTGTTGTGTGAAGTATATTTGAAATATTGGTTAAATGCGAGATGGTTTCCATTTTTGCAGTTCGTTCCTTTGGTACAGAAGATAGACCAACTGACAGACCTATACCGCCTCGAGATGAGGTCTTTGAGTATATTATATTCCGTGGTAGTGACATTAAAGACTTAACTGTCTGTGAGCCACCAAAGCCTCAGTGTTCTTTGCCACAAGACCCTGCTATTGTTCAGGTAGGTCAAAATATATATATTTTTTATTTGTTGCTGAAGGTATAACATAGCAGCTTTGAGTGTTCTCTAGCTCAGAGTGCTTAAAAAATCAAATCTTTGTTGAAGTTCACAAACCAGTGTAAAGAGCCATGGAAAGACTTTTTTTTTTCCTCTTCTGAATCATGTTCTTCACCATGAAAAATCAGGGTTGAAATCTAACTCTAGCACAGTTCACTGGAATGCAAAAGTTAATGCATTTCTAATGCTTAGCTGGTTGATAAGATAAAAATCCGGATTATTCCTTGCAGATTATACCTGCAGTCCTCCAGGATCTTCTGGTAAAACTAGTACAGCTGTTCTTGTCAGCGTTTATTGAGATCCGGGGAGTTGCGTTAATGTTAACCCCAGTGTTTGTAATAAACTCACTGTCCTCCGGTATCTTAGGGTCTTTCATTGGTCATGTGGTTTTGAAACTTTAGGAAAAGCATGTAGCACTTCTCAGGTTTGCTGACAGAAGCTTTTATGGGTGTGTGACAAAAGTGAAGTCCAGTATTAGAGGTTCCAGGGAAGAGCTTGCACGTTTTAGGGTACTGTTTTGACAGGTCTGTGGTATTGGTATGGTGAAAGCAATTTCTAAACTGTACGCATGCTTGTGAAAATGTTTTCTGCTGCTGACTGCTTTGAGGTTTTTCATGCAGAGTAATTTGCATACTTAACTATTTTTGTGTTGTCTTTGCTTCTCCACTGAAGTGAAATAATTGCTATGAAAACATGCTCTTGGAAGTTAAGGTTTTTTTTTGTATGTGTTAGTCACAGCTCTGGTGTTAGGTGAAATCTTAATGAATAGTTTCTGCATTTCTTGCCTTATAGAGCTATTTCCTACTTCTTGTGTTTTTTGTCTTTAGTCTTCACTAGGATCTTCAACAACATCTTCATTCCAGTCTGTGGGGTCCTATGGTCCTTTTGGCAGAATGCCTGCATACAGTCAGTTTAGTCCAAGCCCGCTTGTGGGACAGCAGTTTGGCACTGTTGGAGTTGGTATGTTTATGTTTATTATTTTGTGTTTTCCTATAACTGAAGTTGCAAGTATGTGTGTACTGACAGTGAGTGCTTATAAGTCCTTCAGTGCTTTATCTAGGGGACAGATCCAGAGTATTCAGTCTGTATCTGTCTGACAGTTTAGCTGAGGAGTATTAGGTTTCTTATAGTCTTTGCACCTCTAATCAAAGTATTCATGTGATTGGGAACTAAGCGCCCTCAGAGGGATGAGTGGTGAAGGGCTCATATGTTCATGAATTCATTATATTTCATATATATTCATTATACTCGTCTTGTATTGTTCTATTTCACAAGTGGTAGAGGCAACACCTCCATAAAAGCCTCAGCTGTGCTGTGAATACTTGGTTTCCTAGGCTGATCCAAGGTAGTGTGTGCCTCACCAAGGATTTGGATGTTTTCCTAGTATAATTGGAACCTGCATTTGTACTTAAGATACAAAAGATCACTAATGATCAATTTATTTCTTTAGTGAAGAATACTTTTTTTTTTTTTTTTTTTTTACTGAAATGTAGCTGTTGGCTTTCAGTAAGCCTGAAGGTGAAAGCCTTCATCTTTGTGTGTGGGAAAAGACCACAGAGATACTCCTGAGGTGGAGTTTCAAAGGATTTTCTTTTCTTTTTTTTCTTTCTGTATTCTACTTTGTATTTTATCTTCTAGGATCTTATATTCTTGTAACTATTACATTGACAACGTTACTCCTGTTACTGAAAATGTCTCATGTGGAAGGAAGTCAGCAGAACTGTCTTTTACTATCAAGTTTTACTTAAGTTATATTTTTGTTTGAAAGATAGGAAGTTGAAATATAGTAGTGTTTGTTCTGGACTCTCTGAGATGCTGACCGTGCTCTGTTAATGCTTATGATATTAGCTTTTTTAAATAAAAAAACAAGGTATTATGGCCTGATAAGCTTGTTAAGTGAGAAGGTGATTGTCTAACTGATGCCTTCACTGGTCATTTTCATATTTTTTAGCTAGAGAAAAGTCTGAGGTCTTACAACTATATTATTTCTTTCAAAGCAGGAGGTTCGTTAACGTCTTTTGGAACAGACTCTTCAGGCAGTGCTAGCATGTCCCAAAGCACTGCAGTTGGTTCTGCGTTTACAACAGATGCAAGAGCACTAAAAACACAAATGTCTCAAGGTAAATCTTTTTGAATAACTCCTTTCTTTTTGACCAATCATTTCCTTAACTTCTGTTACTTAGGTGGTTGCCAGAAATGTAACCAAACAACTCAATTCTGTCATGAAAACATATTAAAACATTAAACAAAAAAAACCCACTGTGAATACCTGACCTATAAATGTTTTCCTACATCTAGAATGATGCATATGCTGCTTAAGCAAGTGTGTTAGTGTTGGCAGTTAGACATTGTTCTTAAAATGTCTTCATTGTGGAGTAGGACTTAATTCAATCGAATAACTTTAGCAGGTAACTACATATGGAAATTTGGCGTGTGGTTTTATTATAGTATGAGGAAGCTGAAGGTACTTCATACTGATACGATTGTGAAGTCCGTCAGCCTACAGTTCTTTGTTTTTATTTCTAAAGGTATTCATGTGTTTAAATAATACTTACAGCAGACTTGAATGTCTGTACAGATAGTGATGTTGACAGGTAAGTCTGCTTAACAGTAATAGAAACTGCATGATTTATTGTGTAATATTGCATAAAGAAGCAAACTGCAATAAGGTTAATTCTTGATACTTTCCTGAGTGGCAAAGAGAGGAGAAACTAAATGTCATGCAACTTAACCCTCATTTGTCCTGAATGTCTGTTAAGTTTGCTCCCCGAATCCCGAAGGCGTATTTCCTGCTCTTCCAGTTTTCATTGCTGTGACTAAAGGTTGGCACAAACATATGGTCCTCATGCTATTTTCAAGTGTATTTAATTACGTTAGAAGACAAAACAGTTTGGTGTTTCTGAATTCTAGATGGAGTTTGGGAACCAATAGGGACTGCTTTCAGGGATTAGTTTTGTGATTACCAAAAATAAATTCTAGTTTGTTTAATTAATTATTCTAAGCATTTAATTTTTTCTCTTAAAAGTGTAGCTTGGTTTCCTGTAGAAGTTAAACATGTATGATTTTTTTACTTAATACAGTGTGTTTCAGATGAGCAAACATTGTTCCACAAAATTTACAGGGGACACCAACAAGTTTTTTAGTGTATTTTTGCTTTTGAAAGCAATTGTTTTAGATCATGTGTTGTGACTGTTCCATTTTTACGGAATGCCTATTCTTTTCTTTTTCTTGGAACTTAAGTCTTATCCCACTAATTTCTTAGTGTATTTATCATATCATAAATTTGTGAGATCAGATCATCAGATATCTCAGTTCTAAAGATGTTTCTGACCCCAGTCACTGATGTTGCAAGCTGAAATGTATGGGCAGCAGTTTATGGGGAAGCTTGCACAATTTCTTCATCTGCAGTATGCATGCCACCAGCTATCACTATTCATTATTTTGTAGTGAATGCAAGATATTGTGCTAGATGAAATAAAACATAAGTATCATAACAACTCTGCCTTTGGGAGCAGTTGCTTTCCATTTGGCTTTCCAGGGATGCAGAAAGAGTACGTATACCTGCAGGCAATCCAGGCATTTCATTCCAAAGTTAAATGCACATTGTGGATGTGTTGGTAGGGATTAATTGTCCTACCCATTTTTTTTGTTGTTGTTTTAGACTAGGGGAAGGGGAATTGATAAATCTGCTTCATTCTGGATTAGTGGATCTAAGGGTGCAGAAATATTTATTTCTCTTTGGACACAGCAGTCTTGACTGGTAAGGCAGATAAACCTGTCAGTCTGGATTGGTTGGGACCAGTAACTTGAATTCATGGATGAGAAATAATTTTTGTTTACTTGTTTTTTTTAAAGGTCATTCAAGCCCTCAGATAGATCATTTGAGAAGGAGCCCCACCATGGAACAAGCAGTACAAACAGCTTCAGCCCACTTGCCTACTCCAGCACCAGTTGGGAGGAGGAGTCCTGTGCCAGCCAGACCTATGGTGTCTGCTAGCCAAAAATCATTAGAGAGTCAAGAGCACAGACGAGGTAGCTTTGGTTCATTTTCATGGGGGTTCTTTTCTTCCACACGCATCTTAAGTGCTCGTTTTGAGGTTAACATGTAGGAATTTTCCTGCTGCCCTTTACTAGTAAACTGGCTAGCAGAGACCTGGATTTCACATATTGCTTTTTAAAGTCAGATATTTATTTATTTACTCTATTATTAAGAAATTAAACTCATATTTTACTTTCATAGGTTTGCATTTCTTGAAAATCAGAGCCATATAGCAATTTACATAAGCATGGTAGAAAATACCTAATTGGATAAACAAACATCTTTTTATTTCCAACTTTAGCTGAAGCACACAAGGTTTCAAGATCAGAAAATGAACTCAGAAATGAAAACAAACGACAAATTGGTAAATCTTATTTTGAGAAATAGCTATAATTCTAGTTTCAGACTTGAATTATTAATTTTTTTAAAAGCCTGCTTTAAGAAATGCAGCATTATGTGTACTTTGCCAAGTGCTAAGACTTAGCTTTTAGTGTGCAGAAATCTTAGTCTTTCAGTTCACCTTATAACATAAAACTTTAGAATTTAGAATGTTTTCACAATATTGTTTGCAGTGCATTGATTGGCTCATGGATTTGTAAGCATAATAGAATGAAACAAACTTGGTATCTTTTGAAGAAAATACTCAACTGAAAAGAGATGAGCATTTTTAAGTCTTGAGAAGGCTTTTAATGACTGCTAGGAAGTCTTTTAGTACACCCCAAGGTTAGAGCATTATGCTTTCAGTGTCATTGCTGTATTCACTGTGATTTTAAAAGTTGTAAGCTGCTCCAGCAGGATTTGTAACAACAGAAGTGCAGGATGCATGAAGTCCCAACTTCTACTCCAGGAACTTTAAAAAAAAAAAAAGTTTCCCCCTCTTTAGTTCCAGGTGCTCCTTCAGCACGGAGAGGCCGTGGAGGTCACCGGGGAGGCCGAGGAAGATTTGGTATTAGGAGGGATGGCCCAATGAAATTTGAGAAGGACTTCGATTTCGAAAGTGCAAATGCACAATTCAACAAGGAGGAAATTGATAGAGAATTTCATAATAAACTTAAACTGAAAGGTAAACCAACTCTTGCTTTAGATTTAAGTGTGGGTAAAATAAGCGTATCTTGCCCTTCAATTTTTGTTGCTGCCATGGGGAAACAGCTTTTAAGAAGTATTACCTTCAAAGTCTTGTTTGTGGTAGCGAAAAATAAACCAATTAATAATTAAACTGAAATTGCCTATTTAATTCATTAAGTATTTGGTTAAATACTGAAGTGTGTGCTTTGAAAGAATTGTAAGTTGAAAGGATGTGGCATACTTGAGCAAATCTGTCTGTTAAAAATACTTGAGCAGAAGTCACATTAGTGTAAGTGTTCTTCTGGAGAAGATGCAATAAAAGCAAATCCATATTTGTTTTCATTTTGCAGGAGAGCGCATGAGGTTTTCTATGTGTTAAGTTCCTGGTATTTCTTTGCCGTTACTCTTTTCTAAAGAAACACCAGAGTAATTCATATCCGTGTTGCTAGCATGTTTATTTTATTTTCTGACAGGATTCTGGTTTTATTACCTCATTCTCTATGACCAGACACCTGTTGGTTGTTATGGCTGCTAGTTTTTGGACAAAATGCTATAAAAACAAACTTTTCCATTTTAGCAGACAATGGGCTAAAAGTATGTCGGGTTTCAGCGTAAAGTAAAATCACCAATGGAATCCTATGGGATTTGTTCTGGATCTTTTTTTTTAATGATGATGTGACACATAAATGATTAGCTTAATGTGGATACTAAATTTTTCAGAATAGTAAGGAGAAACCTTGAGAAATGGTTTGCTGACAACACCAAATTGAAGAAAAGTGTCAATCTGTCTGAGTGTAGGAAGACCCTGCAGAGTGATCTAGACGGGTTGGGTTGGTGAGCTGTGGCCAATGGGATGAAGTTCAACAAGACCCAGTGTCAGGTCTTGCACTTCGGTTGCAACAACCTCATGCAGTGCTACAGGCTTGGGGCTGAGTGGTTGGAAAGCTGTGTGGTGGAAAAGGGTTTGGGTGTCTTGGTGCTTGGCTGCACGTGAGCCAGCAGTGTGCTCAGGTGGCCAACAAGGCCAATGGCATTCTGGCTTGCAGCGGAAGGAGGAAATAGTGTAACCAGCAGGAGCAAGGAGGTGATTGTCCCTTTGTACTCAGCTCTGGTGAGGTTGCATCTTGAGTACTGTGTTCAGTTTTGTGCACCTCATTATAAGAAAGACATCAAGGCCCTGCAGCATGTCCAGAGAAGGGCAGTGAAGCTATTAAAGGGTCTGGAACAGAAACAAGTCTTATGTGGAGGGGCTGAGAGAAATGGGATTGTGTAGTATGGAGGAGACTCGGGAAACCTTATTGCACTCTGAAAGAACGTTGTGGTGAGGTGGGGGTCAACTTCTTTTCCTGTGTAACTAGTGATGGGACAAGCGTTAATGGCCTAATTGCATCAGGGGAGGATCTGCATTCAGATTAGATATTAGGGAGAATTTCTTCTCAGAGCAGTTAGGTGTTGGAACAGGGAAGTGATGGAGTCACTGTCCCTGAAAGTTTTTAAGAAAACAGTAGAGGTAATTAGGAACGTGATTTAGTGGGCAATATTGGTGGTCGGTGGATGATCTTAGAGGTTATTTCCAACCTTAATGATTCTGTGATAAAGAATTACAGAAACATCTTATGAGACATAGTGGTAGTGTGTGTTGTGGAAGTTTGAGTGAAGAAACAAGTTCACATGTGACATGGTGAGATTTGAGCTCTAAGTATTTAAAATGCAGTTTCAGGATGATAACAAGTAGCTCTGTGGAACTATCAGCTTCTACTTCAGTACAAATGAAAACAAGAAGTAGAACTTCAGACATTATTAGAGAAGGAATATAATGTGGAGTCAGTTAAAGGCATGTCTTGAATGCTGGCCCTTGACTTGAGACTTCAGAATCAGGACAATGAAGAAGGGTAACGGGGGCAAACAAGATCATGGATAGGCTTTGATAAGAGGACTGATGGAAGCACTTAACTGTGTAAAAAAGGTGGCTAGGAGCTTATTAAACAGGTGACCATCAAATCCATTTTGTCAAGATTTTGTTTTGTGTATTTTTTAACTCAAAAACTATTGTTTTTAACTCAGAATATAGAAGAAATCAAACCTCTAGGGAGCAGCAGTGAAACATTCTAACTCATGTTTCAGATTGACTTCCACGTTCTTTTTAGGAGAGCTTACTATAGTTTTTTAACGTTCAGGTGTTTTTTTGGAGGGGGAGGTGTGTGTATATATGTCTTGGAATAAATTAATATTGCTGTACTGTTTAGTCTGATGGCCTGGAAGGAATCTGTTTACTTCTGTTTTCCAGAAGACAAGCTTGAGAAACCAGAGAAGCCTGTAAATGGAGAAGACAAAGGTGACTCAGGTGTAGATACCCAAAATAGTGAAGGGAATGCAGATGAAGAAGATCCACTTGGACCCAACTGCTACTATGACAAAACCAAATCCTTCTTTGATAACATCTCCTGTGATGACAATAGGTACAGCTTATGAGGGAAAGCTTGTTAGTGTACTTAATGTGTCTGTGTTGGCACCACTCATTACAATAGTCACCAAAGGCTACATCTGCATGTCAAAGACAAAATGAAATGGGAATGTGGAGTACTTCTGACTGTATATGCTACAGATTCTCCTTTTCCAGTTTAGGTTTTTTGCTTTGCTATCAATTAGCACCTTAGTTAAGTCAATTATTATTTTGCTTTTATAGTGGTTTCTAAGTAGATTACATAAGTTAGCAAGTAGTATTGTTTGAATGGGAAGATAACATTACAGGAAGAAAGAAGCTTATGATTGCTGTGGGCTTTTTTATTATGCATGTTGATGTGGATTGCTGACTGAGTTTGAAGAATGAGGGGTGAGAGGGAAGGTTGGGTGTATTTTACTAACAGCTAGATAAGGTTAATGCATGCAACTATAAACTCCTACTTTCTTGTTCTCTGTTCTAAATTGCAAATGGCTCTTTTTTAATACGTCACGTGTGCAGAGGTTACAGACCTTGCTATTCTCTACAGGAAACTCTACAGGAGTGTTTTTGATTTATAACCAATATCGTAACACACCCCTTCTTACTGAGTGAAATGAGTTGTGGCAGACATCTAGGTTTTGCAGAAGCATAGTTTGTAACAAATGATGATGATGTATCATTTTTTATTTCACTGCCTTTGTGGTGATTCTAGCAAAACAGGGCAGCCTTCATTCTAAAGTGTTTTAAAAACAAAACAATCTTTGTTCCTATGTATGTGACAGGGAACGTCGACCAACCTGGGCTGAGGAAAGAAGATTGAATGCAGAGACCTTTGGAATACCACTGCGTCCTAATCGTGGCCGGGGAGGGTTCCGAGGCAGAGGGGGGATTGGTTTCCGAGGTGGAAGAGGACGAGGAGGTGGAAGAGGTGGTTTCACTACTCCCCGTGGATTTCGTGGTGGTTTCAGAGGAGGTCGTGGAGGCAGGGAGTTTGCTGACTTTGAATATAGGGTAAAATATATTTAATCTTACTCTAACTTGATCAACTGTGTTTGGAAACTAGTAGTATAACTTCTGCTGCTTTTAGGTTCGATATTGAACTAGAAGTTCTTGAATAGTATTGTGCAGATAGACTCAGCTACTTAATAGAAAGTCTGTTGATTCTTGTTACTTACCATTGTTTGGCTGTCAACAGCAACCAAAAGCTGCCTTTAATCCGATGTCCTAAATATGTGTTCTGTAGCTGGATTTGAAGAAAAATATGAGAGATCTACAGATCTAATGTGAGAGAAGAATTAGAAGAATTGCAAGAGTTTTTCTAGTCAATACTGAAAAACACAGAGAAGAGACGACTTGTAGTGTGCAAGGAAGTTCTTTGACTTCTTTGTGAATGAGCTGGCACAGTGCCTATGTACTTGTAATATACTACATAGCCCTTAAAATAGAATAATTGAATTTAAGTGTACAGATGACCTTTTGCAAAAGACAGGTCAAATGTATTCGACATATGTAAGTTTGTTACACAGTTTGTAATTATATTGTAGCTCAGTAGCTACTGGGAAAGCTGAGGCAAGATTGACTGTTTTTTCAGCCACTCAGAGCAAAAAAGAACTGTGGGAGATAAAGCAAAATCTTGCAGAAAAGATCACTACCCATCCCATAGATAATACTTATTTTCACCTTTTGGAAAATATTTTATTACTTTAAGTAAATATGAAGAGGGTTAAAGTTTCTTAAAGCATTATGCGCAGGTTGCCATAGAAGTCTGTTAACCAAAGTAACCTGATGCACAAACATGTTTTCATCATCATGTAAACATATAAATAGTAATTTGGTCTGCAGAAGCTGTGGTGGCTGAATTCACTGTTTCTCTTTTAGAGTATACTTAGTCAGTTTACTTTTGCAAAACTATCAAGGCATGCGCTTTCCTCTTTCCTGTTGAAGATCTTAACTCCTTATCAGCCATTCCCAGGAAGAAGTTGGATGCCACCCTCTGCTAGTAAAGCAGTGTGTTCTGTGCTAATGGTATCTTAGCTGCACTTTCTTGTTCTTAAAACAACCCCAAATCCTCCTCTTATCAGTGCTAATGGATCAGACAGATTATATGAATTATGAGAGCTTGGTTACTTACAAAAATAAAATCTTTTCATAATTTCATTGCAAGCTATTTTTCTAGACCTCATCTTCAACTTGAATATTACCTTATGAAGGAGCAGAAATGATGTGGGCACACTGTTTAAAATCAGTAACAAACATAATTAACTGAACTAAAGCAAGCAAGTGTAGACTTTTACAGTTCTGACTCAGACAGAAGAACTTTTTCTGGTAGCTTGTGAGCAGTAAGAAATTTTGCAGTGCAAAATCATTGCGTTCTGATTGAAGATTCAATTTTTTTTTTAAAGCCTTTTCATAACTGAAGATGTCTGTCCCTCAGCCATTCGTTCCTCAAATTGCAAGAATTAGCCCTGTGATTTAAAGAAGTTTAGTAGCTGAGCATGAACTGAAATGAGGAGTTGAAGATCATAAGTAGGTTTTTGTGAATGAACATTTCACAGTTGTCTGGATAAGTAGGAGGTGGCATGCAGGCAGAGGATCTGTGCTACAACTTCAGTCGGTGTGCTGTCTCGGTGTTTGCCAGTATTTTGACCAGCTGCTAATGTGGAGATGGGAGAAATCTCCTTTCTGATTTCAGAAAATCAAAAGTAGCCATTGGAGCATATCTTCTCCCAGCGCTGTTCCCCAAATTAACCTGTCATTTTTTGTTTTGCAAAATTAATTGTAACATTCTACTGTTGTTCCCTCTAGAAAGACAACAAAGTTGCTGCATAGTCTACAGGAAAGCTGAAACTGCGTGAACGTCTAGAGCTTCTTGAACCAGAGAATTAGTTTCAATCTCTGCAAAGAATAAAGTTAATTTGCTGTATACTTGTCACCAGCACTGGGATTTAACTATTTAATTTCAAAGGGGTGTAATGCAGTTACTTTTTGAAAAATGGCCATCTTTGAAAACAGTGAGCATTAAATATATTTGAAACAGAAGGATAAGTAATTTCTTATGTATAGTTAATTATAAAGCAGTACTTCGATGGAGTTTAAGTATTTTTTCATCACTGAAAGGATTTTTCTTATTACTAAACTGTATTTGATAATTGCTTCAAGTTGTAAGGACAATTGTATGCAGAAGGCCGTCGATACTGTGAGTGTTTTGATCCACTGAAGGTTGTTTTTTGGAAATCCTGTAATATCCCTTTTGAGATGGTTGTACTTTATCAACTAGGGTGCTGGACAGTAGAAAACTTGCTTTGTCAGTCAGATATGTACAAACAGTAAATACTGTTTCTTAGGCAAAGGAAACTTTTTATATAGTTGTAAAATTCCATTATATCCCATTGCCAAAGAAACATTACAAACTTTGTATAGCTGTATAAAAAGCAACTAATTTTTTAAAGAATAAACATTTTTAAGTCGGCAAACATACTGTGTTATGGCAGAAGTTGATATGCTGAAGAACACTGAATTAGTTGTGGTTTTTTCTTTAGCAGCTTTTTGGGCTTAAATTTGATTTTATATTTGGAGTATAATGAAGATTTGGAATGTTCTTCCATTACACAAAACTGGATACGCTCTTCGCTTCTCTTGCAAGCAATTGATTTTGTAGTTTCTGGCATATCACAGGATTTGACCAAATGAAAGAGATATTTTTCAAATGAGGACAAAATAAATTTCATATGTCCAAATTTTCAATTAATTTTACTTAGTGATAAATATTAACTTCTTTTTTTTTAAGAATGGACCAGGCACATGAGTTAAAGCGATTCTTCTGGAACGCCTGGGCCAGAAGTGTGTCTGCATTTGTCAGTTCTTGAAGCGTTAACTTTGTTGTAATACCCGTAGACATAAGCAATTGAGGAATTAGTGTTTGGAGTTGTTTGCGTTTGATAGGCCATAGTTTGGAGAAGATGAGACCTGGTTCTAAGACATTGCATCCGCAAATGACATAGTATGGACTTTCTGCCAGTTCTGATGCCTAGTTCCACTTTGTGGATACGCTGAGATAGAGACCCGGTCATTTGTGTCTGTATATGTATGTGAAGGCCACAGGAATAAAGGGATCCAAAGATTAAACGTTTTGATCTAATTTACTGATTTTTTTTTTTAACTTCAAAGTACTCAGTGGTGATAAAGATGCAGAAAACTGCACTGTTGGAAAGTTGGAATATTTAAAGTGGGTGATAGAATCTTAATTTTATAACTTTTGTATAGCACTCTGAGGAACTATTTTGTAATTGGTTTCCTTATTAAGGTCAAGTATTTGGCAGCCGTAGAAGTTAGATAACGTTGTTAGTAACGTTTTTGCATGTGAACAGCACTGCCTTGTGGGCGCCGCCGCGGTTGCTCCGAGCAGCTGCCGCTGTGGGAGCGCGGGGCCGCCGCACGGCTGCGGGCGGGAAGCGGCCGTACGGGCGGCTGCGGGGCGGGGGCTCTGTGCGCAGGGAGCGGGCAGCGCGGCCACCGGCGGGCTACTTTGTTTCATGGAAGCGAGGGGTTTTTATTTTCAACCGGAATAAATTCTTCAATACAACGAGGCTGTGGGGAGTTATTTCGTGCCCTCGCAGGGGCACGGAGGGATCGGCGGCGTTCGCTCGAGCGGGAACCGGGCGCGTGGAGGGAGGGGCGCGAGTGGGGCGGGGGGGCGGGGAGGGGGGGGAGCGGATTGCTGTTCCCTCAGCGCAGGCGCAAGGGCGGCGCTTCCCTCAGCGCAGGCGCGGGGCGGCGGCGGAATGTCGGTGGTGTTCGTGCCGGAGCGGCTGCGCGGCAAGGCGGAGGTGAACCAGGAGACGCTGCAGAGGGTGAGCGGGCGGCGGGGTCCCGGGGTGGCGGCAGGGGACAGCCCGGCACGGCTCAGGCAGCGCCGGCTCCGCCCGGGCCCGCCGCCGCCCTCGCAACCCCCCTCAGCGGCGGCGCGGGAGGCGGGGCCGAAGCGGGCGGTGACGGCGGTATCTGCCGTAGCTGCTGGAGGAGAACGACCAGCTGATCCGCTGCATCGTGGAGTACCAGAGCAAGGGCCGCGCCACCGACTGCGTGCAGTAAGTGAGGCGGGCGGCCCCGAGCGGCTCGGGGGGGAGGGGGAGGGGGCGGCGGCCTCGGCTCGGCCCGGTCCTGCGCAGACTGCTTAGGGAACGCGAGCGGGTTACGGAAGTGACGGCTTCAGTCTGCGGCATCTGCTCGAGAAAAACAGGCAGTCGCTCACTTCCCAAAAAATGTTTTTCTTTCCTTGATAGGTACCAGCATATCCTGCACAGAAACCTCATTTATTTAGCCACAATTGCAGATGCAACGCCACCCAGCGCGCAGAAGACTACAGAGTGACTGCACGTACCCGGCTGCAGGCTGCCCTGCTTTACAGAGAAAGGCTTTAGTTTACATTGCCACTGTGGGAGGGAGAAAGTGTAGTCGCACAAGGCAGGTAAAGAGCCATCCCACTATGTTAAAACGTGAATTCTAATATTAGAATAGCTTCTTTCTTCCTATTAAGTAGAACTTAGGGGAGAGGATTACCAAGCTTTCAGCTCTGGAAAACCTCAGTGTTGTGTGTTTCTGAAAATAGCTCAGTAGTCAGGACACCACCACTGCTGCCTTGGGAAGATTGTGGCAGCCTTAGTGAGGCTTAGTGAGTTTCATGACTGAGGTTGTGGAACAGGAGGACACCAGTGAGCAGGTGGGAAAGTAGAAATGATGAGACAGATGTTGCACAGACTGTTGTGTACACTGTATCATAAAAATTGTGCTAATAAATTGAAGATGTGCTTTGTAAAGCAGTAGTTTCTGGATTAATGTAACACGTTAACAAAGGAACACCTTGGCATTAACTGCAAAAGGACTTGAATTTCAGAATTCTAGGAAGGAGCTTTTAAGTTATGCAACTGTCAAGTTCACTAAGAGGGCTGATGTTAACCCCTCTTGCACCAAGATTTTCATTTTTGCTTGGAATGTTCTGCCCTGCAGATTCTGTAAACAAGTAACTTCTTGCATTATCAGCAAGGCCTCATGTGCACCTTGGGTAATTGTCAGCCTTTCACCTGTCTGCTTCTATACTCTTACCTACCGAGAGCACAGCTTATTTTACTATTATATACATATTTTTACACCTGATTGTGCATTTCAGTGATGCAATTAGCATAAGCCTCAGTAATTAGTTCTCCCCTCCTCATCATTCTCCCCCATTCCTCCCCCTCCCAAAAAAAAAAAAGTTTTCACTCACTCCCATTCAAATCATTTACTTGTCTAAAAATTCACATTACTTATTTATGGCAATGTCCATCTGCACTAATAGTCCAAAATGATGTTAAGGCATTTTCTCTTATGAAAGAGTATCTTTTAAGATGCTTCAGGTTGTATGGTGTATTAAGTTCAGTTTTATATCATGTAAGTAGGCAGCTAACAACTTTCAAACTGTTAAATAATCCTATGTTAATGAAGTAAGGTCTTTGTTTACAAACCAAAATTACAATTTTAGATGCTGCTCATTTTCAGTAAGGTGCATATTCTAAACAGGTATGACCTATTAAATGTATATCTTTAATAAAGCTAATATTTTACTTTTACAGAAGCTTTAAAATACAAAATGTACAATTCCAGTTCAGAAGCATTAGCTATTCACAGAAGCACTGCAATAAGGGTAAGTTAACTAAGCACCAAACCCTTGCACTTGGCAGTGTAAGTGAAGTTTAATGGCAAGACTCATTTGCCAAGTGCAACAACTCTTAAAATTACCAGTGTTCAGAACAATCGGAAGCGAAGGACATAGTAGCACCTACGTGGTCAAAATGCAGACAGACTTGGTTTCTGCAATTTACTTCTGTACATCTAGAAACCTGCCAGCATTTGTAATTATGAATCAGCTGCACAAACTATAGCAATAATTTTGGCACTTGTTAGGAGGAGTTCAAAATAAAATGTTTTCATTAACTTCCATTTTGGTCTTAGTGTGAATAACCAGTAACTACAACCAAATTTAGGATTTAATATTAGATCTAAATGACAAGACTGAGGAAACTCAAAACCATTCATCAAGTTAAGTAACCACTAACATTTTCAGCAGAGGGTTTTCAAAACTGTAGTAGTACAGACCATCAACAATTTACAGACAAGCCACACTGATTGTGCAAAGCACATTACTGTAAAAAGTCTATGTACAGCAAACAAATCTTTGTAAACATGTAAGTATGAACTTTCAGAAAACGTGGTGACAATATCATAAATACAGGCAACATTGGCATCCTCAAACAGCACAAAAAGTAACAATCTGGGCCAGCAAATACAGCCCATCACCATACAAACAAAAAAGGTGGATGGGTTTTAAATACCCAAATGTTTAATAGTTTTAGTGTTGTGTATACTTCTTATTTATATATATGTATTAATTTTTTGGTATCTTTAGATATAGATGTACTTAGTTTGTAGAAACAAAAACAACAAATGTGCTTTCTCTTCATTGAAAAATTATGTAGTTAGAACTAATAACCCATTTTACTAGTAGTTAACATATTAGAATGATATGACTTAAGAAAAATACAAAAATAAGATTAATACTGTCAAAACTCTTATACCAGAAAATATTGTGGTTTTTTAGTCTCTTTCAAAGATGAGATATGAAAATTTAAATAAGCTCTAACTATATAAAGAATCTTCTGTAATCTCAGTTAATATACAGTGGGATAGCTATATATATATTTACCATTGTTCTTCACTTTTTAAGCACCAGTCACTCCCAGACCCACTTTGGTTGGAAGGTTATTCCCAATTCCACAGGTTCACTTAATGGCACATATTGACTGCAGATAATTACTTTATCCTTTAAAAAAAATAACGTTCTTATAGCTAACTGCTACCCCACCTGACGCTTCTGATATCTTCTGAGCCAGCTCACAACTTTTTTTTTTTTTTTTTTTAATCAACTAGCATCTGAAATAAGACTTTAAAATATATGCAAGTAGTCTTTCAGGCTGTACTTTCACACACTTAAGGAAGGAGTACTGTGTGGATAATGCCTTTGGCCAAATGAAGCACTAACAAATGTATTTATCTGAAAACCAGTATCATCCACACAGGTGCCATCTACTGTAAGCAGCTCAGTTAACATTTGTGACACAAATCTGAGTGGTTCTGCTGATCTATACTTTGAGGAAGGAAACTACCACAACACTCAATTTCACAACTGCTTCTGCAACAGTTCTACAATGAACTCGCTTGTGTGGCACATGAAAAGCTGCACTTACACATCATTAAAAAAAAAAAAAAAAGTTGCCCACAGGCCATTTATGGAAGAAACAAAGGCTTTCCAGCTTGTCCATTGTAAATTCAAACACAGCATTGAGCAAAGTGACCACTGTATGTTTGCTTCAACATATTCATTGTGTTTCAGTAAGATGTCAACTATAAATCTATATGAAAAATAGCTACAAAATACAGTGTTTTTTGTATGGTAGTCCTTCAGCAGTTTGTTTTTTTTTTTTAAAAAAAAAAAGCTTTTGAAAGTAAAGGCAATATAGATATTTTTAAAAGCATTTCTACATCACAGTTTTGGGCTGTTTCATGTACAAACAAACATATTGGCCATATTGCTCAGCACTGTAAATAAGTCAAGAGTTTTTATAGCTCTCCTCAAGCCCCCCTCGATTCCCTATTTAATAAGATGAACAGGATATAGCCAACATACAATTGTGAAAAAAGTACACGTACTTCATAACTATTTGGCCCTGTGCTGCATTTTCCAATATGAAAAGCAATCAGTATTGATGCAGGTAAGATGGTCTGCGTTCGTGCTTTACAGGAAAAGATTTAAAGCCCTTATTCATCTGTTTGTGCTGGGAAGCCTGTTGCTGTGACTGCTGCTGCTGCGCATAGGCAAAGCTAGAGGAAATGCCTGTGGATGGAGCACAGTCGTTGGCTGCTGCCCACACGGGTGACTGAAGGATCTGCATCGTGTCACTCCACTGGCTGACAGGGCTGCTCATAGGGTACAGAGATGTGCTCTGACTGGGTAGTGTATTCGTGACAGAGGACGTATGTTGCCAGGGTGCCTTTGGAGGCCACGTTTTGGTTTTGTTATCCTGAGAAAACAGAAATAGTTGTTGTTTTGTGAAGCGGGTTGGTTTTTCTGTTTTGTTGTTTTTTGATCCATGTACTTTATTTTGAGACAGTACTTAACTACGACATTTTCAGAGGATTAATCTTTAAAAACACAATTGATGCATATATACAACTTATATAACTCATAGCCTATACAGTATTTGCCTCTTGAAAAACCTTTATTCAGCACATTTGCTCGATGACCAGCAGCCCTGCTGAAAGTTACAATTTCTAGTAAGGCAGGTAATTAACAGAATCACAGAACTGTAGAGGTGGGAAGGGACCTCTGGAGGTCATCAAGTCCAACCCCTCTGCTACAGCAATTCCCTACAGTAGGGTGCACAGGAATGCATCTGGACAGGTTTTGAGCACCTGCAGAGAAGGAGACTCCACAACCTCTCGGCAGCCCATTTCAGTGCTCTGTTTCCTAATGGAACTTTCTGTGTTCTAGGTTGTGCCCACTGCCCCCTGACTTGCTGCTGGACTCTCACCCTTTAAGTGTTCTAAGAATTTATAAGCATTGACAGCTACCCACCACCCTCTGCTACCCCGTCTTCTCCAGGCAGAACAATCCCAGGTCTCAGACTTTCCTCCTAAGAGAAATCTCCAGGCTCCTAATTGTCACTGTGGCCCCCTGCTGGTCTCTCTCTAGATGTTCCCTGTCTTTCTGGGTAGCCCAGAACTGGACACAGTACTCCCCACGTCACCTTACCAGGACAGAGTACGGGCGGGGGGTGACTTCCCCTGACCTGCTGGCCACTGCCCTTCTTGGCCTCAAGGGCCAGTCTGGTGGAACTTTCATTGTTTGTGTAAACTGAAGTTGACTGTGTTGTCTCTTAGCTTAACTTGAATCTTTGTGTTTTCTGCTGTAATTTCTGCCACAAGGGAGAAGTTCAATTATTTCCTATTTTAAATTTGGTACTTTTCATTTAAAAAAGAAAAAAGAAGAATCTAGTACTACTTCAGTGTAAATCGTTTGTGTTTTAGTCAAAGTAAGGAATATGGAGCTACAGCTTCTATTCCAGTTGATTTCCTAAAGAAAACCACTCCAAAACACACGCAGGACAAAGACTAGACAAAGATGTTCTCCACTTACCTGATTACGGTCATCTACTGCAGAAAGAAGAGGTGGTGATGGTAGTGTACTAGGTTCCTGTTCTCCACTACTGTGTTTTCTGCCCCAAGAAAGCAACATTTAGTTTGATTTGTTTTTAGGTTAGTCACATGCATTAATCTGCCACTAGAATACCATTCTGTAGTTCTGCTCTGTCTTATTTAACAGCCTAGAATGTATAGTGGCATTTCATCTCATATTTTTTCTTAGTAGAGGTAAAAGTACAAGTTATTGCGGCAAGAAATTTGTTACTGAATACTGTCAGAGACTTGACAGTGCAGCAACAGCTTCAACAACACGTTTTTGCAGAGATGAACAAGGAAGATGAGCTGGTCTTCTGCTGTGATGTTTATTTGACAACAATCTCCCAGTTATTTCAATTCAGCATTTATTTTTGTCCCCTCTTAAAAGTTTTGGTAAAGGTACAAATTCAGAAAGCACCTCCTGGCTTAGTCAAGTCCTTTCAACTTGTTTGCCTTAGTTTCATCTTACTTTACCCCAGCATACTTTCTTTACCCCAGTGCATATAAAAATAACTTCTGTGGTAATCTGCAGAAAACTGTTGGTGTGGCCACTGATTTTTTTCCTGTCACCAAGAGTAGACAGCTGTATTCTAATGCATCAACTCTGATTTTGTTTCTGATCAAATATTAATTTTAAAAGTATTTGGTCACTGAATATTTTACTTTTTAAAACCTTTTCTAAAAATAAGCTGAGAGTTTAATTCCAGATTGAAAGTTGGTCAGAAATCATGCTTCATCTTGTGCCTCATTTGGTGGGAATTCATACTTTCTGTTGTGCCTTTTATCCTCTTAACTAACCCCTAGCATGGAATCACTGAGGTTTCAAAGACAGAGCTATAAACCCTTTGGGAAAGCTGGAAGTAACTGCATTCTAATTTATACTATTACATTTCAGTGTATTCATAGTTAGTTGAATTCACTTGTTAATAATTCATATTTTAAAATCCTAGCTTAGTTTTTAAGTTACTGAGCTTATTTAGGAATATAATTAAACTCCCTCTTTGATCAGAAAGAAAAGGAGCAAATAGTCAGTATTTAAGTATTTTAAACTACTGAAATGGTGTTGGTGGGCAATGTTAGACAGAAGTTTACACTTTAAGGCTAGTATTATCAAGTACCACAAAGCTGCAGAGAAGCCAGGTATCAAAATGCTGTGCAGGGGCAGTTCAGGATCTTGAAACAATTGTTTCATAATAAAAGCTACACTGCAGTACAGTTCATAAAACCAAAGATCATCTCTAAGACCCAGTACTTTAGGAAGAAGCGCCATCCCAAACAGACCATCTTACAGGGAGACTGTCAGCTCCTTCTAGGCATAATCAGTTTCAGCTAGCAGCTGGCTATCTGTACAGATGTTAATGTGTATTAAGATTTAGCTGCTAGTGTAACTCAATTTGTGAACCCCTAGCATTAAGATCATACGCAGTATACACTGATTCACTGATTGTGTGTAGCACACAAACCAACATTCATGTAACTTTACCTGACTGACAGGAGTCAATTACCTGTGCCCTCAAATTATCAAAACACCCCAAATTTTTATATAGTGATATGTATTTCTGTTCATTATTCTGACCTTCTCTGCTTTACAGCAGCGACGAGGTCTGGCCCTGAGAACATGGAGAACAAGCTGTCCCCATTGGCTGAGGAGGTCTCATCACTCGAGCTGGCAGAATCTCCTTGAGTACCAGACCAGCTGTTTGTCACATCACTGTAAGACAAAACATTTTATTAGTTCTTCTATCTATACTGCTTGGTCCAGACCGTATGCTCTAGTTAGTTATGCTGAATCTCAGTGACAGATGATATGTGTGCCCTCAATGCTGAATCTCAGTGACAGATGATTGATGTGCCCTCAAGGGCACAAAGAAATTTCAGTGTTTTATTAAAAGTAGAACTAACACAAATACTTTTATATATTTACTTCTGAGTGATCGTATCTCTGCTTTGTCTGTTACAGTCAGTTTATATCTAGGTATTCTACTAAAATAACACAGTCTGTCCTGGTTAAGAAGGAAAAACAAATGTTTCTTGGTTTTGCAGTCACTAAGCACTCAGCTCTTTCACTGCATAACTGAGCTAGAAAACACCCTTGTCCTACTGGTTTTAAACTAGCCTTAGACTCATAGCTGTAGCTATGTAGATGAACAGGCAGAGGATCTTGAAACACTTGTTTCATAATAAGGTTACAACTTGGAAGACATTAAAAACCACTAACTTTCTGTAAGGTATGGTGACATGCCTTAAAGTAATAAGATTAAGCATCTGAAATCTGTTCAGTTGAACTAAGCCAGGTGCTGCAACTTTCATAGAATCACTCCTCATCAAAACTAGGTCTTAAACATTTTAAAGATACTGAAATAGGAACATTCCAAATGAATCTGTTATGAAGTCCTCATATCCTCTCAGTCAAACTTAGTAGGCATTCTACTTTCAGAATCGTATCAAACAAATGCCAGTTCTTTAGTACCAAGAAAGCAGAAAGGGCTCAGATTTTTTTTACTCTTGCCATGAGCTGCAGCTTTTACTGGTGCAGCAGCAATCAGAAAAACATACAGCTCTTATTCCCATATCCTGCCAAGTTTCGAGTGTAGAACTGACCCAAATAAAAAAAATTGAAAACAAAGCGGCTCGACCATTCTCTTACCTTTCTGTGAAATACTCAGGAAAGGGCCAGGTTTTGTGAGGGTCATCAGGCAGCAGCCAGTTGCTTCGTGTGTTGCTTGGACGACGGACGTGCTGTGCTTGCCTTTTCTGTTGCATAGCCTGGTTGACCCCAGCAACATAGCGGGCAAACTCTGGATCAGACCCAACTGAATAAAAGAAATCATGAAGTCAGTAGCTGACATTCAGCTATTGCTACTGCATTTAACTCTTTCATTTAATCCTTTAGACCTGACCATAGAAAAGAAGTTCCTTCTCACTGACAGTTAATGCTAAACCATTTATACTTCTTGATGGAGCACTGAACACTGAATAGGAAATGTTTTAATAAAAAGTAGATGTGTTGTACATGGTAGATAATAATTCTCATCTGGAATTCTCATCTTTTACACCTGTCCCTTGCGTCCCCTCTGAAGAGCAGCATTTTGTGACTATGATCATGCCTGTGCCCTTAAATGTCCGGCATCAGATACTGACTAAATTGGAGACTGGACATTTATCCATTGTCAGAAAAACAATATTTGAATTATTACTGTTGATTCAGGATCACAAAACGATTTCCATCCATGCTGTGATTTTGCTTCTCAAGAGACCAAACGCTCAGACTGATCTCATTAAAACATGCAGCCCACAAGCTCCTACTTCTTACAAAGACCACAGCCATTCTGAAAACATTTTGATCCTGAAGTACTAAGCAGTTCAGGGTAAGATTGATATTTACTGAAAACAAATGGTAATTTTTAACACACAAAGTCTTAAAGTGCACAGCTTGGAAAACAAATCAAAATACCTTTTGTTCATCTGATTGCTTCCCTATGTTCAGTTCAGCATTTGAAGGAAAGCTTTATTTTTTAGCACATTTACAAAAGAAGAGCTCTAATGTTCTGGTGCACTCAAATTAAAACTAAAACAAATAAGTTACCTTTGTTTCTAGACATCCAAATTGTATGAACAAGGAACAGAGCTGCCTGACAGCTGTACAGAAACAAAGTGTTGCCACTACTACTTAGTTTGAGAAATACTTTTATGTCAATTTAATCTGAGGCTGGAAGTTAGGCATATCCTCAGATCAAAGGATAGGTTCTGAAGGGCAAGAATAGTTTTGTTCTGTGGGTAGCATGAGGTGTTAAATTACAGTTATATGCAAAATAGCAACTTGTGTCAATTCTACCTCTGTAAGAACAGATAAACACCCTTTCATGAGATGGGTTCACCTGTAAAAATACAGATGTATCCATCTTCCCTTTACTGATACCGCATTCATTCCTTAGAGATTATGAAAATACTGCAGAACACATTTTTGGCAGTCATTTCGGCCTTTGACCGTAAAAAACCCCATCAATTCTATGAATTCTTAATTAGCCGATTTTCCCTTGAAAAGTCATTATTTTCAGACTAAAAATACTCATCAAGTAACCCAATTTGTTTCAAGTGACTTAGGAGCACAACTCCTAAGGAAATCAGAAAATGATTTTTTTTGTGTGCGTATTTAAAGCTTTCTGTACTACACTAACTGAAGCTTAGATTTCAAACGACATCACAGTTCAACCTGGCATGTTATATGAAGAAAGGTTCTAATTCCAATCTATTTGGTTGAAGATTTTTTGTCACACACACACACAGGTAGCAGCAGAAAAATGATAAAGTGGTTTTAGAAAAGATTGTTCTGGCACTTTTAATAAATGCACAGTATGAAGTCCTGTAGCTACGTTCCACACCAACAGATACATCTGTAAGAGAACAGACTGGTCTGTTGATCTCAAGTGGTATCACTAATCTCCTCTTAGTCCCAGATTCTGTAATCAATTTGATAGCCTCTAAGTTGTTTGCTTATAACCATAAAATTTTATCTCACTTCATCTTTAATAATAATCCCCATACATTTACAGTTTACCAGTGGTTCCAACATACTTGGCAAACCACATGACCCTTGCTCCTTAGTCTCTAACCCTTCAGCATCCAAGCTTTTCAATGCAATAACAGCCGGAGAGCAGGAATTGGTGTGATTCTCATACTGAAGGGAGAAAGCAGGGATATGGGAAAGATGCAATTCAGTTGTACCTCTAGAGTGCAAGACTGGTAAAGAGCAGGAAGAATAATTGATGTGGGAGGCAAAATACACAGATCTGAATGCTGTTCTTTTAAACAATCTAAAAAATTAACAGCAGGAAGAGCGTCATCTGTAAGTTTCAACACTTCTATGTGATCCCTATAGGAAAGGTAAGAACTACCACTGAGATAAACATGGAACTTGTTAAAATTCTGATTTTTTAATGAAACTTAATGACATTTTTTACTTACTTTTTTTTTTTGTACTTCACTTCAACCTACGTTAAAAAAAAGGCATACAGAAATACCTGTCTCTATTTTTAATAACCTTAGCATCTGGTAAATAGTACTAGGAAATAATTACTGCTAAGAATATTTAACAGTATTCTTCTATTTGTAATAGGATCTTCCTGAAAAGTAATAAAGGAAAGCACACACACCTGCAGGGTCAAAGGGCAGAATTTCTCCCAGCATTCCAAACACTCCATCAGTTTGGTCACGATTTGGCCATGTGTTGTTTCTAGGTCCTTGTGGTTTTTGTCCTAACATCTCTGACATCATATTGTCCATATAGCTGCTCACAAGACCCAAACTGTACAAGTCAGAGCTTAAATCTGAAAAACCAGGATTATTCCACTGGTTTAAATGAGATAATCCAGCTCCAACAGTTTGGGCTGGCTGCTGTGAAGAATTAGTCAGCCATTTGGCAGGTACACGTTGCTGTGGTCCGATAGGTTGAAGCAAATGTTGGTAATATTGCATTTGTTGCTGCTGCTTTTGTGACTGTTGTTGCTGTGACAAGCCTTGCTGAGAAGGATGCAGTGGTGTGTGAGAGACAGATTGGGGCTGTTGTTGTACTGTTCCTGATTTTTGTTCTGCTGCTGTAGAGGATGCAATAGAGTTTCTTCTTTTCACCATTGGAGAAGTCTGCTGGGATTTGCCCATGTTGAAACCAGACAAGAAATCTATGACATCCTGCATTTCTTGGTCAGTTGGTAAATTCATACCTTTGTCATCCTTGCCGTCATCCAGTTTGAAGAAGTTGTCCTGTCTTTCAACTAAAAACCCATTTACTATCTGATTATTTGTGCTCTGGATTGACTGCAGTGAATCTGTGGTCCTAGGAAAGTTACCAATGTTCAAAATGCTTTGTAGCCGTGCATCTATGTTAGTGGGCATTTTAGCCTTCTCCTCTGAGCTGGAACTTATGAAGACATTTTTGGAAGGTGTACTGGGGATTGAATAACTTCCACTATTACTTGTACTGGTGCAGGAAGTTTTTTTTGTAAACCGTGAAGTCAGTTTTGAAAATGTCTTTTGTAGACCACCTGAAGATTTGCTTCCATTTCCAGATGGCATGTCAACTTGGTTCCCAAAGTCTGAGATTTCACGCTGCAACTGGATCTGAATACAAGGCAAAGCTTGCTCCCTGCATCAACAAAAACATGTATCAAACCACCCAACAAATCCCATTTATCCTAACGCTGCACTGGATACGTAAAGACATTTAACTGAATTTTTATTTTGCAGAAAAACGTGCATTTGGGCAATAGAAAGTGGAAGAAATAAAACTGGAGTTCTCTATTAGATTGCTAGTTCACTGGCTACTTACAATAACAATTCAAACTATTACTACCCACAGTCATGGGTAACGTGCTCTACAGCAGCCTGCTTGTATGAGACGTTGGACGAGATGATCCCCAGAGCTCCCTTCCAATCCCAACTATTCTGTAACTCTGTGATATGCAGTAGCATTTACTATTCTCCTAAAGAATTTTTAATTGCACTTCAAGATACAAATGAAAATATTTATTTAATATAAATCAAGTGGGTTTTTTTATGCAAGAGAAAAATACTTTTGTGCACATAGGTAAACTGCTAGGTTTTTTTTGTTTGGTTTTTTAACATACTCACATACGTACTCACAAGATTACCTATATAGAGTACAAGTTTCTTGCTTTGTTTGACCAGTGATTTCTCTTTCTGGTTAACCAGAAAACCAGAAACTAAATTCCTCAGTATAGTCTTTTCAACAGCGATGACTTTGTTTAAACAACAGGCTCAAGAGGAGATGTACCTTCCCTCCTTCCACCGTGGTATGTCAAACACAGCAGTATAGAGCACATCTACTAGTCCCAAAGTCTTCTCTGGATCCAGACTCCTCTGTAGCAAAGACATTGTTGCTGGATCTTCTTTTAGACACCTGTAATCAAAATCACAACTTTGAATTCCACACTGAACAATTTTACCACGCTAGTCAGACAACGAAAGGCTCATTAACATGCTACTTTTGCTCCTGCAAAGGTACAACTAGCAAGGCAGTATAACATATGAATGCCTGAGGATTCCCAAGGACTAATACCACAGCCCCAGTTTCTTTTTTTTTAACTGTTGAGTATATAAGAAAATTTTGTTGTAGGCAAGAGTTTTATCATTTATTTTCAAAATCAAGATTGATGATGTCCTGTTTAGCTGAGCAGGCATGATTAAGGCATATTAGGAAATAAAAAAAAACACAAGAAATCCTGTTTTCTAGGAAATGGCAAGAGCACTCAACAAGCCTGACAAAAAGACAAGGTGCAGTAACTGTAAATCTTGAGTGCACTCTAGATGTCCCATCCTAGGAACACCCAGCCTGACACACTCAGTGAGAAAAATGGTTCAGCATATCCAGTAATCTGTGGAAGATTTCACTGATCTGTGAAGATGGATGCTTACTGTAATTCTTCAATAATCTATGGAATTAGGATTTAATTTGAGGTGAGATCAGAATAACTTGGATTTAAGTACTGGCACAGCTGTCAATTATTTAATGAGCCCCTTCAGCAGAGATGAATAAACAGGCACTCTCTCAGCGTGTCAGCAGGTGGAGCTCTTTCAGAGATTCCAAACGCTGGCACAAAGTGCTCAGCAGTATTTTAGATCTTCCACAATAGAGCAATTTACCTAAAGGGAATAGAGAAGTGCCAGTTCATACCCATAGTGGAATTACAGATGAATTTGGATAGAGACTGTGGGCTGACTTGTACTTCTGGGCGCACCATTGGTACCATCAGCAACAGGCTGTCTCACTAAGGATTCAGATGAATGCAGTGTTTTACACCGAAGTTCATACCACCAAGTACACTGAAGAAATAAAGGAAATACTGTAATCCAAATTATTGTTTCAAAAGGGAAGACAACCTCACCTCAAAGTGCAAATTAATGTTATGCTTTCCTAGGCAGCTAGTTAAACCACTAGGAATGGCACCTCTTGAACCACAGAGTTCTGCAGTTCACAACAGCACCTAAAGAAGATCTTAGTTAAGAGCTAAAACTCTTCTATTGATCTCAGCACCCAGGACTGCCAGGGAGAGTGACAGGAATATTTCTGGATTTATATTTATTTAACTTCATCTAGCTTTTACCGTTCTTCTGCTCTTGTGCACCAGCCTTGCTTCCCTTCCACTGCCGCCAACAGAGGGAGCATTAATACAAAGACAGCTCAAGTACAACTGCTGGTCAGTCTGATGAACAGTGGCATTTAGTCAGTTCCACATAAAGGAATTTAAGGAAGATAAGCCATAATTACATAGCAGTTCCTGCTCCACTTGTACTGCACTGTATTCTTTCCTATGTATTTCTGTCATACCTACTAGGATGATCTACAGTGCAGTACTTTCACTTACCAAGTCGATGGAACTTGCACCACTATTCTAGATCCTTCTAAGCTTATTTGAGGAGCATAGGCTTCTTTATTTTCAATCTGTGCTGTGTCCACAACCACCTAGAAAATAATATGAAAATAAAAGACAATTTAGGAATTAGTTATAGTTGTTTTTATCACCCCTGTAGTCAAGATGCAAGCCTCAGCTCCCTGCCACACTACAAAGAACCTTTGTACAAAGATGTACAAAGAACCAGATAAAAACAAATCATCTCAAAATCATCATCATATGTTAATTTGTACTGAAATGTCTTGGCGAAAGAAAAAATGAGAGTATGTAAACTGATCAGTTTGATACATTAGCCCATATTTCAAGGACATTCTTCTCGACTGCACTGAGTCACCATGTAGTTACCAACGTCTTTACGTAGCAGCTGGTAGTTATCAATGGATTGGTGTAACAGCTCTTATATGTGAGAAGTCTAACACAGTTGCTACCTTAATAGCCCCCAAACTCCTATTTCTCAAAATATTTTAAATAATGCATACCATGCTACAGACAAAGAGTATTTAGCCTGAAACTCTCCACATACCCTGCAATTTTTAGCACCCCCCCTACACATCCTTCACGATTACAAAATCGTATACCAGCATACCTCTATCCAATGGTACTGTAGGTAACAGAGAATTAATAGTAGTAAAGAGAAGAAAACTGACTGTTCAATTTTTTTTATTATTATTATTTTTTTTATTTTTTAACTCTAAGCCTTCTGTAAGACATCATGAATTTATATGGAAAAAGGAAAGTCTTGAAAATCAATCTGTTATTAACTTTTTTTTTTTTTTTTTAAAATGGAAACTGAGAAGGAATGGATTCACTCCAACTTCATTTAAACTTCAGTACCAGTGATAGTAAGTTCCATATTTGGTTTGTGCTCTCTGTTGTTGTCCAGTCTGCATGAGCTGGCCTTTTTGATCACTTCCATAATTTCCTATTTTGGTCATGCTGAACCAGCAGCTTTTTGGCAACAGTCAGCACTTCTTGCTCTGGTGACTAGCAGATTAGCTGTGCCATTTATCCTTGAAATGGCAAAAAGTCCTCCAGCATAAATAAGCCTCAGGGGGCATTACTGGCTTTTCTGCAATCATCCTACACTTGTTCTACTTCTGTCCTGTAGTCTATTACTGTTTATGAAGAAAGGTGAAATATAAATAGAGCTGAGATTCTCTTCTCCTGAATTACCAAACCCCTCCAACAATACTTAAGCTTTACTATTTCCTACCATCTCAATATTTTAACATAAGGCCTTCATTTTCCTCTAGCTGTCTCTGAACATTTGCTCAGGTTTATCTGGACTTGCAAAATCTGTCTAAGCACAGTCTAAGCATGTGGAAAAATGCTATTACCCATTCACGATGATACCTAGCATAGTAACAGTGCAACACCATTATTTTTTCTTCATATTTGCACCATTTTAAATAATTTGGTATAGATTTAGCTATATTGCAATTATAATTGGACGAAGGTGAGATCAACTAAGTAGTAATTCTTCTTTTCCCCTCAGCTTCCCCCAGAAATACTGTCTACATCTCAGATCAATCTCACATCAGTCAAGAAGTAAAATTTCAATTGGTGCAAATCTAGGTCAGTTCCTGGAAGCGATGCACTGTAGTGCCACTGCTCTTGGGAGGGGTTTTCCCCGCATTTGTTTGACTTTTTTTTTTTCCTCCTTCTTCCCTTTAAAAAAAAAAGTCACATTTCTCAACATTTGGTCACAGTTACAACATCTCAGATTTAAAACTACTAGGAGATTGAGTGCTCCCACAATGCACGTTTTCTGCTAACAAAGATCAGTAAGCACAGGAAAGGATGGCTAACTAGAGACAAAGTTAAAGTATTTTGTTTGCAGGATGCCAAAGTTTTATTTCCATTCATCCTCTGAATTACTTTAATTCCTGCATCTTTTTATTCAAACATACATTTACTTAGCTGACTTAAATCTGAAAAGACAGGAATTCTTTACACACGCACCACTTAGCACATACATATATCCAGATATTACCTTAGAATACACACACACACACACACACACACACACACACCCCTACAATTCCCGAAATTCTTTAAGTTAAAAACCTAAAACAATAAAACAAACTAATTTACACCTCATTGCACTTTCTGCACTTATCAAGAGTTCCTTCTGCAAAGGCACATGGCACGACAGGCCAAAGATAGTGAGCGTATCAATGTTCCTTTTTAAGTTTGATATTGACTTAGCTTAACTCACCACTCTGAACTAACACAGATAGCTTAGTTCTCAAAAGCAGTGAACGAAAGACTGCATAATATTGTCCAATGATACATTATCCGAGTTGCACACAAAATAAAATAAACATGTTTCTCACTCCCTGCCTGCTAGGTGCTCACTGGATAGCTTCCTGTGCATCAGACATCCATTGTTCTTGTTTTAAAGGTGTTTCCTCCCTCATCTCCACCCAAAGAAGGCTTTAAAGAAATAAATTACAGTTTCTCATCATTGCCTGAGACTACATACAGGCATAATTGAATCATGTAAAAAAAAAATAAAAATAAAAAGGCACATATTTTATACCTTCACACCCATTTATACTGTAACAAATCAAAAGTGAGAATGAATTCAGACTTAAGGCTTACAAGTACTTCAATTATGTGTAGAGCTCATTACTGTGTAACTGTAGAAACCTGCTATTTTCAGAACAAGAGATTCAGGCAAAGACATTCATGCTTCTACTGGAGATAATACTCTTTGCATCAGCACTGTCATATGGGAGAACATATAATAAGATTATACTAACAACTCTCCATATGTTATGATAAACCCAAAGAGTATCAGCGATACAATTATCAGCAGGTCTAACAAGTTATGTCTAGACTAGGGGATACCAGGTTTCCAGACTCCTGAGTTCAAATTTGCCTTGGGCCACTCTCAAAATCTGATCAGGGCAAGATTTGGGCGTACACAACACTGAAACCCCTAAGCTTTTGTTTTGCTGGAAAGGAAGCAGTGGGGAGTGCAGCATCCTCCAAGGCATTCCTCATCTAGATGCTCAGAAGGCAACAACTGCTAAGGAATTACTGCACACTTCCATAGGGCTGCTGACAAACACTTCTTTTGTGGCCCCATTTCCCACACCTTGCTGCTGTCTCCCAGCATCCTATCAGCCAAAGACAGTCTGACTTAACTATGGCCCTTTTTCTAGTTGTTCATGCATTTAACACACATTTTCCTAGTAAACACCTACATACAAATTTGATCAATCCTATTATTTCAAAGTGCACCCCTCCCTGCAAAGATGCAACCCTCTTAAACCTCTCTCTGTAAAATTCCCTTATATAAAGTGCTTATTTTACTACTGCTTCCCTCTACGTCACACTGTGGTAAGGATTGATGGCAGTCACACTGCTGTTACGATACTGATGGTTTGTTTCTTTCATTTTAAGCCTTCAATCCAACTGTGTTGTTACAAACAACCATGACTTAAATCCAGTTGTCCAGCATATTTCATGTCAAGGGGATATCTAATACCTAACAAAGGAAACCTGAAATAGGTGCATCCGACATTCACCATTACTAGAGAATGTATTAACAGTACCAAAAAATATATGGATCAATGAACTAAGAATGGAGGTTAGGCAAGGTCACTTAATCAGCTGTTTGCTTGAAAAATATATTTGCAAGGTATTAGCAATAAGGATCTTTCCATTTGAAATTGCAATTTGTTTCAGTTCTGGCAGTCTGTATTCACCTCAAACAAGGCATCAATAAATGATCATTAACAGCATTTAGCCCAGAAATGATTCAAAGAATACTTGATAGAAACTATTGTAGGCTATGGTACACCTCTGTGCATCAATTTCATCCTATCCTACTGCACTCCTGTCCCCATTTTATTTGCCCTGTCGAGTGAAAACTCAAAACAATTTATCAACAAACTCTTCATTAAACGAAGAGATCGCAGGAACTAGTTATAGGAGTACAAGTGCATTTTCTTATCAAAATGCATTTCAAACACCTGTTTTCACTAAGTCCTTACACAGTGTAGAATCTATGGTGCCTTTTGCTCATTTGCTTCTAAAGGATATACTTGTCTGCAGAAAGGCATTAAGTGCTGTGCCTTCTGCTGGAGGCACCAGGTTGCATTACTTGGTGCAGACGACTAGACGACTTACTGCTTTCTGTTCAGCAGTAAAACCAAGCTTCCACTTGAATGAGAAAGGAAAAAAAAAGAGCTGAGAGAAAGGTTCTTGTTTTGTTTGCTTTGTTTTATTAAACAGGAAAGATTCAAACATTTCCTATTTCACTATTACAACTGAAGTTTCATTTCTTGTCTTCCCCTGTTCCCAACAACTACAGATAGCATCTACAAACTTGCATTCCATGAGGATACATCTTGTTTATAACTAAAGTTAGCTGCATGTTAAAAATAGAAACTCGGAGCAAGATGTAGGAAATTAATTTTCAAACACTTTAAAATACCTAGTTTTTCCTCAGGATGTTGAAGTAGCCCTTTTTTTGGCTAAGCCTATCTCTATTACTTACCAGTCCTGCTTGGCCAAACAACAACTGTACAGCAGTTTTGCAGGCTCCACGCCAAGTCGAAGGGCAAACCTGATTTAGTACTTCAGTAACAGGAGAGTCATCCCGTGGTGTAAGTCCATTATGGCATCCAGCTTCTTTAATTAGTTGCAACATTGTGTGCTGGAAAAAAAAACCAAAGACATTTGTCATGTGATTCAGAAATGTTAGCATTAATGGCCTCCATATGTACACAGTTTTCAAAAGCTTTTCAGCCACCTGTTGCTACATGTGCTACCTCTCAGTGGTCCTACAAGTAAGACCTTAGCTGCAGAACAGAAACACTATAGTCAGCGTGTGCAATTTTGAACACAGAACTCCAATACGATAAACAGTATTTAGCTTTTGCAGAACAGTTTAATCAAAACTACAAAAGGCACTTCAAAGACAAAAGAAAAACATTTTAAGTTGTTGGCTGTTTCAACACTTTCAGGAGCAAGGACTGGCCTTATCTAACAATTGGAAAAAGCTGATTAAAATTCCCAAATTACTTCTCAATGGACACCTTTTACATTTTCTCTACATGGAAAATTGAATTAACTTTTCTACAACTTCTAAAAATACATTTTAAGTTGACTTAGAAAGATTGCTTAAAGTTTGGAAGCCATGAAAGAAAGGACATCGTAATACTGTTTATTTTAAAGCACTTCCCTTAGCAGCAGAAGGCACAGTCCTGACTGGTTTTGGCACCTAAGATTATATAAGCTCTAAAGTCCATCACCTGCTAAGGACAACTGTAAGGATGTCATATTTTGATACCTGTTTTTAAAAAGCTTATAGAACCCCAATTACCTCTTAGACTTCTGTGTTTCTCTTACACTAGACTGAATTTGCCTAGGTGGTTTAAACATTATCAGAGGGAGGAGTGAGCCCACAGCGTTATCACACCTCGATTCCACAGGAAGTCAGGCTAAAAATACGCACTTTTAAGTACAAGTTGGCACTGAACTACTGTGGTTTTTCTCTGGGTTTTAAGGAGTCCTACTGATTCTCATTTCATTTGTTAACCATTGTGGTTAGATTCAGGACTATTACCGTTTTCAGCTTCAGGTTTTCTGCTGCAGACTCGTTAAAGGATATTCCTTTCAGAAAGTGCGGCCCTATCTGAACCGGTACAGTGGGCAATTCACACTGAATTGGCTGAGGTGGAGTCTGTCTCCTTCCTGTTTGCTGAGCTTCGGCTTCACTGCAACAGCCCTGAAGCATAAAGAAATAGATTAGAAGGAAATGAAGATAATGAAAACATTCTCATGAGTCCAATTCTTTTTTTTTTTTTTTTAATAGTTATTTTTAAGGTGCAGAGGGATGAAAGAGCAGGTTTAGCAGATCCTACCTGAAGACTTGCTTCAATAGCTTTTGGGTTCAAGTGGAAGCCAGCCTTCATTGCATATTCACAATGGCCTAAGCTCTCCAGAGCCACTTTGTAAGCCTGACATTAAACAGAAAGTTGAAGGGAACAGCTACATCAGCAAAGAAGGAAGCAGTCACTGTTTCTGGATACACATACAAAATTTGTTACGTAGGTTTGCTTTACTCAGTTCTGCAGTGTATACACATGTATCACGTAAGTTCAATACCTACAGTCCTCTTGTACTTCAGGGCTGCCTGTGGTACAGGTGTCTGCAGTAATACATTCCCTCCGTTTCATTCATTGTCCCACTGACTGCACTAGATGCACACGAAAGCAACTGATTTTAAAAACTCACCTGCAAAGCACTGTCAATTTTCACGTTTAGCTCTTTGAGCTGATGTTCAGGGATTGCTACGCTCTGTGAGCAGAAAAGCTGTTGAACTTCAATTCCTGCCAAACATCCATCGCAACCTCTTTCTCGCAGTCGAGATGTAGCCTATAACATCAAGAAAAAACTATTGGGTTAAGAAGTCCAACAGCAAACCAAAATCACACTGAAGTTAAAAACAAACAAAACCAAACAATCTACACAGAGTTTAAAACCTAAAGGATTAGAAGAAGCATGTGGTGGAAGAGTTCTGGAGCTAATTACTTATTATAACTGATTCAACTTCTAGTGTCACTTTGAAAGTATAAATCTCATGTAATTTATATGGTGTTGGATAGCAAATCAAATCAGCATCGTTTGCTGTTACAGATTCAATTCTTTCTCTGGACTATGGCTCCTGGTTACATGGCCACATGATCAGTGTGCTCAGATGAGGAAGGACTTAAATCTTTTGTCATTAAAGCGTATTTTAAATCCTTACCACAGAAACAAAATCTACATACGTGTCATGTACGTACAAACATTGCAGCGTATATAAAATACGCTTTATGAAGTTATGGGTGATCACTATGGTACAATTTGAGAAGAGCCACACAAGACTAAAATTAACCACAAGAGTGTCACAGCTTTACCTACTTCAGTTTTAAAAAACGGTAAATATTAAACATAGAATACCTGAATTAAAAACTGAAATACTACCGAGCAGTGGAAAACAAAGAGAAGCCTATTTCTGTCTGTATTTAAGACTTTAGATACTGTTGATTTGAATAATGTAATAGTGGTATTAAACTCTATCTTGAAATACAGTTTTTATTCAGAGAAATAGCTGGAATGGGGTGTTAGGAAAAAAAGGGTAGAGTCCCAGATCTCTAAGTCCAATTTTAATTCTAAGCAGGTTTTAAATGAACTTGATAGCAATTACATTTCTAGAAGCTGTAACACAATTTTAAGGAAATAATAAACACAAAATTATTTTTATACAAAAGAAGTAAAACCACACCAGGATTAGAACTCTTTAGATTATATGTTATAATCTACATCAAGCATTTCCAATCTCTATTTTGTCTAGTGAAAGCAGTTCATGCCCCAGTAGGAATTACAAATAATTCCTCTGCATTCAGAGTTCTAAGGAAAGCTTATTTGCCTTGATACAACTTGCAGACATCTGCTAGCTGATAAATGGAAAGCCCAACAAGATTTCCAAACAAGATGTTTAACGTGCCCAGGTGGGTTGCCCAATTAGACTTCAAAAGCACACGCTGCTCTTGGTTACTTGGAACTAAGGAAACCACGTACTCCATGTCAGAAGCCATTTTGGTCTGTCTGTGCACTTCAGTAACGTACATGAAATGCAGGAAAGCTCATAAACCTGTTTTTTTTTCCTTGTATGAACTTTTTTTTTTTGGCAGAAAAGGATTTCACAGATAGCAGTGCTAACTCAAATCCAAGTCCAGAGAATAGCACATTTAAGTAATAAGATGAACATTCCAACTACTGATACAGCAAGGAACATCAAGGCTAACAGCTAATTCTCCCTCAGCACAAAGACAAGCAATGTCAGAAGTTTTCAGAAAAAACAAAAACAAGGAATTGGCACTCAAGCTGTTAAAGATACAGATGTTACCTAAGTTATCGCTCATCTAAAATTTCACCCTGTATCTGCAGTGACTATTTTTTTTTTTTAATAATTCCTTCTGTCCCCTGATCCATATCTGAATGCTGTTAATTGCTAATAACAAACAGCTGTTTCCATTGTGCACTCCTTATACACATTCATATCATGAGTAAAAGCTTTTCACGGGGCAGAGATCATATAAACACCGCATAGGTAAAACAGATTTTAGTTTCCTTCTCCAAATGCAGCATTTCTTTAAAGTTAGAGATTTTCTTCCCTTATAAGGGCACTTAGGCCTGAACTTTTGTTTCACTGAATACAACACAATGTCACTACACTGAGCCTTCCATACCTCTGCTGCTCCTCTCCATGATCTCACTGCATCTTCTAGCTCATTTGTGGGGCTTAAATTTGAGGCTCCAGTTCCACCAACATTCTTTCTTTCTTGGGCTACAGCTTCAGCAAAGCAAGAGTGTGCCACTGGCTGGACCTTCTGCAAAGCTTGTGACAGGAACTGAAAGTGAACCTGCATCACTGTCAAGAAACATCGTCCAAGCACCTGCAGGAAGAAGAAAAAACAATTTTTAAATCAATAAGAGATTTTACAGATTTTTTTTCCTTCTTTCTTGCTCAATGCTTGGGTTAAGTGACTAAGTTAAATTTTGATTTATTAATTAAAAAAAAAAAAACGAAGAAGAAATACTAGTGCCTCAGACCAGAAGCAGCACTCAGCATTTAACCATTTACTTATGGTAAACACTGAGCAATAGCTTCTACAAATTAAGAGGAGATCGGACTGATACAGTCAATTCAAGCTTCTGTGTTGTCTTTAACTAACCTTACCTTGATCTCAGAAGTAAATAATGAAAAGCTTTAAGTTATTTTGTAGTATCAGGCACATGAAACAAAAAAAATAAAAATCACAGTAGCACGTTATCACAATACAGTCAACAGCCAAAAACATTAACACACAGACCTGGCTGAATTCATGCTAAATATATCTGTATTTTAAGACATGATAACAAAATCAGAAGAGTTTAATTCTGAAGTTTATCTTTCCAAGCAGACCAGTAATTTCTAACAAACATGAAAAACGTTTTGCCACAAGGTACAGATGCACTGTAGCACCGTTTTTAGCATGTAACAGTGACTGCAGGATACACACACAGAATCGCAGTTCTGTCACTTGCATTGTCTGGCAGGGATGCTAACGCTGGCACAAATCTTCTCATCAGTACATTTCACTGAAACGTGTCACTTAATACTACTCGACTGGAAAGCAGGATGTAGAGTAGGGAAGAGTGAGCAGGAGGGCTGCTGGTCTGTTCCCATACCCAGAGGGACCAGCACAGACAGCGCACAGCTCCTGCAATGCCAGAGCTGGCTCCACAGGGCAGCCACCCGAAGCAGTGGGCTCTGCACCCCATGTGTCCCTCCCTGTTTGCCTCCCTCACACACAAACACTGCTCCTGAGAATTACGACCACAGATAGGCCACAGTTACTACAAGCAAAACAAAACAAAGATCCCCAGAACCAAGTTTTAGGTGTAGGCACTGTAGGTAAAATTGTTGGAGTAGGGCTGTTTGAAAAGGCAACTCTGAGGACAAAGCAGCACATACACAAGTGCTCTGCCTGCTTGCAAGGCCATGCTTTCTTAAGTGAACAAAAGCTTTCAACAAAGGACATCCGGGATGCAGGAGAGAAGCAAGTATTTCCCAAATTGCTGCAGAAATAATTTAAGAACTGTTCAAAATGCTTTGTTTCTTTTGTGAAGTTTCTCACAAAGTGGTTTAAAGCGTATATTTGACTTTATTAAAAAAGACTAGGCTTGAGTAATACTAATATTCATAAAACACAAAGATAATGTACAAATTGTGCCTTAGAGCAAATAAATCATCTGGCTTATTTTCAGCTACATTCTTCTGGAATAAAAATATTCAGACACAATGATCTTACTGGCAAGACGCTGTAGTCATATGAACAGCTATATGCATTAGCTATCTACTTTAAAAGGATCCGTGGTGGCAATTCTTTTTTTCCATTGCATCCGGTCTCCTTTTGACATTCCAATCTGGTTCCATCACTTCCCTTCTTTGTATGAGGCACAAAATTAAACATTTTTGGTACTTTGACTGACCCCTGGAAGTGCAGTTTGCCTTACTAAAAAAGCATTCAGCAAATGATAAAAATGAATAAAACTTCAACTTTCCTGACTACAGAGATGGAAAGGTTTATAAGAACACCGCAGTAAATAAATAAACGTGAATATTTCTGTGTACAAAGAACAGAGGTGTCAGGGGAAGAAGAAACCAGAACTCATTAGGAATTTCAAGCTGATTAAGTTTCATTTAAGGTACAGAGGCTGCAGTTTCTCCTGCCTTGGAATAATGTTCAAATAAACAAATGATTTAGTTTCAGTGGCACCACACAGCATTTCTAGTGTAATTTTTAATGTTAAGCAGCAGAGATAAATAGCAACATCTGCTTTGCAAAACTTGTTTTGTTTGAAAAATAATCCATTCCAGTCTTCCTCAGAAATGGTCAAGAGTGGCTTTAACTGCTTAAATAGAACCTAATTGGTGGAAGATTTCTGTACCACAGAATTAAATGCTCACTCCACATAGCAAACTCACTTTGCTTTAAAATTCAGTTAATGGAGATTTTCTTTCAGAAGAGCCCTATCTCTGTCCTCACAGTGGGAAAGTTCTCTACCACCAGTTTAAATACAGCCAGGGTTGGCCAGCGGCACCAAAGCGTGTAAAGCAACGCGCACCATGTTGTGAGCTCTGCAGAACTACGTTACTGCACGGATACAATGCAACTGTTTTCACAGCCAGGAATACTACTAGCTATTTTACTTTTCTCTACTTTGCCGTGCTAAAAGCATTCAATTCCCCTGCTTTAGACTATAATGAGAACAAGAAAAAACCTAGAAACTGTGTAATAATCAAAAAAGAACTGGAGCCATTGCAGGTGCCAACCTGTAAGTTTCTGTTCATGGTGGCACTTTCATAAATTATTTCTTAGAATCATTTATGTTGCAAATATGATGAAGTCTTTTGACTTGCAAACTTATCCCAAGAAACACATCTCTAGCACCACAATTCTGCTACACCTCTGCCAGGCAGGGCAGCAATCTCACTCTGAATAACCCTACCTGATAGGAGTTTGCTCTGTTTAGGCAGCTGGAAGCAAAATTACTTCTGAGGAGATGTAGTTTTAGACTTCCTTGTCACTGAAGCAGGTGATGAGTTTAATTAAATTGACAACATACATACAGAAGTGTCAGATGAGGCTGTACTGGTAGGTTACATTCTGTCCCACATGAACACCTACCAATCAATTTTAGAATATTCTGATACAGAAAAATATTCTGGTACAGAAAATACAGAAACCTGCCAGATTTCAATGCTGAACAGTGATGCCATGCAAATTCCCTGGGAAGCAAATGCTTAAAGAATCTGTTGATTATATATCACTACCATTAATAAAATTAACAAGTAACCAGTATCAGTCTTCCAGACTTGATACACGCAATGATGTACCATTCTATATAATGGAGCATAATAGCTTTTTCGTAATGGCTTTTTCTCCCTTAGCAAACAAAACAAACCCACAGACAAAAACATGGCACCACAACAGGCTTACTCAGTGGTTTCCCTACTATCCTCATGTTTCTATTTATACCGGTTCTTCATGGTTTTGGTGACGACAAGCCCTATGCATAATCCACCTACCCACTGAACAGACCAGATTAAAATATCAACATTATTATGTTAACCATGTCCCTTTACTCAAACTGCCAGATTATGAGATAGTCCTCTTTCTCATGTACTACTGAGAGTGAAAAAAATATTGCTTTTAAAAAAAAAAAAAAAAAAAAAAAAAAAAAAAACAACAAAACCTACGTATCAATGCTCTGCAGTTTGGTAAAGAGTGATCTCATATGACCAAAGCACCTCCAAAGGAAGACACGATGCTACTCACTAACAAGAGTTGCTTGCAAGGTAAACTGGATTCCACTGGTAGTTGCTCCTCTACACTTATTAGGAGACAAGGGCAATCTAACACACCTACCCCAAACAAAAGACTCCTGAGGATATTTCTGAGCTGCCACTCAAAACATTGAAACATCTTGTTTCCTTTTCAGACAAAAAAAGAAAAAAAAAATCAATTATGTTCTTCAGTCACCTACTACAGAAGATGGCAAAACACCTTTAGGTATTACTATATTTTCCCCTCAGTCCTACAGAAAAAATTATGCTGCCTCTCACACTCTTTCCCCCAGTGTATCTTGGTGAAACTGTGCAAGCCTTACATTTTTTCTGCTTCCATTCTGTGGATTTAAAGTGAGTTTTTAATCCTGCTTCTAGTTTTATGAAATGTTAACATTTCACATAGATCAGGAAGAAAAAAAAATTGTTAAAGTTTTGGCATAAATAGTTCAGTATTCAAATCACAGAATAGCAGATTAGGAGAGGATCTCAAAAGGTCGCTGTATTGTCCCAAGGAGCGATTTCAGAGTCAATTCTGCCAAATGCAAGTTTAACACACTCTGTAGGGTCTTTGTGATGGACTCCAAGTTGTTTCTTCTTAGAGCGAAATCCCTCTGTGTTGCTGGGGAGTGGGAACTGACTGATTTCAAACATTGTATAACATTACTTTATTCCCCCTCCAGTGGGATCAAAGTAAGGGAGAGAAGATGGTAGCTGACTCAAATCTTACTTCTGCAGGCTCCCTACCTTTTATAACAAACCACTTCAGTGATTCTCTGACATTACAAACTGCTTCCACAAAATCTGAAATGAATCTTCCCTTCTGAAATTTATGTTCATTTTTTCTTACTCCATCTTACATGGACACAAAGGACAGAACAATGCCACGACTTCTGGCAGTTTTTTACATACCTGATGGCTACTGATTTTCCTTCTGTCTGCTCTTCTGTAAAAATCAGTCTTTCTAGTTCATCCTCAGAGGCCCTATTTTCTGGATGTCTGACCACCACATGTCCCTCTAGTTACTCACTATTCTAAGTCACGCAGTCAAGCATGGATGTGCTTGAATTTAAGTGTTGAATTTAAGGCCATGATACCCAAAGTGAAGAGAACTTAATCCTTATTTCATGGTTTATGTAGGTTATGGTCATGTTAAAATACATTACAACTGCCTCTGCACAGTTTTGCACAAATGATTTATTAGTCTGTGTTCAAGGTCTAGAAAAGGTATCTTTTTAAAATATATAGCTAATGTTACTTCACTGCATACTGAGCACAGAACATGGAAAAAAAAATTCTATTAACTTTCATAGTTTCTCAGCTGATACGCAGCTTTATGTGAACACTGATGACAAAACACCTCTCCCAAGTGTTCAGATTTCCCTTCAGAATGGATAACAGGAGAAGGAGAACATTGTTTAATTTAGAAGATGGCCTGATATCATTAGAAATTAACTAATATGGAACAAGAAATCATAGGATCATACAATATCTGGAGCTAGAAGGGACCCACCAGGTTCCTTTAAGTCCAACTTTTGGCTCCACACAGGACTACATAAAAGATTTAAACTAATGTTTGATTTTTAATTATTTAGACTTGTTAATTTTGGGCAGTGGGATGCTGTATTCGTTTTGCTTTTATTATTATTATGATTTATTTTCTAAACTGGACATGAGTTTCCCCAAATAAGAAAGAGGTTATTGTATTTCTAGCTATAAGTTTAAATCTGATGGAAAACTACCAGTTAGAATTATGTAAATAGTACAATTTACCTTATTTCATGAAATCTTTAAATTTTGTGCAAGCCCTTGTACAAAAGTAACCACTAAATATCTCATTCAATACAGCTAGAGCATAACCACTGTAAATAACTTAATATTTTTGAGAACAAAGATAAAACGCTTCTCTTTTTATCAGCACTAGTCACAAATACAAAAGCAAGGCAGACAGAACTTTTGGGGTAGTAGTGACTTTTAAATACAAGTCCAATTAAGAAGGAACACCACAAATTCGCACGCGAAACAAAATCCCCCAAAGTAACTTACCTCAATGTCTTGTAGGCTGAATTCTTTTTGATCTTTGAAATTTGCAGCGCCTGCACTCAGTTCCATCAGCATTTTTGCTATTTCTGGTTTTATTGCTGCTGTGAGTCGACTCGCTGCTTCCATGACATGTTCCTGCACGTCTTTCAGTTGCATAGCTGCCTTAGAATAGTGAGAGTTCCTAAATACACTGCTGAAAAGGTCTGTAAGGAAAGTGCTCGTACGGCAAAATACGTTGAGTGCATCCAGATATTTGGAGATTCCCTGCTGGATGTCTGCAATCGGAGTCGTATGGGATACAGGGTGACTGCAGCTGCCCGCAGCAGCTGAGGAGACCAGGGGAGATGCTGGGGTTGTAGATGCCAGTGGTGCGCTCAGGGTCCTGCCTAGCTCAGGCATTTGATACTGCTGGTGTTGCTGCACTTTTTGCTTGGACCCGCCAAGCAAAAAGCGCCGCTTATAGTCCATTTTGCTTTCTTGTGCACTACAGCAATACATAAGTGAGAGCTTGTCCGAAGACTTCTTGAATTAACAATCACTTGTCAAATTCCTTCCCCAAATATATAGTTATGTACAGTAACAGTGGAGGACTGTGTACATAGGTTTCACAAAAGGCATTTCAAAAAGGCAAGCGTCTGTATAATCTGTATCAGCAGTGAGAAAGGCAGCAGTTTGCTGACTTAGTATTTTCAGTGTTCAGTGCAGCCCTGCTGCAGTTATAAACTGTAATCAGAAAGCAAACCAAAGTATCTTAATAATGCTCTGTCTGGGCCGGTATTCCACTCTGCGCACAGAAAAGCAGAGAACTTATCGCCTACAGTTTCTTCATGAGCATATTATCATTACTCGCTTTTATGTCTACAAAAATTTTGTCAATGCAAATAATATTTTTAGAAGCAATATTTTAATACAATTTTCCAATTAGTAGTCAGGAAAAGTGGAGCAAACCACCGATCAACAGCGATTATAAAAGCAGTGCGGGCGCCTTCCTTAAAAAAAGCAAATCCTTATGTCAGCAGTCTTCAAATGTCTCGACAGATCCAGTCTGCCAAATTAGTTTACTTGTAGTGTCTCTTCTTAATACTGGAGGGAAAAAAAATCCGGAGTCTGTATAGAGAAGACTTTCCAAGTGTAAGCTACTGAAAATTAGAGTGTTTGTTACTGCAAGCCTTCTTCCCCTTTCTTTGTTTGTTGAGGTAGTTGTTTCTGTTGTAACATTAAGTGGTGGTGCTTCCAGACTGCACTTGCCCTCGATTGTAGACTCAGAACAAAAATGCACAAATGTATTTGTAAGGCCTCTAGGTCATTTCCTGCAAAGAAGAAAAAAAGTGGTTCAAATGTCATGGAACAACGAGAAGTATTACAATTTTAACATCCCACTATGCTGCACAAGGCACACACTGTTGACAATACCTAAGACTGGAAGGAAAGGAGAGTTGCCTTTTGAAAGTCAGTTACAAGCTGGTATCATCACGGTACTGATGAATATTTTCTTACTAATTCTTCTATCCTCCTAGATTGACAAACCTGGGACTAATAGTTAATCCCCACTGCAACCCTTCCACAGATAAAACAGCAGAGGTCTGCTAATGCTCAGAGGGAGTTTTTTCTAACCTTATTCTTTTCAGATGATTAAAAAGTCAATGAGACCTTTTTTTTTTTTCATATACAATAATTCATTGCAGAATTGCCTTTTTAATAATTCATTAAGTCAACAGGCAGCTTTTTTATTATTATTATTTAGTACAATGGCAGATCTGCCCATATCCTGAGATCCCATTTCAGGACGATGTCCTCTACCTATCACAGGTGCAGATCTGCCTGAGCAGCAAAATGACCAGACACAAAAGCAGGGAAGATCCACAGCCTCCAGTACCACCCTGCTTCTACCAGCAAACTCAGGTACATCTAGAGAGCCACCATCACTTTCTGGAAAGCATCTGTAGGAAGGTGAAGGGAGCCTAAATAACAAGGTCAGTTTGCAACAGGCTGTGGTCAAGGCCAGGCTGGAGAAACGAGAACTTCTGCAAAAAGGCATGGAGATTTTCAGGCTCTTACTCTTAGCCTAACACAGCTCCTGACTTGGACAGGGTTTGGCATCACATGATCATGTATAAAGGTTAAGTCATATCTATACAATGATCATAGTGACCCATGATCTCCTCTATACATATTTGTATATAATTTTATTTTTTTTAATATAAAAATATGCATATTTATTTCCATGCATGTTAGGAGTGAAAGCCTATACTAGTATCCTGAACAATCAACTTCCTCACTTTCAAGCGTAATGTCCCTTTAAAAAAAAAACAAAACAAAATCTCAGTTCATCTGGTTCTAGCTTACAAGCTTAGTACTAAACAGTAACTCTTCTTTTGCCCTCTGAGAACTTTGAAGAATAGTCTAAATTTGATAGAAACCCCTTTAGTTCAACAACATCTTTCTTTCACTATACACCTGAAGTGTGAAACCAATATTAATGTTGTCAGAACGGTTGGGGGAATGAAGAATTTTATCTTCAGTCAAAAATTCAGATAGGTGGAATAAAGGAACAGTACCAATTTGTTCACATAATGTGTGCAGCAGAAATGCTGAGTCACAGCCTGAAGCAGTGATTGAGCACCTGGTGGGAAGGCAGGGCCAACCCAGGGGAGCTCCGTGCATGCAGTGCACCTGAGTGACCAGAGGGGTGGAGCCAGGATGCGCCCCTTCCCAGCCCTCATTTAAGGGCTGGCCATGAAGGCGAGGGCTTCTTGCTGGACATCCCTGCCTACCTGAGCCCTTCCAAAGGTAAGCAGCTCTTTTCCTTTGTTACTGTGGCTGCTGCATTTGGGCACATTCTCATTTGCTGTAGCCAAAAACTTTGCCACCCTGCTGTTATTACAGTACTTTCATCCCATTATAGCACAACAGTGTGCTTTGACATATGTATGAAACACAACCTCATAGGTTATTTAAAAAAAAAAAAAAAAGCAGGAGAGACACAGCAGGGCAGAACATCATACAGGGAGCCAGATCTTCTCACACCCACTAAAAGAGACACACAAGTTTTTCAGGAAGTCACTACTGCAGATAGTTCTGCTTCTGAGATTAAGAGCAAATTTTCTTCTACATTAGCACTTTTAAAAACAAGATGAACAGATAAAACACAGCAGGCATTCCCACATGCATTTGAACACCCCTTATTACAGTACTTCAAGCTGATTACTTTATTTCCTAATGACTAACTTTACACTTCTCATAGAATTCACAGTGAATGCACCAAAATGCAGTAAACTCATTAAAATTGAATTTTCTAGGTCTCCTATATCATAGGAAAGACAGAAAACATTTTCCTCCTTGCTTTACAAGCCTCAGTGCCGTACAGTGGAGAGCAAGATTAAATCATTTGTCTTGACTGCATAAAAATGTAGCCAGAACAAGAGAGTTTGTTAGTTTATATGCACTGTGTAAGTAAATTGGTGATTATTTTCCCTAAGTAGACATGAGTTTCACATTGCAGAAGAAGTTAAAAAATAATCATGCTACATGTGTTAATTAGTGCCAGAAGTAAAAAAGCTAATAAGAAGGAGCTTGAGCTATACAGCACTGGATTATACAAGCACATTAGAGATGCACTCTAATTTGGCTCTTCTGATTACACACTGAGCTAAGGCACTGAACTGATAACGCAAACCTGCTACACTCAGAAAGAACACACAAAATGCAAAGTGGTAGGAAATACAAACTTTTTTTTTTTCTATTAACAAACATTAGAGATCACTATGTCTTACGGACAATTTCATACTCAAATATGCAATTCTTCAACATTTCACAGGCTTCAAAATTCACTTATAATAAAACCAACACGAGTTTAAAAAGGACAGCTTATGTCTTCTGCATCTGTAAAGACATTTATTTGAGGAAAGATATTGACACTTCTGAACACTATGCATGTGGGGACACAGTACTTGTATTACATATTCTATAATGAGCCTCCAACATGCTATGTATAAAGTAAACACTCTTCCTTTTGTATCTTTCCCTGAAAAAAGTGAAGAGAGGCCTGTTCCCACGCTCCCCTCTCCCTCCTCAACACTACTGCTGCACCACAGCTCTTGGGGACTCTGTATTACAACAATTTGAACTTTGTGCCAGTCCAAATCTTGCTGTATTAGAAAAAAATGCGAAGGATTTCATTCTGGCGATACAAGAACAGCACGCTATCTGTCCAACATACTGTGAGGTTTGTGCGAGTGTTTCATTTTGTAGGAAACACAAGTATTCAGAAAGCACATATTCAAGCACAGAAGACTGAAAACAGCACACCACAAATGAAGAAGTTCTATTCCCTCCCTATGTAATCAAGGCCAAAATATTGTTTGTATGCTACTCAAACTTAAAAATAGTACTAATATACAGCATAAAGCAAGCTCTACGTTGAATGCCATTCCACTGAAAGCTGTAGAGTGCTACTGAAAACGCTCATCACCTTATTTGTGCTCTATTGCAAGGTATTGTTACATATTTGAACTTCCACGCACAGTTGAGCAGACTTCTGCCTGAGCTGCTCTAACAGTTGTCACATATACAGAGGAAAAAATGCAGGCTGAATTCACTTTTTTTTTAAGCAGAGTACCCAGTTTTTTTGTTTGTTTGCTTAGATGCTTCCCAAGAAATGCCAAGTATTTTCCCCAGCTTCACCGCTTGCAAGAGACACAAAATAACATAGAAAAGTCTCATACAAACAGAATTTGGCACCTTCCACTTTTTTTTTTTTTTTTTTTTCCACATGAGCAACATGATGCCTAATCCCTAATCTGCTCCATGTGCTATTACCCTGCAATAAGAGGAGGCAACATTTTCTCTGAATCAATAAAGGAAATTAAGTGGAGGAAGTAGTGATAAAATACACAAGTCTATCACTAGTCAGGCCAGTTACACAGTTACTGCCAAAGTCCTTCCAGTCAACTTATTTATCATCTACATAAATGTTCTGTAGACCGTACTGGTGTTGCAGTTTAACCCAGCAGCAGCTCAGCCCTTTGCTCACACCCTCCTTCCCAGTGAGATGGAGAACAGGAAAAAAAAAAAAGGCAGAAGTGGTACATTGAGGTATTTATCATGCTTTAAAATGGATTCAGATCTCAATTTTAAGAACTGCTTGCAAAGGTGGCCTTCGTGAAGTTTATTGTTATTTCAGTGAAAGGCAAAAAATGTGCATAAATAACATACATACCAATAAGAGTAGCTGAAATACTCTCCAAAAAAAGCTCAGGTTACAAGTAACACTTAAGTATTGTACCTCCTTTAGCATGACGCACTCCCCCAAACTCAGGATGAGCTTATCTCCACAAGCACCATTCATGTAAAACAATCAAATACAAAAATAACTAAGTGCAATTAACATTCCCCAAAAAGGTTACTCCAAAAGAAACAGCCCCAGTGGCCAGATGACTTATCAGGAAGAGGGCTGAACAAACAAAGTCTACTGCAAGGCCAAAAGGTCAGCGAGCTGCCCTGTGAGAGCACACCAAGTCCCTCTCCATTCCACTTACACAGATTTGTGCAAATCCACAGGTTGCTCCACTACTAAAGAAGTTATTCCACCTTTCAATTCTGCTGCCAGTAATAAGTACAGTGGATCCTATTCCTGGCCAGGCTACCCAAAGTCCAGATGTGGTTACCATCAAAAATAATCTGAAATGATCTTAGACATCAGAAGAGCAAACCAGAAGCAAAGTGGTAAGGAAAGCCCACATGCTGTTTCCATAAGACCAGTCTCCCAGCATTCTCACCACCAGCAGGATCAGAACTGAAGACCTTACCTAAACAACACAGATGTGCGTGTCTCACACTCACTGGTTACAGACTATTATTTCAGTGGCCAAAAGCAGGGACTCCCAGCAGGGAAGGACAGCTGGCCCAGCCCATAGCCATGGGACAGGCCCTGCCTTCCTCACCACTGCAGGGGTCCTGTGAGCAAAGACAAGACAAAGGCATGGAAGAGATGACAGCAAGGATAGAAGGGACAATAGCAGAAAGCAGCACAGAGACCTAACTACACAAAGGCTTCAAGCGAGCAGTGTGCGCCACAGCAGAAAGTTCAGCAAGAGATAGAAGTCCTCTCAAATGCAGACCTTGTAAATTAGCCTGCACCAGCATACTCAAGGCACAAACTAATCACATCAAGTTCTCATCCAGACAGAAGAGCCATAGCTGTCTGCAGTGTGAGAGGTTTGGGTTTTTTTTTGCTTCTCCTGTTAATTAAAATACTAATGGTAGATGAGAGTAAGAGTGAACTAGGACAAAATGTGCTTTCCTCTGAACAAACTTTTCAGGATCCTAGAAAATTAACAGGCTAAGAAAAATACCCTACAAGTACTTCCCAACTGTCTCATTTTTTCCCAATTTTAAGACAGACACAAAGAAATTGCACAGATTTTAACTGTGAGTTGATTCATTTCAACCTATTCCAAACTAAAGATGGATTGCATCCACAGCGACAGAGAATGGTAAGCATCTACAGCACATACTATTTAAAAAGACTAGAAATTAACATCCATAGGTCAGAGATTATGAATAAAGAATAATAGAGCTCATCAACAGGTTTCATAACCTGAGAAATTCCATTCTGCCATCAAGAAGAACATCTCCACTCTCAATTAATATACCACTTCTAATAATATTTAAGTTGCCATATCAATAATAATGAGAACATAAAGGAATTTCTCAATAGCAGTGTAACACTCCATCTGTAAAAAAGAAATACCACAGAACTAAGCTACATTACATGGATTATGAAGTTAAAAATGTAAGAGTTATAAAAAGAAAATAGTATATGTATTGCTGGAAAATTCTAAATTATGTGTTTTGGAAGAAAGCTTATATAAACATAGGAATAATAAACCTGCAATACAAAAAAGCATAGTATTAGCTTGTGGAACATGATTGACAGTAAGAAGTTACAATAACAAGAGATTACTTCTCATATAGTACTTATGAAAGGTAACAAAAACGTTTAATATTATTAACATTTTAAACTTACTTTCCTGGTAAGAATTCAGTATTTTTTTTAATAAGGTGAATTACACTTAGAAGCAGTGTCTTTCCCATTGCTCCTTAGTCACATACTCAAGATTTCAAACAATTCACTTTCTTGGCTGAGGAAACAGTTCTGGTGGGAGAGGATGCCTGTGCCAATGGCTCAGCCTCCCAGCTGGCACTACACACCACTTAAACTCTGCTGCCTTTGGTCAGGTGCCTGTACTTATTCTACAGAGCCAGAAGGAAAAAAACTGGGCTGAGAGTCTTTCTAACAGCGTGGGCTGCAACCACTGGAATATCCAAGCACCTTTTGCATTTGAAAATCTCCATTTGATGAAGGCAAAGAAAGAAAGGTGAAGAGGGACAGAAATAGCCTAGAACACCCATATCATTTTAGTTCTTGCTAGATCACAGATTGCTTTTGTAGGGATTCCTTGTTGGCTGCTTGCCCAGAACAGTTGGAGGGGAAAAACAAAACAAAACAAGAAGTAGGCAAGCCAATCCTCAGCAAGCCCATCAAGCTCCTGATGCAAACATCCCCCTTTCAGCATCCACCCTTTCTAATATTGGCTCACCAGACACTGTAACCCACTCTGCTGGCTATTCCAGGGCTGGATAGATGTCAGCGGCCACAGCACTAAATCTGCGCACTGCCTTCCCTTCTGCCAGTTGGGGACCACAGCTCACAAAACACAACTCACAAGGACTGGATAGTTACCCATAGTTTAACTCGACTCAAACCGAGCATTCTATTGAGTTGCATATAAATCTAAACAGACCAATTTGTTAATAACAGAAACTGATTTTCTCATTTAATAGTGAAACATTTACAAATAGAAGCATGGAGATTTATTAAGTGGGAGGCTTCAGCAACTTAATTTATTAGCTTGTCAAAGACAGGTTTCACTGATGAAGTATCTAATATTTATAGACAGTCTCTGAAACCATTTATTATGTTTTGTCTAGGCTTTTTTCCTCCTCCAAAATGACCCTCCTTAAAATAACGCTATTAACTTATTTGTGCCAACTTGTGTTTTTTGGGCTTGTACAGAAAAATATTCCAGAAGCACAGCTATGCTACATGTCCTAAACAAAAAGCAAAAGCAAAAATAACCGCACCTCTTGTGCTCAAAGAAACAAATCACTAAGGACTTTGTTTTGGAGTGTTTTTTTATGGCAGACAGAACTGAAGAACACTAAAAAACACCACATCTTCAGAACTAGGTAAGGACTGAAAATCTTGACTACTCAGCACTGTACCACCTCACTTGCAAGTGCTTAACCCTTCAGGAAAGGATCCATAGTCCTGAACTGTCTAGCTGTGCTCCCTATAAAATACATGTGCAAGGTAGGTAATCTTCTAAGCCAAATTCAGCATTGTCAGAATACTGAATGCATTTTTTCCCAGGGCATTGCCCCAGAACTATGTCACACAGCTTCTCGCATTTTGTTTTAAGTAAAACCTGTAACACAGAATGACACTAACTGAAATCTCAGCAGTAAGATATGACAGCAAAAGGAAAAGCTGGTGAAAGGAATGTGTTATACCGAACCTTCTTTCGGCCTCGAGTACCTCCCTGGACGTCAAAAATAGATGCCTATGTCAGATCAGGATCACTGTTTCAATCCTCCCTTGGCAGTAGGTGCTTTTCTGATTTAAGAACAGGACCAGTTCTCTTTTGAAAGAAAATTGTGCATGAAGAGAAGGAAGATAATGCCTGTTCTTGATATGGTAGCTTAAGCATACGCAGAAAGCACAAGAAACTGGCTGTGAATCACACTGCACAGTAGAGACTCAAGACCTATCTTCAGATCCCAAAAGGGTGCACTGAATAGCCACAAGCATTCACACGTTTGCTCTCAGAACCATACAACGTGCTAAGATGAACAAAGGTTCATGGGACCACAGTGAGAGCAAGCATAAACAATAAAGCTTTCCTTAAAAAAGACACAGCTCTGCCTCTCAGGCTGCTCGGGAAGAGATGCCTGCTGTCTCTGAAAGCAAACCACTTGCAGTCAAAGTACTGAAGGCCATGCTTCAAGGAAGAGATGGAAAGCAGACAATTTTCTAGAAGTCTGAGAATAAGTTAACATCTACTCCCACAAATGGGATTTTTCAGACACAGAGCTCCTTTCCCATTGTAGGGAAGGCAAGAAAAAAATGAACTACAGAAAATACCAAATTAAAACATGTATGGAACAGCAATATTATATCAGTGAGGCTTGTACATTGTGGCCCAGTTACAGCCACTTCATGTAATGTACCCTCAGGTCTTTCCTTCTAAATCCACACAGCACATCATATGTTCAGAGATGCACTTATAAGACTTTTTAAACTGCAGAAGCCACCTATGTGTTTCTTAGTTAAAAGGTAGCAGCAAGAACAAGTACTAAGAAAACTATGATTGTTTTTTATTTCTCTAGTAAGTACAAAACCAAGGCTTCCCATGTTTCTGCAGAAGACCAGCTTTCACTGGAAGCACAACAAAGAACAACAAAACACACAGACAATGTTACAGTCCCATAGTAGACATTTCCAACTGGAAGCAGTTGAATCTTTGAACTCAATTCAGCAATGGACTATAGCATATGATCCGTTCCAGTAAAGTTAGTAGTATCTCTCACATACTCAAGTACTTTGTTAAACCATGAATTACAGTTTTCTAGCATAAATAAATGCCAGGTGTATTTTCAGTATTATCAAATGAGACAAGAAGATTTTAGTATGCATTGTAAAATGAATGCTAACGTTTTCTAAATTTTTTCCTTGCCTAAGTCTCTTCAACAATTTGCTTTTTGCAAATTGCTTTGAAAAGCCTAATTACTGTTGAGTCAGTGCAGATGAAGAATTCGAAGAAGGCTCAGTGTTGAACCTCAAATCCTACTTGTTAAAATGATTTGCTCATGGTCTCAAATACTTCATGAAAAGCTTCTGCATCCATGGAAACATTCCTACCCTTTGGCAAAGTGCTTACAGATATAATTGAAATTCTCTTCTTTCAAAGTCAGGTTCTTCAGAGGAAGTTTTCATTACCCCCTCAAACAAATCATATCTTAAACAAGACTTGAGGAGACAAGTGGGAGTAAGAGCCCAAGTCAAATAGCACAGTGTTTAAGCATGACATACCACATACATTATTACAGATGTACACAAAGGATGGCATAACTTTGCAGGACTTGAGGGACTAAAATAAGAGACGGGATTCATTACGGATAAATTTATCAACACAAGTGTGGGAAAAACATTTGTAGTCTCACATGGGAAGTGATGGGCTCGGGCTTGATCTTGGTGTTACAGCTATTTTTGTTAAAGTGTCAGACTGACAGTGAATATAAGAGTTAAAAGAATAAGTCTTAGATCAGCAAAGGAGCTTCGGGGGGGGGGGGGGGGTGGGGGGGTGGAGGATGAAGGAGGGAGGGAGACATTGGGAAAACCGGAAAACACAGCTATGTCCATATAAATTCACATATTACCCACATTCTACATTTAACATGCTATGCTGGCCTCCATATCCTTTCCTCCACAGGGGTCCCTTTGGCTTTAATGGCAACCAACAGCCGGCTCAGGGCACCCTACATGCAGCAGATCACTGAAGACAATTTTACACATCCATAGCCCTCAAGTTTACCCTGTTCCTGCCTTTCCCTAGGTATCCATTTAGAACCACTGTGGAGTTACCTAAGGCTGAGTTAGATCCATTGTGAAGTCTGAATGTAGCCTTTTATTATTTTTTTTTAACCTCTTTAATCACTACAACTTAGGGATTATCAGAAGCAGCGCATAGCAGTGACATCCTATTTACAGCTGTTCTCTGAAGCAGCTGATTGAGAAATCAATGAATGAAAAACACTTCTGTTGACTTCTAGACAAGGCTTCCAGCCAACACAGAAACTACGCCTCACAAATGCACAGTACTTGCACTTATTAGCATATACATATTTGGAATTCAATCTTCTACACTGAAATAAATATTCCTAAACTACATTCCTAGGCAGTTCAAGCAACATAAGAAAGAAAACTAAAACTCAGAGTCACTTCAGTACCCAAAGATTTTAGTAGTGTTAGACAAAAGTAATGTTTCAAGGCAATGAAAATTATAAATCACCTGTATATTTAAAGCTCTTCCATGAAGAGAACATTTTTCAGTAATAGAAGCATGAGACAGATTATGCACAAAAAATTCTGAGAAGCCTTTATGAGATTTTTTGCCTGTTTATAGCAAGGATGATGCCAGGTTTCAAAACATTTGGAGTAACTCAACATCAACCATCTTTCCTTTCCCAAATTATTATATTGCTTCTAAACTCACAGTGCTTGCCACAGAATACAACATTCTCTTGATGCTAAACTACATAAAGAAAAAAAAGAATTAAAGCCCTGCAAACATGTTTTCTTACTTGCATTAAATATACTAATCTTTGTCTACTTATGCAAATGAAATGGCTACTACTTCCAAGTATTTCCACATGCAAACTGTTCACTTTTTCATATTTAGTAACTATATTGCCGTTCCATTTCCTTGTGACTGACACTTAGGACTAATTCAATATTTACTTGTTTTTAAATGTTTACAATATTTATTCTCTTCCACACACATTAGAGGCTTTATCTATTTGAATATTTTCCTTCCCCCTCCCCCAACTCATTCACTGAAAGTCTCCTACTTGAGAAGCACTAAGCGTTCTGAAATACAAATTTCACCTCCAGAAATAGAAAACAGGAGTACCTCATATCAGAAAAACTGACATCAGCACATGCACTTGCTGTCTCCTGACAGTTGCAACCATGAGCTTTTTTGTCATCCAGCTAATGCAGAGATTCATGTCTCTGCACTACAGCTCCTGTGTTCTGACTTTCCAAATGGTTTATAGGCTTACTGTGTTTGAGCAGCAGCAGATTCATCAGTGTGCAGCTGGAGTTTTGCCCAGGATAACAAACTATTCAATACAGAAGAGAGGGACATGATAATTAGGCCTTTCATATCCCTCTCATGTTGAAAATTATGGAATTATCAGAAAACTGTAATCATGGAAAATGTTAAACTAAGGAGAATGTATTTTTATAGCAAATGAACATAATTATGTTTACCATATTTGGGCCCAGAGTTGGTTGGCAACTCAGTCTGTATATAGACAGCAATATCTGATTCACAGTCACAGGATATGAATAAACCAGGGCAATGCAGTGTGCACAGCAGCGTCTCCTATAACAAAACCAAACATCCATGTGTACACAATGCTACAAACGCATCTCACAACACTACTGCAAAATCACAGTTTCCTGAGTTTTAACAGGTGAACAGTTTTAACGTTGGTTCCAAAATCCTCCTTGAACTAATCTTTGTGACAAGAGACTTTTTGAAACTGTCAAAATGCTTTGCTTCCAAAAAAATCTACATTTTTATAAACTAAATTATGTAGAAGTAATTTCTGTAGCTGATGAATGAACGGTAGTGACAAGTAATTTGAGTTCCTAAAGATTAAAAACTAGAAATGGCAGCATGCATACTTCATAACCTTTCTTCACTTTTTCCAATCAAAAGAGCTGCTTATGTCTTCAGCACAATTATTTCCCTCCTCATTAAGACCAGAATTTATAAGTCTTAATTACATATAGATTAATTACATATAGAGCACTAACTCATACTGTACAGTCATGGGTCAAAACGTGATTAATTAGAAAAGATCAAATGTAGTAGCATCCTCCAGTTTTTACATTTCTAACAAATATCAGAAGGGAAAATCATAGCAACTCCTTGCCAACTGTAATCTTTTGCCCCTCGAGTACACCCAAAACTTACCCAGTTCTGCCTAGATAAAAATGTTCAGTCATTCAATTTTTTGTAAGGCCCATTAACAACTGGTCCAAGCAGAAGTTAAGCACCAGAGACAAAAGCACCCTCCTCTTGCCTTGTTAAGCAAGCCTATGTGTTCCAGCAGATACCACTCCATGTTTACTACAGTGGCAACAGCTTAAATCAGACTCCTGTGTTTAGTGTCATCTATTAGCTGCTTCAGTTAACCTGCTCTCTATCTGAGTCCATGGAATAATTGGCTGCCTTTTATCCACACAATTTAGATGTCAAAATGGGCCACAGGTCAACTTAAAATTCAAGAAAGACTGAAAGCTAAGGACTGTTAGAGCACACTTTGGCCTCCATCCACTCCTTACACTGACACAGCTGGGAGAAATTTCTCGTTTATCAGAGACCTAAATGATTGAGTTTTACATTTATATGTTCCCAGGAAGGCTAACTTCATTAAAATTGTCTTCTTTATATTAAAAAAGCAAATGTCAATACATTAGCAAGCTACTATTCTGCTTCCTTTAAGATGTTCACACTCTTAATAATGAAGTTTACCAACTTCATTCAATAAAAACAAATTTATGCACTTGGAAAATAAATCTCACATTCTATAAGCAGTGTAGATGCTACTAAGAAATAAAAATAACACAACAGCCATTTGCTAACAAATGCATACATGGCATTCCACCAGCACGTCTCTGCAGTGCACACGGCTCTGCCAACTTCCAGCTACATTAAATACACAGCATGGAAAGGCACACAGCAGTCAAGCTGATGTTTAGATAAATACTTATGTGACTTGATGTCAAGTGATTTTCTCTTTAAAAAAAAAAAAAAAGTTATTACAAAATATTCTCCAAAGAACTCTCCACATATTTTCCAATAAAATTATCAATGGGGAAATAATTATCTGACCTAATTTACAACATATAATGCACACTCAGACCGCCCATGATGTCCTGAAAGTAGAAGTACTGACAGCTCTCATCCATCCGCACGATTTGTCACCAGGTTATTTATTACGTGCCAAAATTTCTGCACGGAGTTGTGCAAGAAATTTCTCTCCTAGCAGTGGACACAGACAGATATTTATGCTAGTATAATACATCTTGGAGAAGACATTACATTTATGCTTCAACCCATAAAAGAAATTAACATGATGTGATCTATTGACTAGAAGCCAGAGAAAGACAACCCTAAGCAAAGCTGAACACTTAAATTTTGCCAGATCTTTCTGAAAACTCAAGTGTCCTTTTCCCTTTGAAGCACCCAGTACCATCAATCCAAGATACTCCACACAGATATACCACTGAAAGATCCTAACTTCACCCCTCATTAACTGAGCCTCCGTATTTCAGTATTCATTAACAGAGCTGATTTCTATGCACAAATGCAGACTGGAAAGACGAATTTAAAATATACCTAGAATCTACTGATGTCTCACTTTAAAAAAGAACTACCAAATGCAAAATGCAAGGCTCACATTTATGTGGTTTAAGCCAAACGACACTCCTTCCCAACACCTCGTGTTGGCAAAGGGCTTCTGCTGCAGAAATTGTGACACAGTACCACTCTGCCAGCCGTACCATGTGGCAGAGATGCCAAATACACGTAAGCAGTGTTTCATTACGAGCTGATGCACCTACCAGTGATCCGGCCAGGCCCCTTTCAAATACATTTCCCAAGTGCTACATTTAGAAAAAGCGACCTTTTTGCCACTGGGTCTGTCTGAGTAGAGAGCGTGCCAACAGCCCAGGCAGAGCCACTCACCTCAGCAGTCCCAAGCGCCGTCCAGGACTAATTGGGCAGGGACAAGTGATGGTACGCTAAAGGCGACCAGCCTATCACTGGGTGCCCAGGAGACGCCTGGTAAATTTTACTTAATATATTACATCCCCCCCAGGCACCATTTTTAGCTTCTGCTGGATTTCCTCCCTTCTCCCCACCCCCCCAGCAGGCTCCAAACCTTGAAGTAACCTTGCTCTGTTCCCCCCCCAGAGACGGCTCCATGCCTGAAACATAACCTCTAATCTTATTTTCTATTTCTAGCATACAATTCACGACCCTTATCCCAATTTTTTAAATGAAATATTCTGTGTTGCAGACACTGCTTCCTATAGTTACGATAGTGCACACACTACACCAGAATTTATAACCATATGCTTCTTGTTGAGGACAATTTTACATTACTTTTAAGAGCATTAGAAACACACAGTATTTCTGTATTACAGATTTACAAGCCTCCGAAAAAGAAGTTTTCATTGCTGCTGCCAATATTCCACTGCAATGGAACGGCTTTATTTGTTGGGAGGTTTAGATAAAGACCTTAAAATACAACAGCACTACATTTCAGTCTCCAAAGCGAAGCATAAACTTTCAGCAATTACACATACTTAGAGAGTATTTGCAGACATTAAGCTAATGCCTTACAAACTATAGGGCTTCTATTACAAAGGAAGTCTTTTCACCTACCACTATTCGTATATTAGAACAATTTTGCTTAAACTTGGGAATTTTTTAAACAATAACAAAATCTGCAGTTTACGTTTCCTACACAAAATACATTAAAATAAAAATGGCCTACTGTATTGGATGGCCATCTTGGTCAAAATTTATTCTTATAACTCGCTAGCACAATCCGTAATCCCCTTTCATATCTTTATCAATTTTTTTTCCATCTGAACAATTACTAGGGTGAAACACTCCACCATGCTTCTCTGGGAGAATTTGTGCTCTTTCATACAGAACAATTCCCTGAAGAATGAAAAAATATTTTTCCATCTCCAAAGTGCTGAAAAACACAGTTTTCAGGACACATCCCTGGCCAGGAGACTGCAGTCTGACACAGCCATGCCCTCTGCAGAGCTGCACAGTTACAAGAACATGTCTGCATTTTCATCAACACCATGCTAACACTCTTCCACCTACCTAAAATAGCCTATTTCAGTCCTAAAAAACACATCGCCTCAGAAGGCTGCAGCAGTGTCTATCACTGTTCAACTGGCCGTGCTTATTCTGTAGTGAAGGACAGATCTGGTCACTTTGCATTAGTGAATACAGAGTAAAAATAGAGGAAAAAAAGAGTGTAAATTCCAGCCTACCACATACCAAAATGTTTGAATCAAGCTAGCTAGCTAGCTTTCAAAACAGGGCCAACTATATAGGCATTGCTCTCCTTTCATCAATCAGAAAATTAGTCAACCTAGAATGATAAGAGCAAAGAAATTGCCCTTTGTGGCTCAAAAATTATTCTCTGAATTACAGTCTAGACATAATCACTGAGGGGAAAACTTGAATACACAAGCAAAATTAAGAAAAGAGGAATAATTTTTGGACTAAGATATGAAGTGCTACAACAGGCTTTGTTCAATTTATATACACTATCAAAATGTTATACAATAAATACAGTTTACTTTCCATTAGTCTGCACAGGCAGTTCTAATAAGTATCATTAGTTTGTTCTACTTTCTCTCTCCCTCTCCTTCAGCCTCTATCCTTTTCTCAGCAGGGCATCCTTTGAATTTATTGGTAGCTCCACAAAAACTGAATACCACAAGTGGGAGTATAGCCTCTAGCAATTAAGAATAAAAGCAGATAAGTGAACGTAAATTAGACTAGAGAAAAACATGTGCAAGAACTTCTTAAAGCAGTAGAGCTAAATTTTGAAATGGATTGGAAAACAATAAATATAAAAACATTGAAGTCTTATCTCATCCATGTACTTAGTGCATCTGTTCATACCACAAAGCAGAAGTTAGCCTAACAGGAGCAGCTCAATCAGAAGCAGCCCAATTTGACATTCCTTCTTAGGTGGCTACTGGAGGAATAGAGAACAGAACTGAAAAGACACTGTCAACATAAATTAAAACTTCAAGTCAAGACTGCCTTTCCCTTAGAAAAAAAAGGTGTTGCAAAAACATATTTTGGATGGTACTTTCATCAAGTCTTAAGGTTCAATGTTTGAAAGCTTTTTTTCCCCACCACCCCAAAATGACAGCTAGAAACTTCTCAAAAATCATCACTGTGATTCTCACGTCAATGAACGATAGCCACAAAAATTTATTATAGCACTAGGAAACTATTTACCAGTATGTTCTCAAAAAGGATGCTGCTATTCCAACGGAAAAAGAGTATCACACCACTACTGCTGGACAATCTAAATAACTATTTCAAAATAGTGCCTTCCTTAAGCACCTTATTACTGCGGTCTCCATAAAATACATAAGAACTAATAAAACACTGCTTGTCAGATGTAAATATCATATTAAAAATGTTTTCCCTCTACCTCTTCCTTTAGCATGAGAATTACAGAAACAATTCTAAAGTACCCAGTGAGGACAGTATTAAAAAGGTCTTCCCTTTTTCGAAACTGTTTCTACTCCCAGCTTAACAAACAATGCACAACTCTGTTAAGTTTAGGAAAAGTATTTCTCTCCCAGTGTTCTTTTTCTTTATTTTGATATCTAAAATTTGATGAGTTCTTTAATGTTACCCATTCTGTGAAAAACGGGAAGGTGTTTCCAACCACATCCCATGGAATTCTGCCTGCTTTATAGTTCCTAAATCTGTCCTTGTACATAGCCTGGCTTTTTGCCCCTACCCAAAAATGCATTTTCCTTTCAACACATTTAAATACTTCACCTTCTTTTGCTTACAGAGGGAGATGTGCTTTCGGCAAAACAAAAAGGGCAGTCTGCTAGTGTAGTCACTTCTGCCCAAGCTCTTCTATTGCTAAAGGACCTCCTTCCTGTCTACCCTGCAATAGAGTTACGAGATAAAAACAAAAATAATGACTCTTTCCACAGATATCCCAGGAGAAGATAAGTGGAGTTATTACTTGAGCAAAAAGTTCACCTTATATTTGCTTTAAGATAAACAACACAGTAATAGTCCCTGGTAGAACAATTAGCTGCTAGACCTAAGTAGTAAGCAAGGCTCATGTTTTCCCTATTTTTCTTTCAACTATGTTCTTCATGTACTAATAGTATAATTCTTTTCACATTTATGCCCTTTTCACAAACTGACAGAAAACTGAATGTCTGTACCCTGATCCACAGTTGCTGATGGTAGTAGGAAGTACAAATTGTTAGTGCACAATCAAACACAACAGCTAATGTACTTCAGTGGGAAGGGCTCCAAAGCATATGGAGGAAAACCAAAGCAACACAACCCTGTCTTACTACAGCTACTCCTTCCTTCCAAGGCTTCCTGAAAGGATCTTGCTCATCTAGACTCTGTTAGGCAATAACAATTCGATATTCAGCATAAGCTTGCAACATACGACCACAGGAACCTCCCATAGAGTAGCATAAAGAACAAATAGAGATGTGCTAGATCTAAATTGCCCATCTTTTCCCAAAAAGCTGTTTCCTCTTGCCTACTACGATATCAAGTCTGTTGTTATCTGCAAGCTTTGAACATTAAAAATATACCTTACTTTCTAATCCATAGGATCAGTCTATTTTCAATTTCTTGCTCCTACATTTAGATTCACCCCAGCAAACTTAAAAAGCACAGTATTAGAGATGCATTCTTATAACTCACCAAGGTACTTACGTTTGGTTTTAGTCACAACAAATATTTTCTTCTCAGACCTAACAATATCTATGACGTTTATTTCATGATTTTCTCAAAAATTCTACTTCAGAAATTAAAAAACACAAAAGCTTTCTGCAAAACATTTTCTAACATTACCTGGTTGGAGCAGACCATGCCACGTCCTGCATTTACCAACTCCTTTATTCGGACTAATCAATACTAAAGTCATGAATGACACTAACTGCAATATTTAAAAAAATATTAAAAGCAATATTTTATACACCAGCTATCAATAATGCAGTAGGAGAGTTTAAGTAGTGTTCAGTTACACAGATACTAACACAACAGAGTTTAGAACAATGGGAATCTTCCCGCATTTTCCATATGGAAGATTTCTCCTTACCCTTATCCACACCACACACATACAATCAAGAGCATTTTCAACTTGAGTTAAAATGTAAAACCAGAAAAAAAAATTAAAAAATGAAAAATGCACAAAGTAGGATGACTAGATTCAGCAGCATAAGAAAATGTAAGCATTGTGGGCTTGGCAGTAGAACCAATAGTTTTTTCTTTACATCACATGAATATGATGATCAATATCAGATTAAACTATTTATGGTGTCTCAAATGCTATTAGTAAGGCAGGCTACAGCATTTTGAGTTCCTACACGCACACCAACAATTATATTTAACAGTACAGCCACTTACAAAATGCATCTGTACATCCCCCTTACAGCTAACAGATTGTTCTGCCAGAACAAAAACTTCTTCCATCCACTGTTTTCTGTATCTTTCAGATTACTCCATTGGCATATCTTTGCTTCTGAAGCTGAAATGTAGACATTTCTTTGTCCATATTTTGGGCGAGACAATGGGTTTCTATTGGTCAGAAGTAGTACTTCATAATTACTGTTTTAATGTTAAGTTATGCAACTCTACTGTTAAGTTCCTAGAAAACAACTCAAGAATGAATGCCAGGCAAAAAATCTTGATTTTTACAACGTGCCATGTCAGTAAAAATTGCAGCATCTTAAGCCATATTTACCAGAAGGCTGTGCTGCCTTCCAGCAAGACCTGGACAGACTGCAGAGCTGGGCAGCAACGTCCCAGATGAGCCAGCAGTGTGCCCTGGTGGCCAAGAAGGCCAATGGGATCCTGAGGTGCATTAAAAGGAACGTGGCAGCAGGACAAAGGAGGTGAACCTCCCTCTCTATTCTGCCCTGGTCAGGCCTCACCTGGAGTACTGTGTCCAATTCTGAGCTCCCTGGTACAAAAAAGACAGGGATCTTCTGGAAAGAGACCAGTGAAGGGCCACAGGATAAATAAAGGGCCAATAAAGGGCCTGGAGCATCTCTCTTACGAGGAAAGGCTGAGCAACCTGGCTCTGTTCAGCCTTGAGTAAAGAAGACTCAGAAGGGATCTTATTAATGTTTATAAATACCTTAAGTATGGGAGTCAAAGGAACATGGCCAACCTCTTTTCAGTGATCTGTGGGGACAGGACAAGGGGAAGTGGCCATAAACTGAAGCATAGGCAGTTCTGCACCAACTTCTTCACAGCAAGAGTGACGAAGCACCGGAACAGGCTGCCCAGAGGGGTTGTAGATTTTCCTTCTCTGGAGATATTCACGACCCATCTGGACACCTATCTGTGCAGCCTGATGTAGAGTGCCTACTTTGCAGGGAGGTTTGACTTGATTTCTAGATGTCTCTTGCAAACCCTACAATTCTGTGATTCAGTGATTTATGTCATAATTAAGCTTGTTACTCATAGGTGAATGTGAAGTTTTCCTTCTCACTGTTTGATAACTCCAAAGGACTACATTAACCACTGACTATGATTAGTTACTTTGATATGCTTCTTACTGTAGTCTTTGTACGAAGGCACTTAACAAAGAAACCAAAACCCTTAAAAGGGAAAACAGAGTGAACAGAAGCAGCAGCAGGACAGGCATCCCAATATAAACATGAGGAAGCCACAAGGGCCTGCCACACAACCTACAGCTTACCAGTCAGCTGAGGCAGTACCTTCCATATAACAGAATGTAAATATCAGCTTTAGAAAAAAATCTTATCAAGTGAAAAACAACAACAAAAACCCAACAATTACTCCTCTTTACATAAATTACAAAACAAACATTTCAGTTGTATTAGTTCTTAAAATTCTGGGTCTTACCTAAAAGATATAGTGGCTAACCAAAGCAGAAAGACAACAGTGAGTTGCAAAGGAAAAAGGACATCTTGTTTTTGAAGACATAACAGTATATTTAAGTCAGCCTGTAATATTTACCCTTTGAAGATATCTACAGCTGCAATTACTACTTTCTACTTTCTTTCACAATGTATTAAGCGAATCTTCCAAGATCACCGGGTTTGGACTATTTCAGATGGATTACTGTCCCTCAAACACTGTCTGCTGGGGAAACTCTATTTACCTAGTCAGGGTAAGGTGAACAAAGCTAATGAATTGTTTGTCTCAGGTTAATGGTGTGATGCAAAAGGGAAAACAAAACAAAAACTGCCACACCTTGACAACACAACCTTTAGAGACAGCTATACGGAAGATAGGAAGTTCACTAAGTCAACAGTGCTTTAAGGCACAATCAGGTTTTTACATATTACTAAGTGTGATACTCAATATTAACTGTTTCACTGCTGAAAATCGTACCTGTTTAACATTGCTCTTATTAGGACTTCTTTTAGAGAAATATATTTAGCGTAGGTATCGCACGCAAGACAACCCACATTCATACAATTTATCCCACATCACACTGAGCAACTGCATCATGGTACAACATACCTTCCTGTAGAGATCAATAACTCAGATTCTGGATCAGAATATATCAAATAGCACATGCAAAGACGAGGTAATAAATTACTTGGCTGAAACAACAAGAGATTTCTGGAAAGAAACTGCATCTTTACAGTTTGTTTTTTTGATCAGACTGTATCAGACAATTCTAATCAAAATTCATAAAAGCTAACTGTTCCAAAAACTAAAATGGAAAAACAAAAGCTCTTTCCTGTTTTGTCTTCAAAGGAAGAAAATGCACTGTTCCCAGAAACATTTCACTTAATCTTGTGCCTCAACTACAGATTTACTCTATCATACCAATCCACCACCACAAGAATTTAACATTCCTATATAAAAACAAAACATGTATTATTAGCGGTTTTCAAAAGACTTCATGTCCAGCAACATCTGCAGAGCAATAGATTTCACTTAACCAGACCAGGATCTTTTCTAACCACAAAACAAAGCAAAGATGAATTTCAAAATAGCACAGGTCGGATGCATCACTTTTCCACACGGATAAAGCAAGAAGTGCACTTGACCAAGTCAGCCAAGACAAAGACAGACCAAGACAAAGTCAGCCAAACTACATCATATCAGTCCCATGGCCCACACTACTATTTCAGTTTTACGAATAAGAATTTGTAGGAGAAGTAAGATTTAAATTAGTGCTGACAACACGGATCTGCAGGATACACTTGAAAATAATGAACTGTGGACAAAGCCATGTTAGATTCATGGTCAAATCCTTACAATGTACATAAAGTTCACTTATCACATATCAAGTTATTTTGTAACACTGTAAAGTTGGAAGCAAGTTATTCGCTCTCCTTTGGATCAGAAATGAGGTCAAAGTGCTGAATCTGACATCACGGTCTTGTTACCCTGGAAGTTACTGCAGCATTTAGACAAAGAAAAGGTTTATTAACCTAATCGGATTGCTTGTGAGAAAATGTTCCCATTCTCTTCCTGAAAGCAGCACAAGATATGCAGAAATGCTGGAAGCTCTCTCAGCGAGGATTCTTTCTACAGTTTAATATAGAACCAAGCATATTTCCAGCAAAGGCAAACATGCTCTTTTTTCAGTACTTTGTTCTAATCATTGGCACATCCTCCCTGCACCTCATGCAATTTTTATTAGCACAGAAGTCTCTTAAAAAAAAAAAAACAAAAACAACCCTTAGAATTAAAAGTCCACTTACACTTGTATTATTTTCAGAAATGTTATTTTTAGTTAACATAGCCCTGCTCTTCCATATAAGAACTTCAGCTTCTCTTCAAAAGTAACAGATACAGTAGTGCAAGTTACAATATCATCAAAACTTCAACTTTCATTGTATTATAACCTGTGTACCTACACTAGTTGCTGCCCAGTGCAGTTTATTTGTACTCCGCTGTGAGCTAGCACACAACATCAGTTTGCTCTCCATAGGTGAAGAAGGCACGAGTATCGACGTAAACCTCTGCTGTCCTGCCAACAACAGTGGCAACCTGGCAGTCTTGAAGATTTCATTTTTACTGCTCAGAACTAAACTCCACAAGTTAAAATTCTTACCACTAACAAATAAACTAAACTACTTTGGTTTTTCTCTATTTCTTTAATAAAAGCCAAGAAGACAGTTTTCAGCTTTCCTGAATGGCATGTGCGTATTTAGCTTTAGATCAATTTCTTTGTGACATTTTGAAGCTCTCAGCTACATCATCTGCTTGTAAACAGTCATCTCACATTGGAAAAAGCACAGAACTTATTATCTTGTTTCACAAATATTTGCAAACTGTGTCACTTATCCAAATGAACACAAATAACTGTATCTTTGGTAAGAGGCTAAATACAGTTTTTCCAGGGCTACACACTGATGAAGTTGGATGCTATACAACATACTTGCACAGTTTTAGTTAATCCTTTCTATACTACACGGGCTTCGATTCCTGCTCAAAGAATTGCAGACATTCAACATCAGGCAATGTGAGTTTTCTGTACAAACACACAAATAAATGAAAACCCGTTCTTGTTCTCAGGATCTTTAAATTAACAGAGATGCCTTTAACAGGACATGAAAACCTGCATTTTTACATTTATTTCAGATGCATGGCTTCATCTGAGAATTTGGGGATGATAACTCCATTTCACACTCAGTGAGTTACAAGCAAAAAACTAAATTAATAGATCTGGAATAATGAAATTTTTAGCCAGCCTCTTCCTCCCTCTGCATAGTACTGTCTGGTGCATGACTTGCAAACAGCGTTCTGAGAAAGATTTTGAAATACTTAACAGAAAGATCATGTTCCTCAATTCTTCAGGAGTTTGGCATAGAATTACATTCACCCATACTGATCTTTCCCCTGCAATCTTCAGCCTTTGTCACAAGCCTGGAGGATGCAGAGAGAGGGAAAGTCTTTCAACAACAGCATGAGTTGTTTCTGTCTGGTCACTACAGCTTTCATTTGTTTTCAGCATTTCTGGTCTATGGCTGGGCCATGTAAAAGGAATTCTAACATCTTCAGGATGAGATTGCCAGATTCAAGTACTTTGAAGGAACTTACAAAAATATCAGCTAGTATTTATACCCTTTGGAAGAAACACTTAACAGATCTCAAGATTTTTCTGGAATGTGAGTTGTAGACATTCAGGTGCTTTATCTTTCTCTGAGGAAGCTCTTATGATTCAACTTGAACTGTGCTTCTACAGCACAATCGGCCAAGCTCTGTAATCTGTACAGAAGAGCAAGACGTTCAGTTTCATAAACAAGAAAAATGCCTAGAATACTGCTCTGAACATCATGGTATCAGACAGAGCATGTAGACTTGCTTAAAATTATATGACTTTACCCCAGCAAATCCAGAGGAATTCTTAATAGCACCAAGAAACTTGCGAACACAACAATTTATTACACCAAGGAAATCTACTTGTGAAACTAAAATCACTCTGTTCCTGAAAGAATTAAAGACAAATTTCATTGCTAGATTACTCTCCCGCAGTAACAAAAGCTAGGGACATCTTCAGAAAGAGGAGAAAAGACATAACATTCCTGTCTTCCTGCTCTTCTCCTATGCTTTCTTCTACAACACATCCCATATACTGCTTTAAAAAGTTCCCAAAACACAGCATTAAAGGAGGTTTGTTCCATCCCCAGATTGCACCAGCATATGTTGTACAGAGCCTATGAGGAATTTTGTGTAATCAGACTTCCATGTAAATGTCAACTTTGAGCACGCAACTAAACAAGAATCACACCTTCAATGCTGTTATTAAACAACCACTTAACATGTTCCACTGTGACTTCCTAACCAACACACAAGTCTGGAAAGAACACGATACACTATGCAAGGCTGAGATGGGCTGGCTGATAAGGTGGCAGAGGAATTTTCCTGTCAGTTTTCCAAATAATATCTTTTGCAATGCTGTTTTACAGAACGCATACCAGTAAATGCTAGTTTCTGACAAGTACCCCACTGAAAGGCAACTAGACAGAACATCAAAAAGTGCCATATTTGCAAAAAAAAAAACCAAACCCTAACCATTTGAAAATTATTAGAAAAGCAAGAGATGAAAGACCACAAAGAAGGAATACAGCCACACTGAAGAACAATACAATCTAGCTAGCCTTAAATAGAAAATACGCAGTCATCTCAAGGACAAAATTTTACTAAAAACATAACTGTGAATCAGTTTTAAGGAGTACTGTAAAGATGTTTCCTAAGTTATTACTTTCTCTGATGTGATCCTATGAATTTACGAGGTAATTTTTTTTTTTTTTCTAAATGAGGACCAGCTACTTTTTGCAAAAACTTCTCAAAGCTGTTGTGTAGTACTACAATATGTACATATATATATATATATATATATATGCATGCCTCCTAGAGCCATCCTCAGAAGGGAGAGTATATATTTCCTTTGTGAAAATATTACTTCAAAGAAAAGGCCCCGAACATCCCAGTTCATCGTTTCAATTAAAAGCTGTAATATGTGCTTGTGCCAATTGTATGGTATCGTTTAGCCTGAAACCAGTGCACCAGCGATATGCAACACCACTGCTGGAAAGCGTATGACTTGCTATAAAGACTCCTGAAAGCCTCACAAAGCCTCAGTTACTCCCACCTCAAATACATCCTTGCTGGCTTTCGCTCAGACAGCCCACGATTCCCCGCAGAGTGCTTCATCTTCCCCTTTTCATCCCTCTTCTATTCTTCAAAGCTCAGCCAGCATTTCTGGGATCTCTGTTCTGCTATTTTGCCTTCACACTCATTCCTCCCGTGTTCTCAGACTGCTCTAACCCAGGCTTCTGGAAGTTGGCCTGTCCCATGCAATGTTTATGATCATAACAGAACCACACAGGATAAATCTGGGGAGGTGGCTCTAAATAACCAATACACTAACTTGCAATTGCAGCTGAGTTAAGACAAGATTGGTATTTCAAGATAACAAAGTTCGCAAAGTAATTTTCTTCTGAAACACGTCTCATTAGCACCAATGCTGTCTTCTTGAAAAGATGGCAATAGTGTTAATAGAAGAGAAAATTTAAAGCATTTTTGGCAAAATTCAAGGATTTGACTGAATTATATCACAGAATGCCAGAAGACTAGGATCAAATACAACAATTCAATAGGTAACCCACAAAGCACTATGAGTAAAGTGAATGCCTTGTATTCCTCCTCACATACCTTAGTTTCTTTGGGGTCAGAAGGCACTAAGTCCCTCCTACCATAAAATTATTTTTTGAGTACATCAACAACAGAAGACAAGAATCCCACAAAAACCTAAGAGGCACAACAAAACACTACCACCAACTTCCCAGCGAGTTTGGAACACATCTTTAACAATTTCTACTTAGCTTTCAAAATACTTTTTCATCCTACCAGGCAGAACTTCACATTCTACAGCTACCAACAGAACCTTCTGCGGTTTAGATCTTCAGTCTCCAAATACGATTCCAAAGTTGCCTCTAGCTACAAGATGCACAAAATTTAAACACATCCCAGAATACAAGGCCGCCCGGAGAGCACAGTGTTGCCTGCTGTGTGTTACTTAACGTTAACTGATGTTACCCAAAGGCCAACAGAGGTTAAGGAACACTAATGAGACATATCGCCAAGCTCTAAGAGGACCGATGCAATTAGAACGTAGATTCTGTTGAGCCCAGCACAACCAGCCGCCCTGAGCGTCAGCCCAGCATGCTGCTTTAGTGATGAGGTTACCCGTGCTGCTGGAAATGTCATCTTTCATGTATGATATAAAAACCCTTCTATAGCTGCTAACAATACCCTGGCATTGTTTGCAACATGTAGGGTGTTGTTCTGGCCAACATCCAATTCCAGTAATAATATTCTATCTACCGACAGTAACCACAAGAAGATAGCCTTCCTTTTCAGCCCCAAGTGGTTTTGCAGAGCAGCAGCAAGCTCCTGAAGAACTGCCACATTTCAGTGTAAGTTCTGCATTTCACTGTTCATTTATCTCTCAGCACAGATCATACGTTTCTCTCAAACTGTAGAAACACCTTGAGATTAGTGGGAATAAAGGAGCTCTTTTCATACAGTACAATTAGTCATACCAACAGTGATAGCTATTTTGAGCAGCACCTATTAATCACTATCATTAGCAGGATCTCTGGTGTACCAGCATTCACTGTACCAAGAACAAGTCTTTTCCCATTACAGCACTACTATATAAACAAAAGCAGCAGCAGCACAATTTCTCTTCACACAATCCCGTTTTGGGTAACGAGAGGAAGCAACAGCACTTATAACTACTTGCCATTCAAGACACAAAAGGAAGCTTACTTATGCCTTGCAGGACAACAAAAATACAATTGTTTTGCTGTAACGAACAACTGGCTGTAATTTCTGTGCTGAGGAAGAAAAGTTCATGAAAAATAATAGATTGCAGGAAGAAGTGAGGAGAAAAAAAGAAATCTGTCAGGATGGAGGCAGCAGAAAAAGAAATACAGAAAGTGATCAAATTCAAGTGGATGGATAAGTGGAAGAAACCTAGACTTTTTCTTTAAAGACTTTTAGCAGATATTTCCATACAATTCAGTAGGAAGGACAACTGTTGACCAAGTTCCAGAGTCTCAGAAGAAGCTTTCATCTGGAAAATATTCCCTGTATGCAGTATTTCTCGTTTCCTAACACCTCTGAGTAACTCCTGAATCAGAATGAAAAGTGCTAACAGAAGGATTTATGCCTTACGCTGACCTAAGGAGCAGCAGCACAAGATGCACACGAAAGAACGGCTCACACCCAAGCTTACACGTAGCCCAGAAACCTGTGTGTTGGCTTGAAACACAGCTTTGTGCCACTGCAAATACAATACTTAGAAAGTCCAGAAACCCAAAAGAAAACCGCAAGCCTCAAACTGGGAAAAATAGGGATTATTTACAGAAGCAGCATCCATCTTACTCCGTGTGAAGCGTTGCTTAGCAAAAGTCTCCAGCCAACTGCAAAATCGCATTGGTACACAACAGCACCTATGTGCACACCGTGATCAGCTGGAGCTCACAATCCCATCAGCAGTGTACCACAGCCTTCATGTAGCCGGGAGCTCCATGACACAAACCACGTGCCCCGGGGGCTTCAGCCACCCACCCCAACAGCCAGAAGTAGCAGCCAGCAGCACCCTGCATTCTGTGAGCCAATGCTGCACTGAGCATAGGAGCAACAATGCCCTCAAACCCCACGCTGACCTCTTCCCCAACCCTCTAGATTGGAGCTTGCCAGCAGCCACACTGGCAATACAAAGTGCAGAGCCATTTTAGGAACCAGACCTCCACTTTTGGCAGCTGTGTGCCCCCACAGCCACTGACTGACAGCCCAGCAGCTCCTCACCGCCACAGATCTTTTCACTGCAGCACCCAGACATCTGTCCCTCGCAATGGCTGATTTATACCTGGCACTGGGTTAATAATCTTAAGAAAAGCAACACGAGATCTTTCAAAATCTTCCAGGTTCCTGAAGTAACATCCACTTGACGCACTGTCAGCTCCTTCATCCCAGCGCAGGCCCCATTTCAAGCACCGAGAAGTGCAGGTCTGTGAGTAAAGTTGCAAGGTACAGCCCAAAACGAGAGCTCTTCTCTTCTGCCCGCAACGTGCACACAGCATGCTAAATATAACCCTAAATAGCAAGAAATAGCCCTCGATGCAAGCGTCGGGTGAAGGGCTGAGAGCCCCCACCGCCGCGCCTGGCGGCACAGACGGCACCGCCCGCCTGCCCAGCAGGGGGCTGTCAGAAACCCACCTCCGGCCGGGCGCTAGCACAACGCTACGCCCCAGCGAGGCGGCTCCGCCGCGGCTGCCCGTGAGCCCGGCCCGCGGGGCGAGGGGCCGCCTCAGCGCCTGCTGGCAGGGCCCGGGCGGCGTCGCCCTGAGGCGAGGCCCCGTCGCGGGGTCCCCGTGCCGGGCCGCAGCAGGCCGGAGCCCCGGGCGGCGGTCACTATTTCGCAGGAAGGTGCGCAGGAATTCCCGCAGGCGCAGTCCCCGCCGGGCTGCCAGCACTCGGGTCACGGCGGCGGGAAGGGGCCGGAGGGAGGGGGGGATACGGGGGAGTCGACCGCAGCCTCTCCGCGGCCCCAAGCCGTGCCGTGCCGCGCAGCGCCTCGGCCGTCCCCGCCGCCACAGGGCCGTCCCCGCGCTGCCGACGGCGCGCGGCGACGGTGCGCGGCGACAGTCCCCGGGCCGCGCCCCGGGACGCCGCCGCGGCCGCCCTCCTCCCCAGCCGGGCTCCCTGGGGGCTCCTCGGGGCTCCTCGCCGCCCCGGTGCCCCCTCGCCGCGGCCCGCGAGGCTGTCCGGAGCGCCGCCCGCCGCCCCCTTCGGCGCCCGTCCCCACCAGCTCAGTGCCTCGCACCGCCGGGGCCCCGCACGGCCGGGCTGAAGGGCTCGCACCCAGCCCGCAGGCAGCGCTGAGGACGGGCCCTGGGCCGCGCGGGGGGACGGCGGCGCGGGGGGGAGAGGGGCACGGCCGCAGCGCTCGCTCACCTGTCCGCCACAGCCCCCGCCGCACGGCCGGCCCCGCTCTGTGTACTCCGGAAACGGCGGCTCCTCCACCGGGCGCCGGAGGAGGGGCCGGCAGAGGGGGCGGGCGGAGCCGCGAGTGACAGCGGGAAGGGGACGGCGGGAGGCGCCTGCTGAGGGCCGAGGGCTCCCTCGGGGGCGGATCGAGGGGAGATGAGGAGGGGCCGACGTGGATTGGGTCGTGCTCGGCTTCGGCAGCGCAGGTCCCCCGACCGCCTCCCGCCCGGCCTGGGAGGCTGGGCCTTGGCCGCTGGGAGCTGCGAGGGACGGACAGGGCGTTAATTCGTGGTAGGGGACGCGGGCAAGATAATCTGGCGGCATTTCTGTGTGCTTACCACGACGGCACGCTCACCCCGTTGTCTTGTGGCCGGGCGCGGTGCGTTCTTCCACACAGGAGTGGTGTGTGACAGATCGCCAGTTGGCACCTGCAGAGTACCGTATGCCTCTCCTATTTAAAACCGTCAGCTAAAGAAAATACCGAGTTCTGCACCCCTGTTAAATGTTTATTTGGGAATTAGGTAAAATGCATAAAAGTTACCTGAAATTGATCCCTTGGTCATAGTTATTTCAGTGCTACTGGTGATTTGCTCAGGAGCAGGCCTGTATGTGATGCCTTTGCTGTGAGTGTGAAGCAAGTTGTTACAATTCCTCAGGCCTAATTTCATATGAAGAAGTTTGTCATGCAATTCAATGTGTTTTTGAATCCAACTCCAAATAAACAGTCCCATTCATCCTGTCTTCTTAGCAGAAAAATTTTTTTGTTTTATTTCCAAAGTTTGATTAGAATCTTACATTTGAAATGAAGCAGTTAATAACGCAAATAGTAACAATAGTGCTAGGTCACATAATAATAGAGCAGTTGTTAACAGGTCTTGGAATATATTTAAGTGACAAAATTCCTAGAACTCAGTTCATTCGGCTGTGATTCTAAAAAAATATATAAAATAATAAGCCTCCCCCCAAAAAACAACCTCTTGAATATGATACCAATAAAGTGAAAATAACTAATTTCCACCAGTTTGTACTGCTGATCAGAAAACACTGTGGGAAGAAGTGTCAATTTGTTGGACACCTTCTAGCCACAAGCAAGAAGCAGTCCTCAGCAGCATCTGTGGGGGGCTGCCTGGGAGCAATCTGTGGCTTTGTTTTATCTCTGGAGCAGATGGTTGCTGGCAGACTGGGCTCATCAGTGCAGTGCCTCTGAACTTTTCTGATTTTTGCATGTCTACTAAGCATGTCTCTTCCTAGCCAACTGAGTTATCAAATTAAGAGATACCTGGGAAATACTTGGAAAGCAAGCAAGGGAACAGAAGGCTGTCACATTATCCTCTCCTTCAGCAGGGAGGGGTGCTGGAGTGTTTTCATTCTAAGACTGAAGTAAAATGCTGGAAAGGTACCTTGGGGTGAGGAGGGGTGGGATTGCCACTTTTAAATGGCAAACACTGATTTAAAAATAAATAAATAAAGGCTCAGATGGGTTTGAACAAGTATAGGTAGCTGAAAAGGAAAGAGAAAAAAAATACTGCAATGGATTTTTCTTCTTCTCAGGCCAGGATCAGAGGTTGCACCTTAATAGCAATGCAAAGAAGGACCTAAAATATGTCCTGGTTTTGTTTTTGTTTTCAAGTATACAGTTTTCTGTCTTTGGCAGGCAGGCTGCCAGGCTGGTGCCTTCCATCTGCAAGCAGCTCTCCAGGAGCTGAAGCATTGTTCTCAGGTTGTGCCATGCAACCAGTGCTGAAGGAAAAGGCAAACCAGCAGGAGTTATTGAGGAAAACATTACCCCTCACTCTTGACTCTTCTTGTATGTCCAGCCCAGGCCCTGTCCAGTAAGAATGCTGTAGTCCCTGTTGAGCTACTGACATTTCCCACCTACAAGCTTTTCTGGGAATATTCTTTCCCTTCTGATCTCCAAGCCACTTACCCTGCAGTACTTGGTCATGCAAGTATTGTGATCTGGTGCATTGTTACAACAATCTCCTGCTCCAACAATTAGCTGGCAAATGTTGAAATATGGAGTACTACAAACATTGTAGTAAAACAGTACTGTACCAAATGATGGCTGTCCACCATACCTTTTCTAAACAGTGCTATGGATACAGTTCTGAAAGCAGATCCCCAAACTACGTAAGCTACGCTGATAAAAACACACTGTGTTCTACAGACCTGATCTTGCAGTTCAGCACAGCACACAAATGTTCTTTTTATACTGGCAGTGCTACATTTTGTTACCCTAGTGGCTTAATTTTATTGAGTAGCTCTGCACAGAATTTGGTTTTGTCAATAGTAACAATGTTAAAAACAATTTTTAAAATAAGCATACTTTTTATTTTAATCTGCAGGATTTACTTTTTTTTTATTATTTACAATGCTGCATAGCAGTTTTTAACACATCATCTCAAAAGACATTTTGAGAATTATTGCAGATGGATTGCATAGATTAAGAGCAAGAATGCACAGAAGACTGGTAGGAATCCTAGCCTGAGCACTAATATTTTTTAACCAGATAGTAGAAATTTGAGAGATTGAGAAATAAATAGAAAGTTCACACTTCTTAGTATGAATAGAGTCTGAAACATTCTGTTTAGCAGAAGTAAATATTAACCAATGAAAATAAAAGGGAAATTCCTAAGGACTAGAAAATATGTGGTGTGACATGTTGATTTATTGTGAATTTTTGTGTGTGTGAATTCAAGAAGTTTTGAAAGGTTGTAGTATGATTAACTATTTAGTAAAGTTCTATGTAGATCTGCATACAATAAAAGAATTCAATTGTATTTATAATTTTCCTGTCGATGTTACATGTATCTGAGGTGTGCTTTCCAAGACTTCCATTGAATAGGAAGGGAAGGAAACTGGTGCACTGCATAAACAAAAAACGTAACAATGCTGTTTAGAGAGAGAGGAAACCAGCTTTGAAATATATTATGAGTGCAACCTGATCTCAGGGGCTGCAAGAGGAAGAAATCATTAGCTGAGGAAAAAAAAAAAAGCTGCACTGGCACAATAGCCATGTGCAAATGTTAATAAGGATATGCGTATCAGCAAGGTGTGGGATAAGATTAGGAGGATGAATGTTAGTCATAAAATCCCTCAAGAGTGGGTTGTCTTGTTAAGAGAAAAAGCTAACTTGCAGGGATTGAGATATGTTTAGGAAAAGGAAATGTGAGGAAAAGCAGTGAAGGGTGATTTTGGAAAGCAGACGTGATCTGTTGCATCAGCAGTGATTTTCTCTTCATGGTCAGCGACTGCTATGAAAGTTGTGATTGTATGTTGAAGTAGAGGAAGAACAGCAATACTTTTGCATCAATATTTGGACCGTACATTTGCAATTGGAGGATGAGAAGTAATGAAAATGCAGTTTTAGATCTAGATACATTATACAGTTTGTACAGTATGTGACAGTTCTTGTGGCTCAGAGCTCTAACTTGCTCTTGCTGTCTGAATGTTTGACAATGCAGGCATGCACATAAGCAAATAAGACTTCTAAAAATACATTTCACAAATCATCCATTCCAGCTGCCACGGTGAGAACAGTCCTTTTGTCCTGCAGCTCCGGACAACTGAAATCCTATTTCAGACAAATGAAATTTAGTTATTTGCTGTCTGACAGGGAAGCTGCTGACCTATGCTTTATACTCCTCAGTACATTGACCAACCATTGTGTCCAACCTGAGGCTTAAAATGAGAATTGGCCTCCTGCCCAGCAGCTTTGTAAACACTACCAAATGGCAAAAGAACCCTACAGTTGGAGCCCCCAGCCTGCTGTCTGGAAAAATTCTTGCCCATTACCTCCACAGGGCAAGTCTCACTTCAGAAAGACTGAACATGGCTGACCGCATATGGCCACCTAAACATAAAAATAGGGACAGTCACCTTTTCTTGTCAAACAAATCAGAGATTCACGTCACCTTGAAAAAGCCTAGGTTGCAAGACAGTGATACTGGTTATAGGGAAAAAAAAAGTTATACATAAGATCTCTTATTTCTACAAGTACAGGTCAAACTCTGAAGTGAATAGAGGCCATTGACTTCTATTGATGTTGGATATATCCCATGACCTTCTAGTTTATATATTTAGACTCTCCATAGTAATCTTCTCTTCTACTGGACTGATATCATCATCATTATTATAAGCAGAACTTGTCACTTGATTGACAGCAAATAACCTTTCCAAAAAATAGCCAGCAAATAAGAATGTTTTTGAGAGTGACACATGATCATGACTGCCTGCAGTTCGTTTTTGTTTATTGGCAGTGGAAGAATTTCAGATATTTTTAAGGTCGCTGTCCCTAGTCCAGAGATGAAGGAGATGTGTTTGTTTTTAAGTTGCTGTTCTGCTTTCAAAACTGTCTTCCAGTTGTCCAGAAATGGAGAACTAGACTCTGAAATTCTTCGTCCGTTGCAACAAGCTAGATGGGCACAGGAATGCAGTGCTCTCAACAACACGCACAAAATTGTCACTGACATTTCACATTTTTGCTTCAGGAAGCCAACTGCTCAAATATATGTATTATTTTTTTTTTGAAGTCTGATGATTCAGATGTCTGGGATCTCATTTTGCTTGTTTTCTTGAAAACTTTCACAAAAAGGAGTCAGCTTGCAAAACCACAAAAATGTTCTTCTCAACCAGCTGTGGTAAAGTAGTTTGCACGGCCATCTAACTACTGGAGAATTTTCTGTATTTAAAATGAATTTATTCTGCTGAGTAGCAAACAATTGTGAATTCATTATTAGCTATTAGCAGTTGGCTTAGAACTGTGCAAAGTATGCAGAAATCACAGAGGTGTTGAGAGACTATTTATGAGGTACAGAGAACTGTTGTTGACAACTTTTCATAACAGTAAATCTTAGACTTACAAAACAGACATGCTCTCAATGTATGAAAGAGAATTAGACTTTTTTCACCTTGAAATTAATATGGCATGTAAATATATTCCACTGTTAGATTCAGAGTAGGAATAAAATGTAATTGTGTGATTTACCCCATTTATTAATAGAGTATTTAGAGTTGCTAATGCTATTCAGTCTAACCACAATTTATGAAAGAGTAAAACTATTTAGAATGAATTTTAAAGCAACATTTATAAACGGATATAGAAATAAAATAGCATCCCTTCCACTAAATGTTTGAAGTTAGAGGCTAGCTGCCAAAATACTCTTCCTTTTTTTGATCTTGCGTAGCTGATTTCATAAGGTATTGTATATGTTTCAGATAATGCACTTTGACATCCTTAGGAAGTGTCTGATATTGAACATGCCTATGTCCAATTCTTATTTTTAAGAATATGTGAAACATTCATGAATGCATGATGAATCTTACATATTTCAAAATATTTTTATATAAACAGGCAAAATATTCATATGTTTATAAATACACAAATATCTTAAAAGCAGTCTGGAAAGAAGCCTAAGTGGTATTATTAAAGGGTTCGCATTGGGTAATTCCTGCAATAGAGGGGGCTGAAAGCTATTGCATCTTAATGTCTGTAGGGGTACTGTCACAAAGGCTATTTCAGCTGCCTCAGTGGAACTGTTGTTACCTTTTGCCTATACAGCTTATTTTGTGTCGCGGAAGGCTGCCAAATGGAGAGTAATTTCATAATAGAGAACATGTAATTGTAAAAGTAGGCTGAACAGAGGAATAACAGAAACTTGTAGGCTGGTATCTCATAGTTGAAACTTCATCAGATTACTCATTACCACACAGAAAAGTGCATTAGATAAAAACTATGTTCTGATGCAGGCATGACAGTTGAACAAATTAGTCTTTTCTCTAGAGTTTCTTCATTAATTACAGAAATACCCAAAGGCCCTGTGTGGAATTATGCTGTGGGTAAAAGTACAAGATGGCATTTCTCAGGAACAATGAAACCTGGGACTATCGAAGCTTTCTTCTTAAACGGTTATTGCTAAACCTAATACAGAGCCTCCTTTGGGCATTGTGTCCAAAACAATCCAGGCCCCCTGGTGACATCAGGAATGTGAGATGCCTGTCATTCTCTGGCCACCTGTCTTGTGCTTGAGATGATAGTCACAAGGTTGACAGAGAAGAGCAGGACTTATTTGCAAAACCTTGGCACCCCAGTCTGGTCTGTATTCCTTGAAGTCTGTGCAGTTAGCAATACCAGCTCAGCTAAGCACCATTTTCTTCTGGCTCCAACAGGAAAGTTGGTGTAGCTGACCTCAGTGGCTAGTTTCAAGTTCTGGGTTTGTTTTGTCAGCTTCCAGTGCTTCTATACTTTTTCTGTAACCACAGCCAAGAGTGTATTTGGTTTGCATTCATTGTGGTCCACCACCTGGGTCTGGTTCTCTGCCATGAATTAAATGCCAGACTTGAGAATCTCACTGTGCTTATCACTAAGATGAAGCAGGTGATCGTGCACCCAAAGGTTGGTTTGTTTTTTAAACTTCTTCAGCCAAAAGGTTAAACAGCTGGCTATGTTATTTGATGCAAACATCATGCACAGCTGGACACATCTGGGATCAGGATTCACGTTCTCTACTGCTGTCTTTTTCACAGCCCAGAAATTCCTTGTTTAGCTATACATGTGCTCGAAGTCTAAGGGCTACCAGAAGTGATTTCTTTAGCATGCCACATATTAGATCCTTCACTGTATTCTAAATGCACCAGAGCCTCTAAGTCAGATAGATGCCCTGTATGTCTGAGTGTTCTTTCTGAAAGTGCTCTCTGTATCCCCATCTCAGTTTCTACATTAAGAAGCACATGCAAACCTCTCTCCTGTGGTTTGGCTCTAAAGGTCCCAGTTCACCTGTCATTAGTTCTAATTGTGTATAGCTCTGTATGAACTGATAGCTGCAGTTCCCAGTTCTTTTGCATGGCATCTAATCAATTTCAGTACTGTAAAAGGAGGTATAAAAAACTACTGTCTATTGGACTGTAGGATCACAGTTGCTGCTGCTCTAAGAGAGAAGAAACAAAATACCACTCTCACAAGAATTGCACATACGCACATAGGCAACTCTTGTTTAAGTTGTCCTGTGTGTCAGTACCAAGAACCATAGCCACACAGTAGCAACTGACAGCTGACATTTGAGGGGAAGAAAAATTTCAGCTCTGTGAGTGCACTGCTAAATAAATAAAGCAGATGAATGGTACCCACTAGTCCCCTTTTTGTGAATTTCACACTGATGAAGGAAAATACCATAACCCAAGTAGATGTATGTCAGGTCCTTTTAAGCATATAATTACAAACTATCAGTTACTAGCAGATAAGTAGTAAAACAATATGTAGGCCAAGCAAATTCTATACATCAGCTGTTTTCTGTTACTGGATTTTGGATGTTAGTTCTCTTTAGGAATTCTAAGAGTGAGACTGGGAGCAGATATTACGCAGATCTTTCAGAATTAAACTTTGATTCTAGTATTGACTACATATACATCTCAAAGACCTTTGTAATTCATAAGGTCAGAAGATAGGAGGACAAAAATAAGATGCTGAGAATGCTGTGAAGTAGTATTTGAGAGACATAACAGTTATTCAGCATAGCTTAAAAGGAGAAGAAAAGAGATTGTATTGCACAGTCACATAGAAATCAAAATAATTAGCTGGGGAACGTTCAGAATTGATTGTAACACAAAAGCTCCTGCGTAATCTCCTCACATGCTGCCTTTTTTGAAATAAAAGTAACAGAATTATAAACCAATTTTTTTTTTTTATATACTGTACTAACATTAGCTGTAATCAGTTTATAATCACCTCAAAGGCAACCTTAAAACAGGCAAGAAACACACACATGCATGAATAGGTACATACAAAAATTTGTCTGTCTTTGTTACCACGGACACTGTGAGAAATAAATGAATTATATGTTTTTTTTGTGAAGATTAGTGTGATAAAAATTACAAAGAGTTGTAATTTGTTTTTCACTGTGGCAATGGCTTCAAAGAGAAGGTGGTAAATAAACTGCTGAAGCATTGGGGCTTATAAATAGCATTATGATTTGAGAAGACAATGCAGATCTAAATATTTTCCGTTCTCTGGAGAGAATTCTGTTCTCTCAAAGAGACTGCATGAGATATTATAAAAGTAATGAAAATTTTCTGTTATTGTGTTCATTAACTAAAATGCACAGCATGCACATGTATCCCCCTGTAGCAATGGGACAGATCAATACAATGGGAAAGGTATTGCAACAGAGGTATGATGATGGAAGGACCAGCAGGCATGACAGAAAAATGCTGCAAGGAAAGGGAAAATTACTCACCTGTATCAGAAGATTCTAGGCTTGCAGGGGAAAAGCTTCACCAATGAGGGATCTCTAGAAAGCAAGCCTTCCCCAGAGCCAGTCAGCCCTTAAGTGGGGTCTGAGAGCAGTGCAGCCAGGCTGCAGCCCTTCCAGTCACACAGCTGAACTGCCTTCACCTGTGCTCCCAGGGCTGACCCGGTCCTTTCCCCAGGTGCTCAATCAGTGGTTCAGGCAGTGACTCAACAGTTCCCATACACCCCCTCAATCTTTGAACATTTCTTCTAGAGAAGAAATAATCTGTATAGTTGTTGAGGTTATACAATTTGCTATTTCCTGGAATAATTGCCCACAGACATGTGAACTGGACTGACTGCTGTGCTAACATGCAAACTCTTGACCATGTACACGTGGTGACCCCAGTGCTGTTTTCAGAAGTAGCTGAGGGGAGTTATGTTTTTCTACTTGTATGGAGCAAATAACACACTGACAGACCTCAGAGTTGCTAATTTTGACCTTCTGATTGCAAGTTCCATGCAACTGATTTTTTTTTTTTTTTTTTTTTTAGTCTAGGAACAGTGGTTTCCTGAGAAGATCAAACTCATAATAGTTTGTGACATTCTCTCATGGCTTTTGTACTTGTAGAATGGGTAAAACAGCACAGTGCATAACAAGAATTTAGTTCCATCTGTAGTGGTTTTATACCCTATGTTTTTTAGACTGTGTAATCATTTTTCTGAAAACACTAAACAGAAATCTTTGTAAAGGTCATTTCTCCAGCTGTGCTATGGAATACATGTAATTTTGGGATTTCCAGGCATAAATATAGTTGGCAATAACAGAAGATACCTAAGGCCTTTCTGTCATGCATTTAATGGTTTTTAAAGATCACGGTACTGCTCTTGCTATGAGATACATTTATGCATATTCTCATTAAATGTCCAAGGTTTGCAGTTAGTATGATTCCAGTATGTGTTTAATGCTGCTCCCATTTTCCATAAAATAAATGTAGGCCAATAAATGTTTCAAGGCCAAAATTTATGAATTAAGAACCACATATGTAAATATCCTTAAAAGTCAGTTCAATAGGAATTAGAAAACCTCAAAATGCAAAGGCCTGGGGAGTTTTCCTTACCCAACTTTGCACATAGCATGAAAGATGAAGTAAGAAGTTGTATCTCTAAATGTAACTTTGCATTACAGTTACTGATACACTCCATGTGACCATAGCCTCTTACAGGCAAAAAGTACAAAGTATTTCAAGCAGAATCTGCAGAAGGAGCAATATCATCATGAAGATCAGTTTTTAAAAAGTCAGTCTACTGAACTGGGATTTTAAAGAGGAATACTGGCAAGACAGTTGGGCTCCCCTGACACGCACAGAAAAAAAATGCCAACTTGATGGGTAGGCATCTTCTAAAACAAAATCTGCATTACTGGACAACTTCCTCAAACTGAAAGAAGCTGCAAGGTGGTCTGGTTTCTTAAAATATTAGTAACAGTCATTTGAAAATAATTAATGGGATTCTCACTGTGATTTCACTAATGATAATTCATTAAATTGCAATGATAATAAATCCTGAGAGATTAAGTTTATAAATGAATATAAATGATTGTTTCTGTGTTGCTTTTTTTTTTTTTTTTTTTTTTTTTTTAAGACCCAGCAATTTGTTTAGCATGTAGCTGAACAATCATTTATCTTTGCTGACAGTCCGGTTTACATTACTAGAATATTTGCTGCTGTACACCAAATGGCATTGTCCAATTGGGCTTTATTTTTAGGCTGCTTTGTAGCAGATGCAGACTGGCACATCGCTGCTTCCTCCAGTGATGTGTGTTACATTCCATCAGGAGCCCCACTGAGAGGAGAGGAAGGAAACTAGTCACAGAAATGATAGCAGTGCAAAGCACAAGTCTCCAAAGTGTGCATTAGTGGGTCAGCTGTCAGGAATTACTGCACGTGGACAGTCCCATAAAGCTGTATTTGCCTCTCATTAGGGACTCTCCTGACAGAGTAACAATCATACATAGGGAATCTGCTAGAACTTTGAGTTAATATGCATATAACCAAGATAATGTAACTCAAAGTCAGCTCCTATTTGATACTGCATTAATCCTCAGACATGTGTATTCAGTGCAGCAATGATGAACAATTAAGAGTACTAAGCATGTTTTAAAGAAGTACTCCAAGAGCTTGCTTTTGCTGTGGTCGAGATGAACAATCATTGTTTTAAACATAATGAGACTAAGATCAAACCCTATGTCTGTAGAAAATCTATACTGCTAGCAACCTAAGGAACTTAAATAACTGTATTAAACCATTTCTGTTGTGAAAACTATTTTCTACCTGGCAATACATAGCATTACCTCCAAACAGCTTCTTAAGACCTTTCTGCTGTATGCTATATGTGCAAAATAAGTACTATGTGTTATGTGCATATAATTATAATTACACATAATTGTAGCAATAAGTTATTAATGCTAATAAAATGTTTAGTACCTATAACAATTACCTGAAAAAGTAATAGTAATGAAAGCTAGTTTAATTGCTCTCACATAAAAATGAAATTTCCATTGTTTTCTGTGGAATCATGTTTTACCTAACTGATTGGCTCACGTTACAAAAATGAGACAAAGGTGGCTAAATCACAGGCAGGCAGCAGGCTTTCTCAGTGACTTCCTCTGTAAACTTGGCTGGTGCTTTTACTGTGAGTATAAACAAAAATATAAACATATATACATAATTTATCACATTATTTTAAGCATTTAATTCACTATCATCCTACAAAAAATAACATGCTGGCTTGCTTTCTGGATTAGTAGAATCACAGAATGGCACAGGTTAGAAGGGACACTAGAGCCCACTCAGCCCCAGCCCCTACCATAGGCAGGGCTGACTCCCACCAGCTCAGGCTGTCCAGGGCCCCATCCAGCCCGGCCTTGAGCATCTCCAGGGATGGGGCACCCACAGATCTGGGAACCCTGTGACACAGCTCCACCACTCTGAGTATTTTTTCTACTACCTAATTTCATTAGTGCACGTATAATCAATGAATGCTATAGAAGATGCTATAAATACAAAATAAAAAAGAGTTAGGCAAAGCAGATTATGATAACAAAAAGAGAATGGATAGAAAGCTTACCTACATCCTGGGCTCACTTACAAAACTCCTGCAGAAGGGATCTCCAGAAGAGATCCTTCCCCACTGCTAGCCAGCTCTTAAATAGGTCTAGGAGGGGTGCAGCCGGGCTCCTACCCTTCTGGCAGCACAGCTGAATTGCCTTCACCTGTGCTCCTGTGGCTGACTCAGTGCTCGCCTCCGGCGATCGATCAGAGGTTCAGGCCGTGACTCAGCAGTTCCCATAGTGCTGATAGCACTGATGCAGTTATGAAAGAGTAAGCTTCCTGGGCACTGCATCATTAGCAGAGTTATCAGTTGCACATCCCGAATTTTTCATTTCTGTGAGGTCCTTGATGCTGTGCTGAGCCAGTGATGATGCCTGAGTAACCATCTTCTGTTGTTGAAGTGCATAATATCTTTTTGGCAGAGGGCTTGTATTTTGGAATAGATCTTTTGGGAAAGAGGAAGATTTCTGTATGGATGCTAAACTAGTGTTTCTGTAAGAAGTCCAGTGTTCTATTGTGTCATCTGCAGTTGAAAGTACAACTGCATGAGGCCTGATGTTATTGCCATTGAAGTCATTGGTGTCTCAGCATTTTCAGTTGTGTTCCTGTATTAATGTTTATGGCATAACATTTAGTGCCAATTGACTATGAAGTTTTCACCTTGATCACACACATACATCTGAAGTGATTTTATACTTTGCAAATTCTTGGACACCATGAAAAGCTCTGGATTCTATAGCACTGCACATAACTTAATATTCCCTGTCTGTCACTTGTTTTGTTCAAAAGAACACCCTTGCTTTCTCTACTATTTGATATAACATAATGAAAGATTATAAATTAATTTCCTGCCTTATTAAAATCCGTTGCTTGTAGACAAATTGTATCAAAGATAAATGTATTTCTATGCTATCAAAACAAGTGTAAATCTGGGAGCCAACGATTATTTTATGTAAATAAAAAATGAAATGTTGACTTGAAAGCTTGAGCGAAACAACAGTTAACTGAAGGAGAGAATATTTTCTGTGCTAATAGAAGTGATACACTGTCATAGTCTGTAAGTTCAGGGAAGATATCTTCTAAAAATAACTCTTAAAACAACTGGGCACCTCTTTCAAGTGTAGGACACCATCTGGTCCAGTATCCATAATCATATATAGAGTAGTGCTTCTGCTCCTCTCAAAAGAAATACATAGTATGTGGATCTCAGTGGAGCTGAGATCCAAGTGCGACAAAAATGAAATTGCTCTCATCTTACAGAGTTTGATTAAAGCTTTAGGCGTAGGGCTTTTAAAATGACAAATGTTCAGTGAAATAATATTATGTCTTCATACTCCAGAGCACTATTAATTTGAGGTTTCAGGACTTTAAGAAATGTTAATTAACTTGTTACCATTCATATAAATTGTTAGCACTACAGTCATTTTGTGGGCTGGTAGCTGAATCATGGAAAGGTAAGTTCTTCAGAAGAGTGAGATTGGCATTCTTTTCCCTATTAGGTGAACAGAGACATTTCCTACTTATGTAGGGTTTGTCTCAGTGGATCTTTCATTGGGACAGCCCACAAGGATCTGATCCAGAAGGCTGAGATGTTTTAAAAAACCTGATCATTACAGAACCCTATGTGAAATAATTCAATTTTTCATTATCTTTGATTGGTAAAGAGATAGGCCACACTGCTTCTATAGGTAATCACCAAAACATGTGACAGTCATAATTTTCTTCAAAATGATTGTATTTTACAACTTGTATGGAAAGAATTTAAAACAATGTAGTAACCATTTTGGAACTACCTGGTAAGTCCATAGTACTGCATACAAACACCAAATAACCAGTGCAGTATTGCCATCTGTTGGTAATCGAGTAGGAAAGCTGCTCAACTACTAAAAAGCCTTGAACAATTTCTGTCTCTTAGGCTTGCTGTAGATTATTACTGTTTTCTTCCTCTGCGTGGCTGTTTCCCTCGCAGGACATTTGTCCTCTGCCACAAATACTGGCACCCTTCTATTCCTCAGTGTTAAACTGATGAACATAGCAAAGTTAGAGCAATGCTTCCTGCCTATGCTTAGCAGGAAATTTGCTTTTTCTTTGCCAAAACTGAAGAAGATTCTGTATCTGATCGTCACAGTCTAAGTAAAAAGATTACCTCACCCTGACAACCTTCCCAATCTTAAAAAGCTAGTAGGAGTACTTAAAAATGTAGGTAGAGATGATCAGTTCAAATGTTTTGGAATTAACACATTACCACAGCCAGTTCTGACCTGTGCCTTTTTCCTGAAGCCTGCTCCAGTCTCACCTTGAGTTTCTTTGCTGATGTCAGTGAGCACCGTTCCACATAATCCACGGTAGTGAGTATGGGATCAGGTTTATTCCACTACTACTGACAAAGCCTGATGGCTGTGGAATGCTCTGCAAGTCTGGCCCATTTTTCCTATTTGGAACCTGGGATTTGATTTGAAAATCCAGATTTAGTCCTCAGAAAAATCTACTTTATCTGCTACTGCTCAAATATTTTGTTTCCTCTATTAGAAAACAATATTCAAGGATTCAAGGCTGTAGTTTTGTTTGCATTCATATAATAAAGCAAGTTAGTACAACGGATTTAACTGGAAATGGAATTATATATGAAAAATTCCTAGCATGCCGGAAATTTTCAATTAGGGAAATTAGCCACTTGGTTCTTTCTGATAAATTAATCACAGAGATTATCTATTAAACATGCCACTTAACCTTTCTGGCATAACTGCTGGAGGCAGAAGTATTTAGGCTCTACACATTCATTTAGAAATATTAATTTCTATGCAGCTGTCTTCCAGAATGGAATTTTCTCTTGTCTTTCTTAATAAGTAGGTCATTGTGCAGCTGTTGTTAATGGAGGCTGGCATTTGTAAAATGGTAAATCCACCATTGTAGCCTATAGGTCAGAAAATGGATCTCCATCAATTACAGAATATCCTTTACTAAAATACCCTTTCTTAGCCCCAAAGGCTGTCATCCTTCGCTATGATAGCCTTTGGCCTTTCTGGAATGAGAACATGTTTCAGACATACTTTGCAAGAGCTGAAGCATCACTACGTTCACACCATCTTCCATTAGTCTAAGGTTCTGTCTTTGTTCTAAATGATGGCTTCCATCTACTTGCCTTAGAATTAATCTCAAGGAAAATTGGTAGGACAGCTAGCAGCTGTCAAAGAAGCAGCTGTCTAAACTTCTGAACCTTCCAGGTCCAAATCCTCCTCCTGCTGTCTACTATGAAATCAATTGATCTTTTCAGCGTAGACAAGGCCTCACTGTCCCTATAGTGGTCAGCTGTCACACAGCTTATGGAGTGACAAGCAACTCCTGCAACAGCTACAAACCCTATCCTGTGGTCTTTAGAGATTAAAATTAGGACCTTGACCTGGATATCTTTTTTTAATGTCAGAAAATTTGCATAGTGTGCTGCGGGAATAATTTGACCTCTAGAACTTCCTGAGGAGTATGTACTCTGTAGCCTAGAGATAGAAGGCAGGAAATAAGGAAGTGCTGGCTGCAAAGAAGGACACGCAAGAAAATAAAATACAAATGTTGAAAGCTTAGGTTAATTAGATGAGAGAAAACAACATTTTGAAATCTTAAAGTATTATAAAAGAAAGCAAATGGAATTTGCAGCATGTCAACAGCATGCGCTGGAGTTATAGGTAACTAAATTAACATTTTAGAAAGTTGAATTAGTAGCAAGGCCGTGATGTTATTGCCTATATTGTGAACCAGAGTTAATATGTCGTTATTGATGACCTCAACTCATACATTCTTGCATGTATAAAATTAAGTATGAGGAGAATGGTTGTAGATTTGGGATGTGAAGCAAACATTGGGCTTGGGTCAGATGAACGTGAAGATCTTAAAGATTTAAGATCCCAAGAATGTGGAGACAATTCAGATAGTGCAAGGACCATGATGCAAAAAAGTCAAAAAAGGAGAAACAAAATTGAGTAGAGCTGTGCTGAAACATGGACAGAAATACAGTTGAGCGGTTGCACTGTGTAAAGACAAGGAATTCTATTTTCATTTGAACAGGAACAAGGACACAAACAATTACTAGATTCATGATACATGTTGGAGCAGTAAGAAGCCACAGACCTGTGCTGTGACTTGGTAGGTTGCAAAAGAATTGGAAAAATGAGCTGAGAAAAAAAAAAAGAACTATAGCAATGAATGAAAATTTAAGAAAGGAACCAGGGAAGACACTTTAGCTGTTGAGGCATCAAGGCAATTAAATTCTAATTTTTAAGAAGAAATTACAACTTTGATATTCCCAATGTTTTACAGTGATAGGCAGGATAGGGGAATAGATACATTTAAAATAGTAACAGAGGAAAAGTGGAAGCAAAATGGAAATTTTGTAAGTGTTTATGAAAACAACGGGATTGCTGGGAGGAGCTGCAAGAAAACTGAATGTAAATATGTACAAAAGGCAGAACTTTGATTTGAGACTAGCCAGTAAAAGGATGTGAAGGATGCTCTGAAAATGAAAGCAGAGCAACTGCTGTTGGTAGCAGAAGAGAAGCTGTGGAAAATGTATGTGAGAGATCCTTGGGTTTGGTAGGGATGTGGTGAGACTAATGAAATCCTATTGGAGGAAAGTCATACAAGTGAGCAGGAGTTCAAGAGGCGCCTGGATGAGGAGCTACGAGAGATGGTTTAGTAGCTTGTGGCACTGATAGGAATGGGAGGGTGGTTGGACTGGATGATCTTGCAGGTCGTTTCCAACCTTGTGATTCTGTGATTCTGTGAGTATTTCATGGCTGACTATGAAACTCTATCAATAACATTTTTGAAAGGTTATTTATTCTTTCCCTATGTCTAATGGGAGATATTTATTAGGCCAAAGAACTTTAGATCCTGGGTTACAGCCTGCCTGTGTACAGGGGAGGTCTGGTATTATTGAGGTTTTTATCCCAAAGACTTTGAAAAGGAGGGAAAATGTATAAAGTTGACATGGCAGTGCACCTGATGATCCAAGTGACTTCTTAAAGACTTATTGGGCACTTGTGTGCTTCTTTGTGGAATCAGAGTCCATTTGTTACTTGTCTTTTTTGTACCTCACATGAAGGTACACAGGACCACAGCACCTGAAAGGTGCTTGGGCAGTGTGAAGGAACCAGCACTGCCCTGGACAAGTTCCCCTGGGCTACAACAGGAGGGATGAGCGTAGCCTTCAAAAATGTAAAAAAAGAAAACAAACAAAGAACCCTGAAAACTTAAAATGTTTGAGATTTATTATGCTGAAGGAAAAGTCTTTTTACTGTTTATTACCACAGTGACCAAAGTACACTTTTGCTAATGTAATTAAGGATCAGTTCAGAATATTTTTTGAGCGAGGATAAAGACACTGGTTCTATTGCTGCAGGCTTGGGCTGTGATTGTAGCAATCTGTGCCAAGTGACTCTGATTTAGGCTCACATCCACAAAAGGGCTTAGGTGCTTAAAATATGACTTCACCGGGATTTATTCACCTAAGCCCCAAGAGCATAATCTCCAGAATTTGACACGCCTTTGTACGCCCGTGCGCCGCACAGCCGCTGCTCACAGAACCGAGCAGCCGCCGCCCGGCCGTTACATAAGGGCTGGCCCTGTCGAGGGCGCGGCACCGACCCGTCTGAAGCTGCGGCCCGGAGCTGCTGCGCTCAGCCGCTCGGGGATTTGGGCGCCTTGCTGCCAGCTGGGGGCTCGGAGCGCTACGGCTGCCCTAAGGCCGCGTGCCGAGCCCTCACAGCGCACCGCCCCGGCCCCTGGCAGCCCTCAGCCGGGCTGCGCCGCGCGGCACCGCGCAGACGGGTTGAAACCAGGCCAGCCGGGTTAAAAACGAACCGCAGAACTCAGCGGAACCCCACACGGCTGCTCCGGGCCTGCGCAGATTTATAACGGGGCGAGCCTCCGCCTGCCCCGGGAGCCGCTCGTAGGCACCGCAGCGCTGCGTGCAGCCCCAGCCCGGCAGGGAGGGAATCGCAGAGGGGAAGGAGCCGGGGCGGGGCCGGGCTCCTGCTATAAAGGCGGGGCGGCAGCGGTCGCCTCACTCTGTGTGCCCGCCGTTCCGCGTCTGCTCTCTTCCCACCTGGCTGCCGGCATGCCGCTGTCCGCAGACCCCCATTTCAAGAAGTTGCTCGAGTGGCACAAGGCGAACGCCTCCAAGCTCGTCCTGCGGCAGCTGTTCGAGAGCGACAAGGACCGCTTCCATAAGTTCAGGTGAGGCTACGCAGTCCCTGCCCGCCCTCCCTGCAGCAGAGCGGCGCGATCCGCCGCGGGTCCTTCCGCGTGCGAGGTCCGAGGCCGCGTAGGGCTCCCGCCCTGCGGAGCGCTCCGGTGTGCGGGGGGAGCTGGCTGTAAACGGAGGAGATGCAGCCTCCTTTCCCCCCGAGGTCTGACGGGGCCGCGAGGAGCCGCGGCGTGCGCGGAGGGCCGAGCTGGAGTTGGCTGCCCGTCTCGCCGGCGCTCCGGAGGCGGCGTGGAGGCGGCCGCCGCCGGCCGAGCCGAGTGCTCGGAGGCCGCTCGCGGGCCGGGCACGCGCTCCTGGGCCTGCAGCGCCCCCCGGCCGAGCTGCGGCGGATGGCGCGGGGCGGGGGGGCTCCTCCGGCAGCCCCGAGCGCGTTGGCCGCGCGTGCTCGTCCTTGACTCATCCTTGCGGCGCGGTACGTGCCGGGCAGCACAGCGCCGGCTGCACGGCGGCGTTGTGGGGCGGCCATCTCGCGGCCGCGTGCTTAGTCATGATAAGCCCCGCGATAAGATGACTGCGGTGATGGCCGGAGCCGCTTCTTTGCCCCCGGCTGCCGGGGTTAGGGCAGAGCCGGCCCCCGCCCCCAAGCGGCCCTGCTTGCTTCAACTCCTACAACCCGCGTAGTAGCCAGCACCTTGCAACGCTTTTTTTTTTTTTTTTTTTTTTTTTTCCTAAAGGAAGTGAGACGTGGAAGCAGTGAGAGCCTTTGGTTTCCTCAGCCTGTAAAATGGTAGTGCTGTTTCAAGTGCTCTGCTGGGCTGTAGCAGTCAGACGGGTCTGTGTGTGGAGGAGCATTGCTGATGCTCAGTTCCACGTAAGCCTGGGCAACGCAGGCACAGCAAGCTTCTGTTCTTAAATGCACAGATAGGATTTCCTTGTTGCACGTGTCAATACTTCTTTCAGCATCCCAGGTCAAGTGACTTCTTTCCCCTTGAGCTTATCACGTGCTACTTAAATTGTAATGAAACACCACATGTAAAGTTCCACATAGCCATTTTGCAGAGATGGAAAAGGTGTGCCAAGTTTTTTGGACCGCTGATTTTTATCTGGCTCTTCTGACAGAATGTTGCTTAACTGTGAGAACGGTTTTACTAATCTTAGTTAAATCTTTTCTCAGTAGGAAATAATGTTCTGCTTGCGAGCTTTCCGTATCCCCCATATGTTCCAAGAGACTGACTCTCCTAATATCCATAGGATAATTTCTAATATCCATAGGACAAAAAAGAGCTGACTCAGACTGGCTGAGTAAATCCTAAGGTATAACTGAGGTGCTGCTTACAACGCTGAAGTTCAGTCTTATTAGCTGTTGCCTCACTAAGCTACTTTAACCATAAAATCTGGTCTTCGTTTCAAGTAATCTGTATTGAATTTCTTGTGATTATGTTGTAGACTTCAGATGTTATACTGCAACTGTGTATCATTAACTGGAAGTTACCAGACAAGTGATGCTTTAAGCACACAGACGCTCATTTGCAGCTCCATACTGGAAGCAGTCAGTGTGTGTCCCCCAGAATGCGGTTATCCGACTTGTATTTTTCTTATGAAATGCTATTTATGAAGGCCACCTGTCTCTCATGTAAGTCTAAATTTGTGTTTGTTTAAGCAAACTGTAATGAGAAGAAACAGTTGTGGTATTCTGAGATTGTTTTATTTCACTTCATGGATTTGGTCCCATTTTGTGATAAATCCACGCACTATGCACTGCTAGGAGAACTTCATGGGAGCAAATAAAAGTGCTGAACAGACAGCCAGGTTTAGTTTGGCAGATCAGCTTGCACACTTGTCACTGATCCCTGCTCTGCTGCCATCCTGCAGATCTGACTCATGGCTAGCATCTGCTCAGAGCTGGGCCCAGAGGGCTTCCCAAAGGCCCTCTGTAATTAGCACCTCTTCCTCCATGAGCTTCTTTATGAAGGCAGTCAGCTCTTCTGAGAGTGAGCATAAAATAATTGACTTTCTTCTGAGGAAAAAAGAAAATTATACCCAGTTAAAAGTGCTTATTAGTGTTTGTGTTGTAAGAACTTTAGAATAACATCAATTTTCAGTTTGAGCACCTCACTTCAGGGACTCCATAGCTAGTAAGTGCTACTATAGGAACCTAACGCTCACTGGCTGTGTCCCATGCAGTACAGACCCTTTCTTCCTTCTATCTTGTCTCCACTTGTGAAAACTTGTCCTCTTCCTGATGCAGTGTGGTCAGACCTGTAGGGTAGACCTTGGGCTTTGTGTGCTGCCCAGATGTAAGGTCTGTAGCAATGGTCAGCCTTCCACTTTCTAGTGATAGGCTGTGTGACTTAGGTGTGGATGTGGCTTACATGACAAGTGGTGTTCCGCCCAGGTAGTGCTCTCAACAGATGCTGCATTGCAGAATGGATAGTGTAGCAGAATGTAGCTGAGCTGAAAGGTTTTGTGCTTCTGTTTGAAGGGGTGGAACTGTTGGTTCCAGAATGCAGGGTGAGATTAGGGTGTGTGCATGGGAGGTGGGGGGTTAGACCTGCTGTGTTCACTGGTAGCCATTGCTACTGCTTCTTGCATAATGTCTTGGGATGCCATCTGGCTGCAGTTTCTTCCAGTATTTTTCTTTAAGTTACTGAAAGCAGCAAGGTGTCCAGGCCTTGCTGATTATTGTTATTACAAATTCCATCCATCCCAGTCTTCTTGTCCAGATTGTTGCCTGCTCAATTGCATCTTTTTGGAATGACGATTGTGCTGTGTGTTGTCTTGTGAAGTTCCTAGCATAGGTAGCACTAAAATAACAGTGAATGTTATGGGGCCTCAATATTGAGAAAGAAAAAGCAGGGCAGAAATGCCATCAGTTTAGATATGTGCAATTTCCTATGGTCAAGCGTGTGGAGCAGAAGTGAGAGTAACTTAGGAGCTTTTGTCTAAAGCCCTCCAAATAACTTACATGTGTGAGTTCAGAGTGTGTTTATTCATTAGGTTGTTAATTAGTGCAGAGAAATTGGTAGAAAATAGTAAAGGACAATAGGGAAGCTGTATAGCTTCTCATTTAGATATGAGGTTAGTGAACATGAAAGGGCTTGGTTGACTTCTAACAGACTACTGTCTTAATATTTTAGCTCAGATGTAAACCTCACGTGTTTGTCTTCTGAAATGCTTGTGTATACTAAGGGTTGGTAAAATCGTATCGAGAATTCACTGAGGCTGTGAGCAAAATAAGGCTGTTAATTGCACAAACAAGATATAATTCTGCATTGTGCTTGGCAGGTAATTTCTCTCTGATTTGTTTAGATATGTAACTTTTCGTACTACTGTAGGAGAGAGTACGTCTGGATTTGTTGAAATGACCTGTATGTAACTGAAAGCAGTTTGGTTTTCTTAGCAGCAGCATATTGTGATAAGCTTTTTTACCTATTGTGTTTAGGAAAGAACCTAATTGCTGGAGAAAGCTTGTGGCTTGGTGAAACAGAATGTGATTATGCAGCTATGCATTAAATAAACTTCATTGTGTTTGTGTTTTTACAGACAGAAATGGACACAATAACTTAGCTTGTTTGAAACAGCCATCTTCAGTTTAAATGATGTACTCTCTGGTAAATCATCTTACAGAACTTGTGGGGCCAGTTTGTTTCTCAGGTCCTCTTTACTAACTTAGACCAACTAGAGTTCAAGTTGCTGAACTTGTAGAGTTGTCATTGTCTTGCTGAAAATCCTTCATGAATGTGCAATTAACTGAAGTGTTTGTTTTGATAGCCTGACTCTGAATACTGATCATGGGGATATCTTACTGGATTACTCGAAGAACCTGGTTACAGAAGAAGTGATGAAAATGCTGATTGAACTGGTAAATAAAGCTCTTTTGTTAATTCGGTGTCCTAAGAAAGTTAATTCTTACCTGTGACTGACTACTCTAGCGTTGTTTATACATATTTAGCTCTGAATTTGATTCCATGTTCAAGATCATTAGTTACTAGGTCTTAGTAGGCATTGTTGGAAGTCTTGCATTATCCTTTGGCTACATGGAGTTAGGCCATTTTTCAGTGCCCAGATCTCTCTTGAGCTCACTGAAAAAAACTGTTCTCTGTAGCAGACTGGTTGGTGTCTCATAGTGTCACTGAAGTCTGCAGTAAAATAAGGGATTAATATGAAGCTGTAAGAAAAGCTGATGACTTGTAGACCTGAAACTGAAATATTGTTTCATATGTCATGTAGTTGTAGTTTTGATATTCCTTTGCAGTTGGAGGTATTTTAAGAAGTTTTTGTCTTTAACTTCAGCTTGCTGTTCATAATTACTACCCTTCCTTAACTATTGCTTCAGTCACACCTAGTGGGATACAGTTCTGAAACAGCACTTCTGTTGCTGTTTTAATTGTTCTTTATAAATACTGTTACAAACTGTCATAAATGGATCCTGTAGCAGTCTGAGATGAAACCCAGTAAGTCTACTCACTACATTTTTGTCTCTTGTGCATGTTGCTATATATCCTGTTAAGGAAATAAATAGCGTGCAAAAAAATACTTGCTTTAAATGAGAGAGTCTGTTTTTAAATTAGCGCACAGTGAATCCTTCATCTAACAATTTCTCTTTGGCTGTTTTGTGGTAAAAGCTTGCCCTCCTTTCTGTTAGCTGGACCTTTGCAGTACGAGTTGACTTCTTGCTATTTTTAAGAGGAATCTATTTTTACATTACTCAGGCAAAGTCAAGGGGTGTGGAAAGTGCCAGAGAACGAATGTTCAGCGGAGAGAAGATCAACTTTACTGAGGTAAGGCTATTTCTGTCCATAGTTCTTTTCCCCCTCAGTTGTGTGTGTGTAATTGTGAATGTTCATGCATCTTTGTAAGAGATGAGTCTTTGAAAAACTTAGTGTAATTGCTACTTTGAAATACTGAAAGTGTTTGTAATGTTTGTTCATTAGTTACGTGAGAAATTTCAACAGCTCTGACAAAGACAGAAGAAAATGTGAATAAGGTTGTGTAAGGCTCTCTGCTCTGGGTTGCTGAAGCTGCTTAATTTTGGGTACTTCTGCTAGTAGAGACTATTAACTGTCTTGAAAAATTAGCCACCTCTTTCGAGAAGACTGGTTATATTCCTGTCTGTAGGTCTGAGAGTTATAATGTTTAAATCTTCACTAGAACATGCAGAGGATAGAACTGTACCTCTTTTTCCCTAAAACTAAAAGTAGGATGGAATCAATAATATAGAATTATGAATTTGCTTGCCTTAAAGTATGTTTGAGGCAATCTTGCAGAACTATTTATTTTGGCTTAGTTGGTTGAATTTTTGAGTTAGAGTTATTCTTCACTTTTTACCAGAAAGTATATTTGGTGGTTGAAGACTTTTCAGAAGGATGTACTTTCCCCAGTAGCACTTGAAACCAAACGCATCATACAGTGTAATGGTGTGTTCATCTGCTACTTCTGCTACTTCAGTGCTGTCGAAATGTGGTGACTGGATTTAACAGTAAACTACATGTTGACTTCGGTCTTCTCAATTTTCAGGCTACTTCTCATTTCTGGTCAGAATTTGACTTGGAATTAAATTTGGTGTAAATCACTTTCTATTAATGTAGAACAGCAAATTGATTTAGTTATGGAATATGAACATGTAGACATCGTGAAATGTTGATGAGGCCTTAAACAGATTGCTGTCAAATAGCTTGATGGAATAAACCTAGAGCAGCCAGACAGAAGGGTGCTGCTTAGTGTCGAGAACTGACTTGTCCACTACTCTTATTCTGATTTAGAGCATTCTTTAGATATTTATCGTTAAGTATTTAAGACATGTCTGTATTTGGTGCTGCAGGCATTGGCTGCTTGGTTGGTCCTTATGTGGAAATTTTTTATAGCATGCTCAAGCATGATATTGCCAGGTGTTTGTCCTGATGAGTTAGAACTTGTAGCCTGATATGCTGCAAAGACAGTGCGTTACAAGGTAGCACATATCTGACCACTGCTTATGAGGGCATTCTTTACTGCCTACCAAAATTTAGGACATATTTTTGTGTAACAGTAGTTTGAATGCCAGTACTTGTCTTGATGAAGAAAAATCTGTTAAACTAGATAATGACAATATTCACCAGTAGTGCCATTCCGTGGCCAAGAGTTTAAAAACAAACAAACAGAAAAAAAAACAACTTAAGCCTGTTTGCTCCAGATTCAAGCGCATCTTCATTATTAACAACTCAAACCATGGACTCTATTTTTTTTTTTTAATGAGTATTTTGTATTTAAATGATAACTTGGTATATTGTTGGTGTAGTTCTTTGTCTCTCAGTGCCTCTCATTGTAATGAGGAACAATGAAACAGGAGACAAATTATTTAACTTATTCATTAGTATTGACTACAGCTCCTTTGCTCTAGATTAAAACCATAAGCTACTGACAGGCAAGTTGGAGGTCAGATTTCAGTGTTTAGACTTGTGGCAGCATGCATGTTGCTGTGCTAATTCTCTGCTAATAGGAGAACTTTTTTCTCATAGATACCAACTGCTCTGTATCTGGTGTGCAGGATATTCAAGGAACCTTTAATTGTGGCCAGTGGATATAATAATGTGGTTACTGTATCTCAGCATCTGATGAAAAATAATATTTGTCTCCAGATAACTGAGAAAATACCAAAGAAATGAACTGTTTTATTTTATTAATGTCCTTATTAATAGAAAAACTTTTGTAGGACTGAAAAAAGCGTGTTACTGAGGACTTGAATATTGCTGAATTCTGAGCCTCAAATACTCAATGCTTTGTAAGGGACCTTGAGTGCTCTCATTAAAGTAGTTAAAATAACCTATTTGTTTACTTGGTGAGATTGTGAGCCCTCTGCACTGATTCTGTGAAGTGAGGGTGATTAGGTAGCTGGTGGTGTGTGTATATGTACTGTAATGCTATAATGGGATAGCAAGGTCTTTGGCGACAGCAGATGAGAATGTGCCCAAATGCAGCAGCCATGGAAATGAGGGAAAAGAGCTGCTTACCTCAGGTATGCAGGCATCTCCAGGAAGAATGCCCACCTCCACTGCCAACCCTTAAATGAGGGCTGGGAAGGGCTGCATCCTGGCTCCACCCCTTCTGGTCACTCAGGTGCACTGCATGCACTGAGCTCCCCTGGGTTGGCCCTGCCTTCCCCACCAGGTGCTCAGTCACTGCTTCAGGCTGTGACTTAGTATTTCCACTACACATGCACACAAATGACTGCTGCCAATTGCAGTTAATCTGAAGAGCTTTTGATGGTGTTTAAGATTCTACTGCCTTCTGGATTGGAGGCTTTGGAGTTACTTCTGACTTGTACCTTCTCTTTTCCTCTTGTTTCAGAACCGAGCTGTGCTTCATATTGCTCTGAGAAATCGTTCCAATACCCCGATACTTGTAGATGGGAAGGATGTTGTTCCAGAAGTAAACAAAGTGTTGGACAAAATGAAGCACTTCTGCCAGGTATCGAGTAGCACCGTAACTTACCTTTCATATACTATAATCAGTCAGGCTTCCTTATATGCATGTTTTCAAGTGTTGATTGTAGGCTGATTCGCAGTCTGTTCCCTGCTTTATGCAGGTTTCTAACGTTACTGGTTCGAATGTGGAGTTACAGTTCTAAGAATGATTTGCTTTGCTGAAATCATCAGTCAGAATATCACTTCCAATGCAGATTTAAAATAAATCTTATTAAACAGCATCTATGGGAAGATGAACAAAGATCCTTGTTTCAGTTGACTCACCTAGGCAGATGGAATTTAAAAACCATGGCAACACCATTTACAGGCTATGTGATGGTGCTTACTAAAAATGGTTCTGTATTTGCAGGAAGTAAAACAAAGCTTTTGCTTAAAAACATCTGCAGAGAAGGAAATCAAGTATCAGCATGATCAACAGCTTAAATTGTAGAAACAATGCTTTAGAATGGGGGAGTTTACGTAGAAGTGCACATGATACTGGAAAGATACCTTTAGGAATTAGAGTAGCATTTCATGGATGGATGATACACAATGGACAGAAGCCAGTGCAGTGTTTTGATACTGCTTAATGATTTTATTTTTTTCTTGTTGGGATTTAATAGCTGTTAAGAGTCAGCAAGAACAGAGAACTCTATATGCTTCAAAGCTAAACTCCAGAAGTTTCAGTGCAAAATATACATAAATATGCAGTAGAGAAGTCTTTCAGATGCTCAGTTTGCCCATAAGTGCTACCTCTAAGGCTTTATTACAAAGTTTTCCACTTTAATTAGAAGTGATTTTGCTAATTAAGGACACCTGAAATAAAAAACTTGAGTCAAACATCTCATGCAAATAATTCAGTACCTAAGATTTTTTTTTCATATTTAGCTTGATTTATTTTGCTTTTATACTCATTTGTTGTAAATGCTGTAATAATTCACATTCAGGAAGGTAGGATTTAATTTTGCAGTTTGTTATACATGTGTGTTAAAATTCTAATTGCTAGCTAGGTGCTTAGTTAACATTTACTTCAAAGAAGTTAGTATAAAACGGAGTTGTCTTAGGAGATCCTCTACAATAGTGCTTGAAAACACAGCCTGCTTCCAGTGTTAGAATTATTGACCTCAACATACAGATAAATAAAGTATTTACTGTGTTCTTTTCCCCCCCACATTAGAAAGTCCGTAGTGGTGAATGGAAAGGCTACACTGGAAAAGCTATAACTGATGTGGTCAATATTGGGATTGGTGGCTCTGACTTGGTAAGCTCCTGACTTATATTTATCTTTCCCATCTTTTTTGTATGTGCATATGTACAATAATGACAGCCTAACTGCTACTTCTCTCCAGGGACCTCTGATGGTAACTGAAGCCTTGAAACCATATTCCAAGGGAGGTCCACATGTTTGGTTTGTATCTAACATTGATGGTACTCATATAGCCAAAACCCTGGCTGTGCTCCACCCAGAAACCACGCTCTTCATCATTGCATCAAAGGTATGTCTAAGAACATCACTGGTATGACTTTTTCAAGTGATGAAGGATTCAGTCAAAACAGCTTCTTCCACAGGAAGGTCTCAATTAGGAATCTGTACAGTGAACTATTTCTAAAAAAGCCTGTTCTTATTCTTCCTAAACTTGGAATTGAAGTTCATACTGCTACTGAAATATTCAGGGGTACAGTAGTCAAGCACTGGAAGTGATTCAGCCAGCTTACACAAGTAATGCATGAGCAACTTCCTGTTGTCCTGAGTGTTTCTCAGTCAACACAAATTGAAGTTATATTCTCAAAAGCTTGCTTTTCTATACCTTGCTGTAGGTTGGGGTGTGTCATCTCACATAGAACTCAAGATTTTGTCACATTCCATAATTCTGCTTGTGGTCTTTCACATTGCTTATTACAAAGTACAGTGTCATAGTGCTGCGTTGGGTTTTCTCACTGATTTTTCACATTAATGTAGTTTAGGAATCTTCATTCTGTTTTAGAAGATCTTTTACTACTACCTTAAATAACATAAATGTTGGCTTCCTTGGGCACAATAAATACTAAGCTTCTTGCTTTATGAACAGGCAAAGACAGGCTGATGGTAGTGTTTAAGATGACATTTCATTTTTGAGTACAGATGTAATAACTGCCTTTTTAAGTCTCAGCTTACCAGTAAGCTTATTCTTAAATTTAATGCTTAATTGCTAGCTGCCATCATTGTTTTTCTTCCTATATTGCTTCCCTCTTATCTGAGGAAACTGAAGACAGAATTCTGTCATTCTGTCATGTTACATAACTTGGGTTGTTTGATTTCTGAAGCACAGTAGGCTCTTCTTATTGTTGAGGACAGAATCTGCAATAAATTAATGTGTGTAATGCTGGCCATGCTCTACTCTGCTCATTATTTTATTTTGGCAATACTGTGGCAGAGCAACTTATGGAATAATAAGAAAACTTCACAAAGTAATGCTAATGGTCAGTTTTGAATAACTGAGTTCAGGCGTCATGGTTCAAAGCCTTAGAAGACTGCCAGATTAGGAGTAACACTTCAGTTTCTATTTGCTAAGCTGTACTTGGATAATTAAATATCTTTGGAAGAGGGTGAATGGGATTTTTTTGTTTGCCATAACAGGCTTGTGTTTCATAATGAAGTATGTCTGGAGATAGATGAGGGTAGGTTGAACGTAGTGTTCACTCTTAAAGGAAGATTTTGATGGTTGAGTACATCAGAATGGTTGTAGCTCTTTGCAGGTCTGCATGACTGAACTTCTTTGCACACTTCATGAAGCAGGAAAATGTTTAATCAGCAAAATACTTTTAGCAGAAATGAGTGCTGCTTCATGGAAGAGAAGGAATTAAAGATCAGGAGGACAGTCCAGATGGATTGTCCTGTTTTGAAGCTCGATCATTTCCTTTTTGAGTGATTAAAACTTCATATTTAGTGAAATACTGAAGTAGGAAACTTCAGTTTTCAGGTTTGTGAGCCACTTCTAGGGAGGGAAGGAAATGGGGAATAATAATTCCAATTCCAGCAAAATGATAAAGTGGTTTGATAAGCTTGCTTTTTTTTCTGGAGTGTGGCAACAGCTGTTTATTATGAGCCTCTCTTCCAGATAACTACAGCAGGTTAATTCTGAATGACGTTTTAGCAACCTGAACTTGTTTCAATTTTAAGTATAAAACGTGTGTTCATTTTCTGATTCTCAGACCTTCACCACCCAAGAAACTATCACCAATGCAGTAACGGCCAAAGAGTGGTTCCTACAGGCTGCTAAGGATGTAAGTCTAATGCTTGGGTTACGTAACAGAATGCAACTGATTCCTGTTGTGCAGTTTTTCCCTACTCATTTTAAGTGTGCTTTGGAGCAGGGCCAATAACTGCCCAAATGTAAGCTGCATAGCTTAGCAAATGCTGTAGAGAATGTTGAAATGCATCATGGTTAGTGACAAGCTGTCTGACTGAAGCGATAAAACAAGTTTTGTGTTGTCAGTTTTTTTTTTTTCTCTCCCAAATTCTGCCTTTAAATAACATGATAGTATCTGCCTTAGAGCTGGTTAATGGTTTAGTGGTACCACTGGCATGGAAATCAAAGAATATGGTGTCTGTGTGTCATTATCTTCCAGTTGTTGACACGTTTTTCAAAGCTAGAAATGAAACTATGGTTGAAGTAGTATACAGAGATTCCATAGCAGGTGGCTGTGCTTTGAATAGAAACCTTGTATTAATTTAACTCCCTCCTGTTTCTGACCTTTAAAAGGAAGAAGCAAATACTGCTATACTGCTTGCTTAGGTAGTTAACAATCTTTAACGTGTTCTAGTCAAAATAGCTGTACTTAGGTTGAAAACTGGGCTTTAAAGTTTCTCATTATAGAAGTTTGCCAGAACAGTCATTAAAAGACCAAAGTCTAAATCTCTAGCTTGAAGTTTATCAAAAGTTGCAGCTGTTCTTGATCCTTCCTCCCTGGGAGAGAGGGGTACAACAGTTGAAGTGTTCAGAAGTGGCATTAGTGATGCAGCAGGCTGATTATGTACTTAGAAAAAATGATATGCTACTCCAAGTAGCCTCTACTTCCAGTGAGAGATATTCATGAGAACATTGTCAGAACACACTTTCTTTGGATGGACATGCTGTCAAGTCTTACAGTGAATGTGAATAAGATGATTTCAAGTTGATAAATGCAAAAATAACTGATGATAGTAAACTATTTTTTCTTACATGTAAAATAGAAGCAAATAGGTTTTATAACAAGAAATGAAAATAAGTAGCATTCCAGATCTAATGGTCTTCATTTTCTATTAAGCCTTCAGCTGTGGCCAAGCACTTTGTTGCCTTGTCTACCAATGGTGTAAGTATAACAATCTTATTTAGACTTTCTTCTGTGTACCTTTAAAATAGTTTCCCTGTACAATCAAGTAAGGAAGCCTTCATTGATATTCAAGTAATGGTGTTTTAGTTAGACTTCCTGTTAAAATAATGCATTTATTCTACTGGAAATAATGGAACACTTCCAAAGTACTGAACTGCAGCACCACTGTAGATTACTTTTTCTTCTAGAGCTTTGTAAATCTGAAATGATAGATGCTTCCAGTATAAGAGCTTTCTGTTATTAAGAGGGGTACTTGTTACTTCTTAAGTATGTGTGCATGCAGTTTCTCTATAAACAAACGGTACTCTTAAACTCTTCACATATTTGCTGAAGTAATGCAGGTAGCTTGTGTGAATGTTACATGCAATGAGCATGACATGCACTGACGTGGCATTGCATGGGGGGGAAAAAAGGCTAAGTTGGAAAGAGATGCAGCAATTAGACTCTGGTAAGTGAGAGGTTGTTAAGTAATCGGGTGTGAAGTTCCTTTTTCCGCTCTAGGCACTTCAAATGTAGACAGTGCCAGTCCTAACTATATTGCTATTCTTCTCATGTAAGGAATGTATGTCTTAGCATTCAGAACTGCTGAATGGTGATAATGGTATTTGGAAATGTAAGTAGGTTTTATATTTGTGATGGAAGCGATGTAATTTTAAAATGCTGTAATTGGGCAACTGTGTATTTCATAGGCACCAAACTTGTGTTTCTTACTTGCTGGACATCAAAATTCTTAATGTTTTAACCTTCCCTACGTTTTTTTTATTCTAGCCTAAAGTTAAAGAGTTTGGAATTGACACTGAGAACATGTTTGAGTTCTGGGATGTAAGTAGAAGTCTTAATATTGTTCAGTAGTTGGAATATCCATTACAATTAAAGTATCTATTAAATAAAGTTATTCTAAGAAAATCTTGACTAGACGTGACTGACCAAAAATGAAACAAAAAAAGAAATTCCCCCCTCCCAAAATAGTACTTGTATTCTTAGCACTGAAACATGAAAAGTCATGACTGAAACAAACTAAGAGTGTGCCTAACAAGTAGAACAGTCTTGTCTTTGGCAACAGGATTTTAACAGAATAGTTTAGAGATCTGGAGAGGAGCCTTCTATGTTCTTGGCTGACTAATCATCTGCTGGGTAATAGGAGATAGAAGTATTACCTTATTCCTAGTTATTATAAGCTATGACATTTGACTGTTGGGGTCTACTGTATATAATCTACGCCTGTAAAGGTCAAACATTACAAACAGGAGTCTAACTTTGATATTTTATAGGACATGCATATTTTAAGTATAGTGCATCTAGCCTTGACCCTTCTGCTTCAGATCAGTTTGGTTTGTCTGATTGACTGTGCTTGACAAACTAGATCTTACAGCTGCAGTTTAGAACTTACCTACAGTGTTACCTTTCCCTAGGTAATGTCAAAACCTTGCTGAAGCAGATTGTACTTATAGAGCATGAATACTAAGAAAACATTTAAAGCTCGTATTTCAAAGTGAGCTGCAGACATTCTGAAGGGAACTGCTTCAGCAGGAATCATGTAAATCATAGCCTCTAGACTAGTTAGAAAACTTTACATCCTCAAAGAAATGCATACTTAAATATTTGTTAGAGGGCTGCTGTAAGGTCCCCTTGACTATGCTATAGGGTGTATACTGGATTATCAACAAAAACTATGTTTTGCTGAATTTGGTTAAACATGCTGCTATTTTGTAGTAATTTGAACAAGTTTGAATTTCAAACCCTTGTGCTTCTCCTTCATAAACCACTCTTTTGTTTTCAGTGGGTTGGTGGTCGCTATTCTCTGTGGTCAGCCATTGGTCTCTCCATAGCCCTTCATATTGGTAGGTATTCATGTGATTAACAAGAATCTATTTGGGGATTATACTTGTAGAATAACTGAACAGTAGTGGATTGTGAATTAAATCTGGGACAGACAGTTTTACCCAACCTCCTCTGTAAGTAGGTGAATATTTGTGCTGAAACAAATAGATGCAAAGGAAATGACATTTCATAGTACTTCTGACATCTTGGAAATTGCTCCTATGTAGGTAGAAATTGTCAGATTATCTCTTTAGTTGCCTGTGTAGCCAAAAGTGCTTGGCTTTTGTAAAGCCACGTCAGCCTTGAAAACTAAATCTTGTAGCTGATTTGTCTCAACTATTTAAGAATAGAGTATCAAGTTTGTGACAGTATATACACTTCAGTGCACCAAACAAGGTTGAAATTCGGCATGAAAGCTGTGTGTAGAGTGGAAATTGTTCTTTCTCCCATCGCATACTTCCTGCACCACTACTTTCTCTTAAAAACAGCATTCATGTACCACTAGACTCCATAGTCTATCTGCAGTTGGTTGTGAAGCAAACATAGATAGCCTTGTAAATTGATCCTCACCTATCTTAGTGCTCTGAGGCACCATTGGTGTCTGATGCATATCTCACATGCAGGTGGTGAGTACAGAGTGTGTGTGAAAGAGCTCTGGGAAGTGCTTTTTCCTGATGAACAGGCTGTTGTACATTCCTGTCTCTTCCTTCATCATTCCTTTCCAATAATTATTCTGTGACTGTAAAGCTATTAGTGAAAGCTAGAATTTCCTTAGAATGACATCAAAAGAAAAAAAAACTGGTTGTGGAATTCTTGGAATGGTGTTAACAGGAGTTGTCATATGTGGGAAAAGCATACTTGAACAGCAAAATAAGTGTCAGGCACCTACTGTTTTGTCTGCAATAAATTGTTCATCTCTACTGTCAGACAGATACAGTGCTGACTGCTGATGTGCCAGTCTGTCTGTGCTGCTTGATCTTGCATCCTTCATCTGCCAGAGCTGCCCCCTGACCATAGGTAGAGCTCCTGCTTTGATTGCCAAACACTTCAGCACAATCTTAGGGTTTTTTTTTTCCATATGACAGTCAGTGTTTCTGGCTTCCTGTGAGAAAGAGTGTTAGTAAAATATTCATTAGAGAAAATATGTAGTTGTTAAGTCCCTGATCTATATAGCAAACAATCAAATGTTTGGTTTCTTAAGAGAACAAGGAAGGAAGAACCATCCTCTTCAAAATCTTTTTAAAAAAGCCTTACTGCAGGTGTGCATCTGCAGACTCAGTTTTATTGGCCTGTTTTACTTTGGACAAGCTTTTCTTCTGTAGCAATAACTGGGGGAACTGGAAACAGTAGCCTTGACTAATCCATGTCAACTGCCTTTGTTTTCCTTCCAGTTGCCCATTCTGTCTGAATGGAGTTTAGATGAAGTTTGTAAAGCATGCTTCCTGGAGTTGGTCTTGCGCTGAGATCCATGCCTTAATCATAACTAATACGTCTGGGGTGCAGATTTCAGAAGTCAGAGTATAACGTTAAACTCAGTCAGTGGTTGGGAGCTTTTCTGTGTACAAAACAATCTCAGGCCGTTCCGGGCTTGTCTCTGCCGGAAAGATGACGTCTAAGCTGTGAGTTCACACTGACTCTTTTTTCAATCGTTAGGTTTTGACAACTTTGAGAGCCTGCTTGCCGGAGGCCATTGGATGGTGAGTTTGGGCTGCCTATTTCAAATTTGTTTCTTAGCACAGTAACTAGAAACTGCCTGCCTTTCAAAGTTAATCTCCCTGTACTCTCACAGTGCTTGTAAAATGATGCTGCTCTGGGAGCTCTCTGGATCAAAACAGCAGTTAAACAAACCAAAATGCTTAAAGATTTGTGAGGTATGACAATTGCTGTAAGAAAAATGTTGTGGTTTTTTTTCCTCTTTGTTTAATAGGATAAACACTTCCATACTGCTCCACTGGAGAAGAATGTGCCTGTTCTCTTGGCCATGCTGGGGGTGTGGTATATAAATTGCTACGGATGTGAAACCCATGCGCTTCTGCCCTATGACCAATATATGCACCGCTTTGCTGCCTACTTCCAGCAGGTAAGATTCAACTGGAGCAGAAGATTTCAAAAAGCAAGGGTAAAGAATAAAAATATGTTTCTGACCTGGTTCTAGAACGAGAATGTATGTCTCAAGGTTAAAATTATAACTACATAAATTTGTGTAGTCAGGGGTGTAGAGTTGTGTGAAGATAGCTAAAATCCAGCTTATTCAAATAATTTAGATATTTTTTCCATAGATGTCAGTTAAGTTTGTCTGTACATTAAGCTGTTACGTATGCTTATGATATTTCTATAAATGAGCAGCACTTAAAGTATGTATGAAAGCTTGTACAGATAGTGTATGCTTCTGTGAGAGAGATAATAGTACTCTTCCCTTTTAGGGTGATATGGAATCTAATGGCAAATACATTACCAAGAAAGGATCTCGTGTGGACTACAGTACTGGTCCTATTGTGTGGGGAGAGCCTGGCACCAATGGGCAGCATGCATTTTACCAACTCATTCATCAAGGTAAAACAGAATATTCACTACTTTGTTTTGGAATTAATTCTGGCTACAAAGCTGTAAGAGTCTTCAGAATTGACACTAGTTTAGAAGCTAGGCTTGGGCTTCTGTCTGGGCTTGTGTGACAATAGTATTTTGCCCTTAATTAGTGGCTTAGAAGGCCATAACATGTAGGTCTTTTTCCTAGAATGCAGAGAGGCAACTAAAACTGAAGCTATTAAGCTGTATTGTCATTTCCCCCTAATACGTGACCTAGAAAATCCTTGAAGTGGCCGAGTCTACCAGTAACTCAACATGAAGCGAGAATTTAGTGTTTTAAACTTCTAATGCAGGGCTCTTAACATGGCTTTTCTCATAGGAACACGCATGATTCCCTGTGACTTCATGATCCCAGTTCAGACTCAGCATCCAATCAGAAATGGCTTGCATCACAAGGTAATTAAATCTTTATCAGAATACTCGTCTTTGTTGTCACTGAAGGCATTGAAGCTTATCCAGTATTGCAGTGCACCAGATTTCTAAATGTCCCTTTGAAAGCCATACATGCAGGCTCCGTGAATATTTGCAACAGATTTGAAAAAATCCTCAATTATTTAGAGGCATTCTTGTTCTTTAAGAACAGTGATCTCATTATTGAGGCAGATCAACAGTATGGCCTATGAAGACTGGGAGGAGATGATAAACTAGGCTTGTGGAGATAAGCTTCCTTGTAGGAATTTGAAGAAGTGTAACTCTTTGCAGAGTAGGAAGAAGCATATTATCAGAGCTGGTGAAAGTTTCCTCAGAGATGCTGTAGCAGTTCTTTCTACCAGCACGCTTAGGGTTGTAACTTCCCATGCAGATATTTAAAGCCTGTTTTAGTTGTCCAATTAAGGATTTTCAAGGAATGGTATTGAACTATTTGTTTCATATGTGGAAGCAAGTGTTCCAGTTTATCACTTGCTGCATAATTCAGAAAAAGCATGTGTTGTCAGCTAAACTTAGTATTATGATGATTTCAGGTTAAAAATATTATTTGGGTTCTGTACCAGCAACTTTCTTCAGTTGTAATACAAACTATGCTACTTACAAGATGGATCTGTGAAAGAGAAAATGTTTTCTTTTTCTTATAGATGCAATAAATGTTTATTTTCACTATAGCTGATAGGAAAAAGCTACCCATCAACTTGCAATTGAACATTAGGCAAGGAATAATAACCTAACCTTCTGTTGTATTGGTGTACTGTGAGAGTTATCCTTCACAGAGTAAAAACATAATAGTTGTCCAATTTTGCTTTTCCACAAAGGATAGTCATTCTGAAAGGGATATACAAAATGCAACTTCCTTTGCTCGTGCTAGGATGTTCACTGTCTATTCCAACAGGAACAGGATTTCTCAAAGCAACGCTGGGTGTTTTTGAATGCATGCACTGTTGAAGTAGTAATCAGTAGCACTGATGTAAAAAGCAGTGGCAATACACAAAATTAAAAGCACTGATGTAAAAGCAGTGGCAGTGGTAATACACAAAATTAGCACACTTTACTGCTAAGTTTACTGTAGTGTTAAAAATACAACATGTCACTGGAGTATGTCTGTCTGGATTCAGGCACTGAGAATCACTTTTCTATCTAAGGAAATAATAGCTTGAGTTCATGTATTTATCTCTACCTCCTAGATCCTTTTGGCCAACTTCCTTGCCCAGACTGAGGCCTTGATGAAAGGAAAGACTGCTGATGAAGCTCGTAAGGAGCTGCAAGCAGCTGGACTGAGTGGAGATGCTCTGGAGAAGCTTCTTCCCCATAAGGTAAGCAGGCTCTGTCATTTTTTCAGTTTCCTTCTGATTAGTAGTACTACTGCAGTGAGGGATTTGTGGTGTTAAGCTGTGTGATGGAGCTTGGTAAGGGGGGCCATGCCCTCAGGTGGCTATGAAGTGCTACTGTCTTGACAGCAGTGAAAGTGGTACTGAAGGTTGTCAGGTGTAGTGGAGCAATCTGTAAATGGCACTACCATTAAACATAAAAGACTTCCAGTCATTGAGGCATCTTGGAGGAAAAAAAGCTGTCTCTTCAGCGCCCCAGGTTTGTATTTTGCCACTTTCCAGAGCTGTAGTGGTAGTAGCAGTGCTTGGAGATATCATTTTGCCATTGCTTTTAATAAGCAATGGAGAAAGTGCAGAGTATGAAGTATTGAAGAGGCAGCCTTTAAAGCTTTCTGGACTCTGTGATTCTGTATTTGCTGCTAATACAAATAATTTTATGTGGGCTGTAGGGAAAATGTGCAACTTGCATTAGAAACTCATTGCAATGCACTGTACTGTAATGTACTTCTTTTTTTTGAAAGGTCTTTGAGGGAAATCGCCCAACCAATTCCATCATGTTTACGAAACTCAACCCATTCACCTTGGGAGCAATCATTGGTAAGTAAATGGATCTTAAGACTGAAAACGCTCTTTAAGACTTCATGATAAGGTTATTGATCGTGTTGTTTTTTTCTTTATAGCCATGTATGAGCACAAGATATTTGTTCAGGGGGTTGTCTGGGATATTAACAGCTATGATCAGTGGGGGTAAGTTCTCTTGATCTGTTTCTTGTATACTTACTAACAGTAGTACTCCCTGATGTGTCATGCCTTAAAGAAGATGATTTAAATATTCCACTATTTTTCATCAAATGTAGGATTGGACAGTTTTAAATGTAAGCCATGTATTTACTTTTTTTTTTTTTTAAGGAATAGATCACAGTGTACCCTTGTCCAGCTATGAGTAATGACCCTAAGTACAGCTTCAGTTTGGGGACTTTTGCTTTTTAGATTAAGTAACTAACCAACTAGGAATGCTAAAAAGATACGGTAATAACAAGATAGTCAAGCAGTCTGATGGAATCTAAATAGAGAAGGTGGGGAGGGCAAATGAAATACGCTGTAGAACCATTTCCTTTCTTGGAGCAGTTAGAAGATTCTTGTTTCTTAACTCATTGGGATAGTCCTCTGTGGTGTTGAATAAAGCTTTCAGTCCCAAAGCTCAGCTGTTTATTGTCCTAGTGTTACAAATAAGTGCTTTGAGTGATGTGTTGAAAACTGAACAGGAGCAAGGTGAACACCTTCTGCTTTGGAGCTGGCTGCATAGTTCAAATGAGTGAAGGGGAAAACACAGCACAGAGACTGCAAAACAAAGCTCTCTATCTTGTAACTTGAGCTATCTGTTCAGCTAGGCAGCTGTACGTGTGAGAACTTCAGCTGTTTGTGAATGGCACTTGGTTAAATCATTTGTGCAGTGACTCATAAACACTGACTTTTTTTTGACTGCCATGCTGCTCTCTACTGGCACAACTTTTAACATGCTTTATATGTTATCACAATTGCTTTTCCTCTCTATTCTCCTGTTTTTATAAATGCAGAGTTGAGCTTGGAAAACAGCTTGCCAAGAAAATTGAGCCCGAGTTGGAGTCAGATGCTGCAGTGACATCTCATGATAGCTCAACAAACGGGCTCATCAGTTTCATCAAAAAACACAGAGCCTGAAATGAAAGTTCCTGAGGACATCGACAATCTAACCACCGAATACTCAAGTCTGTTGTAGTTGTGCTTTTTAGCCACTTTTAACAAAAATAGCACTTTACTGATGTAGCTTCTTCACTTGTTGCAGTTGACCTCGTTGCGTCAAGTGTTATAAATGAAAACTAGTTTTGTGAAACCCAGAGATTCTATAGGTGCTTTCTATTTTTGTGGTTGTCAATCTGTAAAGTGCAGTTGGTACGTTCCTCACTTTTTATCCGTCAGCTTCCTTAAAGATGATCACAATGATATTAGAAAATAAAAGATGTGATGGATGAGTAGAAGTTCTTCATTCTGTATCTTTAAATACTAGGTGCAGACCTAGTAATGCTTGCCTTACTGTGTGTAAGGTTCTCTTAAAGCCATGTACACTGACTTCTGTCTGGCATGTCATTGTCCTAGTCTGGGTCTGCTGTATGCTAGAAGTATGTTCAAAGAAGCAAGTAATCTACAGCTATAAACATGCAGTTTGTATGATATGCATTTGAGCAAGATGCAGATTATTTTCAGTGCTGCTGTGCAAGGTTTACAAATGGTTGATGGTCTGTATTTGTGTTTCTTCAGAAGCTATGGAAGCTCTGCACAGATGGCTTTTTACTTCAGAAGGGAGGAAAGCTTCTGGAGTGATAGTGATACCTTTATTTTCCAAACTGTTTTCAAGAGCTTATGTGAAACTGAAGTCTGGCATTGTTTGCAGCTGTGTATTTTGATATCCTCCACAGGCAGCTCGTCTCACTCATCTCAGTCTTAAGTGGGCATCACTATTCTAACAGAATTGAATAGAGTGCAGTATCAGTATGTGTGAATAAGCTGCTCGTATCCTCTAATTCTCTCCTGCTGTTGTTACCCTTCGTGTTAGCAGAGGAGCATGCTGTGCCTGTTTTCTCCATAACACCTTTATTAAAAAGGTAAGACACAAGCATGGAAGAGAAAAATAAGATGGATTAACTGTGAGTCTCAGCAAATTTCCATGACAAATGCTATTGTTCAGAAAGTCTGAGCCCATACCTCTTAATGTGCATGTCTGCTGCTTATACATTAACTGACAGCACTGCCAGTTAATCACCATTGCCGCACCAGTAATCCCTTCATAGACCTTGGCAGCTATTGCATGGATATGAACTTCACTCTGTGTCTCTTTTGTGTGTGGGTGCTCTGGATTTGATACGAGCTTTACAAAGCGTTTTCTCCATGAAGCACTGTCACCGCTCCCCCCCCTTAGTGGGAGTTGGGATACTTTCCTAGCAAGCTGTACGACTTCCGTTCAGCTGTGAAAGAGCTCCCCTTGGTGGTAAGGGAGTGAACTGTGCTTGCTGTGGTCCAAGGGCTGAGGGGAAGGCTGTCGTTTTTGTTTGGGTGTTACTCTGCAAATTCCAAACTCCAGAAGCTTTTCTTGGAGAAGGAAGTGAAAGAAAGTTCTTGTTCTCTAACTCTGTAAAGAATGCATCTTGGGGAAGAGTATGTGTTGGTTTATCAGCCTGATTGCTGTTGTGAAACGAGCACTCTTGCTAAACGGAGGGCAGCAGCAGGTGCTGTTAGCTTGCAACCACAGAAACCATACAGTACGACAGCAGTAAGATCACAATAATGGTTGTGTGTAATAAAACAATATTCAAGCAATGGTGCTGTCAGACCTTGTTTAGATTTCAGCCCCCACTACTCATGCTCGTAGCATTTCAAAATTGCTGCATAAAGAAGGGGGGGGAGGAAAAAGCAGTAGGACGCTGGTTGTCACCAGGTACCCAGCAAGCTGATGGACCGCCGCCCGCCCCCGAAGGCCGCCCTTCCCGCACGGCAGCTCGGCGCGTGCCGCAGCCCCGTGGCGCCACCTGGCGGCTCGCGCTCCCGTGAGGGCTGGGTGGAGATCGAGGGCTGGGAGCCCCGCGCATGCGTTCCTCAGAATCCTCGCTCGTTCCGGTGTCTTTTCGAACTTGCAAGAGCTCTCGGGGCTGCCCGAGCTGTGCTGTTTGCTAGTTGGAGGTCACGTTAGTAAATCGCAAAGCGCCATTCTGGAGGGGGTTCCCACCTGCGACTTGCCCGTGTATCAGCCTGTGTGCTGGAATTACTGAGACGGTCAGAGCAGAAAGTGTGGGGATGGCCGCTCCTGATGTTGCAAAATCCAGCCACAGGGAGAAAAGAGGGAACAAAGCCTTAGGGGAGGTTCTCCCTGCAGCCGGGTTGGGCGGGCTGCACTGTGGAGATAGGGTGCTCGTGAAGGTGACTGGCTGCCTGCTAAATGGGTGCAGGAGTCCATTTTGCAGCCTCCTGTTCATTGGTTTTCTTCTAAGTGCATGGATGGTCAGCTTGAAGCCTCTTCCAGAAAGGAGCAGCAGGTGCTGGAAGCACAGCTGCCCGAGGAGGCGGCGCAGAGCACTGCTGTACCGTGTGCTGGGTGAGGGGGCAGCCTGGAGATGGGGTGCGATCTGCAGAATGGAGGCATCTAGCCATGAACAAAACCCAGCGAGCTGCTTGTAAATGTTGCTGTAGTGATGAAAATGTCAAACTCACCAAGTTTGACCAGGAAACTGTAATGGATGTGGCTGAGCTCCCTGATGACATTCTGTTATCACCTTTTTATCATCCTTTATACTGCAAGAGAGAATAAAAGCCAGCAGATTCTACTGAGTTACAGAATGCAGAAATAGCATTTGTTCTGGAGAGCATAGAATTCCAGTGAGATGTGAGCAAAGGAGAGCATTTTGCTGTATGTATTTTGTGATGGAAGTAACTAAAGAGGAAGTAACATGTCTAAAGTAAGCAGAAGCTCATCAGTCCCTTGATCTGTAACGATCTTCCGATCCTCAGCCTTGTGTGTGAGCCACAGGACACGTGCCTCTCTTGCAGGTCTTTAAGGAAACACAGCATGGGATGCTTCAGTGGGTTACACAGGTAAAGCAATGATGTGTACAAAAAAGCACTGAAGTAAGCATGAAGGTGGTAGATTGAAATCTACTACCAAGAAGTCATAACAAGCTGTTCCAAGTCAAAACTGATCTGCAAATGTATTTTTAAAAATTCCTGAGAAGGAAATTACTCTGTTGGAGGGAAAACTTAAAAACTTCTAAAGGAAATGATAAATTCAACTTGTATTCCCACTGGAAATGCGCTTGTTATAGGCTGTGTGGGAACAAGATTAAAAGAGGAATATATTTGCATTATAATTTGATCTAAAAAGACTGTGTCTGGGAGCTATGATTACAGTGATGATACCTGCAGTTCCTTTGTTTAAAGAGAATTTAATTATAATTGATAAGCAATTTGCTTTTGTCCAATTTGGAAGGACAATCTGATGGATTGTTTTAATTTCCTAAGTATTCAGCAGTAAATGCCAAGTTTCTGTAGGCTTAATGATCATAAACAAATTTAGCTTGGGCTGCTTGAAGGGTGGTAAGATGAGTAGAATTTCCCAGGACATGCTGAAAGCCTAAATTGAATCTGTTGCAGTTTTGGAAAAAGTAGATCGGCAGTGTCAGGTCTCAAGCAGGTGAGCTGTGATGCTGCATGGGTTGAATAAATGACAGGCAGATTTTTTCATCATTTATATTGCCTGGAAGATCATGAAGATAAAGGTGCTTTTGCTCACATTCTCTTAAGAGACCTCTAGTAATTCTTGCTGCTGTATTTTTGTTGTTGAAGCGGATTTCAGAGAGAAAACTTAGGTAGGCTCATGAAGAACACAGTAATGAAGTTTAGAATGTTAAAATTTTACTGTCAGGTTTTCAGTACAATCGTGTCAACTCTGACCCAGATAGATGTGGCTTGCAGACTATGTTAAAAGCAGTATTTTAGGGGCAGTGCAGCATGAATGAAAATCTCTTTGGATTCCAGATTTAAGTGTTAACTTGTATTATTTATAAAAATTCTGCGGAGAATGTCACTCTTCAGTTGCTGTCTCAGACTTGAATGCCAGTAACTGTATTGCTATCCTTTCTTTGAGAGGCATTTCAAGTTTCTGTTAGTTTTGCGGCACACTGAGATTGTCTAAATAGATCAGATAAAAAGTAGTCATAGAACTTTGTATTTCTGGAAGGTTGGTCACGTACAGGTGACTGTATTAAACCCTCAATTTTTTTCTACGTTCTTTCACATCTTGGCTTTTCTGCCAGAAGAAAAATTGAAAATTCTGATGTTCTTACAGAGGAAAAAACAAATGAAAACAAAAATGTTGTTCCCAAACCTGCTGAATATAACTGCAATTTCATTCTGAGTCAACTTTCAAAAGTGTTTGTAGTCAGGTTGTCAGATTCAGAGTATCTGATGATACTTGATGGTATCACAGGTAGACAAAATTCTCAACATTCTCTCAACTGTATGTTTCAAGACTTGTGTTATGTTCAAAGAAATATTTGCCTAGATTTGTGGACTTACGAGTCCCCTGGGGAGAAAAGATGCCCAGTGTGGCTGCCCCCTTGATCCCTGCTGAATGGGGCTGTCCAGGTTGTGAGAAATGAAAGGACTGGTCAGGGAGTGGGGGGGGGGGGGGGGGGGGGGTGAGTCCTTTTGGGGTCTGGAAGTAGGCTGCACAGTGGATTCAAGTGAAGTAAGAGCTAGCTGTCAGGAAGGCTGCTAAGAAGTTGACCTGGGACCATGCATCTGAAGTGTGTGGCAATTCCTGGAAAGGCTGAGCTCTGCCTTTCATCTTTAACAACAGCCACAAGGGGCAATATCTGGAAGAAAGATCCCTCTCACTTAGGGTACAGGATAAAAGCTTACCACTTAACAGATGGATTTTGAGTGCTAGTGAACTGTATATATGTGTGTGTATACGTATATATGTGCTTGTGTATATGTATGTAAGTACATAATGGAATATATATATAGGATATATATATATATATATATATATATATATATATATATATATATATATATATATTTGTAGCCTTGGGTAACAATTCCAGTACTTTTTTGTTGAATATTCTTGTCTGGTTTGGGACTAATGAAAAGCACTACTTTTGTCTTTACAAGTCAATAAATTGATTAATGGTGGTGGGTTGCTGTGCCAGCAGAGCTTCTGACTTTAAGGCTGACTCTCCAGTCTTCTCAAGAAATGCATTAGTAATCGTAATATTGTTTTAATTGTACAAACAAATCTCAATGCAGCTTTGCTTTTCTATTCTGATAAATTATCTAATGGTTCTTTTTAACATTTGCTTTGTTCTCACAAGCCTGTGATAAACGTTGGCACAGACAACTGAAGGGCTGTTGGCCGAATAGTCTGTGGTGTAGCAGTGCTTCCTGGACCACTTAATAAAATTATAAGAGACAGTACAAGGCGTCATCTGGAGGCTTGCTGGAGTTTTCCACAACATTCCATAAATAACTGTCTTGGTTCTGATCTTCAGTGGACTTTCAGCATAAATTGCATCATTTGAAGTGTTGTGATGATGTATTTTCTAAGCCTTGTTCAGTTCTCAGGATACATGCCTGCTACTTAGAATGATAGTACATCTTAAGATGACAAAGAGGTGAAAAAGAAAAGGTATGGTCAGCTTTCATGTTCATGTATGGAGCATGGCATGGTATACTGACTGGCCAAGATGTGTGAATACCAGTCTAGGTCAAATGCTGTTTAGTTGTATTTGCACGGGATTGAGATTTTACTGAGAAAACCTCTTGACTCACAATTGATAACTAGACTTTCATGTACATGTGAAAATGTCACATTGACTTCAATAGACATTAGTCTGGCCCTTGAGTTAACTGCAGTCTTGAGGCAATTCTGCTGATGTGGATTGTTCTGCAAAAGTTTTGGACTATTTCAGCATGGCTACAGATATGTTTCTCTGTAGAGTTGAAAACAAGTCTCCATGCTGATGGTGATGCACATGCAAGGAACTTAAAATGTTGTCTGTAGAATCAAACGTAATTTCATAGCCTTTTTCAGAGGTAAGCAGTATTTAATGATGAAAAACACCAATTTTATTTGGATCCTTCGGGACTAAATTGAAGTTACAGGAGAGGGATGATTCTGGCTGTTCAGCTGTGGTAGGAGAGGTTGAAGAGCAGAAACAAAATGGAACAAAATATTCTTAAACTTGGGAGTATCTTTATTAAGAAAGAGAAAGGCATGTGTCATTATATAAAATACACACCCATGTGGGGCTTGTGTGTGTGTGTGTATATCTACACATATAATTGCATTAAACTTCTTTCACTCTTTTTAAACCCTCGTACATCTTCCTCCTGGGAGATACTGGCATTCCCTTCATACTGGGTGGATTTACCACAAGGAAACCTAGAGGAAACTTGAAAGTGTCCGGTTTTATTTAAAACCTTGGTGGTCTTTAAGGGCTGCCCCACAGTTCCAGCCTGGTACAAACTTAAACAGAGCTCTTTGTTGCTCTTGAATGTGACATAATCCTTTCATCTGGCATGCTGAATGAAGTATGCACATGGCTTTTTTGCTACCCCTGCTGGGCTGCCTTGTTACACCTTCAGAGCAAACCTCCCCCCAGTAAAAAAAAGCTTCGACTCTGTCATCCACCCTAATGCCAATAAACAACAGATAACTATGGCATCTTTTGGCTTTAAAATGCTGCCCCTCATTAAACTTGTGTGCCGAGGAAGGAAACAGTTCCCCACATCATTGTTTCAAGCAGATACAGAGTACATTTTTTTGTTGTTTGCATGTTTGCTAATTTGAAGCTCTTTGAAGAATCCTACAGGGAGATCAAAGTCAAAAGATTAGAACGATTTTAATAAAGTGAAGAAGGATCAGGTTAGATCAAAGGGACAAGCTGACAGGAAATAAGTAGGTGCCGTTGTTGGCTGACACTTGCATGCTGTAGGGTGATTTCTGTGTTAATGTGAGGTCAGAAGGAGGATTGCTTTACATCTTATTGTCTCCAGACTTTGCTGGCTGGGTGTGTCTTTGTACTTTGCTTTAATCTCAAAAATTAAAACCCATACAGTCACAGTTTGGCTCAACCACATGATTTTTCTAGTTATTTAGCTTTGATTTTGAAATAAAAATAAAATTTGGAACCTATCAGCAGGGTGTGGAGGTAATTAATGGGCGGCTTCCAAGGGGATTCAGCTACAGGAATACTTGCTGTCAGAAGTACCGGGCCTTGGTCACCGCCAGTGTCCTTTCACTGACTTCAAGGGAATCAAATCTTACCCTGCTGTCTCAAGAGGAAATGCATTTTCTTTATATATGCTAAGAGTTTGTGTGCTTGCAACATTACTATATCCCCTTTAGTTTGGGTGCAGTTTTATTGATACAGAGCGACTAATTGGGTAGAGTTTATATCCCTGAGAGGACAGAATGGCACCACTAACCAGAATGGGCACTGTGATCTTCCCTGGTTGTGCTGGATGCACAGTAATCTTTGGCATCCTGGCAGAAGCAGCTTTACTAAATAACATCATCTACTAATGAGAAATCATTCTGTGTGATGTAGCTAGAAACTAAATTGAGTGTTTGAAGACAGTTATAGGAAAACAATATTTTTATTGTATGGTATAGTATTTTACAGCTGCACAGAGCTTCATCTTCCCATGTATCTTCACAGGAGGAGAAGACAAATATTTCAAAGGTTTATGTGTCTTTTTCTCCATTAGCAGGAAACCTCCTTTGCCTGAAAGCACATTTTAAGGCAAATATGCAGGACTTGGCCCAAACAAAAAACACTTGTTTTGTTCTACAAACAAAAGAGCTGGTAAGGTGAGCTTTCTGCTCTACACAAGTACGTGAACAGTTCCTCTTTGTGCACCAAGGATTTCTGCCATCCTAATACACGATTGCACTCCAGTGATTAGATTCCTTATTTAATGTGGTAAAAGCAATAAATGTATGACTCAGTCATGTTAAATCAAAATCGCAGTTTTTGGTCAGCCCTAACAAAATGAGCTGTGCTCAGCACCGTGTTCATTGCTACAATACAGGCAATAATGACACTTTGTGAAAATATAAAGAGAAGTGTGTTTTTACTGTATTTTATTATTTTTGCCTTGCAGTCAGTTCTGTAAACGAGTGATGGCTCTACAAAACTAAAGGAAAGTATTCAATAAAATAAAGGCACCTAAGCTTGGTGAGGCAAAGAAAAACACATGGGAAGAGAAGGTTAGCTTGTGTTTAGGAAAGTGTGGAAAGTTTGTGAGCCTCAAAGAGATGTTAGCACTGAGTGGAACTAATGTACGCAAATGGGGGGAAAATGTTCCTTTTCACTGTCTGTGCTGCTGCTGAGCAGAGCTTCTCTCTCCTGGTGCACGTGGCTCTAAGCCAAAGTTTCACATACGGTACTGTCACTTGCTGCTTGTACGCATGTGTTTTCTAGGGTTCCTGATTAAAAGCAGCATGGCAGGTTGCATGAAGGACTGCTGTGTGGCAGCCAACTTTATGATACAGTCAAGATTAATTTTCAGTGGAGCTGACCTTGGGCATGCAGTGCTATTAAGTTAGCAGCTGAGAACGGCATATGGAAAGAAGACAACCTGATTTGATTCGGAACATAGACTTGTTCTCTTTATTTGATCACATTCCATGGAGCCTCCTAGGTTGCCAATCTGCTGTTTTTCGTAATCAGTAAACTCTAATTAAAATTACTTCTAAATCCAAAATATGTAGCATTCAGAAGGAAAAAAGCAAATGCACCTGAAATGCTTAAAGTGCTTCTGTATGGTTATTATAATAGCTTGTCTCTTAGAGGTGTCTACCTCTCTAGGCACTTAGTTTCTGTTGATTTCCCTGTTAGATTTGGCTTTGGATGAGAAATATGTTCTTACACTTTCTGTAAGCATTCAGATTTAGAAGTGGCAAATAATTCTTTCTGAGATTTATTTGCCTAATCAAAACGCTGAGTTTGTGCTTAAATTTTCAATGTTTCATGGAGCTACTGTTCTACAGTAAAGTATGCTATCAGTAGCAAAAGGTGCTTATTGGAAACATGAGTACTGATTGGCTTAGATTGGATTGGATAGGCTGTTGGAGCATCTCAGAAGTGGCCAGATATATCTAAACTCTGCTCAAGTTTTGAGGATACTAATGGGACCAGCTGAGCAGACATTCCTGAGATATAGAAGTCCAAGAAAAAGTAGCTTGTGTTCCAAATAGGCAAATCTAGAGTTGTAAGTTGAGTTAAATTTATGTGATCTTTTAATATAAAAGCTATAAACCTACTGGTATTGCAGGAGTCTAAAGGGATTGGAATGTAGCAGAAATTCAAAGTACCTGAAGCAATCAAACAGCATGAAAGGAAATGGAAAAAGGAGGTCCTTTAACAGACTTTGTAGAATGAAGATTAACCATTCAAGGAGAGGTGCAAAGTGGGGGAAATGGGATACTGATAAAGTGTTGTGGTAACAGAAAAATTAGTGATGAAACACAGAATTCCTTGAGGGAATCATAAATCAGCTTTAGTCTACAAGGTATGTTGGTTCCTAAATCAGCAGGAGTCTGGTACTAAATTGCTTTGCATTCTAGTCCCAGATACTTTACTTTGGACTTTCAGCTTCTCTTCAGGCTTCACGTGGTTTTAAATTTAACAGGGTGCTCATTTCCTTTGAAGCAAAGCATGTTAAACGTGTCTTTAATATGTTTATAAAATGAAAGATCTTGAAGGACAGATCAGGATTTTTGTCGAGTTCTGGAGAGCTAAGTGTTTAAGTATAAAGAAGAAAGCATCAAGAAAATGTTGAAAAATGACAGGGAATGCTAAGACTTACTGATTTTGCAAGGTTTGATTTGTCCGGACTAATGCTTCAAGCATTACTGGTGTTTTTGTGGTTAGCTCAATGTAAGCCTTCTTTGGTAGTGTATCAGAAGAAACAATGCTCCAAATCCAGATACGGCAGTTTACTAGCTGATTAGTATGTCAACAAAGGGAAATGTTAGAATGTCATTAGAGGACTGGAGTAGAAATGCAGGAGGAATGCTTTGTGTCCACTAGGTGGTAATGCTGAATCTTAAATCCTGTTCAGTCGCTTTCTTCTTGCTAGATGATGAGACCCTTCTTCATTCCCTTCTGCTGGAGGGAGATTTTGAACACTGATTATTGACAAACACCAGATCTGATAATCTGTAATATTTTCAAGGAAAGTAGGACTTAGTCGGGCTAAAGTTTTGAAATGTGGTTTGTGCTAGTGCCCTAAAACCTTGTGTAGATGTAGGTGTGCCTCACTCACCCACGTGTCTGTAACATTTCTACTAAGTTTTCAGTGGCTTCTGAAACTGTAGAGGATGCCCTCTACAATCACCAACTCTAGCAACTACTAATATCTGTCTTTTAAAAATCTTCATAGAAAATAATCTTTTTCCCAAACAACATATGATATTGAAGAAATGGCTGGTGCCCAATGAAGTGATAAACTTGCTTCAGTTTGAAGGTGAATTTGTCATCCATGGTGGTTCGTGGAAAAAAAAATGAGGGGCATTAACAGTGTACTGTGTCGACTAGCACTGAAACAGTGTTGGAATAGAAATTAATCCTAACGGAGAAGGGTATTTAGAAAAAAAAAGAGTATGACTATTTGAACTAGAATTTGAAGATGGCAGTGTAAGAAAAAATTCACTGAATCCTGACTGTAGAAATCAGCTACATTTTTATGTCTTCTCTAGAATGTTTCTACAGTCAAAATGTTTCATAGTACCAAGGTCAGACTCTGGGTCTTTCAGTGCTCAAAGATTAACCTAGTGCCATTACTCCCTCCTGTAAAATCTAGGGCTGCCCACTAGCTGCTCAAACACAGATCTGTTTTATCTTACTTGTGAATTTATGGAATCACAGAATCATTATAGATGGAATGGACCCTTAAATGTCATCTAGTCCAACAGTAATAGTCTACAGCTATTCTACATCTACAGCTATGTCAATTTCCTCAGGCTGGTGCAGTCTGACCTTGAATGTCTCCAAGGATGGGGCACCTGCCACCTGTTAGCAACCAGTTCCAGTGCCTCACCGCTCTGATCATAACTTTTTTTTATCTCCAATCCCTAATGCCACTGGTATAAATGGCTTTATAAGGATTATTATGAATCTGCTATTTCTATTTTAACGCTGACAATGGAGATGACTCACATTCCTTGTTTCTAAGCAAATCTTGTATTTCTACAGAAGAAAACTGATAAAAGCATGCATTTTCTGTCATTCCCAATTTTACTTGTTAGCCTGTAGTATGTAACTTAATGTAATTTTTACTATGCCTGTAATTGCAGCAAGAACACCAACATTATCAACACTAAAACTTAGTTTTGATGTTCTTGATCTTGCACTCTCACCCCAAAAGATGAGATTTGGGGTTAGTGTGGAGCCCATTAGTTTAAATGCATTTATTTGTGTGTGTAGTGGTCTGACTGGGCAAATTAGTGGCACAAGCAAGGACTGTGTTTGCTAGTGTTCAACCAGAGTTGGAAGTACATCTGTCAGGACTTGTCAAATCTATAAAATATATACTTTGCTTTGCAGACGAGCCAACTGTCTGCAGTCTAGCAGAAACTCAGCTAATCTTTCTATGGGATATTTCTGTCTTTTTAAAAATATGTAAGTTCCTTTTCACTGGAGTTTGAAAGCAAAAACAAAAGTAGAGTTAAATAACAGTTAAATATGTAAATAATAATAGTTAAAAACAAAAAGAAGAAAAAGTAACACAGGGAAGGTATCCTGGGCTGCATCAAAAGAGGGGGGAGCAGTGAGGCAAGGGAGGGAATTGTCCCCTTCTGCTCTGTTCCTGGGAGGCCCCATCTGGAGTACTGCATCCAGCTCTGGGGCCCACAGCACAGCAAAGACATGGGGCTGGTCCAGAGGAAGGAGGGGCAAAAACGTCATATGCACCAGAAAATGCACAGGATGCAAGAATATCCCCAATACAACAAAAAAGAAGTTTAGTAGAGAGTACCTGCTCAGGGAGGCTGGAAATGTGGGAGTAAACAGTGCATACCTTACAAATCGGTAGGACATTTCTCTTTGCTTTATGTTACCACACCTGGTATTAGCATTAAATCCATTTTGATCAAAACGTGTAGCACAAACTTCTCTGAGATGTGATACAAGGGGAGCAAGCATTATTAGCTCTGAATTTGGCCTCTGCTGTTTAGGAAAGCCTTCCTGTCCTGACACAGGCCAGCATGTAAAAATTGTGCAGGGCATGCTGAGGACATGCACACGATAGGACTTGGTGTCTTAGAACCACTGTTCTAGCAAGCATTTAACACATTATTCCTGGCTTTTGGTTCTCACTGACTGGAGAGGCTGTAGTCTTACAAGGAACTCTAAAACCACCAGAAACCTGTTGCTGGTCTAACCTGGAGGACTGGGAGCAGTTCCAAAGGACAGCATTTTAACTAGTAGTTGCTTAAAAGCTCCACTTTGTTTCAGGGGCGAGAAGGAGCTTGTTTACAGCCTAACTGAGAGGCTTAACTTTCTCTTCCTTCTGCTCGTGGAAAACTCACAAATATTCTGTTTAGAGCTTTCCCTTGACTGCACAGAATGAAACAATTTTTGGAAAACACTGAAGGATTTTGAGTAACTCAAACACAGCAATACAAGCCCACAGTTCTCCAGCTTCTACCAGCACACTGATATTTGTGTGTGCCTTTGCCCCCACCCTGTGATTTTAGAGAAGATCTGATTTTTGATGGCTGCCAAGCTTCTCTGGCCTAACAGTACCTTATGGAAGATGCTGATGTACCTTTTTTCTAATGTTGCACTGCCACCTTCTGCTTTGCTTTCAGGAATTAAGGCATGTGTGATGAACAGATGGTGTTCAATTTCAAAAGTAGCTAACAAATCAAGCCTTTCAAAGCTGGAAACTCAAAGTTAGACTCCCAAATCCATCTTTAGATTACTGCTTATGTTGGTTGGTATCCAAAACTACATAGATGCCTTTGGCTTCATGGTGATTGCTGAATGTGCGCCACTACAAGAAGTCAGGAGTCTCCTTTCAGACACGTGGGCACTTGTGGGCAGTTTGGGCAGAATGCCAGAACATGCCAGTGGTGTTTGCACGTGAACTTAAAACAGAATCAATTTTTTCTTAAATTCAGAAAATGCTGTGTAAATGTAGGTTATTTCCATGGTGTTTGGAAGTGAAGACTAAGCTGCAGTTTTTGCATAACTGGAACTTGGAGTACATACTGAAATGTGGGAAAAATAAATGGTTTTGTCACTTAACATGCTTTTCTCTTTACATAGAATCTAGCATGTTTTCCTGTGTCTGAAGGCTGTAGGTATTATTACCTCCAGTTTCCAATGGAAAACTTGTTTTTCTGGCTGTAAAGTCCCGTATCTCACCTGTGCATTTTGAAAGGATAAAATAATACCGACACATTTTTTGTAAGGAAAGGTCTATCTGGTCCTGTGTCTACTGAAGAATGAATTATTTATTCTTCTATTTGTTTATTTGTTTGTTTTCCTAATAAATTGTTAAATAAGGCACTGGTTCTCATGTACTCTGCATTTCCTGCCTTTTTGTACAATATTGCTTTGTGTATTTACATGTAATGTTTATTTAGCGTGCAGAACGCCAGAAGAGAGAGGAGACAACTGATTACAAAATTTTTGATATTCTAGACATTTACTCTGTAGCTGCAATAGTACAGAAAGAGATTATTTTGACAAGTGCTGCTTCATTTTTTAACAAGTGGTAGGCGTTTCTTAAGAGGCAGTGGGCATATGATGTTAAATTGGAACAGGACTTAAGCAAACACAGGCTTTCTTCTTTGACAAGCTTACAGTCTCATTAGGGTAAATTACTGAGTATTGAGCTCCCTGTTTCTCTGATTAGATGGTTATTGGGATCCAACCTAATTAGTTTAAAGCTGACTTCGTATCTCTACACAACACTGTCGTTATTCCTGTGCTGCTGTGGAGGCATAGTCTGAAGTCTTCATTTGAAATCCATTAAAGTCGAAGGAACTCTTTCTCTTGGTTGAATGAGCTTTGCATCAGGCTGCAAACACGTCAAGTGTACAGTACAGAAAACAGAGAGACCCAGGCCATGCAAGTCCATGCCTGGCATTTCTATTGGGATAAAGTGCCGCAGGGAGGGGACTGGGAATGCAGGCTGTGAGGCCAAGGAGCAGGTGAGGGGAGCTTGTTTGCATAATGCATGAGTGCAGCAAGGAGAGGAGGACAAATCAGAACACCAGAGAGATGATGGAAGATTTCTGAGGAGTTCTGGTGGTGTCAGGAGAGACTTAGATTTTGTATAGAGCAGGGCAGAAGGGTAGTCTGGCAGTTGATGCAGCACACTGTGGGAGAATGCTGTGAGCCAGAATTTCTGGGAGAGGCAGGCAAGTGAAGGCAGGGCTGATGATGTGTGGTGAACGACACTAACAGAAAACGGTCAAGGGGGGGTAGAGGCTTGGTTGGGGAACAGACAGCACAACCAATCTGGTGGTGAATATAAAAGTCTTCCTTTTCCTAGTGCATGAGATGATTCGCTACTACTGACAGGCTCCTTAAAGAAATCCAGCCTGGCAGGAATGGGGGAGCAGCAGGTGAGCCCCAGGGTGCTGAAACAGACAGTTGCTCTTTAGACTGGTGCAGACATGAATGTGCTAAGAGGTGATACATTTCCACCCCCTCTACCCCCCCACAAAATCTGAAATAGCATAGCAAGCATATTTTAGGGCTGGATGGAATGTTTGCTCAATTAACTAGTCAAAACAGGATTTCTTTGTGTTTCTCACAGTGCTGCAAATGGAACTCTCTTTATGAGATTTAAATTCTTTGCCTGTATCTTCCTACCCAACACATACCATCTCCAGGAGCTTTACCAATATCTGCTGATCCAACTGTTGTGGAGTAAATTAGCTCTGTTTTGTCTTTTGTCTGAATAGATGTGGAAACGTAGGGTAGAAATCAGATAGTTTGCACAAAATTTCTGGAAGATTTACTACACAAGTGGAATGATAACATTAGAAGGAGTCACCCTGTCATTAAGCCTGGCCTACTGCCACAGTGTTGTAGTTATGTCTGGAAGTCCAGAATGATCTTCATGACACTGCTCTACGTAATTCTACAAAACACAGGTTGCAAAACATACCTGTAACAAACTTAAAACTATTAATCTTACGCAGAAGATCAGAAGCTGCAAACTGCCATGTCCTACTGGAAGAGATCTGGAGTGAATAAGAGCTTCACCATGTTCTTAGATACTTGCATTAATATGGAACTTGTTAAGTGACATTCCCGGACTATCTGGAGAACAAACTCAGTGCTACACTACAAAAGAAGACAAAACTATTACTGTCATATTCCCTAACAACCTGATTTGAATGAATAGCTTTCCTGATTTTGCCTAACCTTGTGCAACAAAGATGTTTAATAACATAAAGAATGTGAATACTCCGGCTATACCTAATGTTTGTGGTTTCAGGAAAAAAAGTATTAATTTTCCCCCTTCCTAAAAGATCACATTATATATTAGAGGTAAAAATATAAACTATTTCCTAGCCTGTTTTGGACAGCAGGAATACAGCTCAAATGCAGTGCAACAAGCACAATCAGTTGATAGGCACTAGATCTCCTTGAGATTAAAATGGTACATTCAAATCAGACATGAACAAACTAACCAGATCAGCTTCCCTCAGTCTCTGCATCTTCTACTGAGCCTTGACATCATCCTATGATTCTCCTCTGAATCTTCATTCTTTTTTATTTCCTTCCTGAATTAAGGATATCAGAAGCAGAGTGCAATGTCTGAAAATGGATATATTGATTCTTCTCTTCAGTATCCCATTAGATCTGAAGCTTTAGACTTGTTCCTGCTGTACTGCCATGAACAGGATGCCTAGGAAACTGAACTAAATGCTGAGACTGAGGGGTGACCTATACTGTTATTTCTGCAAACTCATATCCTGTAACCATTTTTAGGTATAGATATATTCTATATGTAGTCCTGCCAAAGCTCTAAAACACTTCAGCTACTACAAGCTAGAGCCAAGGCAATGGTCCAGATTGTTATCTCTGCTGTGAGGCTGAGCGGTGGCTGCTGATTGACAAAGTGATAGCCTTGTTGCTTTAGTGACTGCACATTAGAAACAGAAACTGGTGTCATTTCTGTCACTTCTGTCATTCCTGTCTGCAGAAAGCCCAGATGGTACTGCATAGTTTGATGACTGGCTGGAATGGGCAGAACCCCTTGATCATCTGATTTTCTGGTGTTGCTTTGTTGGTTGCTTTTTTGTCAACCATTTAGGCCTTATTAACACTAGTAGGTAGGATAAATGCTTTCTTTTCATAGCAAGCAGAAAAATGAAAAACCTTTTCTAGAGTCACAGCAGAAAGTTGTAAGCAGGTGGAGTGCAATTAGTTAAGCTGAAATCAAGCTAGGGGTTGTTGGAGAATTTACCTGGCAACAGTTGTAAGCATGCAGGCTTTGGGAACTGATGAACTGCAGCTGTGTAGATGAGTGCACCACAGGGGAAGAGAAGGTAGGAGGTGAGGGAAGAGGAGAAGCAGGGAGACAAGATTTCTTGAGATACAGGCCTGACTAGAAGAGTAGACTTGGGATTTGTAAGGTAAGCAGCTGTTTGTTGTTATTGATGTAACTGACTTATGGTCTTTTCCTTTTTTTTCCTTCTTGGCTTCACTGGAACATTCCAATTCTTATTTTAAAAAAGAAAAATCACTAAAGAGAACAGAGGCTCCCAATTGTGGCCAGTTGATGCTTGAGTGTATTGCCAAATAAAAATTGTTGTTTCTTTAATTTGATATAGAACCTTGGGGCCAACCTGAGTTGGGAGATTTTAAAATGCTTTAAAATATTTTAGTTTTTTTCTACTTCACATTCCTTCTGAAACTGCTCTAATTATCTTTATAAACATCTGAACAGTTACTGTTTCCAAATACAAAGAACAAAAGCACAGGCACAGTGAAAATAGCAAATATTGATTTGAGCCTTGAATACCAGAACAGCTCAGCAGGAGGTATACAAAATATTTCTGAAAAATGATAACTTATCACCTGTAGACCTGGCAGTTGCTGTCTATTATGACAGACTAGCTGGGGGGCTCAGGTGACTTCCAGCCTTTAGCTATGTGTGTCTCTTCCAAGGCGAAGAGGAAAAAATCTCAACCCTCTTCACAGTGTTTGCATTCAACTCATTTTCTGCATCTTTCTTTCACCTAAGTTTACAGAGGTGCATTGAAACACACCACCCACAGCAATGCAGCAGCATCAAAATTTAACTGCAGTAATGGTAACTGATGCATGAACTGCTTTCAGATAAAAGATTTACCTGTCTTGTTCACACCCTTGCAAGCATGCATGACTCTATAATTTGATTTTGTGGGGTGGGGCTTGGAGGTTTGGCTCTTGCTATGTAATGTATCTGCATTCCCCTTTATAACCAAGCTGCACCTGAGTGCTTATTTACCCTGTGCACTCTGATGTGCTAATTATTTCCCTGTTAAAAACATTCTTATATTACCCTGGGGATACCAGAAATGTTAATGCTTTTTCTTGCAGTCAAATTTGGCTCCATGGGGATAATGAGGGCTTCTCTTTGCTCTCCCTGGCTTGTAGGGTGGCAATGGGGAGGTACTGCTGTTGAGATGTGTGCATACAATTTTGCAGGGCAGCACAAGAAGTCAGGGGAGGTAGAAAAGTCTCTGTAATTTCCAGTGTCATCATTCTTGGAGAAACAATCTGTTTCTGTGTTGGTCTTTGCTTTTTCATTTGGATAGCTCACATCTGGTCCAGACCTGTTTGTGTAGTTCCTGAGGTTGTGCTCAAGCATTTCCCACAGTGAGTGTGGGTCTGGACTCGTGATCTCCAATTAAAGAATGAAAAAAAATAGTGCTTGAATTAAAAACCATGGATCATTTGATCTTGTGGTGGAGGATAAAGAAAGTGATCTGTTTGTTGTGGATCTACCATGTAGTGAATGGCATTCTGGGGTGCGTTAAAAAGAGCTTGTCCAGCAGGTCGAGAGAGGTGATCCTCCCCCTCTACTCTGCCCTGGTGAGGCCTCATCTGGAGTACTGCGTCCAGTTCTGGGCTCCCCAGTACAAAAAAAGACAGGGATCTCTTGGAAAGAGTCCAGCGGAGGGCCACAAAGATGTGAAGGGCCTGGAGTATCTCCCCTGTGAAGAAAGGCTGAGTGAACTGGGTCTATTTAGCCTTGACAAAAGACGACTGAGAGGGGATCTAATCCAGGTTTATAAATATCTGAGGTGTGGGGGGCATAGTGGTGAGGCCAGTCTCTTTTCAGTGGTGAGTGGAAACAGGACAAGGGGAAAAGGACACAAGCTGCAGCATAGGAAGTTCCGCACAAATGTGCGCAAGAACTTCTTTACGGTGAGGGTGATGGAGCACTGGCACAGGCTGCCCAGGGAGGTGGTGGAGTCTCCTTCTCTGGAGATGTTCAAGACCTGCCTGGATGCCTACCTGTGCGACCTGGTGTAGGGAACCTGCTTTGGCAGGGGGGTTGGTCTCGATGATCTCTGGAGGTCCCTTCCAACCCCTACAATTCTGTGATTCTGTGAAGTGTGTTTGAGAACGTATGTTCCAGGTAGCCATCTAAGGCTGTGCCTGTGGCACTCGAATCTTGATCTCCCTGAGCATTCTGGAGATGGGTGGTGCAGCATGGCTGTTCAGTGATGTTACATTGGTTTTCTGCAGAGGCTTCAGATTTGTTTTGTTGTGGGCATGAAGTAATAAAGGGTAATAGTGTCTCTCAGGACCTCCTGCCTTATATCTAGATGAAGAGTGTTAACAACAGCTCGCTAGACGCTAACTTTACCTAGAATAGCTAACTTATTTTTGTATTGATAAGTGGTGGTGTTCAGTTTGTGTTCATGCCTGGTTGGGAGTGAGTTAAGAGCTGTAGTCAGACCTCAGCCAGCCTAGAATGCTTTTGGATGAAGAAAAAGCATTTCCTTCCCTTCCAACTATAGATATGAATTAGTAACAACTGTACAATGAAAGTGTGCCAGCCCTTTGTCTCACTTACAGGAAAGATGGTGATGCTCCTGGTCTTCCTTTTTTTCTAAAGAGAAAATGGGCAAAAGAAATTGAACTGTGTTTCCTTTCGAATGGAAAACTTAAATATGCTGACACAGAAAGTAGGTGTGAATGGCAAAATGGTCCATCTCCATGTACTGCATAAATGCACATAAAATGATTTTTTTCTTCCAGAGTTAAAAATGTTACACATTAGTATATATTATATTGTAAACTGCTTCCAACCTACGTGGCTTTCTTTCCTTTTTTATGCTCTACTGTTAGATATGCTCCAGCTGCTTTCGCATCCAAAATGATGTCTATGTTCTCTTGCATTTATTAAGGAATTAGATATCTTGTGATTCTTTTCAAGTGTTACATCAGTTACTGCCCCAACACAGGTTTTGTTATACTCCACTTTGATGTGTTTATTGATTATATTTGCAGTGTTCACAGGACTTTAGCATTTCATTCAAAATATTGATTTGAATTAGAGATCTGGGTCAGACACAGCCTCATTCATCCTCACTGTGACCCCACTGAAATTAATGGCATACCAGAGGTGAGCTTATCTCAGTATGATCAGTCTGCTGCTGAGAAAAGGTGATTAAAAGTTGTTGGTTTTCTGTTGGGTTGTTGTTTTGGTTTGGTTTGTTTGTTTGTTTGAACTTTGGAAAGAGGGTAATTTGAATAGCTGCTGAAGTATTTTCCCCAGCTTTCCTGCTCCAATTTCTTTAAAAAAAAAAACAAAAAAACCACCAACAACTTAAAAAGAAAACTAAAGAAAAAACCAACCTCCAGAGCTTCGCATCTGTTTATGTTTCTGTCTCTCTCCTACTCTCTCACCCCTCAGAAATTAAATATTCACTTGTGGTTACTAATTCCCAAGATAATTTAATTTAACTTTTGCTTTTGCATTTTTGTACATATCTTGTCTTTCTCAGTCATATATAAAAAGAATCACCCTTTTTGTCAATTGCTCTAAGAACTATTATTTTTTTCTTCTGTTTCACAATAGAGGGAGCTCTAAAGAAACTTATCTTTGCATAAACAGCATAAACAGACCGCATCTGCAAAGTGCTTGCGAAAAGAGCAACTTGCATGCTCCTTATGAGTTATACCTGTGCACACTCATCTTTCAAAGCAAAGACAAACCTGCCTTGTTACTACAAATGAGTTTTCATGAGTTGCTGCATAGAAGCTCATAAGTACTTTTGCCCTGCTCAACGGGAGTCACTCTGCAAAACTCACTTCACGTTATTTCTCTTCTGAGGTTGCCTGGGGGCTCTGCTCCTGTTAATGCTGTACTGGGAGAGCAAGGCGGTCTTTACTAAAGGAAATTTACAGCAGAGCACGCATATCGAGACAAGTGTTTTTCTATGAGTGAGTGTTGGACCTGCAGCTTCAAGGGAGGGTTAATTTGTGCTGACTGGCTGGAAATCATGTCCTGAAAGGCTGGTAGTGACAGATGAGCCAGTTGTAATACACTGTGGCCACAGCGATTCTCAGGTGTTTGTATGTGGGAAAGGGAGCTGGTGGTGCCAGCTGGAATGTTGGATTGTTTCTCCTGTGGCTTTGAACAACTTATTTAGCTATTTTTGCTCAAAAAGTGTCATCTTTAAGGATAAAAATGTTTTAGGAGCCAGGCTGGTCCTGAGTGTTAGGTGCTCTGTGTAGAGACTGCATCTTCCTTTATCAAAACCATCTGTTGACAAGATATACTCAATATTTGGTGGGGACCTATGGATTTTTAAAATAATTATTAATACTTTTAGCTGTATTTGTATTTAACTGTATTTTAACTGTATTTGTGTATGTAGTGCCTGGAAGCACAAGAGCAACTTCTTCCAAAAAATCATTTTGCTTTACTCTTTTAGAAGGAAAAAAAAAAAAAAAGCATTGTATTGGGTTCTTAACATCCTTGTTTCCCCGAACACAAAAGGACATAGATTTAAAAAAAAAAAATGACAAAGGACATCCAGCTTTGATACAGAACTGATTTAGAAAAAGCAGGAGTTGTTTCTGAACTCTGTATGCCTTTGTTTTCATAAAATTATCCTTTTTTTCTTGAACCAAGGGTTTTTAATTAGAAATTATGTATTTCTTATTTTCCATATGTTCTACTAAATAGAAATGCCTCTATTTAAAACAAACAAAAACGCTCCTTCCTCTGTTGACAAACACTCTTTGAAGTGTAATGTGGTGCACTGATACGTACATTGCTGCCTTGTTCATATTAGAAATATTTCTCAGGAGTGAAATAGCAGAGTTGATAGTAAATTTTTGTTCTTGTATGTCTTCACCTTAGGGTTAGTGTGTAGCTTAGATTCTTTTTTTTTCCTCCTGTCTGATAGCTCTTGAAACACCAGCTGCTTATGGTAAATGCTTGTCAGCTGAAAGGTAACCACACATCAACATAAAGCTTTTCAGATGTGACCAATTTAGCTTTCCATTTTTGGCCTCTGCAGTTCTGTAGCATTTTAAAATATGGTCTGCATTTTGTATTGAATTGTATGATTAAAGAATACAAACTAATAATATGCAACAATTCCTGTTCTCCCTCCCTCAGTGATGATTGTCGAAGGCTTTTATTGTTCTCTTTGAGGAAGTGTCTGTGCAAGCAAGAGCCAGCCTGCAGACACAGCTTCAGTATTAAAAACACTTGCTGGTATGGACTGTTTTTAAACTAATATAGGAGAGATTGATTTTAAAACAAGCAGCATTTCTTTTAATCAGGTAAAGCTGCATGTATTCTAAGATGTTTTGTCCATTGTGTCTGTGTATGCAAACTGCTAGGAATGGGTCTTGTTTTGGGAGGAGGTATGCTTGCAGTGAGGCATGGTCATGAAGGAATTTAAGGCTCTCCACTTAATCTTGAGGAAAAGTTTAGTGAGGAGAGTTTTTTGACTGCCAGTTAATAAGCTGCAGTGAATGGGACACAACCTCTACTGCATACTTTAAATTCACTACTATATTGTGACCAGCTGACTTTCAGTTTAATGATACAGAGCTGTTAGAGGAGAAAGAAGCTGTAACAAACAAACAAACAAAAAAAAAAACAACTAAAACCCACCTAATAATAAATTCCTGTTGATGAGGAATTTCTTTTCTTAACCTTTTAAATTATTTATTTTCAAGACTGCAACAATATACAGCTTTGCAGAAATGTCAGGTTTGAACAAAGTCTGTGTTCTTTAAACAAAAATCTCCTTCGATCCTAGAAAAATAAGAGTAAGCAGAAATTTCTCATAAGTAGCATGTTTCAAATTTCAGTTTGCTGCCAAGGGCAAATGAGGCACCATCTTGGCATCTGTGCCCTTCTTTTGGCTGTTTTGCATCACCTGAGCTTTGCTTTCACTTATTCACAGCTGTGTAAAGCTTGTGCCTGTTAGGAGAGGAAACACTTTCTTTTGCTAAGTTAGCCTGAAAGAGTAAAAACATGGTTTGTTCTTCTGATTCTGGTTTTTCTTCTAATAGATGTCTGAAATCATAGTTATTTTTGTTGTTTTTATTTTTTTTCTAGAAAACAAGTGTGTAACTGTAGATGTCCTCAAATACTGTAATGTATTTTTGGAGTATAGGCCCTTGCAAATTCTGCTTATGTAAACCAGTATGTTTGTGTTTGTTTTGTTTTGTTCTTAACATTTTTGTTAAGAATATGCCTTCTGTCTTTACACTTTAATGTTGTCTTTAATTTTATAAACGCGAGTAGATAATTCCACTTAGATTTGCCCACAATAGCTAGGAATCTTGATTGGTCTAATTCTTGCTTTGACAGATTTGCCGTTAACGTAAATATATGCTTAACTTAAAGTATATGGATAAGAGTCCTTCAGTGTAATCCTTTTAGTATAACTGATAAACTCAGAATTATGTTTGTTGCACCACTCACTATGCTTTCAAAGAATCAGCCAGTAGATACACAAAACAAATAGAATAATTATTCTGCTTAATGTTCATGTAGAAAGTCTGTGCAAAACAGAAGTTATTTGAAGAGTGTAGTTGTAGAGATGGTGGGAGACTGCACAGCTATGAGCTTGCTGCTCTGCTCTAGGAGGTGAACATCAGGTGCTGAGCAGGGTCTGTAAAATCTTCCCCACCCACCTGACTGTGATCAAGAGTAGCACTGATGAAGGGCAGCTGTGTTGTAACCTCAAATCAGGGTGTTATGAAAAAAAGCTGTGTGAGGCTGCCCTGGGGACATTCTACCTTTGTTCAGATGTGGTATTTAAGCTCAAATCCTGGTCTGAGCTACACTGCACGTGCACCAGTGTCTGGCTTTGTGCCTTGATGCCCCTGACCTTGCCTTGGCTTCCCTGCTTGACCTCAGACCTACCTCATCATGGAAAACTCGTCTGGTGAGTGTGTGGCTGTGGCTGACCCCAGTTCATGCCACTGGACCTGCTCTGCTTGCTCAGGGATTGAGGGACTGAGTTGCTTGCTGCTGAGGTCCCTGCCTGTGTTGCTTTGCCCTTGTACTCCTGTTTGTCTCCTAGGACAGAGCTCTTGCTGCAGCAGCCAATGGCACCCCCCAGGTGCCATCATCTCTTAACTTGCTGTTGGTATGGGTGCCCATGAGAATGGACAAGTACTCTTGTGAGAGTGGACTTTGTTGTGGAAATATGTGAGGAGGTGTGATTGTGATGGGATGTTAAATTGATAATTTAATTTAAAAAAAAAGAAAGTAGTAGTATTGTTCTGTGTTTATGGATGGTGCATTATGTCAAAGATGTAACCCCTCTGTGCGTTGTGATGACGTTAGAAAATAAAAACAAGGTATGTAAGTGAAGACTGTGCATTAAATTCTCCAGACGAGAGGATTGATCTACCTTCTCTTGGATAAGAGGAGTACATTGTGTATTATTGTTCTTGTTGACTTAGAGGCTTGAAAGTTCAGAACGGAAGAAGAGCAAATACGCACTAGTAAATGTTTCTACTGCAGGTTTCCTGACTAAGTGATAGATTGTTGCACTTCAGGCATGAAGGAAAGCATCCTGGATAGCTGTGTGTGCCCATGAGCTCATAGTGCTCGTGCCCAGAGCCCTCTCTGGTCTGTGCTGTTTTGCCAGTAAGTTTTACACCCTATGACCTCAACAAGGCTCATAGTGCTAAGAATCTGTTTTTAAACAACATGATAAAATGTTAAGATGGTAAGGAGAATTCAGTGTAAGCTCAGAATGTTACATCTTGAGGAAAAACTTAATGCCGACTGTCTCCAAAATATAGCTCATGATTTGATAGGAGGTACCCAATTCTTTTTTAAGAAATTCTGAAATAAAAGAGTACGTTGACAGCAAATAAGCTCACACTTTGGGTCACAAATCTTCCTCTGCCATGACTGTAGGCTGTTGCTCACACTAGAAGGTGGTGGTGGTGTTTTTTGGTTTTTTGGCTTTTTTTTTTTTGCTGCCTAGGAAAGAGGAATCAAAAATTCCATGCAGTGTGCCAGACTGAGGTCTGGTAGAAAAGAGCTGCTTTGCTGTAGTATCTGTGCTCAGCCTGAGCTTTGCATCTTCCTTGTGCTGGACTGACAGCGTGCAGTGTTCATATCAATGCCTGAAATAGCATCTCTGGGCCCAACTACGCTTCTGTATGTGGGCCTGAGACCAGCCTGGGGGCCAGACTTGTGTGCAGAAACCTGGAGGGCCTTGAGGCTGCTGGGAGCTGCAGCCAAGGTGTTACTGGACTGCAGGGTCTGCGAGCAGCTCTAGCTGTGCTCCAGATGAAACCATGGGGTAAGATCAGAATGCTCTGGAGCAAAGTCCCTCTTATTTTGCAGATGTAAAGGAGCTAATGTGATGAAGATGCTCATAGAAACTCAGGAAATTTCTCTAGTATGGATAATTAACAATAGTTGACTGACTGTATTTCTTTTAATTTTCAGCTTTGACAGGTCATTATTAAAGAACCAGACATATTTTAGAAAGGCTGAGTGTAAACATTACTTCATCCCTTTGCTATGAGTGCTCAGTGGAGCTATGTTCCCCCTTCTTTTTATTTTTTCTTTTTCGTTCAGAAAAGAGGAATGTTTTCTCTTTGTGAATAGGTGTAAAGTACTAGCTTGTGCCAAGATGCCTGGTATTTGGCCTCCTCACATGCTTGCAGGACACGGGTTGCATTTAAAGCAGGAGAAATGTAGAGAGTTGGGACAATGGATATTGGGGAGCAATTGAAAGATTAAAAAGAAATCTCAGACATTACAGAAAGACAAAGACTGTAATGACAATAAAGGCAAGGACGGTATAAGGGCAAAACTTTGTAGGGGAAAAGAAGCAATCTTTTTTTTTCCAGGGACAAGCATAGCTGTGCATTTTTTCATTGTTTATAGCAAGTTCATATTTTATTATAACAAGAGCATTGCAATGGAGTTGTTTGATGAGAACTCAAGTAAAAACAAAACAAAACAACACAGTGGTGCTGCACCTTGACTCTTCCTTTCTTCTTTATTCCCTCTGTCCACATTGTTTAATTCTTGCAAGTAGGGCAACCAAGGGGAAAAGAGCTAATGGCACCTGGATGGTTTTCATTTTTGTCTGAATCTCCTCTTTAGAATTATTGTTTGAAATGTAGGAGATTGTTGACTTTCAGAAATTCAGAGTTGCAACCAATTTGAAACTTCACATTAAGCAAGCAAAAAAATCTGTTTTATATCTGAGTTCAATAAATCAATATTCCAGTTGCCTGTTGCCCTGTGATGTACTGTATGCCTTGATTAGGCTGAACAACTACTTCCTCCCAAGTATTCAGGTTAGCTGGAGCTCTTGCATTATACCTTCCCGGGACAGAAATGGGAGACAGGAGTTAGGCCAGTGCCCTTGCTGTGGATCAGCAAGCCTTGCTTTGGAGTAACTTGAATTCACCCTGAATGGGCTTTTAAATAAAAAGGGGTCTGCTTCCTTAAGGAGTCATTTGATGCTAGCCCAACTGGTTCTCCATTTGCCTCAGAAAGTGATGTGTTCTCAGCTGTGTTATGCACGGGGCCACACAGGCTAAGGCTAGACCTTTGTTTCTCATGTAGGATGACATATCTGTTCTGTGTTAAGTGGCTGTTAAAAAAGATGAAAGTAATCTGACATGGTGTCCTAACTGTGTGGTGGGGAAGATCGACTCTATTGCTTTAAAAACTTTTAAAAATAATTAGAATTTAGATGATGTCTCATTTGTACCAAGTGGAGTGTTCTCACTAGTTGTAGAGAACCTTTGTCCATCTCTGGCAATACAGATTTATTTTGTACATGAGGTTTATCTGCCTTGTCTATTCCTAACTAGAAGAATTAATGTATTTTGATGTACATTACTCTGCAATAATTTCTGCATAGAACTTTTTCTTCAATAATAGGTTTATACATTAGCAAAACCATCTAAGAAAATGAACAGTATTTTCCTTCAGAAGAATATAACTTCAGAAACAGTAATTATCATCCAGAACACCATTAGTGAACATTGTTGTTACTATTAAACTTCCTTTCTATACCACTTCTTAAGAAGATTGCTTAGTGCTGTCATGTCAGATTCCACCCTAATGCAACGTGCTTCGTAATTATTTAAAATAAAAGTTAATGAAAACATAACCAAATCAAAGTTTTTAAGTTTATCTGAACAAGAGTTAGTATTTACATTACTTGCGTAGAAATCATCAAAATTCCAAAACCTCAGGAGCATCTAAGAAAAAATCAACAAAAACCAGCCTCTAACTTCAGTACCTTTAAAAACAAACAAAAGCACATTTAAAATAAAATACTGTAAAATGTCATAATGTGCTACAACTCTGAAATCCCAAAATTTCACCCAGAGCTTCATGTTTATAGTGGAATGTCAAGTCTTTTTGTTTATTTTGTATTGATTTTATTTAAGAAATGAAAACTCTTAATTTTCTGTGGCTAAATAAACATAATAAAGATGCTTTCAAAAGGAGCATCTGCCTCGTAAGAATTCTTTTTTGGAAACTTGGATTCATTTTGGTTTTTTCTCTCGTATATGAATGTTTGCTTGACTAAGGAATTGAGCTTTAGAGGTAGAAAATGAGGACTGGCTGGTATCCAGGTGTCACTTAGATATGTTAGTTTTATTTATTTTTTTAAATAAGCAGTCTCTAATGGGATACAGACCAGGACACACATTCAGGCTCATGGAGATTTATTAGGTTGCTGCTGTTCCCCTCTCGTTTCATTAACCCTGCTTGGCGCCAGGCACACGCTCCAGCTTGAGGCAGGGGCTGAGCCCTTCCTTCCTCTCGGTGTATGGACGGCACCCAGCAAATTCCTGCCCAAGAGCAGGAAGGTGCGTGGGGAGGGAAGCAGAGCGAGTTTGGGAAATGTTATGCCAGGGTGGCATAGAAGTTTCATGGAAGCTCCTTGTGTCCTCACGTATGCTGGCACAACGCCTTTGCTCTGACTGTCTGGGAAAACACCCATATGCATCAACTCCAGAGACTGACATCTCTTAGTTGGAAAGTCCTAGAAGTCATTTTCTTTTTTTGGAGATCAAATGGAAGACTACTCAGAAAAGCTCAGCTTGATTACAGCAGGCTGACATGGCATCAGGAAATGGAGGTCACAGCTCACTGCCTAGATGGAATTCTTTGAAGATATTGCTGTTCGAGGAGATATGGGGGATGAGCTTTAAAGTCAGCACCTAGTGCTTGCTACAGTGGGTCTCAAAATGATGATGTGCTTAATGTATATTCCAAGCTTGCATTTCAAGCTTTTTTGTAAAGCTGTACATGTTACTCTGCAGTTACAAAGCCAGACCATTGATAAGGTCTTATAAAAATGACTTAGACGATATGCCATGAGTGAATTTGATATCAGATTGATACTGACAAACATTGGCAGAAAATTAGGACTGATCACTGGAATATGCAGAAGCAATAGGAGTGTCACAGAAAAGCTCCCTGCAGTAGAACTTGCTCTGATTCCTTTTCACGTTGGTATTGAGAATGAGGAAATTGAGGGTCAAGAAATGGACACTGCAATGCTACTTGGCAGAATGGACAGTCCAGATTTGTATGACTGAGAAAACTAATGGGTTTCAGATTTTTTTTGAAAAGCCTGGAACTGGAGAAGCTGTAACCTCTGTAATATCATCCCATTCTCTTGCCCTTCAGCAACTGCTCTGTGGGGCTTCCTGCTCTGCAAATGGAAAAGGGGTCAGATAAGGGCAACATCTGTGTGCCAAACTGACTCTCAGCCTTGTTTGCTGTCCTTCTTAGGGGTATGCAGACATGAGTAATGTTACCTAGTAGGTTGAGGTGAATCTTTTTCATATTGTGTTCCACCATTAATTTTGCTGAATGCTGAAGGGACAACCTGTTGAGTCCAGGTGGGGGATATGCTACCTCTCATCTGCTTCCCAGGAGACTTATTTCTAATCCATCATCTCCACATGTCTAGAAACTAAGTTTCTCTATCAGTGAAATGTCGTTAGCCATATAGCAAAGAGGAGACTGTAAGCAGTGGTGTGTGATATTTTTGGTGTTTTTGTGAATCAGGTATTTACTGTGAATGGTGCAGTTTTGGTCAGATGGCAAATCTGGGAAATACTAGGCCCTGGAGTAACTCAAGGCCTTAAGAATTCATTACATAGGTGATGGTATGACATATGAGAAACCTTCTGAGGGCCTCCAGGACTCTAAAGGTGACATTCAGTGACTGTTTGGCAGCTGGACTGACCAAAGTGATTGTTTTCCCCAAAGGAAATGCCTTGACTAAGGTGGTCAAGAGGAAAAAAACCACCAAAACACTAAATCCATAAGACTACTTTATCAGCACGTCGGGGGAGAGAAAGAAGTGATAGATAAAATGAAAACAGGGATCTATATTTCAGGCTTCCACCTGCCAGCTGGAACTGAAGGTAGACTGACACACAATAGAGCTCTGAGATCAGATGTGTGTTTGAAAGCAGACTCCATGTGAAATATGGGGCAATACCAAAGTTGTGAGGTCGTACATGGCATTCATTTCAGTTGCTGGCAAGCTGGATAAGTGTGGGCAAATGTGTAGTTAAACATTTGCATTCAGAAAGTAATATACAATCTCTGTCAAAGCTGAGAACTGAAACCATTGATAGGAAGCACAGCATTAAGTGGGGACCAGCTCCTTGTGCTTACACGTTCTTCTTGGGATGTAGATGTCAGTATATGCAAACTAGGCATGTATTTTACAACTGTAGGTTCATTAAGGTATAGTGATTTCAAATTTCAGCATAATTACTCTTTCCAAAGAAATCATGTCAGAAACAGGGTTTGTGTCATTGCTTTGTGAGTCCCCTTATAACCTACAAATTTTTGGACCAAATTCTAACTGAATTTGAGTGAAACAGAGGTATGAAAAGTCCTGTGATCTTGGAGTGATCTGAAAACAGCTGAGGAGCAATTGCAAAGGGAGTCGGAGTATTTCTACGAGAAAAGCTGTGTTCATTAGAGAATCCTACAAGGACCTCAATCTTGAGGCGTAAATTCTGTGAGAAATAATACCTTATTTTGCTGCTCAGAGAAGGATTTATTTGAACATCTTAAAGAACTTCTAAAAGTGAAGGAGAATTATCTCCATAATTTTGAAGCTGTTAGTCCCTAGTGCTACAAATGTTTATGTGCAAGAGTAGCCTAGGCAATTCATTAGACTCATTATTTTCCTCACAGCTATTTCCTTCAAACCTGTGCGTAAATACTTTTAAGATCAGGCCTTTGCTGGAGGTATGTAAACACTAGAAAGAGCTTTTCGCTGTGGCTGAAATAAAATGTCTCCAATGATGGTTAACTGTGTCGTCCGCTATTATTATCATCATTATTTAATAATGAAAATAGGGAAAAAAATACAATGTCCCACTTGCTTATGATACTGACGGCTTAGTGGATATCTTTCCTGAGTTACTGGCCCTCAGCTAGGGAAAAGCAAACTATCAGCAAATTAGATGGAACACTGTATGTATTATGGGAGTCAGAAAGTGCCTGTGAAGTGCATTTCTGATTGCAGAGCTTTAAAAAAACCTGTTCTAACTGTTCATAACTGTTCTAAGGCCATTTACACAAGAGAATGGGAGCTGAATCAACTGTTTTTGTTTTTTAAGAAAAGCAACCCAGTTGCTCTTATAAAAAATAAGAAAATTATTCCACTCTGATGTCAAGCTGGCAGTGCTTTTTAAGATATAAAATTAGCATTGAACAGTCTGTTCTGGGAGCCCATGGTTTTAGTACAGCATTTTTTCCACCACAGTCAACACTGAATTCACTAGCATTGCCCTCCTTGCTTCAAGTGCTGTAGCTGTTCAGTGAGGAATGTAAAACTAAAATGAACAACAGTGAGGAGGAATTATTAGGATTGTTTACAAACTTAGATTTGCATGAGGGAGCGGAGATATTGACAGTTATACTTTAAGCTACTGCAGCTGGATAAACATTTATTGGATAACTCGAGGCCTCTTTCTCTTCCCTATCCCCACAACAGAGAATGAACCAAATGCAAGTCCAAGCTAATCTGAAAAATAATAGAACAGCTTTCAACAAAACCCATTTATCTATGAGGTCAAGAAGCCTCAGCCTAGTAATGCTCCTCGCTAGGCTATTCTTGACAGCATCGTCATACTATCTAGGAGGCCAGAAGTTGCAGTGTTACAGACCACCCAGAATTATTGCTCCCGCAAGGCAATGATAGTGGTGATATGATGTCAGTGGCTACAGACTTGAACTAACCTTTTAAAAACTTGAGCAGCAGTGGGAAATGCACTACGTTGCTGTGTTTTATGGATTGATTTTCCTGGATGCATTTTAGCCACTGGTGAAAACTACATGGGTAGATGGGAAAAATAAATGAAATTAATCTGTTAGAAAATAAATGAACTAATATCAGTGTGCAGAGCTAGATGTAATTAATAAATAGGGCTTCTGTATATCTGACACATCAGAATTCTGTCAACCTACTTATAAGATAGAATATCTCATGTTTGTTTTGGTGAAAGGAAAACAGGCTTTCCCCTGGAATAAAAATATGACCGCATCCCAAATAGAAGAAGACTGTTTTCTGTATCTGTAGGCAAAACTTCTACTGCCTCTGGATGTATCAGCAATGTAAATCTGAGTGCAGTCTAGAGGAAATAACCACTTGTGAAGGCTTTACTGAACTTGTGTTGAGGAAAGATTGTAGAAGTGAATTCCCATAAATCTGTTTCAATTGCTGAATGATTTTTCAAGCTGCTGGACGATCCAATATGTTGGTCTGATTTAAAACAAGGCAAGTAACCTTGATTTATTCTTTTTTTTCCTTGAGTGAAAAGAAATTGTGCCATAGGTTTGAATGGAATCAGGTTTGGCTTGAGAAATTAACAACATTCATGGGAAAATGTTTATACACATGGTGATCTGTTTGTGTAAGTGCTGTTTTACAAACCTGTGTCCCATTTTGCATAAGGAAGCATATTTGGGCCCAGCTGATCACAAATATTGCAAGACACGCAGAAATCTCATCTTCGTTATTCTAAGAAACAGTCTGCTACCTATTGACTGAAGCTTAAAAATAACATGATCTCTTTTGTCTTTATTTTCTCACTCTTTGTGCCCTTTCAACAAATCTAACAAGGTAGTTATGAATCATGGAAACCACAGTACTGTTCTGTTGGTATATCTTTGATATCTGCGTGTTTGTGGATATGTTCTTCTATTTCACTCGTAAAGCTGGATGCATCTTATGTAGCAAATACTCTTTGGTTTATGTATGAAGTATTTTCCAGTGCATTTGGATGTAGTGACTAGTACCTGTGTGCTTGTGGTGGGTTTTGGACAAGCATTTATTTCATTTGAGGCATTTTCAGTTCTTAATGCTGAAGTCACATCTAGTACTAAATGCAGATGATGCTGTCATTGGCTTCCCAAGAAGCTCCCAGATCTCTGACTGCAAATGCTACTTCTTGAGCTGTAGTTTAGCACGAGTACAGCTAGCAGAAAAAATATCAGATTAAACTGAACTTCTGAACTTCCAACAAGTCCTCTGTGACTATGTGACTATACCTGGTATGATCTCTATTGTATGAATAGCTGCCTTAAAATCTGCTCTCTGCTAGTAATTAGTCATCCATGGAGGATGAGGAAGTGGTGAGTGCTCTGATGTTTCCCTTCTAGTTCCTTCCAGTCACTGATCCCCGAAACTATTAGAATTTGAAATCCTTCATCACCTTCAGTTGTTACAAAGATGAGTATCAGCTATCATCACTTCTCTGTTTCAACTAGCCTCCTGGAGACAGAGATAAATGTTAGCTACAGATTATCAATAATGTTTCTCTATGACTAGAAACAGCTTTTATTTATATCACAATGCTGTAAACTAAAGCTGCCTTTCCATAGTCAGCACAATCCATTTTGAACAGAACCACTCTGTTTACCATCTTTCTATAGATAAACCTTGTAATGGGAACAGAGATGTTTGTGTGATTTATTTTTTTTCCCCACTATATTGTATTAGTCATAAATTTCTTTGCTTTGTTTTTTTTTTTCTCTGTTTGTTTTGTAAACCGCTGAGAAATATCCCACTCCTTTCGTTGCTGCTGTTAATGTGTGCAGCATGCCAGGGGAATGAGGTGTAGCAGAAACATCTCTTCCCATCTGAGTAGATACGTTTCACGGCCAGAACAGCACAGGGTGTGGTGTGCCGTTCTCAGTAGTTTGACTCGTGGCCCAGGAGCAAGCTTCTCCACCTGCTCTGATTTGGCAGTATGTGGCCCTTGCAATATCTTGGAGAGAAATACCTAAAAGAGTGGGGTTAAACTTGTGCTTCTCCATTGATGGATGGTTTGGACTGTGATTTGCTTCTTGATCTAATCTTTAGGGTGAACTGTATAGTTCTTTCCTAATTTGTTTTATGTATGAAAAGGATCTTTAGTTGAAGAAAGGTTTTACCACTTGGTCTAGTGAAAACTGTCCCAAGTGCTGTTGTTTTAGATGGGCAGGCTTCGATGTAATGCCACCTACACACACAGTAATTTGATCTTCTAGTATCAGAGCATGATCGCCAACATTCTTCTCTTTGTCATGTTTCTCATCTTATCCAAGATCAGGGCATCCCACTCCGCACACCTCAACACGGCCTCTGGCTGGGAGCACCTGAAACTTCACCTATAGAGCTTATTTCCTACAAAGTTCTAGGCATAACCTCACTGCCCTTCCCAATCCAGCTGAGCCTCCCTGTGCAGTTTGGTAATATTCTGTACAGAGGGATCTTACAGAGCACCCGGGAATTATTCCTGTGTGTAATGTGTTGCCTGTTGTTGATGTGTCGCTTAAAAAGGCTTAAGAAATATACCTGATTTTCATCTGCTAGTGCTGTTGCTCCTGATAAATAGTCTTTCAAGGGGACAGCTTCAGCTGCCTGTTCCTCAAAACAAAGAAAAAGTCCCTGTCCAAAGTGTCCTGGTTATTTGACTGCATCTCTGGCTCAAGGAGTTCAGTGGTCTTTGCATGTCCTGACAGCTGAACCAAAAACTTTTAAAATATGTGCTAGGAAGGCTGGTAAATGTGCCCTAAGATGTAAAAGGAATTAAATAGTTACTGGAAAATTTGTCTCCTTGTTTTCTTTGGACTAGCTTAGTTTCCGTCACTTTTCTTTCTGATTTTAAAGGGGCATAATTAGTAGAAAATACAGTAGATCAAAAGGAAATTTCAGTTTTGCATTTGTGAGGTGATTATTTGTGACCCTGGGGAAGTTTTGATAAACTCAGTGTGAAAGAAGGGTGTGTTCTTATTGCACTGACCAAGAAGTATATTTCATGGAGTCTGTAATGCTTTGCTGAAAGCTGAGCATCTCCTTTACTTAGGACTGACTTGGGTGGATTTTTGTGGTTACAGCCACTCACACGACAGGGTGGAGATCCTGTGTTGTACCCTGGATGTCAGCAAGGAAGTAGCTTCTTTTTTCATCCTTGACCATGAGCGTTCCCAGTCCTGGAAGAGCCGCTTATTTCTCTTGTGCCTCGAGGTAATACAAACACGATGTGTTTAAGTGTTTGTTACTGTTGCTTTTTTTTCCTAATGGGGATTAGGTAGAGCCCTTCATTGCAATTACTCGCTCCCACTGTTGATTTCTAACCCATCAAAGCAGTCTTTTCAGTAGCTTGCTCTTACCTTGGAAATGAATCATATTTTGTGGCGGGAGTCAGTGAACTTCTAAGGGACAGAGTGCCTTTCTGTGTGGAATCATTCCAAATAATGCAGTGCTGGGCAAGAGACACGCTGGCGTATGAATGTACGTTATGTTGCGGTATAAACATGCTGCATCCTCTTCTTTTTGTGACACATCAGTATGTCCCCAAGGAACAGAATGTGCTGCGCTGCATTTGTTTGAATTAAGTCCTACCTATAGATTAGTGGAATTATCTTGGGCTCTGAGCATTGCTGGACACTTAAACATGAAGAGTGGGTTTCTACTAATTTCTCTAATGTTTTAGAAGCTAATTTTTTATTTAAATGAGATCTTGGATATTAAAATAAACCACTGTGTGACTGTTACTATATTTTATTTCTTTAAAAGGAGAAGAAAAAAAAACACACGTATTCCCTCTTGTGAATTATTGTAGCACTTTTCCCCTCTGAAAACCTTGTCTTGTTCTGGAACAGAGAACTACTTTTATCTTCCAAAATCTGCTGCTTGTCTTCTGACCATAAGAGACAGAAGCATCAGTTGAACTTAAAGTCAGTTGGAAGGGTGTGCAATATTCACAAGGAAATGTTTGGTTAGGAAACAGCTTTCAGAATTTCATCTAGTGATGGAAAGCAAGGTGTTGCTGAACCCTTCTCTACATGCTTAAGGGGATTTTAGGTTAAAAACTCAATTTCCTACTTAAAAATGAAACAGCTGCATTTTGTTTACAAGCTGTTTTCATGGTTTTTTTTGTTTTGGAAACACTTGTTATGTTTCTCATTAACAAATGTAACGTTACTTCCATTTCTACTATCTGAATTGTGGCGATTTCAGTGTTTCAGCTCAGGCACATCAATGACAAAGGCTTATGTAACTGTGAAAGTTGCATAAAATAGTTTTAAAGCTTCACATAGTTTTAACACAAGGCAATAATTTACCCTTAAGAACTACATTTTCAGAAAACATGGATAGGAGTATATTTGCCTTAGAAAACAACAACAAAAACAACATGATAGACTTTTCATGCAAATAAGCAGTGTCGATGGCATGGTGAGTCTACGTCAGGCAGAGTCCATCTGTGTAGGGAATAAACCCCACGCTCAGATTCAACATTACTTCATGACGAGTTTCATCACTGAAGTCTCTTCTCAGTGTTAATTAGTTTTAACAAAGAAAATCTTAGTTGATTTTTGCACTGGTTTTTCTTGTGTATTTTACCTAGTTATTCCCCATGCTCAGCAACACATTGATTTGCTCATCTCTTAAGTGTTGTAAACATTCTTCTCTGTACTTTTTCTAACCAAGACAGTAAGTTTTCACATAGGATAATTCAAAGTGATGTAACCACAGGGAGTAAGAAAAGCAGATAAATGCTAAGATTAGAGACTATCAGACATTTTTTTGGCTGAACAAAATTTTCTGGAAATGTGTCACTGAGCCAGAACACCTGTGGGACAAATGAGGATGGAGAAGAAGCATTGGAAGAAAAAAAAAAAGATGACTTGCACTTGGGTTATGAGAAAGCAAGTACCTGCTGTGTCTGAGACAAAGGAGAGATTTTTGCTCTAGGTCACTGGAGTGTGGCAAGGTCAGGTTTCAATCTCGGGATCTCACCTCTCAGTGAAGTCCCCAGCTCTTTCGTGTATTTTGATAGCCTTTCCTGCTTGCTGAGATGAATTGTGCCAAAATATCAGTACTTTGTAGGACATGCGTTGCTTGTGATTTATGACATTGGGGTAAAATTATAAGAGTGCAATATAAAGACATTAATAATTTCCACAGAAGACACTTGTTGCCTTGTTCCGTTCTGGTTAAAACTGAGTCAAACTGACCATTACATCTCAAGCTGGCTTTGAGAGCTTTAAGAGAGAGCTCGACAGGAGTCAGTGGTACTCTTGGGAGACTTCTGGTTGGAGTTCTCTTGGTCATCCCTCTCTACACGTGCAAGTGCATTTCTTTCCTGCACAGCCTGGTAATCCTTCCAGTCCCCACCACTGGAAATGCTGAGGAAGAAGTTCTATTCCTCTTCACTGTCATTTTTGGGAAATAAGTGAGATGGGGATTATGGAGCTGACTGGTTTCCGAAACACTGAACATAAAGCTATGAAAGGGGCAGGAATTAATGTAAGACAGATGGTAAGGAAAATGAGAAGTTAAATAATGGCCACAACATTTTCACTGAAGAAATATTTGTGGTTTGTCTCAACTACATCTTGAAAAGGCTGTGTCAGCTCTTCGTAATCGAAGAAAAAAGTGGTGTGGAATGATAACAAAGATGTACCAATGACTAATTGTAACTAAAAACTATCCCAGATAAGCACCTCAGAAGTGCTTGCCCCAGGCACTTTTTCACTGTTTGCTTATTTCTTGGTTCACTGAGATGAATCACTTCTACGGCTCTCAAGTTGTGCCTCACCTGGAAATAAATATGCATGTTACTCAGCAGGTTTTCAAGTCTTGATTAAGCTTCTAAGTAGGATAAAATTATTTTTTCTGGTTTTGAAGAGACAGGTTGCATATTGTTGTAGTATCATTTGACTTCAGTGATGCACTGCTTTCTGAGTTCCAATATTTAGGAATGGAGCAGCAAAGTGTGCAGGTGGCTAAGGCCACCACCCCTGTGGAAATACAGATCAGAGCTTTGCTGTGTACAGAAGCTTTATGTGACTCTCACCTCAAACATTTCTTAATAATATTCAAATTTTATTGACGTAACACAAATCCTCCTCCTCAACCTTCAGCTCTCTGATTCATGCCCACAGTATGCGAGGGTCTAGGCTAATTGGGAAGGCTTGCTGAAGTTCAGTTCTTATGTCACCTTGACCAGCTTTTTTCTTTTAAGCTGTTTATTTTTAAGAAGAGAAACCCAGGGCAGAATATGCTCTTGTCTATCTCACAGGTGTTGATTTGATACTGTCATGGAGAATATAGCCCTTGTATTTGAATTCTGTGAAGAAAAACACATTGACTTGGTGTTGTAGTTCATTTTGTTCAGAAACCATTCTTCATTTATATTTATTAACTAGAAGGTCTCTGTTATACAGAGTTGTATTTATATAAGTACTATGTTTTAAATGTTTACACACTCATAAGATGGTGGGTTTTTTTTTGTTTGTTTGTTTGTTTTCCCATTTCACAGAAATCCATTTCTGAATCTTTGTTACCATGGTCAAAACAACTTTACAGACATTAACGAATTGTTTCTTGAGATACCTCTGGGATATAAGCATTGCTGTTTCAGCTCTATGGAGGGTTACTAAGACTTAAGCAGACTGCTCACGGAAAGAGAGAAGAGGGCAGGAACAGAAGCGTTAAGTATTGCACGTTGAACATCGTTACTTTGGGCAGAGCTGCACAAACAAGCAATCTGTTCCGCCGTCAGGAGCTCAGTGTTTTGTAGGACACTGTCTCCCTTCAGAAGTTTGAAGTATGTCAGAAGGTTAGATATCTGTGGTATCCACAGAAAGGAAACAAACGTGTCTGCGCCTTGAGCTGTACTCATTTTGGTAACTTGGTTTTCATAGTTAGACAGAGACTCAAGTTTCTTGTCGATCTGTTGACTCTTCAGCTCTGAGGTTTGGTATCTGCTTTTATGTAGCCATAATAAAATTGCAGTATGTGTGCATACCTTGGCAAAACGTCATGCAGGATTATGAGAGGTATTTCCCTAAGAGAATGAGTTTGTATCACTCTTTGTGTAATACTTAGCCTGATTGCTAGCAATTTCTATTGTTTTTTCTATTGAATTTCTTTCAGAATATCTGCACTATTTTTTTAGAGTGAGACTCAAGGTTCCAAGAACATGAAGAGCAGTATGTAATGTGTGCAGTTTGGAATTACTGATTGCGCTAATTGACTTCGTCTCCATGCTTTTCCACTCAGTCATGGGGTATCGAATTATGTCATGATAGGGGTACAGTGCACCAGCGAACCACAGAACGCACAGGCATCCCTTACCTGTGCTGGTAGCCCTAGGGACAGCAAGGCAAGAGATGAAAACTATTTTTCCAGGATGTAGCTGGCTTTGCTTTTCTGAATTACCAGAAATATCCCATCTCCAGAAAGTCTTTGTATAGGGAATACAAGCTTGTTCTGTTTCAGCAGTATTGCTGTCCTACATGCAAAGAAAGCAAACTCACAGTTGAGGTCACTGAAGGTTTGTGTGTGGATGGAGAGGCTCTCCTGGATGGAACAGAGCTTGTCATTACTGACTTTATGGTGAGACCACTGGTGGTGCTCTCTGGCTAGCTATGGGAGGAATGATGTGTGAGCAACTGAAGGGAAAGCAAAGGATTATAAGGGGATCTCTGTAAATGAGCAGACAGTGATAATTGTTGATTGAGAACATCAGGAAAGGTCAGGCAGCAGCGGCTCCTACCTGGCACCCATTTGGCAAGTTACTGTCATGGACACAGCTGTAGGGCTTAGCTCCTCAGATGTGGTCAGTGTTATAGGAGTCAAACATCTTCTGTAGGTTGTCTTGATCCATCTCTTTTACGGAAATATGCATCTATGGCTAGCACAAAACTGCCTTCTTTGACATGAGTGTGTGTGACTAAGTGCTTGACAGAATATGTAGGGAAAAAAAAGTAGGCATGCACCTGAGCATAAATCCTTGGAACTCTTACAGCCTCATCTAGAGTCCAGCTTTGCAAATGAAATCCTCCTGTGTGCAACTGTCTTTTTAAACATGCAGCCAGTATTCTCAGGGGTTGCATTTTCATATATGCTGTAGCTATATAGATCTTTATGTGTACACTTGAATTCCTTTTTCCCTCTGTTGTATCATTCCAGAGCTTGAGGGTACAGCAAAAAATGAACATGGAGAAGGAGGGTGTTTCTTGGACATCATTTTTTTTTAATTTATTTTTTACTCCTCAGGAGCCATATGAATCATTCATAACCATGAGAAGACCGTGTAAATAATATGGAAAAACAGACTTTCTGTCCTATTTTAGTACTTCAAGATATCAAAAAAAAAAATTCTGCAAAACTGCTGAAGTAATCTGGAGGTAGGAGGTTTACTATTTCCCCCTTGCATGCCACCACTGTTGCTCTGGAGACTTTTAAAAGCATTGAGTGGCATGAAAGCTAGATGTGACATTGTGCAGGCAGTTGTGGATGGTAGGCTCTTGCGGGCCCATGAAAGTAAACTTTCTGGGGGCAGCTGTTCTGTGTCACTGCTGTCATGTTGTTGTTTAACTGGAGGCAGCAGTTAAGGGGAGTGAGACCGCTACAGGGCTGCTTGCTGCCACTCGTACAGGGAGCCTCACCCTCCATCAGCAAATAAGGAGAGTGTGACAACACAAAGGAAATCACAAAGTGTCAATGCATTAATTCAGGACTCTGCTTGTTTCTCATCACTGTGAGAATGTCTTTTAGATATTATAGGAGTTTATAAATAGCAAACTTCAAGGCAGAGTGATGTCCAGTTTGCCACCATTGCTTTGTGGGTGAGTACATGTTTGAAAATCTGATTGCTGTTTCTGAACACCATCACCTTTCCAACATCTTTGCTGCTCAGGAGATAAGTGTAGGTGTTCAGAATGGGTGGTTGCTCAGGATGTTCAAGACATGATTCATATGCTTATGATCAGAACACTACCTGATATCTTTTCTTTGAGAAGGGAGGATTTTGGGGGAAGCCCAGTATACTGTCCTGCTTTATGGATTTGTTCTTTCAGCAATAAGGTGCCATTTAAGACATCTCTGATAACACATTTGCAAATTTACTAAGAAAGAATGTGTGTGCGTATATATATATATATATTCTTATGTATGGAGCTTACTGGTATGTTGAAAATGCTTTTTACCTTTAGAGATAAGAAGTGGGATTGCTGCTGTGTTACAGTCATGCCTAGGGACTTTGCTGGCATTATGTGTATAAATGCAGATATGGGATGAAATGTACTCTTTAAATGTATGAGAACTCTGGGGAACTATGACCCAAAACATGTTATGTACTAAAATTTTATCAGTATTTCGGAAGACTAGTCTTATTTTGCTATTCCTAAAGCATAAAACAATTTCCACCAACACAGATGAGATGGATGACATTTGGTCATCCAGATGCCCACAGTGTGTTGTATGCAGCAGTCAGAGCACAGCCAGAGGTCAGTCCACATCGCCTGGGTCGGTTTTAGGGAGAACCAAGTGTCAAAACTCTGACAGCCAGTATTTAACAGGGATGGCACACTCTAATTTAAGACTGCAGGGCTTTTCCATGAATATACTTCAGGAGAACTAACCTTCCAAAAGCTGTTTTTAAAATGCTTCTTCTGTTCAACACAGAGGTGTGTGACTGGTGGTTAGACTTTGTTATTTAACCTTCTCTAGGAAATGGAATTTTGGATTATTTTTCCCCCTCTGAAGTATCTGCTGAAGTGCATTAGGAAAATGCTGCAGTTCCTCTGAGAAAATTTGAGGGTGCTTCTCTGCTACCACTAGAGAGCAAGCACTGGCACTGAAGCTTTTGCTTAAACACTGTAAAGCGTAATAGGTCACCAAAATGCTTCTGGTTCTTTATCTTGAGAGGGACTGTGTGAAGTGAAACTGTTACTGTAAACAGAGAAAACATTCAGCCATGTTCCAAAGTGCACATTTTTGGCAGCAGTGAGCTTTCTCCAGATAGCTGCCTGGGAATTTACAAATTGATCACATCTGAGTCCATTTCATGAGCCTTTCTCGAATCTGCACCTGCCTCCCCAGGACAGAATAAAGGGAGAGACTATCGATACGGGATCCATTCGCTGCGGTGTCATTAAAGCCAAAAAGAGACAGCCATGTTTTATTGGTCTGATTGTAACATCTTGGGTGGCAAAACATGATGTTATCTGTTGGAAATGAGCACTCGGTGAGTCAGGGCTTTTTGATTTTTCCCCTCTGATTACTAGGACTGTTTCTGAATGAAGCATAACTTTCTCCAGGTTATTTTAGTTGAGAAGAGAGGACAAATATTCAGATCACAGGCTGAATCATCAAGTGGGAAGAGGATTCCTGGTGCTGTGTTTTTATCAGGCACTGGAGCTGATACTGGAGTAAGGAGGCACTGAGTCACGATCATATAGGAATATATGGGTTGCTGTGTGCAGGTAACATAGCAGAGGCCTTTTTTGGAAGACTGGGTGTAAAGCTGCACAAAATTATCAAAATATTTGTCCATCAAATGTGAAGTTTTGTTTTGTTTTGTTTTGTTTTATTTGTAGTATTTGGCAGGCTCCCCTGTTAGATTCAGATACAGAAACTAAATGTAATGCTTACTTGCAGATTTTCAGAGCGAAATAATTATCGTTCTAGCTCAGCAGCTCTGGAAACACACCAAAAAGCCATATACTTTTAGATTGATATGTGGTCTTTTCTTACTACAGGACAATTTTATCACAGACCATGGCATTCTGAACTCACCATATTATTTGGTTGCTATGGGAATATCACAAGGTGTTTTGGTCTTGATGCTTTCCTAGTCCCAGGTACAACTTGTTTGATGTAAGTAGCTGCTTGTTGTTGGAAATGAATAATGCCTTGTAGCAACAAGAAAGGCCTGAAAGACTTGGTGTTTGTTAGTGGCAGTTCTTTGGTCAGCCAGAAAAACAAAATGAGGCTGGTTAACTCTGGGTTTAAACCTTTGATTGCCGATTCTTTTATAGCCCCACTGACTGTAGTCAGAGCAACTACACAGGTATAAATCTGTGAGGAAATGTGAACTGACATCATTCTTATTTCCAGTGTTTTGGGAGGAATCTCTTGACCAGCTATGTCCTTGTGGGCTTTATTAAAAAATACATGTGCTTATGTATTTAGGCACACACTCTTAAAAAGACAAATTATTTCAATTCTTTCTGAAGTGATCCTTTCAAGGCGGATAGTGTCATGAAGGTGGAGCATCTACTCCTTTTTACTCATTCCATTATCTGTTTCTTAATACTACTTATGTTGAGAAAATGCCACTAAAAAGCTTTTCTGAGTTACGAACACTTCCAAATGTAGTTTGGGATGGAGTCTCAGAGAGGCAGATATTCCTTTGTAAATACAGAAGCCACCTGTACACCTGTGCAATATTTATTTAATAACAAATAGTTACGTATTTGCAAATGAATAGTTGGATTGTTTCAGCTGCTCTCTCTCTTCTATAGCACGAGTACTTGGCTGAAAAAAGATTGTTGCAGCCTAATGTTCTATAACAGGTGATGGAGACCCTGGGCAGTGTTGTCCACCTGCATGGCAACTCGCACCTTTTATTCCTTCCCTTGCTCCATCCTGTTTAAGTCTGCACATAAGGCCTGGTTTTATCTGAGAAGGTACGAATCGTGTCTCTTTCACACCTTAACTATATCGTTGTTCACATGGCAGCTTTGAAAGCTTCCGGGTTTATCAGTGGAAAAAAACGGTTGGGAAGTTTGGAAAGAAGTTATTTAGTACTTAACTCCGTTCTATCAGCACTTTTTTTTTTTTTTTTTTTTTTGGCTGGGACTTGTTCTCACAGAACTTCAAGCTGGATTATTTGTATTAAACTTCCTGACTGAATTCCAAACAAGTCATCTTTCCCCACAGCACTGACCTTTAGTACAAGGCCAGAATAATTTTGATTTGTTTCAAGTTTCCCTTATAAACCAGAGAACAAGAAACAAAATCTCTCAAAGGCCCAGCTAGCTAGTTCCACAGCAAAATCCTCTCAAATTCTAAGGGGGAAGGGGGAACGATAAGTTGCATATTCCAGTCTGACATCCAAACTACACGTTTCCGGAGCATGGCTATCTGCAATCTCACGGACAACAAATCTAAAATCTGCGGAGAAATAATGGCTGTAAAGAAAGGTGTTAACTTACTTGTTTTTAACTAGAGCAGTGCCCTGGTGGAAGAACTGCAGGGCTTATTCCAGATTCTCCTGTTGGATATTTCTGTACAGAGCAGAAGTGACGTCTTAGGCTGTCATTTGCTGAATTTATCAGGCCACCATCTCACCCTGTGCTACTCCTGGTTTCCTTCTCACACAAGCATCAGTGCATCACTTCTGTGGTCAACAGGATCAGGTAATTTAAACTAGCTGGGTGCCAACTGTTTCTATTCTGTATTTTATTTTATTTTTTTATTTTTAAATTTTCAGATCAGTTGTTTGATTTCCTGATCTGGTCCACTGTGTGGCTTCTTGGTCGTCTCTGCCAACACATGGGAGGAGGCAGTGTGAGCAAAGGAGCAAGTGATATGGAGGGGAGCACACCATGCTGATTCTTTCATAGCCGTGATCGAATATGAGGCCAGAAAGTCTTGGCCCTGTGATGGCAAAGAATGTCCAAGAAGTAAGAAGCAAATTCAAGAGGTACCCTGTAAGGAAGAGAATAAAGCGAAATAGGTGGAGAGCAAGAGCTGGGAGTCCTGTAGGGCATGGGAAGCAGCTCAGGTAACCTTACAAAAAATCAGGTTTGCTCGCTGCTCAGCTTAGGCTGGCAGCATAGAGGAGAAGTCCCACAGATAATAACGACTTGAGAATGCCTGGTCACTCACAGTGTTTTGCAGAATGTCCTTCTTGCCCTTAGCTTATTAGGATAAAAATACATTTCCTGTATGCGCAGTTCATCGGCTATTCTGTTCTCAGACTTGCTGCTGCACATAACTGGAACTGCAGGGTCTTGTCTTCTGCAGAATTGGCTTTGGTTCCTCCTTGCCAGACAATTAGTCCCAAATATTTATGGGACTGCAGAGGACGTCCCAGGAGTTGAAAGTGATCTTTTTCCAGCACTAGGTGGCTCTGTGGAGTTCTGCAGTATCCTGTACAGAAATGTTTAAAAAGTTAAGGTATGGACAAAAAGAAAAACTTTCGTATTTTCCTTCCCTCAGTAATTTTTTATTTTTTATTTTATTTTAGTTTAGTTTAGTTTTAGTTTTAATGCTAGAAAATCTAAGAATAAGAGTCTTTTCTTTTTGTAAGCTGATCACTGGCTTCCAGGTGCTCCAGCTGCTTGGAGGCCCTTTTGTGCTCCCCACTGCCTTTGCACCAACTAATTCTGGTAGGTCTCTGACTTCTGGTGACTCTGAAGAGCTGCTGTAAGATTTGCTGAAGGACTTGCTGAGGGACCAAGTTTTGAGAGGGCATCATCGTCATACCAGATGTCTGTTGTGCTGGGTACTGTGGATGGGTAGCAGAGGTTTATTTTAGGTCCCAGATGTTTTTTTATAACTGCTTAAATGCTTGAACTGTGTTGCTTTACAGCCTTGTTTCGTGCTTGCTTTGTTGAAAGCTCTTGGATGAAGATCCTCAGGACATAAGGGTAACATGCAGGAGTGCTTGAACTTGAGTTTTGGACACTTGATCAGACATGAAAAGGAGATGTTGCAGTAACTCACCTGACCATGTAGATGCAAGGCTGGGAGTGCCAACAGTGATCTCTTGCTAAAGCCCCCATCACAAGAACACAAAGCATTTCGGAGGCTTTTAACAGTACTTCCAGAGAGTGGCCAGCAGTTTTCTCACCCATATTATTCTGTTTGACAGAGGAAGCAAAAGACTAGTTGGATACATTATTGTGAACTGCTTGTGAAATTCTTTACACTTAGCAATGTAAATCTGCTGTGGGTACACTACTGGTAAGGATAGCTCTGATTTTTGCTAGGGTGGCTTCCAGTGTCAGACATCAGTAGACAAATACTTCCTGTAGCAGAACTGTCTTCACATCAGGCCAAGGAGATTTTGGCAGTGCTGAAAGATTTGGTGGTTTTTACTCATAAATATGTAGTTTAAGGCAGGAATATCTTCCCTGCCTTAATAAATAAAGCTATTTATTTATTTATTATTTAATGTAATATATATATAATAATAGAAATAGCTTTTTGCCTTCAGAGGTCGACTGTCCTAGTTGAAGATGGAAGTTAGAGGATGGTAGCCATAGAGCATTAGTAAGTCTAATTGGCAAAGCTTGTTTAGACATCACAGCAGATGAGGGTCTTAGTGTGGGATTTATAGGAGGGTAATGAAGTAGATAATATTGCAGTTTCTTCTAAATGTCAGTTCTTTATAATGAGAGAAGGCCTTGTAAGACAAAGCAAGCAGACAGTAGCAGAGGGCATCCTGGTACCTGATAATGTGGGTTGAGCTGCTTCCAAGTGCTTCCAAGTGACTGCTGAGAGGCGCGTTGGCCAGGAATACATCGAAGTGTACTGACAGCTGAGGAGGAACACAGACACTGCCTTACTATGATCCAAGCCACTCATGTACATTAAAACTACTGTCCTGGAATATGTTTAGTGGAAAAGTATTTGGGCAAGAGTTTGGTTTTGGGGTGGAAAAAAAATCAGTTAGTTTTAGTGTCTAATTTTATACTGAAAGCAAACTTTCTTGTTTGCCCTCTGAAGTCAGCAGCAGCATGATGGGTCTCTGGGGGCACAGCAGTGCTGGCCGGAAGCGGCCTGCCAGGGCTGCTCTGGGATTTGTTTTCTTTTGATTATGGGAAAAATAACCCGAGATATTTCTGTGCGTGCAGAACATTCTTAATGACTGAAAAATCTGTTGTCAAGTAGGGACAAGGCAGGAAGTGCCATCTCAAAAGACAACTAAAATGTGTTTGGATTAGCTCTAAAAACCCAAACAAATTTATTTTTCTACTTCTAATTAAAAAAAAAAAAAAAAAAAAAAAGGCAAGAGATAGTCACACAGCTAAACCTGAGTTCACTCACTGCAATGGAGTTTATTGGAGTTCACTGCTCACTCACTTCCTCTGAGGTATGAATTACTGATCTCCTTCAGAATGCATGAAGTGAGAAATGTGGCAGAGGTGCTGCCCCACGCAATGTGGGGGATCTGGTGAGGCTTTGTGCCAGCCTGCAGCTCTAATCAGCCCTGTTAGAACAGGAGAAGAGAGGCTAGAGATGCTGTTCTCCTGTTTTCTGTGGTGTCTGGGTAGCTGGACATGCTGCTTGCAGAGGGAGGCTCTGAGTACGTTCCTTAGGGGTATCTTTGTCTGAAATAACTTTGATATTTCCAACGGAAAAACATCCTCTGGTGCCATTCCCATGTCCTTCAAAGTCTTGGCACCATGCAGGAAGCAGAGTGGTGGCCATCTGCTCCTCACCCTGAGCCACTGGCCAGGTCACCTCTGGCTCTGCTCACTTCTGGCTGTCTTAGATTTTAGCTCAACAGTCTGCAACTTTGTTTTCACTTGAGCAAACCCCACAAAGGATGCTTCTTGCCGCATTCCTGAGGCTGGTTTGTTGTAGCAGGCTGTGTGTTGGTGCCTCTGGAAACGCTGTCACCAAAAGCAGCGCAGGTCATTTGTCCTCATGTTTTGGCTGCAGCCAGTGTTCTGCTTGTGTGTCCTGCTCCTGCCTCCTCTGCTGCCTGTCCTTGAGTGTGTATCTGCAGCTTGCACCGGGAGCACTTTTGCAATGGTAAAATGGGATATTCAGTACATTTCAGCTGGAAAGGGAGTAGGAAAACATAGGCTGCCAGCCAGCAGAGTACAAGGAAATGTGTTATGTAGCCATGTGTCAGTTATCACCTGTCTCCAGAGTGATTTTTGGGATACATTTAAAATACTCTGTAACACTCTTTGGAAGAAGCAGATGGTTCTTGCTGGTGAAACAAACAGCAATGACACATTTTGCTGTTCCTTTGTAAATAGGGTTGGCAGCTGGCAAGCTACATACAGTTCTGCTCACCTGTTCTTCACTCCTGTTCAAGATGTCAGCACTGCTGAGGCCCTGCAGTATTCTTCCTGCAGATCTGCTTTTCTTCTGGCCTGCATATTCATATGCAATGCTGCAACTGAAGATTGAGCTCAGACAACTGCAATCTTAGGTACCTTCTGCTCTGTGCTCCCCAATTGCACCTGCTCAGCCTGCAAGTTCAGCTGCTGGAGATCCTTAGGACCTGGGTGCAAACAGAGCCATAAGATTCTGGGGCAAGATCGTATGAAAGTAACTCACTGCAATGCAGTAGGTTCCTAGATTTATATTATTTTTTGTCTTATCTGCAAAGGAAAAGATTTCAGCTTTTAAGGTGTTAGGATTAATGCAAACGAAAAAATAAATCAAACTTAAGGTTAAGTTATATCATGAAATCCAGCATGCTTCATCAAAGCATTCTCTGGTAACTGCCAGAGCCATTGATTTAGCAGATTTTCTGCTCTGTATTACAGAATAAAGTTAAACATTTAAAGGAAACTTTGTTTTCCTTGAGCTTCCTTCTTTTTGATTCAGTTTGGAGGGTGCAATGTTGTGTTCTTTAAGAACAACTGCTCTGTTTCAGTGCTGCTAATGAGCTTTTCCATATAGACCTTTTTGTTGTTTTATCCTCATTCTGCTGGTACTTCTGGAAAGTAATTGGCCAGTTGCCTGGCAGTAAGCTTATTCATTTTTTAAATAGTTGTTTTTTTTTTCTCGCTTTTTTTGGAGTATATTTTTGATCCAGAGCTTGGAAAATGTGCTGTGGGTTAGAGAGAAGCTACCAGCTGGTTGCTGGGAAAATATGTTCTTTAAAAATGAAAAGGTTATAAATGCTTTTTTCTTTTAAATAGAAAATAAAATTATATTAATAATCAACTACAGCTGAACATCTGTCGCTTTTACCATTAAGTGTGGTATATTGGGCGAAAGAAGAACAAAGGGCCAAATGAGGTGTAGGTATAGCTTTTATAGTTTGTGAATCCAGACAGCAGGGGATCTATTCTAAATAGTAAGACATTGCTAGGGACAATAGGATGTGTCTAAAGTTACCATAATGTTTGTTGAATGGAGACTTGTCAGTTTGATAAAAAGAATTAATGTTAGAGAGTGGCCACTGGCAAGATCCTCTGCCAAGATGCCACAGCCTTGTGCCCAGCTGGGCAAAGCCTTCCTCTTCTCCCTTGCCAGCAAATGTCCCAGTAAGGAATGGAGATGAATGAAGATATAAATGGTGTAGAAAACTTTATGTATTTATTTCTCTCCCCCTAGTCTTTTTCTGATGTAGGAAGAAGTGGAGAAAAAAATGGAACAACTCTCAGGTGAACTCCCTGGCATAGGCAGGAGTGGAGGAGTGCTGCCACTGCCATCATCTTGGAAGATGGTGTGTGCTTCTTGCTGCAGGAGACCAGTGCCCCTTTTTACCTCATTCTGTTAAGGAAGGTCTGTGCAAATCTTTTTCTTGGATCTGTGTCCACTGCTAGAGGTAAGTGCAGTTAACTGCACGGTTTGCAGGTATCACAGGCAATTCCTGTCGTGCTCTGCCCGTTGCTGCACCCTGCCATGCATGCAGTTTTTGTTTTCTAATCCTTTGCTGCATCCATCCTTGTATGCAGTCTGCAGACTTTACAGACAAGGGACTAAGGTGAGACCACAGCCATGTAATAACTGACCTTCAAAGAGCAAAGTTTATTTCAACTGTATTTTGATGAAGATTCAGCTGCAGGATTTAGATGGTAAAGGACACAGATGAATGCAGTAATTTTCTTTCCTACCCTTAATGCCTTGTCTTACATAGGATGAGAGACACTCATTTAGCATGAATGAGCACAGCTTCCTTGGTTTTATCAGAGCAATGTTTATTTTCATTAGCTGGGAACAGTTTATGTCATGGTGTTTCCTTGCTGTGCCTGAAAGCACCAAGCGGTGCCTCTGACTTTCATTTGCTTTGCCAGAGCAGCTGGTAATTATCAGTTAAACTATCAGTTGGCTTTAACATTCACTTTTAAAGGGAAGGCTGCTTTTTTTAGATAGCCCATTCAGTTGAATCACCGTAACAAACCAACGCAGTACTCGATCTTTGACTTCCCCAGACACGTACATGCAGATATGGGCTTTTGTGGATTTTTTTCATCTGTGACAGAAATCTTTGAGAATTTGATCTTAAATGTATTGCTAGATAGATACTTTAACACTTCTGGCAAGCCAGCTCTCTGCGTGGTTTCTTAGCTTTTACACGGTTTTCAGCTTGTTCTGCTCCTACACCGTATGTGAGTACTGTGAATTATGCTGGCTGATGTTGAGTATTTTCTTCAAATGGGACAAAATCTGACAGCACAGGGAAAATGCAGATACAGCAGAACATGCTGGTTTGTACGTGCTCTTAACAAACAATATGGCAATTTAGAACTTATTTTTGCTATCTCAGTGTTAAGTGAAGGCGAGAACTATGCACTAACAGAACGTTAGAATCTCATATGAATGGTCAACAGGAGGAAAACAATTGTACTCTTCTGGAATTTTGCCAAAAAACTGCAGTTCACTTCATAGCTTTACAAATATGTAATTCAGTTCTGTGGGGATGATGATCCCAGAGGTGGTCACTGAGGGACAGCCTGCAAATTCTTCCAGGAAGCAGGAAGTCACTGCTTAATGGGTGACACTTCTGCATCTAGCTTAGACATGTAGAAAAAACTAATGATGATGTGTCCTGCTCAACATCCAGCAGCTCTCGCTGACTTTTTCCAGATCCTTGCTTAATATTATTTCCTCCTTCAAAGTTTCTTACCTATACGTGATTCCAGGCAGGAGTTGGTAGCACCAAGCAGGATCACAGTCTGGCACGTTAAGCCAAATTCCGTACCTTTGAAAGCTGCAAGTTGGGTGGGCAACAAGTAGGAAGAAGTCTGCAGATTGCTCCTGTGTTCAGAGCGATGAGGTCCAAACCTTCAGGTGGGAGAAGGGCTGTAATTGCAGAATCCTGTCTTTTGCTTTTAAATGAATTTCACAAGCAGAGGTGTCTGTAGCCATGTTCCAAAGTTTAATGTAAATAAATCAGTGATTGAAATTTGAACGTTTTAGGAAAACAACAACAAAAACTCACCACCTTCAGGAATACTGCTTTTGAAAGAAGCCATACTAATCTAAAATATGTGCAAACTGACGTGCTTCTTAGATCCAAAGCTGGTTTTTATCACCCTCAGCAGAGCCCTGATTCACTGTCATTCTTCGTTTGCTAACTTCTGCCATCCTTTTGCTCCTCTTAGCTGGTGTGAAGTTAAAAGTATGGGCAGCAGTGATCCAGCCAGCTGGGGTTTTGAAAAGAAACCTGTAACGCCAAAAGTGAATGCTGAGCAACTGACTGTTAATACCTGTCAGACTGGGCTGATCAGAAAATGCAGTAGAGGTAGGAACAAGCCTGCAAATCCAGCTTCCTCAATTACACACCCAAGGGAATATTTAAGGTATTACACGCATATAAGGTTAGTCTTTCTTTTGGGCCTTCTGGGAGGAGTGCAAGTGTCACATCAGATGACTTCCTGATGTCTTGTCTAACCTCACTTATTTCAAGTCCTCACTTATTCCTCAGCCTATGAATTAGGATGACTAAAAGTTGAGTAACAGTGACGTGAGCTGAAGGCAGACATCAGTCTAGGTCACACAGTGCTTGTGTTTCCCATCAGTAGCCAGTGTCCTTGGATCAGTCTTGGGAGACCTGGCAAATCCTTGTTTACCTCTACAGCTGCAAATTAAAGGTTGCAGACCTGGGAATGGTTGATAAGGTGAAAAGCAGGGCTAGCAAAGCACTCTTGAATATTCTGCATGTAGCAGATTAGCAGCCATGCATCATGTAGCAGTTTCCAGTGGTACGCTGCCCTGTGGCTTAGATGCCAGGGAACTGCAGAGTTCTGTGGTGCTCCCCTCTGGGAACCAGGTCCTGACTCATGCTCTCTCTGCAGTGAATATATATTCATTTTCCAGCATGCGTTTCCTGCAAGGAGGCCCACAAGGGGCAGTAACTATTTTTTAAGTGTTCTGTTCTTTTCAACCAGGCTAGTTAGGGGTTGGCATAAATACTTGCTGCATTATGAGTATGTCCCAGATTTTATTGACTACATTTGTGTCACTCGTGGTGATGTGCTGTTAAAATGCCTTACGAGTTAGACGGTCTTTATATTTTTTACGTCTTCAAAGAGGGCGTGAATTGCTCACTTTGAATGGTTTTTTAAGAATTGTGAGAACATGGCATATATTTTCTAAGTCCTTATAGACCTGCAGTACATCTGTTTCAAAGCACAGAAGTGTAGACTGTGTCTCTAAAACAATTGTTTGTAACTCTTTCTGTTCTGACTATGTGGGAGAAAAAATTACCAAAATAGCTGTTGTATGAAACCCACCAATAAGTTTCATTTCTGAATTTGAAGTCATTTGTACTTGGCAAAGCCAACGTGGCTGAGCTGCAGCAGGCCTCCCTGATGGACTGAGTGGCATCACACTTGTGAACACTCGATGCAAGTCACTGGGGGAAAGAGCATCCATAGGGATGGGACTGTGACAAGGTGAATTTAAAAGAAACTCAGGGAATGCAAGTATACAGAAACTAGGGAAAAAACTTTATTCTTCAACTCTTCCCCAGGCATCCACTCTTGGCCACAGTTGACAAGGAGATACCAGTGCTGACAGATCTTTTGCCTGACAGATGTAGCTGCTCTTGCAGGACTGCTGTGAGTGGTAAAAATGCCCATCTGTGCTGTGAAGCTGGAGGCAGACCTTCAGAAAGGTAAAATGTGTACATATATGCAAAAAAAAAGAGCATCTTTCTGATCCCATCAGAGCTTTGGCGTGGATTCTTTGTTGCTATGACTTGGCAAAAAATTGAGAAACTTCCCCAAACCAGGGTCTTAGCACCTAAGACCTACGCAAGTTCATTGCCCAGGATTGTGCTGCTCTTCTGGAATGCTCTGAGATCTCATGAAAGTCTTGAAAAGGAAGTGTTCCTTCATACTGACTGGCCTGCATGTGAGCTTTCCAGACTGGTTAAAGCTTAATTAAAAATTGCCAGAGTGGCTAAATTCTTTTCTAAGTGCAGCTGCAAAATATTAGCTGTGGGCATGTTTTAGACCTTAATTAGTAACACTTGCACTGGAGGACCAAAATCCTTCATGTATGCAGCTGCTATAAATTAACATCAGTTAGGCATTTCTTTAGGCAGTACAAAGGTCTCTTGAAAATGGTGTTAGAGCCCACCTAGATTAAGAAACATATATCACTTATGCAATGAACTGCAAAATCAAAGATAACTAGAAAATGTCTTTATTGAAAAAAAGCAGATTATAGCATCTAAGGTTAAATGAAACGTCTGACTTTAATATTAAATAACTTAGGGTGATAGCAAGTAGCTTCTTCTTTAGATAAATAAATCTACATTTCCCAATTATTTTTCTTCAACAATCAAGGGAATCAAACACTGAAACACAAAACCACAAGTAATTCTAAAAACTAAAAGACAGAAGCACATTCAAAAGTTTTACAAGGATATATACAAAAATAGTTAAACTAATGCATATTTTCAGCATGTAAACTAGTTACATGATATACAAACAGGGAATTTATATATTTCCTACAAAATAAAAATCAATGTTGGTCCAAGTTCTTGGAAGAAAACTATATTCTTTTAAAGAAAATGAAAATATTTCTCAAATGAAAACTTAATTTAAGTCAAATTATACACTCTAGTTACGGCATTAGTTACAGGATGAATGACAAACTTTTAAACTTTCCTTGAAACGCAAGAAAGCAGCTTTTGTCTCCTTTAGAGCTTTGGTTTACTTAACTACTCTGGAATTTCTGGTCTTAAAGAGCTCCTCTACCATGTTTTCCTTTTGAAGCTCCACCTTACAAAATATACATACACACACACGTGCACACAAGTGAAAAGAAACAGAGAGAAACCCAAACAAACTCCTTCTGAAAGCTCAATTATCTGAGTGCATTCTTTTGTTTTGTTTTTCAGTTATTATTTTGGTCCTTTCTTTGGAACGCTTCCTCCAGCGCATGAGGGACTCTGAATCACCGAGAACAGCTCTGTGCTGCAGGGACTTGGTGAGGCTACCTCAGCAAAGAGGTCAGGTGCATTCCTGATAGTTGGAATTGTTTTTACTTTATGGACAGATTCTGACAGTACAGAACATAAAGGGCCGCTGATGAACAGCCACGTCATAAAACGAGCTCCAGAAAGTTTACATCTGTGTTGAACTGATTTAAGAATGTACTCCTTAGGAATATAACTGAATGGAGTTTTCTCACTTACATAATTCCCCAGACAGGAGGTAAAATGTGCAGAAGCTGTTGCTAGCACTACAGCACGCATCGCCATTTCAGATTAGCTTTTATTTATTTTTTTTTCCTCTGTTCTTTGACTAAAAGCTGGCAAATCTCACCCAACTGCCAGTTTTTATATTAAATGCTGGAAAAGCAAACTTTATTATCCAAAACCAAAATGCACCTGTCTGTAGGAAATACTGGAACAACTGCTGCTTTCTGGTTTTAAACAGATTTCCTATTCTATACTGAAACTGTAACTTTCAACATAGCATTTGAGGATACTTAACACACTGGAACTGAGCAGAACTACAAGCAGGACAAACTGACATGTGAAATTAAATATTATTCTGTTCTAAAGTATGATCATTTAAAAAAAAAAAAGAGGAAAAGGTAAATACATGTACATGTTGGATCATGCTGACCCTTGAAAAGTAATGCTGAGCTGGAAACCTAACCTTGCTGTTGACTGGAGGTGGAAGTGCTGAGGAAGGTGCTGGTGGAAGCCCAGCTAAATGCCAGAGTCACCTCCACCTCTGGCCACAGTGGTATTTAAGGTTTTTGCATCAGTGTACAGCATGTACTGCTATGGGATGACTTGCTCACAGGAACAGACTCAAACATTCTCTGTGTATTTGAATGATTGTTTTCTTAATTTGAATTCTTTAGTATGTAATTGTAAAGACAAGCAATTAGAAATACCTCAAAGATAGATGTGGGCCAAAGCAGCTTCCTTAAATGGAAAAGTATTACGTTGCAGCTCAGGCTAAAAGTCTATCCTGAAGCTCTATCTTCATTTCCTAGTGTTTGTAGTAACCTTAATGGAATTCACCTAGTTATATAACCCAACTGAAGACAATTGTTTCTTTTTCCAGAATTTGCTGTTTGGGCAAGAGGCACCTCTACTTCTGCTTCCCTCTTGAGGCTGGTTTGGTGACTATGGGCACAGAGGTAAAGGCATGTGTGCATGCAGCCAATGTCTACCCTTCTGCAAAGGAGGATTCCTAGCTCACACTGCTGAAACAGGACACTAGTTATACAGTAATTCCTACAAAACATGGCTCTCACACTAACTCATATATTAATTAGAAAATTACTTTTTAAAGGAGTATCTGACTTGCCAAAGAGCATTCAGTAGAACAGGTTCACTTAGGCCAGAGGAAGTTTGGTAGAAGTTCAGAAAACATAGCTTTTGTTCCTTACTAACAGAAAAAAAAAATAGTGCACGAGAATTTTTCCTGCCTCCCTGCTCTTCCCCACCTCCCCAAGGAAATTCCAGACTGTCAAAAAATTCTGTTAAAAGAGTTAATTATTCCACTTTGGAATTAGGGGCCATTGGATGCCCTTTGTACTTTTTTCAAGAGCACCACAAATGGCTTTCAAAAAATCAGTGGAGCATAAGAAACTAAACTGCAGTGGTGTTACCAAATAAGTCGTTTCATCAGTCTGCATGCTGAATTCAACGTGATCACTTCTGAACGGGCCAGTCAGATTCTTGACATGCTGAGAACTCGCACTGAAGTGTCCCAGTTTACACATGCCGAGAATCTGGTCTGGTATTTCCACTTCCTCTGGAGCAGAAGAGTTTTATTTTATTGTAATTTTGGATACAAAGACAGCAATGATGGATTTATTTAAAATATAAATTCAGGAAGGCTGGATAAATTCTCATGAGAATGCAAGGAATTTTTTAAACATACAGATGTGTGATTTGCATGTAAATCATCAACACATGGTAGAAAAACCATAAAAAAAGATTCATCGAACTTCCTATATGGAAGACATACATTTCCCCAGAGCTCTGAGGTTACTGTAACAGCTTATGCAAAACATGAAAGTGTACATTCTATGTACATCTAATACTTGTTATAAAACATCAGTGTTTCAATTGTCTAAGTTATTATTTCTGCTAAACTGTGTTGTGTTTTTCCATTGAAGATAACGACCATAATCTGATGAAAAGTACATCTAGAAAAGAACACAAAGCTGAAAAGATAATACAAAAACCGCAGCCCCTCCATTTTAATAATGTCTCAACATACAATCTTAAAGCAGTTGGTAACAAATGAACAAATAGTAGCCTGCATAAAACAGGTAGTGTAAGGTTTACCTTTGCATAGAAAGGGGCTGCTAACTCTGTTAAACAAACAAAAAAATTTAAAGATGAATTGCTTACTAAGTGCCAAATCATCAATGTCACATGAATGCATTTTGAAGCTATGGCTACACTTGTACATAACAAGCAATTACAGAGCTCAGTACCTTCCTTCAATTTTACAACCCTGCATGCACTGTTCTTTTGGATATATTCTTCTGTAACGTGTTTTTTATGAGACCCTTGACATTCTTCTTTAACAAAGTTAGTCCTTAGATCACTGTGGAACCACGTAGGTTGAAAAGTTGTCCTGATATGTCTTCACAGAATGCCATTATCTAACCCATGCTGAAAGCTGTCATTGCTGAAGACACTCGTTTGCTTCCTTATTCACTAATTCTGGGAATGTACAGTTTTTAAAATGTGAGACTTGTATTCTCTAAGACCAGATTTCAAGGAAACTAGTGAAAATGCTGGCATTTATCTTACCATGCCTGCTGCAATGTGATAAAGGTGCTAAATTTTGGAAATTTATTCTGTACTCCTTACTTGGCCAAAACCTCCACTGAAGAAACGTGAGCAAGGAGTGCAGAGCAGCCCTTTGTACCACTGTTTTTAAAAATGCTGCCACTTACAGTTATGACTTGATGGCGCATTATTTGTTCAAGTAGACGGTGCCTCAGTGAAAACGTCTAAATAAAAGAACGCATATATACAAGATTAGAAAGAACCCCTTACCTCTGATTTAAAAAATAAATAGATGGTTTAGAAGGTTATTACTGGAATATCATCTTTAAAGGAACAGGAAAGTCACTTTTAAATTTGTCTTCTCTTTTAAACGGCTTACTGGCAATGGAAATGTCTTTCAGAGTTCCGTGACGTGCATTGGATAGCTTGGCGGGGGATGCGATGGCAACTTAATATTGAGGCGCCTGATATGACAGCTGTGACAGAGCAAGTGGCCCTCTAATGGGTAACAACGATGGCCTTCCTCATCATTGAGCTGCAAGCCACAATCCTAGAAGAAAAATATACATTCCAGTTTTATGAGAGACTCAGGTAGGTCATCTTATATCAACACTGATTAACCCTGCAAGCTCGCTCTCACGCCACAAAAGACAGCAACATCAAGAGTTTATGGTAGACGGGTCCTGTCTATCCTGCATTAAACAAAATGACATCACTAAAATCTACTAGGACTAGCTATAGTAATTCTAGCCAAATTCTAGCCCAATTCTTTTTCCTCTTTCCATCTTTTCAATGTCGATGCAAATCAAACAAAAACTCTCTAAAACCTATTCCTTTTTCTGTAATAAGAAAGTCCATTTCTTCAGTGGATTTCAGTTTCAGATTGAGAATCTGTTGAGGTTTTGCTGCAGCTGTTAAGCTGTCACACCAGGAAAAGACGACACAGGAAAGTAGAAAAGTTTCCAAGCTTGACTACTGACTTTGCATGATGAACAAATGGTGGATGACAACTTAAATGACATTTCATACAAACTGGACATTTGCAAAGTGTCTGTGTGCATACCTCAGAATACTGGTACTGACTGAACTAGCATAGCTGGAGACAGCAGTGACCCAGTGTGTACAGTTTGAGAGCCTAATTTGAAGCTATTAAGCAGTAACCTACCCCTGCCAACACATGGCTAACCTCTGATTACTGTACATAAATGTTCTCTGCCATTCTCAGCAGATGTGGAAGCAGCTTAATTTGCCTCAAACTGAAAAGAGAATGGGTAAATGAATAATGAAACAGAACAGAAAACAAACCCCCATTGGGACATTCTAATATAATGTCAATAGGCTGAGAAAGAAGGGGAGGGAGCTGTCATCTAAAGTGAAGCCTGCACAAAGCAATAGTTGAGGGAAGAAGGGAGGGAAGTACAGCTCTCCACATGCTGAAATGTCCTATGCCAATTTATCTTGAGTATCAGCTACCTCTGTTGGAAGGAGCTGGCTAGGCTCATAGGCTCAGGTGTAGGTCCTGAAACATACATTTCAGAATGCCCCAAATTTTGCTATCCTTCTCCCTCAATTGGAAACCTCTCCATAAAACCATTTTTGAGCTGGATTGCACGAAAGGTTGATCTCAAATTAAAGAGTTTGTCTCCTTCCTTGTATTCCTGGGCTGCACAGATAACACTCAACTGAGCTCTCCTCCCTGTGAAGCAAAAGCACCAGTCCCAGATCTTGATCTGCTCCAATAAATGTTTAAATATTCTGCACAAAAATACTGTCATCGATACTGTTCTCTCTTATGTAGTAAACAAGTGTTCATCCAGCATGGAAATACACAAATCCCCTGGAAGAGCTTTCCAGCACAGGATGAAGGTCTTTCTCTGCATAAGCAAATTCAAACCTCCTCATACCACAGCCACACAAACTGTATCCAAAAAGATCAGGAAAAAGAGACCCAGGGCTTCCTCTATGTTCTCTCCCCATCTACAAGTACAGAGAAAATTCCACCACAATGAAACTCAGCCTTTTAAATTAATATACTGGAAAAAAAAAAAAGGAACCTTATTTGGTACTACTGGAAATAGCAGCTAGCACTCATTCCTCCAACTCCTTTCAGAAGCCACAGTGCAAAGCCCTACCTGCCCAGGCATGCAGGAGTCAGCATACGCACCCTGGGTTGCAAGTCATGCATCTACTGAGAGGAGAATGTTTGGTATAAGCAGTCCTTGTCCAGTGCCTCAGCCCAGCTCCTCTGTGACACTCACCTCACAGTGATAACATTCCACATGGTAATCTTTGTCCATTGACACTACTCTGATGGTTTCTTCAGATCCCTGTTGGAAAAGCACAGAAAAGGTAAGAGTGGGCTTTTAAGTGGTGTTTTCTCAATCTTCTTTCAGTATGTTGCCCAACATACAGCTATGGAAAGGTGCTTCTGTGTGAGATATCCCTTCTCCTTTCGTAGAACAGATCTCTGTAACTGCTGAGGGTCTTCCCCTCCATGCACTGCACTGCAGTACCAGTTTTCCTGTTAAGCAGTCCTGTGGATGTCTAAAATAGGCTGTAAAGGTAATTTGGGAAGCATAGCTAAAATTTCATGTTCAAAAGAGAGTTTTTCTCTTGAAATAAAACAATTTTCCAAGGGCACCCAGAAGTTGAACAAACTATAAGCCAAACACTATGAGATAATGACTAGGTGACTATTCCTAGCAGACTCATTCCCCTCAAACTAGCTGGTGCACAGCTACTCTGCGTGTGCACATGGCAGTGTATGTGCCCTACGGTCCTTTACATAGCTGTCTAGCATGTAATTATGCACACAGGCCAAAGCCCCAGTGCGATGATGGATGCAGTGGAGCTGTGTAATACCTGGCAGAGCCCCAGGCTCTGCCAAGCTGCCCATACCCTTCCTGTAACCTCACAGGTTACAGGAACCTTTCCCTGAGCCACTTCCATGCCTCTGAAGACGGAGCTCATTAAATTTGCTGACCCACACTGTTTCCAGTTCCAGGCGTGGTTAGAGCATCAGATATGACGTAGACTATGTCTGAGAGAAGCCACGGGCAGGTTAGCACCTGCACTGCTGGATTTGAACTAACCTATGAAACCTCCGTGGGAAAGAACATGGAGTCTATCCTGCTAACCATCAGATGAGTCAGCAGTAGGACTGCTTTTTTACCTTCTTTTAATAATTATTAATTTTTAAATTATTTTGTAAGGCAAGAAACTAGAAAAGCTCTATGGAAACTTCACTCCTTATACCACCATCAGCAGTGCATGAGGTTCTGGCCCAGCTTTCATAAGGTTTTTAATTTAGCAAAAATAATAATGACAGACATCGGATAATGTGGCATGGTAAAGGTGGGCACACTAAGAGGCTCCAGCCACAGACTTTAGTAGGGCACAGCAGCTTACAGGAGGCACGCTCTGGCTACATGTGCCTGAAGAGAGGAGAAAGAAGGCGCGAAGGGCCTTCCTTGTGATCAGACTGGCCAGTGACATGAGCAGTGGGAACTCGGGGGGTCCTGCAGCTGCTGGAGTTTAATGGAACATCATTGTGGGCAGGCAGAAAGGGATCGTCTTTTCCAGAGTCTTACTGTGCTAACAATACCATCACAATGGTCCGAGGTTGCAAGCAGCAGTCATTCATCTGGCTTTCCTTTTAGGCAACTTTTCTACCTCCTTTTCCACCCTTTAACCACTTCATTATAGTGACCTTCCACGACAACAGGCTGTGTGGCTTCTGAGGGTCAGGGTAACCCCTCAGCTTTCTTTTCAAGCTTGGGCATCATATCAGATGCACATCAGAAAAGCAAACATTGCGGACAAGGAAAATTGCTACTTGAGCTAATGGGAAATTCTAAAAATAAACAGAGCTTTACTTCTTGGATTGTTCTTGGAGCCCCAGTTAGGGCTTTCAATTAAACGAGATTTATAACAGCACAATTAAGACCTGGAAAGCACCCTAATGATACAAAGTAATATGCTACATAAGCACTATGACTATTACAACCTCTGGGAATGTTTGGGAGTGACATTACTGCTGAACTGTATTTAATTTAATATCTGACATACGTTGTGGAAGAAGGAGGAAAAGTTCTTGGAAAGTGTTCTTATGCCAACAGCTGTTTGTTGTAACGAGTCTGTGCACATTAACATGTACCTGTGCTGGTAGAATCGGCTGGTTACAGGAAGCGCATTTTGGTGCAAAAACCCTAGGGAGCAAGAAGACATTTTCAAGTTACATTTGAAGTTTCTTCAAAAAGTAGAACCAGGACAACTATTCTTACCATGCCTTCTTTTAGTAAAATGTAAACCTGGGTTTGAAGATATCTCTATGTTGTTTTGGGTTGTTTTTTTTTGTTTGTTTGTTTTTACAATATTCAGGGAAAAGGAGACTTAGAAAGGTGTATCTACCCCAGCTTTATTGCTTAGCTCTTCTTGACCTCTAAGTATTATCAATCCACCCCTCTTCCTATACGTGCCCTTTCTCTCACCTTTCTTTATTCAAATTGTGCAAAGTAGCTCCTGACCTGGCCGGTCACCAGCTCACATGCTAAATGGGAGAAGGACTGATCTCAGCTAGGATCTGTGTAAACCAAATACATCAGCTGGTTTTACCTGCAGCTGCATTTTATGGTAGTCACTGGGCCAACATCACTCCATCTCCACAATACAGTCAGACCAATACAAATGAATTTAAAGTGATTTTCTCTTGATCCACGAGCTGAGTTACTAGCTGGCTGGAGCAAAGAGAGCATTTACATTTCCCTTGAGCAAGAGTAGAGAAGAGTCCAAAAGCAATCACTTAAACAGTAAAACTTCATCCGGTGAAGGTCAGATCATTCTAACACTGGCTGCTAATTCTATGTCTACTGTCCCATCTAACTTGATGTAACTTACATTCCCAAGTATTACGCACCACTAGCATCTGGACACTAGCAGAACCTACCACCACTTGCAGAATTAGCCACGTCTAATTAGTAATGAAGTCCTGAAAGAAGCAGCCAGCAGAGAAATACATCCTCTAATACAACCTCATTTTCAATCTCACTTAGCCCTTGAATTCCCCACAAGACCCACCAAGTGAGTTTTAGGATAACTTTAAAACACTTTACAATGCAGTGTGTGAGAAGAGCACTAAGGGACAGCTGAACAAATAGGAATAACTCTTCATCTACTGCAAGACTCACAGCTGTACCAGTAACTTAACCAGTATAAATCTTCTAAGCATGCAATAGATTTGTTTACTTACGTATGGTAGTCTTTGACACAGTAAATATTGTTCTCCACATCTACAGTGAAGGGGACTCCATCCAAACACTCATTGCATACCACGCAGCGGAAGCAGCCAGGGTGGTATGACTTTCCAAGGGCCTGTAAGATCTTAAGAGGCAAAGAGCAAAGTAAATGGGTGCACAATTACATGAAATCCTTCCTCATACACTGCTGTGTCTGACTTTTAAAAATGACAGAAGCACATGCTTTGGGATGAATTTACCAATCTGGAATTCTGTCAGCAAGGGGCCTTTTAAAATAACGAAGTTCCTGATTTCTGTGGGTTTCTATCAGGCTCCCAATAATGACAGAGATCTGTGAAAATCAGATTAAGTCCATCAGTATTAGCTCTGCATGGCTAATACTGCCCAACAGAAACTAAGAACAGCTTCACAGACTACTTGGAAAATCTGTTGCAGTCAAATACAAGTGAGTAGGATACAGAGTTAATTCACAAAATGCATCAGACCGTGACAGAAGGAGTCTAAAGTAGCCATTGCTCACACCTACACAGTAAAATAATAAAACTCCTGTTCCACCACACTTACTGACCAGTTATTACTCAGTTATAGGGGCCCATCAGTTTTTGCTAAGATCTGTATCAATGAGTAATCAAAATTGTCCATGCTTCTGTCATGCTGACCTTCCCTACTGCCTGTTCCTATGGAGATATTCGAGACCTGTCTGGACATCTGCCTGTGTGGCCTATTGTAGGGTACCTGCTTTAGCAGGGGCTTTGGACTCAGTGATCTCTTGAGGTCCCTTCTAATGCTGTGATTCCGTTATTTCACAGAAAGCCTTTATTATGCAGTTTTCTCAATACTGTTATAAAATCCCTTCCACTTAGTGGAGGTGGCATGGCACAGGGCCATCAAAGATAGCACACCGAGTTCATGGACTAGGTTCTGGGAAGGACTAGACAAGGTTCCATCTTCAGGAACTCTCAAGAGATTATAGCACCAATTGTACACGTTTCAGGTGTAACCACTATCTTTGGGAGGTAATTTCAAAACGTTTCTGCTAGCAGCAGCACTAGGCTACTAATAGACTGTACAGGGAGAATCTCCACTGACAAAGCTGATGTGGCCTTGCAGCTGTTTCTACAGGTAAAGTTCAACAGGAACTAAGACATGGAGCACAGCTTTCTGTTCAGTGACTGGTATCAGACACTTTGATTTGCAAGACTGCTCCTACCCTTGTGTTTAGGCATGCATTGCTATCCAAACAGCTACATAACAAGCACAAGCCTGGTGTGGTTGTGCAGCCACCCTTTGCACAGAACAACTGCACTTTCAGCCCTTGAAAGCTTCAGGCTGCACCCAACCCTGTGGGGCTGCAGCACTGTTCCTCAGTTGCACACCAGTAATGTGACTGTGCAGACATGTTTGCTGCCTGTGCACTCCTAAGGAGGAACACAAAGCAATTAGCCAAATAAGACTGCTTAATTCCTGGAGCTCCCAAAGCAGGTTCCTTTTTTTTTGGAGTATACTTGCTGATGGGAGAATGGCAGACTTGCCAAGCTTCCGGCCACTGAGCTCCACCAACAAGATATTAGACTCTTGCCTGGCATCCTGCAATTAAAGGCCAGTTCAAAGCATGCAAGTTGTGATACCCCTCCCCCTCCCAGCATGACACAACTCTAGAAGTTTGCTCTTGGGCTAAAACGAACAATATCCTTGTCCAACCAGTGGTGCCAGGATATGTGCCAGAATTCTCATTAGTGAAGTCTGTGTTCCAGCTCCTACTGCACCTTTGTGTTTGCAGTGCAATCACTACTTCTATTACGTGCACTGATAAACGTTAATACACTTTACAGCAAGAGAAAAACATTGGCATACATGTGATCTGCACTTCTTCAATGTGCAAGCCATTTTACTTGGGAATTCTGCTTAGAAAGAACAGATGAAATTTATCCTGCTTTCACCTAGAGAAGGATGCCAGCAGTATCTGGCTCAAACCACAGCTCCTTGTTTTCTTATAAAAGTAACTGACCACTGTCTCCCTGCAAATCACAGTAGCAAATAACAGATCTTAACAGATGTAGAGCAAGTGGCAGAAGGTAAATAAAGCAAGAAGCAACTCACGGAGCTGGCAACAAACCTCAAGACTATTGTTAGTGTTTCTTTTCTAGCCCAGACCTTGACCCCACTGAAAGAGCTCTTGTCTTACAGAGCACAACTCGTTTTCCTTTACCATGCTCATACAAAGCTGTGGCCTATATTCTCCCTTTGTTATTTCTTTTTTTAACTGGCATGTGGAAGAAAAATGGCATCCCATGATCTCAGGTAGAAGAGAAGCCCAACTTCAGACCAAGTAAGCAAGAATATACTTCAGGTTACAATACTGCCTCAATTTGAAACGCTGCCTTTACAATAGTGGAGACACAATGATATTCTGACTAGCGAATAAGCACGTTGTCTAACAGACCACTATCCAAAATACATCAGAAAAGATATAAAACAGTTTAGGTCTCTTACCATTTCCATTATGAGGTGTCCACAAACAAAGCACTTATCTGCTGTTTGCTGGAAACCCGAATACTGTTGAAATAACAGAAATAACAGGGTTATTAGTAGCCACTCTTTTAGCTGCAGAAATAGATGAACATCATGCTGTTTTCTATCCTGTGCTGTATATGACAGCAAACTACACAATAGATCTGCTGCCATATGTTTTCCTTTATATTAGCGCGAGGGGATTGCACGTTATTTCAGATCAAGAGGTTGGAGGCAAAATTATTACTGTTATGCAACAAAGTGATTTTGAAGAAAAAGGTCTTGCAGGCACTTTGGTGGGCCTGAAAAGTCACCAAATGATGCTGTGGCAGCTGACACAGCTCCACACTAAGGAATATAGCTTATGCAATCTTCAACTTTGAAACTTGTGCACAAGAGACTGTAGTGCTGAGGAACACATACAGAGGTGGCTATTTCTGCAAGATATTGCTCTGAATTGTGCAGTGAAACTGATGTGCAAGTCTGGACGAAACAGCTGAGTTCACCTCCCCACTTTCAAGTAGCAGCCTTTGTATCAAAATGCTTGCTTTTTTCTTCTAACTGAGGTAGAAAAGGCCTGGCTGCTCGGGATGCTTCTTGGCTGCACTGTATCTCAGTAACCATCTGGCTAGACTATTTCCTAAGGTTGCGAACTGAAGGGTTACTGGAAACAGGTGGGTAGGTCCTGGCAGCACAGACAGCAGAGGATTAACAATAATTCAAACCCAGCTAATTCTAAAATCCTGCTGGAATGAATTTACCGGTACCATCTGGCTGCCGTTTGATAAGGAATGCAAAGGAGCATTTACCCAGCTATTGATTAAGAAAGAACGTTATTTCCCAGGAAGAGAATGGCTTAATGGTCACATTAATGTCATTTAGTGCTAACTAGACTGTCATAAATTACACTGCTTGTCAGAAAGAAAGGTTTTGCTGACACAAAATCACTCTTTACAAGACTTACCCTATTATATTAAAACCCTGATTTGTTTTTAACAAGAGAATTGTTATTTGCCACATTCAGAACTACATTACTCTATTAAGACGACTTCATAACACGGTAACAAGTCTGATATCAGTGATAAAATATTTCACAGGCTTGGGAAACTGCCCCTTTGCCGCTACACTATTCTTTCTTCCTGATCGCAGCACTGATCTCAGACAAATCAGAAACCTGCTTTACTGACAGCTGGTAGATTAGGCTTTGCTTGTGCTTTACCTCTCTTTGGACTGGAAAATAGTAACAGGCAGGGAAACCAGCAGCACCATTTTTCCATCTGATGGCAGTGCTGTTTAGAGGTAAACAATATGTCATCATCTCTACGTTTTTTTGTCTCTCACCTGTCAGTCAACTTCACCTCTGCAGTTTGTTCTCTTCTCTTTGAGAATTCAGACGTGGCTGTTGTGCTAAGTTTACAATTTTAGAAGCAGAGCTTAAAATATTAATTAAAATTGTCAACCTCTGCCTTTGAAACAGTTGATTACTAATCGTACTAATTACTAAGCTTCACAAGCCTCGTGCGTACAGACAGAGACTGTTACTTGCTCCGGACAGCAGACAAGGGAGAATGGCTTCATTATCATCTGTCAGCACACCAAGGAGCCTCCCTGGTGACGGGTTCCCAGTGTGGCTGGTGGAAGCAGCACTGGTCCCTCAGAGCTTGCAAACGATTCAGCTCCATGAGAAGACGGGTTTGGTTGTACAGACTTGTACTCTTTATGTCTGACATTACTCCATAGCTGGAGGTGGGAAAAGAAATTTTGGGTATGCCACCCTTCCTCATAATCTGGAGACATGAAAAGCAGATTGAGACAAGACAGTGAAATAATTAATGGATCGACATGCAAGATCCTAGCTGAGAAAGCCCATCCTAGCTACATTTCTTGTATACAAAGTAGTTTATACATACAGTTTCATTCTAAATGCAGACAGAATGAGGCTTAGTTTGTAAAGTTCTCAGATGTATTTTTTTTCTGAAGATAACAAGTACAGACCAGCCTCAAACTAGATAAATGCATTCAAAAGGATACAGACAGTATGAACCCAGGACAAGTAAGTGTATTTTTGAACGTTCTCAAATATTTGTTATAGATGCTCATTAAGTATATACAAAAATATTCAAAGAATTTGTTATGAAATAATTGCTGTGAAATTCAAAGCTCAAAAAAAAGCCTTATTCTTTACTGTCCCATCTGTGGATTAGAAGTAAGATGCTAATTACCAAAATGCAAAGAAAACAAGTAAATGCTAAGGAGCTGGTAAAATATTTTTCCCAATTCCTTGATTTGCTCCCAGATGCCTTCTCCCATATTTACCTTGTCCTTGAATTCTCACTCAGGATAACAAAATCTAGTTTATGCGCAAGAATCAAGACCTTCATAATCCAACTCCCCAGTGATATTTATACTAAAATAAGACTCTAGAAAACCTTGAGATATGATTAACGTATGCCAGAACGGAAGAGTGAAAATAAAGTAGAAGACTTAGCTGGCTGAACTTTTCTTTTGTTCGCTGTCCACTACACTTTGATTATCTAACAGGCACAAAGAGAAGAACAAGTCCCCTTCTGTCTCAAATATTTAGGACTGATAGTGTCCTTCTATGAAAATCTTAGGGTTTATGAACGGTTCTGTCTAATATGCAAGAATTTAACGATGAATTTTGGGCATATAATGGACAATTATGCATGGAGGTTAATCCCACCAAGTACGGTAGGAAAACATTTCTCCTGTCTGCCCTGAACCCTCCAACCAACGTTGGTTGTGTAGCCAGGGCCTTTTAAAGTTCAATACTCTCATCGGGATTTTCAGAAGCAAAACCAAACAAAACAAAGCATTCCTGACAGAGGCTTCGGGATCCCAAGTTTCTACCTTAGGCAACATCAGAGCCTGGAAGGGACATGTCACTGCTTCTCCTTCACATGCCCAACCAAGCCCAGGGAGAGACTGATGCACTTCCCTGCTGTCACGTACTCAATAAAACAAAACCCTCCTCCTGGAAACAGACCCTGGAATCTCATTCAGACCCATTTTCTTCTTTAATGGGGATGTTCAAAACCTGCTAAAGGTTTGTGCAAACAGATCAAGTGGGTTACATTTCAGTAGGTGTGGCAGTTACTGCCAATGGTATGAAGCTGTAAAAACTGTTACAGCACTGCAAAGTCACCGAATGTGAATGTTAAGCCTAGAATTGAGATTCTTACCCTTTTATGCTTCAAGGGCTTTTGAGAGGTATGATCAGGAGCTTTTGCCAAAATGCTGTAGGCATTTAATTCGGAAAACTAATTTCTGAATTGGGTGCTATGCTAATAATGTATTCCAACCCCAGGCTGCCTGTAATCCCTCACAGACTCTCTTCTCCTTGGTTTCCCATTAGCAGAGCATCTGTCTTCTCACTGCTCTATTGTTTGCACTCTGCATGGGACCCTTAGTACATGGGATACAACAATGCAAGAAATTCATGGGGTCACATTAAAAGAGGGAGAGAATATCAAATTTGGTTTCATGCAGATGGTTGGTTTTTTTCTGTTTCTTTTTTTTTTTTTTTTCACACACATTTAAATGCAGTGATTAAACTGAACTGAACAAAATGGAGCCTTCACAGATATCAAAGATACTGGAGCCTCAGAGCAGGTGGCAGAGATTAAAGCAAAATAGTCCAGAACCTTTCCCTTCATCTTGCTGGAAAACCTTTCACATACCCTGTTGCTGTGCCCTGCCTTACTGCCAGTAAGGAAACACTACCACAGCAGCGTATCTTCATGTTTCTGCATTTCCACTTAGTTGCAGCTGAAAGACATGGATTGGGCAAGGATAGACCTTACGTTCAGCACAGAATTTGTTGGACTGTGAAAACACTGACAAAACCCAGGAATTCAGCTGGTAACTGACTGCCTTTCAAGGCACATGACTTGGATTTGTCCACTTCAGATTAATGGTATCAGCGTTACAGAACTTGAAAGTCCCTCCTGTCCCAACCTACAGCAGTCAGCACCTTGAAAATACTCACAGACTTCCTCAAACTTACATCTACCAGAAATACCACACAGCAAATTCCTTTCCAAGCTTTCATTCCATTACTCCAGTAAACATATTGATAAGCAATGCTTGTCTGCTCTCTAACTGGAGAATGCATTTTAATCGCAAGTCTCCTAAATGCAACATCCTAGCAATCGTCTAAACTACATTTGCTCTGTGACTTCCATTAGATATCAAATGGGCACAACTACAACTTAAATCGTTTACCTTTCAGCTGGATTCTGTTTTTTTTCTGAGAGTCTCCATCAGCAGCAATGGGCTCTCGGACCAATGCACCAGTCCCAGTGCTCACCTCCCAAACACTTATACTGAGGTAGAAAATCAAACCTCTGGCTCCAGCTGACACCAGCTTCCATTACACTAAATAAAAACAATCTTCCTGAGGATGCAGCAAGTGGAACAGACTATTTCCCACACTGCCAGTTGTAGAAAACAGCATGTGTGCAAACTGAAAAGAATAGCTTCATTATCGTTAATATTTACATTTCAGCCATGTATGTTAGAGGCCCAAATTAGGGTCAGGGTCTCATTTCACTTGGTACTACAGGAGATGAAGGTGCAAATCACCCAGTTAGCTCTCCATTAATATCCCGCTCCTTGCTCCTATCATCTTTGTCTCCTCATGCCAGTCTTGCATTCATTGCCCCTTACATACCTTTAAAAATATTTAGTGTTTTACAGTTGTGGATCTAAGATGAGGCCCAGTATGCTCTCTGTAACCAACTTCTGTGTTCAGTGGTCAGTTACAGAGAAGAGGCTAGGGCTGTGGCAAGGAAGGCGGTGTTAAGAAGAGGTACCAGTTGCTGGTGGGAAGGAATGATTAGAAACCCTGGAGAACTAGAATGAGGGGGAGATTTGAGAGGCAGCCAGCATGATTTCAAGGCACAGCTCTGTTAGCACTGTAGGCTGATGACCCTCCATCTGCTCAGCCCTTGTGCCTCTGGAGTAGAGAGGAACGTGGCCAGGGCAGGAAGCACACCGTCATGGTGGGGCTGGCCATACTCGGGGACACATAGGGCAGAAAGGGGGCACCTTAAAACCTCCCAACATCATATGTCTCTCTGTTTGGTTGGCATCTGTAAAATGACATTTTTAGAACTTTTCTCCTTGAGGATTTATAGGCAAAGTGACAGATCTTCCTCCAGTCTCATTCACTGAAATAGATGAATAGATTTAGATGAAACCTTCAACAAAAATTGACAGCAAAGTTAGCCAGAGGCAAAATCCCAGCACGGAGAAGTTCAGCCTAAAAGATTAAATTTGGCAAAGTTGTAAGACGGGGGAAAAAATCATCTTAAAAGGGGAAATTTTGTATGACCTTAATGCTATGCAGTGCAGCATGTAGTGTCTGTAATTGGTTATTTCCATAGCATCTGAGTGTCTTCCAGTAGTACACTAAGCAATGTAACTAACAGCTGTCACAAGGTTCATTTTCCCTCTGATCTCTTCCTTGGAGGGAAGTTCTCTTATTTCTAAACCTCTGCTGGACCCCCACTCAATAATGTTCATTACCTCAAGAGAAAAAATAAGTCCATAGAAAGTTTTTAAAAATGCAGTAACAGATCTAAGATTCAGGCTGCTTTGTGACATTTTAAAAGTTTTTTTTCTCCAAGAAAAACAGTAATTTATTTTAAATTTCTTTACATGGTATTTAAGCATTGAACAGGAAAGACAAAATTATTGAGCTGCTTTTCCTTCACCCGTGATTAGGCAGCAATTTATCAACAAAATGGCAGAAGCCATCTGACTGGGATTATTTACTATACTGTAAGGAATTTATGTTTTGTTCACCAGGAACAGTGTCCCTGTTATGGCTAGTTAGCCATCTGTGTCTTCAGAGCTTTCAGGGAAGGATTAAACTGTCATTTGTTTTGTTTCCTTTCATGAAATAAGTATCCTAACAGGGCTGAGGCAAGAGCTGGAAATTGCTGGACTTGCTACCTTAAGGTGGCATAAGAAGAGTAACTGTATCTTCCCTGGAGCCATAGCAAGCCAGTGAAAAGTCAGGGCTTTCTGTTTTGTTCTTTTCTGTGAGCTACCACAGTGCTCCTACCAGAAATAGTAGATTAGGACATTTCTACAGCACACCAAGGTAGGATCAGGATTATCTGGCACTGTGATTTTTTTTCCTAAATCTGATTCTTTCACTACATTTAGTCCATGTGGCTTGGATCTACGCACTGGCTGAATTTGCAGCTGGTCAGGAGCGGGAGGCTGACAACAAATAAAGAGTAATGCCACGTCCCCTCCTGTGGGTGCAGTTCACCAGCCCTAACACTGATTCAGGATCCCTCACACATCGAGGTTAGCACTATTACCCAAGGATGATCCCAACAGTGCCATGTGGCATCTTCCCTCCATCTACAATTCCACGAGCATGTCTAAAAACTTCTAGCGTCTCTTTCTTGGAAAGAATGAGCAAAATAAGCTGCCTGATTTGGAGAAAGATAATCTGTGCCCTCAATAAGAGCAAACATGTGGGAAAACTATTTGTTAGAAGAATGTACCTTGTGGCTACTGCCAAAGGTTTTTGATGGGTGTATCTGTGCTTTGGGTAGTTTTATGGCTGCACAGTGGAAATTGCTCATAATGCAATTTTACAGTGCAGACAACATCTGCACTTCTGTAACACCTCTGTCCAAAAATTAAAAGCACCTTTCAAAGAAAGGGTCAAATTTATATAATAAATAACCAGGTCACCAGCTGCAAGGTTGCAACTGTGACAACATTCCCACACATATAGGACCATGTAACTCATCAGTTCTCAGAGAAACAAAAGCCAAAGGGACAAGGACACCAACAGGAGACAGTATTTTCTTAGCAGGAATACAATCACAATGCAGGTCAATTGCTATTGCTTTCCTCTCCAATATTTATTTATTTTTCCCTGTTCCATACCTAAGAATGAGACCAGAATCTGACTGCATTTAATAGTCAGAAAGAAGCTGCAGTGAGACAACAAGTAAGTCTCACAGTGCAACAGACGTAGATAGGAGTATGTACTCTTCTTGCAGCTGCTATTGGCCAGACAGAGGTTTGTGGGGCGGAAGGCAGGTCTCTGTGGGGACTATGGAGCCACTCCAGGGACAGTGCATAGCAGCTCCTATAGTTCTGCCAGCTTGCTTCTTGACCTGCAAAGCTCTCATAGCTGTGCTCACAGAACTGAGTGCAAGATTACCCTCAGACATCCTGAAGCAACTTGTTTGGTTTTTTTTTTTTAAACACAATCCACCTCCCCAGCTCTTTGACTAACATCATTCTGTGGTCAGCAGCTAATCTGTATATAAAGCTGTAGGAAAGTTTGGAGCTTTAAATTTTCAGTTATATTGAAAAAAAAAAAAATTGGCTCTCTGTTTTGGACAGAGAAGCCTCTTTTTAGACAGCACGAAGCTTCTTGCACAGCAAGATCTGGAGGCAAGAAGTAGTTAAAGTGATTTCCTTTTTGAATGCTACTATGCAGCCTTTTCCTCTGACTGCTCTGTTCTGAGCTTGCTCAGTCCACAGGACTCTGAAGACGGCAAAGTTGTTTTAATTAGAGAAACAAGGCAATTTCTGGTATTCTCGCTATGAGGTTTGCTCAAGGGAAAATGAAAGAGAGCAAAATCACTTTCTGAGAAGCAGTCAGTTTAATGCTGGCAGGATAACTTCAGAAGTTAATTTCTTTTGCTGCATTTTGCTGCAGTCCTTGAGTCTGTTTCTCTCTCATCTCCCCAAGCTAGGAGAAATCTGTTACAAAGTGCCCACAGTAGGATTAGGCTTAAATATCTACACCTTAAATGTCTCAACAGCTCCGACAGTTGCAGAAAATGTATTTCTATCAGGTCCATAACCTGTTTTATTGGGAAAATCTCTGCATCTCCCTACAGAAGCCTACTACAGAACATGTCAATTCCTCACTCAAAGCCTGAATGTTCTCCAAAAAGACGTAGATTTTCAGATCTAAAATTGCCTTGTTTAGGCTGAGATTACAAGCTAATAGCAACAATCATGTCCACTGAGTCTGTGTGAGAGGTTTTAGTCATGGAAAAAGTACATTCTGACACAGTACAAAATAAAAATCTCAAAGGGTCAAAAATCTCTCCACCTCACACTCTATTTTTCCTCTGTCTCTCTACAATTCTCAGAAACAGAGGCAATAAGGAGTTGAAAAAAGCATGGAAGAAAATCACATTTTCATTCCAAAACACAGGCAAAACAGTAACGTATTTCAATTACTAAAAGTAACCTTTCTGTACAAAATATGACCAGCTCTTCTCGGGAGTTGCCAGCTGTGGTAGGCTGAGAATACAGGTATAACACAAAGGCAAACATGGCTTACATTCTAAGAATTTCCATAGTTCTCATGGATCGCACTGATGAGAAATGCATTTGTGCAGTCTGTACTACCAGCAATACTTCTGCTGTGGGATATACTCTGAGTAATTCCCTTGCAAAAAGGATGGACATATTTTCATTAGAAATGGAAAGCTGTTCTGAAGACCCATGATTCTAAATGAACGGTATTTCAGTGAACAACAAAGGTGCTGTAAATTCAACATACTGGTTTCTCCAATTCATCATCCTATAAGCTGAAACGTAGCAGTTCGATTCCCGGCCACACTGTTCATTCGTTCTTAATTATAAATGGTGCGCCACTTACGAAATCATCTCTGTGTACTGCACAATCTGCATCCTTAATTGCACAAATACTTCATTTTTGGAACAACGCAACCCAGCAATAAGCTTCCTTTTCCTTTTTCATGACTCAGTTTCTATTAACGTACAGCATTTATAAAAACTCTGGGCGCACGGAAAGAAAATTAGTTGCTCCTCTACGGCTCATGGTTTTTAGCTACTCACAGCAAAGCTCCACATCGCTCCTAGCAGAGCTGTGATGTTAAAACTGCACCGGCAACAACGTACACAGCAATGACGTGCTCCAGACAGAAATGTCTTCCCTCTTGTTGTGACTTGCATTCCCCAGATATTTAAGGTTGAGTTTGACAGGATTTGTGGATCCAATAAGACCCAAGCTTAAGCAGCTCCATTGTTTATTCTCGTAATTTATACTTTGTAATGGCTTATGAACAGTTACACACTTGGTTTCATACCCATCCCTTCAAACTATGGGCCCAATACTGTTATGGAATTAGTAGTAAAATGTTTCCCAATTCCAGCATTGGCAGAAAGGTACTCCAGAAGACAAAACCAACTCTCAAGCAAACACAATATGAAAGAACAATTTGGTCTAAAAACAGTGAAAAAAATGCCTGAAGTCTTACTTACTAGGAAGTCTTCTTCACAGTACACCTTGCCATTGACATTGTAGAATGCTTTTCCTCGTAGTCTTCTCCCTGTTAAAATATTGCACTGTCAGAATTTTGTTCAGGATACGAAGTACAAAGCACGTCCTGCTGCATGTGTTAATGTGGCCAGCTCCTGGTGTCTTTCCTCTTGGCAGCATCCACCCATGTACATGGTGAGGAGGATTAGTCTGTAGTCTCCATCCTGCATTAACAAACTCCTTATCAACCAAACATTAGTTGTGAGTGATAGAACCCAGCTGATACCAGTTCCTGGAAAATTTGAAATCTAAAACCAAAGAGGATTATTCTGTGGGGAAAGGCTCATTTGTAAATTGATACAATTCCCTTAGTAAGTAAAATCACACCACTGGAATCCACTGGATCACATCCACTGGAATCAACATCAGCAACACATTTGTCTCTGAAGGACCACAAACACAGACTACAGCATATGGCTGTTCCTGTCACTAAAGCATCAATGTCAAAACAACTATGCACTGAACTACCTGTGATACTAAGGCAGTACTGGTCACATGCGAAGGTGAATACAGAAAATCACATGGAAAACAAGAGATTTCATGAAATCTTACAGAACTCTAAAAGCCGGTGGTCATCATGAACTGGCAGCACCCCTTACAGTTAAGAAGTAAACAACAGACTACAGTGAGTCCCAACAAAACGGATACAAAAAAATGAACTCAGAAATAACTGAGCCCAGCCAGATTTTAGGTACCACACACAAGATCTCTGCCGTACACCAGAACTGCTACACCAAAGGGGAAGAGATTTTATCATTGTAAAACCAGCTAGTGGATGGAAACCAAACCAGTGCTGACACACCTTATTTCCACTCCCTGTCAGGTTCCAAGTGGCCAAAGCTTCCAAATACTTGGATGCTCTCACAAGCCACTTGCAGCTTAGGCAGGCAGATGGCACAGTGCGTACTGCAGGCTGCATACCAGCTGTGGATGGGAATGCACAGCAGCAATTCTGTCAGGGACATGAGAGTAATGAAGAGGGCAAAAGACTCTGTACTACAGGTCAATAGAAAACCTCTCCCTTTTTTTGCACAGAACAAGCTTGGACTTCTCATAGAGCGGCTGCCCCATAAACACCGCCTATCTGCAGTGGGTTCAACTCACAGGGCCAGAGAGCTGAGCCAGTTGGCCAAGCACAGAGGGGCAGAAACGTTCTTCACGGTTTCCATAAACAGTGTTGAGGAAAATATGATTAATTTTCATTGCTTAAAAGTGCCTTTTACATGTTGCCCCTGTGATCCAATCCTGGGAAACAGTGTGTGGCACAAAAAACTTAGGATCTGGACTGAAGCTTTTGGGAAATCACATGCTGCATGTGGTTGTCTGGCGGTTTTACTGTCGTGGCAGAGGGAAATGCTTCTTTTGTGTGCACATTCTTGGGCTGTTGATCTCACAGGCTGCTGTCTCCATACTGCTGGTAGGTGGAGCCAGCTCTTGTTTGTCTTTCCAGCTGCCTGGTAGCTCTGGTGGGGACCAGGAGCCTGGCGGCATGGACAATGCACTGAGACCATCAATCTTCTTTGAGACTCTTTGGTAAAACGGCTCTGTGCCATATATCACAGAAACAAGACATGGGGCCAAGATAGCTCTCAGGGTGGGTCACAGAGCCTCTCCAGGCTGGATCAGGAGCAACCAGCACTCGATCTCTGCTGCTTTGCCACTGTTCCTAAACCTCTCCACCAAAAGATTTGTCACCGCCCTTCCCAGCCTGCTCCTGGTCTTAACTACAGCACTGTTGTCATCTTTCAGAACACTTCTGAGTACAGAGCTTGTGCCAGTGTGCTGACGAGTAACATCATCTGCCAAGGTGTAGGGCCGACCAGGCACGGGATTGGGCAAGAGGACATTTGGCCAAGAGATCTACTCCAGACAAGACACCAAGGATTGCTGTCCTTTGCCCTGATGTACTTACCTAAATGAAAATAAAGGAGCTAATAATAAAATTGTGAGAAAGAGGAGGAAAAGGACAGAGGTCAGAATAGCTTTTTGAAGGACATCTTGGCCTTTGTATGGGAAACGAAGGGGCCACACTCTGCCCACAGACGTGCTGATGCACTTCCAACTTACTCACACACACTGCCTTCACCAGTACAGAAGGAGAGAACTGGCTTCATGTAGTAAAGCTCTATCCATCACCCTCACTGCACACCCATTGTGATCAGAAGCAGCACAGATAATCAGGGGCAAATCCTGAACTATGTTGCTGAAAGCATCTCTACAAGAAACAACACCCTCAGCGAGGGCAGGCGCTGGCATCTCCTGAGGCACTACAGAAGGTACATGAGGGCCTGTACGTCCTGCTTCTTGTTGTGGCGTGCAGACCTTGGCAGCTCTCAGGTTGACAGAGGGGCCTCAAATTCTAATCCTGTGATTTCCTCAGCACAGCACCATGGCAGAAGTCAATCATGCCTGATTCTGCCCTGAACGAGAAGGATGCAAAGTAAACCTGGCAAAAAGGATGTTTTAGAATGACACTTAGCGATGCTTATAATATCAAGGGTGTTTGGCAGCTGACTGCCCTAAGACATGAAACAACCTTACCTCACTCAAGCACAGCAAAGCTACTAGCCCCTATCCCAGTCACTGCACAGCTCGTGAGCTGCTGCTCCTCAATTCCACATGGCTCTGTACCAGCTGGCAAACACAGGTAACTGACCTCCCTTCCTGTACAGCTGATGCAGTCTGTTTCATACTGTTTTAGTTTCAGCTGAGACAGAGTTGTTTTTCTTCATAGTGTCTGGTACAATGCTTTGTTTTGGTTTTTAGGAGAAAACCAATGTTGGTAACACTCTGATGCTTCCAATTGTTATTGAGCAGTGCTGTACAAAGCCAAGGACACTTCGGTTTTACCAGTTTCTTCTGCTGTCCTACCAACAAGCGGAGAAAAAGAAGCAGGGAGGCATAAGGGCCTCCGAAGCCTTATGGCCTCAAGGGAACAAAGAAGGTTGGATGTTAGGAGATATTTCTTCTCTGAGAGAGCGGTCAGGTGCAGGAACGGGCTGCCCAGGGAGGTGATGGAGTTACCAACCTTGGAGATGTTCAAAAAGCATTTAGATGTTATACTGAGAGACACAGTGGGAAATACTGGTGATAGGTGGATGGTTGGACTGGATGATCTTACATGTCTTTTCCAACCTTAGTGATTCTATGACTCTAAGGGGCCCAAGGTGCTGCGAAGAGACAGAATCAGGACAACTGACTTAAACTGGCCCAAGATATAGTCCATACCACATGACATCACACGGAAGGAAAGTTTAGAAAAGTTTAGTGTCTGCATGCTGGGGGGCTCTCCTGGGCACGGTCATGGGTAGTAAGCAATTGCTCGTGCATCACTTGTTATAGACATTCATATACATACGTACAGTCCTAACTATTATCCTTTACCTTTTCTCTATCTTAGTAGATAAGTTCTGTTTTTCTGATTCTTTCTCCCATTGCACTGAGAAAGAGGGAGTGAGCGACTGACTGTGTGGTGCTGAGCCACCTGCTAAGTTAAACCACAACACATGCAACACTCACATGGCATGCAACACTGAGGAAAACTACTATTTTCCCCATTTCATAGCTGAAAAAAAACCAAGCTATTAAGGAAGTGACTTGCCTAAACTCACAAAACAAGCAAATAGCTTACTCACATGCTAATTACTATTATTAGCAATAATTAATATGATTGATATGTCTTTTACCTTAGAGGACATTCATTCAGGGATAGTACAGTAATTATCTCATAAACAAGCAGCAGCAAGTTATCACACAAATAGTGCAGACTGCGCTGCATTGGTTTCTACATACTGCAATTTAAAAATAGAGGCAAAAACCTGCTTTCCACTTACCCACTAGGAGCAGCTGCTAAATGGCTGCATTGAGCACAGGCAGACGCCCAGCTCCGAGAGCGCCTGGCATCAAGTGAGCACCGTCATCGACCCAAATCCTCCAGCAATTGCCACAGGGACGCAAAGCAAAAGAGCCACAGCACGCTGTGCTGCCTGGTCAGCCAGCCAAGGATACCCTGCACCAGGGTACAAGGCTTTGCAGGCTGGGACAGCCGACTGAGCTGCTGTCAGGGCGGCTTCTTCTCTTGAGGTACTGGAGCAGCTCTGGAGCCCACAGAGCACTAACCTGTCCCATGCAGCTGTAACCTGGTACTGTCAAGTAAAGTTTAAGAAAAGCTTTAGCCAAATTTGTTTTAGCCAGCTGAGTCAAGCATCTGGTCAAATAACCAGATACATCTCCTGTCCACTGATAAAATGGGCCTGCTGCTCAGTTTTCCTTTAAGTGCCAGAGTGCAGCCAAGTCCAGGTTACTATTCGCTTTCATAATATTGAAGCAAAAATCAGAGTTTCTAACTAAACTTGAAACAACCCGCAGATAGCTCATTAAAATAATAGTAAGCACTTAAAATGAGCAGCCTCGCAGAGAGTTCACAAGTACAAGGTTTCACAAACACCGTGCTTCTTTCCTCTTTTAGCTGGATACCCACCTTGGCACATCCACCCCGTCAGACCAGTTTTCAACAGCAGCAGGGAAAAGGCTCGGTTTCATATCTGACCCAAATAGCAGCAGGTCGGCCAAGACTGTGTGAGGGGACCATGCAGGTCCAAAGACAAGGGCAGAACACCGTCTAGCCTGTAACCCAGGTGCAGACATGTAACACCAGCTGGTACAGGAAGCTTTTTTTTTTTTTTTTTTAAACTTGAGTGCTCTTTAGCCTTGTTTACCATAGAAAAAGCTTATGCACACAAAGTGACAATATATGCCCATCTACTAAGCTTTAAACTGACATCCACATGTTGTAAGGTAGAAAGGCTCCAGGATAAAAGGGTTCTGCTATGTTAGGCAGAAGACAGACAGCTTGTAAATGTTCCAGTTAAGAATGAGGCACTTCACAGATATCACATAGATATCTTAGCATTTAATAAAAAGTACGCTGGAAATGAAGTTGTCCCAAGGAATGATCACAACTGGCATTTGCAGCCAAGACAACAAACACCCAGAAGAAAGCAGGCCCTTTGGAACTTTCTTTTCATACATAAAGTCAGAATCAGCTCTAGGTTTTTAACATCAATTTTTCATTTAACCAATTTGTGTGTTTCTACCGTTTAAATGTATCTCATAATTACTTCCTGCACTGTTTTTATGTTTGATGTGCTGCAAACGAAAAGGAAGGCATAAGAGAATGGTTGCTTTAGCAAAAGACTCAACTTGCAAAAGGAAAAATGACCCACCACTGACACATGCTGTCCACAACTATTCTCTCCAGTCTCCAAACGCTTTGCCTGGTGCTGAAAATACACCAGTCAGGAAGCCAAGACGGGGTAGAACTTTTTCCAACAGTTTCAAAAGCTGCTCCAGGCCCTTATGGAACAAAATGCAAATCAGATCAGGTTTTACAGTCTCAAGAAGGAGCTCCAAGTGCTGGAAATGTCCTGCCCCCTTCCCCAGCAACACTGAAAACATCTTCAAAGTCCTTCTGGATGCTGTTAGCAGGAGGATGTTTGTCTACAGAGAGGTGAGTTTATCAAGTCACAGCCTTCGGTGGTAGATTTCCAGCCCCACACAGGATGATGCAATCGAATCAGGGGCTGACTCCCCTCTTCTCCTTTGTAAAACAAGAGATACCAATGTCTCACTGTCACAGCATGGTTATTAGACCTAATTACTGCTTGCAGCGCACTTTGAAGTTGAAAAGTGCCAAGCATTATTATAACATTTTAAGGACTTTGATGATTAAAAACATGCAACCGTTGGGTAATAACAATGATTTACTACTATTGTAGAGTAAGCAAGTTCATGTGAGAAGTCTGTGTTGTCTCAGGGGCTACCGGTACTTAAAAACAAACAGCTCCCCACTGACATAATGGGAATGCTGCAGCCTCAGTCTGTAAGATAATGCCCGGCACAGCCCTGAGATTACTCGTGTGCTACAAAAAACACTGGTATAGTTCCTCATCATCATTATCTCTGTCAGGATATTTTCAATACATGTGCCCCTTCTCATAACTTCATGCTGGAAGGTTTCAGTGGGAACAACACGCAAGATAACTAGTAATATTTTTATTTCTTATGTTACAGCTATGTGGAACAAGAAGCCCATATTTTAGTCAGAAAATATAATTAACACCTCCCAGTATGGACTGCACTTGAAGACTTCGGCTGCACTGCTGCTAAAGATAAGGATGCTTCCTTTGATAAAGCAGAGCTAATTAAAAGCCTGCACAGCCAGAGCTATTGCCACGGAATACTATTTGAGTACCTGCCATTCCTGTTCGCTAGAAACATGCCTGGGTAGGTCTGACCACACACGAGCACAGATCTCAGTTCTGCCACTGCATCTCCCATGGAGGTGCGGCTCCTCCAGGGCTCTGCTCAGGCAGAAAAGGGTGGCTGTGTGAGGGCAGGTGGGATGGCTGGTGCTGCCCTGCTGCAGCACCTCTCCTCCAGCTACAAGCACAGAGATGTGCATGAGCCCCCAGCACAGCCCAGTGCTGCTCCAGGGGCACTCTGTGCATTTCCACACTCTCCAAGTTTTGGTCCAGAACTCATGCAACTTTCTAAGCACGTCAACCCCAGGCTCTTCATGCCTGGCTGACCAACAAATTGTGCATATCTGTTTTATTTAGCAATGTTAAACATGGACCTAATTGCTCGCTAACAGCTTCAGATGCCAACTGTGCAGCAACTGATGCAGCAGCAGCATCATTACCAGTCTCATGCTAGCATCTTAAGCAAGTCTCTCAGAGTTGGACTAAAAGTGGCATGTAAGTATACAGTAAGGATTCATATTCAGCAGCATTTTTTTAACTACTTCACAGCTATCATAAGAGAGAAGGAAAATGCCTGTGTGTTGCCCCAGAACCCCATTCAAGTGAGATCAGGCTAGTCACAAGGTAGCCCGGGCTGAGCAGAAGTTGCATTTGCTCGCCTGCTGTCATTCTGCAGCTGGAGCCAACGCTGCTTTAGGAAACTTAAAATTTAACAGGGCGGACTTGGTAACTTAGTTTTACAAAAGCTCTTGACTGGGGATTTCTGTTTTAGAGCCTTTCTGCAAAGGTCATCTACAGGCTGCCCTTGTTCCCTGCACAGACAGAACCCCAGGTGCACCATGACATCCCACGTGCCACCCGTGGCTGTGCCCTGGGTGCCCATCACTGAGCCTGTGTCAGGGTGATTGGTGCCCAAAGGATTGCAGCAGGGGCTGCAGATACCACACAAACAGCACAGGGCACCACAATGGAGACCACCATCCCTAGTATTAAATTCTGCAGCATGGATGCTGCGCATCTTCTTGCCCTGCAATGTGCCAGAGGTGTGCCATTGGAAAGCACAGAACTGCTTAGTCTGCTTTCTGATAGCATGAAACAGATCCAGATTTAAAAAAACATTAGGTTAAAAATGTAGATACACATTTTAGCAGTCGAGAAGCGGGGACTAAGATAATTCAAACACTTAAAAGTGAATGCAATATTTGGAATCCAATCTGCCAAACTAGAGGTCAGAACATCAGTATGTCTGAGAAGCAGAAGCTAAAATTGTAGTTAGAGGTTGATACTTTAAGAGAAATACCAAGCTTAGAAACAGAGAAGAAATCAATGAAAATATTAAATAACAACTTGTTTCTGTTACCTCCTCTACCCACTTAGCACAGGACAAAACGGATGCTGAATTTCATCCAGATCTATTTTCTTTCACTAAAAGGGGGCACTCACTCACTAGGCATTACAGATGTGCCAAAAGAAAACAAAAGCTTCCAATGCTTTTTATTTTTTGTTATCATTTCTCCTCGACTGACACGTGAGTTAGAGCCTTCAGTTCTCTGCCTCTCACTCTGGCTTCTGACTGCGTATCTGCAGAGAGGTTTCCTTTACTCGGGGTTTCTGTTCCTCGGTTGAAAACAAGGAGCACCAAGGCTGCTAAGCCCCTCAATTAACGGTTGTTAATTACATTTTTCTTCTGCATCCCCTCCACAGGAGCGTAACCCCCCCGAGTAAGGCGGGACGGTCCATGCGGCGCCCGCAGCAGCAGGGTGCAGCCGTGCAGCATCTCATTGTACAGGGCAAGGAGCCACCGACAGACCTGCGGCCCAACCCCACAGCCCGCAACCGGGGTGGGTGACAGTTCCATCCCCCACCACCACCGCCCATTCCCCATCTCACAATGCTCAGCGCTGCGGCTTTGTGAGAGGAGGGGTGAATTTCCAGGGCTTTCAGGGTTTTGAAGATAGAAAAAAAATCAATGCCAAATTCCTCTGAATAGAAGATACTGCATGTTGGCAGAAGCCACTTTTCACAGACTGCAGCCGTTTGAAATCTGAAACACTAAAAAGTGGCTACTGTGGATGTGCTGTATTCTTCTTTTCAAAGCAATCTGGCACACAATTTTGGTTCCCCGTTTCAGGACCCAATCCTGCATTCCTTTCACGCTCAGACTCCCATTGACTTTAAGGAATGCAGGATTGGATCCTAAATGTGTGCTTTACTCACACAATAGCTCCTCATGGTTACGATCTATTGAGAAAGGCACACTTTTAAAAACCATTTGGAATTGCAGGCTCATCCACCGGGCCAGAATGCTTGTAAAGATCTTCCATTATTTCAGGAAAAATGCTCGGTGTGTGAATTACACACACACGCACACTCACACATTTTTCTGGTTTCAAGCTGCAGGCACAGCTTAGCTTGAGATGCATCAAAATATTTTGAGCAGCGGCCCGATAGCTAATAAAGAAATCACACTAAATTTAGTTTCTGAAAACAAGGAAAACTCCAGAGAAAAACAAAACGCTGAGGCAAATACATAAGCTGCTGAATCTTTAGGATGGTTTTTCAGAGAACTCTTGTGAAAGCCTTTAAAAGACCAGCACCGCTAAGACAAAACAGAGTCCAGCACTGCTGTTTTTGAGGATGCCATATATTGAGTTACGAGGCTATTACAATGCAAATCTCAAATGTACAAGCTTTTTACTTGGCTGTAAACACAAAACAGTATACATTGTCCTTTCAGAAGAAAAGGTTTGCTGCTAAAATAGCAGAAGCCCTACGTAAATAACCAACATTCTTTCTGACTGAGGTCACTGACTTGGCCTATTCAATTCCGGGCTAGTCTGGGATTTGACAATCTAAGCAGGGGAGAGGCCCTTTCCTTTTTTTCAAAAGAATGCTGGGATTTTATTTGAAATTTAAACTCTTGCAAACAAAAGGTGGCATCGTACGCTAGAGGCCTATGAAGGTGGAGTACAGGATGTGTATTGTTTTCTCCCTTTACATAGATTCTTTCAGGAAAGAGTATTCAGAGTCTCTGACCAAATTCTAATTAAATATTATTGTCAGATAGGTAGAAGTGGTACAGCACGAATGGATGGTTTTAAGGATTAGGAAATTTACTTTTAAATAATTTTGATCCACTGTATCTATTAAAGTGTTTGTGTGATAACTTAAAACGTCTTTTAAAGAAACATTAACTGAACGTTCCTCCACAGTTTAAGTTCCCATACTAACTCTTTATTTGTATGTCAAAAAATAACCTCTCAATACAAATCAGCTGTGGCTGCAAAGCAGCATTCATTTTCAATCTCTGTCTCAAGTTGATCTGTCCCAAAGAGGCAGATGGCAGCTTGCTGTTGTCCTCCCACTTCCTGTTGCTCTTACTGGGGCACTCACTGACCTACCCTCTTTATAAAACAGTGGCCAATTCTGTGTCTGTGTTGCCACAGTGAAGTACTGTATCCACATCTCCCATCACATTCAACTATACTAAGCTGAATTCACGGCTGGTAGAAATTGTCCTGTCCCAACATACTGCGTCTTTGCTGCCCGCTAGCTAAATGGTAAAATCCAGATGAAAACAAGGCACTTCATTAGTTTGACACATCTGCAGCTCAAGGTAAACTCTAGACTCTCCTCTGCAGTTTACCTTAAGCTGCCATGACATCAAAATGAAAAGATCATTACCTTCTCTTGGATTTTGCCTCGCGTCAACTAGTACGCTGAAGAGATCACCTATCCAGAAAGCATGCCCTTGCTGCCAAGAAGCTCCACAGTTGTGCACTAGGTTGGTAATATGTCTTGCTCTGACTGCTATGCAGCTTTCATCTTCACTAAATCAGCAAACCTGGGACTGAGAGGAGAGAATGTGGAGGGCACACTTCTGGCCCCATCTGGCTGTGTGACCAAGCTGTCAGTTTCCAGTAGGATTACGTTGATAAATTGCAAATATCTTTTGTTACCTTGCTGGAAAACCCCACCTTTCTTGGCAGGGTATCCACAATCTCCATGCCATGTTTACTCTACTGTGGAATTCTCTCTTCCTTTCTCTCTCCTCGTACTCCTCTGTCAGGTTATTTAACCAAAAGGTTACTTAGTGTTGTAGGGACTGGAAGATCTCTGACCTTTGCACTTGAGCAAAGCATTCCTGTACAGACCATATTATAAACTCTGCAGATACTTTCAAGCTTCCATACAAACTGCACAAAGTTAAAATCCAGCAGATGTTTCCGTTCTTTCCTCACTTATGTATTTATTCTATCCAATCACCCATCAATTCCAGGATTAAGGCATAAATTATTTCCATGGAGCTCTGACAGACAAACTTGCATTTAAAAGGAGTTTGTAAAAACGTATGCTAAGCATGTATTTAGAAACAGAAACACAAGAGTCTGCACTGATCTAACAGTTGTTTTTGACCTATATATATTAACATTTCTCTTAAAATATAGTTTTTATGAGCTAGCAGACAGACACGCTAACAGGGAAATATAAAATAAAGCTCGAAATGTATTTGAATTAGGATTCCTTTTTTCAGAACTAGGTTTACAACTGCAAAAAATTATAAAAAACAAAGGCAGAATAACACAACCAAGTAGAAGCTGTAAGAGGACTTTCCACCACTCAGCAAGTTGGAAGGGAAGCAGGTACATCTCTCTTACCCCAACATAGCTTCCGCTGCGAGAGGCTTTCATGGCTCCATCACAGACTCAGCTTGGTATAAACAAGGAATACAGCTTTCCCAGGTTCCTTTAAGTCCTGTGAGCTGGGACTTAAAAGAGGACTTGTCTTATCATACTCTCCCAGAGGTCCCAGCGTCAGCCCATTCCATGGCAAAATACATCCATCACCAAACTGCAGTCAGTTCCAGCCCAAGCCTTCCTGACTCCGCAGGACACAACTTCCCAAGCAGCCTCACTAGCTGTTACCCATGGAACATGGTGGGTGGTTTTTATTCAAGCCCTATTAAGAACTACTGCAACGGCAGCCCACCATTTAGCACAGTATCCTGTCTTCAGCTCCGGCCAAGAGTTGAAATTGAATGGGAAAGTGCATTAGAAACAGGGCTTGCACAGGCTGATGTGTTCCCAAGAACAACCTCTCTGCTTCCAGCAAGCAGCACTTTAGGCCTTCCTGCACTGCAGGTTGCATCAGAACTATTATGTTTTATAGCCTCACTGGACCAATCCTTCTTTAATTTGTCTAATTCCTCTATGAGCTCATTTATACTTCTGGCATCCACACTGTCCCTATGGCAGCGAGTTCCACAGTTTCGTTATGCACTGTATGAAGTGATCCCCTTTTGTTTGTTTTAAACCTCTGCTGATCTCAGCTTCTGTTGCTTCCTACAGAACAAGGCAGCCTCTCCAGCCATCACCACAAGACTAGAGAAAAGTATTGTAAATCAAAGCCTAAAACTTCATTCTTGAGCTGCACACGGCAGTGAAAATGATGCAGGTCACACAGTTGGTATTTTTAGCAAGCAGCTTTTTGACACTCTGCTCAGGTCCTTGCTGTATAACATAGAAGTGGACACCTACGCTTGACTCAAAAACTCCTTGCTCTCCATGTGAGCTCCCTACAGGAGCTGTGACAAAGCCACCAAATTCTGCACTGCCCCAAGGTAACAAGCAGCCTTCATGAGAAGTGAAGTGCTATACCCCTCACCATTGCCACCAGTTCTCTCCTGCAAGTCATTGTTCTCCTTTCAAGTTCAGACTCAGCTCAAAATCATAGCTTAATCTGAATGGAAACTTGATTAAAAGCTGGCACAGGGAAACAAGTCAGACTGCCAAATGTCACCTTTGCATAGAGTTAGTGGTAGCATCATCACCTTCTTTCCTAACACTTTATACTTAAAAGTACATTGAACACAAGGAGTGGACACAGCCCAAACCTGTGGCAACATGCAGGAGTGCCTCAAGGGTGATGAGCAATTTCCCTAAACTCTAAATCTTCTGAATTATCTCAGAGAAACAAGAATGGATTTGCACAGGAACAGCTTACTTTCTTCCTCCTAGTAGCACTGTATGTGTCAGCACCTCACTGTGAGTAGCATCAAAGGATGCTGCTGCTGAACCTAAACATGCTGGCAGTGCTTGAACTGAGTCACATCCAGAAAGTGTTGAGCAGCCAACACCAATGCACCCATGCATTTGTGAAATAAAGCTCACAGTGCTAAGATTCTCATTCTGAGATAAACCTTTGCATTAACATGAGATTATTGGGAATTACAGTGCCTAGAAAGCAACAGCTTAAAGCTCTGAATTTGATAATGCAAGTTCACCATCTGGAAAAGGAGGTCTAAATATGTTCTCTTTCAGTACCGACAATGCAAAAAACAAAACAAAACAAAACAAAAAAACCAGCTTAGGTTAATAGTATACTGTGTGAAAAATCTCAGGATGGCAAAGCTCTACAGTGCTCTGCCAGTTTTGAAGCAGAGTCTTTGGGTTTAGATCACTTAGCAAGAAACTCAAAAGAAGTAAGATAACTCTTATTCATACTAGCAAATGATTACACCAATGTTAATAATGTTACTCTAGGTTTATTCCACACAAATAAACCTTGCTAGGATCTTAGATGTGTTTTAGCTGATAATCTAATATACTTGATGCTAATGATGAAATACAAATCAAAAGTACAATTGTACTGAATTACTGAAATGAGCTGAGGCTTGCTGAGCCAATTCAAAATACAGTCAGAAAATAGCCCTGCCAAACAGCCTGTCCTTGGTATTTTGTGGCAGACTGACCACTGCATCCTGCACCAGGTCCCTTTAAAACTAAAAGCACAAGCAGCTTCCAAGACACGGAGCTGAATAGGTAGGGCTTCTGATAGTTCACTCACTCCTCTTGGCACTCAAGTACAATAAGGATATTGTTCCTTTAATGCTCAGCTTTCCTTTTAAGAAGTATGTGAGATTTCAGCCAATTCTCCCCAACGATTAGTTCAGGATGAATGTACTTAACTCAGGATTCAGCTGGAAAGAGCCCAAGTAGATGCAATCAATTTTCCACTAAGTCCACTTCCTTCTCCTCTTCTCTAACCAGCATGAGACATCAGCTTGCCACTACAGCCAATGGTGACTAAAACAATGAAAACCACTGCCTTCAGCCATGCTTACATCAAACCTAGTTATTCCTTCTTTTGGATTATTTCCCTGATGCTTTTTTTTCCCCCTCATATCCCATTCACAAAACCTTGGGCTAGAAAAACCTTCATGGAAAAGCAGCTGTACAGCAAACCACAAACACCAAATGCATTGGTTGCTATAGACTCCAAGGTTAACCATTCAAAACTGTACAGAATCAGTTGCAGAATTTCTCTGATAAATTATAATTTTCCCTTTCACATGTTTAAGTGGAACCTCCCCAAAACTCTAATGTGCTGATGCTGCACACCTGCACCTGCTAGTCTCTGAGCTGTGCCATCTTTGTGTCCAACACCAAATTTCTTCACCATCATCATCATCTAAGCACCACAGTACTTCTTTGATACCAGCCACAGGTTGCTTTACTTGAGCCAACCCCACACACTGTTGCCTGAAAATCAACTTTTCCAACAGTAGGCATGATTTGTTCCTCAAATTTAGCCAGGTAATAAAAAAGTAACATTTTTCCTTTTTCAAAAACAAGGCTTAGAAAAAGTGATCTCTGACTACATGTCATCTTAATAGTTTTAGTAGACAATTTCCAACCAACTTCCCCAAATGCATGAACTCTTCTCTTAAATAACTTGTGGGAACAGCAAAACAAATCCTGGTGACTAGGAATTCTTTAGGCTTTCTTCTTTTAGAACAACCATCCTCAAACTTTTTTTTAATCACGCTCCTCTACCACTTAGAATTTTTACAGCATCCTTAATATGCATACATTGTTTATAAGTCACATATACACGTGCTATTGAAAATTTTAAAGGTTTCTTCCTGCAGCCAATCAGCATCAGCATCCCTTGGGATACACACACCCTTCTTTGGAGTTCACTGCTCTGGAAACCATGGGGTTGTTAATACCAATCCAGCAAATTATTTCCGTAGTCTGAATTTACTCTGCTGAAGTTCCCACTGTCAGAAATCCACTGACTCACTTTAAGCTACTGCACTAATTCTAGGAAGAGCAACAGGGTAGAGCACCCAGGCAGCCAGCAAGATAACTGAGGTCCAATAACTCTATCCAATTTAACATCAAGAAAATGCCATATTTGTGATTTAAAATACATTGATAGGGAACAATTTAGATGCAGCAGCCAATAATAAAAACTGATTGCTAAATACACGCCTGCTTTTATAGGGGTAATAAATCAGATCCCTCTAACTCCACACAGGTACAACTAAAGAGCTGGTAGACCTTGTTAGCAGCCATATTCTGCATGCATGCACACAAGCAATGTGAGTCATCAACACAGCCAGCTTCGCTGCCAGAAGCCAGCAGTACCTACTAGCTTTACTTCTTCCTACAGCACATATTATAAGAGTTACTCTCTTCAGCTTCTTTACCTAGTACAAGCTAGGCAGCTCATCATTTGCTTTTACTGTTATTCTGAATGCTGTGGGAGTTTACAGGACTGTGTCAAACTGAGTTGAGGTCTGACAGTTTCAGACAAGAAAAATCAGTTCGAAGGCTCATGTGGAAGGAAAGGGAGAGAGCAGGAAGCCTCAGGAGGGAATGGGAACCAGAGTAAAGGGCAGTGCTGAAAACCAGGCTGCCTGCCCCACACCGAGTCTGGCCTGCAGGAGAGAGACAGAGAGTAAGCAGAGAAGGGCAGTTAGAGACCAATCAGCAGACTGCAAGGGAAGCAGCAGTGAGAACAGATGGCGAAGTGAGTATGAAGTTATTTGGGGTCCTGAACACGAGAAGAAGGAATACAGCTGCTTTTGTGTATCAATAAAGAGAGCTTGTGAAGATTAAACAGGGTAGTGCACAAAGCAGGAACCCCTTGCAATGTGTCCAACTCAGCTGCCTCCATGCTACCTTTGCTGCACGCAGTGAGCAGGCAGAAGGAAGACAGGACATCTGTGAGGCTTATTTTCGTGAGCCCCCTGCTAACAGCATGAGGCAGTGAGCACTCTCATTAGATTTCAGAAATGATTTCACAAGGACTCCGTAACCTCACTGACGCTGAAGTTTACCAGGGGTTTGAACGCATCTCAGAGGCCATGCCTGTCAGCAGCCTCTCCTACACCCTTCTCTCCCAACACACTCCTGGCACAAGACAACAGCAGTGCTTGCAAAACCACTTGGCAGAAAATGCTCTGCAAGAATAACAACGCTTACTATCTCTGGTAGGAATCCACATCTCTGCCTCTGTCATACGAATTAAAATTTAAATGCAAAAATACAGAGCTACGTCTTCACTTGTTATTCCACTTTGTAGAACAAAGTACAGAAGCGGGAACTGTCTTTGCCATTTCAGGTTGCAAAGCTGTCCTTTCATTGCCCAGAACCAGCAGTATTATGTGTGAAATGTTGAAGCAACCTGTCCCCAGAGCAATGGTAGCAGATTGTTCTGGCCGCAGACCTGTTCCTTGAGTACTAAACACCCAGAGAAAGAGGAGGACTAAGCATCCTGCAAATACTCAGTGATGTTCCCTAAGTAACACATCCTCACTCTTTGCACGCCCAAATCCTGCTGGGACATCTGTGCCAGGCAAGAAACACAGACTACACCTCAAACTATTGCATCTCCTCTTCCCCCACTGCTTTAAGAAAATAATTCTCATTGACTTATTTTGAGCCAGGAGTGGTGGTGAGCTCTCATGAGAAAGAGTATCACGAAGAGATGGACTGTCTGTCTGAAGAGACAGCACAGAGCAGTTTAGGTAGTGGCCACAACCAAAATGCTTTCATCCTCAGCAGCCCAGCACCACTTTCTAGACACACAAGAGTACTGCAGTGTATCATGTTATCTCTGCTGGCTGCCAAAGTGCACTGGCTGTGCTCAATCAGATACCGGTCCTGAAAACTGCCAAATGGAGTCAATAATGCTACAAATGGAGGAATACTGAATACAGACTGGATGCTGGCCATGAGGGAGGCCATAGCGGGGTTCTGCTTCACGTCTGTTTTTAGAAAGTATTTACCACACCTAATTCAACACCATGGGATAGAGTTCACAAGCATGAAGATTTCTTATTTTTGTGTCAGTTCACTGCAGGGCACCCATGCAGAAGCTCCACTCAAACAACATTTTTACTGAAAAAGTCCTATTTTAACTCATTATTTCTGGCATAGTGTTTGTAATCAAAATTCCTTGGCTTTCCCACAAGGACAGGGAACAGGCTCACCTGGGGAGAACCATGCCGTAAAGCTCTTAGCATCAGTGTGATCAGAGCAGGCTCCTGCTGCTCAACAAAAAGCTCATGGCACTGCCCACAAAGTCAGAGGTACTTCAGACAGTAAATGGAAATGGATTTGGCCATGAACAATGACAGATCTAAAAAATCTCAGTAGAAGTTTCGGTCAAAGGAAGAATTTTCAGGAAATTAGATATTTATTGGAAGGGGGAAAAATGTTTATTGTGGATCTAATTTACTGATTTTATTCCTCATGTTTTGAGAAAAATAGATGGGCAGAGAAGAATTCCTACCTGCTTATAACCAAGCTAAAATTTCCTGGGAAGTCTAAGAATGGAAGACAATATTCACCCACTAGCAAGAAAGTCTGGAAAGTGATCTGCAGAAGTCAGTGTATCAGAACAAAGTTGCTATTTTATAACAGTAAGTTTATAAGGAAACAAAACATTCAGCCCATGTCAAATACCAGGGGTCACCAAAGCACTTTCCTTGGTCCCAAGGACAGCCCACTGCAGCTATAATCGGACGATCCTCCCGAGTCCCATCATTTAAATGAGAAAAAAAAAAGTAGGGTTGTTTATGTGGGCTTTACGCCAAGCCCATTTCTCTGATATGCTCTCCTCTGGTGTATTTGTGCCTCACATCCGATTTAGAGAGTTCTCTGAATACTGGAGACAGCATTCCTTGGATACTTAATATAAATTAAAAACACAACATTGGGCTTGGACAGAGGAATGGGAACATTATTCACATGGCCCATGCACTGAGGGCTCTAGGGAATGGTGCTGGGAAAGTAGTCTTTTAAAAATCTTGCATTAGTCCATGTATTTAATGACATACAATCCTCAGAACGGTCCTTCGTAAACTGTAAATATACATTATTTGAGCAAGTAATTATTTTCAGTAGCATGCTGTAACAGCTGTATGGCTTGGCTGCCAGATACTGCAAATGTTTATTCCAGCAAATGCATCTATTTGTGATATAATAATTATTTAATGATTTACAAAACTTGTCACTCCTCTGGTACTTTCATCTGAGGATCTCTAATTCTTTTCAAAATACTAGTGAAATCAGCACAGAATCACTTGTGTGAGGTAGGTGAGAATTAGCTGCATGGGAGAAGTCAGACTGGTTCAATGATCTGCCACAGTGACAAGTCCATAGCAGAATGAAGTAAAACCCCCTCCTCCGATTCACAGGGCTGAGTTACCCCTTCAGGACCACCAGCTTAATAATTCATTCAGCTGAAAATAACTGTCTTTTGGTAATATTCTCAGCCAAAAGGAAACTGGAAAGACAATGTCAAACTTCTCCCATCGTTGTACATCCAGGGACAATACTACCAGGTCTGCTGCTGCTGTTTTATCAATTTCATAAATGAGAAGACGTACAATCATCTATTTTGTTCCATATGTAGCAGAAGTCTTCAGACAGCTTTCTTAGACCCATTTTTAAGGTGAGAAGTGATAGTGGAAGCCTTTGTTCTGTAAAATTATTTTCAAATGTAAAATCCAGGCTGTTTTCTGGTGTGAAACATCAATGAGTTTTCAGGCCATACAGATATCTCTCCATTAAATTAAATACTAAACAAAAATTACCAGAGAGGATGAGTCAGTAATCTTGCTCAGGCAGGATGAAGTGCAAAGACAGAGCCCTTTGTTATAGAGCACGTGAAGATGAAGATAACAGAAGCAGTAAAAACACATTTTTGCTTCACACCATCTCCATCAACAGAAGCTTTAGAAAACATTTCTCTGGTAGATGCTGCCCAACTTATGCAGGACTTGCAGGGCAGAAGAGAGAGGTGTGAGTGCGGCTAGGGAGGAGAAGTCTTGGCTCTGCAGTGCAGAGCATCATCAGGGGGATGGACAGCAAGACGTCCGTGACTAGAAATGAAAAACAGGAAAATAGGCAAGAGAAACATGAACAAAACATGACTCAGTTGAAAAAGTACATGGAAGTCTGGAAGAGCAGTTTTGTTTGTGAGAAGGAACATACTGAAGCTTCCATGGCTGTGAACTGCTATAACTCTGGTTAGGAATATCATGGGCTGCCAACAGTCTCACGTCGTATTCCCAGAGAATATATGGACCCAGGAACAGCACAAATACACAACACCAGTCAAAACATGGAATGATTGGAGTACAATGAAATTTCAAGCAGTGCCAAGGACAAGCTGACAATTTTCTGGAGACAGTAACTGACAAGCAGTGAAGATTTCTACTAAAGAAATGCACTGTGCTGGTTTGAAATAGAGAACAAAAGATGCTCAAACAGAAATAGTGAAGTCTGATTTCTTCTGTTGCAGTGCAGATACATGAGAGCAAACATATTCAGAGAGAAGGAAGAGAATATTTAGAGAATCAAGGAAAAGTGAAAGTTGGTTTCCCTTTGCAAAAACTTTCCAAGAAAAACTGCAGCCTGTTTCTTCAAAGACACTGGAAAGAATGCAGTAATGGAGGCTGCAAAGCACACCTCTAGTCAGCCCAGAGCAGGGGCAGAGAAGTCCACACATCTGAAAGGCTGGACAGAAGAATGAGAGATTCAGTTAAGCAATAGAACATCCAGGAGACACACTTTTAGAGGGAGATCAATCCCATGGATGTGTGTGTACGTGGACAGGTTTGTAACTGAGGCCCAAATTCACTACAATAAGCATCAGAAAAGAAACTGTCAGTTGTACTGGGTGCTGATGTGATCAAAGACAAAAATCGATGAACCGATATGCGTGAAGGTAAACCTCACTTATTACGGAGTGACAATATATTGAGTCAGAAATGGTTTAAGAGAACTCCGTGGCCTTTTGGGGCTTGGTTTTCAGATAGATTGATCCTCTGAATGCTAAAGTAATGAAGAAGTATTTTGCAAAACACAGAAGAACAACACACAGAAGAACCTAGACCAACAAAATTACATTCAGCAACTACTCTCCCCCCACATCTCACTTTATCTACTTTCTTTTACACTTTTTTCCCTGTTTTTTCCTTTGTTTTTAGTTAATACTCAAAAATTATAGAACCTGGAAAAGGAAGCAGAAACATCTGTCAATAATGTCGGTGATTTCCCTGTGCTCTGCTCAGGATTATCTGAATACCTTCTCCTTTGAGAGATGATCTCAACAGTAGCACGAGGGAATCTTTTCTCTTGGAAAAGCAAGTACGTCTCCCCAAAAAACATTTTACATGGACAAAGGAAGACAAGAAAGAGGAGCAGAATAGAAAGATGGAAAAAAAAATGCAGCAGAGAGATGCACTTCTAAGACAATCAAGAGTGGGATATAATAGATATTGAGAAGGAAACTGGGAAATTTTTGCAAATCTTTTGTTATGATAAACAAGACAAACACAGAATTACACAAGTGATTAGGCTTTCTGTAGTATTTACCATAGCTCTTAAAGATAAAAAAACTAAGGCTGAAACCTCTGAGAGTATAATTCTTGCATGTTAGATTTTCAATCCCTGAAAAGATCACAGGTGCTGCCTATGATAGTTTCCATATTATTAATACAAAAATGTATTTGAAGAACTACATCTATGGTCAGTCAGTTAGTGCAGAAAAAGGTTTGCATCATTAGTTGCCAAGCAACCTCCACCTATTAAAATAACCATCCAATGCATTTAATGCTAGATTAATTAATGGGAGAATGCAATTAATACTTTCCAAGGAAACAGATGGAGACAAACCACTGGCCAACTACTAATCACATGTCCTCTGCAAATCAGAAACAGAGGATGGTGGAAACATTTATCATTGCTCTGTTGGACATTTGCTCAGAGAAGAGTGATACTCTTTGTTAAGATAATTAATAAGCACATGTTTTCTTTGAGCATCTGAGGTATCTCCCTGAAAGCAAGGGTGCAGGATTGGGATAAGATGATGTGTTGCCCCTAAAAAACAGATCGTACCACACCTCTGAACCAACTTGATTTAAAGCAGGCACAGAATTGAAAATCTTTCATGACTTAACATCTAGCAGAACTGCCTGCAGATGGACACATATCTATACCTGAAACCAGTGCTGCGTCAGACCACAGCATGGCTGGGGCAATGCAGAAAGCACTTCAAAACACATCCTGAAAATCACAACCAAAAGACAAAAGAACACACTATCAGCAACAAAAGAAAACAAGTCATAGCTAAATACATCTTGCATGAAGGAGTTTCCCATGTCAATTTCAACTCAAACACTTCTGACTATCGTGCCTCATTTTCCCCATCGTGCCTCATTTTTCTGAGGCTAAGAATACTATTGGATTCCAAATAGATTGAGATAAAGGAAATATTTTCTTACCAGTTGGTACCTGAATGTACTTAGGCTCTCACAAGGACTAGTATCCAAATTTGACTTTTAAGTATCAGGAGACAAGATTACATTCCTCTGCTAAGACACATTCATGGTTCAGAGTCTTGTGCAAGGTAAAACCAAAAATCTCAAGCTAGATGTTATCTCTACAATCTGTCTCTTTTTAAAGCAAGTACCTCCCTTTTGGTGAGTTTCACATTTACAGATACTCCCGGGACTGTAGCCACATACCTTATATGACTTGTAATTGTCCATCTTGATAGGTGTTAAAACCGAAGGCACAGAGCTAAGTGCAAGCTGTAGCTTTTCCCAAAGTCACAGAATGACTCAGGCAAAATTCTGCCCTCCTGGAGCCATGTTGCAAGTTAACTCAAATACACTTCTACACAAACCACAGTCTTAGCTACCTATGCAGACACAGAGAGACCACTGCTTCACAAATCTTTTGGTACTTTTTTCTAACTGAACTTACACCTCTCTAAAGTGCTTAGGCTTTTCCATGAATCATTCATCAAAATAACTGCCTTGCCACAGAGCATCAGGAGCTACTGCCAGCTCCATTTATGGCCTGGAAACCACCAAACATTCAGGTGGCCATGAATTCAATCTGAACACAGGGTCTGAGTTGAGGATGAGTAACAGTCGTAGTTATGCAAGTTTGGGGCACCCAGCTCTCACGCTCCAGGCCACAGGGGTCGGCAAGGAATGTTCCCACATGCACAGTGCTGAATCATCCGCCAGTTTGTCTTCCCCCAAGCACCAGGTATTAACCAATGGCTCTGACAGGATTACAGACCAAAAATCCCAAAATTCCAGCCTGCTCTGGTCTGACAGTACGTGGTTAAAAAATGGCAGAGGAAAGCGTGCAATGACGTGAACTACCCAGCAGACTTTCACTGCTCAGCTTTGTACCCCTCAAAGCAGTATTCTTTAGCTTCTCTGCCTTCAGTATTCTCACTGTGTTCCTCTGTGCTCAGAATAGTTGCACAAAACAGTGGTAGTCAGATGAACAGATATTGAAACTGAGTCACCTAGAATTTAGCCATGAAGCACTAAGGAGTTAAAAGGCAACAACATGCACACAAATTCATGCCACCATGATTACCAACCCTATAGTAAGCAGACAAAGTACACCTCAGACTTGACACTGAATTTTATTTTACATGAACATGACTTTCACAGAGAATCTAACTGAAGACTGAAGCAAACATTGGCAACATGCAATTTTGATGCAGTGACTCATGCTAGACTTATAAATATGTGTGGACAGAACAAATTTGAACTGGAAACAAACCTTCCACCAGGATTTTTATTTTATTAAAAACACAGCATAGCATCTAACCACCAAAACTCATCAACTGCTGATAAATTTACGCTGAGCGGAAACATCCCCAAAGGGAAACATCCTTTAGGATGCTCTGTGCCTTACTACCACCAAGAGCAAACAAAAGTTCAACTCCAGGCAGCAAACATGGAAAAGAACTTTTCTAATGTCACAAGGAACTTGCACAAGTAGGGACACAACCAGCTTCCTACTAATAGACATTTACATACAGCAGGACTCAGTGGCCTCAATAAGAAGGCAGTTGTTGCCTCTGAGATGTAATACAAGTCTATAGTCAAACTGCAAATACAACTATGAACGGATTCCTCTCTTACATTATTTGGAGGGCAGAGGCTAATACAGTACAGCACATCATATCTTCAGGGCAACAATACCTGCTGCTACAGTTGGTCCTCTTGGGCCTTTTAGAATAAATGTGCTGACAGCTTTCACTGTGATCTCTAAGAGATGCTTGAACCAATGAGTTTTGTACAGTCTGGACAAAGGCTACAGGCTGAGGCAGCAGCAGCACTGCCAGTAAGCAGCTGAACTGTGATACCTTTATGTTCCATCCCTTGAAATGAAATAGCTGTACAAAAAACCCAGTACTCCACACTAATCAATACCTACTAGGTAAGAAATGAGCTTCATACCTTTGGGATTATACAGTTTGCTTTAGGTTTCTGATTGATCCTGCAGTGATTTCCTGTGCCTTAACACCAGTGGCAAAAGCACAAATTAAAGATGAATGGCATGCTCAAACATTTTCCTTCATCAAGAACAGAATATGTCCCTGTTTTCCATGGCAAAATACATTAGAGCCTGGAGACTTGAAATCCCCCAGACTCTGCAAAGCTCACTTGCTACCACCTTCTATTACTCTGAAAGTAACAATGACCAAATTGATGTTTCTTCAGAGTAGAGATTTATTTTACTGTAGTGCCTACAGCCAGTTGCACTGGAATAAAATATTCAGCCTGAAAAGATGCTATGGATGCAAATGTAACTTGAACACTATTGTGCCCCCTGAAGCCTGGAGGTAACAGGTAAGTTATTTTCTCCAAGAAGTAACAGAGCCCATTAATTCCTCCAACCAATCACCTGCACTTACAGCACACAAGAGATCTGACATTATTGCAATTATCCTCCAAGACATCCTGTCATGCTCTGAAATACTATCAAGAGAGACCAGACAATGAGCTTTTCAGGCATACATTTTTTAGCAAAATTTGCAACTGAACTCTTGCCAAAATGAAGATCTTACACTTAACAGACGAGACAGTATATGCTGTTGCCTAAATTAATCTATTATCTACGATTCAGAAAAGCATACATATGAGTAACTGATATGTGCTTACATATAAGGATTTTGCTGAATCGAGGCCTAAAAGAGGTTTCAATGGCATTACAGCTAACAGGGAATTTAATCTACTGTTAAAAAGCATCCTAACAAACATCCTTCGATTGTTTTCTGTAAGAGACTGTGATGAAGATATATGTTAACCAGCAAAACCGGACAGCTTGAACTTTTACATTGCCTGAAAAGAATTATCTGACCTTTGAAAACTGCCCATCTGAGGAACATGGCTTGTCACAAAAGGCAATAGGTATTTACAGAGAGAAATAAAAATGTTACCGAAAAAGTTCTGAGATGCTGACGTTCAGGTACATACGTTAGGCTCAAATACCTAAAACTCACTGACGCATTTCTGCCTCTCTAATGTGTTCATTTTATTTTAAAACAGAATGTCTCTGCCTGCTGGATCATTGACTTTTCCATTCTTCCTCTGATCTCTACTCACTAGAAACTTTTCAAACAATTCTGAATTAGTACTGTCAAGTCCTGCCCCAAAGTTCCTAGAAACAAGAAAGACAATGAAGAGACTTACCATATAAGCATGTTAACAAAAATGTCTACAGGAGACAAATCACCACTTCTTTCCTACTTATCTACTACATTTCTGAAGTATTTCCTAACCTTTCTGCATTCATGATCAGAAAAGAAAAGCAGGTGGGCTTCAGAAGAGTCCCAAGAGTCTGTATCTGCATAACTGCTCACACTTCTGCTTCTGTGCCAAGGGCATGGACAGTACTGGCCAGGAGAAGAATTAATTCATAACGTACAACTTCTTGCCTAAAAAAGGTCCTTAATTATTACCCAGGTACATATGTACTAAAGCTTAACTTAAGACACTTTCCAAAGGGACATTTGGTCTTAATCTGCAAACAGAAGAACAGAGAATCTGCCACTTCTCTGCTGTTCTGTTCCAGTGATTAATGATCTTCATTGTATAAAGACTGTCTTTGATTCCCCTATTTGAATCGCCTTGAGATCTGTCTTGTGTTTGCATCTCATACATATGAAACCACTTTTTAATGCTGTTTCCTGGAAAAAGTTGATCACGAGCTCAAGCCAAGTCACATACCCCTGCCCCCACTATTTCTGATACTCAAAATACATTGGGCTCTAGTGATCATCTTTTTTCTAGTCTTTCATCATCCACATAATTCCTTCCAGATCCTTTCCAGTTTCTTCTCTCCTTTCTGGAGGTGTGCATCAAAACTAGAGCACAGAAGTCTAAAATGGGTATTACGGATGATATGGTAAAATGAACTCCCTGTTCATAAACTCCAGCACTGTGAGCAGTTTGTGTTCAGTTGCTCATACAAGATATCTGGTAAAGCTGTGTAAGCAGCACACTCCACAATGCATCTCCCACAGATTTGACCAGGATGCTTCATTCCTAAAGTCTGGATCTAGTGCATGTGATGCCCCAAATCAAGTGTGCAGCTGAAAAACTGTGTTCACTTTGATACTATTTAGGGGCTGAGTTGAGAGGGAAGGCTCTGCTTTTATCTCATGTTTGCAGGCAACTGAATATAAATTTTCATCAAGTATTTCACCTGTACTTAGACCTGCTGCTGCATTAACAGCACAGACACTTTTTCAGTGCCTAACAACAGAAAGGCCCAGACTACTCCCGTTTCGATAGGTTGTATCAGAAGCTGCAGGCAAAATCAAATCCCAGCACTTCTTGCTTGTGAAGTATCCTAGGAGATGGCATCTGGGCTCTCCAGCCCACCAACAGTACAGCAAGAAGCTCAGATGGCAACTGTTTTCTTACACATATGGGCATGACTGACTCATGGAAAGTTGTACGAATCACGAAATTCTACAGCACAGCAGGGTGAGGCAAAACCACACTCTGAAAGGACACGTCTCAAATCGCCCTCTGTTAGATGTACACTGGCCACACACACCTCACAGAATGGTCACAAAAGCTTGCTGTGCTTTTGGATAATTAAGCTGGGAGTGTGTTTTGCTGTTAATACACTCCTCAGCCCTTACATATATTCTTCTGCAGAACAAAGTTACTTGTGTACTCACACCTGTGGTGACAAACGTGCATCTTAACTATTTAAATAAAAAGCCTGCCCCAAAAAGGAAGCTGGAACTCACCCATGCAATTAGGTTAGGTTAATGCTGGCGATGAGTGAATAGATATTATCCACTATCACATTTTGTAATCCTCTGCTAAGTGGGATGCTAGGGCACTTCATTCACTCTGAGAGCCAACAAGACAGCTACTTATTCAATGTCAGACTTGAACAAGTCATAAGCAATCTCCTCAGCGTTGAGACAAGTTTATTCTAGAGACTGGTAATAGTCCAGAGTGATTTATACAGATCACCGAGTCCTACATTCAGGTTGTAGGTTTCTTTAAACAAACTTACCTGTAGAAACCTTAGGAAAAAAGACAACACTTCTCCTTTCAGATGTAAACTTCACAATGGTTCTTTTCATTACCAATAATCCTTTCCTCTCTTTCTCTAATCATTAATGATTATTTTAATAAACAATTTACACTCAGCATATTTTATTCAATCTTTTGCTGTATGTATGTGTCACAACAAGATATTGATCTGGATATGGAATACTAGCAACAAAATAAAAAATAATAATAAAAAAAAAGCATAGATATATCAAGGAAAACTACCTGACTCCAGAAAATGAGCTATCACCCCTCCCTTGAACTTGGTAAGAATTTGTGAGCACACAGCAGTTTCAAACAAGACACCGAGGAAGCTTCCATCCAAAGTGCTTCACCCAGAGGGCAGTGAGACATGGCACAAACTGCCCAGAGAAGCTGTGGATGCCCTATCCCTGAAGGCTTTCAAGGCCAGACTGGATAAGACCATGGGCAGTGTGACCTAATGGGTGGCAAGCCTGCCATTGGCAGAGCATCAGCACCAGACAAGCTTTAACATCCCTTCCAACCCAAGCCATCCTAAGATTCCACAATACCACAAACACAGTTGAAAGTGCTGTCTTGAATTTTCTAAAGCCTGTTATCCCTGGCAAAGCCACGACTTCCTCAGATGAAATACTAAGTGCATCACTTTTACACGCATTCAGATTTAAAGAGAAACCTGAAGAATTTCTAAGAGTAGTAAGCAGACAGTGATTTACATACAGTTCTCCTTTACAAAAGAGAAATATTGTGTAAGGTGTATCAGCTTGTGATTTCTATTTGTTTTTATCACATTTAAGAAAAGCAAAAACTGAGCACTACAAAAACACAGAAGCAATTAATATATATATATGCTTGATTGGAGTTACATTTACAAATATTGAGGCAAAATGGCTTTGGCTATACAAATTTTATCCTTTTTTTTTTTTCCCCTGTAAAAATACACATTACAGTTTCATAAACAAGTGATTTAAAGCTCATAGTGCTTATAAAAGCCAAGCTGAAGCCATTTTGCAAATGTAACCTTTAAAACAACCAAATACTACTTTTTGGGACTGGTGCTTAAGAATAACACCATTGAAAACTTACAAATTAAAAATTAAATTTAAAAAAAATGAACTTCTGAAGCTGGAGTCTCACATAGGAATTTTGCCTCAGGAAACAAGCAAGATGAAGTTTGCATGCTGGCTGCTACAGCAACACAAAATTATAAAAGGAAGCCACTTAGTAAGGCTGCAGAAAGTCTGACTTACCACAAGAGCAACACGTGAAGCAGTTGGTATGATAGAGGTTACCCATTGCTTGGCAAGCCTGGCTCGCTCCATACACACCTTTTCCACATTTTATACAAATACCTACAAAGAAGAAACAGAACGAATGTTAGAATTCTTTTCAGATCCTAAAATTAGCTCTGGGCCATTGAATCACAGCACTCACAGTACCCCCAAATCAATGAGCTCCTCCACATCATTAGACTCAAATATGCAAGTCAGCAGCAGACAGTTCGTATGAAATAAATACACTGTAATGAAAATAAAAGGGTTAAAAATAAAATAAAAGGGTTGGAGCAGGCCTCTGCCGGCAATTTAACATATGGAGACTGAGACTAGCTAAAGACAGAAATTTTGTTCACTAAACAATCTAGTAAGACCTTGACCATTTTACATTCAATGATCACAAATGACAATAATCACATCTAAAATGAAGTATTTTCTCTTTGCCTCTCTCCAGGAGCACAAACCATCAGAAATGCTGATTCAGGTGGAAGCAAACACAGGGAAACAGGCCTTATTAGTTGCATTGAATAATTGTTTAACTGTCCACAATTAGTAATACGCAACCTAAAACATAACCTGGGAGCTTACAAAACAGAAGAGCAAAGCTTCCACCTTTCTTACGATCTAAGGGCAAAAACTCTGGCTAGCAGTGGGGCAGAAATTCACCTTTAGTGCCTAAAACCTGCTCTTGGTGAAGCTGGGGATGTTTCTCATATATAGCCTGTATAAGATGAAAGTACAAAGAAGCACAGTGCCAGCAAACTCAGCTGTCAGTCTCACAAAGCGCAGGCTCACTATGAAGCAGAAATGGAACGCTCACAAATCTGTATCCTTCTTCCATGTACTCCACAGAACTGATTAAGTTCATCTGAGATGATCACTGATCTCTGACTGGAGCTGTACAGAGCATCTCAAAACTTTGAATTTGGAAACACTACAGTAGAAAATAGAAATTGAGTTTTCTACCTTGCACAACTTTGTAAGGAAGTTGTGATCCATGGACTGTTTGAGGCCCTCTTTCTACAAATGCACATACAAGCTCAGCATTACTAGCATCAACAAAGCTGCTAATGTACTTGAAAGCCTAGGAACTCAAGAACTATGAAACCAAGCTTTAACCACCCAGAATTTTTCCCTGTTACGGTACGAGCATTTTAATTTGTACACACATGCACACACAAAAAAAATATAAATGCAAGCTGCTCAGAGAAAATTAGTATATTACGAATTAGTAGAAACTCACATAGCAGGAAAAAAAAAGGTTAACAAATCATTTGGTGTTTCAGTTCCCCTCCCATAGGTTTTATACACTTCCAGCATATGAACTGGAAAAGACAAAAAATGCCACCTGCCTCTGGCAGATAGCAGCAAGGAGATGAGCAAAGCTTGCAGAAGAGCAGGACCCATCAACACAGCTGAGATTTAACCAGATCTCTCAGTAAAGAAATAATCAAACAACACAACAACCCAGAAATATTAAGTCCCTTAAACTACTCAAGACTTTAAACTCCACTTCTGAAACTGAACTGTACATCTGTATGGACTGCATAGTATGAACTGTTTAAAAAGAGATATTTGGAAAAAAAAAAAAAAAAAAAAAAAAGCAACTTTCTACGCTACTCATCCAAGTACTAAAATGGGAAGACCTTCCATAAGTTACGGGTTTCTTGGTGTTTCCACATTTAACTACCTCTTTTCAAATCATGAAGAGAGATCAGCTTTTCATTCATCTTGTTCAACAATGCTGTAGTTTTGCACCATGAGAATATCTATCAATTAAGTGAAATTATAAACTTAGAGAAACCAGCAAATCTATTAACTTTTTTAAACTAGTAGTTTAAAGAAAATCTTGAACTTGAGTTTTGTGTTTCAATGAAGCAGGAACTATGGTATTTAATATTATTAAAGCTAATATCCTTAGGTAAACCTACAATACTGAACCAGATGCCACCTGTATCCACCAGTTCACTGTACTGCTGGTCCCTCCTTAGACAAGCTCAGTTCAGATACAGAAAATGGAAACTTCAGCATATCTGTTGCCTTATCCAAGGCTGTTACATCTATTTATTTATGCATAGACAAAGGTTATGAAAAAAGTCTGCTATTAGCCACAAGTTAATGGTTAATTGCTGATAAAAGACCATTATTGATTATTGAGGACACTGATCAGAAAACAGGTCTGTCAGCCAGCAGCTGCAGGAGGAGCTAGCAGCAACAGCACTGTAACCAACAGCAGCCACAGCAACTCCCAAACCTGCTTGTTTCACCACAGCCTACAAGACCCAAAATAACTGCTGTCCTTCGTGGCCTTTGGGGCAGAAGGGCTGCACACACAGCAAAGAAAGCAACTGTTTCAGAAATCAGAAGTCTTCTAACTTCAGCAAAAGGCTGTTGTGCCATATTTCAGTTTAACTCCATGTAGAGGAGCCAGAAGAGAGCCCATGAGAGCTCCCCAGCTGCACTCTTTTTTCCCATCCCTTCATGCCAGCTGTGTACCTGAGGTGGATGGCTAACACTAGCCTGACTGTGAGGTCACAGATCTTTTTCTTTTTATGCATTCCTGTTTATTCAAAGAATAACAGAAATCCAGCCTGTAGTTCTAATGTTACCATCAATGAGCTCTCATATTCTCTACTACAGCCATGAACTGCTCTGATAAATGAAGATATTGCCTAATTTATTTGCCATTGCACCGGTGAACCATCAGAAGCAAAAGGATCTACTGTACATGTTAATATTGGTCTCTGCAGCAAGTGATTAGTTAAGAGCAGCTGTCACTTTGTTACCTTACATTCTCTGAAAGAACAGTCATTAGCTCCAGGAATAAATGACCACAGAGACCATCAGCATGCTAAAAAGGCATATGTATAATTCCAAAAGTGTATTTTGGAAAGTATATATGCAGCTGTGGTGCGAGCACAGTGTGAGCTCATCACTGCCTTGGAAAAGCACCAATCACATGGTTGTTCCACCGTGTTTTCCACCAGTCACAGCCCAGACTGCACGCTGCAAGCTTGTGTAAGCCCCAACATAACAGCTACATCACTTTTTCTTTTTCCAGATTTCATTTCAAAACTTGTTAAACTGCCTATGAAGAATGCACTGTTACAGAGCAAGCAGATCTGATTCCTGACTCCTCACTTTACCCGACTCCAGGTCAACTGTTTCAGCTTTCATTCAATTCCTTGTCCCTCCCAACACCTCTACACCAACTTCCAACTGTACCTCCAGTTCTTCAACACATTAATGACTGCATTTTCACCCAGGTCCAAAGCTCTCCTACAGAGCTGGTCTCCTTCTTCAGCTAGGAAAAGATGTTACCAGATGTTGTGCATAGGCTCAAAGTCTGCATGAAGTCTCCCTCAGAAGCAGCACGATTCTGCACCCTTCCTTAGCTAAGGTAAAACAATGTTTGCAGCTTTACACAGCATTTGATAGAAATGGGGGGAGAAACCACTGAAAAACATGCTCATATAATATAGGACCTCAGCTGAAGTCCTATATTAAAAGCAATGCTGGAAAGAGAATGAGCCCCCTGAGAGGCTGCCAGAGTTAGCTGCAGCATGCTGCCAGCACTCCCCACACTTTAACCAGCCCACTTATCGAGCTTGACAGTCAGTCACAATGGCATCTCCAGGTGCAGCCAGGACTGCACAGCAACACAGAGTTATCTGAAAAGCAATGTTCCCCAGCTAACGTGTATTAGTAAAATCCTAGTACAAGCATCACAAGAAAACAGAAAAACTGTTATCAGCCTAGATATGTATTTTCTGTCACAGTCTGTTTTTGGCTTAGACCCAAGAGATCAAAGCACAGTGTAACAAAGCTACCAGCAGCTACCTAGAGAAGACTTTAAAGCTATGCAGTGAAACTTGCTGTAGCACTCCTGCAGTAAGGTCAGTTTGGGTCCTGTACATCCAGTTCTAGGATGATCTCTCTCCTGACAAGCCTGTGTCTTTTTGACCATGCAAGTACAAGCAGCAGACTGGTACTTCATCCAGATTTCACCAGTTACCCAGAATGAGGAAAAAGGCGGTAGTCAAAGATTAAATGCAGTATGTACAACAGCAGATGTACAACCTTTTGGCCAGGTCTTGTCCTCAGGCACATGTGGAAATCAGCCTGCACCTAATTCTATCCTCACTTATCCTGAAGTCAATGGTTTAGCATGAATGCAAGAGAAATGGTACCATATGGCCTCAACTTCAGCAAGAACCAGCTGTATGAGTCAGAATGAGAATCTGTCTATTGCACTCCTTGACAGCATGCCACAGCTCAGGGATGAGCTGCAGCTTTACTGTCTTACAGTCACACTGTATCTCCTGGATAACTGCTACATGCTGCCTACAGTAGGAAACAACCATGCCCTGTCGTCAAGAGTTATGGCAAAGCTAAAATTAACAACTAACACATGGCACAGATGAATCCCTTCCTGCCTCAGCAGTTCTGTTCACATTGCAGTGCAGGGAAGGGAGGGTGAGTGAATTTTACCCTCGAGTTACTGCAAAATCTCATTTTCTCTTCTCTGGCAGAAAAGACCATCTCCAGAAACTTCAATAATAAGCTTTCCACACCCCTTTGGCATACTCAAGGTGCAGGGAATGAAAACCCATAGGCATGAAGCAAGAATTATAAAGGAGGAAGAAACTTTAGCTCAGAGAAAGTAAAACGCAGCACAAGGGGCTAACTGTGAAAGCACGAGGACTGCAGATGGCCTATGCTAGACCTCCACGAACACACATACAGGCTTCCTTCAGTGAAAGGCCTGCAACCTTGCAGCTAAGCAAGTTTTAAAGAGGGTGTTGCTACCACCTTTAAAAAATATTCTGCGAGGAAGCTGCGTAAATAGGGAAGCAGCAAAGCTGCTTCAAGCACAGCCAATGAGGCTGTGCTGCAGCTGTACCTGCCTGACAGCCGCTACTGTACCGACATCCTGGTCTGCAGCAGCTCCGGATGCTGTGACTTCAGCAGAGAAAAATGCTCCCCTCCTTCCAACAAACACAGGAGGAGCGATGTTCTGATGTACACGTCATCCCCCGGCAAGAGACTAGAAAAAAGCAAGGCACCTACAAAGGACGAAGGAGCAAAGCCTTTTTCCAGCAGCCAGAGAGGAGTGAGGGAACCCCTCTCAGCCCTTGTCACCATTGGCAGTTCTTACTGAATTTGTCACCTGACAGATACCTGGCAATTTTTCCAAGACTTCAGTACTCAACATAAAATGAAATCTGATATGTGCAAGTTATAAATAAGAAAAATATACTCTAGATGCTCTGAGAAGCAACGTAACAACTGCAGTAAGAGTTGGCCATAGTGTTTTTGCAATAGGTACAACAAGGGGATCAGCTGGGTATGCTGCCTACACTGCTCCCTCTCCCACTGGGAAGATTAAAAGGTGTCACAAGTTTAAGATGAAGAATGACAGACTCAGAGTAGCAGACATGCTCCAATAAACACTTCAAACTCCCTCCCAAGCCACAACCCATCCACAAGTCATGATTCCTCGTGGCTGAGGAGGGCTTGGCCCCATCCGGTTACACTGCTCTGGTTCACTCGCACCCCTCACAAAGTAAGGTTAAACTGTGGGAAAGATAGGCACAACATCACTTAACAGAAATAATGTCTAAAGCAAAGCAAGACCTGAAGATTTTTTTACCGTTATTAAATTTTTCTGACACACCACCCTGACTTTCCGCCTCCTGGAGAGGCTAGAAGTGCCATCAGTATACTACTACATCTGTCAACATGAAAAGATCTCCACTGTTTCAGTGCCTGCATTGCCTGCATACTGGAGGAGACATTATCACTCAATTAGCTTTAGCAAGGTTTGGAGCAGGAGGCATGCATGCATGCTTAGAACTTACTCAGAAAACAGAAATTAGGCATGAATTTATGCAGCAAAGCTCACATTCACTGAAAGTTTTATAGAAGCAAGCTCTATGCTCAAGCATTAACTCCTGAAAAAAAAAAACACCAAAAAAAACAACCAAATACCTCCACTTTGTCTATTGCTAAATAAGGTCATGGCTTGTGTTGGACGAGACTGCTGAAAGAGGATGAAGTCAGGAAAGGAGTCACTGGGACCAGTTCCAGGCATGGCACTGCTGATCAGGACACTGGAGCGGAGCTTTATCGGCCAGAAGGAATCTGCGCTGCCAACAAGCAGGTCAGCAGGGTTTGGCGTCTGCCTGTTCTGAGACTTGCTTAGTTGATACATGGGCTGTTTTGTTGGAAGCTTTCCAAAGTCTCAAATGTATTGTGAGACAACAGGTGCGAGTTTGAATAGACAGAAGGCTGTAGAAATGACTCTCTGATACCACTTTCTCCCACTATAATTTAGGAGCTATCAACTCAGCAAACATCTGTGCTGGTGAATTCAGGCAGCTCCAGGTCAGCATCACAGAGTGGGTAAAGTGGGAGCCAGTATCAGCTCTGATTAGCAGCTGCTGGACACTGGCTTTTGTTACTCTTAAAGTAGATTCACCCAATCACACACTGGAAGCCTGAAGCTAGAACAGAAAATGCTTATTGCTTCATACAGTATGTGAAATTACTGCTCTGAACCATGAAATTACTGACACTATCTGCACAGAGTTCATCCTGCCTTGGCTACAGCCAGCATGCCTCTACATAACTTTCTTTTGTGTGGATATCTGACTCTGCAGAGAGCCTCACAACAGCACAAGGCATATCACAGGGCTATTGTTCTTCACAATATTTTAGTTACACTGACATTTGGTTTACAAATATTCATTCATTTCTCTGCTTCTTGATTTAGTGCATGGCAGTTCCAGGATGATTTATACTTCTCTTTTGGCATTTATAGAAAGATCTTTTGCTGCTGAGGCAATGAACTGGAAGACCGAATAGTTCTTGTGGGCTGCTCTATCATCTTTGCTGCTTTGGGTTGCTTTGTTTGCGATTCAGAGCTCAGCTGACTGCTCAAGCTTCATGACTAAGTTGACAATCACAGCTAGAAGCACAAGAGGACTTACAAATAACTTCAAGAACTGACTTGGTGGAAAAAAAAAAAGAAAAAGACTAAGGTCTTAAAAGCAACTTGTTATTACGGAAATTATCAAAGGAAGGAAACATACAACTGTCAGTAAAGCAGAGCACCAGCAAGAATTAGTGACTTCTGCAGGGAAAAACAAGTTAATAAGTGTCCATCCACATCCTACCCATTCTCCACTGCTGAACATCAGAAAATCTCACTGTGGGCATGCATCCTCACAGCTGCATTTATAAAGACTATGTAGATGCCACATCACAGCCATCTCCAGCTGTTTGCCCCTACCCTCTGACCAGGGACTACGATCCCTTTAGTTCTGCCAGCAAAACGGCTGCATGCTCTATCACATTTCAGCCCAACAGGCCCAGGTCAACAAGGCCTTTCTGCTCAAAACCCTTAGCCGAGCTCTTTTTGCCTGGAATCACGCACAATTCAGACATTTGAGGAGCAGCAATTTCTAGCATAGTGGCAGCAGCAATCAGGCTGATGCCTGTAAAAACAGGCTGACGCCACCAAGCCCCGAGTTTGTACAACTGCTGGTTGCAGAGGACACACCGCTGCACCCAGAGGCTGCCTCTGGCCAAGTAAACTCAGAGAGGCACAGAAGTCATGCTTACAAGCAAAAATAACTTAGGCTCCTGAAAGCCCTGGTTTCAGTCCAGAAAGATCTAATATCAACATCCAAAGCTCCCCTGGGTGAATTTCCTGTTGGGGAGGTGGTGTATGAGCCTTGTGAGACAATATGGAAAAGACGACCAATTTTAACACTTTGGCTTTGAAAAATCCATACAGCAGGTAACAACAGTGACACTAAAGCACCAGCAATGCAGTGCAAATATCCTGAACTACACAGCACATCAGTTCTGGAAACATCAGTTGCACTCAGGTCAATTTGGAGAGATTTTTCACCACAGTCTTCTGACACTGCTTGTATGAGTCATCACTAATATATGGCAGAAAAACATCATATTAAGCTGCCTTCCCTAACATATTTAAAATGGGCTCATGATTAAACAGGGACACTCGTTGGAAAGTCTCCAGGTACCTTCTTCTATTTTCTTAGATAATGGTCTATTTCCAGAACGAACATGACATCCTGGAAAAGGCATGACATTACATAACCACTGTGGTTATAAACTCAACCACCCCTTCCACGAGCACTGCCCAAGCGTTTGAAGCTGGTGTCAGTGCATAACTCCTACTACCTACCCTGCAACAGTGCCACAGTCATTAGCATGTGTTGTGGAGGTTCTTTATCATTTCCAGAAGTATAAACAGGTTTGCTTACATAAAAAGCAAGCACATAGGTAGGCACTGTACAACAGTTAAAAAAGACATACCTAAATTAAAGCTGGAAATTACCTAAAAACCTCCGTGACCTCAAATCTCTGAGGTTATTTTTATTTAGTCACTGAAAGTAAAGCAAGTCAATGATGCTTTGGAAATGCAGTAGGGAGTGGAATATAACTTCATGTAAAGGATCCTGCAGGGGCAGCAATTTCAGAAAGTCATTTGATGTAGGCCTCTCACACTTCCAACTCATGGATCATTTTAATTCTAAAATAACTACCCTGGCAAACCCCACTTCCCCTGCCTTAGCTTCACCAAAAAAAAAAACAGTTTTCTCTGAGCAATTAGGCACAGGAAGCTCCATGCTAGTGCAAACAATTAAGCTCTTCTTCCAATAGGACAGGAGGACTCTCAGACCATAAGAAAAGCCTGTCCTAATCTAGAAATATGAAAAAATCTTGGGATGGGTGGTGAAATGTAACACTAGCTTCATGTAAACAGGATATTCCAATTTTGCTTTCTTCACCTCCCTGTCCCCCTGGGAAACAGTAATACTAAATGCTACATAAGCAGGCTCGTTTCCTTCCTATGGAACCAAATGGAAAAAAATAAAATTAGAAAATCAACACATTGCCAACTTCTAAAAGATGAGGCTTCTACAAACCTAGCCAGGCACATGTTCAGCTGCTTTCCAATGCAGACCAAAGGCAGACATTAGTAGTTGTTTCTAACAGTTTTCAGTTTACAGTGGCTACACTAGAAGACGACCTTATGCTCTGCGTAACCATAGACTTAGGCTCTATTTCCATCTTCAGTGGCTTGCTCTCTAAGGTACCCATGGCCAAACAGCACTGCTGAGACTTAGTGGTGAGCAGATCTCAGTTCACTCAGTAGTGACACTTCCACTGAGATAGGCAGTGGAAAAGCAGTAGAATTAAACTAGCTTTGCACCTCTTACTACCATATAAAAACATGCCATGCAGTGTTAAGCACTGATGGATAATTTCATACTGGCATGATTTCTGCTGTGTCAGGTATCAGCTGTCTGGACTGCTTTGACTTTTTGTTGGATCAGGTACTTCTGTTCTGGATCAGGTAACAAACTGCTCTCCAGCAGCTGGCATGAACTCTGTGGTACATGGCCTATCTTGCTGGTTCAACAGAAATGTCACCATACACATGACATATACCTAGTTTAGTACTGCTGAATGATCCAGAAATGCACAAACATCACACTTAGAAACATCCCTCTTCCCCCACTTTGTCCCTGAATGCCTCACTCAATTCAAAATGAGAGGAAAGTAGATTTAAAAGGATAGAGGATTAAAATGATCACTGTGCATAACACTGGCAACCTGGTGCATAACAAGCATCACCTTCACAGAACAGAAGAAGCCAACCAGCCTTCAGCACCACAGTACCCAACCACAACCCATGTCTGTTCCCAAAATCAGCACATTCACCCTGCTAGCACAAAAACAGTAAGGCATCCTCATATTAAGCTGAAATTAGGAACGTGAACTCCATTTTTTGTGGAGTGGGATGCCAGTGGAAAGGAATCACAAGTGGTGAAAAAGAGGCAAGACGCTTTTCTCCCCCAGTCTCTCCCAGCACACACTGCAGCTACACACCGCCCAACCAGCACTTTTAGGAAGGAGAGAATCAAGCTTCTGCCATAGTAGCCAGATAAGAAAAGAGCTGTGGCTCAACCGCACTTAAGAGTACTAGCGCTAAAGAAACAACAATTATTTATTAAAAATCTCTATGTATTTACTAAAAAGAAAATGCAAAATCTGCAAAACTAGGGAAAGAGCAAACTGACAGAAAGACTGGAGGGTTAAGAAAAACGATTTTTCACTTCATTAGTTACAGTAAACATCACCAAACGTGATATAATATAATTTATCAGGCAAGCTTCTCTCCATTTTGCAAGGTTACACAAAGTGGTGAAATGTTAGCAAATTTATGTCTTAGAGGACCAGCTGAAAAATAACAGAAATGTGTTATCCTCTCATAATTATCAAGTCAACACTTAACTGACATGAGAAGCCTCTATTCATATCGCAACTAAAAGGAACATTCATTCCTTCTTACATCATGCCTTCAACATTATGTCTAGATAAAATTTTCAGCAGCAGGTGAAATCACTACAAATTGGAAACTGTGTGAAAAATTTTCCTTTATCTGGTTTTAATTAAAATACTCAGCAAAATTCAGAAAAGCCATAAAGAGAGGTAACCTCTTCCACCCCAATTGAGCTGCCTGTTCATCATGACAGAGCACAGTGGAAACCCCATGCGCAACCTCAGTACCAAGTATTTCCCTACTTACTAAAGCAGTAGTTCAGGATTGTGACAAGAGCAACAAAAGATAATTCACAACTGATTACGATCACTATGGTATGTACCTGTAGCCTTTTAAATTTTGAAAGGTCCACCTAAGAGTTGGGTACCATAGCCACTGTTGAAAAGATGGGATGAGACAGTAGTGCCCCAACATGCTCACATCCCAGCTGCCAGACCTTCCACCTGACACTGGCTGCGAGCTACTGCCTCTTCCAGCCAAGACCACATGGACACAACTTGCTCCCAACCCGCTATAGCACCAAGCCACAGCCAGAGCAGACACCCACGACTGAGAACACCGAGCGGATCTGGGATCTCCCATTTAGACACAGCTATCATGAGAACCGCCTAGACACTAGAGACACACGCTGTGTAGACAGAGTATGAGGGCATCTGGCTCCCCAGATGGATGCGCAGGTCATGCACTCAGCTTCAGTATTCCCGTGATCTAACATGGCAGGAAATGAAAACCAGCTCAGGATGCTGTTGCCATCTTTGCCACCAGGGAGCATGCTTGCTCACGTGTCACTCATTGTCCAGTAGGATGCCAGATAGCCTTTCTACAAAGCTGCTTTCCAGTCAGTGGGCCCCCAGCCTGTGCCAATGTACAGGATTGTTGCTCCGCATACAGGACTTCACATTTCTCCATACTGAACTTTATGGAATTTCTCTGTTGGCCTCTTTTTTCAGTCTGTAAAGGTCCCACTGAATGGCAACACATCCATACAGTCTACCAAGCACTCCTTCTGGTTTTGTACAAACTGCAAACTTGATAGGGACCCATCACCCAAGGCACTAACGACAGTACACAGTATTAGCACAGGATAAATTGCTGAGGAGCACCACTAATGGCTGGCCTCCTGCCTAACCTCATGGTGCTGGTCAGAGCCCTTCAAGCCCAGAAGCTGAACAGTTTTAGGCTATTTCATAGCCTACTTACCTGGTCTGTACTTCATCAGTTTACCCATAAAGTGTCACAGATGATAGTATGAAACATTCTGAACTTTAGATCAACACTGCTCTCCTTTTATTCACCTACTCCCTTCATCACAGAAGGCCATCCCAGTATAAAATCAGTAGGCCCACATTTTCCCTACACTTTCTTTTGGTTCACAGAATCATTAAGGTTGGAAAAGACCATTAAGATCTAGTACAACTATTAACTCATCATCAGCACATCCCTTAAACCACATCCCTCAATGCCACATCTACTGTTTTGTTGAACACCTCCAGAAACGGTGACTCCACCACCTCCCCCATCAGTCTGTTCCAATATCTCAATACTCTTTCTGCGAAGAAATATTTCCTAATATCCAACTTGAACCTCTCCCAGTGCAACTCAAGGCCACTGTACTTCTCTTCATATCACTAGTTACTTGGGAAAAGAGGCTGACCTCTCACCTCACGACAACCACTTCCAGGTGTTTGTGGAGAGAAATAAGGTCTCTCCTGAGCCATCTCTTCTAAACAATCCCAGTTTCCTCAGCTGCTCCCCATAAGACAAGAAGAACCTTCACTGTCTTTGTTGCCCCAACCTTCATTACCTCTACCAACCTGCAGAAGCCCTTCTTGCTGACCATTACACATCTTTCACCAGATTCAATACCAGATGAGCCGAGATAGTTTTTATTCCTTCCAGGTCTCCTATCCCTGCTTCCCACTCTTATATATTGCCTTCTCATTTCTTAGTTAGGAGCTCCTTGATCAGACGTGATCCTCCTGCCACTTCTTTTTCAAGAGTCTGCCCACATGACAGAATGGACCATTCTTGAGCTTGGAGAAGGTCAAGACCGAAAAAATCCTTGAAAAATCAATTAGCTTTCCTGGACACCCTTTCCTCTTCTTCCTACTTACTTTTTAACTCCTTTCACTGATATGCTAAGTCAGGACAGCCTACACAAATGCCTTCCTCTGCTGTACGTGCTACACGGGGCAGGACATTAATCTTCTAGTAAAACTTCTCCTAATGCTAAATTCACAACAACAAAACAAAATGGGCAATATAAGAGCTACAAGAATATTTCTATATCCAGCTTCTACTTAGAGATCTCATCCCTGGTGGTTTCTCTTCAGGCTTCCAAACAAGCATAAATGCATTTCTGAGTCTGACCTTTAATCAAAACATTCATGATCACTGTGTAAATCACACAGTTGGGATTTTATTTCTTACTTGCTGAATCGCTGCAGCACAAATGAGTGCAACTATTTCCTTAATTTCAGAGAAGTCTTTTGGGAACCTTTCCTTTTACTGTATCCGCTAAGAAAGACATTTCTAAATGTTGGGGGGTTGGACTCGATGATCTCTGGAGGTCCCTTCCAACCCCCACAATTCTGTGATTCTGTGATTCTCTTTAAAAAAAAAAAATCCACAATAATTCTTCTGAAAACTAGCAAAAATAATTAGTGTATTTGGGTTTTATTTTTTATTTTATTAATTAATTAATGAAGTCTTTGTTTCCATATGAATCTAGCCTCTTCTGTAATTACAACCATGGAAATAAGGTTAGCTTTTACTTAATGAAGAATCTCCCCACTGTGTGTGCCTTTTTTGTAAGGGCAGAGCACAGCACAGTCATTGCCAAGCTAGTGACTACACAATCTCTGCTTCTCCAACTGGTACTTTTGCAAGATGAAGAATTTTATCCTTTTTGGAGATGAGCTATTTGTCCAGTTTATAGAAGGAATCATTGTTTAGCCTCCATTAAGTGGATTCTCCTCAACCTAGCACCAGGCACAAAACATCTCCTCTAGTTGTCTCCCACAAGAGCCCAGAAGAGAGATGTCACCTCAAGCAAAACAAGAAAAATGAAGCAAACTGCACAAACAGTTACTCCCAATTGGTTTTCATCTAATGGAAGCCCCAGCTTGTGTCTTGTAGTGGTGACAATGGCTTGTGCTAACGCAATGGCTTGTACAAGTCTCTGGCAGAATGAATACAGGCTGAACACATATCTTTTCCCCTGTTTCTTTGCACCAACTGACAAGTTACAAATGTATGGGATGCCACATGAGAGTTAGGATAAGCAACTTATTTAGAAAAAAAACCCAGTAGGTTCCTCTACAATACTAGGTTTAAATCCTGGCAGATATCTCCATCCACTACCCTCTGAAACAGATCAAACACCTATTGACAGGCAAAGAACCTTTACCTCAAACCTGAAATACTGAGTGCACCCCAGTCAATTTCTTCAGCACCTTTTCCTGTACAGCACTTCCCAGAGAACTATTTACTATTATTTCTTAGATGACCTGACCCAGGGGCCCATGGAGGAAACAACAAATAACTACCATCACGCTACTTGAAACACTCAGTGCCTATTTAGGATCATCATGTGGACTGCTCTCTGTTCAATTCTACACTCCAGCCTGCAAAGAACATAATAGCCTTATCCCACCTTTTTTTTCCACCTAGGCTGAAGAATCAGTGCCCGAGCCCTGAGCTGCAGAAAGAAAACAAACATGGAACTATTTGTTATGAAACAGGCACACTTGACTCTGGAGTCACTCTTAACTCTAACTTCGAACCCCAAGACAACCCTTACACTGTTAAATCAACTTCAAGTTTGGAATAAGCATCAAGCATATTACAAAAATTGGATTAACAAATTGCTTGCAGGCTTACTGGAGATAGTTTTTGGCTGGTTACAACCTTGTTCAGAACAGCAATGCTAAAGAAGGAAATGATACGAGGAGAACTAACTCTGCAAAAGTAGCATATCCTAGTCCTAGCTATTGCTTATGCTCCTCAAATTAAAGATTCTCACTGATTTCACTGCAGCTTAGCTGCACACAGTCCTAATCTAGTTTAAGATGAATATAGCAAAATATAGCTTATGGTCTAACATGTCCCTCCATAATTAGGCTCTGAACTCAGACTGAAAACAGTTCAAAATGAACACAAAGTGTTTTCAGCTGCTTTCAGCTTGCTAGCAGCTCTGGATGAGCAAACAATGCTTTGCTATGGCAAAAGCCTAGAAAATGCAGGATGGGGCAAATGCACAGGTATAAGCTTCGTAAGTAAAGGCGAAATAACAGCTTTCTCAAAACTTTAAGCTATCATTGCTGCATATTTGCCAAAGTTCTCAGCAGCTTTCTCTCCTTTGAATCAAAGCCTTCCTTGCATTTTAAATATTAAGTCTCCATATCCACATGCTGGTGAGTTGCCCTGGTGCAGTGGGCACTCCCAGAGTGACTCACCCTCTAAAAAGCTATTTCTTACTGCTGCCCGCCTATCACTCTTTGGCTTTAAATATCACAGCAAACATAATGGCAACCTTAAGGGACTGGAGCAGCTACCTCCTTGCACAGCCCATAGTCCTTGCCCCTACAAGCCTTGTATTTGCAAGTTAAGGGAACAAAGATATCATCAACACCCATCCAAAAGATCAGAAGAGAGCAGAAAGGAACTGTGACTACCAGGACCAGCTAGCTGATACGCATCATCCTTGCCCAAGTGCATGGGCTGGAAGACTCAGAGAAAGAAACAATTCCAGGGAAAAAGGAAAAAAACATAACCTGTATTAGTTGTTAGCCTGACATATGACTTCAGACACAGCTTTCAGTGCACAGCTGGGTGCCTCAGCAGTGGCCCAGGGCCTCCCTTTTCACCAGTACCACTGATAGAAGAGGGATTCAGCCCCATACTGGGAGTGCCCAGGCATGACACAGCACTCAGGTGAATGGGGCAATTGGGTTTGCAAGATCCCTATTCTGCCTTGACAGGGGCAAAGCAGCCTCAGCAGCTCTTCAGCTCATTTTCCCACTTGCAGAGCAGGGTTAGAAATTCCCTTCACGGTATGCTGTGTGGGGACTGACCTATTTGGAAATGAAAAGCTCTAAGCCAAAACACTCATTATTCATGGGGTACTTTGTCAGAAAACCAAAAAAACTCTACTTCCCCCCAGACCTTGTGACTCACCCCTTCTCTGACCCTGCAATAATGTACCACTGGACTTCCCAATTCTGCCAGTCTTTACCCAAGTAAAATGCCCAGTAATTTCAAGGTTCTGCCTGCAGAGTCCAAATCAAAGTTCTGCCTGCAGAGTCCAAATCAGTCTCAGGAGTTAGGATGTTTTCTCTTCTTTGTCTTACACAAACTTCAGAAATAAATTAGGTGGGCACAAGCAGGGCAGGGGTGGCCAGCCAGAGCAGGTCAGCACTACGGCCAGACAGGTCCAAACTGCTTTGTCCCCCCTCCCCCAAGGAAAGGAAGTCAGGCGAAGCCCCCTGCAAGGTGGGAGCAGCAGCAGCAGCAGAGAGCTTCACACACTTGGCACACCAGGAAGCTGACTTTCAAGTCTGTGCTTGGAGTGTCTTCAAAGTCTTTTCTTTGTGAACAAATGCAAATTAGCCTCTGGGGATCACCTCTTTCTAAGCCAGTTCTTCACCAGCCTGAATTCCTCCCAGGTGTGGAACACTGGCTGGGGAAGGATTTTCCCAAAAGAGTAATGTCAGTTTGCTCTTGTACACCATGTAAGGCTGTTTCAGCCAAAACTCTCTCTTCTCTTTTCTCCCATGTCTAGTAAATCTAGAAGGTGTTGTATATTGTGAGTTTTTTTATATCATTTTTTTCCAAATGGTAACTTGTTTGGCACTTCTGCATCTTTCCAGCACAAAGAGAGAGGGTACAATGGCTCTCTAAAGTTGTAGGACTACATTGGACTTAATGAGTGCATTGCCATGCCTCCACCCTGACAGAAATTACAGCAAGGGGCAAATCTTGCTTCGTACCCTCCCAGTGCAGCAATCATACAAAACTCCAAGCCCTGACAAGCACCAAACATGCAGTGGATTTGATTTTTCTCCTCTCAGTTGGGCAGTGACCCATGTTGAAAGTATTGCTCATCAGTGCTAAGAAGCATTATGCCACTCTCACAGGCCTTGCACAGGAATAATCTTCCCCTGAACTCTAGTACAAAAACAGTACTTAAGAGATTCTCCTTCCAGATCAAAATGAGGAACTTTTCTCCAATTGTTTGTGAAATAGCATTTGAATCCACACCTAACAGCCTCCACAATTTCAGGAAAAACTAATTATCAGTGAGTAGGTCTATTTTGCTGCCAAAATTGCAACCAAAGGAAGAAAGGTCAATAGCACCTGAAGCCCCAGTATTTCATTCACAGTCCGCACAGCATCAGGTGGCTCTATACAATCACGTACAAACTAGAGCCCAATGACTGTCACGTACATCATATTCATACATATTCCTCCACTCTGTACATTCTCTTCAGTTTTAAGTCTTTGTACCATTAAGCAAGGTGTTCTGTGCAAAAGAAAACAATGCAGAGGAAAAGCCAAGTACACAGAACACTTTGCTGGAAAGCGGAAAAAATATCACATGAAAGCACTGGATGGAAATAGGAGCCCTGGCAAAGTCTTGACTTGGCAAGAAATCCTTTAATGGACAGAAACCAAATTTCTCCTCCACAGAGGCACAGCCAAGTCAGCACTGTGCGAACACAATCCACCCACTGGAGCTCTACTGAAAGAATCCTTGTGTTTTGGTAAGATACAGGGGGGCAAACTTCTACCGTGGAAGCATGGAGAGGGTGTGGAGCAATGCGGATCACAGGTGGACAGAGGAGAAGCATTAATCAACTTTCCAACTGCCCACACGCCAACACCTGGAGGAGCTGCTGTTACCCAACTCAAGGATACAGCCTCCAGGTTTTTTAGGATTCACATTCTTCTTCAATAAAGCCATCTCCTTGAAGTGCACAGAGCAATTTGGGGATCCTGTGCCCACAGCCAATTTTGTACAAGCTGAAAGAGGTCAGCATGACTTAAGAGAGCATTACAGTCCTCTTTCATACCATTAACTCTAGCTGATCATCTTTATTTACATTATAACTTCCAGAATTTTGTTGCCCATTGGACAAGATACCAACTTCTCAGGAAAGATTGCATATAGCTTTTACAACGAAAGCACAAAGTAGTCATATACTTTGCCCCTCTACTCTGCTCTCATGAGACCCCACCTGGAGTACTGCAACCAGTTCTGGGGCCCCCAACAAAAGAAGGACATCAAGTTGTTGGAACAGTCCAGAGGAGGGCTATGAAGTTGACTGGAGAGCTGGAGCACCTCCCCTACATGGATAGGCTAATAGAGTGAGGGCTCTCAGCCTGGAGAAGAGAAAGCTCCAGATACTTTATACTGGCCTTCCAGGAGGCCTTCAGGAAAGCTGGGGAGGGACTTTTTATAAGGGCATGTAGTGACAGGATGAGGGAAAATGGCTTTAAACCAGAAGAGGGTAGATTTAAACTAGATACTAGGAAGAGATTCTTTACTGTTAGGGTGGTGAGACACTGGAACAGGTTGCCCAGAGAGACTGAGTGCCCAATCCCAGGAGGGCTGGATGGAGCTGTGAACAACCTGGTCTATGTCTCTGCCTATAACAGGGGGCTGGAACTCGGTGACTTTAAGGGCCCCTTCTAACCCAAATCATTCTATGATTCTACTCCAAAGATACACCCTGAAAGGTGCAGAAAAAGCTGGACAGGGCAGGCAGGGAAACACGGGAAAGGTAAAACAGATAAGGATTTACTTATTCTGTGGACCTCCACAGTGTAACTAAGAACAGCCAGAGATAACTCCAAGCTGTCAGATACACGTCAGACACAGGCCTGTGGCATTAACAGATAAGCATTACATTTTTTAAATAAAAAGTTAGTAACTTGTAAAGTTGTGTGGATTTTGAGAGCAGAGAATGCTCTGTTAAGTGAAATTCCGTGTAGGATCCCTGTCAAGTGCAACTAATGTGGCATCTGTTTTTCCATTAAACATTTAATTGTTAATTTTTCACCTTTTCATAGTGTTCCTGCATGACTGTAAACTTCACATTTAGTACTATTTCCATGTTGTCTCAAATGTTCACGATAAAACTGCAACCCCCTCAAGTGCCACTGAAAACCCTCAAATGCTTTACAGACCATTTGCCAAAATACAGAGCTGGTGCAAGGATTCAAATTAGCACTGAGGATGACCAGCTGCAATAGAAACATATACACAGGAAAATGGAAGGTGTGATGTTCTGCTAGAAACTCCCATCCACCCCAGCAGCTGACACAGGACAACTGGACTGAAGGGCACGAGGATGCTTAGAATGCCTTTTCTTATCACCCATCAGAACTTGTTCTCTGCATCATCTCATATGCAGCCAGGCAGCACCATCCTACGCTGTCCATGGGGATTTGTCCTGTTACACAACAGCACTAAGGAAAATCAGGTGTGTTAAGGTACCTTTTTTTTTTTTTTTTCCCCTGGAAGTTAAACCACTGATCTCTGCACTGATCTACAGCAGGTTTCAACTGCAGCAAGCACCACCACTTGATGTGAAGCGCTGCTGCTTTGCAGTCCTGCAGCCCAGAGGCCCAGGCCTGCTCCAGCCCGGAACAGGTACAGCAAGCCAACATGCTTTCTAAGAATACCAGCTACTGACCTACACTTGAGAAAATTACTTGCTTATTTTTCAAACCAGATCAAAATCTGGACTCCAATGCACTTGATTGTTGTACAGCTCTGTTTTCCATTGAGTGTTTTGATCTGAGAAATATGGCTTTGATTAAAAATGGGCAGCAAACCAATCACAGAGAATTTTCACATAACTGTGGAGAAAAAAAACAAAAAAAACAACCTATGGCATTATAAGCCATTAATTAAAACTCTTCCTTTGACTGAGGATTTTCCCCCCAACTATACCCGAGTGTTAGGTCAGCACATGATTACATTTAATTTTTTTTTATTATTATTTTTTTTTTAATCATTCTTATCCCAACCAAAACCCCTTTCTACACATGTACTGCAATGCAAATGCAAAGGCCACACCTGGGTTCTGCACTCAAAGACGCACCTCAGAAGACCTGCAGATTAATTTGGGATTTATGCAAACAGTTTCCCAGCCCTATGTTTCAAGTCCAACAACACCTCACAATGACCCTGCCAGCAACCTACATTCAGTACTGGCCTTTCTCAATGTTTCTTGCAACTCTGTGAATTGGGACCACGGGTACTGAGGTAACATTCAGGGAGATGGAGAAAGTGCAGCAGAACCAGTGACCTTCCACCTCAGGAGCTTCGCTCATGGGAACCCAGTTCTCTGCAAAGCACGTGCCTAGGGACAAGGCTGCAGCACAGGAGAAAGGTTTAGGCAATGACTGCCAGAGTGAAATGGTATTTCCCATGCCTGGGAGAGGCCACGAGGTCTCCATGTCTCCATGGACCACATGAAATATGATCCAAGTGAGCTGGAGCAATGCAAAAGCATCTAAATCTGCACAACTGTCAAACTGCATTTAGGAATGGCTTTTCTTTTCTCTTTATTTTAACTTAGAAAATATTTTCTTTTTCAAGTGGCCACATTAAAAGGGAGAAAGCATCTTGTTTTCACTTTCCAGAAGTTCTGTGGCATTGTAAGTGAAACTGTTCACCAATTAACCAAATGTTTGGATGGCCAGAAAAATATCTGAGAATCGCCAGCAGTTCTTCCACAATAGCTGTCTACTTCTCACAAAGACTAAATATGTTTTGAACTGAAACACATCTTGTTAGGACAAACTCATAAAAGAGCAATGGTATCTACTCAGGCATGACCTTTAGTAACCTATTAAATGCCTCATGATTGTTCACTTCATCCCCTTCTTGGGATTCTGTAACAATACACATAATTATTCTTTACATTTCAGTGCTTCTTTCCCCACACTTCTCTTGGTATTTGTAAATGTACATTTTGACCCTCACAATAAACTTCATCAATAGGAGTGCTGCTGTCTGCAATAAACTGCATTAGAATTCATCATCTTCCCTCAAATAGAGTCTTAAGTATTTGTGTTTTCTCCAACCACATCATAGCCCTGTTCAAAGCTATCTGACTTCCTTCCCTAGAATTTGCTCATCTTCACTACTAACTCCTCAAAAGTCAGTGCTAGAAGCCACAATCAAGCCAACTTTAGCTTTCTTATGAACCAAGTCCTGGGTGACCAACCCAGGCTATCCTGACCTGGAGGCACCTGTAGGTAACTCAACTCCTAAAAATTAATTATAAGGGAAACTCTGAGCACACCTGCAGCACATACCCTGCATGCTACCAAGCAGACCCTGCACCAGACCAACTCCTGCAGCATGGATCTCAGCAGGGTGAGCAGCCACACTCAGCACAAAGAGGGACTGGAGGTGCTACCTCTGCTTTGCCAAGTGTGAGGGAACATTCTTCTCCTAAGAGGAGTTCATCACCGCTGGGTACATCGCACACGGGAGTTCTCTACGCCATGTGCTTAAATAACCAAGCCAGAACTGCCACGCAGCACCTCACAGCCCACTCTCTCAGGATTTCACACAGGTGCCAAAGCCTTTCCTACAACAACCATGTCAGCTCCATGAGACCTACTCTTTCAAGCCATACAGCAGTTGCAGTTGTTGCCCCCATCTCAGCGGTGAATAGAGCCAGGACTCATGGTCATGCTGGCCAATACAGCTGAGCTGAACTTGTCAGAGCATGCACACCACAACAACCTGAGCAACGCAAAGGTTTAAACCCAACTGCCTACAAGCCTTTGTGCAAAACCTGCTCAGAGTAACTTTTCCAGGATCACAAATTTGGAAACAGGTGTCAATAGCAATAAGTCCTCACGCCCTTTTCAGTCTCCCAGTGTCTCTACACATTTTATAGGTTCAGTAGTTCTCAGTTGAGCATTAAATGAGTGTTTGGGCTATGCTGCGCTGTTGGTTTTTTCCAGTTTTTTTTTCCCCTCCTCCTCATTAATGAATCATAGAACTTCTCTTAAAAGTTTTGTGGAATACATAAGTGTAATGTTAGAGATATGCAAGAAATAAAGTTTCAGATGATATGAAATATTCCAGTTGGAAGAGATATGATGCATCTGGCCACCTACTCGTGCTCCTCTGCCTCACTGTGCAGCCACAAACAAGCCTAGACTGAGAGTAAGCTAAAACAACATGGTGAGGTTAACAGAAAGAGATAACAGGTCAAAACAGAAATATCCACACTATTGTAGAGTGTGGAACAAAATCCACTTCCAGAGACAGGATCTACATGGTGAAAGATCACTTAAAAACACAACCAAAATCAAACATCTACCACACAATTATTACCATAGCTGCTAATTTTGTTTAGAGCTGGAGGACGTTTCTGCTTCCAAGTAAGCAGGCAGGACACCTACTTCCAGCCTGGAAGCATCTCCATGTGATACCGTGCAACAGCCCCAGGTTCCACTGTCTTGGCAGGACTCGAACCTTTTCAGGCTGTTGAACACAGCCCCCCAAAATAAGCTAATAGTAAAGCTTGCTGATACCATGCACATTCCTTTATTTCTTCCTCTGTTACTGCTTCAGATTCACTTGATATCATATATTTGCAGCCCTGCCAGAAAAGCAGCACTTTGTCCAGGACAGACATGCATCAAGGACTGTACCCGTACTCCAGGAGACACTCCATTTCTCCAGCCATGAATTAAGAATTGACTGTGGGCAGAGCTGATAGCAGAAGTGCTCCACTTCGGCACACTGCAAGACAAAACAGAGACTACTTCAAGGCAACACTGAAGTAGCTGCACCCCTGAACTGTCAGTGCCTTGAGAGGGGACATATGGGAAGTCAGCAGACAAAGTTGAAACGGTTTGGGAAGAGGCTGCAGAGAAAGTGGGTACAGCTATAAGAGCACAAAAGCTCATAGTCTTACCCAGCTGTAGGCTGCCACCAAAGGAGCAGTCTCATCCTCCAGTGCCCTCCATGCACACCCTCTCCCTTGGGTCAGACCCAGCCATCTCACTGACAAGGGAGAATCAGAGCAGTTCACGGACCCAGCCCAGAACAACCCTCCCCTTCTCCCTTTTTTGCAAGCACTGTCTTCTCTAAGATCAGGGGCGTCAATAGGAGCTTCATCATTTATTATCTGCTCCGTGCTACGGGCTTCTGAAATGCAGCCAGACTGCCAGTATAAGCATGGCTAGTGGAACACTATGACCCAACAAGCAGTACAAATACACAGTATCCTTCCACCTAACAGGACTAGTTAGTCACCTGACCTCAAAGTAACTCACTGTTCACATCTTCAAAGTGTATGTGGACAAAAACAAGTGGCATGAAGACAGCACTACGATATAGATTAGCCCTCATACTGAATGGACAAAATAGAGATTACTGTTTCCTTTCCTGGAGGCAGGGAAAATGCAGAGAACACAGCAAAATTATAGTCACCATATGAACTTTTACTCATAGGGCAATGGAGCTTATCCAATTGAGGAGTATTAAACCATCTGCTGTTAGACAATTAGCTGAACATTTATTTTCTCCATCGGTATCACAGGACACTCTGCCATTGCCTTTAGAGCGTGTCAGATACAAATATGCACAAATCACAATGCAAATCAAAACATCTCTGCTGGCCTCCTTTTATTAAGGTCTTCTCCAATACATCCGAGTGGATTATTTATAAAATGATCTGTCAATAAGTGGACTTTTCCCTCGCTGGTTCTTTCTCCTTGTCTCTGACATATTTGCCTGCAGTCATACCAGACTTGCCCCTTTGGCTCATTCAGCCAAAGCTCAGCATTTACCCCATGAGTGAAGCAGACATGCAGGACCAAGGCCTACCAGGACTTGTTAAAACCTTGATTTAGAAATCAGCCTTCTTTCACAGTAACCATGTTTTCCTGATTTCATCTGCTAGGATGCAAGACACAGTAGTGCTTCTCTCTACCACCACAACAACACACACACAGGGCAGCTGGCACTTACGTTCCCTAGACAGAAAGGCACAAACTCCCTCCTAATCTGACATAGGACACATCTGCCAGAGCTTAGGGCTTGCTGCAACATGTTCCTACACATGCAAACACTGACAAAAAGGGTAAGCTCTTACAAGTAAGAACGAACTATCCACAACACCCATTCCTACAGCTGCTCCTGGAGCCCCTGATCACACCCAGCTCTTCTGGCCACGGGAGAAACCTCTCAGAGCGCAGAATAGCAATAAGTTACATTTCTTACCCTAAGCATATTTCAGCTCTCAGCTCTGGACACTGCTATTTTGAAGATAACATTTCTTAGCATGTTAACTACCTTCCCCCACAGTGCTGCTTCTGCAGATACTCACACATGAACCATTAACAACCTCAGCTGGTGATGTTCCAGCAATCATCTGAACCCTGCACCAGGTGCATGACATCAAAAGGTTTTCCTTGCAGGAAAGGGCACCACTCGCTCAGCTACCTCATCTGATCAGGTCTGTCTCACTACAAGCACCGCACGAAGTCCTGTACTTCCTCTCTTTTGCTCAGGGCACGCTAATGTTAACACTGAAAGCAGCTTGAATCTTCAGCATTTAAGTCAAGGACCAAGGTAATACGTATCTCTGTCCCAAGCAACGCTTCTATCGGTCAGACCACACACTGCCAGAAAGTCTCTCCCTTTGCATGCAGCCAGTGCAGAAAGGCACAGAGGTTGCCTCAGAAGGCCACAGACTCCACAGCCCCGACACACAGGGCCACTGCTGGAGGCTGGCTCACCCCAAGCCCCTCATCTGCCTGGGCCTCGCTGTCCCTTCTCTCCCGCAAGCTCCTCCATGCAGAACCCTCATCCCCACAGTAAGCAGGGAACAAGCCACCTGCCACCAGGGATTCCCAGCCTGGCTACCACTCAGCTCAGCTACCACTAAGCTCATTGGTCCCCAGCGCCTCAGACGAGCAGGGTACTACTTGCAGGCTCCAGGATTATCTTTCAAAGGCATTCTGGCCTTTTCTACTCAGTACGAAATAAAAGACAAAGGAGATCTATCTGAACTTTGGTGTGACTACAAGGCATATTCACATGCTTAAAGAAATTACTTCTGTTCTGTAAAGAACAAAGACATTCAGGATATTGCCAACAGGCTGACAGCCTTAGCAAAGACAAGGAGGTCTCTTCCATCCTCCCTCCCACAGCCCACAAGCAACACCAAGCCCCTGCCCGACTCAGCACAATGCAGGCCCCATGAGGCCACAAGGGGCTGTGACAACACTGGGGCTTCCAGGAGCACTGTGGCCTAGGACATCTCTGAATGAGACACTGAGAACTACCTTAACAGTCAAGCTGTCCACAAGCATCAGAACGTAGTACATGACCTGAAAGTACAATCACAAATGCCACAAACTCAGGAACACTGAGCCTTACTGACAAAGACAAAAACATAAGTCACTATGAACTCCAACAGCACAAACAGCTTCTATAATGCCTCAGACAAGTCTCCCACCAGCCCCAGGAAGGGAAGGCATCCCAGATCCTGACAAGCTACACAGAACAGAGACAAAGCATCAGTTGTGAAGTAAGGTGCAAACACTGGTGTCACCAGTAAGAATGTTAGTACCTGCTGCAAGCTGGCTTTCTCCTGCGATAACCAGAGGTTTCAGCAGATAACTGGTCCAGAGCAGCCCTGGACATGATGCACCCTTCTCTAATACCAAAGCCCTCGGCTGCCTGCAGGCCCCACACCTTCACCATCTCGAGCCGCCTGACCGGGCACTGCACCCTGCCCCTGCGGCAAGTTACTCACCGAAGTACTCCTTCTTCATGTGCATCTCCAGTTCCTTCTCCAGCTCCAGTGTCAGTGCCTCCAGCCGCCTCTCCGCCTGGCTGGGGCCGCTGTCCCGGCACGGCGTCACCTGATACGGCAGCTTGAACTTGGGCGCCGAAGCGGAGCCCTTGGTGGGGCTGTAAGCGTAGGGGGGCGCGGCGTCGGGCGCAGCGGCCGGGTGCTGCGGGTCGTGCCGCTGCGGAGACTGGGCACGGACCTTGCGGTAGACGTCCCCCAGCTCGGGCGCGGCGCAGTCCTCCTGAGGGCCGGGACCAAGCAAGGAGGAGCGGGGCGAGGGCAGCTGCAGCTCGGGGTAAGCGCTCATGGAGCCGCGGGAACTCCGCGAACTCTGGCTGGAGATGCTGGAGCGGGGGCTAACCACGGCGGCGCCCGGCCCGCCGCGGCCCTCGGGACTGCAGAGGCTGGAGCGGGGGCTGGCCACGGCGAGCCCGGCGGCAGTCGTCCCGTCCAGCTCGGCGCCGCCCGGCGGCCCGTACCTGGAGTCCGAGTAGCTGGAGCGCGGGCTGGTGGTGCACGAGTACTGGCTGGCGGTGCTGGAGCGGGGGCTGGCGTGCCGTTGGTCATAGCCCATGCTGATGCCGCTGGTGCGGTTGCTGCTGGGTTTGCTGCCGCCGTCGTAGCTAGTGAGACTGGCGCGGGGGCTGGAGTGCTTGCTGGTGTCGCTGGCCGTGCTGGCGTAGCTAGAGCGAGGGCTGAGAGCGGCCCCGTCGTACTGCACCAGGCTGCCGCGGGGGCTGCCGTACTTCTCCTGGCCGGGCACCACCAAGCTGGAGCGGGGACTGGAGAACTTCTCGTAGGGCGGCGCAGCCGCACCGCCCAGGCTGGAGCGCGGGCTGGAGAACTTGCCGTGCTCGGCGCCGGGGCCCGGACCCGGCGGGGCGGCCAGGCTGGCCCGGGGGCTGGCGTTGCCGTACTTGGCGTCCGGGCCGCCGGGAGCCCGCCCGCCGCCCTTGGCCACGTAGCCGCTCTCGTAGGCGCTGCCCGCGGCGTAGCGGTAGCCCTCGGCCGAGTAGCGCTTGCCCTTGTCGGGGAAGCCGCTGTAGCAGGGCAGCGCCACCTCGGAGCGGGTGCACAGCCCCTCCTCGCAGCACGGCGGCTCGGCGGTGGGGCGCCCGTTGGCGGCGCGGAGCGGGGCGGCTTTGCCGCAGGGGGCGGCGGCGGAGAAGACTTCGGCGGGCGGCGGCGGCGCGGCGGTGCCGTTCATCTTCCGGCCCCGCTGCTCCGCCGTCATGTGGGCGGCGATGACCCGCTTGGTCTCCTCCAGATCGGCGTGTAGCGTTAGGTCCCGGCGACCGCCCCGGCCATAAGGAGCGTCCGGGCAGGGCTCGTAGAGGGAGAGGTCTTCCATGAACTTGGTGGCCTTCAGTGCCATGTTCTCCTCGTACTTCTCCATGCTCGGCCTGTGCCCGGCGGCCCGGGGTAGGTTGGGAATCGCTCTATGAAAACACAGTCCGTAGTAGGAAAGGAAGAAAAAAAAAAAAAAAAAAAAAAAAAAAAATCACCCCAAAAGTTCCTTCCCGCGGCGCACCAGCGGTGCTATCAGCGGGACGCGGCTCTCTCCCCGCACAGCGGCCCGGCTGCGGCACGCGCACACCCCGGCGGCATCCCCACGCCGCGGCGCTCGCCTCGGTACGGCCGCGCTGCCCTGCGGAAAGCGGCGAGCGGAGACGAGGAGCCCCTGTGTCACTTTCCAGCCTTAAATAAGTTGCTCGGTCCAGTCAATGGCGCGCCGCGCGGAGGAATTTGCGCTCGGCGGCTCCCTGCCCCCGCCGCCCCCGGCCGGCCGACCCGCAGCGGGTTCCCGGCCCGGCCCGCACCCCCGAGCGGGGGGTGAAGGCGGCGGCCGCTCCGGAGGGGCTTCGCGGCGCGGCGAGCGGAGCGCAGGGCTCGGCGAGGCAGGGACTCCTTTGTGTAGGGCAGGAATGCGAGGAAGGAGACTGGGCGCTGCGTCCCGCTGGAATGTAGTTAATGCCGGAGCCAAACAATGATTTTCACCGAGTCAGTCAGGGAGAGGGCGGCCGCGGCGCTGCTCTGCCGCGGGGCCGGCAGCCTCCCCTCCGGTCGCTCGGGGCCGCGGTTGCTCACGGAGGGCCGGGGCTGTCACCGCGTCCAGGGCGCTGAGCCGGGCCGAGGGGAGTCCGCGCGCCGGCGCTCGGCGGGCAGAGCGCGCCCGGAGGAGCCGTGCCCCGGCGGGCTCTGTCAGGAGAGCGGCGGTTTAACGGCCGCCGGGGCTCGAGCCGCCGCGCGCGGGAGCGCCGTGCCCAGATGGGGTCGCGTGCGCCCGATTTCCCGCTCTCGCCGCTGACTGCAGCTGGATGTGGAACTTCCCGTCCGCGCCGCTCGGGCGCGGGGCGGCCCCACCTGTGTGAGACCCCCGGGCGGGGGCGGCACGGCGGGGAGCCGCGCTGTAGCAGCAGTTACTTACGTACGGTTCTCACAGAAACAAAAACACGGTGCTGAAACTGAGCACCCTGCACCCGGGAACGGCCGCAGGTCAGGGCTGCAGGTGCTCTGTCCGTGCCAGGGACGCGTTGTCCTGCTAGCGCTCCTAATTAAACATTGAATGCAACTGTGTACTCAGAACCCTCCCCTGCTGTGGAGGACGACTGATGGGCAACCTGTGTGTGCAGGGTAGCAGGCAATAAATAAATAAATAAATCCTGCAAGCCAACAAACTAAACAGAACCAGTCCTGAAAAGCAGACCTTGGGGTACGGAGGACACCACTCATAAGTCAGTGTATGTGTGCTAACGCAGCCCACCTGGAAGCCAGGCTCTCCTTCCTGCTGTGTGGCAGCTTGGACCATTGGAGCCTTATACAATAAGCTGATGGACACTGTTACAGGAGTTTTTGTTTTTCACTTCTCAATTAACTGAGCAGGGCATAGGGCCTGCACCTGTGTGCTCACGCAGGGAAACATTCCGAGTGGCTGTGTGGACTGCAGAGCTGTGAGGCTGAGGCACGGGCTGTGGTCCTGGCGGCTCTGTGCTGAGATCCAGCCAGCCAGTGCCAGGCAGCACAGCACAATGCTGCCAGCAGGCAGCAAACTCCTCAGTGCACATTTGGTACCTCAGCAGCTCAAGCACGTGCTTTCTTTGGTATTAACTCATTGGAAAGCACACTGGGTTCTAAGAGAGGCTGGGGTATCAGACGAAATAGCCCTTTTTAGCAAGGAGTTTGGATCAAATGATATGCACCACTCACGTTCACCATTGAAAGCTTACATTGGATAAGTAACTCCTCAAAGCAAGGCCCAGTCAGGTCTGCTGCAGCCCAGGGCCAGGGGTGTTCCTGCACAGCACTCTGTCTCTACTGCAGGCCTGCTCTCCAGCAAATCATCCTCCTGTCACACAGGTAGTGAACATAGTGCTTATCCATGCTGCAGCCACAGATGTGGCCCACATGGGTGAGATAAATATGTTTGCAAGGTACACAATGCACTCGAGCAGCGCTGTGTTTCTCACAGAGGACCATATGTGCAGTGCTGTGCAAACAAGACGCATAGAGTTAGAGCTGCTGTTGTTGTAGTAAGTGCTCCTATCATACTTCTTACTGCTGTATAAAAGAAAAAATGATTGGCAATTACAGCGTGACACGTTTTTCTCCCCAATTTGTTTTAAATACACGTGTTTAATTTTAACAACCTGAAATGTTTATATTGCAAAAAAGACTTGTGCAACTCAGAACATAAGAGCTGTCATGGAATATTAAAAGAGAACTTCACTTTGTAATTTGTTGTGGCAATCCTTGTGTCTACTGTTAAGTTATATCAGCACATCAGATATGAAGGAAAGCCAGCTGCTTCTGCTAAATAAACTCCTTTGTGTGAGATTTAGAGGGAGCAAAAAAGCCAGGTGGAGTTATTGATCTGTGAATATTGGCCGGCTGGGCCTCACAGGCAGCACACTCCTGTTTCTTCTAATTGCCAGTGCCTTCAGCAAAACCCTGGCCAAGCCAGCAGGCAGGGAAAATTAATGGTCTGCTGGGGATTCTGTCTCCCTGAGCTGCAACAAAGCAGAGAATCTGCAGATTTAAGAATTCGCTGGTGAAACTTTGGCCCTCCTTAAGACTGTGGCAAAAAATCTGCCTGACTTGCATGTAGCATGTTTTACAATGTATGTCTTTACTGATACAGCACAGGAGTTAGTTAATTTTCTCATTTCATCCATTTATCAATGTGAAGCTGCTCAAACAGATTTTACTGTTGAACTGGATGCTACTTGATTATTATTATTTTTTTTTGCATTTTTCTTCTTTCTCTCCCTTATCAAGAAAACAACAAAATTATACTTGGAAATCCACAGGTAAATAAGACTTAGTGCTACTTGGGTTTACTTTTCTGATCTGCATTTATAAAATTGATTTGTTTCTTGGTAAAGAATATCACTATTATCCCTGTTCCTCCCTCTGTTCCAAAGCCTGATTTAAAAAGAAATACTTGTGAAATTTATATTAAAAATATGAAGAGGAATAGTTTGATTTGGAGCTTTTATTTTGTATTCATTTAAGTTCTAGCTGTATTGTGTTTTATATTGCTTTATCTTGCTTGAGTCCTGTATGCTCATTTGTGTTGTGATAAATTTAATCATAAGCAAGCTTTTCAGAATATAAAGTCTGGATATGAATGTGCATTAATATTTTGGTGATTATTTGGAATTAAAGTCAATTGAGGTCATTCTTGTTCTCCAAAATACTTTAGATCTAGATAGCCACTTCACTGAAAGCAGCAGACCATGCAACTATTTTTACACTACTTCAGGATTTGAATGAAAGTACAAGCATCACAAAGGCTGTGCTGTTTTGTTTTTAGGACCGTAGCATGGCAGGGTTTTGTTGGTTTTTGTTTGTTTTTAAATACTCATTCAGAAATCACTGCTTTTAAAAATTGCAATTACCGAATGTATTCTAGGGCACCATCTTCTGGTGGACAGAAGGCGGTGTAGCTCAGCGGCTACCTTTGACTGCTGGACACAACTATTTTTCGCTAACACTATTCTGCAGGTTTGTGAGTCATTTCTCATTCTCAATCTGCCATAAAACACTATTTAACATTTTTTACATTCTTCTTATTCATTGCAAATGCAGCTATTCACCATGCTGCACAAATGTAACTTGGGACAGACCCTGAAAAGTTCTAGTCACAACAGCCACTTTGTGAACATGCTACATTAGACAGACAACATATGTCTAAGTACTTATGATTAATACACCATTTATGTATCTTATTTCTTTTATAGCTTCATCTTCCACTTCTCTTACATATTTCTGCTTTTGGCATTCCTGGCCAAAGCAGTTAATTGGCTCATACTTGGGAGACTGCGCACAGCCTTAGTCATACTTCCCTGCAATCAGAGGACATAATACCATAAATTCAAACACAATCAATTAGCTTAATAGCAGTCACTACATATGCATAAGTGCATGGTTTAGTTGGCTGGCTCGGTTAACGGTGCAGCCACTTAATATGTTTTAAGTCTTATTCAAACATTCAAAGAAGTGAAAATATAAAAAAAAAAAGGAGAGTACATAGATTTAAAATTCATACTGACATGATAAAAATGAGGGCTTGTTTACAGCAGTGCAAACCATCATGCATTAAAAAAAAAAATCAGACTGTATTAACATATTTCATTAAAGAAAAACAAGAACACCAGGAACACTGCATCTACAGGTCCTGCTATATACGTCCTGTTCTGTGCTGGTGAAGAATACCAGACAAACCATGCCTTTTTATACGCGTCCAAGAAAGATGGCAGGCTACAAGCACTGGCCTCCTGCCCTGACAACACAATGCATTTCAGCTCTGATGAGAAGAATCTTTTTAGAAGAAATAGGACATCCTTTGGTTGAGAATATGAATTATATTTACTTTTTACGGTATTTTCCATAATGTAATAGATTTAACACTCCTTGAATGAAAATAATCAACCTATTGGCAAGAAGGAGCTGTTCCACAAACAACAGAGCCAATGAAAGCTGGTCTTATACATGTCTGCTTTCTGCATTTTTTGCGTTCTCCAGCTTTTAACTTCTCCAAATTCCCAGTACTGTTGCAGCAGTGGCACCCTCTTTGTATCAGAACAGTCTTCAGAACTTACCCAAGCTTTAAGCAGCCATGTGCAGTACCTCCAGGTTTCTCCATGGCATTTGCCTGCTTTCTTCAACAGACTTGTCAGTACTCTTGTCTCTGGCACTCCTCTACAACACATGCACCAACATACAGCCTTCTTGTTCCCTTGATAGCTACAGCTCCAGGCAGCTTCCCAAGTTTCTAGGTTAAAAATCTTAGTCACTCTCCTTCCCAACACACTCCTGCTGCCTTCAGTCCATACTTAGATGGACAAAAAACAGCGAAGGCCCATGAGCAGCTGTGTAGGTGTGTGACTGCTGCATCTAAAAGCTGAATGCTATTACAGAAGCACTTGTGTGGGTCTCTATCTACAGCCACTTACTTGTAGAATTACAGCATGTTTGAGATGCAGTTGCTCAATACAAGTAGCTTCAAATGTTGAAGAGGATTGGTGGAGCAATTCCCTAAGTCTTTTCTTTAGGAAGCTATGCTGAAAACGTCTCACTTTTCTCATGTGAGTGAAGTAGTATGCTGATGAGAAAGACAAATGTAACGACAAGTAACCAAACAGCAATTTTATGTTGTTAATAACTGTATATACTGTATCAACCTGTATCTAGAAGTATATTTACTTCCTTCATCCTATGCATCTTTAAAAAGAATGAAAGCCTCCAAATCATTAAGTTGCATCTTCCTATCCCTTTGTGCATATATGCTCTCTGTAATCGTTCTGCTTAAGACAGTAGCCCAGAAATAATCTCAGGCAAGCAACAAATAAATGACTGACTTGTGTGAAATTTGTTGTATTACTTTCATCCTAGTTTCTGCTTTCTTCTAAAATCGACATTTTAAATAAACACAGCTGAAGATTTCTGTAACAATAGATGCAAAAGGGAGAAAGAAAATACCTCCACTTAAAAGGAAGAAAACAGAACAGGTAGAGAGGAGGGGACTATTTTCCCTAATTCAGTGTTTGTTCAGTTTTCAAATGCACATTTACAACTTTGTGACAGTGGAGATAAAGCTTGACACATACAATATCAGTATATACTCACTGAACATGGGCTCATTTTATCTTTTGTGATCTAACAAATGGCTAGGAAGAGCTCTTTGTCATAAAGGTCACAGCCTGAAATGGCACATCAATCTGCCTGCCAGCTGTCGCAGTCTAAAAGCCAGAAAATCATGCACCATCTCCCTGCCATTCAACAACAAAATAGTTTTATAAAGTAAAACTAAAACCTCACTACTACAGACATCTTACTGGTATCTCCACGTTAAAGTTGCTTTCCAGGAGGTGGACTGGTTACTACACCATCACACCATCACCCACAAAGTTCCCCTGACCTGAACAGTCATCATCTGCCCCTTAAAGAGTGATTCTCTGTATGCTTTGAGAATCAGGCAGGTTTTTAAAACAGTAAGATTTTGGGGAAATTGTTACATGTTTTTTACCTTAAGTCAGAACAACTTAATGGATTCACAGTAACTGTTGGATAGCAGTAGTGGTCCATACTCCTTTCTGCGCTCCAGTAAACAACAACGATATTGAACTAATAGCATACAAAGGCAGATAGCAGACAATGCTCACAGCTGCAATCAACTACACTAAATTACAGTCTGTCTCATTCTCTTTATATATGGCACTCAAATTCACCACACAGATAAAAATACAAGCATTAAGAATGAATTAATATGAAAACCAGTCAGAAAGAATTACTTGTCTCACAGAAATTAGCATCAATATAAGCAATCAACTACAAAAAGCTGTGTGTCAGAAAGGCCACTTTGTATCACTGCAAATAGCAATTTATAGACTGATTTAATGAGCCTGGCTCAGAAACCCTTAGTGGAGCAGAGCTTGCATGAAGTTTGCAAAGCCAAGGAACTAGGGAATATTTCATTCATTTTAACTTCTGAGTGTTGTCTTCCAACTGTATTTCCTCCCATACTGATATTACTGCTGTGAGGACTTTAAGGTCTGTTGAAAAGCTGCTTGTTTTTTAAGAACAAAAATCTAAAAGCTTAGTAAATGCGTCAAAGTACAATTTGCTTATACATTTATATATTATCCAACGTATAATTTGCTTTTGCAAGAACAAGAGCAAGTTTAGTTTGGAACCTTCTCCACCACTACAATGTCAGTGGCCAGTAGCCACTTAAGGACGCTCGTACTTCCATCAGTTCTGAAGAGCCGTTTTCATCCAGCATAGAATCATTCTGCATTTTTACTGATTCATTCAGTATTACCAAACTTAACAAGAACCCAAGAGAACAAAGACTGTATCAACATCCTGTCACGTTTACAGAAGCTGCTGGAATACAGAAAAAATATATTGAAGAATTAATTCACTTTAGATTATTTTACAGGAAGGAGAGCCTTTTTTTGCTATGTAACTACTTAATCCCCCCAAAAAGCAGTACAAACGTATCTCCCAAATTGTCAACTTGTAATTGCTTATAGTTAATGCTATTATTACCTTTTATGCTGCAAATCACATGATGATGCATACCTTAAGTTTTTCAGTACTTCTCTAAAACATCCTGCAGTAAGACCTCCTTCACACATTATGATGCCAGCAGCTTAGATACGGCATTGTCATGCCACAGTGAGAATCACATCCTATTACACAGATAACAAGCCATTTGACAACTTATTTAATAAACCAATAATTTTATTTTTAGTGAGCTAAAAGAAAGATGCTGATCTTTGTTATTGGAAAATGTCAGACATTAAATTCTAGTACTTTAACTGTTTATAGTGAGAACTATAAAAGCTTCCCATTATAGCGCAGAAAACTGTTTCTCTTATTTACATCTTTACCTCTCAGTCTTCACTGATGCTGGCCAAGAAGCAACTAACTCAAAGGTTTAATTTCATTTTCGAGTATTATGTCGTCAAACAAGCTGTTCTGTGTGACTATTACTTCCTAAAAGTAGAGAAAAAACATTAATTGCATCGCATTATAGTTTTATACTGTATTGGCAATTCAATACAGATAAGAACTTGGTCTTCTATTAGACAGAATCAGATGTAGAACCTAAGAAGTGCCATGTTTGGTTTTTACATTCATTACATGGTTCACATCTTGTTAAAAATGCAACAGTTTATAAGCTGCAACAAAATAAATCCTGTCCACTGTATTTCTCTACTTCGTAAGGCTGCCACTGAGTACTTATCTACGAATAGAAGCTGTTCTGGTTCATTAACACAAAGCTAGCAAGAAATTTCAGTGCAGTGACAGAAATGGCAGATTACCATGTTTTAAGAATCAACACTGATAGTACAGAGAGCTACTAAAACATGTCAACAAATGCAGTAGGCTTTAAGACACTGTTCCTAAAGGCTGCACTTTTGCCATAAGCACAAAGTATAGCACATAGAAGCCCAGTGCTTTCTCTTTCTGAAGGCACGAGGTGCTGAAAGCATGCGTGTGGTGATGCAAGTGCTCCAACTGAAAAACCCAATAAGTGTCCAAGGAAAAAAAAAACATTCACAAAGGTTTTATTAAAAAAATTCCCCTTTCACCTCAAACAAGTGAAGCTCAAGTTCTGTACTACTGGGTTATGTTTAGAAAAATGAAAATAGTACAGTAATTTTTGAAGGCTATACATTTTAAAATCCCATAAATCAGCATAAACTTGGACTGTGCAAGCATATATAGCAAGTACTTCAGATGTCATTTATTTGGTCCGTCAGATGTACAGTGTAGTAGTAGTATCTGAGTTTACAAAACATCAAATATAAATAACCAGAAACTGTAACAATACACAAAAAATTTGCTTCTTACATTGACATACCAGGCAGTACGAGCTGAAAAACTTGAGTAAATTAACAGTTTTACAGTAATGTACACAGTGCCAGTTAAAGTTTAAGAACACTGTTAAAACATGGCACTAATTTGCTTTAGTGAATTCTCTCCTTGTTCAGGGTATGAAAAATGTTTAGGACTAGACTAAAAATACTGTTCTTCAAGCAAAAGAAAAATTTAGGTACTTACAAGTCTGGGCATCAAGTGATGACCCTTTACTAAAGCAGAGTAGGTTTTTTTTGTCCTACTGAGTTATACTTATAAGGTATTTACACAAAAATAACATGCTTATTTTCATGACTGTTTAAGTAAATACTTATCTGCAAGTATTTAAAAACTATGTTTCTACTACATTTAATATATGGAATTCAATATGGAAAAACTTCTAGAAGACTCTATTGAGATGACAGCTTTATCATCAAGAGAAACAGACAAAAATTATTTAAGCCAATGGTTTGGTATTTCCTCAGAACAAAAGCCTTACAATTAGTCTAGTTCTGGACATTTTTCACATCCCCAAATAATATGCTGTTGCTGCATTACATGGACTCAATCATTTTGTCAAACAACATCTGCATGTTCAGTCTAATGCTATAATTTCATCTTGCTCTTCTGTCTGCTCCGTACGCACTCTCTTTGTACTGACGCACTCTTTATCTTCTAGTTTTCTCTTGCGGCTCTTATTTTCCGTATCATCAGCATTACTTGAATGGCCTTCATCTTCAGAATCAATTATAAATAGATCATCTTGATCTGGAGCTGCAAAATACGTATTTTTAATTCCCATGGGTACTGTAAGGACAGTCTGCTCTCGAAAGAAAGCACAGCATGCCCCTCACATAACAAATACATCTCAGATCATTCTTTATCCATAATCTCTGTCAACAAATGGCAAGAATCTTTTGAATTTCTCCAAAACCTGTGAAATATGCTAGTCACGTGGCTATTCCCTTTTCATTAGAGGTATGGAAAACATTTCAATAACTCAAATATTCCCATATTTTTAGGAATTCCCACATTAGCTAATGCAAATGCATTAGCACAATTTTTTTGCACATATGAAGTAGAAGAATTGCATGCTATCTGCTAGAGTCTTTAAGAACCTTTAAACAAACACAAAGCTGTAGTCCAGCCTCACCTCTGGCTGGTGCATTCAGTAACACTCTCCACTAGAAACCATGCTCTACGAGAGAGAAAACGTACAGAAAGGGTGGAGTGGCAGACTTGAAAGAGCTAATGGATAACAATGGATGGCGTAAAGAATGGAAACTAGAACCAAACATGAACTCTCAGGACATCTGGTGGACTTCAAGAAGAAACTCATCTTAAAAATTAATTTTGTGCTAGTTTCTAATGCTATCTGGGGCAGAGGGGTTGTTTTGTACTTAACTTGAACCTATATCAGTACTCATAACATTTAATCTTTCATGAAACAAAACACAAGATGCAACTGACTACACACTTCTGTGTCTGAAGTAGGACTCTGACAGGTAAATGAACATAATCCAAAAGCTTCGGATGGAGCTACAGATATCACTAAAACACTACAATGTTTCCAGTACATTAGCTTTTACTGCCTACACATCCTGTATTTGAGTTCAGCTATTGTGGGGCATATTCAAAAGAATACCCTGTATTACAAAAGTCATGGTGGCACTTTTTGGGTAGCAAATACTTCTTTTTTTTTGCCATGCCTTCGCTCAGCAGGTGAAAAATAATTCTGTTTAAGCAGATTTAAAAAGACATGTTCTTAAATTAACAGAATAAAATGTGATCAAAGAGATCCACACAGTAACTTTTAATCTGTAGGGAGAAAGCAACAAACCTGATTCTTTTTTGTCACACAATAGGGTGACCATGAGATAGAATGGATTTAACTGTATTTGAATTACCATGCAAATAGTGTGTTTCAGTTGACAATCTCCCTCAAGCACCTCCAAGTTAAATAATGTAATAATATAGTAAGTTGTATTTACTACAAACCTTTGAAACAGTCTGTGCATTTTTACCATTTAATATTATATTTATACAGGGGCAATTCGAGTGTCTTTCACTTCATATTGGCAAAGTTAAATCATAAAATTCAAGTATTTTAATTGGACTGAAAGACTATTTCACTTTATTTAATATTGACATCTATTTACCTGTTGATGTTGAAGGTTGTGCTCCGTCATCACTACCATTGGTAATGTTTTTGGATGTTGGTTCTGATGGTTTAGGGCCAACTTTTTCAGGGGTGTCGCCCACAACTTCAAATTCTACATCTTTTTCTAGGTCTTCACTGCAGAAAAAACATATACAGTTTTGAACAACAGAAACACTGCCTTTTCCACAAACAAAATGTATCATTCAAATTATCAGAGTCCCTCCAACTGGGACAAAGTAAGGAAAATATACTCAAAAGAAGGAAAATCTGTTCATCCCTCCTCTATAATTTGTGCTTTGTCTGTTTGTGAGTTTGTTCCCCCGCCAATGCCATGCCATAAAATGCTTAGGAAAGAAAGGAAATCATTACTACCCTAGATTACTTTTCTTCCTCAATCTCACATTTTCATTTGCACCGAAATTGCAGTGTGTTGATTTACTCCATATAATGAGTGTATTACTTACCCAAAGTTAAATGCACACGAATTATTTCAAAGTGACTTCTCTTTGCATTACCATATCTGAACACAGATAAATGAATTACTACATCAGCAGGTCTTTATCTGGTTTTACGCAGCTGTTTCTCACCTTTTAGCTGCTCTAAAAGCAAATTTAGCTTTGCACAATTCTTATGTTACTTAATGAGCAAACTGTTCAGATAAAATCTTACCAATTACTTTTGTAATAAAATAGAAATTAAGAAATCTAACACACTGAACTATATCCATTTATTTAAAAAAAAAACCCTTTAATTTCATTATATAAGCAACTAAATGTTTTAGCTTTATTCACAAATTTAAAATTCATACCTGGAAACTCGCTGTGGAATTCTATACATATACACAAAAGTAATTATTTCAGAATTCTTACCTATGAAGCACATTGATTAACAGAGTATAATCCTGGAGGAAATCATCTGCTTGTAGTCGAGTGCCATTTCGAATTCCAAAGTCTGATAATTTCCTGTGGTTATTTGCTAGAAAAATAGTGAAACACAGTGGTGTGTACAGCTATTTACATAAAGACTGTTTTTACTATTAAAAATACGTATTCCAGAAGTTTAACCTATAAAGTGAACATTAATAATTACATCTGAATTGAAAGTAAAAGTTTACATTTAAATCTGAAATGAAAACTACAGATTTTGAGTTATCTATGTCTCAAGTGTCATGTTCACGTAACTATTATTATGAATAGGAACATCTTCTGGAGATAATATGGGTACTGCAATAGGGCTTACAAGGAACATGAAGATAACACAAATAAGAAAGTGAAAAGGACTACCAAGAGGGGAAGATAACTGCTGCATTTTTACAGCTGAATACCCAATTCCCAAGTGGAATCCTGATGCTCCAGGTGAAAGTATTTGATATGGGGAAGCAGAACAGTAAACACAGCTAGAGAACACCACTAGCTACTCTTAAGCCACTTACATACCTGCAAATCCAGTTCTCTTCAGTTATTAGTCTACAGGCTGAGCACTAAACCACTTACAATTCCTTGTATTTTAATTCTTCCCAGTTTTTATCTACTTTTATCTAAAAAGCTTCAGTACACATACCTTCTGTTTCTCCTTCTTCTGAAGAGATAAGAATAGTTCCCTTTCCATCATCTATCTGTACATCTGGTGCTACCATAGCAAATTTTTCTTTCACTATCTGAAAAGATTGATTATATAATCAATATCTGCTTTTATAATGTTCATAAGACAAATAATGTTCATAAGACAAATAAGTTACAGTTTTTCCTATCCTGGCCCATGTTCCAGCATTTGCTAAAAGCCTAAACTTTGTTTCTTCTTTCTCATGGAAACAAAAAAAAAAAAACAAAAAACAAAAAAACAAAAAAAAAAAAAACAAAAAAAACCTATCATTTTGTTACCTGAAATCTCAGGATCTAAAAAACTGATGTCTATGACACTTGTGATCTCACCTTTACAAGTTCAGATGATGCGCTGATTTGATTTTTTAAATACTTCTTTCATAAAATGGTAGTTTTAGAAATCAGTTGCTACTACAGAACTGTAATATAGCTACTGAACTATTCAAATGAAATGCTGTTTTTTTTTCCTGTTAGTTAAGAATAGAAATTTAAAAGACAAAATACATTCTTTCACAAGATGTACAAGGACTCACAAGTAAGATGCATACTGGCTAATCTAGCTTTTCTTTCATCTGAGAAAAATACAAAGAGCAGAGCAAATATGACAAAGCTAACATTCAGTCAAAATATATTGAACAAAATCTTTAATAATGTACAGTACTGGAATCAAAGCAAAAGCCATAGCTAATATTCAAGATTTACCTTGTCCTGGAGTGTTAGCACAGTAACTTTGTGTACATTAAGTCTCACAGTCACTTCTGGCTTACTTGCACATACGTAACAGTTAGGATTTGGTGGATCCAAAGCACAAGGAACCAATAGCTTCTTTTTGGGATTTGGCTGCTTGTTCAAAAAAATCTTGAAGACAGACAAGAATGAAACAAGTTATTCTGTAAGTAAAGCACTAATAAAATCTGTTTCCCTACAGATTTGTTCTCTTAAGAATCCCAGATTGTCTTGTTCCCTAATCCTCTTTGACATGCCTACTAAACAGGAGAAAGTGTGTATTACAGCCAGGCCACAATGACACCTGTGCTGACTAACCAGCTACTGTCAAACAGAACTGTAACATGAAAATGGTATGTTTCAAGTGCTGTCAGTCTGGTTCTTTCTCTTATCCAGCAGCCAATTTTCATGAAATCAGATGCAACTCCACAATCCTCAAGACTTCCACTTTTCTTTCTGTGGTGGGTGAATGTTCCTAACACATTCAGAATTACTGAAACAAAAAGTGACATGGAGTAAAACTACACACTAGTAAAAGAAAGCTAAACATGACTGTTGAATAAATAATGAATAACAAGAAAGAGAAGTGTCTTATTCCCACTTACCGTTCTACACTGATCTATTTTTCCCGATAAAATCTTCAAACCCTCCAACACTATCAGACCAGCTATTATTGCATTAGTAGTAGCTATAGCTGGGATAATATTTCCTGCCATTGCTGCAAAAGAAGCAAGAGTGCATGGATTTTTAACAGCAAACGGAACGTAGAAGTTTAGGTTATTAAATAAAGCATTATATTTTAACTCTTACACTTGATATCAAATCTGCTCTTCATATTCATACTGAAAACGTGCATCCTGAGGTTTGCAGCAGAAGTGACAAAATCCATTGCAGAAGGGTCATCCTGAGAAGAAGTTAATGGAAAGTGCATTTAAAAATCAGATTACACACTGGAAAAACTTGGCAACATAAAAAAAGTCTGTAAAATATTCCATTTCAAAGTATGTACACTTCCTCATCTAAATACTATGTTTAAACAGAGCAGCAGTACTTCAAAAACATGTTTACAAAATGTATTTAGTATTTTAATACTGCATTCGTGTATTAATAAAATGCCTTTTCATGTTCAAAATAATGTCTAAATAATAAACCTTACAATGTTTTATGCTTGGTTTGAAACACTGGTATTTCACAAACAAGAAGTATTTTCATCAGCTGTTGCAACACTGTTTTTCTATTTTGGTTGTCACTCCCTCCCAACTGACACACTACATTTTTTTCTCACGTGACAACAGACCACAGGAAGATCACACTGCCTCTGGGACTGAAGAAGAATTCCCTGCTTCTTGTTTTTCTTCTGCAGAACTTGCAATATGCTTCATACCTACTGTCAGAGCTAATTATGTCCAACTCTAGCTACAAACTACTGTACAAGAACATGTTTTAGAGAAAGCTACAAAGGGAGTGGCATTATTAAAATATTTTCAAAATGAAAATATGGCACCTGCTTCTTAATTTGTGCTTTTCAAAGTTGGTAAATTATTTTACATCACAATACTTAATTGATAAATTCAATGACATATGAAGTACCTAAGGTACTTCATATGTCATATACATAAAAGCACGTGCTTTTAGTGATGTGTCAGCCATTTTTGTCCTTAGCAGCACTACACTGTAATTAAACTTAATCACTCCAACATTTGTATTAAGAACACAGAATATAAGTTTCTTATCTATGAGGTAAACTAACCTTATCCCATATAAGCTCTGCTCCATCACCTTTCTCAGCCAGGTGAAGTCTCAGGGTTTCAACACTCTTTGAGAATAAGTGTGCATAGCTCTTGACATCGAGAACCTGCTGATCTTTCAAAACTGAGGATTCATTTTGTTGGTCAGATACACTTTTCTCTTCAGGAAAAGAAAAAAATAATACCAGGAATATTTATAAATTCAAAAAAAATTCTCTCAAAGAGCTAAGAATTTGCTGATTTAACAAAATTAAATGCTTTCTAAACTGAAGAACAGTACTCTTAAGCTACAGCAGCCCTGACATTTTTTTTTTTTAAAAGTCTGTGTTTTAAACTGCAATTAACAGCTATATTTAGGGCATCTACAGATGTGCACAAGTTAAAACAAATGTAGGTTTTCAGCTTTTAGATAAAATGTATCAGTGTGTGCCCTAAGCTCCCCTAGAATAAACTGCCATGTAATTCTGTGAAATAGGAATTTTCCATAGCCAATACTGATCACTCAAAACAAGAATTCCAAAACAGTTTTTAGAAAAAAATGTTTTCTCTATAGAAAAAAAATATCTTCAGGAGTTATGAAGTAGTGTGTTCAGTATCAGTACTCAATTGTGAAAGTGAGAAAACGTACATGTTACAGAGCTGCATTAACAAACAAGAAATGTGACTTACAAGTATGTACCAGGAGAAAGAACAATTACCTTGATTTTGTACTTCAGCCCAGTCCAGTGGCACTGGAGGCTTTCTTTTCCTCCACAGCTTATCCATTGTCAGCAAATATCTAATGTCATCTTTGAAAAGCTAGGCAACATTTAAAAAAAAAAAAAAAAGGAAGAAGGGAAAAAGAGATATATTTTATTTTTTCATCTCCTTTGAAACTGAAAAAAACAGCATTAGATTCATGAGTTTTTGCTTTTCTCCTTGACAATATTTCAAACAATACATATAAAACCAAACTCCACAATAAAAAAAACTCTCAATGCTTTGTGCAGAAAGTAGACAGTTCTCATTAATTTGGGGGACACCAAAATCAAGAAACAGTCATCCAAACAGTGGGTGCATGTGAAGCTATCACTACAGCCATTTGTATACTAACCTCCTGCAATACTGTTACCTATATGAAAATTAATCTCATGAGGAAAACTACTGCTATCTATCAACACTACATTCTACACTCATTTCCTTTTTTTTTTTGCAACTACTTAGAAACATAACTCCTAAGAGTTTATGTTTTCTTACACCAGCATCTGATTATATACAGGGCATGAATTATGTATTTCTGATCCTCAGACTGGTTGTGAAAAGGCGCAGTGAAATTTCCACAGAATTCAAGAGATTACCTTCTCATATTACAACAACTCCATTGGGTTGTTTTACAATATGGACAAGCTGCTGCAGTTGTCCATATAGACACAAACAATGCCATAAAACAAGCAAATGCTGCAAAAGACCAACACAACAGCAAATTGATCAAGTCATAATACAGCTGCATGACTGATGCTCAATGTGTTCAAACTGGATTTTGATCAAACTTTTAAACTTCTCATACACTTCAAATAAAGACATTTTTTGGGGGTAAAAAATGTACCTTGGTAAAAAGCTTAACTGGATCATATCCAGTTGATTTAGCCCACTCCTTAGTTGAAACACGTTTAATCTCACCATCTTCATTTGATGCTCGTGCTCTGGCTTCTGCTTCTGCTGGCTCCCCTATAAATAAAGCATTAACAAAATGTTAGTTAACAGGAAAAAAAAGGAAATCATATCCAAATATTTCCTAGTGTCAATGATCAAAATCATTCAAGCACCATGAAATGGCTTTACTGTTCCCAATAAAAGCTAAATTAGACACAGTGCAACTGTGATTGTTCATTTCTACAACTACAGTTCACTAGTTAACTCAATGCCATCAAATTCTTTTACTGGCAGAAACAATAAGCAATTGTTTCCTATTTCTTTTCTTCTCACTGTGTTGTGAGTTCATAAATTTCTCACAATCTCCTTTTAGTTGTCTTTTTTCCTGGCTTAAGAGTTTTAGCCTCATTAGAATTTTAAGACAGATTATCAGCTTCCTACCTGTGATCATCCCCATATGATAATATTCTATCCTTTCAGGTGCTTTTCATTTCCATTTTTTTCTCCTAGTCACTTCCAGCAATTGTTATCTTGGCTACTAGTAAGCATCAAGTTGATATTCTCAGATAACTATTAAAAAATCTTGACTGCATGCAGAAAATCAACTCAGAAAATCACCATTTCACATGCAAATTTGGGAATGTTCTCCCTTCCCTTCTCCAATGCATCTTTTTATTTATCTGCACCAATAGCTACCCAGCATTTCATTGTCTAGTCATTTTATATTGTGAAACTTTCTTCTACTTTCAATTCTTAACCATCATCTTTATTATTCTGAGGAAGTCTGTTTATTCACATCTGCTGAACAGCACTGGGAGACGCCTCTAGTCACCATTTATCTCTATCATTTCCACTTCAGGATCTTCATCCTTTTTCCTGCAATACATCTTAGTTTCTTCAGTTTCCTTAAAAAAGAGTGCCACCTGCAGATTCACAATGGAGTAAACCAGATATGCCTGTCCACAGCTTTGCCAATGCTTTCAAAGGACCCTAAAGACACATGACACGGTTTCCTTTCCCTTACTTTTCCTCAACATACAATAGAAGGTTCCCTGATTCTAAGCAGCAGTAGAGCAACTGACAGTTTGATCACTACAGAGATGAGGCCACAGCTCAGTCCTCCCTATGATTGCCCTGGGATCCTTCAAGTTAGCAGCAGCATGTTTGCTGCCTTCAAGTACTCCCTCAGCTGTTGCTGTAGATGAGTTTATGTGCCACTCCCTTAAGAGTCAGAAATTTATTAAGGACACCCCATAGGAACCATTCATTACATGAACGTTATCTGATGTTCAGAGATTCTGAGGCTCTTTTTAAACTCCCTCTCCCAAGTTCACCACTTAAAAGAATCCAAGAGGAGAAGCAGTAAAGATGCTTATTCACCACTGCAGTGACTACGGCCACTGTTCATATAAAAAAATGCAGAATAGCTACAAAAACATCACACTAAACAGGCATCTTTTCTATGCAGATGAACATGGAAGTGTCTCAAACTAGAAGAATTGAGACTTGACCCGTTTTCCAGTTTGGCAATCCCTCAGCTAGGAGTGGAAAATACAGTGTGACTACATACAGCACTCAGTTTTCAGTCCTTGGTTTAGAAAGCAAGTCTCCCACCTGCATGGAAGGAAGTACTCCATCAAATTCAATACACAGGAAAATATGTTGTCCTGCAAAGACCAGTAATATTTAATTTTCACTTCAAGTTCACTTCACTTCTCCGTGCAGATGGGGAAGAGAGTTTGCTCCGGAGGGAATAGGAGTCTCTGAATATATATATAAACTTAAACCTAAATCATTTATCACAAATCTGGATGTATGAACTGGAACTTCACGATTATAAAGCATACTGACTGCTCCTCACAGCTGCTCTACCCACATTCTTACTGACGACAACTAATGAATGACAGAAACCTATCTCACTCTGCATGAAAAGGTTTTTGCAACAGCTGAAGTAATCAATTCATTAACGTTTTAGCTGCCCATAAGGGCTACAATTCTGACAACTGAAACTATCAAAATATTGGCATTTTGAAGGGTGTTTTTTGCATGCTGGGCCACACAAAGCTCTCAGTATACACTGTGCATCAAGTTAACTAAAAACAAACTAACAAAAACCAACCAAAACCAAACCCAACGGCACTGAAATCACTGCAGACTTTTAATACACAGCAGTAAGTATGATGCAAACAAAGGTGATCTGCTGCTTGCATACCCTAAATTCATGTTGTTCGTGAGTGCCTTAAGTGAAACCCTCTCAGAAGAAAATGGAGCTAAACCATAACTTCAAGAAATGGACAGAAGGAAGTCAATTTCTGACACGTCTCAGTAACAGGGTAAGTACAATCTATATCACACTTACAGGCAGCTTCAGGATCAGCTCTGTCAGGAGAGACTTCTTGATCAGCATCTTCTTCTCCAAACAACTGACTGTACAGCAATTAAGAACAACACAACACCAGATTTTACTCATGTCTTATTGAATACTGAAATATTTGGAAATTGGTAAATGTGCACTTTAGAATTCTTGCTATCAGAGTGCTACTTCATCCATTGCATTTTAAATTGCTGGAATTCATCACATGCAGACTTAACATGGAGCATGCAGAAAACTCAACAGGAAAATGAATTTAGTAAAAGAGATGCATATGACTCCCTCAATAGTTCATCTATCTCCGCAATCCCAGCAAACCTTACTCTGTTTTAAAGTCATTCTGCCCTATTTTCTGTGATAGCAGAACAAGGCTTAAATACTAACTGACATGCTATCTGTGTATTTTAAAAAACAGGAAAAAGTCAAACAACTGGAGGTTTTTGCTGTTATCTACAATAGTTTTCAACCTGTGTCCTTAATTTCTCAATCTGTAGTTTTAGAAACCAACACAAAGAGAGTGAATTACAGTCCCCATTTTGAAAGAAAAAAAGGAAAGAAGACTTACTTGAACAAATACTTGGCCCACACAATGCAATGGATAGGTTCTGATGGAGTGTTACGGATTGTGCAGCCTGGAAAAGTCTTCTGAGTTGGTTTAGGATGACATTCATAGCACTCTGTCACTCCCTGGTGAAAAGCGAAATATTTACTCGTCACACCGTGAGACTACCGACAGAATGCACCACTATCAGATGAGCTGTAACTTTATCTCACAGCACCCAACTCTGCTGTCTAAAATAGCCAATGATTTAAACTTAAAGCGACAGGAGTAGAACACAACTGACCTTCTTAATAACTGTTACTTGACCAAGGTAGCCTGCAGTTCCACTCTCTATAAGAGGAACATCGGCAGCCAGACACATCCTGTTCACATGGTTACGGGCAGCTGCAGAGCAAGAAGTTTAACAGAAATTTGAGTGAGTGGAAATAAGTTTGACTTCTACAAACACAAGCCAGACTCCTACACACACATTCGTCCTGAATTTGCCTTATTTCACTAACGTTAGCATTACGCCTCTTTCACAAAGCCCACTGTCCAACTGATACAAAATATACTGGTGCTATCAAATACAGCAGACAATTTAACAGTTATGCATTTACACAAAATAAAAATCAGTTTCCACAAAGCAGTAACACAGCAGACTTGTTTACTTTCAAAGCACCTGTAACAGTTCTGCCTAAGCTCTCAATGTTTTAACAGTGCACAAAAGCATTAGTTAAACTACAGCTGGCTTGAGAAGATACTTATTTAACTGACACTGCTCAAGAACTAGTAGTAGAACACATCAGAGTCCTGTTCTCATGAACAAGCAACTGCACTTTCACCTTCAATGCAAAATCATAATGAAAACTTCACCTCTGTTATCCAGAGCATTCATAACCAACGTAAACTGGCGGAAGAACTCTACGTTATAGTCAGGGCTACAGAAAAGAAAAACAGTATTCAAAATGGTACATCAAAGTTATTGGTTGTTATGTCACAACAGAAACAGCACACACAGAAAGGGCAGACTGATGTTCATGTACAGATTACACGCACTACAGATTTACCCATAGCCCTTAAGCAACCCATTTGTCTTCAGCCCATTTTAAAGCTGGGTAGAAGCATGACCTGTCACTGGAAGGATGCTATTCCAATCGCTGTCACTTTGACAATGAAACAAGCAGGCAAAAAAGTGTCTACACTGCTCTGATCTAATGAGTAAATTGGATGATCTCTGATAATTGACTTTAAAAACCACCAGCTGAGGGTAAGATGTGCACACTGTAATTACCACAGCTCATCAGACTGTTGATATCTCATTACAGTGGGGAAGCTCAATTGGTTTTGATTGTATCTGCATACCCTTAGAAGCCAAGATGAGGGACTTGAAAATCCTGACACCTTAGCATCTTCACATTGCATTTTGCTGACTTATATAAGGCAGCAGCAAAGATGACAGAGAAGCAAGTAAACAGGATTAATGGTTTTATAGTTTTAGGAGGAGGATGCAATGAGCCAATGTTTCAGTGGCTGATCGCAACATCAGAGCTGAAACCTTAAAATTAATTGAGAGTGTGACCTTTTGTAAAAACTGGACAAATGCACATTAATAGCTGGGAAATAACTATAATGAAAACCTACATGATCTTGCACTTCACTGACTTGTTATGGACCATAAAGACCAGATTTTAACAGTTTGGTGACTGAGCAATATTTACACCTGCCTTTCAACCCCAATCATTCCATGATTCTATGCCCTATGCATGACAAAAGTTTTGGATGTTTTAAATTTTTTTTTTAAATCAAGTACTCAACATTCACACTTATTTTCCTCTAATTATCACTCATGACATCAAGAAATCATACAGCGTAGAATCTCAAGTAGTAATGTTGCTAATAAAGTGAGAATGAGACATAAGCAAATAACTACAGCTACCAGAATTTAATAAAATTCATGCAAAATCCACACTCCCATTCAGTGCAATGCAGTCTCATATTTACAGCTACCTTATTGCAGAAGGTTTGGGAAGTACCTTAAAGCACACCACTGCAGCATTTAAATAACAGTACTTGCAAATCAGAACACGTAATTAGAGCTTAAAAACAAACATACTTCATGATGCTATCATGGTAAGCTATAATATTAGCTTCTGGATAAAACTGTAACACGCTTTCCTTGGCAACCTAGAAATAAAAACAAAACAAAACAAAAACAAAAACAACACTTATTATTTCTTCCTTCTTTCTAAAGCGACTCAGTACCAGTTGAGTACTGAGTAAATTGACTACCTTAGAGATTTTAACACTTTTAAATGAAACTTGGAGACAGCCACAAGCAGCCAACCACCACTTACCTCTCAGCAGCATCAACAAAACTGTGACAGGTTTCTAACAATGTCCACAAAATAACACCAAACGAGTAAAATGTGAGCTTTGACTTTTTCCTCACCTGCGCTTTTGATCTTCCAACATGTTTCTTCTGAAACAAAAACTGCCTGTTGAGATTGCTGACATCAATAGTATCCAAATCAATCTACAGACACACAAAAAGAGCCATTTCACTTCTGCAGAAATAAAAGGAACAAAGCCATCAAATGTGATGAACTAAATCACAAAAGCTGTACAGACTCCTTCTTGGACCTCCACGCTCGTATTACATTTGCACAACTGTAGAAGCACCACGATCTTCAGGGATAAATGATCTTCATTTAAACATTTATTAATAGTGGAACCACACCTCAAATGTTGAGAGCTATATGACAACAGCCTTTCTTTGGAGAATCCCTACTAAAAATGTACATCAATTTTGAGATGCACAGGCAGAACATTTGGTGGAATGTCAATAACCGACTCTTCTATCTCTTGCCGGATGAAGGCTTTATTGAGCAAGCATTAGGAGCACAGCGGACGCCAGAGGAAATGCCACAGGACTCGGTGGCACCACGCAGGAAAGCCCCTGCCTGCGCTGCCGGGGCAGGAAAGCCCAGCTTCACGTGAATGTGGCTGGCAGGACACGAGGCTGCGCTGTCACCTAACGCATACAGCACAAGGCAGGCTTTTACTGCCTGCCACCAGGCAAGGGCGTATGAAAAAATATAAAATTCACCTAGAAAAGAAAATAAATTGAATCACGTGATCAAGATGTTTAAAAACATACACCACAAAATATTCACGCTGCACAACCTTGAAGTACATCACAACTTTAATTCCCCTCAGAACCATGTTCCTAATTGTTGATGCAGACATAAGAACATCATAATCACAATTTGCCCCACAGGAACTCAGATTTACATCCAACAGCGAGAGGACTGATTCCTACCTGTGCTGTCACCACTCGTCACTTACACTCACGTTAAGTCTGCCCGTGTCCCTGACGTGCTTAAACAGGAACAGGGAGGGTGAGCTGACAGCTCTGCTGATCCCGCAGTACCCCCCCAAACTCCCACTGCTAACGCTGTCGTACTCAGCACAGAACACTTTCAGCTCTATGGAGGTACTGCTCAGTGCTGCTCAATGCTGCTCAGTGCTCAGGTTCCACACACCAGCCAGGAGGTGCTTTCATTTGCTTTTAATTTTATGACCCAAATTTGAATAAGTATAAAAGTACGTCATGCACTTCCTGTGAAGGACTCTCTGCATACAGGATCAAAGATCCAACTTGATGTTATCTGAAGGAAGTATTTATTTAAATATTTAATTGTTTAATTTAAGGATTAAAATTTAACATGCTGAACACTCTACTAGCCAAAGAGTTTTAATTAAATGCTGCATAAAAGCACCAGCTGATACTGAGCACACAGAAAAAGTAAGATGTTTCAGAAAGGTATGAGGAGGTGAGGCTGTCAATCTGTATTACCCATTGTGTCCTCCAACTACTCGTGTTCTTGTAACCCCCATCAAAAGGGATACCTGCGAAAAAACACACTTCCACTTCCCTTCCCATATGACAGCCACAAGGCCCGCTTAGTCCAAAGCCATGAAGGTTGGGAACTTCGAGAGAAACTGAGTGCATTCATCTCTTGATGTTCAACTGTCTAGAAAGCCTTCAGTCCTTTAACTGGAGACTTAACTGACATCAGCTGCAAATGAAAACTGATCTCAAACACTACTGCCAAGACAGAAAAGGTAATGGAAATTTTTCTCCAAAGAGAGTACTTGACACCACTGGACTCCAACCAAAGCTACAATTCAGCTGAGAACGATCCGAATTTGACAGTCCTCAAGCTAAAGCAACTTTACACTGCTCTCACTTTTCAAAGTTAGAAGGAAAGGAACTTCCTAAGAATAAACTTCTGTGTTCTGAATGCAGACTTGTATTTAGACATTTTGTTCTACTTTCAACAAAGTACATTTAGTTAAGCTCTGTGTTTCTGAAGTGCTCCTGTTCAGAACTGCTTTTCTATTTTAATATTAATGCTGTGATAAATAGATAAATAATACACAAACAAGTATTCTCAGATGTTTGAGTTCATTGACCTGTAACAATCAAAGGCAATCCCCAATAATACCACGGACACTGACATACAGTTTTTTTCAACTGACATCAAATTGCCCTTTTGCACAATTCTGTTCCTGCTCTCACCTTGTCTTCTGCCTATCCATTCCATATGCTATCAAAATGTTACTCCATTACATAAGACAGTCATATTTTTAAATGAGAATGGCTCTGATCCAACACATACTTAAGGTAATGGAAACCAATCGAGCAGACTCCAAAGACAATTAAAAAAAATATCTAACTAAAGGAAACAACAAGCAGACTCCAATGGGATCTATGCTTAACGACTAGCTGCAAAACCAGAAATTACTAAACTGTATGTTATTGAACTGTGAGCGCACAGAAGTGGCAGAATAAGGTAGAAAAGAAAAAAGGAGGCATAGAAAACAGCACAGATATCACGTTTCCACTCTTGCGTTTGTTTCACTCATACCGTGTTGAAATTTGGTAGGCTCCCACTGGCAGACTCAAATCAAAAGGACAATTTGGAATTACACTTCGGCACGCCCTACAAATCCATTTTAGTGCAAAGTCTGAGCTGTACAAACGAGAAGCAGCTGGGCTCTGCTGGCGGCTGGCAATGCTGAGAGAAGCCGCTTCTGATAAGCTTCGCTCAACAGGTCTGAACGCAGGGACAAACTCCTCACGTGCCATAGGAACCGCTCAGAAGCGGCTCCCGGCAAAGCACCGATGAGCACAGACAGCAGAACAGCCCTGAACCCGCACTCCCACGGCCTCTTCACGTGAAGTTCTGAACGCAGATCTCTCAACTTCTCTAAGAGCCGAATAAAGGCACGAGGCCGGGCCGTTTCTCTCCGTCCCGCGCCACCCTCAGCCGAGTTCCGCCCTTCCTACGCTCGCAGAGCTTCAGGAAGCAAAAGCGAAACCATCGGCGCGCGGGAAGCTCTCGGGCTTTGCGGCACGGGCGGCTTTACAGCTCAGCGTCTAACAGCATAGCTCTATCAGCGCCCGCTAAGTTCCGCGCCCATAAAGCCGCACGAAGCTAGCCTAGGGGTGGCGGGGCGGCGCACCACCGCTTCCAGCTTGCACCTCCGGCCCCGGGAGAGGCGCGGTCGCTCCTCCGCCGAGCGGTGGCCGGGGAGGGCAGGGCGACCCGAGCTCCGCGGCGAAGAAGGCCCGTCCGGCCGCCACGGCGCTCGCTCCGACGAGGAAGGCGGGCTCGAGGCCGAGGCGGCTCCCCTTTGTGCGGAGCCCGGCCCCCGGCGGCGAACGCCCGGCCCGGCCGCTTTGGCGGGCGCTCAGTAGTTTGAAAACACGCAGACAATGCGGGCGGGGAGGGGCAGCGCCGCACCACAGCGCCGCGCACAGCGCCCCCATGCCCGCCGCCCGGCGCCCCCGGCCCCGCCCGCCCGGCCTGGCCCCGGCCCCCGCCCGCCCCTCGCCGCGGCGGCCCTCCTCGCGCCGCCGACCCCGCACCCGGCCCAGCCCCGGCCCGCACCACGTCGATGTTGCCGAAGCCGGTGAGCACCAGGTCCTTGAGGAGCTCGCAGCCGATGCCTCCGGCCCCCACCACCAAGAGCCGCGCTTGGGCCACGGCCTCCGCCAGCTCGCTGCCCAGGGGGCCGGACGCGGGCGCGGACATGACGGCGGGCAAAAAACAGCGACGGGCGGAAAGAGCGGCGCCGCGCGGCTCTCCTCAGCCGGGCCGCGCTCCGGACAGCGAGCCCGCGCGAGACCAGAGCGGCGGCCGCCCGCCCGTCCCGCAGCGCCCTCTGGCGGCTTGGAGGGCCGCAGCCCGCCGCGGCGAGCGGCACAGGTAGGCGGCGGGGGGCGCCGCAGCTCGGGAGAGCCGGGAGACTCGCGGGTTCGAGCCCCGCGCCCGCCGTTCCCCGGGGCGGAGCGCCAACGGGACCCGGGAGCGACTCGAGGCGGTACCACGGTCTGGAGACGTGGGGCCTCGCTGAAGGTCCGCCCTGTCTGGCCGCGGCCCTCACAAATAAGGCACCCAGCTCCTGGCTGCAGCTGGGAAACGTGTCAGCGTAGTGCCTGGGAATGACGAAGCTTTGACAAGAGTGAAGTGAGGTTTTTACACAGATTGACCTAAATTCTCTGACTCAGCTCTAAAAGCTGGCATGGGAAGCTATAATTTATCTCTGAAAAACTGTTTTGCAACTGTTTTGCAAACAACATTTCATCAGCCCCTGTTCCCCCCCCCCCGCCAAAAAAAAAAACAAAACCAACCAGCCAACCAAAACACTTCCAGTACATCATTTGTACTGTGACATTAAAGCCTGAGCAAAAAGCTTGAAGGATGCTTACTTAAATCATGCCCCCAATAAGACTCCATTAAAACCGCAAGAACAATGCTAGCAGAAACTCTCACCTTTTCTCCACTCATTGCAATGTGATCTCCATCAGAACTCGTCTAGTCAAGCAAACGTAACATCCCTCACTGTAAAAGCATACAGAAAATCTTCATTGCTGGAAGACTGCAAGGTGCTCTCATCCACTGCCCATTGAATTTCCCATCTGTCACCAATACAAATGAAGTAATTTGTTTTAAAATACTTATATTAAGCTACTCACTGCTAGTAGTTTCTAATAACTGGATCCCACTTGATTGACAACCACCAGCAGGATAACTAAGTGCAATTAGGCAGCCTCTTTCCTTTATTTTCTTCCTCAAGCTTTTAAAAACGTAACAATAATCCCAAACTAATCTCCACTTAGAATTACCTCTTTAAACAAAGCAAGTTTTTTGTTGCCACATTTTGCAGCCATGCTAATATACATCAGTTATTCTAGGAAATAAGCACCATGCCAACAAATGAATGTCATTTTTCACCAAATTTGAGGAAAACTCTGTTGCATGATCACATATGCATGATCACATACTTTCAGCTGCAGCAAAAAAAAACAAAACAAAGCAATAAACAACAGACTTTCCATCTATGAAGAGAAATACAATTTATTTAAATAATTTCTGGTCAGGGTCTTCTTGTACAAATACAAACTCTTCCAGAGGGCTTTGATTATTTGTTGGCCAACAGCTCCGCTCACACGTATAAACTATAACAGTCCCAAATTCCACAGACAGATCTAAAAACAAAACAATAAAGGTATGTCATATATTAGAAGAATGCTTCGGTTAGTGGCCATTGCTTATCACTGCAGTTCAATCTTCCAATCCAGAACACATTTATCCATATTCAGCCTCCTATATACATTTTCTTATGTCAAAGATTTTACAGAAGCATGATTGAGAATTTTCAAAGAGTTTCTTAGGTGCCTGCAATCCCTTATGGCAATATTTATTATTTTCTGAGGCGTTTCATAGAACCACTGAATGGCTTGGATTGGAAGGGACCTCAAGGATCATCAAGTTCCAGTGCCCCCTTTCTCCTTGATCCTTTAGCAGGGGAAAGTCACAGCATTACCTACACTGCTGTTATAAAAGTACACCAGGAAGCACATGAAGTCCAATGGAAGAGCTCCCATTTGCTTAGCGAAATCTATAATGGAAACATTATTATATCCATAATCTAGGTGCATATATGCATCTATTTGTAACCTACGTAATTCTATGACCAGTACAGTTAAGCATACCAGTGCCTACGGTTAGCAAGAAACAATCCAAATTACACTTCAGTGAACCTTACCAATATATTTCTAATACTCATTCAGCTAGGTCCAAAGTCAATACCTGCATCACCCCGCAGCATGCTGACCAGTGCTGGCATAAGCTGAAACTCGAATATTCTGTTGCTTCCACAGTTATTGCAGGCTGGAATACTGCTATCAAAATTGGCTGGAGGACAAGTTATGAACAAAGGCTGACCACCCCAAGAGTATCTAAGAGAAAAAAAGAAAAAATTATTTTTTGTATCTCAAGTAACTAGGAAAAAAATCCACCAACATTGTTAGCCAGTCATCTGCCTATGCTTCAGATGAGTCACTCAACAGAAATTAGATAGGAAAGGGGACAGTGAAAGGTCAGCACTTGCAAAGTCTTAAGGAAACAGATGGATCTAAGGGGGTAAATGGTTTAAACTGACACCTCCAAAGCGTGCTAAACTTGACTCAATTACACCAACTACACCTGCAGGGGATTCTTAAAAAAAAAGTTGTCTTAAAACATTACTTGCACATTTATTTGTGTTAGTAAATGTTCTGTATAATATTTGGTAGTTAACTAATGGATGTTTCTAACATCCTGTCTGCATAACCAGCCCCTCAAACTTTGCCTCCTCACCAAAAAGCTGCCAGTTCCTCCTAGTTCTGGAAACCTGGCAGACAAAGGTTCTGCCACTACAGTGTGACAGCTCAAGCAGGTAGGTTGCATCCAACTCTCAGGATTAAAGAAGTTATAACCTAATGCCTTGTACGACTCATGAAAATGTAGTACCAGTATTATCTGGTACTACAAATAAGTCAGGATTTGAACACGTTGATACACTCTCACTCAGAAATAGCTTCTCCTTTTTGGAGCAGTTTTCTCTGAGATTGAACTTACTTTTGTTCTTAGAAGAGCAAGTGTATGGGAACTGCTGAGTCACGGCCTGAACCTCTGATCGATCGCCTGAGGCAAGCACTGAGTCAGCCACAGGAGCACAGGTGAAGGTAATTCAGCTGTGCTGCCAGAAGGGTAGAAGCCCGGCTGCACCCCTCCTAGACCTATTTAAGAGCTGGCTAGCAGTGGGGAAGGATCTCTTCTGGAGATCCACTCTACTGGTGTTTTGGGGGTGAGCCCACAATAGGGGTAAGCCTTCTATTTATTCTCTTCTGTTATTATAGTCTACTTTGCCTAAGGCTCTTTTTTATTTTGTGATTATAACATCCTGATATTCTTTGATTATACAGCAAGCCATTCTGCATGGTCACTGGATGCAGTCACAAGCTGCAAAGGACCTCAGACTTTAAAAAGAGTAATTTCTTACTTCACTAACATCCCAAAGACTGAGCCATAAGCAGTAACAATAAGATTACAAAACTTCAGAGGAGGAGATGGCGTTGGAAGTGTGTCATCAAAACTTAGCAAATTTTTCAATTAAGAAAAATAAGTAAGTATATTCAATTAAATTGTTTATTTCTATTTACTGACAGCCTCCATCTATATGCTGTCTCTGCCTATTACTACCAGCTGATCAACATACCTTAAAATCTGCTCTGGACAGACAGATATTCTTTTCATAAACTTATGGAATGTGTGGTCCCCACTTCTAACTTCACTCTTCTCATACTTCTCATTATTACCTTCACCAGCAAAACTATGAGAGGAAAAGAACAAACCAGAAGTTCAAATTCAGTACAAAAGGCATGCTTTAAGTAATCGTAATTCCAATTAATAGATACTCATGTTATAGTATGTACACACACTAACACCAAACATTAAATTAAGATGTAGTCACTGTTCCAGCTTGCAACTGAACATTCTGCCTCTAGGTCCACTATCTGTTGCCAACAGTGTTTCAAACTATGATAAGATATTCATATCCATCAGACACCTGCTTATGCCTAAGGCTTGGTGTGGTCACTATGTCAAAATCAGAAATACTTTCAGTACCTACACCCAGAAATTGTTTCCTTGACCCTTCTGTTATCAAAAACCCTGAGTCTAACTGGAGTCCTCATCCCAGTCTCCAGTTGAAATCCCTGAGCTCCTCAGCTCTTAAAAATGCAACCAGAATAACTAAATCTGTAGCAGAATAAAGGAAAAAAAAGACAAATGTCCAAATGTCACAATATGAACTCATAAAACATAGCATAAGATTTTGTTCAAACCACACTGGTTTGGTTTCATAGACTGAAGGTACACTGCTGTGTCTGGATCCCAAGGGGATTCCAGCTGCTCAGTCACTCAGAAATAGATGCAGCACTGTATAACGCAAAATTTCCAAACCGGAGAAAACAGGTGCAATGCATTTCCTGCAATGTCCTACATACAACTGCTGCCTGAAGGAGTCAGTTATGAACATATTCAGATCTAGTGAGAGCTACACTTAGTTCAACACTCAGTACAAACTGAACTACACAATCCCTTCAGCTTCAGCATGAGGTTCAAAATGGGTTCTTACCTTTCTGACACCAAATGTTCCAGATCAACACCCTCTCTCTGCTGATACTCTTTCAATAATTTATTTGCATGATCTGTATCAAGGAAACCAGCATAGTCTGCCTCATCCACAACACTAATGTAATAGGAGTGGAACACGGGAGCCGAAGTGGCCGTCGCCATCTCCTCCCTGGGTAGGAGGTCTGTATTTAGGGAACCTGACACATCTGCAGCTTCAGACAAGCAAAGCTCTTGGAGCTGTGACACACACTGTGCTTCTCCAGATGCAGAGCTGCTCATCCCTGCGTTGAGGCCCAACATCTGAAGGACAGATGTGTAAGACTCTGCTCCGTCGCAGCCTCCCCAGTCGTCTGCTTCAGCACACCAGTCCTTTGCAGAAAAGTTACACTCTTCTTTCTGCAAGGAAGGGAGAAGAGAAACATTTTCAAACTGACCACAGTGATGTGGTATGACTGCTATAAAGAGTAAGAGAAAGAAAACCTTAATCTCGTGCTTAGTGTTATGTTGCCCATCGCCTCTCAACACCAGGTACCAGAATATCCACGTTTGCTTCTTACAGCAGCACACTTATGGCAAAAAACCACGACAGATGGGAAACGGTGCAATAATGCAATGGCTGTTTGCTTGATGCGCTGCATCACCATTCCCCTGTTGCAGGCATGACTGCAGGGTGCAGCTTGGAGGTATTTCTCTGAACCAGCTACTGTGCCGCGCTAAGCTCAAAGAGTGGAATACGGAGAAATCACACAAATTTCCCCCATTTTAACTGGAATATAAAGCCATTGCCACGGACCAAACTACCGCAGTGTAAATATCCCAGCTAAATCAGCACTCTGCCTGCCTGGCAGCACTCGCGTGGAAGCAACGCTTCTCCTGCAATCGCTCCACGCCGACGCTCTAGTAAGGCTTCAAAAGCGGAAATTCCTGAAATTCTGACAGCAAATACCCGCTGTAACCGCGACCACCGCCCTGACCACGGAGCCCCGACCCCCGCACACGGATGTGAGGCTGCGGGCGGGTGCGGCCGTGTCGTTCGCGCAGGTACGGGCAGCGCCAGGCACGCGGCGCGTTCGGAGCCCGAGCCCTGCGCCTAACGCCGCTCACCGTCAGCCAGGCCCCAGGGCAGCGCCGGCCGTACCTGACCAGCCGGCTTCGAGCTGCAGCCCCGCGCCTCCCGTCCTCGTGCCTCCAAGCTCTGGGAGCGCAGCACCTTCCAGCTTCGGGCCGACATGTGAGAGAGGACACAGAAAACGCGCTGAGTTACGGCGCTTCCCTGCCGCCCCGCGCGCTCGGCCCCGCACCCTCACCTCTGGGGCCGCCCCCGGCAGCCACTGCCGGCGCAGGCGAAGACGTTGGCGAGGCGGTGGAAGGGAGACTCTCCCAGCGGGCAGTACACCTGCACCAGGTGCGCCAGCGCCGCGCCGCACGCCCCGCAGCGGGGGCAGCCCGGGCGCACGGAGGGCAGCGCGTCCTGAAACACACACAGCGCTCAGCGCCGCGGGAGGCCCGGGCCGCGGAGCCCCGTCGGGGCCAGCGCCCCCCGCCCCGTACCGCGCGGCCGCCCAGCTTGTTGGTGGCCCAGCCCGGGGGCTGCCCGCCGTCCCGGCACGGCTCCGCCATGGCGGCGTCGCGGACTCCCAGCAGCACCGGCGGCCCTGCCGCCGCCATGGCAGCGCCGCTCCACGCCCTACGGCGGCCGCCGGCGGACACGCACCCCGGCCGGAGAGCGCCTCCCGGCTGAGGGGCGCGCGGAGCCGCGCCGGGCGGCAGGGGGCGCGCGCGCCCTCCCGAGGCGGCCGCCGTCTCGCGGCGCGTGCCCGCGGGCAGCGCGGAAGCCGACGTGTTCGGCGCCGAAGCTGCGGCTGCGCTCAGAAAACGGCGCGGCCCTCTGGCTGAGATTTCCGTCGCCTGCGAGCGACCCGCGTACCCGCACCCGCTTAATCTGAGGCGGTCCTGCACGATGTCTCCTTGACAGTCATTAAAACTGTACGTCCTTCGATTTATCTCAGGCTACATGAAGCAACTAGAACTTTGCTAGCTACGTAGATACCTTCACCCGAGCACAAGCAGACTTTGCCAACAGTCATATTTTTAAAGCTATTAAATATCTTGGTTACTTGAAAGCAGGATTTTACAGAAGGCGCCTATCTAGTCATACTGTTGGACATGCCATGTCTCCTCAACACTGCTTCCGTGCTCCGAGAGCCAGCTTACTTATGCTGTGATGTTAAATCTGGAGGGAAAGAAAGAAGACCTCACATAAGTCTCAGTGCAGATGAGATGCAGGCACGGCTGCTGGACTGCAGTGAGGCTCACTGCCCTCGCAGCTGAGATGCTGCAACTATCACTCCTTACAGGGCAAAAGAAAACAGGTTTTTCTAGAATTGGGTAAAGCCTTGATTGAGCAGAACAAAAAGGAAACCCAAGGAAAAGGTACTCCAGGGCCAGACTTGGGCTGATGTAACAAATCCTCTTTATTTTATGTGTCAGCAAAGGCAGCTGACTGGAGCTAGGTAACCTGCAAAAGTGGTTTGTGGTATTGCAATCCGATCTAAAGAAACCTTGTAACCACGATCTGTCTCTCTCCTGAAAGCGCTGCCCTGTTGCACAACTTTTTACATCATCTAGTAGGGACAGGACAAGGGGGAACGGCTTAAAACTACAATAGGGGAGATTTAGGTTAGGTATTAGGAAGAAATTATTTACTCAGAGAGTGGTGAGGAACTGGCACGGGCTGCCCAGAGAAGCTGTGGATGTCTCCCATCTCTGCAGGCATTGAAAGCCTGGCTGGATGGGGCCCTGGGCAACCCTACTGCCAGGGGAGTTGGAACTAGGTGATCTTTAAGGTCCAACATAAGCCATTCAATGATTCTACGACTGAGTGATCTTCATCCACCCCTGTGCCAGGCCAGACAGCTTTGAACAGCTGTTGCTCTGCTGCATCACCAGCTCAGTTTTGTTCTCCTCTTTCTTCTTCTACGTTTTGGGGCAGCAAGATCCAGGTGACCAGCCAGCTCTCACTCAGAAGGTGTGTAACCTTAGCCAGCACTGATGCCAGAAGACCTCATGCAAATCAGCAGCGAAGCCCTCACGATTATGCAAGCAGTTCCTTTAAAAAACAGCACACATATGCTTGGGCCGTGAACTCAGTGGAAGGTTTCTATGTGTAGACCACACATCCTCTGCAGCTTAGCCTCCTAAGCGAAGTACCCTGTTTGGAACTGAGCAACTTGAAAGCAGAGGCCACCTTGCTGCACAGAGCTGCTTGGTCTTTCATGTCACTCACTAGTCAGCTGAGAAATAATAAATTACAGAAATGGAGAAGTGCCTATTTTCTTTGCAGCCCAGTGCCTCCATCACACACAGATTTTATGCCCATGACAGGCAGCCCCATGGCTTGTGCAGGCTCCAGCTACTGCAGACTTCAAAGAGAGGCATCCCAAGCCTGCCAGTCCCATCCTGTCCAGTCTGTGGACATGGGAAGAAAGAATCCGTATGGTTATCAGTTTGCACTTTAATAGAAGTTCTTTGTTCATACTTGTTAGTGGCTTTCACAGCACTCTCTTGGAATCAGCCTAAATTATGTGAAAGAAAATACATCCCAAAAATCATAAGTACAACGTATTCCTAACAATTTACAGAAGAAGAAAACGTGATCTCATGGCACTTTTTTGATAGACGCTCTCCTCCTCTCAAGCTATTTCCTTCCTATTTCACAAAGAGGTGGTAGGAGTATCAGACTCAATCTTCTTGATAAAAAGAGTGGAATGAATATACAGTATATTCTGAAACCTATCATATCTTCTGTATAACTTCTTATTGACTTCAGTGTATTTACTAATATTCCCCTCCTTCTCCCTTTTCAAAGGAACACCATTCAATTTAGATATCCACTGAGAAGATGCTATAGTCTGTCTGAGCCTGAAGGACTCTTTATTTTTTACCTGCTCACTTCATTATTGATTTTTATTTCCAAGAGCATCTTGCACTTCCCTTCATTGTCTCCTTTCACTGGGATCATGACAACAATTTGCATATTAGTGAGTAGAAAGTCAAGATTAAAATCGGCATTCTGACAAATTAATTTTGACTTCAGGTTTTACAAGGAAACTGTATCCTCTGCAGCTCTCACAAATCTGTGTGCTCTCGCCTTCTTTCACTCCTCATCTGTTCTGTGAGCTGTACCCAAAACTCCATTTTGTCTTCTTTCAGTTTCTTTGCTGCCTTTTGTATGAGGTCTATCTCCAGGTATCTTTCATCCAGATCATACTGAGGCCAATGCACCAAGCCTTCCCCATTGGGATTTCTGGAAGCACAAAAATGAAAAGTTACCTCTCCATTTGTGCTCTGACTTCTCAACCTGAGGTCGTTTCAGAAGACTAACAGGAGCTCAGATTGCACGATTCCAGTACCTGAACAGATGGATGTTTTTATCAAAACGCTCATCACTGGAACAGCAAACACGTAATGATGTTTGCCCTTACTCGGGGATCTAATCCTCCACTGCAGATACAAATAGCTCTTGGATTTTGTTTGGGATTGCATGCTCATTTCCAGAGTTCTTCTTGCAATCGTCAACAAGAGAAACTCTTTGTTTCAGTACTCATCTTAAACTCTGCCACATTTACAGGAACTACCATGCTGCTGCTACGCTTCAGGCAGCACAGACAAAACTTGAGCTGCAGTTAGCGCTACGGATCTCACCCGTTTCTAGCAAAGTTAGTCCAGTACTTCATAACAGTTCTGCTAAGTTTACTTTCTCCTTCTGTAGCATTCCCTGCAAAGGGAGAGAAGAAATGGCAATATTCAAAAATCAATAATCAAAAAACAGCAGTCCAGTCAATCCCAATACACTGGAACCAATTCCATGGCAAAGGAGCTATGGATTCTATTATTTCTAAAAAAAATTCTATTCTGAAAGTCCTCAGGCGAGTGAGATTAATAACAATGCTGATTTTAAAAGAATTGTTTAGCAAGCACAGATACATCACCTGCTAAGAATGGCCTTCCAAAGACAAAGGCAATCTCACTTCCATGATCTGCTTTTACAAACTCTGGAACAACGCCTGAGGCTGAGCTTGGTCGATGTTGAAATTCATAGAAGTAGACTGGGTGGCCAGCATCTAACAGAAAATAAAATTGAACGCAAGAATGCTAGTATTGCAAATGCCAGTCAACAATGATGATAAACTTTCACCAAAGCTAAATTGACAAAATCAAAACACTAGCAGATCTTTTGATAGCAAAGTGTGATGCATACATAAAGTCCAAAGACACACTCAAGAATAGAAGACAACATTTGTTTGAATAGATGCTGAACTGGAAACTCACCTCTGTGGTACCTAGCCACTTCAATGGCAGAGAAAACAAACATGTGATCTCCTATTGCATCAAAAAGGGCATCTCGCACCTGAGCACGGCTCTCTGCTTTCCCAATGTATTCATTGAATACAAGATCAACAGTGTGAGAAGAAACACCCTGGAATGAACAAGAAAGGTACTTTTCATAATGAGAACCACCCTAAAAGGAGTAACAGTGTAGACTGAGAGTGCCACCTGCGTGTCCCTGGCTAGACTCCAAACATCACCATCTTTCAGAAAAAATCCCCTGCTGCGTCCAAGCAGAGCTCACAGTTCACAGTGGTGCACCTTTACCTAACATGGATGTTCTTTGGGAGAAGAGATTTGCAAGATCAAAAAGGATGCTCTCAAATGCCTCTAGATAAATAGCTAGTGGTGATGCTAAGAGATGGATGTGGTACTCTGTTCTTCCTTCTGTGGAAACAACCCTCGTAAGAGAAATGAAATCCTGCTGGATTGCATAAGATCCATTTCTTGCTGCAGACGGCCATTACTTACTCCCTTTCAGAAAAACCCTGGGCTCTGCCATTCCCAGATTATGATAGATTCCTATGGCTCTACATGACCCTTTACAAGTACTGGCTATGTTTATCAACTTCTTAATTCTAACCTATTAATCTGCAATTTTTCAAGTTTCCTAGTTTCAGCAGAGCACAAAGCAACCAGAAAGTGAGAGCTTTGTAAATCAAATGGAAGCAAAACTTCCGATGGCTACAAGCAGGTCTCCTGGTGCCAAGCATCCCCAGGAGTCCTTTCTAGTCTCCATGTGAAGCTTCAGAAACATGAATACTGAATTATCCCACTCAAGAAGTAGCACTGGATTATTCTGGAAATGGTCTCTTACCTCAAATGATGACTCTAATGAGTTCTGTAACAATTGATACGCAACTTCTCTGTCCAGACCGTGTGTAAAATCAGGAAATTTCATCATCTTCATAACAAAGAGATTATATATTTAGGGGGCAATCTCATATTCACAAACGTATATCAGAATGAAGCCATTACAATTTTCTTACTTTAGGAAGGCCCCATCCAAATTCACAGTTATTTATTCCTAGTATGTAGGGGATTGCATTGATTGCTTTTTCAGACAGTAATTGCCTGGGACTCTTTGGAAGAAATACACCATCCACACAGGCACTGATGTGCACAGCTGCCTGGAAAAATACAAACAAAAGGCAGAATGGTTTACTTAAATTTTGCTTCTGAGAAACATTTTTACATTTTACATTTATTTTCAAAGCAAAACAAATAAAGTGACAAGTGAAAATATAGGTAATTTTCTTCAATGGATATTTGAACCCGAGAAGATTTGTGCATATTGGCACCGTATCTTAAATATTCACAAAATGTAGGTTACACTTAGTTTACATCTGCTCTTAGCAAGCACAATCCTACTGTGAATGTGTGATGCTGAGAGGGGAGAACCAACTTCTGAGTTGAATCTGCAAAGGAAGAGGGAACCCAGCAGTGTGATATGAAATTTAGACAAGGACATAATTAGGATGTTAAGTAATGTTCAGGCACTCCAGGAGAGACTGTGACTCTCATACTGCTGTCTCCTTCCTTAACAGAACCCGACAGAGAAACACGTGTAGCTCACTGCCCATACAGAGTTAAAGAGAAGGAACCTGTTCACATTTTTCAGGTGGAGTATGGCATAGCTGCAATGTTGTCCTACCTGAAAACGTAAAGAAGGGGCAGGTGTTAGATATTCTTCAAGTTCTCTTAATATTACAGGGCATGTACAGCATGCTCTGTTATGATCAAATTTGAAAGGCCCCTCATATACAAGGCATAATTTCACCTACCATTTTTAGAGTTATCTGTACTAACTCTTCCTCTGTTTTTCCTCTTAAGCATTCAACCAGAGCGGCAGAACTGGACTTTTCACAGCCAGATGCAGCAGCAATTCTCTGCAATCAATATAAACGAGTCACATTCTCATTTACTAATTATCCATATATTCCCATACATGGGCTCTACGTGCCTCTGACTCTGGAGTCCAGAGTAGGAAGAGTGGAGGGGTGGAGGGCTGTCAAAATTTCTCAGGAAGGACCAAAGCCAGTAGCATTTCAGCTGTAAATGCCAAGATAGGAAGCTTTCATAAGCCTTCATGTTGTGGGCTGAACAGAAAGACAAAACCTACCCCTCCAAAATATCTCCATTCGCTAACAGGCTGAATAAAGTTTTGTTCCTGTGAGCTCATCTGGCACCAGGTGGGGGGGAGAGAGATCTGGTGCCCTTTTCCTTTCAAAAACAGCAGCTCAACTTTTTCTGGAGACAGTATACTCCTGTACATTTCATACTCATTCACTGCCTTCTCCCACTACTTCCTCCGTTTTCTGCTTTCACTCAGACATCTGTGGATATTTGGGTATTTGGAAAGCAAAGCTTCATCCAGCGTGTGTTACTGCAAACAGGAATCCTGTCTCTAATGAAGGTGGTTGAATTTCCACAGGAAAAAAAGACCAAGATCCACTTTTTGGAATAAACAATTTAAGATGTTCAAGACTATCTCAAAAATTAAATATGCCACAAAATACCCACCTGTGCTTCCTTCTCAGGCTTTTCAGTGAATAAAGTCCTAATTGTAGTACCACTCTCTGAAATGGCCTTGTGGAACAAGCCCTTTGCCAGTGGAGATAAGACCTGGAAAAAAGAAGCAGCATCCAGAAACAAGAACAGGCATTACTGGAAATGCATTCTATTCATGACACAGGACTTCAATATCAGAAACTGCCTTTTCTGAAAAAAAGGTCATCCGAGTGTTACTCTGTGGCCTCTGATCAGAGTTCTGCTGTGCAAAGGTCTCTGGCAGCATTAACAGGGATAAGTCCACGCCTGCCCTTCCCCTCCCATAAAGCTTTGCTTACAAGACTTCAGGGAACAACACTGCGAGCCAGGTATGAATCAGGTACACATATGTCCAGCAGACTGGCTGTGCTGCAGAAGGGGAAAATACAGCTCTAAGAGAGAAGTCGGGAGCAAACGGACATTCAAATTTGAAGAGGACAAACGACATCTGGGATTCTAAGCGACATCATCTGGGTACAAAAAGAACACTTTCAACAGCCAGAAGCTGCACTGTTATCAGCTGTGTATCAGACTGAGGTGATGTGTGCTTTACCCAAAAGCCACCCACGTTTTCTCACTGATTTTTCATTAATGTACTGAGAGTGATCGTGGACAGTGGGTTTCTTTCTCAAATAATAAACATTCATGCCTGTGGTGAACTTACCAGAGCAGATACACTGATTCCCCCTGCAGATTCACCACAGATGGTGACAGATCCCGGGTCTCCTCCAAAGTGTATGATATTTTCCTGAATCCACTGAAGAGCTGCCACTTGGTCCAAATACCCCCAGTTACCACGAGCATGCCTATCCCCAGTGCTAGAAAGAAAGAACAGACTTCTTTAAACGCCTCATGTAGAAAAAAACAACACTCAGATAAATACAGCGTGCAGGACAAGGAATCAGCTGTGAAGGAGCCTCTCTGCGTAATTTAAAAAGAATTGGCTTGAAAAGGGTTGACATCAGGCCAGCAATCAAGCCACAGCAGTCTCTGAAGCAGACCTGGGACTTGTGAGTTGCTCCCAACTGTTGCATGTGTAATTAAGAAACAGCGAGTTCATTTGCCAAAGCAAGTACTCTACAGGCCTTTCCACAATGGATTTGCACACATCATTTTGGAAAAGGTTTATCAAAATCGAAGACAGCCTATCTTACCTAAAGTATCCAGCTATACCCAATCTGTACTGAATTGCCACAACAACCACGTTGTCAAAGGCTGCTAATGCTGAGCCATCATAGGATGATGCTGCTCCAAGAACTAATGCACCTCCATGGATCCATACAAAGACCTGGAAGGGGAACAAACAGAAACAGTTCAGCACAGGGAAGAGCTCCCTGTGACACAGACTGAATACCCTTGTTTGTGCTGCTTCACTCATGAGTCCTTCAGGTTGCATTTCACAAATGGCCAATGTCTTTCAAATTGGAGGCTGGCAGCCTCACAACACACTCTGATTTCATTAAATACCTGAATTTTACCAGTGCCCTGCAGGAAATCAAACACTGCCGAAGTAAAAAACCAGTAAGATTTTATTTGTCAATCCTTAAAAACTGTGCCAGTAAGTCCACATACTGTACAGGTTGCAAGTTTGCAGTACAGTACTGTCATCCTCAGGAAGCTGTTAGAAGATTCAAGGTCAGGCTCAATCTGTCACATCAAATCACAGAAGCCATCGAGCCTGCTAGAGGTTTTGCACTGATTTTCCTTACCGGCAGCTTCTCCTGTGTTTTTGTAGAAACAGGTGTGTATATATTCAGGTATAAGCAATCTTCAGACATCCGGAGATGAACTTTTTCTTTTCTATTTGTAACAACATCCGAAACAAACTGTCCTGTTACTTTGTCCTGTAGACACCTGAAAAATTAAGAGAAGGAAAAATAAATGGAAATAACAAAAACTTCAGAGCTATAATGTGCAGCTTTTTTGCAAAGTAGAAATCTCTGGTACGTTTCTCAATTGCTGGCAGCAGAAAACATACAGTAAAGTTTTAATTCTGAGTATGTTTTCATCCACTTGAGTTGCCATGACAAGGCCTGTAAAAAGGGGCCACAGTCCAGAGCGGTACAATTTGACACCAATCGCAGTTTTGCATGTTTCAGAACATTACAGAAGTACAGTTGCAGATGGATACAGCTATAAATCACTTCAAATGAAATGCATAAAAATTATTACGTAACTTCAGTAGCTTTTTGTACTGCAGTTATTAGGGTAGAGTTAGCAAAGGGGGGCAGCAGCACAACTGGAGTTTCTTACATGTCCTTTCAACCACGTGACTCATCAGCATTTTATTCCAACGTTTCCTCAGCTTCTTTCTGTTTCTGCTTCTAAGCCACGCAGCTTAACGCATAACCAAGTGCTCGCAAAAGAGCACAGGTCTGTCATCAGGTCCATACTAGCTCAGTTATGATGCCTATTAGAGAGCACTCAATAAAACAGTAGCTTATGAAGATTTCTTCAGAAACGCATTCACTGTAGCAGATGTGAGAGTAGGTGAGACGACACCAAGGAGTTTATCCGTGTGGCTTTTGGTCAGCCTGCCTATCAGCGTCCCCAAACTGCAGGTAACATAAAGTCACGGAGAACATAAAAGCTTTTCTTCCTGCTTTACTTACATTGGTGGGTAGGAAGTGGCATCTCTGACACCTTCCCATGGCTGAGGAGGCTGGGGCTCAGAAAACCTCAGTGGTCCAACAGGAGGCTTAGCAAAAGGAAGTCCCAGAAAGACATTTACGCTCCTCTCAGCCGCATCAACTCTGATTTGGTATCCTCGGGCAGTGCCGTATTTGGTCACCACTTCTGGCTGCTCTGCTTTTTGCCCTGGGGGGTGCGTGCACAACATCACATCACCGATTGGTCTCCTAGTGAGCAACTGACAGCTTTCTAAGAGCTTTGCCTACCTGAATGCGCACCTGCTCTTGGTTTCAATAACTCCTTTTCAAACACAAGCCTTCAACAAACGCTAATCGCTAGAGCTGACTTAAGTGCAGCCTCCATTCTGATAGTGCTCCCAGCTATGATCTCCCTCAGCTACACCGTGCCTGCAGCATATAACGTGCTTACTCTCCACACGCATCACTAACCGGGTGAGGATTGTTGTTACTTAAAAGTCCACCGGATTGCCCTCATAAAGAAAAGGCATTTCCTGATTTAGGAAAGGATCTGTGAGTGCACAAAACGCACTTGGGAATCTCAATAGACCCTACAGACAAACAGAAAACACCTTCTACCATACCTGAAAACAGTCAGGCACGCATGCACAAATGGCACAAACATTCAGGTAAGATTTACTTTAATCTCAGAGTGAAATTTATCAGAGTCAAACAACAAACATGGCATATTGGAGTCTCTGACTCAGCAGACAAAATATTGCAATAGGAATTGAGTTTTGCTAGCTGCACGTGAAAAAAATACGAGACAAATGCCTGAAAGCAGACCAGAGAAAGAAACAAAGAGCTCTTTGCTGTTCAGACCTCAGCTCTGTGCTACAGGGTTGGGACTTCAGGCCTCCTTTGAGCTGGGACTCCCACGGGTAAGCAAACTGCACACGCACTCTAACTCCTCGCAGCAGGCAACAGTGAAAAACATTTTGGAAGCTTACCAGCAGCTACGAGTGCTGTGAGCCCAGCGGTGAGGATCAAGGACAGCAGCATGTTCTTCTCAGTTGCCACTCTGCAGCCTACTCACACCCTGATCGACTCTGTGCGCTGCATTTATGCTCTGCCAGTAAAGCTGTTGCGCAATGCAAACAGGGATAAGGAAAGCAGTGCTCAAGCTGTGAACCGAATCGGCCGGGACCAGCCTTGAACAACTGTCATGACAGCATGGCACTGCTCCAAGGGGAGCGTAATGCAGCTTATCTGTACATGGGAATAGGGGAACCTTGGGCTGTGCAGAACGGCCCCACAAGTCTCACACCAGCTGCCCAGGGCTCCTTATAACTGCTCTTCACAGCACTTCACGCAGCAGGGATTTGCTTAAAGAAGCACTGGAAGCAGTCCTCAGAACACCAGCAGATTCTTCCTGCTGCAGAACCGTTACCATTGCCGTCTTTAACAATTAAGTCAGCACTTACTTTCACTACACAGAGAACAAACCCGGAAAACTCTCCTACTCATGCACACTTCTTGACCAAAGCAGTACAGGAAAGATCCTAGCTTTTCCTGCAGGGTCAACGCTCCACCCGCCACTCAGTCCTGTGCATTCAGAAATGTTTGGCTGGTATCTCACCATACACGAGTTTTGCAACAGCTAAGACAGGTTTTCTCCACAACTGCAGTACAGGAGCCGTATGCAACAATTTGAGTGGTAGGAACGCTTTTAATCCCACTGAAACATCAGGAGGCTTTACTTCCATGTGAACTCGCATCCATCAGTAAGAAATGCTGAATAGAAGTAGATTGCCATTCTGTAACTAGGTGGCTGTGTTTGATTTTTGTTTCCTGGCTCTGACTCTTTTCCTGGCTCTTTTTTATTCTTTTTATCTTTTTTTGGCCAGTGTCAATAGATCTTTCCCTTGTAAGCCTGTTTTGTAATCACACGTCATGAAAATAATTCTCAGTTGTCAGAGACAGCATTTCTGTAGATTATTTCAGTGACTCACTTTTTTTCAGCTCTGTGTGCCCCAAATCCAGTATTAGAGTAGTTCTACACAATGTCTTAAGCACACAGTAGTCCCGTGTGCTAAAGCTCTGTTCATGTATTCAGAAAAGATGCTTTACTCCACACCCAACGCATGTGGGCAAACGTGGGAAACTAAACTGGAACGCTCAGGGAGTGACTGGGCACAGTTCCCCCCTTCATTCACTATTCTGCCTTTCAAGCTTTACTCTTCCACCTTTCTCTGCTGCACTCTCTTTTTTCTGCTCATGTACACATTCTGCAAAATGTCTGAACCCCTACCCCATTTTCATCCCATCCACAAAGAAGATGATATCCAACTTGAAGGCCAAAGGTAGCTGCCATGCTGAAATTACTCCTTGTGCAAACGCTATCTGTACACTCTGCTGATCTCACTCACGTAATAAAATAAACAGACTGGACCTGGATCTTTACCACCTTGGCTACCAAGCCTACCAGGCCAAAGGATCTAGCAACTGGACTTAGACTTCTGCAAATGTGGAGACCCTTACTCTAATGGCATAAACTAAACTAGTGCAATCTGGAAACAGTGCTACATACCTGGGAAGTGGAATTCTTGGATGCTGCCTGGCATTTCATTTTAATGGAGAGCATTTTGCAGTTTACGTTCAATCAGTGAACAATGCACAAGTCAGAAAACAGGTCAGAAAAATCCTGCCACGTGATGACATTTGCCTCCCACACCCTAATGCACTGCTACCTGTCTTGATTTCAATCGCTGAAAAATAGAGACAAATCTCATGTTTATGGGCACGTGGCTAAAAGAGAGCCCACAAGGACATCTGCATTCAACGCTATAGGGTAGAAATGTTCAGAAATATGCATTTAAAGCGGGGTCACTTCCTCATTTAGGTGTTTTTTTGTTTGTTTGTTGGTTTTTTTAAACTCAGCCTCCGGGAAAGAGTAAACGCAGCGAAAACAGTTTGTTTCTATGTAAGAAGTGAGTTCCTCTGCACTTCTCTGCATGCACACAACACGAGCATATATTCTGTGCATCTACATACAATGCTGCTGGTGTTCTCCTTTTAAAAGGAGGAGTACAGCTCCTACAGGGAAGAGTGTGTGAAAGGAAAATCCATCAAGATCATTTCCCCCTCATAAAATACTTTAACAAAGGACAAGGGACTGCGATCCAGGCTTGTTCTTGGCAGTCCAAGCTGAAATGGGCGCTGGAGTAATTCCGGTAAATGTAGTCTCTCTCCAGTGCCAGTAATGAAGGCCTGTGACCCAGTGCTGAGAGACACTGGAACTGAGAGATGGCACAGAGCGCAGCCTAGAGCGCCGTGTAAATAAAGCACCATGGAAAACACAGAAAGCACAAAGCTAATGCTACCACGCCTGATCCTTCTGAGGCAGTTGTTGCTCATTAAAAAGAAAGAAGCTCAGGGCAGCGGAGACTGTTTCTCTCCTTTCCTAAGATCTGCGAGCAATCTGAATTCCAGCACTGCACCACTGCTCCAGACGAGGGACTGCAACCGTCAGAAATGTACTGCTATCTCAGTTGTAAAACTCAGTCACACAACAGAACTGTCCTTAAAAAGTTCAGAGGACATTTCTGTGTGTGAATCAGAACAAAACCTCAGGGGCATCACACGTATCTCTGACACGAGAAAGACAGTTTTACTTGCAAAGCACCTCTTTATTGATTGAACTCGATTAACACAACATTGCTGCCAGATTCTTCTTCAGCAATGGCAAAGCTGCAGAAAAGCCTGAGGAGCAGACAGATCTGTTAACTGTATTAAATGGGGAGGCTTCTCTTGTGGAACCAGAGGGAACCGAGGGAAAAGCAAAGGGTCACAAAGTGGAAATCGATCCACTGCCATAACAAAAATTAAGTGAATAAGCGTAAATATGAGAACTGCAAAGAAAAGGTGAAAGGAAGGGACACGTTATTTTGTCCTCAAAAATATTTCAAATAATTCCTCTTGCAATCCTAAATACTATGCCTATTATGCATGTTTAGACAGTAAATTATAGCTCTAGATGAGCTTTCTTGTTTCCCATTCTTTTCCTAGTTGGCTTTTCAAACATCACCTTTTCCCAGAAGTCTACCTTCTTCTCCTTCAGCTTTCTGGCTTTCCTTTGTCTTAGATTTATCTCCAAGCATTCTTCATTTAGATTACGCAATGGCCATTCAGCCAGGCCTTCCCCATTAGGATTCCTGTAAACAAGAAGAAAGAAAGAGAAAAAGCCTGAAATTTGCAATTTAGCAATCCAGAAATCATCAAGAGAAGATTTCAGGACCGCTGACGAACAAGATCAGCATAATTATTCTACAGGCAGTGGAACTGAGGTCCGAGGAAGTGAAAGGATTTGCCTGCATCCTTCCAGGAAACCAGAAGCACAACCAATAAATCAATAAACAAACCCTTGTCTCCTGAGTGCCACTACAACTGAGGAAATGAGCCACGTTGTTTAGTTCCATAGAGCTCATCCCAGCTTTGTGGGACTGAAATTCTCTGCTCTGAGCATGACAAGGCAAAGCTTTCTTCATTCTGATACAAGAGGATGGAATTCCATGCTTCAAAGTTTCGAGAATACTCCCTTAGAATCAGTTACATGTATGACCAGATGTAAATACACCTCACCATATCACAAGGAATATCTGCTATTACATTGCTTTCCCTGTAAATTTGAGAAAAAAGCAAGAGAAGTGTACAGCCTTCCCTAGTTGACCTCTAAGAACAGGATATTATAAGTAATATTATAATAAGGATATTAAAAAGTAGATGCAAAATGTAAGCTAAATCAAAAGACTCTGGTAACAGATTAATTCATGCTTTTTACAACACAGCTAGACTGCTCAAAGTTCACGGCAGTAAAAGGAAATAATTCAGCTTGCACAGACTTTGAAACAGACTATGAACTACTGTGAAAATGACAGCAATAAAAGAAGAGAAAGTGTAGAGAAAACTTGAGATATCTCAAGGATGGAATTCATGCTTCAACCTTGCAAGAATGTTCCCTTCGATGCAGTTACACGTACGTTACACCTGCATGATGCATTAGTTGCACAGCAGCACAGTCAAACATCCCACTTGTTTGATGCCTTTGTTCCCCTCTATTTTTGATGTTTTAATGAAAAACACATAGCAGTGTAAGGTTTTTTTTACTTATATGCATTACGTTCATTATATACTTTATATGCAGCCCATGGCAATTCCAACTGGCTCAGTGTGGCTCAGGCTAGCCAAAAGATGGGACAACCATGCTTTAACCCAGTTTTTAAATCTTCATGCTGAAAATGAAACAGTGGAGTTCCAGCCTTACCCTAATGAACACAAGCTGGAACGCTCAGCAAAACAGACTGCAACCCGTTCTCTGCAGCCTGAAAGCCAGTCAGATTTCTCAGAAAAGAGGACGCATTGCTTGAAATACCTCAAGCAAAGGGGAGGGGGAAGATTTCCTGCTTCTTTAGTACCCCACTCATCTCCCCACTCACTAGAGCTTTAATCAATCAATTCAATCAATCATATAGAACTTCCTGTGCTTCAGAAACAGCAAACCGCATGTGATAAAGAAGGGAGAATACAGTAAAGTAATACCGAACAAATCCAAGCAAGAGTAAGGGTTATATTTTCATCTCACCCCTAATGTGTGCACTGTAATTTGATGAAAATGGAAGGAGCAACACTGAATAATGCCAGTGCTGTGAGAGTATTTTATAAATGAATCCTGAGATATAATTTCTTACCCTGTAGGCCTACGATAGCACATACACTAACAAGAAAAGCCAAACAAGTTAAATTTAGAGGCAGCCACTGCTCCAGCTTGCAGCTGAACATTCTGCCTGTAGCTCCAGTATTTGTAACAGTTTACAGAACAGGAAAACACTTGTGATCCCACGGCTGGTTTGTGACGGATGCTCTTACCCTCACAGGAGGGCTGGAAGAATGACAACCAAGGACACTCTCAGTAAGGAAGAGCAGAAGGAACTGACAACATTCTGTGACACCTATGACATATTCAGTAAACATAACTTCTTATACATTTCAATATATTTGACAATCTTCCCTTGGATACCACAGAATCACAGAATGGCCTGGGTTGAAAGGGACCACAATGATCATCTAGTTTCAACCCCCCTGCTATGTGCAGGGTCACCTGGACCAGGCTTCCCAGAGCCCAATCCAGCCTGGCCTTGAATGCCTCCAGGGATGGGGCATCCACAACCTCCTTGGGCAACCTGTTCCTGTGTGCCACCACCCTCTCTGGCCTGTTTGAACCTGAGAGACTTTTTTTCCCCCGCTTGCTTCATCACTGATTTTTATTTCCATGAGCATCTTGCACTTCCCCTGATGCTCCCTTTTCACTGAGGGAGAGAATCAAGGGAAGTTTTCCTGCGATCATGACAACAAACTACACATCAGTGAGTTAGAAAGTCAAGGTTAAAATCTGCATTCTGACAAATTGCTGTTGACCTTACTTCAGACTGTGAAAGGAAACTGTATCCTCTGCAGCTCTCACAAATCTGTGTGCTCTCGCCTTCTTTCACTCCTCATCTGTTCTGTGAGCTGTACCCAAAACTCCATTTTGTCTTCTTTCAGTTTCTTTGCTGCCTTTTGTATGAGGTCTATCTCCAGGTATCTTTCATCCAGATCATACTGAGGCCAATGCACCAAGCCTTCCCCATTGGGATTTCTGGAAGCACAAAAATGAAAAGTTACCTCTCCATTTGTGCTCTGACTTCTCAACCTGAGGTCGTTTCAGAAGACTAACAGGAGCTCAGATTGCACGATTCCAGTACCTGAACAGATGGATGTTTTTATCAAAACGCTCATCACTGGAACAGCAAACACGTAATGATGTTTGCCCTTACTCGGGGATCTAATCCTCCACTGCAGATACAAATAGCTCTTGGATTTTGTTTGGGATTGCATGCTCATTTCCAGAGTTCTTCTTGCAATCGTCAACAAGAGAAACTCTTTGTTTCAGTACTCATCTTAAACTCTGCCACATTTACAGGAACTACCATGCTGCTGCTACGCTTCAGGCAGCACAGACAAAACTTGAGCTGCAGTTAGCGCTACGGATCTCACCCGTTTCTAGCAAAGTTAGTCCAGTACTTCATAACAGTTCTGCTAAGTTTACTTTCTCCTTCTGTAGCATTCCCTGCAAAGGGAGAGAAGAAATGGCAATATTCAAAAATCAATAATCAAAAAACAGCAGTCCAGTCAATCCCAATACACTGGAACCAATTCAAAGGGGCTGTGGACAACATCATCTCTATGGGACCCTTCCAATCCAAAGCATTCTATGAACCTACTTGTTACTCTGGGCTGTGGGAGTTCTATGTGAGCAGAGCAGATGAATTAATTAATGACAAGTAACTATTACCAAAAACAGAAAAAAAACCAGCTTATTTTGATTCCAGTGTTACTAAGTAAAATTCTATTCTGAAAGTCCTCAGGCGAGTGAGATTAATAACAATGTTGATTTTAAAAGAATTGTTTAGCAAGCACAGATACATCACCTGCTAAGAATGGCCTTCCAAAGACAAAGGCAATCTCATCTGCATGATCTGCTTTTACAAACTCTGGAACAACGCCTGAGGCTGAGCTTGGTCGATGTTGAAATTCATAGAAGTAGACTGGGTGGCCAGCATCTAACAGAAAATAAAATTGAACGCAAGAATGCTAGTATTGCAAATGCCAGTCAACAATGATGATAAACTTTCACCAAAGCTAAATTGACAAAATCAAAACACTAGCAGATCTTTTGATAGCAAAGTGTGATGCATACATAAAGTCCAAAGACACACTCAAGAATAGAAGACAACATTTGTTTGAATAGATGCTGAACTGGAAACTCACCTCTGTGGTACCTAGCCACTTCAATGGCTGGGAAAGTAAACATGTGATCTCCTATTGCATCAAGAAGGCCATCTCGCACCTGAGCACGGCTCTCTGCTTTCCCAATGTATTCATTGAATACAAGATCAACAGTGTGAGAAGAAACACCCTGGAATGAACAAGAAAGGTACTTTTCATAATGAGAACCACCCTAAAAGGAGTAACAGTGTAGACTGAGAGTGCCACCTGCGTGTCCCTGGCTAGACTCCAAACATCACCATCTTTCAGAAAAAATCCCCTGCTGCGTCCAAGCAGAGCTCACAGTTCACAGTGGTGCACCTTTACCTAACATGGATGTTCTTTGGGAGAAGAGATTTGCAAGATCAAAAAGGATGCTCTCAAATGCCTCTAGATAAATAGCTAGTGGTACTCTGTTCTTCCTTCTGTGGAAACAACCCTCGTAAGAGAAATGAAATCCTGCTGGATTGCATAAGATCCATTTCTTGCTGCAGACGGCCATTACTTACTCCCTTTCAGAAAAACCCTGGGCTCTGCCATTCCCAGATTATGATAGATTCCTATGGCTCTACATGACCCTTTACAAGTACTGGCTATGTTTATCAACTTCTTAATTCTAACCTATTAATCTGCAATTTTTCAAGTTTCCTAGTTTCAGCAGAGCACAAAGCAAACAGAAAGTGAGAGCTTTGTAAATCAAATGGAAGCAAAACTTCCGATGGCTACAAGCAGGTCTCCTGGTGCCAAGCATCCCCAGGAGTCCTTTCTAGTCTCCATGTGAAGCTTCAGAAACATGAATACTGAATTATCTCACTCAAGAAGTAGCACTGGATTATTCTGGAAATGGTCTCTTACCTCAAATGATGACTCTAATGAGTTCTGTAACAATTGATACGCAACTTCTCTGTCCAGACCGTGTGTAAAATCAGGAAATTTCATCATCTTCATAACAAAGAGATTATATATTTAGGGGGCAATCTCATATTCACAAACGTATATCAGAATGAAGCCATTACAAGTTTCTTACTTTAGGAAGGACCCATCCAAATTCACAGTTATTTATTCCTAGTATGTAGGGGATTGCATTGATTGCTTTTTCAGACAGTAATTGCCTGGGACTCTTTGGAAGAAATACACCATCCACACAGGCACTGATGTGCACAGCTGCCTGGAAAAATACAAACAAAAGGCAGAATGGTTTACTTAAATTTTGCTTCTGAGAAACATTTTTACATTTTACAGTATTTTCAAAGCAAAACAAATAAAGTAACAAGTGAAAATATAGGTAATTTTCCTCAATGGATATTTGAACCCGAGAAGATTTGTGCATATTGGCACCATATCTTAAATATTCACAAAATGTAGGTTACACTTAGTTTACATCTGCTCTTAGCAAGCACAATCCTACTGTGAATGTGTGATGCTGAGAGGGGAGAACCAACTTCTGAGTTGAATCTGCAAAGGAAGAGAGAACCCAGCACTGTGATACGAAATTTAGACAAGGACATAGTTACGATGTTAAGTAATGTTCAGGCTCTCCAGGAGAGACTGTGACTCTCATACTGTTGTCTCCTTCCTTAACAGAACCCGACAGAGAAACACGTGTAGCTCACTGCCCATACAGAGTTAAAGAGAAGGAACCTGTTCACAATTCTCAGGTGAGGTATGGCATAGCTGCAATGTTGTCATATCCTGAAAACGTAAAGAAGGGGCAGGTGTTAGATATTCTTCAAGTTCTCTTAATATTACAGGGCATGTACAGCATGCTCTGTTATGATCAAATTTGAAAGGCCCCTCATATACAAGGCATAATTTCACCTACCATTTTTAGAGTTATCTGTACTATCTCTTCCTCTGTTTTTCCTCTTAAGCATTCAACCAGAGCGGCAGAACTGGACTTTTCACAGCCAGATGCAGCAGCAATTCTCTGCAATCAATATAAACGAGTCACATTCTCATTTACTAATTATCCATATATTCCCATACATGGGCTCTACGTGCCTCTGACTCTGGAGTCCAGAGTAGGAAGAGTGGAGGGGTGGAGGGCTGTCAAAATTTCTCAGGAAGGACCAAAGCCAGTAGCATTTCAGCTGTAAATGCCAAGATAGGAAGCTTTCATAAGCCTTCATGTTGTGGGCTGAACAGAAAGACAAAACCTACCCCTCCAAAATATCTCCATTCGCTAACAGACCAAGGTAGTTTGTTCTGGTATGTAACAAACAGGGCTAAGAAGTCTGGATGGCATAAGGTAGTTAGAGTAATGCATACATAGAATATGATCATGCAGATGATAGATAAAGAGCACGTTACATCCTTCTCAATGATGCACAGTCTTTTTGAATGCAGTAATGCTATTTCTCAGCTGTCACTAGACAGATAGACCTCAGTGCAACACTGCCTCTTCTACATCCCAGATTAGCAAAACAAAGCTCTTGGAGATTGTTCCTTGGAGATTTGTCATGTGTACATGACAAATTGGGTTGAATAGGGCTCTTCTTTTTATTTATAACCAGGCTGAACAAAGTTTTGTACCTGTGAGCACATCTGGCACCAGGTGGGGGGGAGAGAGATCTGGTGCCCTTTTCCTTTCAAAAACAGCAGCTCAACTTTTTCTGGAGACAGTATACTCCTGTACATTTCATACTCATTCACTGCCTTCTCCGTCTACTTCCTCCGTTTTCTGCTTTCACTCAGACATCTGTGAATATTTGAGTACTTGGAAAGCAAAATTTCACCGAGCGTGTGTTACTGCAAACAGGAATCCTGTCTCTAATGAAGGTGGTTGAATTTCCACAGGAAAAAAAGACCAAGATCCACTATTTGGAATAAACAATTTAAGGTGTTCAAGACTATCTCAAAAATTAAATATGCCACAAAATACCCACCTGTGCTTCCTTCTCAGGCTTTTCAGTGAATAAAGTCCTAATTGTAGTACCACTCTCTGAAATGGCCTTGTGGAACAAGCCCTTTGCCAGTGGAGATAAGACCTGGAAAAAAGAAGCAGCATCCAGAAACAAGAACAGGCATTACTGGAAATGCATTCTATTCATGACACAGGACTTCAATATCAGAAACTGCCTTTTCTGAAAAAAATGTCATCCGAGTGTTACTCTGTGGCCTCTGATCAGAGTTCTGCTGTGCAAAGGTCTCTGGCAGCATTAACAGGGATAAGTCCACGCCTGCCCTTCCCCTCCCATAAAGCTTTGCTTACAAGACTTCAGGGAACAACACTGCGAGCCAGGTATGAATCAGGTACACATATGTCCAGCAGACTGGCTGTGCTGCAGAAGGGGAAAATACAGCTCTAAGAGAGAAGTCGGGAGCAAACGGACATTCAAATTTGAAGAGGACAAACGACATCTGGGATTCTAAGCGACATCATCTGGGTACAAAAAGAACACTTTCAACAGCCAGAAGCTGCACTGTTATCAGCTGTGTATCAGACTGAGGTGATGTGTGCTTTACCCAAAAGCCACCCACGTTTTCCCACTGATTTTTCATTAATGTACTGAGAGTGATCGTGGACAGTGGGTTTCTTTCTCAAATAATAAACATTCATGCCTGTGGTGAACTTACCAGAGCAGATACACTGATTCCCCCTGCAGATTCACCACAGATGGTGACAGATCCCGGGTCTCCTCCAAAGTGTATGATATTTTCCTGAATCCACTGAAGAGCTGCCACTTGGTCCAAATACCCCCAGTTACCACGAGCATGCCTATCCCCAGTGCTAGAAAGAAAGAACAGACTTCTTTAAACGCCTCATGTAGAAAAAAACAACACTCAGATAAATACAGCGTGCAGGACAAGGAATCAGCTGTGAAGGAGCCTCTCTGCGTAATTTAAAAAGAATTGGCTTGAAAAGGGTTGACATCAGGCCAGCAATCAAGCCACAGCAGTCTCTGAAGCAGACCTGGGACTTGTAAGTTGCTCCCAACTGTTGCATGTGTAATTAAGAAACAGAGAGTTCATTTGCCAAAGCAAGTACTCTACAGGCCTTTCCACAGTGGATTTGCACACATCATTTTGGAAAAGGTTTATCAAAATCGAAGACAGCCTATCTTACCTAAAGTATCCAGCTATACCCAATCTGTACTGAATTGCCACAACAACCACGTTGTCAAAGGCTGCTAATGCTGAGCCATCATAGGATGATGCTGCTCCAAGAACTAATGCACCTCCATGGATCCATACAAAGACCTGGAAGGGGAACAAACAGAAACAGTTCAGCACAGGGAAGAGCTCCCTGTGACACAGACTGAATACCCTTGTTTGTGCTGCTTCACTCATGAGTCCTTCAGGTTGCATTTCACAAATGGCCAATGTCTTTCAAATTGGAGGCTGGCAGCCTCACAATACACACTGATTTCATTAAATACCTGAATTTTACCAGTGCCCTGCAGGAAATCAAACACTGCCGAAGTAAAAAACCAGTAAGATTTTATTTGTCAATCCTTAAAAACTGTGCCAGTAAGTCCACATACTGTACAGGTTGCAAGTTTGCAGTACAGTACTGTCATCCTCAGGAAGCTGTTAGAAGATTCAAGGTCAGGCTCAATCTGTCACATCAAATCACAGAAGCCATCGAGCCTGCTAGAGGTTTTGCACTGATTTTCCTTACCGGCAGCTTCTCCTGTGTTTTTGTAGAAACAGGTGTGTATATATTCAGGTATAAGCAATCTTCAGACATCCGGAGATGAACTTTTTCTTTTCTATTAGTAACAACATCCGAAACAAACTGTCCTGTTACTTTGTCCTGTAGACACCTGAAAAATTAAGAGAAGGAAAAATAAATGGAAATAACAAAAACTTCAGAGCTATAATGTGCAGCTTTTTTGCAAAGTAGAAATCTCTGGTACGTTTCTCAATTGCTGGCAGCAGAAAACATACAGTAAAGTTTTAATTCTGAGTATGTTTTCATCCACTTGAGTTGCCATGACAAGGCCTGTAAAAAGGGGCCACAGTCCAGAGCGGTACAATTTGACACCAATCGCAGTTTTGCATGTTTCAGAACATTACAGAAGTACAGTTGCAGATGGATACAGCTATAAATCACTTCAAATGAAATGCATAAAAATTATTACGTAACTTCAGTAGCTTTTTGTACTGCAGTTATTAGGGTAGAGTTAGCAAAGGGGGGCAGCAGCACAACTGGAGTTTCTTACATGTCCTTTCAACCACGTGACTCATCAGCATTTTATTCCAACGTTTCCTCAGCTTCTTTCTGTTTCTGCTTCTAAGCCACGCAGCTTAACGCATAACCAAGTGCTCGCAAAAGAGCACAGGTCTGTCATCAGGTCCATACTAGCTCAGTTATGATGCCTATTAGAGAGCACTCAATAAAACAGTAGCTTATGAAGATTTCTTCAGAAACGCATTCACTGTAGCAGATGTGAGAGTAGGTGAGACGACACCAAGGAGTTTATCCGTGTGGCTTTTGGTCAGCCTGCCTATCAGCGTCCCCAAACTGCAGGTAACATAAAGTCACGGAGAACATAAAAGCTTTTCTTCCTGCTTTACTTACATTGGTGGGTAGGAAGTGGCATCTCTGACACCTTCCCATGGCTGAGGAGGCTGGGGCTCAGAAAACCTCAGTGGTCCAACAGGAGGCTTAGCAAAAGGAAGTCCCAGAAAGACATTTACGCTCCTCTCAGCCGCATCAACTCTGATTTGGTATCCTCGGGCAGTGCCGTATTTGGTCACCACTTCTGGCTGCTCTGCTTTTTGCCCTGGGGGGTGCGTGCACAACATCACATCACCGATTGGTCTCCTAGTGAGCAACTGACAGCTTTCTAAGAGCTTTGCCTACCTGAATGCGCACCTGCTCTTGGTTTCAATAACTCCTTTTCAAACACAAGCCTTCAACAAACGCTAATCGCTAGAGCTGACTTAAGTGCAGCCTCCATTCTGATAGTGCTCCCAGCTATGATCTCCCTCAGCTACACCGTGCCTGCAGCATATAACGTGCTTACTCTCCACACGCATCACTAACCGGGTGAGGATTGTTGTTACTTAAAAGTCCACCGGATTGCCCTCATAAAGAAAAGGCATTTCCTGATTTAGGAAAGGATCTGTGAGTGCACAAAACGCACTTGGGAATCTCAATAGACCCTACAGACAAACAGAAAACACCTTCTACCATACCTGAAAACAGTCAGGCACGCATGCACAAATGGCACAAACATTCAGGTAAGATTTACTTTAATCTCAGAGTGAAATTTATCAGAGTCAAACAACAAACATGGCATATTGGAGTCTCCGACTCAGCAGACAAAATATTGCAATAGGAATTGAGTTTTGCTAGCTGCACGTGAAAAAAATACGAGACAAATGCCTGAAAGCAGACCAGAGAAAGAAACAAAGAGCTCTTTGCTGTTCAGACCTCAGCTCTGTGCTACAGGGTTGGGACTTCAGGCCTCCTTTGAGCTGAGACTCCCACGGGTAAGCAAACTGCACACGCACTCTAACTCCTCGCAGCAGGCAACAGTGAAAAACATTTTGGAAGCTTACCAGCAGCTACGAGTGCTGTGAGCCCGGCGGTGAGGATCAAGGACAGCAGCATGTTCTTCTCAGTTGCCACTCTGCAGCCTACTCACACCCTGATCGACTCTGTGCGCTGCATTTATGCTCTGCCAGTAAAGCTGTTGCGCAATGCAAACAGGGATAAGGAAAGCAGTGCTCAAGCTGTGAACCGAATCGGCCGGGACCAGCCTTGAACAACTGTCATGACAGCATGGCACTGCTCCAAGGGGAGCGTAATGCAGCTTATCTGTACATGGGAATAGGGGAACCTTGGGCTGTGCAGAACGGCCCCACAAGTCTCACACCAGCTGCCCAGGGCTCCTTATAACTGCTCTTCACAGCACTTCACGCAGCAGGGATTTGCTTAAAGAAGCACTGGAAGCAGTCCTCAGAACACCAGCAGATTCTTCCTGCTGCAGAACCGTTACCATTGCCGTCTTTAACAATTAAGTCAGCACTTACTTTCACTACACAGAGAACAAACCCGGAAAACTCTCCTACTCATGCACACTTCTTGACCAAAGCAGTACAGGAAAGATCCTAGCTTTTCCTGCAGGGTCAACGCTCCACCCGCCACTCAGTCCTGTGCATTCAGAAATGTTTGGCTGGTATCTCACCATACACGAGTTTTGCAACAGCTAAGACAGGTTTTCTCCACAACTGCAGTACAGGAGCCGTATGCAACAATTTGAGTGGTAGGAACGCTTTTAATCCCACTGAAACATCAGGAGGCTTTACTTCCATGTGAACTCGCATCCATCAGTAAGAAATGCTGAATAGAAGTAGATTGCCATTCTGTAACTAGGTGGCTGTGTTTGATTTTTGTTTCCTGGCTCTGACTCTTTTCCTGGCTCTTTTTTATTCTTTTTATCTTTTTTTGGCCAGTGTCAATAGATCTTTCCCTTGTAAGCCTGTTTTGTAATCACACGTCATGAAAATAATTCTCAGTTGTCAGAGACAGCATTTCTGTAGATTATTTCAGTGACTCACTTTTTTTCAGCTCTGTGTGCCCCAAATCCAGTATTAGAGTAGTTCTACACAATGTCTTAAGCACACAGTAGTCCCGTGTGCTAAAGCTCTGTTCATGTATTCAGAAAAGATGCTTTACTCCACACCCAACGCATGTGGGCAAACGTGGGAAACTAAACTGGAACGCTCAGGGAGTGACTGGGCACAGTTCCCCCCTTCATTCACTATTCTGCCTTTCAAGCTTTACTCTTCCACCTTTCTCTGCTGCACTCTCTTTTTTCTGCTCATGTACACATTCTGCAAAATGTCTGAACCCCTACCCCATTTTCATCCCATCCATAAAGAAGATGATATCCAACTTGAAGGCCAAAGGTAGCTGCCATGCTGAAATTACTCCTTGTGCAAACACTATCTGTACACTCTGCTGATCTCACTCACGTAATAAAATAAACAGACTGGACCTGGATCTTTACCACCTTGGCTACCAAGCCTACCAGGCCAAAGGATCTAGCAACTGGACTTAGACTTCTGCAAATGTGGAGACCCTTACTCTAATGGCATAAACTAAACTAGTGCAATCTGGAAACAGTGCTACATACCTGGGAAGTGGAATTCTTGGATGCTGCCTGGCATTTCATTTTAATGGAGAGCATTTTGCAGTTTACGTTCAATCAGTGAACAATGCACAAGTCAGAAAACAAGTCAGAAAAATCCTGCCACGTGATGACATTTGCCTCCCACACCCTAATGCACTGCTACCTGTCTTGATTTCAATCGCTGAAAAATAGAGACAAATCTCATGTTTATGGGCACGTGGCTAAAAGAGAGCCCACAAAGACATCTGCATTCAACGCTATAGGGTAGAAATGTTCAGAAATATGCATTTCCCCCTCATAAAATACTTTAACAAAGGACAAGGGCCAGGGCCACCTAACCAAAACAGTGGCTGTGCTAACACACTACCCTGATCTCTTAAGTCTTGACTGCCAACAGGATTTGGGAAGAAAGAGATTGGGAACTCTGCCATGCTTTCTGCAGTCAAGTAATTCAGAAAGAAGAGATGGCCGGAGAGTAACAGTAGGATATGAGAAGCTGGGAACAATCTTACGTTCCTGCAGAGCTACAGAAGGGAGATTAAAGACAGGCAAGGGAAGGAAAGAAAGGAGTGGCGCCCATAACTTCCACATAGCTGCACCATGCTGCTGGAAGGTAGCAGTATGGTCAGCAAGACGGCTGGGACAGCTGGAGCAGCCTCAGAGTAACACATGAGAAGCAATGCTGAAATGCTGCGATCCAGGCTTGTTCTTGGCAGTCCAAGCTGAAATGGGCGCTGGAGTAATTCCGGTAAATGAAGTCTCTCTCCAGTGCCAGTAATGAAGGCCTGTGACCCAGTGCTGAGAGACACTGGAACTGAGAGACGGCACAGAGCGCAGCCTAGAGCGCCGTGTAAATAAAGCACCATGGAAAACACAGAAAGCACAAAGCTAATGCTACCACGCCTGATCCTTCTGAGGCAGTTGTTGCTCATTAAAAAGAAAGAAGCTCAGGGCAGCGGAGACTGTTTCTCTCCTTTCCTAAGATCTGCGAGCAATCTGAATTCCAGCACTGCACCACTGCTCCAGACGAGGGACTGCAACCGTCAGAAATGTACTGCTATCTCAGTTGTAAAACTCAGTCACACAACAGAACTGTCCTTAAAAAGTTCAGAGGACATTTCTGTGTGTGAATCAGAACAAAACCTCAGGGGCATCACACGTATCTCTGACACGAGAAAGACAGTTTTACTTGCAAAGCACCTCTTTATTGATTGAACTCGATTAACACAACATTGCTGCCAGATTCTTCTTCAGCAATGGCAAAGCTGCAGAAAAGCCTGAGGAGCAGACAGATCTGTTAACTGTATTAACAGGGGAGGCCTCTGTTGTGGAACCAGAGGGAACCGAGGGAAAAGCAAAGGGTCACAAAGTGGAAATCGATCCACTGCCATAACAAAAATTAAGTGAATAAGCGTAAATATGAGAACTGCAAAGAAAAGGTGAAAGGAAGGGACACGTTATTTTGTCCTCAAAAATATTTCAAATAATTCCTCTTGCAATCCTAAATACTATGCCTATTATGCATGTTTAGACAGTAAATTATAGCTCTAGATGAGCTTTCTTGTTTCCCATTCTTTTCCTAGTTGGCTTTTCAAACATCACCTTTTCCCAGAAGTCTACCTTCTTCTCCTTCAGCTTTCTGGCTTTCCTTTGTCTTAGATTTATCTCCAAGCATTCTTCATTTAGATTACGCAATGGCCATTCAGCCAGGCCTTCCCCATTAGGATTCCTGTAAACAAGAAGAAAGAAAGAGAAAAAGCCTGAAATTTGCAATTTAGCAATCCAGAAATCATCAAGAGAAGATTTCAGGACCGCTGACGAACAAGATCAGCATAATTATTCTACAGGCAGTGGAACTGAGGTCCGAGGAAGTGAAAGGATTTGCCTGCATCCTTCCAGGAAACCAGAAGCACAACCAATAAATCAATAAACAAACCCTTGTCTCCTGAGTGCCACTACAACTGAGGAAATGGGCCACGTCGTTTAGTTCCATAGATCTCATCCCAGCTTTGTGGGACTGAAATTCTCTGCTCTGAGCATGACAAGGCAAAGCTTTCTTCTTTCTGATACAAGAGGATGGAATTCCATGCTTCAAAGTTTCGAGAATACTCCCTTAGAATCAGTTACATGTATGACCAGATGTAAATACACCTCACCATATCACAAGGAATATCTGCTATTACAATGCTTTCCCTGTAAATTTGAGAAAAAAGCAAGAGAAGTGTACAGCCTTCCCTAGTTGACCTCTAAGAGCAGGATATTATAAGTAATATTATAATAAGGATATTAAAAAGTAGATGCAAAATGTAAGCTAAATCAAAAGACTCTGGTAACAGATTAATTCATGCTTTTTACAACACAGCTAGACTGCTCAAAGTTCACGGCAGTAAAAGGAAATAATTCAGCTTGCACAGACTTTGAAACAGACTATGAACTACTGTGAAAATGACAGCAATAAAAGAAGAGAAAGTGTAGAGAAAACTTGAGATATCTCAAGGATGGAATTCATGCTTCAACCTTGCAAGAATGTTCCCTTCGATGCAGTTACACGTACGTTACACCTGCATGATGCATTAGTTGCACAGCAGCACAGTCAAACATCCCACTTGTTTGATGCCTTTGTTCCCCTCTATTTTTGATGTTTTAATGAAAAACACATAGCAGTGTAAGGTTTTTTTTACTTATATGCATTACGTTCATTATATACTTTATATGCAGCCCATGGCAATTCCAACTGGCTCAGTGTGGCTCAGGCTAGCCAAAAGATGGGACAACCATGCTTTAACCCAGTTTTTAAATCTTCATGCTGAAAATGAAACAGTGGAGTTCCAGCCTTACCCTAATGAACACAAGCTGGAACGCTCAGCAAAACAGACTGCAACCCGTTCTCTGCAGCCTGAAAGCCAGTCAGATTTCTCAGAAAAGAGGACGCATTGCTTGAAATACCTCAAGCAAAGGGGAGGGGGAAGATTTCCTGCTTCTTTAGTACCCCACTCATCTCCCCACTCACTAGAGCTTTAATCAATCAATTCAATCAATCATATAGAACTTCCTGTGCTTCAGAAACAGCAAACCGCATGTGATAAAGAAGGGAGAATACAGTAAAGTAATACCGAACAAATCCAAGCAAGAGTAAGGGTTATATTTTCATCTCACCCCTAATGTGTGCACTGCAATATGATGAAAATGGAAGGAGCAACACTGAATAATGCCAGTGCTGTGAGAGTATTTTATAAATGAATCCTGAGATATAATTTCTTACCCTGTAGGCCTACGATAGCACATACACTAACAAGAAAAGCCAAACAAGTTAAATTTAGAGGCAGCCACTGCTCCAGCTTGCAGCTGAACATTCTGCCTGTAGCTCCAGTATTTGTAACAGTTTACAGAACAGGAAAACACTTGTGATCCCACGGCTGGTTTGTGACGGATGCTCTTACCCTCACAGGAGGGCTGGAAGAATGACAACCAAGGACACTCTCAGTAAGGAAGAGCAGAAGGAACTGACAACATTCTGTGACACCTATGACATATTCAGTAAACATAACTTCTTATACATTTCAATATATTTGACAATATTCCCTTGGATACCACAGAATCACAGAATGGCCTGGGTTGAAAGGGACCACAATGATCATCTAGTTTCAACCCCCCTGCTATGTGCAGGGTCACCTGGACCAGGCCTCCCAGAGCCCAATCCAGCCTGGCCTTGAATGCCTCCAGGGATGGGGCATCCACAACCTCCTTGGGCAACCTGTTCCTGTGTGCCACCACCCTCTCTGGCCTGTTTGAACCTGAGAGACTTTTTTTCCCCCGCTTGCTTCATCACTGATTTTTATTTCCATGAGCATCTTGCACTTCCCCTGATGCTCCCTTTTCACTGAGGGAGAGAATCAAGGGAAGTTTTCCTGCGATCATGACAACAAACTACACATCAGTGAGTTAGAAAGTCAAGGTTAAAATCTGCATTCTGACAAATTGCTGTTGACCTTACTTCAGACTGTGAAAGGAAACTGTATCCTCTGCAGCTCTCACAAATCTGTGTGCTCTCGCCTTCTTTCACTCCTCATCTGTTCTGTGAGCTGTACCCAAAACTCCATTTTGTCTTCTTTCAGTTTCTTTGCTGCCTTTTGTATGAGGTCTATCTCCAGGTATCTTTCATCCAGATCATACTGAGGCCAATGCACCAAGCCTTCCCCATTGGGATTTCTGGAAGCACAAAAATGAAAAGTTACCTCTCCATTTGTGCTCTGACTTCTCAACCTGAGGTCGTTTCAGAAGACTAACAGGAGCTCAGATTGCACGATTCCAGTACCTGAACAGATGGATGTTTTTATCAAAACGCTCATCACTGGAACAGCAAACACGTAATGATGTTTGCCCTTACTCGGGGATCTAATCCTCCACTGCAGATACAAATAGCTCTTGGATTTTGTTTGGGATTGCATGCTCATTTCCAGAGTTCTTCTTGCAATCGTCAACAAGAGAAACTCTTTGTTTCAGTACTCATCTTAAACTCTGCCACATTTACAGGAACTACCATGCTGCTGCTACGCTTCAGGCAGCACAGACAAAACTTGAGCTGCAGTTAGCGCTACGGATCTCACCCGTTTCTAGCAAAGTTAGTCCAGTACTTCATAACAGTTCTGCTAAGTTTACTTTCTCCTTCTGTAGCATTCCCTGCAAAGGGAGAGAAGAAATGGCAATATTCAAAAATCAATAATCAAAAAACAGCAGTCCAGTCAATCCCAATACACTGGAACCAATTCAAAGGGGCTGTGGACAACATCATCTCTATGGGACCCTTCCAATCCAAAGCATTCTATGAACCTACTTGTTACTCTGGGCTGTGGGAGTTCTATGTGAGCAGAGCAGATGAATTAATTAATGACAAGTAATTATTACCAAAAACAGAAAAAAAACCAGCTTATTTTGATTCCAGTGTTACTAAGTAAAATTCTATTCTGAAAGTCCTCAGGTGAGTGAGATTAATAACAATGTTGATTTTAAAAGAATTGTTTAGCAAGCACAGATACATCACCTGCTAAGAATGGCCTTCCAAAGACAAAGGCAATCTCATCTGCATGATCTGCTTTTACAAACTCTGGAACAACGCCTGAGGCTGAGCTTGGTCGATGTTGAAATTCATAGAAGTAGACTGGGTGGCCAGCATCTAACAGAAAATAAAATTGAACGCAAGAATGCTAGTATTGCAAATGCCAGTCAACAATGATGATAAACTTTCACCAAAGCTAAATTGACAAAATCAAAACACTAGCAGATCTTTTGATAGCAAAGTGTGATGCATACATAAAGTCCACAGACACACTCAAGAATAGAAGACAACATTTGTTTGAATAGATGCTGAACTGGAAACTCACCTCTGTGGTACCTAGCCACTTCAATGGCTGGGAAAGTAAACATGTGATCTCCTATTGCATCAAGAAGGCCATCTCGCACCTGAGCACGGCTCTCTGCTTTCCCAATGTATTCATTGAATACAAGATCAACAGTGTGAGAAGAAACACCCTGGAATGAACAAGAAAGGTACTTTTCATAATGAGAACCACCCTAAAAGGAGTAACAGTGTAGACTGAGAGTGCCACCTGCGTGTCCCTGGCTAGACTCCAAACATCACCATCTTTCAGAAAAAATCCCCTGCTGCGTCCAAGCAGAGCTCACAGTTCACAGTGGTGCACCTTTACCTAACATGGATGTTCTTTGGGAGAAGAGATTTGCAAGATCAAAAAGGATGCTCTCAAATGCCTCTAGATAAATAGCTAGTGGTACTCTGTTCTTCCTTCTGTGGAAACAACCCTCGTAAGAGAAATGAAATCCTGCTGGATTGCATAAGATCCATTTCTTGCTGCAGACGGCCATTACTTACTCCCTTTCAGAAAAACCCTGGGCTCTGCCATTCCCAGATTATGATAGATTCCTATGGCTCTACATGACCCTTTACAAGTACTGGCTATGTTTATCAACTTCTTAATTCTAACCTATTAATCTGCAATTTTTCAAGTTTCCTAGTTTCAGCAGAGCACAAAGCAACCAGAAAGCTGAGAGCTTTGTAAATCAAATGGAAGCAAAACCTCCCCTGTGTACATGCAGGTCTCCTGGTGCCATTTTAGGCATCCCCAGGTGTCCTTTCTATTCTCCATGTGAAGCTTCAGAAAGGCTCGTATGTTCTGTAGCAGTTGTGTCATATCTGCTGGTAGAACGCGTATCTTGGATAACCTAGTGTATCTTGAATGTCCTGGGACGTATGTTTAGTTGCCTGCATTGCTTCTGGATTTCCACTGCATTCCTTTTTAAAAGGTGGCGCATGTGGGATAGGTATGGAGTATCTTCCATGTTGATTAGTCACTATTAGCAATATGAAATGTGAATATGGAATTATCCCCATGATGAAATAGCATTCTGATTATAGACATAGAATTTTAATATCAGAAACTGCCGTTTTTGAAAAAATGCAATCTGAGTGTTACTCTGTAGCCTCTGACCATAGTTCTGCAGCACAACATTCCACTACATTCTAGACATGGTCTCTCACCTCAAATGATAATACAAACGAGCTCTGTAATACTTGACGGGCAACTTCTTTGTCCAGTCCGTCTGTAAAATCATGAAATTTCATCATCTGCATAAAGAAGAGAATACACATTTATGAGGAAATCTTACATACAAAACCATATCTGAACAATGCCATTGAAAGTCTCTTACTTTAGGAATTACCCATCCAAATTCACAGTTATTCACTCCTATTATGTATGGGACTGGATTGATTGCTTTTTCAGACAGTAATTGCCTGGGACTCTTTGGAAAAAACACACCATCCACACAGGCACTGATGAACATGGGAGCCTGAAACAAAAAACAAAGAAACAAAGTCAAGGCTTCAGCAAATGACAGCATCAAGTGAAAATATAAGAATATTAGTATTTAAGCTCTCTTTGTTTTCCACAACCAATGCTTTGAACCAGAGAAGATTTGCAAAGATTTGCATTGTGTTTAAATACTTGTGAAATGTAGGCTATTGTTAATTTACATCTCCTCTTAGTTAGAAATGTCCTGGTACGAATGAACGGAGAGGTTAGAGAAAATCTAACTTCTACATTCATACAATCAACATTGCAAAGTAACAGGAAAACCAGGATTGCGGTAAGAAATTTAGAGGACAAAATTATGATGTTAAGTAATGTTCAGGCTCTCCAGGAGAAACTGTGACATGTCATACTCTTCTCTCTTCCCTTGGCAGAACCTGACAGTGAGACACGTGTAGCTCAATGCTCATACAGAGTTAAAGAGAAGGAACCTGTTCACAATTCTCAGGTGAGGTGTGGCACACTCGCAATGTTGTCAGATCCTGAAAACATAAAGAAGGGGCAGGTGTTAGATATTCTTCAAGTTCTCTTAATATTACAGGACATGTACAGCATGCTCTGTTATGATCAAATTTGAAAGGCCCCTCATATACAAGGCATAATTTCACCTACCATTTTTAGAGTTATCTGTTCTATTTCTTCCTCTGTTTTTCCTCTTAAGCATTCAACCAGAGCGGCAGAACTGGATTTCTCACAGCCAGATGCAGCAGCAATTCTCTGCAATCAATAATAATGAGTCACAGTCTCCTGTGGAAAAAGGGGCAGGCTTCTTGGGGTGATTACAAAGAAGTAGCTAAGGTATGCAGGGAGGAAGTTAGGAAGGCGAAAGCCCAGCTTGAACTCAGGTTGGCCGCTGCAGTAAAAGGCAATAAAAAATCCTGTTATAAATATATCAATGGCAAAAGAAGAACCAATGATAATTCTCATCCTATACTTGATGCAGCAGTGAATGTGTCCACTGAGGACAAGGAGAAGGGCTGAGGTCTGGCTTTACATCTGCCTTTAATAGCCAGATCAGTTATCTGGGCTTTTTATGTCTTGATCTGGAAATCTGGGACACTGCTCAGAGTATGCCCCCACCTATTCACGTGGAGACAGTCAGAGAGCTTCTCCTCCATCTGCACTGTCACAAGTCCATGGGACCGGATGGGCTGCACCCTCGGGTGCTGAGGGAGCTGGCAGGAGTGACTGCTGAGACGTTCTCGGTCATCTATCAGCACTCCTGGTTAACTGGTGCGGTCCCAGAAGATTGGAGGCTTGCCGATGTGACTCCCATCTTCAAGAAGGGCCGTAAGGAGGATCTGTGGAACTATAGGCCTGTTAGCCTGACCTCAGTACCAGGGAAAGTTATGGAGCAGATCATCTTGGATGAGATTGCACGGCATGTGTGCAGTGTCCAGGGGATCAGGCCCAGCCAGCACAGGTTAGTGAAAGGCGGGTCATGCTTGATCAACCTCATCTCCTTCTATGACTGGGTGACCAGTCTGGTAGATGAGGGAAGGGCTGTAGATGTAGTCTACCTAGACTTCAGCAAAGCCTTTGACACAATCTCTCACAGGCTTCTTCTGGGGAAACTGGCTGCCCATGGTCTGAACAGGTATATACTTGTTTGGGTAAGGAACTGGCTAGAGGACCATGCCCAGCAGGTAGTAGTGAATGGAGTTAAGTCCAGCTGGTGCCCCGTTTCAAGTGGTGTACCCCAGGGCTCAGTACTGGGGCCCATCTTGTTTAATATTTTTATTGATGACCTGGATGAGAGGATTGAGTGCACCCTCAGTAAGTTTGCAGATGACAACAAGCTGGGAGGTGGAGTTGATCTGCCTGAGGGTAGGGTGGCCCTTCAGAGGGATTTAGACAGTCTGGATCACTGCGCTGAGATGAATAGGATGAGGTTCAACAAGGCCAAGTGTCGGGTCCTGCACTTTGGGCACAACAACCCCACGCAGCGTTACAGGCTTGGGGATGAGTGGCTGGATGACTGTGAAGAGAAGGACCTGGGGGTGCTGGTTGATGCTCGGCTGAACATGAGCCAGCAGTGTGCCCAGGTGGCCAAGAGGGCCAACAGCATCCTGGCCTGCATTAGAAATGGTGTGGCCAGCAGGAGCAGGGAGGTGATCATCCCCCTGTACTCAGCACTGGTGAGGCTGCAACTTGAGTACTGCGTTCAGTTTTGGGCCCCTCACTACAGGAAAGACATTGAAGTCCTGGAGCACGTCCAGAGAAGGGCAACGAAACTGGGAGGAGTCTGGAGCAAAGGTCTTATGAGGAGCGGCTGAGGAACTGGGATTGTTCAGTCTGGAGAAGAGGAGGCTCAGGGGAGACCTCATTGCACTGTACAACTTCCAGAAGGTAGGTTGTGGTGAAGAGGGATTTGGCCTCTTCTCCCAGGCAACGAGCAGCACACGGGGTAATGGCTGCAAGTAGTATCACAGGAGGTATAGATTAGACATAAGGAAGAACTTTTTCATTGCAACGCTGCCTCTTTTACATCCCAGATTAGCAAAACAAAGCTCTTGGAGATTGTTTCTTACACATGACAAACTGGGTTGAATTGGGCTTCTTTTTAATTATAACTAGGCTGAATAAAGTTTTATTCCTGTGAGTACATCTGGCACCAGGCGGGGGGGAAAGAGAATAGTATTTGGATCTGGTACCATTTTCCTGTCAAAAACAGCAGCTCAACTTTTTCTGGAGACAGTATACTCCTGTACATTTCATACTCATTCACTGCCTTCTCTGTCTACTTCCTCCGTTTTCTGCTTTCACTCAGACATCTGTGAATATTTGAGTACTTGGAAAGCAAAATTTCACCGAGCGTGTGTTACTGCAAACAGGAATCCTGTCTCTAATGAAGGTGGTTGAATTTCCACAGGAAAAAAAGACCAAGATCCACTATTTGGAATAAACAATTTAAGGTGTTCAAGACTATCTCAAAAATTAAATATGCCACAAAATACCCACCTGTGCTTCCTTCTCAGGCTTTTCAGTGAATAAAGTCCTAATTGTAGTACCACTCTCTGAAATGGCCTTGTGGAACAAGCCCTTTGCCAGTGGAGATAAGACCTGGAAAAAAGAAGCAGCATCCAGAAACAAGAACAGGCATTACTGGAAATGCATTCTATTCATGACACAGGACTTCAATATCAGAAACTGCCTTTTCTGAAAAAAATGTCATCCGAGTGTTACTCTGTGGCCTCTGATCAGAGTTCTGCTGTGCAAAGGTCTCTGGCAGCATTAACAGGGATAAGTCCACGCCTGCCCTTCCCCTCCCATAAAGCTTTGCTTACAAGACTTCAGGGAACAACACTGCGAGCCAGGTATGAATCAGGTACACATATGTCCAGCAGACTGGCTGTGCTGCAGAAGGGGAAAATACAGCTCTAAGAGAGAAGTCGGGAGCAAACGGACATTCAAATTTGAAGAGGACAAACGACATCTGGGATTCTAAGCGACATCATCTGGGTACAAAAAGAACACTTTCAACAGCCAGAAGCTGCACTGTTATCAGCTGTGTATCAGACTGAGGTGATGTGTGCTTTACCCAAAAGCCACCCACATTTTCCCACTGATTTTTCATTAATGTACTGAGAGTGATCGTGGACAGTGGGTTTCTTTCTCAAATAATAAACATTCATGCCTGTGGTGAACTTACCAGAGCAGATACACTGATTCCCCCTGCAGATTCACCACAGATGGTGACAGATCCCGGGTCTCCTCCAAAGTGTATGATATTTTCCTGAATCCACTGAAGAGCTGCCACTTGGTCCAAATACCCCCAGTTACCACGAGCATGCCTATCCCCAGTGCTAGAAAGAAAGAACAGACTTCTTTAAACGCCTCATGTAGAAAAAAACAACACTCAGATAAATACAGCGTGCAGGACAAGGAATCAGCTGTGAAGGAGCCTCTCTGCGTAATTTAAAAAGAATTGGCTTGAAAAGGGTTGACATCAGGCCAGCAATCAAGCCACAGCAGTCTCTGAAGCAGACCTGGGACTTGTAAGTTGCTCCCAACTGTTGCATGTGTAATTAAGAAACAGAGAGTTCATTTGCCAAAGCAAGTACTCTACAGGCCTTTCCACAGTGGATTTGCACACATCATTTTGGAAAAGGTTTATCAAAATCGAAGACAGCCTATCTTACCTAAAGTATCCAGCTATACCCAATCTGTACTGAATTGCCACAACAACCACGTTGTCAAAGGCTGCTAATGCTGAGCCATCATAGGATGATGCTGCTCCAAAAACTAATCCACCTCCATGGATCCATACAAAGACCTGGAAGGGGAACAAACAGAAACAGTTCAGCACAGGGAAGAGCTCCCTGTGACACAGACTGAATACCCTTGTTTGTGCTGCTTCACTCATGAGTCCTTCAGGTTGCATTTCACAAATGGCCAATGTCTTTCAAATTGGAGGCTGGCAGCCTCACAACACACACTGATTTCATTAAATACCTGAATTTTACCAGTGCCCTGCAGGAAATCAAACACTGCCGAAGTATAAAACCAGTAAGATTTTATTTGTCAATCCTTAAAAACTGTGCCAGTAAGTCCACATATTGTACAGGTTGCAAGTTTGCAGTACAGTACTGTCATCCTCAGGAAGCTGTTAGAAGATTCAAGGTCAGGCTCAATCTGTCACATCAAATCACAGAAGCCATCGAGCCTGCTAGAGGTTTTGCACTGATTTTCCTTACCGGCAGCTTCTCCTGTGTTTTTGTAGAAACAGGTGTGTATATATTCAGGTATAAGCAATCTTCAGACATCTGGAGATTAACTTTTTCTTTTCTATTAGTAATAACATCTGAAAAAAACTGTCCTGTTTCTTTGTTCTGTATACACCTGAAAAAATAAGAGAAATAAAAATCAATAGAGATAAAAAAAAATTCACAGCTGTAAGTCAAAAACTTCCGTATTTCTAACACAGAAAAAAAGAGTTCAGTACATTTCTATAGTGCTGGCATCGGAAACATACAGTGTTGTTTAACATTTTCTCCAGTTGAGTTGGCATGAGATGTGCCAAAAGGGGCCAGAGTCTAGAGCAGTACGTTTTGCAAACAGACGTAATTCTGCGTATTGCAAAACCTTACAGAATACTAGCAGACTGATACAGCTATAAATCCTTCAATTATATTGCAAATTAATTACCATATAGCTTCAGTAGATTTTATACTGCAATTATGGGGATTAGGCTAGAAGCACTTAAAAGAGCAGTAATACAAGTGGAGTAAAATAATTATATAATAGATCACAACAGATGTGTGTTTCATACATGATCAATCAAGCATGTGACTCACTGGGAACTCTGTCTTTCTCTAATTTTTTTTTTTTACTTTTGATCAGCCTGCGTATCAGCATCCACAAACTGCAGGTAATATGAAATCAGTGAGAACATAAAAAAATCATGGGGAACATAAAAGCTTTTCTTCCTGCTTTACTTACATTGGTGGGTAGGAAGTGGCATCTCTGACACCTTCCCATGGCTGAGGAGGCTGGGGCTCAGAAAACCTCAGTGGTCCAACAGGAGGCTTAGCAAAAGGAAGTCCCAGAAAGACATTTACGCTCCTCTCAGCCGCATCAACTCTGATTTGGTATCCTCGGGCAGTGCCGTATTTGGTCACCACTTCTGGCTGCTCTGCTTTTTGCCCTGGGGGGTGCGTGCACAACATCACATCACCGATTGGTCTCCTAGTGAGCAACTGACAGCTTTCTAAGAGCTTTGCCTACCTGAATGCGCACCTGCTCTTGGTTTCAATAACTCCTTTTCAAACACAAGCCTTCAACAAACGCTAATCGCTAGAGCTGACTTAAGTGCAGCCTCCATTCTGATAGTGCTCCCAGCTATGATCTCCCTCAGCTACACCATGCCTGCAGCATATAACGTGCTTACTCTCCACACGCATCACTAACCGGGTGAGGATTGTTGTTACTTAAAAGTCCACCGGATTGCCCTCATAAAGAAAAGGCATTTCCTGATTTAGGAAAGGATCTGTGAGTGCACAAAACGCACTTGGGAATCTCAATAGACCCTACAGACAAACAGAAAACACCTTCTACCATACCTGAAAACAGTCAGGCACGCATGCACAAATGGCACAAACATTCAGGTAAGATTTACTTTAATCTCAGAGTGAAATTTATCAGAGTCAAACAACAAACATGGCATATTGGAGTCTCCGACTCAGCAGACAAAATACTGCAATAGGAATTGAGTTTTGCTAGCTGCACGTGAAAAAAATACGAGACAAATGCCTGAAAGCAGACCAGAGAAAGAAACAAAGAGCTCTTTGCTGTTCAGACCTCAGCTCTGTGCTACAGGGTTGGGACTTCAGGCCTCCTTTGAGCTGGGACTCCCACGGGTAAGCAAACTGCACACGCACTCTAACTCCTCGCAGCAGGCAACAGTGAAAAACATTTTGGAAGCTTACCAGCAGCTACGAGTGCTGTGAGCCCGGCAGTGAGGATCAAGGACAGCAGCATGTTCTTCTCAGTTGCCACTCTGCAGCCTACTCACACCCTGATCGACTCTGTGCGCTGCATTTATGCTCTGCCAGTAAAGCTGTTGCGCAATGCAAACAGGGATAAGGAAAGCAGTGCTCAAGCTGTGAACCGAATCGGCCGGGACCAGCCTTGAACAACTGTCATGACAGCATGGCACTGCTCCAAGGGGAGCGTAATGCAGCTTATCTGTACATGGGAATAGGGGAACCTTGGGCTGTGCAGAACGGCCCCACAAGTCTCACACCAGCTGCCCAGGGCTCCTTATAACTGCTCTTCACAGCACTTCACGCAGCAGGGATTTGCTTAAAGAAGCACTGGAAGCAGTCCTCAGAACACCAGCAGATTCTTCCTGCTGCAGAACCGTTACCATTGCCGTCTTTAACAATTAAGTCAGCACTTACTTTCACTACACAGAGAACAAACCCGGAAAACTCTCCTACTCATGCACACTTCTTGACCAAAGCAGTACAGGAAAGATCCTAGCTTTTCCTGCAGGGTCAACGCTCCACCCGCCACTCAGTCCTGTGCATTCAGAAATGTTTGGCTGGTATCTCACCATACACGAGTTTTGCAACAGCTAAGACAGGTTTTCTCCACAACTGCAGTACAGGAGCCGTATGCAACAATTTGAGTGGTAGGAACGCTTTTAATCCCACTGAAACATCAGGAGGCTTTACTTCCATGTGAGCTCACACTTATCCTTGAGCATGACATGAAAGAAAAGTAACAAAACACTGAATAGAAATAGACTACCGATTTGTTGTGACAGCATTTGACTTTTTTTCTAAGCTCAGGCTTTGATTTGATTTTTTTTTTTTTAACAAATGTCAGCAGATCTTACCCTAGGATTCCTGTTTTGTAAATATGCCTTTAAAATGACTCACTCTTTTTTAGTTCCGCATGCCCTAAACCCAGTGATTAGGACAGTTCTACACTGTGTATTAAGCACATAATGGTCTGTGTGCTAATGCTCTGTTCGTGTCCGCACAGCTGTGATTTACAGCTCATGTAGGAAAATGTGAAAAACTAAATTGGACTGCACAGAGAGCAAACAGCTGGCAGATCAAAGGCAATGTGGGCATTAGCTTCATTTTAGTCTACTTTTGGGTTACATAGATGTTCCTTGAGAGACTTTTTTTTAATTGCTTCAATACAGTTCACGCCAAGAAAATTGGCCTAACATCAGTTTGCACAGAAACACAGGTTTCTTCGAGATCCACATAGAAAATCATAAAATCATAGAACTGTTCAGGTTGGGGAACACTACGAAATTGATCTTGTCCAATCCATGACCACCATGCTTACTAAACCACATCCTTAAGCGCCACAAATATTTTCAGTATATCTTCTGTATTCACAGTTGCACTCTCTTTTTTCTGCTCATGTGTACATTCTGCAAAATGTCTCAGCCCTACATCCACATCCACATCGATATCCAACTTGAAGCCAAAGGTAGCTGCCATGCTGAAATTACTCCTTGTGCAAACGCTATCTGTACACTCTGCTGATCTCACTCACGTAATAAAATAAACAGACTGGACCTGGATCTTTACCACCTTGGCTACCAAGCCTACCAGGCCAAAGGATTTAGCAACTGGACTTAGACTTCTGCAAATGTGGAGACCCTTACTCTAAGTGGCTTAAACTAAACAAGTGCAATCTGGAAACAGTGCTACATACCTGGGAAGTGGAATTCTTGGATGCTGCCTGGCATTTCATTTTAATGGAGAGCATTTTGCAGTTTACGTTCAATCAGTGAACAATGCCTCCCGCACCCTAATGCACTGCTACCTGTCTTGATTTCAATCGCTGAAAAATAGAGACAAACCTCATGTTTATGGGCACATAGCTAAGAGAGAGCTCACAAAGACATTTGCATTCAACTCTACAGGGTAGAAATGTTCAGAAATCTGCATTTAAAGCGAAGTCGCTTCCTTGTTTAGTTATTTTTTTTAACTCAGGCTCTGGGTAAGACTAAATGCAGCTAGAACAGTTTGTTTCCATGTAACACGTGAGTGTAAGACAAGCAAGGGAAGGAAAGAAAGGAGTGGCGCCCATAACTTCCACATAGCTGCACCATGCTGCTGGAAGGTAGCAGTATGGTCAGCAAGACGGCTGGGACAGCTGGAGCAGCCTCAGAGTAACACGTGAGAAGCAATGCTGAAATGCTGCGATCCAGGCTTGTTCTTGGCAGTCCAAGCTGAAATGGGCGCTGGAGTAATTCCGGTAAATGAAGTCTCTCTCCAGTGCCAGTAATGAAGGCCTGTGACCCAGTGCTGAGAGACACTGGAACTGAGAGACGGCACAGAGCGCAGCCTACAGCGCCGTGTAAATAAAGCACCATGGAAAACACAGAAAGCACAAAGCTAATGCTACCACGCCTGATCCTTCCGAGGCAGTTGTTGCTCATTAAAAAGAAAGAAGCTCAGGGCAGCGGAGACTGTTTCTCTCCTTTCCTAAGATCTGCGAGCAATCTGAATTCCAGCACTGCACCACTGCTCCAGACGAGGGACTGCAACCGTCAGAAATGTACTGCTATCTCAGTTGTAAAACTCAGTCACACAACAGAACTGTCCTTAAAAAGTTCAGAGGACATTTCTGTGTGTGAATCAGAACAAAACCTCAGGGGCATCACACGTATCTCTGACACGAGAAAGACAGTTTTACTTGCAAAGCACCTCTTTATTGATTGAACTCGATTAACACAACATTGCTGCCAGATTCTTCTTCAGCAATGGCAAAGCTGCAGAAAAGCCTGAGGAGCAGACAGATCTGTTAACTGTATTAAATGGGGAGGCTTCTCTTGTGGAACCAGAGGGAACCGAGGGAAAAGCAAAGGGTCACAAAGTGGAAATCGATCCACTGCCATAACAAAAATTAAGTGAATAAGCGTAAATATGAGAACTGCAAAGAAAAGGTGAAAGGAAGGGACACGTTATTTTGTCCTCAAAAATATTTCAAATAATTCCTCTTGCAATCCTAAATACTATGCCTATTATGCATGTTTAGACAGTAAATTATAGCTCTAGATGAGCTTTCTTGTTTCCCATTCTTTTCCTAGTTGGCTTTTCAAACATCACCTTTTCCCAGAAGTCTACCTTCTTCTCCTTCAGCTTTCTGGCTTTCCTTTGTCTTAGATTTATCTCCAAGCATTCTTCATTTAGATTACGCAATGGCCATTCAGCCAGGCCTTCCCCATTAGGATTCCTGTAAACAAGAAGAAAGGAAGTGTGAATATCATCTCCAATCCACTCGTGAATTCAAACACAGCAATTAATAATGAATCAACAATACAACTGACTCAGCATGGAATCATTGAAAACCAGCTACAATATTTCTATAGTAACATATCTCAATCTAATTCTCACCCATTTTGAACAAAGTTGTCCCAGTACTTCATTACAGTTCTGCTAAGGTTCTTTTCTTCCTCTATAGCTTCATCTGAGAAATAAAAAGATCATTTTTGTTTATAAACATTTTAGTCTTGATACAAGTCTTGATACTTGATATTCTTGGCTACAACAAAACCACTACCTGACATGTCAGCTATCTGGTAATCACTGAGGCAAGATTTCAAGACTTCAAAAATCATCAAGAGATGGCTTCATGAATGAGATCAGCATAATTATTCTACAGGCAGTAGAACTGAGGTCCGAGGAAGTGAAAGGATTTGCCTGCATCCTTCCAGGAAACCAGAAGCACAACCAATAAATCAATAAACAAACCCTTGTCTCCTGAGTGCCACTACAACTGAGGAAATGGGCCACGTCGTTTAGTTCCATAGATCTCATCCCAGCTTTGTGGGACTGAAATTCTCTGCTCTGAGCATGACAAGGCAAAGCTTTCTTCTTTCTGATACAAGAGGATGGAATTCCATGCTTCAACATTTCCAGAATATTCCCTTAGAATCAGTTACATGTATGACCAGATGTAAATACACCTCAACATATCACACAAGAGAATTCTTACCTTACAGAGGTTGGTTGTCAGAACTGTACGATGTTCTCTAGTTGTTCTCTAAGAACAAGGTATTATAAGTAAAAAGTAGATGCAAAATGTAAGTTAAATCAAAAGACTCTGATAACAGATTAATGTATGCTTTTTACAACACAGCTGGATTACTCTATTTTCACTGGAGTAAAAGGAAATACTTCAGTTTGCATGAACTTTGAAAAAGACTATTAGCTGTTGTGAAAATGAAAAAAATAAATGCAGAAAAAATTCAACTTTATATATTCCTGTTTTTTTCTTTCAAAATGAGAACTGTACCCAATCTGTTTCATGAGAAAGAAAAGACTGCTTTCTGAGTATTACTGTATTAGGCATATGCAACTAGTGACAAGTACTGGATTTACAATATTTCTGAGGAGGGTGACACCTTTTACTTAAACATTCAGTGATCAGCACATTTATTTGTGCTGTGGCAACAATGCATTCTGCCTGCAGCAAGCAGAGCTCATGATTCCAAAATCCTACAAGAATGCCCAAACTGTTATGGCAAAGGCAATTTGGCAAGCATGCTCTTAATTATTTCTCAATGCACCAGTTCAATTTTTTTTTAAAAGATGACTTATTAACAGAGTCATGGAATGAAACACTTTAACCTAGTTCCTAGACCTTCATTCAGAAATGAAACAGGACTTCCAGCCTTGCTCTAATGAACACAAGCTGGAACACTCAGCAAAACAGACTGCAACCCGTTCTCTGCAGTCTGAAAGCCAGTCAGATTTCTCAGAAAAGAGGACGCATTGCTTGAAATACCTCAAGCAAAGGAAACAGGGTAGATTTCCTGCTTTCTGAGCACTCTGCTCATCTCCCACTAGAGATGATTTAATCAATCTTTCCCTCAATGAATTTGCCGCAGAGCTCTGACTTAAAAATAAATTAACAATGTCAGTATAATGTCAGAAAGCTTATTACAAATTTCATTTTCTTAATTGTTTGCAGTGTATATAACTTCCTGCACTTCAAAAACAGCAACCTGTGGTAAAGGATGGAGAATATAGTAATGCTGAACAAATTCAAAGGAAAGAGAGAGATACATCTTGATCTCACTGCTAGCATGTGCACTACAACTGGATTAAAATGGAAGTACCAATACTGAATAATGTCAGTACTGCAAGAGTAATTTATAAACGAAGCCTGATGTTTAATTTCTTACCCCATAGGCTTATGTCACCTGCCAGATAAGGTCCTCCAAAGACAAAGCCAACTTCATCTCCACGATCAGTTTTCACATACTCTGGTTTAGTATCCCAGTATAAAGTAGAATGATGCTGATACTCAATGAAGTAGTAGGCGCTCCAGAATCTAGAAGACATCACATTTAGAGAGTTGCAGGAGAAGCATGTTAGTGTTGCTTTAAATATGTATAATGCTTTACAGGCAACTGGGCACATTTCTGAATGTAACACTACTCCCAAATACATATTTGTATCTTTAATTAAAAATGAAGAATGCATAGTATTAAGAAGATGAAAAATTCACCTTGGGAATACAGATAGAAAACAAAATCCAGTCATTTCCCAGTTCTGCATATTTTGGTGTGCCTTGCCTATGCTTAGATGTCATAAATTTTCTACACTGCAGAGCTGCTGACTTCTGAAGCAGTAGCGGGCAGTAGGGAAATTCCAGGTTCCTTCAATTTTTAAGCTTGTGTAATTCACACAGCAAACATCTACTTGTGTTATCCTTTTCTTATCTCAGTGTAGTGTACTGTAACCATAAGCCCAAGTGCAAAATACAAGTACAAAAGTAAAGACATCATTTGCTTGATGTGGTTCTGTACCCCTGAATCACACTTCATTCTCAAAGTTCCCAGTGGGAATTTCAAGAAGGGTTACCTGCACAACAGGATTTGTTTCTATACCATTTAATTCAGCCTGTAGTGAAAAGTTTGAGTGTCCTGTTTTGAGACTGTTTTAAAGAGAGTGTTCATTGTCTCACCCCGGTAATAACTCAGTGCTTTAATGGATGGTATGACAATAATGAAATCCCCCAGCAATTCCAGAAATCGGTCCTGTAGCTCAGCAGGATCATTTGTGTTTTCCAGATATTCATCTATTATTACAGACAACAATTCTGTTGGCAAATTCTAAACAAATTTAAAAAAAAAGGGGGGGGGGGGGGGGGTGGAAACATGGAAAAACCATCACTTTCAATTAGCTGCTGAAAATGTCAGGTTTTGAACTTCAGAGATTCCGCAAAGGTAGAAGAGTAAAGGACAGCACCCATACTGATGGAAAAGCATGATGGCAAACAAAACTCATTGATGTTTTTTTTGTGAAAAGCAAAACAAAACAAACATGTTTCAGATAATTTACAACAGAGTTATATGATTTAAAACTCCTTAGGAATCAATTATTTTTCAGAAGTTTGGAATTTCACCCATCCTGACAATGCCTTTGGCATCTGTTTTCTTCAGGACAAAAGAGACAGGAATAACAAGTTTGAAAGATTCTTGAAAGATGTGTAGACTAGTAGGCTACAAGGCAAGACCATCAGGATTTCTAAACACAGCTTAGGTCGTTAGTGTTACAATTTACTGTTTGACAGATACAGTTCAAAACAAAGAGTGCAAAATATTTTCAGTAACTACTTAAAAAGCTATATTTAATTTACTGAAAAAACCTGCCTTGAAACCCAATAAGCAGGAGACTGGATATAAAATAGTGTAAGGGCATCATTACAGTAATCCTACATACAAATGTGTAACACAAAAATGTTGGTTCAGATTTCTTGAAGAAGAAAGGTATTTCCCAGAATGTAGGCCTGACTCAAACCTACTTCTGATTAGCTCCATACACTGCAGCCCTGCCAGCTTTGCCAGCATTCTCCTCAAACTGTAACGTTACCTTGAGCATTAGTAACACTATGCACAAGCAGAAAATTAGAGAACACTAAACTTCACAAATCTGGGATATGCACCAAAACGAGGTTTTACTTCTTAGATTAGTGCAGCAATTCTTACCATCATTGGTAGTAGAAACTCTAAAGCTGAAGTGATTGATTTTTTATGTCCCACATCTCTCAAAGCTGGTACAGTTGACGTCTGCACAGAAAAAAAGATGTTGCTAGAGCCATTTAACTTCTCCAGAGTTTCATATTTTAACAACTTTATTCCACTTTATTACTACTCATATTTATTTCTGAAGCAACATATGATATGCAAAAATGCAGGAACTGTCTTCAAAAGCTTGTATTTACCACAGCATATGTTTCATTCATGGAAGTTACTACATCAGCCATTCTAATTATGTACTTTATCCTTAAATCAATACACATTGTTAAGAGATTTGCAAGACCGGGGAGCATTAGGGCAAAATTAAGCAACAAGCTTGTTGTGTCTCAAAGGCTTATTTTCCCTCAGGTAGGGGAGATCCTGTTTGGATCACTGGCAGCCCCTCTCTCAGAGACTCACGAATACTACATACATTCAGAACAAATGCTTTGCATTACAAAGCCAAGCATGAATACTTATAAAATTAAGAGGACAAGAAAGACAGAACAAATCGATCCCCCACATTTTGCTGCACTGTATAGCAACTGTTCTCTTGGAGTCAACCATAGAATTCAAACGTGAAAGAGTGCAAGTGAGATACCTGTACTTCACTCACATCTGAGATTTTTAACCAACAAATCTTATTGCATGATAACAACAAATACAGGGGCAGCAACACAAACAGCACTCATTAGAGCTCACAGCGTAAGAGGTAAAATGTTTACAGTGATCAGTACAGCATTTTTAAACGTCCAGTGTATTGATTCTGAATACTGCACAGGTAACACCTGTGTGTTTGTTGTGGGGGAAAGGATTGTTTTTATTTTTGCAAAGTAATAAGCTCATGACTGCAGCATTATTTTTCACTTTCTCTGCCTGGTTAAGGCATTATATTTATGGAAAATACTATATGATATTGACAGTTCAGCATGCAGGATGGAGCCTGTCTTACTGCTTTGTGACCAACTGGTTCTGGGTCTCTACAAAATCAGAATGAAAGCAAAATTTACTTTGTATGTATTCCTAACAGTGCATACGTAAAAAGTGTCTGACAAGCAAAGACCTCCCCCACTCTTCTCAGAATCACCTGCAATATTTAATACCAACATTCCAAAAAATGAAGAACAGATATTAAATTACAGATTTAGTATTCCAGCCAAATTCATTATTGGTGACTCCTATCATAAACAGGACCATGTTAAATTCTTTTCCAGCTAATGTATCTTCAGGTGACTTATGAAGAAATACTCCATCCAAAACTAAGGGTAGAAATGGGATTTCCTGAAGGAGTAGAAAAAACATCAAATTACTTGTTAATAGTATTTTCCCTTTTTCCTTCAAGTCACATAATAAAACACCCACATTTAGCGTTCCAGGTGCAGGAAAGAGCTTTAGGAAATCAGGGTACCTATGGCCACTGTAACACACAAATAGTTTTTCACAACAGTATGAAATGCTAGCCTGGCTGGGGTACGTTAAGATATAATTTAATGGTTTTCTGATCCTGTACTGACATTCAGGTATATTTATGTTTGAGCCTTGCACACAACTTTACAGTTGCTGTGACACTTCACTAAAAAAATTCTTAACTAAAGAAAATGCCTGTGAGATAATTTGCATATTTGGGTGTACTTTGACAAAAATTCAGAAAAATCAACTTTGGAGCAGGTCAATTATTAACACTGATCAGAAGCTGATCTGAAGTTCTGCAAGTGTGCCATCAAAAAAAAAAATCTGTTACTAAGTAAAGTTTCACTTACTGTACTGTTAAAGACTATCCGTTGCTTCCTGGTTCCTCAAGCAGTTTATTCGTGTGAGTGAACTGCTGGTCTCACAGTTAAATATATTTGCAATTTTCAGAAAATTGTTAACAAACACAAGAACTGTTAGCTATGAGTTACTCTTTAAGGAATTTATATGCATAAGATCACTGTACTCAGTACTGTTGTTTTATATAAGGCCTAGTTTAGGTGAGCTTGATAGATCTTCAAGTACTTGATTTTACTAGAGATCCTACAGTTAGATTATTAAGAGAAATAATTCTTTTGTACTTCTCTTTAGTGCTATATTTCTGTTCACTGATATACAACCAATCTTGCTATAGAGATAGCATGAAATTGTAACAAAAATCAAGACAAGGAAGTTCAGAGAATCAGCTTGTGAGTTTCAAATTATGACTGCTTCAGGCAGAGAAACAAGAAAGGTGCTTTCATTTCAAGGTGTTTTGTTTGTTCTGTTTTGTTTGCTTTACTTCAAACTAAGAGTCACCATAAAAGCCCATAGCTGAATAAAAACTGAGTGCTTCTTCTAATTAAAGGTCCTGTAACACATTCAACCATTATTATGTAAGTGACAGTGTGCATGAAATTGGACATATGCCTAGCTAGGTGTATGTGTAACTGAAAATACTTAAATCTACCCACAAACATTATAATCTCATAACTGTATAACCTATTTCCAACATCAAATGAACACAGTAAGATTGAAAATACACACACTATTTGAATTAAAATCTTACTTAGTGCTAATCTATTTATCCATACATATGCCTTGAAAAATAACCCTAATCAACTTGTCTGCATGATATGCAATCAGATTTTCCTCTTCTTTTAACCAAATAATCAGATATTAAAAATACTGTTCATTATGGAAGCTTTAAAATGCAAAAATGATCCTACCTTAAGATCTGCTGAAAGAAATAAATCTTTATTAGAGGGAATTAGAACTCCACTCTCTAATATTGCTTTACGAAAGAGATCCTTAGACAAAGTAGATAAAACCTGCCAAAAAGGGAGGAACAAAAAACATTTATTCTGCATCACGGTCCTTATCTCATAACAACTTGCTCAGCTAGATTGCTGCAATCAGTGCGGAAATACACTTTTGGGGAAAGTGATCAGACTTACTTAGAACAAAGTACCTTTAATCTTCTTTTCAAAAACTGGATTAAGCATTAAATGTTACAGTAATTGAGTTTACTACTGAACATTTTAAAAGACATTTTAGTTATCTATTGCATGCTTACCTGCGCAAAAACACAGCAAGATCCCGCAGATACACCAAAGAGTGTGACTGATCCTGGATCCCCACCAAAGTGTTCAATATTTTCCCGGACCCACTGAAGAGTTTCTTCTTGATCCAAAAATGCCCAGTTCCCACGAGCACGTTCATCACCAGTACTGAAAGAAAAGCAGTATAAGCTAACATCTCAGGAAGAGTAATATTTCTTATACCAGAATACAATTAACCCTGCCAACTTACAGTTTGTGCAGTTTGGCCAAGGAAAGGTCTTACCACTCAACCACTTAACCACATAAACCACTTACGCTTTAAGCAAAACAAAAAGTATGTAGTAAAAAGTGAAATGGTTCATCTTACTTGAAAAATCCAAGGAGTCCAAGTCTGTACTGAATTATTACTACCACTACAATATTCTTGCAGGTTGAAAGTGCTGAACCATCGCACCTAGAAGCACCAGCAAATACAAAATTGCCTCCATGGATCCACACCACGACCTTTGAGAAAAAAAGGGTGAGACATACATTACGCATTGGTCGGCAGATTTCATATGAGAAGGGAATACAACAGAGAATTAATAACTTCGAATCACTGAAAGTCAATGGGAGCTTAATTTCATGTTTATGGATTGTGAATTTTGCATAATATTAGTCCTGCTTATGCAAGACAACATTTTCAAAAGCAATTAAATGGCTTAGGAGTCAGGATTAAAAGCAGACATTGTAGATCACAAGGTTTCACAAGGGGTTTACATACAGGTAATTTGTTCTTCTTGTCTGCAGGGCTATAACCATTTAGACACAAGCAGTCCTCAGAAGTCCGAAATTGAATGTGTTTTTCTTTATAACTTTTTTCAGCTTTTTTCAACGTGGTCAAATCTTGAGGACATCTTCACAAAAGAAAGAAAGAAAGCATAATTATTAGTAATAAAACTGAAATATTAGCTATGTACCAATGTAGACAAAACACATTTTCTTTATCAGGCTGAATTTCCACTTGGCACTTGAACTCTCTGTTACTTACAGGAATTCTTATGTTTCCTAATCCCACAGTTCTTATTAAATATCCCACTACCAGTCAATCCAAGTACCTTAATAAAAATCATACACTAACAATCGTACACTAACAAATATGACAGTACTGACAAATATGAGCAAGTACAATACATGCAAGTTAAATGAACAGCTCTCACAGCAGCGGGTAAGAAGTTGCATCTTTCAGATCATTCCAGGGGTCAGGAGGTTCAGGTGAGGAAAACCTCAAAGATCCAACAAGTGCTTTTGCAAAAGGAATCCCCAGGAAAACATTTACAAGTCTGTCTGTTCCCTTCACATTTACTTGTTTTCCTCTGAGCAGTCCACACGCAATAGTCACTTCTGGTTCTGCAGCCTTCTGCCCTAAGTAGCACACAAGCCAGAAGAATTAATCTGCATTTTCATAATTATCAGATTTTTCACTGAGGCTTTCTTAAGGAAACAATTTATTTTGAAGATTTCACCTTGTTCAATTTTGTTCAGTTTTCATTTTACTTATGTGCAATGACATTCCCCTCACCAAAAACTTCCACAGCTGGCTCTGTTTATGACAGTAGGAGCTAGGTAGGGTACAGTTTACACACTGTGCAAGATAATAAATCTTAAAAACAATTTCAGAACAAATGGTAACTGACAAAATCATCAATATCTTCTAAGATTACCATTCAATAAAACAATATCCTTTTATTAAACAAACCCTTTTGTTATTTTCATAAAAACATCTCAAGATGGTTTCATTAAAAATAAAAAGTCACTTTTGCATTGAGCTTATTAGGATTCTTTTGCAGATTGCTAATACAAATAGAAGAGAGGTACTGCTCTTGAAAACTACTACCCTGTAATTTATTAGTGCAGTAGCTTCCCCATCAGCAGTTAAAAAAAAATATATATATCAAAAATCAAAATCAAAGACTTTGCATCTCACCTTCTGTTCCACAAGTGGTGAATGTTAAACTACAAACCAAGATACAAAGCAAAGAAATCTGGGTTTGAGGAGCAATTTTTCTCCTAAGTTGGATTCCAGATTATTTTCTGTTTTTTATGTGGAAGACACTGGTACAAAGGCCTCTGCTGACTGTGCTCTTAGTAGGGAGCACAGCTAAATTCCCTTCTGAAAATGCACTGCATTAAGCACTTTCAGAGCTGTAACTGAAATGAAGAACAAATACAATCTCTTAGTGTAACATACCTGTCATTACCTGATCCTGATGATGGATGATTTGGCCCAGCATCAACTGTGAACAATGAAAGGTCTTATCCTAGTTAATCTGTTTTTACTTCTACAATCCTATACACACCTCAATTTCCATTTAAATATTTACTACTTCATATTTTGAATCTTATAAGTGCTACAAGGAGTGAAATTTTAAAGAGTTTCAGAGCTACTGACTAAAATTCTTGTAAATAAACAAACACAACAAAAAGTGTTTGCAGATTACAAATAACTGGGAAGAAAGGAAGCTTAGTTATTGCAAAGGTTTAACAAGTGTTAGCATATCTGCACCACAATTAGCATGGTATGTGTGCTTTTCTGCAAGAACTGGCCTCCAACTTCCAAATTAGTTTTTTAACTCTTTTGCATATTTAAAAATAAATGGGATATTAAAGCTGAGGGCCAAATTACAGCATCTTTTCTGTGACTGCACAAGGCAACAGAAAAGCCTCAGTGTAGGTTAGAAAGCAAGGCCAACACCTTATGGTACGTGTACTTCCCTCAAAAGACAAGGAAAAGACCATGACCACTCCTTCACTACAAAACAGCTTCCTATGGTGGAAATAAGCTGGCTATCCAAAACTGCCCAGTTTTCCCCTTTTGGCTGAGAAATCTCAAAAAGTTCTGTAGTCCAGAGGAGCATGACAACACTTAAAGCAAGTAACTGGCCTTAAACAGATAAGCCTCAAGGTCTTCTTCACAGTTGGATCTACAAGTCTAGCCTGCTCCACTAGCTCCCAGTTTTCAGCAGGCAGAACACTACATAATGGATCTGTGTTTCTCCACCTTTGATTCATTTTACATCTCCCAGATGCACAATGTCACCAGAACTCAGTTGCAAAGCATACTGCTCCAGGGTCTGCTGCACTGCTTTCACTTCATTCACCTCCAAAATAAAGACGCTGCAGAGCCATCTTCTCCATAACAGATGGGTAATACATCATTTTTTCACTGTAAATAGTTCCTCCTCAAAATATCAAAACAGGAAGTGAGACCTATCAGCTCAAATGAGCTCTAGGCTATCCCACCTTATCAGCCCTCACTCACCTCATCAGCTTGAGTCATCACCTCCTTATCCTTTTTCTCCCTCTTCTCTGTGAACAAAATCAGTATCAGACATATTAGCAAGTAGATAGATTGCTATTTAATTTTTAGTGATCTAAGAAAATAAACATTTTTTCACTTTTATTAGTGCTCTGAATTGAAAGAACTGTTTATCACGGCAACAATACCAACAGAAAGAGCACTGAAGCTGCCGTTCCATTCAGAGCCAACCGTTACAAGTCACACACAGAAAAGCTCCTGGTGCACAACCCGCATCCAGCAGCAGCGACAGGGATCAAACGGCTGCCCAGTGCGCGGGCACAGCTGCGCCGGAGCTGCTTACACAAACGTCTGTCGCGAGTAACACAGGAGTAAAGCTTTTATTTCTTCCGGCTGCCAGCAGGGCGGCTCGGGCGACCGGTGTTTCATTATCCATAACCGTACCTCGAGGCAGCCAGCAGCTGTCACTCGAGAGATAACAACAAAAACCAATCGTTTCTTTTTTGTGATAACAAATCTTTTCTTTTGTGATAAGTAATCAAATATATGGCTGAGAAGCTGAAGCAAGATACTGCGTGTTTACACAGAAGTCAATGCCTAACTCCTAAGACCAAGTGGTGAATGAAGCTGCGCTGTAAAACATCGCTACAGCCCCGATCGCTCCACTTACTGTAACAACGTGATTTTTTTTTTTTTTTTTACACGCAGTTTAATTTTTCAAATTAACTCAAAGACGAAAGACATTGCTTTAAGCAAAACATGACCCAACTCTCCCCAGCACCGAACTCCTCAGAGCCCCGCACCACGTCCCCGCACAGCTCCTCCCCCTGCCGGGCTCAGCTCCGCGCCGACACGCCAGCCCTCCGCACGGCTGCGCAAGGCTTCGATGCCGTTCCACCGCTCGCCCACGGGGGAGCACTCCGCACCAAAGCTCCCCGCCCGGTCCGGCGGCGAATTGCGTCCGGGCTCCTTCCGCCCCGCCGGCAACGCAGCCATGGTGGGCCCGGGCGGCGGCGTGCCGCTGGAGAACGCCAACCCGCTCATCTACCGCCGCTCGGGGGAGCGGCCCGTGACGGCGCGGGAGGAGGACGACGAGCTGCCCGACTCCATCGACGACCGCGAGATCTTCGATATCCTGCCGGCTGGGAGGGCGGGCGGGGGTGAGGGGGGGCGGCCTCCGTCCCGCTTTCCTTAACGCCGCACATCTCATCCGCTCCATTAACGACCCCGAGCATCCCCTGACCCTGGAGGAGCTGAATGTCGTCGAGCAAGTTCGAGTTAAAGTGAGACTGTCTTATTTTTGCTGTTGTTGTTTTTCCTCCTTGTTTGTTCATTACTTTTTTTTTTTTTTTTTTTTTTAACCGTGAGAAGACGTGTATTATGTGAATTTACTGCATTTAAACATAGTGCTTTAAGTCCTCAGCAAAGAAAACCCGAGCAGTGCTGTGCATGGTGTGCTGCAGGCAGGGCACAGCAACAAACCTGTTGGTTTGTTTTCCAACAGGTGAACGATGCCGAGAGCACCGTGGCAGTGGAGTTCACACCCACCATCCCACACTGCAGCATGGCAACGCTAATCGGCCTGTCCATAAAAGTGAAACTGATCAGATCACTGCCTGAGAGGTTTAAGGTGAGTAGTAAAGTCACTCTGGAAAGCAGAAGAGACGGATGGTGTTCAAAAGCAACTAAAACTTTTTGCTCCACGTTATGGAGGAGGGAAACGCTCCAGGCTGAGGAAGGAACTAAACTAGCAGAGCAGAGCTGCAGTTCTCTGCTGGTGGCATCGCAGCTGATTGGGGTTGTGGTGTGAAGGCATGAGGGCACAGAAGGAAATGGCAGTGCTTTAGCCCTCTGCCTGAAGGAGGCTTATGCAGGTGGAAATGTGGTGTTCTTTTGGACTTGGTTTTATTCTTGCTGGTACAGCATCTGTCCATGCCAGAAATGTCTGTTGTTGTTGCTTTGTTTTGCTGTTTTCTTAATTAAATACTTTGAGCTTCCGGTGTTTTGTTGACTTGTCTCCTTTTTCTTTCTCCATACTTTTTAAGATGGATGTTCATATAACACCAGGAACACATGCCTCTGAACATGCAGGTAAGTGTTTTATTGCTCTGTTGTGTGGTTTTCTTTTATTAATCCAAAAATTAGAGAGAAGATAGATTCCTCCACCTGCAGATCAGCTGTTTAACATCTGGGATTGTACACAAACCAGCCCCTTCTGGGAGATGTTACAGAACAGGAATGTGTAATAACAGAACTTAGAAGTACTCAGTGTCTTAGATTAAATGTTTCCTTGGATAGCCTGTGCTGTCAAATAGTGATTGCTTTACCTGGAAGGCACAGAAAGAGGGGGAAGGCAGGAGGTAAATTTCCTCTCCTGTTACACGTACACATGCATAACTTCCTGCTGCTGAATTACAAATAACTTACTGGTTTGAGATCTGCTAATGTGCCGTCTTTGACTTTAGACCACAGCTTTGTGATATAGTTAGCATCTGTGGAGTTATTTTAGCTGAGTACCACAGCAACACTGAGACTATTAGTCTCACGGTAAAGTGCTTCTAAAAAGACCTCTTGTACCAATATTTTGACCAGTTCCTTGTGGTATTTTTTTCTGTGCAGTTAACAAACAGCTTGCTGATAAAGAACGTGTAGCAGCTGCTTTGGAAAACTCTCACTTACTGGAAGTGGTAAATCAGTGTTTGTCTGCTAGATCATAATTGCCTGATCAGGAAACCATTAGTATTCTGCTGTATTAATTTTGTATATAAGTGGTGTTGCTAATGCTACATGTATCTATGAGCAAAATAAAACTACCTTAAAGAAGTGTTCCATTACTTCTTCAAAAAAATAAAAAGCATGGAGAAAATTAGCTTGCTGGTAGCTATAAAGCTGTGATGTAAATTGGCTTTTTCCATTTGTTAATTATTGCACTGGTGTGATTTGTGTTCTGAACTTTTAAAAAAGATTTGGTTGAACTTGCTTTTAACAGGTTTCTTACTGTCTAAAGACTAGTTATAGACTGCATTTTAGAAGTGGAGTTTGCGCACTGGGTTTCACAAGTATACCAAGTTAAGTAGCAGTTAAAATCTTTATACTCATATGATTATTTTGGACTAACACAGTTTTTCCTTCAAACATCAAGATTTCTACAAATTCCTGTGTGCCAAATTGTAAAACATTTGCAGCAATAACTGTAAGCAATTTTAAATCATCTAATTTATCATTATTATTATGTTAATCTAAACAGCCAGTATGGAGGGCTCTTTAGATATGTATAAAATGTGACTTGCTTTTCCTTACTCATCACTTGTATCAAATGCAGTATCTTTGAGGAGGTTTTTGTTTCTTTGTTTTCTGTTTTCCTTCCTCCCTCCTGACAGGAGGAAATCTTCGGTAGTTTTCAGTTGAAGTGATCCAGCTACTCTGCTGAAAACCTTTCCTGGTAGAGTTTGACAGCTGTGTCAAACTTAGTGATTTCACAAACATATAGTGATTTCACTATATGTTGCTTTAAACATATACAGGTTTAGCAGTGATATTTAGCCTGCGCTTCTGGTCTGCGAAACATGGCATTTGAACTGTAGGGATTAGTGGCATAAAAATTCATTCAGATAGAATTCCATTATTAATTTGAACTTTCTTAAGAGTTGTTTCTAATACTGGAAAAATAACAGCTTGTAATAGTTCTGACAAGTATTTTGGTGCAGACGTACCATATTATGTATCAGCTATGTAGTACGTTTATCAGTTATTTACAGAGTAATTAGTATGGAGTTCTTGGTTGGGTTTTTTTTTTGTTTGTTAGTTAGATGTGCGATAGTGATGCTTTACGTTTCAGTATTTTGTATTGGATAATCTCAGATGCTATTTCAGAAACAGTAAACCTTATGAAGGACATTATGTAGACACCACAGCCTGCTGGAACAGGCTAGGCTGTGTTGCCAGGAAAGTAAGGCAGTGGTAAACCAAGTGAAATGGTGAAGTTCTTATATACAAGAAAACAGAACAGCAGCAAATCCAAATCTACTCATTTTAGAAATTACTCACCCAGTATGCACAGAGCTTCTGTAGAAGGCCAACTCTTCAGCAGCGTTTATTTGCTTATTTGATTAGCATCCTTCAAATAATGAGCGTTTGGTTTGATGTTTGAATGAAACTGGAAATAAAAATAATATTTATGTAAAATTAATGCTAATAAAGGAGTAGATTGACACACCTGCTAATATGCTCTTTGTCTCTCAGGCCTAATCACTGAACTGATCAGTCCTGACACTGCCAGCCTTTGCACCACTTCAGCTCTGGCAGTATGTGAAAGCAACTCATAAGCAATATGCTTGATATTGATTTTTTTTTATTATTTTTAATAGTAAAATGAAACTTGTCCTTCCAGATTTTGTGGAAGACAGGAATGCAAATATGGGGGGTAATAGAAAGATGAGTAGGCTGCAAACAGATGTTTGATGTGCTTTAACCTATGTATGAAACAGAGAAGGAATTAGTAAATTATACTTTATTTTATCTGCTTCTTAGCATTCACCACTACATAATAATAGTAACAAATAATTTATTGGATGTTAGCACTTGTCTTACAAGCCATGTTACGCAGTAATCCTATGGGTGCACTTTGCACTGCTTACTTTTTCAGAGAAGCAACAGTATGTGGTTAGGTTGTTCATAGTACATATTTCAGAGGTGACTTTTCAGTAAAGGGACTTTATTACAGTGTCAAACAAAAGGTCTGACTCCTGCTACTTAAGAATGGTTAATTCCATACCTTTGGATCTGGTATGTTTCTTTAAATGATGTGGATGTTACATTAATTAGGTGAGAGAAACAACAGAAGGGACAAACCGTTGTTACTGGGCTGAAGATCGCAGTTCCTTCTGTATGGGGCTCCCTCAGCTTGAGTGCTTTCTGAATGCTGATGTTCTGCCTCTTTCAGCAAAAATCTTCCAGCTTTAATGATCCCTATCTATGGCCTGATGTACGAAGAGTAAGTGGGAGAAGAAAACATTAATTTGTTACAAGTATTTCTTCACAGACTGCTCTTTCCCCATTTCCTCCCCCCTCAAAAAAGCCCCCTAACATTAGCCTCTCCAGTGCTTTGTAATAGGACACATTTCATTAAAATATGGCTCTTTAGAGCAGCTGCATGGAATACAGTCGCATTCAAGTCCAGGAAAAATGCCAGAAGCAGACATCTGTTTCACACTCCTAGGCTCTGAGAAGAGTCCTCCAGGAGGACTGAATGGCGTTAATTCCTCTTAATCTACAAACACTGTGACAAAACCTCTCTAGGGTCGCTGGCTGTGTTGCATGCTGGAGTAACCTGCCTTGTGTTTGAGCCAGCAGACCAACACAGTTTGTGTGGCTCAGGCTCTGCTGCTCTGCACATGCTTGGGCCTGCACGCATACATCTACTTCCTGGGAGGAAACAGACTTCTTTCTAGCTACTCTCGTGCTGTCATTGCTGCCCAGTATCTGCAACTTCTGAAGACTCAAACTCCCAAATTCACTATCGGTGGCTACAAAGCAGCTCAGCAGTTTCGTATCCAGAAATGTTACTGATCTCTTCCTGGAAGAAGTGACAAGAAGAGCTTGGCATTTCAGTGGACAATATTTCTTGTGTTTCCTTGCATGGAGTGATGTGTGCTACACGTTGGCAACAGTTAATTAAAAAAGAAGTTATTTTAGTTTTCCAACTGTACTTAAGATTGATGGGTTTGTAACAACTAAGTGCTTTGATAAGAATCTCCCTTGGGAGCACTGATTTATAACATGCTTTACAGTAGTTGTTTTTATAGTTGTTAAAAACATTTCCCTCTAGCCTGTCAAGCAGATAGCTGTACCACTCTTCCCCCCTCATGAAATGCACTGTTTGGCATAAATACAGACTGAGCAAGCACACAAGTTTTTTCCTTAAAACAAAATTAATATAGCAAAATCTTTCAAATGTTTCTATGGAAAATACCAAAAAAGAGGAGGAAAAAGAAAGGAAATTGAAGCTATGACTGGAGTGTTTAAATCTGCTGGTATATTTCACAACCATTTACCAGCAATGTTTAATGGAAAACATATGACTTTTTTTTCATTCAGGAAAATGCTGAAAATAACATTTTCACAAAACACAAGAAGCAAAGAGCCCTCGTTTTGTTCAGTGTTTCAGTAGTTGCAGAATATATGCTACTGAGTTCTATAAACTTTCTACGTATTTCTTAACATCTGTTCATACATTTCTTTTATGTTTTACCTGTAAGGAGCTTTTGCATCCTGTGGCAGGTTACCTCCATCGCTTAACTTTGTGGCGAGAGGAACAGCACTGTCTGTAGTCATAAGGACATCCTGGTTGGTTGAACCGTTGGAGACCCTGCTATCCCACCTTGATGTACAAATGCATCAGAGCAGCAGCATAATTTGCAAGTAGCTTCTTCGATTTCAGTGCTTTTCACGAGTTGTTGCAGCACACACAAGTTTCAGTTGACAAGGCTGTGCTCTTCACAAGTCTCTGAATCCTGCCATTAGTTCAGCTCTCACTCAGGGCTAGAAGGAGAGAGCAGGACAAAAGTTAATTTCCATCAAGTCAGTGGAATAAATGTAACATGGCAGTGGAGAGCAGCTGCTATCTTAGAGTTTTGGGAAGGCATAAGAAAAAGAGAAGAAAATAGCAGGGCCATACTACACCTCACTGTGCTACCCTGGATTTGTTTTCCCTCCGCCCTGTCTTTCTGGGTCATTACACAATCCATCCCATAGTTCCCTCACATTGCAGCAGGAAACAGGAAAGTCTTTGTTGTCTCACTGTCATTAAGTCCAAGTCCATTCCCCACAAAAAGCAACAAGAGAGAAGAGACAACAACAATTACCTATGTAGAATTAATGCTTTAATTTGACCAACGGAGATGCACTCCTTTCCAAAATCATGAGCACAACAGCCAGTGAGTGTGGACAGCAGTCGTGCCTACACAGCCTAGCAGGAAAACCTCAGAGACCAGCAAGTCTTCCAGGATTGCCAAGCTCTCTTGTCTGTATGTGGTTCTCTCCATTTTGATTTTTCTTGGGATGATGTTTTATTGTAGCTTTTTTTTTTCTTTAATCTACCCAATTAATCTCATCTGAGTCCCCATCAGATGCCTCTCACATGATTTTGACCAAAATAACCTCAGTACAATGTCAGCAGTTTGCTTAACACCAGGATGCCCAGCAGCTTCAGTTCTCTATATTTTGCTCATGGAAGAGCTGGCACATGATCTGTCTGAGGATTGTGAAGGTGCCTAAGCAGCGGTATTTGTTTTCGTCACTTCTGCAAAGTAACAAATAAATCAACCCTGTAGTTTGCAATGCTTGCATGAAAAAATTGGTTAATGCCAACAGACTTTTTTTTTTCCCCTCCTGTTTTATAAGCATATAAGCGATGAAGCCTCGTCATATTTGTATAGTTGTTATTGTTAGTAACAAGAATATTGGGCCATTCCTAGCAAAAATTTGAGTTGTTTAATTTTACAAATGAAAAGTAAACATTGTATTAGCTTTAATCTGTACACATCAGCTATGTATCATACAAGTTCAATGCTCGCAATATGTTCTATTGAACCTTTAAAACTGCAGGGACTTTGTTATGAATATTGTGGTCTTCATCCTCTTCAAAGCTGCTTCGGCCTTTTACTGACTGCAAACATATTGGGGTGTTTTTTTTGTTGTTGGTTTTTTTTTTTTGCATGCCTAATGGAACAACTCCTGTTTCAGCACAAAGAAAGATAAGATGAAAAAGACAACACAGTATGAATTGTGGCTCGGTCAAGTTAGAGAGAATGGAAACAATCCCACAGAACAGACTCTGGAATATACAAATACAGTAACATGCCAAAGAGAGGAAGTACATGTGTGAAAGCTGCCAAGACTGATGTAATGTCTGATCAGCTGCATTCAGGTCTGTACCACAGAAGCAGCAATGCACAGATCCTGTGCTGCCACAAACAGGGACAACTGGAGAGGCACTGCCCTGCTGCACGGAAGATGTTTTCCTGGCTGGGTCTCCTGGCACTGCTGTGTGAGATGTGGCCCAGCCACAGACTGCATCGCTGCACTCAGACTGTGAAACAAGGTCTGGCAGCTCTGCAAGCCAAATAAAGTTAAGGTACAGACAAATTCTCAGCGTGATGCAGAAAAGGATACACAGAGAAATGGGATGGCTGAAAGTAATACCAGCTTACAGCTTCAGATGTGATCACGGGTTGTAACGATGCGCGGTGTGCATTACCCCAGCAGATGGTGCTATGATTTCACGGGGGTCAGCGGCTGTCCTGCGATCCTACCAGCACAAGCGCTACTGAGTATCGGGCAAACGTCTTTATCCAGAGTTCCCACTTTGTCCTCACCCAGCAGAAGGTGACTGCGTCTGTCAGATGGGGAGGTGCTCGTCCTGCCTGTCTGCTTGGGGTACGAAGGCAAATAGTGCCTGTGCTGCCCCTGTTAGTCCTGATCAATTTTTTTTATTTTCCCTTACCTGAACCCCTTCAGACTCATAAAACCAGTGTGCACCACTCACAACCATTCTGTCACTACATAGACAGGACACATAACCAGGTGCCTCCTCCACTAGCAAAATCTCCTTTTCAGTGCTGACAATTCCTACTGAAGTGACACACAATTTATTTCAGCTGACTTAGTAATTATTGAAGCATTCAATTCTAATTAGGATTGTGGTTAATGAAATCTGCCATAAAATCATTTCAGTTTTTTAGCCTTCATAAATGAAATTACAAATATTTAACAAATATAGAGAAATAAATAGATACAGCATACAATGCATCGTTATTTTCTTTGCCAGTTCATCAACAGAAGCCTATATATCGATATGACTTGATGATGACAGGATGATAGACTCATTTTTCCAATGAGCAGTTTTCTTCTTATAAGGGAAAGAGCACTGCATCCGTATGAGATCATCTAGGAAAGCCCTCCTTCCTGAAAAATACTATATTCTTTTTGGTTGCCTAGCTACATGCTGCTGTTACCTTAGAAGGCTGTAGTTCATCTAAATTATTCTGGTGGTGCTGATGTGCTTGAGCAGGGGAGTAATGCAAATATATAGCCCTTTCTTTGGTAAAGATTATGAAAGAAGGATTATGCAGAGGGTAGAGTGAATGTGAAGAGCCTTTGAAGAAATGCTGTTTACTATACTCATCATGGTGGGTTTTTTTTGTTTTTGTTTTTTTAATTAATTGTTGAATAAAGATCATTTCCACCTCATAGCCTTGGATGAGTGAGCAGGCAGTGAAATCACAGACTTGCTGCTTTTGACGTGAAACCTCTGATGCCAAGGAGCCAATTGCTTGGTTAATGCTAATTACTGCTATGAGTAAGCTTGGAGAAGGGAAAAGGCTGTCAAGGCCTGATTCTGCACTCATTTCCAAAACTGTGAAACAGGAAAAATGCCATGAAAGGCAGAGACTGCTGAATTTCATTAGCAAAGGGTTGATCACCAAGTTCTTCTTTGAATATAGGTAGCTTTGATTATTTGGAAAATTAAGACCGGCCTGTTAAAATGCCTAAGGCCCAAAGATTTTTATTGTAATATGTCTGTCGAAGACAACTCTAACAGGGAACTCTGCCTCCAGGCATGAGACTGAGATTGAGGGCATAAGCAATAATTCTCAGGCATTTTCCCAGCATGACCAGCAAGACAGCTTGCTGCTGCCTCTCCAAAGATTCCAGTACATGGTATTCACTGGCTGTGCTACCACGGTGTTCATCTGAGAGTAGTAAGAAATTGGTTTTCTTCATTCATCTTATCTGCTTCACTGAAAACAATTTGGGTTTAGTTAGATATAGGTTGATACGGGACTAGCCAGGACTGAATGAATTTTAGCACTGGAGTTTTGATTTCACTTACTCTCGTTAGGGCTGATCATTTTACACCTTTGGAGAGAAAATGACATACAATGAAATTTATTATTATTACTGTTTTTCCCAAGAGTAAGACTAGAAAGAATTTTGACAAGTGAGAATAACAAAGTCCATACAATTCTAGTTTATCTTTACAATAAGCCTGTTGGAGGTCTTCATAGGATTATCCTAAATAGCAGCAGAGGCAAAGCAGAAAATGAGACACTTAAAAGAATGCCTTTTACTGTTGTTATACCGAAGTGCATTCCAGCCATACAAATTCTGGGTTTCTCCTGGAACAGATGATAGAATCTTTCACATGGAAATTCCTACACATTTTACATTAATGATTCTATGAGATCACTCACCACAGGAGAAGACAACCATACATTCTGCACCAGGTTACAAAGAAGCGTAAAGCCTTTCTAATTCAAATTCATAAGTCTTCTCCAGGAGTGAGAGTTTTTTTCCTTGGCTTCAAGCTTTTTCCACATTGAAGTGAAAAAGAAACTGAGTTATCCCCACATGGTAAACAAGACCAGGTTTCATTACCTAAAGCAAAAGGGCAGCTGTGTTTTACGACTGGTCACCATCAGTCCCTACCAGAAGCCTCATACAAGATGCAGCTACTCTAAGCATTATAAAATGCACATTCAGACACAAAACTATATTTCTGTGTAAGAAAATATAGATTTAAAAATTCATGTCCTTTTCCTGATCTTATACACAGAAGAGGGCAGCACAGTTAAAGTTTCACTTCACATTGTCACTAACATTATAAATTTCTGCCTTACCTCTTTTCTTTGGTGACAGATCTACATGACTCAGCATGGCAAGTGTGTTGTTTATTTCCAGAGAGGACCACAGGCCTGCTCCTACTTCGGGATTTTCATTGCAAGGACACTTTTCTTTGCCATGGAAGCCACATCCATGGAAGCATCTGTAATACAGTGATTTTATTTGGGATTATTCATTACTTAGATATAGTCCAGATTTTAAGCCTCCATATCCCCAAGTCTTCTTGATACCTCTGTAGTGTACTGAACGTAACTAATGCTTCATTCCCTGATGCAGTCTGCCATGATCATGGCACCCTCACTGTAATCTCTTGCTGTAGAAAAGTTTTCCCTTACAAATATGCTTTTCCTTCTACAAGTTTCTGTGACTTTTCTGCAGTACTAAGGGGAAGATGCCTGCCAACAAGCAACTTTTGAAGACCTTGTTCTGCGGGCATATTGAATAAATGGGTTCTGTGGGTTGCCATGGGCAGCTTTAGGCTGTTTTCTACCCAATTTCCTGGCTATTAAATATTAGTTCCTCAACAAAAGAGAACTACAGTAGGTCTGTGAAAATGTTACTTAATGCTTAATTGAAAAAGAGTAAGTAGATGCTAGGAATTTTCAGGTCTAAACAAAATTAGAAAGTATCTCTTCCCAACTCATAAATCCACAGTGACCTGCAATTTGAATAATCTGCATTTCTGGTCCCCTCACTTCTAAAAAGATGTATTGGAAGTAGGAAATATTCAGAGAAGAGTAATTAAGCAAAAGGTTTACACGAGTGACTGAATACATGAGATGTCTCAACTGAGAGGCAATTTCTGAAGGAAAATATAAAATCATTATGCGTATGCAGAAAAAAATTACACTCTTGCTTTACAATACAGTAACAGGGGGGTGTTGCAGGTTATAAAAATTCTACACGGCTTAAAAGCAATTAGAAAAACATATAGAAAAAAAAAAAATGCATCAGCAGCCTCTGAGCAGTGGGAATACATGGCAGGCATACGGGTGCAGTTTTAACTGCTTATCATGTCCTTACTGCCAGTTCTTCAGATATCAGCTGCTGACTGCTGGAAACTGGATGTAAGTTGAGTCTGACCCAGTACAACTCCTTTAATTTGTTATTGTAAATAGATTCATTCCCCTTGCCAAGAGCTACTGCTGGTAAATGATAAATCTTACATTGCAAATTGCTTCCTTACCACTATGTACCTCTCAGTAGGACAACCAGCCATTTACTTTGCACGCTCTTTAAACCAGCTTCTGTTGCAATGTGTAAATTCAGAAGCTTTTTCACAGCATCAGACTTCTAGGTATTTTGTGAAAGGGGTCTCTGAAATCCACACTGAAGAGTATACATCCCACAGGAATTGTAACAAGATATTTAGCATTACAGCCAGGGACGGACGGCCCATCTCTTCCCCAGTATATTGTAACAGGGTAATTTCTTGGTACTGTGGTGCACTTTGTCAAAAAGTGGCTATGAACTGTATAGGGAAAAATGAAATTAGATACAACACTTGTGCAACTTTTTTTTTCAGACGGGTGATTCACCTGGCTCAGCTGTCATGAGGATTAAACAGTACTGGAAGCTTTTGAGATTACTCAAAGCAGTGAGAAATTCAGGACAGCCGGGACACAAAGCACGTTTCCAATCAGTCCTATCCCAAGTTATTTTTTACACTCTTTCATTTAAGAAAGACAGAGGTATTTACTTCAAAAGGAACAGATTTAAAGTTCATCCATTCTATGCTTCTACATTTAAAAATACAAACAATACCATATTTTTTTGTAGCACTGATGGGCAAGCTTTAGAATTTCTGGTCTGGAGCTGGAAGGAAACTAAGTAACTGTGAAAGGAACTGTAACAGGACAGAAAGCTCAGCAATAGCAGCAGAGCAGCAAGGTCCTGGGCTGCAGCAAGTGAGGACTTCCTCAGCAGCGGGCACAGAAAACAAAGGAAAGAATCTGCTTACCTTCAGAAGGCCTCAGGCAGGGATCTCCAGCAAGAAACCCTCACCCCCACTGCCAACTCTTCTATGAGGGCTGGGAAGGGCTGCATCCTGGCTCCATCCCTTCCAGTCGCTCAGGTGCACTGCATGCACGGAGCTCCCCTGGGTTGGCTCTGCCTTCCCACCAGGTGCTCAGTCACTGCTTCAGGCTGTGACTCAGCATTTCTGCTACAGGAACCAAGCTGGGATTAATTTTACTCTCTAATTTTACTTTCTCTACACTATGCTGTTTTCCACTGACTCCAAAGCTTGCATTTCTCACATCTCACTGTTGCAGCCCCAGCACATGGCTACCTCTACCCAGCAAAAGACATCAGCTGTGTTAAATGCAAGAGAAATTATGAGAATAAGCACGGCTCCTTGGCCGAAGGGAAGGCCCTGCTTTGGGAATGTGTAAATGCAGGTTCAGTACAGATGCAGCATTCATTGGGCTTGCAGACAAAGGAATCAACGCTAAGACTGAAAGCTCCACTGTTGATACAACCATTTGTACAGTTCAAACTGCAGTCTACTTTTGCACCACTGCAGATTAACGGCAAGGTAATGCAATATACCATATGCTACATGAAAGGCCTAATACTTACGTTCGTACAACACACAAACAGCCACTTGTGTGTATCTGTTCAGCACACAATATTAGTGTGTGTAAAATCACAGGGATGTGCAGAGAAAAAAAAATTAGGCCATGTGTGCACTATTGTACAAAGAGTAGTATAAAGAAAAAGTATTTTCTTCATTTCCCTGTAGCTGTTTTTATCTTGCTTATGTTAAAAAAGTAATGCAAACCACATTTCCTACCACTGCTTCTGTCTCTTCTCCCACTGGCCTAAGTCTCTCAGTTCTGTAATTAAAATAATAATAACAGCTGCTATTTCTTTTTTAATCTAGGTATTTGGGAGGTAGCCAGACTCAGGCTTCTGCAGGAGTAATGCTTCCTGTAACTTGGCAAGAACAGACCTTTGTGGATATCTCTGCAGTTTGTGTAGAAATAACTTCACCCACATAATGGCTGATTAATTAGACTTGAGGCAGTGCAGATGACTTGAAAAGTAAGAAGAAGAGAAACACACAGCTTCCAGCAAAGAGCCAAACTGAGAACAATACTTTCCCAAGCCTCACTCTGCTTATCCGGTCTTCGGGCTTTTCAGAATACTTCTATTATTTATAACAAGTGGGAAACTATTCCAATGTAAGACAACAACTAAAACAAAAACTAGAATTCAGTGGAAATAATCATTTGATGTAAAAATTATAAATGCAGTTTATAACATGGCATTTAACCTTGAATAAACACTGATGAGGTAGAATCACAGTTTATTCTTCCTCCAAAATTCTGCTTTTCCACCTGAAAATCTGAATGGAAAGCATTTTTAGTGTGCGTTTTTAGTGCACTCTCTTGGCCTCAGTACTTTTCATCATATGGAAGATGTAAAACATGCAGTTTGATCCTATAGTTCTAGTTATTTGTTACTGTGATAATAAAGCTTGCACTTGGTGTTTCTTTTTGCTATGCTAGATGCAGAGTGCATTTTGTCTAAATGACAAGCACGACTTTGCAGGGGGTGCAGTCAAAAATGCTTCTCAAAAGCTACAGAATCAATGGGGAAAAAAAGGAAAGGAAGAAGAAGAAAGAATGAGGAGAAAGGAAAGAGGAGAGGCGTGGGAGAGGGATACAAAGAGACTGGACAGTTAACAACAGTAAACAAGAAAAGGCACCTTAAATAAAGGGCAATTGAAATAATAAAAATGAAAATTGTACAAGGATGAAGGGAAACTAAACGAAGCAAAATGTTATCTGTTTTTAGAGAGCGTACATACAAAGTGAATATTTTGGATTGATTCAAAAATCAGAGACCCCAGTGGTTCCTCCAGGATCCCACAACACTCTGGTAGTTAGAATGGAATTAAACTGGGTGCCTGGCACCAAGGATAACCCAGTGCTTCTGGCCTCAGCAGAATTTGGTTGTTGCTTTCATTGAAACTTATTCCCTCCTCACACACTGAGGACGTGGATAGACAGTGGTCCTTGACTGCAGCTCTGCTGCTCGCTATGAAGTGGCTGCAGGGAATAAACACTGAAGGGCTCAAGAGCCACCTGGGACTCATGAACCACAGATGGTAGCACTGCTACAGTGATAACCTCAATTCGGAGTACTTCCAATCTACCATGCAGGCTGGAGCAGACCTTCACCTTCAGCACTGATAGACTCCAGGCCTGGCTCTATGTAAAATTTCCTGTTTCCATTTCAATATATAATGAACACTAGGCTTACTAAAAATATGAAGTACAGTATGTGACAGAAGCACTCTTTAATTAAAGCAAATCTTAGGCCAGTAGCAGCTAGTTCAGTGGAAAATAAAAATAGAAAAACAAGACTTTAGGATTTCTTTTACATAAAAATAAATTAGATACTATTTGTTAGAAGTAGAATCTTGTGTTAGTGGAAATGGAGGGCAAGTGATAAAGGAGAGGGTCTGAAAGTCCACCAAAGAAATTTAAATCAGCATCTTGGGTCTGTGTGGTCTCAGATGCATCCCACCAAAATCATTACGTGCTGCAGTACCGTGTGCAGGAATATACGTACATAGCAATAGCGAATAACAAACAGAATTACATGCTGTGTGAAGGAGCATGTTACATGTCTCAAGTGATGAACCTGAATTATCTGTTAATTCCTTCCAACTTCACAAAATAGCTGGATCTATTAGGATCAAGGGAGATAAAGCAGCTACGTGACCCCTGTGATCCCTCCCTCTCTGGTTCTACGCAGTGAGAACAGCCCTAACCGCCTTGGCACCGCACTCCTCCAGATGACTTGCAGTCATCCCTCTAGGAATAAGTGAAGCCTCAGGGACCTAATCCAAGGCCATCTCACTTTCTGCTGAAGGATGATTCACAGAACCCAGTGCCAGATCCCAGTAGTATCCTGTAACTGTGATGGTATTCTGTAACCATTAATTCATTCCTTGTACCTGGCTGCTGGCACAAAACAAAACATTTGCCACGTGGTCCTGAACTTTTGTAAGGTATTTTCTATTTTCAGACTCTCTTCCTGCTGAAATGCTGTTCTTTTAAAGTCTTTATTTAGCATTTTCATATGCCTTTCTTGTTCTTTTTGTTGTTTTGTTGGTTTTATTTTTAGTTTTGGTTGTGAGGGCTCTATCTTGCATTTACATCATTAAAACATTCACGATATTCATCAAAAGAGTTGGAATAAAAAATGGCTCTCGTTTCTTAGCTAGGTTTCGATCAGTAATGCTACACATGCCACAGAAGCAGCACAGTATCTTTAGTTCTGATGCCCCCCAGATTTTCCTTCTTACACACAGAAAAGAAATAAAATATCCCCACTTTATATTCCAGCTTTTAAAATTTGGCCCTGACACACAGTGAAGCCAGCAGGACGGACTGGTCCAAAAAATTCATAAAACCACTCAGTATTTTCAGGTGAGAATTTTTGGCAGAAATATTCAATTTTTTAAAAGTTAACTGAAGAAAAAACATTTCTGGAAGTATATTTGCCCACTTGGCTGCGTAAAAACACAGATTAATTGATGCGGTTTGCTAGATTTCAGATTATCCACATTAAGTAACCAACATGCATTTCAAATGCTATTGCTAATTTGTTTAAATATGATTTAAAATGTAAACCACGGCAATGTGTTCTGTTCATTTCACTGAAGCACTCACCACTTCTAACAACCAGACCGACGATTGGAACTGACGCGGCTATTTCGGTGCTGTTCTGAGGGACAGGCTGAGAGCGCTGCAAGCACTCCGTGATCTTCAACTGCCACATTCACACTTTAAACTGCAGTTATCAGGGCAAAGGGGTCAAAGCCATCCCAAGAGCATGGACTGGAGTTATAATTAGCTCCTGAAAATAAGAAAACATTCACTCGCTTTCATAGGAAAAAAAACATCTATTTCCTGGAGCCAGACCCTTTAGAGCAGTTATGTGTTTCTCTTGTCGCAGTTGAGTAGCCTCACAAAGTGGACATTATAAGGAAAAGATGTTTCTCAGTTGCTGTGTAGTATTTTACTTTCCATGCAACTGCTCAGCTCAGCCCAGAGACCTTCTTTCCTTTACCTGATTTCTACGTCCATTTATTACTTTCCATCAGCTCCCTATCTCCTTGCCTTCTTTAACCTTATTTCAGCAGCTGGTTTATTACCTTAAGCATTCACTAATCTGATGGCAACGGTCCCTACACCAAGTCACAGGGATTTTCCCGCACTGACCAGGCTGTAATCTTCTGGGAGCTGGAGCCAGGGCTATTTTGGCTGTAAGATGTCCACCGCGTCGCGGTTGCTAAGAAAACAATAAACTGTGTGCACGGTGCTGCGGTGAGCCATTCAGCACGCCAGCGTAGCTATCTGCTCGGCCCTTTCCTCACTTGATCACACGGTAATGACTGTGCTACTTAAGATAAAACCTTCACAGCCTCACTTTTGCTGCTCAGGTGAAATCGAGGGAAGAATTTGACCTTTATGTTTTAAATCAGCTTCTGAAACCGTTAACGCGGCACGCAGCAAGCGTTTGTATCGTGCCGTCACAGCATCTAGCACGGGGGCTTCTCCCCTCACCCTCTCCTGAACATTTAAGTAATCCAAACACGAAGCTATGACAATTTTGCACGCTTGCAAACGTTCTTCCTAACAATACTGTAGACAATACGGCTCCTGAGCCACGGCATAGGGCACCACGAGCCGAGGAGACCTGCCCGCGTACATCGCCAGCCCCGTGTTCAGTTTTCCCTCGGCGCAGCCTCGGGAAAGCAAAGCCCGGGCGGGGCCGGGCACGGCCGGGGTTCCCTCCGACGCGGGGTTCCCCTCCCTTCCCGTCGCGGAGGGCACCGGCGGCTCCTCCTAGGGAGGAGGGGGCGCGAGGGGGGGCCTGCCCTCGCTGGGGCTCCCCGCGCCGGGCTCCCCGCCCCCGCCGCGCCGTGCCGCTTCGCCGCGCGCTGAGGCTCCGTGGGCGGACGCGGCAGCCCACGGGCGCCGGCAGGCAGCCGCGCGGCGCGCGTCACGGCGGGGAGGGCCGGGCGGCACAGCCATAAATAGAGGGGAGGCGGCGACGGCAGCGGCATTCGCGGGGAATCCCTCCCGGCCTCCCTCCGAGCGGCGAGGTAAGGCGAGCGGGATCCGGCGGCGCTCCTCGGCGGCGCGGGACCGGAGCGCGGGGCTCTGACGGCTCTTCTTTCCTCCACGTTCGCAGCCCGGCGTCCCCATGACTCTGAACCGCGGAGACAAGCTGCGCTACCTGGACAAGCGGCGCGGCAGCATGCCTTTCTCCGCACACCAGCACCTGCACCGGCGCAGCATGCCGGTGGACGAGCGGGACCTGCGGGCCGCCCTGCCGCAGGACGAGCTGTCGGGCCTGGTGCGCTGCACCTCGTACAGCCCCGGCGAAGCGCACCGGGAGAGCTGGGCCTCCGACTCCTCCGACTCCGTCATCTCCTCGGGCAGCGACTCGGACGGCAGCCTCTACAAGGTGATCCTGCTGGGCGAACACGGCGTCGGCAAGACCAGCCTGGCCCGCATCTTCGGCGGCGTAGAGGACGGCGCGGAGGCGGAGGAAGCCGGTGAGGGCGCGGGCGGTGCGAGGCTCCCAGTCCGGAGCGGCACGGGCGCGGTGGGCGGCCGGGCACGGGGTGACGGCGCTTTAACGAGCACTGTCTTTCCTCCAGGAAACACGTACGACAGATCGATTATGGTCGATGGAGAAGAAGCGTCTCTCGTGGTGTTCGATATCTGGGAACAGGTACTTGCAGCTCGAAGATACTTTTTCTTTATGGAGCAGTCGGCGGTTTATTCCAAAAACATGTAGCGATGGAACAGCTCTGTCTGGCTACTTATTGTCGGATGCGCAGCATTGAAAGGAAATCATGCTGCCTTTATTCTGCCCTGCAATTATTTCTCGTAGCTAGATAAGCAGTTCAGAAGCTAGGCTAGGCTTGGGCTGCGAATCCCTCAGTGCTTTGAATAAAGCTTACATTGGCAGCCCTGGGGAATTCGTGTAAAATGAGAGACTGATGATCCGATTGGTGCAGACCTGGTATTATTTCTAGAAACAATAAGATTTTAAGAAAACTTCTTGTAGACTGGTTTACTTTTGCTGTTTGTAAATAGATAAAGCTAACAAAAGTATCTTTTAGGTGTTCTCAATACTTAAATCGTTAACTAGACAGTGTCAAATATCTTTTTCAATGCAGTAAATCTATTTGCCTCCTTTTGTTTTAGGATGACAGCCAATGGCTCCAGAACCACTGCATGAAGATGGGAGATGCTTACATCATTGTCTATTCAGTGACAGACAAAGTTAGTTTTGAAAAAGCCTCCGAACTAAGGATCCAACTAAGAAGAGCAAGACAAACAGAAGACATTCCTATTATTCTTGTGGGCAATAAGAGTGACCTGGTCAGGTCTCGGGAAGTCTCAGTCGATGGTAAGAAACTATTCATTTATATAAGAAAGTCTAAATTATTACTAGCAAAGGCAGCAGAGGATCGTAATCAACAGAGCTGGTCCCGGTTTGATGTAGAAAAATGTATGACTGGAGGCACACCAGAGAAATCAAGCCAGCTGGTTCACACTGGGGACCATGGAAAACAGTGAGGGAAGACTCATACGTAGAGCTGGGCTCTGAACTGCAGTACAGGAAGCACACAGCTTCAGAGCTACAAGGCTGAAGCTGTGGAGTTTTACTGCACAGTTGCTAGTCTCAAGATTTGATAGCCTACATAAGGGACAGGAGTGCCACGCCATAGAAGCCAGGCAGTCTTTGATGGTGATCCCACAGTAACAGTACAGCCCTGTCCTCTAGAAGTGATTCCATCACGTTTGAGGTGAGGTGGAGACACTAGGCTCGTACAGGCTTTTTGTATGTCATCTACAGCTGTGGTCAGTGAGAATTTTCTGTTCCATTGTGCATTTCAGCAACTGAGTACAGTAACAACTGCCAAGTATTGATTTCATGTATTTAAAATTTATTTTTCCTTCCCCTGGGAAGAATAGTGGTCTTGGTGCTGAAGAACCATTTCTTGCTGTCTGGTTCTGGCATACTTGTGTTAAATGCCTGCCCAGGGAATTGACTGGAGTTCATCAGGAGATTCTCATTCTTTGCAGGCTGGTGGCAGTGCATAGTTCACCTCTCCTAGAAGTGACATTGTTTTACTCAGGCTGGCAGCTTTGTCATTACTGGCCACGAGGTGGACATGGAAACTTGCTATGCAGCAATGTTCCAGGGTTACATGTTTACCCCTGGAACACTGGGGACACAGCATTGTCTATTTTGAATGCCGTCCTAATCAAATCCATTAGTTGGCAACATTATGGTCTCTGCTGTAATTTATATATCAACCTGACCTTTTGACCTGCATCAGCTTCATCTGTGCCTGATGTGGAAGACTCTCACTTCTTACAGCAAGGCTGAGGTGTTGATTGCTCAATAACTTCCACAAGAAGCAGCAACTAGCTCTTCTTTCTGTACCTCACTGTCTCTCCCATTGAACAGCAAACATGCATCAAGTCCCTCCCTTAAATCAGCTACAGATCTTAAATGATAGTGGAATGGTCTACCTATAGGGCTATTTTTGCCTTACAGTCAGCATTGCTGGTCAAGTGAGATTTCTGAACACACCACAACAAAAGAGTGAAAAGTAAGGGGACAAAACCAGGACTGCAAATATGATTTATTGCTGTGTAATAAAGCTCTTTGGTGTTGAAGACACTTTCTTTTTAAGCTAACCCATTTTTTTCCTGCTAGAACATATGAAGAGAAAATGTCAGTCTCCACTCATCTCCCTTCTTTTCTTTCCATTCAGAGGGACGGGCCTGTGCTGTTGTGTTTGACTGCAAGTTCATTGAGACCTCAGCTGCTCTTCATCATAATGTCAAGGACCTGTTTGAAGGTATTGTTCGGCAAATCAGACTTCGCAAAGACAGTAAAGAAGACAACGCCAGGAGAATGGCCAACACAAAAAGAAGAGAAAGCATAGGCAAAAAGGCAAAGCGATTTCTTGGGAGAATTGTGGCAAAGAATAACAAGAAGATGGCTTTCAAAGCAAAATCTAAGTCTTGCCATGACTTATCTGTGCTTTAGAAGCTTCCAGCAAGGTCAGATGTTGCCATGTTGGAGGTGAACAAGCATTTGGCTGTTGAGAAGTACATGGATGACCCTCATGGTGATAAAACAATGACTTTTCAATTGAGACTCATTACTGCCTTAAGGTGCACAAGCAAGTCTGGAAGTTACCTTACAATGTTGGCTTCATTGATGAATGGTTTGTTTCAATATATACAAGTAAATGAACTAACTTTAATTAAGTGGCTTGACATGCCCACATTTTCACTATGTATATATGTTGCATACATCCTCTTGTCCTGTGGATACCAGAGATGCAAAGATAAGAAAGGATGATAAGTGTCACCACAGACTTGCCTCGTTTGCAGAGCAAAATTTAAACTTGTACGCAGGCTCGTACACTCTTTTTAGTATAAAGTAAGCAATGATAAATCTTTTTAAATTTAAATGTGGGATGGGAGGAAATAGAACCACATTAGAATGGAAGGAAAACATATTTATATATATATATATATATAGTTAAATATGGAACAGATATCAGTTTATGAAGTTAATTTGCACTTCCATTACCTGTTATTCAATTAATTTGTTACTTGTTTACATGCAGATTTTATAATAAAGTATTATTTCCTGTTATAATAAACTGTGCTTTTTCATAGTATGGATAAAGAATGACAGAGCAGTATTTTTATAGTGATCCCTTTTTTCACTGTATAAAACATTAATTACAGACTGCAAGTGATCTATGCAGATATGTGTATTGCAGTTCTGGAATGAAATGAATCAGGAATACTCTGTCCTGTTCTTCAGCAGGCAGTTCTTTTAAGGAATTCCTGCTCTTATGAATACCCTATTACAGCAGCTGGCATTGGAAAGGCGTATTTTGATGTTATGGCTCATCTTCAACCTGTTACTCTTGTCAGCTTTAGCAGAAGCAGACCTCTAAATAATATCTTTAGTCTGTTAGGTTTTTGTCCATGCTGGTGAATTGAAACCTGTAATGTTCAGTTTCTTACTCTCCAAGTACTCTTTTCAGTACTCTTACTCTTCAAACATCTCCAGGTTTGAAGGCCTGTATGAAAGCCAATGAGAAAATGTGTGTTTTTGTTGTTTGCATCTTGTTTCTCATTTCTTTGTTTTCCTTTTTTGGGAGCAATGTAATTTTGTTATCTACTCCCAAGCCTGTGAATACCTTTCAGTGGCTTTGGGAATTTCAAAGAAGCCTGGCAAGACTGTCCAAAAGAGTTCTGAAAGACTCCAGCTGTGGGCTACTGTGGCCTGCAGCACCGCCACAGTATTCAAGTCCTGTGTTATAATTAATGTGTTACCCTGACTTTTACCAATTTACTATTCATGAATTTAAACATCAGTCATGCCTTAGCAAATAAATTAGGCTGATTGCATATGCTTTATAAATTCCTCTATAAAGGATACATTATCTTTAAATTCTTGCATAAGCTCAGTTCTCACAGTCAATACAACACAAGTTCCTTCTCTTTCCACTCCCCTTAGCTGAGTCTAGCTATTTAAAGAGATTGTTCCACTGACTGGGGGTTCTTTGCATGATCTTTCAGAGGCTAGCCCTTCCCATGCAGCAGACAAATAGCATCAGCTGTTACACCTCAGTGTGAGCCTCCCTGAACTTGAACAAACAACTCCGCATGGGCTTAGCCTCCTGATGTGCTGCTGGGGCAGCTAGCTATTGGCTTCAGTATATGTTGCTGCTAACAGGTCATATTAGTTTTCTTATGAAGAGAGGTGTTTGCTTTGTGACCTGAGTGAGGTCCAAATTAATTGATTCTGCCCTGCAGCCAGAGCTTACATTTACCTGATGATACTTCTTACTTGGATTTGGCTTTTTTTCACTAGCCTTGCTATCTGGCACACTATTATCCCTGGAATGTCTAACCACGGTCAAGAGCATGGCATCAGATGTCTACTTACACAGAAGCTTTTATCTTTCAACATCAAAGAAAATGACTGAGTCAGGGAACCTTGCTGCAAAAGTGTCCAAACTGATGTGCACAAATCTGACACATACCGTTTATGTTTATATTAAAGCTGCTAACAAAACTTCGTGTAGCTCCCTGTGTGTTTGCAAAGCTTTTGCCTTTTAGTTGTCCTATGTTTTCAGAATGACTGGGAGAGAATTAGCACTTCATCTGGATTGACTTTCAAGATTTAATTGTCAGTAATAAAGACAAGGAAAGTGATATAAATCCAGAGAACGAGCCGTGTCTTTTCACAAAGTGCAACGTGTTACAAAGATGTTGCGACACAACCGCAGCTGCAAAGCATCCCCAAGGTCATGGTTAACAGCTGTGCTTTTTTGCAGACTCTGACCTACAAAACAGAATTTTTCCTGTGTTTCTGAATTCAAAAGATGATGTCTGGACAACTCTAAAGCATAAAAACAATTCATGTACATTTCTAGAGGTTCATATAAGCTGTGGGAAAGAATTTGGATTTTAGAATAGTGTCATATAGGCCACTGTGAGACAATAAACTGAATCATCTGAAAGAAACATAGGCTCATTTGTACTGTATTCAAACAGTTGACATTATACAATAAAATACTTTTCAAATCCACATTGCATTGTTTTTTTTCTCATTTGTTTGTTTCTATAAAGTTTTTTTGCATAATTCAGCAATAGTTCATGAATATGGGGAGGGTTTGATGTTATTACAGCTTTGATAATAACCTGCTCTAGAATAGTATCACATTCCATACTATGGAAGCATTGCCATGAATATTATTTTGCAGTTTCCGTAGCTCATGGAAGACTTTCTACCCTGACCAATAATAATTTCTAGCATATAATTTAATGCAATTTCCAAGGGGATTTTTTGAAAGTATACATGCAAACAGCAACTGGCATCTAACTGCCAAATGCCTCCAAAAATCAACATTCTTCAAAAGGTTTTTCCTATCTTCAAGCATTTGACAGTCACCTGTGGGCTTTAGTAATTTGGGATGGATACTCAGATTCTAATCATTAATGGGGGTGAATCTGAATCAGGTGAAACATACCGGGAGTTCCAGACAACAGCATTTTCTCTCATTTTACCAGAACAGAAACAAGCGTCAGAGGTAACATTGGTATGAGTTCTCTTATTTTTTTGCCAGCACACATCAGTTTTAATTTGGAGGGACAGATCACACAGTCATTTAATCTTTATTGCTTTCACTGCTACTGCCAGCTGAGGTTCCTGTTACAGCTGATCGTGATAGAGGATTTTGTGCTGGCATAAATCCATTTGGAACAACTCTAATTATTATCATCTGCAGTGGAAGGACGTTGCATTTTATATGTGATGCACACATGAGATAAACAAATCAAAGACTCCTCTGCCTGTTATTTTTAAAATAGCTTCTCTAAAACTCTTCGCTGTTCAACTCTTCACAAAAATGTGAAGAAAATCATTCCTCCATCTGCCAAAAACATAAAGTGTAAAACTGAGTCATATAAATAGAGATGGAATGTAAACTGCTGGGGGAAGACATAGCATCACCAAAAATGTAGTTTTATTCAGATGTATTTTCTCAAAATAGATCTACAAAACCAGGCCAGGATCTACATAGTAACGTTGCATAACACAACTGTTCTTTACTGAAAAAGAAAGCATAGTGAGTTGACAGTGAATAAGAATTGAGTGCAGGATAAAAAATCACTAAGAGGTAGTTTAAGAAAAGTGGGATAATATTTATGTTGAAATTTGCTTTACTTCTCTTATTTTTTTCCAGGGACAATGTACAGACTGATTGCACGTACAACATGAATCTTGATTTGCATCACATCTGTACATTCCAGGGCTGCCGTTTAATTTATAAGAGTCATCTCTAGCATTATCATGGGCAATTTGGCTCCCTGTTTGGATAAAGGAACATCTGATCTCTGTTACTCCTGAAGTTATAAATGTCTAAAAATTCAAATTGCAAACAACGTCAGCTGCCTTTGTGCTCTGTGACATGGATGTTGAATAGAGAAGTAAGAGATAAAAAGAGAATGAAGTGCATATCATTTAACTTCATAATATCATTCAGTTCTAACCCGCTGTTCAGAACCCAAATGGGAACACCACTGTTAACTTAAAATTGCACCACGAATTGCAGCACTGGCAGGTAGAAAGCAGGCTAAGGAATTTACTTTCACACCAAGTTCTTCACCAACAATTACCTTGCTATTATATATGTACCATGAAAATGCCCCGGCAACCAGGTAAAATGGGCAATATATGTTCCAAAGACTCCCCTTGCTCTCTTGTTCTCCTTTTTTTCTTTTATTTCATGATTTTTAAATGTGTTCTTTGAACGAATCAGTGGAAACCAATTAGGCCCTTACTGAGTTTTTTCTATTATTTCCAAGCTTTATCACAGGACCTGAAGAAGATATTAATCTGAACTAAAATAGATTCAGAGACAGAAATCAACAGAATCCATTTGAAGATAAGAATTTTCTCGTCCTCTTAAAATAAGCTTCTCAAAGGCCTAAAACAACAGCTGAAGAAAGGGCAGGCTTTGGAGAGCCAATGCAGAATCAGAAGTCGCTCCTACTCAGAACAGTACAGACAACACGTAAAAAGCTTTTTGGCAGTAAGTTCTACTTTCATCACCCTCATTACACTAGCACAAATAATTATGCTTTTGTATGGCTTGCAGTGCCACTTGTGACCCCTGCCTTAGGAATGATGATTTTCAATTCAGTAGACATCTTGGCAGAAGAATAGAAGTTTTTGTCAGCCTAAAATGGATTATTGTAACACATTATGCTTAACAGAGAGCTTTCAGGAGCTCCATGCTGTAGGAAATGCAGCCATGTTAATTTAGCTGGCTAGGTCACAATGAGCACATAACTCCTGTGCTCTGGCCTGTATTCTCATAAGTTTCTAAGTAAAGTGATGATCTAGAAAAGCTGCAAATAGCACTGGACATAACTAATGCTGACGCTGCTTCACTTTGCTGCATGTTTCTTGGCTCCAACATAGCTTGCTGAACTCACTATAAAGTCAACACCACTTATTGATTCAGGGCCTCTCAACAAGAACAATCTCTGTGTTTCTAATTGCAGCTATCACATTATCATAGGTATTGGGCAACAACAATTTAGTGCATTTTACACTACAAAGGTACCGGCAAGAGATCATGCCCTGTTTATTAGCCTTGCATTTCAAGGGCACAAAAAGCACAAAGCAGTAGAAATAGATCTAAACTGAATTAGAATGTACAGTAAATTTTAAAACCATGCAGACTTGCAATGGTTCCTGTTCACCACAAGCCTTCCACTGGAAATTTTGAGAAGTGTTCATCTACTTAATCTTCAATGAAAAGAATGCTGAACAACTTTCTCACAGATTTCCCAGCTAGAGGTACCCCAGTTATAGGGCTCCTTTGTCACACGCTTTTCATGTCAACTTCAATTTTATCTTTCCAACCTCCACTGTTACACATTGTCACCCTTGCAGCAGTGGCTCAGCAGAATGCTGGGAACGTCTGCTGCTGCATGGCTTACTGAAAAACTTCAGCTGTCAACAGCCATAACATGAACCTGGTCTCCCAGCTCATTACTTTACATAATATGGTCTAGATAAAAATGTCAGATTTTGCTGCACGTAAGTCCCTGAGTAAGACAGCATAGCAAATTAAATAAATTAAATTATTCTCTCCTTGAATGTCAGGGGTACTACTGCATTTGCAAGGCAAAAAGGAATGCAAGGTTTTTAACTGATCTGTTTGTGGGGGGAAAAAAAGAAAAACAAAAAACTTATACAATCTGACAGCTGCCTTTCATTTTTACCCTATGGTCATTTTCCCAATGGAAATCTCAGAGGCTATATTGTTGTGTATGGTCTTCTGCCTTTTAACTATCTATTCTATGCAGGGTTTACAGCTCACAGTGCATAACCTAATTATAACAAAAAGAAATCAGAACTCATCAAACTTTATTAGTAATAAGTATTTTCTGTGTTGCTCTTGACACCCTGCAACAGACCTAGAGTCATTGCCCATAAGAAACTGCAAAGCAGACAAACCAGAAACTACAACACTAGGCTACATTTTTATTGTTACCAACGTAAGTTTTTGCTTGTAACACAAGTGAAGGCCCTGAGTTCACATGTTCACCATAAACGCACAACCAATGCATTTATATGCAACCATTACATGCAGAACTGGTTTTGTGTTTTTTTTTCTCTTACACAGTAATTCAAAAGATAATACTAAAAATCAAAGCTATAGCAGAAAAGCGAACTAAGCACAAAAATAAGCAGTAGACAGACTGCAGATCTGTCTTTTATTCACTCTCTGTTTTTCAAGATACTGGAGAGCTGAAGTATCCATGCCTGTCTGCTTAACTTTATTCAAAAGCAGAGCTATTCCAGTAGCAGAGCAGAACTTTGAACAGCCAGATCCTCAGGAACAAAAACTAAGGGTACAAACACACATCAGTGTACCTTCCATAGGCTCAGATTCATCATTAGCAGAACATGCAATTCTTTTTAGATAGGTCTCAAGGGTTCTAGGCAACAGCACATCTTTTATTCTAAAACTATGTTCAAAACTAAAAAGCATTAAGATCTTTCTAATTAATTTTATATTCAGCCTTCATAAAATGACTAGTAAATTAAATTCTTAGATAATTGTTAAGAACTTGATTTGACTAGTAATTGGCTCAATTTTAACTACAAGGTAATTAATTAGCATGTCTTTATTATTTTGCTCCCAAAGTAATGTTCTTCCCTACAAGAGCAAGATGGAGAAATCAGAGAAATTGAGAGCTGGCTGAATTTCTGCCTCATTTCTGTTGGTTTGGACTGTGACCCCTTAAACTCACACTGCTCTCGCTTGGCCTTCCAATCAGCACAAGTAAGGACATCTCCAGCCTTTAAGGTGAGTACTGTAGCAATTAGTTGTTTCACTTGCTTTAGAGCTTTTTCATTTCTTGTTGCAAGACTGTGCTTAAACATCTGCTAATGCAGTTCTCATATGGAGTATGATGTCGAGCAGATGTTCAGCCCAAAGGAACAAACCACAGAGAAATTTTGACAGGAGTTGTACATTGTGAATACTGTAAAGGCAAATTTTAGCATTCCGGGCATCGAATCCAGGTCTTCCTTGACCAGACAAACATTTTTAATGTTCTCCTGAATATTGAACATCAGAAAGTTTGTAGGTTTGTTTTTAAGAGTTTTGAAAGCACTCAGGCACACTGGACTTTTATTTTTATGCTGGAAGAGGTTTGTTCAGTAGCAACAATCAAAGTTAAAATTATATTTATGAAACTAAGCTTATTTTGATTTTGTTTAGTTTGTTTTTATGATTTTTTACTTTGGATGTCACATGAAGACTGATCCTACATCAACACTCACAAAAGTCACATCAAGAACCCAACCAAAAGGAAAGTGTTCAAATGACATCTATATGCAGCTTTTCATTCAAGGGTTGGACTGGAACGTTCACAAAATCATCTCTGACTTTTCTTCAGTCTCTTCTGAAACTGCAGATAGGGGATGGAGATCACGCACAGGCCAGAAATGACCTGCATTGTGGACTTTTGGATCACACTCTGCTGCCTGCAGTTTTCTACAGATGCAACAGCCAGGGTAAATGCAGAGGGGGGACAAAGTACAGAAAGGGAGGGGAAACAGTGGAGGAATGAAACAACACTGGTCTCTGTGCTGCTTCCTTGCTGAGCGGGAAACTGCCTGCATCACAAAGCATCACCTCCTCACTTCTTCTCCCACCTCCCCCAAAAACAAAGGGCTATTTTTAATTTACTGATTGTAAAGCTTACTTTCCCAACAGCACAATAGAGGTTTTATTAAAACATTGACTGGTACTAACATAATCCAGATAAATCCCATCTCTTTCAAGGAATAAACCCTGCTGAAGTTGGTTTGCTGAAGTGATCCAGTTTTAGTTTTCTTTATTAAGCCTTGAATTTAGTTGTGTCTCTGTGAGAAAAGCTGCCAAAATCCTTCAAATCTGGAAAACATGCAATGGACATTGAAAATGGCTTATTAGGGTCACTTGTTGAATAATGGATGAAGAACACTAACTGTATGCTTACCCCTAGAATTTCCTGTAAGGATTGCCAGGGAAAAAAAAGAAATAAAAAGCTGAAACTCTTCATTCTGCTTATCTACATCCCTATCAGTATGGCCAAGAAAGAACAGGAGCCTCCATTGCTAAATGGATACCCAGCTTCATCTTTCTCTTTTCAACAGAGTATTACTTATTACTGCTATTGAGAACACAGGACAAATCCTGCTTTTTTATGGAGTTAGCAGATGTAGGCCCTGTTTTAGAAACACAATCACTTAATGCTTAATGCCAGAAAGGTACACTGAAGCCTAAGATTGAATAAATATTTAAAAAGCTGTTGGTTTGGAATTGTATTCTTGCTATAATATTGGGAAAACAGAAACAGAATTTGGCATTGTGTATCCATGTCATCTCATGAAAATGTATGGTATGTTTGCAGAAGCAGAAATAGATTCTGAAAACAAAATAATTGCAGGGCAATTTCCATCCAACAGGCACATTGTGACAAAAAGATGAACAAGCATAGAATAGTTCTCCAGACAGATGAAAAGCAAAGCCAAGCAATTCTTCCAGTATGATTTATTTTACCTAGCTTAGGAAACAAAACAATAGCAAAAAAACCCACAGATCGTGGAACAAGGGCGAGAGCAATAATCAACTCTGCTGTTTTGGAACGTGCTTACAGTTCACCAATTAAAGAAGACAATCACTAAAGTACTAAGCTCAATTAATGTCACATGGATAGAGAAGCATTACTGAGCAGCACGGTGCTAAGAAACAGATTTCCAAAGAAAAGAATTCTAACATATCAGTCTAAACTGTGCAATTTTATCAGAGGAGTAGCAGATATTTTGCTTAACATTCCACCCTTTGGGATGATTAAGATGGAATTTCACTTCCACAGAAAAAGTAAGAACATAGCTTTCAGAACACAGTAAGTTTAAAATGTAGACTACATAAACTTCAAAGGACCAAGTAAAAGATATTTCTTGATTTTCATACAACTTAGCTCATGAAACTGTGGTGAAGATTAAGGCTGACAGTACTTGTGGGAAGTGTCCCTATTAGATCCATATGAGATTCTATGAAGTTGCAGCACAGCAGCACTGCGTCCTCCTCCTGTATGCCAAGCTTTGGTTGTAAGGATGAGCTTTTCTTCTTTTCTTTTTTCGGAGGAGGAAGGGTTGAGCATCTTATGGGTTGAATTATTAAAAACCTGTGAAGATACATCTCTGGCGTAACATAATCCCACCCTGCCAAGGGCTTCTCTGTCTTTCATATGCCCACATGTGCTTTTTCCTTTTGTGCTGAAATATCAGGAGCCTTCTCTGTAGATTTACAGTATGGGAGAAGAGACTCAAGTTTGTCTCAGGAATTTTTAAGTCTCCAAAGCAAAATGTTCTAAAATGTCCACTGAGTGGGAGGATGCAACAAGGAGACAAAATGTCAACGTGTTACATTTTTATATTTGTTCTTGTTAATTCAGAGCCATTGTAATTTAGTAAAAAAAAAAAAAAAAAAAGTGTATCTTCAAACACAGATTGATATGTACCTAACTTCAGAATCATTGCTTTATGAGATCCCCTTTTACTCCCACTCCATTTCCCCATATTTCCTAGTGGAAACAGTGTTCTGAGGCTACAGATAAGAGGAAACAAAAAAAGCATTCCTCCAAAAACCATGTGGGAAAATGGTTTCCTGCCCAGCTCTGCTTGCAAATACAAGGGTTAAATGCTAATCATGTTGAAGCCGCTAAGAGTTTTCCCTTAGATCTGATCATAGCAAAGATATTAATTTTCTTTGTCAATAAAGACATAACTTGAAGAGGCATAAAAGGGGAAATATTTCAAAAAAAATTAAGTAGATTTTACAAAAATTGGCAAGCTATGCATAACAAGAATTCAAACTTCTATTTCTTGTTCATTTTGCACAAGACTGTTCTGACAGATGAATGCATTCAGACAGAGAAATTAAAATGAATGCAGTAACGCTTTCCTGATTATTTTTGTTTCCAATATCTTGAATATTTAAATGACTACAGACTAAACTAAGTTTCTATATTTGGTAGGCAATCAACAACAACAACACTGTGGAAAAATCTTTCATTTTATTTGATTAAAAACAGAGCACAGGTCAGTCCTGCAAATGCATTATGCTCCTGCCACAGGAATGCTTCCACTCCAAAGAGTGCAATTACGTGCTTGTGTTTCTGATGAGCATTAAGGAGTTCAAAGAACAACTTTAATTTAGGAAATTAAGCATATGCCAGGGGATTTGGAATGCTGACCTCCAGCTCATTCATCCCACCTCTTTGCCCAGGCGTGTACGTAGCTCGTGCAGCTCAAGCCACTGGGGAAGGGACAATTAAGCCAATTCACTGATAAATCTTCCCCTCAAAGGTATCATCAGATCTGAGAACAGCATTCTGAAGATCCACAGCAGAATTTCTCAGCACTCCTCTATTACAGTTCTAAACGTGTTTTGTGATTAGAGCCCTTCTGTACAGGTTGATGTGCATTAAAGAACGTATCAAAACTATAATGGATAGAGAGCTTCATTAAAGACAAATTTAATATTGCTCCCTTTTGGTACTGAGAATCCCACCGCTGCATTACTTTTCTGTTTGCATAAACTAATATTTTTTCATCAGAATAATCTGTTTAAAAGACGTTGGGATGACACTGATAAATTATAATAGGAAAAATCAAAACCATTCACCTACTGTTGGATCTCCTTGTCATGTTAAATTTATTGTCAGTTAAATGTAGTAAAAAAATATTTATATTTATATCATTAGTATTCAATTAAGGAAATTAAATTAAGGAAATCTTAATGTGATTTATACACTGTGATTCTGTGTAAAGTAAGATTTTCGTCTTAAGCAAGAACCTGCGCTTAGCTATTCTCCATTTTAAATATGAAAAGCCCCTTTTAATAAGAACCATTAGATTATTATTGAACATAAAGATACTCAAGACCAATTCTTAGATATCATCTCAGTCCACGTGTTCAAACATCCAGTTAACCACAGTTTCTAAAGGCGTGCTTGACTTAGAGCATGTAAGTCATCATCTTCCTATGAGTGTTTGTCTTACTCGTGTGACTAAAACTGGATACCTTCTTAAGAAAGTGGGTGATTCATGGCCTAAATCAAGAGTTACCATATTTAATCAAACTTACGTTGCTGTGAGATCAGACTGAAATATATGGAATCCAAGTCTTTACCTTTTAAAATTCTTATGCAGAATATCAAACGCCATCTAACCAGTTGATTTCACAGGTGTGTCTGCTCATGTAGATAAAACAAAGTGCAATGGAAAGGAGGCGTGGGAGCATTGCACACTCTACACTGTGGGTTATCTAACTCTTTTCTCCCTCCATTTCCATCCATCCTATGAAATGGCAAATCTGCAGCTCCTCAGTTTAGCCAGACGATACTGACTGATCTGCACCAAGGACACTGGGTAGGACTGGGTTAAGATCAGTGGCAACTCTTAAATCCAACTTCTTTGAACAAAATAAGCTCTCAGCAAGGGCCAGCTGAACACAAGTGTTCAGACTCGTCAGGTGAGCACACAGACACAGATTCACAGTAATCTATCATCAGGGAGTATATATTTTGTGATCTTGTTAGGCACAAAGACATTATGGAGAAGTTGTCATAATTATTAAAGAAAATTAAGCCAAAGTCCTTTTAACATAAATACTGTGCTCCAGCTCAATCCCATCATGGAGCACTCAACCAAAACAAATGTCACTGATGCTAAATTTGCCTCTTAATTCCTAACAACCTCTCTGACTTCAGTAACTGTCCTCTATTAGAGTAACAAATGCAGTCATTCTCCATCCCAGCCATAAGCACCATCTGCCATTTAATAGGTGCTTCAGCAGCTCATTACTCTGTACTTAAATTGACTTTGAACAGAGCACTTCCATTTTATTGCCGCTGCACTTTGCATCACCAGCTAGGACCCTTAAATTCAATACTGATAAAGTCCAGGTTTGTGCACCTGGTGCTGTAACTTTATTTTCAGTCTTAGTATCCTATTCCTCACTTGATACTTTCTGAATTAATGAGCATACAACATGGTCCAGGTACAACTGTACTACTTTTCAGAGAGCAGTATTTCAGCAAACATTTCTAAGGAGATTTAGGAATGTGACAAGTGTGTTGGAGTATACAGCTGCTCAATTGCACGCACAGAGTCAAGTTCTGTGCAGCTTAATGAGTATAAAATTAATATGAAAAAGTATTTACAGATATATTTTCGACATTCTTTAAAGAGCTACTCAGAAAATAGTAGTGGAACTTTCTTCAGCAATAAGTCAAATGGCATTTTGATGCCAATTAATCTTTTTATAGTAACTTACAGATGCATTTATTTCTGCAAATACTTCAGCCATCAAATACAGACTAAAGCCTTAAACTAGTATTACTTATAGAACAGCCATAAAGTTTTTATTTTGATCAATGTTCATTTTGTCCAAGTCTTTCAAAATGGGTATTTACATGCCCCTCTTCTTTTGTGTTTGTAGTGTATTTGCTGTATGTTAGAGCTTAAGCACTGTACTTGGAAACAAGAGAAAGGAAGGACTTAACAGCCTTGATCTTTTAGAAACATCTTGAGCAGGTATCAGCAAGTGAGTGTCTGGCAGAAGAAAAACATAGAAAATAATGCTAATTAAAGAAATGGAGATAAAATAATTATCACAGAAAATTAAGCCTGCATTATCAGCTAATACCACTTTATCAAAATTTGCAAATTAAAGAATATGGATTACATGGCCAGGAAGGCAATTTCTGTAAGATTTAAGTCATGTAAGATCTTGTGTCTTACTTCCTACCTTCTCAGGTGCAATAAATACTCGTACTCGATGGCTAATTACAGAACTGGAAAAGAAAACATGGGGGTTTACCTATCTTACAGTGACAACTTAGTGGGCACCTTTTTAAAATGCTGAGCATTCTCATCACACAGTCACATGGAACGATCCATCCCATAACTGCACTGAACTGTGTGGGTACTCACACTGAGTCAGACACCTTCCCCAGCACTCATTCAGGCCACGTTTGGCTACAGAGAATAGGAGCAACAGGGGAAGCTTATCTCCACACCTCAATTTATATTTTCCACTAGCATTTTAAATAGAAAATCCAAACATGAGATGCCCTTTATTAGTAACAACTACAAGATACTTTCCTACAGCTGCAGTACCAGCATGTGTATCAAAAAAACACGTTTAGAACTCAGTAATTGCAGAAGATAAAGGTGAGTATTCAGAACTGGATTCCATAATCAGAGCAGCAGCAGTGAAATATGAAAATAACCACATGCCAGTGGTTAGAATGTTTTCCCTGCCACTCTTACCAGACGTAGCAAGGTAACACCAATCTCCCCAACACTTTTCTGAAAAACATATTCCTTTTTCTCCAACATTCAAATGTTTTAGGATTCACATCTGTTAATCTTATCAAACATTTCTAAAAATAATCTAATTTATATCTCACGTACTGTTTGTACTACACGTTTCAGTAATTATTGTTGCTCCCAGAGAGAAGACTAGAACTGAATATTAAAAGAACAAGTATGAAATGCCTTCCTTCCACAAAGACAATCACATGTGGAAAGAAGAAATATCACGCATTACTCTCTGGGATTAGGGCATTCTTTTAACTTGCCATTTGGCATTATGAGCACAGTAAACAGATAAAATATAGAAACCATGTGACCTCTTGTTCCATAGCCTTTTACACACTGCTGCTGTAGAGTAGCTTTCAGATGTCAGTACAGAACTGCCTGCTCACTGATGCTCGGTAAGAAATGTCAGGGAAGAGATAAGCAGACTAAAAGGAGACTATTTTAGAAACATGGATTGCTCTATCATTAGTTCTATAGATAACGTATTTTTGAACAGCAAATGTTATTGCCTAACCAAAGTCAGAAGGAGACAGTAGAAAGTAGAGGTGACTGAGATGATTCAGGACCTCCATGGAGGGTGAGAATGTTTAACCTTGTTAAACCACTGTTTTAAGCTGGTTGGGTATTGAAAGTCTTCATGTTAAAATGATTCTAGTTTTGGAAAAATGGAGAAAGTTTCCTGAAGATTTAAGAGGAAAGGTCAGGAACAGAAAGAAAATGACACCTTCAGGTGAGCATTAAGATATCAAGGAATGCAAAATAAGGGCTAAACTCCTGATTCTCAGTTCTATAACAGGAGTTGTTTCAGTGTATCTCATTACTATGAATTCTTGTGGTATCTGAGAAGGCACTTTTTGGTCACTGTTGCACCACATAAGCTCTAATGCTTTAAGTGGCACGCAAAGGATGTGCCAGACTTGGGGAAAATTCTGAATAGGTAAACTATGGAGATTTGCCCAGCATCATGACAAAAGTCTACTAAATTAGTTCTATGTCTGCTTGCAGTCTATTAATATCACAGAGGTGCACAATTAGATGCAGCCTCTAACATATTTTACTTTTCAAATGGTCCTACAGTGCAGGGGAAATTGTGTGCATTAGAAAGAAATAAAAAGTTATTTCAGACCATTAATACATTACAGACAAAGACTGAAGTGATGACAGACAAGATAACAGGCTATTTTCTTGAGGTGATCCTGTAAAGGCACACAATCTATAGATGACCTTTATGTGCAAACATACTGAAACATTCTTCTTACAAAACACACTTCTATAACGTTAGCATATTTTTAGAAGTCCTCTTAGTCATGTATAAATGCACCTCAAAGGGATTTAATTTAGACTGCAATTAATTTTCATCTCCCCTACACAGCAAGTACAAATGGTATAAAAAGCTCCTAAATGAAAAAGGAAGTCTTTTAATGTTAGCACAGATGTCAGACAGTCATCACACAAAGCAAAAGTCAGCAGAGAATGTGACCTATTTGGTACTCCTTTCTTTTCACATTGCTATAAATCAGGAGTAACTCCATTGAATTCTGGCTTATTATACTGATGAGAACGAGATCTAAGCTGAAGAATAAGACCCTTGATTAATCTTGAAAAGCGCTTTTTTTTTCCATTTGAAATTCTTAGCTGCCATCAACATCGTGCTTTTTTCAATAGATTTGCCTCATTTGGTTTTCTCTGGTCATGCTGCTTTGCACCAGTCTCAGAAGGTGGTTTTTAACAGCAATATTCTTTGTATTGTAGATGTTGTAAAGGGCTTACAGTACATTTCCATATGTTTGCAAGAGAGGCAAAAGTTACTTCATGCCATTGCAGTAGAAGAATTAATACTTTGAGAGCTAAATGAATTTTAATGGGTGCTTGTCATTCTCTACAATTTGTAACAAAAACCCTCCAGAATAAAGAAAAAAATAGGTGAAGAAATGCAGTGCTCCAGAACTTTCTGCCAGATTGCCAACATTTATCTTAAATGTTTTCCCAGTGCTTTTTTCTGAATCTGATTCCTGTTCCAAATATTAACTCTTGAATGTCCAGTTTCTGGTTTCCTGTGAATGGGAATACATTGAATTGAGTCAGACACTTCACTAATGCTACTCCCCAGAATGATACTGGAGAATGTTGTTGGATCTCCCATTTATCTTGCTCCAGAGAAAAGAGACAAAGTCTTTGACTAAGCTGCTGCATGTCAAAGCAGATGATCCCAACAGTGCTATTAAATGAGCATTTACTGAATGTCACCTGATTCCTTAAGCTATGAACAGAAATTCTCTACTACATGAAAACTGGCACATGAACTAAGGAAGAGCTTGATTTGGATCATAAAGACAACTACCTCTAGCACAGAATACAGAAGACACTTAGCAGCTGTTTAATGCACATGCTGAAACAAAATCTGGAGGAATGACTTCAAAGTGCATTTTATTTTGAAAGATTAAGCAATGCTGCATTAAAATACTGGAAGAGAAAAAACGACAGTGTTCACATTAGGACAATTCACTGAGTTAAACCATCATGATCTCTCTGAACAGTATATTTGCTTGTTGTCTATTTCACATCCTTGCTCTACAGTCAAGAAAACAGGGTTTCATTCCCACCAGCTGTTAAAAGAGAGTGGTAATATTTCTTAAACATTCTAGTAAACATTCTAGTAAATCTCTAGTGAGAGGTATAGGCATGAACTCAAATTTGATCCTTTATTGTGCTTCTTAGGTTACAACTGATCTCAATGCAAAGCTAAAGTAAAGAGCCCATCCATAGAGGTACAAATGACTACAGAAGATGAGAAGCACTAGCATCAGTGCATTTTCACTGTTAGTACAAAACATATTTTGCTTCAATATTGTTGCAGGCAAGTCCATCACTTGTAAATTTAGTAAATTTGAAATACTGACACATGCAGGAGATACCTGAAGCCTCTCTCTCAGCATAAGGTTTAAATGCTGAAACATATCCCACCTACGTAACATACACATTAACACAGCATACAGCCTAGGAACATCCTCAAGCCCTCAAGATTATCAAGGTTGGTCTTCTTTCTAACAATAAGAACAAAACTGGCAAGGAACTGTCAGCACCTTCTCTGCAGGTTTCCAAATCAGACACCTAAGTGTCTTCTCTTGTCTACTTGCAGGAACGCACAACTGAAATAAGTCTGTACAAATGGGCACGAGATAAAAATATTTGCAAACCCCTAATTCCAACTGTGATGGAAGCTCTTTCTACTGATTATTTTAAATCAGTAGAAAGAGAAGAGGAAGGACGCTGGAGCATAAGGTACAGGGAAACATTGCTTCCATCAAAAAATCCAAACAAATAAAAAGTGGTATGTGGTGAAAAAAGGAACTAAAAAGGCTAAGTATCTGTTCCTCCGAAATAGAACACCCTGCATAAGAATTTTTTAATCACATGCTATGCCAACTAAAGCAGCAATGTCTTGGCTTGAGTTTGAATGGCCTGTCTCTGTAACAGATTCTCCTGCTTGGATGTTTTTCAAATGACATTTTATGCAAAGAAAAATCTTCTAGATATATTACAGTGGAAGAGGCTCAATCTGCAAAGCTTATTTCTTAGTTCAGATGGAAACTGCTTTAACTAAACTATCACTGTCTTCTTTCCTTCTAGCAGGATCGGAGTAGTTGTCATGTTAATCACCTTATTATCACTGGCAGTAACAAAACTGAATTGAACCATCAGTAAATGAACATAGAAAATACACAAAATCAACCATACAAAATCTCCCTGAAGCTTAAATTAATGTCTGTAAACTAGATGTTGTGCTTTTGTTAAGAATTATATATTTAATAAGCTTCATTTATATGGAAGCATCTCTGTACTACACACATCCCAGATCAGCAATTATCCTCTACTTCTGCAAGGCAAACATTTGGGAAATTAGTCTCTAGGATATCGTGCCTTAGCAACAGTTGAAAGTGCAATTGTGGAAAACAGCTGAGTAGCTCCAGGTGCCGTTCTCCTTTCAGAACTGAATGCAAGATGTCCTCAGATAATTTCCAAGATAAGTCCTGAAATCCTGATTTTCAAAATCATTTGATTCCGATCATTCCACTCAGGTGAAATGAAATTCCCCTGTAATCTTAAATCTACTCTGGGTAATTTCTTTGGATTAGGAACATGGCCTTTGGTCCTGCAAACCTGTGATTAGTTTACACATATGAATAATCCCCTTAAAATCAGCCTTCTCTTATCTACTTGCAGGAATGCTGCTGTGTGTACAGGTTGGTTCATCATGAAGAGCAGATTTGCTGTGTGGGCCAGTTTTAATTAGGAGATGAGATCATGGATCATAACTGTATGACCTTCAAGTGACAACTGATGAACTGTTCCATTTACATGAAAATGTTTAAGATCATCCAAATTCCTTTGTTTTGAACTAACGGTCTTGGATATTTCTGCATGATAGATTAATCCCAACATCCTGTTTTTTTCTATCTTACCTTCATATTTTTTTGAAGTATTTAAAATCAGAGCTGCAATTTGCCAGTTTCTTACTCCAACTGTACCTAATTGCTCAGCTTGCATCATTTGAGCAGTAGGAGAAACACGATTGCTTAATGCAGAGTAAAGCCTGCTGTTCTATTTGTTGGAACACCAAAGGGAATCCCTCAGGCATCTGAAGATGGGGTAGGACAAGGCTGCTTAAAATAACATTCTTATTTTAAACATGAATTACAGATTGCACAGCTCTTTCTTCATAGCAAATAAGTGGGAGGGCTGAGTCATATGACTGCATCCACATACTTTAGGAATACAGTTATGTGTGTTAAGAGGCACAGAACCTAAACAAAGTCACCCAAGAAACACATTAACGTTACCATAAACAAATGGATGTTTAAATTAGAATGAGTCCTCCGTAATGTCTTTGCCTTGTTACTCTGAGAATTGATGAAGCACGGCATACATCCCATCTATAACAGTCACCTTCCACTTTCTCCTTGTTAGGAACTGCTCAGCACCCACAGAGTTGAAAGGGTTTGTGTCTTATAAAAGCAACAGACAAGCTATATTTCATGAGGACTGTACAGTGTAAACACAAGTGTTTGTAGCTAAATTTCCATGGTAACAGTAAAAAAAAAAAAAAAAATTATAGTATTCTCAGAACTTGCTATCCATTCTTCCTTAGACTGGAGTAACTCTTTATTGCTTTTCACTAGTGCAGAGCTGCAGAAATATTTTTAATAATTTAATCTCATATTTAAATCAATCTGAAAATGAGTTGACTCGAGTTTGCTGAAAGATGTCAGGCAAAGTTTTCACTGATTTGATTTGATTTTACTCGTTATGGAGAAGTTACACCATCTAACAACAAGAAAACGTCCAAGAATCCCAGCACAATTTCATTATTTCATTTCAATTTCATTATCACTATTCTGAATTCAATTAAAAAAAAAATGCTGCTGTTTGTGGAACTGTGAAGGCTTGCAGTATTTCAACTGTATAATATTCAAAGGATCTCAAAGCAGATCGAAAAAATTACTCTTACAAGTTCTTGCAAGAGGCAGGCATAATTTAACGTATGTTACAATAACTGAGGAAGGGGTTAGTGATGGCTGTGAATTTACATATTCATTTAGAAATCCAGTGAAAGTCAATAGCAACTGTTTTCTCTGGAGTTGTAGTTTGCCTTACTGATAGGTAGAATGAGCCTGGCAAAACTCAAACTTCAGCCCAGCATTTCTTGATTCCCAGACAACTTATAAAGCCACTGCACCATATCTGGACATTTTTTGATAATACAAGGTAAAAACCTTCTTATGGCAAAGCTGGTCTTCAACCACAGCTACTTTTAAAAGCAGACAGTGTATTGCCATTTGAGCAATGCTGTCTTCTTCAATTGCATCCTAAGGCCTGCTGCTTCTTTAAAACGGATTGACAAAAAAGATTAAGTTCTTTCGACAGGAAAAAGTTCTGGGCAGGTAACAACAGATGAAAACACACTGCAGTAAGGAAAAGGAGTGATAGAACAAGAACTTCATACTGTCCCCCCCAGTGTGCCTGGACAGTGCTCCAAGAAGATGACTTCTACACATGCTTACTCTTAATATCGATTTTCAGTAAAAATTTAGATTTAATGTTTTTTCAGAGACCCTTGCTGCTTGAGAATGAAGATTGTTATCCATATTCTCACGTTAATGTTTTACCCATGATTCCAGGTTCAGTGGCCAAATTGAACAGTACCATTACTATTTGAAGGAGAAGGGCCTATTTTTGAAGGGCCTTTTTCCAATGGATCCAGCTGAAAACATTTATACAACAGCAGAGACGGGCAGAGAAAAGCAGAGGTAAGCATAAATATAGTGAACAATCAGTCTGAAGTTGCAGTATGGTTTTTTCAACTACTGTTCAGAAAATTTGAGTACAGAAATGGTTTTGTTAATATGCATTAAGAAAGTTTAACATGTAAAATAAGATCCTTAAAGATAAGGCCAGAGGAACAAAATCTTTTGACTGCTAATAACTTGGTTTCACAATTCCAAGATTCTGCAGCACTTCTGGACAGCGTGAAAATGCTATTGTCTCTTCTAGGGAAAGATGGAGAAGATAAAGTGATAATCAAAATCATACAGGCAGCCTGTGACCAATCTAGAATTATACTCTGTTAAGTGCCTTATCCATTTAACTCCTTCCTTATAGATTCAGCTCCTGATAACAATCACATAAGTGCAGTTCTACTGAAGCCAGAAAGACTGTATAGAATAAGAGGACTTGACTCTCAACAACAAAAATAGTGAACTTTCAAATGAGACTGAATCAGATCTTAGCTTTGATTTGAATTGAAACATTAGCTCTCTAGATTTTACATCAGTATTATACACTTAATGCAGAGTAGTTTCTATGGGACCAAATCTTATCTTTCACTTTGTTTCCCTAAAACACCACAGAAATCAACACTAATTTACCTGAAAACAATCAGAATGAAAACCTCAGCCTCCGGCCCAGTAAGAACTGAAAGATCTGGGGCTAGAAGTTGCTCTGCAGGGCCCTCAGGAAGAATAATGAGCACAGAAAAGAGTTGGGACACTTCTATAGCAAGGGGGGCCCTGACAACAACGCTGATATTAAGCAAAATTGTGCTTAAATACCCTTCCACGCCTTCTTGAACTTGAACTAACAATCCACCTACCCGTAACTGTCACTGTTAAGAAGGAATACTGAGCCAAATAGGCAGACATAGTGCAGTACAGCTCTTATTGTCTACACTGTCTTGGATTTTTTAGATGTCTTACTATGATGCAACTGTCCCACTTTTTGAAGCAGACAGAACAGAGTTTACTGATGTTTCAGTGATGTAGGAACATGTGATCCTTGATATTTATAGAAAGAGCCCTGGGACTTCCATACACCAGGAAAGCCTGCAAGCTGCCATCTGGGATTCTGAAGTCTACTTTATGTCAGTGATACACATTTTATCTTCAGGGTCCAATTTCTCTCTTTGGAATATAAAAAGCCAAGAATAGTGCAAGCAATGAATGCATTTGAAGATCTCTGTAGAGATAATTTCCCTTTTAAAATACCGTAATTTGATGCATGAACAATACTTGTCATGAGAGTTTATAAATAGAAAGTAATTTTAGCCAAATTTTCAGTCCAGCTAATGGCAGAATTTCACAGACTTTGGTTAAGATGAAGCCTTAGCACGTTTTGGTGATGCTACATTTCCTAACTAGATCTGCAGTTTGGAGTTATCTACCGGCACAGTCCACATGTTTCATGAAGCAGATAAAGTCAAGTTTATATCAATCACTGTAGCTCAAGACAGTTGTGGTAGAAAAGGAAGAAGTTTTATCAATTAGCTGTCCACTGTCAGATTTTCTCTCCTTTTCATTGTTCTGCTAATAAAACGTGTTGTGTATAATCAATTAAAAATACTGAAAAAAGAACTGAAAAAGCATTGAAAACTTTAATGTAACAAGTTACATAGCCTGTGCCGCTTACAACAGTAGTTATTAGTGATTTCTGCATGTGTGACTGAACGTAAATACTCATATGCATTGTTTTGTGTCTTTAAACTTTTGCTGGGGTAAATTTTTGTTCTTTTGTTTGTCTAGCACTATAATTTTTACTGCTTTAATACATGTGAGCCATCTGTGTAGGTGTGCATGCATATCTGCTTGTTCCTAAATGAAGCTATGTTTGATGAATGGCCAAGAACCCATTTGTATAATTTGTTCACCAAGTCACTGAGTCACAGGACAGCTAACCAGCACATGTTAAAAAAAGCACAATGAACACCCCCAGATCATGAAATTATTCTACATACCACATGCACACAGACATGTTCACACTCAGGTTGCGCTGAGAAGAAAGTGCTGCTATCTTTTCAAAGCCTCTCTTTCAATCAGATCACATTTCTATCTCTAGGGAAGGGTATAATTATAAATCCATGAGTAAAGTTACAAAGTGCCAGATATCAAAAGAATTGCAATAACACAAGAATTGAGCATGCTAACTTGGGTGCTTGCATACCCACAAGAACACCACGTGGCTCCTGAAGCTTGTAGGACAACTCAGAGCTTTGACTCACTCTTCCACATTTGATAAGGTTCGCCTTGATTACTGCAAAATTATTTTTTGAAGATATGATTTTCCTATGTTAGAAAAATGCTCCGATGAATTAATCCCAACTTTAATTATATTGACAATATTTTTATTGAAATCTCAATGTTTGTTTTTAAAATACCACATGAGATCTTTATGGCAAGATAAACAGCACAAAACATAGAAGTGATTCCAGGCATCCTTGGTAATTACCCATCAAATAAGATGATGTCCTTCTTATTATAGAAGGTGCAATGCTTGATCTCAGAGAGGACAGATTAACACGCCAGACTTGGAAACTTTACTCTAATAGCTAGCTGTCAAAGGAGCGCTGACATCTTGGAGGATTGCACCCTGGAGTATTGAATAATGTTCAGTTACTCTACAACAAGATCACTTCCATACGTAGACAGCTATGACAAAGGTTAAGGGTATAGCTAACTTTGTTCCCACTACATTCAGTGATAAAAATTTCACTAACTTCACTAGGAGAAGAATCATGCCAACTGTAGCCTGATACTTTGTCACAAAGATTACTTCATTGTTTTGAAATCTAATTGCACTTCCATAAATCATGTGAAGAGTGCTGGATGTACTGCATAGCTTATTTGTTAATCTCAAAAAATATTAGTTCTATGCAAAAATACTTGTCTTATCCCTTCCTTCTCTCCCCACTCCACTTTTTATTTCTTGAATTCAGATGGTGAATTTGCCCTAAATTGGTATTGTAGGGTTACTAAGACATGAATACTGTATGTATTTATTAAGTTCATGGCAGTATTGGGCTTTGACTGCCTAATCTCTCTAGGTAATATAACAACAGAACTAAAAGAATATTAAATTCACTAATTCTAAACTAAAAAACTGGGGGAGACCTTCTGAAGTCTAAATGACCCACAGGTCAGTCCCATGAGCATCTGTATGCAAAGGTACAGCAGGATTTTTGTCTGGGAAGAAATCGTATGAAGCTTGTGAACCAACTGGTTAAAATAGGCTTAGATTAATAGGCTGTGACGCCCTGAAGACAATTCATATAGAAGGATAGAATTACCTCTTTACAAAACAATTTTGGTACATAAAAGATTCTAAGAGACACTAGGGTTGCAGAGTCTGCTTTTTATTTAGGATAATTCACAGGTTAAAGTTCTTGAAGAGATTTATCAGTTAAAATTAGCTTCTAAATCTCAATCTCTAAATTTAAACCTCTAAGTTTAACCTCTAAGTCAAAGCCTCTGAGTTAGATAATAATTTCCATAAGAAATAACCCAGACCAACCACGAATTTTCTATGTCATTCTGGATTTCTCCTGGAATGGAAAACCAAAACTCACTATTCCTATTTTGACCTCAGACATGAGATTAATTCTGCTAATTCTGCAAATTCTAGGATAATGGTAGTTCCTGTTATATGTGGAAATAAGAATACTACTTCTAACAGCAGACACCTGGAAAAACAACAGGAACTTCCGCATTTATTTTTAATTGCATTTTTATTCACAAGGATCTGCCTATATTTTGCTTTTGCTGTGGCACTATATGACAAGGTGAATGGCATCAGTACTGAATTGTCTTCATGTAATGCAATCTGGCAAATTCTAGATGATATGCCCAGATATTTACCAATCTATGGACTAATCTTGTCCAGAACGCTCATTTTTTAATAATGTGTGATCTAAGATTATTTACAGACAATCCAGATCTGTGTCTCATCCATTAATCTGTAATTCATTTCTTCTGAATATCTGAGGTAACCAGCATTTATGAAAATATCTTACTGGCTGTTCTGAGCTTTGCTTACACAGCTACAATTTTTTGTCCTGTCTGTTGGGCAAAATACACAAACTTTCTATGGTTAAAAAAAACCACCAACAAAAACTACAAGGAAAGAGGACTTTACTCTGACTGTAACATTAACATTGGGCACAGTCACCACTGTGCCCTCACCTGGGGTGTACTGTATTAAATTTAGGTATGTAGAACTCACCTTTGGTGTTCTACTTCTAACTTAACTAACAAGACAGACAGCTCATTTTTCTGCTGGGAAATCAAAGCCCAGACTGTTCCATTTGTCCTGCACTTTAATATATATATATATATATATATATATAATATATTAAGTATTATATATATATATATCCACCTTATCTAGCATCTCATGAAGAATACCTGAAAAAAAAAAATCTGAAACAAAAAGCAGTACTTTTAAAATTCCTTTCCCTACATTTTTGTAAGAGGAAAGGAAAGGAAAAAGAAAAGATTCAGAACAAATGGACAGTAGATTACCAAAGGTCCAAAGGCAAAGTCAGTTGAAAACTACTTTCACTTTCTCTACCAATTCTTCTGGAATAGTCATTTACTGAAGTATTTCCCTCCTGCATTGCAGTGCCAGTACCAGTTTCGTTAATGGTTATTTGTAACATAATAACACCTACTAACATGCATTGCATCAGTACTTTGTAAAGACAGAATTGCAGAGTCCTCACTCTGTGCAACTTAACAGTCCAGTCACTGTTTTATTAGGCTAAATCAGATACTGTGATACAATGGAATCTTACTTCATAGATACAGAAGAACTGGCTAAAGATCCAGGTCCAAACTTTGTTCCCTAACAGCAGCTATTTCTACTTATTGTCTACTGCCATCACTGCCAAACACTACCACTTTCCATGGAGCAGAAACAGAATTTAAGTTGAAGAAAATACTCAGCTCATTGTAATTTATTTTCCAACTAACATAAAAGTAGACCTTTTTTTTTTTAATCTGGAAAAGCTTACCACAATGCAATATAAAGCTGCAGAAGGGATGAGAAGATACAAACTTTAAACAAAACAAAAAAATTATCCTATTTTCTCTTTCCTAACATAGTCTTAAGCTCCTGGAAATTAGTGTTCAGTCTCTCTCTTGACTTTAATCAAGTAATTTGGCTGTAATTGAAGTGGCAACTGACATTACAGAGTAAGTATACAACTAAGTCATTGAACTTGTAAGAATAACATCTATTATTTCTAGTTCTTCATTAGGAAAAGATGGGGCTGTCAACATGTGGTTTTGCACTTCTCTTTGGCTATCCTCTTTCCCACACTCATAGGAATCCTGCTTGGTAAGGGCTGTAAAATGCATTACATAGATCCATTTTTCTTCAGTTTTAATGGTCAACATTTTGAGGTTCTTAGAACACTGGATTTTGTCCTTGCACTGTATGAGTCACTAATAAAGGCAATGAAGATGAGAGATGATCTTTTAGTAATTGCATAATGCAGTACATCCTGATTGGTTTACCTCTGTGTACACCAGTCTTACATTTCTACTGACGTCATTGAAAGGGCAAAACTTGGGCTTTTTCGTGCTATCAAGGAAAGCGCTAATACTCTCAAGCAGACAGCCAGGTAAGTGATAATATCCTTTTGGTGAAGGCAACAAAACATGATATTTTTTGCCATTGCCTATCATTTACAAGGGCATTTTAGCTCTTGACAAAGGTGGCACAAGGTAAAGCAGAACATTCCAAACAAGGTACTTAGAGAGTTGTCAGTCAGTAAGCTCATACACAGATTTGGACAAGGCTGACCTACCCACAAGCATCAATGTTAGTATAAACTGTCCAAAACAGATGGAAGATGTTAACTTAGTATCAGGCTTTGTAGCATTTTGTTTTAATATGGAGAGTTTAAACTGACTTTTATCCAATTTTCAGATGACAAAAATAATGCACTTTATATTACCATCTGAAGGACTTCATCCTTAACAAATAAGACCTTTTATATCCCAGTACAGATTCCTGGAAATACGCTGCACAAAAACAAGAGGAGTATTTAAGGTTATATTTGAGGGATGCATGTTGAAGCCCATCTTTACCTAACGGTTTTGCTCCCTCAGAAACATGTAGTCTTCAAAGCCCCTAACAGTGGGGGGCTACCTATATTTCCTGGGGCTCTCCTGGCTTTAATCGCTGCTCAAGTGGAGCACAGGTATCATTACTGGTTGCCACCTTCTCTTAGAAACTCTCCCTTTCACACAGAGGATGTGTCTGGAGAAGGGAAGCAGCACCATGCAGCTCACTAGGTACAAAAGCATCAAGACAAAGCAGTGGTTGAGAGCACACCAGCAGGTCGTATTTTCGTGCACTCTAAGCTTTGATACATTGAATCTTAAGGAGCTAAACACGCTGTCGGTGGTAGCTATGCGGCCAGGCTCTGAAGACTCAGAAACAGAGGGAAAAGACCAAACTAAAACTTAGAAATAATGCAGCAGTAACCATAACCCAGAAAACACTGCTTTTGAATTAGGCAGATTTCTGAATGCAATTTAGCTAACTAGATCCCACATTCTAAAGAACAAATCCATAGCATTCTCCCAAACTAATTTGACCTTACTCAGCTTTGATTTCACACTCTCTGACCTCACTGAGCTTTGCTCAGATTTCTGGTGCAAATTTTGAGGTGCAAATTCTTAACTTGCTAAGAGAAAGAGACAGCCCACTTCCTGTCACTGATCAGTTACTCATCTAGGAGGATTTTCTTTTCACTTAGTTGAAACCTTGTACACAGTTCTGAGCTGTGCCTGCTATGTTTGTTGGCCCACAACAAACACCTTAAAAAGCACTGCTAAAAATGAAACAGCAGGTTCTTACAGAATAGTCTCCTATATTTGACAGCTACAGTGCAAGAAACAATAGTGACTCTTGTTACATATGTGACAGAATGGGATATGGAAAGAACTTCAAAAAAGAAGAGCAAACATCAAGAGGCAAAAGAAAAAAGCATTAAGGAACGGGATAGTATTCAGATAGATTTAAGACCTGGTCTGACCAAGTCAGAAAAAATGTCTCTTGATCTTACTTTATAAGTGCTATTTCTGAGAAATTTAATAAAAGAGCATCAAATTTAATCAAAGAAGCACATTTTTAAGTGCTGGATATGCCCCAAAACAAAACAACAACCTTACACACACACACACACAAAAAAAAAAAAAAAAAACTACCTACAAAACAACAACACAAAAACCTAGGAGGTTTGGCTTTGAAACCTCAAGATCTTCCCTTAGAAAATCAAATAACAAAACTGACAGCAGTCATCAGTTTTAACGCAAATTCACTGGTGACCACACGTTATAAAAAGTGGATGCTGACTGAGATTTGCTAGCTTACATTACTTGGTCATTAATATTCCTAGTCAAAACAGTACATCTAGTCTATAAACACTTTGAAAGTTTCAGCAACGTAACAAGAGGTAGAGAAATAAACGACCAGTCAAATCCAAAACATCCTTCATGAAAGGCAGCCCTTGTAAGAGCAGGAACTCTTGTTCTGATGTTTCTCTACAAGCTGGACTCCTGGAAGTGGCTGCTGTGATATACTTCTGTCTTCTCTTTTGACAACAGAGCCAGATGAGCATCTTAAGTAGTCAAAAGCAAACAGCCTTCAGAAGCTTTTGATTCTGAACTAAAAAATTGGCATTTTCTATACAAACCAGATTCCACAGCTTCCCCAGCAAAGTATCCAGCACTCAAATTTCCTATTAAAGCAAAAATATGATTACATGGCATTTTCAAACCGATCATTTGACAAGAACTGAACCATGAAACAACTCAGGGCTATTCTGACCGTCTCAGCAAGGAATGATGAGGGCTGGTAGAGAAAAGCTGGATATGATGTTCACTAAAGGCTTCAATGTGGCATTAGTATTTACATACAAAAAGGCATTAGATTAACCTGTCAGGCAACAAAGAGCTGCACAGGTTACCATTTCTGACACACTCCATGCTCCATTAGTAAGAAAAGAGTCTGTCTCTAAAAACATTCTGAAGTAATTGCATTTTAAAGGGATTCATGAAGACATAATTTCTATTTCAACATTTTGGTGGGCTTTTTCCTAGAAAAACTCTATGGAAGGGGAAAAAAAAGAGGTAGCACTGCAAAAGCACCTAGATGGGAAGTTATTAACAGCATCCCTGAACTAAGAAAAAAAGCACCACCACCAAACACACAAACACAAAGGAAGCATACAGAAAATAACAATATAGCATTTAGACTTCCTGGGTAGGAAAGGTTTGAAAGAGCACCCATTTTCCTTAGCATAATCCAACGTTCAGAACACTCAGAATTTATCCAGGCACAATACCAGCACTTGTAGGCTTCATCTGAAGAGGAAGAAGAAACAAAGGCAGTGGGGACACTGTAGAAGTCAGCCCAAGCTGCCCTTTGTTTCTGTGCAATCTAATCCAATGCAAAAAAAATTTCAAGGACCATCACAAATATTCTTTTGTTACTTTAACTTGGATCAGTGCATCCTGATCAGCAGCCGTCAGAGAAAGCCTGAGCTGAAACATACAGATTTTTCCGGCCCTCATTCCATCTTGTCCCATATCTCACACCAGTCAACACCCTTTTGTTGTTGATATCATCCTCTCAATCATGACATGTCCATATATTACTTTTTCTTTCTTAATTGTATCTCTAATTACACAGTTCATTGACTACATAAATATTATAGCCATGACATATAAGAAACAACAAAATTATATCTCAATCAGTGAAAAGGACATGAGGATTTTTTCTCTAATTATGCTGGACAGCTTGTCAAATTAACACATGAGCAATGACTATTTGTCAGTACTAGTGTTACATACATTTCAGGTGAGATTATGAAAGAAAACATGTCAAAGTTTGGCTAATGCCCAACTCATTCACGGTCAGCTTTAGAAACCCACATTCTGACAGCACTGCTAGCTGTAAATAGCAGACTGCTATTTTTACTCAGGACCCAAAATGCACATTGCAACATGTTTAAGGACACCCAGAGCAAGAGTGAGAATGTTGCCCATACTGTTAGCATTTGAGTCTGATTAAAATGGGGGCAGTAAGTAAACAATCGATGCTTCAGCACTGTGCCAGCAAGCATGCAGGCATTAATGAGCTGGTGCACGATTTCTTTCAAAGCAGTTGACAATTCAGATTATTTTCTATTGGCCTTGGTAATGTGTACCTAAACAACATTAAGACAAAAACACTGATTAAATATGATATTTTTAATAGCAAACAATCACTGGTTAATAAGACAGAATGCAAAAGAATAATGCACAAAGGACCTTAAAAATATAATCTAGACTTGTATTTTCTGCTAATGCTTACAGTACATCTTTTTCTGTAGGTTTTAGCAGGTCTTTAACATACTATGGTAACTTCCAGAAGATCCACAAGAGCCTCTCTCAGTCTCATAATAAAGTTAGTCAGCACTGACGCATCTTCTCCTACTCTGCTTTTTACAGGTCCTTCCTTTTCAAGCCTCCTAATCCAACTTCCTACTGCCTAAGGCACTGCATTCGTCTTCTCTACCGTTACAGATAACACAGACACCTAAACTTCAGGTGAAAGCAGTGGGCTTTCCTCCCACACAATACAGCTATCTGCCACAATGGCTTCATTCTAGAACTTTACAGACATTCCCCAGTGAAAAAGAATCCAGAAATCAAGAAGTTGTTTAAATAACTTGATTATTTGCAGATGAAAAACTTAAATCACATATTACACACAACAATCCAGTTCTTAAGCATCACGATACACAGATTGCAAAGTTGAATATTTCAAAAGTTAAGATATTTTAAAACATCAAACTTAAAAAACAACCACCAAAACCTTTCTTCTGCCCCCCACAGCACAGTAACCGAGTCTTCTTCCAATGCTCCCTGTCCCCCTGCATCAAATGTTCGTTTGTGGCTCTAAAGTAGGAATTTAAGCAAGACCTAACCACCTAACCAATATTTCTTGTAAAGAAGCAATGAAATGTTACCTAGACTTGCACCTGAAAATGACAGTAAAGATGTAAACAAACTAGAAATTAACTGCTTTCTTGCAAAAAAGAAATACTTTTCTTAAGATTAAGGCAAAATTAAATGTAGCTGAAAACCACACCTTACAAATAGAAAATATCAGGAAGCCCTAAGAGGCAGATTCCCTTATGTCTTTTTCACTATCTTTTGGCACATCAACCTCGGCTGATTCACGGCCCTTCATTCTAGTCAATGAGTCCATCACGTTTCACTGGTGCCTGAGAAAATTTCAATCACTTTGTAATAATTGTGGAATAAAAACTTTTTGACTATAAGTGCTGGATAGATAGCTTGAAAATGGCCTGGTTTAACTCAGAGTTTATTCACCTGCTCACTTTCCTGAGGTGTAATTGAAGTTGGCTTTTCTCACCATTAACTTGGGAATATCAGTACAGATGCAAAGCTGTGCACCAGGTCCTTTTATTTTTCACTTCTGAAAATACTAAATTAATTTCAACATAACCCACCTCTACACTTCACCTAACTTTGGAGCTGCTCCCTGAGAAGCTGACAATGTGATTTCCATTGATGGACACTATGGACAGCTTGCGTTGCACACAGTCTTGACAGGACAATCATTCAGTGCAGGCCATTGCTCAAGATGAAGATAATAATGGAATTTGGGTTTGCAATAGAACATAATACCTTCCCATCCTTCCCTTTAGAACCAGCAAAGCAGAGAGCACACCAAATTCTGCAGAGACACATCATTGTACATGGCAGGTTGGTAAATGTGCATCTGTAAGATGAAACTACTGGCAATGTTGGGCAAAAAACTCACAGATCATCTGCATGCTGGGACCTGCAGAGGCAATTCTGTGGTTCAGAGTTGATACTGAAAGAAATATTAGAAACCCACTAGTGACAGCTTACAAAATTCTACTTTTGATTACAACAATGAAAATTGGCTGTAAGCTGTACGTCACAGTAGTGTAATGAAAATAATTATTTCTTTAATATAAAACCCAGTGTCAGAGGCATGTGTTCTTCACTGTGACTTTTCTTCCTCAAAAACTATTCAGGAGTCAGCAGACATTAGGAAGCAACCTGGCTGTAAAAAATAGCAGGCAATTTCTAATGACCAGCGCCATAAATTCAAGCACAGCAGCACAGACACCAACCATTTGTTGCTCCAGAAACTACTTCTCCACTGTGATTCACACTGCTGTGACATCACTGAACAAGTTACCTAAAAAAAACCCTCCAAGTAACTTGAAAAGAAATGCTTCTTTTTCATCCTGTCTGAATCACACATAGCTGTGACAGTAGAGGAGGAATTTACTCGTCATTATGAAAGCAAGTGCTGCAACTTGAACATTCATTTCTGTCACATGGCTATAGAGAGCTGTCTGCAGTGGATAAAGGTTGGCACACAAATCACCTTCAGCCAGCAGCACTGCTGAATGATAAATCATTGAATATATTTAGGAGGGTAAGGTCAGCTAGACGACTACGATCACTTTTCTCTATAGACAATTACAGTGATAAGCAGATACGATGACTCATTCTAAATAACTATAAATAGTATCAAACAGTCCAAAAGCCCAATTCTGAACAAGTTCAAAATCAAGATTGGAAGTTTCTTAGCCTCTCAGAAGAGCATTTCCATAGCTTCTACAATTAAGATTAAATATTTCACCTTCAGGTTCACTGGTATCAGAGGGGCTGCATTCCCAGCCTGTTTCCATCAAAACGCACTGCTCCAGGGCTGCAAACAGGACTGTATGCAAGTGCCTAACAATTATCAGCTTCTGTTATTTTTACTGAACTACAACTTTTCCTGCTTGGAAGGTTAGTGATTTGAAGATAAGCAGCACATCAATCCCTTGTTTCTTCACGTTGTCAAGCGAGAAGGGTTCACAGCTTTTTTTGCACTAAATTTTTGTCAGTTAACTTCAGAAGGGATTTCATAAGCATGCAATTTACATTTGTAATTGGAGAAATATTAGTGTGAATTCATGTTGCCAAAATGACTGATTGAATCACTTGGAATTCATAGGCTTATATTTCTAAAGCTTACAATCCTCTGATCATACTTTCTCTGCCTTTACTTCTACCCTGATTTAATAAAGGGTTTTGCGGGAGGGTTTTATTATCTTTTGCTTTTTTAAATAAAGATGAAAAATGCAATGAAGTTGTATTATATTGCTTCTGCTTCAAAACCTGTTTTTCAGACATCACAAGATGTCATCTGAGGCATGAATCACACATACCGCAAGATTTCTTTTTAGCAATGATGTAATAAGACAGCAGAGACCACATTTCCAGCTGCTGCTTCTAAACCTATGCTTACAAATTGTCAGACGTTTGTGTATGTAAATAAGCATTTAGAATTCAAAAAAAGGCAGACATACCAAAGAAGGTCCAAAGTGGGACTGCAAAGAGCATCACAGATATTCTTCTTCCTTAGGTTACTATGTACGTACAACACAAGAGTGCAATGGAGAGTTGCTGCCTTAGAACACGCAGCACTTTACAAAGAGCTTTATCAGAAAGAGTACTTTTGATACCTTCAGTTACCTATCAGATTAATCCGACATAGATGGCCCAGCACACAAAAGCATGACATATTATACTAGAAGAAAAGATGTGCTTTGAAGCTGTCTCTGTTGCAAGACCTTGCACAAACACACGCATTTTCCTGTGAATACTGGTGCTTTTGAGATGTTCTCTTACAGGTGTACCTGCTAACAGAAAAACAAATCTTTCTTAAAAATATAGAATACAACAACGTATTTTCTAGTAGCCTTATATTAAATTTGGTTCATGCCTATCTACTTGCTGCTATTTTTGCTGTCTTATTCCACACCGCTACCCCCACTAAAATAAAATTTTAGGAAAAGCAGTTTTTTTTAACTTGACAGCATGGACATGAACATGTACTATATTTTACCTTGTGTCACAAGCAAAAGCGAAGGCTCTTTTGCTCCTGAGCAGTCACCTTTGCATTTGGTAAATTACCTGCAGCTTCAGCAGAACACAGACAGTAAGCTATTTTCCCTGTCTTCATCAGTCTTGCCTATAATGCATGAAAAACTGTAAGACAAATAGTACCTGTCCAAGCCAGTACTTTTGCCCCCACACCTCCAATCTGGAGGAAGTGCACTCAACAGATCCAAACAATGCCCTTACTTTTAATTATCTTTTCAGACAGCATATTTTAACCAAACATTTTAAACACGGAAGCTCTTCATGTCATTTATTGGCTTAATTGCTCTGTAAATAGTCTCCCAAAACTTTTTTCAGTACTATAGACTCAAATATCATTATTGGGTGGAACAAATGTCACTTTACATGTTTGGAAGAAATTGTTGGCATAAAGGCAATGCTTAATAACAGCACTATTCACTTTCAGAGAAAGACCGTAAAAGAAAAGTAAGGTATTAAAGGAGTAGAAAAGGAGAAATGAAGAGAGCTTGCTTTCAGTTGCTGGCTAGATCTTAGGCACATGAATAAGAGATGAGATCACAAAACTAGGAAGAAATATGAGCTGTTAAAAGTGAGTCTACATAAACAGTAAATCTTGTTTGACAGGCTTAGTGAAATTTATTTAAGGGCTAACGCACAGGACATAGGAAGGAAAGGCAGGAAATAACATCATCCGCATTCATGAAGAGACACCTGTTGTCTTGCAGCCTAGTAGGCTTGTAAGTGAATGTAGTCATAACACTGAGCAAATAACACTAAAAAGAGGAAAAGGAGTTGTACAAAGAGTATGGAATGGGTCATCGACAGGATCTGGACCACAGTAGTTTTGGGCATTTGTGTAATATGCATCTGTGAAAGACTGCCTACAACATATACTGTGTACTCATCTTTGCCCTGGTCTCAAAGGGAGAAGTTGTACCTGCTATTGAGGAAGTTGTGGCATCTTGACTGAGAATTAAGAGCAGATTGCTAGCATATTTTTTCCTGCTATTGTTAGTGACCTACAAGATCCTTTTAAGAAGACTGCAATCACATTTCTCCAGGCCCTTATTCATCAGTGAGGAAAAGGCCAAACACTACTACAGTACAGCTGAAGGAAATTATTTCCACCCAGAGTTGCTTTGCTTTTAGCCAGTCATCATCTGAACAGAGCTTCCTTGATTAAACCTTACATCTAGTGCTACTGAAGTTAATACTGAACTACAAAATTAAGAAGGGCTGATGGATAAGTTGATTTTACTTCAACACCAGGAAATAGCATACTAGTTTGCTACACGTACATGGTAGACATCTTGAGGCAAAAGAACAGAACTGGTATCTTTTAGACCATATTAAGTTCTTGCTTTTGACTAGGCACAGTCTGATGTCTTTATTCTGAGTACAAAATAAGCCAAAATAAAGATTCCCTTGGAATCCTACTTCAGTGCTCACATCAAACTGAACTGTAATATGAACACTGCTATCTCTCACTGCTATCTCTGTCACATTTCAACGCCTCCTTGAAAATGTAGCCACTGTATTAAACAGTGTGTGCCACAGGAAGTTAAAAACATGGACAAGTAGTAAACACTCAACTCAGGGCACTGCACAGAGGTTAACCTCACAAAATTTAAGCTTCCTTCTTTGATTTGCAACAGTAACATCCCTGCAAGATGTGCCTGGGGGGGTATGTCACTTAAGTGGGTCAGTACATCAGATGATGTCAGCACTTTATTGACAAATCTGAACATGAAGAGGCGAGTTCTATGCTGATCTCCCACACCACAGTTACAGAGTGATCCAGCAGTGCTGTTGGAAGAGATCAGTGTAAAAAAGAAAGCAAATGCAAACCTTGCCAGAAAGCACTGCACTTATTTGGGGCCTGATTGACATCACAGACCAATTAACTTTAGTGGCAGTATGAAAATAAATTTATAAGATTTCTTGCGATTTCTTCTGCTTCAGGGTCTGAAACTATTTATAAACAGTGTGAACTGGAAACAGATGAAGTTTCATGATAGTCTAATATATGATTTGCCAGTTCAATTATTTGTGTGGTATTTCTTTTAATTGCTAATGCACAGCTTGTTTCATCTGAGTCCCTAGGACGTTTCAAAAGCCCAATTATATCTTAAAAGGTCAGTAAGCACTTATTTTTAAGAGCATGTGATTCAGCGCATGCTTGAGTTCAATGTTCCCTGTAACATTTTATAACAACCATCAGAAATTGCTAGTGATTTCATTTACATGAATTCCTTTGTTTGAAAGGAAATCATTTCAAGTGGCTAGACTAAAAGTAGCAATAATTGACTAGCTAAAAGGTGACAATTTAAGAGAAGCAATTCAGAAACACAGCCCTAGAACACTTACAGTGCCCAAAGCCCATTAAAACAATGCTGCAGTAAGAGCACAAAAGGAAATACTCTTCCATCCATAGTTCACAATTTCACAAGGTGCTTGCTTTCAGCCAGAGTTCCATCTAAAGTGACTTCATCTGAAGGTTTCATCAACTTACTGTTCCTGCTCTCAGTATATCCCAAATTCATAGTTCGTATTTTCAGTCAGCAATACTAGCTTATAAAGCCTCTGAGTCTTATTTCATCCAGCATTACGTTTTTACATCTGCTTCTGGACTTACAGTACAAACCTAGTCACTGACCCTTGCACTGGCACAGCAAAACAGACAGTGAAATAGAGCACAAAGGATCTGTCTGAATGGGCTTTGCTGTGAAAATCCAACTGTTGACAAAATACAGCCACACAAGAATGCTGGTATTGATCTTAGCCTCATAAGCTATAAAACTATGGGCAATATCAATATGCCTATTACTAGAGCAACTCAGGAATTGATGCTGTTGTTTACGAGGTCCACGCACAGCAGTATAAGAACCTTACAATGGTAAGGTTGATAAAAATAACCACAGCTTTGTGTTACATACCACTGTCATCTCTGTAGAGACTTGAAGGCTTCAACAATCAGATTTTTAGTACACCAATTAAAACAGTTTAAGTGTCAGCCAGCTCTAAAAAACTTACAATTGTAGTTTTAAAGGTTACATTACTAGAGATACTCATCTTTTCTATGGGTTTTGAGGAGTTTAAGGGAGCTGTTGTTCTTCCTACAAAACATTTTCCAAACTATTCTGAAAAATAAATAAATCTTTGCAGGTGCTGACAGATGCAGACAGCATATGAGCATAAATGAAATTCACCATCTAGATGCTCCAAATCATTCACCTACTTCTACCAGTATCTAATAGCATCCCAGGTAAGGGTTAAGCCTCCATTTTCTGATCTGATCTGAAACTGCTGAAACTGCTGAAATGCTGAAACTGCTAAGTATAGATTTGAGCATAATCCAGGCTCCTTCTTCAAAAATGTTAGTTTGTACAGCTGACTTTGCTAAGAGGAGATGGAAATCCGTTACTGCTGAAGAAGTTCCTCATTTTCTTAAATCAACTTTACTAACAATTTCTTTGTGACATAGCTGGTCACAGCTAAAAATACATGGATTTTTTTTTAAACTTTCTCCTCAGAGATATAGGGAGGAGCAATGGAATGCTTAGGGAAACACTTCCACACATTTTCTGTTCTATTTCAAGACTGGAGTATAAATAACTATCTTGTTGCACATCAATTATGGTCAAAAAAGCACTAGGATGTTCAGTATTAATGGTCAGTATTAATCGTAACTAACAAAGACTCCCCAAGGAGGGACATGATTTTGCTAAGATCTACAGCTCTGTGTAGCAGGGCTAGGTCTCACGTAGAACTAGAATTTAATCTCTGGTTTTTCAGACAAGAAGGTACTTCCCAAAGAGGCATTTTGATCTCAGGCTCCTCCATGTTGTGTATTTGTCTAAGACAAACTCCCCTATCTTTTGAAAGAAGTGCTGCTTCAGTCTCTTTTTTTTCACAGTGATGATTTCCTTGTGTCCTAAGGACATGCATACAAAAAGACTGCAGAATTGAGGACAAGCTCACAGGGATTTCTGCATCACTGTTGGTAGTGTTGGAACACTGGGTATATAACTGCCCATAAAACAAATCTTGAACCTACTTTTCTATAGAAAAAAATATACCCCCTTACTTTATAGCTAATAACATTTCACTGCCAAGTCCTCTTCAAGTTCTCTTTGTTTCCTGCTTTCATAATTTTATATATATATATATACACATAAAGAATGAGGACTTATAAATTATTCCAGTTAAAATTCACCACCTTCAAATATTTTTCCTTCTTACCTCCCACATATATTTCCTTATGATATTTACTTTTTTTTATTTGGCATTCTCAAAAGCAAATAAGTCTCATGAACTGATGCTGTTACAGGCTAGAGACCACTCTGGTAAAATGATGAGTTACCTTATTTTACCAGTTGCTTGTGAATGGATGAACCAGCAGAACTTCAGTGCATATGGGAAGAGACATTTTAAAAACCAAATTCAAAGTTAAGTATCATCTCTACGATTTCAGGAAATTTCAATAAACCGAGGAAACAATGATTATAATTGTAATTACTTGTCATCCTAATTTAGAAAGTCTGAGTTGGTTTTAAAAATAACAAGTGAAGAGACAGAGAAAGCCCCCTAGCTTGGGTGTCTGAGTTTATACCAATTCCAGTACCCAGAATGCCACTCCTTTCTCTTCAAGGATCAGATCTCAACGTACAAAAAAAAGGTGTTTCACTTTGCTTCTGTTTAAGTCAAAGATAAGAGTCCTCTCAACTTGGAGTAGGGTATACTCAAGCAAGACAGCAACAGCACAAAATAGAAGTTCAGTTGCCATGGAGACTGGACTTTTTAATTAGGTAGACTTTATGCCCCCCATTTCTCACTATTTCTATTACTAGAAAACAGTCCTGTGTCCTTGATGAGAAAAGTAGCATTACTGTGTGTGGTTGTACAATATAACATCCTGCTCAGACTGCCTGCAGATAACTTGCTGTATTTCTCCACTGTATGATTGCCCCTTTAAACAACCATTTCTGCTGAAAAGGGTTTAATTCTTTCCGTTCCTTCAAACAGGAATTCCTCTTGCCTACCTACTAGGTTCTTAGCCCTAGTTATCACTTGACAAGATTAAAACCAAAAATACTTTTCTGCTCTACATGCTCCACAGTCCAGTAAAAGACAAAAATAAGGACATTTGCTTCCATAAAGAACTGCATTAATAAGTTACAGATCTGCCTGCTGAGCTGTTAGTGACTTCAAACCCACTGAAAAATTTATGGGACAAAGCTATTCAGCAGTAAATGGTGCTGTAAAACTCATAAGACCTGTGTTCTATAAACTGTATAAATCCAGCAAAGATTATTCAAAATTTCAATTAAACAACCTTTTGTTTTTATCTGGTAAGCTAAGTGATGTGTAGGTTTAAACTGAGTTTGCTGGAGTATTTCCCTAGTTACTCCTAAACTGTATCCATAGCACACTGGGCTACAAATAAGTATCCTAAGAACTTAAGGCACAAGCTTTAATGTTCATTTATAAATATCTTAAGTGTGGAAGTCAAAGAGACATAGCCAACCTCTTCTCAGCCAGGAGGGACAGGATAAGGGGAAATGGCCACAGACCTGAACATAGGAAGTTCTGCACCAATAGGCAAAGGAAATTCTTCACAGTAAGGGTGATGGAGCACTGGAACACGCTGCACAGGGAGGTTGTGGATTCTCTTTTTCTGGAGATATTCAAGACACATGTGGACATCTACCTGTGCAGCCTGCTGTAGGGAGCCTGAATTGCAGGGGGTTGGACTCCATCTCTGGAGATCCCTTCCAAACCCTACAATTCTGTGATTCATATCCCTACTCTTCAGCAATGGCATTCCAAAAGAACAGAGTACTACTGCTCTATATCGTTTGCTACAGCTAAATAATATCAAGAAGTAAACCAACAATAATCATGAAGTGAATTTACCAGGGCCACATCCAAATACTTAAATATCTGAGGAATATCTTCTGTAACTGAAATCCCCACATTTACCTTAGTACTCCACAAGTTTGTTCACAATGCATTTTAAAGGACTCCTCCTGACATCTGGAACATGACAAATTTACTTTAGACGAAACTATCTGCATAGAAAAGCTTGTAAGTTTAAACAAGCCATTCTGCTTTGCAGCAGGGTAATTTAGGATAGCCATGATACACATCAGATAATGGATGGCAACTTTCCAGAACAGAACATCAACCACTTTGCACCTGTTTAACTGTATAACACACAAGTTATCAGAAACCAGGAACTCTGTTCCAAAGTTACATAAGTACTTTTACTGCAATGTAATCTTAGACTAAGATCCAGAGATCTTAAGGATCTTAGGGAAAAATCATTTTGGTGAGAGAGGTAAATCCATTTCTGAAACAAGTTTGAAAATTACCTTTAAAGTAGCTTTAGTTTCTGGGAAGGCAACTTTGCTGCTCCATGCATAGAAATCATGTTTACAACAAAGAATTTCATAAGCTAGTAATAATCATCATTCTTCTTTAGAAGGTAACAGCCAGGGATTCTTATATACTTACCTTCAGGTAAAGAAGAGGCAAACTGTTTCACATGCTAGTTTCTCTGCTCCTTTCCACTAGGAAGAATTCTGAAGGATCTTACTGTTTTGTTTGCATCCAGTATGCGCCGATCAACTCCTCTTGCATTCACTAAATATACTGCTTTTGTCACCTGGGATCTACAACTCTCCCAATCAAATAAGAACATGCTATCCCATTAGTTCACAATACCAAATATTTTGCAGGATTGTATTTAGAAGGAAGCTGCTTCTGTGCAAAAAACTGACTGCTATGTAATCACAATATAAAAGGGAAATGAACAGTAAGACCTAATCCTGAATCTAGAAAAAGGAATTCAAATACTTAATACTTTCATGAGAGCAATGCCTCTTCTCGTTAGCTAACCTTAAATCTGAATACCATCAATAGCTTTCTGTAAAGCTGCAATACATACAACTGATCAGCATGAAAGTTATTTTTACAGGCTGTTGGAAATTACCTTAAATAAACACAGTCTATGTTTACAGGCTAGTGGAATGAAACTTCAGCTCCATACTACTAGGCTTCATTTGAACAATGGAAACAGAAATAACAACCAGTCAGCTGAGACTGTTTGCCAATTTAGATATCTGACCTACAATTCATTAAAAAAAATCTGTCTTGAGTGGATTAGCAGAGTGCTTCTGTAGTTCTGTAACAAGGAAAATAGCTTCCCTTGTTTATAATAAGGGAAGGGAAATTTTCTTACAATTGAGGTTGATGTAGTTCTGAACCGGTAAAATAATTAAAGTATTAAAATAATTAAATGTATGTTCAGGCCTATTTTTAGTAACACAACTGGAAATAAAGCTGACCAAAGCAGCTGGTAGGCACAGGGAGACAGCAGAAGCGCACCCGGGGGCACGCTGTGCAGCACGGCCTGTTTAGGCTGACTTCTGAGACTTGCATAGAAACTAAACCAAAAATGAAAAAGCAGAAAGTGAAAATGACATTTTCAGTCTTGTTCAGGAACTGAAAAATCCCATCTAGAAAAACACAGGTTACTGAATTCAGGTAAAAATACTGTGAGACAGTTTTATAAACCCATGGAAGTACACAGAACTGCTCTATCTCAAGAGCTTTCCCTACAAACAATGCAATCAAGTAGGAATAAAAATTAGTTACTAGATGAACTTAAAAGGAGCTCCTACCTATATAGAGCTTCTTTGGAACAGGAGAAACTAACATCTTGAATTAAAAGGTCCTGCAGTGTTCCCGTAATCTTGTAGAAAAACCTTTGATGAAATTTAGATTGTGATTACTGAGAAATCTGGCCTCAGGGATGAACTGATTTTAATTTAAACATAGATTGAGATATTATATTCAGATGTTCAGATCATTATAAACAAGAGGAGTGTTCCCTCTTGTTTATCCAAGAAGGCTTACCTTTTGAAAGAACCCATCTAATTAAAAAAAATAAAAAGGAGATGAAATACTTCAAGACTTTCTAGAAAACACTTCTTCCAAGTATGTGTTCCTTTGATACCTCCTAAGTCTTCATTTAGTATTTCCTACTGAGAAACACACGACTTCACTGAAATGCAAGCTAAATGGAAAAATCTAAACAGGCATGCGACACATCTTAACAGCAAGGCTGGTAAGCTGAGGGGCAATGGCTTTTATTCAAACAGCTACATAGTTACAGTTACTCCTAATTCCTCATACTGTACAAAAAAGGTTTCTTGGACTAGTCTAGTTTGACTAGTCTAGTCTAGTCTAGTTTAGACTAAGTTTGCACCTGCATCCATAACCCACCTCCTCCCACTCTGGGAGGGGATTTGAGCACACAGACCTATCTCAGAGATAACTAGACAGAAAACTGGAGAGAACTTTTTTGTTTTTAACCTTATTGAAGCTCAAAAGAAGCTTTCTTCATGAATGAAACACTAGCGTACTTTCACAAGACTACCCACAAAAAGACAAGCCCTATAAACATCTGCACTTGGGAGAGAGCAAGAGAATTCTGTAGTATCAGATCTCAGATGTAATATAGAACTTCTGTGCCACTAACAGTAATGAGCAGTAACAGAATTACTTTAAACTTAATGACAGACTTTGAACACAGAGCTTGTATTTTATCTTTCCTCATCACAGAAAAGGAGACAGAAGAAAGGAGAAACAGGAACGCTTTACAGGAGAAGACATGATAGTTGCAAGTTTTGAGAGAAGTAACACTTACATAAGCTAAGGTTTTAGAGTATTATTTATGAGAAAGCAGGAAATATCACCATCTTTTACCTGGCACAGAATTCTGAACACATTAGATGTCAGGAAATTAATCAGTCTGTTTGATTCATTTCCTTGTGCCAGGAAAACTGAGTATTTTTCAGCAAAGTTATCACTAACACAATGAACAGTTTTGAGGTAGTTGAAGAAAATCATCCCCAACACATATTCAGAGATTCCCTTTTTCTAAAAAGTAATCACTTCTTACACTGGTGACTTATGAATAAACTGTTCCTAATCTCACAAGTTTAGTTGGAAGTCTTTGAAAAATACTGCTTTGTTTAGATAAAAACTAAAATCACTGAATGTTGGTTCCAAAAGTATCTTCAGGAATTAAGGTCCACTCTACTCACATGCAGTGTTGCCAGGCCCACCACCGCCAGGCCCACCACCGCCAGGCCCACCACCGCCAGGCCCACCACCGCCAGGCCCACCACCGCCAGGCCCACCACCGCCAGGCCCACCACCGCCAGGCCCACCACCGCCAGGCCCACCACCGCCAGGCCCACCACCGCCAGGCCCACCACCGCCAGGCCCAGGCCTTCAGTTGTCACATTCACAGTAAAAAGAAATTAGCACTGACTACGAAATTGCATAGGTTGGACTAAATAAGTATTGAACACCACCACTTCATTTATTATCAAAGAACAAAAGTAAGATCAAGTGATAGATAATAGGTAGGTAAGAGACAAGTTATATACCATTAACCTGTGGGAAATGAGATCTTTTCTACTCAAAATCTAAGATTAGCTCGTAAGTCTTCAGAAAATGAATTTGATGAAACAAAGATGATGCCATCTAATGATGATTATTCTCATGGCTCTAGATTTAAGTAAAAGCCATTGATTAGTCCGATGAAAGTTCCTCTGAGCAGTCAGATGTTGTTTATTCAAATGTAACAAGGTTGTCAGGACTGCTTTACTACCAAGTCTCTAGGCCATTAGCATTCTATTGAAGTAATTCAGATGAACTTTATCTTTTTAGCAATTTAGAAAGCATATTCTGCCAGAATTACCTTAACATTCAAGCAGAAAGCAGTTAAGTGAGCTGAAACTGCACTTGTTAAAATGTAAATCCTGACAGTTCAAATGTCAGATGTGCACAGTGACATGCTGATGACTTCTGACAAGCTCTCCCAGACAATCTTTGTTTTCATGGTAGAAATGTGCAATACTTACTCAGATCCATAAATAACACAAGATAAAAAGGGGCCAAATGAGACAAGTTTCCAGTCCAAAGGCAGCTCTGAAATGAACAATGATTAAATAAACCAACCAAAAATGAGAATAGAGCCACTAGTGCACAAAGAATGTAAATATAAGAGTATTTTTAACTTCTTTCCATCCCCAAAATGTAGCAACACCTTAAATAAAGCAAATGGTTGCTCTGGAACAGAAACAGACAGATGTTTGCAAGCACTGTCTTAATATTTGTTGCAGTTCTTTTTTATTTCTACTTAACTGATGTACCAATATGTTTACCTTGACAAAGTTTTGCTTTAGTCTAATCTGCTCAGTAAGGCAGTAATTATTAGTTAATATCTTGTTTTGGGAGCTAGAATATAAAAGAACTATGTATATAAAGGCATAGATATTTCCATTTCTTATCCCACCTCATGATGCCTCAGCATTACACCCAATTGAAAACTCACCAAAAAATTGAAAAATGCATTCTTAACTCCACTGACAAACATTTCACCTATGAGGTTAAAGTGAAGATTATGCAAACCTCACAGACTGTCACCAATTTAGATAAAATATTTTTGTTTCCATGCTTGGGAACCCAACAAGGCTACAGTTTCATTTGATGCAGTTAGATATGAAGCAGCTATACAAATATTTATTCTACTAATAATAGAAATATTTAACAGGAAAGATTACACCTTTACAGCAATTGTAAAATAATGTTTAGTCTTGAGCAAATTTCTTACTCTTTGCATATGGCAGACAAAAATCAGATTTTGGTATACAGTTCAAGTAAAGGCAGCAAATTTAAATGCTACATTTTAAAACATTCTGATCCTTGTGATGCAGAAGGGAAAAACCAGAGAAATCTCCTTCCAAGGTACTGTTTTCAAGATGCAAAATGTTCTCCAGGAAAGCCTCTTGTAAACCTGTTTCACATTTTTCAAGGTTGCTATACAGTTCCATCTCCCTGTAGAAACATCACTGCATGTTTCACAATCATGCAATTGCATATTTGAGCTAATAAAATGCATGACACAGAGATATGTATCCATACACTGTTAATTGAATGAATTTAACAATTAGGCCACAATGCTATCCAATCACACACTGATTCTGTGTACTTAAATGCACTACAACACCTATTTAAATGTCATTATTCCCTTGCAAGCTACAGATTCCATACATTTTCAAGAGAATGCAAATTCTCTCCAAAAACGTTTAGTAGACACTTGTATGGCTGTAAAATCCCATCTTGCTTCCCTGACACCACTTTACTCTCCTCCAAGAGCTCCAAGTGAGAAAAAAATAAGACATACTAGGTCAAACCAAAGGCCTATCAAGCCCAATAGCCTGGAAAGTGCATAAGAACAGGTCTGCATGACATCCCTAAAGAATATTCTCCAATACTGTGTAAGCAGTACTTTTCCTGAGGCTTTTTAGCTCTGCCAGTAAGACATCCTGCTTTATGACAGCTTCTCATCATCCATTTCTATTTGCGTTACTAAGCAAAGCCAACTGATTCTATCTATATAGACTCCATATATCCTAAATGGATTCTTCATGTTATTTTAGTGGAAATACTGTCAACATAAACTGTCTCTATTCTCAGCTGTTTCTCCATTGATTCTTTTACTATGCCAGCAAAACTTTTTCACACATGTGACCAATGTGTGGTGAAAAAGATTAGGGAACAGACTGATCTTAAAATACTGTTTCAAATGAATGCTCAAGTTTCTTAAGTAGGCATAGGTTATTCCAAAGGACTCCTTTACTGCTACCCACAGAAGGTAATGACTACCAGCAGGTTTTCAAAGGTGAGACATTTAACTAGATCAAATATGATGAGTGAGTCAGTAGCTCTGTCAACCTCGAGTCAATATCATGCACGGAATTACAGCTCAGGAATTGTTAAATTAAAAGGATTAGTAAAAATCCTGTGTTTGATAACCAAGGCAGAGGTATAAAATGCAACAGAATATACAAAAATAATAATAAACAGCAATATAGTTAAATATAACAAGGAAGTAATTAAGGTACCATGAACTTTGAGGCTGGGAATTCACTTTCACTATGTGCCTGACACAATGAGAATCCCGTCACAACTGGGGTTCTAACTGGTACCACACTACAAATGGAAATAGCACAGGAATGTTAGGCTATACTCCTCCCCATACCTTCTCAAAATCAGCATATCTTCAGAAAAGCAAAGGCACAGACTTTTTTTTTTTTTAAAAGCAATTAGAAACATACCAGCAGGCAAAGAATTAGCTTCACAACATTTAGCAACATTAGGTCTAACTGGTAGAATCAGTCTTTTCTTTTGTTCCAACCTCTCAGCTTTGCAGTTGAGAATTCATATGCAGAAGCCCTGAGAAGTGTATATTGCTATGGGGAATGCTCCACATGCCTTGGAAGAAAAGCAATTACGTAAATGTGCGCAAAACACCAGAGAAGGGGCAGAATTACCATGGTTATTGAAGCAAAATCTTTTCTAGTAAAACCAATAACGTTAAGACATTTTCAACTCACACAGGATTTTAAGACTTCAACAAATTAAATGCTCTAAAATTGAATCTCACGCAGTAACAATGATACCTTCAAATCTGTGAGCCAGGTTCTTTTAAAATCTTTTAAGTCAGCTTGAATAAAAACTAACACTAAGCTTAAGAAAGAATTTGCTTCTAGAGTTTGTATCTGTATCTGGCTACAATAATTCTGACCTCAGACACAGATATGTTTCCTTTTCCTGCCTAGCAAATATACTTGTAGTTTGTGAAAGTGAAGTACTTAACCCATGATGCCACTGGAAGTGTCCATGGAAGGAGTCCCTCAGGTAGATCATAGATATTTCTGCATGTCAGCTGCAGCTAAAAAAAAATAAAAATATAAATAATAAAATAATAAAATAATAAAATAATAATAAAATAATGAAAAAATAATAAAATAATAAAAAACAATAAAAAATAATAAAAAAATATATTATCAAAGCCTCAGCATTATAAGAACAGATTTATATACAACTCAGTGCTGGCACTACAAGAACTGAAAGTTTCACTTATGCATACAAGCTTAGAACAAATTCTCAATTTCAAAGACTAACAAAAAGCCTGTATCTGAGTTTGAAGTTAACAGCTTAAGTGCATGTTTAAAATCATGTGGTCAGCCAGCTTGAGCAGGCTCATGCCTTGTAATAAAGAGAGCAACCTCATAGTTGCTACTTTTGGTAAAACCCAAGGAGGAAAAACTGCCCTTATTCCTTTTCTTTGCCCCATCACTTCGACAAGTAGAAGTAGAGCATATGCTATGTGCTATTTAAAAAGAGAAAATGGCGAGGCTTTGAAAGATTAACTGCGAGATACTCTTCCCTCCTGCCTAGGGCTTCCCATCACTCATAGAAAGGGCACAATAGCTGTAGGAAAGTGAAGGAAAAATGAAGGTCACATAGTTCAAATCTTGCCTTTTCATTCCCTTCATTCACAGAAGGCCCTTCATGAAGGCAGTGTTACTGTACCATGACATTATCAGTATATACAAAAAGCTCCCTTGACAGCAAAAACGGAGAATGGCAGAAAACAGCCTTCAGAGAAATTGGATTTTAACGTCTGGTGTCAGAGTTATGCATCAGCTTATTTCCTTGCATACCTGGCGCCCTGGAAGAGTGCTGCTCAGCTGCCTCCGCCTGGGCTCATCCCCACCGGTCAGTGCCCTCCTCAGTCTCCCCAGAGTGAGGTGCTGGGAGAGAGAAAGGATCCTCACCGGGCAGATCCACAGTGAGGTGAAAGGTCTGTGAACGAAGTACAAGATCAGAGCACAAGTGAAGGCTCTGACAACAAGGGCAGGTTGTGGCTAAGCTGAAGATCAGCGCTGCCTCCTCACAGCTCGGTCTTCACACGTGGACGACTTCCAAGAAAGGCTGTTAAGGGGCCATTAAGGCCTCCTGGAGTGCTCGGAATAATGACGGCTCGCTCACAAGCACCGGCTGCTCCATAGCGTGGAGGTGAGGGAAGATGGCTGCCCCACCTGACTGAGGATGGCTGCAGGTTTTGGCGCCAACAGCTCCACAGTGTGAACTGGGGTGCCAGACAGCCAGCACACATCATAGCAGGCCCATTAACTAGCTGCTCTGTGCTCATCAACCGCACCTGCCACAAGCAGGAAAGGAATTCGAACATCCTCATCCCTTGCAGGCCGTTTGGTTGTAGCTTGTGTCCTTCAGTCCCCCTCTCCCCTTTCAGGAGGCACAGACAATGAAAGCAGCCAGCAGCGGGGCGGCAGTGGCTGTTCCTCAGCCTGGAACAGCTGTGTGTGACTGCGGCTGTCCCCTCGGCAGTGCCCGGCCTGGGAGGCTTCAGCGTCACAACAGTTGAGCTGCGGTTCCACTTATTGCTCAGGTATTAAGACTTTATAAGCTATTTCATGTGATTTCTTGTGAGCAGTTCCCATGTAAGAGTCCCAGAGAGAAGGAAATACTGGTGATAAAAATATAAATGATCAAAAGTAGGCAATCAGACATCAAATCACAAAGTAGTGGATCCATAACTAAAATAGGATTTTCCCAGTTGAATTCAGTTCATTTTCTCTCCACAGTAGAATTAGCAGGAGAGAAACCATTCCCAGTTGTTCAGAACTGTTTGAACTTCAAAATGTAATCAGCAGAAGTCCCAACTCACAGTATTTTATAAATAGCAGTTTAAATGCTTTATTTGGGATTTGGTATTGAAATGAGATGGGAATTTAAAAAAAAAAAAAATAAATGGGTTGATGAAATGTCTAAAGATAATATATTGGGAACATTTTACAAGCCATAGAAAAAAGAAGCAGCCATCTCCTCAAAAATGCCCTCATGCATTTGGTTTGTGATGCTGCTGTGCAGTAAGAGCAACAAATGATTTAATCTACTCTAACATTTCTCAAATTGAGGGAAAGAGGTCATTCAAATCTCAAGTCATTAGGATGGAGATATGCTGTTTTGTTGACCCATTTACAAAAATAAAAAGATTAATTTAGTTTTAGATTTTAAGACAACACAGGGACTTTACTACTGCATAGTCTGACTCACACAGGATCAGATTCTCAAACAGTGTGACAGAAGCCCATTTAATTCACCCACCATTTGTGCCTCAGCTTTTCAACCTGTTGGTTCTGAATTCCCCACACAACGAAGGGAGTTCCTCCTCTGAGTCACCAGGTAGCCTGGCAGCCTTCCTGGTTTCATCCCACCCACAGATCCTCTCAGAATGAGCACTGCTTGAGCAAGATCCTTTACCAAACACAGATTGAGCTTCTCTGCCAAGACACCATGCTTTCGTGTGCATAGAACTTGACACAGGAAATGCTCTGCCACAGATCTGCATGCAGTTGTTCAGCAAATTGTCCTTGTAAAGTCCTTCCAGACTGCGTAGACTTATGGACAGTAAGTACAGTTACACTTCTGATATTACAGAGGAAATGAGTACTTATTAAACACCCCAGGTTAAAAATTTTTGGAGGTGACTGTAAATACCCCCAACACAAGAACTTCATGGCTCTGGCTGAGAATGAATCTTACTGAAAAGTAGCTTTATGCTTTCCAGTGCAGCATATTGGGTGGCCTCATTTCAGACCACATCACTTCACCCCAGGAGCTGGTGGAATTAATGCCCTTGTAAGATTTGCAGAGATGACAGGAGTAAAGAGCTAGAGGACTGTGACAGAGGCAGCTGAGTACATGTACAGTCTGCACTGCCATTACTCAGTAAAAAAAAAAAAAAAAAAGCTCTCAATCTCTGGAGTTTTCTTTTGAACACCTTTGACAACAGCCACTGATGTCAGTGTTTTCTGCAAGATGAAAAGACACTCAAATGCTTGCTTGTTTCAAGCCTTTGGTCAAGAGATTCCTAATTGGTATTCCAAAAATAGCACTAGCTTTATTCTGTGTAGCAGTCTACATTAATCTGCCAAGTACCATTACATAAAAGCAATTAATTATATTATTTCTTCATTACTAGCTGTGAGCAAAAACAGTTTTCCCAACTGTGCTGAAATGTATTTCTGAAGATCTTGGTAGCTATGAAGGGAAGATAAATGAGGACAAGCAGAGTACCTAGATTAACACCACATGATAAATCCAGGCTTCTTCATGGATGCCAAATTAAATATCCTCTTGTAGGCCTTGACCTAAATCTAACTACTCATGATTTCTCTTATACTTCCTCATTAAAAGGATTGTTAAGGATCATGGGATCTGCCATGTGGATAGGCTATACACTTCCTTTAGCCATAAGTACTTTTCAGAAATTATTCTTGCAGGCTATGGATAACTTCAGATGGCTTCAGAAGTTTCCACTAATTTTTCCAGAAGAATAATTTCATTCTCTATCTTCAGAGAAAAACATTGCTAAGAATGCTGTTATTTATCTTATTTTAAATACTTCAATCTATGACTGCTTGCAAACAGCTCCAAGCCTTACTGGTAGGACATGATTCCTAGTTTTAATCTTAGAAACATCTTACCTTTGCTCTGTTCCTTTTTTTTTTTTTTAAAAAAAAAAAAAAAAAAAAACCAAAAAAAACACAACTTTCTTTTGTTTGTTCCTACATTTTACCATACTGGTGAGTCCAGAAGTAAGCTTGTGGTCACAGCATGTACTATGCCGAAACTGTACTGCCTTTCAAGCACCTGTAATTATCAGCCAACAGTATTGAATTACTTAGAAGTATTTAATCTCACCTGGTTTTGCAGACTTAGAATATTTTAAATTTTCTTAGAGCTCTCATCTCTCTACATCTTCCCTGTAATAACTAATCTCATTTTCCATAGGACAATTAAAAGACCCCTTTGTCTCCACTGTAGATTCGAAAGCAACCCTAAACTACACTGACCTATTTTACTACAGTGTCACATTATCAGGGAAATTTGACAGATGTCTCAGATAATTCATTATTCCCTCAAGGAATCTGACCTCTCTTAGAATAAAAAGATTGCAGGGGAAGCACTGAATTCCGAATTCAGAGACAACAAATTTTCTGGACAATTTCAATCAGAGCTTTGGAAATTAATTTATATCCATATTGATGCATCTAGGCTTAGAATCTGGCTAAAGATCTATTCTCATACTAAAGGTTTTGCCAGCTGATCACTAACATGGATGCTAAAATAAGACCCTGTGTACTAAATTCTTATGGCCTTAAACAGTTTCTGGCTCAGGTTAGGCACTAGATACGTGGCAGGGAGAGGGAGAGGAGATGTTCTGATGTTTCTAGTGTGTTTGTTAAGCAAAAACTTGTTATTCAAATGCTTTGTCAGTTTTGCTTCTCCAGAGGCAAAATTCCACATATATGATGATATCATGAAAGTAAACAGGTCTACACATGTACTGCTTGAGTGACTTAATTATAAATTATAAAAAAGCTTGTATACTCACATCAGGACTGATTTTTGAATGTCTCTTGGGTTTAAATTAGGGTTCTCCATCTTTCTCTCTCATCTTCACTCAGCCACAATTACCTTTTCCTCCACTTTATGCTTTACCTCTCTCCCTTGTGTAGTCCACATATTTTGTATTTGACTTGTTGCCCATCTGGTTGTATTGTGCTCACAAACAGTTCTTTTCTCATCTTTGACATTGACAAATCTTACTACTTAAGTTATCCCTAAACATTGCAGGCCTGTAAACTTGAATGCCAGCAGCACAGCTCAATCACCTTCTTTAGTTTGCTGAGTTTCTTAGGGAACTTCTATTGCTCACTGTTCTGTTTCAAAAAGTTCTGTTTCAAAAGCTCTGCTTATTGTCCAAGGAAACTATAGTCCAAAGATACTCTCATTGTTCTAGGATGCTTCTACACAAATTGAAGCCACCACAATTAACCAATCCTCAATTACACAGTCACCACAAACATTGAGCAGCTCAGTGGTAAAACAGTTCTACAACTAGAGCTGGGACACACAGAAGTTTTGAACTGCTGCAACTTACTGCTATGTTGTTTTCAATATCATTTGCTCAGTTCAACTAGAAAAAAAAGATCATAAAGTGCATTTTTAATCTTCCCTACATAGATAACATTACATAATCAAAAATACATAGATAAAAGCTCTTAACACCAATACTCAGTATGATTGTGTTGAGGGACATGGTTTAGTGGGAGCTATTGGTGATAGGTGAACGGTTGGACTGGATGATCTTTTAGGTCTTTTCCAACCTTGGTGATTCTATGATTCTATATACACCTGGACTGACCATCTTCCTTTCTGCTTTGAAAAATACTACGTGATAGGCCTTTTAAAACAGGAACTAAACTGCTTATTCTTGTTATGTGCAATAGAACAGAAAAAAAAAACTGTGTCTGCATAAACTTAAACAACCAGCCTATATCTCAAACTGCCACCAAGAGGTTCATTTTTAAAGCTTTCTACTGATTTTTGATAGAGATAATTGAAATGCATCTTTTCTGATTGAACTCAAACCACAGCAGAAAAAGCCCATTTTGTTACCTTTGTAATGAAGATTTTTTTTTTTAGAAAAATGAAGATTTCCTGCAAAAAGAGTCCTGGTTGACAAACATGAAGTTGTCTTGAATTGTTTTGGTAGAGCAGGCAGTGACAGGACAGGTTTAGAGGTGGAATAACCTGATCTTTGTTTGGGATGGCATACCTGGCAAAGCTTTTAGTACAGGGACTAGCAGCAAGGGGAAGCTTACTCTGATTCTTCTCCGGTCATAAAAGCTATCAATCTAACACCAAATACAATTTCTCCATGTATTCTAAAGAAAAACAAAAAAAAAATGTGTTAGCACATTTTAAGGTATGATTAAAGTAAACAAGTTTATAAGGTTTATAAACCAGTACAGAACTGGAAATAAATATAATCAGGTCTGAGTCAGCAGGTCCAGAGCCCAAATCAGAACAAACAAACTATAATCTCTAGCTGCTCCCTATGAAAAAAAATTGTGTCTTAATTTGACGTGTCAGTATTAAAAGGAAAAATACTCTGACTTATGACAGCAATAAATGCATAGTCCATAGTCATAAGGTTTGGAAAATCTGTCCACTGCTTGAGGGTAAAGGAGACAGTGAAATCACATTCACTGTGAAGATCCATACAAATTAGATAAGCAAATTCTTATTTTTAGCATTCGCCCAAGAGCAAAGACAAGGGAACAACACATAAACAACTCAGAAAGGAACAAGTAACCTAAGCTAAGCCAGGGTACACTGAAACAGTCAAGTTCCAGGCACAGGGTGTTCTCATATAACTGAAGAGCACATAACTCTCATAATTGGTGACGATTGTAGAAGGCAATCAAACAGGAAAGGTAAGCCACATATTTCTGTTCCTATTTTTCCATGCCAGGTGCGATCTTGCAAAATGCAACATCTTTTGCATTAAACTGAGGGCCAAAGCAAATTGAAGAGTTCACTTGCCTAAATTAATGAGTGTATCTGGGAATTTATTAAACTCCCACTGAGGTCATCTGGGCTTTAAGAAGACAAGTTTCTGGGAACCTGGTTCTTTTGTACCTAAAATAAAACTTGCTTATAATTTGAAACAGACCCCAAAACGGTGATTTTGAAGCTTTTTCTTTTTAAATCTTATAAGTCTGAAGATTCCTGGCACTGCCAGTTATCATTTTCCCTATTTCTCTGACAGTGGCATAAAAATAGAACAGCTCTGTAGCATGGAGAATATGGAAATCAGTCTTAAGCTCTTTCATTCACACATTTTGAGCAAGAGGGATGAGTAACACACATCTTCATATTTCCTTCCTGGGCAACAGTCTTTACCAGAAAAGGATGTGCGTCAGATAATTAAAAAAGGAAGCTCTGATCTGCTCAGTGAGTGAATGGACAGAAGTGGCATCATTTGGAAGAGGAATCAGAGCTGTAGAATCTGAATGGACCAAAGATCCTCTTTGACTGAAGAGAATAAAATAACTTGCAAAGCAGTGTGTTAGATCAGCTTGTCTTCTTAGGAAACAGCACACCGCTTCCCGTTCCACATGACTCTAGATTCCTTCTTCTCGCTTTTCCAAATTCTCCTGTAATTCTACATTGAGAAGTCTGCTTCTGAGAAGAACCTAAACTTTAGACATATATCTGTTAGTGAATCTGACATTGTAAACCACTAACAATTACACAGTGATTCCAGATCTTGTGAAATATTTGAGAAAATAATATTATTTGATAACTTGCACATCCTGAGCTGATTAAGACTCAGTAAAACATGCATTGTCTCAGACTGTATTATGACCCCACTGGTTCTACTGCCACTGGCTGACAGAGAGAAGGGAGGTTGTGATTTGCTCTGTATATATAATAAGGCATTGGGCTTGGCACTAGTTACACATTCAACCCAGTCTCTGAGCACACCATTCAGCTCTAAGCCTCTGAAAAGAAGCCTGGTGTTCGTTTTTTATTGCCTATCCAAGCTAGGCTACATTTATTATCTAACTCATGTACTAAACCCTCCATTCTATGTATATATACACAAGTCAAGGAATTAAGTTCCCTGTCAGACATACACTTACCCCAACTGGAATAAAACCAAGGCTTGTAGTATTGATAGCATCTCATCTTGTTAAAATAGTTAAATATGATCAGGATTTATTCACACTATAAACTGAATTTCACTATAATCCCCTTCACTGATTTGATTTTGTTTGCAAGAACAGATAGCAATTAAAAGAGCTGTTAGCTTAGTAGTGAGTATTTTTCCATCCTCCATGTGACTCTTCAGCATCTGTGTTCCTGTGAGCAATTATGTGATTAAATTCATCATGTCTCTAAAGATAATCTCCTGATTTCTGCTTTCTTATTTCCTCAGAAGAAAAATATTCCTGTCTGTAACCTGATAATCGTAAAAGTGAGTGTATTCAGTAAATCCATTTTTAAGAAATTTGCTAGGATGAACCAAATAGATTATCAAAATGCTACCATTTCAGGCTCTGCAGGAGAAAAGGAAATGTTCTGTATATCTGAATTGTAAGAAAACCCAACAATAAGAGCCACATGGAGTGAAAAACAAACATTTTTCAGAGGAGAAACACTTGGAGTAGGATCTGTTACATCAGTCCTGGTATATAGCAGTGCATACACATACTGTTCATAAAAGATGATTTAAGAAAAGTCTTAGATCTTTGTTTGGAAGAGATAAATGGTAGCTCCGGAAAAGATGAAAGCGTTTACAAGCTCTTCTCACAGTCTTTCTTAAAAACGATCAGTTGTAATAGCAGGGGCCTAACATAACTAGTACTAATGAGAAAGGGTAAGATCTTCACCTAGAAGAGGAAAAATAAAGATCAGTGAGTTTTCACATCAGCTGGACCTGATGAACTTTGTCATCCTAGGGCTTTTAAAGTAGTAAGAGGCAATCCCGTGGCTTATAATGCTTCTCTTTAAATACTAGCAGAAAAGTATACTAAGTAAAAAGAAAAAATAAAGAAACAGTTCCTATTTGAAGAAAAGTTGAAACAGCAGCTGAAAAGTTATAAATTAAGAGGGATGACTTAACTCATTGAGAATATAGTGAAACACTTCCAAGCAAACCATACATAAAAACACAGAAGAACCCAAAGTTATTACAAACAGCATAGGTTAATTGAGAACAAATTCTGTCAATACAATCTAATTTCCTTCTGTGAAAGGTAACAGGCTGTTGCATGGAGAACAGCAGTAAGCATCATACCTTCAGTAATGCTTTGGCTATTATCTCAAACAGCATACTCAGAAAGAAGTGTTCTCTAGATGAAACTGCTTTTGGATGAGAGAAAGCTGTTTGGAAAGGATTACATTGCAATCTCCAATGATCCTCAGTGAAAGATCAAGCACCTGCCTAACTGGGTTCTGCCATAATCTGTCCCAGACGAGAGCTACTTGCTGTGCTTATGAAGTCTATAACTGCTAGCAAATGAGAGAGACTACAAGTGTGTAGGATGAACAGGAAAAACAGTGAAAACAAATGCAGTTCACTTGGGATACGTGCTACACTGCTTCAAGTAGAATAAAATAAAATACACGGAATTACCAATAGAGCAACACTAAAGCTGAACCTGAGAGTCTCAGTAGCTCAGAAGGTGGTCATGAGTCAGCATAGTAATAGTCACAATAAGTGGAAAATGGAAGATGAAGTTTAGATGAAAGTAAGGTCTAGAAAATAAATATGAAGTGACTTTTCACTTTTGTGATAGAATATGCTTTTGGGCCCCCATTTTGGAAGATACTCTTCAGGAAAGCTGTAGCTGAGATTAAGACAATCCAGAGGAGGACTACACAAAGGATCTTTTATTCTCTGAATGAACAAACTGTGACTGCATTGATCAAAGCACTGAAAAGTGGGAAAGCAGTGAAATCCTACCTAAGACAAACAGGAAAAAGAAATAAAGCCCTAAACAGAAGTTTAAAAAAGTTAAGATTCTATATTAGAAAAATCTTTCCAGTGGTAAAAACAGCAACCCTCAAAAACAGCTACAGTTAGCAAGGACTTTCTCAGACACAACAACTGTAGGCACAGAAACAACGGAAAGAATCTGCTTACCTTCAGAAGGCCTCAGGTAGGCAGGAATCTCCAGCAAGAAACCCTTACCTGCTCTGCCAACACTTAAATGAGGGCTGGGAAGGGCTGCATCCTGGCTCCACCCCTTCCAGTCACTCAGGTGCACTCAGTGCATGAGCTCCCCTGGGTTGGCCCTGCCTTCCCACCAGGTGCTCAATCACTGCTTCAAGCCATAACTTAGCATTTCTGCTACTCCTACTCTTATTTATAAAAGCAGTATGTAAGAACTTTGTAATCTCTCATTTCCAATTTAAAACTTTCTGTACACTACGATGTACTGGTTTAACAAAACAGATTTTCTTCTGCTATATTTGTAAAAGGATTTATTTTCTTTTAGAAAATCAGAAACCTATTTGCTGTGAAATGCTGCTTATGCTGTGTTTCTTTCTGTCTTATTTGATTGCTTCATAAATAGTCTATTAATCTGAGATTTTCCCACTAAATACTCTAGGCAAGTCTTCTACTAAATGGAAAGGAATGGGGGGTCTCAGATTAAACTCAATGCATGTGTGTGGAGTGATTCCAACAGAGATTCCCTCCATAAATATTCTACTGGACCATAGAAGACGTCTTTTTTAGAAAGCTAAAGAATAAGGAAAAGTTCAGGTGTTGAGTTATGACTCTCATTTTACTTCATTGAAATGTATGTTGTTCATTTCACAAGCTATTCAGTGTTGGTTTTGAAGCCACCAAATTAGACTATCTGAGCTTTCCATTTTTTCACATTCCATGTTAAAGTTATCGCTGACAGTTTAATGTAACTGCTTTCCATACACTCTTCCCCTCCAAAATGATAAAGTATTATATAAAATTTAAATCAGAGTTGATGGGGGAAAAGATGTGCAAATTGACTGTTGCACTGCATAGGATTTTGTCTTTTGTTGGACTTCTTATCTTCTTTAAAAGTAAATAAAATGAATGTTTACAATCTAATTGGGAGGATAAGCTCAGGCAACTGAAGGAAATGCTGTGCTACTAATCAAGGTTCTTGCCTTTCCTCTAACTACTATTCAATCTATAATCCTGAAGAAAAAAAATAGCTTCCAAGCAATCATGTCTCATTGGGTGAAATAAAAAATAAAATGAATATATCTGTGTATCTATATTCACTCTGACTTGGGTTGGGTTAGAAGTATGAGTGAAGCACATTCTGAGCACAGCTAGATCTGAGAAATGACACAGGCAACCTACTGCCACCATAGCTAACAACTCAGTGTGCAATTAATGTGATGAAAATTTACAAAGCTGGATAGAATAACATTAACAAGAAAAACTTTGTTTCAGTAACCCTGGTGCCTCTTAGCACTGAAGACTTCTTACTGCCCATTGCTGCTTCAAACAGGAAATCTCTCTTGTAATTACAAAAATTGACTGACCTTCTTTGAGAAATAATATGCATGATAAAATGGAAAAGAATATGTTCTGGCTAGATAACAGCTTGTTGTCAGTCTTATGCTATTTTGGGAATCACACTTCCTAAAGTATAATTCAAGCCAAAGTATTGGCTTCTGTCAAGGATAAAGTTGTGTGTAGGTTTATAAGGACTTCATGTTTTTCAACAGGACTTCAAAAGACTGCTTTTGTAAAGCTACTCAAATCAAAATTGTAGTAATTAAGTAGTTAAATAATACTGTACTGAAGAATATTTCAAGTGCCTTTGTATAGTATTTAGTTTTAATTCAGCAAGGTAGTAAAACATTGGTTAGTTGCTAGTATATGCTTCAGGATATACAAACACAGCTTGCTGAAGTAAAACCTAAAATACCAATAATAAATTTCTGGGCCAGATTTTCAAAAGCAGATTTCCGTTTAGTGGCTTACCAAATGTGTTTATTGCTAAGAGCTAGGGCATAACACTTTGGAAGAATTTCAGCATCTTTGCGTATCTCCAAGCCACTACAGTCCCTTCTGCTGGCAGACAAGATTTTCTGTGAGCAAGAAAATCAGTGAGAGGCCTGCATCTTTTAATTTATATCCATTGTCTCTCCAAAAGCTCGCCTACACAATCACAAAATATTGTTTCCCTCTCCATGTGTTCTAATACATCCTCAGCCAGCCTTCGCATACAGATTTATCAGTTGTCACTCTGCTAGTGTGTGATGGTACCTCTGTGTCCCTCAGGGATGGCACTAATGCAGATTTTCTCCTCTGCACAACCTTCAGATTTATTGTAATTTAATTATGACTGAGAGTACCACATTTTTGTAAAATTTGGCTAAAATTGTCAATGGATGTAAAACATCTTTAGGGAGATAGTACTGTTATTACTAATATGATAGTATAAATCTCATCTATAAATCTCATTTTCATAAGAAACAAAGCTATACAGAAAATGACTGTCACCCTGACAGAAGCACACTTTCAGGAGAGAGAAGGTCCTTTATCGGAATAAGTTTGTAGAAGTAGCAATACTTAACCAATAGCCTGTAGGTCTTCAATAGCTGTAAGAAACTAAGAATCTGCTTTAGCATGGAGCTCTGGGTAAATGGAAAACAAGTAATCACAGGGTTTTGGTGAGGAAAGGGAAGAAGTAAGGGTGTGGGAAGAGAGCACAGGCAACAAGCAAGGTAAGTAGTGTTCACTGTGATTTATTATATCGAGCATTTGATTGTAGAGAATATCTTCTCAACAGACTGAACCATTGTGATTATAACTTCTCTGAATCCAGTAGGTAGGAATTCAGCTGATTCTCCCTTCTCTCATAAGTCAAATCCAGAATGGATCAATAGCCTTTCTTGGCTGAGAATATCCAGTGACTGAAGTCTCAAAGAGAGCATTCTTACCATCTTGTCTAACAAATTCCAGAGATGGTGACCTGCAGGGTGTAAGAGGTTTCTGCTGTCTGTAGTTTTTCCAGAGGCGCTGACAAAAGACAGATGGAAGGGAAAAATCAAGTGTGCACCGTGGGAAGGACTGGTGAAGATTTTCTGGATCCAACTCATGTTCTTTGTCTTATCTTCTTTTCTTTCTTGGACAGTGGTAGAATAGATGTATAGATGTAAATCTTATAGATGTAAATAGATGTAATATAGATGTAAAAATCCCTAAAAATGTGTGATCAGACCTGAATTTCTTTGAGAGATTGTCTGATACTAACAAGTCTTATTGAAGATCTGAAAAAAAAGCAAGTGCCTGTTTCTCGATATTTCAACTAAACTCCTCAAAAAATGGTTTATGTCTTACCTACTAACTTACTTTCTAAACTCAACTTGACTTTAATTTTTATTGCTTAACAGCCTTATGACATATTTTCATTAACCCCCTGGCTGACCCAAGCCACACGTTAATGCATCTCTTCCTCATCAGCTTCACAGGAAATTATATTTTTTCCTTACGTGGTTTGATGCATTATGCCAAGGGCTCTCACAAGCAATTTCAATCTATGTTTCAAGTTTATTTTGTGAGTATAATGGAAGTCAAAGCACTTGAACTCTACTATTAGATGTATTCAGTGTACAACCAGTGATTTTCCTTCCTTAGTTCCTCAGTCTGCTGATTTTGTACAGGGGAAATATTTTCCTGCTTCACAAAGGGCCTGAGAGGCTTCTAAAGGTGCAAGAGCTCATGAAAGAAGATTCACTGGGAAGGTCCAGCTGTGTGAAATGCTATTCTCTTATATGAGGATTCACAAAAGCAAGGTGAAGCAAAAATGTTAAAGAGCCCCTCAGCAGTGTGGATACTTCTCTTTTCTAAGCGATCCCCAAATTCTTTTTTAATACACCTCACATTTTCTTTTTTGTTACTTTGGATCAAATGCAAAGCATCACACTGATGAGCAGTAAAAAGTAATCTTGTCTCCTACTAAAATTAAAAAGAAGAAAAATGTTTGAGGCTGGAGCTACCATCTGATCGGTTTTTTTCCATGCAAATGGCAGAAAATGAACTAGAATTAGTAAAAGTGAAATAATGAAATTTTCCAATAATATATTCTGTTTTGGGATATGTTTTGTACTAACTCTATGACTACACAAATTGGGATAATCCAACATCACTGGGATTTTCTGACTTGAACAGACTAGGTCTAAAGAACAGTGCTGACAGTTCAGCCTGAAGGTCTCAGTACATTCAGCCAGTGCTAATAATGGTTCTACAAACATTTCTTAGACCTTCCTAACCTTGAATCAATAACGTATTTCTTTGATTCATTTATTTTAAAAATGTTAGTTATATTCAGGAGAAAAATTTGTACTTCATTTTTACTGAAGTGATTATTTCCTAATTGCTTACAACTGTGCTTTACATACAAGATCTCCATTCTGGAGGCAAGATTTTTGCAGGACTCATTTGTAATTGGCAGCTGATTCTCTTTGCATATAATATAAGCAACATTGAGCTACGAAAAATATTAAAATTGCTCCCAGCTGCAAGCACGTGTCTGGAAACTGTTTCCAAATATATTTTGGAGGTTTACACATGTCTTGTAACATTGCTCCAGAATGTCACTGTAGTCTAGCTCACATCCAAATGGTTTTGCAGAAGAGGTTTTATATTCCCTCTCAAGTTGGACACATGCCCGAATACACCCATGTGTAGGGTGCAGTAGGATGAGGTCTGCTTTCAGTAATACCAACTGCCAGTAAACTCAAGAGGCCTATTAAAAATAGATACAGTTAATAAAAGCAGTGCAGCCACACATTTTCCTGGCAGGGTAAAAAAGAGGTGCAGTGGAGCTAAATAAATTGCAAAATTAAAAGGATTCCCTCTGCTGTGTAAATCACACCATAGCCATCAAAAGTTACACCATCAAGAGGGGCTGCATTGCAGCCATATTTTAGCTACAAGTAACACTGTACCTCATTGAGTAATGACAGAAACCCCAAAAAACCTTTTTCTAGTTTCAAAATATAGTAATTTCAATGACACATTCAGAAAGCCTTGGTAGGCTAATGAGCTTGTGTTTGTCCACTCTTACTGTGGTCCTCCAATCTAATTCTTACTTTAGTTTAAAATTAGGTCTTCTGATAAATGGAAGGTTTGGGGAAATTAAAGGAAAGACTGACATTTTTCATTTCAGATCGCTGGGAATAAAGATGTTGCAATTATTTGATGACCCAGATGAGGAGAAGAGACAGAGGAATCAACTTTCACTGAGTGAGTAAAAATCCATAAATTTGTATTTCAGAGTTTTCCCTAGTTGCAACAATAACAGGTTTTTCACAACGAATCAAAAAGGTTCAGAAGAACAGAAATAAAGAGGGCACAAATTGTTGTCAGATCACAGATCTGAGAAAGCCAAGAAGAGCCATCTTCTTCCTCCAAGATGCCCTTGAAAAAATAGCAAGTAAATATAAAAAGTAAATGAGCAACCAATTTGACAGAACTCTGGAGGCACAGGTTTTGCATTGCTATTGCTTCCTCTTCCTACTCTAGCCAGCAAATCTGGCAATAATGTATGAAAAGAAAAAAAAACAGAAAGGAAAGGAGACACCTAATGGGAGCTGCATCTCACTTTCATTGGGTGATGGCTGAGAGGTACGTAGTGCTCTCCAAGTCGGTCCTTCTTATGTCAAATCAGTAATTGTGAATGGCACACAGAAATAGAATAAAGATACAGTTGCTCACTGATTATGTCTTCATATCTCTATGAGTTGCAAAGGCTCAGCTCTTTTCAGTGCTAGAACTGCTGATATCAGTGGAGACTCAGTAGTGACCATAACTCAGGACAGCGTCTCACAGGTCTTCTTGAACAGTCAATCTGATCTCACTGTGGGAGAGTACCACAAGCTGAATATGTGAAGAACCCAGTAAAAGGACCAAAACCAGTTACTTGGCAGAAAGAGAAACCTCATTCCTCCCCTACTCCCTTTAATCTGAAAAGTCACCTTGCACACTGCAAGAGCTTTCTCTGTCCAACAAGCAACTTGGCAATCCTGACAAGAACAATTTGACTTTGGATGGAAGTTGGATCTGTGGCAAGCATATAGTTATAAAATAAGTCACGCTTTCCTTCCATTTGAGTGCATGTTCTATTTATGGCACATTCCAGATTATGCAAGGATTCCCAGAACACTGCAGACTCTGGTTCAAAATTATATCTGCAGAGCATGGAGCAGATCAAGAAATATTTTAAAATCCCACTATTAGCAAATTAAGGATCTTGCAGTATTATACCTGCAGAATAGATGAGATAAATGTAAAATATGTCATAAGGCAAAGAAAAGCAGCTAGAATTCATTTTATTTTGCTTGTTATATCATTTTAATAAATTGCATAATAAAAAACAAGCAAAGAATAAAATAGTAATTACGGAAAAAGCTTAAAAGTCAAGATAAATAGTTCATTTGATTGAAAGTGAGACTTCTCTGATGTTTGAGAGACTGGGGATGTTTTAGAGTGTGAACGATTTAGGACAAGACTATTAGACTCCTAAATGCTTTAATGTCAATTTCCTCTCAAAATAAATGTGATAAAATAAAAAGTTTTGCTATCCATTCAGACATGGAATAGGAATTTTCGGTGAAATTTTTTATGTTCTGTGAAGCAAACATCATGAATTTCTTAATGTTTGTGTGGAATGTATTAAATAGTAGAACTCTTTCAGCAGGGCTTAAGCAACTGAAGTGACACATGACAACTTCCAAACCCTTCAGAAAAATAATGTAACAGGAGAATCATGCAAATGCAAAATCCAAACACATATATACTGAATGTATCTCATTTTTCTGTGCAAGTATACTGCAAACCTCTGCATCTATAAAGCATTTCCTGCTATTTATTTCCCCAGAACACTTTAGTCATTCACATAAACTTGAAGTACTTTGTGTGCTTTGAAATAGGACAATTGACAAAGCTTAGCTGAATTTTCAAATAACTGATCACTCCTAAAATGCGAGGCACGGATTTCTGAAAGTCAGGCTCAATAACAGCTATTATGAAAATTTGGCTGAGGTTTGTCAAACGCAAAGATTCCTAATTGTATTACAAACTTTATTAGCACTGAGTCATCACAGGTTTTCACTGAAATGTCTACAGACACAGGTTTAGGTGAAAAGTATTCAAAAATATAAACTAGAGCAATGATTTCCATGCCACTGCAATCCGTCAAACTTTACAATCTTGATCAATATTTAAGAAAATGGATGTATTGACTGGATATCCTGGACTGCTGCAGATAATGAATCAATTTGGAGCTAAGCTATCTGGTTTGCTGGCTGTCTAATCAACCCAAGAAAAAATTGTACTCTTGCTAAATTTTCACAGTTTTCCCCACAATTGCCAAGCCTTATTATAAAGTGAACTCTGCAGTCTAACAGTAAAAACCACCTGTAAATATGCAAAGTCGTAATAAATTGAATTAGCAAGATATCTGGGCTTAGCTGTAAAATTGTGCAAGATATCTTAGATACATTAAAAAGCAGAGTTTATACAACTGGAATTAAAAACCTTACCCTCAAAACTACTTTTCATGCTTGAATTAGAAGCTGGAGCTTAGCAGTGTTTCCTAGCAAAATAACACTGTCACCATCATTAATGAAGTATTGCTGTCTCCATACTTATCAAAGCAGAGTTTCAATCTATTAAAAATATAAAATAAGAGGAGAATGTGGAGGAAAGAAAGGCAAGTACTCCAGCCCCAAATGTAGTGAGACTTCTTTGTAAAGTACTTTTTTTTTTTTTTTTTTTTTTTTTGCTTTGTTTTTAAGTGTATTTTTGTGAAATTTTACTTTAGTAATATCATTTATACTCTTCACATCACTCACATTTTCAGCTCTGAAGCAAAGTTCTCCCATCAGTGCACTATGGAAAGAAGGTGATGTGAGCTGCTCTGTTACCTATCCAATTATTCATCATTAATGGGCTGAGTTGCAATATAAACCTTCATGTGTAACTTTAGAGGCAGAAAGGAGCCAGATTAGACAGTTCTAATTACCCAGGAGTCATCATTTGAGCTTTCTCTTCTCATCCCCTTTCTTTTAAATCAAACCCCCAGTCTCACTCACATGTTGATTTTCTCACATCATCCATGAGATACTGGACTATTTTACCCAAGGTGTGAAGTAGTCTGTTTTTAGCTATCTGTTACAAAGTTAGCAATGTTACTATTCTTATTGGGCACAGTGTGTAAGATGTATTCCCACACTAGGAGAGTATTTAGTAAGGTCACAAGGATGCCCAGTCCTTATCAAACACATTCCCTGGAAACTTGGCAAGGATTTCATTCCATGGGGGCAAAACAATGGCATTGTTTTTAGAATCACTTAAATTTTTCAGTGTTTGTGCAGAAAAGTGTATTACCAGCCTGTAAAAGAAAATTTGTTACCATCAGCATTCCAACTCTAGTTTTTCTTTGAGAAATTGATTTTGTATTCAGTGGAATTGTTTCACATTTATACTAGTACAAATGAAAAAGAAGCAGGCCTTCTTCACACCACTGTCAATTACTTCAGTCTTTTTAATCATTCCTTAAGGAAGAAAACTGAACTTCTAACATAATTTTAAACATAGCCAGAGACAAGCACAAGATGTAAGAACTGGATAAAAACATCTTTCATGTCGGAAAAGGATTTTAAGCAACTCAAAGAATAACAGAAATGTGCATAAACAGAAAGCATAAACAGAAGTGTGACTTGGAAATAGAACTCTGTAGAAAGGAAGAAGGTCGGAGTGCTGTGTCTATCTCTAATAATCACTGAGAAAGAGGGAAGTCCCTCCCCACCTTGTTTTTTGTAATTTTTCTGACATTTTCCTCATAGTCTCAATCCTGTAGAAAGTGAAGCAGAACTCTCTCCATCTTTGCAGAGCTCCCAGATGGTCTATGTAGTAGCAGACTCCAAATTCTGCTGCTAAGATGGACTGAGTAATATAGCCTGAAGAGATGTATTAAATAAGACATACCACAGTGCAAGCAGTGGAAAAAGATGTGGTCTGCAGTGCTCTTCAAGATCAGAGGAAGGTGAGCAGGGAAATGCTTAATTTAAGCATAGCAAATATTTTGAATTACATATTACCTGTATAAATTCTGCTTTCTAGATACATAATTCAGTGTAACATTAACTATCTATTACACATGGAGACCTGCACAACTTTCTCAGCTTCAAAAAAAAATTTGAATTTGAAGCCAGACAATTCATTTATTTTAAATAGGAAAAGGACTAATGCCTATATACCACCATGTACTACATCTGTGTAAATTAGAAATTATGAGTCACCAGGAGTCTTTTTCTGCTCAGATATGTACCATTAGGCCACATGTGCATTATACCAGGCAGCTGTGCTCCAGAAGAACAACTGGCTAGGCTGCCAGCTTGTACTTTGCTCTATCGTTTTGTCTTTACAAGCACACTGGTATGACACCTTGCCATTTGCAGCAAGTTCTGGCCAGGAGACTGCATTTGGATACAGCTCCACTCCAGAAGTGCAGCAAAATAAATTGACTCAGCCTATCAGTTGGAATAAAGTCTTCTAATAAAAGATACCCTTTGTCAGAAGATGACAGGACCACTGAGGACAGCTGCACTTGGGAAACTTGAATTCTGTTCCATCAGAGATTTCTTCAGTGACCTTGAACAAATTAATAGTCTATGCCTTGCTTTGCTGCTTGAAAATATTTGCAGGGCTTCTTAAGGGCAAGATTGCAAAGCCCTCAATTAAAGTGGTACTGAGGACTAGAAAAATGGACAGACACTAACTTTTCTTGGAAATACAAATTTCTACTTCAATCATAAAAAATCCCCAAGTGTACCAGAGTGTGAGCATGAGGGTCAGAAAATGCTGTGATTGCAGAGAGCCTTCAAGCTCTGCACTTAGGTAATGAACATGTCTTCTGACACTTAATCAGCCACTACTGGCTGATAAACAATGAACAGCATCTTGCCCTTCTAGCCTAGAGAAAGGGTCATCACATATAAGGCCTGTGAGTTTTCTGGGAAACACAGAGCTTAGGAAACTACTGCAAGAATTATGTAGTTCTGTAATATAATTATCATTTCTTCTCTAAGATAGAAAGCTCACAGATGGTAACGCACCCTGGTTTTCCTCACATTAGAGTCACAGTGTTCTCTGTGTAACGCTGCTCCTGGAGCTCATGGTTCAGTAGCTTTATGTCTGCCTTGATTGTAAGTGGCATTGTCAACGCTTATTCCAAAAATAAACCCTCCTGACTAATGACACAGATACTCCACAGGCTTAGAATCATCTTTTTATAGCAGCTCTTTGATTCTAGATAGCAAATGTCCACTATTTTTGGCACAGGAGCTCAGAGAAACTTTCATGATCTTTCGCCTACATGACCAGTTTTACACAGTTCAGGTTCTGTGAGAGTGCTCATGGTTTTCATTAAACATAGAGAAATGTTTGTTCTGCTGCATATTTGTACTCACTAGAGAAACAACTGACCTAGAAAGCGGAGACTGTGCTATCACATGAGGTTTTCCACATTGTTGCTGAGATATTAAAGGCTTGTCACTTCAAGAGGTTCTTGAGGGTCTGATGATTTGATGCTCAATGGAACTGAAGAGAAAAAAATTTGCATTGAATTAACTAGAAGTGAAAGGTACCTATGGGATGACGTGCATGTAAGAGGGCTGCTCCGAAAGTAATGCTTTTTGTCTTATTATGTTGCACGTGACATCAGAGGCAGATGTAGGTGGCATGGCATTTGAAGTTGAAACTTCCTACCACTGTTCTGTTACATCTTGTTGCCATGTGACAGATGGCAGCAGAGAGGCAGTCTTACAAAAGAGCATCCGACATGGAAGTGCAGATGAAGCAAAGGTGCTTTTTGGAATTACTCCACATGGAAAAAATTGTACACATTGACATTCATTGACACTTGCTGAACATTTACGGAGACCAAACCATGAATGTGAGCACGGTGAAGAGGGGGGTGGTGTGTTTCAGCAGTAGTGACAGCAACATGAAAGACACAGGCCAGACAGCCATGCACAGCTGTCACACCGTGAAACAAAGAGCATCTCGATCAACTCATCCACATGAATTGCTAATGGCAGTGACTGTGCTGAAAAACAGGTTTTTGTAGCTAAGAATTTCCTCTATCAAACTGTGTTATTGTGCTCTTTATATTTGTTGTAGCTTACATGGAAATAAACAGGAGGCATCGTTTCAGAGCAATCTACAGAATTTCCTCATTTAATGATCTTGATTTAATAACCTGGTTTGTTTATTTTAATAAGAGAATGTGGTGCTAGTGCTGGATGCCAAATTCACTCATTTTTGAACAGAAGTTCACTGTTTATTCACAGGGCAAAGTGAATGCCACTCTTCAAATTTTTTATTTTTTTTTTGTAAGTTGTAATTTTCTTCTAATGCAACTCCACCAGCCATAAACAACAGCAGAAGCTAGTATGTAGGTAAAGCCTGTGTTTTTTTTTTAACCTATATCTGTTTAGTATATCTGGATAACAGAATAGTAACATTTTGACAGTGCTACCTGATTCAGCCATTGCTGTCAGTGTTCCAGTGAATAACATTTCTGTTGTTCACTGCTGTAGTCAGACACAAATCTCAAGGAAATATGTATTGCTACTAAATGTTCTGTAGTTTAAAAAATGCTTACCAGATTAGACCTAGTTCTACAACAGTGAGTACAGAACTTGGAAAGTAATAATGTTCTGATCCTTGTATAGGATAACACTACTAGTAAGATTTTTTAAGCAAGGATTACCATTTTCATGATAACAGTATCATTTGCAGCCAACTAAACACTAGTCCAGACTATCAAATCAACTTTTACTTAAGAAAATGTAATATTATAAAGTGGAACAAGTAGACACTTCAGAATCACAGCTTTAGAATGAGAGAGGCCATGGCTGAAATACTGTTTTGGATCTCAGTTCCCCTCACTCTTAAGAATCAAATGGAAAGCCACAGAGAGAGTAGGGACCTTGAACATATAATATGTGAGAAGGAGGTTTGTTTAGCCTGGAGAAAGGAAGGCCAGGGAATGTAGGTGTTCTCTTCTGCTACCTGAAGTTAGGGCTTACACAAAAGACATGACAGCACTGGTCTGTTCTCAAAGGGGCACCACAGAAGCACAAAACAGCACAAAAACAGTCACAAGATGCAACAGGGGAAAGGCATAAGGAAAATGTTGTTCACAACAAGAGTGATTAAGCACATGTAACAGATAACAGAAAGAAGATTGAAAACCTCCAAGGTTGGAGGCCATAAACCCAGGAAGACTCACATAAGCAAATAGGTACAATTATTACTTTGAGATAAAGCTAGTGGATGGCTGACTTCATTTCCAACAAATATCTCTTTGAATTGTGGCAGAAGTTATTTGTTTTATAAGGTTTTACATTAACATTCTGTCAATTCTATGGGATTGAAAATTTGTTTTCAGCTTGCCTCCAAACTTCACTGTAATTCTAGTTGCTGATACGGTTTAACATTTGTAAATGTCTGCAGTTAGAACATCTGTAGTCCTTGCACTTGCCACTATACAGAACAAAGACTGCAATTCATGTATGTTATCCAGGCAGGCAATTGAAGGGAAGGTAAGAAAGCACAGAGATCCATGATTAATCATCAGAAAATCAGAAACAGATTCTCATCTGTCAGTAAAGCTTTTTTTCCATTGGAGTTCCTTGCTCATTTCCCTTTCTGATAATTAACAATCACTCTATGTAACAAACAAGGGGAAAAAAAAAAAAATCAGTATAATGGGCACTCTTACCAATATGAAATAATTTTTGAAGTTGATTACACAGTAAACCAGTGAATAGGACCCTGTTTCTTTTGTAAATAAATATGGACCTAAATACCAATGCATTAAGGCTGCTTAAGGCTGAAAGTAGGTTGATTCCAAGCTGCCCTATTTTAGCAGGATAGACTCAAGGTATATACTTTAAGACTCCTGAATGCAATTCATTTCACAATTACTTTGAAAGGATTGAGAATCTGTCAAGATTAGATTCCAAGCCTGGTCATCAAATTGTTGCAGCTGAACACAGCGTTGGATATAACTGTTTATTTTTGTTGCTCATTAACGTTAATATGCACTGGTCATTAAGATGAAATTCAATCCTCTAGACTTTCCCCTTAAGGCATGCTGTCCAATTATGACTGTTAATCCAACTAGTAAACTGTTCTCCCTCTGTATGTAATCTCCCCCTCCTTTTAGCATTTGACCATTTCAAACACTCAGAGACTATAACCTCCCATGGAAAGCTTGTCCTCTGAATAGTATAAAGAAAAGAATGTAAGAAAACTGAAGGATGGAAAACTTGTTACCATTGCTGGATAATTCAGTGGGAAAAAAAAATGTTTTCTTTCTAAACACTGTTACACAGTGTATGTATGTCTACATTCTTAAGCTTTGGGAGATTCCTACTTCACCTTTGTCAGATCTCTACAATCACATCTGTTGACAAGGATCAACCTATGGAAAAGTATGTTATCTTGCACTCTGTTTGTCAGGAGGTGCTTCATTTGGAGAAAAAAACAAAACAAAAACAGAAAGCAGACTCAACTAAAATTAATAGAGAATCATAACATATATTTTCAACCTGAATACGGGCAACAGAAAAATTCTCAGTAAAACAATGAGCTGTTTTGCAGCAGGGTAAAGCATAAGGAAGTTTTCTTCCTTTAGCTTAGATTTTTAAATTCTGCTAGTTGTCAGTAAAAATACTTAAATACTGCTAAACATTAAAGCTGTAGTAAAATGACTCACAACCTTGTCTTACAGCAATGCCATCAAACCTGGATAAGGAAATATGATGCATTTTCTTTTTTCTTTTGTGCAAACACTTCACAAAGATTAATTCACATGCACAGAGAGACTCCAAGGTGAGGATATGCCTTCTCTTTATAAAGATAGACGGTGCAGATCTCCTTCAGCAAGCTGTGATTCAGAACCAAAATGAAGCAGCCATATAGCACAACACTGTACAAGAGGTGCCGCTAACAGTTTTTTAACTAAGCAGAAGCATTGCACCTCAGTAACTGCTTGCTGTCTTTGGAGTCCAGGCAGGTAACTCTGATCCTGTGTCATACTGAAGTTAGCTTCAGGTATTTAGCAAAGATGCTGTATCCCACTATGCACTATTTTTCAGTAAAGAACTGTTTCAGGAAGACACACAAAGCTACTGCAAAACAGCAAGCAGACCAAATTCACTTGCAGTAATTTGACTTGTAAACAAATTCTAGTTCAGACTACTACTCATCTTACTATTGCCATATCAACTTACGTGCCCACTTTAAAGGATGACAGTTATAACTTACCATGGAGAACTTTCTGATACATTACAAATACCCATGTCAAGTTCCTGACTACGTTACATTGGTGTGAATTCAGAGACTCCAATGGGATAAGAATTCCTCCAGAATAATCCCCAAGCAAGAAGTCTAAATCTCAATTCTCTTCTTTTTCTACTGGCTTGGTTGCCTTTTTTTAACCAGAAACAACACTTATATGTCTTAAATACACAAGGTTCATGATTACGCTACTCAGACTGAGTCAGACAAGGTAAATGACAAGGCCGGAACAATGCACAGCAGATTGCCAGATAGAAGTGAGTGATTCTGTATTTTCTTCATTTGGAATAGGCTCCAAACAGCTCCAAAAAAGGTGAATGTCAGTATGCAAGCAATAGACAACTCATAATTCTCATCTGAAATCACCTTGCAATTTAGACTTCTTTTTAAAAAGGCAATAACTATCAATTATAGAGACCACAGAACAATATTAGACCGTGCTTTTTATAGCTAAGTGCTATCAGTTTATTTCCAAGACTTAAAACCTTGTGTCATGGGTGAGCATCGCTGTCAAATACAGCCTTTAGGTAGGCTTTTCCTATCCCCAGTTTGAGGTAGAAATGAGAACTCTGCTGATGGCAGGCCAGATGGTTGATAAAATACAGACCTAACACTGAATCAAATGCTCTACAGTCCCAATATATACAATGGACAGAGAGAAGGATGCTTGTCTAATTAATACTTGGCAAGCAAGAGTCAGATAAATAATTACCTGGCAGTTTACTGAGACCTGAAAAGTTCTTGTGATCTGTGTAACAGATTCTTAAATCCTAAGCCAGCTGCCAGTCAGTCTGGGGGATTTCTCTAGACAAAGTCACATGTACTCACACTTCTTCAAAGATGCATTTATTCCCAGGTGTTATCCTTCCTGTCTTTGGTTAACATCCCTGAGAACCAATTCTACCTACTATTGACACTGCTCCTTCTTCTATTCATCCAAACTATTCTGTTTCCTATACATACTTGGAAGAAAACATAAAATCCAAATATGACAAGTGACTGCTAAGTATCCATCCTCTGCTTAAGTGGAACTGCAAAAAAGAAGAATACAAAAAAGAAGAAGAAGAATAGTTCTTGTTCCTAGAATGTTTTGTGTTCATTCCTAAGAATCATTTCTTTGAAATTACAGGAAGAGCTTTCTGCTCAGGCAGGGCAGAGCAAATCTGTCTGTGACCAGGACAAATCTGTTCTCAAATAATTTCTTTCAATTACCATTGGCACAAACTCCATTAGTCCATAATACACAGTAACTTTTGCAAAGTTGCTAACACCTTATTCAGTTGTCTCAGTCTCTGAAATAGATATGGTATGGGAGAACTATTATACAGTTATTGCTTACCAAAGAGAACCTGAAAGCTAAACAAACCATCCTGGAACAAACTACATTAAAAATACTCAGCATCAGATTTCCTTCTATCATTTTCTTATTCCGAATAAAAGCATCCCTGAAGAATAGTTTCTTTAAGCATGAGACTGCACCAGAGAACATTCAGCATCTGATACCATCAGTCAGCTCTCCCAGCCATGTGTTAGACTCCTGAAATTCTCAGGCAATTCCATCAAATGTGCAATAGCACTGAAAGAAAAAAAAGAGTGAAAGAATGAAAAGCATTTACCATGAAGTTGCTAAGACAAAATGGCCTCTATCTACTGACCATTCATAAAGGGATTTGAAAGGAGCAAGCTTACAATAAGGAATGATGCAAACTTACATTACACATGAAGTGGGTTTCAAATCCATGATATGACATCAGTATAAATTTTCTTTCCAAGGTGAAATGAAATGAGCATGTTCTTCAAAGGCTGATAGCACTGTTCAGTCTGAATCAGTCTCCTCAAGTTACAGGCTGTGATGCTGTTATACAATGAAAAGATTTAGTCTTCCCTGTTGCGCGTGTGTTTACTAAATGTATCACAATGTATCTGACGTTGCTTAAAGGCTGTATGTACCTCATCAGTGCCACTTTTTGCTGAAATAAGCACTTGCAGTTCCTAGGCATTTAGGAAGCATAATATTTCCACCAGCCTCCCATTTGTTACATTGCAGAGGAAGGGTTAAAGATTCTAAACACACTTAACACAAATTAAGAATCTAAAAATCAACACTGGGAGAAAAAAAAAATCAAATGAAAAATCTGGCCACATCACACGTGTTGTGGTATTAAATAGCTGTTCCAAAACAGTTACTATGTACCTTCCATGAAGACCATCTCCTCAAGAAACAAAACAATAAAATCCAAATGAAAGCATAAAGAATCAGTCATTTTCATGTTGAAAGGAAAGAGAGAGTGTTTGTTATGTTCTGAAAACTTCCCAGTAAGGTCTGAACAGAATCTGAACAAGAGGAGAAATCAAGATGAAAATAAGCAGAACTGTTTTGAAATGAGTTGAAGATGGTAAGCAGGTAATCAAGATTCTGGACAGAACTAATTTTAGTTTAAGGAGCAGAATGATAACAGCAGCAAGGTTAGAGACCCTAATACCACCATTTTCTCTGGAAATGTTCCATATACCAATGCTTGAGCTGACACTTCAGGCAAGCCTGGAAGCTGAATGATAAGAAAGAAAGGTGAAAGTAGCACAGGAAACTCAACACTGATACTAACAGAAAATAATGAAGGGAGATGAGGACTGACAGCAAATGACAGAAGACAAATACTACTGGAGCTGAGGTCATGGAAACAGAAGCAGGATGTGAAGGAGTACACTAATGAGCCATGGTCTCCTGAGTGAGACCAAATCAGCAAGAAATCTTTTCTGGTTAGCTGGGAAATCTGAGCTCAGAATGCAGAGAGAGTGAAGACATCAGAAAACATTCAGCAGTTACATCAGGTGGGTCACTAACGTGCAAGTTTAAAAAAAGAAGTGGAAACCACAGAGGATGAGGGAGTTGGAAATCAAAAGGAGGGGAAACAGTTAAGTGGAAAGAACATAACAATAGCACAGATGAAGTAAAGAGAAAAAGAGAAGAGCTGGATATGAGTGCAATGTAAATGGAAGAGAAGCTGAAATTCCTTATTACCATCTAATCTGTGATGACTAACAGAAATCAAGAAGAGGCCTCCATAAATGAGAGAGCCTCCAGGTGCTCCAAGACGCAGACTTCCAGAGACTGTGGAGGTGCCTTCTGAGCTCCACCAGGCAGCCCAGACTCCTCCCAGAGCTCTGTGGCTGCCTCAAAGGCATGACAGTGCCCCAAAGGCAATATCACACACAAAGGAACGCAGGTCTCAGAGATCACAAATACCACAATCCTTGGCTTGGAGAAAAGGCAGGGTACTGCGAGAGGAATAGAGTACAGCTTACTGGAATTAGAAGTTTAAGAACTGGGAAGAAAGACGCCTCGCCACTCACAGCCAACAACAAAGAAACGGAGGAGCCTAGACATCTGGCTTTAACTAGCAAAGAGGCAGAAAGTGGTGTTCAAACACCAACAACAACAAAAAATAAATAAATAAATAAATAAATAATCAGTATTTTGATGGTAGAAATGCATGAAAATCACTTAATACATCAGAATATGTAGCCTGCATACCTAAATAATATTCTATTTCATCTGAACCATTCCTAGGTAAGCCATTTAAATTCAAACAGAGCTGGTGCATGCACAGAATAGCCTTTTCATGGAAAATTAAGGCTTTTCATTCCTTTCTAGAGAATAGAAATGAATTGTAAGGTTTATTTCCTGTAGCATTTTATTACCTACAAATATTCAAATTTCTACCCTAGAAAATCCAAGTGTGACTGTGAGGCTATGAAATATGTAGATATTATATATTTTATAGCCAACATAAAATTATTTATTTTTGTGAAAGTTCACGTTCTATACTCTACTGAAAATATCATACATGCTTTGAAACTTCAAACAAAAACAGAAGAAATACAACAACAACAACAAAAAACCCAGTCTTTTCATAAAGAAAAAATGACCACTTCAAATTCCTTTCAAATAGAAATTGTTCCTCACTCTTGCTTGGCAGGTAATAGATTTTACAGACAAGTCATAAATGCTCCAAATACACATCAATAATATAAATAATTACACTGTCTTTATAAACCAGTGAACAACTATAGTGCAAGATAAAAATCTATTTCCACTATAATCAGCAATGAATCAGACGCCTACTAATGAATAAAGGTTGTGAATCACAACCTTTAGAAGATCTAAGACCACAAAATACTACAGCTTCCTAAAAATTTGCCCAGAAGCTTGTCTGTGTTAACAGTGGTATGACCAGAGAGAGTTAACAAATAACTTGAGTTTGGGTTCACTGAGCTAGCCTGGGTACATCTGACGTGCACCAGTTGTTTTGGTATGGATTTGAAATCCAGTACACATGGGGTCAGCCAACTCCTAAGGACACATTTTCACAGTATACTGGGAAACTACCATGCTCCGACTTAGAAAATACAGTGCCATACACTTTAAAAAGATAACTTCAGAAAGCAAAAGAGCATGATTTAATACAAAACACTTTTAAGTAATTTCTTATTTTATCTGAAACAATTCACTCATCCATCAGTATCCAATTAAATCTGGTATGAGTCAGATTGTAATATTGGGTGCTGATGACTAATAAGGCAAGTCAACATCTATACATAGAACTACTCAGTGATGATACAGCAATTGGCAACTTCAATTAGGGACAGTGACCATGTTTGTTTGTTTTAGTTTGTTTCTTTTGCTTTGAGTTTTTGAAGAAATGATAGAAATTGTAGTAAGACAAATAAGAGGAGGATACAGAGGTCTTTGAACCTTGGTCTCCCTTACTGTGACTTCTAAATGCACTAGTTACATCTTTTAATAGATCTATATAGGTCACTCAGAAATAAGAGGCATTGCTTTCAATTTATTCCCAAAATTACAATGGATACGAAGAGCATAGAAAGACTGTTTGATAGAGCAAATTCTCAAATGTTTTTCAACATAGTCACAACAATTAGCTGTGCATTTTCACCAGTGATGAACAGCGGCCTGCATGATGTGCTCAGAAAAATCTGCATCAGTGGAGGTGACCCACTGTCACTGCCACCACTGGTGAAATGCATCACCACTGCCTCATGTGCTCATATCCACTGTTAGGTCTTCACAAACATTCAGCAAGCATCCATGAATGTTAATGAGTCCAATTTTTTCTGCATGGAGGAATTTAATGACACATCTTTGCTTCATATGCACTTCCACGTTGGATGCCAATTTCTCAGACTGCCCCTCTGCTGCCATCTGCCACACAGCAACAAAATGTAACGGGATACTGGGGGTAAGGTTCAGCCTCTACTGCCTTACTTCCAACATCTGTCTCTGAGTTCATGGGCCACAAAATGCTTTGTCAAAGAAATATTCTTACATCAGAAATTTCCTGTAAATTGGGAAGTGAAAAAGATAGTTTTAAAATATTAGCACAAAAAAAAAAATCAGGAGGAAAGAATGACATCAGTTAGAAGTTGTATGTATCAACAACTGAATTAAACAGTAGAAAAAAGGCAGAATTAATGCACATCTTTTTAATTGAGTAGAATAAGAACATGACTTCTCAGTTGTTTGTTTGTTTTTTTTTTAATTACTTTTCTCACATATGAGAAAATAAAAAGGCTTCTTACAATCACCTGTTATATGTAATGCCTCGCAGAGACCACACACACTGTGAGTTAAGATTCAGCCTTGTCTTCATGTCCACCAACTGGCTTCTATCCAGGCCACCACTTCACGTTATGGTCCCATCCATGACAGTAATACTGTGCTATAGATAGTTGCTTCAGAGAAATGTATCTGAAACCTAGCAGGCAGAGAAAAGGATGTGCACACAGATTCAAGACATGGTTCAGCTATGGTTTGCTAGCCAAGAAAATGTTTCTCTTTTAGTGGAGCCAGTTGATAGGGCAAAGTGCTGAATGAGTGCTGTCTAGCCCTGCACTCGCTCAGATCTCTACAGTGAACTGCACACTCTACACCAAGTCTCATTTTTTCTACTTTTAATTACTGAAACTATACTGACAGTCTGCTGCTGCTCAAAGTCCACATCCCATACCTGCATATCATAACTTCTCATATGCACAGGACCCCTCTTTAAATATAATCATTTAAAACGCATGTTGTAAATAATGAGTTTCATCTACGAACCTTTCATTATAAACACGTCCAACAGATGAACTTGTCTGCCTTGTATGCAGTAAGAAAGCTGAAGTGAAGATGTGCTAAGAATACAGCATAAGCAGTGAGACAGTACTATTCCTAAATAGCAAATGTACATAACCTAAAAAAGTAGCCTACAGTTCCTCTTCAGTTACTTACTGTGTCTCAAGACAATAGGGTCTCTCTCTGCATAGTCACTATACTTTGTTTCTCACTGGGGAAAGAGGAAGTAAAGAAATAAATTAGTTTTGTTATCATGAAATAATATCCTGACTTAATTAATTAATTATTCAGCCACATTTGAAGTCACCCAGCATGGGAAGAGTTAGGACAGAGTCTTCATGCAAGCCCTAGCACCAGACTTTCAACTTCTGGCAAGCACTATGTGCCAGACACATTCAACACAAAACTTGTGCACAGATCCTCACATTGTCCCCAGAGGACATACTTCTAGGCTGATGCAATAAGCCTTTAGTCTTCCATGAGACTAGATAGTTCAGAGGATTAATATATTTTCCATTAGTAATCCTCCTTGAGATGCTGAAATAGAATCACTTCTCCATAAATTTGCCTTACCACTTCACTACCTAGCATTGCTAGAGGAGACATCTCTGTCTCTTACATATGAGGAAGATAAGCAGGGCTATTTTGTTACAGGATTTTGATTTCATGCAAGCCTCACCTGAAGAAGACAACTCAAAATACCAGAAAATAACCCACTGTATACATACTTCTTTGTAATATCAATGCTGTTTTTTTTTCTCCTCTTATTCTAATATATACTACCTTGAATCTCTTTTCTCTTTCTATCACCCTAAATAGTAACATACTAATAGTCCATTCACAGCATTACCCTTTAGAATCTATTTTGAGATTTGCTTGTATTTCATCAGCTCAAAATTCCTGTGTATTAGATCAGATTTTTCCAGTGAAGATGCTAATGAGGTAGAATTTCTCATTTTGGTGCCCCTTAAGTTCTATTTATAGAATCCTTTCCAACAATGAATTCTGTTCATAAAACAAGGCCTGACTGCACTCAGAAATAAGTTACAATGAGCCCTGTCAGCAAATATTAGATAAAGGTAGTGCTGAAAGAGAGAAATGAACACTTCACATTCATTTATGATTTATGAGTTCAGAGTTGAAATGGAAGCTGCACATAATAATGAACAATGGAAATACCTTGTTTGGCGAGGATGAATTGAAACCTTCAGCTTGAATAAGCTATCAATAGATTATTGATCTAAGCCATTACTGCTAAAAGTAAGTTTAAAAACCAATGATAAAAATACACTATCAGCTACTAGTTAAAATTCTCTTTCATCACCATTAGGATATAAATCTATAATCCCTGGAGTCATGAGTACTGCACATCTACAGCTGCATCTCCTCTGCAAAGTGAATGCATGCATATATAGAAGTTTCAGACTCTTACCCGTTTCAAGGAGAGGTCAATTGACTCTGGACAATATCCCAGGATCTTAGGGCAGTAAACCTCCATGTGATCACAAGAGAGCACAACAGTGCATTTTCCACTCCATGACAGAGAATTAATTTTTTATTATTAAAAAGGTAGCCATATGTGTTTTTAGTACAATACTGGCATCTTGAAATGACGAAAATAAAGAGCTGGTCCACTTGCTGTATGTATGAGGTTGGTTCCTATTGCTTCAGTTAAAAAGCAGAACTTGGCAATTTCTAGTTTCTTCAAAAACGTCCAGCAAAGCAATAGAAAAATCTTCACACCAAGCTGAAAAGAAATCTATTGCATCTGTAAAGTTTTTGAACTTCTTGAGCAAAAGAAATTTCAGAGGAGTTTGTTCTCATCAGCACTATGAATAAAACACGAGTTGGCATAGAAATATTTATTACTAGCATTCACCCAAAAACAATAGAATGCCTCTAAAAGCCTGAATGGAAAAAAAAATTAAAAATTAACTAGGACTACAGGAAAGGAAATGCTGATAATTGAGGACACCTACTTTTATGTCACATGACTGGAAAACCACACACACAAGTTAAAATGTAATTGAACTCCATTCTTTTTTTAACATAGTTGTAAAAGGGGAGATACATGGCATTGTTTTTGCAGTTTCTGCAGAGGTCCTCTGCTCTTTTCTGTGTAATGTCACAAAAGAAACTTTCAGAATACTGACTAGTATAATCCTATATAATCCACAGCCAAACATTTCAAAGACAGGAGAACTTAGTTTAAACAAAGTCACAATAAAAATAAATTTTTTCTGCAGTGTTAGGTAGCTTTTCAGGGTCTTCAGGAAATATACTCAACTATTTTCATAGTTAAGTAAAAACTGCAAATATCTTTAATTCAAAATGAGAATTTACAGAGGATTTCCCAAAAGACCACAGAAAATCATTGGCAAACAGCAAGTTTCTTTAATGCATTAAAACATCACTTAGGGATGGATGCATAGCTTTTATGTGCTTAACACAGTCTTGCCAAAAAAATTAACTCTGTTTTTACTTTGTTTAAATTAATAAATTGCAACATAAGCCCCATCCCTATTAGATTTTGATTTTGATGTACATCCTCTGGAAACTTATCCAATTACTCAATTTCATTCTTAATAGAAAAAGCACAAAAAAAGATCTGATTAGCACATAAATCAAATGGTTTTGAGATCAGAATCTGACCCAAGTCTAAGTATAGAGCTATTCCACAGAGGATCAACACTAATCCAAACACAGCAGCCTTGTTCTGCTCCAATTCCACCCATCATTTTAATCTTTCAGTTGAGTTGCCAATATTGTCTGAATTACTTTACTTCCATGGTAAGCGATGAGAAACAGAGGCTCAAATCTATCTCAGACTGAAGACTGGCATTAAACAGAAGGTAAAGTAAGCCTGCAAGGACAGTCCATCTCTTACCTGTCACGACACAGAAGACAAAGCAATTATCTGTATCACCAAGTACTTCAGATCTTTGATACATGCTGTACTACACTGCATTGCTGTAAAGCAGCCAAACAGTTGAAAGAGCTTTTATTTTGCTGCTCGCAGCATCACTTCAGTGTGTACCAGGCAGAAAGCATGGCTTAGAATTTCCTCCCCTACTATGTGTGGAGGAAAGACATCACCCTTTATGTTGGTGGAAGAGAAAGCTGTGTTGCCTCTAAAGTATTTGCCCACAACAAGAAAAGGAACTAATCTCTGTGAAGTAATGAAAAGAAAGCAAGGGTGGAGAGAGCAACAGCAAGAATACATAAGAGATGCAAGCTTCAATAGCTACAGCAGCATCCAGTGCAGGTACATATGTCCAGAAGAAATGCAGTTAATATTTAATGTAACACCTATCTATTCCTCAAGCCTTCATTTTTTCCAGAATTCCAGCTGACACTGAGAATGAACAGAAGGATCAAAATGTCTCCATGAACACCAAGACACCGAGATATAAGAGTAGACCTCCATCATCTCAAAGAAGCAAGGCTTGTTTCTCTTTAATTTCCAAAACAGAATTCCTTGCAAAAGCTAACATACTAAGCCACAGCATAGCCATGGGGCAGCTGTGAACATCTGCAGCATACAAGCTGCATGACAGCACGAGTGGGGCAGACAGGTAACAGTTCAGCAAACAGTTCTTCAGCTGAAGCAATTTTTCTTTCTTCAGCAATTGAAGACCTGAGGAAGGAGGCTTCATTTTCTTGCATCAAGCAATGGCAAGACAAGGAAATTGTTTTCTCTGAAGTTTAATCACTTTGGTTACTTGAGCCATTACAAACAAACAAAAAACTGAAGTTAATCAAACCCTTGCTTAGATTACCCAGTTCTGAGGAGTTTTGTTAGCAGCACCCAAATTTCTTTTGTTAGGGACCATACCTAAAAGCAAAAACATATTAAAGTCATCAGAATAACATAGCTCTCCTGCAAAGCACAACTGACATCTTCTGGCCAACCTTGGTTTTACTGGTTGGTAATCAAACACTTCATTGAGTTATAGCAATCAAATTGAAATTGTTTTTGTTAAATAAAAACACCTCCAAACTCTGGAGCATGAAGTCATGATTTAAGAGCCACTCCACAGCAACAAGAGCCATTTCAGAGAGCATAAAGCAGAGCACACTGAACAAAGCAGAATAGAGAATATCAAAGGTTCTGCTGTCAGAGCTCACCCATCAGCTGGCAGTAGTTTCCAATACCTACAACACGTTTCCACAGCTAGCATCTTTTGGCTGGTGTGAGAGAAGTTTGCAGTCAGTCTGAGCTAACTAGCGCGCTCTGCTTGCTCACTTGTTTGCCGACTGTGTTTCCAGCACCTTTAAGCCTTGCTCATTGACATTCCTCCCCTGCCCCCATCCCCCATTCTTTCTAATTCAGAAAAATAACTACAAGGTTAAAAAAAAAAAAAAAAAAAAAAAAAAAAAAAAAATCCCCTTTAAGAAATGCCCAGTTTAAAAGTTTATTTCCTTAATCCAAATAGAAACCAAAACAATGCTTCCTTTCCACAACTGCTCCACTCTCATTCATCTTTTTCCTTCAAGTTGTTAAAAGAACCTCAAGGCAAAGCATTCTGAGGGGCTCCATTCAAAAGGCATTACTACTTGCCCACCAGCTGAACTGCTACACGTACTCCAGTGTGTACCAGATTAAGAAACCTTTTCTAGAACAAAAGTTTTTTTGTTAATTTAGCATTCAGTGTTTGCAATTGTAATACTGAATTACATCCAGTCATGCACAGTCAAAAGCACAAGCATTTAATAAGAAACTGAAAATTATTTTAAGAACAGATGAATTAGATGCAAAAAAAGGAAAAAAAAAAATCATTGCTAAGTTTCACTTGGAGAAAAGAAAGTATATGAAAAGCTCCAAACCGACAACTACTAAGAGCTTATGCATAAGATCTCATCTGCTTAAAACTTCACTTAAAACTTCAAAATGAAAATTGAATACTTTTTCATCTGTAGAAGTGTAGAAGGATAACGCATTAAGTGAAGTTAAACAAAAAAAGTTATTTGCATCTTCTCTGCCACATCCACAGAGGTTCTCACACAGCAAAACAGCAGAGATAGCCAGTATGCATTTTTGCTCAGGCTCAAAGAAGCCAAATTCGAACAGATGCCCAGATGTTTGATAGCACAGAGATCTGGCAGGGGCCAAAGGGCCATAATGTTGCTGAACAGCAGCTAACTAACACAATAAGAAATAAGACTCTCTCTTACCTGGCTGATAACTGCAGAGATCTGACAGTAGCTGCTTGAACTGGCCCTCCAAGATAGACAAGGATTTAGTAAATACCAAGCATTTCATATGACAATTATACTTATTTGGAGGTTAACTTCTCAGCAACAAACACAAAGAAAAAACACCTCTTGTTCATTTCAAATCATGGTTTGTAGCCTTAAGACCAACACATCCCTCAGATACTTTTCTGCTTTCTCTGCTAGGGCATCACAGTAGTGAAGATTGCATAGAAACAGCATGCAGCAACAGCGTGATACTGACAAAACAGCAAGACGTTAACAGTTCTACTTTCAGCTCCACTCAGTAGAATTCCAGTGCCAAATAGTCTTTGACTAAAATACCAAATGTGTGTATATACATACTAATATACACATATGCTCAAAGTTCGAACAGCCTACCTTACCCTTATTTTCTTTTCATCCTGCAAAAAGTCAAGACAATTAGAATGAATGGAAACAAAGTTAAACCTGAAACCTAAGTACATGAACACTCACCAGTGTGCTGGAATTCAACAACTTTCTGTGTTTGTGTAGATGTCACGCTTGTGATCTGCTACAGCACACACAGAGCTTTACCCACGAGTGAACACACGTATGAGAGCCTATGAAAGATGTAATTTTTTTCATAGACAGTGAAATTCACCAAAGCACAGACAGGCTGTTCCGGTCAAGGAACCCTCTGCTGACTGGTTAATTTAATGGAACCTCAATGGTACCAAGATGCCATTGTGTATTAACAACAGTTTACATTGTGAGAGTACAGCATCGGTACAAGCTTCTAAGGAAAATAATGGAGCCTATTCAAACTACTTATTTTTATCTGAGCCTGAATATTTACCTTCTCTGCACAGGAATCTAGTGTATTTTCCTGTGAGCATTCAGCAGAAAGAATGCCAGGTTCTGATAAAGTAACCACAACATTAAATCTTCCATACATTTAATAAAAAGCACTTTAAACTTCAAGTGTGACATAAATATTTTTATTTACAAAAACAGTGATTTTCCCCAATTTACAAAGAAGTTACAAAAAATCTCAAATATATTATGAAGGCCTGAATAGTTGGATACTAATAACCATAATCATTCAGGAACAAGGAATAAGAGTTTTCAACAAAAAACAAAGTGGCAAAATTGTACTTCAACTCAAGGTTTAAATATTAGAAAAGAATGTGTGTTAGTATTTACATCCACGCTTAATCTCAGGTGTGTTACCTCCATGGCAGAATACCCACCTGGGACACCAGATCTTGAGAAACATAATTTAGTTGAACATTTTCGACTACGGCTTCTTTAGCTAGTCACAGTATTTAAAAAACCACACTCCAAACACAATGGATTCTGCAGGACTTGCACCTAAATGTGCTTTCAAGTCCTCACATCGGGGTGCTTGAACAAGTACATTAAGGCATTAAGTTATTAAACAACATTGACTCTGCAAGTCACAAAATACAACGTCTATTAATATCTATTAGCTGTGTTTGCACTTAGAAATGAAGATGTATGTGATATAATTCAAACTGATTATTATTTTCTTTACATATCAGGACATATTGTTGTCATTAGCCCGTAACAAACTCCATGGAACGTACAGTTCAATCTCCAATTTGTTTCTTTACGAAAACAAACTGGTTTAATTTATCCTTTTCCACTCTAGGATAATTATGATGCTGTGTGTCAAACTGAGCAAAACCAAGGAGAAATTAGAAGCAGTACTCTTCTGACTGTGAAATGGATTCCCTAAAACAATCATTATTGACTAGCAGCTGCAATTACAACAACCTGTATAAGAGCATATTTATGAGTAACACACAGAAAGAGTCGTCGTAGCACTCTATCAAGGACAAGGCAGATTTCATCTCTGGCTCTACTTGAGAAAAAAGCAGAACAGCCTATTTCTGCACCCTTTATACTAGGAGCCCTGCTGTACATTACAAATTTGCTAGATAACCTACATAAGAATTGTATCACTTGATACCAGCTCTAATGTAGTTTGGTTTAGGCTCTTTGTTCCTCTGGCCACACTGTTAAGTAATTTTTTTATTAAGAGGTAGTCTAGTAACATATGCTTTTACACCTAAAAATCAAAGCAATGAAGCATGTAAGTATTGACCAGATATTTTCAGAGCAAATGGAACAGCTCAACGCCAAAGATGTTCAGGAACACTGTTTAATGATGCCCCTCCACATCCAATTGCCTTGCAGGTAGGCTCAATCTTTTCTCAGGTTAACTCATAGCCTGACTATCGTTGTTTGTTTTTTTTCTGGTATACAACATTTTTGTCTCATAGTTCCAGCCTCAGGAAGTGGGTGTATTTTGAATTACTGAACCCAAGTGACAAGAATTTCAGCATCCTCTGTGAGATGCTGCATGAACCCGAAGCTCTCCAGCAGTCCCTAATGCCAAAAACCTAAATCTCAGATGTCTCATCCCAATCCTGTTTTGCTGGTACCATATGGTGCTCGTTCCATTCAAAAGGCATTACTACTTGCCCACCAGCTGAACTGCTACACATACTCCAGTGTGTACCAGATTAAGAAACCTTTTCTAGAACAAAAGTTTTTTTGTTAATTTAGCATTCAGTGTTTGCAATTGTAATACTGAATTACATCCAGTCATGCACAGTCAGAAGCACAAGCATTTAATAAGAAACTGAAAATTATTTTAAGAACAGATGAATTAGATGCAAAAAAAGGAAAAAAAAAATCATTGCTAAGTTTCACTTGGAGAAAAGAAAGTATATGAAAAGCTCCAAACCGACAACTACTAAGAGCTTATGCATAAGATCTCATCTGCTTAAAACTTCACAACAAAAACTAAAGTACTTTCTCATCTGTAAAAGTGCAGAAAGATAATACTTAAGTGAAATTAAAATGTTATTTGCATCTTCTCTGCCACATCCACACAGGTTCTCACACAGCAAAACAGCAGCAAATAGCCAGTACACATTCTTGCTGCCAACTAATGTGCATAAGCAAGAAAAAGAGCCACAGGAGAATACCATATGTGAAATGTAAGCACAGTTCATTTGCAAGCTTTGGATAACCACCCTAGAAAACAGTATTAAACTGTTTTAAAATGCATGGAAGTATACATTCAGAGACTAGAATATACATTCATTAAAGAAAATATCTGTAGCTATAATAACAAGCTGATGTTCAAAGACAAAATTAAAGATTTTAGTGAAATAACAGCACTTCTGTACTCCAAGTCAAATTTGAAGACAAAGGTGTTGTGTGCTGTCGTACTTACCTTTAGATGCACTTTTTATCTTCCGAGTCTGTCAAACCTCACTGAAATTACAGTTGGAGTTCATATGCAGCATCTCATAGATCTATACTTAATACAAAATATTTATTCTCTAAGCAATAGATGAATGAATGCTTGAATTTCAAATGTTAATTCCTGAGCAGGGGACCACTGAGTCCCTTGTGTGCATTTGAGCCACATGCTGTCATAGAAATCCACACACAATTAAGAAAATGTGCATTCACACTTACATCACTGTTGAAGAAAATACAGTTTTGTTTCTTAGCTTAGAAAAACAGTAGGAAAAAGTGTCCAACAGTCTCAGGGCTGCCTGAATCGCCTCCCTTAGTGTTGTCTCTCAAACAAAGCTTCACATACACAGGGTGAGTTCCTGACACTGTCACATCAAACAATGGTTTGGTAGTTTATTGAATTCAGTTACAGTGCTTCAGGAGAATGCCACTCATTTTCTAACAGTAGGACTTCCCCACGCTCCACACAGCTACAGGTATTACCCATCTGCCTACTAAATTTCAAAAGTCTAATTCAAATTTGTCTCCTTTGCTCGTTTGTAAAATTTTACCAGCAGTTCCCATGGAAACAGAACTGAGTCAGCAATCTTTAGTTCAGCTGCACTGCATTGGAATTTCATCAAAACATTTTTCTTCAGAGCCTACAGACCTGGAAATCCAGGGAACTGTCAACAAATTCACTTGCAGAAGTTTTCTTTTTTCAGAAGTAGTAAGTAACAAAAAGGTTTCTGACACTGGTAAAAGCTTGACTATCAAGGAAAAACAGTAATGGTTTCAATATCAAAGTTGGCTAGCAGTACAGAAGAGCAGCTATGCAAGTCTCTATTTGTTGTTTCTGTAATAGTTTTCAATTGCTTCTGAATTAAAATACACTACAGTAACTGTGATATCATCTCTGTACATTCTCGCAAGGTCTTCAGGCAGTGTCAGCATCGCAGCAAGTTTCTCTTGGTCCACTTCCCCATATTCATTACTCCCAATTGCGTGCCGTATTAAATGTGTCGCTATGTTCTGGTCCAGTGAGGTGATACCCCTGTTTTTCCTCTGAAGTAACAGGTTGTGCAAATAACCCAAATTAACTGGTTTCTCAAAAGCTAGTTGTGGTTTCTGCACATTAAGCTCTGTAAGGTGTCCAGCAACTAGTTTTACAACCCTTTCATTACTGAGCATCTCCCATAGTCCATCCGAAGCAATAATGAGAAACTTATCCTTGCCTCTTAGTTTATGGTATGTGACTTCAGGCTCTGCTGTTAAATATGGGGGTGTGTGATAGTTTGGAGGAACATACTGATAAATATTTAACGCCCCAACATCACAGCTATTCTCAAGAACGCTGTGTTGCAATTCTTTACTCCATTTTAGTTGCACGTCTCCAAAAGCTCTGGAGGGCATGAGAATGCCCAGTAATCTGTCATTCACAAATAGCGTTTTCTCCTCGGATCTAGGATGTTCTCTCTTTAGTCTTCTGATTTCAGATTCATCATAGGCATTGTGGTCTCGTGTTAGAGGGAGAGTAGACCAAGTTCCATCTTCTTCATGAACCCCTAAAATTGCTCTGCAATCACCAGCATTTGCAACATGCAGGTGAACACCATCAATGTGAGCTACACACGCCGTTGCACCAGAAAAAGCTACCTGAAGGGCAGTGTTTCTCACCAACTCATCTTCCTGGGGAGCCTGAACTTCCAGTGATATGTCTGAGTCTAACCTTTTGAATGCGCTTACCATGGCTTCTTCCAAACTAAATCCTGGCTCAATGTCTAGGTCCAGTAAATGCTGCCAGTAAACTCGCAGGCTCTCAAAATACTGTGAAGTCATTTCTCGATGCTCTACATCATTTGGATGCTTGTGCAACTGCAGAATAGGAATAACTGGTTTCATGCACTCCACAGCAAGCTCCATTTCTTCCAAAGTTTGTCGAGACATGAGAGAAACTGCTATATAATGAAGTAGTCTCTCACTTACTGCCTGAGCACAAGCAGAACCAGCATGGCCATCAAAGACACCAAACATCATCCCCCTGGTCTGCAAGCAAGTGGCTGCACTCCTGCGGTCTTCAATAGGAGTATTGGATGCCAGTTGGTTACTTTCAAACCTCAACACAGAATTAGTACTTTTGCAACTTGAATCCAGTATTTTATGGGATATTTCACCTGCTCTGAGTATATCGTTGATTTGCGTTGGAGACAACTGGAAAGAGAATTCTTCTTCTTCAGTGGAGGTGTGCCGGAATGCTTTTCTCAAGGAGAAAGTATTGTCTAAGCTGCAGGTCCCAGCAGGGTAAAGAAGTGTTTTGGAAAAAACAAGCTTCCATTTTATTTTGTGTCTGTTTGGGACACATATGGAATACAAACGTCCTCTTCTTTGTAACACAAAGGTGTTCTTTGCTGAGCCTAAGATCCAGGATGATACAGTTCTTGACATCATAAGTCACTCCACAAGTAGAAGCAACTTCTTTCAATCAAACAGGATGTCCTTACAGTCTGCAATAAAAAAAAAGCACACAACTTGCAAGTTTCACAAGATGCTTTCTATACAGCAATTTCCTGTACAGCAATATAAAATCTAGAGCTCACAGAAATGTTCAGAACAGCTATGGATACAAGCATCTAAGAAGTGATCTAAGAAGTTTCCATTACTTAATTACAATCTCGGTGAATTTAACTTTGCGTATGACTGTCTCTTACCACTTAATTCAACAGAAAAGCTAATTTTTATTTGTCAGGTTTTGGGTGTGTTTTTTTTTTTTTTTGTCATTACAGCAAGGCTAAGGGGAAGCTCCAACATTACAGGAAACATAACTTTTCAGTGAAAAGCCCAGTGTAACAAGATACAGAGGAAACAAATTCCTCTAAGTTTTTCAGCCTAAGAGGCAGTTAATGGCCAACTTTACAGACTGCTGCAGTCCAGCTCTATTAATGCATTCTAAATATGAAAACCAAGAGTATTCAAATCCTACAGAAAAGCTGAAAGAAACAGCAAGCAGATTAACATTTTATGTAACTTGCTGTGATCTTCTTGTCTAGAGCAAGCTAGCTGACCTTTCTAATTCTGTTCCAGCTTACATGCTTGATTCTTTTTATACCTTTCAGGTCTTAACACAGGTAGGATTTCTGCACAGCTGAAGTCGAGTTTTACTGTTTATCACAGCACTGCACACTTAGACAGCACAGAAGTTACACCGCAGTTTTATTGGTGACTTTTACAGCTTCCAGTTAGGCATGCTCATTTAAAAAGCAATGAAAACAAGCAGCAGTGAAGAGCTCTGCTGCCAAAAGTAGTGGAACCTGGGGCATCTGAGGTACTTCTTCTTCCAGGGAAGAGGTCCATCCGGTTGCTTCCTCCTTTAAATCAGGTGTTCAAGCTAGGGGAAGCACAAATTGCTGCTAAGCACAATTAGATGCCCCAGGGATTTGAAAAGCTAACTGTGTTGTAGCACTGCAAATACAATTACTCCCAGAACATCACAATGGCAACAGTTACAGTTTTCCAGGAGCTCAGAAGCCACTTGAGGCTGCTGCTGGCATTAGGTGCTCCAGGGCTTAGCCCAGAGGTGCCACATGCTACTGCAATACTGTTGTGTTAGCAGGGAACCTGAAGAGAAGTAGCAAGAAGTCAGTCCAGGCAGCTGCATAAAGAATTGTTCTGAGAAACCAGCAGAACCTAAAAACAAACCTAAACTATTCTAAACAAAAAGCCAACTGATAGAACCCGAGGACTTTACTGAAATCCCATCTGGAAAACAAAAGCGAAGTACACCACCATGGCCAGCTGAGGGGAAGAGCAGCGAGCTCCCACCACCTGGGGGCCCGAGGAGTAGAGGCTCAGGCTCACGGTGTTACTGCTGCCACCCAGAGGACAGGCGGCAGTGGCAAAGCCAGCGCGTCAGCTCATCGCGCGCCCGCAGCCTCCCGGGACAGAGACATCTCCTGACAGCGCCCCGTGCTGTGCGGCACGCAGAGCGCAACCCAAACAAAGGTAAGGGGAAGACAGCTGGCACTGCCCGCTCCAACAACAGCGAACCAAAGCACGCAGCACTACCAGAGAAACCTTCTTCACGGCCAACCAGGCCACTACCCACTCTATTTCTTCTCTCTAGTCCCAACCTGCCGAGCCAGCTGGGGCAGAAACAATGATGACTTTTACATTCTTAACTGAAAAAGCTCACAAAAACAGCCTGCTACACAAACCCGGCCTTCCCCCGCTCACACCAGCCGCTAACCAGCCTCCTGCTGCCGAGAGCCGCACGGAGCGCACCGCGGAGCGGACTGCGCTGCTGCCGCCCGGCACGAGCCGCGCCGAAAAGCGGCCGTTGCTCATAAGGGCAATGCGCCGAAGGCCGTGATGCAAGAGCCAATTACATCAAACTCAGCTCCCCGCGCGGCACGCCTACCGCTCCGCACCAACAGCGGCACTTCCTCCTCAGCCGCGTTAGTGCCAGCCGTACAGCCCGAGCTGCCCGCACCGCGACCCGGAGCCCGCAGAGGGAACGGCGGAGACCGCTTCCCAACAAAGCGGCGGCCACCCACGGCGCTAACCGCACACCGCACCACCCCTCCCCGCCGCAGTGCCCGTGCCGTCGGCCCTGCGCACCCACCTCACCCCCGCGGCTCCGTTCTCCTAACGCGGGGCCGACACCCCCTGCCGCACAGCTGCCACGCGCCTGCACCCCCCGGGCCGTCCGCCGCGGTCCTGCCACGGGCGCTGACTGACGGCCCTGCCGCCCAACCCGCGCCGCCGACAGCGGAGCCGCCCCCCGAGCCCCTCCCCGAGGGATTGCGGCGGCGGGGCGGGGCCGCGGGTTCCTGCGGGGCCCTGGCGGGACGGGGCGGGAGGGGCGGTAGCTGCGGCCCTGCGCCATGTTCTGTTGGTGCTGCGCGTCCTCGGAGGGCGAGGTGTGACGGCGGAGCGGCGAGGTACGGGCGGGGGAGCGGCGGTCCCACGTGCTGCGGGGCTGGTGCTGCCGGCTTAGTTGTCAAAGTCACAAAGCGCCTTAGAAAGTGTCAGGCCTTGTAAGCTAAGAACAACCGCAGTTGCGGCTCACGTGGCAGCTCCGTTTCCGTGCCCGCTCTCTTGCTTGCCTTTGCTGGCATTTCCACAGAGACCTCGTGCAAAGCTGAGCGCGACGAGGAGCGGGCCTGCAGCACGGTGGTGGATGCGTTAGTGTGCCCTGTGGAATGGTCCCTGCCTCAGCTTGTAGCAGGGATTTAGCAAAGGCGGGCATTTGATAAGACCCGTTCATTTTTTCATTCTGCTGGCTGTTGGTATTGAAGCATTTCTCTTGTCAGAAATGCGTTGCGGGTCCTGCATGAGGTCATTAACATGAGCCAGCAGTGTGCTGTGGCAGCTCAAAAGGCAAATGGGATCCTGGGCGCCATCAGGAGAGGGGTGGTCAGCAGGGACAGGGAGGTGATTGTCCCTCTCTACTCGGCTCTTGTGAGGCCCCATCTGGAGTACTGTGTCCAGGTGTGGAGCCCTCAGTACAAGAAAGACATTGAGATTTTGGAAAGAGTCCAGAGGAGGGCGACTAAGATGATCAGGGGGCTGGAGCACCTCCCCAATGAGGACAGGCTGAGGGAGTTGGGCTTGTTCAGCCTGGAGAAGAGAAGGCTGCGGGGTGACCTCATTGCAGCCTATCAATACCTGAAGGGAACCTACACCCAGGAGGGGAGTAAACTCTTCAAAAGGGCTGACAACAGCAGGACGAGGGGAAATGGATCCAAGTTGAAGGAGGGAAGATTTAGGTTGGATGTTAGGGGGAAGTTCTTTACAAGGAGAGTGGTTAGGCCCTGGAACGGGCTGCCCAGGGAGGTTGTGGATGCCCCATCCTTGGCCGTGTTCAAGGCCAGGTTGGACGGGGTCCTGGGCAACCTGATCTAAATGTGTGTGTTTGGTGGCCCTGCTAGGCAGGGGGGTTGGAACTACATGATCCTTGAGGTCCCTTCCGACCCAGGTGATTCTGTGATTCTGTGATTCTGTGTGAGGTAAATGCAAACCCCAGAATGTCTCCAGTGGGAAGATGGGTGGCCATCATCATGAATCTGAGCTTTGGCTGTTCCTGCTGTGGTTTGGTTTTTAAGTAGTATCAGTGAAACTCGGTTTCATGTCAACAGGAAGACCAAAACAAGAAGAGCGAGGTTACCATAGAGAAAAAAAATCAGGACGTTATTTTAGCATCTGTGGAAATGATCATTTGACACATTGCTGAACTAAAGAGTCCTTCACGTCAGCCCTGACCAACCCACCAGCTTCTTTAGCTCTTGTGCCATTGCAGCAGTGATAAAACTTCGTCTGAGGGGTGTGAGGAAAGAAACAGGACTGCTCAGGCTTGCAGTATTTTTACCCTCAGGAATATCTGATTAGAATTGTAAATTTCCGTGGAAGCAATGGATTGGTTGCCATGGTGCTCAAGAACACAATTTTATTCCAAAGAGAAAAAGTTTAGTTGATATTCTTCTGAAATGGGGAGAAAGATTTAATTTGGTGCTGCCTGTTAGAAAACAGCCACAGATCTGAGCCCCTAGGAAATCAGTGTGTGTCTGTCACACAAGGGAGGATAGGTCCTGCAAATGACTTGCCCCCAATGGAGGTGGGACTTGCAGTGGCTCAAAGAGTGCAGCGGTGTGCCTAAGATGGCTTTTTGAAGGGAAATACATACAGCTTCAGTCCACAAAAACACTTGGATACCTTCCTGCTCAGGGCCTTGCTAAAGAACAGTTGTTTGCTAGGTGTATTTTGCCCTATGAATAGTATGTTGCCTTTTATTGGTTGTATATTACATTTTCAATTTTCACAAAGGGTACCTGAGCACCTTACCTGCAGAGATCTCTAATCAGGGAAAAAAAAAATAATCATGTATGAGACTGGGAAAAATCAGTTTTCACAATGTCTGTTAAAGCAATTGCAATTCCCAGTTTGGTTACAAAACAAATTCCCAGTCTCTGATCTCCCTATATAATCTAAAACAAATATGCAAACACCAGAAAAGCAAACAAGCTGCGAGAAATGTCAACAAACAGAGGTAAATGCAATGAGCAGCAGTTGGACAACTGTCCTCCCAGCTCTTCGCCTTCAGTTAACCCTTGCTGTTACATCAGCAGCTGAGCAGTGTGTCTGTAAATGAAGTTGCAGGGGTTGAATTGATTATCCAATTTAAGTGACAGGGCTGGTGTGAAGGCATGTATATACTTGCTGTGATTGGATCTTAACATCACATTCGTAATTTTTACTGGGTCTTGCTTACGAACTTCTTCAAATTAAACCAAAAGCCACTGTCACATGAAATGCATGCTCAGGGTTCTGTACCTCTGTAAAGGGGTGTTTAAATTCTTGAGGATAACTTACCAGTGCAGGAACATCTGCTGGCTTGATTTGGAGTGCTCACATGTAGAAAAGTATGTTCCTTTCCTCCTCTCCAACTTACACCTTTTTCACCTCCAGCAGAGGAACACCTGAATTCCTGCGTTTAATATTCCATTCTAATAACATGAAATGAAATCAGTGATTAAAATCTGGAGGTAGGACAAGCAGAATTCCGGAACAGCAGAGGTATAAATGTTCTTTGCCTTACAGCCATGCAGTAGTGCTGGTGGAGTTGGTCAGGTCCCATCCATCTATTACTATTTCCTTCCAAGCAGTGAGAAAAACCATGAGGCCCAGCATTGCAGGTAGAGTATGCAGTATGAAGTGTTGTATGTGTGGTGTACGAATACCGAGTGCTGTATGAAGCGGTCACCTTTGCCTGCAGAAGGAATTCAGAGAGGAAAATAGCTAATCTGAAGTGCAAGATCAGATCTCTTTTGTTCAGGCTTATCTCTGGTTTTTCTGTGGGTTGTTTTTTTTTATTTTCACTGCAGTGGTCACTTTTCTATCTTTCTGACCTCTGAACACCACCAAGAGCCCTGTCTTGTGACCAGGTGCCTCACAACATTTTTCTACCAATGCTTTTGCTGAGCTTAGTTTACACTTGTCATGAGAGATGGTCACGAATCACTGCTAGATCACATCAGCTGTATCAGCTGCCTACCAACCTTCCTGTTTGCAAAGGGTAGAAAAACTCAGGTGATTCTAGGCTGAAGCTATTAAAGCCAAACAGTTAAACGTAATGGAGTGTGAGGTTTATCAGGAGAGGATATCTCTGGCCTGGCAGTGAGAAAGAGATCACAAGTGACGCAACTGCCTGTTGAGTTTGTTTTATCTGATAAAGTGGTTTCAAGGACTGCACGTGTACAGCCGGCACCGGGATCTCAATTATAACCACCTATAACTTTAAAAATAATCACGGCCAAAGTTACCGTTTCACTCATCTGCTGTACTGTCACTAAACAGCTTTTAAAAAATTGCGTTTTGAGTGTCAGAAGCGGTGAGGAAACAGGCAGCCACCAGGTGGCATTTCCAGCCTGCTGTCAGCGCTGCTCCATTTCCGTCCCCGTCCCGGACGCGGGGCAGCAGCCGTGCGGCCGCAGCACCTCCCTGCCGAGGGGGGGTTCGAGGAGCTGCGCTGGTCCGGCCTGGAGAAGAAAAGGCGCCTTACCGCAGCCTTCCAGCGCTTGAAAGGAGTCCAGGAGCAGAAGGGAGATGTACCTTTTGCACAGTCTGATAGCGATAGGACAAAGGGGAGCAGTTTTGATCTAAAGAGGGGAGATGAGGTTAGGCGCTAGGGAGGAATTTACTCGGAAGGCAGCGAGGCGCTGGCAGTGTTACCCAGAGAAGCTGTGGATGTCCCAGCCCCAGAGGTGCTAATGGCCAGGCTGGATGTGGCCCCAGGAAGCAGGGAGGCTGGAACAGGATGACCTTTAAGGTTCCTTCTAACTTCAGCCATTCTATGAGTACATTTTTTCATGATAGTTTTTTTAAAAAATGAACCACTGAGAAAAGCTGTGAATAAGATAAAATTGTATTTCTAAAACAAGGTGTAATAAGCATCTCCTAGAAACTGAACGCCTTGTGGGATTCAGCATTTAAAGCTTCTTACAATATCTAAGCTTTTACAGTAACCTTGTGAGCTAAATATTACCCTTCTGTTGTTCATGAGTAAACCACACGTAAAGCAGCACAGCACTACGTTCAAGGTCATGGGATGGGCACACTCTGTAGATAAGCTTTTTATTTTAGCGGAGCAAATGGTTACAATTGGGAAAAACTGAACCTAGCTTTTGGTACAGAAGCCCTTTGAACTGTGTGTGTGTTTCCCAGAGTGAGAACGCGCTGCAAATACTGATCGGTGCCCTGCTCTGTTAAAGTGCTGCTGCACCAGTACATGGGTAGTTTATACATAAGGTGATACTGGTTAAATTTCACTCACAAGGCCTAATTTATATCCATAAAACGATTTGGCTCTCAAGTCTGTGTTGTTCTTCTAAAAGACCTTTTACACTTTAAAAGGTCTTTTGTGTTACTTGTAATTGGGAAATAAATCATAGCAAAGCATAACAAAAACCTAACTCTGGCACTGGGCAAGTCATCAAAGATGTACAAAATGTCAAATTGTTGTCCATAAGAATAAAATACAATAGAAACTGCTAGTCCTAGAGGGTGGAAAGAATTGTGGCACAGCTTTCAAACACAAGTAGTGGAACAAATGCCCTGAGACTTCAAGGATAACATATCTGTATTTGCATTATTCTACTATAGCAAAATCAGTGCCTGTGAAACTAAAGTCCTACACAACCATATCATTCATTAGTCTGAGATTGATGCATTAGTTAACAATATCAAACTGTTTCTTTGTAAAGGGAGTCCAAGAAAAAGCACTGCAGTGCATAGAGAGAGAGCCTGTTCAAAATAAAAGATGAGATGCATACATGATTTTAAAATATCATTTATTTACCTTGGTAAAGAAATTAAGATAGATTTTTTGCAGTAGTAGTTTTCATAACTAGCCAAGTTGCTTTCACAACAGCTAAAAACATTGCATTTCATAATGATTTTTCTTTAATTTTTCCTCTAGCATCTTCCATATAGGAGTCTCAAATGCAAAACACTGAATTAGCCCTCACAGTATCCCTGTGAGGTAGATATCAGTGTTACTTTCTGTTCCTCAGTTTATTCTGAAATAAACTGAATGGTTTATATCAGTGTGCAAAAAAAAAAAAAAAAAATTGTAGGAGTTTGGTCTAAATTCCAATCTTCCATTCCTCATACTGTGCTCTATGCCTACTACTTTTGTCTCCCTTTCTGAAAAGGGAGAACCAGCTGTAGGTGTTCTAGTCTGCCCTTCCCACACTTCTCCCTCTTGCTTTAAGGTTTTACTTAAATGTTTACAGCTTCTTCATTTACATATTTACATACAGATTCTTTGTTTAAAAAGCTGAAAGCTAATAAACATTTGTAATTTGTCTGAAATATACAGATTTAGTAAAACATCTGAAACCTAGAAATAAAGTAACTGAAAATACACTGACAATAGGTACAGATGACATCACTATTTTTTCTTACTGGACACAAAGGTCTGAAGAATTTTTTCACTAAGCTGCAAGCAGCAGCAATACAAAAACACGGCTTTTCTAAAGCAACTGTTTTGCAGATGTATCAGGATTCAGTAGAGATTAAATCTCAAATTTGCCAGGACCATCCCCGACCGATTGCCATGGCTATGGGATGATTTGTGCAGTGATGCACGTTCAGTGCAATCAAGATCTACCCACACAAGATCCTTAGAATGAAAAAATCCATGTACATTCTTCAGGGCAGATACTGAAGGAGGTCACATTGAAGAGCAAATCACTTCACTGAGGTAGAATGTGAACAATTTAGATAGCCACAAGTACATACCTGAATTGCTACAGATGTTCCTTCTCAACAAACTAAATGAGGGAGTTACAATTACGTATGTTGCATAGGCTAAAATAATTCATGTCTGAACAGTCTTGTGCAATAAACAACATGACCGGTTTTGGATCACAGAGCATTTACATTAGTTATTTGAAAGCAGTTGTGCAATAGTATCTCGGAACAGTAATTCTGAAATATAGAGTTTCCATATCAGTGCCTTCATGAAGCGAGTACAGAACCTTTTTTGAGTACTGCTAGCCTGCTTTGTGTCAATAGACAGCAAAGATAGTGAAAATCTTCTAAGTCAGAGGGAGCTCAGCAAACAAGAAAAAGAAATTAAGTCCAGTTTATCCAAATTTCAGCTATTCTTTCATCACGTATTAGACAATCAGAAGATGATTACCACCCATCAGCACTGATTACTGCCTATTTCCCATCTTAAGTAGGATTTAATCTCAACTCCAAGAGAATGATTCAGATCACAATCAATTTTTTGTACTAAAAGGAGTTCCAGTTAAAAAGACCTAAGCTTGTCTTAAAATTGTGTGATTCAAATAAAACACAGCATCAGAAAATGTTTGTCCCCCTTCAAGTACAGAGTGTTGTTGGAAATGGCTGTCTTGCGTGCTCCATGAGTGATCTGAACTCAGGTCTATGGTCATTCTGTGGAAGCTTTTAGATGCCTCAGGGCCACTACCAGTTTTCTTCAGGCCTTGAAGGAAGCTCGAACTGTTCTCCCCTTAAGTGGCTGAGGGGGGCGGAAGTTATTCACCATCTGGACCTTCTGGTCTTCCTCACTGGTGAAGAGGAGCATGCGGAACTTCTCCAGCTGTAAATTCAAGTGAGATAATTTACTGCTTAAAAAGGCAATTCGTGTTAAAGTTGTTGAAAAAAAATACCAAAGGAAAATATTCACTACGTTAGCCTGTTTTTAAAATATGTTTCAACAAAGAATTTAGTAGTATTAAAGAAAAAAAATAGAATCCCTGAATATTGAACAGGCTGACTATTCACAAACAGTCTTTTAAGTTGACTGCATTGCAAAGCAAAACAGTCATTGCTTGTAGATACAGAGTCAAAACCTAAAAGAATTGGGAGAATGTCAGAAGTTTACCTGTTTCTCAGAAATACTGATGGGTTCTTTCAGCACTACCCATATTACACTCTCGTTAAGGGGTGGTGTTGTCAAAGATCCAAGGTATGTCCAATAATCTAGACTCAAAGGCAGGAGACATTCCGGGTTGAAGCTTCTAAATTGAGCTTTTGTCCCCTGGAAGACAATTGATACATTTCTCTTTTTTCTTAAAACAAACAAACAAAAACTTTCAAGTGCAGGTTAAAGTATTTCTGAAATAGAGTGATACTAAAGAGTGGGGGAGCAGAAGAGCAGGTAGTGATCCAGTTGCTTCATAGCAGCTGTTACCTAAGTGTAAGCCTGAAGACAGAATCAGAGAACTATTACATTCTCTTGCATGGCAAGTGTGACCTCTGCTGCTAGCTGATGGAGTTGATGTTTTTGCACCGTGGTCTCTACGGAAGTTCATCTTTCATCACAAAACATCCAAAAATAGTGTAGGAAATATATTCTGTATATAATTTTCAGTGTGATCTACTGATATCATGAGAAGATTCCTCATCTTGTTACTTGAAGTTTTTGATGCAGTGCATCTATTTCAGTAGAAAATCTGAAACTGGAAAACTCTGTCTAAAACAATCAGTGCTCTGAAAGAAATATCAGCTTTAAGAATCAGTTGACCGAGTCTAAAAGCAGAGCAAAGTGCATCAGGCAGAAGGCCAGTGCAAGAGGTGCTCTGTGTAAAGTAGTCATCACCTTGACTACTACAGTCTAGGACAAGATTTTCCAGCCTGTCACTGTATTCAAAAATACCTGAAAGGTATGTAGTCACTCACAGAAAGCACTGCCCAGCAATCTGGGGAGCTGCTAATCCGGAGCAGACAGAGCAGTTTACTCCTGGTGGCAAGCTGGCAGACCTTCTGTCACTACAACTGAAGTATAACACTTTCTTTCCTCTAAGTGGAAGAGATCACTTACTGAACATCAAAATTTCACTTTGTGTCTACAACCTATACATGCTGTATGGTTGCCTTCATCTTCGGTCTTTCACAAACCTGCACTAAAGAACAAATAATACTATGCCTAACACAAGATTAGATAGAATTTATTTTGCGTATTAAAACTTACACATCTACAAAGTGCATTAATAGCCCATATAAATCCAGAGAGGATAATATTTGCACTCATCTAATTGGTCTGCACTAGACAAAGAGCAGCAGATATCAACACTGAGATCTCTTGGATGTATCTGGTAAGGCAGGTTGAGTTACCACTCCAAGAATTGATAGACTAGTTCCCCTTTATAGAGCTTTGCAGCAGAAATTGTTTGAACCATGAGCTTCGACATTTTCAAGGTTAGGCTTTGTGGAAACTATTTTGCTGAGTGTAAGAGCAGGCCCGATAAGTCATGGAACTTTTGACTTTAAATACTTCCTTCGGGGTCCTGCCTCTCAGGACCAGTTGGGTCTGCAGAGCCTTGGGAGGCACCAGAGCTTAGGCAGACGTTGAGGTCTGGAGATGAAGAGAGCAGAGATGTTGCAAAAGAAGAATACAACTACAGAGATGTTCTGGTGATGGGAGGATTTGTGGTGGGTGGTTTTCCATTTCTGTTTGTCTCAAACATATGACTTGTTTTTAAATGATATCCCAGAACGAAGAAAATCTAAACAGCTTAAAACTTACTTTAAATTTTACCATGTACAAAGCATCAGTGAGTCTGTTCATACTGGCATGTTCTTTTCCAATCTACAATAGTAACAGAATAGACAAGTTAGCTAAGAACGACTGTAATTATGCTTTGAATAGGTAGCATATTGTTTTCTTATCTGAATCTCAAGATTTCTACTAAAGTAGGTTTAACAGCAATTTGCAATGAGTTATTGCTTTCAATAAGTCATCTGTTTTCCCTAACCACCTCTCAAGTATGTAGCATGGTTCTCAAACATTTGACAGTATAATGCTTTTCATCATGTAAACCTGCTATTTTTGTGATTGTTACCTCCAAGAAAACACCAACTACAGCCAAGCCATCTGGAGCTGCTGCTGCTTCTCCAAATGTTGCATACTTCTTGGCATTCCAGTGAACTAAATGGAGCTTAAAAAAAAAAAAAAAAAGAATTAAACACACTAGTGATAAAAACTGTCAATATAGATTTTCAGATGCTTAATAGCAATGGGAAAGGCCTATGTCTTGTCCCAACTCTGCAGAAAATCCTCACGAACCTCCTGATGAAGCTATTTCAAAGCTATAGATGGCATCAGCCACAATCATTTCACAGGCTGTGATCCTCAGCTGTAGCAGGTTAACTGTGCCAGCTTGGTAGAGATATATGCTGCTTTTCAGGATCATGTTTGCCAGTATGTCCTTTGTGTTATGCAGGCAGGAAGGATAGTTGAGTGTAGCAGACTAAACCACACAACAGAGTACCACTGGCGGTAGTAGTGTTGTGTGAGCAAAACAGCCTAGCTGTAAGGCAAGCAGAGAAACTTGGAGAGAGGGCTGCACAGGGTGGGGAGAAGTTTGGACTTCCAAGACAGGGTAATTAACAGATAAATAATTTCAGCATAAGGAATAAAATTCTCATTAAAGCCTGTGCTGGCTTAACCACAATGAACTATCAGAATCCTGAGGGAAATCCAGACCCCACTGCAAAGCTATTTGTCAACAGCATGAATTCATCCCATCTGTAAAAAATGTTACCTCACATGGAAAAGGTTTGCCATCAATTGTATGCTCTGATCCCTCACTGTGCTTTGCCCCCCAGTGAAAGTGGAACTGCTTTAGCCGAAAGGGACTCTCAAAGGGGCCACCGCTGATCACTAGGCAGAAAGAAAGCAAAAAAAAAAAGTAGTCAGGGTTTTTAGTTTCCTGTTACTAGAGCCTAACAACTGTTAGCTGCTGGTTTGTACTACTGTGCCTTTCCTAGTTTAGAATGTAAAAGAGGTACATCATCCAGGTATGTTAAGGGTTAGATTTGTTCATGGAAAACAGCTGAATTCATGTAAAAAATAATTTGAAACAAATATTGAGTGGCTTCATAAATTGTTTCTGAAAGAATACATTTGATATAGGAACATATGGTAACTTTTTAATGGTTAGGCTTCTCCTTTTGAACACAAAGCCTAAGTTGAAGACCAAAAAAAAAATCTTAAGTACCTAAAACATGATCGATGTGCTTCTTTTGTGCAGAAGAGCCTAAATGCACTGAGCATCAGATAGACAAGCCAGCTAAGTATTTCCTCTAAGGAGTATTCTTTCCAGTAGAGGATATCTATATTCTGCCTCTTTGAAGGATCTGATCCCATAAAAGAGGTAATATAATAGCTTGTTCTTTACACAACACCATTTAGAATCTCACATCACCTTACGAAGACAGGGAAGTGATACAGAGAAACTTCATACATCATTTAGAAAAAACACTTAAGATGAATTTTTAAGATGCCAACCATAGATACTCTATCAGTGGCAATTCTTTTGTACTTTTATACAGCACTAAGCCAATTAAGTTTTGCTCAGCAGACAAAAACTCAAAAGTTTTAAATTAAAAAAAAGAAGTACACTCAGCATGTGTAAGCTCATTCCAGTCTATAACATTAAAAATAAAAAAAGTACAGTTGCAGCATTGTGTGCTCCCACATGCATCGTTCCAGCTGTTCTTTGTACATGAAACTGGCCTTGCCACAGCAGTGCTCATAGAACTGAAATTAAACATACACTGTCCAGTATGTTTCACTGAACTTAATCGAATGCATCACCTGTTCCAATGCTTTAGGAAATCTAGCTGTGTTGGATTTACTGTCAGAATTTTGTTGTACCATTTATGCAAAGCTATGAGTCACTAAATCTATTTCAAATCAACTAAAAACTCTTAAACCACATTTGTTCTCCTAGCAATCGTCTTCCTGCTCAGTGTAATTAGAACATGGTACACGCATAACGTAAGAAGGGCAGAAGTCTTAATTGCTGCTTGTGCTCTCACTGTTTATCTACAGTGATGCATAGTGCTCTTAAATTAAACTCCTAAAGTTGGATAAAGTTCACAGGTATGTAGATACAGTTCAATTTAGAACTGCATGAAAGTAGTTAGCAAGCTAAGAATATTTCCAGAAAAAAATTTACAAGTTCTCTGTAGGATGATATCTTAATGCATTTTTATGCAACAAGCTTTTGGAAACTGAGCATTTAGTCTTCCTTTCAAATTCAGTAGCTTGAAAACCTGACCGTTGATTTGGCCACTGCTTAGGTCCATTCAAGATGAGGAATGTTAGAATTAAGTAGCAGGAATTTTAATCCCCTGACCCTATAGCAAGAGGTTTCCAGCACAGACAAATCACAGGAAGTAACTTGTTCTGAGTACCAAGGTCTCCTATTAATCTAGAATTGATAAACACACTCAAATGGAAGGTGAAATCAATTGATAGGTTAAAAATTATTCACAGTATTTTTAAATGCTCACGTCTCTATTTATCAGAGATACTTTGTCTCCATTCCAACGCTGTATTTGTTGGCCTCCTTCCTTCCCCTCTCTCAGATGCAAAAGCAAGGCTTACCATGGATGCAGAATTAATAGAAGTAATCTCATTTACATTTTTGCCAAGAGCTGGAAAAAATATATATATATATATACACACAATGGCAACATCCACAAGCTGCAGCCAAATCAAAATAAGCTGAAGACTGCAATTTCTAAAGAAGTTGTACTGCTATGAGGCAGTAAGAAGAAGAAACAAGCTAATAGTTAATGACTGGTCCAGATAAAAATAGGTCTAGTGCAGTACAGTTATGATGGCTACGCTGTACGACCTCATCTCCAATAATCCTCCTCCTTATCCGGCCTTGTGGATGTAAACTGGGGAGTGAGCCAGACAGTACTAGCATCCCAGTGTGGACTGTTGTGGAAACAGTGCACTGAGCAGTACGTACCTGCTGTCCTGCTGGCTGTGGTCTAGCAGTGCTGGAGATCTGCATGGATTCCCTCTCCAACAAACTGATAATCCCTATATAAAAGGAACCCCTCCAAACAAACATTTTCCCAGTACAAATGCTCTTTCTAATACAGAAACTATTCAGCTGTGAGGTATTTAGTGCTGTTAGAGAGACTCAAATGAAGATAAGGAATAATGCTCAAGCAAACAAAGTATAAATGGTTTTGTTTGCATACTTTGTTCTAAAGTGAAACTATAAGTTGTATAAAGTATACTATAGAGGATGTACTTCATTGTTTCTCTCTCTAAACCATAACATGTTGTTCCAGGTATCTGGTTATGCATTAGTCTCACCTGTCTTGTCATCAATATCTTCAAACTCAACCATAACTGAATGGCCATTGTTGGAGATGTTGAGAGACGTGCAGGACTCATAGGAGACAACAAGTGGCATCAGCTTAGGGTCATAGACTGCTTTTGCAGAGATTATATCAATAGGTGACTGGCGGTTCCCTTGGGCAATAGGATAAGACTTGTGCCACTCTGCAGGTCCTTCAAAACCAAAGAAAAGAAAGCACATTATTTTCTTCCTACTACACACACACACACACACACACACACACAATTATTTCAGGATTTCATGAGGCTTGAAGTAAAGCTTGCTGAGCAGGAGTGACTTGAAAGTTTGGCATTTGACAAGCTCATTTAAATTCTGAGTTTTGTGTTTTTATTAGCACAGTGTGCAACTAGATGGGGGATTGAAGCACGTTATACCAAATACACTGGGGAAGCCAGAGCACATTAACAGACTGCTGCACTTTCATTTGCTTGCACCACTAATCTTTTGTGGAGTCAGTAATTACATTTTTAAGGTGATCCGAAGTCCTCCCAAGCTGTATGCAGATGTAAGCACGCTTGCAGGTACACATGCACTCCCTCAAAGAAACAGCATGTAATTCTTCCTAGGGAAGATAATGTAAAAGCTCCTGTGATTCAAATTAGATGCAGATGACTCAATCTCTTTGCTACTGACTATGCAGTTATTTTTAAAGTCATTTTAGGATTGCAGTAAATCTTTGGAGCAGCTTCATTCTTCACTCATGCCCATTACAATAACTTTCTGCCCTGAGCAAGTACAGTGTGCTAATTAACACTTCTGGACTTGCTGAACCCAATAGAGCAGGGTGAAAGACCAATTTAGTAACTTTGCTCTCTCCTGGCAGAGCTGGAACACCATCATGCTGTTTGAGATAAAAGCATCTATGTATGAAACAATTACTTCTGACCCCTTTTTTTCCACTTCAGTAGTGCAGGAAGCAATTCCATGCTTCCACTGCTCATATTCAGGAAATACAAAAACTAACAATTTCACTTGAAGATTCCAAAAATTATTATTATTTTTTTAAAGGGTAGCATTCTCACCTAATTCCACAAACTGACTTTTTTGTTTTATTTTAGTAAGCACACCCTCTTTGAGAGTAACTAATTCAGTGATCTACTAGCCTCCTACCTTCAAGATTTTCTGAAAAGTTAGACTTATTAAATAGTATGTTTTCATCAACCTGCCCATAGAGATTGGAGTTTAAATGCTGCTGCACAAGCTTAGACAATATCATTTGCTTCTTATAAGCTTTGCATTAATATGTGTGGCTTTATTAATAGCACCTAGTTGTCTAAATATGTAATGGCACCCACTGGCACTATGCAGCTTCACTCAGTGGTCAGGTGAAGTTGGTTTTGGACCAACTAGCAGTAGAACAGCTGCTGCCAGGAGCCTAACAGAGAAAGAGAGGGGCCCCTGGAGGTTATGCAAAAGATGGGCTATTGGACAACAGCAGTCATTCAGCCATCATGCTCTGCAAAGGTACAGGTGGCATGAGACACTGTCGTACAAATCTTTCTGTAGTTTCACACATCCTCTCACTCTGACACACAGTTCTGTAGGTGGGAAGCAAGGGAGGATGACTAAATTAAAGACTGCCAAATCAGAAAGCACAATGTGTTCAATAAGAGATCTCCGATACTGATCTGTGCAATGTATTCACGTTCCAGAAATACATGTGATTTTATTCACTTTAGAAGCCTAGATATCACATTTCAACAACTTCACAGAATCAGAAGATCTATTACTGCTCTACTAAGTCTTCTAAGAAATGCTTTCAGAAAGACAGACAGTTAATCATTTTCATAGCAGCCTTTTGGAAAAGGACCCATCTGTAATATCTGCAGCCTGAGGATAAAACTGCTCAGCACTGCTTCCCTCTATTTAGGAGCAATAATTGCAATAACAAAAGGCAGCAGGAATAAGTTTGTGCATCTTTCAGATACCACCTTCTGCAGGCAACCTATCGTCAACCCAGTAATTAACTAGCTGCTGTTTATACTTGACGCTTGCAGACGTAGAGATGCAGACAGCTCTGCAGGACGCAGGCAGCAGTTCCAGAAACAAAACGAATAGGGGAAGACAGAAAGATGCAGCACGGAAATGCTATAACCTACCGTCATCCTGCCCATATCCCCAACTGTGGTGGCCAGTCATAACGGGACAGCCGCACCCCGCTGAGCTCTCAACTCTTTGCCAAGCACTGCTGCTTACCTGCCTTTATAATGGCTCACCGGGGGATCGGGTCAGCCCCTTAAAGACGCAGAGCAGCCCGAGCAGCTCCGGCAGGACGGGAACAGCCAAGTTTTTCCCGCTCCTCCTTGTGCCAACACAGTGCAGGGAAAGGAAAGGGCAAAACCCGGGTCGCTGGAGTCCAAGGGCTTAAGGAGGAACCAAGATCGTCTGGGGGGAACTAGAAAGAATGTTCGGGAATTAAATCTGGGGAAAAGGAGCAGTTTTTACTCATTCTGCATAAGGAAGCAGTAGCTTGCTCTGAGCATTGGGCATGGTAATGTGCAGATTGTAACGGGAACTGCCCATTTCTCCCGTGCGCTCTGCAGGAACGAACATCACCTGGCTTCTGCCTCTCAGTTCTTACTCTCTCCAGCTGCAAAAGAATGACAGATGTTGCCAGTTATTTGTAACTACAGCTTTGGAAGCAGTGCTTAGATGAGATGGAGAACATTCTCATCTCAAAAAAGTGATTTGTGCTACACTTAAGTAAGGCAGTACCAGACCAATTTAAGATAAACTGGAAATCTGTTTTGTTGTTGTTGTTGTTGTTTAACATAGAAACCCTTTAAAGGACAAGAATGTAAATAGTGTACTTCTATTAGGAAACAAGGAAACACCCTGGCAGACTAGGGAAAGGAGATGAGCTGTGAATCAGTGATGTGCTGTAACTCACTAGTTGCCTGCATCTAGCTACAGAGCTACAAGGAGATGCATAGTCCTTACTTTAAAAGCTCTTGGAACAGTTTTGTAATAAGAAACATGGTTCCTTGGTAGCAATTTTATTAGATCTAAGGAGATACCATCTGTTAAGGCAGCATTTTATAAATACAATATTGATTTTCATAAAGACAGGAGCACACAGATAGGGATCCTTCTATTATGCAATGAAGAAAATGGCAAAAAAATCAATGAAAGCATTTTAAGCATTTTTTTTTTCTATTCTTGTACTGCCTCGTAGCAATACATTTCTTTTTTCAGGAGCTTTCTGAGAGAGTCAGCTTTAAAACCTCTGAGATTTAAGGGTGCAGGCTAAATCACTCAATAAGGGACGCTGTAAAGGTCTCCACGTGGCAGTTTTACAATGACTTACTCAGATCCACTCCTCCATTTACTTCTGTTTAACTTGTGTGATGTGCTGAGGTCCCTGAGCAGAGCAGGCAGGCAGCAGGTGCTGACCCTGCAGGTGTGTCTGTGCAGTACATGGCCTGCACTCGTCCTGCTGCCCTGGCACTGGGTTAAAAGCTCGGCTGCTTACGAGGACAAAGCAGCTGGGAGAAAACTGTGATGCTTCTCATTCTTCTTCTGGTGTGGCTCTGATTCAGCAACCAGATGTAGGCAGGGTCAGTCAGGCAAATAACAAATAGATGTGGGGAAATCAACCTGCCAGTGAAAACCTGCCAGTGCTTAGTGAAGCAGAGGCCAGAGGAAAACTGTACTTTAGACAAGGAGCACTTCATTCAAGAGGAAGTTGAAAACTGAGGCCCAAATTATGCTCTCAGGGCACAGTGCATCAAAGGGCATCAAAGTGGCCTAACGTGTATCTGTGTTTGATACCACTCAACACTTCACCTTTTACGTCTTCACGTTCAAAAGCACTAAAGATGTGTATTTCAAAGGGAAAACAATGAGAAAAGAGAAAACATGCTGACAACATGACAGGAAGTGGACTCTGCTAAGTGGGGTATAAAGAGCTGACTTAGCAAAGGTAAAAAGAGGAGTGACAGTGCATTAAAGATAGAAACAGCCTGAATGAAATAATAGGTATAAAGACAGCCATATCTCTAGTATATATTTGTTTATATACGCAGTACTTAATGTGTTTCCCTCATCTTTTTTTTTTTTTTTTTTTCTTAATGGAGGCAAAAATTAACTTTTCCTTAAGGCTAGGATGATACGCTGCATATACAGATACCAGATTGTTCTTTAATCCCAATCCCTGTTGACTGACTGCCTCTAGTTGTGGATTTTCACTGCCCTGAGCATATCATTTGTCACTTTCAAAGTTGCAGTAGTAATCAAATTATCTCAATAGTACTAGTTTGTACCAGTGATAATTACATCACTCTGATTAAATCCAACTTAAGCAACTGAGAAGCAGAGAGTGGTAGATGTTTAATGTAGATTTCTCCATTGAGATGCTAGAAATGAGGTACCCGTGATTTCCACAGATTTCCTGCAGGTTCTGACTATACCTCAAAACTTTCTGCTCAGCAGTGAATGATAGGAAGGCAGAATTCCATCCACCATGGTGAAAAGTTTCAAGAGGTCTCAAAAGAATAATTCCATCTTCCCCCAGTCTTCACAGTTAGCATTTTATTCCTCTTGAAAAGAGAAGCAATGATGGGTGAGCAGTGCAGCAGCCTAGGACAAATACATGGGTTCTTTTTCTAAACCTGTCACTGCATTGTCATACCAAACTACTGACACTTTGCATTTCCTGTTCCCAAATACAGAATAGTTGTTTTTGTTTTTTTTTTCAAATAATTTGAGGTCCCATTATTGAAATTGCTATGCAAGTACTAACCATTACTGTCAAAAAGCTACAAGGAAAATAGGTTGCCAAATTGTAATTGAACACATAAAACTTTGAAGATTTGAGAAACTGATTTTTGAAGGTGAGCTGTCTCTATGCCACAGATCTGGTGTCACTGGGAAATATTCACAGAAGGAGATTGTGTCACTTGGGGACAATGCTTTTAGTAGATATTACTGTGTCACTGTAGAGCGATGGAGCTCTGTTTTTGGAAACATAAAAGGAAGAAAAGTCACTGCGATCCAAAGTGAATGGCTGAAGGGTACTCCAAGAGCATTTGCTTGCATAACTTGGCAATTCTCTTTGCTGAGCATCTTTAATGGTGGCAACACACATTTGAACAACCTAACACGTGCCTTCTTAATTTAGTAGATATGCGTCATTGCTTTTGAACAAAATATGACAGGAATACAATCAGTTTGGACACAGGCTGCTCACCCCAGAGCCTTTGGAATACAGTAGATAGGAGCAGATGAAGCGTTAAAACATTCATCACTCCAGAGCTTGCCTACACCTCAGGTTCTTGAGAGTATCTGGTTTATCCAGACAGCTCATCTCTCTTCTTGTATTGCCATTACTGATGCTGCCAGTTTCCTAATGGGTGTCATACTAAGATGATACTGGGCAAGGTGGGGCAGAAAAGAGGAAGTGGTGCCTGGTTCTGGGGAGCCCCCAGCCTCCACACACCATTTTTGCTGTAACTTGTCTTTGGCTTTTAAAGCCATATGTATGTGGCTGCCTTATGCCAAAAACAGGGAACTAAGTGTGAAAGGGTAATTCTTATAATTTATGGCCTGACCAGTGGAGGCCATGTAATTATAGCAGTCAGCAGGTACAGAATGAGCCAATTTTTAGTTTGGGAAGACAGACTGTTCCCACTAAATATTCCAGCAGTTCCTCAAGTGTCAACAGGAGGAAGGATTTACTGTGAGAGCCAACACAGAGCACGATAAGAAGGAATTGGGGGGGGAGGGGGCACAGCGTATGGGAAAAGAGGAAGCACCATGCTGTGTTAAAACGTCATCTGCAAAGCTTATAGCTCTGTGTTACGATTGCACTGCTGCAGGCTGTATGCCAGGGGTAGACAGCAGACCAAGCGTAGTGCTGGGCAGTGTGATGGCCCGTGTGGGCTGACGGAGCCGGAGCCAGGCACGGCGCTAGGGCTGCTCGGAACTGACAGAAACGTTGGCAGGTGTGTCAGTCTTGTCCTTGTGCTGAGATTGATCTTACATGGAAAAGATTTTGTAAGAGAAGTACAGAGAGGTACAAGCACAGCAGATTTGGGGTTTTACTGTCCGCCTTTTGATAAGCAATGACTGCAACAGTGCAAGCTGTCTTGACAACACGTTCCTGGGACTGTGTGACAGCGGGTACCCGAGGGACCAGACGCTACAAAAGCCCAACAGCCCCGCCGCCTACATGGGGCTGAGAGAGGATAGCGGCGCGCTCGGGGTTCCTCGGGCCGCCCCGCCCCACGGTCCCGCTGCGCCTGCGCAGCGCGCGCCGGGAGGAGCGTGCGGCCATGGCGCAGCCGGGCAGAGCCAGCCTCAAGGAGCAGCGCTACGACCGGCAGCTGAGGTAGCGCGGCTGGGCCTTCGGGACTCCGCCGGGGCCGCCGTACCCGCAGCCGGCCTTCAGCCCGCTCGCGGAGGGCCGCTTGTTGCGGTGCCGGCTTCGCCTTTCGCCTCGGGCCGCGCTCGTGTCTTCCGGCGGCGGCCTCCGCGCAGCCGTGGGGCGACGAGCGCCGCGGCGGGACCGGCCGGCTGCCGGGAGGGGCTCGGGTCGGCCCCGTGCTGCTGAGAGTCCCCGTGGCGGCCGTGAGGAAGAGCTGCCCGGAATGGGGGCTGGGCCCAGCGAGCGGCGGCCCCTGTCCGCGGTGCGGTTTGTTGGGGCCGGGGCCGACCTTCAGGTGCCTGCTAAAACTTGAGATCGTTAGCGGGAGCCGTAATGCGTTCCGTCCCTTCAGTAAGCGCGCTGCGCGCTGCCGAGCGGTGAGATCGCAGCGCCGTGACATCAGCGCGGCGGTCCGGAGCGAGCGCTGCCCGGCCGCAGCTTCAGCGCGGGCTTTTCTGCCGCTCTGCGTTTGTTCGCTGCTGTCCCACCTGCCGGCGTTATGGTTCTGGTTCCCTCTTCTTTTTAATGCTCTGACGTTAAACGTAAGCGAATAAAAGAAGCTTCATTCATTATCTGTGTTAACGGTTGCATACGTGCCCCAGGCAAGCCGTGGCGTTGGCTGCTTCGCGGCTGCTGTGCAACCCGATGTCTGCCAGCATCTCAGGCTGTAGAAGTGTATCTTTTATGAAAGAACCTATGGAAAAAAAAAGCTTCTGTTTTAATGTCTTTCCAACAGCAACTTTTGCTGAGGAGTGTTTTGACCCATACTGATGGCTTAAAAGTGTGTTACAGTAGAAAAACGTGTGTGTGTTTGTATGATGAAGGGATAAGGATGGAGAAAATGAAATGCCATTGACTGATTTTGTTCTTTAAGAGATACTCAGGTTTGTCACAGTGAGTTTTCAAAGTGGAGACTTATTTCAGTTGGTGCTGGTTGGCCCTTCTCCACGGCTAATGGGAAGCAGTACGCCAGCCTTCATTTGTGGTGGCTGACTTTTTTTTTTTAAATCTGTTAATTCATTTCTTTGCATTCACTTTACCAACAGAAATGAAACACTTGCAGAATGTTTATGTTTTTATTCCAATATAGACTGTGGGGTGACCATGGACAAGAAGCTTTAGAGTCAGCCCATGTTTGTGTGATAAACGCAACGGCCACAGGAACTGAAATACTCAAGAATCTCGTGCTACCTGGTGAGTAAGTAGCAGCTGTGTGCGTGCTTAGTGATGTGGCTGGTAGGTTCACATAATATCTGGTTAGTCACGCTTTTTTTTTTCCCACCAAGGTATTGGTTCATTTACAATTGTGGATGGGAATCAGGTCTCTGGAGAAGACGTTGGAAATAAGTAGGTTTGTTACTGTTTGTATGCGAATGAGGAACATATGGGGTTTCATAAGTTTTTCCATCCTTGTGCTCTTTAAATTATACAAAATTATTCATGCTGTTAAGCCTGTGTGTTTTTCTCCAAGTCTTCTATGGCTTCCAATGTTTGTGATAAATACGCGATCAGCACTTTGATATTTACTGCTAAACTTCTTTCCTTTAGTTGCTGTTTTCATACCTATTTTCTTCATTTTATAAAGAAATTTATAAAGGCAATGGTTTATAAAGGTTTATAAAGGCAATGGTATGCTCAATACAGAAATATTTGTAAATAACTTGTTAGCTGTTGCTGAGAAATGAATAAGATTTGCTTTCACCTCAGCGTGGTTGAGGTTATCTTCTGCAGTGCCATAGTAATTTTGTTGACAAAATGTATTTTCGTTGGCTTGCTGTAGTGAAACCATGACTGATAATCCTTCGTTAGGTTTCATAGCTCCAAAGGTATGCAGCTGGGGAATAGGATAAGGAATCTGCAGATCATTCCTACCAAAAATAATCTGTCTTTACTAATTGTGTCTCTTATAGTTCAAGCAGATAGCTACACATACTGACTTTCTAAGGGGTTGCTTGTGGGGTAAGGATATTCTGTTACATGAAGAAATAAGTACTAATGAGTCTTTAATGAGCCTAGTGAAAATGAATCTGCAGTATGATCCTGGCTTCTGGGGGGGTTTGGCTTGTCTTATTTTTCAGATTGGTGGCCAGGCAGTGAAAGTTTTCCTTAAGAAGCTGATCATGAGGAAAATAAAACAAAGGCAGTGAGGAGAGAAGCAGACTTCAATGGGAGCTTCGTTTGTGAGAGTCAACAATGTATTTTGCTGTACAGAAGGGGGCTTTTAATATTATTTTTCTTTGAAATACAAATTCACGTGTTGTGTTTATTTCTTGTCTACTTTTCAGTTTCTTTCTTCAAAAAAGCCACATTGGTCAGGTAAGGATGTAACTTTCAATGTTCAAAAATGTCTCTAAGTTTATTGGAAGAATGAATGTATTGAGTAAGTACTCCTAACTCTAGATCTGAGTAATTCCCAAAGCATACATATTAGGTTAAAAAACTCTGTATGATAAAATTCCCTGTGCTTGTTTTTGAGTTCTTCGTAAGAGAGAAGATAAACTCAGTTCTGGAAAGATTGAATGAGGAAAACAAGATCTGGTTGAGAATGTCTTTGGAAGTTTAAGGTGGAAGAGAATTGTGGTTGAAGGAGTAATGCTTAGAGCAGAGGGTGGGGGGGTTGAAACCAGCGGAACAGGAGAGTACAAAAAAATGTACTCCAAAAATGCTCCAACAAACCTGGAAGTTCATAAATAGCTTTGCAGTTGTTTTGTTTTCGAAATATCACTGACACTGGTGCCAAACAAGTGTATACTGTTATGGCTAGTGTGTTTTTTTTCTCCAGATAAACAAAGTTTGGAATATCTTAGTTTATGAAGAAATCTCTTTACCATGTAGCAAGTGTAGTACTTATGTACTACATAAGTGGCATTTCTAACAGCTAAACCTTGTTTTCATTGGTCCTGAACAGAGTCGTGCCCAGAGCGCTACTGAACTTCTGCAAGAATTGAATAGTGATGTTTCTGGAAACTTTGTGGAAGAGGTTTGTTTTTCTTTTTCTTCCCAATTATTTGTGGATTTAATCTTTTCTTAGATGCTACAGCATTATGACTGTGAAATAATAACTAGCTGTTGCCTATATAGTGTGTAGTTTAACTAGGTTCACGATAAAGAGCTACGAAGAAGGTCTTACATTTCTGAAATTAGATCTGTGTATTTGAGCATTAGTTTGTAGTTTCATCACTACTTCGTAGTGTTTGCTTAATGTCTTATATTAAAAGTTGAAAATACTTCGTTACCAGAAATTTTTATCATGTTTTGTGACAGTTTTTTTTTCTACTACTTAGAGTCCAGAAAACCTTCTAGACAACGATCCTTCCTTCTTTAATCGATTTAACTTAGTGGTTGCAACACAACTGTCAGAAAGGTAAAGAATCATCTGAGGTCGTTAATACTCAGCCCTCCCACCCCTCTTGCTTACCAGGAAGTGGTAGAAGTTATGCATGTCTGTAGGAGAAGTCTTTTCCACTATTCATTGACTTTTTTTGCTTAATTAATCTTCAGAGCATTTGTGACAATGGGGTTAAAAATAAGACAATGGATAAGCATATTATCAGGCTATGATAAATTCCTGCGTGAAATCCCTTTCTGTAAGGGAATGAATTACGTGTGTTAGAATCATGATGGTGGAATTCTCATAGAAAGCTTTTGACGTATGTAGCTTGTGCAAGAGTTGACTTCATAGTTAACTGTTGTTCTCTGGTGTATCTGAAAAACAAATTGTCTTTTTCCTTACAGTACAGTGCTATGCTTAGCTGAACTCCTCTGGAATTTTAACATTCCTTTGCTGATCTGTAGGACTTATGGACTGGTTGGTTATATGAGAGTCATCATCAAAGAACATCCAGGTTAGAGAATTGGGATTTTTTTGAGGTTGTTTTTCATGTGAAAGGTCAAAAACTTGTGAGATATTCAGCATTTCTTTAAGTTTCACATGGTTTGCAATTCCTCACCAGTATACTATGGAAAAATTCATCGGAACTATGGACTGCAATAGATAGGTTTCAATTACATTAAAATTAATGTACACAAAACACTTTGAGAATCAAGCAGCTAACCAGCAGGTGATGCACTGCATTTGATGTATAGGTTTGTGTTGAAGGTCAGGCATAAAACAATGAAATACATTGTGTAACTTCTTTTACAGTTGTTGAATCTCATCCTGACAATGCGTTAGAAGATCTGAGGCTGGACAAGCCTTTTCCAGAACTGACAGAGCACATTCAGTCTTACGACTTGGATCAGATGGACAAAAAGGTTGGTATGTGGTTTGCAGTGTGTTCTATAAGACATACTGACACAGAGAGGGATTCTGTGAGAATCTCTCTTGGCAGATTTTTTTTTTGGTGGTGAGACTTACTTAAATAGCAGTGACAGTAAATCAGTCACAAGGCACTGCTTTTATCGTGTGGCCCAAATGTTACTGCCTGTATTCAAATCTCTAGCAAGGAGCAGATCTTAGGAAATAAAGAACATTCATGGGCAGTTTGTTGGAAGACAGATTATGACTTCCTTTCTGCTGCAGAGCTTTGCAGTGTGGCTGTTTGTGCATGTAGAAGTTCCACTTCAGAAAAGTTTCACTTAGCTCAGCCGCGCTTTCTTAAGACAAAGGAAGAATAGTTTGTGTTACAGTGTTTAGGAAATGTTATTCCAGAATGAAAATGTGAAACATGGCATATTTAAAGTAGTGGATATTAAAGTTTACATTTTAAGTAAGTTTGTGATTTGTGTCTTCTAAGCTTGACAGTAGTCTCTATGTTTTTCAATTACAGGACCACAGCCACACTCCATGGATTGTGATTGTTGCCAAGTATCTAACAAAATGGTTCAACGAGGTATAATGCAAAGCTGGACAAGTTATTAGCCTATTTCTATAGCTTTTATGTATTTCCACTTCTACAGAGTTGTCTGTTCTAAACTATCTTATTGTTTTGGTAGTATGTAGCAAAATGGAATAATAAAAATATTACTAGTTAAAATACAAATAAGTGTATGTGAACTTGGTCAGACTCATGGAATTTAGCAGTCTGTATGCAATGAAGATATCAGTAAGTATCTTTAATACAAATGTCTTGCTTTTAAATTTAGAAAAGTGATCAGTTGCCTAAAAGTTACAAAGAGAAAGAAGCCTTCAGACAGCTGATCCGGCAAGGTAATACCCTAGGAGTTGATTTTCTGTACTGTAGAAATGTGCAAGTTCTCTCAAGGTTTATTTATGGAAGCCTGCTGGTCTGTACAGTGTGATCTTTTTGCAACATGTTTGCTTCAAACAGATGAATCTTAAGATACCTTGATTTGCTTACAAATACAGTTTAACAGTGTTCTTTACTGTTTAAGATCAAGAGTATACACTTCTTTTGATTTGGGTGGGAGGAGAGGCACTGAGAAAATCCTGCTGAAAATGTTGATATTAACATTGCAAATGTGAAGAAGAAAGTGGCTCTTGACATTGATTTTGCTACTGACTGAAAGCACTTTGTTGGTTGGCTGTCCAAATTGTTGGTAAGCATTGCAGTCCTAAATTACTGGTCAAGAGAGATTATGGAGCTACTGAATATACTGCAGTCTGTGAACAGGCTTCATTTACACAGGTGTTCCAGTTGAACATCTTCTGCAGATGATAAAATTAATGAGGTGTTTTTGACATCTAGAAATACATTGTCTTAAATGTTGAGAAATGGTGTTTCCTCACTTAAACATGACCTACGTGTAAGTTGTTGCTAAGAATGGTTCTGTCACTTTCATCTGTAGTGTCTGATTGATTAAATTAGTATTTTACTGGACTCTTATTAATTGAAATTGTTGTCTGGATTCATAAGTATTTACCTTTTAAAAAAAACAAACAACAGAAAAATAAGACAAGATCAGAGGGAGAGTTTAATATCTTATTGAATTTATTTTTAAGCAGCATCTACCTTAATTTTGTGATTATTAATTATTTTTCTCACAGAAATAATTGTTGTTCTTGTGGTAAATAACTTCTGTTTAACATCAGCACATGTATATGTGGTTAGTTCTGTCAGTATGTTTTGATGGATAACTTCATTTTCTGCTACTGAGGTTTTTATGCCTCAGATACATACAATACTGATCTGCTCTGTTGGTGAGACAGAAATGATGTTATTTGGGATGTTGTGATGTGTTTTTTTTCTTCAATAAGGTATCTTAAAGAATGAAAGTGGGACTCCAGAAGATGAGGAAAACTTTGAAGAAGCTATAAAAAATGTGAACGCAGCATTAAATACTACAAAGGTGAAACAAATGTACACTAAATTTGAAGTAGTATGAAATGCCTTACTTTTTTAGAACATTCACTTTAGCACAGAGGTTACAGGTGCAACATGGATATGTAGGTAAAAGAGGATGAGTACAATTGTAAAATTGAAATGATGTGCAGTGGAATAGACCTGGACTAAGTGACTGTAGCTTATGCAAGCTCTTAACTTGCTTATTCTTGAAGGAAAGCTGCCCTCCTGATGACTTGAAGGAATAAGACAACAACCAGAGCTCACTGTTGTGTTCCTCTCAAACTTCTACAGCTTTAATCTGCAAAGGAGAATACAAAGGGCAGACTGCTAATTATACAGAATTAGCAGTCGCTGGTGGGGATGATCTTTGATTTGAGTGTGGTGTTAGGATTCAGAAAGTGTTCCTTGAAGTTTGTGCTGTATCAAAGCTGCTGGCTACAGTATTTTTTCCAAAAAGAAGTGGAGGTTTGCAAAGGATTTCTGACTAAACAAATTCTGAGCTCATTGGAGTTGGATCACCTATGTGATGAATATTGAGGTGATTCAAGAGGGTAAATCAAGTAAATACAAATTCACATGTTTTTTACAGATTCCAAAATGTATTGAAGAGATTTTCAATGATGATTGCTGCATAAATCTCACAGAACAGGTAATGAGTAATTAAAGGTTTGGTATATAAATGCAGAAAAAACACTATAAATAATGCTTAAAATGTAGATAACTTTCTTGTGCATTTGTAGTCCCCTTCCTTCTGGATTCTGGTTCGAGCTGTGAAGGAATTTGTGGCAAATGAGGGGCAAGGATGCTTACCTGTCAGGGGCACAATTCCTGATATGATAGCAGACTCCAGTAAATTTATCAAATTACAAAATGTGTAAGTATCCTTTGTTTTGTGGTTGTATCATTTTAATAACAAGTCATGTCTATTTCATCTCTATTTCATTAGTTCAGATCTGTATTTAAGAAACAAACAAAAAACAGTGCGTCAAAGGTGAGAAGGGGATGAGAAAGCCTGCAGACTTGGTCTGTCTTCTCCTATCTGCAGCTGCTCTTCTAAAATTTAATAGTATTACAAACAATTGGAATAAGAATGCTTTTTGCACTGATAGGTTTCTAGATTGGTTATGCATGTAGTGTGTACATCAACAGCTCAGCTCTGACAAGCAGTTGTACAGAGAGGTAATAAGTACATGCATGGCCTTTAGGTAGCTCACTTGTATTTGTGGTGCCTTGTCTTGTCTTTGTAATATAAACCAAAAAGAAATGGTCTTCACTGTAAGGTCTAAGATCATAGTTTTATGCTGTTATTACTGAGACTATTTTATTATTGACAGGTACCGTGAAAAAGCAAAGAGGGATATTGCTGCTGTGGGTAGCCATGCTGCTAAATTGTTACAGTCCCTAGGAAAGGTAACTACAAATATATGGCATTTCTAACAGGACATAAATATTTTTCTTTTGTTCTGTACAGCTCTAAGCCAAAAGAGACAGATAAGAGCTTAATTATACAATTCTTTGAAAGTGCCCAAGTAATTTCTAATGATGTTTATTATCTGTGGTTTGTTTTATCTATCACTTTCGACCTAGTCTTATAAAATAAAACCAAAATACACAGATGTCTGCACTATTCACCGATCAAAGAACTTGTTTTACAAAAGCGAATAGTTATTTCACAGCTAGTGTGTTAATGTCTCTGAAAACACGGCGTGTTTGGCCACTGTATGTACTGTGAGAAGTATATTCTCTGTTCTAGGCGCCCGAATCAATTTCGGAGAGAGAGCTGAAATTACTTTGTGAGTATGCTTGGATTCCATTGCAGTGATTATGAAAATAATGAAATATTCAGAAATGTGGATGATCGTGGAGTTACTAAATGTTACCTCAGTATTTGAGCTTTCCAAGTGTTTGCTGAGCATTTGCATCCCTCATCTTCAGTGGCGGTAATATGTTAGCGTGTTTCAGTAGTGAGTCTACAAGGACTGGCTTTAAAACAGATGCAGTACTTTTCAGGTCCAAATGTCAGGCAGCAGGTTGCCTCTGCTTCCTGTGATTAAATACCTCATTGCTCATGTGCAATACAAATGTTAGAGTGTGAGCTCTATAAACTTCTTGTAGTCTGTAAAGATAAAACAGGGATGTAGGGAGGTGTACTGCTCATGGCAGTTCAGGTCATCTGTGTTGAGCATGCATGTGTGACCACACAGCAGCCTGAATCATCTTGCAACTGGAAAACTTTCCTGTAAGCATGCCACCAAGAGCATGCTGCAGTGATTGATCTTTTGCTATGCTTTTTGAGTTCTGGGTAGTAACTGCACATTGGGTTGGTTTGTTGCAGTAATGCTGGAGGAGAACCTTTTTACTGCTTATTCTCAATTCAGATTCTAACAGTACAGCTATATGTTAGATAGTGGAAAATAGAGAAACCATGTTTGTTTTCAGCATGGAAGAGGGCAACGTGAGCCCGATGGCTGTGGTGGGTAAATTACTGTAAAGGAGATGCACACACTGTGGGCTGTTAAATTAACACAACAGTTATGTTTAGAATCCAGAACCAAATAAGCAAAAAATAGGTCTTAAGTGCTTGTAAATCATAGATGTAAATGTTCTCTAATACTTAGTAGTTTGAGCTACCAGAAGAAACAGAAGTGTCAATACAATGATTAGTTTTACTCTTTGATTTTAACACATCAGAGATATGCATTCATAGATTCAGTAATTGTTGACATATTCAATAAGCAATGCTCTTTTTTTTGCACCTTCTGCTTAGGCAGCAACTCAGCTTTTCTTCGTGTAGTGAGATGTAGATCTCTGTCTGAAGAATATGGTTTAAACACTTTTAATAAGGATGAAATTAGTAAGTACTCCTTCTTGACACGTACTTTAATTGCTTTTTCAACGTGTATGGTTTGGTGATCAAAGTGAATTATGTGTTACACATACTATTTCTTTATGCAGATTTATAATTTGCCATCCACTGGAATTGTTTTGTCAACTCCAGAATGTTGATTTAATTCTGATTTTTGAAAAGTTCAAAGATGACCTTACAGATCACTGTAGGTTTATTCTTTATTTCAAGTTTTATTTATGATAGCACATAGTTTCTAAGGCCCCCTAAATAAAACACTGTTTCTTTAAAATTCTCTTTTCTGTGTATCAATTATTTCTGACTGAGCTGGAATGGTGCTTTTGCCTGACCGAAGATTTAGCAATAATTATCTCAGCCTTTCACAGTTTAGATTTGCAATATGAAGATATAAATGAAATAGAAATGTAGTTACTTTATAACAATTCATTATATATTTTTGGAACCTGCATAAATTAAAAAAAAAAAAACTGGAAATTTTTTACATTAAAACTTGTTTTAGATGAAGGCCTTGCAAGTCCTCTAGGGCTTCTGGACAAAAAGTTACACACATGTATAAACTAAATGCATATGTAAGCTTTGCAGTATTCCTCATTTTGGTAAAAGCTCCTTGAATTAGATGATAGTATCTAATGCAATTTAAGAAGCAGTTATTGCTTAGGTTACTAAACTATGTGTTAAAGACCTGTGTGTTCTATAATTAGACATTATTATTTGTGAAACATGCATTGCAAAGCCTGAAACTACAGCTTATGAGTATCCCAACTGACACAGCAGCTGGCAGTTAAAACATGAATATCTTCACTGAACAGAGTTTATATCAAATATGTACAGCATGACTTTGTCACATGAAATCTATCAGCTGACCCATTTATATTCCCAGACAAGATTTTTCAAGATTTCTGCTTACAACAGAAAATGTATCTAAGGGAAATACTTGATTTCGGGTAATTAAGACCCTGCCTTTTGCTTTATAATACCAGCTAACCACTTCTCTTGCTGTTTTCAGTTTCTAACATGGATAACCCGGACAGTGAAGTAGTGTTGTACTTGATGCTACGGGCTGTTGATAGATTTTATAAGCAGCATGGTAGATATCCAGGTATGTTTATACAAGCTATGTTAGTGCTTTTATAAATATAAAAGTCCAGTAGTTAATACAATACTAGTTAAAAACTCCATGTAAGACACTTGTTGTTTTTGTATTAACGCAACTTTAATAATGCACAAATTATCTTTTTTGGGGGGGAAATTTAAATTGATACAACTGAAGTGGTTTATGAATTAATTTAGCTTCACAGCAATTTGTTATTATTAAGAGGAGCACCAATAGAATGATTAAATGCTAGTCTACTATTGCTAATATTAGTTGGCTTCTTTTCTTTTTCTGAAAAATCTCTAGTTAAGCTGTGTTTTAACCCCAATAATTTTGAATATAGTATTATAGTTCTGTGACGGAATGGTGAATTTATTTTCCAGGTGTCTACAACTATCAGGTAGAAGATGATATTGGAAAACTGAAGTCATGTCTTACTAGTTTCTTACAAGAGCACGGTTTGTCTGTAGTGGTGAAAGATGATTATGTTCATGAGTTGTAAGTATAATACCATAAGAGCCACTTTGTAAAACTGACCTGAAAATACTAACTGTTACTTTGCTGTCCAGTTGTCGATATGGAGCTGCTGAACCACATGCTATTGCTGCCTTCATGGGAGGTAAGAATGCTGTTGTGTTTCTAAGGCCCCCTAAATAACAAAGCAAACTGCAGCTGTACCTCCCTCCTTTCCTTCAGAATCTGTTTAAGCCATGGGCTTGTCAGAGCTAATACTGGTATCATGGACTGTAGACAAAGTCCTTTGTTCTTTAGCTATGACTCCTGCTGGCAATGATTTAGAGTCAGTAAAAGAAACCAAGTAAACTAAAAACAATCCAGATGGATTGATTACAGTTTATTAATAAGAAGGCTTTTTTTAAAAAAATTGTCTGGAAAAGGCTTTCTTTAAGGAATTACTTTAAAATAATTTTAAAATCTGATATTCATAGTAATACCAAATTAATTACACAATTTTAAAGGAAAATGTGTACAGAGTTAGTTCTGTGTTAAGTACTGGTTAAATATAAATAACCGTTACCATTCACCTTAATACCTGCAGATTGAATTATCTAAACAAAATGTTTTGACTCGTACATCGCTTCTGGGTGATCTGATTGATGTGATGCAGTACCAGAAGTGGTTACTTTAAATGCAGTGTAGATTCGGAACTTCTGATGAAGCAGAAGTGGATATGTGTGGTGCTTTAGGGAAGTATGTAAAGATACTTATTTTCTGAAGAAATCACAAAATTCGTTCTTCCTACAGTGGAGCATGAAGTTGATAGTGAAGTGACCCTTTATTTTTACACTGTAACTGTTGAATTGACATATTTGAGTGGAACTCTAAAAATAGGAGTTTCCAGTGTCAGTCCTTCGGGAATCACAACTTGTGTGTGTTTGTTTATGCCTGTACGTGGCTGCTGTGTAGATCCGTGCCTGGAGACACGTGTGTACAGCAGAGCTGAGGCTGTCAGAGCTCTCAGAGCTGGGGTCAGCGTGCAGGGTGCAAATCTTGTCTTTGTGGGGTTTCAAGTGACCTTGTAACTATGTGACCTTTTGCTGTTGTTTTTTTTTTTTTTTTATAGGAGCTGCTGCTCAGGAGATCATTAAGGTCATCACGGGGCAGTTTGTGATTTTTAACAACACCTATATTTACAGCGGGATGTCACAGACGTCAGCCACTTTCCAGCTGTAGGGTGACCATATCCGCTCGTTGCCACCGAGCGGTGCTACAGCGCTGGTGCGCCACGGGGCGGGCCGTCGGGCAGATCCCGCACACTGAACTCCTTGGCTGTCACGTTTTGTTGTGTGTTTGTTTTTTTTTTTCCCTGAGGACGAATAAAATTATCCCAAATCCTAACTGGAGCCGCAATGCAGGCCGGGCGCCGGCTGGGCGGGCGGGCGGGGCGGGAACGGCGCGCGCCGCGAGCGGGCGGCTCTCCTCAGGCGGGCGGCGGCGCGGGGCGGGGAGCGGGCGGTGCCGCCTCCATGGCGACAGATAGCTGAGCTGTAAATGGGCTGCGGGGCTGGCTGCTTTCGTCGGGTTGGCGCTGATATTTTTCAGAGCCGTTGCTCTACTTCGAGAGCGACAGCTAATCTGTTGTTGGGCTGGTTTTATTGCTGCTGAAAAGTTTCCACCTGCGGCTGGGCCATTGCTGCGAGCTTTGAGTCGGTGACTGCGACGCTCGCATCAGCCGTTCTTCGCGTGTGGGACTTGGAGCTCGGTTAAGGAAAAGGGCACGATCCGCCTGAGTGCGCTCGGGCTCCTGGGCCGCGGTTAGCTGCGGCTGCCCTTCGGCTCATCCCAGCACACCGCGGGTCGCGGCCTGGGATAAGCAGCAAGAGCTGCCAACGGGCCTTGGCTGCCGTTCTGCTTCCTGAGCGGGTGTAGCGCTGAGTGCTGCGCCCGGATCACGAGTGGAGTGCGCCAGGTTGATGTAGAAGCACTGCTGTGGGTATTTTCATTTTACATATTGTGTGTGACTCCAGTGAGCTAAGATAAAGTCTTAGTGTAGGAAATACTTCTCCTGCTCGTTACTGCCTTTGTTTTTGGTACTAAGAAAGCAGTGCAGTTTTGGCTTAGTGACGGTAGGAAGGAGGTGGTTTGTATTGGATGTCAGATGTGGTTATGTAACGTTATCTGGTGATCTCACTGCTTTTTGGCTGATGGCAGAATTGGCAGCCTGCTGTAAGCAAAATCTGAGGAGATTTACTGCAGTAAATGGCAGCACTGGGTATATTTGTTTTAATTGTAGGTGGGTTCTTTGAGCAATTCCACACTGCCATCGTAGGTCACTAGGTTGCTGCAAAACTAACTTTGAAAGCCATTGGCGTAACATAGTAACTATAAATACTGTCCATATGAAATAGAGCATTTCTAAAGGAAGGCTCTGCCATGCAAGGCTGTATTAAACTCTGTGTCAGATGATAGCATAAAATTTGAGAGCTGTAAAATTGTGTATTTTTAAATAGCAATAAAAAGTTATTTAACTTACACTCTGTACAATGCTACAGACACTGCTGATTTCAGCAAAAAGAAAATGCTTTTTCCTTGCAGTTGTGGAACAAGAACAGGGATGCAATAAAAAATGGAAAATCAAAAGGTGCAAAAACCACAATGTGGTAAGATACCTGAAATCATTTTCCTTTATTACCTAAATCTATTTTACAAAGCTTTAGTAGGTTGTGACAAGACTTTCCAGGGAGGGTGAACTGTTAGAGGGAAATGTTCTTTTTTCCTTGTCAGACTTTAAAATTCTTGCCTTGTTCAAATGATAAATACTGTTACCACAAAGTCACTTTCCTGCTAATATTTACCCATGTTTTTCTAGTATTGTAACTTTTTAAAGAAACCCACAGCTGTGCAGGTGCTTCAGATATACAGTATCTGCTGCTGCCAAGTTACTAAATAGTCATTAAATGAGTCATTACATTATAGCAGAAGTCTAAGAAACAAGTTATCATAACCATTTATCTCTTTGGGGTTGTATGTAGTTGCCCCTTTTCCCAAATGCTTTGTATTAACCTACTGACATAAGCACCTGAGTCAAGGTGCTGCCTCTTGTGCAAGTGATTCAGTCTTTAAATAAACACCAGGTAGCAAGCCTTGGCATCTAGCTTAATCCTCCTGGATTCTCTTGGTAATGCACTCAGATTATCATGACTCTGTATTATTCACTAAATATACTTAATGCATCTTGCAAGTGGAAAACATACTATTTAGTAACTTATATCCCATTTACTAACAATTATTGATATTTACAATAAGGTAACAGTGAAAGACCAGAAATATTAAAATGAGGCTGCCTTTTTTAGCAAAGCAGTGTTCAAATAACTAACTATAGGTCATGATCAAATCACTGTAGATAGGGATGTCTATAGTGGGATGTAGGTTATGCTTGCTATGTATAGATGTATAAAAGTGCTTTTCTTGTGTTTTTTTTTTTTTTTTTGTTAGATTACATATCCATGCTATGTTTTGGGGAAGTTTTACTTTAATACAAAATGAATTTATATGAAGAAAACATAACGCTTCATGTGAAACTTCCTTTTTTACGTTTAGATATGAAAACAGATTTGAACTTACTGCTTGAATGCCTTAAATACCAGATGGACTGCCCTTCATCCCAGAAAGAGGCTTTGATCACTATTTATTCAATTTGTCAACAAAATAGTAAGAACCATTTTTCCCTTGGAAACAACACAGCCATTTTCATTTGCAATGTATGTTAAGAAATTGTTTGTTACTGTGGGCAGAAAAAAAACATTAGCCAAAGGACATAAGACTGGAACTGTAACATCTTAAGATTTTCTTCTTGCACGGTAACGAAAATAAAATTAATTTTTTTTTCTTTCCTGTTATAGGTGAAGCTTGTGAATATTTACGAGAAATTGGTGGTTTGGGGTTTATAAATGATCTTGCAAAGTCAAGTGCTCATGGCATAGTGAAGGAAGCAGCTTTATTTACACTAGGAATCATAATAGAGAGTAATGGTAATAAACACTACTTCATGTATTTCCAAGTTGGCCATGATAATGTTATATTGTGCTTTGTCCCTATCTTTTTGCATCAAAAATCATGTTACAGAATAACAAGTTAATGTGAAAGGCAGCAAATGTGTTGCTATTTCACTGACCACCCCAAGATTTGAAGAAATGGGGTTAGGGTTAATATATCTGTCTCTATGGGATTTATGTAGCCAGCTTGTCTGTATGACAACAGGCAGCTCTGCTTCCTCATTAACAAATGTAATGACATGCAGACTGTTCCAAAGTTTGCCTGGGACTGAGGTAATTTAGAACTGATGGCAGGAGGAAGCCCTGAGTCCCTTTGTGGGCCTGTTTTGACTCTGCTCACCGTGTACTGGATACAACTGAGCATCTATTTACTGTATTAACAAACTAATTAATGACTGTGAATAGTTTGCTTTAGGAGTTAATGGTTTTTGTTTTCTGGTTTCAGTTTACTGCCAACAAACTTTGTGTTCTTCTGCATTATTTGAGGACCTCATTTCATTTTTAATGAATAAGGATTCTGGTGTGAACTTGAAAAGAATGTCTGTTTATGTCATCTTGGCACTGGTTTCAAATAATAGTAAGTGTTTTTTTGTTATAACACATATTTTACTCACATTTTCTTTTTATGTTTTCCAATGTGTGTGATGGAAATTTGGAACACTTAGTAATGTTTTTGTAAAATCAACTTATCAGGTTGCATGTAGATCAGACGTAGCTGTAGAATCATTTAGGTTGGGAGAGGTCATCCATGTAAGTAAAATAAATCTAAGTAAATTGTTGCTCACTGGGATTTCCTTAAATAGGAAAAAATATTGTAGTTTAACAACGTGATTATAGTTTTTAAAAAATTAAACCAGTGGTTTCTGACAATGTAGAAAAAGTTAAGCATAGAATAGAAATGCATTTGCCAATGTTTGTGTGATCCTCTGTTGAGAGGGTTGAATATGCTTAGGCAATGGAGGACTTAAATGCAAGTTAGATTTGACACTAAGATTTTGTTGCATTCTGCTATGTGTTCACTTTCAGAACTTGGCCAAACCTATGTCAGAGAAACAGGCTGCATTGATCTGCTGCTGCAGTTATTCAGGTAAACAAACAGCTGTTTTAAAGCAGGAAAAGCAATAGAGCAGTTAGGACTTGTTTTCTTTGTTTTCTTAAACAGAACAACTCTTTCCACACCTGAGCTGAATCTGTCAGATGAAAATACAAATAGCTGCTACCAGCTGTGGTGTTCAGTCTGTAGCACTCTCTGTGCCTGTGTTAACAATCCTCAGAATGGTAAGTGCTGCTGTTTAAAAACTGTGGTAAATTATAAGTTTTGTTCTCGTTTTTACTGTTCAGCTGAAATTGCACATTATGCTTGGATTTGAGGTTATTTGTTTTTACTTTCCCAGAAGCTAATCAAAAGATTTGCTGTTCAGTCTTTCCGTATGCAAAAGAGTGGCTAGAAAGTTGCATGGAGCCTGAGATAGTTCGTCCTATTTGTTCATTTGTTGGCCTCACGGTTGCAAATAACTGTAAGATAAAACTTTAAACGGCTTTTATTTTGTGCACTTCAATACTTAAATGTTTAATTCCCTATTTTTGTCAATTTCTGCAAGTTCTTTTGCTGCCCTTACGGCAATCACACTGAAAACTAGATTCATTGGCTTTTTCTTACACTGCACTGGCTGCCTAAAAATACAAACGGCCTCATTGGTTACAATTTAGAGAGGTCAGTAAAAACAGTTTGTGGAGCTTATTTTACAAATATGAGTGATTACTGCATCTTGGAAAACAGAATGTAGGTGGAACTTGGGCATAATGTTCACCGTTTATATGTATGTGTTTCATGTTAGGGCAATTATTGCATTTCTCAGGATGAACATAAATCCAACTTCAGTTCCTTTATGCGGGTGTAAATAATTAAAAAGTGCATGGAAAAATAGTGATGGCCTAATTAAGAAAATGCTAAAACAATTTGATACGATTTGAGACTTGTAGTATTTAAGTCACATTTTTTTCTGTTCTCACTAAGCCCCCGTGCAGAAATATTTTGTTTCTATTGGAGGATTGGACACCTTAGCTCAAGTCCTCCTCAAGCTGATGCGTGATGATTCCTGTCTGAGTCACCCTAGCAGGAAGCTTGCAATAGTAGTGACAAAGACTCTGGATGCCTGCATTGCTAATGACTGTGAGTGGAAAGACTGCTGCCACTTTCATATCTGATAATTCTAAAATGCATTTTATTCAACTCTAGTTTGAGAATGTGGTATGAATGGATATAAAAGGCAATTAAGTATATCCAGATCCAGTTTGTATTGCAGAGTCTATCAAATTCAAGTTGCTAGTGGGAATGGTTCTGTTAATCTGAGGTGGGATAGTGAAATAAATATTAGAAAATTTACACTGAGAACAAAATTAAATTGCTGGTGCTAGTTGAACTGGAAATGTGGTAACCTTGGATCCTGGAGTTAGAGCTGTGCTTCTGCAGGCCTGTGTCTGTACTAAGAAGCTGCACAAGCTCAAGCACGGAGCGACATAAATGAGAAATGTGAATATAGTTCCTGTTGTGTCTGCAAAGCATCCTTACGTTGATTTACCATCTGAATGGTGATAGCTCAATGAGGTCTTTGTGTATTCCATCAGAAGGCTTTGTGAAATGAGTCTGAGTCAGAGTGGCCATGATTTAGTGTATTTCATGCTTCTATCTCAAGTGCTCTGACTAAAGTTTCAAAGACCTTAAGAGAATATACCTGCACTGGTTTTGGGCCTAGTTTACAAGAAGTTGGTATGTGACTGGATTAGGTTTCAGCATGCACATAGTAGCAGTGCTGTTCCCAGTTTCTAGTAAAGAGGGAACATCTTGCTGAAACATTCCTAGCTCCTTTTGTAGCAGTTCGGTTTTGGAACCAATGAAGGATGAGGAAAAACTCAGCAGAGGTGTACAAAACTTGCACATTGCAAAACTCTCATTTGTCAGATCGACCACATCTCTACTGAGTACAATTCAGAGGAAAGGGCAGTGCTGGTTATGAGGAATAGCACACATGGAATTACTGCACCAGCAGAGGTGTGGTAATTCAAACTGTTGAAATGAAAGTGAGACAGAAGTGGGACTGCTTTTGGAGGTCTGCTGACAGTGCCTTTGAACATCATATTTGAATGCTGCCTGTTTGTTTATTATCTGATAGATTTCTTTAAATTATTTTCAACATGATAGCTGCCATGGCTGTTGTTTTGGCGAAGTATCACACTGTGTCAGAACTGCTGAACCTACTGTCTAATGACACTCTGGATACGGGAGAAAAAATGAGTGTTATTCTAACAATTGGACACTGTACTGAAGTCTCTGGTAAGATTTTCTTCTTCTTTTTGACATATTTTTACTGAATTCTCATACATCAGCTACTTTAATGGTATCATTTCATCAAATTTGGTAACCTGAGGGAATATTCTATTAAATAATGTAATTTAATATTCAGAAAAGTTTACTTTCACCTCTAAACTTTAAGACCTGTTAACTCATAGTATGTTTGAGAAAAGTAAGCTATTATGTAAGAATTCAGAGCTGGTTTTAGGGATCACAGGGTAAAATTCATCTGAAAAATTCTACAATTCATTCAGACCAGAGGTCAAGAAATTCAAAGCATAATTCAAATATTTTAGACCACAACTAAATGGGTACAAATGTCTGGTGTGTGATTTGACTTAGTCCTTCGTCATGTTTCTTACAGCAGTTCTGAACTGTGATCAAAGCATCCGATGTGATGTAGAGTGCTTCTGCTGCAGCCTGGGTGACAAGATCATTACAGCATGCTTGTATTCTTAATAAGAATCTTTTACAATTAGTTGTTTTAGAATTTCCCTGGAGGTTACTGGTTTTTGTTTCTAAAACTGCTTGTCAGATTAAGCGTGTATGAGGTTGGAACGAACTGATTTTCATTATAACTTCCTATTTTAGAAGAAAACCAGTGTGAACTGCTCAAGAACAATGGTCTTCCACTTATGATTCAGGTACTAACTGAGTCTCAGGATGAGGAACTACACAAAGCTGCTACTTTTGTGCTGCAGAACTGCAAGCAAATGAGTAAGCTTACTGTTAGTGCTTGAAAAATCAGAGAGATGGTTTCTGTATTTAAGTTCTCTGAACTTTCTAGATTATTTTAAGTATAAAAGCTTTGTGTTCTTTGTACTCAAAGATATTTATTTTCTGCATGAAAGTTGTATGTTGCCACCATACAATAATTATTTTATAATTTTATTATAAATTATAAAATATTTGTTAAATAATTTTAATTTTGTTTTATACAGCTAAACAATTGTCCTTGAAAATAAATGAGAAGTCCCTAAGTGTGAAGAATGCAGAAGAGCTGGAGGTGGACATGCAAATCAGAGAAAGAAATCAACGAAACTACTGGAAGAAAGCAAAAGACATTCTGCACAGAATAAACTTGATTGAAAAAGAACATGAGGAGATTAGCACGTTTATGGAGGTAAGGTAAAACTACAGATTTTCTCAGTGTAAGGAGCTATAGGAAATAAACCATTAAGATAATTTCATTGTGAGCTAGGACATGAGAGAACATTGGATGTATGAGAAACTACAACCTGCAGCTTTTGCTGTTATTGCACATAATGCATACTTAGAAATACGAACTTAGAAGTGTGCAGTGCAATCAGGAAATGCAAGCATTTGTATTCTTGTGAGCTATTTTAGTTGATTGTAAAATCAGATTTTCTATGAAGTTGAGATCATTTAGGTTGGAAAAGCAACAGCTCGATTTTCTTGTAATTGCTGATCATTTTTATTTGTAATCTTAATATCTGCATGCTTGAAATGTCCATGATTGTACTGTTGTGACAGGATAGCTAATGGACAGATGTGATTACAGAATATAATATTGTTATCCCATATTTTCTTTGTGCCGTGTAACTACCATGGAACATGGTATTTTTGATTGTGGAGTAGCAATTTTTGTGTTACTTGGCTGGATCTTGAGGTAATCTTAGACTTTTCAAGTGATGTGTATTAGTAGCAAATTATTTCAGCCTGGTACTATGACTTAATAACTGCCCTTCAACTCTTTTGGTAGCTGTGCTGTTTTGTTGGCTCTCAATCAGTCAGGAGTTAAACTGATGTATTTTAGTTAATCTTGTTAATAGGTTTATTCAGCATTTTTAATAGAGCTTGTTTAGTCATTAACAAATGCTTTTCAATTAAGGAAGGAGTGGAAGGAAGACCGTTTGACAGGAGTTCATGGGATTTTGATGCTTCAGTGCTGGCTTCTGAAGTGAATCCCAGTGATACAAAAGCATGTCTAGAAAGAACGTGCAAAGAATTACGTGGTCCACAGTTAACTTCTAAGTTGGATGACGGAGTTCTTGCTCTAGCTGCAAATTCTTCTGCACTGACTGAGAATCCAGTGAATGCTTCTGCTAGAAAAAGTAAACAGAGTGATATTCCACGTTCAGTTTATGCAATGCAGTCAGACACTGCAATTCAAAGTCGTAGTGTAAATGAAAAAACAGCAGGTGAAAAAAGTCAGTCTGTTCTTCAGCTAAGGTAGGTATCTTGCATCAAACCAAAATTAGTAAGTTGCTCTTGATTATCATTTCCTAATTGAATGTCAGCCTTTTCAATTATTGCTTCCTAGCCTGGTCTTTTGCTACAAGTGAAAAGCTGTAAAGGTTTGTTGTCCAGCAGGAAAATATTCTATGCAAGTGTTTTTGACATCAGAAACCAAAGATTATAGAGTCCGTAGTACCATCATCTGTAAAGTCCTTTTTTCTCTTAATGATAGGATTCTGATGGTGAGTATGGAGAGCCTGTAACAGGCCACATTCCAATGCCTTAAGCCTAGTGGTGAAAAAGCATCCATAGATTGTGGCCTTCAAATTCTCACGTTTGATTAGATGAGGAATTGACCTGTTGGTGTGGATGAAACCAAAATACTTCTGTCATGTGCATTTACAAGGAGAACTGCAGTTACAGACCAGTTCTGCAAGAATTTGCATTTTAATGTCTGTGAATTAAGAAGAAAATTTTGGTTTTCTTATGCTTCTCTTCCTTCCTTGCTCTTCCTCCATTCCTCTGCTAAGTGGGAAGAAAAAGATGTGTACAGTTACTTTGCTGTTCTCTTGCTTTGCCCGCTTGTCTCACAGAATGCCTGCTTTCCTGTTTTCCTTCTCACGGTCATCTTTCTTACTGATAAAGAAAAAATTAATGACAATTTGCAAGAGTAATTGTGGTACCATGGCAACATGTTGGTTGCATAAAAGTAATTGCTACACTGTGTGCAAACTGTAGCATTCTGCCAACTGTGGAAGTTTAATGTGTACTAAAATGTGACATAAACCAGGATTGAAAATGACTCTGGAAACCAGCACTTGGAAAATGCTGTATTCCTGATGTGGGAGCAGGCGTGCTGAGCAGCACTGCAAGGAATGCTGATATCAGGCACTTGGTAATATGCTGCATGCTTCTTGCTATGTAACTTGTAACTTATGGGACAAATAGCATAGGTAATACATAGAATTGTTTTGTTTTTAGAATTTTCTTTGATTTTTGTTTAGTGTGGTTTTTGTTTTGTCTCCAAAATTTGTGTATTAATGTATAGTTAAATGTGTTTTAAAATTTGTTCACATTGTTAATCTTTGTAGGAAAAGCTTACTTCAACAACCAGGGAAGACTATTAAGCATATGAAATGGGCAGGCATACCAGGTACATGTAGCTAAATGTATTCTTATTTTTAGATAATTTTGTTCTTAACTTTTAATGCTTGCTTTTATCACTACTTTTTATCAGGTATAAAATCTAATTAGATGACAAAATACATTATGTATATTCTGTAACTGTTAGAGTAATTTTGGAATTCTATATTGCACACAATTTTACCAGGAGAGTTTGTTCTGCTTTTATTGTAATACTTTTTTTCCTTTCTTTTTTAACTATTCAAATGAATGTCTTACAGATAAATACTTAAAGTCAAGTCTGAACGCAACCTGTACTGAAAAGTATAAGCCCTTAATAGAAAATGTGCAGGGGAACTGCTTTTGTACTGTGCTTGTAAGAGCAAGGGTAGAACCTACCTGTGGGAGTGATTTCTGCCTGAAGCTCTCCATGCTGAATGCTTGTAGGATGAGGTTTTTCAGATTTGCACTGATCTTCTTTCTCTGGGGTATTTATTTCAGAATTAGGATCTGGTCAGTCAAATCCTTACTCGTAATGTAGTTTACCATTAATTTATAAAACCATTCATGAGTTTACTGTTTGCCAAAATGGCAGCTTTACAAGGCTCCAAGCTGATCTCCACGTACAGTTATTTAGATAGAGAAAAGCATTATTCCATTATATCACACTTTGAGCATCTGATTCTAAATATTGATAATGTTCATATGACTTCATTAAGCAGTGTAAGTTTACAGGTCTATTTCAGTCTGTTCAAGTTCAAGCGATGTGCTTCATTAGGAAATTAAATGTAATTATTCTGGATGTACGACAGTGTCAATGTGCCCATTGAACAGAAATGTCTAAAGTTAAAGTTTTCTGCTGTTATGCCAATTAAACTTTCCTAGTCATCTACTAATAGAAAATACAACTGAACATTGGTATGCTCATGTGTGATTTCCACAGAAAAAGATAGCTTGCATTTTCTTCCTAATGTTTTTTTCTTCCTACTTTAGACCAACATTCATTGTACTCAGAGATAACCAAGGAAGAAAAAATTAATTTGATTACAACTGCATCCCTTAAAATGACAGACTTGCTGTGTTTGGGTAAGTATCTCAGGTCTTTCTTTGCTAAGTTCAGAAAAGAAGAATTAAAGAACCAGCAATTCAGCAAGTAAACTTGGCATTACATAAATTACTTATTCTGTAATTTTATCTGCTTCCTTTCCTTTTTCTGCGTTTAAAATAAAACAAATGTTGACATAGAGCTAACCTATTCCAATTTTGTTTAATATGTCTTTCCTCAAGCTTAGAAGAGCATATTGTAGCTACAAGAATACTTAGGAGCAGCTGTTTTCTTTTTCTCTTTTTGGAAAGAAGGAGGGGAAAAAATGGAGCCCTGTTCAGTTTATTTTTGTATTCATCTAGCTAAGCCTCTAACTATTATGCAGTTCTTTTTTTTTCCTGCCTTACTGCTGTTGAGTGCAGACAATTCTGAGACGTGTAATGAAACTTGGACATTAACTGTAGATCACAGACAGCAAAATTCTGGATTTTACGATGACTACCATCCCTATTTTCTTCTAGGCTGTACAACAACAGGACTGTCTTTCAATAGCAGAACTTTTAGTAAGATGTTGCAAACTTGTCCATACCTGTGTGGCCGTCATAGAGTCATTCTGGAAGCTGAAGAAAGATATAAAAAGAAACTTCAGAAATCATGTGGCTCTAACAGAAGACATGCAGCTTATGAGAGTAATTTGTTTTTTACTAACTGTCCTAATTCTTTTAAACTGCATTTTGAGTTCCAGACTTGTTTAGCCTGATTCTGATCATGCTGCTCTTGTAAGCTCACTTGTTTTGTATGATTTACCAGTAATCCTGCCAAATGAGGTTGGAGCTAGTCACTTCTGTTTTGACTTGGTGTTTTTGAATCTTGTACTTGCAATGAAGATTCACCACTGCTTCAAGCAACGCTGCCAGAGTTTGTCAAATATTATTAATAGAAGAGAGTATATGAAGCTGAAATAAATGTGAATGGATGAACCTTGTAAGAAGCTTGTTTCATTCTAGTATAAACTGGCAAAGGATGTAAGAGGCCTATAGTTATTAATCATAATTTTAATTAAAAGTACATCTGCTATTTTATGGTTTGAAAGAGGCATTTGAAAACAAAAAACAAAAAACAGTTTTCTGGCATTTTTAATGGTGTCCCATTTGATCTTTCTAGAGATAGTGCTGACTCCAGTGAAGAAAGGAAAACTGCTAGTAGAGACATCTTTAAAGAGCAAACAGGATAATTTCCAAAGTAAGGCCTTAACTTGGAAGTTAGTGCAAAAAAACCACTTATTGTCTGAATAATTCTCTTCCAGGGCTTCACCACGAGAGCTTGTGGGTAGGAGTTATAATAAAGTTCTGTGGGTGCTGTCATAAAGCTGTCAGACAATGTATGTTCTATAATTGTGAAACTATTATACTACTTAACAATTAAGTTTTCTGGTACATTGTTGAATCCTGCTAGGATTTCTTTTGTGCCACCTGCTATTTTTTTGTTTTGTTTTGGTGCTTAAGGTGTGGAAAGGTAGTGGAATCAGAGCACAGTGCATCTGTCTGCTCTTGGATTCGACATAATTCTATTGTACCGTTATAGCTGTGTTATCCTATCATACCTGCTTTTGTTCCTTCTTGGAATTCTGACAGGCACTTGAGTTTCTATGTGCTACATAGCTAGATGTGTAAAACTTCAATTATGCAACAATACTGGAACAAGTGTCGGAAAAGTATCAGAAAGCAAACTATTAGAAAATTAAGTAAATAAGGTATTTTTTACCTGTCCTGCATTATGAGGGGTTGAGTAAGATGTTAATGACAAATGGAGATAGACAAGTGAGGATAAGTTCCGTCAGTTGCCCCTTTAAAAAAAAAAACAAAAACCAAAACCTGGTTATCTTGATAATGCACAACAACTGTTCATTTATAAATAGTGGAGTATGTATCTTTTGAAATACTCTGTAGCACAGTGAAAAGTAAGTTTATTAACTCTTTTCATTACTCTGCAGATATTATACGTCATTCACAAGGACTTTTCTTTAGAATCTGGTGATTCTGGGTACATGCAGAGCTTTGCCTACAATCATGAAATAATACGTTCATAGAGTAATAACCAGTACTGTCTCTTAGCATGGATGACTGGAAGTTGTAACACAGGCTAAAGCAGCTCTCTAAATCAGTACTTAAATTTTTGAATATTCATATTACTTTTTAAAAAAACAAAACAAAACAAACATTCCCATTTTGAAAAAATCAGCCCACCCATCAGGGATTCCTTTTTAGTGATCTCTTTCCAGAACTTCTGTTTACTTCATTATTTAATTTCTGGTAATGGCTAGTGGATGATTTGTATTTTTTTGAATCAGATTCAAAACCAACTAATTTGGCTATGATGCTCATGAGAATTTTAAAAAGCTTTTCTGAAAAGAACCGTTTATTTCATCTAAGAACCCATTGCACCAATATATTACTTCTAGCAATTAAACATTTTCTGAAGTTAATTGGATTTTTCAGTCTTTCCTCAAAAGCCAGGTGGTAACATGGCTCAGAAGATATTGTAAGTTTTAGTTCCTGAAATGTTACCTGTGTGTTGCTGCTCCGTTTTTTTGAAAGTAAAATACATAATGTTTTGTTGTTTTTAAGGTATTCTTTTGACTCCAATTAGAAAAAGCAAACCCAATACTTTGAATAGATATCAGCATAATAAAAATACTCGGTTATCTGAAGAATATAACTTGCAACCAACGTGTGAAAAATGTGAGTATCGCCAGAAAATTAGTTCTGTAACAAGAATAGCTGAAAGATCAGGTTTTACCTTTAGTTCAGGGCACTGAAAAAAGTGTCCGTGCTTGCTGCTTGGAGACAAATGGCTGAGGATTTTAATAGATATTCTTGTAACTTCAATCATAAGATTACTTAAGCTTATTTTAACTTAAATCCTATTGTTTTGCTACTTGCCTCCAGTACCTAACTAATTCAGACATGTTAATGCCAATAATGAGAAAAAGATCTAATGAGAAATAGATATTAGTAATAAGGCAACATGTGCGTATCCATGTTCATTAGAGGCAATGTTCCTTCCCAGCACAAGAGTCAGGCTTACAGTCGAGTTCAGTAAGTTCAAAGTGACCAAGGGTTGGCCTTCACAGTTTCATAGCCTTCCAAAAAAGGCAAGATGCAAACTTGGAGAGAAAGAGGGTGTGAAAGAAATGTGCAGCCATGAATGCCAACAGTTAAAAGAAAATTGTCTATGTTCACTTGATGAAGATGAGGTTACCTGTGTGCAGCCTTATACACTTGTCTTTATCTTTGTAAAATCACTGAAAACTGTGTAATTCCATTTGAAGTCACCTTTAACAGGAGCCCAATACCTAAGTGAACCATATTAAATACAGATCTTTCCCTGCTGATTCTACTGCAGTCATATGGCATATCCCTGAAACAAGTTAACTATTTTTCTATTGTTAGCTATTTTCAAATAATGGAACTTTCACAAGCAATGGAAATGGAAGTATGCTTATATCCTGAGCTTGTGAAAGTTGGCACAGTATAGAAATGGTACACACCTAAAAGAAATAGCTGTCCTGACTGGAAAACAAATACTGAGAGTGTAAGTTATGTAAGCGCAACAAAAATGCAGCATTTTTCTGTGACATTTACCTTTGAGTAAATGGGTGACAGTGAAGAAAAGGCTGAACATAGCATGTTTGAAAAATGTCATTGTATTGACGGTTTGCTGGCAACACAATTCTCAATTAGTTCTGAACAATAATGCATTCCTTCTAATGTGAAATACTACGTAAGTTGACATGATTTTTAATTACACCAAAATAAATACAGAACAGTGAGAAATGTTACCTGGATATAAACACAAGAGCTTTAAACAAGAGAAGAACCTGAAAAAATCTCACAGATGAAGAAATTAATGATATTTTAAAGAGAGTAAAATAAATGGGTAATCACTGGAATTTGATTTTTGTGGTGCTATGCATTTCACAAAGGATGAACAAATGCTTATCTTTCTGAGAAATACAACAGGTTACAAGTAAATGTCAAACTTCCTCATATCATATGCAAATCATATGCACTATCAGGTCATTTTTTGAGCTTTTGTTCCTGATTCGCTTGCAAAGAAACATGGGATGAAAAATTGGCAACCTGTGAGCTGATCTTTGTGCCATTTCACTGCTGTGCACACTGAGGTTTTGAATGGTCTCTGTAAACTAATCAGTTTTTATGCTAATGGAGAACTAAACTGGGAGGCATTAGAGTGGCACCTGATAGGGTACAAAGGGTTTCAGCTGAGGGCTGGATTAATACCCGTGTTTGCTAGGAAGTGGATATGTTCTTGGTTCAGTCAATTGGTGAGGGTCTGTGAGATTTTCTGTTGTAGTTTTTGCTTTGTTGCATGTGTATGCTTCTTACACAGAGGTGTGGTTTATGGATGGAGTAGGTAATGTTACTGCTGTACTCTCAGTAAATGTGGGGGGTTGGTGGCAACCATTTATACTCTGAAATCTTTTCTAAAAATTGTACTGTGTTTTGTGATAATGGTTGTCTTGATATTTTTATCTCCCATCTTGCAGGAACAAGAAAAACAAGGATCATCATCAAAGTCTTTCAAGAGAATTTTGGATTTTAATACATGAAGTTGAAGAGCAGCATTGTTAACAGTGAGGTACAGTTACTACAATTCCAACTTTTAGAGAATGAGTTTAGATGAGTTCAGACCCATGTTTTGCACTGCTAACATTCATAACAATTGTTATGCTTTGCAGATTTCAGTTAAACTGTAAGTTTTTCTAGCACCAATAAAGCTTTTACCAGTAAAAGTTACTTTTAGTTTTTAAAAATGTAAACTTCTTTGTAAACTTTTGATCGTGACAATTAATTTGGCTTTGTCTGAGCATTTTTAGTTTGCTTCATCCCATTTGCAAGAAAAGGCTTATTGCCAAAATGCTAGAAGCTGGAAAGAAGCAGTGTTCTGACTTCCTCTTCATCAGTGAAATTAGCAGCTGAAAGACTTTGTCATGGGTTTGGTGTGTATGGGAAATATAGGGTACACTGTCAGATGTGTAGGAGAGATGCAGCCAGATCAGCAATTCAAATTAATGGAAACGCTTGAGTGAGCGTGGAGGTGATAAAAAAAAAAACAAACAAACAACTTTCTAATGATATCGAAACATTTATGATACCAAGTACTGAATTGGAGAATGCAATTTGTTACTCAAGTAATCTACATACTAGTGGAATTTCTGTACACAAGATTGGGTACTTTTAGAGAGGACAGTGGTAGAACAATCTTTTCTATTCTTATCTGCAAATAATTTTGTGTGAGACAAGATATATCTGTGGCAGAAAACACTAAAGGTATGTTTGAAAACTGCTCAGTATAGTGGATGAATCTTAAATGGGTACAAGTAAATGATAATGCAGGGCTTGTGAAAATGGCAGAACTTAAAGGTGGAACATTTAGTATGTGGTTTATTTGCAGTATTTCTTGACTAGTTTAGATGACTTGGATGATATTTGTGGACCTACATAAAATACTGCAGCTGTGAATGACGCACAGTGTAACTACTGGTAAATTTGATTTCATTTTATGGTGGGACTTCTTTGCTTGTTGTTCAAGTTGGTGAGCAGAACCACTGTTTCTGTTAAGTTCATAATATTTACTTAATCTTTTGGGAAAGCCTTTGTGACTTGTTTTTCTTTTTTTCCATGATAGCCTTATTATTTGAATTCTGTTAGTATAGAATGGCAAAAATGTAGTTACTTTGCTGTGGGCTTCCACAGCGATGTAGCTCAAGTGCTTAAAAACAAACCTGAAGAGGAAGCATCAGATGATGCTAATATAATAAATACGTCTTTTAATGGTTTTCATCTTTGGCACTTCCTTTTTCTTACTCAAATGCTCAGGCAGCGGTAAAAATGCCTCGAGTCTGTCTTGTCCATCCTCTTTACTCGAGCTGTGCAAGAAGGGGGCTGTGAACGTCCCCTTAGGTCTGATGAGTCGCGTTCTGGAACACGCTGCTTCCGTGCCGCACAGCGGGCGGAGCGGAGTCGCGCCGTGTCCGCCGCCACCAGGGGGCGCCGCAGCGTCCGCCCCGCTCGCAGAACGGCACCGCCCAGAGCGGGGGGCGCTGCCGGGGCTGCCCGGGCGCCGCCTGATCGGAACGCGGCGCGGCTGAGAGCGGCTGACGGCAGCCGGGGGCGGGGCGCGGCGGGGCGGCGGCGAACGGCTGCGGGGCCGGGAGCGCGGCGGGGTGGCCGCGCGGGCGGGCCGGGGAGAGGGAGGAGCGGGGTCCTCGGCGGGCCCGGGTGAGGTCACTCTTTGTGGCGGCGGTTGGCAAGATGGCGCCGGTGCCGGTGGAGAAGAAGCTGCTGGGGCCAGACGGGCCCGGCGGCGCCGATCTCCCCAGCGAGGAGGAAGAAGGGCAGAACCTGTGGTGAGCGGCCGGGCCGGGGGGACGCGCCTTCCGGGCCCGCGGGCCGAGCTGCGCCGCGCTGCTGGGCGTCCCGCTCTGTCACGGTGGGGCAGCCTGCCTCGCGGGGCCGCCTTCGCTCCACCTGCGGCCGGGGGCTGGCGCGGGCCTCTTCGGGCCCGGGTCGAGCGAGTACCCCGCTCCGATGCGGCAGGGCCTTGAGGCGGCCGCGCTCGGGCCCGGCGGGCGGGGTGCGGCGGGGAGCAGCGGCAGGGCTGTGGCCGCGTCGCTGTGGCGGCGGCGTGCGGGGCCGGAGCGGCTCTTACCGCGCGGGGACTGCAGGGATTGGGTCTGGGAGGCTGCGGTGCTCGTTCTTAGGCGCTTATCTCTTGAAAACAGCGGTAACGGAAGAAAAATGTGTGAGCGAAATGCGGTAATGGATTGTGGGAAGAGTTAGTCATCAATTGGAAAGTAATGCATTGCAGTGACGTGACTGCTGCTAGGGAAGAAAAACTTCACTGCCTGTGCTCTAGGGATCGTAAAACTGTCCCTGCAAAGGTGGCTTATTTCTGGAAACGTTGGAAAGAGAAATGAACTCAAATTCTTACCTGTTTCATACCTGGTTTGTGAACAGGGTGAGTGTACCCCAGCCCGTGTGGGCTGTGGAACTCAGGGTGCTGTCAGGGAGCGTTGCGTGTCCGGGCTGTGTGTAGGAGCTGTGTGTCCCTGCTGATGGCCTGACCGCACCTTCTGCCTTTCCAGGTCATCGATACTGAGCGAGGTTTCCACTCGGTCGAGATCTAAACTGCCCTCTGGCAAGAATATTCTTGTTTTTGGTAAGTAGCAGATGCAGGAACGCGGCCCGTCTGCTTTCTGTAGAGGCAAAACACGTTGAGAACAATGATGTGAACACACTGACGCATCAGTTGGATAAAATTAGCTCCTGTAAAGTGATCTGTGGTGTTCTTTTCTCTAGGCTGGCAGTTTTACTTTCTTTTTGGCTTATGCTGTTAACTTATAATGTGTAATTAGATAAATGGGGGGTAGTGATAGACAGTGGAGTGCTTCTTTCTTATTTCTGTGGTATAAAGCATTGGATTCAGCTGGCATACTTGGAAGAAAACCCAGCAGTTTTTTCCCATAATCAATAAATACACAAGAAGACTTTTCGTTTCCAGTTGTGTTTTGAAATTCCATTCAAGTTAATTCTGAAACTGTCTTTTTCTTTCCTGTAAAAACTTACTGGCAGGTGATGATGGCTCAGGTAAAACCACGCTTATGGCTAAAATACAGGGAGCGGAATATGGCAAAAAGGGAAGAGGACTGGAATACTTATATCTAAATATTCACGATGAAGACAGAGATGGTAAGGTCATCTTATATGTAATCTGTTTATGTGATTAAGTAGCTGACGTTTTTATGTAATTCTGGCTTCAACTTTGGGTTACACCCAAGTAGCTAGTTCCAATGTTGTTGTGTATGTTCTGTAAGGTATATTGATTTCTTAAGTGAAGGGCATTTTATGTTCAGATTTGATCTATTTCTTGCCTGTTTTATAGCTTCACCTGTGAATGAGGTAGAAGTGTGCTTGACCTATTGGTGTAGCTCAGGATTCAATTAATTTCAAGATAAATAAGTCTGCTGGTGTTGAGTTACAAGGAGATTATTTTCATTTAGTAGGACTGCCTTACAGCTACAAAAAGGTGGTGGTGATACATCATCAAAATTTTATTTGGATATCAGATCAAAATTTAATATGAATTTTGGGATTTAAGGTTTTCTTGATTTCTTGAGCGGTGTGTGGAATTTTGATGAACTGTAGCTGAGCCATTTTGTTGGAGTTGAATGAGTAAAGAACAGAACATGAAGTCAGAATTAGTGTTTCTCAAATTGCGGGTTTTCTCACTTGTCCCTTTTTGTTGCTGTTGGTGATGACGATGTTCAGAAAAGCAAGAGACTGGTCTAATGGTGAGAATATCACTAATCTCATTTCATCTATTCTGCTGAAGGTTAGAGACAGGAAGAGGTGAAGAGTGAGCTCGTTGTTCTTGCTCCTAAATCTGCCTGTGTCGTTTGGGCAAACTACTGAACCTCTTTGTGCTAGTTTTCCTCCCCCAAGACTGGAATGGTGGTCTTCCTGTATATGACCTTCTGAGTTTAAAATGGGAAGAAGGAAGCAGTGATGGTGGTTTAACTATGTTTCTGAAAAAAAGATGAACTGGGAAGATCCTGGCGTGGCATTTTGGAAATGGAAATGTACTGAAAGGTTTGCATGAGTTATTAAGTACTGTATGCATCTGGTTGTTATGGAGATTGGTCCTGTGCTCATGTGGTGATAAACTGCCTTTAGATAGTAGATTCGGCACAGCTTGTGTATGAGCGCACTGCCTGTGTCATCAGTGGGTGCCTGATCTTACAGTTCCTAAAAATGTTCTGTGGTGTAAGTTTCAGCATTGAGGCCATTCCTTACTGCTTGAGGTTCTTCACGTATGTGCTTCCTCACTGTGTATCATCGTGTTCAGTACTGTGTAAATAGATCAGAGTGAAGAAACCCTAGGGCTGTTAAGATACTGTGTGATATGGAGCTTAGGGCAGCTACAAAGGAGATGGTATTATAAGCAGATGTAACATGACATAAGTTAGATGTGATGTTCTTAGTGGTGCTGTTAAGCTTCAAGTATGTCCCTACTCTGGAAGTATTTGTGGGCTATTCCTGAAAGTGATAAGTATTTGTGGTGGTTAGGAGAGGCTTGTTGTAAGAGCTCTGGCAGTGTGTAGCAGGAGAAAATCAGACCTTTTTGACTAGCTGACTCAGCTGGATAATTCAGGTCTTCGTGCATCCCTTCAGTAGATGTGATAGGATCTAATAATATCTGTATCTTTCCTTTTTGTCTTGTTAGCGTCATCAGCAAGCTAAATAAATAGCAAAGTGGGTCAGGACCTCCTGACAGACGAAGTTAACGCTCTGATTTCTCCAGTACATGCTCTGTTTTGTTTTTTTAACTCTTCACATGCTTTAGGTGTGTACGTATTTGGATACAATTTTGGGAACTAAACCTTTGCAACTGTCCCACAGTTCTTGGAAGCCATGAAGAAACAAGAGATAGGTGGTCAGAAGCTATCTGCTGTATATTCATTTTTGAGCATATCTGCTTTTTACTGTATTCTGATCTACTTGAGACTAGCAAACCACATGGATTTATTTCCAGAGGTGTCAAATCAACACTGATAACTGAACCTCTGCGTCAGGGTGAAGAAGGTCTTGTCAGCTTCTTTCTCAAGTGCTGGGAGATGACTTTTCCCTTTTTTTGCTTTTTGGAAGAGTTTATTATTTCCATGAAGAATATTTTCATCATAGTGCCGAGTCATTATCCACTTCCCACCTCGCTTTGCAAATCTTAAGGAAATCTTCTGTGTTGCTTCTTGTTTCCATCTCCTGCTCCCTTTCCTGTCTTACTTCTTAAAGGATGTTTGTATCTGACTCCTCTTATGTTTGAAGGAGAGTCACTTTGCTTCATGTTGGGTGACCCTGGGTGCATGATTTAGTTTACTGTTGTCTGTTCACTTTAAGAAAAGTTACACAGATGCATATAAATTTTTTTGAGCACCTCAGTGCTTAATATAGGTGCCCACTGACTTGTTTTCATTGGCAGTGGTGGATACCTAGCTTGGGTGTCAAAAATGCATGTCGCCCCTGGTTCGGTTCTGTTCCATCAGGCATTAGATGGTTGCTGTAACACATGCTGCTTTGATCTTTAGGCCTCAGGATAGCTTAGAGTTTCAGTATGGACCTCTTCTACCTGAAAAATCTCCTCCTTAGGGTACTATCCCAAATTCTGCCTGGGCTAAGACATTTGTTCCTGTAGAGACTCAGGGACACCCAACCAGCAGTACTGAGAGAGAGAGAGAGAGAGAGAGAGAGTTCTCCTAAGATGCAGTATCCTTTGAGCATATGGCTTCTATGTATATGGCCCCTCAGTTCATCTGGATGAAAGTACTTACAGCACTAGCTGTGCAGTTGTCTCAGAGTATTTAATGGCTTTTGGGCTCAGGCCCTAGAATCCTCTGTTAGTGGCATTTCCCAGGGATGTAAGTTAGAATTCTTTGCCTTTGTGTTGAGTAGGTGTCTTTGTGTCTCTGCTGTTTGCAAAGTCTGTTTGCTTTTGAGAGCTGTCTTAATTGGTAGGGTGTAGATGGGGGGGGATCTGCATAATTTTATTACAGGATTTATTATACAGCAACTTTCAGACTCTCATAGGATGATAGATCACAGTTAAAGAGAGGGTGTGCAGCAGGTCAGTGAAATAAACTACGTCAGCTGTTCAGGTGGCTGGCTTCGTAGCAATGCCCCTATGGGTTAGCAGGCAATTATAAGTACCATAGAGATCTTTCAGTTGGTCTTCATATTACCTCTGCAGTACAGTTGTCTCTGGCTGTGCAAAACATGCAGGTGAGATACAGTCATTCATACTTGTAAGAAAATCAAGCAGTCTTTTTTTTTGCCTCAGGTTTGGACTGGCCTCAGTCATATCATGCACATATTCCAGTTGAACTGGTTATTCCAGCGTGAGCCAAGGGCTGCTGGTTTCTAATGGGAATTTTTTTGTCGACATCTTTAAGCTAGTTCCATTGAAAGTGATTTTCTCCTGTTTTCTTCCACATATGGCTTGGATAATTACCATTGATACATTTTGAATAAAGGAAATGTTATTGCACTTCACAGAATCAAACTTCTGAAGTAAAATTGATCAAAGGTGGAAAACCCTTTTTGGAGCTTAAGGATAAACTATTGACAGGATTTGGAGATGTAGTCTTAGCAGTGATTGTAATAGTCTTTAGTTAGCAACACCTGTTACTGCAGCAGGATCTGGTAATTATTTGCTCTGTGTTGGCATCTTGTGTCGTAGCCATGATGAAAGGTCCAGTTAACATTCACATCGTATGACTAATAGGAGCTTGATGTGGTGCTGACAAAGTTGAATTTGCCTTCTAGTCCTTGCCAAACTGTCAACAAGCAGTGCGTTAGCTTTCGGTGTGTTTTATATTTGTAGCAATTGAAAGTCCCAAACTATACCTGATGGTTGTCTTTTTACTATAAGAAGGGAGGAAAACCTTTCACTTTTTATTTTCATATGGTGTTATATTTAAAAAAAAAAAAAAGAAGAAAAGGCAAGCAAGCAATGGTGCAATTACATTACATTAATGTGAGAGTTGGGCTTCTGGTCTTCTTGGCAGGTTGATTTCATTTGAGTGGCAGTTCCACGGTGCGTTCTAGATTCAGTATGCATTCTAGATGTTAAGTACAAACTAAAACCTTAAGTAAGACAAAGGTGTTTAGTAAACAAAATATTTCCAACCTTTATTGTTATTGGCTTAAAAAAGCGGCAGCAAATCAGGGAATTAAGTTGTTCATTGAATTTTGTTACCTGCTAGGATGTGGAAGTCCTTTTTGTGATTGAAGCAGTCACCACAGGAGAAACTGTTGAAATGCAAATGAGAGTTGTAACTTTTTATAGCTTATAGGCAGACTTTAGTTAGTTTTCTAAAAGTTAGTAGTGAGTATGGGGAGGTGGGAAGGGACAAATAATTGATGAATGATGTATTTCTTAAATATGCAAGAATTGTTTTAACTGCTCACTGCAAAAGATAGTTCTGAAGTGCCCAATTGGCAGAAAGATCTTTAATTAATTGGGAAGCATAACTGTCGGCCTTTGTGATGACTGATGATTGAATGCCCTGTGATACCTAGCAGTACCTAAATAGGAGGATAACAGAGATGCAGAAGAAAGGCTGCCTGTGTACAGCATCTTGATGTAGTCTGTCTGTAATTTGGACTGTTCTGTGATGTTATTCGAGACCTAATTAGCAAGAGATATATGCATATCTCTGCCCTCTTTTCTCCTTCCAATTTCTTCAGTCAAATTTTTGCCTTTTTCTAGAGCCAACGTTTTTTGATCCTGATGTTTTTTTTTCTTGAAGTTCTGACAGCCACAGAGACTGGATTTATTTTGTGCAGCTGAAAGATTTGGAACACATGTGAAGGAAACACAGGGACAACGGCTCATAAAACTCGGTAGCAGTTTTGAAAATCTGCGCTCTGCAGAGATTGGCCTGCAGACTGAGTGCATGTATTTCATAATTCATCTCTCATCTGTAATGCTTGTGGAGACCCACTGTTCCCTCTGGACATCTGGAATAGAATGGAGAACACTTTGAAAGAGATACTACAAAGAGTCTCCTAAATGCAACAAGGAGACTTGTGTCTTTTCCACTGGAAGCTTCTGAGGATTATGTAATTTGGTTAGACTTGGTTGGCCAGAGGGCCTGATGCATCCCTCCTGGATGATGCTGCATTTTCAGTTTCTTCTGTTCTTGGCAAAGTTCATGCTTGCTGCCTGTCCCAGGGGATTATTTCCCCTTGCATTTCAACAAAAATTGTTTGATCACTATCCAGGTGCTATGGGGAGAAACACAAAAACTAAAATACCAAGTCTTTTGTCCTGTACTAATTCTATGAAGACACTGTAAATGGAAGCCAGTGTTAAGTCACTGTGAATTAAGGGCTGATAGCTTTGAAGTTTGGTAGGTTTTATGTTTATCCTGTGTTTGGCTCCTCCTACTCCTGTGCTAGAGACCTAAGCTGCTTACTGTTTGTATCTTGTTTGCAGCTTAGTTCTGTTGTGAGATGTCTTGGGTTTGTTAAAGCAGTGTCTGAGGGACACTTAAGGCTTTCTGACCGAATGCAGCTGTGCCCACTCTCTTTGGAACTTGGCATTACACATGTGTTAGATGGGCGCTTGGTTTACTTGACATATACTTACCTCAAATTAAGAAAGGCCATCTGATGTCTAAAAGCCGTTGTGTCATCTGCCAATAATAAAAGCCAAGGAACTGAAATTACATGTTAAACAAGAAGATTCTGAATCAAGGACAGTCCTGTTTAAATGGAGGCATCTATCAATTAACGTAGGCACTTGTGCACCTGTGAGAAATGACAGGATCTGCTGGTAGCTGGGCTCTGCTCTTTCCTTTGGCACTGAAGAAGTCCTCTGTTGGCTCCTATGCTAGCAAAGCAGCAGGCTGACTTCCTTTGAGCTACAACTATGCTTTTTCTTTTCAGATCATACGCGCTGTAATGTTTGGATTCTGGATGGAGACTTATACAATAAAGGCCTGCTGAAGTTTGCCGTTTCTGCAGAATCCCTGCAAGACACCATTGTGGTCTTTGTTGCGGATATGTCTAGACCTTGGACTGTTATGGAGTCTTTACAGAAATGGGCCAGTGTCTTGCAAGAACATATTGATAAGCTGAAAATTCCTCCGGAAGAAATGAGAGACATGGAACAGAAGTGTAAGTCTTTGTGCATCCCTACATAATTGCTTCTTTTTTTTTTAACCTGTCTCTTGCCACTTTCTTTGGTAATGATTAATATCTTCTGGTTATTGTTTTGAGAATGCATTGAATAACGATTGCTTTGAAGTTATGAACATAACAGTAGACTGTTAGGCTTTAAAAGAAGTCTTGCAGTTTTGTTCTGCTAGCAAAATTTCAGGTGAATTGTCTAAATTCCTTGCAATCATGAGATTTTGATAATTTTTTTTTTAAACCATTTCTTAAAAAACATGGAATCATGTTTTTAAAAAGTGTCAGAATTCAGTAGTAAAGTGAGCTGTCTGGTTTCCTGTGGGTATCCAAAGCAGGTTCCATTCCCTACTATGTATGTTCCCAATATATTTCTTTGCCCTTGCTTTTCATGAGCCTCAGACCATGGTCCTGGTACGTCTCACTGTGGCTGTTCTTGCCGTGTGACTTTAGGAATGTTGTATAAATTTAGTTTCTTGCCTGGCATAACTGTGGCAGGAATGAATCTGGCACAGGCAAGCAGTCGCTGCTGCAGTACTGCTTCCTGCAGCTTCTTTTCTTCTGAAATAATTTGGAGAGTTCTTACAGACTTCTTTTCTGTATTCAAATTGAATTACTCCAAAAATAAATTCCTTCGGTGGAAAAGATCTTAGCAACGTGCTCCTTTGCAGCTCCAGTACAGATGGATACTGATCCTGGGTGGGCGCTGCTTTCTGTTGGTGGTGGTTTGTTTTTTGCAGGACTGGTTGCTGTGTTTACACCATGGCAGATTCGGTCTCGTAGCTTCCTCAAGTTCACTTCAGGGAGCAGTGTAATCTGTTTGGCATGTGGGCATTCAGATGTATTTCTATAGCTGATCTCCTTTCTGAATGTTAAATACTGCTTTCCCAAAAGGCCTGTGCCTACACCATACTGGTTCAAGTATATGCTTGCTGATTGGAAGCCATCTGTGGTTTGATCATCAGATTATATTAAATAAAAAACAATAAGGGAAAAAGCATTATTTTTGAGGAGTAGTGGATGGAAAAGCAGTTTGATTTCAAAATACTGCCTTTAACCTGATTTGCATTTTTGGAAGTGCACCGAATTTTATAAAATAATTTTATAAAATTTTATAAAATAAAGATGGAGTTCTTTGTGCTTCTGAAGCTGACTTTTGAATAGGAAAGTGTGTTCAGCCTTCGCTGAGTGTGCACTATGTGGAGGATTCAGCTACAGTCACAGCTTCAGCACAGCCCTTGGGGAACTGAGAAGCCGTTCCAGGAGTAGTGCCATGGACAGTTACAAAGGGAGTACCTTCAAAATTCCTGGTGTGTCTTGGTTTTTGATAGAGGGAAAGGAAAATGCGTGAGCTGCCTGTTTGACACGCTTGTAGGGCTCTGCTGCCATCGTGTGGGTGAGCGCTGAACTTCAGTCTGTTACAGACATGCAGGTAAAACGGGGCCTTCGTCTCGGCTGCAGAGCATCCCTCCTGCTGCTTCTCTCAGTCACTGTGTTGGATAGTTGTCTGCTCTCACAAGTGACTTTTAAGTTTCTGTAGGCTGTCCCTAAGCCTAAATTACTACTTAAAACTTTGGCTGCTGTAATGGCCAAGTATGCCCAAGAAATGGATGCTATGGTTCTGGCCATATTTTGCAGCATAACTTCTTTGAAAATAAAAAGCATGTGTGCCTGAAGTGTGTTTTGTGACTATGGTCCCCCAAAAGGCCATGCCTGCAAAGTTCTCTGTGCTGAAGTTCTGTACTGCCTCCTGAGATAAGCTGCTGCTCAGAAAGTGGAGAACTCCATGCAGCAATAGCAATTATGAAAAAAAAAAATGAGATGATAAAGCATGTATGTAAAGCAGGCAATCAAAACATAGAACAGGTGCAGAGCTGTTAAATTCATGCTAGTAAAGCCCCTCTGCAGCATTCTGCCTCATGGAGATATGTGTTTCCTGATTTCAGCTCTTATAACCATGTGCCCTTCTGCTTGCTTCTAGACTTAAGGTGGGGCACATGGATAAAGCTTTCAGTGACAGCTCTGGTTCTTGTTGGCTCTGGGGAAATGTTTTCTAGTATCCATCTAAACTGTTGCTAGGTTATTATTTCTCTATTACTCAGATCTTTCTGGTAGTTTCTGGAAAACGATGTTGTTAGCTCACCATTTTTGAATGGAATTGAATTTTGGACTGCCTGCCTTTGCTTTCAAGGTTTTTGTGGCCTTTCTCCACCCTGCCTTTGGTGTTTGCTGTTTGAGATACAGACTCCAGGCTCTGCTGGGTGGATAATGCCAGGCTCCATCTGGCACATAGGAGACTTTCCCTTTGTGTTCAAGAGCTTCTGTGATGGGAGGCAGGATGCATGTAAGGAAGCAAGAGGCTGCCTTGAAAAAACCTGAAATATTCAGACTATACCAAGAATGTAATTTTGTCTGTGCTCAGTCCTCTTACTGAGCTGCTCTTGCTCGCTCTGGATTCAAATAAACCTTCAGTTCATGTGTTTTGACTTCATATTTAAATAGTGATTTATCAGAATTAGTACAGTCAGTTCAGAGAAAGTCTGAATTATGTCTCCATACTTAATAATGCAAAAGAAAAAAAAAAACAAACAGAAATCAGGAAGTGCAGAAATGCAGTATGCTTGTAAAATGGCTGTTATGGAGCATTTAGAACTGAATACATGAAAGACAGTAACATACCAGAAAATTAAGTCGTGTCCCTGTTGAAGCTGAAGTGGTTGTATGTTCTCTGCCTTTTCTGCATCAAACATACAGCTGTAAGAATTTGTAAAGTAAAAGAAACATACTTTTTCTGGACATCTCTTCAGCAGTTTCTCACTCAGACCAACATTTATGACCACACTGCACAAAAAAAGCCAAATGCTGCCTGAATTATTGGTGAAGTGGAGTAGAGTGGCAGCAGGGCTCTGAATCCTTTTTGGTATTTTTCTTGTTCTGCTACTCAGTGCTTCTGTGTTCTGTGCACTCACTGAAGCTGGTGTGTTTTGTCTGTAAAATCTGCTAGTTGCTTTTTAGGTGCTGCTTCGCATCAGTTGCTCCTGTGCTAGGAGCAGTGCCTGCCCTTACAGGTAACTTCCAGTGATTCTTTGTAAATAATCAGCAGTATAAGAGCAGAATTGTTCAATTAATTGGAAACTTGAATTTGCTTACTGTGTCAAATGCAAAAATACCCTTATAATCCATTAAATACAAATAAAGATCTTATCTGGATGAGCCACAGGTTTGATAGACAAATGAGCACACTGTAGTGGATGCTTGATTTTTTCATTTTTATTTTTTAATTGCATATTATCATCTGGTGATAGTTTTCAAGTCTGCTCGACAACTCACTGTACTCTCATCCTTACTGGTACATAGCAGTAGTCATTTTTCTGCCTTTTATTGAATGTGCACTTGCTTCAATTTATTTCTATAAGAAAAAATGTTTTTTCACGGATCATTAAAACAAAAAATGGTGAATTAATGGCTGTACCTTACGTAATGTCATTCCTTAATGTGGTGTGTATGGCAGAGAACATACTAATAGCTTGCTTTAAGGAGGAGAGGAAGTGCAGGCTCCTGTAAGCTGTTTGATGGAAGATGAACTGCAGGTCCAATAGACATCTGAGAGCAGAGATCAAGTGAGAAAGCAGTGGATGAGCGTGAAGTTGCTGTCTGACAAAGGAACACCTGAACAGAAATGGGCGTGCACTTGTAGCAGTTGTTGACAAGAGCTGTTTGTTGCACTTGTGATGCAGGTTTACTCCCACTGAAGTTCTGCATGGAACGTGGGGCTGAAGGGGAGTCCAGACAAAACTGCTCCAGCACCCACCACTCCCTGGTGTTTAAATGGCTTGAGGCATGCTCAAAGCAGGTGCTTCTGTGCTCAAGATCCAATTGTCAGTTTCTCAGTGCAGCTTTCAGCTGCTTTAATCCGTAATCACCAATTCAGCAATACCTTTGCTAACTGAAACTGTGTCTTGAAGCAATTCTCAGTGCTAGCCCTGGGTTAATAGCAGGCTGTGTGCAGGACTGACAGTGGACAGCAGCAGTGGCTTGTGCAGTTCGATCTGTTGTTAAGGTTTCCTCCCTGGCACCAGATCAGCCAGGGTGGGATGCAGCTCTCTGTGTGCAGGGTACAATGGAATTTCCGTCTCCAGCTGCTGAATGTGAGGCAGTACTGACAGAGGGCATCTCCCTGAAAACATTTTGGTTTCTTCTCCACCAGAAGGCACTGCCTTGCCAGGTTTAAAAGTCACTGGATTTTTTTTTATTAATAAAAAAAAAAAAGAAATTCCTTGGTTCTTGTGAGATTCTGAACTGATGACTGAAAGTCTGTAGTAATCCATGTTTATGTATTTATTTTTATAACTTTGTATTTATATTTTATAACAAGAGCTTAGAGCTCTTTCATGAGAATGACACACATTTGTTTCTGACGAACACTGCCATTTGTGCAGCTTTGGGCAGAATTGTTTTTCTGACTTGTCCTTTCTTCCACATCTCATTCTGCCACAGAAGTATTTCCTATTTAGAAAAGGTACAGTGACTTCATTTTGCAGGCTTTGTATTGCAGACGTTGCTGAGTTTTTACCACTTCCTAAACCTCAGAAGTATCAGATGGCCCTGTCACGTGGCTGCATGTACTGAACAACAGGCTCTTTGTGAATGTGCTGGCGGCTCAGCCTTGTGGAAGAGCTTTCCTTACTGTATGTATGGTCTGCTCTCACCGTGGATCTGAGGACTTTGAGTGTAATAAGGATGCCTTCATGGGAGCACGTGGTGGAGCTGTGGGGTGGTTGGCCTGGCGTGGACAGTGGGCTGTGGCACACAAGAGCTGCCACCCAGCTTGGTGAAGGAATGTGTGGGTCCCACTTTGCTTCCCAAATGGTGCTAATACTATTTTTAGATGCTTCAATGTTTGGTAGTGCTCAGTGTATCAGTGGAACACTCAGCACTGCCATAAGATGGAAGGACAGAACACATCCCGCTTTCTCCAGGCTGTGCTGTAATTCTGCAGAATGTGGTTGAGTCTCTTGCTAACGTTTAGATGTCCTTGAGTCTGTATTTATGCAGTGTATGTTTTATGTTTCTGGCATTTGGCTCCTGTAAGAGAAATTTAGAGTAACAGAAACTTAAATTATGGTCTATAAGGTTAGTATTGTAAGAGCGGCTGTTTAAAAATAGTATTTTTTTTTTGTCCATTTACATTCTTACCATGTTTTTGTTGCAAGACCAGATAGAAATTGCACTGCTATAGACTAGGCTGTGAAACTAAATTTACGTTTTCTTTTGGCAGCTCCATTGTAATGAAATGAGTTGAACTGAGAAGTGTACATTTGTGTAACCAGTGTTGCTGGTTTGTAGTAACTACTGCTGTAAATTTTGGGAGAGTTGTGTTTGAAGAAGCAACAAGGCTTAAAGTTGCATTGTGTTCTGGTGGAATGCTCATTTTAAAGAAAAAGAAGAAAAAAAGGAGATTTCAAGTTAGCGATTGATAAAAATATTTTAGCTCACATTATTTCTGATCTAAAAAGAACAGCTAATTCCTTTGTTTTGTCTCACAAATGTCTCTCTTTTCGTAGTTATAAAGGAATTTCAAGAGTATGTAGAACCTGAAGAAGGCTACCAAGGATCACCCCAGAGAAGGGGCCCTTCTTCAGGCCAAGAGGATGAAAGTGTTTCTTTGCCACTTGGAGAAAATGTGCTGACACACAACCTTGGTATTCCTGTGCTGGTAGTTTGTACAAAAGTGAGTTTCTAGTTCTGTTTGCTACTGTGGAAGCACCTAGTTACTTTACTGTAAGAATGTTGTGTTATACAACCATGCACAGTTTATTTTGGATTAATAATAAAGATACTTATTTTGAAAGTAAGCTTCGTCATCAGTGTCAGTTTTTAATTTTGCAGAAGGGCAGTAACATGCTGATCACTTCATCTTTTGACGTAGTGGTGGCATTTCAAAACTAGAGACTCAGAGTAAATGTGGTGTTTGTAATACTAAGGAAAGGGTAGAGATGTGCTGGGATTAAATGATTGATTTTTTTCTGATACTGTTTTTTTCCTATTCTTCCAGTGTGATGCAGTGAGCATACTAGAGAAGGAGCATGATTACAGAGAGGAGCACTTTGACTTCATTCAGTCACACATTCGTAGATTCTGCTTACAGTGTATCCTTTCCTGCTCTGAAGAGATTTTCTGAAATCTGGAAGCAAGAAAATAATATTTTTGTTTTGAATTAGGCATAAAGTTAATCTGAGGAATTGCATTTTGAAGTAGTATTTAGCTGTTTACTACATAGCTTTTCTTGCTGTAAAGGTGTTTAAAAATGCTTACAATGTGCAGCTTTTCAAAGGTAAGTGACTAGGAGGCACCTAACTTTGGTATGTCAGTAAAAGTATGATGAATCTTCTCTTGTTGTACTTCCTTTCTCTCCCCAAACACTGAGTAGTGATAGTTCTTGTCTCATTACTTTTTCAAACATGGATCCTAATAGATATGTGACTGTTGCACTCCTGTTTTGAAATTACTAATATAATTTTAAAACTGTATCCTACGTATTTTTCCTTAAATAAGTAATCAGATGGAGCTGCCTTGATTTATACATCAGTTAAGGAGGGAAAGAACCTTGATCTGTTGTATAAGTACATTGTACATAAAACGTACGGTTTTCAGTTTACCACTCCTGCCTTAGTGGTAGAAAAGGATGCAGTTTTTATGTAAGTCAATTGTACAAAGCAATTTGGAAGCATATTGCTTCTATTAAATGCCACACATTATACAGACATAGATGAAAGACCTACATCAATTATTTTATTGTATTATAGTAAGTTGGAAATGGAATGTAAACTACGATAATAAATGTAAATACTTTAATATCTTTTTCCTTCTAATGGAAAGGATGTCGTATTGCAAAACTAGTCTTTGAAAGTAGTATTTAAAGAAATAAGTGAGACTCGAGTTATTGTCTTTCGTCATTTTTCGTATCTATGAAATACTTTCAGACATCTCTTCTAATTATATGTTCTCAGTCTTTTAAACAAAAATGACTCTAATGAAATCTTCTGACCAACTTCGGCATGTACCTGTTGTGCTTCCAGCAATTTGGAAGCATCTTTTAGAAGTGCCACTTTTGAAGTGTTTTGATTTTTGTTACTTTAGATAAAAGATACCTGGAGCATACTGGCTGGTTCTGAAAAGAGCAATATGTAAACTTGAATGGTTTGTGTCATTTTTTCGGAACAAGTGGTCTCTATATCTGTAATTTCTGTGGCTCAAAAGACAAACCTTTCCTTCAATTCTTTTCATAGACCTGCAGGTTGGGACAATGAAAAGAAAATTGCCATTTTACATGAAAACTTCACAACAGTGAAACCGGATGATACATATGAGGACTTCATTGCAAAACCTCCTGTACGAAAGGTAAGAAGAGGTAAACTCTTTTCTGTCTGATAAATAAGTACAGCTTGCTTGAATGGTTACTAACAGCAGTGTTGAAAATCTTCAAGTCTAAATACTTTTTTTTGTATCCAAAAGCATAAACTGTCAGGTCTTTATTTTCCACTAATTTAAGATACTAAAACAAAGAAATCATTCACCCTAGTGAATCAAAGGCAGTCCAAAATCATCCATTTCACGTGAACCTTTTGGGAAGTGTAGTGCAAAAATGCCTTTTGTAAACTGAGTATGCTATTCTAAGAGTTCAGCAGTTTCACCAGTGCTTTTGAGGCTATTACAAAAAAGAGACCTTGGTAAGGAAGAAAGTGTATTACTGACATTAGTGCTAACCCTTGTTGTGATTGCATCAGCTGTTAAAATTGATTAAGGATCAGTATAATGTTTTTGGGAGCTGTGGGGTTGAAAGGTTTTACAGAGTAAGGTAATAAAATAGGTATTTGAAAGATGCTGATGAGATTGAAATCTGAACTTAAAAAGACAAATATGGCTACTTATCAGGAACTCTTTTTCTGAGGGGAATTTCCACCAGCTTGCTTCCTTGCTAGGTTACTTATTCACATAAAATGTTTTTTAATCACAACTTCTTCCATATTTCTTCTCTTTGATGTGTGAAAGAAGTTAAATTATTTTAAGTAACAGTGCTAAACTTCTGTCTCCTTTTCTTTGCTATTGACCACCAAGCCAAAAAAAAAAATTGAAATCAATTTCTATTTTTAATTTTTTTTCAACAGTTAGTCCATGATAAAGAGCTGGCAGCAGAAGATGAGCAAATATTTCTTACGAAACAGCAGGTAAAAAAACCAAAGCCTTACTGTAAAAGACTTCACTTTAAGCTCTCCATTATTATTTGCCTCCAGTTTTCCATTCCTCATTCGCTTTACAAGATAATGACTAATCAGCTTTGCGACTTCAAATGTAATTGTGAGCTAAGACTTGCATGTATTTGTATGCATATGTGTAGGGAATATGGCCACTTGACTTGGTAAATTGAAAGGAAAATATGCTGAAAACAAAACCAAAAAAATCATTCTAAGGGAGAAGAATAAGATCATTTGAAATTTCATGACTTGCATAGGTCAATCTGTAAAAGTGTAAGTACCATTTTCTTACAGCTAGAGGCTTGAAAGCAAGAAAATAATGTTTTAAATTTGAATGAGGCATAAAGGTGTCAAATTTAGCCATGCTGTGTCATATTCTCCTTTGTTTATAAGAGTTGCTCTGTTAGTTAAAAGAAAACAAGTAATAGTTTTCTGTGTAGTTGATTGTAAGTATCATAAAGGTTACAGAGACTTGAGTGTTGGTGATTCTGATTTGTGTTTCTGAAATGTGTTTGTGTAAGACAAAGGACTGAAGGAAATGTATTTGTTTTAGCTGTCTCCTAGTGGTGAAGTTTGGAAGTATATCAGTACTGAAGAGGAAGTCTATAAATAGCAGAAAAGTGAATGATTAAATAAACTAATAGTGAGCTTCACTGTATTTTATTCCTTTGTAGTTCCTGGAATGTATTTAACATTCTTAATATGCTGTTTTTGCAGTCATTCCTTGCCAAACAGCCAGCAACGCCTACAAGAGCATCAGTAAGTAGATCCAAGAGAAGAGTAGGAGGTGTTTTGTTTCTTTCTGTGGAAAAGAGTGAGAGATTCTAAACTGTAGAGGTCCATGTTATAAACATGAAATAGATAATCTTCTCAAACTTCAGAAAATTACAAAATATTTGATAATATTTTAACATTACTAAGAAATGTATTCATTCTAACTAGCTGTGGAAACAGAAATATCTGATGATTATTGAACTGAAAATTTCATACATTGATTCATTCTTTCACTTAGTGGAGGCACAGACCCAAAATAACCTGCGTTGACTTTATTTATTCCCTCTGGTGTATAGAGTACATGGCAGTATGAAGGTTTCTTTTTAATGTTGCATTTAGTTTATGTAATCAATTCATTCAATTTGTTCTCTGATCTGTGTGATACTGATTATTTTTTTTTTCTTTTTTTAAGGAATCTCCTGCAAGGGGACCTGCAGGATCCCCAAGAACTCAAGGCAGAGCCGGTCCTGCCAATGTGCCTAGTGCCTCACCAATAACATCAGTTAAGAAACCAGATCCAAATATCAAAAGTATGAATTAGCATCTTACTATTTTTTTATGTGTTGTTTCCCTTAGAAAAAAATGTTCCTAAAAAATAAAGATCTTGGAATTTATTCACTAGTAGTGTAGTGTCAGTTTAATAATACAAATCAATTTATGGCATCAATCCATTTTTTTTTGGTTTGATTTTGTCGTGCATGTGACTTGCAGTTCTGTTACTGACAAGCAGTTAGAAAGAGTTGAAATACGTTAATTTTTTACATTGCTTAAGTACATTTTGTATGCATTGATTGGATTATTAGAATGCAGACTGGTTTAAAGTTCACATTTTTATACTTTTCAGCCTGGAGAAGAGAAGGAAGTGAGGTGACCGGATAGCGGCCTTTCAGTACCTAAAGGGGAGCTACAGGAAAGAAGGGGAGAGACTCTTTAGCAGGGTCTGTGGTGATAAAATAAGGGGAAATGGTTTTGAGCTAAGGGAAGGTAGGTAGGTTTAGGTTATGTAGAAGGAAAAATCTTTTACAGTGAGGTTAGTGAGGCACTGCAACAAGTTACCTAGTGATGTGATTGATAACCTGTCCCTGGAGACTTTCAGGGTAGGGCTGCATAAAGCCCTGGGCAACCTGATCGGCCTGTGGTGTACATTGCAGGGGAGTTGGAGTAGATGGCCTTCAGAAGTCCCTTCTAACTCTATGATTGTGTTCTATATTTGAGGTTTATTTCCTTGGTTTGTAAATGTTATCTCTATATGGGAAAAAATAAATTCACTGGTAGTAACTATTGTATAAATATATAAATATGCTTTTTGTTTGTGTGTGTGTGTTTTGTTCAGATAATGCTGCAAGTGAAGGTGTCTTGGCTAGTTTCTTTAACAGTCTCTTGAGCAAAAAGACTGGCTCTCCTGGGAGTCCTGGTGCTGGAGGAGTGCAAAGTACAGCCAAGAAATCAGGTATTGGAGTTGTTACTGCATGTTTGAAATATTTTATTTGACCTGTGTTGGCCTAAATGCTTGTATCTGTTAAGCTGATGAGTGAAGTGGCAGATCTTGACAGATGACGCAATGCAAAATGTGCACATGAAGTTCTCTTAAAGTACTACTGCAACTTCGTGACTCAGGGCTTCTATTAAACTTGTTATAACTCAGTTCTCTGAGTGAAATGTAAATAACATTTGATTCTGTGTCCAGAAGGTGCTAATCTTTTACATTAGAGTTCCTTGTCTTCTTGACACTTAACTACTGTACTACTTAACAGAAGAGCATTTCATTGGGTTTAGAATGTTCCAGTTGAACTATTGAAATCTTTACATCATTCAAATTTAAATGAATTATATATTACAACAGCTTGAAGTTATCTCATAATTATTTTACTATTTTATTATGATTCAACACATCAAGTGGATTTGTTCTGTGTACATGCCTATGACTGCATTGTATGAGATATTTACTAGTAAACAATTACAGTATTTTAGATGAAAATAAACAGAACAAATAGAATAGTATCTACAAAAATAAGCATTATCAAGTGCATGGTTGTTCCAACCAATCTTAGAAATTCACTTCTTTGCTGATTACTTTACTGTGCATTTTCAGTACTGGCATTCCTGTCACACTGTACACTCAAGAGCCTTCCAGAGTTATTTCACTGCTGAATTATTGCTAGATACTCTACTTCTAATCCTAGAAGCGATTTCATGTGTAATTTAATGATTAAACCCACAGTTTCTGATAATGCTTAGAAGAGAGTGTAAGACCCGAATGTTCTGAACTGGAGTTAAAAAAGAGGTTTGATGCCAGACAATGATGATATAGCAATTGAAAGAACAAGAGGGAATAGTTGGAGCATGTGTACTGGAACTGGAAACTATTTCTAGAGAATTAAAATAAAGTGTGCATATTCAGTCATTTATTTACTTATTGGGAAGACTTTTACATGACACTTTATAAACTGTAATCTCCAGAATGGCTAGAATTTGATTCAGTATTGAATAATACTTGAGTCAGTATTTTGTGGGTCTGATTTTTTTTTTGTTTTTTTTTTTTCTCCAACATTTGCTATGAATTCTGCAGATCTCCTAATTAGATCTCCTTATTGAATTTATTTATTATTTAAGTAAAAATAAATGGGCTTTTGTATTATATATTCCCATTTCATTTTCATTATAGAATTTTATCTACATTAAAAATATTAAATTCTGCCCCAAAATAGAGTGCCTTTTCCCATTAAACACTGCTCCATCCAGTTCACTGTTGTGTGATTACTTACTGCAACGCCAGCTTATCTGTTTTTATAGAAATAAGACTAGAAATAATTTTTAGAGGCTATTTCATCCCTTTTCTTTATCAAAGTAGAATCAGTTTTTGAGCCCCTGAGTGATACCTGAAAAACAGCAAACCAACAACAAAAAATAAATGAAATCCAACCGAACAAAAAACCTCTGAGATAGATGCTGTGTCATCTCTCTGGGAAGTCTGTTCCAGAACTTAACTTCTTAGTTATTTTTTTTTAACATACAGTCAGTATGTCACTATTCCAGTACTATTCATCTTTTTCTGGAGAGATGGAGGGTATCCTGTCTTTCTTCAGAGCAGTCTTCTGCATATTTGAATACTACTGGCCATTTTCCTGTGATTTTTGTCCAAACTGCAGAAGTAACACTTGTCAGCCAGCCTTTCCTCATAGGGTGTATCTATGGCTCTAATAATTCTGACTGTTATGCTATGTGCTTTTGACTGTTTAGATGACCTTTTTCTTTTGCTGCTGAGATGTGAATGCACTACTTCAGACAAGGCTTTGTCGGCCTTAACAAGAAATTAATTAATCTGCATTACCATCACAGCATGACTCATGCCAGGTTTGTTTTTTTTTTGGCTGTATGATATTGGTCAACCTTTGTTAGAGCAATACAGACAGTTTAATACAATTTCCGCATCCTAATAGGATGTTTTCTAGGCTTGATTAAATTACCTGAATATTTACAAAGGCAGTATTTTATTTCTTTTGCTTTCTGTTTTTTGACAATTTATATAAATAACTTTTTTACATCTAATTCTCTTGTTCAAAATCCTTTGTAGTTTCTTTGAGAATGCTAGTCTGCATATCTGGGAATGGTTGGACAGTGTAGGTTGTTGTTCTTGAATACTGACTAGTAGTATGGATAATTAATGGGGAATTTTACAAATTACAGTTCTTTTTTTTTTTTTTTTTTTTTTCTAAATAGAGACTGTTTTTTCTAGTTTATATGAAGGTTGTGTGAGATGTGATATCGACCGCTTCTCCCTTCTCCACAGGACCTGTTATCCTATCATAGAAAGAAATTTGGTTGGCTTGACACACCTTATTGGTAACAGATCCATGCTATCGTATTGCTAGGCTGTTCATAAACATCTAAACCATCACTGCATTTTATGGACAAATAGTAGAGTAAAAACTAACTAGTTTTTAATGAGCTTTACTATTTCCTCTTTCAGTCTTCTAGAACATCATGTGCCTTCAGGAGTTCTCAGAGATGACTAATGGCTAGTTTTAGTTGTTGTTTTTTGGTCAGCATTAACTTCTAATTTAAGTAGATTATTTCTCTCATGAAACATCTAGAGACAGCAGTCACACATCCTTTCTTAACTCTTTGTTTTATTAGACTAAATTAGATGAGTTCTCTTCTAGCCTTCTGATAAAAGCTGAGCTCTATTTTCTCTGCTAGTTTTTTCTTCATTACTTGCCATCATTGGCTTATCTTTTGTTGAACATGAGTGATTAGAATTGTGTGCAGCACTCCAGATACGTCTCATTGTAGTGCCTCCAGCAGCATTTGTCTTTCTTTGGTGGAAGTCCCTCTCCTGAGGGATCACAAGATTGCAGTTGGCTTTTCTTGGCTGCTTCAAGTTGGTAGCTCACACTCATCCCCTCACTTTTGGAACAGAACTGTCGGCTTTCAGTCACAAGAGAATATGCCTGTTCCTTGTCAGATGATGTTCTCACATCTTATGCTCAACCAATATATGGTTAAACTTTCCTGAGAAGGTAAGAAGGACTCTTAACACTGATGTCTGAAAAGCTCTTGTTGAGTTTATAAAGGCAGCTGTTTAGTTGTTCTTTTGTGGAAGGGTTGAGGAGAGTATCTTAAAATGTTTTAAAATGAATTAAGGCAGCCTCGTACTAAAATAATATTTGTAAGGATTATAAGTATCTAATTAAACTATTTTAAGAGCCCTAAGTTTTCAGAAGGTTGCCACTAAAAGTATTTGTCTTTTTAAGAGATTGCCTGTTTCTCCCGCCGTTGTAAATATCCTGTGGTTGAAATTGAGATATTGTTATAGGTTGAGAGAGACATTATGGATTTCAAATAATGATCAGCCTGATCAATTGGTTTGCCCCACATCTTATTTGAGAGAATACTCTGATCTGGGTAGAAATCCATCTTACTCGTTTCTATGCTGTGCAGTTTTTCACCCACTCTGTTTGCTTTGACATTGCTGGACTATCTTTTTCCAGTTGTAGATCTTGACTCTTCAAAAAGCTTCAAATGATGGATTCTGTGATGAACATCTTATTTCCTTATGTATCTACAGATACAAAAGATTTATTTCATTTCTGTTCACAAGATACTTTCACTTTGAAAGGTTTGACTTCACCCTTCCAGATGAAGAGCTGGAGTTCCCAGCTCTCATTTTACACTTAATTGGCTAAGGCCGCTACCATTCTTGGTGATATTCTTGTAGGGAAACTGAAAGCAAATATCAGTTTAGTTTACAATGGAGGGGTATTTTAAATTTTCTTAATAAGAACTCTTTTGTTTCTTTTCATTTGAAAGGTGGTCATCTGTGACCGTGGTAATGGGGAGTGTATAAAACTATGTATTGCTCAATAGTTTGGCAGTGTTTTTCACAGGTGATGTGAGGTGGTGGCAGGAGACAACTGTAATGATACAGTGCATTTCTTATATATAAAAAAAGCCATGGTTGATGTTTAGACCTACTTTTGCTCAAGTGGTTAGAATTTATTTAAATCAGAGTGCCCTTATTCTACCAGGGAAGTTTTTTGTATTGTAATTTGTAAATTTATTACATTTTTTAATAAAAATTGTTTAAATATTGATGGTTTGAATAGATGCTTTTAAGAATACTGTGGCTTATGATCAGCATTTAAATCTAAAACCAATGCAGTGATTAAAAGTAGCCTTTTAACTTAGTCTTTGTACTTTGGAAAAAAACACTTAAATCTTCAACAGTCAAATCTTGCCTTCCTAATGTTTTCAGCATGTACCCTGGAAAAAATCCACCTAATATTTCACACACATTTGAACTGGAAAACAGATGCTTGTTAAATTCTTTGGCTGTGTAAGGAAGCAGTACATGGTTATATAATCTATTTTTTTGTCTAAAAGTATAGGTTTTTAATCTTAAATGCTTGTACACTGTGGGCTTTAGAATATATTGTTCCAATTTTAATGATTAATTCATCTGTGGGTTTATAATTTTCAGAATGAGGGAATTAAACTGTAGTTTAGTGGGAGAATTGTTAAAAAGTTTTGAGTCTAATATAAAAATGTATGATATGCTGTTCCATGAAATACTTTAGTGTGTCTGTTTTCAATTGAAGAAGTCCTTTGTAATGATGGCTCTGAGATATTAAATGAGTACGCAGTTCATGTCCCCCTTTTTAAGGGAAGCACTGTCTGCGGACATGAAAGAGTTAGTTGTTTCATACTGAAATGCATCAGGAATAAGTGCGACCAAACGAATGTGATTTTTCTAGCAGGTGTCCTACGTACTTGGGAGAGCTTGTGATTGACATCTTTGTTGAAAAGACTCCTTGCTATATGTACTAATAATAGAATTGTGTACAGTTAATTTTTCTAGAAAATTCTAAGTGTGATTGTTTTTAAGATTCTTGTTGCTTTGGTGTATGTTGCAGATATTTTCATGCTTTGTATCTTGGTTTTGGTTGAATCAAATCTTGTACCGGTCTTTATGTAGATGTTACCTTGTATTTAGTCAGGCCCAGTGTTGTTGGGTAGGTGGTGAAATAAGAAGCAATTAAATAATATACTGACATAAAAAATGATCCCATGAATGCATGTACTCATCAGTTAAAATATTTTCTGGAAGGTAGGTTGCTTTAACCTTGTTCTTTTTCTTTTTAGGACAAAAAACAGTTTTGACAAATGTTCAAGAAGAATTGGATAGGATGACTCGCAAGCCAGACTCTATGGTAACAACAAGCTCTCCTCCGACAGAGAATGAAGCTTGATAGCGCTTAAAAATGCATAAATAAATGACCAAATAACTATGTATATTGATCTGATAAGACCAGGAATTTTCTGCTATGGCAGATGCTATCAGTTTTTTTGGGGGCAGGGGAAATGAGCTTACTATGTCATTGCCTTGTCCCAGTAAAAAGTGCACATTCAGGAAGTTTGCATATAAAATCCCTCTGTATAAGATAACCATTTAGAGTTTATATAGGGCAATTCTTTTGGTTTTCGAGGTAAGCAGGTGCAGCTGCATTTCCTGTTGTGAAGAGCACAGAGAAGCAAGATGCAGAATTATTACTAAAATACTACTTATGACTGCACATAAGGCAAGAAAGAAACTGAATCCTCTATCAGAATTATTGGAATTGGCTACTCGTATGTTTACAAATGAGTTAAATACTTGGGAAGGTGGTGGTGATGTAACAGAACATTAATTAGGTTGAAAGAAGCCTAGGTAGGAGATGGAGCCCTAAAAGGGAAGCAGATTTGAATCAGTAAGAAACAAGAATGTTGGATTGACTGGAGAGGAGCAATGTTGTCAAATCCTGTGTTTTGCATAGGGTAAATAATCCCTGTTTTAAAAAAGACTACTTTATATTGGGGAATTCCAGGCCAAACACTAAGCATTGTGGGAATTTATTCTTGTTATAAATCTTGTTTTAGTTTAGAAGAAAAGAAATGTCTAAGAGTGTGGATGCCCTTTCTGGTGTAGCTGACAAAGGGAGAAACTTAAACTTGTTTAGATCCAAGTGCCTGGCACAGCGTGTGATGTGTCTTTAGAAGGTGCTTGAATTTATTGTGCACTGTAGTACAAACAGTCACTGTTTGGTTTTATTTTAAAATGCGTAGTTTGGCAATTTGTATTTAATTTTAAGTCCTGTTTTCTGATAGCTTCTGCCTTTTTTTATGCCAAGAGGCTAGCCTATGAAGAATGGTCGGTGACGTATCATTTTCCCATAATGAAATGTGCTACAGAACACTCAGTATTTTTTTCTTACTTTTTGTAACTAAATATTTGCTACCAAGCTAAAACTGTTTCCTGCCTTATACCTGTGGAAGTTTGTAAAAAGCTTTCAAGGCCCTGTTTCCAACCACATCTGCTGCAGGTGCAGCCAACTCCTGTTCTGAAGGTAACCTAAAAAGTACGAATGTGTACATGATGAACATAGTCAATAACTTGTTTTGTATTTTTTTTTTAATGTAGCATTTCATTTGGAAAGATGGGTTGTTGTCCCCGTTGCTGTGACGGAGCTCTGCCCATGGTCACAGAAAACCATCCTTCTGTAAAAACAAAACTGCTATGGTTACTGAAATGGCACTTTTGATTTTATATATGGTATGCTTGTTTTACATGTACACACTACCCTAAATTAAAAAATGCCAAGCATATTCTGTGCTCTTAATGCTGAAGGGAAAAACCACAATTTGAGTTACGAAGAGTTTACTTTCTGTTGTTATAAACTTGTACTAAATCCGATGTCTGGATATAACTTCCCTAATATATACTGTTACTTAAATATACAGAATTAGGTTGACCACTAACACAGTACTGGATGTTAACTTCAAATCCTATGTAACATCAAGAGGCTGTTCTTCACGTAAGTCTGTCTAAACATTATCTAGGAAGCTAAGAGTATTTACTTGCCTCTTTGACAGCTGTTAACGTGAGCATGTTATTTGTGCCAGTTTTGTTAAAAATGTGGGTTTTTTTAAACTTTTTAAAATAAAGGGTATGACCTAAAGTTACACAGTTGTCTAGATAATGGACTAAGACTGTGGATGGCTGATGGGAATGTGGATGTACTTCCTGGTGTAATGGGTGCCAGTTGCAAGTTGCCACACCAGAAGTAGTTACACTCTGTCCTTCTGACACTGAGAATTGAGACTGAAACATCAAAGGCATTACAAGAAAATTGGAAAAGTGTGTGATTGTAATGGGATAGAGATTGAAAACCTCAGTCCAAAATTGTGATTTTGCCATCTAACCTGATAAGCACTTTCTCTAGCAATACAGCTGAAACTTACAATTGAAGTACTTCCCTGTTTTATAAAAGTGTTAAATATACTAAAATTTATCAAAACTGATAACTGTAACTTAATAGCTTTGCGAAAAGATGCTTCTGACAAAACAGAAACAGATTTCCAGTTTCTAATTGCAAGTGAATGCTCCTAGTTTATCAGAAGAGTTGTAAGTAATGTAGCATCCTGTGGCTGCCGAAGTCTGCCAGCTTTGGTGAGCTGCACAGTTCTTCTGGTGTCTTCAAGCATTGGAACCAAAGGCCAATTGCAAACAGCCTTCACATTTTCAAGCGAAACTTCATTTTATTTGCAGATACACTTGTACGGTAGACTGTTTAAACTGTTATATGACTGTATTTATATGCATTACGGTGACTGCATCTACTATTCGTGTTTAAGAAAACAAAAAAAGAAATTGTTCAACTTGAAGCAAATATAAAAGTTTAAAGATTGGCTCTCCATAAAAATGCTGTGGTTATGCTGCTTGATTTTAAGTTTGCACTTTTTTTATTGGCATTTAAAAAAAACTGTTTAAACTGAATTTCGTATTTTATTTAATTTAACTGCGTTGAAAGTGACTGCTCTGTACATGATGAACTTAACAATATACATGCTGTAAATGAAAGTTCACTGTCCTGTATACTAAGGGTGTTTTTTGTTTGTTTTTTTGGGGGGAGGGAAGGAAGGTGGAGCAGGGTGGGTGGCGGTTGTTTATTTTGTTTGTTTTTTTTCCAACTTATAATTAGGACTGCAAATGTATGAGACAAACCTTAGACCAGCTGTATGGCTTTAACCAAGTGCAGTATGCAGTCATGTGGGATCTTGCTTTCTAGTGCTGGCAAAATAAGGACATCTTTAATTACTGGCTTCAATAAACACGAATCCAGACTGCTCTATGCTGTGATTTTTTAAAAAAATTTTTCATTTTCATTTTCAAGATCACCCTTCTAGAGCTGTTTCTGTGGGAGCAGAACATCAGTGAGTTCAGTGAACAGGAGAGTTAAGTCGGCTCATACTTGTGTACAGGGTGGAAAGCTAGCCACTTGGATGGTGTAAGTAATGGACTGCTAATAACAGAACTAAGTTTTTTTTTCCCCTTTGGTAAGTGCAACAAGTTTTTCTTAGTAAGCATAGAAAGAACAGGCCAATTTAAGTAGAATTTTTCTGTTTCCTTGTTACTTGAGCTGGATGCCTTTCTGTTCTCCTACATAGCCTGAAGTTCTACTTCATTAATGTTTGTGACTAATTTCTGTTACAGAAGCCAACTGAGCTTTTGATTGCTAAAATACATAGTTTGTGTAGAAGTGAAGCTTTATGAAGCCATGAAGCAATTGTTCTGTGGAGTTACCGTAATGGTTCTTCTTTGAATGAGTTCATTAATATACAGTAAAGTATTCCTTATGGTTCATTTAAAATGCAAAACGTTCAAGGTGGGATTTAAAAAATAATTTTTGAATATATGATGAGAAATATATTTAGAGGGGAACTAAATGAAAGTTTCATCTTCAGATGTATTGAAGCTGGAAATGGCTTTATTCATAAAGACCATAATAGTGGATAGAAATGAAGGAATGCCCCTGTAACTCTTGTGTGTACTTCACTGTTATTTGTCAGTAGGGTTGTTGTGGGTTGTTAGTGATTTTCTTTTTTTCTCTCTCTTTTTTTTTTTTTTTTAAAGGCAAATACCTCAATAAAACAAACAGACATGAGGTAGCATGGTTTTTATTACACTGTGACAAACATCTTGCTGGAGGCTCGAAGCTACTTGTTCAAAGTAAATCTTCTCCTGACTCTGCTGTTCCAGAAGGTGGCATTAAGCCTTCTGGCTTTTCAGCCATGGCAGGCTTTTGTTAGCATATGAAGTTCTCAGATAAGAAACTTTGCATGAATAAAGTCAGTCAGTTTCTGAGTCTTTGTAGTTCAGATACACATGGAGGAAGGGCTGTTGATGACCAGGATGTTGCTGACAACCTAAAAGAGCCTCTAGTTGTCTGGAACAGTACTGTGGAACTGCACAGAGTATCTAAAGTTACTGTTCAGTACCGAAAGTAAAACTTGTGTGTTGCTCAATCTTTTTAATTAAAACAAACAAATAGTATATTCAGAGGATAGAGTTAGTTTAATTCCAGAAGCACTCTTCAGGTGGAGCTCAGCTTTCCCTTTGATGTAAGTCTTGTAGCCCTTCTGGTACAACCTTCATAGTAATGAATTATTTGTTCTCTGATCCACTCAGATTTTGCAGAGAAGTTGATGTAAACACAAATAATTAAGAAAGTCAGCAGTCTGAACAAATGCTTTGGGTCACTGCGTGGCTCTGGTTTCACAGCAGAGATGTTTGCAGTGAAATGTTACTGTGCCTTATAATCAGCCATTCCAAGTAGTGGGTGTTGCAGTAGTGTAGGTGAGGACAGAATCTGATCTAACATGCTTTCTTCTTTCTAGAAAAGTGGAATGAAGCAAGTGCTGATATGTGCATGTATGTCAGGCTTCTGTAACGCTTGGAATTGAAATGCATTTAAAAGAAAATAAATGCTTTTCAAGTGGTAATGAGCTACAGTGCTTCAAAACCATGGATGTCTATAAACTGTAAGTGTGGGTGGGGCATCTAAGTCTGCCTTAAACTGGCTTAAAAAAACAATTAGTTGTATCGGTGCATTGGACATTTCTTGTGCCAAGCACAGCAGTGCACCTAACAGCACAGTGCTCACACTGTTTAGAAATGCCACTCTTAGAAAAGGTTTGAATTATCCATACTGGCTGGCATGTACATCATGCTAATAAATGCATACTTGAAAACTATCTGTAGGATAATGCTGTAGACGTGGAAGCAATTATTTTTCTCTACTGCCATTGTTTGCAGACTTTCTGTGTGGTAGATTGAACATTACTAGTTGTAAATTTTATTTGAAGAAAAAGATCTTTGACTCCTCTCTCCTTGATAATTAATTATTAACTATGTTTGACTGAAGGTTTCTGTAGATGCAGTGTTCCAGATGGTGGTGGTCTGAGATCAGTGCCTTTAAGCAGTGCTGCTTCATACACCATTTTAAGATGGTATATTCTTTGCTTGTGACGAGCCCTTAATAATTCTTATGTGGCAGACTTTTTAGGCCAAATGCCTTTCAAAGAGTAAATTGCAAAAAAATACCAAATGAAAGCAGTTTCACTTAATTTCAGTAGCAGTTACAATTCTAAGAATTTTCCTAATATGGGTTAAACTTTTTTTTTCCTGAGTCTTAACTAAGCCACTCTGATTGTTTGCTTTCAGAACAGAAGCTTAAATAGCAATGTCCAACCCTGAAGAAAAACAGTTGTTTTGGCCATACACACAAGAGAGCTGAATTTGGGTGCAGAAGCTGATGGGATCATGCACAAGCTACCTTTTTTCTCTATGAATGTAGGTTTAAAGAAGTTGTTAATGCTTGCTCATATGTAGCACTCAGTGTTCCTTTATGGTCATGTAAAAAATGTCATCCTTGTAGAAGTGGTTTAGAACAATTTCAGAAACTATTCAAAATACACCAGAAGAATTTTTGCAACATCAAGGTTCTAGGAATAGTCTTAAACAAACATAGAAAGAATTTGCAGTAAAATAGTGAATTTCTATAGGAAGGGAGACAAGCAATCCTAAATCTCTGACACTCAGTTTATCAGATTGACAGCATTCAAAAGAACAAGGACGCCTCTTTGAGAGAGGGATTGAAGTGGCAGGATTAAACTGAAATAAATAGCAGGAAAAGAGAATATGATTAAAGAAAAGATAATGGATTCAGATGGCTACTGAGGCTTGGATCAGAACATGTAATTGTTTGCTGGACTTTGAGCCAGAGTGCAGAGTGCCCTCTAACTAGTGCAGATTGCTCCAAGTGATTGGCTGCAATCTTTGTCTTGCCTTGTGTTGTGCTTGTTTCCACTCGGAAAAATCCCAGCCAGGTTTTTGTTCTGACACTGACCATTTGACTGCAGTACAAAGTGGTAAAGGCCTGTCTCAGACAGGAACAGGGAAGTCAAATTGTGGTCCAAGAGCACATAGGAATGGTGGGTAGGTGTTAAGAGAGGATGATACATGGCTAGGCTGAGTCTCAGTAATTAATGTCTGTATTTGAACACAGCACTTAACACCCATTTTGGCTGCAGAGAAGACTTGGATGTTGCACTCAAGTTTACTTGAATTTATTGATCATGTTGTAAGTGTTAGGACAGAGGTGGAGATCAACGTTACTTGCTGTGGTTGGTTAATGAAAACTGTTTGACATGGATGATAAATCACTATCAAGTTAAAACCTCTCTTTTCCAGAGGAATCAAGTGATTATTTGTGAAAGACTTGGTTTACTGACTGTATTTTTGGAGATGGTTGGAAGGCTAATGAGATAAAAGTCTTCATCTGCTCTGAAAGGTGAGGCTACTATGGGAAGGAGGAAAAGCTTAAATTTTATTAAAAATCAGTCACTGACTCCAGAGAAAATTACTTAAAACCAAAGCAAAGGCAAAAGGCTTAGGGTGAGCACTTGGTACTTGTGGCCAAACCCAGGACTGGATTTGTGTAGCTTAGGCGTGGGGGTCAGTAAGGAGTGATCCAGAATTGTGCCATCAGTGCAGTAATCTCACCGTGACTTGAATGACAAAACTTCACAGCTAACAGTATCTTTTGGTAATAATTGTTGGCTCCTGATGTCAGGGGCTAGTTTTGAAAGAAACAAGTGGTGTATTAGTCATTGATATATGTAAGAGTATTAGATTGCTGAATTAATACCAACATTCATGTGTGTTATAAACCTGAGTTATTTTACGTGGGTTTATTTCCCTGGTAAAGCAACATGTGACCCAGAAAAACATTGGATTGCCAGAAGGCAGCTATAACTAGCAGCTGTTCAACTGGCTGTGTTAGGATGTTTTGATTTAAAAACAAGCAACGCCTTGCAGTGCTGTTGTAAAGGGCTGGGAGATTGCCAGTGAAAATGGCAGGATCTGAAATATTTAAAACTTGGTTTGTCAGAATCTCTCCGGATCACCTTTTAGCTGAGCAGAAGGTACAGCACAGCTATTAACAGAATGCTGTCATACTTAAAATATTTTACTTTGACCACAGTTTTCCTCTTGCTTTTGCATGTGTGCTCTGTCCTATTCTACCCTCTCATTATAAGCAACTTGAGTCTTTTGGGCCATTTCAGTTGAGAAGGATCTCAGAGCTCACTGAGCTAATACCAGTTGCATGAAAATTAGTGGCTCAGTAGAGAAGATAGATCCAAGACTTCCTGTGCTTAGGGAAGCGTTGCCAAGGAAGTTTGGCCAGTCGGCAGGCGAGACAGGCCAAGCGCAGATCTGTCAGTCTGCACACATGGAACCTGGCAAAGCACTTGCTTTCTTTTGCTCAAGCAGTAGTTAGGGACATAAATAGGAGCTAAGCCTACTGCGTGTGAAAGGGGACCCTCGGGGGGTGCTGGGTCACTGGGCTCTGTGGGAGGAGTGAGTGGGAAGGTGGGAAGAGAAGACTGAAGTCTGCGGGGAATTGGGATTTATTAGTTCCGCTTTATACAGCCTTGTAAATTTGGGGCAATGTGCCTGCCTTGAGTTTATAGCTAGTGATGGAAGACTTGAAATTATTTTTCCTGTTTAAAAAAAAAAAAAAAAAAAGCCTAAACTTTCCATTGCATGTAGAGGACCAAATAACTAAAGAAAGAAATACTCTGCAAGGAGGAGAGCCAAATTTGCTGAATGTCAAATTTTGTTGCATGTAGGAATTAAGTGCTGTTGAGTGAATTAAGTTCTTTGAACTGCTGTCACATTAGCTGATGTAAGCAATAACTGCAGGTAAAACAAATTCCAAAGAATAACTAAAAAATGAACTTTTAAAACCTTTGCAATTCTCCACCAGAGGCAGAAGGAACTGCTTGGTTTGGTTACGTAACAGCAAACAGTATTAAAACAGTTGAGGTCAGTTGTTTTCGCTGGCCCGTTTCATCCATGGAAAGAAAGAATGCAGTGAGTGTACTTCATCTTCGTATTTATTTATACATTTTATTTAAAGCCTGCTGAGAGACCTTTAAAACTTCGTTTGTAAGGCATGGTTTATACAATTTTTCTTCCACCTTCTCAAAAAATAAAAATGATCTTTTTCCCCTCCAAAGAGCTGCTGTATCCTCCACACTCCATCTCTTGCTGAAAAAACTCTAGATGCCACAGGGCAGCATGGCCATGGCCATGCAGTCAGAGGGAACTGCTGTTCCCTGACCTGTTCTGGACTTGTGTATTTTTATGGTATTATTGGAAGAAGACTACCTTTTTTCTCAGTTGAGATTTTTTTTTCCCCTCTGTTTCCTGAATAAATGTAGTGCCATGAATAAAGTAAACATTGCTGTCAGTCTCTCTGCATATTTTTCAGTGTGCTTCATTATACAGAATTCTTTCAAAAGAAATACAACCCACGGCCTTGGCTGGTTCCCAGCATCATTAAAAGTCCACTGGCACTTTTCTGAAGAACATGAGGCTTTGCTTCTGTTTTTTATAGAAATTAATTTAACCTCCCTCATATAGAAAGCCTGCTGCCCTTCATCCCAGATGTGGCTGTGGTGTAATCCCTGTCTGGCACTTGCAGGTTACAGATGTCCATGAAGGCTTTTGGAGGTGAAAAGAGTCAGTGAATGCTTCACCAGTGAGGAAGGTGAGGGGAGAGAACGGGCCAGTAGATGCTATTGAAGGAGATGTCAATTTCTAATCCAGGAGAAGAAAATTTCTCTTGGATGGTTCATTGTTCATAGCATGTAAAATGTGCATCAGTCTGCAAAGACTGATTTCATTGCCGGTAGTGTCTTAATTTTTATTTTTAAGGGGAAGTTCTGCTTGCTGATGGTGAAATTCCAGGAGTGATATTACCCCTTTTCCCCTTCAGAAGGTGAAGCCAGCCCTACAGAGCTCCCTGGGATAGGTCTTGTGATGACTTCCAGCCACCAGTGTCCTCTGGTTGCCTTTGTGAACCCTCACAGCTGCCCTGTGATGCACATATTGGGGGAATCGGGCTGTAAGGCCTTGCAGGGCTGCTCTGGGTGTTTTGCCGAGTGCTGGAACACCGATGAAGATGTTGAAGTATGCATGGGATGATGTGATAGCATAGCAATGTAGATGTGAGCATATATTACTATGTTTTGAGAACGTTCAGTGGAAGAAGCACTAGAAGCATTTATACATTGCCCTTTAAATTAGGTCCCTTCTGTTCTCCTGTCTGCTTCTCTTATTACTTCCCTCTATCTGACTCCTTTGACCCCTAGCTAAGGAATGCAGTTCTTGGGGTGGCTTTGTGTAGAGTGTTCTTAGCCTGGGAGGCTGTGCAGTACTCTTCAGCTGTGCTTGGCTGAGGTCAGGCGGGTGTCCCTGCCCCACTCAGCAGTGGCCATCCTCTGCCAGTTAGAGATTACTGACTGCCTGACTCCGTGCCATTGCATCCAGTTGTCTTTCTACTGAAAGCCCATTTCAGAACTTGTGTCTTATCCGTGTTGTACTTGCATTATTTTATAACCAACTCAGCTCAGTTATTTGCCTGCTTCCTATGCTGCCAGTGGCCACAGAATCGATGTGTACATGACATACTCAGGCTGTGAAAGTGAAGAATTTACTGAAATAAGGCACTTAAAACTACCAGATGTTTTCCTAAAGCAAATTCTTTATTACATTTTTAGATTTTTTTTTTTTTAATGTAAAGTTGAGAGTGCTTCAGAATTGTGTACATTGAGAAATTCAAGGAAAAAAATCCTCTTGATTCCTGAGTTAAATTCTAATCACTGCTCAGCTCTCCTGGAATTTGGCAGCATACCAGTGCTCCTTCCCTTCGGTAGGTCATGTGGAAATACTGGAGCATTTTCTTAAAGAACCTCTCTGCTCTGTTCAGGTACTTGTATAGATGTAGCTTTCCTGTTAGGATTCTAATTCCTTTCATGCCTTAATTACATTTTCCTCACAATAAGCACTGTTCAGATCCACAAAATTTTATGTATCAGCTTTAGAATACGTTGTACATTAAAACTATACCAATGCAACTTCTAAAGTCTGGTTTTAAGTTGTTGTGAATAGAACCATATGTTAATTTTGAAAATGAAATTTAAACGTGTTTCATGAAATGAACCCCCAAGAAGTTCACAGGTTTATTAAAAGGTGAATTGAAGGCTGAAGTTTATTAAAAGCTGTATGAATAGCTGAGATGAGCTCAGTCTAATCGGTGATAATGTTTAAAATCATTTTTTTCCTCATTATTTACACGTACATTATCATTTGGTTATAGCTTATCATCACAGTCCTGGAGATGCTTTCTGATGGGGAATTTTTAATTCTGCCAAAGCTGGCTTACCCGTTCTGTAGAAAATACAGATCTTCACTTCCAGCGCTTATGAACAGCGTCCAGGTTTTTGCTTGTTTCCACTCGTCACTCAATTTGTTGAAGGATGTGAAGCGTCCTCTGACAAACACGATGACCTGGCTATTAGCTTGATGCAGTGATGTTATCCTGAGTGCTGATCACTGACACGTTCCCCATTTTCCAACTTGTGGAGTTCAGGCGTGCAGTGAAATAGCAGGCTTTGTTTGAAGAGCTCATGAACTTGTGAAAACAAAGTTATCTGAAAGCAATGTGATTTGCCTTGGATGAATGCAGTGACCTTTTTACTGGATCAATACTTTTATTGACATATTAAACGTAGACATTTTTTTCCTTCAAGTGCTATGGAGCAGAGTGAAAAGGTGCCGTAACAGGCAAGAATGTGTGTAAAGGATTCCTTTGTTAAATGTTGGCAGAAACCTCACAAGCCCTTGCCAAGTCTGTCCAGCCCACCCACCCATCCAAGAGGACGCCAGAAAACCCCCCAGTATGGCTTGGTATTGGCTTTGTGCCACTTACAGCATGGGGAAGCTCACTGCGTGCTTCACCGTGCCGAAAGGGGCAGCATGGCCGCGGCTGGCGGTGCCAGTACTGCTGCCCTGCACACAGGTAGAACGTCTGAAACCACGGTGTGTGACGGTGTCAACATGCCTGCTGAAAGCACGGCCCCTAATTGTGTTCAAATAACGTTGCAACACAGAGAATGCTTACTGTGCTTCCACGACTCAGGCAATTAGCTCCCTGAAGAATGGAGTATTTTCAGTGGTTTCATACTTTGCAGCATTCTCTGAGTGCTTTGATGATTTTAAATGCATTTAGACCTCGTGTCCTCCATTTTAGAAGGAAAACAGAGGTCTTAGGAAGCTTGCAGAAGGCTTCACAGAAGACAAAAAAGTGGAATTGAAATGGAATTGAGGCTTCTATCTCACTTTCTTCCTGAATCAGTCAGCCATCTCTCCCCTTGACCTTCAATTGCCTTCTGCAGTACTACCTTTTTTCTCCTTTACTGCTGTCTAGATTGGAAGTGCAGGAGATAAATCCAAATACTGGTTGCTGGATGTTTAGAAATGTTACACTGCTCACAAGATCTTTCTCAAAGCAGCATGTGGTCTCCTGCAGATTAACGCTAAATGTATGGGCACAAGAGGAGAACTGATAAAGAAGCAGAACGTAATGGGAACGAGAAAAAATACTGCAAGGCTTGAAGTCCTGCTTTGTTGGTGTCAGCAATGCTGCGATGGTAAAACACTCGGGCAAGAGAAAAGCAACAGAGGAATTAAAACATATGTGAAAATCCTGTGAGAGAAATGAGGGATGTCGGGAACAAGGGCTGCAATTCTTTTTTCTGTGAACGCAAAGGCCACCTTGAATAACCCAGAACGATAGCAACATTCTTTTCGATACGTGCGGATTCAGCGGTGGGAACTTCTACCGCGAATACAAAACAGGTAAGGACCAGGCGAAGCGCCGCGCCAAGGACCGCTCGGAGCCACGGGGCGGCAGCGGGAGGCACCGCGCCGGCGGGACAGACAGCGGCCCCGGGCAGGTGCTGCCACCCCCCAGCCGGGAGGCTCCGGGCGGGGCGGGCAGACCCGGCCCCGGGGGCAGGTGCCGGGCAGGGCCGGGGGGCGGAGCGGGCTCTCTCCGCCATTTCCGCTGAGCGCAGGGGGGCGGAGCGGTGGCGACGGCAACGGCAACGTCCCCGGCCGGAGCTGCCGCGCCGAGACGGGAGCGGCGGGAGGGAAGCGGGGCGGCGGGAGCCCGGGCTGGGAGACGCGCGCGGGCACGGCGACTCCGCGCGGCCCTCGGCGGGGCGAGGGCGCCCCCCCGCGGCGGGGCGGAGAGGGGCGGGCTCCTGCCGCACGGGGCAGCGGCCGAGGCGGCCGGACCGGGCCGGGGCGCGGCGCCATGCGGCGTTCGCGCGTCCCGCGCCCCTCCGCCTGACGGAGCCCCAGCGGCCGGCACGGCCATGCGGCCGGCGCTCCGCTAGCGGCTCAGCCATCCCTTCGGCGGCGCGGCGGCGCTGAGCCCGGCACCATGAGGAACGGCGAGGACCTGGAGGGCTTCGACGGCGAGGCGTCCAGCACCTCCATGATCTCGGGGGCCAGCAGCCCCTACCAGCCCACCACCGAGCCCGTCAGCCAGCGCCGCGGGCTGGGCGGCCTCCGCTGCGACCTGGAGTACCTGCGGGGCACCTTCGGCAGGATCAAGCTGGCCGAGGTGGTGAGTAGCGCGCCGCGGAGCGGCCTCCCGGGCGTCCTCCTCGGGAGTGGAGGGGCGGGAGCGGCTCTCGGGCCGGAGCGGCCGTGAAGCGAACGTCGTCCGTCACCTGCTGGGCCGCTCCCCGCGCCCGCGGGACGCCGATCGGCCGCCTGCCCGTGACCCGGGCCCGCCCGAGGGTGTGAGGAGAGCGGGGCCGGGCGCGCGCGGTGCCGGAGCGATGAGCCGCTCCTGGGAGGGGAAGGGAGAGCGGCGCGGGGTCGGAGCTGCGCTGTGCCGGCGCTGCGCTCGCTGCGTGCGTGCCTGGCTGAGTTCCCTGAGCCCGAAGTGAGGAGAAACCCTGAAAGCAATCTAAAAAAGAAACAAAAAAAACCCCCCAACCCAAACGTTTCTCCGTCCTGAAAGAATTCAGGTAGCGTTTCCTCATCCGGCGCTGCCCGGCTCCGTCGCTTGGCGGCTGGGAGCCCTCGGGGTGCTGCGAGCACCGCTGCGGTCGCGGTGTGACGGCTCCCGGCTCCTCAGGTGCTGCTGACGAGGGGCTCCATCCGGGCCGCGCTTCGCAGCTGCACGCTGTTCACGTTCTTGAAATTAGCAGATGGATTTGAAAGATGTTTTAAAATCGATGTGAAAACGGCAGTAATTTGGAAACAGGTTTCTATGTAGTTTCATATGGGGTGCTGCAAATGGTTTCCGTAAAATAAATAAATTCCTTGAGAGCTGTAGCATTTTTAAAAACAAGCAGAACTCATATGCGTTACTTCAGTGTTCAAAACCACTGCTGTTTGTGCAAGGCAGAGCTTGCACGTGTAGGTTTCATGTAAGGTGCAGTCGAAGTCCCTCGGGTCCAGCAGTGAGCGCGGGGTCACGGCAGGTTGTGCTGTCACCATGTCTACAGAAACGCAATGGAACTCAGCACTTGGAAGTGCCTTTTGTGTTCTTGTCCCTGCGCCATAGAGCAAAATGTGGGAGTGTTATGTGAGTGCCCTGAGCAGGCAGTGGCAGTGTGTGCATTGCATGTTTTCAGGAGTGAGGCTGGAGGACCTGCTGTTGCTGTGCAGTGCTGACCTGTTGCTGTGCTGCTGAAGCTGGCCCTGCAGTACGAACTGTGCCGTGGGGCTGCCCAGTAGGTGAAAGCCGTCTTCCCTTGAGAACCTTGTTTCTGATCCCACACTGATCTCTTCTGTAGTGTGCTGGTAACTCCAGCAAGTCACCTTTGAAGCCTGCCATTCAACGAGTGGTCACTGATCATAAATAAATAAGTCTATTGTTGTTAGGACAGTGTTTTAAAACATTGTTATGAAAACATATGGATTTGTATGGAACTAATTTCAAAGGTTTGTGGAATGTTTGTGTCTCCCACTGGGGACGTGTAGTTCATGTGTGGAGCATGTGAATGCAGCGGTCGGAAGCTGACAAACTGCATTAACTGATGCAGGCTGGAGGACTATGCAGCACCTCAGTGAGCTCAGGCTCTGTGTGATTGAGCTCCAGAGGAGCTGTGTGGCTCGTGGTAATGACTGGTGGGGCAAGATGCTGAGTTCTGCATGCTGACTGGAAGCAGAGCGGTCCTGGACGAGAAGAAGGAAGAATTCATTCCATGATGCACTGAATTCACTTATTTGCCAAATGTAATTTAGTTGTTATTATGCTTAATAATGCCTTTAATGTACTGTGGGAACTGAAATGTGTCAAAGGCCATTGTGTAGTGCTGACTTGTTTTTAAAAGTGAGGAGGAACTCCTTTATTGCACAGATGGGAACCTTCTCTTCCTCCATCCTCCCCCCCCAAAAAAAAGTGTGAGATTAACAGTGTCTCTAAATATTGGTTTAAGAAAGAAATGCAGGAGGAAAGATGACAGTGCAATGCTTCATTTAGCATCAGGGTTTGTGTTAGGTTGGCAGGCAGAACTATCAGTTCAGAACAAGCACTGCCACTTGCATTAATCTCTCACTGAAGGACTCCCACAGCACAGCTCTCGTGCTGTGGATGGGGTAGGGCTGCTGGGTGCTGCCATGGTGGCATCCACGTGTCCCATTTTGGTTCTCAAAAGAAGGAACCAGGAATGGGGAAAAGGCAAAAGCCTGAAAGGAAAGGCAGAGGGCTTGCAGGACTGTATGTTGCTCTTCATCTGTTCTAAATGCTGCTGCAGGAGTTGTTGCAAGATGGAAAGCAGTGTGAGGGGGAGGCCTGTGGAGTAATTGAAGCGCTGCTAGATGGGAGGATGGTTTTAGCTTGTTATCCGTATCTCAAGAGAATATGCCATAAACTGCCCTTTAGAGGGGCCCTGCTGCATTGTGAACACATGATAATGTTGATGGTTCATGTCGTGATCAGCACTTTCCACGTCTTCTCTTGGCTTCCATTTCCTCAGCTCCCAGATAAGGGTGAGCAGCGTTGCATGTTGTTAATGATAAAATGATGCGTGAACCAAGAGAACTATTTTGATATTTGGGATTTTCATTAGTCAAGGCTAAATTTAACAACTTTTTGGTACATATGGCTGACTGCTATCTATGGCTGTTAGCATGTAATATGAAGACTAGTGAGAAAGTAATAGGAACAAGTAGCCTTGTAGAAGAGCTAAGCGTTGAGCAGGTGTTACCTTTTTTTTTTTTTTTTTTTTTTTTTTGAAGACTTTGTTGTTAGGTGAGCTTTCCAGAACAGCTCTTTAGCTACTCCTTGCCATTGCAATGGGATAGCTTTATGTGTGTGTTTGGATGTGTGAGGAAGCACCTGGAGCAATGGAGGTTGGGCAGAGCTGTGAGCCTCTTTGGAAGGAGAAGAGGAAGGTGCTGAGCAGTGGGTCGCGTTGGGACAGGAGAAGGCAAGAGAAGCTAGTGCCCTTATGTGCTGAGTGTGGTGTGATGGCTGTCCTTGGAGATGAGAACAGAAAAGCTCTGTAGTTTATTTTCATTTCTCTGTGGTGTAATTTTATGTTTCTTATGCTTTGGGGGGCTTTAATACTTCTCATGGAGACTATTGTATGATGAAGCAGATACAAGTGCAAAGCTTTCCTATGGACATCCTCAACTGATTTTGTGTTTCAGATTTTTTCCCCCTTCCCTTGACTTTTACTAACATAGTCTCTCTCTCCTTTCCTGAGAATGTTTTTTTGGTATATGAGAAACTTCTTTGTGGGGAGTTGTTTGACTTTAGATAAAATTGAAGGTGTGAGAGAAAAGGAGCAGCTTTTCTAAATGTGTTACTGTCTTTCCTTCATTGTTATAACTCTGCATTTTGCAGAATCTTACCATTATTATTGGAGTTGGGTGTCAGAATATATTTACTGAAATTTCTGAGGAAAATCATGCCTGCCTGATGTCTGCTTCTCCATCTCTTTGGAACTGCATCTCCTGGTGGGCTTCTCATCAGGAAACCAGCTGAGCGATGAGGAAACAAGTCAGGATCCTGATGGGAATCCCACTGTTCTTGTTGGAATCCTGCTAGATTTTTGTAGGCAGTTGATTTGGGATCAAGGAGCACTTATCTACAAAACGGTACTGAGCCAGGTCTTGTCATGCTGGTGGTAGTTTGGAATGGTTCATCTGGAGCAGCAAGATTGCAGAGCACCCTTCTATTGGAAGCAGTGTCATAAACCTTTATGGTGTGCTGCCGGGGGGAGGCTGGGTGACTGTGGTATGCAGTGGTGGCCCCTGTGGCTCAGACAGTGCTAGGCATGTTCTTAATGTGCCAGTTCCAAAAATCCATCAGATTCCTCTTCAAGGAGATAATGCTTCTGCTTGGGAGGTCTCTGGGCTGCAAGTCAGTGATGAGCGTTCTGGGAAGTATCGCTGCGTGCTTCTCTGCTCTGGTTCCTGTTCTGTATGCTATTGCTTGTTGGTGGAGGGAAGATTTTGGGCTTGACAAAATCTGGTGGGAATAGCAGTTCATATGTTCATGATTTTCTGAGTAAAAAATTCTATCTTCATTGGTGGAGAGTAGCTGAAGGTTGGAAAAAGGGTTGTTTTTTATTTGTTTTTTTTTGGTGCGTGGCTTACTATCATTGTATGTTTCCAGATCCAGACATTGGTTAAGGCCAGGACTACACTAGGTTTTTGCTATTAGAGTCTATTACAGTGAAGAAATGAAAGTGCAAAAAGCTTGTCGTGTTTACGATGCCTCCATGTACCTACAGTAATTCTATTGAGAGTTCCCACTGTTTATAATAGAAAAAAAATGAAAGCAGTATTTACTGTTCCAAGCAGTGAGATAACTGCCAGCTACTTGAACTAGTGCAAGGTGTAACCAGCCATTTTGTTTAATTATCACAGCACTCCTGTGCCTTCACCTCGGAATCCCCCCATCCAGAAGTGATGAGAGTGGGATGACTTGCGTGCCCCGCTGTTCAGTGGGATCCAGTGCTCAGCATCTCAGCGCTTGAACAGCTCTGCCCCGCTTCGTTGTCCCGTGATCTGCCTGCACTACTCTGTGCGCCTCTCCTGGTATTTCTCAGGGTTACATTGTTGTGTTCTGCTGTAATTTCCAAACAGCAAATTTGTGTTTGTGTAAAAAGTCCTTGTGACTTTGCATCATATGTTGCACTTGGGTTCTTGGTGCTGTTCGTAGCTTCCTGTGCACAAGTCAGGAGTTTGACATTGGATACTGCTGGTCTTTGGCATCTGGCCCTAGAAAAAGGACTTGCAGTATCATGTTAAAAGGATAATATTTTTAATACACAAATATGCTTAGAAATTCAGTTTAGGTAGGCCATGTCTTTTGGGTGTCTCTGAGCTGCTTCATTTCTCTTTGGTAAGTTTTTCTTTAAATGTTGTAGCTTTGTGTGCTGTGTGGCAATATTTTTGTACTGACATTGACCATAGAAGGAGAGATGATGAGATAACACCAGCTAGCTTTGCATTTTGTTGTTTCTGTGTGTGCATAAAGAAAAGGTGATGGCTTTCATCCATGGGAAAAGCCATTTTCATTGCTCTCTTTCATGGGATCTCTTAAGTATCATCTAGATGTGGGCTGTTGTCCTGCTGCTGAACTCCTAATTCCAGTTAGAAATTTCTCTTTAAGATGCTGAATAGCTTTAAATTCTGCCTTCAGCAAGAAAATTTAGTAATCTCTGTAATATATATGCTCTATTTTTTTCCCTACTGTTGCGAGGCATTGTAAGTGGTACTAGATACATAGTACTTATTGTGGATGCTGCAGTGAGAACTGTAATTGTAATGGGGTTATGGTTTGGAATGCAGCTTCTTTTCATCTTTCTGGTGATCTGCCTGAGACTGGGAGACCTGGCACTGCTCAGCACGGAGAAGATTGAGAGGGGGTCTGATCAATACTTACAGTGTCTAAAAGGCAAGAGTCAGCTGGAAGGGGCCAGGCTTTGCCCAGTGGCAGAACAGGGGGCAGTGAGCGCAGACTGGAACATGGGAAATTCCATAGGAAGGCGACAAAAATCTTCTTTCCTGGTGCTGACAGAGCACTGCAGAGAGGTGGTGCAGTCTCCTTCTGGGGGTGTATCGGAGACCTGCATGGACGCTTTCTGTGCGGCCTGCTGCAGGGAGCTGCTTGGCAGGGGTTGGACACGGTGACCTTCAGAGGAGCGTCCCAACCCCTGCACTTCTGTGATGAGCCTCCCCAGAGATTTAATTATCACTTCAGGGTAAGACAAGGAAAAGGGCTAGAAGTTTAAGAGGTTGTGGTTTTCTTGTAACGTAAACAGTATAGGAGGAATCAGTTACTTCTGTTGCTGGTTAATGCAGTTTGCCAGTTCATCTTCATACTGGTTGATAGTCATCCCCCTCTGCTCAGGGCTGTGTGTGAGAAACCTTGCTTCCTGCAACCAGTAGTTCAGCACTGAAATTTTCCATGGGGTCTTTTGAATAGAAGTCCTGACAATGGGTCATCTGCTGTCAGTCCGGTGGTAGCGGGTCATGATTTCTAAATTAGAGCTGAATAAAGTACATTGTGAATTAAAAAAAAAAAAGTCACCTAATTAATTCTCAGGTGATTGATGTAGTCAGCTGCTTCCAAAACATGAAGTCATGTTCAGGTTTCTCCAGTGCTTGTACTGTCGCATCTTCAGAATACTGGGAGGAGGAAAGTGGAAGCTTACTATGCAGACTTTATGTAGAACAGATGTAGGAATGCACAGTCATGGCTGAAAATGTGTCAGCAGTGTTGCTGGCTGTGGGCAGAGAGGTCTCGGAGCTGGCACAGCACTCAGCACCACTGAGAAGTCAGCGTGGTGCAGAGTGGCAGAGTGGCATGGATTGAGCTGTGCTCGATCTCAACATGTAGTAGATGTCCAGGGTGAAGTGTGTGCTCACACTGCAGTTGGTTCAAATAGCATCATGGCTGACGTGTGGCTTTGGGTAATTGAGTTGTCTGTAATTAAACACAAGCATTTCCATTTTAGTAGTTTTCTGTATTTTTGTACAATTTAAACTGAAATGTTCATACGAGAAAGTAGCAATCATAGCTGTAATAAATATTATGGAACACTTATGTGCTGTAAGTAACATTAGTTCACCTTTATCTCATGAAATAATTTTGATTCTAATAATTGATATTATGACTTGAATGTGATGAATAAGTTAATTAGAAGTTTAATTGTATACTGTTCTAAAAGAAACTAATAGTTGCACCTAATGCTTGGAAATGTCTTGACTAACTTAGATGAATCCTTGTAGTGAATATTAGGATCTTTCAATTTAATATTGCTTGGTAGCATCTTCAAAGCACTTGGGGAAAAAAGTGCTTCTGAGCTAGAGGAATGTTCCCTGAGTGCTGGCTGTGTTTGGCTCACAGCGGTGGGAAGGTCACAATGACAGCCACCAGGCCAGGGTGATGTTGGCAGAGCCTGAAGGCTTTTGTGTTGTTAACAATGTTTTATAGTGCTTGGGCTGCGCTGTGTGAGTTGGTTTCAGTCCTGGGGCAGATCTGTTCCTGAGTTGTAAAATTCCAACTAGGTGAATTTGCCATTGTGCGGTGAGAGCCTGTGGGTTCCTTTCTGTTTGGGTCTGCTGTAATGCAGTCTGAACAGCCGGACGGGCTGAGGGCTTCACGCATTCCCTGGTGCAGCTGGCAGTGCTCTTTTAATGTTCTGGCCTACATCTATTTTTTTTCATGTTCTGTTTTACCAGTATGTCTAGACTCTTTTTGCCTTTTAAGGCATGGCATCTAAGGGAGCCTTCAGATTGCAATCTTGGGAACGCTGGGATCGCAAGGACATTTTGCACCATTTCCTTTAAACAAAAACAAACCCAAAAAACTCTAATGGATTCCTTAGGACTACTCGAAGTTCTTGATTGTTTTCTCATTAAAATTCCTTTCTCCTTTTAGTAGTTGTGGGATGTTTGATGTTTTCTCATAATTTGGATTAAATGGAGCTTTAAAGGATACGAACTGAGTACGATAGTCTTAAAAGAGAGCTTTTGCTTACTCTGAAATACCCGAGCAGCCTAGTGAAACGTGAGGCTGTACACATCAAATACCTTGACAGTTGAAGTACACCTTTAGCTTTTAAAACCAATTAATTTATCCTTCTGTTAAAGAATTTATGGTGCTGTGTTTTAATGTTGTTTGAACTAGTGTGGTTTCCAGCACAGGTTGGCTTATGAATGAGCGAAGCAGACCAGAAATGCTGTTTTTTAAAATTTTTTAAAAATTTTTTTTTAGGAGCTGAGTTAGGAATTCTCATAACTGCAGAGTAGCCCACATCTGTATACTTGATTTAGGATTTGCACAAGTGCCATGTCAAGAACATGTTGTGTTCCAGCAGAGAGAGTGTGTGTGCCCAGTGTACAGAACATGTGTGTAGCCCAAAGACAAAAATAGGGCAGCTGTGTAGAGCTGATTTTTTTTTTGATGGCAAAGGTATGATAAGTTATGAGTTCTTGTGGCTTGATATAATAAAAAACATGTTATCGTTCTTAAACTAGTAAGTGCTGAAACAAGACCAGGGCCTTTCAGTGCGACTAATAGTTGTGATAGTCGTTAAGACAAACCATTCACCTTCAGGAAGCTCAGATGCATCTTCCTCTTTCTTGGTGTCAACAGGGAGAGGGTTACTAAACTTTTCTTGAACTCAGCTGTTAAGAAAATTTTTCCCCATTCTGTTTCCTTTAGTCAGTTTTTACTGTGTTACTATTTTAATAATACTGCGTGAGTATGACTAGCAGTAAATGGGACTTCTGGAAAAGCATTTTATTCTTCCTCCTTTTTCTGTCTCTGTAAGTGCAGCTGCCAGCGATTGAGGAGGATGCAAAGGATTCAGAGCGTACAGAATTAAATTTAGTGCGACACTGAAGAAATGTGTGATGTTTTTCTGACCTATCCTTACCCAGCACGTCTAAGAGCATGATACGCAAATGCCAGTCAAATTGTGATAAAATTAGACTTGGAGAAACTGAACTGAGTAGCTTCACACTTAAAGTATTTCCACCTTTCTGTTACGCATTTGATTTAATTGTACTTCTTATCCGCCCTGAAGCGTGAGGTGCTGCCTGCAGTGGTTGGTCTACATGGATCTGTGCTCTTGGTCTGTCTGTCTGTCCCTTGGCACTGGGGTGACTGGGTCAGGCTTGTAGGGCTGCTCACAGGGTTTTAGACTAGATATTAGGAAGAAATTCTTTACTGTGAGGGTGGTGAGACACTGGAACAAGTTGCTCAGTGAGGCTGTGAATGCCCAATCCCTGGAGGCGTTCAAGGCCAGGCTGGATGGGCCTGTGAGCAACCTGGTCAAGAGGGACATGTCCCTGCTTTTAGCAGGGGATTGGAACTAGGTGACCTTAAGGGCCCCTTCCAACCCAAACCATGCTATGATTCTGTGATTCACCACATTTGCTGTCTTGCAGTAGGCAGTGTGTTGCAGAGTCTGCCTTGTAAAGCTTGGGAGTGAGAGAGAGGTGGCTGTAAAAGGTTCTGCTGACAAATATCTGTCAGAGTGAGTATGAGGCAATGAAGAGGAAAACAAAGCCTCAAATATTAAGAGACTGTGAAGAGAGATAGAGGAAACTGACCTGCTGTAATGGAGTATTTATGTTTACTCACTGAAGCCATTGGCCCAGTGCAGTATTGTGGATCTAGAATAAGCCTGTACATTTATGAGCATGGCTGTGTAAGAGGTAGGTGTGCCATATGAAAGGGTGAGCAAGATAGGGATGTACAACCTGCTATGCTTGGCTTCTGGTCCTTACTGTCTTGCATTTCCTGTCATTATGAACGTACATGGAATTGCAGTGTGCAGCAGTTGTAGTTCCTGGTGATCAGGGGCTTAAGTTTGTGTTGAAAGGAATCAGTGGGAGAAGCTGCTTACAGTTTGCGTGGTTTGTTTGCCTTGCTCGTGTGTGATATTCAGATGGATGCCTTTTGGGATGGGGTTGCTATGGAACTGCTGATAGGCTTTTTTCTTATGAGACATGTTATATCTCTTTTTTACCTAAGTCTTGTCTACACCTAGAAGAGGTGTATTGCTGTGCAGGCCGCAGCATCTCTTGCATGGAGGAAGGAGACGGAGGTGGCAGGGCTGTGGTAGGGTCTGGTGCTGCAGCATTGCCCTGCACAGAGCAGTGTGGGTCTGCTGTGGCTGCTCATTGGGGCTGTCGCTCAGTACAAGGAAGCCTTTGCTAAGGTGGGCTCATCTGCCTGCTGTCACTTGATACTTTGGAGAAGTGTGGTCACTGTTGTTGCTCTGAGCCATTCCTGGGGAGTTAGGATTAGAGAATCTTAGGTGTAAATGGCACCAAGTAGAGGTGACACTGGGGTGGTGGCAGCTCTTGGGATTCCTGGACAGGAGCCCTGTAGGCCTGGGCTCTGCTGCTTTTGGCATCATAGCTGTCTGCCCCTGGATGTATTACTTGTAATGCTACACTGGATTTTCTCTAAGAACAATATTATCGTAATATGAAAAAAACCCAAATTATTTGGCAGACCAGTAACAGGAAGAGCTATATATGTTTTTCTTTAAAAACAAACAAGCAAAAAAATCCAAACAAAACAAAAAAAAAACCACCTGACCTCAAACATTTCCCTACTGCAAAACATACTGTGTTTTACAGCATCTGAGCTGCAATTGGTTTTGCATAGATGTAGTAGATGAAATGTTTGTTGTCTAGGCGTGTACAGGCAATAAGCAAAATGGTCCCGATGCATATAGAGCAGGAAATAAGTACTATTTGTAGATTTCTTCCGTTATAGATGCCACGATTAATTTCACTTGTAGAACTTGTGCATTTCTGTTTGAGTCAGGTGAGGATGTCTTCTGTTTTTAGTTCAGTCTGGGTTTGTTTTCTGGAAGATAAGTTTTGACATGCATATTGTTTCAAAGCAAGTAACTTTCTGTTGCTAACTTTGAGTCTTAAGAAGTTTGCTCATTCTTAAGTATGACTCCTAAAATGTGCCAGCAAAATGCTTCTGGCCTCAGAAATATGTTCTGTATTTAGAATTGGTCTTCTGCCTAAATAGAGGAAAGGAAGTCAGCAGTGGATGAATCTTTGGAAGGTTACAGAAAATGGATGGTGGTGGCAAACTGTCAGCTGATTTAGTAAAGATTCCTCAATATTTAATGTGCTGAATGCTTGCTGTGTTAGAAGGAAGGAACAGTGGAAACTCGATTGCAGCTACATGCAACGTTAGAGGTGAATGAGGTCTGAAGTTTAAATGATTCTGGTATTGTTTCTATCATCACTCGCAATACCAAATACAAGTTGAATTACGGAAGTCTTGCTGAGTTTTTCTGAATTTGTTTAATGTTATGTTTTTGTGCCATTTGAGCACAGCTTATGCAGGGTGCTGAGTTACTTGTGCTCGCTTAAGCTTCCTTCTCTGGTAAGCATCATTTTCCTAAATTTGCCTTTAAGAAAAGCTTAATGCTCATTTGTGATTTAAAGCTCCTTGCAGTCCAATTACCGGAGTTAATAACACATTTTTTTTGGTCTTAAGGATACAGACAAAGAGCAGGCGGGAAATCAACCATTCTTCTGCTTCGGGTAAAAGATGGTTTCCTGCTGGAGAAGCAGTACTGCATTTCAGCCATATGATCCCGAATATTCATCTCTGTGCCAGCTGTTTTAGATGTGGGAAATGCATGTGCTTTGCAAGGAATGAGACCCGTTTGGTTTCATACATTAAGTTAGAACTGCTGGGCCAAGTAAATGAGAACAATAAATCTAGATTTTAATTCAAGAAAGTTAAATGTCTTCAGATACTTTAAGTGGTGCAAAAGCAATTTATTTCTTCTCAATTTTGTGCATGTGTATTTTACTGTACCATTAATTTAAACAGTCTGGATGTAGAAATGTCTTGGTAGTGTGACATTCTTACTGATATTCTGTGGGTATTTTTCAGGCAGAAAAAATGCTGACCGTTTAGTGGGTTTTTGGAAATGATGCATAATCATGTCATTGAACCACACAGTATGGCTTTCTGTGGTAACCTCATAGATAAACAGGAAAACTCTCATTTCTTAACTTTGTTTTCATTGCAGAACTGTCTTTTTATTTTTAGTGCAAAGCTGCTGGATTATTTTTTAAATTATTTTTTTTCCCAAAATAAAGCACGGCGTGTTTTATCTTTGACAGGAGAGGTGCAGCATTAGCAAGTTCCTGAAAGCTCACTTTCGTCGTCGTCGGGTGCCTGTCGTAACACATTTTCTCCATTTGGGGAAATACAGTGCTTTAAGTCTCATGTGCCTGCATTGCCAAGAAGATGATGTAAATATAAGCCATTCACATAGCCCTTAGGCAGATGATTTCTTCATTAAGGTCTCTTCTCCAGGGGAATTTACAGGAAAATTGAGACAATTACAATAGTGGTATGAAGCTGATGTGCCTGATTCAACAAATGTTGAATCCAAATGTGGAGGCTCTTTTTCAATAATTAAAAAGCTCTTAATTGTAGTAGGTTCATCCCTTTCCAGCAAGGGGCTTCTGAATTGAGCTGACAGATGGGCTTTGCTACTCTTGAATAGAATAGCCTCAGGTTGTACGTGAGTTCCCTTGGCAGTCCTAGGTGTCCCAACCAGTGATATTGGCTAATAGGTTGCCAGTTAATTAAAACGAAAAAGCTCCCAAAATCATTGTAGGGAAATAATACTTGTACTTGGTGCTGTCATTGGAGATTCTCCCGTCTGCTTTTGCTCTGGGCAGTAGTGGGCAGTGAGGAATGAGGCGACTGGGAAGTTCCTTCCATCACAGAGCTGGAGCTGCACTGCCCCTGCTGGGCTGCAAGTCTGGGCACACCCTGAACTGTTCTCAGCTCCCCTGTGAAGCTCGTTTTTCTCGATCCTGCTTTTGTTCACCTGGCTTTTGCATCTCCTTTGCTTGGGGGAAGTGTGGTTTTGCCAGTGGCCTCGGGTGCCTTTGTATAGACCTGTGTGCCCAGTAGAATTAAGCAGAAGTGTTTGTAGGGATGGAGTTTCACACTGATGCAGTACCTACTTTGTTCCTTTAGGAAGGGTGGAAGTAGAAGGGAAACCAAAACTAAGCCTCAAAAAGGAGGGAAAAGGAAGACGACGTCATAAATCTTACCTAATTGAACAAATTAGGATGGAATAGAAAACTCCCCCAAAGTACTCACTGCAGAGGAAAGCAGCTGAAAAGTTTATTTCATCTATCAGAGGGAACTTTACTGACTCTATCCAAGAAAGCTGTACTGTGTCGTTTGTGGGAGAGAGCAGTTATTCCTGTAAGAGGAGATCTCTACCACATTCAACTTCTCATTTTTCCTCAGTGAACCAACCCTGAAACTTCTGCTTCTGGAGAACTTCTCGTTGGTGCTCATCATGCTTGAGTGCTAAAACAGGTGTGACTCCAAAGTAGGGATTGCTTCTGTTGTCAGGAAAGATGTTTTCATTACAGTTAAGGAGCTCTATGGGAAAACTGGACAAAATGATCAGCTCTAAACCTTTCATGAGTTCTGTCTGAAAATAAGCTGAGATGAAGACTTCCAGCCCGCCTCCAGATTTGCTGTGCAGCTCTCCTGGCTTCATACTTCGTTATGATGAGATCTGTCTACTTTATCGACACATCAACCAGGTGGTGTTCTGTGTGCCAAAATTGCATTAATTCACTGCCTAATTTACACACCCCACCTGAAATGATCTATTTCCTATGTTTCGGGATGCAGTGAAAATGAGTTGTTTTTCTTGCAGTGTTAACATGTTGCATGTTTTGTTTGTTATTTTAAAATGAAGTTGATTGCTGGAAGAACCATAGCTTCTGGCAAGCTGCTTTGGCTCATGTTGCAGAATGTACACAACATTAAGTAATGTAATTATTCGGAGGATGCTCCTGGCAAATTTATGAACGTGTAGTAATCCTGGTGTTTCAAAGAAAATATTTCTTGATAAACACTTTTTTTTTTTTTTTTAGTGTTTGCAGAAAGAGAAGTTTGTGTGGGAGGGTAGTTTTTTTATGTGGTAATTAATTTGACTTTTATTTTTTTTGTCATAGCATTTGTTGTGTGACAAGTAACTGATGGCTAAGAGGAAAGTGTTGTCTGTAGCCCTGGTAGGGGGGCAGCCTTCAGTCTTCTCTTTAGAAAAATGGTAACACATCTGGTTGGAGTCTTGATGTACTGAAGCTTGGGCGTGAATTGTTTGCATGGAAATACTCATTCAGGTGGCCACATCCACTCGTGATGGTAACCCTCATGTTACTAGTGAGTTAGTCTGCCCATGTTTTCAAAATCCAGCTTCAGGTTTGCTGTCAGAATTTCTATGATAAACTGAAGCAGCTGAGTTTTTCTCCCAGATGTATTAGGGAGGCACGTCAGTAGGCTCAGCTGCCACTGCCTAGAACGCTGCATGCTCATGGAGCTGCTTACACTGGTGACGTCTCCATCTTTGGTGATAGTTGGAATGATTTGGGTTAGCTCCAACTGAAGTGTATGCAACTAGTGCTTTTCTTAGGAGGCTGCATCTCACCTGTGTCTCCTGTGATTTCTTAGGGGATAAAAGGAAACCTTCATACATTTCAGAGCAGTTCCATTTACATTGATACTCATCTGAGCTTGGGGGCGTACAATTAACACCTAATGATTCCTTCCCTCCCCCCAAAAGTGTCTCTTCAGCATCTAATTTAAATTCTATTTCTAAAAGTGAGAAGCACCTTAGCGCTTTTTTTTTTTTTTTTTTTTGAGCTTTGACTGCTGCATCCATTTGCTCATAGAAGCATTCTGTCTGTGTGGAGAGAAGCCAGCATGAGATTCTGTCAGCAGCACGACCAAAGCTCCATCTGCCAAGTAGCCGCTGCGCAGCGCAATGACCGACGTGCCCTGGGTTTTGGCTCCTTGGGCCTGACGTTGCTGGCACTGCTCAGAGCTGTTTATATTTTTAGAAAAGGAACCTAATATTGTTTGAGTTCGTGCTACAGTATTTCAAGAGAATATTGCAGAACCATTTCCTTTAAAACAATAAAATGTTTATTAGGGTTATAATACATCAAAAATGGTGGCAAGGACACTGGAGACTTTATTATATTGGAATATGTCATAGAATTGCAGAATGGCTTGGGTTGAAAAGAACCGCAGTGATCATCTAGCTTCAACCACCCTGCCATGTGCAGGGTCGCCAACCATCAGACCAGGCTGCCTAGAGCCAAATCCAGCCTCAAATGCCTCCATGGATGGGGCATCCACAGCCTCCTTGGGCAACCTGTTCCAGTGAACAATGAATATTTAAAAGTTGCTGTGTTGCCAATTGACTTCTAGCATTAATCCTGAATTTTGATCCCACTTGAGACTTTTTTTTCTTTTTTAAGGTCTGTGTTTCTTAAAATTGTATTCTTCAGTTCTGAGACTTGTTCACAGAAAACATGAACTTCATTGCATGCTCTATTGTAAAATGAAGCTGCTTTCTGGACAGTTTTTTGATTTTTTGGTCATTGTTAAACTCATAGTTGGATTCTAATTTTCAATGCATATTGTTGTTTTTTTCCAGCCTTCCATAGCTGTTCAATGCCAAGGGTAAAAACCAACTTCAAGTGTTCAATCACTGGGTATCTGTTCAGAATTTGTTTCAAAACCAGCCTGCTCGGGTAGCTAGCAAAAATTAGTGTAGTGTGTGCTGTTATAAAGACCTCATGCTAAATAGCTGTGAGAGACTTCCTAGCCGAGTGTGATTTTGTTATTAAAACTGTTTTTGTTTTACTCTATTTTTAAACTTAAATTAGCTACTGTATTCTGAAGTATGTGGCTAAGGCAATGCATGGAAGTGATATCCCAAATGTGGTATTACTACTGATTTCAGTGACAAAAACTGTTCTTTCAGAATCTTTTTTTCTTCATAATGTCATTTTAGCTGATAGGAGACAGACACAGATTACCATATGAAGTGCAGAGAGTGCTAGAAGAGAGGGTATTTGCAAAAATATGATTGAAATTTGCAAAGGGCAGTTTAGAAGAAACCAATTGGTATTGTGGCTTCTGCTAGCTTTGGTTTTTGCGAGGCATTCCATTTGGGACATTTAGCCCTGGAGAGGCAACTCTGTATGTTCTTCACCCTCAAATTGAAGTGACTTAACTGAGGTCGCAGCAGAATTTTGTGGTGGAGCAAAAAAGTGAGTTCTTTCTGAGAAATGTGAGTGGGTTGGTGGGTGGGTGTTGTCTTGAAAACAAAGCAAAACATTCTTAAAGGCCTTCCTTGCTTGCTGTGGAAAATGTAGGGGAAGCATCCCTGGCATTGGTTTTCTTTTACCATTTATTTTTAAAGAGGAATCAGTTTGAAACATGCACTTATGTAAGATTTGTACTTTCTGTAGGTGTTAATGGTAGCTAATGTTGCTGTTTGTCATCTTCTGTATTTCAGCTTTGTGTATGAAGCAGGTAGTGAGTTTTGCTGTTTTATCCTAAACAGTGAATTACGCTGTAGCAGAAGTCTCTGCCAAGATCACTTTTGCACTGGGTGTGACATACATCTGACTTGGATAATGGTTAGCTTATAGTGCCAGGAGTTCAGTTGTTTTCTGCTCAGTATGTTAGCTACTGGTTTTTTCTCATCACTGAGGGAGCAAAGTATGCGTTTTCATAGGAATTACAGTGTATTGATGGTGGTGAACATGCAAACAGGCAGGTGCTTTTGGAAGCTGGTGGAGATCCGGAATCTGTGCTTCTTAGTTTTCAAGCTGATATCGAATTCAAAATAATAGCTTGATTGAAATGTCTTTAACAATCATGCTATGATAATACTACGTAAATGAGATTGATTCTGGCCCAAAAGACAAATGCATTTGATCTTTAAGTTTTGGAATAGCATATAATGAAATAAAATGTGTGGGGTACCATTTCACGTGTTAAGCCAAAGGCCTGGAGGGGTTTCATGCGTTACTGGGTGTCTCCATCACTTTGATGTTGGACTCCTTGTAATTCTCCTAAAATAGACTTTCTTGAACAGGAGATACTCAGAAAGTCTTGCATTAATTTGCTTTTGTTTTTGCTCTTAGGCAGTGCCCTGTTACAAACTGAAATCACACATTCCGGAGTGTAAACTGATCATGTTCCCAATGGAAATTTCAGGAATACTTGTGGCTATTTTCAAAATGTGGAAATCTATTTATATTTTTTCCACTTGTTTTTCTTCCTAGGTTTTGGCACTGATTGCATTCATCTGCATAGAGACCATCATGGAATGCTCCCCTTGCGAAGGCCTTTATTTCTTCGAGTTTGTGAGCTGTAGTGCATTGGTGGTTACTGGAGTTCTGTTGCTTATGTTCAGTCTAAATCTTCACACGAGAATACCACAGATCAACTGGAATCTCACTGTAAGTTTGCACAAATCCTTGCTGCTAAAAACTGCAGAACTGTTTTAAGTTTGGTCTTTGAACTTTCTACTGCTAATGTTTAAGATTCTGTATGTGTATTCTATGGTGACTGAAGTGTGCAGTTTATATTACTTTGAATACTAACAGCAGAATGAGCTTTGCAGTGTAGCAAGATTAAACTATGTTAAATAGAGCTAAAATTCTTTTCTGGTAGATTCTGTTTGGAAGGAAGGACTTACTGCTACTGCCAGCAATTACTGTTTGTTGATGAAGTGGATAAAAATGCAGTCTGTATTTATTTAACTTTGACAGATGTGATATTTACAGTAGCCTGTTGTTCTTTCATAAGCTGTTTTTTATATTAGAATTCTGGTGCTGCATATATTTTCTTACACAGATTAATGTAATCCTTGGGCAAAAATATTGTAAGCTTTCTCTGAAAGTTAAGTGTTGAATTGTTTATACCCCTAACTGTTAAACATCAACTGGCAATGCTTGATATGTTCTCAAATACAAGGAGCTTTGGGAAAAAAACTGCTGGCAATGCACATTCCTTTTGTACAAGTCTCCATTTCCATGCTATATTATGAGTTAAATGTTCAGATTGAGCTGCATAAACAGATCACAAAATCAACATGAGTTACTCTACCAAAAGATCTGTCGTCTTAAGAACAATGTTTATATCAGTTCTTTTGCACAGTACAGATAATACATATACATATGTGAATATGTTCTAATGTATTTTTGTAAGTGGTGCTTTAGACTACTCACAGTACTTTCCAGGCTTCTGTTGTGATTTTCTTTTAATGTCAGTTGTTATTGTTGCAACTTGCTGTTTGTAAGCCTAAATGACCTCTCTAAAATGAGAGAGGAATATGAAAATAGATGATTCTTTGTAGCCTAGGGATTCATGTTTTATTGAGAGTATTCTTCCTAGGAGTACTTGTTAAGATTGGGTAGATTGAGGAATGTGAGTGGCAACTATAGGTGAGGTAGATACAGGTGGCTTGCAAACAAAACCAGTGGAGCCACTGGAATTTTAATGGATTGTCTTGCCTTTTCTCCTTCCTTCTCTTTTGCTGGCATTTTCAGTGTTTATCTTTGTGGCAAGTTGCAGAAAGAAGATGATTTCTTTCTTTTACTGGCCTGCTTATTAGCCATTGCAGCAACGGCCTTTATAAATGGCACAGCTCCGAAATGTGCTGGTAGGATGTACGAGGGCATGATTGTTGCATCAGTGTCACAGAAGATGGTTTTCCTGGTGTGATAAGAGTGAATACTAGACCCAACTTATGCTGAAAGTAAGCTTGACCAAGATAATTTTTATCAGGAGACTGGTGAGTGGTTTGCCAAGTGACCATGACTGAGCCGGATCACTGGAAGAATCAAGTTGATGACTTTGCATGCCCTTGCTCCTTTGTGCTGGTAGCTTTTGTTCTGTTGCCTACAAGAACATTGTGACAGTGTGCTGAATTTATGTAAGTACGAAGGCTGACTTTTACTGCCTTTCCTTCCGTATTGCAGGAGATAATCAGTGATATAACCGGGTGGGTCTTTTCAGCCACTGACTTCTTACAGATTTGAGCAACACTTTTCTGGTAATGGAGCGATAAGAATTGCTGCTTTGAGTGCAGCATTGTATATCTCTGCATAGTACTCAGTGTTGGAGATCTTTAGAGAAAAGAATGCTTAAAAATCCAACTAGTTAAAAAAAAAATGAAATTGTTTTGAGCCCTCTATTTAGGGGGATTATTACACCCTGAAACCAGCACCTCTACAGCTTGGAGGAGTGTGACATGATCAGGCTTCAATCTGAAGGGCAAACGGAATACTCTGCAAATGTTTTGGCTTTCTTTTTTTTTTTAATCTTATTAACAGGGGATAAAGTAAATTGTTATCATTTTACAAGTCTCTTCTTTTGATTATGTATTCCAGAGATCTCTAATAGAGATGAGAACTGTAAGCTTACGATGTCCATTAACTGCTGAGACCAACCTTCCTCCTCGAGTTATTTACTTATTTTAATAATGAGCAGTCTGATGGGACCTTTACTAGTACTGTCTTGTAGAAGTATCTTCATTATTCTGATAGCTGTAGTCTGTAACTTTGTGAAAGTTAGTAGAGAATCTAAGAATGGAGGATTGTGTGCTTTCTGCCTCATTTTTTTTCTGCTTATTTTGTCATTTTATTCTGTACAGTATAGACATATACTCACACATTATTTTCTTCTTTCCATATTTCATACTTTCCTGTGTTTTTACAGTTATTTCAGTAATTTTCCTGCTGCTCTGAGATGGTTATCACAAGAATTGCTTTCTGAACTACGTTTCCACGTTCCTCAATTCTGTAGGAAAAAATTGCTACTTATGTAGAAATTTATGTAGTGCTTTTATGATTTTATAATGAGTGTTTCCCCTGTGAAAAGTCTCAAGCCTTGCTTTTGGAAGCTGTTCGAGATGAAGAGGCTTGAAAGAATTTTATAGTGTTAAGTGTAGTCAGGAGTTTTCCTTTAAACTCAGCATGCTCACAGACTTTCTAGGAAAATCATTTGTTTTTCAAACAGTCCCTCATGTTGGAAAATTAGCCCATCAACTGCTTTTGTCCAATACAGGATTGTTTCCTTTAGAACTACAGTAAGATTAGACTTTTCTAATGCATTATGAATATTGTCTGCTGTCTGTGGTAAGGAGAAAAATAAGAATCAGTATCTAGCAGAGCTGTGTATACACACACACACACACACACACACACACACACACACACACACACACAGGTGTACCAGATTTGTCACTTTCTGTTTGCTTCATTTTCAGTCATTTGAGGAAAAGAGCTTTGCTTTCATCCTAATTAGAGACTTGTCAGCCAATTTTTACATTTTCCTGAGATAAACATGAAAGAAGCTTGGAGAAGGATAGAACTTCGCTTGGGTGCATTGGAAAGAAGGGTTTGTTGCAGTGAGATGAAAAGCAGTCACTTATCTCTTGCACAGTTCTATCAATGTTGTGCAGTTCTGGGAACCTGTCAGTGGAAATTTCCATTTCCTTTATGCTTTACACTGAAAGGGAGCCTATTCTGCAAGGAGACATTCTGTAAATGGCTTGGGGGAATGTACTGCACACTACAGCAGAGATTTCTGCTAAGCTGATGAGCTGTTGCTTTGAAGTATTGTATTCAGTGTAGATTAATAACCTAATCTTCCCTTCATTTTGTGTTTGGCTATATTTATACATTTTAATTTCATTATTTGAGTCTTATCTACAAGGTGAGCTTGAGATCTTGCATCCAAATATGTGGGTGCTGTGGCCCTCTCGTAAGGCTGCAGTGAAAAATGTAATGGAGGTGTCTGCAGTAACTTCTTTCTTCTGATGAATTGCTGTCTGTCTGGGGGGGATCCACAGTAACACTGCTGTACCTGAGATGGTGTGGGGAGGGAAGGAAATGATGGCAGAGAACTGGAGTTTGATAGTATTTCTTTAAGAGTTTGAGTGATGAAACAAGTGCAAGTTGTTAGACATGTTCTATAATCAGCCAGTGCAATGGACTAGTTATGTCTTTGTACACAAAGAATTTCAATAGATGTTGAGCATTTTTTTAAAAAAATATTTTAAATATGCGCTGGAACTGTGGAAGCATCTTTTAGCCTGTGCAGTTCTGAAAAAGGTTTTTTGTTTTTGTTTTCAGTTGTTAGGGAGAGAAAGCCTCATGGGCAAGTAACTGACAGTGGTAATTGACAGGAACCTTGATGTGGTGCCAGATTGACAAAAGTCCTTGCCAGCCTTGGCTTGAGGAGTATAACTACAAAGATGTACTTCAAAGGCCTTCCCAGGGCAAACTTGATTATTTTTATTTCCCCTCCTCCCTTTCATTTTTATTTCTTTTGAAAATATCTTGCTTTTCTTTGGCTTGTTTAGCTGTCGAATGAGCAAGTCCTTTCTCACTTTTATTTTTAGTATTGTCGAAATAGTGATGCCTTCTGAGGATGAAAGTGAATAATGACAGATTAAAAAAGATGATCAGAATTTATTTCCTCCAGGTTTGTTCTTTGGGCAGTTACTTTGTGCAGCCTGATATAAACAGTAACATGTTACTACTTAAGTAAAACAAACATAAGCTTAGAATACCCCATAGTATTACCTGGCCTGGTATTTTTTGCTAATGGGGTCTGTTGCATAGTGAGGAGAAGTGGTCCCATCTGTGCACAGGATGGCTTCTCAGAAAACGGGGAAGCAGCGAGATGTGGTGAGCAGGAGGCCAGGGCACCTCTGCACAGCCGGAGTGGCCCTGCACGTCTCTTTGTTTCTGGAACTGTTGGGCATGCTTTGTGGGAGGGGGGTGAAGTTTGTGTGTCTTGAATAGCAGAAGCTGGTTTGTTTAGCTGGGTGAAATGCTTCTTTACCTGTATAAGCCCAAATAAATAGGAGATGGGGATTAATGCTCAGACAGTTAGTTTGGTTCATTCTACCTATAACTTATTTTTGCTTGAGAAACCATTATTTCTATTAGTAATTCTGATGGAAAAAATTACAGTGTTTAATAGTGTGATTAGAGAATAAAATTGTGAGGTTGAGTAGGGATGATTGAATTAGATAATTGACAGTACATTTGTGAACTTCAGATTGGTAATTTCATATAGGAGCAAGGGGAAGAACTTCCTCAACCTTGTGAAGTACTGATTGGAGAAGAGTGAATGGCATTGCCATCTCCTGAGGTCTTATCAGACCTCATTCCTAGCACTGCTTCAGGCTTTCCATCCTCATGAACCCAGGAACTGTACCTACTCAGGCCCTTCAACCTAAAGGCTAAAGAATCCTGTTTAATTACCTATCTAGATAGAGATGCCCACTTCACAGCAGAATAAGCAGAAGAAAACCTCACATTTTCAGTATGAATGCTGTCTTGGCAGAAACATGTCGACATCTGTAAGTTAAGGTGCCTGCTCTGCCCTGTGCTCCTGAGCAGCACACATAGGTGTGTGGTGCTCACACAAAGGCAGTTAGGTGTCCTTGGATGCTCTCCTTTTGATTAATACCTCTATTAGGACTGTTGGTGACTGAACAGAATGACTTGCGAGTAATAGCAAAGGGTCAGAGGTCCATCTTTAATTTTAGGCCATTTTGCAGAGGAGAAATGGAACGGCAGCTGTCTAGAGTGGATTTGGTTCAGCTCATACATTTTATTCTCTGCCATGGATGGCAGCTTTGCGCAGTGTTTTGTGGCACAGCATACTGTCTCATGAGGTTGCTGTAATTTCAGCAGAAATTCTTTTATCTGTGTGATGTGGTTTTTACTTTGTCTATAAATATAATAGTAAGAACTTTAGCTATATCATGGCCAGATTTGAAAGGACTCATCTTTTTTCAATTACCTTATTCTTTTTATTGTCAAGATTATTTGTTTTCTCATATTTGGAGAAAAGCTACGTTACTTTAGGGAGTGTCCTCTGCTTCTTGAGTTTCTGATGTAGTTCATTCTCCTTTGTTTCTGCTCAGGCTTCTTCCAAAACCAGTGTAGATTATTTTCTTGTCTAAGTAGTATGTACCAAATTTGGGATTAAATGCCTCCACTGATGCAAGCATCTTTGATTTTACTAATATGTACTTATATGACAGTGTTACTGATGTCATTGCTCCTTAAGTTCCAAACAGTCTGACTTGTGGACATGAAAGATTATGTTAGTTTTAGCTTTTTAAGGGATGAACCAATTAATAATTAATTCCGTTAAAGGATTTTAACCTGAACAATGAAGATGCAAATGTAGAAATGAATGTGTCAGAACCATAAGATGGAATGAAGTCTTCAGATTTGAACTGTTAAGTCATTTGTAAACACAAATCTGAGTGTGTGGAAACAAAAAATGTGTCTGGAAAAAAAAATAGCAATCGTGGATTATAAGAAATAGGAAGGGGCACAACTTTGATTTGTTTATTCTGATGTTACCTAACTTACAGATGAAAGTAAATTTGAATATGTCTTCATTCTTAAATGTTCATCTGCTGGTTTTGTTATCCTGTTATCTTTGGTGTGGTTTTCCATGCTGAAATTTCTGAACAGCTATTGTTTCATGATTATCTAAACTCAGGAGTCTTCATGCATGCAGCTCGATCTTTTTCGTATTCAGCACAGCTTAGGTTCTTTGATTTGTACTGTGAGAAATGTTATCCTCCTTTCAAGTAGCTTCTGTGGCTCTTTTCTTCACCGTCTTCAATTTTCAACATAATTTAAAAATGTGGATACCAGACCAGAATGCAGCATTCCGATGTCCCTTACAAGGGTATGGTAACCACCTTGCACCTATTGTATCCATATGTGCAGTGGAATGTTGAAGTGCTTTTTCATCTTCTTTTTTGGTCATGGCACAACATGTCGAGATGCCTACCGGTGGTAATGCTGAAGTTCTTAGTTATTTCTCCCAGGATCTTGTTTCTGTTCTGGTTCGGGTTATGTTCTGGTTATGTCTGTTGGTTGTAAAATACTCTTAATCAGAGGGCATCATCAGTGTGGATGGCCTTTCCTCAGTATTTACTTTCAGCATCCTTGGTGGTATAGACATTTACTCTGGAGACTTGATGAAAATGTTTAATGCTATTTAGCCATATATTGAGAAAAGATTTGTGCAGTGAGAACCAAAGCTCTTTTTGGAGACTTCAGGATGCAGGTAGATCTGATAAACTCCAAGCTGATGAGGTGAATACTTGGAGAAATTGCAGAATGTAATTTCTTTTCTAATATCTCTATTTCTTAAATTTTATTTTCTGTTTTGTAAGAAATTGTGTCATTAGAACTGCAGTAGCTATTAAGTGAAATACCAATTTTGTTTGTTTTATATGCAAGATAGTATTTGTCTCACTGAGTTTGAACAGAATAAAGTATCTGCCTTTAGTTGTACACTGGCAGGTGAAAAAATGGTAATTGTTTCTTAGGGATTCACGACTTCCTTATGTTTCCTTCCTGCTAAGACAGACCCACTGGGCTCATGAAATCTGAATACATGGTTAGAAATAGTGAGGAGCAGTAGAAGTCTCCCAGAAAGGCCAAGTCCCCCTTTTAGATGAGGATCGGTCCTCAGTGCTAGCTTGCACACTTCATCCTCAGGTGTGCTTAATTTTGACAACCAGCTATCACTGAGTCATTGCCCTCAAATGGATCATATTCCGTGTGAACAGCACAGCACCAGATTCTGTTTTCACCATTAGTTACTAAAACATTCTCAAATGATGGCTGCAGAAACAGATGTTGAGCTTAACCACTTTTTTTCTTTCCTGTACTTTTTTTAGGGTGGCTGGATGATAGTGATCAGTCCAGAGTCTTTGTGTTACATATCCAGAACCTAGTTATGGGGCAAATATTATATTTATCTTCAATTTTCTAAGCATAACTCCTTACAGTACTTTAAGATGTGGTTCTAATAATGAAATAGTAATTCTCTGGTAAATGGATCAGAAGTGGGAAGTGAGCTGCTTTACGTGTAAGAGTCATGTAGAGTAGATTTACCTTTTAGTTTTAAGTAAAAAGTAGCAATGAGGTTTTTTTTTTTTGAATGGTGGGGTTGACATGTTCAGTCTTTTAGATTTTTCCTTTTCTGTGTCTCAGTCTAAGTTGTACAGCAAATTTGAATACAAGTTTTCTTTCCATCCCCTTTAGCTGCGACAGTGTTCACCTCTCACTGATTTCAGGTTCCTTCAGGATATTTCTGTTGAGCTGCTGTTCTCTGCTTCCTGCACAGACCTACCTGAGCCCTGCCTTCCTCCATTCTTTCAGTTACCATGGTAGTCTGTTATTTCCTATGGCTGTGTAGTGTACAAAAATAGTGCTATGTAAATAAGCATCAAATATTTATTCAAAAAATTGCAAAGAAATGCGCAGAATAACATACTAAACAGCTATTCCCTAGCAAACCTAGTCTTTGGTTTCTTTGTTGAGGTTATCTTGAAGTCCATGCTTCTAATTTGTCTTATATTGATGTAATCATTTTTGTGCTAATAGCTTGCCATTTGGAATTTACTTATGTCCCAGTGATATGTTAATTACCTTTGTTTTTTGTAAGGCCTAATTATCTGAACTCCAGGTGACACGTGCAGCGTATGCTTAACTGATCTCCGTGCTTTGTAGCATTTTTTGGTGCTTAAAGCAAAGCAAGAATTTTCTCTGAACACCTCAGAGCACCTAGGTGGTTGTGCATGTGTTTTGGTGTGTCTAGTTGAAACATCAATCCTATGCAATAGACGTGGATAAAGCTGTGTGTTCATCCAATGCGGGCAGCTGTTCTTCATAGAGAAACTGCAGGGTGTGTGCTGTTGTACAGATAAGGCCTCAAAGAACTTGCAGTCAAACTCATGAGTGTTATGTGGACAGCACATGGAGAGTTGTAATGTGAAAGAGAGCAGGGGAGTGTTAATGCTGGAGATTCAAATTACTTCAGTGTCAGCTGAGATGGAACAGCTTTACCCATTGCTTATGCTGACAGTCGATTCTTAATAATCCCAGCAGACATTGAGATAAAACATCCAGAGCTTACAATGGTGCCTTATTTATACTTAGTATGTGAATAGAATTCAAATAGTGATGTGCACACATACTACATTTCCTGTGTAATAATCTGTCATCTTTTACGTGTGATAAACTACATAGGAAGTGGGAAAGTATTACTATAACTTTTGTTCTAACCTTTTCCTGTTTCATCAGTTGAAATAAAAATAAGTGGACTGTTATTGTTTAATAATGCTGAAGGATTGTTATTGTTATTTTTTTAGGATCTGGTCAACACTGGACTCAGCACTTTCTTCTTCTTCATTGCCTCTGTAGTGCTTGCTGCTTTAAACCATAAAACTGGAGCAGAAATTGCTGCTGTGGTAAGAATTTGAATTTCTTTTTATGAGTCACTTAAGTGGCTATTAAAACCAAGAATAATCTTTTAGTTGTGTTCTTGTGATATTTCTGTTACCTTAGTCTTCCCAATTTACTTCTTATTTTACAGTTAGGTATGCAGTAATTTTGGTTTAAAGAATGTTGATTTCATTTGAATTTAGTCTCACGTGTTGGGGCATGACCAAACAGGAAAACAGCTTGCTGAGAATGCTTTACCAGTTTTATTAGTGTTGCTTCTTTATCTATACCTAGCTTAGGTAATACAACTCTATATTGTGAGTTTACAGAAAAGGTACAGTCAAAAATTCTTACCAAATGGAGCTTTTTTTTTGTAATCTTCTGAGTTCTTCTTGCTCACAGAAGATCAGTTTTTGTGGATGGAGTGTAGTGGTACTTAAAGTGGTACTTAAAACAATAAAGCACATTAACTTTGTCCTTGAGCTGGCAAGCTTGTTTTTTCAAACCTAGACATTGAAATCGCGCAAATTCTGCAGAAACACCTAGACCTGCAAATCAAATCCTCTAGGCTGATGGTCTAGATTGGCCATCTCTTGTCATTTGTTCACTGCTCAGGTGCATCCTGAGGAACGAATGAACTGTTTGGATGAAGAGCCATATTATTACAAGAGGTTCTTCCAGTGAAGTTGCATTGCAAGGTGTAATTGTTGTGTTTGTAGACGAAGAACTTAGTTTTCTTGGATCACTGATCTTAGTAGCTTTCATAAATTCTCTAGTTTATTGAAGAAGAACAACATCAGGTTTGTAGGCTGTGATAATCTATCAGTGCAAGTAAAGCAGGAAGCTAAACTTCTCAGAAATTTGTTATGAAACTATGCTCATTGTTTTCAAAAATTGTCTTTCTACTTCTTGTAGATATTTGGTTTCTTGGCAATGGCAGTGTATGCTGTGAACACATATTTAGCTATTAAGAAGTGGCGAATGAACAGCAGACAACAAAGCAGTCGGCAGACCAGTGACTACATGCGTGCTCGGACAGAATCCAGAGAAGTAGATCATCGCCCGGAGATTCAGCGTCTGGATGCATGAGAGCAGCATCCAGATGGGACTGTAGAGGGAAGAGAGAAGTGCTGAACTTGCTCGTGGAATAAAGTGTTTTTTCTTTATTTAAGGAAGAAAAGGAAAATCAGATAGTGGCAAAGAATGCCCAGCCCAGATATGTGCAGAGAAGCATCAAGTCAGAAGCTGTTTTCATGAAAGCAGTAGATGTTGGCCATTCAAAAGCAAAATCTTTTCAAGACATCCACATATATATACATATATTGTATATATTATGTATAATATATTATATATATGTTCTGAAGTATGTTAATGTTTTGGATTACTGCGCAGAACTTCTCTTCCCTTTCCTAAGAGCAAGCTCTGAATATACATGTTCTGCCACCGTTTCTTCATCTGTCATAAAAATTAAGACCAGAGCTATCTTTTTTGTTTAATATAAGAAAGAAATCCACCAGGAGCAAATTTAATACACATGAAAAGGAAGTGGGGGGCAAGTAGCAATAACTTTACTATGTATCGTGTCCAGCAGCGCTCTGTATCCTTCCTTGTGCAGCCTTGGCAGTGCAGTTCAGTTCTCACCTGCAAGATTGCACGCAGTTTCGTTGTTGTTTCATTGACCTAGCTGCCACATGAAAGTCTCTTCTGTCTTCTGGTTGTTGATTTAATGCTGAGGCAGTTATCCTTTGGATTATTTGCAAATCATCACATGCAGTTCGTGCCTGACCTTGCTTGTATCAGAACTTGTGCAAGATTAGTATATCTTATTGAATGGTCACCACAATGCATCCAGTGCAAGTATGTGAACTTTCTGCTGATGTTGGATACATGCTGTTTTTCATTCCAAAATGATGGAGGGTGGAGGAAACTTGGGAGGCAGGGTGGAGAAAGAGAATGCTGAGGGGCACAGTGCTAAAGGAGAGAGGATGAATTGTCATCTGGTAAACCTGCGTTCCAGTCATGTCTTTTTTCTTTTTTCTTTTAAGGTTCAACCTTTCTGAGAAGCCTAGGGTAAGCAGTAACTAGCAAAAATTTATGATATAAAGTGTTTCTAAGATTGCAATACTGTGATTCATCTGAGATGCTTCTTGTTTAGAGGATTACTTGTTTTTTCTAAAGTTAAACTGTTGGTAGTAGGTAAAATTTGTTTTTTGAATTGGATATATCTGCAAACATTTTTTCTAATATTTCTTTGTTGAGGAATGGTTTTACCTAATTGAAGTTTTCTTGTTTTAATTTTACTTGCAATTAAGATAAAGGTATTTTCTCTAATCAAAACTTGAATTGTGAGTAATCAGTTAAATATTTCAATGTTTTTTTAATGATTGATGGTTTTTTTTTATCTGTGTAATCCATTATTTGACATCAGAGTTGAACAATTTGTATTAATCTTGTTTAGCCGTACTCTTAAGTGATTTAGCACAGTTAACTTCTGAACAAAAGGCAATACACTGCAGACAGGTGACTTTTAAATACATAAAACTATGTTATATCAAACAGAAAGTCAGTACAAGTGCCTGGGCGTCTTTAATACTAGAAGCAACGGAGGGTGTTCCAGATTTGAACCTTACATTGCAGTTCTTGGATCAAGCAATGGAATTACACCGACAGGTAGAAAACTGGTAACAAAACCAATGTCTTTGCATTTTTCGTGGGTTTTGTGTCTATGGTGCATTTTCACTTAAAATTAAGAGTTATTAATGAGGTTAAAGAAAACTTGCCTTTCTAGACCAATAATGGTTTTTTTTCCAGTTACTGCGTTAACGTTTTATTGTAGTTTGTTGAAAGTTAGCACCAAAGGTAATGTCAGTTTAAAAAAAAAAGATTAGAGTGTAGAAGCTTACTTCTGTTGTTGAACTGAGAGCATCAACATTTTATTAAGGTGGAGTCTCACTGGGTTTAATGAGTTTTATGAAATGTAAATGACAGTTCCACGTTCAATGTGGCATGAAATAAGTTTCTTGAAGTCAGTGTAGTTGCTTTAGCCCTTCTGTTTTTCAGCAGTCCACTTGAAAGTAGCACAGACATATGTAGACTGGAGTTGTAAACAGACATTAAGGCAGTTTGCATAAATATTATTAAAAAAAGAAAAAGCCTTATTAAAATACAGAATCTTGTTCTGCAGAAGATGGATACTTCTGGAATGGAACCTGCAGAAGTTAGGTGTCAGGAAAGAGGTTAGGGTAAGCATAGGCTTTTCATTATGAGTATATTCTGATGCTGGTTAATGAGAGGACTGCAATAACACGTATGAAGGAGAATGTCCTGTTCCTCTTCTGTAATCCCTGTGATGATTCTGGTTCTCCAATTTCTCAGAGGTATGTATGGGAGATTTTGTGCATCTGCAAGTTTGTGAATTTGGTATCTTTAAAATCCATACACCTTTCCTAACCTGGACAAAAGATAACTTTGCAGGGCCTGTTCTGGAGTGAGATTGCAGAAAGCTTCTTATCTTTAGCTGGAATGACAAATGCTTACTTAGTATGAATGATAGTTATATTTCTAATATTGTATAATACTTCATCTTATATGTAGTATTCCTGTATGACTTTGAGTGCTATTACATGGTAAATAAGTTTTCCTGAGTTGGGAACAGTATTTATTACTTACAGCACTCATGACTTGAGCTTAGCATAGCTTTCAGGGTAGAATTCAAAGAGAATATGATTTTAAAAAGTTTTTTAGAAGAACTACTATCTGATAACTTTGTAAACAGGAAGACAAATGTAAATTTGTAATTTCCTTATTTTGGGGACCAAAGATGATTTTAGTATTGTACAGTATATACTTTCTTAAAATCTAAGTTAAGCATTTATTACTCTACAGAGACATTATTTGCTATCTGGTTTATAGAAAAGGGAAATAAAGTAGCTATGAGACAACTAAAATTGAAACACTGAGTTCATTTAACATAAGCATTCTTAATTCCACCCCCTTTACAATTGCAATTTCATGTGGTGTATCGAAGAAGCAGTAATCTTTATTGTTAAGATTGTTATCAAACCTGCAGCCGTTAAAAGAGTAGAATTAAAAAAGAAAAAAATATAATGAAATCTTTACAGAAGAAAATGAGTCAGAAAGGTTTTGTGATTTGCCTTTTTGAAATTTGCTTAGAAAAGTGGCACTAAGTTACTTCTTCCAGCCAGCTAGTCTTGCTGGCTTTTCTTAGTTTCAAGTGTGCTGTTTAGCTCTACAAAGGGATCCAAAAACCACTGTAAATAAAATAAAATGAAAGCTAAACAGATGAATCTCGTGGGAATAGGATGCTTGAAATGGTAATGGCATTCTGATTAATCCTCTTAAGTCAAAACTGAGCCCTCAGATTTGCCATCACCATGTATTTCTCTGTGTAAAAATGAGGGTAAATATTGCATGCTATGCACAGGCTTGAAAGATCAGTTAACATGAAATGATTGGAGCAACAGAGTAACTGTTGTATGGTGTTGTAAGAATAGGTATTCTCCTGTTAATACTCTGTTCAGTTTGGGCAGTCTTAGTTCAGGTTTATCGTGCATTCACTTGATGATATGCAACTGCCTGCTATAGAATTAAGTTTCTTAAATGATAATTAAGAATGATTTGGCAGCTTAATTGCTTCTTAGTAAAGTTGATTCCTACCTACACTCTGCTTGCTCCTTTCATTTTGTAAATTCATGCCTCATCTGTCTTGTTTTATATCTAGTTTTTGTTAACCGTTCTGCCTTGATATGTATAGTGACTGCTTCAATCTGAGGAAGATAAGAATAGTGTTTTCTATGTCCTGCTTGAGTATGGTACTCTTCCCATCTGTGATAGCTTATAATGTTTGGGGATGGATCTGCTGGGGGATTTTTTTTTTTTTTCCCCTGTGGACTTTGGAAGCCATCTGGCATAATACTGCTCGTGTTTCTTCCTAAGTTTCCTATAAGGAACCATATGCTCAGAGGTTATTATTAGCATCATCTGCCATCTACCTCTGCCTTTTCTGAGAGACAAGGTGCTGACCTTTGAGATTTGATGCCTGTATCTCAGTCTGTTCTGTCCATCATTGGCTTTATATTCAGAAGTATGGCGTCAGCAGTGAGCTGTGCCTTGGAAACAACTCGTCATCTTCTGTTGTGTCTCTTAGATGAGAATTTAAATAAAATCAGTAACATGGGGTGCTTCTTTATAGGCTTCATCATGTGATTCATTGTGCATCTCGTGATATTATCTAAATTGATTTAATGTATTTGTTTATATTTCACTATTAAGTCTAGAAAGAGGAGGGGAGAAGTGAGGAAAAAATCCAGTTTGTTAATTATGTATTTCTTTTCCCTCCGTGAATTACATTGTACCCCGTGATGATTGTCCCTTCGTAGTACAGCAGGCTTGCTGTTTCTTAAAGTGCTGTGAACCACACCGGAAAATTCATCTACTGTAAACTGTGTGTGGACTGTTAATAATTGAGTCAACCTTCAATTTCCCATAAACTTATAGGATCCTAAACAAGTCTGACATTTGCCATCTTTGTGCTATTTTGGGAACATGTAGGTACAGCAAATGCTTATTTAATATGTGGCTTTATAATGCAGCGCCCCCCCTTCTTCAGTCTGTGTTCTAAATCTGCTGTTTTCTTGTCCTGTGATGTACTCGTAAGCATTCCTACAGGTGTAGGTTCCCTTTTTCTTTTTTCTTTTTCTTTTTTTTTTTTTTTTTTGACTGGGGAGTGTTTGTGGGGCATAAACCTCTCCATCTTAGTAGCAATTCAAACTGGGTAGAAAATAATGTGCTCTCTCCTCCTCTGATGAGATTCTGAACAGTTTTGTACATGAAAATGAGAACAGCCTTGTGCTGAAAGCTCTGGAGCCAAACATCCTGAGTTAGGATAGATGAAAAATTAGGCACAACTATGAATTTGAGATGTGGTAAAGGGTCAGAAGAAGAGAGACAACCAGACTTGATGTTCAGTAACCTGGCATTTTGAAAATGATGCGTGAACTTGAATAATCCCCTACTGCAGAAGGAAAAATATCTTCCTCACATCTCAGTGGAGATGGAGACATTTGGACTTGGTTTAAAAAAAAAAAAAAGTAGGCTTAGAAGTGTTCTTATCTCCCTAATTCCAGGGCCATGCTGGCCATACAAAATGGTAGGAGAGATTTGACACCAACATTGTTAATGGCGTGCCTTAAAGCTTGAGGTATGTTGGCAAATAATGTGATTATCTAATGACTTCTACTCAGCTGAAGTGTAGCACTTGGTTCACAGTGGCCTGCAGGACCTCCAGGAGCTTACATCAGGAGGACTCTGTACCTGGAGGAAGGCATTCTTTCAGGCTGGGATTTCTGCCTAGTCCCACTGAGACAAGTAAAGCTGTCATGTAGCATTCCTGAACCTGGGACTTTGATTTTGTCGTTTATAAGATAAAATATTAGGTTTGTTTGGGGGGCCTTTTAACTAACAAAGATCAAAAGAACGTGTAGATACAGATATGTATTTTAATCTTAATGGCAATGAAAGTAATCGTTTTCTATGAATCTGAAATGGGTACAAAACCCAGCAGAATGTTCTGCTTTTTGCCTTTAACACTTTTTGGAAAAAAAAATTCTATCTTTATTTTAATAGAAGGAGTTGATTAAAAATGAATTCACACAGATATTCAGGAAATCTCTGCGTTTTTTCTGATATTTTCCATTTTAGCCACTTACTTGAATTGGTATTTGATAGAGCCAGAGGAGTACTGCCCTGCCTGAGAAGGTTCCTTTGTTGTTTTGGTCTTATTTTTGCATTGTATTTTTAAAATCTGCCCATAGTTTAGCCATTTGTATTCCATAAATAATCTGTCTTAAAATCTGCTTACACTGTGATTTATAGAAGCCTTTAATTTAGAATATACAACGCAATCCAATTTTCTTTTGGGAATATTCAGCTTTAAGAATTGTTCTTACGTATGCCCAGAAGTAAAGGTTGTTTATCACGAGAATGTGGTGAGGTGAAGTTCCCTATCCAGAGTCCCAGTACACCTCTTTCAAAAGCGTGCTGGGTGGATGACTTAGTGAAATTGCCTTTTAATCTCTGTGGGTTAATAAATTTTTTTTTATATATAACTAGCCACAGATATTCCTTTTTAAATTATGCTTGGCAAACAGAAGATATTTAATTTTATATACAATATACATAGTTACCTTGATTGACATATTTATAACAGAGCTTTGAGTTTACTATTAAGGTTTTATCTGTATGCTGTGGTCTTCATGGGCAGAAGTTATAAAAAGCCAGTTAGCCTATATGGAAGGATATAGAAGCTATCTTCATAAATTCCGAAGGACATCAGAGCATTTCAAAAAGCAATAGCCAGACCTTACTCAGAGAGTGTCTGTTTTTCCTTGTCTTTCACTGGGGCTGGTCCCTGCAGCTATTTTAGTAACATCTGGATGTGAGTAACAGCATGAAATACGACTGTCTGCCTTTTCTGACTGTCAAGGACTATTGTCTAGAATATGGGAAGTTTCAGGGTATTGTGTTTGTTTTGCTTCGGACAAACGTCTCAATAGACATATTTAGTTAAAAACTTCATGTGTTTGAAAGAAAATACCTTTTGTTAACTAGGCTGATTTATCACTTTCGGTAATCTTTTAACCCCAAAGGATTACAATCAAAGTACTTCTAGCAATGTTACATTTATCCAGATGTCTACAGGTTGAAGTGGTTCTAGCTAGCACCCTTTTATTACAACAATTGCTACCTTCGTTTTCTACTGTTTATTCTTTAATCTCAAATGTTTACCAGTTTCTCCTTGTTGGATTATTGCAGAGGGGGGGTGTATCTTAGCACTACAGTTCATCCAGCTTTAACTCATGTCACAGTTCTAGAGTAAGAAGATATTGTGACTTATATATTGTGGCCAATTAATTGCATTTTAAATGATGTCTTAAGATATAACAGTTTTGGCATAACGAAAGACTTAGCTAATCATTTTATCTGTCTAGGCTTCTGTGTTACTGTCATTTTGAAACTATTTGTATATGTTGAAGTTTGTAAGGGTTCGGGAACCCACACTAAAATAGTAAACTATGTATTTATTTCTCAATCTGCAATTTATTTGCTCAGTTATGATTTGAAAGTTGACACTTTGTACGTCTTTTCACAGAATTGTAAACAAATACCGAAATACTGCTTCACCTAGGGTGCCTTCCATGTGTGGTATAACACCTGTCATCCACAGCAACTGAGATGTAAATTTATTAAACCAGTAAACACTATTTTTGTAATGCGAGTCCCTATTATATCTCTGGTTTTGTTGTGCTTTGTTTCTGCTAAAACAGTTTATTGCTACTGGTCGTTGTCTTACCTCTGTGTGCTGTGTAGCAAATTTCTTCTCAGAATGTGAATCAGAAGATGGTCTCATTTTTTTGCTCTGCCTTCAAGTGCTACCTGAAAGATGAAGTTGAAGCACATTGCTGAAGTGAAGGTATTTCAGCTCTGTTTCCTTGACATGTGTTTAAAGAAGTGCTCCGTGTGGGATCTCTGTATCCTTGGTGCTAATTTGGGCTCCTCTAGAGAAACACAGTAGATGCAATCTAAACATTCCTGACAGTAGCTATATGTATGCTTAATGGTGTCTGAGGAAGGAACATCTGGGCCTGGATGATAGACTTGTCCCTCGGGTATAGTTCCTATACTGACAGGTCTGTAGTTGTGAACAGCTCAGAAATGTCAGTCAAAGGCAGTGGGTTACAGTTGCATCTCGGGGCTGAGCAAAGGGGGTGCAGTTTTTCTTCTGACTTATGAGTATGCTTCTGCTATGTAATACCCTTGGTGTTTCACTTTTGAAGTACAAAAAATTGTAATATATTGCCAAGGAAAATCTCTTAAGTGTTCTGTATATGCTGCTGCAAATGCAGAAACTGGCTCTGTTGTCCTTACTCAGGCAGAGTTCCCCATTGACTTAGGAGACTGCAAGATAAGGCATCCATTTATCACCAAAAGCATGTTCTGATTCAAGGATTTGAAGAATCTCACAAGCTAACTAATGTTAGTATAGAGCCCATGTGCAGCCTTGAAGCAATCTCACGGTATTTGGTAAGTATTTTTAGTGTTTTGAATTAGATTGCACACAGACCAGCTGATAAACTCAGTGCTGTCTGTAGAAGTACCAACTGGCTGTGATCACTGTCTTGTCACTGTTAACAGCAGTAGCTCACAAGTGTAAGGGTAGCATCTTCCAGCTCTGTTTGTGAACGTCATGCTGTTAACGTGCGAACAATTTCAAAGGCAACTGTACGAGAAAACACAACCCCTGACTTGTTTTTTTATACCAATAATGGGTTTTCAATATGTTGTGCCCTTGTTTTCTGTTGGTTTAAAGCTGAACAAAAACACACGTTGAAGAATTATCTTGAAATACAGCAGTCCTTATTTTAAAAATCTATACAATTCTAGTGTAATTTAAACGGTGTATTTATCAGTTTAAAATGTCATTTTACTTTTCCAGTCTTTTGTATATGGGCACGTTACTTTTTGTAAATTTTTAATTTAGATGTCTTTGTCGTTTTTCCTTCTGATATTTGACGATTTGAGCTCTGTGGATTTTCATGGTACTCTTCTGATTATGTCTTCATAGTGTTTAAAGTCTGTATTTTTGTATGTAGGGAAAATTGTAGTTTTCTAACACTTACTTTGATCAATATAGTATGAAATCATTTGTGAAGGATTTCCTGTTTAATAAATGGACGTATTAAAGTATTAAAGATTGTCTTCCTCTGTCAAGGCAATATATAAGTTCAGTGTTACGGTTGATTAGTTGATGATGCAGCAAGTGCAGTTGCTAAATGCATTTTCTATGCAAGACAATGTCATAGAGTTTAAAAAAAAAAAAAGAAAAAAGAACAAAAACACAACAAAACAGCTGAACAAAAGACCTTCTGCCTGAGGTTTCTATGACTCTGGAGGTTTCTGTGGCACACTGGAACAACAAAACACTGTATTTTGGGTTTGCAGCATCGTGCTCTGGACTGAGAATGGATTTGAGGACCAAAATGTGCAGTGAGTGGTAGTGCTCTGCCATCTCCTGGGCTAAAGGTCACGTATCTTACCTTGATGCGACCAGTATTTTGGGTGTTCAGATGGCTTTGGTGCACAGATGGCTGAGTGAGTGTTGTGGGAATGTGGATTGCATGCTTGAAAGTCTGCAAAGGAGGATAGCAAGTGGGGGGGAGGTTGGTGACATTAGTTGGGGTGTGTCAATGAGCTTTTGTGGAAGGATTCAGTATGGACGGACATGTGCTTGTGCATCTCTTCACCAAGATAGACTGGTTCATTTTGCTCGTGTAGGTGCTCAGCTGTGGTGGTTTCAACAAGTTGTGGTATTACATCTGTTGTACTCGCCTAGAGATCAGACCTTAATGTAACTGATGCTGTTCAAGTAACCAAATGGTTAGTGCTGGATGCAGTGGCATGTTGCTGCTGGCATGGTGTTCCCTGGTCAAGAGAAGCTTTATCAGCTGTGGAATAGAACAAATCAAGTTTACTTTGTCTGTCTTTTAAACACTGAAGAATGACTTTATTCTCCTGGGAAGACTGTGATTGATTTCTTATTTAATGAATGTTGTGGATTGGGCTAACGAAATGTGATGGGCAACATCCAAAATACACAAAAGCACAAGTATTGCCTGATTCAGAATGAATGCTGGTATCACTGTTCTCTTTTTCAAGGTAATAGGTGGAAAAAGCAAGTTTTCTGAGTGTATGTAATCTTTTTGTTTTATCTTCTAAGTTTTACACAGCATTCAGAGTACTGTGACATCTTCCAGTAAAGGTGCTGCAGTGGAGGTGAGTGTGCTTTATTTTTCTAAACAGTTCTATTTATTTAGAAAAAGCAAGATGTGTTTGCATCCTGACGTTTAAACCAGTACTCCTGATAAAAAGGAGTCCCAGATACCTTGTAAGAAGACTCATATTCTCAGTACTTACGTAAATTTCTTGTGCTTCCTTAACATAAGCTCAGAAAGAGTTCCAAGGCTGCTAGGTAAGTCATATGTAAAAATATAAGATGGTATGTGCCTTGTCTTTGCTTTTAGGGGACAGTTTGTGTCCAGATTGTTGAAATCACTTTTTTAATCTCTCAAAAGTCAAAATTACAAGCTACCTGTTAGAAGGTTTATCTGAGCCTACGAGCAATACGTATTGCCTTGTTTTACACATTATAGAAGCAAAGGTATCAAGAATATGCATTACCAGTATCTGGCTGCAAGTACATACTCACTTCCTGATGCAGACCACTGTTTTCCTAGCAGGGGAAGATGCAGCTGTAAAATATAGGCTTAGAAAATTGTACGGTGAACAAAAGCGTAATGAATTAAAAACATCTGCTTGCTATGCCAAGCATTAAATAGTCATCTGCTTTTAAGCACACCAGGCTGGTGAAAGCATGCTTCTCAAATACCACGTGGGCTGAGATGGATCGCTTAGTAGTACCTTGGAAATCATGTTGTTAATTGGAAATGTAAGGCTTTCAGGACTTTGAATAGCACAGGTGAAAAGCAGCCTGAAGTGGAGTAATGTACAGCGTGCGCAAAGGACAGCAGAGCCTGAATTGAAAGGGTGCTGGGAAAGGTCTTCTGAATTCCCAGGTTTCGCTATTGCTGAGCGCTGCTCAGCATGCACAGAAATTCAAAATGGAGATTGCTGTGTCCTAGTTGTAATGAAGGCATACAGCAGCCTGTACGCTTTTTGAACAGCTCCTGTTTGGAACGAGTGTTGTCACTGAAGAGACACGTTTGGTTATGATACACCAAAACCAAATAAGACTGCACACCACAGGCGTAACATTTGGCAAGAGTGTGGAGAAACCAGTGCTCCCACTCCTTTTGATCTTTACAGTCCAGAAAACAAGCCAAACAAAAACCAGGCAGACTGCTTCTGCCATCCACCGGACTTTAAAGTATTGGCTTTAAAGGAATTATTTTTAATTGGATTTTCTTTTCTGAAGTGCTGTTCATAAAATACCCAAATGCATTTTATTTCAATCGTGGGAATAGATCTTTTTATTTAAAAGGCTGGAATCAAGCAACCACTCAACCCTGGGAGCTAAATGCTTAGAAATAAATGAAATCATCAAGTGCTTGCATTGTCTGAACAGGCAATTCAGCACATGCCTAATGAAGTCCTGAAGCAACTTCTGTTTGTTGTGAGCAAGATTGCTTTTTCCTGTTGATTTTGACTATTCTGATGTGTAAATTTAACAAGCATTTATACTGACTGTGTGTCTTTAAAGGGTAAATCCAAAGGGGAATCTTATTTTACAGTGTTGTTATCTGCCAAATGAGGTCACTACATATGATGCCTACTACATACGCTAAAACAAATGCTTGGTTATTTATTTATTATTTGCTTAAGGAAGGATGAAGATTCTCCTTGCAAAATATGTAACCATGTGTGATTGGCTGCCAGTGCTGTCCTCTGCATCTCCAGAATACAGTGTCCTTTGTGTCAGAGTTGCCTGAAATAGTGTTATTCCCACTGTTCAGAGGCAAGGATGAGATATTTAAGTAAAGACACCCAGTGTTTCTATTAAAAGAGATTTAATCCAGCATGGTTTCTAAATATTAACCATGTACTAGTTTCTGGCTGTGGCATGCAGTACACTTAAAAAAAATAATAAAAAAATACAAATAAATTGAATATAAAAAGCCCAGATCTCCTGATGTCACAGTGAGTGTCAGTAAAACATGACAACAGAGAGGAAAGAGAGGATTTCAAATAAGAAAAGGTACAATGAGCTCTTTTCAGAAAAGCAAAGATTATTTATCACATCTGGAAGCAAACATCTGGTTTGCTTTTATTCCCTCAGTGGTGTGAGAACAGGAGTTGTAGAAGCTGCCTGGTAGACATCTCCAAATCTGGCCAGCACCTTCCCAAGCACCAGCTCACTGTCAGGTACCGTGCTTTTGCCTGTTAGCAGCCAGCTGCCAGCAGGGAATTGGAACCCAAGCAGTCATTTTGTTCCAAATGAAATCTGCTTTTGCTGTTTTAGCTCTGTTTTCATTTATTGTTAGTACCATCTGCTCTCACTTTAATTATTTTTTTAAGCAACATGTTCTGCTGTATTAATTATTTTTAATGTATACAGGTTTCTTTGAAACATACCTGATGCCATATATGAGAAGCATGCCATGCTGTTTCCAAGTGATACACGCTTACGTGTTGGCACACAATTTGCAAGTTAAGTTGTGCTACACATGAAAACTTGTTCTTGTAAATTCAGGTTTTTCCCAAAAATATTAAAGTAAATCTTGTCCTTGTGAGGTGAGGGTAAGGGCTGAGGACATGGATTTTGTGCAGACATTCTTTATTTTGGAGGTTGGCTTTTTTACCTCTTCACAGTGGGAAGGAAGTTGCCCTCTGGAAGTCCAGGTATCCTGAGTTTTTCCGGTACAATCATCTGTTTTGTGGACCCAGTAGAGCAACTACAGCGCTGTTTCTCATTGGAAGACCAATGTTGGCAAGATAGAGCATGAGATCAGACAATGATACCTTGCACGCAAACATGTGCAAGCTCTCATAGGCACATGGTGTCATAGCTGGGTGGTTTTGGGAAGCCTTCCTTACCTGTATGTGCAAACGCACATGTACAAGGGCTTCCACAAAAACAGTAGGAAGGGGCTGGTAAGATTCCACTTCTGTTCTACCACATATCTGTGGTGAAACTGCAGAAAATGAGAACGTGACCCCATCCAGGCAGCTTAGAAAGTGATAATGTCTGATGAGGCACCGCTACACTTTGAGATTTATGCTTGCTGCTCATTTCCAGTTGTCACTTGTTGTCGACATTTAGGCAGTAGGTACTGATGTACTGAAACCAACTATAATCCATGCCTTGATGTGGTTGAGATAGTGGAATGCTCAGACTTGAGATAAATGTTGTTAGTTAATCAAGAAAAATATAAGTGAAATAGAGGCATTCTGGGCCTCTTTTCTTTGGCACAGCAAGAAGTATTAAAGCAAGAAGTAAGTGTTAAAGACTTGGAATTGAGAAAGCATGTTAAAAGCTCTGCTATAAGTTTAAAATACTGTGTTCCCATTTACTCGGCACGCTGCATGCCGAACAACAAAGGGTTGTTTGGATGCAGACCTCTAGGAGGTTGAAATCTGTAGAAGCCTTAGTTCTGTGTTACGTATCCTTATTTCTGAAAGAGTGTTTAATGGTATTGGGAATGGTCTCCTTCACCACATCACTGCCCTATGCTTTGGTGATTCCATAAACAGTGAAGTGGAAAGAGGATATTGAGGCTGAAGTAAGAGATGTTTCAATTGGCAGTGCAGTGAGCAGAGAGGAAAGTGCTTGATTATCTTCCCTTCACACTCGGCTGGTGTTTGTTTTTTCGGTCTGAGTCAGAATCGGAGTCTTCATCTGAAATTTAAAACAAACCAAATAAAACACAATAATGAGAACAAATTGGAAATTGGAGCAGCTTTAGCTCTTGCTGAGAGAGACCTGCTGCTCCTCTGTGGGTGCCTGCTTCGAAGGATGTGGTGTATTTAGGGGAGGAGTTTGCAACGTGCCAGTTCTGACTAACCTGCTAATACAGCTTTAAATGACATTTCAGAGGACTTGTTGGCGAAAATGCCACAACAGCAACATAGACAACAGTTCAAATGAAAGAAGCTGCAAAGATACTTCTGTTAGTGTGACCACTGAGAGGAAGCCTGCTTACAATATGCTTCCTGTGCTGAAGTATTGCTGTTTGATGCAGGTCTTGGTTACGCACTGCCAGTTAAACAGATCTGAAAGCCAGAAGCTCTGGGGCATTAAGAAATCCCTGAGGGCATACAGAGATGCATCTTGCCCAAGTGTGAGACTCAGCTTGCAAGAAGCAAGAGAATTCTGTCCCCTGTCATTGAGAGCCACCGTATGAACGTGGCTTATGCTGCAGGAGCAGTGCTGCAGGGCAGGGGTTCTTCACTGTCATCCCCAACACAGCTGCTTGACTACATGTATGCAAGTTCAAAAGTTTCTCTCTCCATCTCCAGGCCAATAGACTCTAACTTTAGTCTAATTTTATACCCTAATCACCTGATCTTGTTCTTGTTCTGTGGCCATTTCAGATTGTGGGGCTGAATGGTTTTTAATCTCTTTAACACTGTTTCCTATGATCTGTTCCTTTAAGTCATCTTTCACAAAAACCTGTGCTGCACAATTACTTCTATAATTGGATTTAGGAGGTTTTCAAAGTTAGGTCGCACACAACTCTGAGAAACTAAATCTCAAATTCTTGGTTTGTTAGGATCTTAATAAATTGTGAAAATTCCAGTTCTTCTGGTTTAATACTAAGGACCTTCATAATTTGGCTTAGTTGAATATTTAGTTGAAAACTTAGTACCAAATGATGGTAGCCGAGAATAGGAACTCTTGCTATTTGAGTGCTCTTGCTGGCAAACGAAGGGTGAAATAGAGAAGAATCACATTTCATGCTTGTATGACCAAAAGGATTTTACCTACCTTCTGACTTGCGCCTTTCAGGGGACTCAGAACTGCCTTGCTTGAGAAAAGTAACCAGGTCATTGAATGTTATGTAGAAATCGATAGCATACACTATTGTGGCTATAAATCCAAACACCTAAAATGGCAGAATTGATGTGATCCTTAACAACGTGTCTATCAATGACAAAACAAATCAACCGAGTGACAAATTACAGTAAGATCTTACTTTTAAAATTGTGTCTGATTTGGGATTGCTCAGTAAAGTTCAGTGGCTTACAGTACTGGGTGTAGTTCTTGCCTAGCTTGTCATGTCTTTATGCAAATTTTATGATGCATAAATTATTGATACCTGTAGTCAAGTTGCAACTGCAGTAGCTGTATCTTATTTCTGAACGTGCTGATAGTAATAGCGAAGGCTTTCTCCTGGACAGCCCACACACAAGAGGGTAAAGTGATGACTGCTGCTGTTTCAGTTTATCCAAGCAAAATTATGCATTTGAAGCACAAAGGTGAAATCACTTATTTTGGACCGTCCTTAGCAGTTACATGTATTATTATTGCTGGTTCTGCTACATTTGTTTTTTGGGCAGGAACAGTTGAGCTTCATCTTTTTGGCACAGCTAGTGAAATTGCAAATCAGAATAAGTGTTTTCCCAAAGTCATGCCATTAACTTTGAGCAGTAGTATTAGGATGAAAACAGCTGTTTGTTGATTCAGAACCTGTTCTCCTAAATAACTGACTGTTTCTTCCCTGCTTTTTAGGCAAATTCTTCACTTTTTAATTCAAGTGTTTACTACTTGCAGTAGGGTCAAAATTTGTTTCTGATGCATGTTCCTACACAGTTCATTAAACTATTTGAGAGGAAAGCTGACATCTACTTACTCCGGCTGCTTTGGATGCTCCATCACTGTATTTTGAGACAGCAGCGATTGAAATGGCAAAGTAAATAACAGCAGCAGTGACACAGCGCAGGAAATCCTGTAAAATAAGCAGTGTGGGAGCATCAGCTCAGTCACATAATTCCGACACACATGATCTTCTGAGAATCACTTGGGAAGTTGTAAGCCTTTGGTGCTGTCTGACTTGCCTGATGCTGGAACGTGACTACAGCCTTTAGTAAATGAACTATTCATCTGGGAAATATTTCTATATGACATATGACTGAAATCTTGGCATCAGCTCCTGAGAGTGCAGCTCTGCTGGGCAGGAGCCATGCCCTGTAATACAAGTCGTGATGTGCTGGAGCAGCCTTATCTGTGAACGGTTCAATGAAGGAAGAACATGTGAGCCAAAAGAACGGTATCTTGATCTGTTCACAATGAGGTCTGCGTTTTCAGGCCAGATGGACAGGTAAGGTACTGTCTCAGAAGACAAATCTACGAGAAACTTGATTGGTCTGGAGTTGGAGCGAGGTCAGTTATCTCTGTTCTGCAGCTGGAGTATGTTGTGGTAATGGATATAATAAATAAACATACAAGTGCTTGTTTTCTTAGTTCTGTATGAAGAAATTGAGATTACTGTCTGAAAAGCAGGCAAACTTTCATAGTCGCTACTGTTGTTTTATCCACCAAAGGCCTTTCTAATGGTATTTTTATTGATTGAGAGCACTAATTCAAATCTCACTAGGGTAAACTCTTGTGAAGCTGTACCAAAGAGAGAGCCCAGTCTGACTACATCAGTGATTTATTTACTTTCAAAGAATGTGTACTGATAGATTAATGCTTTCTTTGTATTGCATTTTTGAAGCAGCAGAGACATCCAGTGGTCACTGAGCAGTAATTACCTGCAACTGCAAATGCAAAAATGTCCTAAAGAGCAGCCAGCTACCTCTGCCAGCAAGAGTAGCAGGACATCCCCACTTAAGGCAATTAGTTGTCCGTCAGCATGTGAGTATCTAAATGCATGTGGATATCTGCATCTGAACAGCTTGTACCTGAGGTTTTAAAAGCAGTCAAGTGCATGCCTCACTTTCACCATGTGTATCATTGAGACCTCAGCAATGGAAAGGCTCAGGCTGATGTTGGCTGCTTCTGAAAACCATTTGCCCAGGCAAAAATCCTGTGCTCTAACAAAGCAGTGCAATGTGTCAATACCTTGAAAGCTATAGTATGTTGTAGAACATAATTTAAAGAGTGCTTTGGGACCTTTTGAATGAAAGGTAAAATGGACAAACTTCTCATCAGGAGTAAAACTACTAGCAGCCAGCCTGAACTCCAGTATAGTCCTTTTTCTTATACTGTACAATTAAATCTGTGGTTATAGTTCATATTTCACTTACTGTCAAAGGCCAGTAGAGTCCTTTAAACTTCTCATTAAGTTTAGAGGCATAGGCAAAAAAAAGAAACAGTGCCAGCAGAAATTCTAGGAGTGGTGCCATCATGAATGCAGAAGCTGAAGATGCAATATAGCAGATAAAGATGATAAATGACAGCACCTAGAGTAAAAGGAAAACACTCATTATTCACATGGAATGGCAGAGCCTTAGGCAGCTGAGCAGCTTTGAAGTGTTACTGGGCTGATGATGGCGTATCTTGCTTCCTACTTTTTTTTTTTTTTTTTTTTTTTTTTTTTGCACAAAATGAATTTTCTCATTCACTGAGGAATAAATCTGAAGTCATGCCATTTATTTCAGAGTGTACATTTGGCTCTCCAGGGGTCTTGGTAGATTTTCACCTATCTGAGCCAGTAATTTGTTCTGGATTGTAAACAACTCTTGACAACATAATTCTGAAAATGCAGTGGAACTTTGCCAAGCAAACAGAGCTTTGAGCTTTCAGCCATGACAGTTGTCATTTGAAATGCAAATCATTGCTCAGGTACCAGAAGTAACTCAGCACTTCTAATCTTCTTTGAGTTGAAAGAAATTATGTCTACTGTTAATGGACAAAAAAGACAGGAGTTAGTTATTCTGTGATTTCTCTGTCTCTGGTTCCAGTTTCTCAGTGTAGACAATTGTTTTAGAGAGTTATAGCTACCCCCATAGATCTATTTATTTCCATACTTTTTTTTTTTATAACTCTACAAAATAACAAAGCATGTTTTCCCTCAATTTAAATACAATTAATATGTGACTTATGGCTCAAGGTGTTTCTACAGTGGGAAAAATGACCAAGGAAAATGTACTTTCTCCTAAATCAGACAGTACCAGAGCGCTGTGCTGCCGTTCTGGACATCTCCAGCTTCTGTACTTGTATGTGAAGATGGGAGGTGAGAGAACTGGGGCAAAACTGAGCAGTTCTCCAGTCTTGTACTTTGAGCTGGTCACATCCAAGAGGCTCCAGTTCTACTGTCTCATGGTAGGTACCACATTAGACTACACTTTCTGCGGCAGTTATGTGCTGACTTACACCTGGACTGCTGCATCCAGCCTTTCCTTTGGAGGCACTTTTTGGCCTTAGATGCTCAAGGATGGTTTTTGTTGCCATAAAGGTAGGCACAGTCTGAGGAATAGGTTAGGAGGGTTTTAATTCTAAATTGGGATGCTTCTCACATTCTTGCTCGTCTGATCTTAAAAGTAGACATACTTCTCCCCCAGATGGCCCCTTAGAAGGCAGATAAGGCTTTCTGAATAGTGTAAATGTTCCAGTTGAGATGATCAGTATATTTGCTTCATTGAATTTCAGAACTGTGGCTTTTTTTTTCATTGCTGCTGCTGTGTGTTCCTGTGAGAGCATCACCTGTACCTCAAGGAATACCCATATTGCCCTTAAAAGGTAAGACACTGATTGCTCCTGTGAGAGTCACTCAGCCTTCAATATATGTATCAAAAGAGCCTGTTTATGTGTAGGGGGCAAATAAGCAGTTGAGTCCTGCTGAAGTGATTTGTTAAGGTAAGGAATTAACAAGCTTTTGTTCTAAATTCCAAAAGAATTGACCAGGATGACAGTGACTGAAGTGTATTGTTTAGATTCCTTAGGACTGGGTGGTGAAACTTGAGAGGATGTGACATTTTTAGTATGAAACTATATTTATCTTAGAAGCTCACGCATTGTTCCTGTTTCATTAGGTTGTAAAAAACTGGTCTGCATCAGGGCTGTGTTCCGTCAGTATTTATCCTGTTATTTGCCTGTTGCTTGCATACTCTTTGCAGCCTTACCAGAGTTCTCACACAGCAGAGGGAACTCATTTGATGTATTTTACATGGGGGAGGTTATGTTTTATCAGCTGTATTAATTAAAGTGTATTCACACTCTGGGTTTTCTTTGGTCCCTGGGGTTGTGTCCTTTGAGAGCAGTTCAGGAGCCTGAGCTGTTCCTGCAGCTGAGGTCAGTGTGGTTGTGTCTGCCTTTGCCATGGAGCAATATTTGGATGCAGGGAGTTCCAGTTCAGCAAAGAGCAAAATAGGAGCTCCTGGCAATGGTGTCATAAAAAGTCCCATGAAAATGAGGCCTGATTTTTTTTTTTTTATTTTATTTTTTTTTACTCCTGAGCACCTCTTTTTTTGTGAGGATGGGAACATACATCGTGGAAACAAAACAAAACAAAAAAGTTAAATAATAGTTCTTCGTAAAGGAACTTTTCTGGTACTGCATTTCAAAAAACAAGTTTTCTCCCATGTAACAATTACTTGATATTGCTCTCCTTGGCTTTTTATGCTGGCCAGGCACTAGGAAGGCAACACTTCATCATATAACCAGCCTTCGGTTTAAGGTATAAAATACACTCAGTTCCAACAATTAAAGTAGTGTGCTTTGTAAGGGAGGCCTGCTGCAGTGCTGAGGTCACAGGCAGGATATGTGAAGGCGTTTGCCTCTCCTGCACACACAGAACAGACCCAGTGCAGCCCATGGGGATGACATGGATGCCAGGAAACAGCTGACAACATTATGCACAGCTACACACACCCTGCTGGGCGCCTCTCACTGCTTGTGGCTAAATGTGCACTGCTCAGAGAACAACAGGTTGGCTTAAACATTTTAAGTGGCTAATGGTGATCTCTTCTGACAGCAGTGTATTTTGTTATTGTTTGCTGGTGGAGGAAATGCCTTAGCGGTCTCTGCTATTCAGGTACTTCTCCACTGTGCTCCTGGTGACCAAGCTCTTGGTGCCCCGATGTAGAAGCGGGGCCGGCTGGCTGCAGCCCAGGGGATCTTCAAGGAGGCTGTGCGCAGAGCAGGGAGGTTTCAGCCATGAAGTGCAGTTCAGAGAAGACTGAAATGAGAAAAGACAGACAGGAAAAGAAGAAAAGAACAGGCACAATGATTTCTACATTGTGTGACATAGAACAACCTTGTATGTTCATACCATGTTTATTAGGAACTGAAAAAGTGTTTCAGGGACGGAAGAGAGCATGGATTGTATACTGACCTTGAAAACAGCAACTTGAGTGTTTTTAGGGAAAACGAACAGCTGAAGGCAAGGGTTTTAAAGTACATGGAAGAAATAGTGGCACAAGAAAAGGATAGAAAAGGAAGGGTGAAAAGAAGGGGAGGGGAAAAAAGAACCTTGCCAGAGAGAGCAATGATTAGAAAGCAGAGGAACCAGACAGGAAGAGTAAACAGCAGAAGGAGAGATGGCAAAGCTTATGTGTGTGTTTGATGTTACTGCTGCTTGGTGGTGGCCTGGCTCTCCCAGATGGAATAAAAAATTCATAGGAAGATCAAAACAACTTCCTTCTCTGAATAAAATTTGAGAATATAATTAAGCTTCTAGCAGCAATCAGCTTCATCAGCAGCACAACTTGTTCCAGAGGAAGAGCCAGAATGCCCAGCACGGGTGGCCCGCAGGGCTGTGTACATGCTGACATGAAGAACCACACCACACTGTGAGCATCCACTTCCACTTCATGGCAAAATGTACCTTGCTGTTACATCTTTAAAAAGCTGCCTTCAACCCGAGCGTGGCAATCCTGGGCTACTTGAGTTTCTTTATCAGTATTCTGCCAAGGCTGAAGGCTTTCCTTCCCAAAGTAAGTCCAGATTGTCCTCTCTGTACATCAGGACCTCGAGTAGGGCAAGATAAGGGAATAGGAATGGTTGAGTGGCCATTGTCTTAAATGACAGCAGGCTGACTGAGGCGTGGTGAATTACGACATCTGAACTGAGCATATGCTGGCCCTTGTGTTGTACAAAACAAAGCAGTGTAATGAGGTGACTCCCACCACTGCCACTGAGGTCACTGGGCTGAGGGAATTTGCCAACTTTTGTTCCCTTTTAGCCACAGATTGAAAAGGAGAAGTAGAACACTCCACCCCAGCCAAGATATATTTGCAAGTTGTTTTCTTTGCTTTGGTGGGAGACATTTTTCAGAATATGGTAGTTGCTTTCTTTGATGTTGAAGAAAAACAAATGACTTGGTATTTGTTTAGCTGTACAGAGAATCCCTGATCTACCATGAGGGGATGCTGATAGTTGCATGACTTTAAAGGCTGACAGATGAAGTGTACTTCTTGTGACTTGCCAAGATGCTGGATAATAATGATGTATTCAGTAACAGTAATGAGAAGCCCTGAATAAAAGATACTGTTCAGAATCTGCACTTAGAACCCCACCCAACATCAGTACTGTGTCAAAGCAGAATCAGACATTCAAGATAAAAAATACAAAGTTAAAGCTGAGACGCATTTAAAGTTGGTAGATTTAACAAGGACTCATCTTTAAATATTTGCCCCCATATTTCATTAGTTGTATGCAGGCTGGATTTATTCTGGGGTCTGTAGTTTTCAGGGATTTCTCCTGGCCACGCTGACACTTGGAGGGAAACTACTGCTGCCTCTGTGCTGCCCAGAGGTGATGTGCTGTCTGTGGGGCTGTGAGCGGCTCAGGGTGGGCTCAGGCTGCAGCTTTGGGATGGGTCAGAGCTGCATCCAGCCTGTCTAGCCCTCGGGAAGCCCTGCTAGAGGATAAATCCCCTTGTGCTAGGGCAGAGTGATTCGTATTGCACTTCCAACCAGCACTTCCCTGAGGCAATGGAAGGGTGAGTGATGCCATGACCACAACGGTATTCCTCAAATATGTCATCAGGTGGAGATGTTACAAAGCCAGGTTGTGTGGAAGTTGTCATTTACTGGCCGTGAGGTTGTATAGGGACTTCCAGTAAACGTTACAGTACGTAACAAAAGTATGTGCCAATTAGCAAAGAGGAATTGATTGGGCTTTGCCGTCTTCCAAGTGTGATTCCGTCAGCCACGCGTGCTACAGGAATGGGGCGGTGGGACCTGCAGCGGTCGGGGCGTTCCACGAGGAGCCGATGGCTGCCATGAGACGCACAGCTCCCCGGCCCCATCCCGAATTCCGGTTTGATTCATAGATACCCACTGCCCAGGCGGGGATTCTCCTTCCCTCCCACACCGTACCGATGCACGGGGTCGGGATTTCTGGTTAAGGTACGTGCAACGAAACCAGGCGTTTTCAACCAAGAAGGGGCTCGCGGGCAGCGGAAGCGTAACCCGGCCCGTCTTTAGGCTTCCGAACGTGCCGTGCCCGGCCGCCATCCCCGCCCTTCCAGCTCTGCCGATCCGCAGCGCCGTCGCCACTCTCCGCCCCGTCCCGACCCCCGCTCAGCCGCCCTCCCGCGGCCCTTACCGCCTCGGCGAGCAGCAGCCGCCCCTTACGGGAGCACAGGAATTCCCGCGGAGGCAGCAGCGAGCGCAGCCCGGGCGGCGGCTCCGCGTTGGCCGCCGGCTCCTCCATGGCTGCGGGGCGCTCGGCTGTGGGCTGCTTTTCTCTTTTTTTTGAAGGAGGGAAGCGGAAATCATGACACTGCGGAAACGTGAAAAAAAACCCCGCAACCTTTCAGCATCCCCAAATGTGCAGCGGCTGCTCCTGGAAGGGCGGGGCGGCCCCGCGCTCCCCCGGCCGGCCGCTCCTCGCCCCGCGCCGTTCCGAACAGCCGCGGCAACGCCGGGACGCGCAGGGCTCTGCCGTCGCACATCGGCACGGCCCCAGCTGCTCCTCGCACGAGGGGGCTGGCAGGGACGCAGCGCGGGTGACTGAGTGCTGGTACACGGGTCATCTTCACTTCACGTACACCAAGAACGTTAAATAATGGACTTCTTTATTAAAGACAATTATGAAATTAGTTTTCTGACACGGGACAATTTTCTGAAGTTTAAAATGGTGAGATTGTAACGGTGAAACTGTATCTAAAATGTGAGAACGCTTAGGAATTACATTTGCAAAATACATAGGAGCTGAAAGGTGAACATATGAAAATCCATATTCTTCAACATGTGAGCAGTAAAACAATCAAAGAACTCTCTTTTCGCTACAATGGAAATCCTATTTTGCAGGAGCATTCCTTTCCCTTGGTCTACTGATGCTAATCTTCTGGAAAAGAACAACGGCATCAACAACACAGAGAACAAGCAACACAAGACCAAGCACCTGCAAAAGTAACAATCATGCTGTTAGTTTTTTCTATCTTGTACTGCAGTGACCAGCAGCAATTCCATCTCCCTGAGCTGGCCCTAGCTTTGATATGTGTGATTCCAGAGGGCTGATAAATGACATCCATATTTAAATCCCATCAAACTGTTAAGAGAGAAGCCCACGGCCTGGCTTTGTCTGCTGTTTGTCCGAGGAGCTGGAAAGGAGGTTCCTCCTTGAAAGTGAAGCCAAACCTACATTATGCAAGGCAGCACTTTTATCCAAAATGGAAGTCCTGCTGTCTTTGTAACTACTGCCTCACTTACTTCTGGCCCAAAGTAAAGTCAGTATTTGCAGAAACAAGCCTAGAAGGAAAACAACAGCACTTCTCTTCTCAGAAGCTTTGAACTGAAAACATATTCGAGTTTGAAGAAAATGTACATAAGTATTTAAAAACACAACTTCAGGCAAACAGCTGGAACAACACCTGCACGACTGCACAGGAGACTTTTGCAGCTCTCACCTCTCACTGTGATCTCACACGTTTTTTTTTATTCAAGCATGTATTGAAACTGCAATATCTGATCAGCAATAGAAGTGCTAAAGCAAGCCTTTTGTGGACTGGGGATTTTAAGACAGATATGCCCTAGGAACACAAGCCTAAAGGCAATTCTCTTTCTTTCAACACTGAAGATGCCATACATTCTGCCCAAACCTGTTCTCCAAGCTTTCTATTTGCCTCCTGCTTTCAGCTTTAACTGCTATTCATGTCACAACTGAGAAGTGATTTCCCAGCAGTCACTTTACCACACAGTACCCTTCTTGCTTGCTTGTGGTACCAACTAAAACACCAGCTGTGCAGCTGTCTGAAGCTGATTTGAAAAACTCACGGGGCAAGTTCCCTGGGTGGTCTGTCTTTATTTTTTTGGTCTCTCATCACATTTTAGCTTTGTTTGTATTTCAGGAAACTGAAGTTTCAAAACTTTCTAAGCTGAGTTTTTCCCCTTTGCTGTGTGCTGGTCACATCAGCTTTTCCTTTAACTAATACCAATTGCTTACGCTAGTAAACTAGCATATCAAAATCTTCATAGCTTGCAAAGACCATTTTCCCAGTTTGTCAAAGAAAATAATTAACATACGCTTCATAAGGGATGTACCAGCATGTATCTGATAAAGAGCTTCCATAATGTCATTGTTTCCTCTTACATGCTGTAACTGAACAGGACAGCTCTTAAAGAACAGTATCTTGTCACACCCAGAATTTCAAGCTGTGGAGGTAAGGGCAGGTTACTCAGAAGGTTTTGTAAATGAGGTAACTAAACGTGCATCAGTTCTGTTGGTGACTTCTTGGTGTTTTCTCCCGTAACAGAATTATTTTCACATTCTTATAAAAATGTAACTACACCAAATCACGTCTGCTTTAAGAATGAAATTAATATGTTCTGACTTACTCCTCCTGCCAGCGTCCCGTGGTTGGTTTTGATGATGACTGCAAACAAGCCCACAATTAGCAGGAACAAAGCTGCAACCACCGAGTTGAAAATATCCTGGAAAAAAGCAGCAGGGGCGAAATGCTCACTGCGGAGCGCACGGCTGGGGAGAACGCGAGCAGCTGCCGCTGCGGGACGGCAAGAAAGCGCCGTTCTGCTGCGACAACAGGACCGAACTGCGAGATGCCCCTAAGAGCAGCGGTGCCACCCGCCGGGTCCGCGCCGAAAGCACTCGTGCGACTGAACTTCCTCATCGCACCTCTATTCACTTTTTTTTTTTTTTCTTTTTCCAAGTCGAATTTACGGAACTCGGCTGTACTGGCATAAACTAAAACAACGGGTACGTTAACGTAAAAAAAGAGAGGTAAGAGGAGACCTCATTAACAGCGGAGCGAAGCGCCCGCCCGCTCCCTCGGGCAGAAGAGCAGCCGCCCCGCCCCGCCCCACTCACGGCCAGAGGCCAGAAGAGCCAGGTGAGCTTCTTGTCCAGTTTCAGCAGGTACAGCAGGAAGAACAGCAGCGTGACGAGGGCTTCCATCACCGCCAGCGCCGTGTAGGCTTCGTGGGAGCGGGAGGCAACGAAGCAGACGAAGGCTGCAACCGCCACTGCCTGCGAAAGCACAAGGGGCCGCTAGCCGCCTGCCGGGTCGCGGCAGAGGGGCGTGGGGCGGCCGGGGCCGCGCCTACCAGGCGGGCGAGCTTCAGGGCGCCGCGCACGGAGCGCGGGAACGCCGCGTCCATCGCCTCCATAGCACCGCCGCGGCCGTTATCGCACCTCGGCCGACGGGCGGCGTCCCGCCCGCCCCGCCCAGGCCAGCCCCGCGACCGGAAGCGGCGCGCCGGAGGCCGGAAGCGGGAGGCAGCCGCGGGCCCGGAGCGGCGGCGGGGATGGGCGATGTGGCGGCTGGGCGCGGCCTGGGCGCGGCCCGCGGCGCTGCGCGGGGCCCGGCGCGGGCTCAGGAGCGGCGCAGCGGCGGGGAGCTGCTCAGCGGGCGGCCTGGCGCTGCGGAGCCGGCCTGGGCCGGGCGGCTGTAAGTGCGCGAGTGGAGCCGGGCCTGGCCTGCCCCGGCCTGCACTGCCCCGCGCTGCGCCGAAGCGGTGTCTGGGGGAGGGGGGGAGGGTGGAGGAGCTCGCGTTAAGAGGCACAGAACAGATACGGTACGAAGATCTCTTTCCTGGTTGTAACTCCCGCTTATTCTTTTTTTCCCATTTTAGATAAGCGTCTGATAAAAGAAGATGATAAAAAGACCGTTGTAAGTATTTGCGTCTCGTTCAGAAGCGCGTATGAGGCCAGCTGGGCTCTCGCAGGCGCTGCCGGTGGCCGTTTCGGAGCGGTGTCAGCGACGTGAGCGGTGTCAGCCATGTCCCCGCCTGCCTGCCGCGTTTACGTGCGCTGCTCACTTCTTTGCAGTAGCACAGTTTTTAAAAGCAGTGTTCTTGGTTTTTGTCAGATATGCATCGAGGGGAATATTGCAAGCGGAAAGACAACGTGCCTGGATTATTTTGCACAGACTACCAGCATCGAGGTACTGGGTTTATGTTCTTTATGTACGTCATGCAGTGGCTGCTTGCTGTGGCAAAAGCACAGCTGACTTAGAGCTGAGACCTCTGTCCTGAGTCCTTCCTCAGGTACTGAGCCGGGGCAGCAGGCTGTGTGCCGGTGCTGGTACTGCTGCTGCACGTGCTTAGCTGTGCGCTGCCTCCCCTGGCTATTAGTAGCCAAACTGTGGAAGAGATTTGTAGATCATGTGTAATATGGTACTTGATGCTGAAGTATCAATAACATCTGCAAACAGATTAAAAATACCCAAACTGCTGTAATTGTTCCTAATAATTGCTTAGACCATCATGGTATTTGATTTCATATTCCTTAAAACAAGATTAGGGGTAGGGCAGGATTGATACATTTTAAACAACACAGGGATTGAGCCTCGGTGAACAGTTGCTGTTGTGTGCTTCAGATGTTAATAATTCTTTTAATGGACCTGGGAACAAGTTTGATAAAAGTTCTTGCAATTCCATGTAGAAATGCTGGGTTTGCAGATGTTATTTGCTAATGATCCTTTTGGAATAAAAAATTACTAACCCAAAGGATAGCTAACGATGATTTGCATGTAGTGCAACTTTATTTTAAAAACCCAGTTAACTGACCTGATGGGATGTTGCTGCAGGAGTTTTAGACCCTCACCAAAGCAGATGGGGCTTTTGTGGCAGATAGAAGCTTTTCTGATTGATTTTAAACATGTTGGAGGTGCATTGATTTTTTTTATTTTTTTATAATGAAAATAAAACAAAAGCAATTCAATGGCATTCTGATGGTCTGTTCATTCATGATTAATGAGCAGGATGTTGAAATGAAGTGCACTGGATCCTCAGGTAGCCAGTCTTCTTACGTCATATTGATAAATGACTTGAAAAGTGAAATTAAATAAGGGTTATGTAATACAGTCGTGTTTAGGTGATAAGAAAGTAATAGTATGGAAATGATTCTTGTCTAGTTTTTAACGGTTCATCATTACATTTTGCATTTCAGGGCTCCTTACTGTTAATTAAAGGGGAATGAGCTTTTCAGTACATGTCCTGAATACTCTCACTTACTGAACAAGTATTCATTAAAAGTCATTGCTGTGTTGTAAGGCCTGGTATTTCAAATCTAAAGTATGTCTAACGCAGAATATTTTTTTTTTACCAAGGTCTTGACAGAACCAGTGAGTAAATGGAGGAATGTTCGAGGTCATAATATCCTGGTAAGCATCAGAAACAAGTTCAACACTTACAGTCATTGTTCATTTAGAAATACATTAAGGAGGACTTCTTATGAGTCACTAAAACTGTTAAGAAAGGTGTGGGCATGATCTCATACTGCAAGCAATAATGCTCTGCGATGCAGAATAATTTTTTTTAAGCATATAATGGACACATTTTTAAATAAAATAAATAAAATTTGGTTTCAGCAGAGATTGCTGATTGCTTCACATGGCTCAGTGCTGAGGGACAGCATGCCTGCCTGTTTTCCAAACACTGGAACTCTGCAAAGGCATCATGGCTGGCTGTACAAAAGAATTGTAGGAGGAGGTACAGACCTAGTATTGGGTTATGCAGGGTTGTTTGCTAAAGGATTCACAGAAAGCTAAGCCCTGATTGTGGCTGTTGTTTTGAAATCGACTGATAGCTATTTCAAAGAAGAGAAGAATGTCTTTCCCATAATGAGAGGCATATCTGATCCACTTATATTGTTCAGCTGCTAAAGATAACGAAGGTTCCGTTCTGGGCATTGCAAGCTTCTGTTGTCTTTTGGGTAGTTGCTACTTTTTGTAGCCATTCTTTGCAGGTTGGTCACTGTCTCACCTGTGCTCTGAGACGATAAATCTTAGTGCTCTGACCATATCTACAGGTAACGCTTTGTTTGAATAGTTTGAATGGTTTGTGATGTCAGCCTTCCCTGCTGGGGTGATCACCTCAATTGCTGAAATAATTTTGTTAGCTCAGATGTGTATCTGTGCTCAAACTCACATGGAATTTGCTGTCACATACAGCACTGCAGATATAGCCCAACCCACATGTGCCTGAACACGTGTTGGATGATGTTACTGCTAGCATAGTAACATTTTCCTTGTTATTAGGAAAAGGGGAAGCATGCCGGGCTGTGTCATGTCTTATCACAGCAGTCTGTCTTCAGATTAGTTTTTTGATCTGATTGTGGACAGGGAGAAAAGGAGATCAGAATTATATGGTACTTCTGCACTGTAGGACAGACTGATGCTTGTCAGTACTGGTGGAGCTGAATCAATGAGGAGACTCTGAGAAGTTGTAGAGAGCAATTGAGAAGCAGTTGTAATGGTCTTTGTTAAAAGACCTTTCCTGGGGCCCAGACTGTGCTTACTAGAACTATATCTGGATTTCTGGTACTGGGTGTGCTGAGTCTGTCCCTGCACAGAAGGATGTCAGCAGATGTGATTTTTAATTGGTAAACATATTTGAACTGTTTTAAATGAACTGTGCCTTGGTCCTGGCTGTTCCAAATGCAGAGAAACAAATTCCCGTTGTCTTCAGTGGCTGTGCTACCTGCCCGGTGTCATGAGGGCCACCACTGTAGTTCTCAGCTGTGCATTGTGGAGTGCTAATGACTGCTTAATGCAGAACTTACTGACAGCTGCTTTCTGGTGTTTTTTAGCAATTCTGATACAATTTATGAAGTACACAGCTTCTTTTTTTTTTTTTTTTCTTTCTTTTTTTTTCTTCTGCTCAACCTTAGAAAAAAGCAAACCACAGAACAAAACAGAAGCCACAAAACCTTTGTCTTGCTTCCATCCCAAACCCTAGGGTTTAATGTACCAGGATGCTTCGAGATGGGGGATAACCTTACAAACTTACATACAGCTTACAATGTTGGAGCAGCATACCAAACCAATGGTAAATATGTATATTTCTCTTTTAACTTCAAATGCTATAATTTTTCTGCTGTAAGGTCTGCGCCATTGACATGGTAATAGACCTGAAGATGGCAACATTCAGGTAGCAGCAGCTCCTGCTGCTCTGTAAGTTGATTGCTGTTTATTTTGTGCCCCTAGTTAGCTTCATCTTCTGAATTGAGCACTGCTGTGGTTACTTCAAAACTTGCATGTGTATAACAGTTTAGCTACAGAGTTGTTTAATAATGTGGTGACCACACATGAGATTATTAACACTGTTTTTGTGTTCACTTCCCCAGTGATTTTTTTATCTCAACATTTGGAAGAATTGATAACGTTGTGTATTTCCTAATGTACACACATGATGAGCTTTAAGAGACACGGATGCTGAAAAAATGTAAATGTTTTATTTTGCAGATTTCCCCAGTAAGAATGATGGAGAGATCAATTCACAGTGCAAAATACATTTTTGTAGAGAATTTGTATAGGAGGTATGGTATTTTGTTTTCTACTTTATTTTCTTTGCTTAATTGCACAAAAAAAGAAATAATCAACCAATGATTTCTTTGGTAGTTTGCATCTGATCAGTCTGTGCTTTTGGTCAACTCTTTGCTGGAGTGGCAGAGAGCTTTGTAGAGGGCATGCTGTCCACTGGTAGAATGAAGCCCATAAGATGTGGGCCAGATGCAAGCATTCTTTGGAAATGCTGATGAGTTTAGAATGTTTTAGTATTTATAAAACCATTTATTGCATTTATCTGCTCTCCAGCTGAATAAATCAAAGCAAACATACTGAATAGATGAAAAAAAGTGGGGTTATAAAGAAAAATACTGTAGGAAAGAGAGAACTAGATGGTATTATCAAACCTAGCATCCAGGACTATTGTGCTTTGCAAGCCAGAACTCGAGCAACAAGCCTTCCAGCCCTCACGTGCTATGGCTTAGAGTTGGGATTCGTGGGATCAACGCAGACTGAAAACTCTTTGGTCAGCTTCTGAGTAAAGAGTGAGAAATGTTGATCTGTAAATGTCAATTTCTGATGTGGGCCCACCTCCCAGCCCTGCAGTGTGCTTGGGCAGTCGAGTCTAACTGAGGTTATTTTGTGCTGGGGAATAATTCTGTGGCCTCAGGTAGAAAAAGCACCTATTACCTACTCTCACCAACCCCATACTAAATAAAATAGTGCAGTAATCAGAAGTGGCATTTTTTTATAATGCCGATTGTGTATTCAGAATGTGCAATACTGTTTTAATGGCTTTTTCAGTGGTCTTGAGGAACAAAACCAGTTCTTAGCCTTGTCTTCAGGGAGAAGAGCTGCACGCCACAAGGTGGCATCTGTGCTTCATAGCCATCTGGTCAGCTCCAGAACTGGTTTGAAAGTTACTGAGGGACAGTCGGATGTGAGGCACAGGAACAGGAAGAGACATTATTTACCCTGTCTGTGTACAGTGGAAATGTAAATGGAATGTCTTTCTTGTTTATAGTTAGTGATGTTTTTTTCACTGTAGACTAACAGCTTTTGTCCCACAAGAAACTGAGAGGCTAAGTATGCATGTGCCAGCTCTGTGTATTAATTTCAAAACAACAATTTGAAGGGCATTGAAGAAGTTTAATGGTTTTAGTGTTCTTCAATGTTGGACAGAAAGCACTTGCTATGTTTTGTTAAAGCTGGGGAGAAGTCAGCCAATGGTATGAATAGCAAACCAAAATAGGAGTGTGTGTAAAAGGATTATACATAAAACAAGGACAAGAATCCCTTGCTATCAATACAAGTCTATACAAATCCTCTAGGTGAATGTTTAGCTTAAGTAAGGGATGGAGAGTAGAGGAACGTCAGGCATCCCAGCTCTTCTTTGATCCAGTGTCACTCAGGATTTGTGTTTTGGCTTTGCAGGCTTTTTCCCAGAGAGGGAAATAGAATAAGATTTACGATGGTGATGGAAGGCTTAAATTGTGAGCAATTGCTGAGAGCTTCTCTGGCATGCACAGACACACGAGTGTCCAAGTTCTTGTGATTGCACATCTCAGGTTAGCAGTAAAAGCCATGCTCATGTTAGGTGTAAAACTGTAGAAGAGTTTTGAATGCACGCACGTGAGTATATATGATATTTTACAGGGTAAGCCCAAACAATTCAGTTTGTCCCTCATGAGTTTCTGGGTATTTTTGGTGTATAGCTATTTCCATTTGTTTTATTTTGCAATAGAACCTTTACTTGGTAGGAGTGAAATGTCAGCACAGTTTTCAAAGAGACAGCAAAACTTGTGTCTTTATTAACCTTGAGCCAGAGCAGGAATCCTCACGTGATTATCCAGGGGAGTGAGACAGGGAAGGCAAAGCTGTGTTGTCTGCAGGGGAGATTAGTGGACTATTGAGGGTGTGTCCTTTAGGGTAGGAATGGTGGAGCTTTCTCTTATTTCTAATTCCTTTTGAGCTTCCTGTTTTTCAGGGAAAAGTTGCAGAGTTGGAATTTAGTTTACCTAGATACCTGTTATCCAGAACTGTACACTTGTTGATACATCAGAAGTGTGTTAACCAGTTTCTTGGGTGCTTTGGAAAGGAGGATATTCAGCTGGATGGTAGTTAAAGAAGGGAGGTGGCACGAACTCTGGCCTTGCTTTCTTGCATACTGACATTGTTAATATTTTCCTGGGTTATCTTTATTCAGTTTTGCAAGTGATCAAAAAGATGTTGTCGAGGGAAGTGGTTAAGAAATCTGTGGAATCTTCAGCACCATTTAAAATGTTGCAATTGGTTTCAACCATTCAGCTGAGGAGATCAGGATTCTCTAAATCTTCTGTGATCTTTTTCTTCCCCTCTATTTCTGTTCAGAGACACTTAAAGTAGAGTGTGGAGTGTGGCTTACTGTAATTTATTTTGAAGACAAAATAATAAGAAATTAATATACTTGAGTATTTAGGAATATGGCAATATGTGAAGACTCTAATACCAGTAAAAATATAATATGTGATTCTTAATAAGGAATATTATGTATTTCCATTGTTATTTTTTTTCACTGCTCTTTACTTTGGTTTCTATAATGAATTGTCAGTGCTGCTTAGTCAGTCAAGCCTTTCTGGTGTCATGCAGTTCAGATGTATTTGAAATGATCCTGACATAAAGAACTTGAGCAATAAATACACTTGACACTCATTTGTTATCATAGCACACATCAGTGTAAAGTTTTTTCTTAGTCACCAAGTAACTATTTCTTAACTGTAGTAGGAAATATTTTTTTAACTGTTAATGATAGAAACTTCATGCTAGTAGGCATGTTTAGGTAAAGAAAAAAAAAGAGCCTTTGTGTAAACAATGCTTTATAATATTTCTAATGTTGGTTGTATCTTCATTTCCCATGTGCTGGAATAAACACAGACTAGTTCTAGTCAGTTTTAAAAGAAATAAAAGCAGTGCATATCAGTTTAGAACTGATCTTTGTCTGTTGTTTAATGAATGGTGATCTTTATGTTTGTTCAGTGGGAAGATGCCAGAGGTGGATTATGTTGTGCTGTCTGAATGGTTTGACTGGATCCAGAACAACACCGATGTTTCAGTTGATTTGATAGGTAAAATTTGGATGGGAACTGGAAGGGCACATTTGTGGGTGGGTTTCTTTATTGTGAGGGGAAAAATTTCTTTTTTCTTTGGCTGTGAATAATTACATTATTCATTACAATAGTGGCTGTGATGCTTAGCATCAGACAGCATGAATGCACAGATACTCTGAGGATTGATGAGCAGTAACACCAAAGGAGGAGGTTCAGTGGTGGTGCCTAAACTGGGATCCTTTAATTCCATAGTTTATAAAGTTTCCTCTTTGCTTTTAAAGCTTATCCTTATACAGCTAAATAGCTTTTTTTTTTTTTTTTTTTTTTTCTTCTTCAGTTTACCTGCAGACATCTCCTGAAGTTTGTTATGAGAGATTAAAGAGAAGATGCAGAGAAGAAGAGAAAATCATTCCTCTGGTAAAGAGTTCCTTCAGAATGTGTGGTAACAGTGAGCATAAAACATAGTATCATAGAATCATGGAATCACAAGGTTGGAAACGACCTATAAGATCATCCAGTCCAACTGTCTGCTCATTCCCACAAGCACTAAACCACATCTTGCAGCTCCTCATCCAGGAGCCTCTTGAACACTGCCAGGGACGGCGACTGCACCACCTCCCTGGGCAGCCATTGCAGTGCCTGACCACTCTCTCTAGCAATGCCAACCTAAATACTAAAATCACATCCCGAGTGTATTTCAAAAATCTACTGGAGCTGTCTGGAGGATTTGGACTTGGTGATCATTGGGGCCGTTTCCAACATGAGGTGCTCTGTTATAGTTTCCATCACAAATTAATATTTCAGTATTTAGAATTGTAGGCTCATTGAAGTTGGAAAGACTTCTCAGATCATTTAGTCCAACCATCAGCCCATGCCTGTGACTGCTTTAGTCCGTGTACTCAGTGTGACATCTGCCCTGTTTTTGAAAACCTCCAGGATGGTGACTGCACCACCTCCCTGGCAGCCTGTTCCAATACCTCACCATGTAATTTTGATTTGCTGTATAAAAATGATCTGTCATGCGTGCTGACTTTGCCAAGTATTGTTTTAGTAATCTGTGTAGTATAGCCGACTGTTGTGGTGGTGTTGTGTGTAATTGAACACCTCTTTTTTAGGAATATTTAGAAGCTATTCATCAGCTCTACGAAGAGTGGCTCATTAAACATACGTTATTTAAAGTTTCCTGCCCAGTGCTTGTGAGTACAATTTTAGTTATAATCAGATAAGCACGTGGGGCATTGTATTCTTTCAATACTAAAAATGTTAATTAGTGATGAAAGTAAATAAAGCTGCTTTGTCAATAACCCGAGAAAAAAACATTTGTAGCTGTCCATAGTGTATAGTGGAAGTCTGGTCTTTAACTCTGAGGTGGAATTAGTGGGGTGTTCATTTGTGCTGTGTAGCAGGATCAGACACGCAGCTTTCCAGTGAGCGCCAAATTCCAAACACAGAACTGACTGGACAGCTTTCTTTAGGAGTATTTCAGTTTGGCTTCAGCGATAGGTCTGTTTTGCTCTGAAGCAAATATATATTATGATTTAATTATTTGTAATGCTAATGCTTTTGTTTTGAAGGTCATTGGAGCTGACCACGACGTGCAGAAAATGATAGAAAAGTATGAAGAGAACCGGGACCAAATACTAAACCCATGTAATATGCAACAGCATTTGTAGAAGTCCGTTAGGTTGTACTTTTTTTTTAATAATTCATGAAGTCTGATACAGAGACAATTCTGAATATTTGTCATACTTTTGAATTTAGTGGTTTCTGCTTTAGAACTACGCCTTGTAGGATGTTGTGAATTTCTCACTACAAAATGTTCAGGAACAAGTCATAAACAGAATATGACCCAATTCCATTCCAATTTTTTAGGTTCTCCATCCCCTTTACTGCATGTTTTGTTAAAATGTGTCTTTCATTCCCATTTCACTGCTGTTTCCTATGAAATAACTTTTTTCTTCTCCCCCATGACAGTTCTGTTTCTGTAATGTAAAGGAGTAGTTCCATGCACAGGATGGGATGTCCTGGTGTGCACTGTGTTCAATAGCTTTGTTAAACTGCTCTGGTTATGTCAAAATAGAGTGTGTAGGGGTTCCTTCTGTAATCCTGCCTGCACTGGTGCATTTCACTGACCTCAGTTTCTACTGTAAACATGTAAACATGACATCACAATATAGTTCTGTAGTTCTCAAGGTAGCTATGCGTAGTCCCATGGAATTCAGTGGTGAAGAAATAGTCAAATAGTCTTTGTAACTGATGGCACAGTGGTTCTGAGGGTTTTTCTAGGCCAGGTTTTTAAAGGGGCCTATTTCTCTAGTTTTGGTGAAACTCACAGCTGAGTTGGGGACTAGTGGATTTGGACTACAGTGGATTTGGAGCTCTGCATTTCCTTTCAAACGGTGATATAAATACTGAAAATAATTGATTTCTTAACTGCTGTGGATTCTTAAAAATATCTGGGTTGATCTGTTTTATTATTTATTATAAGGAAACGTGCGTGGTTCTTTGATCACTTTACTGTGGTTTGGGAAATAGAGAAACGTAATGGGTGTTCAATTTTTGTGGTTACTTGCTTAAGTGTTGATGTGCTCTTTACTTCTGCTTTACCCTCTTATTGTTGTCTTCCACTGCTTACTGCCTGAACATCTGTAACTTATCGACCATAATTTTCAGTTACTTGGCTTTTTTATGTGTTACTTAAAAGTGAACACTTCTTTTATTTTGTGGTTTTATGGAAGCTGTATATACCTGAAGATAGCTGTAGCTGAAATGACTGCAGCTTTTTCCAAGTCAGGAGATAGAGTTCATTTCTTCTAGTGGGATTTTTATTTATTTATTTTTTAAATCAGTGCAGCTTAGGAATGATCAGTGCAGGGTGCATTTCCAAGTGAGTACTACATTAGTATGCTGAAGCTTGTGAACCTGTTCTGTTCTGTTCTAAAGGTTTAGAATTCTAGCTTAAAAGTAAGGTTGTATGTATTAAATAATTATCTTATAGAAGCTTATTTGTACAGGAATGTAGTGGTCATTTTGGAATCATTCTGATAAACTTTCAAAGCTCTTTTTGTCTCTTAGAGAATAAAAAAAGATAAAAAAGCTCTCTAGAAATAGCTCTGTAAGTTTCAGCCATCTGCAGATTGTTGTTAATTGCAATCTGATTATGAGTTGTAGAAGCCAATGGTATGTATTGTGCATGCTAGCATGGCAGTCTGGAGAAGAGCCACTTAATTCTGTTGTACAGAAAATGCAAGTAATTTAGTACCTCACAGAAATGAATGTGGTGAGTCAGTTAGCCTTTGTGGTACAGTTTCCCCTTGCCTTGGGAGCTTGGAATGGCATGTGAACCATTTAACAAGAAGTGATTCTTCGCCATTTTAAGTTCTTCCAGGTTTTCTCTGTTTTCCTGAGCCATAGGTTTCTCTTTGCGTTTAACAGCCCCTGACAGAACTTTATTCTGGAAGTTTGTCACTTTCTGAGCATTTAGACATAATATCCTGTCACAGTGAGTTCCACATCTAAACTGCAAGCTGTGTGAGAACTGATTATCTCTTTTCTGTATTGCATACCTGGTCTGGATGGATATCTTCTCCAGACTTCAGTATTTACTTCATTCTGATTGAGGTGTCCTAGGGTCAGGAACATCTGTGAGCAGCACGCAAACTGACTTGAAGAGACAGACTGGCAAAAATTAAAATGTTAAACATTATATTTTCTTCATCTGGCCTTCTGTGTGCTCTCTTCTGGCACGGGGAGATGTTTATATCTTATTTGATTAAACATTTTGGAGGTGAATCTCCAAAACTGTAGGTCCTAAGAAGCCTAAGCCTAAGAAGATGATAATTGTGTTCACTGGTGTAATTAGCATGCAGAACTACTGCCAACAGCAGGAACTAATCCAACATCTCTTTTTCAGTGCTCTTCCTCCTGCAGAGTCTGGGTATTCTGCCATCAGTTGCAATTAAAATGTTTGGACCTGAAGCTCTCTGTGCTCTTGCAAATAATGACTCGTAGTGAGTTACTGTCCTGCCTGAGGAATTGCAGTATCTAGTCCTTCCTGTAGAGTATGGAGGTTGAAGTAATTACTGTGCTTTTCTAAAGCAGGTTAAAGTCAGGTGAGGATTATGGTTTTTTACTTTTTTTTTTCCCCCCAGCATTTGGTAAATTGCAGCATTTGAGTTATTTGTGTTTTGAGTTGCATAAGTTGCAAGTTTTTAAAAAGTTTAGTCTCAGAACAAAAAAGTAGCTCTAAGATTAATTCCTACATAAGAGAAATATAATGTTTTGTCCAGATGCCATTTATCTGTTTTTTTTGTTGTTTGTTTGTTTTGTGAGAGAAACTGGCTTATCCTAAAATAACACAAAAAATTACTATAAGGGTTAACTGTTGTGTAAACGTATTCCTGTAAGAGTGATCTCTCTGAATGCATACAAAAGGTCAGGCAAGAGTGACACAACAGAGGAGCTCTGGTTTTTACTTGTGTACCACACTGCTTGATTTTATTTATTCTTACGTCAGGGGGCTTTGAGGTGATCCCTCTGTCTGATAAGTGATTTATTTCTCCCTCACATCTCCCCACGATAAATACTAAGCTGCTAGGACTTTTACTGTAAGTAGGCTGCTTTGCACATGCTGCTGTTCCATTCTGTTCCATTTCTGTCCTTACTGAAGGGAGTTGTAATGTTTAATGCTGTGAAAAGGAAACCTTTAGGATTTATCAGCTGTCTCACTTAAGAGAACAGTGCCAATTAACTTTCACTGGATGGAGCCTTTAGTGGTGACAGTGGATTACAGGTTATAACTTTCCCAGTGTTGAGATACAAGTAAAGTTAAATAAATAAATGTTATGTTTTAGAAATTGTGTGGGTTTTGGTTTTGTTTTCTTTTGCTGGTTTGGAGACCACTCAGAACAGTATAGACATTTATCTTTGCAAGCCCTTCTCAGACTCTCTTAGGTATGCTTTTGTTTATGTCTCAGCAGACAACTTGTATTTGAAGATCTTCATTTATAATTTGAAGCAAATTGTAAATCTTTGTTCATTCAGTGCCTGCATGCTGTTTGTTTTCATGCTGAAAGTTAGTTTACGTTACTAGCTTTACAAACAAAAAAACCCACAAAAAGTTGACTCTAAAGCCAAACTGTGTTTGTTAAGCACCTTAGCTCTAGACAGGACAAGTTTATATGTGTGACAGGAATGTTAAGGGGAGGGAAAATGACTATCTAAACAGACCCGTCAGGGAGAGGTGGTGCAGTTGAATGTCAGCCAGCTTCTGGGTCTGCTGCCTAAGCTCTGTTTCTGCACTGATCAAAAGAGAATTTCTCTAATTTGAAGCTTGGGAGAGCTGAGCCATTCAGAGTGGTTGTGCGTAGCATATAGATTTGGGAGCAGAGCTGGCCTTGTGTCTCTATGATGGAAAGACATAAAAACAGTCAGTAAATCCCCATTCAATTCATTGACAATCAACACCAGCTGTAGCACAATTAAAGTTGACAGCTCACAAGGGGATAGGCACACATTTCATAAACAAATCACCCTCCTCTGAGGCTCAGGCAGCTCTCTTGCAGGCTAACAGTGCTGCTTAAGTGGTTGCTGCTCTTTAAGATAATTAGCCAAGGAGAGGCGTACTGGTCAATAGCACCAGGGACAGGAGAGCACCATCAGGATTTATGTTCTCCTCTCTGTCTCAGACCTAATTGTATTTACAAGGATTTTAAACCCTATTCATGGTACCTTGCCCATGTGGAAGCAGTTGTACAGAGGGCTGATGGCAAAGGCATGTTAAATATGACTTGTCTTTTCTTTCAGCTTGTTTTCAAATCCAGTCTTTTCACAGGTATCTTAACTGTAAAACTTGTCTCTAGAGACAGCAGAAATTTGCAAGTCAAGTACCTTCTAGTACAAGACCTCAGAAGCCTACTGTTCATACAGGAAGAAAAGGTGTCTTTGCAGCAGAAAGACCATATTTGAAAGTAACTGTGAGCATTTTAAGGTGATAGCAGCTCTCCCTCCAAATGCAGGCTGAATGCATACTTAGCAGTCCTGGCCAATCTACCACAGAGGTTCTGCCTCAATCAATTAACAAAAGCGTTAACAAAAAGTAGAGTCTCAGAACACAGTTGTTTCAGTTGTTTTATGTTCCGTATGTTCTGTGCAGCTTGGCTGTTTATATGGGGTGTTTCAAGTGGTAGTCTTTAGTTTCTTGGGAAACCAACTTTAGCATTGTTTTTTCATGTGTAACTTGCTGTTAAATACTCCTGTGGCTACAGCAAAGGTAAAAATGGCATGTTAGGTACATGGGTCTATATAGTACTGGTGGTCAGCTAAATACTTATGAGGAATCTTTATATGTGATGAGAAGGGATTTTTCAGTTTATAGATTTCCTGAATATTTGACACAACATACTATTTAAAACACAATTTTAATTACCCTACGGGGGGAAAATACATCTTATAAAAACTGAAATGGTTAGGAAGAACAGATAAATAGTTGAAAGAACAAGGAGGTTGTGGTGAGTTCACTTAGTGAGCAGCTAAGCACCTACACAGCTGGTTTGCTCAACCTCCTGCAAAACAGGAGAACCAGAAGAGCAAAAGCAAGAATTTGGTTTGAGATATTTAATTGGTGAAAGGAGGAGTAGGAGAGGAAGAAAAGAACAAGTGATGCAAAGGTAGACGAAAAAGAAACCACAAACCAAAAACTTCTGCTACCTCAGTTTTATTGCTGAGCATGATGCTATCTGGTATGAATATCTTTGGCTAAATCCAGTCAGCTGTTCCAGCTGCTAGGTTCTTGCCCACCATCACTGGAGTGGGGGCCAGAGTAAGGAAGAGAAGGCATTGATGCTGTGCAAGCACTGTTCTGCAGCAGCCAGAATGCAAGTGCATTATCAAGAGTTTTAGCAACTAGTCCTAAACACCACCACATAGCTTCTGTTAAAAAAAGTTAACTTCATCCCAGCCAGACCCAGTGCAGAAATATTAGTTTCTGTATGCATATTTGTAATACTTTTTTCACCCACCCATTAACACCATCCAAAGCTGAAGTCTTGTCATTTGGTGTTTGTTCAGTCAAAGCTGCATTCCTCCTGCTGTGCTGGAATCAGGTGATCACTGATCACTCCAGCTATTAGTTATTCAAAAAGCATTTTAGCTCCTGAGACTTTTCTGGTATAATCCGCCCGCTCTTCTACACATTTCAGGAGGATGAAAGTCAGGTATAGACAATTTGTACTAATTTAGAGAATACTGATTTTCTAAGCTTATCTTTAAACTGAAAATAGAAGAAAGATTAGCTCAGAATACAGCTTCACAGGAATGCCACGAGCTAACAGAACTACACTCCAGCACAGCACTTGTAACACTATAGAGCCTTCCAGTTTTGAAATGTTTACCTGTTCCTGTCATTGTACAGCATGCCATATTCTAAAAATAGGCCTCGGGCATTAATTAGAGCCAGATGGAATCTGGTTAATGAATTAAATGGAGTGATTTCATGAGGAAAGAGCTGTTTAAGAATTTTCTCAATTACTTCAATGTTTACTGTCCAAAAGTGGTGGTGTTTTTGTTTGTTTATGATTAGCTTTGTCAAAGCTAATTATCTCTTCTGAAAAGATGATCAAGGCCACAACTAGGGCAGGGAAACCCCAGGCAAATTACAAATAAAGCACTGCTAGAATCAAGTGTGCTAGCACAACATTCCTTGGTCAGTTTTGTCAATAATAACATAAGGCTCCTGGATTTCATTTACTTTTAAATTATAGTTCTCTGCTTTTACTTCACTGGATTCACTGTCAGGCTGCAGAAGGTTCCTTCTGCCCTGTGCACCGGTGCTTCTTCTGCTTGGAGACCGAACATCAATACTTTGTGGTGGAATGTAGGTGGGATTAGGAGGCTCTCTGATGTGCCTGAAGCACTCAGAAGCCCTAGGTGCATTCAGAGTACCCCTTAATAGTCCCTTGCCATCAGAGCCACCAGTGGGATCCTCCACGCTCCCAGAAGTACGGCAGAGATCCGGAGATGGCTCAATAAATGCAGCTGCTCTGTTCTGCATTTCAGCATTAGTTGAGTATGTGCATTTCATTTTGGAATGATTCAGTTCTCTTACATTCCTGTCACTTGCATATGATAGTGACTCAGGGTGCCCAGTTTCCTCTATTGGATACATCAGATCTTCCTGAGTGTCCTGGACTTGTAGTTCTGTGAAGGTTAAAGACAGATCACAGACTTCCTCTTCCCTAGGGACGGGGCAGTTTTGGACTGATGTGAAATCCGTGTACGGCAGAGACTTCAGCTCATTGGGTTTGTCTGCAGGGTCTGGGTCTACACAGTTTATGGCATCATTAATTTTTGCTTCAATTGACTCTTCAGCCACTTGTTGAGCTTCGTACTCTGAAGAGCTTTTACTTTCACAAGTGCTGTCAGCAAATATTGCAAAGGCTGGTGGACCGCTTGCTCCTGGCGAGAGCGGCACTGACCAGAGCTCATTTGCAGTTGACTGGGCAGTGGCTGCCAAAACACATTCCTCACTTAGACTGGCTCTTGGCTTTTTTTCAAAAGCTTCTGGAGAAAGATTCTCACTGAAAATAGGTGTTTGTCTTATGACAATGTCACTATATTTGATCAAGAAGTCCTCGCTGTCTGAGCATTTGCCCGGAAAGTGTACTGTGTTAATGATTTGCTTTTGGTGTTCCTGAAGCCTGTTAGTGGATTGAGTCACTGCTAAGTGAGGAGCATCATCTTTGATCTTCAGATCCTGAGTGGTTTCAAAGGACATACTGCTACTAGGTGAAGACTTCTGTTGAGTAGCAAGGCACAAAGACGTTTCACTATTTTCTTTCTTTTCTAGATTTTCACAGTCTTCTCTCTGGGGCGTCTGATCCTCTCTGTCCTTATTTTTGTGATGCCAGTGTATTTGTGAACTCTTCTGCAAAGTCTTCTCCAAATTGCCATGTTTTTCTTCATTTGTCATTTCGAGGATGGTTTCACACTCAATTCTTGCCAGAAATATTTCAAAGGCAGTCTGTTTTGTTTCCTCATTGTTTCTCTTTCTGACAAGTGAAAACTCTGTTGCCGTTGTTGCAATGTAACCTATTTTCTCCAGTACGGTTTTTACTATGTCATCTGGGAGCACAGATTGAACATAGTAGACAAAATTACCGGTGAATGTCTGCAACAGAACGGAACAGTGAAAAACAGATGAAGGGTGGGGGTGGGGATGGGGGAAGCGTGAAAGACTCCATAAGAACAAAACTACTTCAAAAATTACTTCAATCTTTTTAAAAACTATTTTGTTGGAAGTTTGAGGTGCGAGTTTGAGCGAGGCCTTTCTAACAGTGTTATTTTGCCAGCCTCTCAAGCACTTGCTGTAGCATAACAATGTTACACCAGTTTAAAACTGGTAAGGTATCAGCCAAGAGTATCAATATGCAGAAAAGGAGAGAAAGGAAAATCACTTTAATCAAACTAGAGACGTTTGGATGTGAGTCCTGCATTCTACTGAAGAACAAGAAGACCTTTTCAACAGAGGATCTGTGGAATCAATCACCGAGGTTTAACTTCTCTTAAAGAGATGCACTTGCTGTTACTCATATTTCTTAACGGGTGACAGCAGCGTATCATTTTTTTTCTCAGTGATTCAGAGTGCTGCTCTAACTTTGCTTTCCTGGAACTAGGTCACTTTGAAAGCACCCTTCTGCGCTGAGGTTATTCGGGGGAAACAACAGTGCCAAAACGTGCTCCTGTCGCACGAGCTGCCCTCCCAGCATGACTTGTCTAAAGTGCTGCTGCCTAACAGAGCGGGAAAAAAAGAGAAAAGTTTAACGTGTTGTTTCGGAGCTACCGAAGGCACGAGGCCCAGTTTGTAAAATCGAAGTGGATTTCGGCTCGGCCATAACCCTCCTGCTGAGGGATGCCGTAAGCTCGGCCAACCGCAGCAGCAGCGCGGGGCCGTCAGACCGAGCACCTCGCGCGGCTTCTGCCTTCGGACACAGCGTTGCCAGCTTCCTGGGGCCGAGCTCCGGGCCGCGGTGTCACGCGTTATGCCCGGGCTCAGGGCCATTCCGGAGGATCGACACCAAGCCGAAACGCCTCGCCGGTGCCCCGCGCCGCCGGGGAAAGGCCTGGGGCAGGCCGCGCCGCCTACCTTCAGCGACCTGATCTCCTTCCTCCACGGGGACAGCAGCAAGTTGACGCACAGCAGCTCCAGGACCTCCAGCGCCTTCAGCAGGTCCCGCAGCACGCTGCCGCCCCGCCGCCCGCGGGCCCTGCGGCACCGCTCGGCCACGCCGCGCACGTCCAGCGCGCCCCGCCGCTCCGGCAGCCGCCGCGCCCTTGCCTTCAGGGTGGCCTCGTCGCACGCCACCAGCCGCCCCTCCGCCCCCCGGGCCGCGTAGTAGGCCAGGTAGTCCCGCAGCACCCCTTCCTCCTCCTCGGCCGCCGGCTCCTCCATGGCGGCGCGGGGCCGCCCTCCCGCCACCCCGCCCGCTGGAGACCTGGCCCGTCCGTCCGCCCGCGGGGCGGGAGGCCGCGAACCGAAAGCGAAAGGCGGCGGAGGGCGCCCCCTGGCGGCCTTCGGGTAGCGCTGCGGGGGCGGGCGCGCCGCGAGCGGTGGCGCGAGGGCGGAGTTAGCGCGGGAAGCGCGGCGGCGTAGTGTGAGGGATGGGCGCCGCGAGGCGGCAGCGTGGTCGCGGTGATGGTCGTCGTGTGAGGGCGGCGCTGCAGCGGCCTCCGAGCTCAGGTAAGGCGGCCTCGATTCGCGTTCTGCCGAGCTCGGGCGGCTCCTGTGCAAATGGCGTTGCCGGTCTCGGTTTTTGGGCTCTGCCTTTTGCGCTGTGTGACTCCATAGATGGGTGCGGTGCGGTGCGGTGCGGTGCGGTGCGGTGCGGTGCGGTGCGGGCTTCCCCCTACCTCGGCTTTGTGCAGAGCAGTTTCAGCCCGCGCACTGCGTGCCTTCGTGGTGCTGTAGGTCGCGTCTCGGTACGGCTTGCACGGTAGGTCTTACCATGGATTCCCCGCTGGGAAGTCCGGCTCTGTGCCCGGCACACGTCTCAGGCTCGCTGGCCGAAGACTTTCCTGTCTCCCAGGCGGTGGCCGCGAGGTGCTACAAGCAGAGCGGCTTTCCCCGAGCCGCCACGCGGCGCCACTCGGGCCGGCGCGTGGCTCTAGATGGCTTGCGAGCGGCACTGGATGCTTCAGCCTCTGCTGTTCTCTGTCGTGTAGAAAAATGGCTGCGTTTTGTTACTCTGGCGTTTTTTGGTGTTTTTTTTTTGTGTTTTTTTTTTTTTTTTTTTTTTTTCCCTCCTTTCTCTTTCTTTCTTTCTTTTTCCCCTGAGAATTTCACTTTTCAATACGGGGCAGGCAGGGTGCTGGTCACGGCCCAGAGCCCAGAAGGAAGGGATGGGGCACTAACAGCTGTACAGATTGCTGCTGTTTGCTTGGAATTTGAAAGGCACGATACCAGTACCCAGTGCATTGCATCAAGCCGTGTCCCTGCTGTTGCCTTATGTTTGTTTGTTTTTCCCTCCATTGCAGTTGGGCTGATTTTGCCAGAGGACTGCTTTTGGAACAATATGAGAAAAATGAGGAGGATCAAGGACCCAAAGCCCAAATGGGCTGCTGTGCATGCCTCTGGGTTCCTTAAAACTTTCCTTGTGCCTGTACAGTTTTGCTTCTTGGCTTTTCTTGCTTTGGTAGAAGTGAGAATGCTTGTGCATGTGGAGCTGCGTGCAATTTACCACACAGTTGTGAGTTCACAAGCTGGTGTTGAAACATGCATTGCTGTGAGCAGAGGAGAAGGGATGAACGCTCTTGTACAGTAACTTTAAGAGCCTGTGGTTGTAATTCCATGTGAAGTCTGTTTCCCTAGGTGGGAATTGTTGTCAGCCTGTTTGAGGAGCAGTTGGAGTTGGAGGTGGGTCATGCTCAGGAAATACATTACTCATCTCACTGTGCTTGAGAATTATCTATTTGAAAAAGGGGGGAAACATCAACCTGTTACTGACCTGCTCCTCCCTCCCCTCCTGACCTTAGTCTGAGGTACCTCTGCATGTGTTTGTGGTGGTTTGTGATGCTTCACCTGAGGGCAATACTTGCACAATAAAAGCACGGAAGCTCACTGAGTATGGGTGCGTTCTTTAATAAAAGTTGTATGCGAAGATCCATATACCAAAAATCAAAGCAGAAGAGGTGACTACAGAAATACAGCATTGCTGTCTTGTAGGTAAGAAACAGCATCTCCAAGCAGTCTGTGTTTTCCTATTAATCATGTAATAAACACAAGGCCTACTTTCAGCTTGGCTTTAAGATTATCATTACAATGATACCAGAGTTTAAGGTCTGATAAGCGGCTGGGAACTTCTTCTGAGTTTAATGGGTGCTGACTTGTACTCTCGAGGTGCTCTGCCCATTTTGCTGGAATCTATCAGGGATCCGAAATACGGAGTGCTTTGGTTGGTCATTGGGTGGCTGAGCCCCGCTGTGTGCTCTGTGCTGTGTGACAGGCGACCGCCCCACAGTGCAGCACAGTGCAGGAGCAGGCAGCTCTCAGTGCTGCTGTGCCTGTCCTCAAATGGGGAACAACTTTGATTTGATCTACTGTAATTTCAGTACAGCAGTTCTGTTGTGAGGTGAAATATAAATCTCCCGTTTTCCTCAAAAGTCTGCTTAAAATAAATTTATTCTGTACAAATCAAATTACTATTTTCCTCTGATATAAAGGTAGTGGCAGGGCCTGAAATCCATGTCAGGTTAACAGCCAGACAGAAGCACTGCCCACAGTACACAGAAACTGGATGCATTTGTATAACAGAGCAGACACTTGTGAATGGCTTATCTTCAGCAGAGCTCCCAGCTTTGCTGTACAGGTAGGAAAGACACACGTTCAAAAACTGAAATCCCATTTACCTTCTGATACTTGCTAGATTCCCTCTCCAGCTCCCAGCATCAGCCCACAGTTCTGGTCTGTCCCAGTTGCATGTCCTGTTCTTCCTGTGCTTCCCTTCACTTCTTATCTTCCTGCCAATAAAGCTGGCTGCTGAACTTCTGTGTTGGCTTTTTCTTCTGGCCCTATTGGTAGTGCAGCATTCTGTGTCTTATTGCGGGATACCTTGTGTGCCACAGAACTGTCTCCACTGGTACTTCATACAGAATAGCTCTATCCATTAAAGATACAAGTACTGAATGTAGTCGAAATTCTGCAGTGTCCACCAACTTATTTTGCAATGCAGAATTGTGAGTTTTTGTTGTTTTGGGTATAATACATTGAGAACTTCATAGATCTGCAAAAGATTTCTTTTTTTTTTTTTTTTTTTTTTTTAGCAGAATACATGTTTACTGTTATCTGCTTGAAAAAAATGCATACTTATCTGATTCCATCATGTGCTTATGACTCAATAATGGTATGATTTACAGAGCAGTAAGGACCAAATGATTATTTCCCAACTTATATATTAATTATATTTGCATCGAACTTTGGAGTGTTGAGTAATGATTACTGTTGGAAGTTATTTACTATTTACAGAAAATTGAAATGTGATTTTAATATTTTGAACGATATTTGCTGTTAAATACGGTAATATGTTTGCTTATATTCCTTTCTACTTATCTCTAGAGGGGGTAATAACCTGAAGTCCATTTTATCAGTGTAAAAATTACCCATTTTTTCAGTGAGAACATCTCTAAGAGATTTAGTGCAGATGCACCTCTGATAACTGTGCTGAGGAAAACTTGGTTGAGGTCCTTAAGTGGAGACTGCATGTAACATGCAGCATGAACCTCATTTCTGTGGCTTCCTCCTGCTGCTTCCGTGAGCACTCATCCCCACCTCCCCACATTCATCAGATGAGCACATGAGAGTCCAAGCCTATGACCTGTGGCTAATGTGAACAGCAAAATGTCAGCGAGGAGGGTCACGTCTAATATGAGGAGTTTCTGTACATAGTGAGTTTCTCCATTACTGAGCATGCCAAAGCCAGCATCTACTATTTACTTCACTCTTCTTCAGTTATTGGAGGTCCTTTCTTAATCTTGCGGGCTCATAACTGAAGTTCCTGACAGTGTAGGCATGTTGGAAGGAGTTCAAGGTTCCAGTTGTGCCAAGTGAGGGGTGTGCAGCCCTGGGCCCTCACAGCTGGGCGCAGTGCCCTTGGCATAGCAGCTGCTGTCGGGTCAGCTACTGCTACCCTCCTGCTGCTTGTTCCTGACTTTGTGAGAGATTTACAGCAGGTTTTGGAACTGGCTGGGGTATCTGAGGGAAAAACATGGGTATCAAAAGATTCCTCTTTTTTATTTGGCTTCTGTAGGGTGCTGATAATCATGTTTTGCAGGCTGTGTTCTGTTTCTGTCTGTGGAAATACATATTTAGAAAAAGAATTTTTAAAAAATGCTTTGTTGCCAAGACACTGGATAAAGTGTACTACTGACACCTACAAAGACAAGAACTGCTCTTCTCCTTCCTTCTGTTCCAAAGCATGCACATTATCATCAAATCGAGGAGTAAGCTTGACTAGATAACATATATACATATATATACATTGAGTGGCAATGTCAGTGAGATCTGAGATGCTTCAGGAAGGCCATAGCACTGCTCCTCAGTGCTGCTGTCCTGTGCTACGTGACGCCATGGAACACTTTGAAGCACAAAGAGGGAAGTTTAGGTAAACATTCAAAATTCACTGTAAAAAATAAAAAACAATCCCATTACATCCCTTAGTAAAGATATAAAATAGGTAAAACTTTAAGAGGTTTTATTCTTCCATTTAAATGTCTTCTTTTTCTCAGTCTGAGTTCTTCAGAAAGATGGAAGGAGAAAGCCCCTTTTATTCACAGGATTTGGCTCAGAACGGTCTGATAGTCAGAGGGAGAGTTTTTCAGTACTTCCACTGGCACCAGCGGGATGGGGATGCTGTGCTCACACATCACAGCTTCGTACCGGGGAGCAGCCTCTGTGGGGAGCGACGACAGAGAGATGGATGGGATGGGCTGCTGCCAGCCCTGTATCCTGGTGGCGTGGTGTGCTGCCTGCCCTGCAGTCCCTGCTGCTGCTTCCTCCTCTTCCCGGCTGATGTTTATAGATATTTCATTTCTTTGACAGGGGTCCGTAAGGGAATAGGGGGGGGGATCATCTGTGGGAATATATATTTGCGTTGCTCCTGGCCCCACGCATTCATCATAGCTGAAAGAAAAACAAATTTTTCATTAGATTCCTGTGAAAAATGCCACAGTGCATTATTGTCAGCATAACAGGGGCAGGTGAAGTGAGAAGAAAAGGATCGTCTAGTGGTTCCTCAGCCCACATCCTTGCTTACCCTGCCATGTAAGGCACTTGAGAACTTAACGCTTAAAAGCACATCTCCAGGCACCTGAGGATAATCCCTGAGGTCTTGGGGAAGCTCAGACCCTGTATGAATCGCAGCTGTGGCTGCAGCACTGTGCCTGGCTCTGCATTTCGGTTGTACCCATGCCTGATGTTGCACTGCTGGGCCCACAGCAGGGTTCAGCCCTCATCTCAGCTCTTTTTAATGGGCAAACTTGTGAAAGGGTGGGGAAAAAGCATTGTTGCCATTTTTACAGTTATGAAAAAGAAGGTTTGGAGAGCTTTAGATGGAGTACTGTACCAAATCCTGCCTTCCTTTCTGACTCACAGATCTTTAGGACATCCTTCAGTCTGTGCTCAGTCTGAAACCCACAGGGGGGCTGTCTGGGCTGCAGATCTGTACTTGCAAGACAGCAGGATTCCTTGTGGAGGTGCAGAGCTGTGATGAATAATTTTGACAGACTCATGCTGGCCATTCTGAGACTCAGCAGAGTCCCCCCGTTGTGCTCCTCCTAAACTGGAGTAATGCAAGAAAGACTGGTCTGTGGGATTTTCATACAGAGCCAGCTCAGGTCTGTCCAGGCTTTGTGCCATTAAGCTAGAGCCAAGGCAGACTGCTGCCTCCTTGCTCCACCTGCACTCAGGCCTTGCAGCCCTGGTGTGAAGACAAATAGGCAGATCGGCCTGCTGGGCTGGCAGCCTGCTGCTGAGCTGGGCTCTGCTTCTGGCCCCTTACCTGGTGGTGTCCTACCTGGCTGCCCTGGCATCACCCATTTGCCCAGAAAACAGCTGACTCTACTTCTGCTATCAAACCAGCCCAGGTGTAGTGGTTTGAAAGAAGGTTCTGAGCTCACTGGCTATGCAGGCAAATTTGAGGAAGAGGCATAGCATTGTGTTCTTACGCACTGGACTTGCTTTATTAATGACTGCTTTGTTTAATTGTTTCAGGATCATTTTTAATTAGATTGAGGGAAGGAAGAATGGTTCCTGTTTAAAAGAAAGAAAAAAAAAAAAGACAGAAACCCCCTCTACCACCAAAAACTCCCAACTCTTCTCCCAGTCAGCTGACCTGAAAAACAATTCTGCTGGAGCCAGACAAATTAAGAACCCATTTCCTCAACTGCAGTAACTGCAGAGCTAGCTATTAGGATCTCAGATATTTCCTGAAACATAGGATATTTAGCACGTGTCCTCCCTGTAGACTGCAGGCAGTCACTCTGCCCCTGTAATTGCGTTGCTGCCAGGCTAGACCCAAGCTAATAAACCCTGCTTGTAGATTATAAGTGAATTGCAGCAAGGCAGCCCATATCAGTTACAGAGAGCTCAAACCTCTTGAAATCAGCCATTGAGGCCCTGCCTTAGAAGAGTCCTGGCTCCTGCTGCACTCAAACCTTTCCTTCAGCTGTTTCCTTTCCTTTCTGCTGCTGTTGGCTTTGATGCTACTGTTCTGTGGGTGGGTGATAAAAGTGGTTTTGGGGGGAGAGAAATTTTCCAGTAAGGAAATGGTATCTTAGCACAAGGTTAACAAACAACTCAAATACCATAGAGGTGTTCATACAACAAACAATTCAAATATCCAGAGGTGGTTTTATTTTTATCCTTCTTTATATTACTTTTTATTCATCAGGTCAGTGCTTTTAAATTTAGATTGGAATATCCTGATTTCTCCATCAGAAAGAATTTAAAACCATGGCTATATGCTCTGAAGGTCCTCAGTAAGGCAGCTAGGTGCTTCAGGAACAAACCTCAGCAGTTGTGAGGTTGAGTTGTTTTTATACAGCACGTGGAAGAGACTGAAGTCCAGTCTCTACTAAGCCCACTGCAATTCGAAGTGAACCTGCTGCTCTTTTACAAGATTTTAGACTTCAATCACAGACTGAGAATAAAGGAAGAATCTCTCCTTGCAGGGTTACTCCCTCTGAACCGCATCTTTACTTAATTTACATTTTGCTGACCTAAAGCCTAGCGAATGTATTTGAAATCTTTGCACTGGTTTTGACTGATTTAATCAGGCTAGTGAATAGCACCTGCTGGGTCCTGTTACCATAGCAGAAGAGAGAAAAGAGTTCTGGTTTTGGAAAGCCCGCAGTGATGTGAGTTTTGAGGTGGAAAACTGTGAATCCCTTTGCTGAGCTGCAAAAAGGAGGAAGCCTGTCTGTCTACTGATTCTGGGCCTGGGCCCGGCGCCCAGAATCTGCCACTGACCTGAAGGAGAATGGGCACAGTGTGAGCCTTCTGCTCACTGCTGTTACCTGATCATCCACATTTCTTTCCCTTGGATTTAGTTTGATATCTTTTATGGTCTGTAGCTTAGCTCTATAAAACTAAAATGCTTGGTGAGACAAATATTGAAGTGGCATTTGTGAAGGAGACCTTTATGCACCAAGACACATGGGTGGCAAATTACGGTATTTAAAACCTGTCATTTTGATGTTTTGTTCCAAATATCAATATATACACAAAAATGATCCAAGGGGTGGAATGCCTCTCCTATGAGAACAGGCTGATAGAACTGGAACAGACTGTTCAGCATGGACAAGAAAAGGCTCTGGGGAAACCTGACAAGCAGCACTTCAGTAGCTAAAGGGAGCTCTGAGAACGAAGGGGACAAACTCTTGAGCGGACTCCAGGGTCTGTTGTGATAGGACAAGGGGAAATTCTTTCCAACTGAAAGAGAGGAGATTTAGATTGGATATAAGGAAAAAGTTTTTAATAATAAGGGTGGTGAGGCACAGGCACAGGTTGCCCAGAAAGGTGATGAAATCTCATCCTTGGAGACATTTAAGGTCAGACTGAACCGGGCTCTGGGCACTTGATGGAGCTGTGGGTGTCCCTGCTCTCTGCAGGGAAGTTGGACTCTTCCAACTCAAAACATTCTATGATTGTATATAGTAATGTTTTCTTCCTGCATAGGATGGATAAAAATAATCTCTTTTCAGTTGAAGAACTTTTTAGCTTGTTCATGGCAGTACTTTATGGCCAAGGAGGCAACTACAAGTCACTAAGATAGCTTGTTTTTAAGATAAACTCTTATATTGCATTAGCAGTTTATGGTCTGGATACTTAGTTTTCCATATTCTTTTCAAAGCGTTGCACCTGTAGTTGCAAAGTTTCACACTGGAGAAGAAGTGAATAGATCCTGCCTTTTTCTGCAGCAAGGTGTGCATCAAGAACTAAAGGTGCTGCTGAGTTGCTCTGCAGTGTGCTCAGCTTTTGACATAGCTTTGAGCTTTCTTTATTTTTGCTTGCAAACAGAGCAGTCTGGGACAAAATAAATGAGCTGCCTTTTATTAGCTAGTATGGACTCCAGTACTGGGGGGGGAAGAGGAACACGTGCTGTGTAATGAGGGCTGCCACTGTAAAGAACCACTGCATCGGCAGCAATCAGTAATGATCATTCCTCATGTTAAATTTATACTGTTATGTGCAAGTCACTTAAGTACAGTATCTGGTTTTGTTGATTTCAGCTGAGATGTTGATAGCTGTGAAGCTTGGACTTGCATAAAGCTGTGGCTTCAGCATCCGTAATGCTAAAGGGAAGTGTTCTCTGCCCTGCTTCATGCTCTCACTCTTTTTCTTTCTTGTTTCACACCGAAATCATGCAAGCTCTTTGCTCTTGCATTTTCTGTTGCATGATTTTGGTGTGAAACCAAAAATGCTTGCTAGCGTCTTGCACAAAATACACTGATAGTCATTTTATCTGAGAGACTGAGTTCTGAGATGTTGTTTACATAAAAAGAAACCTGGTGTTTGATGTTCGTACAGCAATCTCAAAGAAAATCCCTTCAGACAAAAAAAGCAAGTGCTTTCAGAAAGTACTTTGTTACCCTAACTTAGTAATGGACCACAGGAACGTGTTACACTGCTTCTCTTGAATATCATTTGTCTCTTTATTAACTCTTAGAAAGCCCTCCTTGGTTACATCTAGTACTTGTGGTGAATTCACTTCAAGCCATTTGTTTTACCCAGTTGCAGTACCTTAACGTTCAGGGTGCCTTACAGGCAGACATGAGAAGGTTACTGACACTGGGATGTGCTGCTGTCTACATTTCTTTGCCTTGTTTCTTGTCAAAATGACTTCACTGTCATCACAGATTACACTGTGGAGTTTTGAAGTGGTAACGATGCCAGGAAAGGGAAGGAGGACTGTGATGCCTTTTAACTCCATCATGCTGAATGTAAATGTGACTTGCAAAGAAAAGAATGTTATCCAAATACCACAGGTCTTCAAGCTGACTTTGTTGAATTGTTTGGGGGGACTGAAAATAACTTCATGAATTTGTTTGGTCTCCTTCCAATAAGCATTAGAATAGCTTTGTTGCTAAGGAAACACTAAGGATCTTATTTAACTGCTGTCATTCATAAATTATGACCTACTCTCTGGGGAAAGAAGAAGGTTCTACTTAGAGAGTTTCTTAAGTCACAGACAGGAGCAAATGAATAAAAGGCAAATCTGGGGAATGAAACATGCTTCTCTGTGAGATAGATGTCTTTTTGTTTACTCCGTCTGTTACACGCTGCAACTCCACTAGAACTGCTCCTGCATTGTTTCAGTTTTACTGATGACCTGCTGCCTTTTAATGATGGTAACCACTAATCCTTTCCTGGAAAATACATGCACTGATAGGTTTGAGCTATGCTGAAACACCAGAGGATATTTATGTGATGTTTTCGCCTAAGAAAGAAACTATGTGTAACATATACCCTTGCTGGCTGAACTGCTCTTACAGTAGCATATCTCAAGAGGCATCGTATTTTCTTAGGTTTATTTTTTATTTTAATGTTTTCCATTTGGTATACAGGTCCATTTACCAACTATTTTCTAAATTCTGCATGATTAGTGATTTGTTAAACATTATTTTCATACAATACCAAATCATTTCATGTTACTTTGTCTCAGTTATTCACTTTGTTTAGTTCTTAAAGTAACAGCTGAAATGTATTTGTTTATTAAAATACCACCTCAAGCTGTTGGAGACCCTTAGTATCTTGAAATAGATAGATCATACCCACTGTATTTTGTTTTTACTTCTATCTTCATGTAAAATCAACCTGACAGATGCTTATACAGTTCTGAAATTCATTAGAGAGTCATTAATTACCCCAAAAGTACATTTTTTCTAAATGTGTAACTTTCATAGCAGTAAGAAAAAGCATTGATAATAAAAATCCTTACTTTTGATACGTTATGGAGAACTGCAGACTAGCAGGATGAGCAACGATTGCTTGTGTATGTAATCAGTGTGGGCCCCTGGGTTTTCCTTTGGCTTCCAGGTGAATCTTGAGGAGGCAGCACCCTGAGCACCCGTATGTCCCTCAGTAACAGAACAGTTTTGTAGGGCAAGGAAAGAGACAGGGCAGCTTCTGCCAGCCTTGTTACAGAGGAGAACTCGCACGAAAGCAGAGATCATGTAGTGCCATCCTGTACATGCATCCACGTGTATGTCTCCAAACAGAAAACTCCACGAAGACAGAAAATCCGGTTTTGGGCAGCTTTCAGATTGGAAATGGAAGTAACTTCTAGTATAGTTTTTTGAGACCTGTGTGCTAAGGAGGTATGTACTGAATGCTTATCCTGAGAAATCTGGCCAAGTGCCTGCTCAAGTTGTTGCCTAGGTGTCAGCTCATTTACTTTTATTAGTAAAGGCTTGTGGGTGCGGGTCCAAATTCCAGTGTAGTTTGTGAGTGGGTTTATATGAAGTTCTACAAGTTTAGATGCCAGACTCGGAACAACTTTTCACAATGTGAGGCTTCTGCTAAAATATTTACACCATCTCTAAAAGCCCATTTATTATCTAGTGTGACTTTATAATACATAAAAGGTTGCTTGTAGAACATGCCCAGAATAGAAAAAACGGTGATCGTGTGTTCACACTGCAGAGCTGCTTCACAAGAGCTCTTATTAAGGCCTGTCTGATGTACTCCTCACCTGATGCCTTGCTGCATGCTTTTACTGGTCTGGAAAATCCAGAAACACTTAGGAAAGTACGCAACTGCTTTTTGTACCATCTTATAGCAAGAACAGGAAGAGGTTTCTCCACTGTTCTCCCTACTGCTTATGTAAACAGGCAGTCAGAAAAGGGCATGGCTTAACTTAAAACACAGTCTGTTTAAAAGAAGAAAACAAATGTTGATCACCCATTCTTTGCTGCTTGTAAGGCACTTTTCTGTAGAAAGCTTGGTGCCTGCTCTGTTTAATCCTCTTTCTCCTGTTCTTTGGAGGAAGTAACTGAATTCCTTCATGCATCAACTCATGGTGCATGAGGCACACAGAGAGTATACAAATGGTCTGAAGAACAAATTTGTCACTCGTGGGCAGTTCTTGTATCCTCTAATGAAGTCTGTCATACAGCTATGGAAGAAACTGCTGTATCATTTCTGAAGTACCTCTCTTTGAAACGAGTCAGTTGTGGCACTGCTGTTACTGCAGGTAACTAGACACTACAAAGTCCTGCCATTACAGCTGCACAGTGCAGGTTCAGTCTAAATAGCCATACTGGCAGCTGTCCTTTGCAGATACTCATACAGAATGAACAATCCCAGACTGAGAGGTAAAGCGTGGTTACTAGGTGTGCCAGAACAGTATGTTTTCTTCAGTTGTGCTTTCTGATAGAATAATGATAGCAAGATAATAGAAAAGTGAGGCTTGCTTGAAAATATGGAAAGATTTAGAGTGGTTTCTTACACTTCCTTTTTTGCTGCTGGTTCAGAACAGTTGTAAGGTCAGTAGCAAGTGTAACATGGGAATTTAAATACCTGCAAAAACAGTTTACTAAAAGCTGTTATTTTTGTGTGGCATATCAGGCTACTTAGATTGTCAAATAACATCTGTTAGCTTTGCAGTTGTAAGTGACAGGCAGGTAAGAGGGGTGATGGAGATTGTATTACATACTAATTTGTGTAAATGTAATCTGTGATGCCTCAACATATGTTAATATCTGAATTCTGGGTATATTGAAACATTTTATTTTTGGTATTGTAATGAATATATGTCCATAATGACTTTTTTGATTTCTGACTTACTAATGACGTACCCAGATGTTTTCCAAACACACTGGGTGGGATCTGCTGTGAGCTGACTGACTGTTTTATGCTGTCATACCTTTAACATGCGTGAACAACAGTGGTAAAAACCATAAAGTCAGTTTTATATTGTTTGCTTATTTCATAATAATTTCTGCAAGCATTAAAGAGTGGGGAGTTGCTCGTGGTATTTGAAAGAGAAGAAAAATTGAAGGGCTTTAGAATCCTTGCAAATAGTGAAATAAAGCTGGCGAGAGGAAAATTCCTTGCAACTACAGTAACAAATGTGCTTTAATTGGAAACTTGGCTAAATGGTTTAATTTGTTCAAGTCTGTTATGGTTCCGAGGCATTATAAATCTGAAGTCTCTTTTAATCTAATGACAATAAAACACTGTTGGGCAGGACTCTGATGGGCACCCACTGAGGCACAGCTCATTTCCTCAGCCAGTAACAGAACAGTAGAAAACCAAAGGTAGGGATTTCTTCTTGGAAAAAAAATTCCCTCCAAAAGTGAAACTTAATAATTTCTTCCAAAAAAAGATTTTCATAGATGACTAGTGTATTTCATTCATATGCCATCAAAGTTATTGATACGAATATGATTATCAGTAGATGATAAATGCCTGTACAGGTGCTTTTACTTAGTAAAGACATTCTACATTGGAAAACTAGAGCTTAAACTAAACAAAGTGTTTGTAGGCAGAGTCTTTTGACCTGTGTTTTTGGAGTGGATGTTGGTCTAGCAATTTAATTTTCCTCTTTAGTAGGCTTTGCATGTGCAAGACTATAACATTTAGAATCTTCAAGAAGTGCTTACCGTGGAGGTGAATCGGGATACATGATGTTGACCTGAGAAAGTGTATCCAGATAGGAACCAAAATCAAAAGCTGGGGGAAATTCCTCCAGGCAGGTGGATCTCAGCTCTCCAAAAGAGCCGCCGTAAGAGAAGCTGTCTGGAGCTGGAAAACAAGCAGTTACTGTTTGCTCTTCTTTCTCACTGAGACAATACTACTGTTTATAATGCTGCCATACATCAGAAAACAAAACCTATCTGAGGCAGAATGGCTGTTACTTAGAGCAATCAGATCTGACAGGGCATTTCTGTTGTTTTATGAGCCAGCCGTGTCAGTGTGAATGAGCTGCGGTGTTTGCACAAGGACTATATATTTAGTGCTGTTGTACAAAGTGCAAGTGGCTAAAGCTCTTCTGCCTCAAAGGCTGAAAATGTGTAAGTCGTGCTGCATACAACTTCAAAGCACAAGCAGGACTGCTGATGTGCCCAGGAAATGCGTGCATCAAAACCTTGCCAGTTCTGCAAAGGTTTTTAAAAGCAGGCTTTGGTGTGACTCTGTGTGTGTGTATGTGTGTGTGCGTGTTCAGAATAAGCTGTGCTGCTTAGAAAAGCTCACAGAAAAAGAAGAAAAATGGGAAAATACTAGAAAAAAAAATGCTGCTAGCTGTTCCAGGAGTTCCCTAATGCTTTCGCACAAGTTTCACAGCTCTAGAAATACCCAGGAGTTGATGCTATTTTGTATCTTTGGTGATAGCTAGCTCTCAACATTCTGGTTGAAAGTTCCTTAAGAATGTCCTGAATTGTGGAAATGCAGCAACTCCCTGGACTTTCCTATTCTTCCATATGAAGTGGTCCTTCCTTCTCACTCAGTGCTTTAAAATGGTTCCTGGAGGCAGGGGCCAGCTTTTAAGGTGACATCAAAGCCGCGTTTCCCTGAACAGAGAGTAAAGGGCAGGACTCACTTGTGCAGCTCTCAAGCTGTGTGTCCATCCTGCTGGTAATGCTCACCTCTGCCAATCTCTGCAATCTGTGAGGAATTCTACCAGCACTAATGGAGTCTATCAGGTGCTGTGCTTTCCTTCTGCTCAGCACTGAAGGCAGCCAGTTTCACTGTGACTCCTGCTGATCTCTTTCTGTCTGGGGGACACATGCTGAGATAGCAAGAAAGCTTCTGCTAATGTACAATTTTCACTTTAGGCAGACTGACACAATTCAGTTTAACATGGTTCTTTTGAATTTCTCTGAAAATGTCACCATGCTTGATGCTTCTTTACCCCATTTTTTTAGTATTGTTATCTGTAAGAAACAGTTTGAAAATTGTCCTTTATGCCTTGGCCTGACTTCAGGGACTTAAAAGGAAGTGAAGTTTATATAGCACTTCAGAATCTATTTACTGTTTGATTTTTATACTAGCTGGATACTTAAAAAATAACTTTTTGTAATTGTTTTTTTCTTAAATATATGAAGAATCAAACTGTGTAATTTTCTTGACTAAGTGGCTTTTGACTTCTGATCAGCAAGTGCCAAATTGGCCAAAAATGTGATTTTAAAACTACACCTTCGTACTTTCAAGTCCTTTTAAAGAACAGGGGGCAAAAAAAAAAGGATAGTAAACCAGTGTCTTTAATGATGTTGTCTGTGTAATGGCATTTTGATGACCTATTTTCTTTACATCCAGTTTTAACTTCTGTGCTAAGAAAAGAGTTAATTGTCAAGTCAGTTGTAGCTTAGGGCACAGTGGAGAGGTCAAAGATTCCTGGCTGTCCAACAAGAAGAAATCACAACATGTATTATACACAAGGGCTGCAAGGGGATATGAAAATACATTATCAGTAGTCTGGTGACTTGTGCATTTGTCAGGGAAAACGCGCCATTGAAGAGATGCTGTAGGCCTTGTTTGTGTCAGCCCCCAGCTGTGGGGCTTGTACTTCGTGAAGATGCTACTGAACCGCAAAGCTGCCTCTTATCAACGCCTCATAATTTTTTACTCATTTTGTTTTTATATCCTTTGCACAGCATCCAAACTCTATGTTGCCCTTAGCAGCAGATATTAATAGTGCCAAGAACTGTTTCACTTTACCTAGCTTCTTACCGTAGGCTGTGTCTCTCCTCTGGTGTGGGTGTCTCAGCCGTCCGTCCTTCCGCAGGCTGCCAACAATGATGGTGACACAGGACAGAAACAGCACAAGTCCGATCACTACTCCAGCCACCAGAAGGGGAGAAACAAGTAAACTGGCATCACTGCCATTCTCGCTGTAGCTGGGGAGCTCGCTGGTCGGGCTGCTTTGGTTCAGGTGAATTTCTGCACGGCAGAGACAGGGAGAATGTGCCAGTGAGGAACAGGGATGCACAAAGTGTGGTCAGATAGATGCTAAAGCTGAAGATTTTTCCAAGTGCTGAGACAGCCTGTGACTGATCCATTGTATAAAATCATGCTTTAAGGGATAGACCATTTAACAGACCAATTTCTGGAGCTGTTAATTAACTGACTGAGGGGGATTCACTGAGCAATCATTTGCCTGCTTGGGAAATATCCTGCTGGAATCTATGATGTACCTTGCACAATAGTCACTTATTTCTGGAAAGACCCTTTATATTCATGAAGTGATTGAAGCTGAAAGAACTGTGCTGAACCACACAGGGAAGAATGCTGAAACTCAAAAATGTCACTCTCAAGCAGAACAAAGGATTCGGGCATTGTTACCAGGTATGAAAAGGCTCCAGGGTTTTTCAGAGGAAGTTCTGGGTAGGAGTGAAGCAGGGGAGCATACTTTTGCAGAACAGGGCATCCTTTAGCTTGCAAGATGAGTCTGCATCCCAAGGCACTGATGTGGGGCAGAGGAGTGAACAGAGTTATGGGTCAGAGAAAAAGGAGTCTTGCTGGATTCTGTTAACTCCAAGTCTTCTCTTGGGGCATTTCTGTGTGAAAAAGGGGGTGAAGATACTGAGGCAGAAAGAGACATAAGTATGTTGTTTATCTGTCTTTTCTAAACTGTGTATGTTTTAACACTATCTAAGTAAAGAGTAACTGTGTTTAGCCTACATATTTGATAAATTTACACTAACATGTGTTCTTTAAAGAGATAAAAATGAGTTTTCACAGCTGGAAATCTGTCTGTTTGCCTAAGGCAGCAGAGCTTTGGAAACAAAGCTTGTACTGGGGAAGAGAAGAAATTATGCAAAGGATTAACAGAGTCTGTCCCACTTGGAGAATGTATGTGACGATTATATTGTTTGTTTCTACCTTACAGTTAAAAAAATCCCACCAAAACAAACAAAAAAACCCCTCAAAACTTGCAAGATTTCTGGTCCCAACCAGTACTACAGCAGTGCTGTGTAGGGATGCAAGCTTTCAGCCCGAATGTTGGAAGCCATCTGTCTCTGTTGATTGTTTCAGTATCTTTACAAGACTATATTTACTTTTTTTTCCATCTAAGCTGTTCTTGTATCTCCTAAAGATAGATTTTAGTGAGACTGCAAAATGAAGGTAAGAAATATAGTGATCTTTACAACGAATCTGAAGATAATCATCCATCTGGAGCACCTGACTAGAGGGTTTTTCAGTCCTGACCATTGACTCGGACCCTCCTGAAGTTAGGAGGTGACCAATATTTGGAAGTGGCCAGGTGGTGGTCATGACACAGTGTTAAATATTCAGGTGATCAATGAAATCAGTCTGCTAACTGTGACAATTAATGATAACATAAAATAATGAAAGCCTGAAAGAAATGTGTACCTTAGTAAATGATGTGAACAAGTGAGTATTTAGTCACTTGACATTCCAGTTTACAAACAGAAAAAAGCCATTTCTATGGCTCCCATTTTATTGATTCCCTGACATGGGACACACAGTATGGAGAGAGAGATGATGCAGAAGACTCATCCAATTAAATGGATGAAAGAAGTTGCAGATCAGTTAAAATTTAGGCAAACATATACTGTAACTTAAAAACCAAACACGCGCAAACGCTATGAGTAGGTAAGCCTGTGAACAACATAAGAAGCAACACGGGTGTTCAAAGTGCCTTTGGTCTTTGCAGAAGTTTCAGAAATCTTGTTGGCCAGAGGTCATCTGAGAAGTAAACCGCTGTGGCAGTGCACTCATTCTTCTTTGTGCCTTTGACTTTCTTTGGAAAGTTTCCCTCTCCCATTAGCTATGTATGAGTAAAACAGAATTTTGTGGATGCAACAAATTACTGGAGATGCAAGCTATACGTACCGAGAGTAGCTTTGAAATATGGTATGTTGTTGTTTTTATATCTGCCTATCTGCCTGTTGAACAGAGAAATAATTTGTTTCCTACAGAAACTAAAACTAATGAATTTTTGCTCTATTGAATGTTCTGTGAAATAAATGCATGCTTTTAGAAGTGCAAGTACATTCTACATAGATTTCAGAAAACATCCATGTTTTCCCAGCTCCTTCCCTTTGGGACGTGCTACGTGGTGTCTTGCAGTCGCGATACACTTAAGGTGGTGGCTTCAAGCCAGTGTATATTCTCATTGGCTAACACCTGACATTGGGAAAACTGACTAGAAATATTAAGCCAGACTGGAGAATTAGCATGTAGTAGCTTTGTTTTTTTTTCTTTCTTTTTTTTTAATAGTTTTTCAGAAGCACTTGACTGTTGGCTGAGAATCGTTATGAGCAATTAAGACAGCCAAGAAATGTGCTGAGCTTTTACACAACATTATGTGCCAAAAGGAAAGACTGAATTTGCTGAAAAGTGATCCCATAGTGTTAAATGTGGGGGAATGGGATGTGGCTGAGGAGCAGATCCTATGACCATTGTGCCAGAATTAAACTTTCTCAGTGTTTACGAAATTCCAGTCATGTTTCTCATTTGTACAGCTTTTTTACTATCTGTGTTGGTAACGTGCTCAAGCAGTGTGTGTAATCCTGCTGGCTTTTAGCAGCCTTGTTTGATCAGATTTTTTGCAAATTCTGTCTTTGAAAGATGCCAATATTGCAGTTTAGTTTAAATCACAATTGCAGGAAACAGACACCTTTGGAAATGAACAGAAAGTACTGGCAGATAATGTACTGGTACTTCTAGCTTATTTGGAATGATAAAAGAATCACAGAAAATCGCAGAATGGTTTTGGTTGAAAGGGTCCTTTAGGATCATCTAGTTCCAACCTCCCGCTACAGAATTAAGGGAAGAATCCACTTTGTTGCCATCCTGATGAGAAGGTGAACCTGGGACGTGAGTTCTTCCATCTGCTGCTTGGTTGTGGTTTTCAGTTTGGTATCAAATAATCCTGGAACTGGAGTTGGTGACAAACTTCCCAGCAAATTCAGAGGAAAAGAAGAGAGGCTGTGTGTGTGTGCTGTTAGATTTTATGAAGCTGGGACAGCAGGTTAACAACTTGGCTAATGGGAAGGGAAAGAAAATAAGACAGTTGAGCAGAGTTTTTTGGTAGATTTTTAAAAGTTTAGCTATAGAAGTCAGCTTGTGTCTGAGCACATTGACTCTTCCTGCGGTACCACTCAGTGTGAGCACTAATATTTGGTCCTATTTTGCTTAATAGGAATTTAATGGGCTATTGGTGATGTCAGATAGAAAGTACTCACTTATACTCTCCCTTTGTATTTGAGGAGTGATCTTCTTATTTCAAGACAGCCCATCTATCTAGAACGTTCTCAGAGCTCCCTTAGTAATTCCAAGTCATGTCTGTTTTATCTGCGGTTTCTCGCTCTCATGAATCCTTCTCTTTTTGTGTTCTTAATCTAATAGAACCAAGTCTCTGGCAGAGACAGGACATATTGCAATACTGCTCTTATTAGAGGAATGAATCACTCCCCTTAGCCCAGCTCCTAAAACAATATATGGTTGATAAACTTCTCTGGTGGTATTATTTTCGATTTGACATGGTGAGTCTTGTCCTGCAGGCTTTGTGAGTAGCTGCAGTGACTTACTGCAGGGGGAACTGCTGAGGTGACTAATGACTACAGACCCTGCATTCACACAAGCACTTCTGGTTTTGAATTTTTGGGGGAGGCAAAAGATTTTACTTCTGGCAAAGAACGTTGAATAAATTTTTCTTATCCAAACATGTATTCTTTGGATAAACTGTATATTTCTGCACATAAAAATGTTTAATTTTTTCATTCAGAACAGAAATATCTGTACACTTATGTAAAGTCCATAAAAATATCAGCAGTAGCAGTGCTAACCTTTTCTCTGAGGTGGGGTTTATTTTTTCAATGAAATTTCAAATTGTGAGCAGTGCAAACGTAAATACTGAGATCTGCTCCTCCAAATACGGATGCCACCGTTTGCACGAGGCGATGCTTTTATCCAGTGATGGGAGCTGCGTAACCTGACACAACACAAACGGAACATTCTGGCAAGTGCAGCTGGGAATACAGCGCCCATATGGCTGCTCTGTGAATACAGGGAGCCCATGCGGCTGAGCAAGCACGTAATTGAGAATGAACGTACTAGTAAAAATTGCCCACTATTCGTTTGCTGTTAGCCAATAAATGATTCATCTGCAACATCCCTTGAATATGACATTATTTTATTATACCCAGCCGTCCTTCCACCTCAACTGACCAACTTGTAGAGTAACTCCACATAGCTGAAAGAGATGTAGTACAGCTGGACTTCTGGGCTGTACCTAGGGCTGTTTCTCCTCCTCATTAACTTCTCTTTGCAGGGAAGCTCCTGTGTCCTGTCTAACTTGGTGGTAAGGGATGTTGTAGATGCAGTTGAGTTAGATTATGTCAGAAAGCAATGTTTCAGTATGCAGATGTGTCACTGAACGTGGGTCATTCCAGATACAGTCGTGGTTTTGTTTCCTAGGCTGATGTTTACTGAGCTAGAGCTGAAGCACACTGACAGCAGTTGCATTAATTGAACACTCTGGCTTAGTACAATTATTTGTGGTTGGCCTAGCTTCTCCTATTATCTTTAACAAATCAAATTAACAGAAGCATATGGGATTGGAAGCAAGTGGGAGGAAGCTGAATATAGGATAATGCATATCATGCTTTGATTTTAAATGATCACAGTAAAGTATCTCAAACACTGAAGCAATTTAAAGCATGTTTCGGATTGCCTCATTTTTTTCCCTGTTTGGGACAGTGCTGGAATATGTAGCATCTTTATCAAGGGAGGAGATTGACAGATGGCAAGAAGGAGTTGAGAGATCCCAGTGAGGCCCACAGATGAACTAAATTAGTGGAAGTGGTAAAGATTTTGTTGATTCTTCATTCTTGAGCAGTTCCTGTTCAAAGCTGATTATGAGTCTGACCAAGAGTGGCCAGCTGGATTATGCACTGCTGCTATACTGTGAAATAGGCCTCTGGCTGCAGCTGCTTTCACACTGCTTATTTCTACAGCTCCCAGAGAGGAGCTCACAAAGTGAGTGAAGTAGGCGTGTTACAGAAACAACCAAAAAAGGTTCTGGATTTCAGACACTGATTTTGTACAGAGCATCACTGTAGCACGGGGAGGAGAGAGAGATCATTCAAGTCATTGACTGCAAATACCCCATGAGAATTGAATTCCTCCCCGCAAAACTACTGGATTCAAAGCTCTTCCTTGTGGATTATAAGGAAGGTTGGAAACTCTTGCTTATGCTCGATAAACACCAGGATACCATCTGCTTATGGGGTTTACTGTGGTTATCCCACGTGTAAATCAGGAGCAGCTCCAGGTCAAAATCCAATCTGCATTTGATTTATATTTATACTCAGTTCTACTCTTTTATTTTGGTGCAAGCAACCTGCTATTTTTAAATGGAATGGAAGCTTAGCCAGTTTTTTATTTTTGTTTAACCTCTCCAATCTCTGGCTGTAGTGAAGGATCTCAAAAATTTCAGTTATTCCATAGAACTGAGTTGTTCTCATAAGCGTTCACTTTTGTCAGGCATGACACATCTCTGGCACATATTCCATGAAATATGTCTGACAGATCTGTGCTTTCTTCCGATTCCTTGTCTGAGCATCTCACTTAATGATAAAACTGAAGCCTAGTTCCTCTCCCTGCATTGCCCCCTCATCATTAATAAGAAGAGGAAAACACTGTGCTTTCACTGCTGTAGGACCTAAAGTAGATTGCAAGAAGCTGTGATGGCAAACTTACTCAGATAGGAATAACCAAGGCCTGGAAAGTCAAAAACAAGAAAGTACAGGAAGCTTGCAGCTGTCATTAAAAACTGGAAGGTGGCGAATTGATGAGTGACTATAAGGAAGGATTTTGTAGCTCTGGCTGTGGCAATGGCTTGTGTCATTTCAGCATCCATTACAGCATGCATTAGCTGTCTCTGCCTTAATGCCATCCATCACATTCTTCCTATGCTATAGAGAAGGTGCAGGTAACAACTGCTTCCTTATTATGTTCAATGTTTAAATGGCATTTAATAGGAACTGATGATGATGTGAAGAACAGTTAAGGCCGTTGTTGGTCCTTCTGCATTTCTCTTATTATCTTGTAGCAGAGTTGAGCAAGGGAATGGAAGACCAGAATAATCTGGAAACTGTTCTCTCTATAAATCAGATTTATGAGAGTCATATAAGTAGTACTGGGGAAAAAAAGAATTCTCAGTTCAGGAGGCCCAAGAGCATATTTAATTCTCTCTCCTGCTGCTTGCTGCTGCTGTGTGCGGCCCAGAGGCGACTCACGTGCTCTAGCCTGTATGTTTTTCTGCTCTCACACTCAAGAGTAAACTGCCTCTTAAGATACAATTGATATTCAGTAATAACCTGCTAGGGACTGCCTCAAACTTTTACCTTATGTGGCATCATATGGTGTACATGCTCATTGATTGAAGACTCCTGGTATAATTTTTAGCTCATGTATATTGTAGCTCATGCTATTTCATTCTTTTATTGCTTGAGAGTCCATTAATCAGAGCTTGGTGGCAGCTTATCTTCCAGAATGAAATGGTTATTTTTCAGAGTCAAAGAATAAATACATTCTTGCTGTCAGTTGCTTATTATTTTAAAATTTGCAGTAAATGTCATTGTATACAAAGGGTTACTTTGTCTCACCTGGTTATTGCTACTTTGAGAGTGTAACCCAAGTCCATGTTTATTCTATTAACCAGGCAGAACCCATAAATTTAGGTTGTTTCTCTGCAGCTAACATAGTCTCTTTGATCTTTCTGAACATGAACATGTGTTCTAATAGGAATTAAAGCTTTGCACTCTTTTTTTTTTTTTAAAAAAAAAAAATGGAAAAACATCAAAACCTTATTTAGAATGTCAGACTGTGTGGTAGAAACATTTCAGAGTTATCTGATGCACTCAGCTTAAAGCGAATTAGGAGCATATTTACAGGTACAAAAGCTGCCCGTGACCTTGAGGAGCTCATCCAAAGCAGAAAGGGTGGCCTTTCCTCTGAGATATCTAACTCTGCCTTTTTATCATGTCTACTGGCTATCAGATAATGACTTTTCTCTTCTTGCATTGACATCCTTATTATAGAGCCAGAATGAATAAGATTGGATCACCAGCAGCCTGCAAATTGGGTATGTCAGAAGAAAAGAGAATGGGGCTGCATAAGGGCTGAGAAAATAAATCTTCTCAGATGCTGTGGCTTTAGGGTATTATGTTGATGTCACAGCAGCGTGTATAGGTGCTCTTTCAAATTAACAGGAGAAATCTTCCAATTTTCAGATCCATGGTCTATTTTATCAACATGATAAATACCATTGCAGTGAAACAAATCACTCTGGAGCCCACTCTGTGATGGCCAATATTTTTTCTTCCCCTATTTTCTCATATACAAATAACTTTGAACTAATATAATTGTAAAAGCAGGACCTGAAGCTATTATGTTTTTTCAGAAACTCCATGTTAGTGTTTGGAAAGAAGTATAATGAGAATCTCTTTTATCCATTACGGTGAAGTTACTTTCATAAGCTCAAGTCCAGCCTAGGATGGCAGTAACTTGAATGGGGCAATTCTTGTATTATGAGAATTTCTGGTATTTCAGCACATAAATGTATTAATTTGAGTTTTGGGGAAAAAAGTAGCAGTGTAATAGTTTTTCTTTTTCTTTTGACATGGATGGTTTTTGAATAATTGTAGCTGGAAAATAATTCTTTGTTCTGCCCCATCAGTGTGTCTACTTGAATTGGGATCTGGATGTCTCGCATCTCCTCTTTAGGAGGTTATGTCTGAACTGTACTGTGACCTAAAGAGATACCTATGGGGCAGACAATAATTTATGGAACTGTTGGCTACGTACTGCTTCTTATTCATAGACATGATCCTATTTCTTATTCCATCCCCACCTCCAGTCTTCAATAGTAATGATATACTAGACAAAAACATAGGGGGGAATGATTGGCATTCATTACGTATAAAGTAACGACAACAGAAATGCTGAACTGGCTGGTTATGTAGGACACAGAGAAATCAGTTAACAAACACTGGCTTGTTTTAAGATGTATTATCATATGTAATGTATCTTATTGTATATAATGTCTTCCTTTGAAGATGACTTGAATTTTCTGAAATAATTAAAATGGCTTTGTAGTGTTGTTATGCAGTTCCATACGAATAATGGTGTTGATGTCCCACAACTTACAGTGCCTACAGTATGACTTATCAACTGTATCTGTAAAAGCTATAGCAGCATCTGCCTGCATAAATACAGGCCTTTTCTCATACCATTAAGAAGCTGTTTCGCTCAGATTTTGTCTGAACAGGGCTTCTGCCGAGACAGCTGCAGGAATGTCGATAATGGCAAAACAGAGATTGATTCATGGGATGGATGCACTCACTTGTTGTCTTTACTGCTAAAGGAGCCATGAAAATTCAAGGGCAGTAGAAGAACTACAGAAACTAAATTACTCAGACATTACTACTGTAAAACTTAGGGGGTAAAATCCCCTTTAAAACCCAGTTGCTTGCTGTAGAAGACTTGTTTAGGTAGATGACTGGTAAATCAGTACAGGACTTGTTATACAGCCAACCCCTTCCCACGTGCGTTCTGTGCAGTGGTTAGGGGCCGCCGGGTCCATATCGGATATTCTGCCCTCTTCCATATTTGAGTTGAATCCGTACAAACAAGAGAGAAGACCTGTGCCACTGAATGGCTGCAAAAAGCAACTTCTCCCCAGGCGAAAGGCAGGAGTGTATTTCTTGGAGTCGCATAACACTGCTGCCTTCTGTATGCAGCTTGTTTTATAGGTTCCACACGGTGCTTAAATACGTATGAGACTGGAGAAAGGGCGTGAAAAAAGTTTGGCCCTTAGGGAAGTGTGTTTATATATTTATTCACCTTTCTATATAAACTGCAATATGCTTGGGTGCATATTTTAAACATAAAATGGAGCTAGCTTCAGCATAGGGTAAATGCTGACAGCTGCTAGAGCAGGTACTGCACCTTCCTGTCTGCTGAGAAGTCACAAGTCCTGGGCTTTCCCCTAACTTATAACAAGACTTATCCGAAGGGCTGACATTTACAAATGCCCTCAGAAATTTCTGTGTATGCTGCACTGGTTGCTTTCAAAGCAATGAGAAAGGTAGACTGTGGCAATTTCTCCCTGTTCTTAAAACTAACCTGTTTTTTATTTTCAAAGAGGTTTTTAAAAAGTTATCAGTACAGAAAGCAGAACTGACAGTGAGTGCTGCTCTGTGTGCCGCTGAATGAAATTGGGTGGGAGAATAACGGAAAGACACAGAGTAAGGCTGGAACGTGAACTTTGCCTTTTTTCTGAGAGCTTACTTTCTTAGAGAAGTCTCTGTTTAAATAATTATATGTTACAGGCAGGTTGATTAAATTTTGATGTACAGGGGTTCTGTGGATGTTTGTAATAAGCAGTGCTGTAGGTTAGATCCTCGGTAATGCCCACTGAGAGCACCTGACAAAGTCTTAACTGGAACACAGGCTGTTTGTAAGCCCAGCTCATTTCTGTAGCGTTTTGAACAAAGAAAATGTCTCAGTCCCAGACAAAGAGTGTGTCCTGCAGGGGTGGTTCAAAATAAATGTAGGTGGACTACCTCAATAAATGCTGTTTTACGGATACTGCTTGAAACAGCACAGAGAAATACCAAGCAGCTCCCACCTCACAGCTGCAGAGTTCACTTCAAAGGGATGTGCTTTGTATGTTCAGTCTGGTGTTAAAGGTCAGGAACTGTTCTTCCTACAGTTCATCAAATAACTGTGATTTCATCTCTGGACACAATTTGCTTTTTCAGGCAAGGCAAAATGATCTTTTTTTGGCTATTAGTCCTTTGTGGCAGCACAGACTGAGCCCTGATTGTCTTGTGAGTCTTGCTGCTAATTCCCAGCTCACCTTCATACAAGCCATTCTATAGCTTTTACTTTCATTAATATTAATGGAGGAAAACCCTCCGTTAAATTGTCCCCATTAACCTACAAAAAATTTTTTTTGAGAAAGAGCTATTGGATTCTTAGTGGGGAAAAATGGGTATCTAGGGTGACGGAAGGTCCTCTTCTATTCCCTTTCAAGTGCACAAGCAAATATATGGAGAAACATATAAACAATTTTGTAATAGAAGACAAAGTTACTTCTATTCCTGGTTATCCTGATCGTGACTGCAAAGGGATTTTCATCAATGTATTTGTTAACAGCAAAGACTTTCACAGTTGCCTAAAGCAAATTAAAACAGAATCGCATCAGAAATCCAGTCCTCTTCTTTAGTTTCCTCTTATCTGCCTGAATTATTTTTATCTACAGATTAAATGTTACACTTATACTCATAAGGAGGCCAAGAAGCTTCACACAGTGAAGTGAGATGCTTTTCTTTCCCAACAAAAAGGTACATATTATATTATAGTCCTGTAATATAGGGGAACTCAGAATGTGATTTAATATGAGGGCAATGCAAAAAGCTCCGAACAGTTTATAACATTCTCAAAGAGGTCATTAAACTTAGATATTTTAATTGTGTGCACCTGGCCTTACATGGGTAGGATTTGCATGGGGTAGCTGAATGTGCTGCTACACTGATTCTGGTGTGAATGTATGAACCAATTCAGTGTCATATGAGTGAACAATGAGATGTAAAAGACAATCAGATGTTAAAACACATTGAAATCTTATTCTTTGCATTAACAAGCAATGAGTCCTTTTGTGAATGAGCTGACAGCATGAAAATACCTCCTATTTTATATGACACAGTGAAAATAGTGTGTGAGCTGCAGAAAAGTGAACACTAGTCTGAAAAAAGCTTCTTTGTGAAAATCATGTAGCACTGAAAGTAATAAAAGAGAAAAAACAGTGTGCCAAGATTACTAGAGAAACATGAAATCCTAGCAAAACACAGTGGGATATGTCTGGGTTGTACTGGACAGCGTCTTCACAGTGACCATGCAATGAAACACTTGGGGAAAGTGGCCTGAGCATGCTGTCATGTCTGTCCTAAAGGCCATGCTGAAGATTACATAGTGCAGGAACTTTCATTTCAGACCCTATCTCTGATCTCCCTTGTGCTGACAGCATTAGGATACAAGAAATATCATACTGTTTGCATTATTAAAATAATTGCTGTATTTACTGTCTCACTCATTAATACCCTGCCTTCTGGAGATGAGATCACAGGTTTTTCTAAATAGCAGCTGCTGCATAGTTAGCTGAAATACCAGATTTAAGGGACAGGCGAAGAAGATTTGATAAAAACAGATGGCCTTGTTGCTAACAATATACCTGAGCTTGCAAGCACTGTCTGCTTGTGAAGGTGTGGGCAACCTTGCTGATTCAAGAAGTGCTAGGATTTTCAGTGAGGTTTTTGGTTCTGAAAGGAAAGTTACTGCTGCAGTTCCTCTCTGGTGTTACTTGGAGTTCAATCCTGTCTACGAGGAACAGAAATTGGAGCTATCCAAGTACTCTGTGTAGTTATTCCTTCTGTTCAGTTTATCAGTTTGCTTACCCAAAAACTCTACGAAAGAAACATACGTATCAGCCTTATAAAATTACAGAGAAACAGAAGTAATGAATAATGTGAAGCATGTAAACTGATAGTATTTGTCATTACGATTATTGACTGTATGAATTACGACTGTGCTTCCTGTGAAGAATTTAGCACCAGTTGTCTTTTTGTACTATCTCACTGCCTATGGGGTAGGTATCAGTGATAAAGCATGACACCCTCTAATGTCTTTTGCACTACTTCTTCTCTATCTGAACAAGCTTTCATTATCACCAGTTCCTGAGTCATTAAATGAGCAATCAAGTCAAATTATCTTGTGCACTGGCTCAGTTATCTGCTCATCTTTCAATTATTTACAAACACGAAATTACCAAGAAGCAGGCACTTAACTGGGCTAGGATTCAAAGTGAGCAGGACACTAATAGGACGTGCTGGGGGAATGCTGTTGTTTTCTGTTTTGTTTTTCAGAACTGCATTCATGCTTTCCTGCTAGTTTTACATTGTGCACCTTTGGTATACATGCATATGTATGCGCAGTGATCATGATATGATATGATGCCACATTAATTGTTCTTCTATACAAGCATCTATAAGTTAGGACCGTAACTGTAATCCTTATTTGCAAGTTCCCTGAATTGGATTTAAAATGTACTTTTTAGTAATGGTTTTATTATTTTGGTGACTTTTTTTTTCTCCACTGGAAATTCTAAGATTCTTCCTAACTCTGTAAACGCTGTTCTTTGCGTTCTTACTTGAGATAATTTAATATGAAAAGCCATCAAACCCATGTCTGTCTCCACAAATGGGTATATGCATGTATTTTTACAAATAGTCACTGTGTTGTGATCCCAAATCAAGATTAATATGAAATCGGTTTGCCTAATGTCAGCCTTAATCTTAACTTTCACTTATCATCCTTTAACAAAGAGCTCTTCTCAGTCTTGCTTGCAATCCTACTGATAAAATCAGGCTTTATTCACTGCAGTTTAGCAGACCGAAACAAGGTTTTCATGTCTCTATAGCGTGTTAGGAGAGATGCTGACTTTTAGGCATGCTTTAGTTTTCCTGGTGAATGCCACTTCACCTATCCTTCATAATGGTGGAGAAGACAGAGGGAGGCTTCCCAGCTGATCCCTTCCCTTCAGGTTTGGGTGAAATGACCAGCAAAGGGAGCAGATTCCCCGCAGAATGATCCCAGTATCACTGATGCTGCAGGTGTGCTGCTGCTGTAAGTAAAGTGTGGTAGAGCACGGTGTTTCCCTGTGTAGCAGGGCTCATAGGGAACTGCAGCTTGGCCTCCAAATCTAAATGCTTGTTCCCTTTTCAAAGGGAGGGAATGGTGTTACTGTCAAGAGGTTTTCAATACTGTCAACCTGCAAGCCATGAGGATGCCAGTATCTCTCATGAGACAAAGAAGGCAATTTTTCAAGCACCAAACAATAAACTGAAACTGCACAATGTCAGCATATCCAGACTGTGTCTGCACTCCCCCATATTCCCAGTCTTCAGAATTGGGATTCCTGAAGCAACATGTGAAAAGCAGCTCGCTGGCAAGCATGGGGATACACATTTTATTCTTTTGCTTTTAAAGCTTCAAGGAAAAGAAACGCATCCCTGCACTGCTGACACCGAGCCAGGAGTTTCAGTCTGAGAGAACAATGATATTTGTAATCCCCTGCTAAATGCAAATACGTTCTGTGTCTGTCTGCTGGAGACTGCTTCCCTGAGTCAGTGGAGTTCATTTACATTTTGGTGACATCTACAAGAATTTTGCCAGCACAGCTTATTGCTGCAAACACTGTGTCAGTTCTGACATGTTTCTCTCTTGGGAGAATCCCCAGCACGGCTGTTCTGTTAGAGCAGAGTCGTGTAGCTGCTGCACCAGCCCAACCTGCTCCTGTTGTCACCTGGCACAGCACATTCTCTGAGTTTCCACCACTGCTTTTTGTGTATAGAAATTCATACATTTTTACAAATTCAAGATCAAATTAATCCAGCAGTCCTGGGGGCAGACAACTGGATCCACAGAAAACAAAAGTAATCCCTGCAGTAGCCCTGAGGTTTGTTATAAAAGCATGCTGAGCTCCCAGCAAAGAACCCAGCAAAACACACCTAACTTCCATGACACGTGCAGTGCTACAAAGCTGGTGAAGAACTTCCCAGCACCTTCAGACAGAACATGACCTAAGTTAGACCCTGAACTCCTCAGTCTTCCTTTCTCACACCATCAGCACACGTTTCTTTGGCCCTCAGCAGCAAACTGCAGCACAACTTCTGCTTCTCCCCTCACAGAAAGGGTGTCAGCAGCATTCAGTTCCTTAATAAACAGCATTTGTCAGTGCTGGGAGTTACTGTTGTTTATGAGAGCCTGACAGTGCTGAGTAAGACAGATAAAAAGAATATCTTGTTCACCATTCCGTATTTTTCTTTCTGCCCTGCTTATGTATTTGTATACAGTGTGCACGTATTTGCCACGGTGCGCTCTGAAAGAAAGCCTGGCAATTATAAAAGATATTGCAATGTGATGATCTGAACAAATGTCTTCTATTAGTTGCTCATATGAAACTAATCAAATTATGTGTCATGACTTAAGGCATATCTGAGTTGAAGATTTTTAGGAGGTTTTATGTCCCCTGGCCCAGACTTTTTCTACTTGCTCTACTACTTGCTCAGTCTTCATCTGATTTTCACTTCCCCTACATGTTGTGTTTCACACATAACTAATGTTTCGTAAAGCTGCTGTGCCAACAAGCTGGGTCCTGCTATTTCCTGAGAAAGAGCTTATGGACAAAGGAGTTGTGTCTCCATTCAGGATAGTGTTTGTGTGCATCCTTCATGCACTTTAAATACCTTGATTTTATTCATACTAAACTCTCCAATTCAGAGACTGCTGAAATGTGCATTCAAAAACTGTGTCACCATTTTATGCATTTGTGCTGTGGGAATGGTGTTTGTCTAGCTGATGGGCTTTTTTCTTGTCTTTTTGAAAGCTTGTATTATGGACAAATTATAATAGAATTTACCTACAGGATTTAAAGCCGTCTATTTTGAAATTCATATAGTCTTTTCAAAGGAAAAGGTGCATTGAGACACCTCTGTAACTGGATCAGTTCCTCACCTGTTTGCAGGTTCACAGAGCAGCCTTTGGCATATTGACCTTGACAGAAACTCCTCAGCTTCTCTTCCAGTAACAATGCCACCAGGAAAGTATTTCAATATATTTCAAAATATAACAATATTACTGATAATTTTTCACTGTGAAACTGAACCAGCGAGTCTTTATATCCTATCAAATAATTCAGTATTATTATCTCTACCTGGATACAGATTTGTAAGGAGACAGTGAAACAACACATTGCTTCAGATGGAATGAGTTTACAAGGACATCTAATGGAATTAACTTGGAATGGATAAAAACAAAAGGATATTTTCATTATGTTGTAATTTAATATTTTCAGTGACTGTTGTCACTGCTATTTGAAGAGCTGCATGTCAGAGTTGCATGTCCTGAAATCTGCTTTTTCAACTCAAGCTGTCCAAACTCAAAGACTGGCTACTATTAAAACATACTTTTTCCAGTCATCTCAGGAGTAAATTGTTAATTGCCTTAGCTGACTCCAAGCAGGGGTTTCCTACGTAACTCCAGGCAGGATTACCTACGTAATATTATATAAAGCTTCAATTAAAGCAATTTAGATTGTGTTGCTTAATGGAAAGACAATTTGTGGAATTATCTGGGTAGATGAAGCTTTTAAAACAAACTTAGATCTGGCTCCTGTTAATATTAACCTTCAGTAAATCGTCGTGGAGGACAGTTACTGTAAGTTTTGCAAAATAATACGACTACAGCATGGGTTATGACTGTCTTTAGCTTCAGTGGGGCAGATCTCTTCATTCCAGTGAAAATGTTTAAATCTGAAGCAGAATTTTAGCCTTTAATATTGCTTTCTCGTGAGTTCATGAAATCCTCTAGGTAGATAATTCAACCTTAAAAAATACATATAGATAGTATGAGACACAAAAAGACAGCTAAGAACTTGGTATGTGTGTGAGCTTCTATTCTAAGTAGCTGGCTGAGGACTGGAAGCGGAGAGTAGCTGAGGCAAGTGCATCTTAAGTGCCACAGGTCAGCACTATTTTGGTGAGTGTATTTTCTGAAGAAATATATGGTTGGTCTTTGAGCAAAGATTATACATTTGATTTCCTCTTATGGCAATGGAAATATTAGCTTGTTTTCTCAACTGGAACAAATCTATGCATTGCTTCTCAGGGCTGCTTCACTTTAGTTCCTGCAGTACAATGCTTTCATTATGACAGCTGTGGCTCTACCTCTGATTCAAGGGGATTTAATGGCAAAAAATCACTGTCAATCAGTTTCAGAGAAGGAAGCATAAGAAAGAGAAAGGGGAGAAAGGGAATAAAGATGCAAGAATCCAGTTGATTCTGGCTCGCTGATACAGGAAGGATAGTCAAATATATTTGTACTTCAGATGCACTTGAAATAGTTCATGTTCTTTCCCATTAGGCTGAATTTCATGGTAACTGCACATTAAATAAAATACTTCTGTGTTAGTGTTTGGACTCTTAAATACTAAAATTAAGCTCCTAGAGTATGCTATGAAAAGAACTACTTTGTCTCTGTGAGGTAAGGAATTATGGAGGGTAGAAATCTATCCTAAGCTGGGAAAAACCACCAGAGCTCTCATTTCTGAGGTTCTGTTTACCCTCATAGCTTTTTTCTTATTCATGTGGTGATGTCACTGACACAGGAAGTCCCCGTTACAGACACTGCTGTATCTGATTTTATAAATGCTATTTTATTCCAACTGAATGCCTATGTAAGTGAATTCAGGATATTAAGTTAGGTGTTAATGGCACAGTGAACAGGAATCATTTCCCTTTTCTCTGTCATTAGTTTGCACTGGTGATTGATGCGCTGCCAATGTTTAGAAAACAGATCTCATGCTCTCTTTAAATTCTGATAAGCCCCCAGATCTCCTGGAGTAAATGTACATTCTGTTTGCCAGTGCTCACAGTGTGGGGCAATCCATCAACCCTCCCTTTGCCCTGCTCCCACTGCCCTGCCCCTCAGCACCAGGCAGTAGGGGGCTGAAGCAGCCGCCCCAGATCTAACTGTATCTTTCCATACAGGTTTCCTGTTGGTGCTCATCTTCTAACAGGCCCTGCTATCGTTCAGCAGGATCAGCACACAACATAGGTGCTTTGGCACCTGCCTTGTCTGAAACATTCCTTTGTCTGTAAGGTGCAGATGAAGTGACAGGTGTTAGTGCCTTGCTGGAAGACACTGCTCTCAAGTTCAGCTGTGAACTGAAAATCAGCCTTTACATTGAAAAATAATGAATTTCTCCTCTAGGCAGTTTGTGATTTTGAGCACTTCCGTAACCATTGCAAATCATCTCTTGGTTTTGTGGTTTTGAGGTCTTAAATCTGTACTGTATTCAGAGCAAGCCTGTGACTGACTGTTTTGTCAACTCTCACTGTCATAGCTTATTAGTGCTGAACTGACAGCTTTGCATTTAGAAAAATATGTTTCTGCATATATGAGGAAGTGCTGGTTGCAACTTATTTCTTACTCCATGCACATGCTCCTATGGAAGGACAGAAAATAATGCATACTTCTGTCAGATGGAAGTTGCTGAAAGGTTTTCACATGATCCAGGCAAGATACAAGACCATCAGAACTGCTGTATTCCCACAGATCTTCCACCACCACTCCCCAAAACGTTGCTGCAGAAAATCCCATCACTAGCTCTAATCTCTGCTGACAGTGTTAACAACTACAGCATAAGAAGCTGAGGTCTTGCCTACATTCAGGCCTTGTGTCTTCCTGCCCACGCTATCTGCAGTCCTTCTGCATGCTCAGTCATAAGCTCATTATCTCTCCACGCTCCATGGACCTGGAGCCTGCTCTGTTTAATGACTGTGATCAGTTCTATAGAGTGCCTGTGTTGTATTAATGCTTGATCTCCACTGCAAAGCCAGCTTGTGTGGCAAGCACAGATGCCCAGGCTGAGCAGATGGAGCTGAGGACCTCCTGCCTGCACTTTGCCTTCACTTCAGCTCTCTCGTGGCCCCACACTCTGAATACCACTGGAGGATGCCATGTGCCAGGCTCCCCCCTGGAACTCAGGTTTTCTGTTCGCTTTCCTGTGCCCAGAGCTGTCTGTCTGCTTTCTCTGTTTTAACTTCTGGTATCTCTGCAGAGTTGTGGCTATGTTCTTCTGTGTACAGTATTAAATTAAAAATTCAATACACATCTCTGGCAGGTAATTAGTGACAGCAGTATGTGATCAGTCCCACTTGTAACATGTAAAACAGTGATCTAAAAGTATTTGTGCTCCTAGATGTTGCTAGATACAAAATGCATATGTTAAAAAGAATATATCAGAAAAGGCTAAGAAGTTTGTTTGTAAAAGGCTACTGCTGGGATTGCTGCACTTCTGTTCATCAGAAATGCTCCAATTCATCTTTCAACTTTTGTGACAAATCTGTGCTCCAAAACAGATGGCTGAACCTCTCTGCACACTTGCAGCAGTCACCCTGTGGCTGGTAACTGCACTGGGCATTGCTGACCTGACGTAGTGCTTCCCTCTCCTCCAGCCTCCCTGGGTGTTGCTCTGATCGGCTGCTGTGGATTTTTTCACACTGCCATTTTGGAGCGCAGGGTGCCCAGCCAACCTGCTCTGCAGAGCTGCCAGTGCCTAATTGGTTCTGGCAATGACGCCCGCCCTTTTTTAGGCTTTTTAATTTTATTTTCCCAACTGGCATTTCAGAGCGGCATCCTTCACAATACATTAGCTTAATGCATTTTGATCTGGACCAAATATTCCATTCCCACTACCGCTGATATTTGTTTACTATTCCACTTGCAATCAGCATGTAGCATAAATGATTCAGACGTAAGTAAATAAACCTATAAATATCCATATCCTTGCAACAGCAAAACTAAACCAAATCTCCTGTGTACAGCACAGTCCTGCTACAAACAGATCCAGTGAAAAAACAGATACAGATTTGCAGGAGTGTGCCCTGCTTTGGAGGGCAGGGTGACTCACTGGAGCACGTCAGCTGGATGGACATGTAGTCCCGGCCGCAGTCCTTCCTGTAGCGGCAGCGCAGCCAGTTGGAGAGGCAGAGCCCGGTGCCACACTGCAGTTCTTCCTTCTTACATGGCAGAATGCTCTGCTCATCTGCAAGGGGGAGAAACGACTGGTGACTTTGTGTAACAGCTTCTTCCTGAGTAACACGGCTTTGTGGCCACTGAAAGTCAGTGCGCCTGCTATTTCAAGTGCTGTGGGGGGATGGAAATGCTCTCTTCACTGTTAGATGTCAGAATGGTCTGAGAGCAAACCAAATACCTCCTACGTTGTTCTTGCAGATCACTTCAATAGTGCTGGAGACAGCTGAGCTGTAGGTGAAATGCAGTAAAGAAATTATGAGGGCATTGTGTTCCAGAGCCTCCTGCATTACTTACGTGCCCTAACGTCCAAAACAAAACAATCCATCTTTGCCCCAGCTTAATACACACAGATGGGGGAAAAAAAAAAAAAAAAAAAAGTTTTGCTATCTTGCATAAGTCTGAATTATGGCTTCCTAGCTGTAGATGTAACTTTTTCACAACCCTCTACCAGTTTGATAATTGTCCAGGACAAGAGAGGAAAGAAAGTATATTTTCAAAGAAGATTTTCATGTTTCTTGTTTGTTTGCTTGTTTTTACATTTTAATAGTGGTGCAATTGAACTCAGATTTTTTCAATGGCGGATAAAAGGGAGCTGTTTTCTGACATGTGCATCTGGGTATGTAAGTGGAAGTGCCAACATCATTTCATCATTTTGTTGTACAGTTTTGTTGGGCCTTCAAATAATGAGGAACAGAAGTAGAGCAGAAAGAAGACTTCATTTATGACAGAATAAAAAGTATTGGAAGTTTGGCAAGGAAGACCCTCTGGGCAGAAAAACTCCTCACCTTTAAATCACTCTAAGTACTACAGCTTTATTCAGGTTACTTTGAATGAGCAATCTAAACCTTCCAAATGCAGGCAAGTAAACGTTCAAACCCAACCTGAACAACACCAGCTCCTGAGAGCAAACACTCACAGGGCCAGTGTTGCAAACTGGTACCCAACGGAACCGTCAGTTCCTCTAAATCAGGTTTTTGTTAGCTCTCCGGTGTTTTTAATTCAGAGCTTTTTTTGTTAGCCTTCATAGCTGCAAAATCCTGCAGCTAGGCGTAATTGGTCATGATTTCCAATTCTCCACACAGCTGCTCCAGTGGAAAATGTCAGTACCCCAAGTGCATTTATAAATATTGCCAGCACTGACGACAAACTGTTACAGTAAATCTTTGATTGTATGCTTGTACCTGGCAGCTCTGCAATCTAGAGGCCAGCAATCAGATCGTAGTGTTCTGTGCTTTTGGAAAACCTTGCAGTACGTTTCCCAAATGACTGCTGTTCTGGGGGTGGCCACCTCAGGCATCTTTGGGTGACATAGAATACAGCTTTCTGCGGTGAAGGCTGTGGAGATTCCTGCCTGTGTTTCTCAAACAGTTAAAATAGTAAAGAAGCAGGAGCTATGCAGTCATTATTTTGTGGTACCAAACATTGTAGAAATGGAAGAACTTTGTTAACTTTGGACTATTTATGTTGTTATTGCAGATATTAAGAAGGCATTCATCTGCAAGAAAATGATGCCAATGAAAAAACAGTAACAAATTCGTTAAAGCAGTTGGTCCCAGAATGCATCTCATGAATACAGTCATATTTTCCACGGAGTTCATTTAGTTCATCAGCTAGTTTGAAGTTGCCTTATTAATGATTGTAATCCTCTTAGAACTTGCTCCAGTCTATACTCTTCTGTATCTTTCTTGTTCAGTCTCTGTGTCAGCTGGACAAAATTCTCTTAGACCAATGCCTACAATTTCATCCCTTTTTGATGTAAGAAATTTTTCTGCAATTCAGTTCACGTGGCATCAAAAGCCTGTTTTACTTTCAACCACTTTACTGGTACTTTAAAGCAACTTACAAACAAACAACTCTCTGGTCTCATCCAGAAAGCAGTTCTTGAATTTTGTAGGCCACTTTGGGGTGCATGCCTCATGAAAAGGCAAGGAAACTGCCGCAACATTTTATTACCCTCAGGGAGAACTACCAGCATTGTAAACTATGAGAAGCTTTACGGCAGATGCAATTCTTTGAGTTAAAAAGTAGTATAGGACAATATCAGTAAAGGAGTGTGTATGTGTCTGTGCAAGCCCGTTCCCAAAAGCTTACATGTCCTAGGTATAGCAAAAGTAAATTATGTCTTCTGTGAACCCAGGTGATGCAAATATTCCAACTATTCCCAAGGGAAGCTGCAAAATCCCCACCCAAACTTGTGGACAAAAAATATGCAAATACTTTTTTTAGGAATAAATGGAAGTCCAGGCCTCATGGAGCACTTTTGGACAGAGGAAGGTAAAAATTCACCCTTAGCATTGACTGAACAAATAGTAATGTTCAAATTCTAGGTAATCGAGTTTCTTTTGCAGAGTACAGACAGAAACATCATCTTGGAAAGTAATGCCTTTTCTCACAGGTGAAACTGTCTTGGTAGGAGCTAGAACACGGTATTTTGTCTTTAAAGTACATTTTGCCTTGAGAAAGATTTGAAAAGTTTTTCTTATGGATGACAGGGAGCTAACAAAGTTTCCTCCAGAGAAACACATCCCAATTCTAAGCGGACCTGTTCCATCCCAGGTGTGATGGCAGTCTCCAGGGGCTGTATTCCAAATCAGTACGCATTTGAATGAATGTATAAAGTTAACATTTGTAGTTTAAGAATGTGAAAATGATCACATCAAATTTAGGTTAAGGTACAATCCTTTTAGAAATTGTCCTTGTATGTGCTTTTTGATGGTGTATTTTCCTTCAAACTGACTGGCAAAACTGAAAAAAATATCAAAAATCATCACATGTACCATAAGGGGCAGTGCAATATGAAAAAAAAACCAAACGAGTTTTGTTCTCAGTGTATCTGTTTTGTGCTCCTCCTGTATGTTGTGATGGTTTCAATTGGGGCTGAGGCGGGGTACTGTACAGCATGTACCCCAGCACACAATGGTTATGAAGACATCGTAATTGTTTTGTCAATCTGCTATTGAATGACCTGTATTCTTTTGAACGTCTGACTTTACAAGCTTATTTAGTATGAGGAGCTTGATTATTGGTGTAGTTCAACATACCTTTCAAATTATACTTAAAAGTCAGTCATCCCAAATAGCTGCTCTTTGTTTCTGTCTTTGCAATGTGTGTATGCCAAATAATGGGCAGGTACCAGCTGAGGAGCTTGGAGAGCCTGCCCTTCTCCTTGGATTGCTATGAAATTCAAAACAAAAAACGTCTCTGTTACTGTTTTTCTCTTCCAACTTTTTGTCTTATCCAGGCACCTGCAAACTGTACAGACAAGGCCAATTGCTCTGTTCAGAACATGGCATGATAAAGCTTTAGTTTTAGTTGGGTCTTCTACATGGCCTTTGCACTGATAGAAGTAATCCTATCACGTTTGCAGGTAGATCACCATAAACTGAGCATGCCGAAAACCTTTATAGATCATATGCTTGGAGAGCTGTTTCTATGAAAAACCACGTTTTTCATTAATTGATTAATTAATTGCCAAGAGGAGAGATTAAAAAAAGATTCAAAAAGAAGAGAGATTCAAAAAGAGGAGAGAAATTGCATGTATTGAACTATTTATTTATATATCCCTTTTAATACAATCTTGAAAGAGAGATTCTCATTGTAATGATAGGAGTAGAGGGATTAACATACTTGGAACTGAACAAAAGCTATTAAAGATAAGAAACTTATAGAGGCCCAGGAAAGAATGTGTGGTACAAGCAAGATTTGCATGAAGAATAGATGGTGATCTACGATGGCTTTGGCTGGAATGCCTTCCAGCGAAGTATTTTCACACAGGCTCTCTGAGATTGCAGGTTTCTTAATGTCATAATATCGTCAATTAAAACAAAAAGTCTGAGGGGGTGCAGGAAGTTGTAGCAAAATATGTAATAAGTTCTGGAGCTAAATCGACTATTTGCATAAATTGAATTGTTTGCTTCTGCCAGCTCTCAGTTTGAAGCCAAAGTTCCAAAGCATCTGAAGACAGTTACTTTTAAGAAGACCACAAAAACTCATAGTCTGTCTTTCAGTGTCATACAAGAGGTGTATGGGCATCTACTGCATTGAGCATCTAGCCCAAGTCCAGTCATTACACAGTAACAAAATGATGGACTGCCTGAGCTAATAGTGCTCAGCACCTCCAGAACATCTCCCCTTGCTCTTGTCTGAGATGCTTCTCAGCCTTACTCCTAGAGATTTCATTGGGTCTCTTTGAAAAACTAAAGCTTTACTACCATTTATTCAGTAGGGAGCAAGGTTGAACTCTGTGTCCTTCTGCACAGTAGTTGCACAGGAATGAATTCTATTCTGTTGTTCTCTCCATGAAAAAATTAAATCAGACATGGGAGGTAGGATGGGAAGAAGCTGCTGAAACCAGGGAATTTGGTCAGCAGTTACAGGGGAATGGATGATTTGGCGTTGTCAGCCTACATCCTCATAAACAAGGCTGGGGAACTGTCAGGCTTGCTGACAAACAGATACCTGCCTAGTGTGGAATGTGATTGAATAAATTAAAACCATTCTTGATGTGAGTAACTGAGATGATACCAAGCCATCATAAAATAAATTGATAGAAGACAGGGGAGAAGAATGAAGAATTCCAAGGTGTAGTTTTGGAGGCATTTGAACACTTTTTACTTCTTCACAATTTAAGGCATTAAAGCCTGAAGTGGAAAACTGTGAGGAGATATGGGCTGTGCATTTAAGGGAGGGGATAAGGGACCTGTGTGCTGCCTTCAGAAGACATCTGTACTTTGAGGAAAAATCACTGAAAGGAAATTAAGAGCAGATCACTGTAGGGATGGAGCTTTGTTGGGTGTTTGGGGAAGAGGGGCAGCTGCAGTGTGCTAGCCTGCATCACAGGCTCCTGGCAGTGCTGCTGGAGGACAGGCCGGGAGGGAGGGCAGATTTTGGTGCTTTCCTCCCCAGCATTCTCAAGGCATCATGCAGTGGGATCCACTGCCTCCCTGGGACCATGGCTCACCACAAAGCTGCGTTCTTAAGGCACATCCCTGAGCCTGGCTGTGGGCGCTTGTGTACAGAAAGCTACAGCATGAGCCCGTTTGTTCCTTCTTGGCTTGGTGAGATAATGCAGCTCAAGAGGGGCACGGGTTTGAACACGGGAGTCTTAAGGCTGAATGTTAAGCACTGCTGCGTAAGAAGTACTTCGTACTTCTGTTTGTCTCGAGTCAGGCATCCAAATGAACATTTTACAAACCTCTGGGCACTCCTTGTACTCTGAGATGTAACAGCTGAGACATTATCATCCAATACAGTTATCAGAAAGACCCACAAATCTTTAAATACGTAATTACATAGTCACTTTCTAGCCATAAAGGAGCCGTGTTCTTCAAATAGCTGATATGTATGTACTGAACTGCTGAAGATCTGACTGAAAACCAGGTGGTTTGTTTTCTTTTACCTGCCCTTCAAGTACGTTTCTTTACCCTATAAGGAAATCTGGGACTTCTTGGGGAGGAGGAGGGGGAGCAGCACGTGCAGTACAGAGGAGCCCAGCTCTGCTGCCTGCAGCCCTGCAGCACGGGGTCCTTCACTGATGTACTGCAAATGATGGCTGTTGGTTAATAACAATTAATACTTACAACCAGCAGTACTTTTTCATTTTTCATTCTTTTATCACATGTTTGTGTGGTTCCTTTCACACACGCGGCTTTCTGCTGAAGGACAGGCAGTGCCAGGGGCAGAGCTGGCTCTTACTATGTTCTTTCAGAAATCTTCCACAGAATAAATACCAAAGTTGGTCATAAAGGGAAGAGTGGGAGGGAGGCAAATTTCTGCATTTTATTTCAGTGATTGGAAGTGATTTTTTAGCCACGTTATATTAGTGAGTGCCAAAATGATATCAGTTTTGACTGATGTGCTCAATTTGTAGATCAGTTGCAGCAGCTCTGTGTTAATTTGTTGTGGGAGAAAATGCTGAGCATTAAAAAAATGATTGAAGCAGCTGTGCCTGAGGCCACGTTGTGTGGCACTGTTGCAGGCTGTTCTTTCACCCACCTCTGTGTTTTGTCTGTGTGAAGATCCCAGTTTCTGTTAACTCCGTTGTTTCCCTGGTCAAAAAGAGATTTGCTTGTGCTCAGATTTGTGTTTATCTGCCAGAGGACTTCAGCTATGCTATTCCTACAGCTGTACACAGGTGTAAGGCATGCGTTAGTGCATTAAGACATAAGGAGAAACTACTTACAGAGGCTGGAGTTGTTGCCTATCCCAACGCGGATGGAGCTCCCAGAGATGAGAGGGAGATGGAAGAAAAGAACTGTGGAGAGAAAGAAAAAGTCCTTAATAGCCGCTAGGTTTTGCTTTGGCAGCAGCTGTCGGAGGAGACACGCTGCTTGTCTGCGGGCAGCGCTCTGCGGAGCAGCATTACACATCTCAGATGAGGATGTGCGCTCAGCTCGCGCTTCAATGGGGGCAGAAGAAATGAACAAAGCGTTGTTTCCTACTTCCAGGAATTTCCCCCGGTTCGGGAAATGGTGCGATGTAGGGCACGAACGCCTCTTAGGTTCAAAGCCCCGTGTATAAACAGTGCTGCGTTATGTAAATATGGTAATTGTTTTTGTAAGTCATTCTCAGCCACCGACGCGGGCAGTGCCGCTGTCAGACGGAGCCGCCGCTTCCCGCTTTGTTTGAGCGCACCTTGAACGTGCGTGTGGCAGAGCGGCTCGGAATGACTGTACTGTACACCCTAATGCACGCTCTGCCCCCATGCATGTAAGCGTTAATATAACTCGCGCTTCAAAGATTTACGCTCGGGCTCAACACGGTACGCGGTACGATGCGCCCTAAATCACAGCCGCTCTGTCCCCGCCGCTACCCGGAGGTGCCCGGGGGCAGCGGCACCTGCAGCGCCTTCTCCCTCCGGTGCGCCTTCGCGGACGCTTCTTTCGGGGTTTCCCGCAGCTCCAAGTTCCCGCGGCCGCCCCCGCCCCGGGCCCCGCCGCCCCCAGCCGCGGGGAGACTCCCGGTACGGCCCCACCGCCCTCCGCCTTACCCCAGCCCGCAACGGTGGCCGCCGTCTCCATGCGCCTCGGCCGCGGCTCCCCGGCGGCGGGCGGGCGGCGAGGCGGGCGCGGCCGCCTCCTCCTGCGCGCGAGGCCGGGGCCGGCGGCCGCCGGCGGGGGGCGGGCGGAGGCGGCCGACCTCCTCCCCCCGAGGGCCGGCCGCCGCCGCTCCCCCTGCCCGGCCCTGCCTGCCGCCGGAGCGCGGGGCCGCGCATCCGGGAGGGCCCGGCCCGGCCGCGGGGGTGCCGACGCGGCGGGCTCGGGGCGGCCGCGCTCCTTCCCCGCCCCTCCGGCGGCAGGAGGCAGGGAGGGAGGGCGCCGGGGGGCGGCTGCGGGGAACCGAGCGCGGCGCTGCGGGCGGACGGGGCGGCGGGGGCTGCGGCGGTCAGGGGGAGTGCAGCCAGCCTCAGGGCTCAGAGCCCCTTGGGACGAGAGGAAATGGCCTCGAGTTGTGCAGGGGAGATCCAAGTTGAGTTTTAGGGGAAATTTCTTCTCTGAGAGAGCGGTAATGTGTTGGTACAGGCTGCCCAGGGAGGTGGTGGAGTCGCTGACCCTGGAGGCGTTCAGGAAACATGGAGGTGTGGCACTGAGGGTCGTGGTTTAGTGGGCTTGATGGGTCGACTTGGTCTTAGAGATAATTTCCAACCGTAGTTATTCCATGAGAGCCACCTGCAATAGTGAGATCCAGTTAGTGCTGAGATCCCCAGTAGTGTTCCTGATTACAGGTGCTAAGCGCCCCAGTGTAGGACCACGGACAGCAGAAGCACAGTGGTACCGGTGTAGGTGATCTTTCACAATGGGTCACTGTGGAAGAAAAAATAAAAAAAAAGGCAAAGTGAGAAATACAGCCTCTTTCTTTTTCTTTCAGCAGCACTTCACATTGTTTTAGGAGCTGCGATGTACTGGTGGTGTCTTTCTCTAATCCACGCAAAGCAGGTGGTGCATTCTCCCTGTACACTGCCCTGAGGGGCAATGCAGCACACAGCCGTGGGGCAGCTCTATGCTGACTGGGACTTTGTGGCCTCTGAGCAGTTCCCTCCTGCTGCAGCAGCTGTGCCATCCACGCTCAGGCTGTTTAATTTCCCCGTGGGTCAGAAGTGATGGCTACAAAGGCGTAATGAAGTTTGAGGTCGATAAAAAGCTTGTGAACTCTCAGGTCTTCCTGTAAGAAGTTTGATGCTCTTATCGATCACTTCTTTCTTTCTTTAGCATTATTTTTTATTCCAGGCAGGCACTTTAGGTGAGTCTCAGGTGGTTGAAGAGTTTACTGGATATTTATCAGTAAGTTTCATTGTAGCTCAGCGATTCCAGTGCTTTTTGCCAAAATCTTTGGAACTTGGATGTAATTAACTCATCTCTCCGCTATTAATTTTATGATTAGTAATCCATCAGATTATATGACTCCTTGAAAGACTCCTTCTGTACCACTTCAGTAACAGGAAGCCATGTGACTTCTTGTGGGCCCTTGGTCATCTGGTTGGGCAGACAGAGGTTCTCCCTGGCAGCTCAGACGGGCACATTGGCTGCCTGCTGGTGTGTTGGATTTCCCTGTGAAGAGTCAATTGCATGCATAATATTGTGCTTAAGGATATTAAAATATTTTCTCCACCTTAAATTTCAAAATTTCCAATGTTGAGCACTTCTGCAGATGGTGGCAATGGTAGCTTTCCCAAATGGTGCCTTACAGTTAGTCAGTGTCCACATTAACCTTGACTCAGCAGGCTGCGGGCTGCATGTTTGGCTGCAAAATCTATGCACAGACAGTGAAAAGAGCTGACAAACTGAGAATATACAGGTAGTTGACTTCGAGTTCTGGGGAAGCAGCGTCACAGTCCTGCCTGGGTCTGGCTGTAGGCTCTTTTCTGTGACAGTCGTGTCCTGTGTCCCCAGGAGGAGCTGTGTGGCCCCTGACACAGAGCTGTTTGTTTTTGGGCCACTCAGCACTGTGTAATATATGATTCAGCAGAGGCCACAGAAGCCTCACTGTAACAAACAAACTTCTGGGTATTTAACAGTGCTCATCCTGGATTTATGCAGCTGTTGCAGGTTTTGCTCACTTTACTGATTTCCAAATCTGCAGTAAATGTGTATGGAGATGTGACAGTATTTTACTTTTCAGTCCATGCGTTCCTTTTCTTCTGGTCCAGTTATGCATCTGAGCCACACCGCTTGTTGTGCTGAGCTCAGGCCGGGGCCACGCTTGCACAGTTTGAGCAGTACCCCAGCAGCAGTGTCTGTCTGCAGCAGTGGTTCACAGCACTGTGTCTGCTTTGAATGGTGTCTCTTCTTGAGGAAGTTTTTTTCCCAAGCTTTTGAAATCAGGAGCCTGCAAAGCAGGAGCTGGGGTACATTTCTGTAATGTCTGGGGTGGCACTCATTGTAGATGAAAGTTAAAAAGCTGTTATCCTCTATCCTAAAAAGCTGTTATGGTTGTTATCCCACGTACTGGTAAAAGGGCAGGCGGTGCGAGAGGCCTCGCTGAGGACAGATCATTTTATTCTTGTATGATTCTACATTTCCTTTAATCCATGAATGCTATTGCAAACCTGCACAGTGAGCAGAGGCTGCAAAGTGCCACAGTGCAGCCCTGCCTCCTGCTGCCTGTGCCTGCGCCTAGGGCGGCAGCAGCTTGGTGTGGGGCTGGTGCCTGTGAGCAGTGGCCGTGGTGCCACCCACACCAGCACTCTGATACAGCCTGGTTTTGTATGCTAGAAGAAGTTTTACATTTGATTTTATATGAGGTCTCTTTTTGACTAAAAACTTCTATGTGTTGTAATGAGGCTTTAGGGGACATTATTCATCACATATATTTTTTTTTTAATGGAGAAGGTGGTAATGAAGTAGATGTCTGTTGGATTACACAATTATTGTGCAATAAAATGCCTCGAGATGGAGTTTGGTAGGAAGCACCTCCTGCTCTCACAGCTTGCACAGCACTGAAATGTAATGACCATAGCAAGAAACTTCTGATGGAAAGCTTTTCAAATTACTCTGTCTAAAATGAAGGAATAAACATCATTATTCTGCTTCCAAGAATAGTTAAACTATAAAAAAAGCAGTCATTTTGGCATGGAGGATCTGAATGCCTAATTTTTATTTTCAAATTAATTTTTTGAAATGCAGCAACATTTTGTTTAAACTTGTATTTTTGGAGATTTTTACGTAATTTTCCTTTAAAAAAGCAAGTTGTGGTACAAAGTTGATAGGTGTGGCATAAATCTATGCAGCCACTGTTTTCTGCTGTCCTTATTCACCCTGTGCCATGGAAGGGCCTTTCTCACTGATGTCAGGGAACCGTGCAGCAGTGAAGGCTGAAAGGGCTTCTGGAAGAGCCTGCTTATCCTCTGCTGACAGCAGCCCCATGAGAGGGGGTGTGCAGAGCCCGGGCCCAACAGGCTGGGGCATCTCCCAGCTGGGAGCCTCTCATCCTCTGGGCGCTATCCCAGTGCTAACCGTGCTGGTAGAAAGGTTTTCCCTGCATCTCAGTAGAACTGTCTGTTCATGCTGTTACACAGTGAGCTGGGTTCAGGCAGTAAAGATCCTCTGAGATGTCAGTATAATGGCTATTTGATGATGTTGCACTATATGTTGGTTGATATAAACACCATCTGACATTCGATGGGCTTGAAATAGGTCACTTACCCCTGAACTGATGTGGGAGAGGAACAGGTTTGCTGATCTCAGGTTCAAGGTAACTCCTATTTGCCACATGCATGAAATCGTTTCACTGCCTGTGGATCCACTTGCATGAGTGCAGTGAGTCGGGTTAACCTCGTGGGCATGGATTTCATTTTATTTTTAATGGAAAAGTCTGGGATATTATGTAGGTATTGTGGCCTGATATTAGCACAGCTGCTGTATCCTTCTCTTTGTTCAGGCCGCTGTGTGGGATACTTCTGGATTTCTTGCATCAGTGCCCCCATCTTGCTTTCCTGATTCTGAGTGTTTTTTGCCATCTTACTGCTGTATTTCAAGCAGGAGTAATGGCAAGCAATGAGCTCAGTTATGTTTCTAAGGTCTGTAGTGAGTGAGATTCCTGCTGGGTGAGGATGGGTGGTTAGATTTGCAAATTCATTTGCTTATTTAATATTTGCTAATTCACATTTCTAACAAATCTTAGGGTGAGAATAGTTTTCAGGTTGGCAATTTTCAAGCAGTGGATTTGAATATGATTAAACCAAAATGAATTCCCAGCAAGATGCTAAGGATTTTCTGAGTTTGGACATACTGGAATTACTAAGAAAAGGAAATTCTTCTGTACCCAAAGCTATCTTAATGAAAAGGATGGAACTCTGAATATATAACATTTTTCAGCTAGCATTTATAGGACAGGTATATTTATATTAAATATATTTTCTAGAGGTTTGAATCGAGTGATTTAGTTCTTTGGGCATAAAATCTGTCAAGAGGAAAAATCGTTTTAAATTATTAATAGAGATGAAACATACAAATAAAAAATATTTTATAGAAGTACTGAGACCCAAAGGCAGAAGTCATCCTCTGTTACGTGCCCTGTAAAGCAATGAGATCCGGGGTGCTGAGGCTCCTGGTTCTGCATCTATAGTTCCTATGTCAAGAAGGTATTTTGTGGGAATTTTATGTCATGCCCAAATTCTCAGAGGCTATTTTTCTAATTTTTAGAGCTACCAACTGTCTTTCTCTGTGGAATGAAAGGTGCTCTTAGGCACTGGAATGGATCCGGGTTCAGTTTCTTATTTATTCACCTGCTTGCAGACTTGTGAGGAGGATGGTGAATTATGCTATCTTTGCCATCTGCACATGTGTATTTGTAATGCCTCTGTGTACACACCAGGAAATAATTAGATCCAAGATTGTTATTGGAAAGCCTATAACATTTTCCCTCTCTGTCTTTTTTTCTCAGTCTTCCTGATGCCAGCTGAGTTAATGTTTAAGGATGCAAATGGGAAAATTTGATCTCAGTGTTCTTTTCTCTCTCATTCTGTGACTCTTTAATTAAATTTACAGTTAATTATGCAATTTATTTTGTATTGACCTTTCTAGGACCTCAAAGCATCTGACAGTGAATGCAGACTGTGTTTATTTCCACTAGTCCTTGCCTAGATTTATCATAAATTCTAATTGTATTTTTGGAATGAAAGATAGGCAGTGGATTACTAACAAATCGCAACACGTATCCCTGGAGATCCATAAATATAAGCATACACAGAGATATACAAAGAAATACTGAGTTATGTCATACAGAGCACTTGGAATTAGGCAGCACTGCTGCCAGCAGCACTGACAGCAGTCCTCCCGTAGGAATGCTGCAGGCCATTTGCACGCCGTGGGCTCTGTGTAACAGCTGTGTCCTGCTCCTGCTGGAGTCTCACAGCACAGCACAGGCCTGTGTGTGTCAGGTACCACCCTGCCCAGCCCCCAGCTGTGTGCCCACTGCGTGAGGGAGGGAAGTGAAACGAAGGGAAACTGCCCACCAAAGCTGGTTTTGTTATGCTGCAAAGCTGGTTGGTCTGTGTAACTTTGTGGAAGGTAGGGCTTTTGTGATTTATTTCTTGTTGCATATAGGCAGACTCTGAAATACAATACGTGTCTTTTACTATCAGCAGTTTTTTTTAATAAGTATTTCATAGAGAGCTCCTGGAGAGAGAGCTCCAGGATTCCTTGCATAGGCAGGCATATGAATCCAGCTGGGCATTTGTTAACCTAAAGCAAAAATGAATACAAAAGAGAAACAACCATTGTGGCAGCAAATGAAATATGTATTTGGAGTTGATCTTATCTTTCTGAAACTGTTGTGTGCAAGCAAGAAATATTTAGCACACCTTGGTTTAGGGCAAGCCTTATAACTCATTGTCTTTTGTCTTACCAATGAATACACAGACCAACATCTCTAGATTTTATTACTATTCTATTTATGAAGTCTTTCTGAATCTGTAGGATCTCTGAAGGATGGTAGAATTCTTACGAATGTGGTACAATGTAAAGTCCTCATGGGGCACCCTGAACCTTTCTCATAACAGAAGGAAGAAAGGAAGAGATGGAGACTGGGGGTCAGACACTTGGGGATACAGCCTCGAGCTCTTGGAAACCTGGTAGAACTTGCTCTGGGTTTCATTGTGTGTTGAAATGGGATAAGGTCAGGCTCTGGTAGTAATGCTGGCTGCACAGTCTTGTGCCTTCTGCAGCTGTGAGGCTCTGCCAGAAGAATTACTGTGAGAGGAACCAACTTGCACAGAGGGTGATGTAGATGCAGCCAGACTCCATAAGAAACTAGTTCAAAAAATTCCACTGGCACCCTCCAGGTGTGTTTCTCTACTGTCCTGACTGATTGACACCACTTAGAAAGACGCTTTAAAAAAAAAAAGAAAAATTAACTGTTAGCTAACAAAAATCAGGATGTAACAGATTCACTTGTTTAATAGGTCTAACCTTGAAAATGTATCTGTGGTAGGATGAACAAACTGGCAATTAATTTAGAACCTCAAAACCAGTTTGCTTGCTAGGGAGCAGATGCACGGTGATAAATGGTTTGGGGAGGGGGGCAGCAGAGGCATCTCGTGCTAGTGCAATTTACTGTAGAGAAATGTGAAGCTTGGGGACAAAAGGAACAGAGCAAAGCAAAGAAGAAGAAATGGACCCTGAGGGTTATGCTATTCAAAAGGATTGTACAGGGATTTAGGAGCAGATAAAACTTTGTCTCTGACAGCCTTGGCTTGGTGCTTAATGCAGTGGAAAGAGCAAACAACAGCGTGGCACAGACTGTAAAAGCATGATGCCAGAAAGAAATGAGCTGAAGTGGGTTGCTGCAGCACCAGATGGGCTGCTGAGTGAGACCTCCATTAGGAGGTGGGTGGCATCAATATCTGGTCACCCTTTGTGCATCCTTTTGATTAAACAAGACATCCTCAGAAGTCGAGCATAAAATTATAAAGAAGCTGTGAGTGACTGCTCTAAGGTATTGGTATAACTGGCCTCTATTGGAAGCTGGTAATTGGGGTTACCTTTCAGCACAGAAACAGAAGGGAATGGGAGGAGGAAGGAGCAGGCTGCTTGAGTCAGTGCTTTGTAATCACGAAGGAAAGGGCAGGTTTGTGTTCCTTAGCACTTAAAAGGACAATTGACTTTTCTCAAAAGCCCAGTGGAAAAGATGAAGTGGTGCAAACACGCCCTGAGTGGCGTCTGCTGCTCGCTATTTCAGTACAAGTTGTACAGAGCAGCCCCACATTGTTACACATCCAAATTTGCTCCAGGGTTACCTGAAAATGTACTGATGGCCAAGTGGAGAACAAAGAAAGCAAAGGGCACTTGGGCTTTATGAAGGTTTTTTGTGCTCTTTTTGATTGTTAGCTTGAAAATTAACTTTTTCATTCCAGTACATGGTTTGTTTCTTGTTATTTGGAGTAGGTCAGTATTGTAGGGACTGCTTTATTCAGATTATTGAGAGTTCTTACCAGAAACCACCTTTTGTGAATGAGTAAATCGTGCACATGAAGCAGCGTGCAAATTCCAACCCAAGCATCAATACGCTCCATTTTTTTCTTTTACCGTGAAGGAAAACTGTTGCTTTCTGCCAGTTAGGCTCCCAAGTTCAGCTACATTGCCTACAGTTGTCTGCATCGTGTCCGCCTGTTGTTTCTCTGTATCCAGACTCACTAAGCATAATGCAGAGCTGGGGTTTGCGCTCCCGCTTAATGTTTAGCTTGTAACGTTCTGTGGTGGCACTCAGGGGAAACCTCGCAGCCCTGTCAGCCAGCAGCGAGCTGCTTGCTGTGCCATCTGCTGTGTGGTGGCTGCAACTGCCTGTGTGTGCAGTGAGCTGCTCAGGAGGTAACAGCCGGTTCACGAGTGTCACCACCTCCTGTATTCAGAATGAGTTATTTACACCGTGGTAGGCTTGGCCATTTCTGTGTAATACATTTGTGTGTGTGATGTCTCCAGACAAAATAAAGATAACGTTTTGTTTTGTGCAAAAATTAAGACTTTAGACAAAAAATGAATAGGTGTTAAACTGTTTAACATGTCTACATCTACAATGTAAAATAGCATTGAAAAATATTTATATATTTATAAATACATGTATGCAATGCTTCTATACACTTCTGTGCTACAGAACTTTGAGGTAACAGCTGTAGAGTTCTTTACAGCATGTTGTGCCACCAGAAAGGCTGCTTACAAATTCTCAGGGCTTAAGAAGGGCAGATAACTTGGGTTGTAAACTTCTCCATATATTTGCTGCTCTGGCAAAATGCATTTATTGCTTTGTAAATGCGGCAACCATTAATAACAGAGCAAGAATAAATACAGACATAGCTATGTCAATGGGAGAACATCTCCATCCTGCTGTGAAATGTGCCATTAAATTGACCATGATATCCCAGCGATGACTGTCCAGAAAACAGCTGGTATCACCGCTGTGACTGCGGTCTTCTCCTGATTTACTGTTACCTAGTCAGTTTGAAAGGCAGTGCCAGCTGATACATATGTGCATCTGGCATGGAAAATACTGATAAAAAATTTAGTGATGAAACTTGACATTTAAGTCAACCTGAACAGATCTGAGTGTATACATGGGGACTGCCTCTGACAAAGAAGGCAGGAAGGAAGGGAGGAAGGAAGGGAGGAAGGCAGGAAGGAAAAGAGGAAGGAAGGAAGGGAGTTGGTACACGGTGTAAAAAGATGAGGGAGCCCTCATTTATGTTTTATATACAGTTAGCTAACAATGTCTGCAGTGACAACAATGACACAGTCAGCAGGGAGTTTTGCTTGCTCACTGCTGCGCATCCACCTGAGAAATAAGCGTGCTGTGGGCCACAGAATGGCTCCTGCCTGGAGCCTGGGGGAAACCTCGCCAGGTTGTAGTGCTGGGGGGCTGCAGTGCTGGTGCATCCCTTGGATGCTTCTGCTTCTTTAGGGCTCAGTTCGCATCCCAGGTGAAGGAGGGTGCAGCAGAAATATGGTGAGATTCTTATGTATCAGTGGTCACTTCCCAAGGGTGCAGATGCTTTCTGCTCCACTGAAATCTTCAAATGTGCGTGCATATTGGCTGTGAAGCTGCTAGAATTTCTTATCCAAACAATAATACAGAAAACGTTCACATACTCAGTAAAAAGCACTGGGGAAATGCATTATTTAATACACTGCCTCACGATGGCGTTTAGTTTGAAGCTAAATACAGCTTTGGCTGTAATTATATATGCACTTTACCGGTGGGGCTCCCCTAAATGGATCTCAAAGCCATGCTGAGGACAGCTTATTACACTGATTTTCTATTACTTTCAAGATCATTTTGTTTCTGACAGTGTGAACTGACAACAGAATGAAAATGCATCCCACCCATGTAGGGTGTTTTATACACGCTCACTTCTCCATTTCCCTTCAGTTACCTTTTGAATGCAGCTGTGCTCCTGTGCGGAGCAATGAAGATGTTGGAGCCAACTAGGAACCAGCATTCAGCTGCATTTACATGACTGCAGATGTAAAACTTGTGGGGCAGCAGCTCCAAGATGCAGGTGAGTAAAGAAGAGTTCTCCTTTTATTGATAGAAAGGGATTAGTGCTGCTGTAAATAGGTTTATTTACAGTCTGCCTACCCTGGAGCAGCTTTTAGGCAGTATGGCTGCACAGGAACACAGGCCTGGGAAATGCATGGTGCTTCTCTACAAGATCTGGTAAGCTCCATGGAGGAACGGGCACAAGGAATTTGGGAAACCCCGAGAAAGTGGGCATGTTATCTCCATGCATATGGGTTTGCACGTGAGTTTAGCAGCTTACATGAGTTACAGTAAAATTATACTCGTGTGTCTGACATTTAATATGTCAATGTTTATCATGTAAAGACATCCAAGGCAGGTTAATTCACTCACGAATTCTTATCAAAGGGATCAGTTTATCAAAATTATCCTCCTGACATTGAATAGAATTAATTACTAGTGCAAATAAAAGGATGTTACTAACACAAGACCCAAGACAACAGAAAGTTGTCATGTCAATAATGTATTTGTACTGTATTTTGCTAGGTTAAATAGATGTTAAGTGAGGTGACTTCATTTCTTCCTTTGAGAAGTAAAGGCTTACACTCATATACTGTGTTTTAAAATACCTTACTAAAAATAAACAATTGGACAAGCAAATAATTTGCTAATTTTTGGCATATCTCATTAGACAGTTACATGGAAAGCAGGACTGCTCTTAGGAAAGTCAGAATGCTTGGGTTGCTAGAGATGGGATTAATCAAAATGACTTAATATTTAAACATGGTGTTTGAGGCTGAGAGTAAATGGCAGACAGTTGATAATAACATTTGTACACAAATTGGCTTAGATTGTGCCATTGAAGATAAGTCAATCTGAACCTTGAAGCTGATTGACATTGAATGGATCTGCTCTTTGCAGAATAAATTTGTGCCACGGTGCCCTGTTCTTTTACCCTAGGTACTGTGTGACTGGCATGTATGAATTTTATACAGACAGAGATGGTTTGATTTACCTGTGGGGTTTGTTGCCTTGTCTTTCTTGAGTTGGTTGATGTGAAATAGAATTGTAGAAGAGAAAGGCAGATGAAATTTAATAAATTCCAGTAGGAACCTCGTGGTTTTATTTGTGAGTAGGTGGGGAAGTGTACGAGAGAATTATTTGTATGAGTAAAGGTGTGACAAGAAAATGGATCTGGGGTCTTGTTTGGAAAGAGTGGGGTGAGGGAGAAGGTGTGGGAGGGAGGATGGAAGGAACCCATTCCTGTTTGGGAAAGGAGGATGGTGAGGACACAAAGAAGCATGAAGCTGAGCAATTCTAGACTAAATGGTGAGGCCTCCAATTCTTTTCTGGCCTTCCACTATCTGATGTCAGGGATTGGAAAACTCTTGTTCTAGGTGATTCAAGCAATTTGACTCTCAGTCCTTCCTTCACCTGCTTCTGTATTCTGTCAGGCTTCTGGGTAAGGTAAATTCCTAGCAGAAAAGATTACTTGAGTATAGCGCAATCATATGCTCAGCATTTGATAAAAACCCTCAAAAAATGAGATATGTGAAAATGGCTGATTTTAGGTGGAGCGAAACTCCTCTAAGCTGTATCTGAAAATCACAGCTAGTTGCAAGTGGCAGAAAACAGGGAATGGTGCTCCCTAGAGATAAGGACAACTGATAGCTGGTGCAGCAGGAAAAAAAAATCTATTAAAATAAGTGCATTAAAGAATAGGATCAACTGCTGTAATGTTTTCTGCGTAGCAAACCTTCTTTTGCAGCTTGAACTGTTCCCATTACAGCAAAACATTATTGGAAGGGCTTCAATAGCTTGCCCAGCAGAGCAGCAGGCAGCACTGCCACTGTAATTAAGCTTCCACCAGCATTTCTCTGCTAAATGCTTCTTTGGGGTCCTATAGCGCTGCTTCCACATCTTTTCTGGTGCCCACAATGTACTGTGGTGTGATTGATTTAACTTTTATCCAAAGATTATAATGTGAACCCAGCTCATCAGGGGTGCTTAAGGCAGGATAAGTGTGTTGGGGTCCTCAGGGCGGCGCTGATGCTGTGCAGACAGCCCTGCTATGGGACACAGGCAGCTGATCTGTGGTGAGATCACAGCACGTGTGCTCAGGGAGAGCCTTGTCTCTGTGCCACTGTGTGGCACACATCATGGTGGGCTGGCAGTCACAGGTACCTCGTTCCTGTTGCACCTTCCCCGCACTGCCCATCCTTTTCTCAGTGCATGGTGTTAGAAGATCTCTGTATTAAGGGAATCCAATTGCCGCAAGTTTGGCTCTGCCATCCCCAGTACTCCATCAGGTAAGGGACTTAGAGAAGATGGCTGGTTTATCACAGAGGGGATATGGAAGAGACTCAGTAACTTCCATTTCTGTTCGCTCGGGATACTTAGCAGTGCCTCAGGTGCTTTGTCCATGTCATTTCTTGGAAGTGAGGAAGCCTCAGGAAGACTCTAGCTTCTGAAGACACCAACAAAGGCCTCTCCTTTCCCAGCATAGTTATTGAAGGCCAATAGAAGGTTTGGAGACAATATGTTTAATACTGCTGGCTGCAAGCAAATTGTGCTTGAGATGAGTGCCCTGTAGCAGTGTCTATGCTGCTGTGAACTAGGAGTATTCCATAGTGATCCTCTTTTCCCAGCTTGTGCAGCTCCAGCTTCTCTCATGTCAGAGACAGCCAGTGATCCTTTTGCAGGGCTGCAAGTCTAGGCACCTTTGTGAAGCATCAAAATAAAAGGCAGTGCATTTGACAGGTTGTGTAAGGCCTTGGTTTTGCAAGTTATTTTTAATTCTCTACCCAAATGGAGTATAGTCTGACCCATTATACATATGCCAGCTCCTAAGCTTAAATTCTGTGTGCTGATGCTCATCCCTTGGCCATTAGCCCAAACAGCTGCTGTCATCAAAATGAAAGCTTGTTCAACTGTTTGGCTGCTTCTTACGGTTTCCAGAACTATCATGGGGTGAGCTTTCTGTGGTCAAAAGAATACTGACTGGAGGTGATGTTCTTCATGAGCCCTCTTCTGTGCTGTGAAGGATTTGGACCAGACGGTATCTGAACCTGGTGGCTGAAAATATCAGAGATGGGCAGAGATTAAAGAAGTGAATCCCAAAGCTATGGAAGCAAAAGCTGAGTTTTCATTATTGGTTGTGCTCTAAAATAGGATAATTTGGGCAGCTGCAACAAAAGTCTGGTGTAAGTAATACAAATGACTTAAATAAGCACATTTCTGAGAGGCAGAATTAAAGGAATGCAAAGGCACTGAAACCTGAGTCCCCAGTCTAAATGTGAGCTTTGTGTAAGTCCCATAAAGCATAATCCCCATATGGAGCCATGTGAGGCATGTTGGTTGTACATTTAGCATCTCATAAAAACAAAATCTGTGCTGTGTTTCTCAACAGTGTTTCTTCATGTAATAAATACTCTGTGTGGCTACTGCACTTACTTTAAATGCCTTTGTAATTTTAGTTTCTATCTTAAGTATCTATAAGTGGCTATCTTGCTCCAACTGTCCCTCATGTTCTCTGTGTACCCATCACTTGCTCACCATGACCTATGAAGTGCAGGCACTACTTGTGCTATGAGTTCTCTGTTAATTGCAGTGGGAATGATGCTATACATCGTGCAGGGCCAGGCATGTGTATGAGTATGTGTTTCAATTATAGATCTCTTGGGATCTACTGCAAACATTTCTTGTGCCTGGAAGTTGCTGGAAAATAATGAAAAGTATTAAAGCTTTTGTCCTTAAAAATGTGTAAGCATCAGAGAATGTTACTTAGAATATTTTTGGATGTATTAACTGCCCCTTGCAGTGATGTGGGGAGGTGTGTGTGTCTGGTTGCAGGGCATGTGGAGGGAAGTCAGTAGCCAGACAACCTATCAGAGCAGTGCTTGGAACACTTCATATTCAAAAGCAAAGCTCCGAGCCTTCATGATCTGAGATGAAGGCTGAAGCCTGTGTCGCAGCTCGGGTATATACCCAGAGCCCTCCTTTTCCAAATATACTCCATGAGTGCGTATTGATGCCCTCAGCTCTGCCCAGGTGTCTTTGGTGACCACTGTGTGTTCTGCCAGGTGTCCTTCCCGTGGCAGCCATGTGTGCTCCCAGCTCCTTCAGAGGGATGCGTGTGGCCGCAGATGCGTTATCCACAGCTGAGCCTGCAAAATGCCATGCCTGCTTGCGTCGACATCCAAACAAGTCTGGACGTTGTGACAAAACGCAGGAAGACCAATTCTGCTTTAGGTTGATACTTTATCTTACAGGAATATGTTCACTGTTGCTTTACTGAACTGAAGAGGATCACTTAATCTTTCTAGCTAATTCTTTTTCACTGAAAATCAAGAATGTGTCTGTGTTCTAACACTCGTTATGGCTCTTTAGTGAGGATTCGATGCTTAGTGTTTATTCCAAGTGATGCTCCAGCTCAGTAAGTTGTGCCAGGTCCATGCTGATGCTGAGAGCCAGACCCAAGCCTGTATGGAAGGTAATGAGTGGTAATTGCTAAATCACTGTAATGAGAGCAGTGTCGTGTGAGGAGATGCAGCACTGCTGCCCAGTGCTTCCAGCTGCCCTGTGCCTTGTCCCGTGCTTGCTTTGTAGGGCTGTTGCTTGGTGCTGCTTTGGTACAGGCTGCTGTCCTGGTGGATCCCTGCTCACCTCACCTCTTGCTTCTGCTCCCTTGGTGTTGCATACAGGATGGCTGCAGCATCAGCTGTGGACATATTGTGTCTCTGACCCACTTGGGCCATACTACACACAAAGGCTGTAGTTCTTGCTGCTCTGGGTCCTTACCTGGCTGCTGTGGCAGAGCTTACGTTGTATTTAATTTCTGCACTGCTAGGAGGGCAATGCACGCTTTTGTCTGTGTGCTTGCTGTGTTTGTGGTGCAATATACTGCAAATTTAGAAAGCTGTCAGCCACTCAAAACTCAGGTAGTTGGGGTGTCCTGCATGGAGTTGTTTCTGTGGGTATGTCCCAGGTTATCACTGGGAACTTCTGGTGTCTTTTTTCCTCAGTTTGTTTGTGTGGCTGCTTGGAAGGCTTTGCTGCATGTTTCTGATGCACAAATCGTGACTAATGTGTTTGTACAATTGTTCGCAGCAAAACCCAACTGTTTTGTGAGAATCACCAATTATAAAAACGATTTGGAAATGCTTGAGAATATCCTGATTAGCAGTTGCAGGGAAGGGAAAAGGCTCCCCAGCGGCGGGGACAGACCATGCCCAGCAGCAGGGACACGCGGCTCACAGTGCCACGAGACAGACGGGCAGGGAGGATGGTGCCTTCCGAAGGAGACATCTGGAGCTCGCATCTTCTACCCCGAGCTATTTCCTTGCCCTCTGCGCCCTTCTGCACTCCGCCTCAGTGAGATCACTGCTTTCCCTTTCAGAACCCAGGCTTCATAGCTTTTCTGGCTTGTGGGAAGGTCAGGGAATTCCGTGAAGTCAGCGGTAAAGCGTGAAGCCGATCGAATGAACTCTCTGGAATTAGAAACCTTACCGATCGTGCAAGAAACGCTCCGTGAGAGGCCGGCACAAGGGCCCGTCTCGCACAGCGGCGGCCGCTCTGTGAAGCAGCGCTGGGGCCGGGCGCCACCGCGCGGCGCTGCGGGGCGCGGTTCGCGGTTCTCGCTGTGCGGCTGCCGGAGCGCCCTGCCGGCCTCGGCTCCCGTCGTTGTGCGGGTGCCCGATGGACGCCGTCTGCTGCGTTCTGCCCGCTGGGGCTGCCTCGTGCAGAGCCCTGACTTGAGAGTGCGGTACGGGTGAAGTTCGTGATTAATTGTGGAGTTGGTGAAAGGGTTAACGAGAATGAGTAAAGTCGGGCTGGAAAGCAGATGGGAGAGTCCTTACTGGGGAGAGGGGGAAGGAAATGCTTCTCTCTGAGAAGCTGTGTGAGCTGAGCTGGGTCTGATGGCTCCTGCACGACACAAGTACCGCTCGGTGATTTCTTCTGCTCTGGAGAGCATGATGAGGTACACCCACAGGAGTGAATCCCCACTTTTTATTCCCCAATTTTGATATATAAGAAAACTAGGAAGACAAAATAGTTGTGAAAAATTGACAATGACTCTTCTGTCCTAGCCCCACCTGAGGTAGAATGGAAAGCAGTATATTACTCCTGGCCAAACGGAGTGGTGAATCAGTGTGTTTACTGCTGTTGTATGCACCTCCCTTGTATGAGACATTTGCACAGAGTGTCAGGAGTGAAACCACTTAAAACAAATACATTTATAGACAGCACTGCTCCATGTGACTTGTTGGCCCTGTGAGCCGTGGCCAATGGTGCAGCCCATGCCTGAGGTCAGAGCACAGCTCAGCACAGCCTTCACTGCAGAAAGAAAGGAAGGGAGGGGTCCATTCACTGAAGAAAAAGAACAAGAACTCAAAAACATTTTTTTTCCTCTTCCTTTTATAATGAATTTGTTTTCACTTTTTTGTGTTTCATTTTTACTGCCTGCATCAGTAATGCTGGACTGCAATGAGGTAGCAGCTGACACAGCTCCTTTTTCTCTGAACAGCAGAATTGCTGTCTCTCTGGGCAGCATGGCCATGCACCTGATGTTGGCATTCAGGCCACTTTTCATTGCTGCTTTGGTGCATATCAAGGATTCCAGTCATAAAAATTTATGGTGGGGTGGGAGTAAAAAACTTTATGAAATGGCATGGACTTCTCAGTGTGAATGTAACAAAATGATAATTTAAGGTACATTTTTAGGGATAAGAGTTTAAAATGCATATTAATTAGATTAATAAGAAAATCTTTATGAAAATCTCTGCTATAAGTTGCAAGTAGCTGTTTAATCAAATTCCTTTGAAAAAATGCATTTTATTATACCACAATTAGCACATCCATTTTGTTTTTAGTACAACTTGTGCTAAAGCATGTTTGCTGTGGAGTTTCCTCGTGGCAATTAGCAGAGAAGGAGTTGAACTTTTTTCCAAGCTTTGTAATTTGTAAGTGTCATATCTGGGGAAAATCGATGGGATTATAATAATAATCTTGGCAATATATTGGGGTAGTGATCACTAGCACAGAAGGGAAGTGGTGAGGATGGTCACTGTAGCACACAGCTCTGTCTTCTCTGTGAAACTCACAAACACAACAGAAATCCAAATGTGAGAGTGGCTTTTATGTAGTCAGAGGGACAAAGAAAAAATACAGTACAGCAATATTAAAAGAAAATATCCAGTGCAAATGTCTTTATACAGTGGAAATTGATACAGCATTCCTTAAAATAGCTTTATAAAACAAGCTTGAAAACAGCAATTACAGATAATACTATCTGGGTGATGCTTACCGAAGTACTTTATTTACTACACTAAATAATTTCATAACTAACTTTACCTGTTGATTGCCAATACATTAATTACTGATGAAAACCCTAAATGGTAAGTAGTATTAGTTAGAATTCTCTATAATATACTAACATGTGGAACCTCAATAACATACACTGTTGGCTGGATTAAGCAAAACAGTAGAAAATGGACACACATTTACAAATAAAATCAAGGCTGTCATCCTCAGATTCCCTTTTTTTTATAGGAGATCTGATCCAAAGGTGATGTGATTGATGGGCTGGATTCTACTTAGCTTTCCCTTTGTTCGTATTTGAAAATGTTAGTGATTTGAATCACTGATGATAGTTATGTGTTTGTGTCTAGCAGATGTTTTAGTAGACAGCTTCCTATGGCTGTGTGGACTGAGAAGAGAGTGTATTATCGTGCATTGCTGTGTCCTGCCACAAAAGCACTGTGGAGGAGGGAAAGGACATGAACAGATGAAAAGGAAACTAATGAGGTTCCACTGCATTGTTTTAGGAAGAAAAAAAAAAAAAAGATTTAGTATTATGTGGTTAGCTCCCAAATTTAAATAATCAAATGGTCTAAACTAATACATACAGCTGTAGCACAGATTCTGCAAAACTGAGTGTTTGTGTAGTAGGGCTCTGGTCCTGCTGAAGAGAACAGGAATCTGCATTGACAGAAGCCAGAGTCAGGCTGTTGTCCTAAGAGACCCACTTGTAACAAGATGCCTTTGGCTGGGTAACGTCAGGCATGGGAAATTTCATTCTGTTCGTGGTGTGTCTCTTCATCAGACATGAAGCTGAACACGTGCTTTCCGTGGACAGAGCAGTTGCTGCTCCAAAACCTTACTTACATTTGTGGTTCTCTTACGCAGACAAATGTGTAGGTGTGTAGTGTCCTGGCTTGGAACTCTACAATATTTTCCTACCCGTTTTACAGTACCTGCTTAGAAAAAAAATTAAAACAGTTTCACAGTAATAAGGCCCATCCTTTGTGTGTCCCTGAAATAGTACATTTCCTTTAATAATGTTGAATAAAAAACTTACTCAACCTTTTTAGAGATCCAGAAAGACCTATGCTGCTATCCAGAAAGATTTACAGTACTGGAGTCTCGACATTCCCCTGATGTCTACATTTCCTGCCCTGCAGGATATGTTCCATTGAGTAACACTGAAGTCCTATTTACAGAAAGAAAAGACAATTCTGCTGCTGGCTAGAGGAAATTCTCACACTCCAGAAAAGTGCCTGAAATCATCATCAGGCTGTTAAAAATGAGAGATGAAACCAGACTATGCCTCTAAAAATCCTGTCTAATTTTATCTGCAGTAACTCATGTATGTAGTCAAAGACTATAAAGCTAGAATAATTAATAGATCGGAAAGAAGGAAAAATCTTGCCTTTTTTGAAAGTGATGGAATTGTTTCTAATATTAAGTGATAAACCATATGTTCCTTCTTTCCTCTGCTGGGTAAGCATAAGCGTGGAGTATCAATAAAGATGTTACTGTCAGGACAGGCAGGCTGGAGATGCAGGAGGTTATAAAAACATTCTTTCCCACTGCCACCAAACCTGTTTGTTCCAGCAGGTCATCCTGAGCTCGTGCTGGTGAAAGCAGCACAGGATGAGAGAAATGAAGGAGAAGCCAGGGACAATACCACTTCATAAAGAGAAGGATCTATTGAGGCAGGGAGAGGAGTCGTGTCCTAGGAGACTCTGGGTCCCCAAGCAGCAATTCTGGGGAAAGAACAGAATGCTGGCAAAAAGAGCAGTGCTGGGGAAGCCAGTACGTTATTTGTGTGGTTTGTTTAATCCCTACTGCTATCAGGTTTTCTTGTTTGAAATCCTAGTACTGCCTGGGTGAAGAGCTGTGAATTCTTCTCTGGCCATTGGCGGGCTCTTGATACCTATCTGTAGTGGAAGGGAGAACATTTTGTGGCTAATGTGAACTTAATACACAAAATCTTCATTTGTTTCTGATCCATACAGCTCAGCTAACATTTTAAACCTAGGTCCCCAGTCATTTAGGAAGTCATAATCAATATCTGAGTCTGAAGAGCCTGATTCCAAAGAACTGAGAGATTCTGCAATGGACTCGGCCCCTTCGTAGCCATAAATGTGAAGTGTGTCATATGGCAGCAGATCCCTGTCGTTGTCAGCTTCGTCCTTCTTAACCTCGATCATCATTTCCATTTCTCCAGCACCAGAAGTTGTATTTCCAGGAGGCTTTTGGACCTGTGCGTATGCAGAAGGCACCACTTCTGGCTTTATTCCATTCTTGCGCACAGAGTTGAGCACAGACACATCATAGCTGGTGGTGTCCATTTCACCACCACCTTCTTCATCGTAAGTGACGAGCTGCTCGTGGATCTCTGCCACGTTCCTCCTGAGTCCACTCAGATCCTTCTTGTGTCTCTTCCTTAGAAGAATCAGCATTGCAATCACTGTGAAGGAAATGTATGTGAGCAATTGTAAATAGAGAAGTAACAAAGTAAAACAAATTGCATTTTAGATGTATTGCATAACAAACATGCATTTCAGGGCTTTTTCCAAGGGTTTTTTAGATATTTTATTTATTTTTAAAACTTAAAATACTGCTGATCTGTAGGATTTGTACATTCTCAAAGCAACTCTCTGCGAGGATTTCACAACTGACTTTGGAGCTGGCATCACAGGTGCACGTGCAGAGTGTTGCAAGTGCACTGAAGGATTCTATCGATGGCTGCCTTGAGGTGATACATACATATTTAGTGCCAGGCATCAAATGCTGCTTGTGTGGTAGCTGCAAAGGAGGCTTCTTCTCAAGCAATACAAGAATGTTGCCCAGTCTATGATTAGGTTCCAAATAAAACAAATAGGTACTGTCCTTCTTATTTACATATTTATGTATGTACGTTCACTGTACTGCTTAAAGGGTTTCCAGAGTAGTTCAGCCTTTGGAAACAGGAATACTGTTGTTATTGCCTCAGTACAGTTTTCCTTTTTATAGCTGCACGTGAGCCTAGTGACACTAAATCAAGTGTATTATGCATACGTGCAGTGACCTTTCCAGTGAGCCAGTCTTTCCAATAGAATGAGCATGCTTGTAGTTGCAACTACACTACCAGGCCAAATAGAGCAAGTGAAATGAATCAAATAGAGTTTTTCTGCCGTCATGACCATTTTATAGCCACAAAACTTTTTTGGACCTCAATGAAGAAAAAAAAAAAGGAAAAATAAAATTCCCACACCTTGAAGAATATTACCAAAGTCTGATGACTTACCAATGATAGTGAAGATACAGATAAAAATTGCGACCAGTGCTTGTATACTAACTCCAACTTGTTTAGCTCTTTCCTCACAAAAAGTGAAGTCGCCTTTTTCATTGCACTTGCAGACACTGATAACAAGTGTGTTTGTGCTGCTGAGGTCAGGATCACCATTGTCTGAGATGATGACAGGCAGGTAGTGGATTTTGGCAAGTTCACGATTAAACTGTCCATACTTGACAGTGATATTAGCTGTGTTATCTGGAAGAAGTAACAATAGCTAGTTAAGTGATAATTGCTACCTGATTTTCCTTATAGATTATAAGTCATTTGATACACCTTTGCCTTTGATAGAGCAAGCCTTTGGGGACTCCTGAGAAGCTTGGGTGCCAACATTGTTTTCAGTGGGTTAAGCCTTTCAAAATATCTGCTTAGCTCTTGTGGCCCAATTGTAGACCTGTGCTACGGCCTTCCTCCCCCTTGAGCTGCTGTCTCGCTGTAGCTGTCTGAGAAAATGCATTTCAGGGATACACTACCGTAGTTCTCAATCAAGGAGAAGTTGCTATCTTCTGTGGTTAGAGAGTATCTGAAGAAACCTCTAGGTGATGTTTCATCCTTGTCAGTAGCTGAAATCCTGATGATTACCTATAAAGGTAAGATGGGAGAAGTCATAAATTCCAGTGTACATTGTGTGATAAAAACGCTTGCAGTATATAAGTTAGTGCTGAGCTATGTATCCAGTATAACCTTTCAGCAAAGGGCAGAGCAAAGATATCTTGAGAAGTTTCTCTTCCATTTCTTACAGGGCAAGTAGTTTCCACATAGCTCTCCAAAATGAGTTGTTTTTCTCTTTCATTCAGAGATAGGAAACAAAAGATGAAATCTTGTGTCATTAAAGCATGAAAAAGTCTTATGCTCAGATGTATGTTATCGAATGTTCATTTAGTTACCGCAATATTCTAGTTACCTAAATACTTATTTATTTAAATATTTAGTTACCTAAATAAACACTCTCTCAAGTATTTAACTTATTTAAAAAAAATGAGGCTCATTCACTGAATGCCATTGAGACTGCCATTCCTCAATGACACAGTGTTTTGAAATCTCAATCTGAGATACGTTAGATGTATGAAGTAGAAAAAACGTGTATGATTATGTCCCAAAGGTAATTTAAAAATTACATTAAAGATGAAATAATACCTTGCATGTTCTAACAGATGATTTCATCAGATTCCAGTCTGTGAAAAAATCTCTTAATTAATCAAACATTATGCATATAGGCTATGCAAGTATTTACTTGTATCTGAGCTCAAACATCTAAGCCTGCAAGTATTATTGCTAGTAGTGCATGCAGGTGCTCTCATCAGTAGGTGCTATAGTAATGTCACAATTAGCAGTGTTTCTCTTAGTAACTTCTGGTTTCTTGGAATTACTAACTTTTGCTATGCAAGGTTGCTTTACTTTGCAGTCTAGTTGGTAATGCCCAGCGTTCATACTGTACATGCTTAGAAGCATACATAATGTACGGCTTAAAAGCCCATAGGGAGGGGAACTGTGCAGCCAGCCCATCTGTACTTAAGGAAGACCCTTCCTCCTGCCCTACCTTTCCTGGCGCAGCATTTTCACACACTCTGGGTTCCTCAGGATAAACGAGTTCTGGAGCGTTATCGTTTTCATCAATGACGATGACGTGAACGTGTGCGTGTGATTCTCTGTCAGAAAGACGGCCTGAAATGACAGCAATGGCAATGCACTGGCTGGAGTCTTGGTGCTGTAAAGCCCTTGCCACGGATTGTGCCCACCTCTGTGACTCTCACATGCCAAAAATGAGGAACTCCTAGCTCCATCACTCATTTAAGCTTTTCCTTTGACAGACTCAGATGTTTTTCTCAAAACTCTCATAGTGGGCTAAACCATGAAGAGCTATGAAGAAGAAAATGACGATTCATTTTGGCTCCCAGATTCTTCATTTTCTGTGACTGTGGAGTCCCTTGTTCTCTGGCCCTAAGGCCACAGGCACAGAGTGCCCAGTATTATTAATATCCTTCACTCTGCAGAAGAGTCTGACCTCTTCCAATCTAACTGGGAACTGCCCCAGCCCACCCCTCTTCCTAAACCCAGTGGAGCCGTGCGTAAATGTCTGGGGAGCTTGCTGGGCACGTTTTGTAGCTCTGTGTGAGTGCGAAAATAGGCTGGCATACTTCTGCTCCAAACACAGGTTCCTGCCTGTTCCCCAAGCTTCTTCCTCTCCTCATGCCTCTGTCATTCCTTTAGACAAGCCGAAAGCATTTCTGTGATAGCAAGGGGCCGAGTCTTAAAAGTGTTTGATCTATTTGTAGGTACTCATCTGATTTGAAGATTGCTGTGCAAACCCTGCAAGCATCCATTTCATTCTTAGCTTAGTGGAAAGAAGCTGTCAGGTTGTGGTTTCCTTCCTGATAAGGCGCAGTCCAGCTGTAAAATCACCCACTGATTTCTTTCAAGTAAAGAAATGATAGCACTTACCATCCTCCAGGATTTCCTGGGCTGCCACAGTGATGTTGTATGAGGAGCTGAACTCTCTATCCAGGGGCTTAGGAAGCTGAATAATTCCAGTATCAGATACTCTCACATAGTCTCCATTAGGACTAGCTTTTCGTCGAACAAATCTGTTTTGTTTAAAAAGAGATGCATCACTACAAGAGTTAGAATATTACGCTTCACTTCAGTTCTTCATAGGAAAAGGCCAGAGAGTGGTTGTATAAAAAATTACGTTGATATCATGACCAGGGAGCCTCAGAACATTTTCCTAAAGTTATTCAAGCTGTGAGAGCACAACGTATCCGTCTGCGAGGTTCCCAGATTATTGGCTTTCACTGTTTAAGAAGTCTATTTTCTTTTCCTTACAAAGCACATACTCAAGAAAGTTGTTAAAATAAAAAATTTAACAGCAGATTATTATAACCATGTAAAGATATCCAGGATTGTGTATTTTCCCATAAATGTACAGGTATTTTATTAGCGAGTTTATGTACATAAGTAACGTGTTCGTGTTTGTTGGTTGTTGTATGCATCCACAGCTGCAGTGGCTGAAAAGTCAGATTGGATTTTTCTTTTGCTTGCAAATGTCTGAAAAATAAGGTCAGTGTCTCAATACTTTGTCAAATTCTTGGAATTGTTAGCAAATTCTCTACTTAACAATAGAACCACTAAAGCTGGTGTTGTGTTACCTGATCTTCCGTTTAGCTGCGTCGGGGTCATATGCCCAAGCAGAGCCAAGTGTTTTTATTTCAAGATTATTCTCCTGTACTTTGAATTCATATGGTAGTTTGGTGAAGACAGGAGGCTCATCTATATCGGTAACTTCAATGGTAATTGTTGAAATGCTCTTGGAGCCACCAGGTTTGTAGTAGGCAGGGTTAACGTTGTGATCTGTTGCTTCAATGTCAAACCTGTACTCTGCTACTTTCTCAAAGTCCAAGGGCTAGAAGAAAGACAAACATAGACATTCTTCTTTGGTGATGGCTGGGTAAAATGCGAATTAAAGCTCTGTGCTGTCACGTTTGTTGGAAAATACTAGCAGATTGCACTTTGACTAGACTCTGGAAAGCATATCCAAGCTGACCTTCTCTTTCATAAATGGAGTGGCTGTACCTCAGGTTTTGAACAGATTCATGCTATCTGCTATCATGTGTTTCAAAGCTTGGATCCCCGTTCCCTATCACCCAAGATTATAAAAACGCACTGTGAAACGTGCTGTAGTTAATCGTGCTGACTGTATTTTTGTTTGAGTGGACATTGTACATGGAAATGACAGTGCTTATTTCTCAGTTGAAATTGCACCTCACCTGACTGCATATCTAAAATTCTGTTGTACATCTGTGCCTGAAGCGTGTTGTGAGATACTGAGGCAAACTGCCCACTGCCTGGTGAAGGCTGTCTCTGCCTCAGGCAGTGCGTGTGTGAGATCCCTGCTGCTGTGCTGCTCTTTGGCACAGGCTGATAGCATCACATGCCTCAGGCCCTGAGGTAAGGGTGGGCTTGTTTTTGGTGATGGAAAGCTGTTGGCATACAGTTGGTCATTTACAAGTCTCAGGATATTTGTTGCTTTTTTTCTATATAGAAGTTTCCCTTAATAGTATTTCTAGTACTGATAGCTACATGTAGATGCTTGGAAGTTAAAAAAAAAAAACGCACATTCATGTCAATCTGAATATTACTTACAGTAATTTATAGTCCTCTGTCCTTTTCTTTCACCATAAATCAATGAAATCAATGAACTTTTTGGCTTGGAAGTGCTCTGCATAGTGCAGGAATGTTCCTTGGTAAAAATTAAGTAGGTTTGAGAATTAAAAAACAAAGAGCAAACCATAATAGAGGTGTGTGTGTGTTCACATTCCTGTTTTGGTTTTTCTTTGGCTGCAGAAGGGAAAGATTCTTTGAGTCAGTCAGCTCAACTCTTGCTTTCACAGACTATTTGAAGCATCAAATATCTGGAATTTGGGGGGAGCCTGAAGCATGTAGCCTGCACATCTGGCATAATCCCCACTGCACTCTGCAGCAATTGCAGATTTTCCCAGTTTTGGCAAGTGAAATGGGCTGGTAAATCACCTGCTCTCCTCACAGGGCTTACAGAACGAGGTTTTCAGGTTGAATACCTTTTGTGCTGTGGCTTTCATGCATTTCCATGTTTTCTTGCTGCCAGTTCCACACTCAATCAAACACTTGTTAAACATGGCAAAACAAAATGGTATCTTTCTTTGTTACTGGGAGAAGTACCTTCTTTGGTCTAATGATCCCTTCATTGGTGAATGGATTTGCTACAATTTCAAAGGTGTCCCTGTAATCTCCTCTGACAAAACTGTATTTTGTATGTCTGTGTTGTGGTTCATCGATATCTTCAACTTCGACTCGGCCAACTTCTCCTCCTACTGAAACGTTTTCAGGAACTTTAAAATGAAATGATGCTGTTTAAAAAAAAAATCAACAAACAGGTCATAATGACGATGTACATGGAACTTGGAACTTACATACAATTTTTTCTTAGTTTATAGACAGACATACACAGAATAATTGAGAATTCAGTGTTATTGATCTCTACAGACAGCGCTGCAATTTTTTTTTACATACTTCTTGAAATTGTCAGGTTTCTTCATAAAGTTACCAAAGTTAATACTGTTTTTTACTTTCTGCTCTACATACTCTCCAACCAGTAAATGGAGGAAGTGCTGAATGCAGAAAGCCCTCTGAATACGTGAGCTACTTTTGTTCACTTTAAAGAACAATTGAATCGTGATGCCTCATGTAAATTTCTTCTTTTCGTGTCATTTCTTGATTTCCAAATGATCCTTTACTTACGGTGTTTGAATACTGGGAAGTTGTCATTGATGTCTGTTAACCTGATAATGACTGTTGCTGTGCTTGACTCCCCCGTAAGCCCGAGAGCATCTTTTGCTTTAACAATGATTTCATATGTTGATTGATTCTCTCTGTCCAAATCAGCTCTGGCCGTGGAAATGACGCCTTAAAAAAATAATATTGAATATGATTAGATTTTGCAATGTTTCCACATCTCTTGATTTTGAAAGCAAGTTTTTACCTTATGCCACACATTCAGCTTCAAGTTGCAGTCTTACAGTTACATTTTTCTAAGGCAAAACTATTAGAAATTTTTCTCTATAATAAAACATTTGGGAGATTTTGTACAGTACATTTCTTTAAACTTATCTTTTCTGCTCAGAAACCAGCTGATAATGTCTAGGCTTGGTCACTACAGCATCTGGAGTGTATGTCTGATCACCTTTTTATCTGCTTTAGTTGCTCCAGAGAACCAGCTTACAAGAGATGATGAGTTTATTTTTCTATCTGGACAAACTTTAAACAAAAAAAGTTTAGGTAAGCAAAGGTTTGAGTTATTGACTAGACACCAGAAATAAACTTTCAAAATTAGCCTAATAAAATGCATTGTTTGTATGTGCTGACTTGCTCCAGGTGTATGCTGACTTGAGAAGTTTCCTGTGCCAAGTCTGGAAAGCTGTAGGGAATTTTCTTGGTTTGTAATCATTATCTACTCTTTGCTTTTTAAGAATGTTTGTCAGATATTCTTTAGGAATGCTGTTTCTTAATGTATTCCTCTTTTTCTGTTTGGTCAAAGGAATGATATCTGTGGTAAACTGAAAACATAGACAACTCCTATTGGTCTTTTAATCAGTAGGAGCTGCCTGACCTGATCTTGTCATTTACCTCATGATACCTAAAATCCTGACTTTTTATTGGCTCATTTTCAGATGTAGACAGTGACACTGTGTTAGTGTGAATGAAAAATCTTTCCAAATTACAGTTGAAAGTAAATTTTTGGCTTTATATCTCCTCTGTCCAGAAAGAAAATAGCTTAAAATTGAATTTTCTTATAAGCATAAGGTCAACATTTGACATATCTGACCTACCAGAGTCATCAACTGTGAAATATTCATTTCCTTTAATGATTTGGTAGGTAACTGTGGCATGACCTGCAACTGTTGGGTCATCAGCATCTTCAGCTGTCACTTTGGTAACTGAGGTTCCTAGAAAAGGATTATCAAACAGCACATTTAGTATAAATTTTGCTTTTCAGCCAAGGAAAGGATGGAAAGTGAGTAATGGAAGAACCTTACCTAATCGTGACATTTCTGGGACAGATCCATTGAATACCTTTTGTACAAAAATGGGAGCATTGTCATTAATATCATAAACCTTGATAATAAATTTAGATGGTGGTTCCAGTGATCGGTTGTTTCTTCTGTCAATAATGTGCGCTGTCAGCTCATACTCTGCCTTCTTTTCTCTGTCCAGCCTCTCAAAAGCATATATGTCGCCGTCGTACCCTTGCACTTTAAAGATGGTGTTGGCAGATTCACCTTCAATAATATACATAGCATTCTTGTTCCCTACGCTCGATGTGAGCTAGAAAGTATAATTCAAAGAGAAAAAAGTGAGCTGTGGCTTCTGAATGCAAAACAGTTTCTACCAGAAGATACACACAAACTTGACCTCTTATTCAGACTCAGTTTGAAACCGTTGGGAATTTTGATGGCAGCTGGCATATTACTGGACAAACCAGCAGTGCAGCCACAGCCATCCAGAGTTACAGGATGAAACTTCACCCAGACTGAAACCTGCTTGCTTATATATGGGGAAGGTTCTATTTTGAGGTTGTGAGTCACATTTCCTGAAGGTATAAATTGTTCGTGCAGTTACAGATAAAAATTGTCAGCCTCATTGTGTCAGAAATATAGGAACCACTACTTTGTTTGAGCTACACTTGTTTGCAAATAATCTTTGGAATTTAGCTGAATTCCAAGTGGAATTTTGCTTGGATTTCACAGATTTACAGAAACAAATCTTTATTTGCAGCTACTGACAAACATTGTTTAGCATTTTTCTCCATTGTTTGCCACTTAGCAGAATTCCTGCTATAACTGTCAGCTTTCTTGTGTTTAGTCACGTGCCATTTCTTCATAGCTGGTCTTTAGAGTCATGGTTATGACAGTGAGATTAAGTTTTCACCCCACAGTTTCAAATTTAAGATTGTATTCTATGAAAAAAAGGGTGGGGTAAAAGGAATAAACGTTAATCCGTTTTTATATGTAATTTAATCCAATCCCAAATAATTTTGTACATTATTATTTTTTTAATCTGGACTTAATTTGATGATTCTTACCTATCTACACTCCTCTAAGAACACTGCTAGAAAGTTTAAACCACAATTTTCTGTGCACTACATCAGCATTCTTGTTTCAGCAAGCTACTTATCAATAATTGTTGGGTTTGACCAAGATTTTCTAGTCTTTTGTTACTGGTGTTATCATAAATTGCAGCTGTTTGGTATTGGGGATTTGATTTACCCTGTAGTTGTCATTTACTGTTGAACATTCTTTCATTTATGTTTTCTGCTTTGAAGTGTGCTATTAAAACTCTCTTTCCTCGTTCCACACACTTAATCATGCTTCTAACTGCTGGTGCTGCCGAACAACAGCTTGTGAGTCGGGAGATGTAGCAGGAGAAAGAATCTCATCCTTGTCTCAAAGATAGTACAGCCTGTGCCTCCTTTCTTAATTTTTACTTACTTGGTGTGAAAGGTACAGCTTCCAAGATTGCCTAAAATCTAAGGATAAACATGCAAAAGGAAGCCTCCAAGATCATCAAGGATAAAATCCAGACTTATCAGCATATTCCTGCAGTTGTCACTCCGTTTGGCCATGCTGGTGCTGTGGCCTTTTAAAAGCATTTATTGAGTGTTCAATCCTGTAAATGCAATGCACTGAACACAGACATTGCAAAAGTAATCAGACGCATTCCACTTTTGAAAGACAACAGAGCACAGTACAACGTGAATAACTCTTATTTAGGACAGCACCAGGAATAAAAGTGTTCTCCTTAATCCGCTGCTGAATTGGTCTGAAATGAAACACAGATATCCTGCAGTAGCTGAGTACCCGGTGGCCTCTTTTCTCTCTCGTGCCTTCTGCCAGTGAGCAGCACTGATCCAGAAAGGTCTGTTTCACTTTACCATAACAGCCTTGACAGATGCTGATTGTTGTACATGGAAGGAAACTGTAGAACTGCATTTATCTGAGAAGTGTCAAAGTAGTTCAGTTTGAAAGACTAGACTGGGAGAACTTTGTCTGGGTGATGTGCAGTTAATCACAGGATTTTATGAGCACTGCCCCGAAGAAAATGAGTTTGCAGTCAGGTCAATGCTTGTTATTACTTTCAAAAATTGTTTTCCTTCAGTTTGTGAAACAAATTTTTTGATTGTGTAACAGTACTCCTAAACAGCACTTTACTTTTGTGTCCGTGCTGAGGGATGTAAGCTATATGTTCTTTGATACGTATGTTTTTATTAGCTGATCTCTCAGGTTTTTGAAAGAGCTACCAGAAAAACATTGACATACATCATCTGCCAGACCTTCTTCCTAAATCTGCACCTGCATGCAATGCAGTTGTTTCTTCACTGCAGGTGCTCCATGCTTGCTATTCTCTAAAATGTATTTATATTCTTCAAAAGAATTGGAATTCCTTTGATGCTGTTCTTGATTCACTCTGCACCCATTTTAGGATTGTGATGTTAGTACATCAGTCCCATTTCTATTTCCTGATTTTTCCCCCTTAATTCTACTAAGCTGCAAACAGGTAATACTTCTCAGGACACTCATTTGCTCTCTGCATTTCCATCATTCACTGCTGAAAGACTGCTGTTTACCTTGCCAACGTGATGTGGTAATGGTGAATCAATCTCTTCTCTGATATGCATTCGGTTCCATATCCAGTCTCTCTTAAGTCGTTTATGACTGGTACTGTTTGAAGAAAAGTTTTGTTTTGTTTTCTGGTTTTCTTTATAACAGAATGCTGGGGCCAAGAACAGTGAGAAAAGCAGAATAAGCTTCTTCATCTTCTTCTGAGCCTAGGGAGTAATACAGAGCACGAGAACCATGTAAATAACAACAGAATCGCATTCATCAGAGGAAGCGTGCATGGAAGAGCAAACTGAATTTCCTTCTGGAGGAAAGTTTGATTACTTTCTGTATTTCTTTCAATCTGCCTTAGAATCAGAAATTGAAATATCAGGCACAAAACCTTCCGCAACACAAAGCAGCTTCAACCAGATGATTCGGCAGCTGTAAAAAGCACTCAAAAATTGAATAAATAAAAAATGCAAGTTTTTAAAGCTATCATAAAACTCAGCACTCTCTTGAGCTACACAGTTCATCTGAAGAGAACATTCAGTAGCAAAGATGCCCCTTTGTGCATTTCAGAAAATTTAGTTTGGCTTCTGCTTGTAGCTCGTGAGGGAGAGCTGCCCTGGGAAGCAGCACCAGGGCTGAGCCAGGTCAAAGTTTATGTTAACTCAACTTGAAGTGAAACGTTAAAGTTTGACAAACTGAAATGCAGTGTTTTGACGTGACCTGACACAAAATACTCTGTAGTCAATATCTTCATATAGAAACTATTGATTTAAAATAAAACTTTTTTTTGTTGATGGAAAAAATGATTCCTATGAAAATTTCAATCTATTCAAGGTTCAATGTAGCAAATTATCTTCCTCAGAGGGCTTGTTTATTGCATCAATTCCTTGTGTCTGAAAATGCATGGAGGCACAAATAAAGCTCATTTATCCGTTATTTTAGATTTTAGCACATACAAAAGAGTAATTCATAAAATTACTTTCAGGAAAAACCCTTTTTTTTTACATCGTAAGTTAATATTAGCAAACTTTAGGTCTGGTTATCGGATTGAGTTCATTTCATGTAGAAAAGCTGATTCATTTTTCCACTAAATTTTCCCTATGCAAAGTAAAGCACTGTCATGGAACTTAAACGCTTCAATAATCAGACATTAACTTCCACATAAATGACTTCCCATTAGCTTTTAGGAGCTGTCAGTACATACATCAAAAGTAAAAGTTAATTGTGACAGAGAAGTTGAAATCACGCGTGTTGTTAGATATTAGATCAAATTAATATCTTTGGCATGATTTGTTGAGATTGTCAAAATTACACTTTGGTAATTAGGTAATCAATGTTACCCTGTGGTGCAGCAGCATTATCAGTAAAAAGATTTTATTTACCATGAAATTTTGCTCTCTTTACAGTTGTGCATGACCTGCGGAATGTTCCTTCCTTTATGAATGTCTAGGAAAGGACTAAATAGGCTGCCTTTCAAGCTTCTGTTTAATAGCTGAGCTATGGCTTGTGCACTTTTAGGGATGTATATGAAAGTTTTTGAATCAGCAATTTCTTTCTCTTCTATGTGTTTACTTTGCCTTTATTTTTAGAAAAAATGAGTGAGATTTATTGATTTTTCTTTGTTTTGTTTGTATTTCTCAAATATTCTACAACTGGAACTGTCAGGCACTGAATTTGATGCTGCCGTGCTCTGTCTTTTGTTCATTAAGTTACAAAATGTGGTAACCAAAGGAAAACCATTTGGCTAACGTCAGCTGGTATGGTCTGTACTTCAGTAAAAACAGATGGTAGTGTTTCATCTGCCATTTCCTCTCACTGCTGTGGTCCTGTGGGATCTCGTGGATGATTGCTGTGATGAGGTTAGCTGGTGAAACTGAGGACAACACTGCCCACTTGAGCTGCTATTTGTTTCACTGCAACTGATACATTTACAGACCTGCAGAACACATTTTTAGTTCAAATGTCAAATCTCAATTAAAGCATACTGATCTTGAAATGAATTTTGTTTGTAAAGAGATCTGCTGACCTTTGTGGTAACTCCTTCCTAGCAGTGGCCCTGTTTTCACTAACATGAAGTTCAGGGCCTGCTGTGCCCCAAGCTTGAGTCGTCAGGATGCTGCCAGCCTGCACTGAGGATGTCACTGCTAACCGCAGCGCAGGCAGGGGCACTGCAGGTTAGGCACTGAAGGCTTCAATCTGTACTGAGGGTACTGGGATGGGTGTAGGAGCTCAGGGGCAGTGGTGTTAGCATGGCTGTTCCTGAGGATCTGTTCTGCAAACTCTCCCTTGAAGTAAGTGGCTACTCTCTACGTGTTTCACAGTTCAGACCTTGTTTGAAAACTTGACCATCAATACAGAAAGCACTTATGAGAAGATTAAGATGTCCATTGGGCATATTTTTAATAATACCTCTTTGCATTAGGCTGAGTCTTTGAAATGAATGCATATTTTGGCTGAAGCTTGAGCCAACTCTTCCACTCGGTGGACCTGTCTTCATGTTAACGGATTTTGAGCTGGTTTCCCTTCCTTTAATCTCTCATTAGAGGATTGTCAATACATGTCTAGCCTCCATGGTGCGGTAAATGCTCCTTTATGAGCAGCTTGGTGCAGCTTGGGGCTGCCCTTCATATGTCAGGCTGAGACAAAGAACCTCTCGCACAGCACGGCTTCAGCTTCATCTGTGGAACCTCTCAAAATTTCTTGTTTTAGTAGGAGTAACACTGCACACTGAGCACTGTGCCCTGTCCTTCTGAGGGGTATTCAGTATGCAGGTCTTGATAGGGCAGTCTGTTCCTCTGTGGTACTGTGTGAGTTCCCCATTCTGCAGCTCTTGGATCTGTGGCTTAGTTCATCACAGCATTTCAGAATGCCCTTCGTTGGCAGCATGTACAGACTTTTGGTGGCAGGGCCCTGCTGCACTCTCTTACCAATAATTCAAACTTTTTTTTTTACTTTAAGCAAGGACTGTAAGTGTTCCTTAAAGTTAGCAGGGGAATGGCTTATTGAAATAGTTAAGCTTCTCGTGACGCTCTTAAATTTTCTTGCAGCGAATGATATTTTTTTCTGCCAACATTATTCATTTTTTGTATTGAGTTATTTCAGCAAATAACTCTTAATCTGCAGGGCACTATAGACATTTAACTAAGAAATTTTGGTACTCAAACTGATTTATAAGACACCTGATACATACAGTGTAGTTTCTTTTGCAGATTGGAAGTAATTGTTAAAAAAATCAAGTCAAGATGTACTGATTAAAAGTTTGCATTTTGCAATTTGTTTGAGTAAGAAGTCAAACAAGTGTGATGAGCAACAAAAATAAATAGTGTCCATTCAATGAAAATACATTTGATGGAATATTCTAATGAACATTTGTTGGTTTTTTTTTCTGGCATTCCCCTCTTACTTGGCTTGATTCTTGTTCTGAAATTACCTATTCATGCTTACGTCACATAAGTTTAAGTTAATTAGTTACAAATCTTGTTCTATGCTTGCATGTTAAATAGAAGTTAAACCAAGCTTCTGCATGAAGAATTTGATAAATATGCATGTGTCTATAGCTAAACTGATGTGTTGATCAGATTAAGGTCTTGTACTAATCTTAGAGAGTTTTTGTTTTGTGGCAATTGAGGTGGATTCCAGGCAAGATGGAAGTAGTGATATGGAATAGCTTAAGAAGAATTTGCTTAGAAGTCTGTATTATACACCAGAGAAGAAATGGGCACTTCTTGATCCCCTGTAATACCTCTTTAAATGTTTTTGTCTATATTGTTCAGATAACTTGCTTATCTGATTGTTAGAAAAAGCTGGAAAGTAAATGATTATTGACTGTTGAGCTGGAAACTTGATGATTTTTGTTTACAGTATCTTGGTTAGAAACTGAACAACGTAAATTAAAATGAAAAATCCCTTACAAAATTGAGAGTTTCTCTGGGGAGAAAAAAATAACAAAATGACTGATAAAAGAATAATACAAGATAGGTTGTATTCTGTTCCATGGTACTGGAAATGTTGCTGCTTCTGGTTGTCAGTCAAATCCCAGCTGTCCCACCTGCAGCAATCTAAGTGCAGGGAGCACTAAATATCTGCAGTTCTGCATTCAGTCAGTTGTGATTAACGCCAAGCTTGAGGGAGAGCATTGGGCTCAGCTGCCCCCCATCTCCTGTTCAGGTGAACGCTGAGGGGATTTTAGGTGTTGTTCCCCTGGGTCTGGCCCCAGAGGGGGTCTGTATTGTCACAAGTGTTGTTATAAGCCTTTCCCTGTCCCCTCCACTGCCCCCTCCCTTGGTGGCTCTGTGCAAAAATTCTGTTCAATTTGCCAACTCTTCAACCTTCGATGTTGTTCAGGTGCAAAAATTTTATTTTGATTCAAGATCTGGGCACTTCCTATTCGTAATGAAGCCACATTAGATTTAATGAGGACAGATTGACTCAGTGTCAGCTAACAAAACAACTCTGCCTTGCAGAATCTAGTTTTACTGTTACATTCTCATTTATACAATGTGTAAGACCAAAGGTAAATGTGTGAATGCAGTAGGCAGTGAGAAATAGAAAGGTAACCACCAAATGTGAGGAGGATGAATTATCTTTTTCTTTGCAATGCCTGTAGCTTAATGCATGCTTAGCTTGCTTTGCAAAAGGAGCATATTTGGTAAGCAGACAAAACATGATTAGAAGAAAGTAGCCCTAGCAGTACTTACTGCTACATTTCAGGGACTGCAAATGGCTGTGCTAACATGAATGGATAAAGCCTTCTCAGATCTCTGTGAAAAGTACTGCTGCTAGATGAAAAGCTGTATCCCTTTCAAAAGATACCTTTGAAGCACAGAGGACTTAAATTTCTTTGCCATCTCCTGTCGATGGACTGAGGTCAGCACTAACAGCAGTCTCGGATTTTTTTCTCCCAATTTTTTTGATCTCTTAATTAGACAACATTGCCCTAACCTGCTCTGACAAACCCGGAGAGACAAGGCAGCAAAGTAATCACACAGACAGAATTGTTACCTGCGCTGCATGTACTCAGCGGCTTCTAAATTGCAAGAACGCAGTCCTCCTTTGCTCCGGTGAGTTTACAGTGTGAGAATAGTTAAGGGCACACAGCCAGTTCAGTGAGAATGGGAACCACATCTTCGACCTTCAGTGACACGTTGGGAAATTGTGCAACGTTCGACTTGGAGCAAGCATTTCTATTGCTCTTTCTTTGTGTAAATTATTCCTCTGCATTTCTCTTGTTTCTGATTAAAGCTGTCTTGTCACATCCTCTCAACAATGTACAATAATTCATTCTAAAATGGCTCTTTCCTGAGAACATTGTGCTGCTTTTTGGTTTCCAGCTTATTGAGCTGGTTTAAACGTGCCGGTGCCTGGCTGCTTAGTGTTACAGTGTTGATTTTCTTTATGTCGGCTTTATACACCTGAGAAGTGGCTTCCACTGATGACTAAACAGCCGGGAGCACAAATGCCTACCTGAAAACTGATTATGAAATGACTTTTTATATGCATGATAGTACCTTCAAGTAAATAGCCACTTTGATGACTAAACAATCTGGAGTGCAAATGCCTGCCTGAAAGCTGATTATTAAATGGCATTTTATACTTGTGATAGCTTTGAATGAACAGCCGCTTCAGCAGCATTTTAACCAAATGTGCAACTGCAAAAAAAGCCCACGTCACTCTGTGTTGTGTGAGCACTGCTGTGTGCACGGGGTGCAGCTCATTTCTTAGCACTGGAGCTCTGCAGTGGAGCTCAGGAGGTGATTCTGTGTCTGATTTTGGCCCCCAGTTTGTCTCCTCATGTTTCTTCTGAAGAAAATAAAAACTTATCTTTCTCTTAGATGGTAGAAAATACAGCTGCATCTAATGGCTGGATGGAGTCCTCGGCCAGGACAGACACCTCTTTCAGAAATGAAAATTTATTTGTTGTTTGTTATTGTTTAAAGGGACTGTAAACACCATGAATATGGTGTGTATGTTGAAGATTCGTTTCTTTTGATTACATGGCCCAATACAGTGCTCCTGAATGGACAGCAGCCAGCAAAGGTCACCAGACTGATGGCAGGCAGCAAGACAGGGCTCCTGGTTTTTCAGTTGCTTCTGGCACAGAACTAGATAAAAATGGGGGAGGCAAAGACTAGTATTGGCCTTTAAAAAAAACACTTATATGTTTTTAAGAAACAAAGCTACCTTCACACTGATGAGTGAACAGCCATGCACTAAGGATGGTGAAAAGCAATAGCAAAACATTACACTAATGCCCTCCCAGAGCTTCCTGATTGCTTTGCTAGCATTTCAGCAAGTGACCTGCTGACTTGGGGGCTTAAGAGCTGCGGGAAGTACTGAGGAAGGCTCTGAACTGAAACTATCAAATGCATGGTTGAAGAGGGCATTTCCTGCACAGTTTAGAGAAATGTGTGCAGAAGAAAGTTATAAGAGGTCACAGTGATCTCCTTTGTTGAGTATATAGATTTGCATTTTGCTACTAGTCACCTCATCACAAACCTGAAAGGGAAGCAAGATGCATCAGGCTGCATATCTGATCTTGCATCTGTAAATTCTTCCAGCCTCACTGGAGTCTCTTTTATATCAGTGATGTGCCTGATAATGTTAGCTAGGTAGATTAACGAAACCAAGACTGTCAGCATGAGTCGGAGGAGAATAGCCTGTAGGAGGCTCTGCTTGTGTTCTCTGAACAACAGCGCAGTGTTATGGATGCAGTCACCCATTACAGCAGGCAGGAAACTGTGTTTCATGCTAGTCTGACTAGGCTTTTCTTTAGGCATAGAAGAGTCTTTTGGAAGAGTTCATGTTTGTCTCTGCCAGCCAGTCACTGCCCAGCAGCTGTACTGAAGGGGTGGCGACCTGCTGCTGAGTAGGGTCACAACTCATTTGGTTTTGCAAGTGGCTCTTGACTGTAACGATGGAGAAATTATGCCACTGTGGACAAACGAGTGATAGCAGACACTGAGGTTAAGTGCTTTTTGTCTTCAGTATCAACAAAGAACAGCAAATCTTAAGGGGATCTTTACAGTAAGTTATCTCCTTGAGGTACTTGGGCCATAATTCATGCTGTTTCTAATGTCCAGAGAAGGTTGATTTTTTTTTTTTTTTCCTTTTTACGTGAAATCCCAAAGCTGTAGGATGAGAGTAGGAAGGGAGCTTCAAAAATTGCTTTCACTGCTTTGAATCTGACCCCTTATATTCAGGCATAACCTCCAGGACAAAAAGAAATGATTTTGTTGCAAGTATTACTTTAACTCAAATAGTGTTCCTTACAGAACTACCTGTTACAGGGATCCTGGTAACTATCAGTAGAATTGTAACATATACAGCCTGTTAGCAAGACAGAATACAATCGCAGAAATCCTTCACAAGTAGAGATTTTTTTGAGAAAGCTCAGAGTCAAGCCTATGGGATGCTCAGGCACCAAGGCCCACAAAAGCAGGAGGGCATTTAACTTCTGTTCGTTTTTCTCAGTTTCTATCATGCTTTTGAAAAACACACAAAAACATATTTGCAGTTTGGAGAGTGCTGTCTACATTCTTGTATGACTCCCACCTGACAAAAAGTGGATTAGTTGTAAAACTATTGACTGTGTGTTGCTAGCGTAGGTTTGGACTTGATTTCCTATTCACAGATAGACACTTGTTTGGCTTAGGTCTTGATTTATCTGTCTACATTCCACACACACTGTGAATCAGCTCTGATTTTGACGTTTAGGAAACCTCAAACAGTACCCTTTTCTGGAACAGTTTGGAAGATATCGTAGAATGAGAGAATCATTTCCGTTGGAAGGGACCCTTAAAGGCCATCTGGTCCAACTCCCCTGCAGTGAACAGGGAGACCCACAGCTCCATCAGGTGCTCAGAGCCTGCTCCAGTCCAACCTTGAATGTCTTCAGTTACGAAGCTTCTACTACCTCTGTGGGCAACCTGTGCCAGTGCTTTACTGCTCTTATCATAAAAAGCATTGTTCTTATATCTGATCTAAATCTCCCCTGTTTTGTATAAAATGATTTCCCTGTCTTATCACAACAGACCTTGCACAAGAGTCTGTCCCTCAGGCTTTGTGCCTGGTTGTTCTGCATTCTTTAGGGAATGACAGCCTTTGTGGAACCTTTGTCATTTTAGATACCTCCAGGAATCCAAAACATTTGTCATAATGGAGACTGTAGAGGAACTAGAGAACTGAAAATCTGAAACTGAGATGGTACTTGAATCACTGAAATGCTTCTGTTTGGTGCTGCTGAAGAGTTCCTATGAAGGGCATAGGACTGTAGTCATACAATGTTTTACTACATAGGCTTTCACTAAAGTGACCCCAAATTGATTTAGAATGTTTTAAATATGCAGTAAGTGGAGTAAGTGCAGTAATCTTTTGAAGCTTGTTTGCGATTCATAAGGAAATTATTAAACTAATTTATGACACTTCTATAGCAAATAAATATGGTATCATAAACAGAAGATATTGGCTTTCTCTTAGATGTTGACAGCGTGAACAACATTGGGTTTAAGGCCATAACCAAGTCTCCTATATCTCTGTACAGCTCCTGAGCCTTGGAATCACAGCAATGAGGGTCAAATGACACCTAAGGAGAACACATATTCTGGATTCAGTGAGCATGTTCAAGCTTCTAAGTGGAGCTTGCATTTTTGGTACAGAATATTACCACCTCATATAATCATGCCACACATCACATAGATCTCTGTGCTTTGTTGATTTAAAGGGTTCCATTTCCTTAAACCATCAAGCTCGTAGGATCTACGAGTAATATTATTTCTTTGCTCCCCAGATGTTGTGGAGTGAAACTAACAATTAAATGACAGAAAATTTGTTCTTGGATATCTTTTGATGACAGTTGCCAAATGCTGTTGAAATCTGAGCTATTTTGAGGGTTTTACTTTGCTTTAAACATAGCCCTTTTGTTCTGAAATGAGCTAATAAGATGAGTGGAATAAGCCCTGGGTGCAGAGTTTGGAAGAGCTAGCATTTTTTTCCCTATGAATTATTTGTACAAAATAGAAAGTTAAGAGGAAAACATTTTCCATCCAGATAATTACTGATAAGGACAAATGCTGAAAATGGTGATGAAGTGCCAGCATTATAGACAGGCAAATAATCTGTTCACTTCTACACATCCAGAAAGCATGTAGTTTCAGTGATGATCTTGTTTGGTTTACTTGTATGTGAGAAGGGTCTCACTCATGTTGCAGGAGGACTGAGTCTCCATCAGTCTTGTTGACACTACCTGAAGTGTCTGTAGATGTTTCTCCTTGCTTTCTTTCAGCCAGTTAATGATTCTGTTCCCCAAGGTGCTCTGGAAGGAGAGGTGGAGATGTAGGTGCTGGCAGCAGCAGAGTGCATTGTCTGATTCTGGGAGTAGGGCTTGGGTGTAAAGGGGGCAGGAGAATCCTTCAGCAATTACTAGGCTCATCCCCTTGCAGAGATGGAGCAGTTCTGATATATTGGAGGTGTTTGTGATTGCTATAAAGATTCCTCAAGCATCTCTAACCAGAGGCTTTGTTTTCCACAATAAATTGTGTGCACATTTCAGAATCAATCTGCTTTGATTCTGCTCCTGGTCAGCTCAGCTGTACACAGAGATTAGCTGTAGCTGCTACTGGATGTTTAGGAGTTTGTCCAAGCTAGAACAAAATAAGATGACTCTGAGAATAATATATTATGGAGCTTTTCTACTTCCCTTTTGTTTTCACATAAAGCTTTTGTATCAGAGAGGCTTCCTGGCACAGAGCTCTAACTGAATTGGTTTGTTTAAGGAAAAGTCCCCATCATTTGAGGCACTTCATGCAACAACAACAATATATATATGTACAATGTAGCTGTGTTTGCAGAAGATAGAATTTTGTTCTTTACATCTTTCTCAACAAAAGCTCAGGAGCGAAAGTATCTGTCTCTAACATGAGCATCATGGGCAGGTCACTGTAGCTGATATTTATCGTGCTAGCAGTAATCTGAAGCAGAGAAAACATGTTAGCTGTATGCGTGTGCCAATTCCTTTGACCAGATTATTCAGATTACTCAGTAACTTCATGCGTTGATATTTCTTCTGAAAATTAATTTTGTGGCAGATAAAGAGAGCACACATAAATCTCTTATTTTCTGGCTGGGCAAAAGGCTAAAACAACAGGGTGTGTCTGGATCTGTTTTGTTTGGTTATTAGTATTCGGTGTTTTTCCCTCTTTTTAAATGTCTAATTCAAATGTCAGTTCATTCTTCTCTGTTTCCTGCCCTTATTCAACTAGACTTCCAGACCAGGCTTAATTAACTTCAAGACCTTTTCTGCCAACCCCTACAGTTACAGTCTTTTCCTGGAACATTTCCATTGTTAAAATCCCCATGTGTTGTGAGATGATACAAATGATATTATTGCTGTTCTTATGAATTTACAATGAGCCTTTCAATGTTTTTACTTACAGTTTAGCTCTCAGAGTCAGGGAAATCTCAGCTTCAAACCAAAATAAAACTAGGGAAGCAAATATCCAGCTTACAGTGCTGAAAAAGCAAAGCTAGGAAATTCATTCCTCAGATGTAGGAAAGCTGTCCTGTGTTTTATGACATTTTTTAGAGCTAGATTGCTCTCTGTTAGGTTTTGTTTCCATCAGGAAATGACAGTGACTTAATGCAGTTTTGCCACTTGAACCTGCAATGGTGTGTGCTGTCAGTGCTGTTACTTACACATTGTATAAGTCTCTATGGAGGTGATAAAAGTGAGATCTGTGAGGGCTTTCATCAGGGTGACCCAGTGAGAGTTCTGCTCACAGGTGATGGCAGCGAGCCCCTGCAAGGAGCCTGGCACTGCGGCATGGGAACACCCGGAATGTTGGTGCTGGGCAGCCTGGCTGCTTGGGAAGCACCCATTCCAAGCCGAGCTGCACTTTGTGGCTCTGCTGCCCGAATCCGAAGTGCAGTGGAGGTATTTCCTGTGCTGAGGTGGAAATTTTTACTTCCCTCAATTAGTAGCTGTTTATTGGAATGTTCATTTAATGAAGCTGAAGATCAATCTATATAAGACAGGTAATAAAGCTCTCTATTTTACAGAAGGAAAATGGTGCGATGTATTGCAAAGACAAGTGTACTGCTTTCTTCCTGTTAGAATCTTGAGTAATCTCTAAGTGCAGTTACTGGACGATGCAACTATTCCAATTCTAAACTTATCAGTACTGCTGCTGGCACTGGAAATGTGCAAAGCAAGTCTGTTTCATCCCATTGTTGTCCTTCTAAAAGTAGCCTACCCTCTGCTTTTGGCCTTGATTCTCAATTTCCACTTGGATATGTTTCATTGTTGAAGTGCACTGGTAAGTTGGATGATACTGCTGTATGTATAGTGTAGTAGTATTTGTTTGTTTTAATGAAAGCACTAACAGAACTGAATAAACAGGCACAATGTACTATTGTGATGTGGATTCATAAATAAGGTAGTGAAAAAAAATCCAATACCTTGTTGGTAGTAGGGATTGGTTGGTGTAGCCCTAACACAAGCAAACTAGTTCTCATTCAGACATTTCTTACTTATCTGAAAGACAGTGACAGTAGAATCCATTAAGATGCTGCAAATCTCTAAATTCAGGTGCAGAACTCGGGGTCCTACAAAGGGAAGGGGGAAGCCTAGGACTGTGCCTGTGGAGACTCTGGCTCTGAAGCGGAAGTCAGCGCAGGAACATTTCCCATCAATGGCAGGATTTCCTGTCATTTGCATGACAGCAGCATTAGGCCCCTATTCTCCTCAGGCAGCGCAAAGGTACACTTTGCACTCCAAGAGAGGATTTCCAGAACTCAAACTCAAAACAGATACCATCATAAAAGGAAGGGGAAAGAATGCTCCTGCCAAGGCATTACTCAGAAATGTGGACAAAGACAGAAAGAATTTGGCTGCATCTTCCATGCGTTCAGTGGAAGTGGGATTTCCCTTTATACTGTCCTACACAATAAGGACAGGGATCAGTGTGTGCTGCAGATAACCTGCTTTGCACCCTGTGAGTATCACGAGGAGTCAGGAGGTGGTGTCAGATGGTGTGGGTGGGTATGGGAGCAGAGGGGAGGGTGCAGGGAGCACGGCAGGGGGTGCCTGCTGTGGGGAAGAGCTGGATGGAGTGCTGCTGATTTGTGAAGGCAGACTGCAGGCTTTTTAAAATAGCACGTTACAGAAACAGAGGGCTTTTTCTCCTTAGGTTTTGACACAGTATGTTTGCAAAATCCCACAGGAACAGGAAGGTTTTGGTGACAACTAGACTGGAGCAGGAGCACTGGTCTTTCTGTATTTTGAAACAAGAATAAAGAATTTAAAAGGTTCCTCCTTTCGGCCTGCCTCTGGCTGTGGTGGTGCTCTGTAACTCCTGGTATTTCAGGTAGCAAGGTTGGAGCAGGAGAATAGTTCTTCCCTTCCACTGGTCCTTGGTATGGTGTCTACAACTTCTGCAGTGTGTACCAGGTAACCATGCCTGTCTTCCTACTGACAAATCAGCCATTTCTCAGGATAAACTCTCCACCCTTTCACAGAGGCTGCTTGATAACTCCTTCACATGTAGCTCCTAATCTTGTATGGAATGGCCCAGCTGTCCCTCTTGTCTAGAGATAAGTCTGCCAGAGAGCCCTTCTACCTGCCCACAGCTTTCTCCTCTCTGGCTGGGAGTTGGCCATCTCTCTGTCCTAGCGAGTCTCCACTTTACAGAAATAATCACTCTCTGCTTTGCTGTAAAGGAGAAGGGCTACACTGGGTAGGATTTTCGATTTGTAAAGCCCCAAAGACAGCAAGAAGAAAGACATTTGTTTTTAAAAAAATGCACTGAAACATTTTCATTTTCAGCATTTTCAACGCATTTTTCACAGGCAGAGGAATCCCATTTTCTTCTTGGCACTAACATATGAACCTCTGAATTAAAATTCTAGAACCTGAGTCAAAACTGGAGTGATGAACACACGACAACCGTGGAGATTCGGTTATCTCTGTTCTGTGAACCTCCACTTTTTTATAAATTTTGAAATATTAGCTAGCCTAATGTGAGAGCTAGCCTTCTGTAAAAATGTAACCTGACCAACAGAAAAAGATCTTTTGAAAAGATTGTCTATTTTTCATTTGAAATATTAATTGAAATATTGACTTGTGGATGCATAGTGCAATCCTCGGTTCCATACCAACTATAAATCAGGAGAGCCTTTAAACCAGGGATTTTTACCTATATCCTGTTTTCAGCTGTTTTATCCAACAGAGGCAGGATGTGAAACAAACCTGTTTTCTTTTGGCAGCAAACCTGTTAACTCTTTCGGTGTAACCTTCTCTACCTGAGCTCTTTCTGTAGCCCTGAGCCCAGCTCTGTGCACGCTGCAGGTTTGGAATGACACACAGCTGTCCCATGGCATGTTTTCAATGTTTGCATTTGCTTTGTAAGGTCTAAATAACAGTTCTATGACCTTATGTTAAAGTGTGGAGTGTTGGGAAGTACTTAATGTGGTGTGGCTGTAATGCTGAGAAATAACTGAGCTAAACAAGGAATGATTTGTTAATTGAGTTTATCTTTTGCTTTCCGTTTCATTTATGTATTGCTGTGACTTCACATACAGCACTGCAGTACACTGTACTATTCTGAGGCATTCATATACTAAATTAAAACTGTGTCCTTTTCTCCTGATGGTCACTCTTTATTTAAGAATAGAAAATAACTCCTTGAGATATCTCAGGTAAATTACAAGTCAGTGTTTCTGCTGTATGTTTCTGGTACACTGAGTGTTGTTACAAGGCGCAAATTAAATGGAGATGAGAAGCTTTTGTAAATCATTGGAGCAACCTTGCTTTTGTCTAGTTCTTTTTCCAGCATGAACATTTATATTACTGCATGCTTTTACAAATGCTGATGTGATGATTTATAATCAGTGGGGGCAGGAGCACGTTGATTAACTGCACCTTCGTTAACTGCAGTAGCAACCAACTTTCAATTTTTTCGGTAGCTGAGAATAGAACAGATTTTCTCACAGAAATTAATCTTCTCCCATATCTTTTTTTCCTGCATTTCTTTCCTTCCTTTATCTTTATTACAGCATGACAACCAGCACAGGAAGGTACTGTGCACACTGGCAGTTCCACTGTTGCAGACTAGAATCCTTTCACAAAAAGCAGTATCAATTAATCTCTTTTGTATAAATGCTTCATCTTTGCAAGCTGTATGGTAAACTTGTTGGCTCAGGTTCTTGCTGCATTGTCTTTAGGAAAAGATAAGCTTTTCAACCAAGTTTTTTCACGCAGCCTCTGTTTGTAAAGTACTTTGTCAGAAAAAAAATAGTGTGTTTTGGACCTCTGAGATGAAGAAACTTCTCAAGTACAAATTGCTGGTGTTCTGGAACAGGAGCTGTAAAAGCTGATAGCCCAGGGTTGGGACTTAGGAGAGCACGGCACTGAAGTGTTTGCCTAAACTGTCCTTCCAACCCTAAGCACCCTCAGCAGGTACAATAAGCCAGGGATGGCAGGTTTTTTTGGGGGGGGCTTCCTGTCTTTGGGTTGATCACTTAAAACCATAGCTTTTCAAACACCAAGGGCAGCCCTCCCATTGCTGGAGCACACTGACGGCACAGCGTACACCTGCTCACTGCAAGCTGTACTAAGACTGTAACCTCCATGCTGCAAGTGGAATTGTTTCATAAATGGCTTACAGCTGCTGTTTGCAGTATCATTTCAGTCCCTTTTCCATTATGAGTGAACATTGGCAACATTATCTAAATATTACAGAACAGAACTACAAAAAAAGCATGTGTTTTTTTCTGTTACGTGACCTGGGAAAACTGTGGTATAGCCCAGGAAATCTAGAGATTTTCCTCTTCCAATGTAAACTGTGAACAACTCAGCTGTTGCCCTCCCTTACTTTAAAATTCTATGAATATTAGGCCCAAAGGATGCTGTAGATACGTATGAAATTCATAGCCTAACCACTGGTATATCTTAAATTATTTAAAGCAGTAGAAGACATTTTTGGTGCAGTTAAAAAATTATTGCAATTACCTCCACAGCTGAAGGACGGCAAATAGCATTTATTCCTTACCTGAGTCAGAGTTTGTAGAGCTTCACTTTGTTCCCAAACGAGGCAAACTAAATTCAGCGGTGTCCCAAAACATTAAGCAGTACATAGAAAAAGAAGAACAAACAGAAAAATCCACTTCACTTTTCGTTAAGCAGTACTGGGAGTGTTCAGCAACCCAATCTCCAAGGTTTTCCAGCTGGAATCCGCCTTTTCCCATCCTGCATCCCGGCATCCTGTTATTGTTCCAACTCTTAGTAATACAGTGAGAAAAGGGAGTGGAGGAAACAAGATAAACTTAGCCTTATTATTGCTCTAGTGACTTATTTGTTACTGCCTCTAATGAGGCAGCTGAATAAAAGGAAATCAGCTCTCAGAGAAAGGCAAAAGTTGGGGCAAAAGTTAGTATTGAGTGTCATTTTATAAAGAGTTTTGGAGATTATAAAAAATGATACTTTAAATAGTGTCTGATATTTGATCAGCACAGACTATGACTGTTTTGCTCAAGCAGGGTGCTTTAAAGCAATTTGGAGATGTCTCTGTAAGGGTTTTTATACGTGCAAATTGGAAAGCTGAAGTCCTCATACAGCTGAGAAGGCTGGGTGTTAAACGGGATTTGTCAGTATTTTTCATGGGTAAAATTATGACCTCAGATGGAAGACGGTGTGGACGGGCCTTCCAGAATGAGAATTTGAAGCATTTTGATTAGATTCAGCATTCTGCCTCTAAGCCGTTCATGGCAGCCAGCAGGGTGGGTGGTACTGAGGCTGGCTGTGCAGAGCACGGTGCTTCTGATGTTGTCACCTGCCTGAAGTTTACATCAGCAGGTTGTTCAGTGAGGCCAGTCAGATGAGCCTATGGGCTTTCTTACAGCCTAGCCTGACTACCCAAACCTTATTAGGACCAAGATGTCTGCTCTTCTTGCACCTGTTGTTGGCTGACTCCTATCTACATCTCACAAGCTGGAGGCAGAGGTGTAGCTCTGATATTGAACAAAAGAACTGAAAGAGGATTTTTTTTTTTTTAAAATTAAATAATGCAGAAAGAAATCTGAGAAATGTGAAACTTAAATCAAAACCCACTTAAAAAAACAACCAAAGGCAGTTTTAATAAAAGTAGGCGAATGTTCAACATACCTTAAGTAGGACTTTAAATAATAATGATCCACAGTTAAATGTTCTCTAGATCTTATTTGTCATCACAACTCAGCACAGGTGATGGGATTGATTTTCTACCTTTCTCAAAGGCTAGAAGTGGCTGTGTTATTTTACATTCTTATGATATACAGCTGCAGAGATGGGTGTTTTGAAAATTTTGATACATTTGTTATTCAGAAAGTTAAGCGACAAATGAGGAGGCATTTTTCAAAGTCTTACTTAGGGAGACCAGCGAGTATTAAGACCCCTTCCAAGAAAATAAGCTGTTCTCATTTTGTTACTGAGAGAAGAGCAGGGAGGATGTTGATAAAGAGTTTTCCAGGGAACTGCAGCTATCAGGTCAGGATGTAGCTCAGTGATAAAGTGGTACCCACAGCAGACAGCAGTCCCAGATATGATTTACTTTTGCAAATGACTTCAACTGTGTTTACGACCGTTGCATTGCCTTTGATGTTCATATCTGTGGACCTGGGAGTGAGCATGCTATTTAGCTAATCTAAACTAAGGATGGGGATGAGAGAGCCCTTCATGTGTGTTACCCAAAGAAAGGAATGAGAATAGACCTAGGTTTTCTGTGCCCTGAGGCATCAGGCCTAGATTACCAGGGTCTGTTTTAATGCCAACTAAATAAGCTTTGTTTTAGGTACTTGTTTTATCTCTACTGGAAAGTTCAAGGAAGACACGAGAACGTTTCTAAAGACATTTTCAGCACCCTCTGTTTCAGAGCTCAGTAGAGTTACCAAAAACCATTCTATGGGCTATAAGGAAGATAATTTCATTTAAATTTTAAAGCATCTTATTAAAATCTCTAGATCTTTTATATTCTGTTTTACAGATCTAATGTATACTGAAGTGATTATTTGAAGTTTCTTTCTGGCTATGAGGAAATGTGCATGGAAATTTTATTGAATTTGAAATTGCATCCCTCTCAGTAGAAAACTAATGGTTCACAGCACCTCATTTCCTCTACTTAATCCCAGATATTTTCACTATCACACTTTCTAAGTAGTGAATTCCATCAGATTTTCAAAGCTGCTGACTCAAGATGCTACCAAGCCAGTTTTCCTGTAGACCTTGGACTTCCAGACTTTTCATCATCAGTGCTAAATGATAAGAGTTAGAAAAAAGCCCTTGATAGTTGGGTGCTTTTGCAAACTGTGATAACGTTTTAAACAAAATATCAGTACTTTATGTCAAGTTTTGCTAACGGGAAGCATCCTGTGTGTGATCAGGCAACATCAACTGATGTACTTGCCCTCTGGATGCCTATCTTACCTAATAGCAAAACTTCTGGAAATGAAAGGTAAAAAGTGAAGAGCATCCTTAGCGTGTAGGAATTTCATGCTACTCTGTGTGACTCATTTTACGGACAGAGCTGGTGGCATGAGCAGTAGGAGTGCTAACTGTGTACTTGTGTTTCACACCTTTGCTGCTGTCAGGTTCCTGTTCCACATGACACCAACTCTTTTACCTTGTCTGTTCAGCAGTGCTGTCCAAGTTTTCTGACTGGTTATCTCCAGCTGCTCCTAATGGCTCACTCACTTTTTTTCCCAGAGGTTTTCCCACGGATGTCTATTAGCTGCTGTTTTATGATTCCGTGGCACCTGGGCTAGCTGTGCGTGGCTCAGATCAGCATCTCTTCCTAAGAACGTTTACAAGGTTACTTCCTTGCTGGTGTCTGAACAGCATTCCAGACTACTCAGGCTAGCAGAGATAAAAATAGTCTTTCCTTTAATGGCTGGGGTAGATCTCAAGTTTGCTTTGAAGGTGCTGGTGTGTAGTTTGAATTTGACTTTTCTGTGAATCTAAACTAGTAACTGCCATCTTGTAACTGCTGAAAGGAGTAATGTGTTATAATGGGCAGAAGCAGAGCCCTCATTTAGTATGCTAAATCTATTAAGTTTGATTGTTCTCACTATACAAGGATACCTGGGAGTGGGTTTGTATAAATTGATGGTATTTACAATTGCATAGAATAAATGTGAGATTGGAGGTTTCATCTTTTTTTCTGAATTACATTTTGTATGTTGCTGAGGAGGTTGTTCAGGTGATCTAAAGCTCAGATTTCATTATTTTCTCTGTAGCCAGGAAAGCAATATGACTTTTATGATAGCAGCTCTCAGTAACATCTTGTTTCAGGTTTTCCTTGTAATGCTTGTTTGCTGCCCAATGTGATTAATGGGCTGTGAAGTTCTCCAAGAATGAGTGGGAACTGTAGCTGTAAGAAAAAGTTCTTTGCTTTCCTAGGCAGCAAAAATTCCAGCCAACTTGATAGAATAGCCCATGCCTTTCACTGAGTAAGCACGCATTTTTTTCCTTGCCAGTACTAATAGTTACAGTAAAATTTCATCTGAGAAATAAACCCTTACTAAGTTGTCATCACAGCCAGAGACAGCTGGTGATGTTTCTAAGAGCTGATGAGGGTGAGACCTTGTGGTCCATCTTCCCAGAAGCAGCGTGTTGCAGGCACTGTGCAAAGGTCTGCCAGGACTTGAAGTTCAGTCACGGTGATAAGACTCGTGTCTGTATTTTGTGGCCAGCTAGAAGAGAGCGCAATCTTTCCTTCAGTTACAAAAAATAAAGCTGAAATGCTAATCTGGAACAGTTTAGACAATAATTGTGAAATCCCCACCCATTTGAAATATGCAACCATATCTAACAGTTGTCTGAAGCCTCTGGAAGTAATGCTGCTTAAAGTTTAAAAAATAACAATTACTGCTGCATGTGGAAAGCTTAATCTCTGCGAAAAGTTGGTTATTTCTGGGGCCTTTAATCAGAGCAGCGCAGTGCTCTCAGTCATTTCCACTGGGAGCCATTTTCCCTTTGTCACTGATGGAGGTCTGCATCCTGCAGTGAGTCTGACTCAGCTTCCTTTTGTCAGATTTGTTAAACAAAAGAATGTTGCTCTCAATTTCATTGTAGTTTCTTGCAAGGTGCATTTTAGAAAGCAGCTGAGGAATCTTAGCTCAGGCTGGTGGAACTGGAGCTTTGCTGGGGACGTGCAATAGTCTTTCTCTGTAGTGCTTTCCAGAGTGCCGCTGTGGCCGTGCTGTGTGCATTTCATTAAGGCAGATCTCTCCTGGAAGGTCAAATCCTGCACTCCTTAACAGACAAATCTCTTGTCAGATGAGGAGCTTGTGGCTACAGAAGTAACAGCAGGACTTCAGTCTTAGCTGTTTGGTGGGGAATGATCCTGAACTGCCTGGTTTCCTTGTTTGGAAACATGAGGAAAATAAAGATGGAAGAAAACTCATCTAAATTTTACTAACAGTCTTAGTAGCACTCTGGGCAGGAGCTGTAAAATGAAACTGCCTTACCATCGAACTGAAGAAAGGAACAATAAATCCCTCTGATGGTTCATTGCAAACACAATGCACAGGGATTTAGCAAGGAGCCTGCAGGCCAGCTGAGGCCCACTGACCTTGGTGGGATGGTTGGGTTTTAGCAGAAGGGCTGATGCAGTGATGTAATGCCAGTCAGAAACTTCCCAGGTGTGGTTCTGATGATCTTGGTTCAGTGAAACTTTTTAGTCCAAAGAACATTCCTGCTTTCATTAAAGATGTTCCTTTAAAACAGTCAAACAAAAAAACCACAAACTTTTCCTACCTAAACAAAACTGATAAAAATAACTGCCTTTCATTTGTTATCACTGTGATTGTTTATAGAACCAAGCTTTTGTCTCTGACTGGTAATGCAAAAAGGAAGCTTGTGTCTGGGGTCGAAGCTTCTCCCTCTTATGCCTGCTCCTGTGAAAGGAGTAACGTCCATCTTCATTTTTGGGAAGTAAGCAGTGCGAACAGTTTTATGCCCATGGCATTCATCTAAAGAGATCAGCCAGCACCCACAAGAGCTGCAGCAGGGGATGGAAAGGCAGTGCTGGGGAGCTGCTGGGCCGGGAGGAGCTGTGTGCAGGGCTTTTGTTTCAACCCCTTTTTCTGTTCCTGGATGTGCTGCTCATGGCTGGCTGCGTGCTGTGATTTTTCTCTCGGGAGAGGATGCAACGTATCGGGAACAGGGAGCTGGAGAGGGATATGGCCTCTTCTCTTCCTTCCTGCACTATTTGTGTAACTGATCTGCCCATCCTGACACTGCCATTCCTGTGGCCCTCTCCCCATTAATAGTCAAGTGCTGCCCGCTGAAACACTTCCCTGTGACCTTTGGTGTGGGATGGTGGAAGGCTGCAGATCCCAGCTCCCGGCCTGTTATGCCAACTTGTTGCTGGCTCTGGAGCTGAGTGTCTGCTGGGAAACATTAGACCAAGAGGTTTCAGATACATTTTAAAAAGGATGAAAAAAATGCAGATTTTCCTTCAAAAAGACTTAACTTTTGTGCCTCTTACTGTTCTATGAGAGCCTTGGAGGAGATAGAAAGTCAGATTAGTAGTTGATCTGCAAGCTATGTGCCAAAGAACAGTTCCAGAATTCAGAGAGATGTCATCCCACAAGCTACATCACACAAATAGGTCTGTAATGTTGGGACATGTGAGTCTAATCAAGTGCTGGAGTTTGATCTGAAAGGGAGGATTTTAAAGTATTGGGGTGAAAATAGCATACTCAGGAGGGTAGCTGTCAGGCTTGGGGTTGCTTTCAGAGTACATTTGGGGTACCACTGTACCTCAGTGTTGTTCTTGTCTCTTACCCATGTGTAACCTTGCCAGAGATGGAGCGTGTCTCACAGTGCTTTGCTCACTTCCAGATGAGTCTTTGTGAACTCACAAGTTCCTGGAAGGGAAGCTACACTGTGTGTTTACAGGATGTGAGATGACCCATATCTTAAATGCTTTCCTTGATGCCCCTTGAAGTCTCTGGATTTTCCTTTCATCTTATTCCACTGAACTTCTGGCTTTCCTATGATCTGTTTTCCAGGCATGAAGTCACGCCTGGATGTTAGCATCTCCTGCATCTTCTCCACACAGGCACACACACACAGTGCCGTGGCTGATCACTCTGGGGCTGGCTCTCCCTGCCATATGCCTTCTTGTGAGGGAGAGGGGCTGTGGCAGCCTGCAGGCAAGGTGCTGGGATGGAGAGGTGTGAGGCATGGAGTCGGGTCCTGCTGCAGCACAGACTGCCTGCAAGACGTCCCGGCCCCCTGCAGCACACGTCAGACGGACCCACGTCTCTGCTGGCTGCCACTCTCTTCCCAAGAGCATGAGTTTTCAGGCTTGGGATGTGTTGTGTTAAAACAGCACTTGGAAGAAGGGAAGCAGCTCCATGTGCTTGTGTACAAGCTGCTCATGAATCTGCCGCCGGGCTGAGCGTGAGCCAAAAGGAGGGTGGAGGGAGCTGCTCTGAAAGAATTCTTGCTCAGGGGTTTAAGTTAGGAGCCAATGCACTAATGCCTTGTAAATTGGTTCAGTGACTTTTACTCATTTATATGCACTCCCTTTATTACACCCCCAGACCTAGGCTGCCTTATTTCTGGCTTTGCTGCCAAACACTGTGCAAATGCAGATGGTTTAAGTGTATCACTGGTGATCCCCTATGTATTGTTCCTGCTTTGCAGTCTGCGCTGTGCCTCTTTTAGCCACTGAGTGGATGTGTAAGAACTCCTAATGGCTTGGAAATCAGTCAGTATGGATTTTTTCCCTCATACTGTTGAAACGGATCCATCCGTGTGGTGGCATCAGCAGCCAGTATTTCCCTTTAGTTAAACACTGGAGGCCATTCTGGGCTACGATGCTGCTCTCTGCAGTAAAGGAGCTCTATTTGCACCAGCTTGAATTTAGTCACTGCAGTGAGATGTGGAATGTATCATCTCAGTCTTCTGCTGGAATGGATAAAATAACATATAATTCTTAACCGAAAGAATGTATTTATTACAGCCTAAATAACTTCTTAGCTTCCAGCTAGGGAGGGAGCACAAATCTGTTGGAAATCCAAAGGTTTAGGCTTGAGTGCTTTTGGCACACTGAGATGTCCTGCAACGAGTGTAGGGAAGCAAGTCACTGAGCTGATGGGCCTAGTCTATGAAACACCAAATTTCCATGGCTGTTGTCTTTGCAGTGCAGTGAAAAATGCAAAGACGTTTTAAATCTTTTAAAATCATTTTGAATCTTCAGGTTACCCATGGATTGCTTGGTCTGCTGGTACCAAGGCGTGGGGTGGGACCCCCAGCCATGTGCTGGCGCTTCTGCTCAGGACATATCTCACTGCTGCTCTGCTAACTGATGGAATAATGCAGGATGAAAAATGCGTAATGAATAATGAAAAAGCTCGAGCTTTGGGGATTAATGATTCATGCTGAAATATATCTGCCCTGGACAATTTTCTTTTGCTGATATTTCATCTTGAATGTACAAATGGTTGGGCCATGCCCATCCCTGTGCACTTTAACAGAGATTAAAAAGAGTAAGAGCTGGTTATAACATCTAAACAGAATCTCAAATGAAAGAATATGTATATTTAGGAGCACAATGGAAAATTTAAGAGATTTAAATCCATGCTTGAACTTCTCAGGATTTATGTAAATTTTGGAAATTCAGAGAGACAGGAAATGAATGGTTTTGCAATTTGCAAAGTTTGTGCCTGAGCACAGACAGTGGGATCTATCTGCCCGAGAGCATTCCTGAAAACATGCTGCTAAATGAGCTTGTTGTGTGGAGATATATTTACAGTAAACAACAGGAAAGATAAATGCTCGTGAATTACTGCAAGTAGATTTGCAGCTATTTTGACTTGTCACTGGTTTAATGCAGCAGAAAATTATGCTGACTGTTAGAAAAGAAAGCATAATTTTAGAACAGTTGATTTTCAGAAAACACCTTTTATATATGATGTACACACTCAGTGCATACTCAGTATTTTCTAATATCTTTCAAGTAACTTTAAAGTGACATGTCTGGTGTTTGTGTTAGGGATGGCTCACAGCACCTTTGGGTGGGAAGAGTTCAGTGGCTGCTCGGTGCTCCTGGGCTGGGGCTCAGAAACCTGCAGGAAGGTGAGGACCTGCCCCGTTACAGCGTTTGACTGTGGGAGCCAGATGTTAGTGCATTTATTCTTCAAAGCTTTGTTTGGCTTCGGTAAGGCTGGGTTGAGATCTCATTAGAGAAACTTTCTTGTGACACTTCCAGTGCTTCCTGCCTGGGCTCAGATGACAAAGGAATGGACTTTCTTAAAGAATTTTGTTGTTTCCGCTCCTGACCTTGGCCAGGGCCTGCAGGTGCACAGCAGCACAATGAGCAGTGCTGGTACTGCTTCCTTCGGAGTGGCAGAGGTTGCTCCCGTGGAGGCTGGATGAGGTACGTGCCATTTCCAGCTAGCCAAGTGCTGTCACTGCTGGGCAGCCACGCAGGAAATGAGCTCAGAAGTGTTCAGAAATGTAACACCACATCTGAGCCTGTTTGTAAAGTGGAGACCATCCGAAATGAGAAGGCACCCATACCTTTACAGTGAAATACAGCGAGCCAACAAACCTGAGGGTGCTCGGACTGCCAGTAGCTGCTCTTTGGTGGCTTCCAAGGTGTCCGATGGGACTGAGCAGCCCTGCTTTGGGTGAGCAGCCCTGCTTTGGGTGAGCAGCCCTGCTTTGGGAGGCAGCCATGCACAGGAAGCTTCCCCAGCATGGGAACAGCCGAGCACGTCTGTGCTGCAGTGTTTGTTTCATGTAAACACTCCGACCATCACAGCAAAGATTTTGTGTCCTATCTTAGCTGGAGGGCAAAAAATAGGTATCATTGCTGTCATTACAAAAAGTAGATTTCCTTTAAGGTGTGGGTCAAAACAGGGCTGAAGTGATGGGTGCTTCAGACCGTGATTTGACAGTGAAGATGCACTGATGGGCAGGCTGAGATATTTAATGTACTACATGAGAGCCTATAACAAAGTAAGAATTTTTTATGAGTCAATTGACACTATTGGAGCAGATCTCTGACAGTTATGCAGGTGTAGGCACAAACGGCTTTTACTGTGGCTGCTGCTGAAACTCTTCACAGTAACTCAAATAGTTGAAACTGTGGATTTCCTTCTGCAGTGGTGATTGACCTGCTCAGGTGTCTTGGGTCACCTTTGAAAAAATGCTGTACTTTACTTTGAAAATGTATCTTTCCTTTTCTCTCTGAATACTGTAATTCTAGTTTGTTTTCACCCATCCATGCAGAGGCTTAGTGTAACAAAGCATGGGGCAGGATGTACATTGTACTGCTGAAATAATGCCACTGTAAAATGGCTACCTTGTATCTTTAAATTAGGGCTTTCCCTATATGAATTGTTTTTTAGTTAGTTTGTTTTTGCAGTAGAAAGTGGTTATTGAGAAAACAAAGCAAAATATAAAGTAAATGAGAAAAATGTTTTTCTCTGTTGAAATAGAGTTTTAATGCTAATTGCATTTAGAAATAGGAGACCTTGTAGGAAGGAAAAAGAAGAGTCACATAAAAATAAAATGTGCTCCCTTTGATGTATGTATTCTCTTCCTACACCAGGTTGTCTCAGCTTGCCTACATTTGAGATTCTCTCCTGTTGTGACCCAAGATATGGTAATCAGCTTGCATGCAAATACAGCTTCAGCGAGTAAACATCTCCTGATGCTCTTCTGTGGCTATGGCATCTGTCTGTCTTTTTTCTGTATTAAAAAAATAAAATCATTAGTACCAATAGGAACTGCCAGTATGGATGAAATTATGTTCCTTCTGCTTTGTGGCCTGTCCAAAATTAATAGCTGTACTTAAAAAAGTCAAATCTGCCATGGCTGAGGACTTTTTAGTAAGTGTGAATATCTGTACTGCACAAAGGCAAACCTTCTACCCTGTTACTAATTCTCTATGATTTCAAATGGAATTTTTTGCATTAATCTTATGAGTGCTTATATTATTTGATGTGTATTAATTACATCCTAATTCCATTTATAATGTAGAAAGTAAATGATGGGACATATAATGAAATGTAAGACACTTCAGTTGTATTGAAAGCTGGACTATATTTTCTAAAACATCTTTGGCATTTATATGGGCGAGTTAAGAGGATGAGTGTAGGGGAAAATATAAATGGAGAAGATAAAACTCTGTCTTTCAAATGCTATGTGGAAAAGACTTGGAATAATTTTTGTCTGTAAAGTCAGGTTCATTATGTAGCCAATATTAATCTGGACTACACGCCTTCTTTCTTGATGCCTTCCCCAAGTGGGCCTCAAAATGCGATAAAATTTTGATTTATGTATATTCCAGCTTAATACTATTAATTGTTAATGTTTCATAATTAGCAGAAAGGGAGCTGAGACTTACAGACTGAGAGGGAGCTGCAATGAGCTGCTCAGTACCAGCTCTCCTGCCCAGCAGGGACAGGCTCTGTGCGTTGCCCGTGCAACTGGACCAGGTCTGTTGTCACCAGCGTTGTGTTCCCTTCCTGCTGTTTTGCGCTGATCAGCTCTGGTTTCAGTGCTTAAGGAATGCACCCCACCTCACAGGGCGAATGAATCCACTTCTGAGAAGGAGAGGAAAAACACATTGTATCAATCACTGGGCAGAATCTCCTGGGAAGCTGGAGTTCAGGAGGGGTGCAAGAATGCGAGCTGAAAGCCAGAGTAATCTTAGCCACATTTTTTTAATCCTGAGAGCATAGCATGTAAGATTACTTAGTGGATGGTTATCTGTGGCTGTACCACAATTCTGGGGGAGGACGGTACTAAAGATAGAAGTGTGACTTTCAGCTTCTGTTGAGAAAGCTTTTCACAGAGTGCACCAAGCACAAATTTATACGGTAAGCAGCCAGGAGCAGCTAATTGTAAACCAGCATGTTTTTCTGTAGCATTTCAGAGGCTTTCTAATCTGAATGATCAGATAGCTCAGGATGTTTGTAATGGACCGTGGAGCTTTCCACTGGTTCTAGCATGTGTCTGAAGAGCAGTGTTCAGTGCCTTGGGCAATACTCAGTGCCCAAGGAAAAAGGGTTTCAAGTATGTGGGCTGTGTAGCATCTGCTAAACCTGTATTGGCAGCCATTTCAATGAGCAGTGGAACTCAAGCTGTTGTCTCTGCTTAAGGAGGTGGCTGTTTGGACAACTGTGGTTTTCCTTGATGAGTGAAGAGTTCAGTCAGAGTTTAAGCATTAGACTGCAGGAGATGAATTTGCAATTTTGTCCAGCATTAAGCTTGCTTGATATGAAAAGAGGAAGCTGTTCCTTCAGTATAAAGAACAGTGAAGTCAGGATGAAATGAAAAAACTGAAAATAGTCTCCTGATAGATGGAGAAGGTCTGAAATGCATAACTGAGAAGCAAGTAGTTACTATACTTTCTCTCACTTCTACTATCTGAGACATCTGTGTGAAATGGCAAGATGTTTACAGAATCAAAGCACTTAACCCAGTGTCTTTACATGTTTTGAAACTTTTGAAGAATGAATGAAGCATTTGTAGATTATCCTCTGTTAGAAAAGAAATTTAAGAACTGAATGTGTCTCACATAGGGCTGCTGTTGCAGAACTGCTTTGAAAAGCTCGAAGTAATATTTCTTTGCTTCAGATATCATGCAACTCTAAGTATACCTCCAATGCTGACAACAAAAGAAGAGTCTTCTTAAAAACTTGGTAAACATAGCATGGGTAAGCTTAAGAATCAAGATGGTTTTCTAAAGAGAGAAGAAATTAACAAATTTCTTTTGACCCAAATGTTCAAGGATTTTTTTTTGAATTTTTATTTCTTGGCTTTTTTTTTCCCCTTTCTTTTATTATTATTATTATTATTATTATTATTATTATTATTATTATCATCCTTGGTCCTTCACTGTGTCTCCTCTGATTTCTGGCACACAGATGAGACACCATGAGTTGTTCAGGGACAACAGGTCTGGCTGACAGTGGTTCCTTTCTGCTAGCTCTTGTGTGTATGGGAAGGATCCTGTCTGGTGCTGAAGAAGAGCTGTCTGTCTTCAGTAACCAACCAGCAGATCTCCCTGGTGTTGCATCAAATCCTGTTAAGATATGCCTGGAAAACAGAGGGAGATCCTCTTTCTGTTGGACTGACTGACTCTGGGTAGCCTTGTGAGCTGTCTCAGCTGGGATGATTCAGGAAGTTCAAGAGACTTTCCTGTATGAGAGAAAGTATGCCTTGCTCCCACCTGCTGTTTGTATCCATTCCTTATAAGGCTCTAGTGGTCTGGACTGCAACTGCTAAATCATTGCACCTCCATCATCTTTACTGATAGATTTATTATTAATGTGACAGTTAAGTGGCACATTAAATGTTGTAGCCATTATTTCATCTTCTTTTTAGATTACGGTCTAGCTTATTAAGTGTAATTGGACTTCAGCTATACTTGCATAACTCATTATGCCAATATAAATACCTCTGCTGCAGGTGAAACTGAGCTCTTTGTGATGTCAAGAAGCATAAAGTTTAGCAAGCTGTCAATGTTTTGAATCTGTTCGGATGTTCTTATGTTCACAGAAAGGTAGCTCTTCAACAGAGAACAGAATTCACAGATTTAAAAAAAAAAAGTCAGTAACCAGAATATGACTTTCCTGTCCTTAATATTGCAAACTTGAGAATCTGAAACTTAGAATATGGTAGGTTTGCAAAGGTATGAACTGAATGGTATTGCTAGTAAGGAACAGAACAAATGACATAGAGCTTTTATCATTAGAACTAGTATCATCATCAATAATAACAGTAGTAAAGGAACATCCATATTGTGCTCTGTATTCAGGAGTGCTAAGATCATTTGATTGCTTTTGCAGCTTCTGTGGAGGACGTAGGATAGTTACTAAGAAAAATGCTACTACAATTCTCAGTGGCTGAGCATTTCCACTATCTGACATGAAATCTTGTTCTCTTTTACTGATGTCATAGTAGCAATTCTGAGTGTGGCTGAGTGCACCAAATTCTTATGCCTCACAGCACAGTTAGGAACTGGTCAAATTGCAACAGCCTTGCACACAGATTGGTTTGGGAATGGCCAGAATGAGAAGTTGAGAGAACATGCAAGTTTAAAGCTTCTGAAATAGGCTGAAGTTGAATGGTTGTGATTAAATAAATGAATACATTTAAAAAACACAAAAAAACACACCTTCTTTGCTAAAATGAAAATTAAGTAAATGGAGTTAAGGAAGAGATCATTTTGATAGAAACGATTTTCCAAAATCAATGTCATAACTGAAATATATAAAGTATTGCACATAGTTACATGTTTCTCTAAGAAACCAAATACAGTTTTTGTGAAGTAGCATTTTGCTTGAATCAGTTATTCCATTTTGAGGTCAGGCTGCTTTTATATTATCATCACCTTTAAAACATGATGTGATATACAGATAATCATAAATTGCTTTGTGTAACATGAGAAATAAAAATGTAATGGATTCCCATTGAGTTATAAATGGCTGTGGTAAGAAGACCTTCTTAATTTTGTGGCTTTGCCACACATGAATTATGGGCTGATCTCTCAGTAGCAGGATGCATATAAATATTTGTAATGATTGTGCATTCATTTATGCATTCTCTATTATGCTTGTAATGTGTCTAAGGGTAAAAAATACAGCCATGAAAAGGACAGCAGAGTTCAGCAGAAAAATGTCAGACGTTTGTGCTGCAGTAGTTTGTGTTGGTAGAAGCCTTTCCTTCCACACCATCTTGCCTCCTGCCTGGGGACTGCCTGCTGCTCCCAGCCAGAGGGATGGGCACGAGGATTCTCTGACTTGTCACTGCTTTGAGAAATTACCTGCTGTAATTCAAGCAAAGCAGTGTCTCTGTAGCTGTCAGCATGAACAAAGGCCACCAAAATGTACAAAGTGGGAGTTTCTCCACCGAATAATTTGGATACATCCCATTGCTACCTTTATTACCTCAATCAGGGAAAAAGTGCTTGCTACTACTGCATTCCTATAGTTGGTATGGCCATACCATGATGCTGCCATACAGACTATGACTGTTTCTTAAAATATGGAGGATGTCTTTTCTGTGCATATATCATTATCTATTAAAAATGCCACAACCCAAGCCATGGCAGGAAATGCTGTTCTGTCACAGATGTTAGTATTCATGAAGTTGTTCTGGGTTTGCTCATTATGGCTGCAAACACCATTTCTCTGTTGCTGTTTTGTGGATCACGAGAGGTCTTTGCATCTACTCTGACCCAGTGTAACCTCTCTCACATGCCGAGATGGTTTCTGAGTCCAGCACAACATCTGCGCACAGGAACAGTTCAGTTCCTGTTCTCATCTCCTGGGCTTCCCATTGTAGATTTGTGGATGGCTCCAGCCATGTTGGTGATGCTGAGAGATTTTGGTGGCAGTGGACAGTGCAGGCTGTATTCTATTTCCAGCCCATTAAAGATTTGTTCCAATAAGAAAATCTGGTGTTAGCCTCTTTCTAAATAGAAGAAAACTGAATTTTCTTATTGTGCCGTACATGTGCCAGAAAACAAAATGGTGTGCAATGGATGCTGCTGGTCTGAGAACCTAAAAAGCCTGGAACAAGAAAGTGCTGCCCTTGCTCAAAAGAGGAGGCTGCTGTTTTGTTCTGTGTTTTGTTAGATCTTCAATGCCTGAGGATTTATTTTAATGCAGTTACCTGTGGAGTCATTTAACAACATTGGCAAATCCCCTCAGAAGGATTCTGCAAGTGCTACACTTAATTATTTCAAGGAATGAAAGTGACCTTTAATACGATGTCCTGCATTGACCTTCTCTGTTGTGAATAAGATGGTGCAAAGTATAATTTTCACTTGTCAGGCACTGCATTAGACAAACAGATAAATGAATATTTCTACAAGTTATACTATATAGGCATATTACAGCAGGCTGCTGTTTTAATAATCTGGATAATGTTTGTTCCTTACTTCTGTGCGTATTACAGTTGTTTGGATTATATAAGCTGTACATCCTTTCCAGCTTCTATTGACAGTTAAATTATTATCCAGATTTGATGGAACGGATAACATTATGCTCCGATTTGGTCTTCTCTATGTGAATTGTATCTTACAGAAATACACTGCTGTTAGTCAGCCTCTCCAAGGAATTGTATTTCGTTTTACATCATAGTTCAAATATAATATTGGTTTTAGACAGATATATAAAGGTAAAACATAAACAAACCACAAAAAGCCCCCAATTCTATAAGCCTGCAAGTCATTCTCCAAAAACAGCTCCTCTGTTTGAATTTTCAGCAAATTGTACTGGCTTCTACATCCTCTGATGTTTCTCTGCCTCACTAGAGTTGGATGGGCTGTTTGAGTATGTGCTAACCAAAGCAGACATTTGTTTCTTTCTGATATGAGTATGGGCTCATTAAGTAGCTCAGCTGTGTGAGCCCTAAGGCCAAATACTCAGGAACCTGGAGAGCAGTGAGTTCCTTGAAGTGACAAGTTTCACTGCGAGCCTTAACTCATTTAGCAATCTTACTTCATAGAAACATAAAATGGTTTAGGTTAGGAGGGGCCTTAAAGACCATCTTGTTCCATTTCATTACTTAGACCTTCTTAAATGGTGCAGGAATGCTTTAATGCTTTGTCTTTTCTTCCTGGAAAGATTGCTGTTTAAATAACACCCAAGCTGGAAGGCAGGCTTTGAACAGCTGCCCCCTGTAACTGTGGCTGGGCTCTGCAGGCACAGAGGTGCACAGCTGGCTTCTGCACAGCTTTCTGTGTGCCTCACACGGCCCTGCACGGAGAGCCTGGCTGTGCAAGGCCAGAGGGGAGCACAGGGACTATACCACAGCATGAGAATAAAAGCTAGAAGCTGCGGGTAAAACTGGCTGGAAATATGATCATTAGTAACTCATACAATTAATAAACTGTACAGATAGGCAGCCAGCCAGCCATCTGTCTAACTGCATGTACAAAATCCTCCCTGAAGTATATGTTGTGATACTCTCAAAATCTGTATCATTAAGGATGCTGCAGTATTTGTAAAGCCATTCTACTGCATATTCAACGCCTTCTAACTTAAGACCAATCAACTCTGTGTCTGCTATAATGAGAGATCATTTTGTGGCCGTGAAATTGAACCAAACCTGCTGTTATATTAAACTGTTCAGAATCACGTTTCTGTATAATGTCAGTGGTGTAAGGCAGTGTGACTGCTTGCAGTCTCAGACATACTTCACAGACGAGGAACTGATCCTTCTGAAGTTGGCTTTTGATGAGATTTTAAAGCAGGCTGAGGAATCAGGCGTTGGAACTGTTTTCCTCTTCAAGCGATCCTTTATAGATCGCTTCCTCAACCTCAGGAAAGCATTGGTGGCTCCTAATAATGGTCACTTAAACTGTGATGAGTGAATGTAGGCAGGTGTTAATTTTGTATGAGTACAGTTGATGGTGTCTAAGTAATGAATTTAAGTGCTTGGAAATCTAACACACTAGATCAATTGGCGTCTGAATTTCAGAGACAGCTCTATTGTGGAATGTGGTTGTTTGTTGTCGCTTTCATTTTTTTTTGAACTCATTGACATTCTCCTGGTAGCTTAAAAAAATCTCGTCAAGTTAAAAGTTGAGAAGTAAAACTGACAATGCAGGAAGCCTGATTTCACTGTGCTGTAGTCTTTGTTGATTTAAATACTGAGAGTTTGCTGCCTACTTTGCATTTCTGAGTTGAAAGATTCACTTCCTTTTCCTACCAGTCTCCTTGAAAGTTCATGCTTTCTGTTTAAAACTTTCTAATTCCCTTATTTTGCACCTCAAAAATTAAATATGGCTCTCAGCTGATCAGAATACTGAGAGACAAATTAGACATAATTTTTGTAATAAATTGGACTTCTGCTTCGGAAGTTTTTGGACAAATTGCCTGCTGTAATTTCATGGCTAGCTGCTCTAAGTGTCTGAGAAGGAAGGTGAAATTTCCATTTAGCTGATCAGATCACTAGTTCAAACTATTCTTTCATCACTTTTCATAGTAGTCTTGTAATATCTCAGATTGCACATGCTACAAGTAGGCTTTCAAGCAAAAATATATTTGTGTGGAAGCCTTCTTGTTGGACTTGAAATACAGAGTTCTGCTGTGGTTCAGTGTAATGGAAATGCCAAGTCACAGCTTGAAGCAGTGATTGAGAATCTGGTGGGAAGGCAGAGCCAACCAGGGGAGCTCCGTGCATGCAGTGCACCTGGGTGACCAGAAGGGGTGGAGCCAGGATGCAGCCCTTCCCAGCCCTCATTTAAGGGTTGGCCATGGAGGCAAGGGCTTCTTGCTGGAGATTCCTGCCTATGTGAGGCCTTCTGAAAGTAAGCAGATTTTTTTTATCCCCTCTGTTTCTGTGCCTACAGCTGTTGTGTTTGAGCAAACCCTCATTTCATGTTGTTTAGGACCTTGCTACTTTGCTGTTATTGCTGCACTTTCTGTTGCATTGCAGTGTTACGTTTAGAGATTTGTTTTTTGATTCTTAGAAGTTCTCATCTGGTTTACCTGAACTCTTTTTCTTCCTAAATGAATGTTGTCTCTTTAAAAATCAATTTCTGGCCTGTATACTAGAACTGGGGATATCATTTGGGCATGTGTAACGTATCAGTAGCAAATCTTACTGTATGATGGAGATGCTGATGCTCAGACTGATATGCAATGATACTTCTTTATGTAATTCGCTGGTGTAGTGGCTGATACTGAAGTGATGGCACTCAATGCACTGAACTCCTTGTGAATGGTTGTGCTGTAACCATTGTGGCATGGTGTCAAAAGCACTTAGTCATTGCTGCTGTTTGTTTCATTTACATCACAATTATAAGAGTCACAATGTAATTAAGAATATTTGGCATTGGCAGTTTGTTATGGTTTCTTTTAGCCCCTTAAGCATGTAAGAATAATATTCTAATTGTGGATAAAATACCTGGAGTCATCTTACTTCCCTACTATAAGGTAAATCTTTCTGTTATTCTGAATAACCTTGAAATAAAAATAAGGCAATTTAATAGGACTATACTTAGTGTTCTTATTAGGATCTTGTGTTCTTTCCTTCCTGAGTGGTGTCAAAAAACTTAAAAGCTACTCTGTGTTTTTTTTTTTTTTTTTTTTTTTTTTTTTTTAATTTAACATAAACTGCTTTATTTTGAAAGAGAGAAGCATCAACCAATTTTCTCAAATTTGCTTCAAGCCTTTTTCCAGTTAGAAAAGTGAATGGGGGTAAGGGCTCAAACTGTGTGCTGAAGTGAAAGTCATTTGTACCTCAAAGCTGTGCAACAGAAGTAACGGAGCTTCCATCAGTAACATGGAGTAATGGACCTACTGAAAATCATCTGAGCTGGACAAGCAGGAGGAATGGCCTTGTTTTCCTAAGTTGCTCACTGGGAGAGGCTTAGGCTGTGATTGATGAGATGCCTGAGAAACGCCACCAGTGTCAGTCAAGTGGCATTTTGTTACTGCTGCAAGCAATGGCTAAGGCAGCTCAGGGCTGTACCCATGGAGGCTAGTACTTGGAAGTATGCTTTCTTCCTGCATAATTCAGCTGTGCTTTTATTTCAGTACTTTGAAAAAATAAGCTTTCTGCTTCATCCAGTCAGTGCTCATGTTAGTAGGAACAGCATAAAACAGCAGGAGTGAAAGGAGAGACCAGACATCTGGCATTCCCTGGAAAAAGGAAACGTTAAGCTGCCCTCTTAATTTCGCCTAGCTGTGAGTCCCTTAAAAAAGAGTCCAGAATGTGACAGAATGAAGTAAAGTAACAGCCTAGACCTGATCAGCTCATCTGCAGAGGGAATTTAATTACACTCTTGTTTTGCTTATGTAATTTCCTTCTTCCTCTCCTCCTGTCAGGTTCTGTTCTCATCAAGGGATGTCTGACAAGGCGAAGATGTGAATAGGATGCAGCTGAAAGCTTTTGAACCCTTGGGATTTAGGTAGGGAATGCAGAATCTGATCCAAAGCCTCCTTGTCTTCTTCTACCGGGTTTCTCTCAACCTCAAGAGAAGGGAGGGCAGAGAGACCTGCAGGCACAGAAGGCTCAGCCAGGAATGGGGCAGTGGGGTAGGCCTGACCCTGGTGCCCTGCAAGAAGGGCATCTCCTGTCCCTGAGGCTCTAATAGAAAAGTAAGCTTGGGGTGCAGGTTATTTTTGCCTATATTTACCAATTCTATGCATAGGAAAAGAGAAATCCTGTTTCTGTGATCACTGTGATTGAAAAAAGTGGCCAAGTTTACTACAGAGCTATCCATTTTGGCTTTGGCTAAGAGCTGCTCACACTCCGGGGGAAAAATAGATCATCTGAAGCTGCCCTAATCTTGGGTTGCAAGTTACCAGCGGATTGAGCAAGCTGAATTAACAGTGTAATGTAATAACTGTTCTAATTAGCTTTCTTATTATACTTAAATAGTTTTTCACCATTCCAAAAATAACGAAGATTTCTATATTCATGCAATGCATGTGATGTATTCTTTGGAAATGTGTTCTACCACTTGTTTATCCTGAAACTCTCTAATATTTTCCTTCCCTTTCCAAAAGCCCAATTCTCTAGGTGAGCTGTGTACAAGCATAATCTTTGTTCTTCACCTGCTGAACCCAAATCACTGCCAGGTAGCCCTGATTTCCCTACTGCAGGTACTCTGCTCACCAGCAAAACTTGATACAGAGCCTCTGACCGTTCAATAACTGTCTTTACTCCTCACATCATCCACACCAATATCCTGTCTCTTCAACCAAATCTGTCTTTATTTTCCTGTCTTTCTGACTTTTCATTGATGCTGCTTTTTGTCAAGAGAATGCTTGTTTCCTTGGTATATTGCTTCCTCATCAATTGTTCTGTGTTTCTTTTTGTACTGCTGTAGCCCAAACTTCTTGTTTGACTTTTCATCCCTTTTCTGATTTGTCTCTTTTCCTCTAGCCAGTCTCAGTTACCTCTACCCCTTGCTCTTCCCTTCTGTCCCTGATTATTTGATGCTTATTTTCACTAATTCTAAGCTTTGTTATCTTTCATGCTTCCTAGGACTATCTAGAATAAAGAGACAAAAAAAAAAAAAAAAAAAAAAAGGCACGAAGGAAAAGCTCTTTCCTTGAAGTGTTTTAGCTAAACCATATAGAAGGAAATATATTCAGTGGTTGGGAACTTTACCTATGAAGTTAAGTGAAAAACAGGCAGGTTATCATGAAAACTAAAGCTTTTTATTGTGTTTTATTTCCTTGCTCTACAGCACAGGGACACTTCTGCTCTTAAGGAAGAAAAGCTTGTAAAAATTTACAGTTAACCTTGGCAACAGTAGGTTGTTCTTCCTCAGGGGCCCTTCTCAGAAATGGTGGAAATGTTGTGGCTGAAATGCTCACAGAAAATTCAGCCCTTTGGCAAATGCCCCAGATAGTTAGGAAGTGACAAATTACCAACTGAGGCTGGGGTTCTACAGCCCCAGCAATAATTGCTGCTTCTGGCTTTGCCTGAAGGACTTTACACAGAGTTAGGATTTGCTTGTGCTCCCATCCGTGCTGTGGTTTAGCTGAGCTGCTTTGCTTTATTTGTGCTTCAGGTCTGCCAGCTAGATATGTTTTTGTATACCATCCAGGTGCTATTGTTCTTTTGCAGTGTATTTAAATTTGGTAACACCAGGAATCATAAAGGAAAACTGTTGATAGATTTGTTAATCGTTGGTACATAATGGTATCTTCAGTAGAACAGCACCCAGCCAAGCTGTTATGTGCTGCCAGTTGGCACTATGGAGATACCTTAAAGTGAGGACAGAAACTGTCTGCAGCGTCTGCTGTATCACATACATTTTCACTGTACAGTGTACATAACAGCAATATCCAGCAAGAAGAGGCTCTCTGCTGCGTTTGAAGGGCAAACAAAGGGGAAGGAGCCTTGATTAGTGAGCCTTGTTTGTATTACATAGGGATCAAAGGAGATAAAATACAGTCTATTGCACTGTTTGTAAAATTAAGATTCCAATTACAGAAGGTGGTGGTGCATCTGTGCCTTCCTGACAGCTGTGAGGAGAATGAAGACAGCAGTGCTCATTGCATTAAGTTATTAATAATTAATTCTTCCTTGGAAATTGGTAAGCTGAGGTGCTACACATACTTGTACAGAAGACTGGTTTTGGATGAGGCAAAACTTTTTGACTGTGCTCCTTTCCTGTTTGTTTTAACTTTCAGATGAACTTGAGTATTCGGCAGCTCAAGGTACATGCAGGGAGCTCTTGCATGACTCTGGGAAATGAGCTGCATCTTGGGGGTAAAGTGTTTCCTTCACACAAGCGAGTTGGTGGTTTGGGCAGTGAGCCCTCCTGTGCTGGGTGCACCACACCTGCAGCTGGATCTGCCCTTGCTGGTGTGGAGCTGGCTGCCTTCTGATGGCTCCCCTTATGCTGGTGGCTTCTGCAAAAGACAACGTGCCCTAGCAATGAATTACATGCATGGCTGAAAGTGTAACAGAGATTTGGATGGATGCTGTGTACTGTATGAAGAACAGCTTTTTAATTTTACTACATGGTGCTAGGCCAGCCCAGCAGAACTTGCTTGTCTTTGAGAAATGCTTTTATTAGTTGGCTGTGATATGTTGGCAAATTAGGCTGCACCAAATGTGCTTTCAGCCTGTCCTGCTGTGAGGATGCTTCACAGATTCTTATGCATACCTTAGAGGTGTTTGCACATTATATGGTATTTGCAGTCTATTTGTCCTAGCTTTGATCATGTCCTTGCTGACTGCATTCTAGTTGCATGCCCTTCCCTCTGTCTGCATCCATCCTTTTTATAGTATTTTATAACAACTCTGGGATGAGTTGTCTTGCAGTTCTCTAATTAGTATTCCTTTCTTGCAGTCCTAAGGCAAATCTTAGGTCTGCTGTAGCAGCTGATAGTGTGGCTCACCATACTGTTGGGGTGTGTGTGTGCACAAGCAGTATGTGGTGCACAGTGCGCAGCGCTTGTTGAGTCTGGCGCTTTATAAAGGTGTAGAAGTAGTACATTAATACAATAAAAGGGATAACTGGATGATTTGTTTTGGTGCCTTAGGTTTCAATCATACAAATGGAATTTGTTTATTCTCTGCAGCGAGATGGAGAATTAGACTTGATAAACTGTGAACACAGGTAGATTTTTTTTTTTTTAAATTTTGGGGTGGAAAAAGAGACCAAATGCTATGCTAGGCCTCTTGCCCCTAACAGGTAAGCAATTTGCTCCTGATGGTTGGTGCTTGGGGCAGGTGTGAGTGCCTGCAGCTCATCATGGTCCCTTGTGAACTGCCAGGGGATCTGGAGCCTGGATCTGGTGGTGCTAGCACTGAATGGCTGTGAGTGCCTGCCAGAGATTTACAATGAGTGTAGCAGATAGCTTTCCTCAAGCTGTGCTAGGAGACTGTGTATGTTTAGACACATGCTGGATAACAGCGCACCATTCCATGTGTGCTTCCAAGATCTGTAAAATATCCCTCAGCTTTCATTTCTTTTTCCAGAGAAGCTACCAGATGCTCTGTTATTGTTTTGCAAAACAAGCTGCATATTACCCATATGTTTTCCCCCTTGTTTTCCAGGAGGCAAACTAACCATTGGTACCCATTTAAAATATTCATTAAATATTTTAGATAGGTTGGAAGCGCAGAGAACAGGCTTCTTGTGGTGCAGAGCATGAGCAGCCAGGCTGCTGGCACAGGCTGGGACAGAGAAGCAGCTCCTGGCTGACACAGGCCAACCATCTTCATACAGCTGTGGGAAGGGATATGTGGGGATGGTAGCCAGACCTCCTGGGGGGGGGTGGAAGTAGTGATCTTTAATTGCTTTCTTTGAGGAGAAGGAGAGAGCCTTCCCAAGACTTGGGGAAGAAACCCCTCCATAGAGGAATCAGTTAAAGGGAGAAAGAGAGGCTACTTTCTGGGACTGTGGGAGCAGGCAGCAGCTGAAGTGCATGAGACTTAATTACAGGTCTGTGGTTTGTGTTCTGCCCCTTGACAGAACCTCCTTCATGAGCCTGTAACTGTATGTGCATCCTGTAAAAATACAACTCCTGGAAAAAATGCTCTCTTGTCACTGATGTGGCTATTCAGTATAGCCCTAAACTCGCCTGAAATAGAACACGTGACTGGAAGACACTTAGTTGGAAATTCAGTGCATATTGCAAAAGAAATCCTGCTGAGAACCAGGGGATGGATCCCTGCGAGCAGCGCCTTGCTTGGAGCGCTCCCTGTGGCACTTGTGCAGCGAGGTGTTACGAACTTGCAGGTCTCAATGGAACTTGTAGGTATCTGTTTTGCTTTGAAGCAGTACTTTATTCCTGAAAATTCAGTAGAGTTTCTGGTAGGTAGCATAAGAAACATCCAAATAATCCATCATCCAACATATTTTCTCCTTCATATTCCTTACTAATATCTATACTATTTCAGCTTGATTTTGTAAATGATTTTTGTTAAACTACTTTGGGCAAAGAGTGCTCTACTATTTTTTTTTTGTGTGAGTCTTTTTGCACCTTTTCATCTCCTGCAATATTATACTAAAAAGTTTGCCCTGCTACTAACAGATGTGCTGCTTATTACAGAGAAGCTCCCATATTGATATAACCTCAGTAATTTATCTGTCAGGAGGTTGGCACTTCAGTGGATGGCAAGTGCTGGAGATTATTGATGCAATTTCTGATGCAATTCTCATCAGATTGCTATTAATCAATAGCATTAGAGCTAAATTTTGGCTTCTTCGAGATCAGTATGTTTTAAATACATATTTGGATGTATTCTTATTACCATGTACTGTCTCGTAAATGGAAGCTCAGTCTGTATAAAGTCACTTTGCCCTGCTTTCACCTGCCATCTACACTGCTGGAAGGTGTGCTGCAATGCCTTGTGCTATGTCTCTGTGGAAACCAATGGCTTCTTTTGGCAGCTAGTGCTGCAGTTAGCTGCGTGCATCTGTGGCCTCCCTCTAGTATCAGCCATGGTAATACTCTCATTCCTGTTTGGACCCATGACACAAATGAGATAGGAATGTGAAAATGAGGATCTGTGCTCTGGCACTGAGTTACTGTAGGAGCTGGGAGCAGAGTGCAGCTTTGAGGACTCAGTCTCTGCTCTGTGGCAGTTGGCGCGCTGCCTACTCTGAGGGGTAATAAAGCACACGTTAGAGAGGATGGAAATTCTGCTGGTGAGTGCTCAACTGAAGGGCTTTGCGCTGGCTTCAGTGCTGTAGGGGAGTTCTTGCAATTTAGGGCCATAATTTATGATGAAGATGTTTTACAGTGGTACTGACTCAGCCAGCAGCTGCCCTGCATGGTTCCGCGGTCTGGTTACTTGTGCTGCTGGCATGCAGTGCTCCTGTGAGAAGCTGTGAGTTAACCACGGCCAGTCAGGACCAAAAAAAGGGCTAGCAAAAAACCCTCTTTATCATTTAGTGTCTTTTTTTTTTTTAATATGTGTTGAGGACTCTCAGACCTGAGTGGAGTGTCCTTCAGCAGACCTAGGTCAGCCAAATGCCTGAGCTTCTGCCTAGATCCTTCTGTAGGCTGCATGACTTGTGAGCATTAAGTATAATAATAGAGGTCTGTATGCCTATACTGTGCAGGTCTGCAAGGGAGGTTGCACAAATGCCAGGGCAGTGTGCATGCAGTACATCTCTACTCTGCATTACTTAATTACAAGCTGTTAAGAGTTTACAAGCAAGTGAATCTGATTCATGCGCGGCATAACTTGGATAAAAATAATGCTTGTACTTCAACAGATGAGAATATAAATGAAAACATTCAAAATAAAATACTTTATTTCATCCTTAATTTGTGGTGGTTTAAGGCAATAACTGTCATAGACAAATTAATATGCTTTACTAGGAAATCAACATGTTGGAAATGTAGACTAATCTCTTTTGCAGGGGAATTGTGCCAGCATGTAATGACAGTACATAATGTATACTATTGACTTTTTGCTGTTTAACACCTTGAACAAACAATAGCTTTTGAACTAGCGAGTGCCTAAGTCTTTCAGAACTTCTGAAGTCTTTGCAGCTGAAGGGAAATGCTTGGAAATGCCATCATTAATGGCTAACATTCCACGTTTGCAAAATACTATGGTGATGCTGATCATTGAATATATTAAAATAATTATTTACTTACCTACTCGTCAGTTTGGTCAATGGACACCTATGAGTACAAGTTAGGAGATACCAATTCTTCTTAATTATCTACAGCTTGACTACAGACACGAGTGAAATTTCACACACACACAAAAAACAAACCTAAAGTCTAACTGTCACTTAATGCTATGGTCTTGGTCTTGTATTCTGTTCATGCTTTTCTGCATGTAGCTGTATTCCATACTTTAGAATCTTACCTTGGGTTGGGGAAGTATTCAAAAATGCTGCTGCTTCTTGTTATTTTGCAGATAGAAAGAAGTAACTTTCTTAACTAAAAGTGGAGAAAATTGATTAGAAGGACAAGGCTGTGGTTAACAGAAATAGTCAAAAGTTCTCTATTAATCAATGAAGCATCCCACGTAGCAGTAATGTATTCTGATATTGTTTTCTGTATTTAAAGGAACTGGCACCAAGCCATGGGTATTGCGGCTATGAGCTGCAGTCTGTTTTGCAAACAGTGAACAGGATTTTAGCTGCATGATACCAATTGGCTTCAAGCTTTTTCAAAAAAAAAAAAAAAAAGATCTGGAGCTGCAGCTATGAGTGAACTAGTTATACTTCTTTCCTCATATAATACAGAAAAAGCTAGATAGAAATATGAATTATTGGCTTGATCGGGTCATGAGTGTTCTGCAGGAAGGATGGGTGAATGATGAAAAGCTGAGCATTCAGCCACCTGTCCCAAAGGGCTTCATTTGCCACCTCTTTCAGGGGGAGACCGCAGCTCAGTGCAGAGGAGCTTCTAGCACTTGGGGTTTCATAAACCTGGGTCTGTTAAACTTTTTCTGATGGAGTCTGGAGTGTGTTCCACTGCAGATCTTAGAAAGTGATCCAAGAATCAAGTCTTAAGGTGAGAGGGCATCTTCTGCATTTTTTGTGTATGCATAAGTAAATGTGAGTAAAAAGTCCACATATTACTGTTTGGATAGTAATGTCTGATTTCTCACCTTCTGTGTGCTGTCATCACTCTACATTTGACAAGTAGAGTCATGTATGTTCAGTATTTGAATGCCTAGGTTATGTCGTACAATAGCACACCTTTTCTCTTCTTATTGGGCACTATGACTTTTTTCTATATGTATATATATATATACATAATATATATATATATATATATATATATATATTATTTTTTTTTTTTGAGATGAGACAAGTTGATCTTGGCTGCTGTTTCAGAGCTGTCCTGGTGCTTACTCTCATGTTCCTGCAGCGCTGCTGGTGCTTCTCATTCCAGCTCAGGAGGTGCTGAGTTATTGCCTCCCTGTGCAGGCCGTGCTCACTGCTGCTGTGATGCAAACCCAGACCCACATTTCCCTGGTGAGGATTTGCTTTGTGTGCGATACACACAAATGGCTGCAGCACTGCAGAGTGGAAGTACCTCCAATTTCTGGTACAAAGCTGCCCTAGGGAAGAACATAGAGACTGACCTCACAAAAGTGCTCCTTTCCCTCTGAGTTTCAGTGGAAGAAAAGAAATGTAGCAGCCTCCTCTGTTCTTTTTGTGTGGCCAGCTCTGGATGCAGAATTCTGCAGCACGCCTTAATCTAGAGAGTGTAAGACAGCCATCTGGTCTCTGCCCATCAGCATTCATAATCCTCCCAGCAATCTGCGTTCTTATTTTGCTGTGGAATTAGTGCTGCTTCCAAGACACGGGGGAGTCAAGAGAGACTTGTGAAGAGACCATTTTATTCCTTGTGATGCCATTTATTAGGGAGATAATTAAAAATTCACCATAAATGTGCTTTTAATTAATACATCAAGATGAGAATGTAAAGCCCTTAAGGTGAAAGAAGAAATTTCACCTTTAAATACAAAATGTAACTTAGTTGCTTTAAAGTGGACCTTTGAGAACGGCAATTTTACTTATCTCAGCTTTTTAGGAAGTTGAAATCTTTGTAATAGGCAGATAAGGATTTCAGTTGCTTTCTTGTAGGTAAGGAAATAACTGCACATATTGAATAAGAATACTGGTATTTGCATAGCTGGCCAATTATCTGTTTTACAGTTCTGGTAGATAAATTATCTGAATAATTGTAGAAGAAATTCAGACAGTGTAATATAAAACATTGGAAAGAACTGTTAAGGAGAAGAATACTTTTCAGACTTTATTTTCTGGAGGCTGAAGAAAAATAAAAAGACTTTAAATACATGCCTTACATATAGCAGGGCACATAATTTGGAAAATAAAATAGAGTTATAAGTTAATTCTGTGGCGTATTTCTCTCGAGGCCTCAGTACCTCAGCATTTAGTATGTGCCTTCTTATACTGTTTGATCTACTCTTTGGGTTTGCTTGAAAACATATTGACGTGAAGCCTCCCTTATAAATATTCACAGGAAACTGCTTGGGAAAACATGAGCAAAACAGGATTCCTTTGCTTCCCCTTGGAACAGAGAGCAAAGCTTTCTGCCCATTGTTGTGGGTGCCAGGGAGGAAGCTCAGAAATGAGTTTCCTCTTCTTCCTCCAGGGGAGTGACTGGACTTGAGTCTGACCCTGCTGTCACCAGTGGACTCAAGCAAGTCTTTCCTAAAAAACCAACCAACCAAAAGTGACAGTACATTCATGTTCTTGTTGGACTGCAGTCCGTTTGGCATTCCCCTTAAAACCTGCAGTAAAACCATACTGTATTTTTTAACTTAGATCAAAAGTAATTTGAATGTGAATGGAAAATGGCTTCTTGCTCTTTTGTTCTGGTTGCAGTTGGTAGTACGTAGGAGAAATAAGATATTCTAAGAATGCAAAGCAATGTAAGGTGTTAAGCAAAGTTAGTTCATCCAAGTGAACACCTGAGCTTTTTGTGTCCTGAGGACACCACAGTGCCACACAGACTGCTGTGATGGAGCTGGCAAAGGAAGTTCAAGTTGTCTGAAGAGCTGTTGATTTCTTCTCTTCATCACCTGGGGGAAGAAGAAGCTACAGATAAAATGCTAGTTGTTAATGAAACGTCTGTGGTATATAAGTTTTATGAGACAACTTTTTGGAAATATCTGAAAAGATAAACATCTTATTGCATGAGGAGAACTGTTACAAGAATGCAGGAAGAAGTCACAGCATGTGCTAAGAGAACGCTGCAGTATTCATTATGTAAGGCTGGGGCTGAGCCCTGTCCTTGCCATGCAGGCTGCGTGGGGCCTTTTTCAGCAATGTGCCTGCTTGTGGTGATCTGGAATGTGGTCTTGGAATGGTGAGTCTGGCTTATATTGTCTCTGCCCAGGATGTAAAAGAATGAGCTGGGAGCTTGGTTTGTTTGTTTTCCTGAAGTTGTGAAGAGGAGAATATGCAGACTTCTGCAGCCCGTGTTTTTCAAGTCAGGAAAGAGCTGAGCTGTGTGCTGCTAGCAGGAAGGAGTACGTGCTGATCAAATGGCCTTCTTCAAACTAATTGACAGTTCTAAGGCAAACAAAAAAATTGGGCATCAAATGTTATCTGGCGTATTTATTGTACACAAAGGGAAATAACAATATTGTTTTTTTCTGCATTTTTATCAGCAATATTTGCCAACTGCGTAACCACATTTGAAACAAACTGTAGGAGTTACGATTGTGGGAGCAAATAGAGAAGGGAGCAAACAAATGAAGGTCCTTTCTGATGTTTGTATGTGGATTTACTATGTACTTCAGTGCCATTTTCGTTGTTTTAAACCAAAGAGCATTAACGTATAGTGCAGATGTAGACCCACGCAGGTTTTATCACTGACTGTACTTGGCAGTACGATTCATAAAACAATATAACTTATTTACAGGTGTTTTTTTTCATTTAAGTTGATATACAGTTTTTTTTTTCTTTACCATTTAAATCTTAGCTAAAATAATGTACTTATTTTCCTTGTAGAATTACTGATAGGGGTCTATGTAGAGTTGTCTGGTTCAAACAGTCGCCTCCTCCTCACCCGTGTTTCAGCACATTTGTCTTCATTCCTGCTAAAAATTCTTTCTTGGTTTGAATGATGTCAGGTCTTAAAGACTGAACTTGAGCTTAATATTTCAGCATCAGTATTGAAAAATTAAACTGAAGAGTGTTGTAAAGCTGTCGTGCATGCAGACTTGCCGTAGGGGGAAGTGTTATTCAGCTGAAGCATTGAAAATTTTTTCTCTTCCTGCAGGCTGACATGGGCTTGACCATGAGTTTAACACAGGGTTCTTGGTTAGCACAGCATGCTTTTTTTGTGTGTTTTCAATAGAACTTGGCTCCAAGCAGAAAGTGATGCGTACTTCCCTCTTCAGATTAACATTTGGCAATGTTTGGGATGGGTCAGCTTGTGATCTCATTCTGTTACCTATAGCCTTTGAGGTGGTTTTGTTAAAGTGTGTATCTGAATGTTCAGCTTTCACAAGTCACATTTTCCATTCTCTATTTTACATAGTTCTGGTAATTATAATAATAAAAGTGTATATATCAGAAAATTTTCATTTCTACCTCAATTGTGATGTGAAGTTTGCTCTCAAGTGACACTGGTGATCTATCTGCAAATCACTGTTGGTGTTGGTAACAGAAAGGAAGGTGCTCTATATACTTCTTATGACTGCCACGGAGCAGTGTTACACATAATTCAAGCTAATGCTGTTCGGAATATACTCAGATTCCATCGCAGTGTTATCCTTGGGGCCTCAAATAATTGTCCCAGCTTGCTTGAAAGTGCCAAAATAATAATTCACTCTTCCATAGATTTTAAAGTTTTTTGTAAACAAAGCCAGTGAGTGTGTTCCTGTGTTACTGGTGATGAAATGGAAATAAATACACATTAGACTTAACTGTGCTTAATGCCAAAACATCCTGTCATCTCAGGCCATACTAGAGAGGTTTTAACTTTTTAGTATTAAAATTAAGGAATCTCTGGAGACACTAAAAAAACCATCCTTTGCTGTAGATGAAATCAAGGAAGGGCAGATGCTCCGGTGTCTGCAGTGAAAGCTAGATAATGAAACAAGCTCCATGGGGTTCTTAAAAATGCTTTTGACTGAGATTTTTCGAAGCAGAGACCTTATAGCTTGTTCTTATTAGATACAGTGGTATAGCTGATGTATTACTTTATGGATCAGAGAAGAATGCTGATGAGTTGAATGTGGTGTTGTAGCTGTCATTGAGGTAAAAACATTATCTTTACTAGAAAATACACTTGGAAGAGTCTTGCTTTCCTCTGCTTTTGTGAATGTCTCACATACAATAAACACATACATTTGGTCACTGAGTATGGAATGGGCTTTGCTCTAGAGCTGTTGGGCTCTGCTGCTGCTGTTACGCAGGGACGGTGCAGCACTGAGCCACACAAAGAGCTGCACGGGCCCTCTGTGAACTTGCTGTCAATGTGAAGCTGCTCTCCTTGTCTCTCATGCAGCATTTGCAGAGGTTTGTGTGGCTGTGTGAGGATGAGCAGTCAGAGAAGAATGTGTGGTGCAGTGCAGTCTGTGTCCCTTTGGTGCAACCCCTGCGTTCTGTGCTGAGAGGCAGCTGCCTCGAGCTGCTCACTCCAGCGCTGCTGCTCTTGGCAGTGACCTGCTGCCAATAATATCAAAGATGTTTTCTCCCACTTCCAACCCACTGAGAGCAAACTCCAGCTGAATAGGGTCAGAGTACATACTTGTTTCTTATGCAGTATAATTTCCTCCTATACCTAAGAATAGATATGCTGAGTGCAGAATGCAACACTTGTATTACATATTGTTCCTGACTCATCTCTGGGGCAATTTGTTCAAAGCAAAGTGGGCTGATTACAGTATGGGTCTATGCGTCAAAATCTCATTGTAGTGTGATCACGGGATGTACTCTGGGATTTTAAAAATGAGACGTGGCACAATCTGATAAGTACAGAAGAATGACTTGTGTTTTATGCTGTTGTAAGCTGCAAAGATGAGATGAGAACAGGAGGAGAACCCTTTGAGTGCAGAGCATAACGTTGGTGACATCTGCAGACTGCTCAGGACCTCTTCCCAGGTGCCACTTAGTAATAGGTTTGGCAGAGGAGGAAGTATTACCTCAGTGTTATTTCTTAAGGAGAGGTGTTCTGTTGTGGTTGCCAGAGTTTGGGGATGTGGTCATTGCAACCATCGATGAAAATTTGGTTTGTGGGCAAGCAGATGGCTGAGGTGTTTCAAGGGCTCAGTTGAGGTAGGTGGTGGGGCAGCTCCTCAGGTCTGAAAGGCAGATCCAGGGTCAGAATTGCAGCCTCCCTCTACTGTGCTCTCTGCCTTTAAGGCAGGGTGTAAGGATTTCTCTCTCTGACAGTTAATTAAATTTATTTCAATATGTATGTTGTATTCTGTGGAATAAAATAATCATCTTATCTAATGCCTGGGAAGAGCTGTTGCTGTTTAAAAAAAATACTAAATAATTAACCTTTAGTCCTTAGAAGTTTCCAAATTGCTTTAGTGTCTCAAATTTCAACAGAGGGCAGTGTGACATTGCTATATGCATCTCCGGAGCATTTTCTGTTGTGATGATTTATGTGAAGACTCTTCCACTCAGTGTCCTCATTAAGCTTATTACAGGAGTAATAGCATTGCTGAAAGCACAGGGAAGATGTAAAACAGAAGAGATTTTTACAATGGCTAGATGTGATAAAGGCAGGATAAACTGGAGAACATTTTAAGGTAATGGATGGAGTCAATTACAGCAGCATCCCAGGATGCAGGATAGCAAAAAGGGTTCTGCGGAGAGCTGCGGGGAGAGGTTATTGTTATGGATCAGCTCCCAGCCAGGGCATATTTCAGCAAGTTTGTTTGGTGTGCAGCCCTCAGCCAGCAGCATTCAGGCTATAGATCCTCGTTACATCGAGCTCTGTGCTGTCCCATTAGCTGGCTGCCCCAAATGGCTGTGCTCTCTGGAGCAACAAGGAGAACTCTGTCAGGACCGGTTGATTTAAGCAGTCCCTCAAAAGGCTGCTGCATGTTCCCTGTCAGCATCACCTGCAACGCCGTTTCAGGCTACTCTCAGAGCTAGTGCCTTACCGATGTCCATAACCAATGCCTGGGAAGTAGCCTTCAGCAGCACACGCTTGGGAAGGGCTTTCTGGGTCACTGAGTTCAGTCTCCTGCTATCACAGAAAACCGTATCATATAATCCCCTTCAGAAATTTATCACACTTCATTTTAGAGCAGACGCTGCCTTGCTCCAGGGGTGAACCAGCTTAGAGGACTCTAAAATACAGAAACCCATCCTCCTTTGGTGATCACCCGCTGCGTGCTCTGCCTAGCAGAGCCCAGGTGAGGAGTCCCTACCCTAATATACCTCACAGACAGAGTAACTGTTTCAGCTGTTACTTGAAACAAAACCAAACAATAAATCTTCTATTGGGATTTTTCTTTTGCATAAGAAAAATAATAAGTATTTGTGTATACCCTGTAGGAACGCCATGTTTTATACTCTGCCTGCTAGCTCTACAGCAGCAGTTAATTAACAAACAATTCCCAGAGCTGTGTTGACATTAATCATTGTTGCTGGTGCACAAACAAAGATGTTCTGGCATTGAAAAGGTGCGTTAGTAGTTGAAGTTCTTGCTGTTGCTAAACAAAGCAGCAGCATTAATTTAAGTCCAGTTTAAAACTTAAAGAAAGAACTGACATTTCTAAATGGGAATGAGCAAAGCATCATGAAGAACAGGGCCTGCAAGAAAGAGAACTGTGAGCATAGAAATAAGAATATACAGATGTTACTTTGGTAACAGCAAACAGTACAAATGTAAGGCACAGCCATTAGTACCTCTCCTTTGTGGTCTCACTGCTCCTCTGGCAGTGGGATCATCCATGAGCTTGGTGGAAGTGGTCGGTCCTCAGAACAGGGTATGATGTGCACATGTCCTTTTCTGTCTGTGAGCTCTTTGCAGTACGGAAATGCTTTAAGTCAAATTCTTGCAATTCTTATTGGTTAGAGTGGCAGCAAAGACCTGTGGGCCAAAATCTGGCCTATTGTCGTTTTGCTTTCCATGTCCTGCGATTTCTGTTTGAATAAACTTACAGCACGTAATGCAATTGTGGTATGGCAGGGGAGGGGAAATGAAGCATTAAGCATAAAAATAAAGAAACGGTGTCCTTATCCTTTAAACTTTGTTCTTCAGAGAACAGAATTGCATGGGGTTTGTGTGTCTTTGTGAAGCCCTCCAAGAGAGTTGGGAAAGCATTTCTGACCACTTTCATAGGCACAGGCTTGTAAAGCAGGGCTGGAGCTGAAAAAGGGAAATCAGATCAGAGGGCTAGGAAAATACGTGAATAGGAAAAATGAGGGAAAAAAATATTTCAAAAGACTGTTCTATGATAGCTGAAAGTGAAGACGAGTGTTTAACTGCCATTATTTGAAATTAAACCTATATTTACCCTACAAAATGACTGAAATGGTTTTTAAGGAAAATACGCTCTGTACAGCATGGATCCAGCTTTCTACCATTGAAATTCATTGCACAGTGGAATGATGTATGCACTTACATTAGTTCTGCTCACTAACGGCCTTCTCCCTGGCAGCTGTTCTGTACATTTACGAGTAACCCAGAAATCACAGTAATTATAGATGTGAATGCACATACATTTTCCCCTTCTGAATTACAGCACTGCTTCATAAGGGTATGTCTTCAAAATGGCCCAGCGCTATTTGGTTGATTAATCCTTGCACTGCTCATTGCTGTAGAAGAACGAAGCTTCTGCTTCCTTTTACAGTCCTAGTTTTGTCATCCTGCAGCACCCTGGGTAAGCGCTTGTTCTTGAGATAGAGGGTGAAGGCTTTTGTTCTGTAGATCCCTGGTTTCGAGTTGTTCTGATCATATTTACAGGAAGATAACCCAAGACCGCATCACCGCTCGCATTCAGGCTTCTGGAAGGATCCCCAGATTCTGGCTGTAGCTGAAAATCTGCTTTGTGACCTATGGGAGGAAAGATAGCAGATTGCAGGCAGTGGTATTCATGTTTTAGACTTCCCTGCTGTTTCTCAGCGTGGCTGTGAAGCGGCAAAGTTTACCCAACATGCCTGAACTGCATTTGTGGATGTTTTTCCTGCTCACCATGCACTCCATAAAAGCAGGTTGTGTTTCCCTGTTGGCTGTGCAGCAGCTCAGGAGAGGGCAGTGCGGCTCTAGGGCTGCAGCTGCTCGGGAGCAGTGCAAGGCTGTGCCTTCTCTCCTCCATCCATCACCAGCCTCATGACAATGTCAGACTGTAGCATTTCATAAATGTGAACAAAATATAGTTTAACAATCTGATTTCACCCCAACTCCAAACTGCTTGCAGACATTTTTAGTTGACAAAATGCCTGTTGAATCAAAATTCACTCTGCAGTTTGATTTCATAATTTTTTCCCCTCCAGCTGAGGGCAGGGGTCCCCTCACCGTAAGCAGCCTTCTAAATGATTGTGCTGAATGACAGATGAATTTTATCATGGTGCTGTGCTATGTGATGATGAGGCAATTTATTATACCTGAATACCTGATGCTCAGCATTGGTATTATAATGTTATGTCGTGGGCATATGCAGTTCCTATGCTTTATGCAGTAGCTGACAGTATGAACAAAGCGCCTTCTGAAGGTACTATAAAAGCAGTGTCTACTTGCATGTTGAGTAGAAGGAGGACAAGCTATTATTAAATTATTGTAGTGAAGAAGAACACTTCTTTTCACCCTTAGGCTAACATTAAGGTATTCTCAAGGTCAATTGTAAGAGAATATAGAGAAAGACAAGAAACATAGGTGCTGTCAGTTGTATTTTCTGTTTTCGTTTAGCAGTAGCCTTAAATTTAGAATTATTTATAGCCATGATGTATTGCTTTCTGACCCTGATTCCTCTAGTTTATCCAGCCAGTTACTCTGCTCAAAATGAAGCCACAAGTTCTTCTTTGAATCAGTTCCTTTTTGTATATATTGGGCAACAGGAAATACTCCAACTTTACCTGGCTTCCAATTTCCATCAGTTTTTCTGCATTGTGTGTATGCAATCTTTTCAGTCCCTGCAGAATCCTGTACTCTGAGGTTGTGATCACTGCTGCTGGGCTATTTGTCATACAGTGATTTCCAGAGACATATTTAAAAGAAATATATATCTGAATTGATGTTTTAAGTAAACATGTAGTAGCAAAGGAATTTGCGCTTTAAAGGCAGAATTGCACCTCTTGTTGAGGATGGGAGCAGCTGTGAGCTTCATTACCAGTGGCTCATGGGACACTGGGAGCCAAAGCGGTGGAGCTCATCTCCAAGCATCACTGACAGCAAAGTAACTTTTAAGCATTCTAATGTTAAATGTTGCTTTTATGCGTGAGGCCGTCTCTACTGCTGGTGGAAAGAAAAATAAAATGCTGGAGAATTCCAATGAGCCTTTTTAAAAGTGAGGAACCTATTTTTAATCAATTTCAAAATGCCTAAAAAAGAGATAAGTCAGCTATTCTCCTATTCACTGTTCACAAAAGCATTACTTTTTCACCTTTCGTGTGTCCTTGAGTAATTCAGTTAACCATTGTTTGCCTCAGTTTCCCATTTGTGAAGCATTTAGAGATAAGAATACTTGTCTGCTTCCCATGGGTTACAGGGCACAATGTACAGCAATTAGCTACTATGTCAGCCTTGCTGAAGTCAAGGCAGAATCAACTCTGATTCGATACTATCAAGATAATCTACGTGATTAAAGAGTTTTATGTATGTTATTCTTCTGAGAGGCTTCAGAAATGAAAACTCATTGTGCACTTATAGGATATTTTGGGGTTTTTCTGTCAGCTGATTATTGGTAGGCATCACTAGCTACTTTTATTTTTCTAAAACAAACAGGAGAGTTTGCTGATACGTAGATGATGAGCGCCTGTGTAACTATGAAAGTGTGGAAGTTTGTGAGGAAACCACATGAAATTAATCCTTGAGAAGTTCCACATACCTTGCCCTGCACCCTGGGACTTAAGTTTTAGGTGTCGGAAAGATTGCAAACCTTCCAGTGAATGGAGGGGAATTTTGGTCAAAGTAAATGTGGTGTTCTCTACATTTTTCCTGGATAATTCAATTTTCTTCTGATTTTTTTTTTTTCTGCTGTGGATTTCAAATGTTTCACAGTCATTTTGGATGTGAAATTTCAGTCAGGCTAACTCCCTGACTGTCAGCCTGTTGTGGCTGCATGGGGCAGTTCAGGAGGCTGATGTACACCAGCTCTTTGTCTATTTTCTTACCCAGTAGAGCTCTCTGTCATATGCTGAGCTTGAGGTGCAAACTGGAGCTGCATCCATTTTGAAGTGAAGCATGTCTCCATATGCTTTCTTGAAAATAAATGGATTTTAGCAAAGTAGTGAACACATACTTAATTGGTACTTGTTATTAAGTTCCTCTTTATTTGCATAAAAGTGCTATCAGAATGTATCACTGTGATGTATTTTCCTGTCTCAGTCTTGTAACTCAGTGTTCACCTCTGAGCAGATGATGCTTTGTTGCAAAAGCTTTTTCCTGTGCTCTGTTCTACAGAGCTTCATTCCTACTCACATTTCCATGCCAAACAGCTCAATAAGAACCAACCAGGGAATTTGACAAATGCTGGGAATGATTCTGTTTTCCTTTACTGCCAGTGGAGCACTCATTCTGTGTTCAGGATGTCAAATGACATGTGCAGGCAATAGGTTTGCCTCACTATCACTTGGTAGGGGGAATGAAAAAACATGCCTGGTCTCTGTGGTTAAAGCAGGCAAGTAGATGTCTCAAATGCTATTTTGCAAAATTTGTTAGAATTTCCTAAAATAGCAATAATAATTTATTTCTGCCTTATTTGCAAGCCTTTCTCCATTCGTTTCCTAGCCTAATTTTAAGGCAACATGCTTAATTTTGTGTAGCAAATGGTTATCACAGGTACACTAATCTCACCTCTCTTATTCTAGGGCAATTTAACGTAGAAGACTTCTGAAATGAATGCTATCAGGAAGAATATTATTTGCTGTTCAAGGCCTGATTTTACAACATAGTATCCATGTAGGTTCAGCAGGATAGCAAGGGGAGTAAGGTATCACTTTAGATCTTCCCATTTCTGGCTTGGATTATAGGCCTAAAAGCTGGAAAAGAGATGGTGACTGTCGTTGCGTAACACGATGGGAAAGGGAGTGGGTTTGGAGGATCAAGTCCCTCCTCATCAGCTGTGGCTTCTTGTGAGAACTGCGTCTCCTCCAGGGGGCGGTGTAAATGAATGCTGAGTTTCTCATTGGATTGGAAAACATTTTTCTACAGGGTCCCTCCTGAGACAGCCTGCATGCACATTGCCTGTGTAACTGGATTGATTAAACACTTTTGTCTTAAACAATTAAGTGTTGCTATAAGACTAAAACAATCTAAAAATGCTTATAGTTCATTCATTTTCTTGCTCTCATTCTATCTGTCATCTGGTAAGCTAGACTGGGGAGCTTTTTCATGTACTTGTTTTGATCAGCTATCTGGAAGAAGCCTGTATGTAGTATTGATGTAGAAGTGATATAGTAAGTTGCATAAAGTTTCCCCTATTGCATTTTAGGAAGAAAATAAATATTCCGGAGAGTGGAGGTTATGAGTCCCAGTGAAAAACAACACTTTAGCCTAACTGCAGATACAGGCTGGTAAATATACTGTGTTCTGTCAAGGAAGGAGAACTATAAATGCATATTAGCTGAATCCATGCCAAACAGTATGACTGCACTTGAATTGTCTCAGTGATAGAGAAAGCACTACTTCATGTCAACATAAATTTTTAGATTATTGTCATGGTGGGAAAAAAAGAAATTGTTTTAAACCTACTGCTAAGTTATATATCAGAAATACAAAATGCTGATTGTATAAATTTGAAGCCCAGGATAATTTAGAAAGATGAAATGTTCTAGATGTCATGTGGTATCTCTGGCAATTATGTGCATCTTGTTTCTCAGAGAGGTTTATTTAAGTTTATGTTCATTTCTAGAAATGAGAAAGGGAAAGGTGTTATGTGGAAATTCAACCTGCCAGAGGGATGCTAACAGGATTGCCAGGGCAATTCAACTTCATTATTTTCTACTGAGACAAGTACAGAACAGAGAATTCAGAAAGTTGGTTTATTGTTTCGTTTACACGGAGGACAAGTGATTGTGGATGCACGTGGGGGAGGCTTGCCTGTCTGACAGCAAACAAACAAACAAGTGCCAAGGCAGAGCAGCTGAGGTTAGGTGAGCCTCAGGCTTACATCTGGCCTTCAGCAGCCAGCCCTGAAGATAATATCAGAGCTGTCCTTAGTTTAATTTGGGGCAAAATACCGTGGAAGGGCTTAGGCAGGGCTTGTAATTGCTCAGACCATTAAGGTTGCAGATAGCTGCTGACTGGAGTTGTTCTCCTGCATGACAGTATCTAGGAATTACAGTCTGGGGTGCGATAGCCTTTCATTAACATCAGCACCCAGGATAATGATACAAGTAAAACTATTGTACTTTATTACGTTCTTGCTGTCATTTAATTGCTTGATAATAGTTTTTCATAACAATAGAGGCCTGTGGAAAGTTGGCTGGAGTAATCCCAACTGGTGTATTAACTGTAGTAAAGTTGCCATTAGCCGAGTGGGTTGTTTGGGGAGGTCATTCAGAACAGATGGCTATTATTTAGGGAAAATAGCTGCAGAACTGCATCTCATGAGAGAGGCTGAAATTCTCATATTTAATATGAGCTATATGAAAACGCACAAAAGGGTTCCCAGGCCTGGACACACAAAGGAAACGCTGTGCTGTTGGAATGCAGTGCAGCCATTGTGTGCAGTAGGTGCTGAGAGGTGGAGCCTGATTCTTGTTTTCTTCTTTATGTGATCATATATTGTCTTCTAATGACCTTAATCAGCAGCTATCTACTTCTGGTTTGTTTCGCAAGCTGGCTTTGCATGCATGGAAACAGGCTTCACAGAGTGTAGGCGGACTACTACTTTTGAATAATAATATTAATCGATATTAATAATACATAATCCTTACATGCAAATGTGTGCTTACATATGCAAACATGGAGGTTCAAACATGGTGATGCAAATGTTAGAACATTGGTGTTTGTTAACTTTTGATGTTGAGGAACTCAAGTGGGATTTTCTTGTTATGAAAGAGCTTGTGTCTCATTTGATCACTCTGGGATGCAGTTTTAAAAAAATTAATTAGTTGTAGCGGAGTGGACTAGGAATTTTATTTGCATGAGCATTGGACAAGCTGTTTTGTAATTTAGTTGTAATTTCTAGTGTGAAGATGGGTACACAGGAGGACAAGTGTAACCATCATTTTGTTACTGGGAGGTGAGGCAGAGAAAAAATAAGAATGTTTTCCAGAGAGACATTTCATACAAATTGAAGCTGTAGCTGCCCGTCTCATTACTGTTCCATTTGTAACTCCCAACTTCCACTTAGAAATTTAGATGAATAAAAGCAAGTCGAAGTCCTGCGAAAGACTGTATTGAGCTACAAATAAATTTCTGAAGATCCCTTTCCTTCCTACCTGTGCATATTAGAAATACACACAAGCCCAGCTTCCTAAATCATTCTACAATCCTCCCTGTAAGAGGTCCTGTAACCTCCCAAAGAAGGGATGTAGTCTTTCAGATTGCTGCTCACCAGAGGCTGCTTGGGTTTTGGGCAGGGCGGCAGGGCTGCAGGTCCATTGGGGCAGTTCTTCCATGCTTGTGGAGTGCTGGCATGTTGATGCAGAATGAAAGATTAAGACTGACTTTTTGAAAAAAGGCACTGTTCAGTGCTGCTGCCCGGTGTGTCTGCAAACATCCTGTGGCCATTCACACAAGGGACAAAGAGGGACAAAGTATCTTTAAAAGTTGTGCCACGGTTTCTAGCTGACCTTGCTTTTCAGGCATCTTCATTGATTCTCAGTTCTACGCTATTACCAGTAACTTTACAGTGAGACACCTCTTGTTTTAGGTTTAAAAATACTGATTAAGTGCCTAATTATAAGTGTTTGTGTAATCCAGTCTTGGAGTACAGTGGACCTGTGATCTGCTGGGCTGAGCACTGTTATTCTACAGAACCCTTTCAAGAAAACCTGGAAAAAGTATCATTAGTGCATAAAATGTAATGAAAGTTTGTAGCTTGCTTGCATGTACTCTACAACAACTGACTGTAGCGTGCTGGTTTTCCTGAGCTCTTGCATTCACTGGTTTGGGGCATTTTGAAATGACTGCCATTTAATTTTAATTTTAGTTTTATTTATTTATTTTTACAAAAGGATCTGGGTCCTTCACATGGAAAACAAAGTTTAGTTTAATCTCATCTGAGGTGTGTCCTTCAAACCTCCAAATGTAACACATTTCTTTGGGGAGCTGGATGCATCAAACTTAAAAGATTCTGTTTCATTGATATATCATTACCCGGAGGGAGTAGCAATAGGATGATACGTGCATTTCACAATTAGTTGTATAACCCCCAACAATCAGTGTGTTGTTTTACAGTGGTGTATTTCTTCTGGACGAGAAGTGTGGTGCTGTTGAAGTGCAGGCTAGTCGTGGGCTGTCTGGGGTGCCAATCATCAGCTGTGGTTAACACAGACATACATAGGGACTCCTCCACTGATATTATAAAGCACTGATATTAATGGAGGTCAAATTTGGGATCACAGTTTCTTCTGTGAGAAGGGATAGAAATTCTTAGAGGAGACATTTGGTGAGCGCAGAACTCCTCTTTTGGTTGGCCTGGCAGAACTTTCAGGTGCCTCCTGCAGATGCAGGTCTTTCGGAGGGAGGTGAGTTCTGCTTCAAACTACCAGAACTTGGCAGGATTTGGGCAGGATGAGCCCATAAGCTTAGCTTTGTTGCCTGTTTCCAATCCAAAAACCAAACTCAATCTTGTTTGTGATTTTGTGCATGATACGATGCTTTTAATCAAATTCTGCTCTAATGGTGGGGAATGTTAATATTTAAAAGCTATTTCATATAATTAAAAGTGGAGAAGAATGTATTATTTTACAATTATTCAGACTGTTGTTGATTTTTGGAACCTTTGTCAAAACATGAATGCTCTCATTTTAACCCAGCAGTAAGGTATCATTACGTTTACAAAACCAGAACTGCACTGAGTGAAGTCCTGCTTTAATCGTTCTCCAGAGTTGGCTATTTAACCTTCCTTCCCACATCTTGTCATTTTCTGCATTATGAAGCTCAAGTGAATTGCCTCAGGAAAAAGGAAATAAGTACTAAAATGACATCAATTTTTTGGAAAAAAAATTAAAAATTAAAAGGTTAACAAAATAGCAGCACAGTGAGAGCTGGATTTGTCAGTTACGCTGACAAATGGTGAATGCTATGTTTGTGGTGTGACACTGTGAAAGGTATGTTTGGTGAACCTAGCACTGGCTACTTTGTGAGCCAGCTTTGTTCAGAGTGATACAGAAGCACTACCTGGTAACAGGATTTGGATGCTCTGCATTTAGATGTAGCTTAATATATTCTGAAACAGGAATTTCTGTTGTTTTGCTGTAGTGTTTTCAGTCTTTGGACATCAGAGTTGTTTATGCACTCCTCTAGCTGGCGTTTTCTTTCTCTGCTGTGACTTTCTGAGCCAGCTCCCGCTTACCAGTGCAGCTATGGGGCCTTTTAGGAACTTGGGGATTGTGACAAAAGCTGCTTACGTAGCTGGATGGATATTGCAGCAGGCAAGCTGCAGAATGGCTCCAGCTTCTAGGCTCCAGCAATACCTGAGCTTTGAGACTGACTTAAAACTGACTGATGTGTTCAGCCTTGGCTGTGGGTTGCACTAATCCTGCATGACCCAGTGAAAAGAAGATGCAGATTTTTTGGGGAATGGATGCAAGTTTCTGAAAATTACTCTGCTTGTGTAAGGGGAGCATGAAAGTATATCCATATCTCGATGTGTTAATTCTAAATATTTGATTATGATACAAGGCCATTCTTAGGCCTCTTCTATCATTTTAAAAAAAAAAAAAAGCATATTTATGATTAAATAGCAGACAAGAAAGCAAATGATGCCCTGCCTGCTTGCCTTTTTCTCCTTGCCATTTCTTATACTTAGTGTAAAGACTAGAAAACAGCTTTGGAGAATGCTTTTAAGAGCCATCTTTAAATCATATGGAAGTTTCCAGAGCATTTTAAAATCTAAATTAAGTGTGATGGCAACACAACCTGGAAATTGTTTCTTAGAAGTGAAAAGAAACAAAGAGTGAACAGTATGTGTTGTACGCCAGAGGGGAGTTGGTACAGATAAATGGATCTGTGATGACTTTAAGTACACAGTGCTTTCATGTGTGCTTGTGAGCAACCAGATGCCCATGAGCAGCAGTCAGTGCAGCCTGACCCAGCAGCACGATGGTGCCAGTATGAAATTCTCTGCAATAGGTCCCCAAATTTATGGTTTGCAGCCACTGCCTGCCATGTTTATCTCACAGATCGTGCGTCTTGCTTGCATGCTTGCTCTGTTCCTTACTGAAATTTCACAAGAGGAATTCTTTCTTTCTTTAGCCTCCAGATAGCAGCAGAATACCTGCTGTCGATAGGTTACTACTTGATTTCCACCCTCCCAAATTTATCACGCTATTAATTCCCCTTCATAATATTAAAAATGTTAATTCAGTGTTTGCTAAGTCTCCTGTTTCCCAGTGAGAATAAGACCAAGCTGTTTAATCTTTCCACACAGCCCACTGCAATTTTTGAGAATTGTTATCATTTTGATTACTCTGTAATGCACCTCCCAGAACAATTATAAACTCTGTAAACTGAAGCTGCAGCAAGCTGTTTGTTGGAGATTCGGGCCCTTGTGAGGATGCCTGTGTAAACTTGTCTTCAGATTTGTGCTTTCTAGCCAGCTTGTGGGTTAGGTGTGCAGTTGTTTTGCAAGGCACTGAACTTCTGAGGCCCTTGCATATGGATCATTTGGGGAGGGGGGGGCGGGAAGGGATAAGGAAGAAAAATCAGCTTGGACAAAGCTGGAAGGGACAGTGTGGTACTCTAAGGGAATTTAGCTGTGATCATGTAAAGTGAAGGAGTCCAGCAAAGAGTCCTGGGCAACAACTTTGAAAATTAAAGTTATGCATGACAGGAGGAAAATGAAAATGGTAAGCGTGAGAAGGACTGCTCCTGTGGGATGCAGCCTTCTGGATGACAAACTCTGCAGAGGTTATGCAGATGTACACTTAGGGCTCAACTTCTCTTGTTTTGTACTAGCTGTGCTCACAAACATCGAGGTGGATTAGAAGCAATGATGATTTCATATCACTGATGGCTACCCTGTGTGCTGGCAAATGGGAATTCTGAGTAAATGGCTGTCTGCCAAGTGAAGCTGGGGACTTTCTTCTTCTTTAACTGATATTGCAACATCTGAAATAATTTCCTAAATCTGTCCAAGATTCTTGTGTATTATGTGAGGTTTCCCCTGCTTTTACAGATTGCATCTTTTTAATTTGTTGCTATTGGAGCTAAGGTGCACCTTGTCATGATCAGACAGAGGGCATTCAGTTGTTGCTAAAATGGTTCCTTGTCTTCCTATGTATGTCTAGGAGAGAGTGCAGTGGGAGATCATCCTCTTCCACTGAGGAGGAAGCTGCTGGGTACAGGATCCGAGCTTTCACACTTCCTCCTGCTGCCAGTCTTTGCTTTCACAAGTTTGGTGAGCACATCACATGAACATGGTGGTGTACATTAATTCTCTTTATTTGGGTTCTGAGTGGGAATTGCTCCAGTAAAATCAAAATGTAGGAGAAACAACTTGTAACTATTTAACAGAGGATGGCAACAGGACAAAAATAGGGACTGTTTTTACTGTAGAAGCAGTACTACATTTGTCTGGCTATGGTGTAGGGTTTGATATGAATAGGTATGTGGGTGACTTGAAAAATTACATCAGATGCTTAGTGTGCCATGAGGTAAAGCATATATGTTGCTACCCACGGTGACTTATTTCAAGTGTCTAATATTTGGTGCAGTATGCTGGTGGGTTACAGGAGGAAATGCTAAGCGAGGAGCTCTTATTGCTCCTCTCAGGCTTTGCAATTACGAAGAATAAAAAATTTACCAGAGTCTAAGCTCTTAGGTAGTTATAAACATGGGGAGAATTAAGGGACAGGAAAGTTATAGAAGCGCAGCTAAACCACTATAATTAAGGCTGAATTGCCTTTTATTTTACAGCATCCATGAAGCAGAATTTTTGAAATAAATGAAGTGAAAAAGCTCAAATACTGTATCGGACTTCAATTGGGTTATAACTATACACACAGATAACGTGGATTTAAGTTTACTATCTTCAGTCCTTGTGTTCTGCCTGGTGCTGGCTGGACGCCTGTGCTCAGTTACTGCTGAGCCGTGGGGCTGGGCAGCGCAGGGCTCTGCAGCACTTGCTGCATTGGCAGAAGGCTCATCAGCCTCCAGTGTGAGTTAAAAATCCCACATGGTGCAGGAACAGCCTCTGACTTTGTTCACGTTCACTTCTTGGAAAAAGATTTTTTGTCCTTGTAACTGATCTGTTCAGTACTTCATGTCCCAGTAGCCTTGCAGCCTGTCTTCTCTGGGAGCTGAGCCTACATAGGACGCCTGTCCCTCCAGCCCACATCTCTTGGTTGGGCTCCTGCTAACTGCTTTGGAAGCCACTGGCTGTTTCCACTGAAGTTGACAGAGATGTAGGGGCTTCAGGGATATCAAGTCCCCACAAGTTTGGTGAAAATACTTGGCTAGAGGGAAAAAAAAAAGAAAAAAAGTCCATGAAAGCTTCTAGAGGGGAAAGCTGGGCAGAACTCAATCCGTGTTTCTGCTGCAAGGTGGCAGCCAGGCCCAGCCAGAGAGTGTGTTATCAGCAAGGCGAGCGGGGGACGTGGGAAGGAACTGAAAGCATAGAGAGCAGGTTAGCAAATATAGGACACGGGTCTTGCTGTTTGTAAGCTTGTTTGGATCAGCAGGTTTGTAATGGGAATGAATTCCAATGTGTGAATTTCAAAGGCACCCCCTCAGCTTAGGGAGAGAGGCTTTCTGTTAGAAGAGAAAATGTGCCATACAGAAGTAGTCTGAAGTCTTAGAAAGTGTATAATATATAAGGAAAGCAAGTGTTCTTTGTGTAGGGAATTCTCAAGCTGATGGCGACAAACAGGTGATATTCACATGTAGACTGCAGTAATTTAATTATTGCTGTATTCTGCATTATTTTCTGTTATATTATTTCTGACAAGGTGAACTAGATTAGTGGCATTGCTTAGCCCCACATTTTCCTAAACGATAACTAGGTTCCTTTGAAACAGTAAGAGTGACTTAAAAATCTCAAATACATTAACTTGGGATGCCCTTATGAATTATGTCTTGAGTTATAAAGCCACAAAGTTTGGAAGCAGCTCTCAATGCTGTTTGTATTGACGGTGAACTGGTTTCATGGGGAAGGGAGCAAGGCCACTTTTGATCTCTTCTGTAAGTCCTAACCAAACTGAATGTTGATTTCATCGCAGTCAAGAGAGTGAGAGAACATGGTTTTTGTGTTGAAAGGAAACAGCAGTGAACCTTCTTCCTCTTTCTAAATTCCTTTTCATGTGTGCTTTACTGACTATTTGTAACCATCTGCTACAGTGCTGTGCACTCTGAGCTTGTTTAACATGTAAGATTTTCTGTTAGTTCTCTGGCTGTGGGGAAGAGCTGGAGGAAGAGGCATCCCCTAGAACTGACCAAGAAAACATACAAAGGATTGAAAACTTTGCTGGACATTTAATTTCTTAAATACTTTTCACTGCAAAATTTCACTAAGGTTAAAGCAATTTAAAGTAGTCTATAAATACGGAAATAGTATGAACGTTTACACAGATGAGCACTGCTTTTACCTTCACTTGCTTTTGTATGGAACATAGCACTAAACTCCAAAAAGAGCTAGCTGTAGGTGTGTTTGGTGCCTAAGTAGGATAATTCTGAATTATGACTTGCGTTAAAAAGTAAAAAAAAAATCCTTTTCAGGTGTAAGACAAGAAGGAATGGGGAGAGATGTGCTTATTATATTCAGGAACCGTGATGCATAAGCATCAATGATTCCATTTGTTTTATATATCTGCTTGTCACTTTAATGGTTTATTATCAGAGATCCAGTCAAAATTGGTGATAAAAAGAACGTAGTTTTATACTTTGATTCAAAGTCTGCAGCAGATATGCCAGCAGAAAGGATAAATAAAGCATGGAGAATATGCTGTTAATAAGGGAAATACAAGTAGTTTTGAGTGTATCTCACGTACCTTTTCTTTATTTTGATTTTGAGCAGAGTGCTGAATGCACTTAAATTATTAAGTCAAAGTGAGGAGTACCTTGAACATTGGATGAAATATTACCTTCTAAAGCAAGCTTGGGTTTGTTCTCATAAATCTATTCTTAAAAAACATTTTCAGGAAAAAAATAATAGTTCTGGTCCTTTCTCCTTTTGTGTTGTGCAGGAGAAACGCCCTACTTATAAACAAGAACCTCCTTGCTATTCACTGCAATTCGCAGTTCTGAAGGAGGGAGTGTTCTGGACGGTTATGTGGCTTCAGGGCTGTGTGTTACTTTGTCTTTCAATGGCTGAACAAAATGTATAGGTGAGGGAATGTGGTATGGCTAAATATAGTTCAGTACTATTACTCTTTCTGATGGCAAAAAGCTTTGGCTGGCCGAGCAATTGGCTGATTAAAGGTCAGCCGGTGCTGGGTCAGTCAATTAAACTGTCTTGTGCCCTTTTGGACCAATTGCTTCATCAGAATGTAGGCACATACAGGAGAGCCTCAATTAAGTGTTTAACAGTAGAATTGCTGTGTGTACAACTGGATTTAGCGCCTCAGGTTTTCTTTGTTGACACCTTCTTTTTTCTCATGGCTGGAAGAGAAAGAGATGCAGTGACTTTGCAACAGTGCATGTGCTGTTTTGAGTACGTGGTACTCAAAACTTTGGACGTGGTAGGCTTGAGATGGCATCTTTGTGCTTGGTCAGCTCTGTGATCACATCTCCATTCCTTCTGTACATCTGTTATGAAGTAGTTTCTCTTTTTTATCAGCTGTACACTGCTATGATGTTGGAATTTTTTGAGGCAGATCTCAAAAAAAAAAAAAAAAAAAAAAATCCCAACAACCAACCCATAAGAAATAAACACGTGGAGACACACACACACACAACCAAACCAACAATAAAAACCCTCTAGTACACACGCTTAAAAACTTCAGTGACAGAAATATTTGTGGAAGCCAGGCCACCTTTTTATACCTTTTTGCCTGGGAGACTAGGTGTGTCTGGATCATGTTAACTTGTCATGGACATCGTTGCTACTTCTCCCCCACGGCATTAAAGCTAACTGCCTCTTACTGAAGTTTTGTAGGACAGATCGATTTGGAGACCGTGGCAGAGAGAAGAAACTATCTTGGTCTGTTTCACTTAGTACCATAACACAAACATGATGAGAAAATCCATTGCAAGGAAGAATCCATATTTGTTTTAGGCACAAGCCTGTTCTTACCCATCGATCAGCAGATCCAGGTGCTGCTCGGGGTCTGTGTGTATAATCTCAAAATCTGCAGTGCAGTGTTCTGTGCTGCTCGGGCCAGCTGAGCCTAGCAGGCAGGTGCTGCCTGATTCTGTGCCCCAGAAATGCCTAGGGACAGCCAGCTGGGTGGGAGAGCAGTGGTAAAGCTCAGGGTGAGCTGGGGAGGGAGTGCGGCCAGGAGGTGATTAAGCAGGCCAGGCAGGTGTGGCTGGTGTGCGGTGCTGCGGGCTGGAGGGACTGCTGGCCCTGCTGGTGGGAGGAACGGAGGCCTCGGTGCTATTGATTTCAGTTGCTTCTGGGAATACTTTGTGCTTGTGTGACTAATGGCTGCCTGAAGTCTCTAGGCAAAAGAAAAAATGTTTAATATAATCAGAGGAAAAGCTAGATTTTCTTTTCTGAAGGCAAGCGCATGGATGGACCTCCTGATCTTTCCAGAAAAAAATGAGTAACGACTGGCACAAAACCCTGACAGGCATCTGTGGGGAAAGAAAGGAGAACGAAAGGGCAGAGGGAGCAATTCTGTGGTCTCAGAAGGGAGGAGGAACTGAACCAGGCAGCCCCGTACCACAGCAGGTAGAAGCACTGGGAGGCCTTTTAGTTGCTCTTTGGAACATGTCTTTGTGTTCCTGTGTTCAGTCTTGAGCTGGCAAGTTTGTCACACAACTCCAGGGGAGCCTTTGCCATTAAGCTGGGCTTCCTGTGCCACCTCCAGACTGTGATTTTGTGTAATCCTCCCATGGCCCAAGCTGGCTGCAGAGAAGGCTGTCCTGGTGCTGCTGTGCTGCTGGGCCTCATGCAGGAGCGACGCCTGCCTCTGTTTAGTTCTCTGCCTGCAGTCTTGCTCTGGAGAGTTCTGAGATGTGTCTGAGTGGGACCTGAGGAGACCAAATTGCATCTGGCTGGATCAAGACTGAATATCTCAAAGCATACATGTAAGTGAATTGCCTTTGAGATATCTAAGACATTTTGGACTGGCTACATGTGCTCTGTAAATGCACTGTCTGCTGGTCATGGCTTAGGGCACGTATGTGAGAGCTGAAGCATGCAGGTGTAATTCATATTGCAGCTCTTTGCTTAAGTACCTGTTCAGGCACCCCAGACAGCTTATGAGCACTCATTTTTAGTACCATTCTCTGGATGCCTGAGATTTACAGTTCGCTTGTTATGGAATATATGCTAATGTGGCAAAGAGACTGCTTCCACAGAAACACATTACTCTCTAATTTAGAGTGCTGCTCTATGGAAGCATCCATTTGAACAGGATTTGTTGGTACACGGTGACCTTCCATTGCCCCTGATCTGGATGTTCCTGATGTGTCTTATGCCTTCATGGTCTTCAGAACAAGTGCAGTAAGGACGTTCAATTTCTGTGCAGGCAGATTTCTCAGATTGTTATAATGGAGTAAAAAGCTGAGTGTTGGGTTTAAAAGCAGTGCTAGGATACTATTCTGTGCTTGTTATGTCATGTAAGACTTTTCATTGGAGCATTAGTCTGGTGTGGAATGCTGGTGTAAGTGAAGGAACGTAAACAAAATCATGCTTGTGTTACAAATATCCAAACTGCTGGGACAGGGTTGCAAAAAGAAAAAAAAAAAAGCTGGAATAGGGGGAAATGCAAAGTTAAAAGACTGTGTATTGGGAACAAAAACAAGTTTGTGTTTTAAGTGCATTTCATCACTTTACTGTGCCCAGTGGATGGGATATAAAGAGCAGAGTGTGCACTCTGAAGCAAGTAGTTGCTCATCCTTTGCTGCTTTCCTGAATGTCTCACAACCTATTCCCTCCGCTTTGCTCCAAGTGCTGTCCCTATTCCTTGCTCTCTGTGGCTTTTGAAATCTCAAAGGCAGCATGTATGAGTGGAAATGATATTTCCAGAAGAAGAGAAACCAGCTAGTGCCTGGCAATGTCTGGAGCCCATAATGCTGCATGTGGCCCATAGCCCATTCTTTGTTCTCTGGATCCACTCCTTTTTCTTGGGGCTTTTTTTGATGAACAGCTGAGTGCACTAAGATGGTCACGCTTGAGCGCTTGTTATTTGTGACAATTAGCAGAGGGTTGCATAGTGTGCACATGTTCAGGGGAATCCAGTGCATCCTCCTGCGAAGCCAGAAAGCAGACATATGCCCTTTAAAACCATTGTGCTTCTTAGAGTCACCAAGAGAGCCTAGCTTCAGCTTTATTAATACAAGGCTGCTGCTGCTATGGCTGGAAACCCCTCGTGCAAAAATGGGGACCCTGAGGAGCAATGCTGGATCCTCTGCTTGTGAATAAGGCAAATAAGAATTCCTTGGTAATTATGGGACTTACTTTCACAGTATGCAGGGGCCTGTTCATTTTGCATCTCTAGTTTCCCAGTTATGTTTTTATTATCTGACTGGGTTTTGCAACTGAAATAACCATGGGCTTGTGAATACTTGCCCTCACTTTCAGTTCAGTCTGTTGTAAGCAGTATAATCTCGAGAACATTTAAGAAAAAAGGAACTAGAGATCCATGTGTATAAAAAAAACCTTCCTGTAACGCCAAGGAAGTGTGCAAATGTCAGGCAGAGAGGACCTTCTGTTACACTGAGCAGGGGGAAGATGCAGTAGTGAATTAGGATGTTTCTGTCCCTTGGAAGGCAAATAGCCCACTCAGCCTTCTGCTCTAAGAATGGAGAGACACTGAGCTGTATGGCTGAGTGCAGAGCAGCTGTTGAGCTGTATAACCCGGTGGTCTTTTGGCGCTTCAACCAGTAATTTTTTTTCCTTCAGTTAATCATCTGTAATAGATGGACGAGGGGAGAAATTTTTTTTTTTTTTTTTAAATCTGTTTCTGCTATTGAAATTATCCTTGGATTTAAATTTTAAGAGTCTGCCTTTTTCTTAGTATTCACCTCTATTTTAGAGAATCCTCTTGCTTCTGAAAATTATGTTGCTTTGTGGAAGTAGAAATGACAAATAATTCTGGCTGCCTCTGCAGACTGTTCTGACTTGTGAACAAACAATGACTGAACAAGGAGGTTTTGCCTAATGCCATTCTAACGCTCTCTAGCCAGCACAGCCTGCTTTGCAGGCACAGGAGCAATCTGGTGTTTTACTCTGATGCAGACCTCTGTAATGTGTGCGGATCAAATACTCATTATTCAGGCGGGGGAAATATGACATCTCAATTAGGCAGGGAGTTGTTCATGGTTGTGTGTATGCTATATGGAGGTAATGTATTAGACAGGCTAGGGGAATTTTTTTAATACATTCTCATTTTTATAGTCCATTTTGAACATGAATGTACATGGTAATTTTTTTCTTTCTTGGTTAATGTTTTTTTAATGATCCTTGGTATGACTGTCAGAAACATGCAGTTCTGCCCTTGGTACTTTGGTTCTATATGTGCCCCTGTAGGATCAAGGATTTACAGAAGCTGATGGGAGTCTTGGCTATATAAAGAATACAGGATTAAGCTACAGAATACTCAGTTTACCATGTTAATTTAAAAGTGAAAACTCTTACTGAAGATGGATGAAATAAGGTTTTATGAGCTCTGAATGAAAATAGCAGTATTCTGTCTGTCCATTAATCTGTTATTCTTTCTTCCTTTCTTTTTACCTGCATGAATGTGACATTTTTAATTTGTGGTCTTGTAAAGTAATTTCTATGTATTTTATTAAACTACAAAACAATAAGTGCAATAGAGACAGCTGGCATCTCCTTGGCAGGGATTCTTCAGAGATGCATTACTTTTCTGTATGTTCTAACCTCTACTTTCTCTTCTTTACGTTCTCTTTGCTGATGTTCCGCTTTAATAGGACTCATCACTTTAGTTTGAGAACGTCAGAGTTTGTAAATAAGAATTCTCTAAGTGGGGTGGTGGAGTCACTGTCCCTGGAGGTGTTCAGGAAATAAACATTAGATTGTTGTACAGAGGGATGTGGTTTACTAGGAAATGTTGGTGATAGGTGGATGGTTGGACTGGATGATCTTTAGAGGTCTTTTCCAATTTTGGTGATTCTGTGAGTTTCTTCTAAGTATATTTGCTTTCTTCTTGACTCCTGATTATTTTTTTTTCCCCCGAATACTCTTTCAATATTAAAAATCTTTTAACTATGCTTGAAAGAAGATGATGACTTGTAATTTTTTGATTGCTGAGTCAGTGTTTTTCCCATCTGTTTTGGGAAAAATAAGGATGAAGCCCAGCGGGGCCTTGGCTGGGTCACCAGAGCAGAGCCAGGTGAAATACAGCAGCTAGTTGAACACTGGGGAGTGAGAATGCAGTGCCAGACCATGTACAGATATGGCTCCAATTTTGGTGCCCTAGATTTACGCCCACAGTTAAAAGCAGGTCTAATCTGTGGATAGTAGGGCTACTTCAAATGTTCATAGAATCACAAAATTCCCCGGAGTTGGAAGGGACCACAAGGGTCATGAATCTCCAACCCCCCTGCCACATGCAGGGCCACCAACCTCTGCATTTAATGCTGCCCAGAGCTCCATCCACTCTGGCCTTTAACACATCCAGGAACGGGGCATCCACAACCTCTCTGGGCAGCCTGTTCCAGCACCTCACCACTCTCACAGTAAGGAATTTCCCCCTGCCATCCTACCTAAATCTTCCCTCCCTCAATATACAACCATTTCCCCTTGTCCTGCTGTTATCTACCCTTTCAAAGATTGATTCCCCTTCTTTTGTAGGTTCCCTTTAGGTATTGATAGGCTGCAATGAGGTCACACCACAGCCTTCTTTTCTCCAGGCTGAACAAGCCCAGCTCCCTCAGCCTGTCTTCACAGAACAGGTGCTCCAGTCCCCTCATCATCTTCATGGCTCTCCTCTGGACCCTCTCGAACAGCTCACTGTCTGTCTTGTACTGGGGGCTCCAGACCTGGGCACAGTATGCAGACGGGGCCTCACAAGAGCAGAGTCGAGGGGGGCAATCATCTCCCTGTCCCTGCTGGCCTCTCCTCTTCTGATGAAGCCCAGGATACCATTTGCTTTTTGAGCTGCAAGAGCACACTGCTGGCTCATGTTAAGCTTTTCATCTGTCCAGACCCCCAGGTCCTTCTCTGCAGGGTTGCTCTCAAGAACCGCTCCTTCCAGTCTGCATTGATGCCTGAGATTCCTCCAACCCCAGTGCAAAACGTTGTACTTTACTATGTTGAACCTCATTAAGTTCACCCGGGCTCACATTTCAAGCCTGTTGAGGTCCCTCTGAATGGCATCCCTTTAGTTTTGGACTAGCTTGATGAGCTGAGGGTGCAGTTGATCACAGACAAAAATTTGGGCTGTTAATTGACAACTACAAAACTTAGGTTTCCAAGATCAGATATCAGCTATGAAACCCAGGGCTTCAACTTATAAGGAGGAATTTTTTTTTTTTTTTTTTTTAAATAAAATAAAAATAAATCCTAACAGTGGTAGCCATAAGACTCTCCTCATTTAAATAGAGAAGGACGGTGTGATGTATCTCTATATAAACATTGAGTTTCTACATGTTCTATTTATGGAAATAAAGGCAGCCAGTGTTTGTGTGCAGTCAAATAGCAGATTCAGGGCATCGGTGATACCAATGATCACACAACAGCTAGTGTTGGTGAAATGAGTCACATTCATATGACTGCTAGGAGTACTGCTGTAGTAAAGAGTAGCCCACAGCCTGCATAGGGATGGGGAGTTAACGTAGCCAGCTTATCCTTTCAGTATATTAGCAGCTCATGTGAAGCAGTGTCAAAACTCAGTCCCAGAGTGTAATCTGTTCAGTATTTGCTTCTTTCAGGGTTACAGGAAACATTCTGTCCCAAAGGAATGCTATGTATGATAACTGGTGAGAAATGTTGGATGAGATGTTTGGTTTGTGTTTGATAAGAGATTAGATACATTTGGCATGAAATATGGTGGTAGCTAATTTTCCAGTAAACGTATCCATAAATTGTGGAGGATAATTTATCAGCTGAGCAGACTGGTGTTTTTGGTGGCATTGAGATCTTATGGAGTCACAAGATTTAACAAACACTACTGGCTGTTGACTGATAACTTTTACAAAGGAATCAAAATGAACCAGTACTGCAGCTATGAGATACTGTGTCTTTCCATAGAAATGTTGCAGGTTTCATGAAATCACTGGAGCGCAACCTTCCTCCCTTCAACCCAGCCGCCGAAATGTAGTTTATGTAATAGATTCTTCATGTCAGTAGAAAGTTTGACAAAAGCTGCATGAGAAGATGCATAATGATTAAAAACAGTGTGGAAACCTTGTATCACTATGTGCACCTTGAGATTGTTGCAATGCAGTTCTTTCTGTCTGGATATCTCTATGACATGTTCCCAAAAGAATATCAAACAATCGATCTGAATTGCATCTGGATTATGGTGTTTGGTTTTATTTTTGGTAGGAAATCTGGTCTGTAACATAGAACAAAATATTTTCACTACATTTTGAATTATTATACCTTTGCCAGCAGTAAATGCAGCAGTGGTATCTCTTTTTTTTTTTTTTTTTTCTCCTTTTTCTTTGTTCTGTAGTTGAGATTTTTAGATAAATAATTTTGGGGGTATGTTGAAAAAATAATCACTGTGTAAAACATTGATAATTTAAACAACGCCATCAACAAAATTGCATGTTAAGAGAAAATATGTTGTCTGTTACACTGCTTAGGAAGCTCTTGTTTAGTTAAACATATATTTACTTATAGTTTATACAAGAGGATTTCTCTAATGGCTGTTTTGGTGTTGTTGCACTGTTACCTACATGCCGTAGAAAGGAAGTGCTGTGAGTGTATTATGAAATTGCCTGAACAAACTGCCTTGAGTGATGTCAGTTATTTACCTTCCGAGGGAACTGTTGCGTTATTAGGGACTGAGAGAATGCGGACTGGAGGTGGAAGAGTGCAAATATGCATATTTCAGGTGGGACCAACAGAAAGTGACCTTTTATTTAAAAGTGGATGGCTTAATTAGGCAAAGAACAACAGTTTTTAACTTATACATTATTTCAAACAATGACTACACTTTTTAAATTCAGAAGATACCTCTTTGGTGCTAGTTTTTGAGCTGGAGGTTACACAGGTTAACGCACAACTCTGTTGGAGGTTATGGGACTCTTACCAGTCCTAACCTCTCTAAGCTCTGTCTGCAAGTGCTGTGTGTCCACAGGCAGTCTAAATAGTTATGAATTGTTGTTAAGAAATGCTTACAGTGCATTTTCTATTTCACATGCACATCTTTGTAGAATGATGATGTAAATAAATATTACTAATTAGCTACGAGGGCTGAACATTTCTTGTGATGGGCAATTGAGAGTGCTGCTTATTTAGTTCATCATCATTAAGTTGGAGAAAAAAATACTGAATAATAAATTGGTTTGCTGCATCTGTGAAATTGAATTAACGCTATAGTTTTATTGACTGTAAAGTAAATCCTTGTTTGAGATGCTTCCTTAAATTTGAGTGGGAATGTATCTAGATTTAAGTTAAGGTTTAAGAGAATGAATCTGTATTGGCCGGAAGGGTGGATAGTTAGTGAAATGGAACAAGACGAATTCTTAGTTAATGGGAGATGAATTCTCTGTCCTACAAACTGCAGGTCAAATTCTGCCTTCTGCTAAAGATTTCTGATGAATTATTACAGTTTTGTAGTATAAACATCATAGCTATTTTTTTCCTAGCTCTCCTGAAAGTTTGTATTAGAATGCTAGCTTCTCTTGAGTACCTAGATACTTCCTGCAGGGTTGATAATGGTAAGTTATTGATGCATTTTGACAGCGTTTCAAACAAGTTGTTTCTGTGAAAGAGAACTATATAAAATTTAGCCTTCTAGAAGTTAACGTGTAATTTGTCATTATAGCAACAGTAAGGCAAGACTTCAATGTTTCTCATTTTTCTGAGCGGTGAAACACTCTTTTTTTTTTTTATCTGTGAGACACTTCCTGCTTGTGGCGCAAATGAGGAAAGTTCAGTTGCTGGAAGTTGCTGAGCGCTCGGAGCTTGCAGAGCTGAGGGTGTGCAGGTGTGTGCTGGGAGCGGGCGAGTGGTGGCTGTGCCTCTCCTGGGTTCTTCTCCAAAGGAAAATTGTTGGAGATGAGGTTGATTGCAGTCTCCTGATCTGCTCTGTTTCATTTTTCACTTGGCTGCCCAACTGACCCAAGTTATCTGACTTCCGCGTTCTTTCTTGGCTCATTCTGAATGCACTTGCTGCTCAGAAGATTTCAACAGTAATTATGTCAACAAAAAGTATTACATTCTGCAGTAAAGCCAAATGCTACATTGCCTGGATATTCCTGATTTTAATTTTCTAGGGCATGTGTTTGACTCAGAATTAAATATAACAGGAATCCTGTGTGCAAGCAAAAATACTGTATGCACTGAATATTTCAAAACCAAGCCTGGGATATATATATATATTTTTTTTCCTCATCCAATTTTTTTAGTGCAAGCTACTAAACATTCCATCTTACAGGACAAGGCTCTTTGATATAAGGTTAATACGAAAGCTTTTCTAATATTAACCCCAATATTGTTTTCTTCACTTTCTACAACATTTGTGAAAACTGCTTGCAGTGATGTTCACCAGAGTAATCTTGGTACTATAAACCCAATAAAAGTCACTTGTTTTATCCACCCCGCACAGCAATTAGCACCCATTTTATTTTTCATTTTATAAGTACAAAAATTTAAGCAACATCTATATTTAAGCATATGGAATATTTTCAGCTGACAGTGCAAAAGTATGTGCTTTAAATGAATACTTAACAACAAATGAACCTGATGTTGTCAGTGGCATCCGGTGGACTCTGAAGGGTGATGGCCAGCAGGGAAAGCAAAGTGATTATTCCCCTCTATTCTGCTCTTGTGAGGAGTACTGTGTCCAAGCCATGGGGTCCCAGTGCAGGAGAGACATGGAGCTGTTGTAGTGGGTCCATAGAAGGGCCATGAAAAAGGTGAAAAGGCTGTGGCACCTCTCTTATGAGGAGAAGTTAAGAGGGTTGAGCTTGTGTAGCTTGGAGAAGAGCAGGCTTGGGAAGATCTCATTGCAGCCTTTCAGTATTTGAAGGAAGCGTGCAAGCAGATAGGGAACCAAAATTTTGCTTGGTCTGATAGTGACAGGACAAGGCAGAATGGCTTTAAAGTAGAGGAGGGGAGATTAAGGATAGATGTTATGAAGAAATTTTTTAATCATAGGCTGGTGGAGCAGGCTGCCCAGAGAGGTTGTGGGTGCCTCATCTCTGGAGGCGTTCCAGGGCAGGTTGGGTGGCATCCTGGGCAGCCTGATGTGGAGGTTAGCAGTCCTGCCCATGGTGGGAGGGTTGGAGCTGGTTCATCTGTAAGGTTCCTTCCAACGTATGGTAAAGGAAACAGTGAAGGTAACAGAAAAACTGTTTTAGTTGAACAAGAGGAATAAGAAAAAATGAGACTTGGAGTCAAAGTGGGAAATGTATATTTGAGAATGTCAGTGGAAATAAATGTTTTGAGAATGTCTGTGCAGTGTGAGCATTTCTGATGAGTAGCCATGAAGGTGAATGGGGAACAACTGAGTATACATGGTTGTCAGAAGAATGAAATACGATTAGTTAAGGAGTGTTTAAAAAAAAAAAAAAAAAAAGAGAAAACAAAAAGGAGAGAACCTTATGGGAAGAAGAAAACAGAGGAATTATGGAGAGATGGGGAAGATAAAGTAGGAAAAAGGAAATAACAAGAGTGAGCAACAAGGAATGTTCAAGAAGAAAGAAATAATGAGCAGACTTGTGAATCACAATGGTGAAGAAGGAAATAAGAATTTTTAAAATCACACATACATCTTTATCTTTCTGCTATTGCAGGTGAATGAAGCAAACTATCATAGTAGTGAAATGGCATCTTAAAGCTTAAATCAGGATTTATGCTGGTGAAACCCCTGGCTTCTGGGTCAGGTCTTATCAGCCTGTCTGTGTGGTCCAGGGCTGTAGCAGCCATTGTTAGTATGAGGATAAGGAGAGGGTGGAGAATGAGCCCATCATCCCTGCAACCACTTTGTCAGACTGGTGAACATCAGTAATAATTTACAGATATGATACGATATTTTCTCCAATGTTGGCTGGCCACAGCTGTTGTAGAAACATTTATCCATGTTTTTATTGTATTTATGCTTGCTGTTTAGTTCCTATCTGCAAGCATACCTGAAGCAACTTTTCTCCTAGCAGCCAGAAATAGATAGAAAATGCAAATGAAGCTAAATGATGTTGTACCAATCTCCTTACATAGTCTAATTCACTGAAATTGTCTGCCTCCATTTTTTACTGAGCTGCCTTGTTGGGTTTTTAGCAGGTTTTCCAGCAGTTCTGCTCTCTCTGTGCTGCAATAAAGGAGGTTTGAGAGCAGGGCAGATCAGAACTGTGCTACCTCATGGGTCTGAGGAACAGAGGAGGGAGGAGAGCTAGCATACAGATATGCAATAATCCTGGCGCTAACAGATGCGCAGGGAATTGTGTGCTCCTGAAACTTAATAACAGTGATGCCAGTGACGTTTTTTGGCATAAGAAAAGACCCACTGAAGCCTGGAGTGACAATGGCTGCTGAACGTTCCTTTTACGACTTAAGCTTTTGCAATCCTGTGCAGCAGACAGAAGGAGAAAAAGAGAACTTAAACAGTTCAAATGCTGACAGTTGGCATTGCTAAGAAAATGGATGTAAATGGCATAAAATTAACAGATTACGTCCTGCCAAGTTTCTTCTTAATTGATGTCATTCAGACCTCCTCAGCAGGCATTGTAACAGTGGAAATTCAGCCTCCCCAAGGTTCTTTGCTGCTTAAATAAGACAATGCAACTCCTCAGTAAGTTGGAGATCTGGACCAATGTTTTCCTGAAATTCTGACTTGATAATGCTTTTGGGCTCAATCTTGCAGGGTGCTGTGCATCTCAGCCTCTGCAATTTCAGAGGTAGGTGAGGCACTCAGCCCCATTGCATAATCAGGCTTTTGTTCCAGCCATTCATCTCACACTGCATGGTGTGTGTTTTCTGCATGGAGCATGGAATGAAAAGGTATGTGGGTAATATGTGACAGCTGCCTGTAATTCCCCCTTCTCCTTATGGACTTCAGTGTTGCTTTTGTTGAAAGTGAAGTCAGTGGCAGTTTACAAATCCAATAATACAACACTGTGATTTCTCTTTGAAATTCATATATCAGATCTAGTCCCACTTTGCAGCAAACAAATGTGTAAGAAATGTTAGTATGTGGAATTAGAACATAATTAGTTTTTGTTTAAAAGAAAATAAATGGCAGTCTGTTCTACATACTTGTTTGATGGATACTAAGGGAGCCATTGTGGTTTTATGTTGCTGACCTGCTAATTAAAGAGGCCTTAAGAAAGACTTGCAGTGGAAGATGTTTTGTGTCTTATTCTGTGCAAGTCCCTGAATTGTATTTGACAGATCTAAGTATAATACTTTAAAACATTGCATGGTGTATTTGGTATTGAGTGATTAACACAAGGGCATTGAGATTTGGTTTTTATTTTGCTATGGAATTGTTTGACCTACCTGTTTCAATTTTCCTGTCTCCAGAATTAGTTAAGCTTCAGAGTATGCTTCTTTAGTATTAGGAATGCTTAAAACTTCCTGAGTGAAAAATAGAGACTACCAACTAGGCAGTTTAAAACTCTTATTTATGTTTACTCGTAGTCACTGTTACAGGTGGTGTTTCTGTAGTGCCAAGAAATCCTAATCGTAGGTTGGTTAGGTAAGGTGCTGTGAAATAAAAAGGCCATTCTTTAATAAATTTCATACAGTAAGAAATTGAATATGATCGTCAAAAGCCACAATGGCATTTTCCCATATTTTATTTCCTGAAGAAATGGTAAAATACAGGCAAGAAAAGCAGCTGGTAAAAGGAAAAATTAATGGTTCAGTCATGAAAGTACTAAGTTTGACCCATTGTGTTGTCTCAGTAACTACCTCATCCCTTCTAGTATTTGCATATACAAATTAGCAATAAAGAAAGCAGAACAATGTAAACCAGTCCTTCCCTTGTGAATGTTTAGCATTATTCCAATAGTCAAGAGAGAAACTGCTCTGAAAGTTTTCCACCTTCAACATAGCTCCTTACTGTTGCCAATGCAAGTACTGAAATCAGTGTCTTTCTACCTGTCAATTCAAGGAAAAACAGATTGCTTGCTAGAGATGGATTACTGTATAGTGAGATTTTAATGAAAGTTTCTGACTCATTTGTATGTTTTTAAAGTAGTGCCATAAACATTGCCTCCGCCACAGCCAATTGTAAAGTGCATTTCTTTGATTCACCTCCTCTAAAATAAGAGGATAATAATTTCTGTCTGTATACATGAGCAACACAACCAAAACTGCTATCAAAACAAGACATTCCATTGCTTTTATCTCTGTGTAGAAAGGATGAAAAATCAAATCTGTCAGTAAAAGCAGTTAACCACTTAACTACTGGAAGCTATTGCATTGAAGTGATGGCATGTATCACTTTAATGAACCTTGTAATAAGAGCTGATACAGGATGCAGAAGGTCCTTTTTCTGTAACATAAAGAACATCTTTCGTAGTCAGTAGTCTTCAGTGTATTTATGTTCATGTGAGTGTGATATTTATCATTTCTCATCCTATTCCAGTCATTTAATGCCTTATGAAAAAGCATGAAGATCTTGATGCAGGGCTCATTATAGTCCAAGTGCTACTATTTCCACTGACCAAAACAGGCTTCAGATTAAGTCCGTTGAGATACTACTTACCCACCAATGCTGTCTGAAGGGAAGAAGAGGATTTTAGCAATGGGCAAATTGTTCACTACATAAGAAGGGGTTGGCATACTGTCTTTTGATAGACTGTGAATGGCTGCGAAATGTTACACAGGATGTGTTGTTGGCCTAATTTTCTTAAGAATTTTCTGAAATCGTTGTTCATCTTGTGCATGTGAATTGGGATTTGTGCTTACGGAACTTCTTATTTTTGCATGGAAAACAAATATGCTAAACAAATTCTTTGAATACCATTGAAGTGCCTGGTAAAAATGACAGCTATGATTTGAAGGTCAGCTCTCTGTTTTTCCTCTAAGACAGACTCTCCTGTTGCTTTGGTACCGATGGCATTAGACTCTCTGCAGTTTCTATAGTTTTGCCTTTTTTTTCCCCAACTCATTACTTTAAAAAAGAGGACAAAGTTCTAAATACTGGGCCACCATTAAAAAGGCAGCTTTCTCACCAAGTTTAGTTACATGTCCTTGGTATTATTTTTAATCAGCTCTTTTTTCAGGAGGGGTTGTAGATGGCTGCACACTTTGGAAGTCAGAGAAGAACTGTCAGACGTCAGTTGTGGAAGTGACTCTCAGCAAGTCTTTCCATGAATATGTTTGAATTGCTAAGCAGCACAGTGATGGCCCTTGAGCCTAGAATTCTGAATCAAGTACTGCACAGAATAGAAGCAGAAATAATTCAAACATTTAGTACCTGCCATAGTTTCATGTGGAAGTGATCAGAGAGGTACTTTGCTTATATGATGACTCTGCATTTGGGTAACACTTCAATTGTCATGTATATCTTAGAGAAAGCAAATATCAAGTGTTTGACTTGTGTAAGATAAGCTTACACATATGTTTGACTTGTGTAAGATAAGCTTAAATTAACAGTATTTCACTCCTTTAAGGTAGGTAGATATATTGTGATGGTAATGATTCTGTGTCTTCCTTCTCTGGCTAGCTCTACTTCCTTGAGACTTCTGTCTTTGCCAGCCAACTTAACTCTTGTATATCATAGAATTCACGTAGAAGTGTAATCCTGATAGAGGCAATTGCTTTTGATTACTGTGAGGCAGTGTAGTAGCTTGAGAAATTGTATGATGTGCAAGGCTAAAAGAAAGGAAGTTCTGTGTTGTCATTATTCATGTATGTGAATCTGTATTAGTCTGTATATCTGCTTCATTTAAAATCGATAGTTGTTTAAACATTCACCAGAAAGTGTGATTTAAAGGCAAATTTGTCTAGATAGGTTTTACAGTGCCTTAAAAAAAAATTATTAGCAGCCAAAGTGGCAGCAAAATGCCCATACTACTTATGATTTGGCTGGTATCCTGACTTTCTTGCTTTCCAGATTATTTTTGGATAGTTTGGCAAATCTGTACTTTCGGGCAGTTCAGCACAGCTCCTCGTAATACAACATAAATTGAACCGTAAAAACTAATGGACTGGAATACATCAGGGCTTTAAAGACTTATGGCTGGTTCTATATATTTTGTGCAGTGAAAGTGGCTATCAGCCTTAGGTTTGTCATACGAAAAATCAACCTGAGGTTGAAGAACTATGCAAGATTTCATGTAATGGCAGTCTGTCTTCAGCGGAGAATGATCTGCCTCTTCTTGAAATATGACTCTTGCAAGTAAATTCTGATTTAAGCCTACTGTTATGGAGGATTAATGTTGTTCTCCTTGTTGAACAGTGCTGCACTAAGAAGAGCAAAAGAGAAAAAAATGCTGCTACATTAATAGGCAATTCAGCTGAAGGGAGCAAGTAGTCGGGAGACCTTGCCAACTTTCCCAAGCGGTCAGCAGGAGCTTCAGAAGTTAACCTTGAGTCACCTTTGTTCTGCAGGAGCTGAACTTCTGTGAAGCAGCTGTCCTCTTTCTTCTGCTCTACTGTTTGTTGAAAGGTGTTGATATGCTACTGTTAAAGAATGTCATTTCATCCAGCTGTGACCTGCCCAAGTGCCGAGTCGTTCTGATTATGCTTTGCGAGTTGGTCGGCATTATTTAATTTTTTAACTTCATGCTTTGGTGGCAGTATTTCCTTGGGCTGTGTAAATCTTTAGAATTGGTTCTATTGTCTCATCTTAACTGCTTTTCTTCCTCATCTTACTATGTGTTCATTGTCAGCAGTCCCTGCCATCTGTACCCCAGGGAAGTGTATCAGCTTGATGTCAGTTATGTGGAAAATTGAGGAAAGGAAGTGATGCTCCCAACTAGTTTAAGATGCATGTGATCACTTCTGCAAGATCTCAGACTGCTGTTGTAGTTAAAAAAAGCTATTTGGGGTGTGTGTTTGTAGTGTTTTTTTTTTCTTTTTTAACCTGAACAGTTTACAGGGGTGTAAATGCCAAAGATGTAAGTAGAAGCTTATGTTACGTTAGTACAAGCATAATAAAATCTTTTCTATTAGTTGCTACTGACCACTCATTTATACACTGACTTGATTCAGAGATCTGACTATTTCACAGATGTAAATAAATTGAGGCTGGCTGCTTATGTTTTAGATAAACAGTAATTCTATTCACTTTAAAAAGTCCGTTGAGACATAAGTGGCTTACAACTACTGCTTAGCAAGTCTTTTCTTAAGGACTAGAGCTAATGGAGCCTGGTTTCCATTGGATTTGTGTCTGAGCTGACTGACTCTTTAAACTGAATTTTACTAAGGCTGTTGAAGCTAACCTTTGACAAACTGGAGGATCAACATCACAACAAACTTCATGCCAGCATTCCCAATGTCCTCTGAATTATGAGTGGCTTTTATGCTCTGTTTCCCTTCTGTGGGGACTTAAGAGCTGTCTGCACAGCCCCTTGCCCCTCTGCAACTGTTGAAGGCGTTCAGGTTAAGGGCTATGAATATGCTGATTGTTCAGGACTGAACTTAATAAAAAAAAAAAAAAAGGGATGTGTTGGTGGAATGCTGGTGCAGGGTTTTGGGTGGTAAATAGAAAAAAGTGGATTTCTTAAGTGTCTGAGTCACTTTTTTCCCCATCTCCCCATTCTCTAACCAGGATGTATGATAGGGAATGTCTTCGTTCTTCATACTGTAACAGTGACTTGTTCCGCTCTGACTTCCTAAGAATTCTCCATCCACCATCAGTTTTGGTGATTATTCATAAAATGTGATTACCCCATTGTATTCCTCAGTTTTTTTTAGACCTTTCTTGTTTAATTATGGGAATGATTGTGACCTCTGTAGTGCTTGAAAAATCACCCTGTCCTGCCCCAGTATACCTGCTGGTTAGGTAGCTAGGCTTTTACCATGAGGAATGGCATGCAAAAATGGGGTGAAAATGTGTTGCTTTGCTGATTGGTGGGAAAAATGACTGGGAAGCAAGGACTTGGGTGTGATCTGTGTGTATGGTCCTTGTAAGGAGCTAGGAAGAAACAGTGCCACGCGCTCTTTTTCAGACCTCTCCTCAGGGAGGGACTGGCATTCCTCTGAGCATTCTCAGCATGGCCTCCTGGAGCCCCTGCTGCCTCCAGGCTGCTGAATTGGCAGCCGAGGGCTGACTGAAGCTTTCGTAAGGAGAGAGGCATTCATCTGGCATGTTTGAAGGCTTGCCTTTGTACAGTAGCCATTCTTCAGTGTAGACATTAATAGAATGACTCCTCTCTGTGGAGGCATTTAGAGTCACAGACCTTGTTAGAAACTCCAGATCGCTATCAGAAATGGGCAGCAGCCTTGGCTGTTACGGTTGTGGAGAGGATTGACAGACTGCAAACAGGTGATGGGGCAACGCTCGTCGTCTTAGGAAACCAGTCTATAAACGTATGGCCTGTATCCGATCTCGCTCACAGATGTCTAGGGAGAAATGCAGAAACTGTTTCTTCAGGTTTTCATGTTTTTCAGTCGTGTTCTGTAAAATAGCTTGTTTGCTATGTGAAGTGTTGACTGTGAACATCCGTTGTGCAAAGCACAGGTTGAACAATTACAGGTTCTACTTCATATAAAAGCATTCAGAAGACTGCTCATAGGCACTACAGAGAAAAGTTAGCATTTTCATTCCAGATTTGTGCATTACTTGGGCTGTGAACCAAACTGGCTGAATGTTTTAATGGCCTTTACTTCAGTGTTACAGTAGGTGTACGGCAGGAATGTTTTAATGTCCAGTTTGGTATCTTAATGTATTTTCTGTCTAATCTTTTGTATTCAGTCTACCTGCCTTGTACTGAGTATTATGGCTAACATAAAACACTAAATATAAATTGTGCAGTGTATTATAATACTAATACATTCTGAATTTATTAGTTCTTAGTCTGTCCTCAGAGAAGCTGACAATGAATATTAAATATAGCTACTGTCACAAAAGCATTTCACATCACAGTCTTGGATAATTTGTAATATAGTGAATGTTTTGCATTTAATGAAAAGTCATTGGCTTGCATCTAGTAGTTTAAAAATGAGTTTTGGACTAGATAGCCAAGGCATTAAGTGGCATTATTGCAGGAAATACATATGGGTACTTTTTGTGTAAATTCTTTATCTGATGCAATTCAGACATAACTAATATTATATGAGAGCTACTTGTGCAATGAGCTGTTACTATTAGAGGAATTGTTTTCTTTGTCTTTATGGTCCATAGATTCGTCTCACTTTGAATTTTATTGTGTAAATAATGCAAATTATTCTTTTCATTTTAATATGATCTAATCAGTATGTATCATGCATTTTAATGTAATAGGAGTTTCTAATTATTTAGAGCCATTATTAGTTTTCTGAAGTTCAAGGGAATTAAATCAGGATGGTTCCCACTAGCATTGCCAAGGAAGTTCTTAGCATTTAAACCCAATTTTTTGAACTTTATTTTCCTAATGTATTTTGGGGCCTCAAAACTGAATTTTTTTGGTGTTCAAATTTTACCTTTATTTTTCAGAATGCTGGTAAATGCCTTTTTTTAACCAGGAATGCTATATGTTTCAAATACATTTACCAGAGTAGAGGTATGAAAGAAACCTTTTAGTAGGGACTTGTCTGAATTGTGTGTGACTGTTTATCTTGAAAAAATGGAATCTAAGCAGGATCTGCATTAGATAGCATTGTATCTCAATGGTTTGATTTGAAAAGCTGGGAAATTGAGCAGAGATAGCAATGTGTGTATATATAAGCAAGTTAAACCACCAGTATGCATCTTCCACGGGGCAACAGTTGCCTTAGATCGTTGTAATTGAGTTCTTTGATAAGGATTACGCTACGAGAATTTAGGATCACCAAGTAAGATCCATGTCAATGAGTTAACGTACTTGAATATCAGCACTAGATTAATGGAGTTGGTTGGCTTGCCTTCATTTGAGTCCTTGTGTAGAAAACCCTTTGGAGGTGCCATGCTCAGACTTTAATCCCAGAAGGATGCTCCTTAGTTTCCATGTACTTAGCAGAATTCATACTGTCCCAGGACGATATTTTAATACCAGTTAGTTTAATCTACTTTGGATATGGTTAGAATTGAAACATACTCTCTCAATTCATCAGCGCTGTTTTTCATTTTGTAGCAGCCTGGAGCTTTGGGGATTTCAGAAGAATTTGCTTTAGCTTTCTTTTTCATTAGAATTTATTCGCAGCTGAGGGAAATTCCTAAAACAGCCAGAAGCATCATCATATAAATGAATAGGTCGATCCCACTCTCTGACCTAGCATAGCTTTGAGGCAAACTTGTTAAATCCTGGCAAGGATACAGGTGTGCCTCTTGCTTCTGACTTTTCATTTTAATAATGAGAAACGTTGAGGTCACAACTTACAAATGCAGAACAGTGATTAGCTGTTTTAATTAAATTAATAACACCTTAATAACCTTTATATGCTTTTCTTAGAAAGCACATACACAGATTGTTTGTGCTCCAGGAAACCAGAGGGATTTCTTTTTTCCTTTAGACAGTGCTATGCAGCGTCTAGGAATTCCTTGAGGTGAAGCTGGCAGATTTGTCGGATTGTGTGAGAGGTTCTGTGCCCTCTGTTAGCTTCTTTCCATTTGCTTCTTGGCACTGCGACTCCACCAGGCTGCACTGTGGGGTTACACCTCCTTGTTTCCCCAGCTCGAGTCCTGTGCAGTGGCATTTTCCTAACAGGGATGCTTCCTGGCGAATCGGAATTTCCACATCTGAACCTGGTGCGGCGTACCTGGACAGATTGCAGCACCTGTGGCAATCTCAGGTATTTCTGTATTGTACTTGCCTGTCAAGGGCTTCTGCAGGAGCTTTCTGTGCAGACCAAAAGCAGATAGGCACATGTATTTTGATTTGAGAAATATTGCTGCTTTGGCCAACACTTTTCAGCGATTAAGCTTTGGCTTCAACCAGCAGGCTTCTGATTTCCTTCTGGCTTCATCTGTAAACTCTTCCTTTTTACAGACCTAAGTTTATAAGGCCTGAAAGAGCAAAGCCATGAAAGAGAGGAGATGCCCGCATTCAGGGCTTATCAGGTTTAGGCAGTGTGCAGGAGAGTGGGAAGCTTTATCAGACTGTTGGAAATAATCTTCAAAAGGACTTTGCAATCGCATGCTTCATGAATGAATATTCTTCTTTATTCATGTGACCTGTTACTATGTCAGTCCAACAAGTGCCAGGGCAAGGCATAGTGGCTTTAAATCTCCAGAACTTTAGGAATTGTTTAGCTTACAGTACTTGCAGGCATTTCATGTATAAGCAAGCATAAAGATGTTGCTAGCTGCAGTTTTCAGAACTCTTTTGCATCTCCTTGTACAGTTTTTGAAAGCTGCTTAGCATCAGCTCAGCTCCTCTTATATGGCAGTCCATTAGACTTCTAACAACACTGAACGTTTTTAAACCCATTCATTCTCAGAAAAAAAAGCTACTTTGCTGATAGCATCCTGTTTTCGAACGTAGACGAGGCTGAAGTAATTTCATTGCCTAACCTGACACTTAATGGCTACAATTAGCTGAATGAAATTCCCCACAATGGCTGGAGTTAAAGTTCTAATGATTTTGCTCCTGGCAAAATGTATTCTTTCCCCCTAAGATTTCTACAGATGATTATTAAAAACAGCCATCATTTAGATTTCCCAGCTCATATCTATCATAAAGAAAAATAACATTATATATGTTTACTGCTGTCACCTGCTTCCTTCCCACAATACATGTGTTGCACAGGATATTAAAAAATCTATGATGCACAAGTGAGTCGTAACAAGAAAAGCAATTACATCTCTATCTTTATTCAGAGCACATAAGGTATTGGGCTGTTCAGACAAGGATATGACATTTTCAGGCAGACATTGTTATTGTTCCACACATTGTGCAGTTTAGGATTTTTAATAAGAGCTTTCTCTTGAAAGCCTTTCTAAAATATTTTTACATCTGTTCAGCGGAGCATTCGTGTGTGAAGGTACATTGCAGGAGAATAACACAGCTACCCAGAGTGGGAACCATGCCTCTCTGCGTAAAGGGAACTCAGCTCTTGGGGCTGTTACATCTTCAGGGATGCACCCAGTAGTGGGCTGTTAATGCAGGAATGTCTTTGCTTTGGTATGTTCTCAGATCCTGATTGTTCAGACTCCACTTACCACTTGAAGTATCAGGAATTGTGGCTTATATATGGGAAAACAGTCCACATCTATTTTGAATGTATGTATATATGTTTCTGAGAGGCATTTTCTACACAGGGTTGATGTCATCTGGACCTATTCCCTTCACCTCTAAAGAAAATGAAATCAGAAGGACCAGCAGCTTGCTTACAACATGAGCAGACCTGGTAGTTGCTGAATCTCCTGTAGCTTTGTCCTGTAGCAGTTCAAATGTAGCCCCTCCAAAGGGCTTGTGGTAATGGGGGGCTGCTGAATGATCTGTTTCTCTGGGCTGGGGACCAGGTAGGCCAGGGGAGCATGCTGAGGTTGCCTCCAGTTGAGCTGGCCACCTGCAGTTATTTTGGGTCCCTCCTGCTACAGAACAGGAGCCTGGAGAGTTGTGAATGTCAGTCTTCCATTTTATGAATCATTTTCGCCATTTCTGGATCTGCCTCAGCTGTCCAAAGCGTGTGGGGTGTGCTGTGGCTCTTGGCCATGTGAAGATATGTGCTTTGTATCTCAGGAGACTCGAGTGTTCTTGTTGGTGCTGTGAGGAGGATGCTATGGCAGGATTTTCTTTTGTAGCATTCTTCTTCATGCTGTGTGCTAGGGCCAGATACCTTTCTAGTGACGAGTCCTGGGACTTGAGAAAGCAGACATAAGAGTTCCACTTCAAAGCTGTATTTTCTAAATGATTATTTTGATAATTTCTTAGTTTTTTTTATGGCCCTGAAATACAGCCAGTTACAAAGATTTCCAGATACTGAAGCAAACTGTGTGTTATGACAGTGCTCGGCCTGATCCAGCAACCTCTACATTTTAAGTGATTTGGTGTTTGCACTTGAAGAACACTTCACTACACAAAGCTGGAAGTTTTGCAGGAGAGCAAGTAGAGTTTTGTAAAGTTAGAGTAAGGTTGGCTTTCAGTGAGCACAGGAGACAGAATAAAGGGGCCTATGTAAAATATAAATATGCACATATAGGAAAACCTTTCATATGACTATGTTGACTGCTTGAATTGTAATAATATTTATTCATCCAGCGGGAACAATTCTCAAATGTTCCTTGAGTCTCCCCAGAGGACTGACAGAGTCATTTTGAAGTATTTTACTGGGTAGCTATGATGCATCAGCCAAATTGTCTAACATGAAAGCCAGACTCCTTATATATGTTTGGGTCAGTGCAGGTTAAGCTGTCGGAGTCTGCTTTTGAACTGCATCATTACTTACAGCACCAAGTGTTACTGAACGTTGGCTAAAATTACTGTTAGATGTTGAATTAATGGCAGAAGCTAAAGTTGCCAGTTTATCATGCAGACATTAATGGCTTGGTGTGATCATATTTAAAAATATGTGTATATAAAAAGAATGCTTCTAAGCTTTTTATGCAGTTTTCAAAGTGGCCTTAGAGATCTGACTGTGTTATTCCCCAAGCAGGAAAAAACAAAAACAGCAATAAAAAGCCCAGCAGAAATATCCCTGAAACTTGCTTAAATTGTGATGTTATGTATAAGGATTGACTTAAGTAGGGTATAGTGTGGGGAAAAAAATAGCCTGTATGTATATTTTGCCCTTTACAGATGAATAAATTAAATGCCTTACTGCAAGCAATTTTTGGTTGCTCTTAGGATTAAAAAAAAAAAAAAAAAGAGGAGGGAAAAATAAAGTCCAACATCTGCTTGGTTTGTTCAGCCAAGAACTTGGCTTTAAAGCACAATTACAGGAAAGTGCTAAGGTCAGTAAGCAGAAGAGGCACCACTTCCCAGTGGATGTATAGGTGTACTGGTATTTTAAGAGCATGTAAATATCTGTGAGATCTCTTAGTTTATGCCAGGTATCAGTATTTTAGAAATTAAGGCATGTTACATTTTTCCATTGCACCCTCCCATCACTTGCTGCTGTGTTGTTCAGAGGCCTGGGGGGGACTCTGTGTGAGCCACTCTCCCTGAACTCCCAGGTTGCTGCAGCAATCCCTGCAACTGTTGTTCAAAGCGAGAGAAAAGAGGTTAGCCCTGTGATAAGCTGTGGGTATGTCCTTACCAGCTGGTGCTGCTCAGCATTTACTGACCTTGAATCAATCCCTTGTGTATGACCTGCAGGGCTGCATTCCCAAACTGTGCTGCTGCACTTTGGGTCCTGTGGATCTGGGGGCGAATTTCAGGCAGCTGCTCTACAAAGACTGGGAGCTGAAGAAGCCACTTCTCTTCAGCCCTGCTAATGATTGTGGAAAAACAAACTACTGTCGTGTGCTTGTTTTACTGCTTTTTGCCTTGGTGGATGTCTCTCTTCAAAGTCAGATTACTGATGTCTGTAAGTGCAGCATTAAGCATATTTTCTGTACATAAGAGCAAGGAGAAAAGACTATAGTCTGATGGTGATATGACCATGGCGACCTGATGTATCTGTTGTGCAGTACACTTTGAGCAGTTTGAATTACTTACTGGCTCAATAATGCAAGTTAGAGACAATTTTTACACTCGCTGTAGCCTTTGAGCGTGGTGTTGCATTCACATTTTAGCAAACTGCTGATGATACATAGAGAACATAGTGGGTAAGTGACAGCAAGCTCACAGCGGTGAGACCATTCAAATCAACAAAACAACTATTAATATAAAATTGCCTTTTGAGAATTATTTATGAATTTAATTTAGCATTTCTTAATTTTTAATTTCTTAACAAGAAACTGGTCTATACATGTTTAATGGAGGTCTAATTCTTGAACATCATGTAGCTGTATTTATTTTATGATGTCACCAGAGCTTGATTTTGAAACAAAGCTGTCTCTTTATAAATGATTACATTGGTACTTCACACAGATATGAAGAGTCTTTGGGGAAGAGCCCAGCCATGTGGATCTGAGGACTGAACAAAGCTACTACACAAAAATGGGCCAAAATCTGCCCCACTGAATTGGAAACTTAGCTTCTAGTTGGAAATACATGAATGTTTTTCTTGTCCATACTGAAGCTGTTAATACTGAACATCAAATAAATCATAGAATCACAAGGTTGGAAACGACCTGTAAGATCATCCAGTCCAACCATCTCCTCATCACCATTGCCGCCACTGGTACTAAACCATATCACACAGCACGTCATCCGGACGCCTCTTGAACACTGCCAGGGATGGCGACTCCACCACCTCCCTGTGCAGCCATTCCAGTGCCTGACCACTCTATGAGAAAAAAAGTTCTTCCTTATGTCCAACCTGAACCTCCTCTGGTACAACTTGCGGCCATTGCCCCGTGTCCTGCTCTAAATATACTGGGCACAACACCTGGGAGCTTGCACGTCACCAGGTTTGAATTGGGATCTGGCTTCAATAACTTGTGTTGCTCAAGAGTTCTATCTCAAGTCTTTTTGATGGCTAAAAAGATAGAGAAATTTAACAAAATTCTATAACGAATCCTTTGTGAAAGCTTTCTTCACGTAGTCTTACTAACAATTTAAATTGAAAGCAAGTATGAGCACGTTAGCTGATACAAGAACTGAAGGAGATAGTAAGGAGCTATCTTTAAGCCAGAAATGAAGGGAACATTTTCCTACTTTTCAGGCACACTTTGTCTGATCAAATGGGAGCACAAGATGTGCCCTAGGGAACTGCTCCAAAAGCTACTGAAGTGTGGATACTGTTTTGACTTCATATAGCTTAGAGTGTGCCCTGTGCACCACCCCCTTCAGGCCAACTAATATTGTCATTGTTTTCTTGATCTGCTTATATTCTGTATTAGCGACAAAGGTATTCAAGCTAATCTGTGATACCAATGCTGACAGAATTTTAACTGTAAGAAAACTACAGCTTTCAGATTAGTGTTGCCTTGAGAATCAGAAAGCACTCAGCAAAGAATAGCAGAGGAGTAAGATGCAGAATGATAGGTAGCTCAGTGTTGTTTGAGATGAAGTGCTGGAATTTCTATGGTAAGAACCATAGTGTGTGTGTGTGCTCACGTGTGTATGGGAGTGCACCCAGGGCTGCATGCAGACTGATGTTTGTGCATTAATTAGCTGTTTCCTACATTTAACTAAACATATGGCACACAATTTTCAGCAAGGTAAATTATGTTACAAAGTATGATCCTGCTTCCAAGAGCTGACACCTGGTCTGCATCCCACCGAGGGAAAAACCCTCAGAAATTGTGTTAATGGACTGAACAATAGTCAGAAAGAGAATGCCATTTATTACGGAGAGAACTGGATAATGCTATCTTTCAGCCTTCCTGCTGTCGCTCTATTTACTCTAGCCTGTTGGTGCCTAAGTAGCTATCACTTGAGGCAATACATTAAGACTTGAAAGGAACAATATATTTTACAATTAGGTTAGCAAACAGAAGCAATTGTATTTCTCCCTGTTGATAATTACGAATCAATTATGCTATATGTTTTTAAAAATGGTAACTCCCACTTTTTTTTTTTTTGTGAAGCAAAATGTTTGCAGAGAGATAGAAGATCTTTAGGGCCAAGTACTGCAATGTGCACTGGTTAGCAAAAAAAAAAAAAAAAAAAGAAAAAAAAAGACCAAAAACAAACAAAAAAAAACCCCAACGTTTCAACCCTGAAGCAACACTTCTGTGAAAAATAGATTAAATTAAGGTCAGATGGAGCAAACTGCTGCTAAACATGGTTAGTGTAAAAGAGAGATCTTCAAGGAGAGAGCTAATGGAACTGAATTTTTATGCTTAATGAACTGAAAATCCAGGCTCTAGTGCAATGTTTTATCAACAGTTTCTTGTTCTGTAGAGTTTTTTCTTTAATTCCATGAGAAATATCGCAAGCATGAGATAAACTGCTTTATAATAAACCAGTGACTTCACGGGTCTGATTTCCACAAACATTATTTCTATTGCAAGTAATTGCTGAGTTAGTTGTTTCTAAAAAAGGAAAAGCGATGAAATTATTTACTTTAGCATTATATATGGGCTCCTACAATTAATTCTGAAATGATCACAGCAAACCAGTTCTTCAGTACAGTACATGTAAGATAACAGAGATGGGAACAGACGAATAGATTCTCTGGAAGTTGAAAGTCACTTATTACAACACAGTGTCACGAGAGATGCTTGAAAAGAGCTGAGTGGGTTTCTTCCTTGTGGGACACAGCTCTGCATTTGCAGGTGGTGTGTGCTAACTGGCCATGGGGAAAAGGTTCCAAGCAGAAGAACTACCTTGTGGCATGAAGCAGGGAGATACTGATATGTTATTGAATGTTTCCTAGCTTTTAACAGGTATGAATGCACTTTTTCACCTATACATTAAAAAAAAAAAAAAAAAAGTTTTTTAAAAGTGTTTTTTACGGCCACCATGACATTGTTTTGGTGTCTCATTTGTTCTTTGGGCTTTGTGCTGATGATATTGTTGCTATGTTTCGTGAAGAGACTGTAGACAGGATGCTTTTGCATGGTAATGTTTTACTGCTAGTATTCTTAGATTATGCCAGCAATTAATCAAAATGTAGGGTTTGCACTGCAATTTAAGTAAACATGGACATTGTGTTTTTTAAGAAATACGAACAACTGAATAAAAAAAGAACACTTTATGACAACTTAATTTGTATATGCAAATATCATGCTTGCAGGTGCAAACATTTGCATGTGTAATTTGTATATACAGTAGCGGCATTTGCATTACTGGTGCAAAATTCTTTAGAGGTTGGATAGCTACTTTTATGCTGGTTAATACCTGGAAGCATTTTTACAGGGTTGTTTGCCCTAGAGGATTTACAAGAACGTGTGCACGTATGATTACGTATGTGATATTAGTTCACAGGCAGAATAGAGAGAGGCTATGTTTGGAAATCTTTCACACTGTGTATTGTGTTTTCAGAAAAATGAAATAACTATAGGAAGAAAACACAATTTCCAAGTTGTCTTTTGCTTTTATCTAGGAAGTGAAGACAAATAAGGAAAGAAAAAGAAGCTCTGAAATGAAAGCGGAGAGAAACCAAAGCTGATAGGAAAGGTGGCCCTTGGTGAAATGGTCAGCATCCCTTTTCATGATGTAAGCTGCTGATATTGCAGCTCCGTGGCATTTCCCATCAAATATGACAGGCTTTATAGCAGCTCTAAATTAGAGTATGGAGGAAAGTACAAACGGTTAGAAAGTGAGTGTAGCAGGCAATTGCTGTAGAGCTTGTTGTCATTTTTAGTGCTAGCGAAGCCTAAATAATACATTATTGTCTGTTTTGTTGACAGCACCTGCAAAAGCAAACTGAAAAAAAGCCTTTACTTCTTCTGTGACATTGAAGTATTATCTGTGTTAATTTTCCATGTTTTGCTTCAAAGGATGGATATATGTAAAACTGTATCATCTTTCATCTGCATGGTTATTGTCTACTGATTAGAGTTTGGGATTAAAATGAGTCAGGAAGCGCCAGAGCGCTGCTTTGGCTCCTGTTACATCTATGCAAGAAGTACATGACTCCTTTGATCATTTCTGCTGATTACTAATTTTAGGTCTGTTTTGTGTGTCTCCGTGAGAGAGAATCCTCAGCTGAAAGCATAGACCTTCCTCAGAGTCTAATAACGTTATACCTTGTGAGGAAGCAATAAGTTAATTACTGTCTATACTGAATAGGTATTTTTTTTTTTTTTAAGGAGTTCATGGTATAAACTTATGGTTTGTCTTCTGGTGTGGAATGAAACTTTAAGGAAAATAAATAGCAGTTGGGATAAAACATGTCATGGTAAGAAAGGTGTGGATTGAAGGAGTGAGGCAGTGCTGACCCACTGGGAGCCAAGCAGAAGTGGAAGTAGCCATTGAGGAGCTGGTGCTGAGAGCAGCAGAGGATTTGCCATCTGTAGAACTGAAATACCAAGAATCTGGAGAAGATTGCTTGGAGCCTCTTTAAAATGAAATCCCCACAAAAACACACCATTTCCATACCTGTTGTGATATTAAGTCAGTTCTTTTGTGCACTGCAGTTCTAAAAAAAATTTACACAGCTTATGTTCAAAATCAGTACTAAATATGCCCCAGGGGGTGAGACTTAACTTTTTCAAAGTCCCCAGAACATCTTGGGCTGTTGTATTTTAAAGAGCTTTTAACTTTCAGTCGTCTTAGGAAAATCTGGTAAGAGTTCCTGAGCACATGGGCACTTCGCTATTGCTTGGCTTTAAATACAAGCAAGTTTTTGTTTTAGTACAGACTAAGAAAGGACTCTTTACGTAATTTCATTTATTTATTTATTCTGATATTACTGTGTTTCTGTGCCAGCTGCCGTTTATTAACTGCATAAAATAAGAAATCTGGTAAGCTTTATGATCCTTTGTGAAGTCAGTGTGTCAGATGCATGAAATGAATGCGGCTGATTTGTGTAGAAACTCAGAGGAGAAATCGCCATGGGAGTACTAACAGAACTGTAAGAGCAGAATTTACTTTAAAACATCTTTCCCTAATAGTAGAGAAAAGTCTAGAAAGTTTCTCATTATGAGGAACATCATTATAATTCACTCTTTATGTGACAGTTGACTCACAGGCTCCTGTCATGATCTTGCTGTGCTAGCTAAAGTTTCTGTGTCGCAGCACTCAGACACTTGGAGCAGTGGCTGCTATGAAGTGACACAGTGCTTGCATATGCACGTCGGGTGTGCACAGTATTTCTGCAGTCTTCTTTCTGTGAGCTTGAAATTCTGTGTGGGTGGATTCAATTCATTAATAGGTCACTCATCATTTATGGTCAAGTGTATCTGCAGGTCCCCAGGAGTTTACACTCAGGAAGCGTAGCAGACATCAAAAATAAGCCAACTGGACAGTTTTGTTATTCATCTTTTCCTGTGTGTCTTCAGCTGAACAGAAATGATGAGTTGTCCACAAAATAAAATGTCAGTTTTTATTTATGTTAGTCTCAAAGGTAAGAAGGCATCTCTGCCAGCATCTTGGTAGAACAGAGCCCTTATTTTTCAGAGATGAGAATGAGTCTCTGGGGTAGCATGCAAGAGGAAGAGGAAGGACTGTGAGCAGCCCTCTTTCCCTTTGGGGGCTACAAGAACTCTGCTAATGCTTGTTCCCAGTGTTGTCAGTCTGGTGGAGGAGCCCCATCAATGACTTGAGTACAGCAAAACATAATAAGATCAGAGAAGTACGTATAGCATGAACTGATACAAGGTAGAAAGCTGATTGCAAGCTGTGTTAATTCATTGGATTCAAATCAAAATGTCTCAATAGACCTGCTGAGTTTAGTAGTGTAGATTATCCTGGAGATAATTTCTAGCAGTAATACGCGTGGACAAGATCTGTTATTGAACGGCCGGTTTGTCATTTCTCAGGAAATGACAAGTACCTCCAGGAAGAATTATGTTATCTATCTGCTCAGCCTGACAGAAGCAAGAACAGAAGTGTGTTTTTTGGTTGGTTGTTTCTTTCCAACTGCGTGTGTGCTGTACAAAAATCAAATCCAGAGTCATGTCAGGAAGTACAATAACAGATTCATGCCACTTCAATGGCATTAAGCTGGGGGTCTTAATGTTACAGCAAAAGTTACATTATTGGAAAGACGTTGGCAAAATTGCTATTAACTAAATAGTGTAAGATCAGTAGAATTTGGTATTTCAGCTTGCTAAAGGTGCATGTAGTTTTCAAGTAGGAATAGTTTTTATTATGGAGAGCAGAAGGATTCCTGTTAACTTTTATTGTAATTTCTTGTAAACTTTCTCAAAGCCAGTCAGTTGTACACGTTACTGTGGGTTTCTTTCTTCCTCCTTGTCAATTATTTCTTTAGACTCTAGAAGACCCTTGAAAATACAGGCTGGATGACCTCTTCTGGCACTCAGTCATACTCAGTTTTATGCTTTTGTCAAAGAAATTCATTACTGTTACAGTTAAGTTCTGAAGAATAACTAGCAGCTTTTTCTAGAATTAGGCAGCAGACATTATCTCTCTGACTGCACTTGTAGCTTCCTTTGTATGCTTTGGCATTTTAGTTTGTGTAATATTATATGATGCCCTAAGGTGCTTTAACCTCAAGGCTGCTATAAAAATGAACTGATAGATGAAGTGCCTCCCTGGGAGCATTTTGGGAAGGATGAGCTATCAGGTCATCAGTGCATAGGGACAATGGTTAAAATTCACAGCAAAAGTAGCTTTAGTAGCCCACTAAAAATGTGTCATTTATTCTGGCTTATCGATGGCTCGTGCAGCGGGAGTTCTTGAAGCTATCCTAGCTCCTTTTTCTAGGAATGCATATGGAGCGAGGATCCTGGCGTAGAGCTGAGAGTTGTTTGGGGGAAAGCTAAACACAGAAGGGAACTGTGATTCTTTCACAGCAAAGTGTTTTGCTCAGTTGACTTTCATTTTTCCTACGTAAGTTAGGAAAAGATGAGTTGAGCTAATATTAGCATAAGTATATTATAATAAGAATTTGTATCAAAGCTTAAATGGTGCCTGTGAATCCTTTGTCCATCTGCTTTGCTCTGCAGATAAGTCTGGCCCCAGGTACAGAGTGAGGGCTGTTACTGTGTGATCCTTCAGGCACCTGGTGAACACAGTCATCAGAAGGGCTGATTGTTTCTCTCGTGCTGCAGAAAACTGAGTTGAGTAGTGTGAGATCAGGAATCCTTCCTACATGTTCTGCTTGTGCATGGGCTGTAGAGAACTTGTGCCTGGTCAAAGTCTGTAGATGTCCTTATGTTACAGCTGCAATCACAGGAGTATGTGGGGCTAACAGTAATTACATCTGCTTCTTAGCAGACATACCCTCTTACAAGCTGCTGTCCTCTAATGGCACAGGACACACAGCAGGTTTGTTTGATGCTCACCAAGCCCCTTTCCTGGGGAAGAATAGAATTTTACCTTTTTCAGCATACTGCTGCACTTAGAATGATGTATTTCTGACCGAGGCAGGTGGCAGTTAATGTATGGAGATGTCTTTTTTTTTTTTTAATCCTTTCTTTAAGTCTGAACAGAATACATTATTCTGAGCCTTGCAATGCTCTGCAAAAAGGAAAATAGTCTGGCCCATTAGGTTATTAAACACCCAACCTTAAATAAAGATTTTTCTAGTTTAAAAATTAAGATTTTTTGTTATATTCTCCTTTTTATCTTAAAGATATCTTGAAGAAAAATAAGCATTGATGCAAAAAGTGGTTATTAAGAATCCTAAGTGCTGCCATTGTTGTATGCCCTCAAAATAAAATTGGGAGGCAAAACATTTGTAAGTGCTTCAGTAGCTGTTTGTCACTTGCTAAAGGGTGGACACCAAGAATGCAGGAGAACATTACTCTGTTGGAAAAGCTTAAGAATGTATTGTTGTTCATTTCAATCTAAAGAACCAATTTCACTCACTGGTAATGAAAGCAGCTTTCTCATATGCAAGAAACAAATGTTTTCTATAGGGATGCAGCATTTGAGCAAATCCTTTGAGGTAGGATTATACACTCTTAAAATAACAGTTTCTCTTCTGTTCTGTGTTTGTGTCGCATATTTCTTAGGTGGAGATAAACTGTATTTTTAAAACTGGAAGTGTGTTTTACTCGAAGAAACTCACTGAGTCACTATATCAACTGACTTCTGTTTTATTAGTTCACAAATACAATTGGGAGCATCTTGCTGGAATTCCTGTATTTATATACTTTCATTCTGTGCTTATATATATGATTATGGATATATTCCTATGTATGTATAAATCACTTTTAGTTTTAGGCTGTCATCCACCAGAAAGCTCCTGAAGGCTAAAGAATTCAAAATAGTTCTTCCTTACTCACTGTGAAGCGCTTGTCTACTGCATATCTGAATGCTGAAGGTTTCATTAGCAGTAGGGGAATTTACTTCTTTAGATTTTCTTAAGAAGGAAAATAACATAGAAAAAAAACAACAACAAAAAAACCCAGTGTGGAATACTTTTGTATTTCTTTTTATGGTACTGCTAGTATATTGTGAAATAACATGTCATATTATCTTGCTTTTTTTCTTCTGACTCCTTCAGTCTAAGGTAGGACAAAATATTTTATAGCCCAAACTTTAAAAAATGCATGGTGTAGTTTTACATCCTTTCCTATAAACAGTAGCTTTCACATATCCACACTATGTTAAGAAGTGGTGCAGCAGTTCATTTTGAATTCTCAAGGCATAGTTCACAGAGACTGGTTTTCTACATTACTATCCAAACATCACAAACTGTGATTCAGATTTTGCTTTCAGGATCTTGCCTTTACAAAGTAGCCTGTCCCGTAGACAGTCAATCAATTCTGTGTACTGTAATTGTGTTAAGACAGCATTGCAAAAATCTGTTTACAGCTATCTGTCCATCGATCCAGAAACAAAGCAAGAACTGAAAAACAAGAACAACTGTCAAAGCCGAAATGCTTCCTTGCTGATTCTTATAATACATATAGTAAGATCCAGAGGTACTGGTAGCAATTATAAATTTGACACCTGCAAATTCCTACCAGGCAGTAATACCTGAAATGTCAGTGTTAATTTCTACTTTCACAATATGAATGCACTGTGAGATTTTGTGTATCTATATATGGCATTATGTAATGAGATTTCTGAAGAGATCTTTCTCAGAAATCTGTAGCCCTGGTTGTACTTTAAGCTACAGTATTTATTGAATTTCACCTGTGTTGAACAAAATGAGAATTATGAGAACTGGAGAAGAATGTGCCACAGACCCTTCTGAAATCAGTGAGAAGACAGTGAATTAGCTCATCAAGGTGCTTGTGATTTAGCATGCACATTACAATTCACTTGTTATAGTGAAAGTAATGTATCACAGATGATTCTTGTGAAGGAGTCTGTCATTGTCAGGTGCTGGGAAAAATGAGAAATATTCAGAAGGGAAGAGGAAACCTGTGTATTGTGCTTGCAACCACAAGTTTTTCATGTTTCCTTTATTACTTGTTAGTGTTGGGATGATCCTATAGTATCTGCATGGCATAGGCCCCTGAGCTTGAGTATCCAGGGAAGAGTCAGTAATTTCCAAGACAGTGCGAACAAACACTTCGATGCAATTTTATCTGCTCTTAGATTCCTCACAGGGAGTGTGGGCCAGCACTGATTTCTGCTCTCAGGTCTGAGAGGCCTGAGGGAACAGTGTGGAGTTGTGTCAGATGGGGTTGGGTGCTGCCCCAAACAGTGGTGGGTATGGAACAGGGAATGGCACTAAGCTGCCATAGGGTTTGGGTTCTGGGTGGTCTGCTGTGAAAGCAGAGTTGGAAGTGGCCCACAAGGATTGTGGAATCCAACTTGGGATACTGTATGTGATTCTATGAGGGTTGTTTTTGTCGTATAGTCACTGGAAGTTCAGTCTGAACAGAGATGTGCCATCAATAATGAGATCTGTTATGGAATACATCCTTAATGGAGAATCTGTCCTTCCTGCTCCCCATGCATTACGTGAGACTCCCAAAATTATCTGAAGCTGAAGAAAGAAACCTGCCAAACCACCTTTCACATTTGCTACTCTTCAGCTTTTCCTACCTGGGGTCATGAAGCTTCATCCCCAGTGCCTTCTTATGCCAGTGGTTGTGCAAGATGGGGACCTCAAATCTTTGTAAAATTCCTATATTTGTTTACCCTTTGACATCATAGCTTTTTGTTTTTAATACAGGAAAAAATGTAGCTCAGAATTGCACTTCCTTGAAGAAAGCATTTGAAAACTTAAATGAGTGCTGTACTAGAGGCATTGAAAACATAATCATTGCTTTCTGTATGGAATAGTTGTGGATTATATTTCACTTTTAAATTGAATTTTGGAATTAAGGGCGCTGCTGTTGCTAGCAAAAGATAGCTGAATTTCTGCTTTTGCTTTTTTAAAGAGAATGTTTTCATGATACATCTGGACCCATTTGTATAAATGGCCCCAGACATATCACAGTCTTATAAAAGTGCTGCTGGTGCTTGAGCCTCGTCAGGTTTGTGCCTCCTGATCTTCACTTCAAAGAAAGTGTGAGAACATGTCACTTTATCACTTTGAGGAATTAATTTGTCATCCAGGATTTTTTAATCTCTGCATAACCATTTCAGAATTGTTTGTTTTATGACTCTGCTATGGGAGAGAAATGTTACCTGCTTTGATGTGCCTGTTGCTCTCACTGCAGGGAAAAATAACATGCAAGCAACTCAGGCGCTTACAGAGCCTGAGGGGCCTGAGCACCGGGCTTAGTGGAGCTTCACAGTGGCCAGAGGTGTGAGTGCATTTCAGCCCATCACGGTGGCACATCTGATGCCGTGCGATACTGGAGCCACTTGGACCGTGGGCTGCTGGACTTCTCTCTGGAGTTACTTGGGGCTCTGGTGTGGCGTGGGTATTCAGCTGCTATTTGGGTCATGCTCCGAGCTAAAAACAAATGGTGCATCTTCTGTCGTGCACAATGTGTCTGTTTCTCCAGAGGTAACGTTAGAGATATTTCTGACAAGAGAAATCATATATTATTAAATAACACTTTGAGTCGTTTGATTTCGGCAGATCACTCTGATCTCTGCTTTCCTTATCCTGCATGGCAAGGAAGCAGTTGAAGAAACATCACAACTGACAGCTTAACTTCTATCAATATGGGAATTATTTTGTAGGGAAATGATTTAAGAATCGTTGTGTGCTTCACAGTCCATATCAGAAAGTCCAGTGGAAGGATTGCTGGTGTTTTTTCCTTTGGACTGAGTGTGGAATTTTTTAGTATAAGCTGTGTAATTGTTGGTGTTTTCCCATCCCTTTGCAGCCTTTTCCAAAAGAAAAATCTTTGTCTCCATATTCTTCCTTGCACCAGCTTCATCCTGACACATAGTGGACCAATGCGTTGAATATCTGTGTGTTTAGAGATGCCTTCAATTCAGCTGAAGCTGCTCAGGATTACTGTATTTTTAGAGTTACAAAAATCTTAGTCGTTTCTGCTTTAACTTTATACATGTGTGTAGGCACATGCAAATACAAATAGAACATGCTTGATAACTTATTTATGAAGGTTTCAATATTTAGATCATCAATAATACCATGCTGCGATAGTTTAGGTTTGCATCAAAATAGAAAGCTTAAAAGGGAAAAACTGTTTTGTTCACAGGTGTGCTAATGCAGTAGTAAAAGCTTTAAACTGAAACTGATGGAGGTCAGAAGGATAAATCAGGTAGGTAGGAACCACAGTGAGATGGGCAAAAGCCAAACATGGCAAAGTATGGGTTTTTATAGTAAGGTCACTGCAGGGATGGATAGGAAGAAGACTGTATGAAAAGTCCCATCTTATAATGCAAAAACCATACAGATTAAAAGGAAGGTTATAAACTGGTTAAAACTGCATTTTATTTGGTTTGGAAGTAAATTTTTTGGAAGAACTCAACAGAATATGAACACAGGATTTACAGTGGTTGCACTAGAAAGATGCCATTAGTTAAAGGAAATCTACCTTGAAGGCAAATGCTGCCTTGGTTCCTGAATGTAATTGAGAAACTTGTAGATGGGCTCAAATAAGTTCCCAAGACACAGAACTGCTTGATAGAAATCTTCAGCAAAAACTTTAGGTGTCTGTTGAGAAAGGTGGTAGTAACACAGAGAGCAAATCTCTTGCATCTTTTGCTCTGAGTTGTGCTGCCCATCAGGCTGGCTGGTATCCATCTTCCAACATCCAGTTCTGGGTGTTTATTTTTAGAGAGCTGGAAGTGTTTGCTTTTTGTGTTGGGTAGTGTGCTGTTCCCCCCCCCCACTGGATCAATATATGAGAACTGATAGTCTAAAGCCCCTCTGAGCTCCTTGTGCTGCACAGATTGTCTTTTAGCTGAGCAGGGAAGTTGTTGGGATAACTGCTGTGGCCTTCCTGTAATTCATGGCTTTTGTAGACAGGCTTTTGTGTGAGTGCAAAGCTAGGCACTGTGACCTGTGACTGGCAGGCTTCTAGGAAATTCCTGGCTATGCTGGAAAGAAGCCTTAGGATTCTGGGACAGCAGTTAGTACAGAGTGCACTCACTCGTGCACAGATTCGAAAATTCTGGTATACAGTTGTAAGCTTATGTTTACATATTGCACATGTGTAAGTAGGAATATCACTATGTATAAAAGTATATATATAGGTATATATAGCATATATATATGCTCACTGTGTGAGCATAATTTCCAAATGAAATAAATGGCCATTTAAAATGTCCCTAATATGACAGAACATAAAATATTTGAGGCGGCTGTGATAATAGAAGTTACTTCATGTATGGTCCTTTTGTTGTCTTTGTAATTGCTGCCTGTTAGAAAAGGCTTAAATCAGTGGATGTGTACACGGAAAAAAAATCTGTATGAACAACCAGTTGGCTTTAATTTATGATATGTCGTGGTCAACATTTATTGAAAATCAAGAGCCAGTAATAGTGGCTTCACATCAGTACAGTCAAATCACTGCTTAAAACTGAAGTTAAAATCCTTTAAATTTAATTCTCTAGGCAAATTGCAGCTGCCAGCTTCTCAATTTGATTAGTTCCAAAGACAACCCTTTGTAAGAAATTGAAAATGCCAGGAGGCATCAGTCCTGTAACTGTATTAGTGCACCAACTGAAGTGTAGTGACCTTGGATGTTTTGCTAGGCCTTAGTATTGTTTTGTTGGAATTAATTCAGCTATTAATATTCGATTGAGTTTTTGCCTCTGAGTAGACAAAACTTGATCTTTACTGCTCACTAGAAGTACAGCTGACATCTAATTTAGTAACACATGAAATGCACATTATAATAATTCGTTGGGCTTCTTATAGAAAAATACTAAGCAAATAAATAGAAATTGTTTTAAAATGTGCTGCATGGTGCAGGAAAGGGAACAAGCTTTGTTTTTCATGACAGCCTCAGTGAAGCAAAACAGCTAATTTTAGAAATGTCTGCCTTTGAGCTATTATTTATCCAATTAAAAAAAAAATCTAACTTATTGTAGCTAAAATCATTATCAAGTTTTAGGGAAATAATTTCTAGATCAGATTATTTTAGTGCTGGTGAAATGTTGCATTATTGATACAAGTAAAATTGCTGGAAAGAATTCTATTGATTTTAAGCAAATCAAGTGCTCTACAAGCTAATTTACAGCAGTGTGGTGAGGAATATCAAACCTGTGGCTCCCTAGAAGTTAAATGTAGTCCAAACCTCGTAGTAACTTGCCTGAAGCGAACATATGAAGGGATATTTAATTGTGCTCACATGGATGGGCTTGTTAATGGCAGTCATACTGCTCTTGTTATAACAGCACAGGTACCTGTAAGGACTGGTGCTCTACCCTGTAAGTGAATATCAAAAGCCTTAAGACGCCTTGTTACTAAGAGAGTTGTTCCTTACAGTTTTAAGACCTTGATGCAGAGCTCTCCACACACAGCATTTGAATTGTTGGTAACATGGAAGTCTTAGCTAAGTAAGTAATTAGCAAAATGGTGGTGGTGTTTCTTAGCAGCGCTTAAAGTCTTGCCAATCTTAACAATGATTGCTTTAAGTATAGTTCAAATCTGTCTCAAGCTACGCACTTCAAACGCAGTTGCTGGAAGAGCTTTTAAAAATAATGTTTCTCCAAAGCAGTGAAATACTGAATATCTCAAGCATGAAATACACATCTCAGAAGGAAGACAGTAGAAGGCTTTAGAGCACTGTAAGGTTAAATTCCCATACAGTTAACATAAAAACAGCATTTTATGTATAATATGCTTGCTTAACCTTGCTTGTAAACTCAAATAAGTGCATTTCTACATGCAGGCTGATCTACAGAATGAAGGGAGATTTACTTGTGTGCCAGTATTTACATGAGCTGTGAGTGATAGGAGCTAGAAAAGAGAATCAGAAAGAACAGCAGAAAGCAAAGTGTGACGTGTGAGGATATATTAATTTTCCTTTCATGTACATCATTTGCTCATAATATGAAATAATTGAGAAGCAAATTAATAGCAAATTGCTACAGCTGACTTATGAACTATCCTGACAGAAGATGACTGAGAATGATGGCACTTCAAGATGAAGCCTGCTTTGGATTGATGAAGGGGTCAGGGTCATTCACCTGACATGGATGGCAGATCTTCCTCCAGACTGTCCCTATGCAGTGGGGTTGAATTTCATCCATTAGCCTGACTTGTACTCTCACAGTGCTGAGAATTCTCATAGTGGTGTGCTTTAATGAAATTACATTCTGAAAGCATAGAAGAAAGGAATTAGAAATTCACAGATCTGATTTTTTGGGAGTATAGCTCATTGCAGTTTTCAGTGCCATCTCTCCTGACTATGACAGCTTCTCCTGCTACTTAACTGCTATGCTTTTGTAAGGAGTTTCAAAGCCCTATCTTGTTATTACTTTTGAAGCATTTTGGTGAATCAAATGCATATGAAAAAAACACAAATGGTCTGACTTGGACAACTTACCTAGTGACGTTAGTACTCAATTCTGAGTAAAGGCCCATTCTTGTATCAAACTTGTTACTTGAAAAAGGGATGTTGTGTGCCTGAGTGTTCTTCACACCATCATCAGCAACCTTACAAGCTGGATTGTACTGGAGAGCTAAAATTGAGAAGCCTGAGCAGACATCAAGAAGGATAAACTAGTATACTGGTTAATAAATCGCTTCAAAGCACAGCAAGGTGTGGCCCTTATCTATGTAATCTAGAATAGTACACATGCAGCCTGCTAGTGTTGAACCTTCCTCAAATTTGTGTGCACCTTAATGAAAATCCGAAGGTAAATACTTCTGTTGTGCTGACCTGCTTGTAATTCATTTCTTTTCCTGTCTCCTGTGCCTTCTGTTCTTTGTATGGAGACCCTGGAGTAAAATAGCTTGATGAAGTCTAAGCTTCTTGCACAAGGAATAGAAGAAAGGATTGCTACTGCTCAGCTCTTGATCTCAGAGAAGCTTTTCCTCTGCTGGGATACTGGAGACTTTGACAGATCTTTGGAATTCTGAGGTCTCTTGCAAGCTGTATAGAATTCCTTGTAAAATACATTTTGAGAGCGATTCGTTCTGCCAGCAATGGGAATAGCCAATATGGAAAGTGTTAGGGGATTTGTATTCAGTCTCTTGCCTCTGTCTGGGCCATGAAAACCGAATGCTTTGATCAGTAGTGATTTAGGGTTGTTTTTTTTTTCATTACTAAGAGTAAGTTATGTTAAAAAGATGTAAGGAGTCGTTCCCCCTACTTTTCAAGTCTGCTTTCTGACAGCCTGTAGCCATGTGAGGTTCTCTCCTTTTACTACAGGTTGCTGCTTGCATCTTGAGTAGGAAGAGCTGTGCCCCTAGATCCTGGGTGGTTGTGTTTGGCCAAACAGACTGATGTGCTATCTGCAGTGCCTCCCACTGTAACTGTCTGGGGATTTCAAAATGATAACTATTGCAATGCCTTTGTTTCCTATTCCCCCTCCCCTGCTGCTTCCTTAAGGGCGAAGTAAAATAAATGTTTCACACATTGGGAAAGGCTGTTAATGAGCTCCAGCAAAGTGCCTGGTAATGGTCCTATCTGGCTCTGAGAGATGGAGAAACTTAAAACGAGGCTTAGTGGTGCTGCCTGCAGTGGGAACAGGATCTTCTCTTGATATATAGCATGGAAAGGAATGGTTCCAATTAGTGGTAGGAAAGCTTCAGTATTGCTGAGTGGATTCCTTTCATTTTTATGTTTGGATTTTCAAAATCAAACTCTGCTTTCTGAATATGTGTGCTTACATGGAAGAGCTGATGTTTTCATTCTCTGAGTACTTGCTGAAATTGCACAAATACTTAGACACAAACACTTTAGTGTCTGCAAAGGGCTGGAGAACAGAAGTACAGGCTTTCAGCTTGTATGACACTTCAGAAATGCTAGTTTGGGGCCTCAGATAGAGATAGACAGAACTGGCTAAGAAGTCATTCACGAGCCACAGGCGCTTCATTGAAGGACAAGGAACAGACTTGGCAGACAAAACAAACAATGCAGGGTGTGCTGTAAAGCCCGGCACTTTGCTTTTATTTTTCAACTCAGCTGGAAAACTACTGAGTGATTTATAGCCAGAGAGATTCATAACTGTCACATCCCTGCCTCTTGGTGTTACAGGCGTACCTGAAGCAGCCTTTTTACCCTAACCTGCTTTAACCAAGTCTTATCTGCTGTTGGCTTTCAGAACATTGCACTGACACTGTACAAATGTGGAAGTTCCTTGGGAAGAATTTTTTTAAACTCTTAGATACCTGTCCATGCAGCAAAGTTGAGATATGCCCTGTATATCTCTCTATCTAGAAGCTGGATTCCAGAGGTGGTTAATCCAGATAGGAGTTAATTATACTAGGGAGAAAAATATAATTCCATTTGTGTGCTCTGTCTGTACAGAATGATAGTGGCAGAATATATAGCAGTGGCAGATACATTGGCAGAATGTATTTATGAGCACTGGGAAATTTCCCCTGTGTGCACACCTCTGATACGTGTCCTAAAATGCCAGGTTTTTTAAGCTACAGCTGATAGTAAGAAGGAAGCACTTTTCCAAAGGTCTCTGCCAAGTTCTGCGTCCAATGAAATTGGAGGCATCCCCTGTCTCTGGATTTGTTTCCTGAAACAAATCCATCTCCTCTGCCTGAGTTTTCTGCTGAAGAAGCATCTGCTCAGGGCACAGGCAATGGTGTGTTACGTTTCTTGTGCTCCACAGGCCATTGAGCAGCAACAGAGGATTCAATGTCTGAATTACAGTTTCTCAAAATTCAGGAAGGATAAAGTTCTTTTGCAATATCTTAGGTAAAGTGCAGTGCATCAGAGCTTGTTACGCTGATGGTCCTTTACTCTGACATTTTGATTTAGTTTAAAATTCTGTTTAAACTCTACTTCTAGATAGTGGTGCTTAAATTTTTTATTGGCAGTCTGTTTAGAACTAGTCAACCCTATTTGTTTTCCTGCTGTGGATTGGCTGACAAAAATACAAAAGTAAACGGTAGCTTGGAAACAGTCTGTGAAACTTTTAAGAAACTGGGGATCTGTCAGAGGAATAAGTTCACTGGTAGAATTCAGTTCCAGTAATTTTACAACCACCCTGTTCTTAATGGTGAGCAATCTGACAGAAAGCATCAGGATTCAATGTCCTGTGTTCAGGTAGCCTCCTTTTGGTCTGAAAAAAAAAAAAAAAAAAAAAAAAAATCCCATTAACATGTTACACTCCTGCAAATGTCTTTTTGCTTGCATTGTTTTAAAACAGTGTCCATGTGGGCACTGTAATTTCTAAAGAATTAAAAATCAAAGTATCTTACAGGTTTTGATGCAATTTTTGATAATTCCTGCAGCTGACAATTATCAGTAAATCATCTGTACTGTGGTGACCATTAAAAATATGAAGTAGTGTTGCTACCTACGGTTGACTAACAGATTCTATTTATTTAGGTCAACTTAGAGATGATGAGAAATGACAGAAGAGTTTAACTTGCTCCTTTCTGAATTGCAAAGACTGTAATTTTCTCTCAAGACAGGGTTTGTGTGATCTGATATCTGAGTAGTATTGTCAATTGTCCAAAACGCTTGAAGCCTGAGAAAGGAAGCATTCAAACTGATGTAGAGACAATCTTACAATACAGTATAAAATGACAATTGCTACTGTACAGAAGAAAGAATTACCTGTTAAAAGAAATTGTGCTGATCTTCAAAACTTAGTATCTTGGTTATCTGAAGAATTATTAACTTGGAATTCTTTTTGTTAAATAGAATTTCGTTCTCGATACTGCTGTCACATTTATGCTAATGAAAAGTGTAATTTTCAAAGCTACAAAATGAAAACCTGCTAAAGCAGAAATCTATCCTGAGCCATTCTGTGTAATCCTGTAGGTTGGGACTTAGTAAAACAAATATACAGGAAGGAGCTGCCCTTTTTGACAGGCACATTTGCTAGGCACCAGAGAAATTTCCTCTGTATTAAGTTCAGCTGTTCACACTGCAGGGAGATTTCATTATTCATTTACCTCTTTTGGGAACAAAGGTACAGATCTAAAAATCCTTGCCCTGAAAGATGCTGAACTCCCTCAAATGTCTTTGCTTATTATGTATCACCAGATCAGCCCACCAGTTTTAACACAGAGGACCAAGTGTATCCCACATGTGAGTCTTTCAAATTCAGAGAAACTAAGCTGAGGGTGAACTTGGCTATCAACAGCTTTTTAGATCTAAATATTATGGTCATTGCTTAGATCTTTTCGTCCTTGATGTAGGTGTCTCATAGCTCACAAAGGAGCAGGGCTGTTTGAATATTCAGGGAGCAAGCAGAGCCAGTGAGAGCAGAAGAGACCTTCCCCTTTAAATGGGTGAAGGCCCAGTGCGCTCCAAATGTAAAGAGAGAAAGGAGACAAGAAACCTGCTGTGGAATGGAGTACATGGCAAAACTCAGAGAGATCTGAGGAGGACAAAAAGCAGGCAAAACTCAAAGATGCCTACTGCTAAAAAATCTGGGGAAATTATTTTGAATAACAAAGTGAAAAATGGAGCAGTAATGCAACATCTCATTGCTCTGCCCAGTTGTTGTGGCCCAATTTCTGGTTAGAAGGACTGACAGTTCATATCACTCAAACCTTTGATTTTTTCTTCCTTATTTTTCCCAATCTCCTCCTAAGATTAAGTTACAGGGAATTTATTTTGTTACTTAGGCACAAGCACAGTTTTGGAAAAAAAAAAAAAAAATCAAGGTAATTTTTGTCTTTTTCCTCATCATGAAATTATTATTCATGGGGCTTTCTGTACCTACAGTGGGAATAGGAGCCAAGACTCCACTTTAGAGCTTCCTACTAATCTATCATGGTGTTGGGAAGTGAGAGAACAAGCGGCAGTGGTGAACTTGTTCCAGATTGAATCCAAAGAGATATAAAGTGAATTTGTGGTTGCATTTATAAGGACATATCTGATAAGGGCTTTGGGCCTCTGGGAGAGAGTGAGCATTTCTCTTCTTAACACTGTAACCTTAATCTACAGACAAACTTCCTTAATTTTTTTCTTAAAATTTAACTGCGGAGCCTTAATGGATGTCACATTTAGAGTTCACATTTTACCTGTTTTTTGTTTTTTGTTTTTTTTTCCCCAGAAACTGTGCAAAGCCGTTTGTCTCCCAGTCAGAGGCAGATTGGAATGGCTGCTGGCGTACCAAAGTGTTGCACGGAAGGAGGCAGTCTGCAGGCATTAGCTGGGGTGGCAAGAACATGGTCTGCCAAGGAACTTACTTCTTCTGGATATATCACAAAGAAGGTTTGGGTGATTTTTGTTTGATTTTTAAGTATGTCATTTTCCTGTGATGTAGGCATCTGTAGTGTATTTTAAGTGCTTCATTCAATCTCCCAGGCCTCCGAGAGCACTGGGGGGAATGTTTCTTGGAGCAAAAGTTTTCCAACAGCTGGTAGGTCTTTGAAGGTGGACCTTATTTGTCAGAAGATCACGTTTACCTCAGGGTTCTCCTCGTAGGAGACATGGAACTCTCGAGTCTGTGAGGAAAGGCTGTGAATTATTTAGCTTCCTGTGTAAGTACTGGCTGCACTATCCTTGGAGCATACAGACAGCTGCCCAAACTGTGATCCCTTCTGTTATTTCAGGTTAGTTACTAGATTTACACTACTTCAAAGTAAACATCCTTTTCTTTTTAGAGCTGGCATATAAAGCAAGAGGGCAGGTTAGACACCACTGAATTAGCTGGAATTTCAATGACCGGCTTGTAGCCCAAGCTAACCAGCCTGGTCATTTGAAGAGAGTAAATTACCTTGCCTAATAATGCATCTTAAACACTGTTAGAATTTAACACCAGAAAGGCATCAAATTGCTCGAGTCCATTTCAGTTACTACTAAATGAGTTGTTTGGATTGTTTATAAATAAAGTCTCTAGAATTGCCTCATCTTTCAAAAGGACATTTATGGAGTGGTTTGATGTATTTGGAAGGGCATACCTTTCCAAGTTCTTCCAAAGAAACCATCACTCTCTGAACGGTCTTAGCATCTACCAGAATAATTGAAATAAAAGGGGAACAGTGTTAGAATCCTTTAAAGCCTGTAATGAATAATGAAAAGGCAGTAGCACTGATATTACAACCAGATGTGTACAGTATAGAAACTATTTTTCTGGCCAGCAAAGTCTTGTTCTCTCTGTGCATTAGAAGGCAGAATGTTGAACTGAGCCATGCTCTTGACCTCTGAATAAATATGTGCCCAGTGCTTTTTCTCCAGACAGCATTCTTTTCCAGCCACATCAGGAAAAGTTCCCCGAAGTATTTACTTCTGATTTCTGTTTCTGCTGACTACAGCCCTATCGCACTTTACACACAAGACATGTATTAGGACAATGCAGGTTTTATTATGGAAGCCTCTATGGTGCTGGATTATAGATTGTTTTTTTTTTTTTTTTTTTTTAAATCAGTCATCTCTAAAGACAGAAATATGATTTTTTGTTAGCATTTTGTGTTTGCAGGTGAGTTGTGCAGCCTGTACAGTTTGTGTTGTCCTATGACAGTCTGCAATGCATTGCAGTTGTGAAATGTTCATGTTACGCTGTGAAGTGGAGGGAAAAGATTATTTTGTCTATGTAAACTATGTAAAATATAAAGCCTGCGGTGTACGTGCTCTGACCTAGTGATAAAGTCAGTAATGTTCTCTATGTAAACACCCACTGCAGTAAAAGAATCCAAAGAACCGAGATGCCCAGATCCTAAGAATTCTAGAGCAGGTAAAATGACTGCTTTGTTGAAGAACTTAAGACAGCCCCCAAATGGTAAATCAGAACTTTACCGAATTACATAAAGCCCAGCTCCTATGTCAATGGGAGCTAACTAGACAGTTTGCTTAACAGGAACCTTCTGACTTTGGAAACTCCTTTATCTTTCTCTTTATATTGAAAAGTGCAATATAGTCTTGAGAAGATGCTTTTGACATTTTCCTGGTAGAGTATCTGGATATGAAATAGGTGTTGGTGAGTGAACATACTTTCTTCATTTGCCAAGACTGTGGAGAGGATTAGATGAAAAGTAATTCATGAGAACAACACCATCAGGCTTTTTTTCCATTGTGAAAGAGCCTTCATGTTGCAGGCATTGCACTTATGTGGCATTTTGAAAATCTAATCTTTAATTAGCATTTGTCTGTCTGTTTTCTCTTCCTTGGCTCTCTGAAACACAGTATTTTGGAGTTTCTTTGTGTGCGACTCATTCAGCACATTTTTCATTCAGCATGTTCTTTAGACTGATTATTTTGGAAAACAAGTAAGAGCAGAGTTGCCTCTGGGAGGAGATGAACTCTCAACGCATTCTGCTCAATCAGCCTGATGCGATTGTCACTGTGACTGACATCAGACAGCCTGCATCTCATCGACAAAGAGTTGTCCTCCCCTTTTCAATGTTCGTTTGATTTCCAGTGGAGTACACTGGGAGGACCAAAATGCTGTGTTTACTGGCTCTGCTCATGCATACTGTGTTTTTCTCTCCTGGGAACTTACAGAAGGGGAAGAAGCAGACTGGTGTCTGGCCTGTTCTAACTTTGTACTTCAGCTGAGGAAGCCCAGGCAGACTCAGGGCAGTCTTTTTGGGATGTCAGCATCAGCCCACTTACACTGTGGATTGCTTTAATTTCTACCAGATGGCAGAATTTTCTTTCACTCTGAACTTGCTTTGAATTTAAATTCTCAGTCTAGAGGCTGCAAGCTCACACATCAAATATATTAAGCAAACAATTTTAAAGACATGTTTTCTAGTAACTTATTTTCTTATTTGAAATCATAATGGGTACTTATGTCTGCACAACCCATAAGGATGTAGCATATCATCACTATTGTTATGAAGGAAAAAGGTTACCATCTCAGGCTTGGGATTTAAGATAGAAGGAGCAGTGAACAGGAGCTAGAAGGAAATTGGTTTAGTAATGCAGGGTAGAATATCTTAAGAAATGGTCTGTGGAAATTGTGCAGTGTAGCTATTAGAAACAGACCATCTTCTTGACTGTTCTGTATGTATTCTTGCATCTTTCCGTTCTAGCAAGGATGTCTGTTGTGTGTGTTTATACTTCAATTTTTTTCAGTCTGAGAGATTTTTCATCCACCACTTTCAAAGCCTGTTGATATTACACTGCCAAGTGCAGGGCTTGGAGCACAGAACAGGGAAGTGAGTGCAGCCTTCTTAATAACTTTTAACAGTTCACAGGTCCCCTAAATCCCAAGCCAGAGCTGTGTCTGGTAGGCTACTCTGCATTTTGAGATTTTATACAGATATGGCAAGTATATATTAAAAAGCCTGCACCAGAACACAGGATTAAAAGGCGATACACGAAGTATAATATCCTCCAAGTATTTGAAGGGAGGGAAGCAGTTGGAGGGTGACAGTCTGTTCCCTGGCAACTTCTGACATTTGTGTTAATTCTCTGTTGGAATGAAAAATAAGCCTTTTGAACTCTTCATGTAAATTGAACTGTTGAAAAACCTGTTTTCAGATTTAAACCAGAGCATGAGAGCATCTGGGTTCCTGGAGTATTGTGCCATTTGTCCTGGATCAGATGGTTGAAATGTGGCACTTGCACGTGGGGGATTCTGGTCCACGTTTCTGCTTTATTTAGTTATCACAAGATTTGAATAAGTTTTTAGAGTATACTGATTTGATTATAGCCAAAAGTCAGTCTGCATAGTTGCTATTAGAGTGTCAAGGTTTGTTAGAAGGTCATACCATATCTAATATTTTTGGACTTTGTGTTTCCTGCTTTTGTCTTTCTTTGACATCCTTTTTCCATCTAAGAATTAGAAAACTGTGTAATCTTTGTTCCTGTTCTTCATATGCTCAAAAAATAAAGCTCCTTGTCCCAGTAACTTGGACCTTGATCTAGTTAGGCATTCATAACTAAGTATATATGAATTCCTATTCAGCAGTGGAAGGAATTCAATCTGTTCACAGTCTTAAGGTAAAGTCTGAGTTAAGTACTCTGAATAGAAATGCAAACTGGATGATGTCTTAAGTGAAGGCTGCCATGTTGTAGGTTATGTCCCTCAAGTGAAGAATAAGAAGGATTTTCTTCTCTTTGGTTTTTCCTCCTCTGTTCATTTTCAGTGCTCCACAACCTTTCAGTCTGCAGGCTTTGACTGTATTGCACTCACACTTCCTGCTGTCAGAATTGGCCGAGCTTTTGTGTGATGTTTAGTTAAGTTGCAGGATGGCTCAGTTTTGTTTTCAAAGAGCACCTGGGTGAGACGGAATAACACGTATTGATTCTTGGGCTGTTTGTAAAAAAGATTTCTTGGTCTTGAGTACGTGAAAGCAGAAATGAGGCATTGTGTGAAGTTAAAAGCAGAATGCATTCTTTCTGAAATCAGAAACTGCTGATGCTTCCAGATGGTATGCCAAAAAAGTTTTATTAGTCTTCCATAGGCTTTTTACTTTTTCCAGATCCCTGCAAAATGGAGAGGCCGCTCCCTCTGATTTTCTTGCCAAGTTTAAACATGAATCTACTGTTTATCCAAACTGCACTGTCTTTTAACAAATGATTTACATTTTTTGCTTTCCTTTTGTTCTGTACAGTGGATTTAGAGCCTGTCGAGGTGGAGTTGGGATTTGCTGGAGGAAAAGCATTTGTTTCAAACTTCTAGGCATTGTTTCTTTTAGGAACAGCAGGTAGGAGGAACTGACCCTGTTACGTGACATCTGTGGGGAAAAGAAAAAAAAAAAAATAAAGAAAAAAAAGCTTTCCCTTTAAATTTGATCTGCTTGAGTGCTATTTTAGATCATTTGATTGTCACTTTTTGTGCCAGGTGACAGCTGTCTTAAGAGAATGACTCAATTTTCTTCTTTATTATGCACAGGTCCTTTCCCAAGAGTAGATATTTATCTATTAGAGATAAGATAACAGATATCAAGTTGAAAAAGGTTATGTGACAGTAATTGAAGCGATATGTTGGCCTAGCATACTGAACTATCAGGTTTTAGCTGCATATTGTTTTAGAAGCAACTTGACAGAAAGAGTAGAATTTGAAGCTGTTTATTGATTTGATTCTTTCTTCCTTAGGTTTAAGGAACAGAGCATTAGTGGAAGAAGTGGTATTACTTCTGGCCTTGTATTTGCATATCAAAAGATGACATTTTAAAACAGAATCTTTAAAATGTGCTGGTGGTTTTAATTCTCCTTGCCATATGTGAAATTAGAGAATGTGCAGTGCTATGTTTCATTAACTATTGGAGAAAAGTAATTTGTCTAATGGACAAATTGACAAAATGATTTGTTTTGAAGTGATTTGGGTGTTTAGGACCCAGCACTGGAACCCAGTGGGTCTCAGGTAGAACACATCTGTAAACCTGTGAACATTTTGGTTTTGCTCTTTAGTTGTAATACTTTTCCTGTAACTTGACAATTTTAGATAAATGAAAAGTCATCTCTCTCCAGCTCCATAATGAGTTCATGGAACTTAAGCAGGGCCTTTCTTAGGAGCGGTGCTTTCAACTCTATTGAGATTTTTTTTATCCCATAAAATATGTAAGATTAATTTTTGTTGTGGCGTAAGAAAAAGTGGTTTCCTCTGACACCTCTATAAAAAAAAATCAATGTATCTTTCCTAAGATTTCTTCTGACTTGTAATGTGAATTTTTGTATTTGTCATTTCAGACATTGCAGGAAAAAACAGGTTCAGAACAGTGGAGAAGTGAATCCAAGGCAGCTGCAAAAGTTCTCTTACTTAATTTTCTATTTTCTGTCATCACTTCAGAAAACTATATATTACAATTTTGTCCTTGTGCTGTACAAAACCCAAGCTATTTCAGACATAGAAGAGTTCAGTTTTAGCATCTTATACAACAAAACCTTTCCCAAATTCAAGTTATGTGCCGTAGCATTCTACTTTTGTTATATTTTAGAAGTATAGTAGACAATCTGTGGTATGTTGGGAGTCTGTTATGGTATTGTACTGTAGAGGCACAGAAGAAAGAGCCTGGGTTCCTGAGACCAGTGGTTGAAGTATCAATACCAAGCCAAAGCACTTGAAGAAGGAAGGCAGAGCATAATGTAGTGACTTGTATCAAGGAGGGGAAATCAATCCCACAAAAAGAGAAAAAGGAGAATCTTCTCAAAAAGGTGGAAGGAGATTTATATTAAGTCTTGTTTTATCTGCCATTCAAGTGCTTTAAAAAGATGCAGCTTTTTATGGATTCTTAAAGAAAATCATAAGCTCAGTCCAAGGTAGACGGATGTTATTACGTCCTTCATCTTCTTAAGCAGTGCCGGATCCCAGATGTGCCCAATCTGTGTGACTTGTGCACTTCAAATAGGTACTGTACGTTCTGACTTGAGCTTTGGCTTGTTAATTTCAAGCAGATGACATTCTTCCAGAAGGTGTGATGTCAGATACGCAGCAGCTCTGGCTATGATGTCATGCTGAGCCCTTGCAGCAGCCAGCACAGAATGTACATGAGACCTGACAGGCTGCTAGCTGGTGGCTCCCACGCTCTCTTACACTCACAAGTTCTGAATTTTCTTTTTGTGCAACCATATGAGAAGTCTTGCTATGAGTTAAAGGAAAAGACAGTCTTCTCCTCTAATAAAAATCACAAGAACCTCACGTAATTAGAAAGGTAGGGGAAGGAGGTTTTTTCAGAGGAATGACTGACTTCATAAATACAGATCTGCTTTCCTATGGAAAGTAAGTGTGTAAAAACTGACTGCTCCTTTGTTCTTTTTGCACTTCCTAGAAATGCTGTGTCATTCAGCTCTTCTGTGCACTGTTGGGTAGAAAATGATGTCTCTTGGTCTGGTCTCATTACAGTTGGCTCTGTAGTGTTGCTTTACTCTGTTTGAATAAGAAGTTCTGAGGCTTTCTTGTTTCATGACTGACATACAGAAGTTCACTTCACAGGGAGAGCTAATTGCTCTGCATTTTGCATGCCTGAAAAGCAAACCAAACCCCCCAGATTAGCAGTTCTCTCTTCCCTGTTTCTCCTCCCTCCCTCTTTCTGCTCAGTTTCTTTGGTGACCATTCCCTGATGTTTGATGTGCCCTTGGCCTAGCTTGCTTTCAACATCAGACAAGCCCTGTTTTTCCTGCACTGCTTCCAGTAGCTGATCTCCCTCTCAAATTGAGAAGTGCATTTTCAGAAGTGACCTTTAGCAGCAGTGGTGGCATTTTCATCTTCAGGGAAACCTCCTTGGCCCCGTAACCCAAGGTTTGATCCTATCATTCAGTGACACCGTCAGAGGGGATGGGAAGAGTGTGAAGCTGAGTGAAGTTCAGCATGTCATGGTGTATTAAACAGCTCTCTGAGAGTGACAGGATGAGCTCGATTTGTTCTGCTAGCAGATAAATAACTTTCTCAGTGTAATTAATAACCTTAGTGATTTGTTCCAAAAAAAAAAAAAAAAAAAAGGAATAATAATAAGATTGAGTAATCAAACTATTGATTAATGAGTAAGTCCCCTTGAAAAGGTATACAGAAGGTTTAGCACAAAATGTTAGTCCTTCTGGGCTTGGTTCCAGTAGAGACTGCAGTGATGATTGAACAATAGGATTATTATACAAAGTCATTGTTTTGAGAGTGGGGAAAAAAAAATTGGTTCCTTTTTTCTTTAGCAATTCATTCATCAAATAAAAATACATTTTTTAACAGCGGCATTGCATCCAACGTTATTTTTGCAGCTGGGCTCAGCACTTGCACAGAACTCCCATTGGCAACAGTAGTGTTTCTGTAATGCAAATTAAGAGAATTTCTTCCTTAAATGTAAAATCTTGGGGTCTGTACTTGCTTTCTATGCAAATAAAAGCACTGATGACTTCAGGAAAAGTACCTACAGTCCCCACCTCCCTCATGCTTGAATACTTTTGCAAAATGGAAATCTGGGACCAGGAGGTGAGGAAGGAAGAGATTAATTTCCTTGGAGTTTAAAATAATTCTAATAAAAATTCTATAAAATGTAACTCATTGGCCTAATAGCTTCTATAACAAATAATGCTTTGGGGAACAATAAATTGTGTAATGATAGTTCTGCTCAGATTGACTAAATCATTATGTGTTGCTAAATGTCAGCCACTGAGGAAATCATAACTAAGCACACTGCAAGCTGGCAGTCTTGTAAAAAGTCTCATATTGTAAAAGGAAAATGGAGACTAAAAGCATTTCACAGATGCTAGAAGGAAGAGGCTAACTACTGTCTCTTTTTTACATTTTCAAACTTACCTGTTTTCCACAGGAGAGCATAAAGACATAATCAATCAAAACAAAGCTTTCACAGATCCTCCTGTGATGAATCTAATTATTTTGGAGAGATCAAGTGCATTTGCTGTTGATATAAACAGCAGTGTGATTGAAGTATCAAAGGTAAATCAATAGGCCTAGAATGTGGATCAAAACATTATAAGCTAGGGAGCTTAGAATCAATATTTTCATGAGGAGAGTCAACAACTGGTACTGCTGTGCTTAAACTCATTGAATAAATATTCTGTTTTCAGAAGTCAGTTGTCAAAAAAACAATCATTGTATCTAAGACATTTGCCTTTTCTACAGATGAGCTTTTCATAATTTGCAACTAAACTTTTTGAATACAGAATGCTGTAGTGAAGCCATGCAGGAGGAAAATGATCTGTGATATTTGGAAATTGCTCCCGACACTTGAAAACCTTTAATCATTAGAGAGCAGCAGCTCAAGCTAATCCCCATCGCCTCCCCTTCCTTCATCCCTGCCCTGGAAGCTCTGGGTTAGCAGAAGGCTCCCACTTGCTGCCTGCTGGTCCCCCCTGCAGTTTGGATGCTGATAGCACTCGATGGTCTGAAGAGTTGAAGGAGAAGCAAGAAGAGTGTGAAAAAGGAAAAAAGTGGGCAATTGTACACATTTCTGCACATCTGGGCTTGTGGATCTTGGCCAGTCTCCTGCCACCACTTACCGACTTCTTTCACTTGCATAGCAAGGGAATATTTTAGTTTTGAGCTAGCGATGCAGCTCAGAGCACAGCGACTGATTGCGGAGAACTGGAGGGCTCCTTCCAAAAGCTTTCAGAGATTGAAAGTGAGGAGATATTAGTAATTAGCGTCAATGTTGCCAGTTTTCTTGAATTCTGTGGGCTTTCGCTGCCCCAATTTGGGATCTGATGTCTGCCTACATCTTCCCTGAGCAAGCAGTTAAAAAAAAAAAAAAAACTAGTGGAAGAGGATGCCATAGAGAGATTGACTGTAGGAAAGGATGCATATGTTAAATTTTGCTAGTAATGTAATATTGGATGTGATATTTCTTTTCCTCCTTTGCACCTTTTCTACCTTTCGTCTGCTCTTACTGTAACTATACTGATGTAAAGATGCAGTGATGCTACACCATGTAGCAGTTCTGATAGGGAAAGCAGGCAATGCTAATAGGAGGCACATTCTGATCATTAATACTGTACTGACCCTGTGTTTGGCTCTGCAAGTGGTACTGCTCGTATGGAGATAGAAAATGTTTCCACAAGTCAGACCTAAATTTTCCAGACCAAAAAACATTTCAACACTCAGTTTTTAGAGGTTGATGTAAGCAACAATATAATGCTCATAACAATTTTCTTTGAATTTCCAGGGAAATTGTGAAGAACTTGCTGCTTTAAAAGTGGTTTCAACCTCTCTGACTCTTGCAGTCTTTAAAAGCCTCAGATTGAGAACACAAATGGAGAGCTCACCAGGCCCACGGGCAATTGCTGCCAGCTCCTGGCCGCTGTGCACAGCGTCACTTCTGTTCCTGATTCTTTGTGGATAGAAACATGCTTAAATGCTGTAAGTAATAAATGCTCATTTCAAGGAGATCAGTTGAAACAATCTTTGCCTCTTTTAGCTACCTTATTGTAGTTTTCTAATCTGTCTTTTAATTTTACCTCACTTAAAAGGTTTCAGGGATTGCATTCCAAACTGCAAGTATCAACCCATGGGCACTTGCAGTGTAGTTAAGCATAGGAGCTGTTGTTATGTGTTATATGTAGCATGCTCTACCATACAAACTCTTTTGAGCTAGCCAAGGTTCAGGTTGCTACACTTGCTCATAGTTTCTTTTTTTTACAGGATGATGGAACAGTAGAAGCCAGACTTCTAGGTTAGAGACAGAATTAGATGTCCATAAGGAATTTCAGAAGTGTTTCTTATTGGCAATTAGCTGTTCAAATACTGTTGAAAAAACACTCAACACCTAACTGCATCACAAGGCACATAAGCATAAAAAATCTGCCTACAATTCCAAAACGCTTCTCTGCTGTTTTTCATCTTTAATTTTAAGCATTAGCCTTGGATTCTTAATCAGCTAGGAAAGAAAGCATCAGAATTTTGACTGAGGCTAGTTGTGTGCTTTACTGCTGTTGTCTGACCATTCCCATAAAGTGTGTTATTTTACCAAACTTGATCTATTTGGAAGCCTTTACTAAATCTTAAGCAGAAGTCTTTGGCATTGTGTTAACTGATACATATTGCAAATTTCTGAAAATAAAGCAGGTAGAAATTTATAAAATTTAGAGTGGTTCATCAAGCCTAGAGCCTGGTTTTGTCTGAGTGCAATATCGTTCCAGGCAGGGACAACTCTGTACCGTTTTAAGTTTTCCATAGATTCAAGTGAAGCTTAGTGATGTGAGGCTTTAACTCCCAGGGAATTCTGTGTGCAAAGGATGACTTTGATCCAGGGACATGCTGTAGGAACCATGGTAACACATCTCTCAAGTTATGACTCTTCTTGCTGTGAGCTTTTTTTCCAGTCTGTTTGTGAATTGGGATTGGCAGGAACAAACTCAAGCTTATGGTTGGAATTTACCAAACAAGAGGATATTGAGGAGTTAAATCTGGAAATCAGCACTTTATCTTTCAGATTTCCCTTAAGCTCTAGAAGCAGAAGGTTGTATGGCAGCTGCTTGCCTGATCACCGAAGGGGAAAAAAATAAAATGTCTGTTAGGCATCACCTGATAATCCGTTCAAATTGAAAATGCTCTAAATTTTCCTTAATTGAACGAAGAAATACGTAGAGATTCATTCATTCTCTGTATTTACCAAGTGTACAGTTAGAGACTCGGGAGCTCTTGTCTCTATCGAAAAGAATTGAAAAGAAAAAAAAAAGTAAACATGAATTCATTTGTCAGTGTATGAATTTCAGTGTAAGCACCATCTGTTTTTCACCATTGTTGTCTTTCAGCAACTCCGTCTCTTGACAGGGTTGAATTCCCTATTTTAGGGAGGATTCATTGGTCTATTCTGATGTTTCATAGTGTCAGCTACAAAAATTATTTTTATTATCCCATAAGTGCATCCTGACAAAATGTGTGCTGTAGTGAACCCACAAGCCAGCATCCTGCTGTGTGTGTGTGTATATACATGAATACATATATGTATGAAACTTTGACTAAGTAATTGGCTTCAAATGATAAAAATCCTAAAAATAATTTTACCAGGAGATCAGCTAAGCCAACACCAACTCTTTTTTACATACTTTAAATGCTCCTTTGCTTAGCTTTCCCCCATAGGTTCGGTAAATCATTGCTATTGTGTATGTTCCAAAGTCTCATTTGGAAGGGATTTAGATTGTATCTGAAGATACTGCTGCTGTCTGAAGTCAGGGTACACCGTCACATAATCCTTGCTTGAGTTTGGTCACGTAGAAAAAAAATCCGTCTGGAATTCTCAGTGCTTTCAGCAATGGATAGTTTGAAGTTTTGGCAGCAACTGAAACCCTTTTGGCCGCTGCCTTTTTTTTTGTTTTTTCCTTCATTGCCCAGTAATGTTTTTCTGTGAAGCATAAACCAGGTAGATTCTTGAAAATATCTCCTATAAACATTGATTTAACAACCAGCAAAGTGAAAGAAATTTGCAGTGTTTTATGTTACACAAGAGTATGCTACAAAATTAACATCCCCGAGTAGAGACAGTAAAGTATGCTTTTGTATGCCTTCTCTTTGACTTCAGTGAGCTGCAGAACAGACCTCAAAATGTGGTTCCCTGTGAAACTTTGTTATTCCATTTAGCAGCTGCTTTCAAACACAATAGGAGGTTTTCAAAAATATCTTCATCTGAAAGTGTTCGTCTGTAAGCATAAAAGCAGCCATGATAACATTAGGGGGAAAGATAACAATGTCTATCTCTGTAATGATATCACCTTATCTTTAATTAATGTAGAGTACTGCACGATCTTTTCTGAGATAGGAGCCTCTTATTTGGGTAAGGTTCTTCCTCAAAGAGTATCAAGCCAGTACAGCTGTTTTAAACAAAGCTTTAATGTAACTTCTTCAGCAGGTTCAGAGGCATTCAGAATCGGCTGTGGTTGTTTCCTTTGAGGCAGGAAAAATAAAAAAGCTCCTGACAGAAAGATGGAGCTATCCATTTCTAATACTGCAGTGGTTTGATTTAGAAACTGCCCTTATTCCATGGAATTGTATGACCTCAGCTCACAATGTTTTAACTAGAAATGAGCACAAATAAATCCCCTGGATCTGAGCTCTGAGTAGTTTCACATTCCAGTCAGAGTTCAAATACTTCAGACAGCTTTTGTATCTGTAGTATACACCAACAATCCATAATAATATATCATGAAAGTCTTATAGAGATCACGGTCCCACCCTCAATATAGGAAATACCAGGAATGTGGTTTCCTGTATTGTCTGTCTATGAGCTTCTCCTATGTCCAAACAATACAGCCTTTAATTAAATACCACTCAGTGTTTACTTCTTCCATTTCCACTGGTGGCCCCCATCTACTTCGCTTCTACCTTTGTTCCCTGGTCTGATCAACAGTGAGGGTCTCTGGTATGTCTGAGTTCCAGCTGTGTTTCTGGACCTCCTAAACTACTGTTCAGGAGTTTTTGCTCCTGTAGCGTTTTTCTCATTCCAGCTTCTTTTCCCATTGCCTGGAGCTAGCAGAGGAGCTATGGGGGAGGTGCACCTCACAAGCAGCTTGCTTGTGTTCCTTGGTCTTCTGGGCCCTAACTGGCATGGTCTGAATTTCTGCATAAAGGAAGGTGCCCATCAGATTGGATAGCATACCAAACTTGGGTCAGCCGTCAAGATTAGATGAATCTGTAGCAGTGCTTTAGATGTAATATTTGACGTGGAACTGACTGACTAACTGATCAAGCATCACAGCTGATAGATATTTCTCACTTAAAAAATTCACCCATTTGGCTAAGTCTTAACAGCTGATACAGATTTATGAATAGGCAGTAATGGCCAACTTGCTTTTTTGTGTTACTGCTGGCAGAAGACACAGTTATACGTCTGAGTGCCGCTGGGCTGAAATGGTGAGGAAGGAAAAATTCAGAGCCAACGACAGGCCATTTCTGTGTGTTATTTTCCAAGAAGTAATCCATGGTTTCAGGGCAGATCCTCTTGTATTCAGCAAGTGGCTCCCACTTTTGGTTCTGCTTTTTTATGTACACCTAGAGCTGCAGCAAAATAGTTTCTAGACCTAAGCAGCTGTACTGCAAGCAGGCCTTCATTAATAGTTCACCTTTGAGTGTAGGACTACGTGTATTGTGATTTGAAGTGTTTTCCTGAGGTGGGGAGATAGATGATGTGAAGTGTTTGGCATGGGTTCTTAGCCCACAACATCTTGTGCTGACTGTCATGTAAATCTGTGATGGCTTTCTTCTACCTGAAGTAATCTCTGTTGTGAACAATCAGGTTGCCTGTAAAGTAAGTAAAAAAAAAAAAAAAAAAAAAAAAAAAGCACTTTTCTCTCTGGTTAAACAACAGATTTGTCAATGAGTTGCCAGAATTGTAAACGTCAAGTTAGCTGAGTACAGTCTTATATGTACAATTTTCTATGCATATGTCTGATACTCCTTAATTTGGAAAGGCTGTAGTAGGTTCCATCCTACTACAAGGCAGCCCATCTGTTCAGTGATTCCGTAACTTCAGAACAGCTACACGTATCACTGTGCTCCTCTTGCTGTAGTCCATTCAGATATGTGACCAGCTTCAGATTTCACTGGCATTTTAAAAAGTATTGGCATGTGCCACGTAGCTGTCTCTTGCGTGCTGTGCTGGTTATGTCCATGATGGTCTCGTGCCATGCTGGATCTGCTTTCCCCAACAAGTGAGCTCCCATTTACAGAGGGTCAGGTTTGCATGGCCCTACGTCTGTAAAATTCAGTCCACGGAGCCCATCACAAATATGTACAATACACCCCCTTGAATGTAAGTGAAGGAGATACATTTTTATATTTGAGGCTTTATATTTGTGGAGACTGCGTAGTACTTTACAGATGAAGGCTGTCTTGGGTTGTATGTGGAAACAACATGGAATTCAGTGTGGTTGTAATGACAGGTTCGAAAGAGTCTGTTTGTTCCAGGAGGTAAGAGCATAGCATTATGGAGAGCGTGGTTGGTTCAGTGCGTGGTTGCATTATGTAAATGCTAAACGATACTGTGACGTGCAATCATATGCTGCTTTTTAGGGGGGGTTCTCGTGTACTGCAAAGAAAAGAGAATTGCTTATTTCTTATCTTTGAAAGTTCTTGGGATTTTCTTTAAGGAGTGAAAGGCTAATTGAAAATTGCAGGCCAGAGCTGTGCCTACTGCCAGTTCCTCCCGCAGTTCCAGGTGAGCTTGGAGGTTCTGGTTCTAGCCCTTACTGGGTGCCTGGTGCTGCTCTGTATTGCTGAGCTGCTGATGCTTCTGACATGAGTGACATTTCTATGGTGAGTAGGATTTGGGGCGCAACTATGAAGAGTTCATTTACAGTGGTTTTGGATTCATTTCCATTAGGAGTACACACAAATGTAATATAGCAAAAATGCAAAATAATACCTATCTATAAGGAACAGTGCACTGCTGTGTACGATTACCCATGACCAGTAGAACTGGATGAAGTCGTGCCTGTTAGCACAGCTCTCTGCCAGCTTTAATCTATCTTCTGTCTTTTTAAATGGCCTGATGCAAAAAGAGGATTGTAGATTCTGTATGGTCTGTCCTTGGCCATGCTATTCCCCTTGTCAGGCAGGGAAATTTCATGGAGAGCTTTATATTCACTTCTGTGGAATGTAGCACAGAGCATGCTGTCTCTCTCATGCTTTCTGTGAAACAAGTTGGATTGAAGCGCACCAGCATGGTACAAGCTGTTTTAAGACCTAACAGTTAGAGACAGAAAGTCTCCTCCCTGAGGATCTTAGAATAAAACTAAAGAAGGCAGAGTATGGAAAGAGAAGAAAAAAGAACAAAGGAGAGTTGCCTGCCCAAAGATGTATCAAAGGACAGATGTGACCCATGGACAGAGTAGGCTTTCTGAATCCCTCTCTGGTACCCAGCCACTGGCTGCATCTTTTCTGTTCTAAAACGAGTCAGCAAGATATTGTTAAGTGGGTAGATCCTGCTCTTGTGAAAACCTTTTGAGTATTTCATCAGGACACTTTGCTATTCTGTGTGTGCACGCATGCATTCATATATATATATATATATATATATATTGAGGGAGGGAAGAGAAGAGAAAGAGAGGGAGAGAAGAACATCCTGTGGGATTTCTTTCACCATCTGCTGAGTTCTGACTGCCATCTGTAAAGTAAAAGCGTTTCTGTTGTTTAGCCTTTGTTCAAAATGTATTTTTTGTCACAGTGGCTTTTGGCATTAGTGTGCACGACTAGAAGAAATATTCAACAGTTTGGGGCAAACAGGATAAAACACCAACAACTGAAAGGGATCTGAAACATCCAGTTTATGCAGTAATTTGACAGAAGGATTTGACATCATACCTACTGTAATCGCCCCTTAGAATTTCAGACATAACCTCTGAGATTCACAGGAGATCAGACAGCAGCTTGTCTGCAAAGGCAGAGGCCTATTTAGCTGAACATGGATAAGGTGTGGGTAGCTAAAGTCATAATTACACAGGCAATTTACTCTGCTTGCCAGAAGTCCCCTTGGTTGGATGGTTTGTCCATAAGCGATCAGGAAATGCAGAGTACCTTTCTTGCTGCAGTTCAACCAGAACAGACGATCTTTAGTTGTGTTCCTTCATCTGTAAATGTTGTTGCACAGCTAGTTACATATACAGCTCTAATTGCTGACTTGTGAGCTTATTTGTAAGTTTGCTAGGCGTATAGTGCAATAGAAAGCAACAAAATGCAAGCAACACAAAGGAAAAAATAATCCACGCCTGGCTTCCTGTTTCAGAAATCAGAAACATGTATTTGACTAATTGTCTGTCTTGCATGTGTGTAAATTTTCTACAAAGTTTCCTAACATCAGAGGCATAATTGTTAACACACATCACAAATGTGTTTGCCTATTAGCCTCAGCTTTAGATCTGCCCTTGGAATTTGTGTGTAGTGAAAAATACTTGGCAGAGATTAAACAAGAACAGAGAAAACTCTAGCAGAGCACCATGATCCTTAGATCATGGTAATGAAAGGAAGACAGGCTATGCTTAACTTAACACAGGATCAAGCTAGAAGGCTTTTTATGTGTTGGCTGGCTTTTGTAGTTGGACCTATGTGGGAAGCGCATCCAACCACTGGAATACAAGATGTTTGTGTGCTAGTTCCTGCTAGATTCTCACTCTTCTCTGGGTTCAGGCTGTAAGTCAGCATGACTACAGGATTTGAGATGCAGCTAAACAGTGGTTTAGCTAACTGTGGTTCCAGAGCAAAAATAAATGGGCCCATCTCTGGTTGTTCTCTTGGTATGGGTTACCTAAGTTGCCATTGTGTGGCTTCATCAGTAAGGGTGTTGGGAATGAGATCAGACAGAAAAACAATCTCTTACGAGGAGAGGAAATTGAAGTGACTGAGACTACCCACTCTAAAAGGGTGAAGAATAAGGGGAACAAAATAAAAGATAATAAAATAGCCTAAGGCTCAGTCACCTCCTGATAAAAGAGCAACATGATAGAAATACAAAAAATCTTGAATGAGAAAAGGGTCCATCTTCAAGCCACACTGTCAAAATATAGGTTTCATCATTGCGTGAGCCAGGAAACAGGTTCAAAGTGTGATGGGATATTTTTTATGACTGACAAGAATCTTGCATGATGCAATGCTAATAAAAGCACATTGGAGAAAACAAAACACTGTGTCTTGCAATTTAAACAGAATGACCTTTTGCAGGCAAAATTACATTTGTGTATTGCATATTTATGTATTTATTTTCACAAGAGCATCTGGTGCTGTCTTATCCAGACAAGTTTCTGGACTGGGCTGACTGTGGTCCAATCCAGTCAGGCAAGTCCTGTGCGGAAGTCTTTCCTTTGATAAAGATTTTCTCCAAAATTGCTGTTAACAGATTAAGTAGAAATCTTGTGTTCTGAGAAACTGCATTTTCTGCAGGAACAGCTGTGAAATTTGATAAAATCACCACGGACTGTTTAAATCTTTCTATAGCAGTAGCTCTTCAGTTAACCCTGGATCATTTAATAGGTGGGTAAGTCTTTCAAGAGTAATTAAAATGATGTTTTCAGAGAATTTAATATTGTAGACAGGATTTTTTCAAACAAGAGCAGTGAAGACATATATGCCAAAGCCATGAGTCTGGCACTGGATGCACCATCTTGCTCCCTCGTGCATTAATTTGAATCCATGTTTGGAAAGGCACGATGCCTGATTTAAATGACCAGTTTGCTTATAACTACCCCCCACCCCATCCGAGCCAATTGCAATGGGAAGTCTACAGTTGCAGTTACTTTTTAATTATCAAATGAGATCATTACTGAAGTAGCGTATGTTATAGGTATGTGATTATGAAGTGTTAAATACTTGGGTGCAAATTATTTCATCTTCCTAGCAAGGGGCTATTCTACTTCAGTACATAAACTTTTGTTTCTGCTTTGCTTCTGGTCTGCTCTGGCATGTACTATTTGGGACATGTAAAAATAGAGCTTTTGCTTCTGATCTTGCCTTCCCACAGGAATTTTGCCTGAATCAGAGTTTTAGGAATAGGGTCTGTTTGTATTGCAAAGTGGTCTTCTTTAATAGTGCTTTAATTCAAAGAACTTTAATATCTGCATACAAATTCTAAAATAAAAGCAAACTTTAAGAACAGAAAATAGACATTTTCAAAACCAATTTATATATAGACTACAGCAATATAATTAAAAATTAAGTGTTGTGTGGCCATAATCTAGAAAATAAACTGTATGGAGTATGATATATCTTATGAGTAAAAGTAAAGCCTTAAAGATAGCATGGAGAATTCAACTGGATTTTATGGTAAAATATTATAACTGGAGAATTTTTTTTTCCATTTTTATATTGTGCTGTATAGCATCATATCTGGGTATCATAAGTCTTCATGTATAAAGTAAGAGCTTAAGGGAAAGTTCAAGTTAGATCAAGTAAAGGATAAGGTTAGGTGATGAACCTTGGAAATAATAAAATGAAGAGTCATCAGTGAAATTCAATTAAAAACTTCACCAGTTGTTATGCTACAAAGGGATTATAGACAGTGACAGAAAAATATGCAACTTTAATGTAGGACCATCAGGCCTTTTTTTTTTTCTTCCAGAAGTCTGTGCCCTTACCTAGGTCTAGAGTTAACTGCTTATCTTATTTTTAAAATCCACTGTTATAATTAAGCCCATTTATATGATTATCAGTATTTTTAAACATGGGTAATTGTGAGTGTTTTAGAGTAGTTATGAATAACTGACATTGTGTATATCAGTCATATAATTAATTACCCTTTCCTGATTTATTATACATCCAATTTATTTAAACAACATGTTATTTTGTCATTTCATTATTATCATCTCTCTTCTTTTGACAAGTTAATAATAAAAAGGCAAAACAGAACATTATCTGCTGTTGAAGTAAATGCATCTTCATTGTACAACAAATACAAAGGCTGCCAGGTATCAGTGTAAGAAAAGGTCAGAATTATTTTGAAAATATAAGTCACAGTAATGTAGCTCATCATTAGTATGTCCACCTCTGCTTCTCTCTCCCTCTTCGAGGAGTGTATGTCTTGTCATTAAGTTCATAGTTAATCTCAGGACACCTTGTTATTAGTTGGATGATCTCCATCATGACAACTGTACCTAGCAGTCCTGAGAGTTTGGATTAGCCCTGAGACATGCTTAGATGCCAGACTGCCATGTGCACTTCATGGGAAGTGCTTTGCTTACCCACCCTTTTTAATGTGCCACAATCTGATAGCATCTGCACTCCTCATTCTTCCAGCTGGTGCTGTAAGTTTGTCTTCACCCTCTTAACACCCTCTCTGTCCTTTCTGTACTCCACCATTTGGGCTGATAGAGGAGCTGGTACCCACACTGTATGCTTCTGTCAATATTAACTCATTCAGGATATAAGCAAGAACTATTACGGTATTATAATTAGTAACGTTTTGTCAAACATAAACAGACTAAAGCCATATTCTTCATTTACAGAGCCTTAAGCCCAATGTAGCTTTCTGCCTCAAAGTTCAAAGCAGCACAGTTATTGAAGTAAAAAGCTGTATACATTATTTTAGTGGCAAAAACAGATTGTTTGCGTTCAGCATATACTAAAAATATATGAAGCCATTTTAGTAAAACTTTTCATAAGGTTAACAGCTTATTATCTGTTGCTCTGATTATATGCTGTATACACTATATCCCATTGGCAGAGTGTGTATCATCATGTTTCGTTGTTTAATATCTAATCGTAACAGTATTGAGAGAATAAATACAAAGCATTACCCTCTTTTCTTATTTGCAGCATTGATTTGAAAGAGACTCATACAAAAATGTAGTAAAAATGTCCAGGTAAATGCCTGGTTTGTGGTCTTCATTGTCCCTCTAGAAATGACACTTCTGTTCTTTCCATAGCCTAAGTAATATGTAACAAACAGTATTATGGTTTCATTTGTTGTTGTCACATAATGCTGTACTTACAAATGCAATTGTATTTCTTTTAGAAAAGGTTAAGAACGGTGCGGAAGGAGCATTCCCTGAGGGCACTGGTGTCTAGGATAATAAACTCTTGGTCCATTTTGTGCAAATGGGATTACAAAAATGAGTTCCTTGCATTCAGAACATAATATTGATTTTAGAAGTGCTATGTTAAGAGAACTTGGTTTGGGATACACTTAAGGAAGATGTTTTATGCACAGTGTACACATAAGTACTCAATGATTCAACTTTATCCATTGAGTGCTGCAAACTGTTTCTCTGCTTTTTTACAGCACAGTGGACTTAATATATTATTTATTTAGTAGTCCTTTCAATGTTCATAATTTGTGTTATTTCTGCATAAAAATAAGGGCTCCTGTGATTTTATGTTTTTTTGGGCTTGATTTTTTTTTTCTGCTTTCAAAAATCATAAATGCATTTCTAGTGCTCTGCGGTTCTCACTCTAACAGAATATTCTGGTAAGTGATCTGTGTATAATCCATGAAATATCTTTGGCAAAATTTATAGTGAAATAGAAGCTGTCGCAATTTTTCTTCAACAATTAAAAATAATTCCTCACACCATAGTTTTCCCTTTGTTGTTCCCTTACCTAATGCTTCTGTAACCTGTTTTCTGGCCTTCATAAATACATTGCTATCTTTGTAGTACCTGGTTAGGAACTGAGCCTTGAGCAGATTTAGTTATGTTTCTTTTCTGAGATGTTCTTACTGCTTATCTCATATTTCTTCCCAAGAGTTTTTTGTAGACGTGGCTGATACTGCTGGTGTTTAAAAGTGAACATAGATAAATGCCTGTAAACTTCAACCTAGTTTTTTTTTTTTTTTCTCAAGTGAAGCATTGACACGGAAGGGATTGCTGGTGTAAATAACAGCTTGAAAGTAGTTACAACCATGAAAGAATGACCATCATACTTCTGCTGTAGTGAGCATCACAGTGCACTCTTACTTGGGGCTTTGTTATACAAAAAGCAAATTTGTCACCTGCAAGCTGCTGAGCTATGCAACTAGTTCAACTTTTTGTCCATTATGTGGCGAGGAACCTTTAAAAATCAGATGTCTTATATTTGAAAAGACCATACCAACGGGTATCATTTTGATTTTTGATATAATTTATGGGGTATCTGTACAAGGCAGAGGGTGTAACTTAACTATCTATGACTTTTATATAGTAAAGTATTGCAAGCAACTCATATGACTTAACAAAATCCCACTTTTGAAAGGCTAATTGTTGCAAACAGAAAATCTACAAGTTTTCACTGACACTGCACTAGAAAAAGGTGCCCAAAGAAGTGGTGGAATTGCCTCCTCTGGAGATGGTTAAGACCTGTCTGGATGCCTCCCTGTGCGACCTGCTGAGGGAACCTGCTTTAACGGGGAGTTGGACTCGATCTCCAGAGGTTCATTCCAACACGTACAATTCTGTGATTCTGTGAAAATGTTATTTGTGTTGCTGTTTGCATGTGGAAAGTTGTATTGCTAGGTAAGAACATTAGGTGGGTTAGCCAAGGCCACGTGAAGTGGCAGTGGGTTACATCATTTTGTTTCAAATGTGGATACAGAGGTTTTCTCAATTATGTGCGCTGATAGAGGTGAACTTTACCCACTCTTCATCTTTGCGGATAGCTGTCAGGTAGCTATTATACCTGTTATAACCGTTGTGAAGGGTCCTAGGACAAATATAGGTATAGCATACTGCCATAAGCTAGAGCAGCCTTTAAATTGATCTAATCGCATAAGGAGGAATTGCCCTGTATGAGACAGAAAAAAGTCAGCACAGTACAGCCCTGTTTGTTCATGACTGCAATTTGCTCATTCTGTGTTTTTGCTGGTCAGAAAATATGGTGAGACCTGGTGCACCAAAACCTTTTAGGTTTATTTGAAGTTGGTCACATTTGGAAGGCTAAAATGTGTGGGTTTGATAAGATCAAAAAATTCTCTGACCCAAGAGGACCATAATTAATACTAGACTCTTGCTGGGACACAAGTGTTTAGCTCTTTTGTTGCCTTTTTGTACTAGCTATCATCGTTCCTTCAAAGCTGTAATTCTGTGCTGTTCAGGTGTAACATCTGAAAGTCTAACCCAGGATATTTTATATACTGAGTAAATTCAGGCAATTCAGAAAGGTACAGTAATCTAATTTTCTGTTACATTAAAAGAATTTATGCTTGAGAATATCTTTTCTGGCTCAAATTTCATTAGCATTTGTCTCTACAAGGTGCACTGCAGTCAATATAGAAGAAGCATTTTGGAAAGCTGAATTTTGGGAGGTTGCAATTATTCAAAAACTCATGCTTATTAGAAAGCTAGACATGTCGTTTCAGTAACATGTAATAAACAACAAGCATTCTTAGCAACTAATTGTAAGTTTAAATTTATTTGTACAAGGTAATTGCTAAAGGATCACAAATAATGAACAAATTAATGAAATTTATAGCCTGTTTGCAAATAACTTGTTGACAGAAAGCACTAAACTTGTCAGTTGAAATTATTCATTGCCAATTATTTCTCTGACTGAATTCAAAGTTGCAGAGTCTTCAGTGACGGTCTAGGGATAAACTCTCCTACTCCAGCTGGTTTACAGACGTTTCTGCTTCACTGTAAGTAACTGGTATAACCGACTACTTGCTAACATTGCTCTGTGCGCCTTTTGCTAAATGCATCTAACTTATGTTGTGGAAAAACAGGTGCTTTTGGCCTGTGACTTAGAACAACTTCCTTGAATGTTCCCCAGAGTCCTGGTAAATTGTAGCTCTGGAGGATGGCACATGTCAAAGCCAGAGATAAAGGCCTGCCCATCGAGAAAGCCTTCTTCCCTCAAACACAAATGCAGGAGTGAACAGCCGAATACTCTTAGATATATTCACTCTCATAAAATATGAAGACTCATACATGTGGACTCTGACCTTACAAAGTCACAGGTTAGAGACTCATATTACACATTTCTTTCATTGGCTTTAGGCCAGGATTTTAAATTGTATCATCCTTTACAACCCTTTGTTTTAGTCTCCTTGGTAAGAGTTGTCACTTTCAAAGTCAGGAGCACAGAGCTGATGTCAATATGTCAACATGATGTCAAGAGGTATTTATTACTTGTGAAAATCAGGGCATTTTCAAGGCATGTGCTCAGGTTCTAGCAGTTTAGCCTTACATTGTCCTTTGGCACCTTTAAATTTAACATGTCTCTTTTTGATCTTCTGCAGCCATCTCTTTTTTGGCTAGTGTTCTCTATTTATAGCATCTCCTTCAACTCTTTTCTGTTTTCTCTATCCCGTGCTCCCTACAGCCTACAAAAGCTGATATTACAGATTATTTGATGAATTCTGTTTACTTATGTAGACAGGTGAATATGGAGAGAAACTGTTGTACAGTCCCTTGTAGAAGAAATGCTAATTTAAGGTTTGAAGCAGTGATTGAGCACCTGGTGGGAAGGAAGGGCCAACCCAGGGGAGCTCAGTGCATGCAGTGCACCTGAGTGACCAGAAGGGGTGGAGCCAGGATGCAGCCCTTCCCAGCCCTCATTTAAGGATTGGCAGTGGTGAGGGCATCTCTTTGCTGGAGATCCCTGCCTATCTGAGCCCTTCTCAAAGTAAGCAGCTTTCTTCTTTTGTTTCTGTGCCCATAACTGTTGCATTTGAGCAAACCCTTACTTGCTGTAAGGGTTTAACCTAGGCTACTTGCTGTAGCCTAGGACGTTGATGATCTGCTGTCATTGTTGTCCTTTCCATTGCATTACAGTCTTTTTTTGTAGCAAATGTTATTTTTGTAGTGGTTAATTTTACTCATTTGTTGTCCGTAAGTCATTCTAATTAGTAGACAAGTGTAGTGCTGATGTGGGAAACACCAGTGCATGCCATTTGCATGAATTTGCAATGAGGGCCATTTACAAAGAACATATGTTTACAATTTGCCATGAAGGACTTTTGTTTTTTCCCTCTTCCTAATACACTTTTCTTGCATCTCTTTGCACCGACGGTGTTCCTTTTGACATTAATTTTTGAAAAGCCTTGGTATATTTTGTTCACGTGCAGTGATATGAGCACAAAAATGCAAAGACAAAAGCAGAGATGTGGTTGTATAAAAGCTTTTAATAATTTCCAACGTGCATAAAACTTTTCAGGACCACCTGAAGTGAAGAAATTAATGCAGATTGTGAATAGGAAATAATTGACTGCATCCTAGATTAATTGCAAATTTTGAAACTGCCTAATTTATTTGTCAAAAGATATATAATTTAGTAAATCATTTTTCCCAGCAGAGGACTTTTCAGATACACTTTTCTTCTTTTGATAGGATAGAAGGGATTGTTATTATGTTTTGCCCAGCACAGTCCCTGTTTTGCTAGCTGTCTAAGAAAGCTCTTAAGAAAACTCTATTTCATGCTGTGGTAACTGAAAGTGCCTTGCCTTAAAAAGACCACCCAGTTCCACACCTGCTGACCCCCTCACAGAAGCACAAAGCACAAGTTAGAAAAAGCAACAGGGAAAAGAAGGGATGGTTTGATTTGGCAGCACTGGGAAAGACATCACTGAAGTGGAAATAGCGTATGTGAGGGGTACACAGCTTGTTCATGCTGCCATATCCAGCTACCAGGGGAGTGTGAAGCCAGCCTGCCTGCATAGGGGGGGGGGTGACAGTGCTTTCCTGCCCATCCTTCCCTGTGGTGTCTGGGCATTGCCCCATTCCACATTCTTTTTCACAGTCTGCATTTTCCTGCACGGTCAGCAAGGGCAGTGGAAAGGATGGATTGACCTAATAAGTTATTTCGATCTCTTCTGATGTGATAAAAAGAAAGCTGTAAAAATCAGTACAAACTAGTTTCAACTTGAAGGCGTGTAATAGTGTCTAATAGAGTAATTTGATTAATGTTCTACGTTCTTTCTTTAGGTTTCTCTGATGCACCCTGCTGAGCTTTCCTAACTGTTCACTATATACGCAGGAAATTAAGTGACAAAGAATATGCTGTGAACTGTTCCTGCCAAGGAAACCAGAATGAAATACAGCGTTTGTTGGTAGAGTAATAAGCATCCACATGTGACTACTGCATGCTGGCTAACAATTTCACAACTGCTTGAGAGGGGTGATTAACTATATTGTGGTCCTCTCTTAACTGTAACTGCTAACTCATTGCATAGCAAAATAGGTGCCATCTCAGACAGGCTGAGACCTTTAAAAGTCAATATAACTCTTTAAGTGCAACTTAGAAACTTCTAGATAACAAACTCAAGCAACGACATTAGTGCCTGCAACTGATAATCCAGAGCAACAAGTTCTAAAGGAAGTCATATCTGTGAAAGTAAAAGACACAGTACAGGTCTAATTATTGGAAAGGAAAAGTCTTTCCTCTTTCATCAAACTCAGATAAAATCACTCTTCAGTGGGACTGCTGCTGGGGCACTTGGGGACAGCTATGAAGATCTGATGTAGCCTTTGAACTGAGGAAGGTGATGAGGTACTCTTCCATCAGAAGACAGATAAAATCTTTTCAGTTGTTTATTTCAGTCTGCTATTATTACCACATTGTTGTCTGGATCTGGTCCAAGGCAACCAGCTGTAATCTAGGTGTGGTCTTGAGCTGATGCTTGATCATGCATGCATTTCATGAACTGAGTCGGAGAGAGTTAAAATGCAGAACTAGTTTTCGTCAGCCTGTTAAAGGTATGGGTTTTTTTTTTTTTCAGTCTTCAGTTCTCTTGATGAAATCAGACGTTCTTTGAAGAGCAGTAATGGGTCTCATGAAAATACATGTTGAAGGTTAACTTGATCTATTTCCATACAGGACAAATAATATGCACAACAGTAGCATATATTACATGTAATATAATGTCTCCTCTATGACTCATATCTTTGACTCTTCAGTTAATCCTTGCCCTCCAATTTGGTGTCAGGTGTGAATATGAGAGGCATTGAAGTAGTGGTCCAAGACATGTTTCTCTTTCAGCAATGGAGGAAGTGGATTACATCAGAATCTTCTTTACACAGATCTGGATCAGGTCTCTAGTCAGGGCCTCCTTGCATCAAGCTTTTTTCCAGTATAGCAGGACTTTCAGAGAACCAGAAATAGTAGCAAGGCAATTCCTCTATGTTTTTTTTTGTTTGTTTTGTTTTTGTTTTTTGCTTCCTTTCTGAGTAGCTCCTAGTGAAATGTCCTAAGACAAATCCTGAACACTTGCAAGGCAGATCCTGTTTCAATTAATTTCAATAGCTATTTGATAACTTGTAAAGGCGTGATGAGCAAGAGTGATGGAATCTGGGCTCTTTTAAAAAACATATTGATTCTGTTAGTGGTAATTTTTTCACTTACAACAGCAAAAAGAAGTTCTTAATTGCAAAACTTGTATTGAAATTAAGTAAACATTTGGCTTTTTTATTGTGAACATTTAGAATGCCCTAAAAATAATATTTATAAGGGTTTTATATCCAAAGGTTCCCCTTTGACTTAGGGAACCACTGGGCTCTGCTGGCTGTGGAACGAGAGCAGGGAATGGGATGGGCTGCCAGGAGAGGCAGACTGGCACATTGCGGGCTGTCGGCCTCGCGCATGAGATTTGCCCCACGTTTAAATACCACGTTGTTGTCTTTCATTATTTTGAAATGGCTCACAAAGTGGAATTTTTCCTGATTTTGTAGTAAAATAGGTATGTCAAATCCCAGTTTTACTATTTATGAGTTGTTATTGATCTGTTGTGAATTTTCCCTATTTGTATTTTACAATTTTTACTTAGATTACGATTTGAAGCCTTGAAGAACTGCTTCCAGCAGTGTTGGTTTTACTGAGGTTGTGGTGTTTCAGAGTGCTACGTGCACTCAGATATGCTCTGCAGCCTTTAGTAAACACCTTGCGTGGGTTTTGTTGCCTGAAAGCTGGGTAGAATCAGTACTCTTTTCCTCCTTCAAAGCTCTAGCAGATGATGGTTAAATTATTACAAGCCTTTCAGTATGTTAGCCATAGGCATAGAAAAGAAAATGAATAAGGCAAGAAAGAATCTGTGAACTGATTATCTTGTTTAAATTTTCAACCGAGAGCTGCAGTGAATTTTTGAAACTATGTATAATTTTACAGAGATTCTGTCATATTCTAGACATCCCAGTATTGTATGTTGATGTATTTGATTGGCCTGAGAAAACAATAAATAATGTAATTCAGTTTTATTTAATGATTGGTTGTGTGAATGGTAGGGAAGCTTTGCCAATTTTAAATTAGGTTTTGGAGTAAATTTAAAATTAATGAAATTTAAAGCTGTGATTTGTTTAAGGATCCAGAACATTCACTCTTTCATCTATTCATCAAGCTCTTTAATTACCTAGTATGCATGAAACCTGTATTATGTCTTATTATTCAGAGATTAATTTTATGAAAACCTCTGAGTGATACATCATTAGAATGACTGTTGGATAATGTATAGTCTAACCTTTTCTGCTAATCCCACTACAGAGAAAGAGGGAAGTTGACAACTTCTCTGCAGTGTTTTATTCCTACTGTTCCCCTGCAGAATTATCAGCTGCTTGCAGATAGTTTGTCTCCCACTCTTTTAATTTCTAATCCTCACTTGTGTGTAGCTGCCCATCATGTTCACCCTGAGCTCCATGTATGTGTGAGTGCCATTTGAAAAGGATCCTCATTGCTATTCTGTTGCGGTAGCAGAGGCCCTGCTGTGTGAGGCCCTGCAAATGAGGAGAATGGGAGCTTGTCTGCCTCTGAGATTTGAGCTCTCAGGGAGATGAGAGGTGGATAGCTGGGTTGGCAGACCTAAGATGGACCTAGAGGTAGACCGTGGACTTTTGGTGTAGGCAGGGGCAGATCCTTAATGGTGCTCAGTTCCTCAGTGTGGCTGGAGATGCTGCTCAGGGGATGCCATGGTATAATCAGACACAAGAAGAAGATGGACTGCTACTGAAAGAAACAGTTATCAAATTGTATAAAAAATGTATATCCCTCAGGTGTGCTTTACCTTCTCATGCTCAGTCCCCTCTCCTTTGGTGCCAAAAAGAAATGCTTGTTCCCTTTTTTATCACAGCGCTTCTATGCCAGTCTGAATGTCTGTTCTCTTGAAAACTAACATATCCACTTTCTGTATTAATATTTGTGAGAATAATATTAGAAAGGTTTTATTTAATTACCTCACAGTTGAGGACTACATTCACACTGGGTTATAAAGCAGCTAATTACAGTGTTAGTGGCTTACAGTGTGCCATGCCCGCAGTGCAGTTTGTTGGGGTTTCTGAGAATTTCTAACAAGAAAATAGTTTGCGGATTACTTTGCTGAATTTAGGTTGAGAAATGTTGCATATCCAGTGTGCTCGCAGTGCTATGTGTCTCCTAATCAAAACTCTTTCACTTCTAAGAGCATTTGCATTTCTTGGAAAATTTCTTAAATCCAGGTTATTTGACATATGTACTTTTTCACTGTCCTCACTTGTTAAATCAAATATACTTAAGATACTGCGGGGTAACAGAAAATTTGCACATACTGATTTCTGCTACTTCTCTCCTGGGCTTGTAATCATCACTGCTACCTGATAGTAATCAGTTAAGGAGTTGGAAAGCTGTAATTAAACTTCTGATGAGGCACAATGAATAAAAGGGACACTTCTTTCCCCCTACTCAGCCTTTATTAATGTAAATGTCATTAATGATAAAGAATAATGAGGAGAAATGCCATAATCCTAAGCTTGCATGCTGCCTTCTAAGATTTTACAAAACTGAAACTTCACCAAGGAAGAAGTCTGTGGAAGTGGTTTTCTTTTGAGTTTTATGTAAAGCTCTCTGTGGTCAGTGTGACACATCATGAGCATGCTTTCTATTTCAGACAAAAATCAATTTTTTTAGAAAGAAAAAAGCTCAAGTGGCAACAAATTTGGTTACCATGACTGGTTTAACTAACACTAGGAGGTCTGGAGCCCACTTACTGGAAGATTTTGGAGTGTTTTAGCATTGTGATAAGAATCTATTTGGCTGCTTAAATAGGATACAGGTTTAGAGCTCAGAGGTACTTAGCTGGTGTTCACAAAGTCCTGCTGGTGTCTTTATGAGGCCAGTAGCTAGCTCTCTAGTGTACTGGGTCAGAAATACTTCTTTTGGAGTTTAGAAGCTCTGCTGTGTGTCCTTCCTGTGCTGCAAGGAGCTGCCTGTCCCATTCTTTCTTTGATTCTCAGGGATCCAGTCAGTTGTTTCACAGCACATCATATATTCACACACTGCCACGTGTGATCTCTGACTATCACAGAGATCCTCATAATAAAATAAGTTGTGTCACCATGTTCTCCTGTTGGAGATATCTTTTGGTGATGGAAAATGGATTTGCGTTCCCTGTGGTTCTCATCTGCTTTCTTCTGCTGCAGTGAAGTAAGATACAGGCTCCAGCAGGGAGTGGGAGCCTGCTGTGGGCAGTGTGCTATGCTGTCCCCATCTATTGGGCATGTGTGGGGCACAGGAGGCAAGCAGTGCCCCTTTGGGCATGTGGCACAGTTAGTGCATTTTAGGCCACTGTTTGTTGCCTTGCTTGCTACAGAGCGCTGCTTTCAGTGATATTTATAAATTGAGTTCTGCGTCAAAATTGTCTGTTCTCCTCTGTTAATGGAGGCATTCTTTAAGGTGCCAGAAGATAAACACTTCTAGTATGTAGTTAATGAAGTTTAATATCCTTCATATACATAAATATCTATTGATATCTCTTGTCCTATTTAATCACATACTTTATTTTCCACTTGAAAAGACATTTTTTTAGTCATAATAGTAGAAGTGTATTGTTTTCTCCAATGACTGCAGAAGGTGAGTGAGTCTGGAGCATTTTATTGAATCTTCTCAGCATCTGTCAGCATTGGAGACGCCTGATGTAATCATTCAGAACTAGCTCCTGCAGAAAGCATTCGTATTGTGCATGGTTGAAACATACCAATAAAGCTGTACTTTGTGCTAGTTACAGCATGTTAGTTTGGTAGAAATGTCTGACAACTGCTGTGGGAGGGGGAATGGTTTGTGCATGCGTGGCTCTGTATTCTGGCATATGCCATTTTATTAAACAAACGTGTGCAGGAATGCATCTCCCTAGGAGATGCTCTAGAGAAATCTGTAATTCAAAGTAACTGTTTTATGTTTTTCTCTTTCAGCACTTTTTCTGCTTACAAATTTTCTGCAACCAATATATACTTTTTACTTTTCTGTGACTCATACCAATGAACAAATCTTAATCTGTATCTGCAGATTAAATGCAGAAGAAATCAATTACAAGTGTTTGGTCTACCTAAATTGAATTGCACCAGCTTTTTTATTGAACTCAAATGTCATGTGTTGGCTGTTCCATGGCTTGGTGACTATAAAACTTTGATTCCCTTCGTTAATATCTGCTCTTTTTGAATTACAGACTCATTTTTTTGCACGTACTTCAGTATTTATGTAAAATCTGCAGTTTCAGCTGGCAGATTTATTTCTGAGAGCATTCATGAGGTGTAAATGCAAGACAGATGTGAGCATAGACTACCTAAGTGCACTTGTAGCTTTACAGAAATATTAATAGACTCTCTTCCTTTCATTCCCTTCCATAATTTGCCATTTCAGGAGAAAAGCATTGAAAGTCAGGAACCTTAGCTAAAGTATATTGCTGTCTTCTCCTCACATATTACATATCTGAAGTCATCATCTCCTGTGTTATTGTCCTGAGTAGAGGTAATTGACTGATGTTACAATATACTGGCTCAGCTGTGTCTGTACTTGCTTGCAATGTTTTTATAGTTCACAGGTTACAAAATTCAGACTCTGTAGAGTCTTGCTTGCAGAGAGCCATTCCTGTGTTTGGTTTCCTTAATGAACTGATGATTTGTGACACATGCTGTACACCAGCAGAGTGTTCTGTTCTGAAAACTCGTATCCTTCTTTGGATGGACAGCTTATTCTCCTTGCTGAGAGAGAATAACATTGCTTGTTTAAGTGCCTGTTCACTGCAGTGAATAAAAGTCAGCTGAGCCTTACTGAGAAGTTACCTTTGTGCATATGAGCAAATCAAGAAGGCCAAGAACTGCATTATAGGAAAATTTTCTTTCTTCTGTAAGAGAAGCTTCCTCAGTATCTGAAATGCACCTCAGAGAATGATAAAACATAACTTAGCATGAAAGTCTCTGCAGGGATAGTTTGCCAAAATATTCCAAATGTGCAGGTATAAAGATAGCTGATACAGCACTAAATACTGCAAAAATACAAAATATTTCAAATCAAAATACAGCAAAATGTTTTGTCATGATAAACTGATTTGCAACTACTTCAATCAGTCTGCCATTTTTAACTAGTCTGCTCAAATGCTTTGCTGAATGCTATAGAACAGAAATGTCTTCAGTTTTAGGTGTTGTGTGTGAAAATGTCTGTGGTAGTCTGTCTGTGGTAGGACTGATGCTCTTCACACTGGAGGAGGCATGCTGCACCGCTGAGACATCAGATAGTTGTTTTTTTTTCCCAGTAGCTGAGGAGCAGCTAAATGAAGCTCAGCAGTCTGGATCCACTTGTGCACCTACAGTTCTACAGAATCAGGTTGGGCCACCTTCCTGCAGTGTATGGAGCACTTATTAGGACTCAAAACCGTTATGTGCTGAGTGAAAAATACATGAGATCTTTGGACGCAATGTTTCGTAATCCTTATTTAGTACTTTTGTTATTTTAGTGACTCCATTGTCTTAGAACTCTGCTGTTTGTGGGGGATTCAAGGGATATTGTGGATTTTGTTTATTGTGGCTGCTGGAGGGAGACTCAGTGATGAGCTGTATTATCTACAGCCCACTGGAGAGTAGTAAATGTTCTCCTTTGTTGCTGTCTTTTGAGATTACCAAGAGGTGTTGTGTTATTAGTTAGAATTTTTCTGTATTAATGAAGCAAATCACAGATTACTGCATAACAGCATGTCTGAAGTCTGAAATGTTTTCTGAATATGGCCCCTTGGATAAGGCCCAGTGAGAGAAGAAAGTGCTGGAAGGAACAAGGTGATGTTTTATCCTGCATTTGGACCAGAGCCTGCATTTGGTTGTTTTCTCACTAATTAGAAAGTTGAGGTTTCCATAGTCCATTTCTTTCTTTCTGCCTAACGGTACACAATTAACATCCAAATCCTCGTCTTTACTCAGGTGTTTCTGTCCTTGACTTTAGGGGCAGCTCTGAATAAGAACTGATTCAGATGGAAATAGAGAAAGTTTCCTGTAGAAAATTATGATCTGTACACAACCATGCTGAGAGTATCCATCAGTCTTTTGAGAGTTTGACAGCAGTATTTGAGGCTGTCTAGTGTCATGCGTAGGAAGGACTATTACCCATGTATGGAATTTGTGTCAGAAGCCAAGGGAGCATTTTAAAGGAATTTCAAATGTCTATCAAAAAGGTCCTAGAGATTATGTATCTTAATGTGTTATATTTTCATTTTTGTTCAGAAATTCCATAAAAATGTGCGGGAAAAATGTGCATCTCAAAGCCAAGCAGGAGCAGCAGGAGGACTAATCTCTGTCATGAGTCAGAACCTTCTCATAGGTTTTGAATTTAGATACAAAAATACTTTTTCTGGAAATCTGTGCTCACTTCAATCAAGGGAATAGAAACACGTGACTTCAGCTGGGGGCCAGAAGCCTGTCTTAAAGGAGTTGAAATATCTAACTTTGCTGCTTATGGTAAGTATTGTGAATCTGTCCATAATCTTATTTTCACGCTTGCTAAATGATCCTTGCATGGATTTTTGATCGGTATTATTCCTTTGGCTGGAAGCTTTATTTATCCTCTGTTTTCGGGCACAGTAGTTCTGAAATCTGTTCTCTGAGACAAGCTCACACAGAAGTTATTTTAAATGCATTGATTTGGCCTTTTTTCTCTTAGATCATTGACGTCCACTGCTTCTGGTATGCCTCAGAAGGTCTTGAATGATGACTTTTTTCCACCACCTTAGAAAACCAGTGACCTCTCTCATACAACTCTTAGATTTTACATTTCTCAAATATGACAGATATGTTTCTTATATTTGATCCTTATTGTCTCTTAAATTTGTTTATTTTTAATGCATAGCTAACAAATATTTTTCTTTATAAAGGTGCCTTAGATGCTGTATGTGGGAAAGCACTGAAGTATCTAAGTCATCTAAGTATCAAATATATTGCACCCTTAAAATGATGACTGAATTTATGTGCCTGATTAATGAAGATTTTGGGCTGAGTTGCATTATGGAAGATTTTCGTGTAGTCTTAATCCAAATGTGAAGTTTACTTTGTCCGTCTTTTGTCTGTGCTACTTAGTGAAGTTGCTTTTGCAGATGAGTATGGCTTTAAGTGTATGATTCAAGAGAATGCTGCAATTGATTAGATGCTGAAGCTGTGAATAGGTCACATAATTATATTCTGAGTCACAGTATGTAAATCCAGATGGTTATTGAAGTGCCTCACATTTTTACATTAGGGTAAAGGTGAAACAGCTTCATTAAAATTATTTTGCCAGTTGCATCTTCTATTACAGTTGCTTTTCTTTCCCAGTTGAAGATTCTAGGCTATATACCCAGATTCAGTAGATCATCTTCATTCAGGGATGGAAGTTACTGGTATATTAAAAGAAGCTCAGGTTCTCCAAACATCTTAGATTTGCTGATAAAGGTTAGCTGCATTTTATGTGTTATTATAGCAAGAAACATGAGCTGCTGTAGGGAATATGTTTGTCTCCATGGTCCTAGCGTATTATCTTTAAATCTTACAAAAAGTTCATTCTCATTTCAATAAAGGTAGAATTCAAAATTGAAAACTGTCTTGGAGATAAAAATAGGTCACATTTGAATATATGCGCTACTTGCCTGTAATGCTGAATTGTGCTAGTACTACCATCGTCATCTTGTGGCATGACTGTTCTTTGAGGTAATGACTAAGAGAATACTCTTTATTAAAGTTAAGAAGTAGCCTAGTTTTGGTAATTTAACTTCTATTTTTAAATAAGCTTTTTGATCTATTGCTGAATGTAGTAGAAAGTAACAGTGAAATTTGTACCTGTGATGTCTCAAGACCCGGTTAACAAAGGCTGTATGAACCTAGAACATTTTCAGAGCTTTGTGAACAGTAGGTTAGAACTGTAAAGGGCAGATTCTGTGCCTGACTTGGCACTCAGATCCAAAAGCGTGTAGGTGATACAGTACATGTGATTTAGTATTCTGTGTTGCTGGTGATTTACTGTTTACATTTTTTCCTTCCGTGGGTTTTGGGGATTTTGTGTGTGTAATGCATTTGCTGACAGCATTTGCTATGGTATACAGTATGCAAACATTCAGAGCCGTATCCTCAGTTGGGTCTGGTCAGTTGGTGTAGCAGCATTTTGTAGCAGCTGAGGATATGCCTCTCGTTTGAAAGAAATTTTGTACCCTGGTCTCTGCTGGATCTGGACTCAAAATAGTAAAACTGGATACGGTTTCCCTTTATTAAACTTCCTGAAGGGGTCACCATCCTTTCTTTTTTCCATTTTCTTTCTTAGGCGTCCTTGGTTTCCAGCCATAGCTGCACACACTGAATTTTCTAGAGGCTTGTCAGAAACACAGCAATTAATGATCAGGGTTGAGATGAAAAGCAGATTTGATACAAATAGTGCCATGCAAGCAAAAGGATGGCTGAAACCCAAGTGACATATGGAGCAGAGCCACTGTCTGCAGGGCAATGCGGGAGGGCGTGGTCCAGCAGGAGGGGATGGATGGGGGCAGGACTCAGCTTGGCATGGAGGAGGCTTTGCTGGCTTGGGAATGTTTGTTTATTTCATGGGATGGAAAAACTTAAGCACTAAACATGTTTGCTTAATTAAGTTATTGAATCACTAGTTGAATTATTTCTGCAGTATGTTGTTTAATCCCCCTGGTTATAGTTGAAGCTGCTAATGCAAACACTAAGAGAAGTGTTTTTGTTTGTTTCATTTTTGGCATTGACATCAGCAGTATTGCATTATTTTTATATGGTTCTCGTTTTCTTTTTAATCCATATTTTTATGTTGAACTACTTTGTCCTAAATAATAATACAGTCATTCCATATGGGAGAAACTGGAATATGAATTAGTTAAATGTATGATCTTAAGCAGACAAGGAGCTGCTTAGAGATAGTGTAATGTGCTGAACTCAGTGCTCTGAATTCAGTCTGCCACATGATGCTGTCCTACAAAGTGGTAGGTGAGTAGGTTTTATGAACTGTTCTTTTTATTTCACCCGCTTTCTGTCAAATTCAGCAATTCTACTCTCTATGACATAGAGTGGTTTGGAGCACATGAAAAAAACAAATTTTTCCTAGGTGTTATTTAGTTCACTGCTTAGCATAGTGCTACTGCTGCCTTGGTCTCAAGACATGAAATTCTTGATTGAGCATGGCTCTGCTTCTGAAGGGAGACTGATTCCAAAAGTGTGCCATGCTTTTGAGAGCCAGGGACTGTGGTGATGGAAGGTACCTCTGCAGTGCACTGTGGGTTCAGCACAGCCGCCTGGAGAGTGCCCGGCAAAGACCTCAACCAGGGCCATGTACAGTAGCCAGCTCAGGTGTGGTGCCAAATCACTGGAGAGAAAAGCCAGCTGGCCGAGCTGCTCATCTCTCTTTTCTAGGAGGGATTCCACTTTCCAGATATTTGCCTGTTGTATATTTGGCATACATTATCACAGTTTATTTTGGGTGGCAGGAAAATCTACTATGCAGCATTCTGTGAAGTAGGTTAGGATTTTGAATCTTGTAGCTAATTTTATGTGAAAATATATATATATTCATGTTAAAAAAATGATATATATATATATATATCAATGTGTATATATAAATGTATATATAAACTGTAGACGTTTTCAGTGATGACTTTGATTTTCTATATTCATTGCATTCTGCTTAGAACTATCACATCTGAAAAAAAGAATATACTTTTTCTACCCAGAAAATGTGTAATCAATATTTATATTGTACAGCAGTAGTCACAAACCATTGGCTTTGCCTGAAATATAGTAAATGCCTCAGAATTTCACGAGATAGACCAGAAAAATGAAATTCAGCAATATGTTGCCCAAAGGAAACCACAAGGTTTTATGACTGTGAATTTCCTCAGTTTTCAACCGAAGGCAGAACAAAATACATATTTCACTCTCCTTCTCTGAATGTTTTTCATTCCTTCAAGCCAGCTATTGTACCAGTTGGCAGGGACACTTGGTCCCATTATGAATATTGGCTTATAGCACATGCTGCAATCCAAATATCTCAGCTCATTCATATCAGCATCAGACCAGATACAGCACAGGCCATAGCTGCCTCATCATATCTTGGCTTCATGGTGATCCTTGCTTTGCTATGCGTGCATGGGAAGTCTGACGTTTTCCTGTTGCAGTTGCCATACATGTGGCTCACAGCTGGAGGATATGTGAGGCAAATCCTGTGTGCCCAGAGAACTCTGAGCATGCAGCGCATTACATCAGGTCCTGTTCATAGCAAGCAGACCAGGTTTGCTGTGATGTGGGGTGGGACTGTGCATGGGCATTAAGTAAGTCTTGTTTTTCTGCAAGTTCCAGTTATTCACCTGACTGAGCTGCAGGATGTTAAGACATTCTGGACAAGTGTCCTGAATCCTCCTCAGTTTTCATCCAGTCAGGATTTCTGTGTGGAAAGCACAACTCTATTGCCTTTGTAGAAGTTGTTTTTTCTGAAGATAGTGTGGTCTGAAGTCATGGGAAAGCAATGGCTGCAGCTTGGCAGCACACAGGGAGACAGTTGGGGTTTGGTGGAGGAAGAGAATGCTTGCAAGAAGCAAAGCAGGCATAGAATTATAATGCTAGGTTTTATCAATTTGCAAAGTTTAATTACTTATACTTACACTACCTCTGAAGAGAAATGGAATCCAGGTTAATCTTGCGAGATATGCAATATGCAATAAAAATAATTTATTAAAATAAAGCCCATTACTGCGATTATCAAATACATTTTTAATTGAGACCAAAGTTGCTTCAGTATAATTTTTACTTATATTATCTCAAAATATTTGGACTTGTTCATCTTTCTAAGCTTTACTCCTCTTCTATGAAGATCATGAACTTGGCTTAATTAGAAGTAGTAGTTAGAATGTCAGAGCAAATTAATTTCAGCCAACTAAATGGTCCCTTGGAGAATTGCAGCCTCCACCTGTTGCTCCTGTTTGTAGCCTGGGAATGCCTGTGCTTTGACAAGGCGTGGGCTGTCACTACCACTGTGCTGGGAGTCACTCCACTGGCACCAGCATGGTGATGAATGCTAATAGCAGGAATGGAGACTTGTAACTGCATTGGTGGAGCAGAGCTGCAAGTCTTCCATGTTTCTCTGTACCTCCAAAGTTCTGTTAAGTTACATTAAATAGGGTGATTTAAGGTTCTTAAAGGAAGCTTGATGCAAGACTTCTACAAGAGTTTGTGACTTTTGTCTCCCAAGAATGCCTTCATGTAATTTATCCAGTTCACAACTAAAGATGACATTTAGATGTCCTTCATCACGGCCAGCTCTAGATTCTCAGCCTGTGTAGGCAGATGAGTTGATTCGAGGATTCATTTTTACATCAGCGTCTCTTAGGTCCCTAGCACAAAACATTTTATTTCTAAGGAGATTTTACTCAGTGTTAGCTTTGCATATTTCCCTTTTTTTTTTTTTTTTTTTTTTTTTTAAACTGGATGCCTTCCTTTTGAATATGACTATCCTAATTTTGTATCCAAGATGATGGAACAATCTTACATTCTAAAGGGAAGGTTTTGGATAATAGCAAACACAGTGACTAATTTTCTAGGTGTTAAAACCTCAAATAAAAGGTAAGTTAATTATTAACAATTACTTACTTAAAGCTGCATTTTGGTACAAAATTCTGGGTTCCTCTGTGTTCTTAGTAGGTTGTAATGAGCTGAATCCATTGGTTAAATTAAAATGTTTTTTTCATATTCAGTAAGTGCAGTGTGTATGCAATTGAAGAAAAATAAAATTGAAATTTACATTTTCATCAAATGAATAACCACATGCTGAGGGTTGCTAACTGCAATTTATGATTATGCAAATGAAACAGGTTTTACAACTAGGCTATGTGCACAAAAAATGGGAATTCCGTTATTATCAAAAAGCCATTAACCTCGAAAATTATACACAATTGACATGAACATTTCCAAAATATGTCTAACGGTTTCTAATGCTCTCTTTCCTTCCCATATGTATAGGTACTGTCCTAGGGTACTGTGTATTAGATTTAGTGAGACAGTTTGGAACAAATAATTTACTAAATGACCTCAGACACTTTTTTTGTTAGTGAACTGTCAGTGGGAACTTGCTAGGTTCTTTTTTCATCATTTAAAATTGGTGAGTATCACTGAGTGATTCTGTTGAATAGAACAGGAGTTACAGAGCAGTACATAACTGGCTTCTACTGTTTTGAAACCTGGAGAGGGCATGGAGATGGAGGCTGGGCAGTAAGGTTCATCAGGGAGAATCTCCTTGCTGTGAATGCTCACATCTGTACTTTATGGACTTTTTGATATTAGATGATTCCAGATCAGATCCTTTTTTCCTTTTGACTTTTGGAAGGAAGCTGCCTCGTGCTGCGCTGGTGGCACCAAGGTGAGGATGTCACTGACTGCACCTGGGTGTGCTGAGCAGCTGTGGGTGAGCAGCAGCAGCTGCAGTGCCACACACGGATGTCAGCTGTGCTCAGTGGCATTGTGGTGAAGCTGTAGGGATGTGCTCTGAGCCTTCCCTCTCTGTGCAGCATCTCCACATAGTGCCAAAGCTGTAACACAGCACAGTGTAGTAACGCAGTACTTACAAAGACTAGTTCTCAGTAGATACATCACAACATTGTTCTGTCAGTGATTTATAGTAGCTTTGTGGAAGTGCTTCTGTGCCAGCATATAGCTATGGAAGGGTTCTATCCTGAGTTCTTTTTATCATAAGTGCTGTTTATGTTATGATAAACAATCTGTAAGATACCAAGATCTGTCCATGGGAGTTTAGTGTCTGTTTGTTATCAATAATATTTAATTTACAATAAGTTTTGGCTTTTCTTCTCATTCCCTTAGCTTTGAGAGGAGAAGGCTTAAAATCTTCTATTGCAAATAAATCAAAATAACACTAAAAGTGGCCCTCATCACCCTAAATCAAGGACTCTGGCTGTTCTGTTCTTCCCTTGTCAATGTAAAAGGCTGGATCTGTTTCCTTGCCCAATACTCACTTTCAGATGGGGATTTATATCAAAAGTGCTGCCAGGGAATTGGTAGCATGGAGTTCTGCAGTGAAAGAAACCAGATACTCAAGTACACGTAGGAGTCATTGATGGGGAAAAAAGGAGGAAGGGCAGGAGGAGCTGGGACCTTCGCAATCACCTTGATGCTGTGCAGGTACTGATAGTCTGAGAATTCCAAAGAAAGAAATTAAAAGTACCGCTGGTTCCACTGAGAAGATTTATTTCTTCTGATATGGATAGGGTGTGTGTAGCATAGGATGTGCATTTGTTTGTGACACTGCCCTGGCTTCTCCAGTGCTCTGAGCTGCTCAGTGATTCTTCTTGAGCTAGCACGTGAGCTGCATTGGCCTCTCCAGATGGCATTACCCATGAAAAACGTGTTTTTGCCATGCTTCTTCCACCAAAAGAATGCAGCTGAGAGCTGCTAATGTGATGTGGTTTACAAGGGGGTATTTACTCACACTGGCTCTTGATTACATTGCAAACTACTGAAACAGTTATAAAAAACATTTTTTTGTACTCCTGCAAAAATCTGTCACAGAAAAGATTATGACCAAGTGCTTCCTGTGTTGCTCTTCCTAAGTTTGGGAGAGAACAACAGAAAGCCAGATCAGTGTCTTCATTACTTTCTGTAAACACTCTTCACATTAATCTCTGTAAATGCCATAAATGCTAATATCTAGTCTTTGTATACACTCACAGAACAGATTTAGGGCACTTTTTTGAAGGATATATATAAAGCAAGCATTTTCTATCAGTTAAAAACATCCTTTTTAACATCTTTAGAACACATTTCTTAAAGTATTGAGCAACAGTTGCACAGTTAATTCCACAAATATCACTGGCTTTGTTATCAGGAAATAGCGCAGGAAAGCACAGTGGTCAGCTGCCTGATGTCCAACAGACCCATAAATACCTTAAGTTGGGGAAGCTGATATCCCACTGGGAGTTAAACTTGTCTGCTGGCAAATAGCATGGCAAGGGTATGTTCCAGGGTCTGGTCTACTGACGATGTTATGTTAGGAGCAATTTGCTTATGTATATATATGTGTATATATATATATATTATATTTTATTATATATTATATTTTATAAATATATTTTAACATGAAAGCCTAGGTACTGAGGGAGAAAATGGCAGCGGTAATGTGGCCTTGTTTGAACCTTAAAAAAGCAAGTTTTTCTGATGCCAAAAGAAAAAACAGAAAGCTTCATGATGTGATGGGCTTTGAGAATTTTGGTTATCTGTAGCTCTTCCAGAAGTAGATGGTGGGAAAGTTGCAATGTGAGAGTGCTTGGGCACCTGATCTGCCCTCGCAGGGTTAGTCCACAGGCAGGTCATGCTGAGCACAACACTCCTGAAATGGTTGTGAAGTTTTGCCAGGACTTGGCATGCTGACTGTGATGTTGCCTGTGGATGTGTCTGTGAGCTTTGTGCTGGAGAACCATGTCCATGTTACCAGGGCTGCTGTGGTGACCAAAAATACCTTTATTTGCAAATTTTACCTTAGAAACAAAAAAAATTATCCGGAGGCTGGTTTATACTAAATTCAAAACTACCATTAACTACATTGCTAGCATGGTTATTGTAAAGCTAACTCTCATATTCTGTCGTGCCTATATGCCCACTGCTTCATTAAATAATTGACAAAACACCTAGCACGCTTAAATGCAGGGTAGGCTGAGTCATTTTTCTTTCAATAGCTTCTTTGGCTTATTGTGTGAAGAGGAGGTGTGTCTCATTCTCAAAAAATATTGCAGGCACAAAGGGTAAATCTTTCTTCCACAGAGCCGTGGAATTTGCTAAGCTATTTTTTGTGTGGACATTTGAAGTAGAAATGGTTTGATTTGAAAATATCTTTTAACAGGTTTATTGCTCCCTGCTTTGTTCTAAAGGACAACTACATAAATACTTCTGTCTCTGGGATCCCTTGCCAGAGGTCTGCTTTAATATCAGGCTCACAACCTCACCAGCCAGTTCTCCCCCCTTTTTGATCTTGGAATGAAATTTTAGTCCCGACTTCTAATGCAAATGTTGGTGATGTCAATCCTTAATGATTAAGGTAACTTCAGTACGGATTTCAGGAGCATCAAATGGTGGTGATGCCTTTGATTTACATGTCACCTTTCATTCCTAGAGAACTCAAAGCACCTATAACTTCTGGCAAACATGCTGAGTTAATGGGTTATGTCACAGTCTATTCAGCAATAATTGGTAAGTGCTCAGAAGAAAGTCTGATTGATGGGTGAAATGGCTCAGAACTTCAATTATCTTAATGAACAGTTTCTTGGACTTAACAGGAAGTCTACCACTGACACAACCGAAGCTATGAACTTGAATTCAACTGTTCATTATGTTAAACATTGAGCTTGATAGTAATTTGAAGACTTGACTCTTGTTCTGTGTATGTATGTTTTTACAGAAATTTACATACTCATTTATGATACACATCTACTTCAGCACTGGAACTTAAACCTCACATGCAGTGTTTTGGGTCACTGAATGAAAAACAACACTCCACTTGTATATACCAAGCTATTAAAAGTAAATTGATACACAATTACCCAAGTTTACCAGGATGCTAGAAACAAATATTCAGAGCAGTCTGAAAGGTTCTGGAAGATTTATTAGTAAGCAGATATTCAAGACACTGGCTTTACACCTGGCCTGACATTTTACATATGACAGAAAACTGATGCAGAGATTGAAATGACTTTTGTAAATAGCAGAACTGGGCTAACAGGAAGTGGGAAGATGGCATGAAAGGCAAACAGCTTGCTGTTGAGGAGGTGGTTTTGAGATTTTTCCAGTGTGAAAGTTCTTTTTAAATTAGTAATTGTGATCACACATGTATTGTCTCGTGTGTATGCCTCCTTGTTCTTTTCTTATTCCTCTTTGCTATTGTACTTCTAAATCTCAATCATTTTTCCACAGAAGTGAAAATTGTTGTTAGCATCTGTTGTGTGTGCTTAATTACTGTGCCTGTTAAAAGGCTTATTATTTCCTGATCTCTTCCACAAATCCTTACCTTGGTGATTAGTATATCTTACAAATACTGGTGGTGTGGAAAGGACCATAAATTTTCAGCATAAACCGAGTATTGCCTTCTGATGACTAATACTGTTGTGGGTACCGTAAAAATAATAGTATTAGGAAAAAAGCAATAGCTCCAAGCTGTATTTTACTACGTATGTTGCCAAGGAGATCTGGCTTTGTGAGTGACTTTTGGACCTGGACTCCTTGCACAACTACAGCAGAAATGTCAAGAATGTGATCATTTTTTCAGCTAGAAAAAAAATTAACTTATGTAAATTCACCTTGTTATATTTGTATTTTCCACACTGGAGATTGTGGAGAGTGTAAAAGAAAGCTGCTGACTTTTTAGCTGTGGGCTAGTGCTTGTGTGCTAGTTGTGTTCTTTTTATGCAATAGAAAGGATGGAGTTGTGGAAGATCATGTATGGCTGTGTGAAGTCATGGGAGGAAAAAAAGAGTGTAGGGGTGGCATTACTGTACAGGAGTGAGTTTGGGTTGCTGCATCCCTTGGAGAATTGGTTGTGTGGGCCTGAAATTATTCATGGACACAGCTTCTCCCCTCTTTTATCTTTTGCAGATAAATAAATCTTATCGCGGCACATCCAAGTGATGCTTTCCCATTCTCTGGCTTTAATTCTGAGCATTGATGTATATTCTGGATAGATGCTTGCCATTTCAGCTTGTGATATTAGAAAGGAGCTTAACTGCTTCTTAATTTATTCCTGAGGAATAATGACTCAATAGTTTTGAAATCCATTTTGGCCAGGTTTAGCTGATTTCATAACATTTTCCCTCTTGCGCCTGCAGCAGGTCATATCACAGGAGCTTTATTAATGGTTTGGAGTCTTTGCATTCTCACTCACCCCTATCAGTGCTCACCTCAGCTGTGTCATTGCCCTTGTCTCTAAAGCCATGAGTTTCATAGTACAGGACAAACTTCTGGAAGCTGTAATTGAAGGAGATAAACACACCAGAAGGCTGTGCTGCCATTCAGAGATAACAGTAACCATGTGCATCAGTACAAGTGAGGGGCTGACCTTCTGGAGAGGAGCTGTGTGGATAAGGACTTGGGTGTTCTGGTGCACAACAGGTTGCCCATGAGCCAGCAGTGTGCCCTTGTGGCCAAGAAGGCTAGTGGGACCCTGGGGTGCGTTCAGAAGAGTGTGGCCAACAAGGCACAGGGGTGATTCTCTCCCTCTACTCTGCCCTGGTGAGGCTGCATCTGGAATAGTGTCCAGTTCTGAGCTCCTCAGTTCAAAAAAGACAGGGAACTGCTGGAGAGAGACCAGCGAAGGACCACAAGGATGGTTTGGGGCCTGGACCATCTCCTGTTTGAGGGAAGGCTGGGAGACCTGGGGCTGCTCAGTGTGGAGAAGTCTGAGGGGGAATTTTATGCTTATAAATATCTAAAGGGCAGGAGTCAGCTGGATGGGGCCAGGATCTTTTCCACAATGCCCGGTGACAGAACAAGGAGCAATGGGTGCAAACTGGAGCATGGGAAGTTCCATACGAAGGTGAGGAAAAACTTCTTTCCTGTGAGGGTGACAGAGCGGGGGAACAGGCTGCACAGAGAGGTGGTGGAGTTTCTTTCTCTGGGAATGTTCAAGCCCCGCACGGATGCTTTCTGTTTGGCTTGCTGCAGGGAGCTGCTTGGCAGGGATTGGACTCTGTGACCTTCAGAGGGTTGTCCCAACCCCTGCACTTCTGTGATTCTGTGAAAAGAGAGATTTGAGTATCATTAGGAAGCTGTACAAGTCAGCAAAACTAAATGTCAGGTACCTGGTATTAGAGGTGGGGCGTCGTGAACTTTGAGGCATGCAGCAAAATGTTACAGTGGCACATAACTTTGGCTGATGGTTCTGCTGGTACGGATGCTACTGTCGTTTGCCTCTTGCTACTTGCTCCTCTTTGTTAGTGTCTAATGGTGTGAATTTGTAGTATGTCTCTTTGATTTAATGCTGAAATATCTCTGTGTCATCAAAGCTAAGTTATCTTGTGACTTTGGACAAGCGTCGTTTTTTTTAAATCCACTTTTCCTAAGCAATATGACCAGAGTGATCTCATGCTTTGAGTGTCTAGACTGTGTGAAAGAAGTTTGAAAGAGACAAAAAAGCACTTTCTGGAAGAACTGTTAAAAGATATCAATTTTTCACAGTTATAATAGAACCTCATAATTAATTTAAATGAAATTTGTTTTCCGTAACACAGATTTTTGAGTGTAAAGTATGTCCTTTGAGAGAGGCGATGGGAAACAACCTCTGTTATTTTTTGATTACCTTTGTGTTTTGCTTTTTACTCATTATGCTAATTTTATGCTAATAACCTTCTTACACGAAGTTTCACTTTATACTGCATAAACTGACAAATAGAGCAATATTTATCAAGCATAAATATTAAAAACACTATAAAGACTTTTAGGCTTCTAATTATTATGCTAATTTATCTCTAAATTATTCTTGTATTGCCACTCTACAGTTCACAGTAGAACATGATACAAAAAATGGAAAAAAAACACAAAACAAAACCAAAATCAACCCCACAAAATTCTATTCCTTAATGCTATTAGTTAATTGCATAGAAAGCCTGTCTATGAATTTAAAAATGGCTAGTTATAGCATTGTGGATGTAAAGATAAAGAATCCATTTTTTCTGGTGAGCTGTTGAGCCTTTGTTTATATTATCGTAAATACTAAAGAAATTCAAAGTGTTTTTTATTTTAAAAGAGCAGGAAAACCTAATATACTGAATGGGAATCTCATATATTGAACCAAATTCTTGGTATTCCTTTTCATACCCTTATGTTTATTGAAATCAAGGAGGCTATTCATAAGTGTGTGAGTTTTGGCCTCTTTCCTGCTTTTGTATTCCATATATGGGGTCAGATTACATCCCCAAATCCCAGGTACCATTTGTTTGAGTAGCATTAAGAGACTATGAATCTCTCCAGTGCGTAGAAGGACTTATGAAAAGCATACTAAGTAACTTAAAATTGTAGCATTCATAAATATATGGGTGTTACCATTGATCAGAGGGGGTGATGAAGGCAGTATGAGGAGCAGCTAGAACTAATGCTCACTGAATGAAAACAGCTGCAGCAGAGCTACAGAGACATTGAGGTGTATTTAATTGAGCTGAGTCCTACTTATGGGCCTGGGTAGCTGGAGAGCTGCGTGGCTCTGGAGTTCTCATTTGTGGAGTCAAAGATTGTGACCATCTTTATTTTCAGGTGTAGAGGGCTTATCTTGCCTCTAGCAATGAACAGACAATACAGAAAAATAGTTCAAGTGTTAACAATATTTTTTATTCCCACTGATTTTTCTTTTTCCATCCATATGTTGGCTTTCTGAATTTGGGAACCAAAAGTATCAAAAACAAACAAAAAAGGTTTTATAAGTTATTTTGTATACTTGATTTTTTGGTTAACTTTTCCCTTGACCCATCTGTACACAAGATTTGTCTTAAAATGACCCTTAGTTCTTTACAGCTAAGTTTACCATAGGTTTTCTGTAGATGTCTCTCCTGACCAGCCTAAGTTTCCTATCAGAAGCACACAGCTGATTTCCTCTGGTGGAGGGTTTCATACATGCAAGCATGACATTTTATTAGCTTCTCTGTAAAGGTCTATGACAGTCAAATAGTACTGAGAGATTTGGGGCAGTGCATTAACAGGTAGTGTCTTTTTAAGTAGAAACTGCTTTCTGTGATGCTTAACTGACCACAAACTCTCCAAAATAATACTGCAGTTCAAAGTCAGTGCTGTAAAGAAGGTAGAGGTAAGATTGTGTTTCATTGGAAAACAGGTAAGAATTGCACAAGGACATGAGCAGCAGTTAAACAGCTAGTGCCTGAGGAGTGATGGTCCTGTAGGAATGAGGTAAGTGGGCAAGTTGAATGTTGGTTGAGTAATGAGGGCTGTGAGGAGGTAGGTGAGGAAATGGAAAGTTAGCACTACAAGAGCAAGGTTGCAGAGGACGGCGTGCTGAGTATCGGCCAGCACATTCCTCTTTCTTTGTCAGTCGTCCATATGTTAGTGTTTTATGCAGATTTTGGTCAGATACAGAGTCACTGAGTCTCATTAGTTACTTAAAATTGGGCATTGGCTTAAGAGTATGAAGGATGAAGGGTGCAGTAAGAGTGGAATGCCTGACTGCATATCCATGTAAGTAGGCAGCTACCAGTACCTCCATGTATACCTATGTTGCCCGTTTATATATTGCTAATTTTACAGGTTGCATACTAGCACTTATAGGCAAGCTAATGGTGAAAAGTAACCATTAAAAGATATTACCTATTTTTTATGTGTAAGAATCCACATGAAAAATACATTGGTGTTATTGATGTAACTGCCAATTATGTGTTTAAAAAATAGCAAGAAAGTATTCAATGTTTCCATAGGAATAGCAATTTTTGAGTCGTCTTCAGTCTGAAATCTTGTTTTTGCAAAGAACCAACTATTCATCTCACCCACATAGTTATCGATTCTTGTACTCATCAGAGGAAGTCACTCTGTACTACAGCGTTCCTCTGTAGCTGTGTTTGTAAGGAGCAGTGTGGAGGGGTGGGACACTGAACTCAGCCAAGCCTCTCCAGGAGCCCTGCCATGCCAAACCCTTCCTGACAGCAGATCTCCGTTTTTTGTAAACCTGCATCAGTTGGAGAGGGGAGTTGAGTGGGACATCTTTTCCTCATAACTGTACATATCAAATCACAACCCTTATCAAATCACAACACTGTAGTATTAGGAGGGTTCACTTTTCAAGGGTGTACTTTAATACCATTAGTTTTTATAATACCCAATAACAATTTCAGCTTATTTTTAGGCTTGGTAGACAGTCTTAATTCCACAGACAGTGTACAAAACTTACCCTACATCACTGTAACAACACAGATGATAGATAGAGAGAGGATTTATGGTCATTCATCTACTGGTTAATCTGATATGTGCAGAATTCTTTTTTAAAAAAAATCAAGAAGCTGAGGTATTTCTTATCTGAAATAACGTGTGCATAATTAAAGAAACTTTGTATATGCATGAATGTGAGAGAGATGCAGGGAAGGGATTTTTCTTTCTGTCCTTTTACTTTTTGAAAGTTTCGTGAAACACATAGATGAAAACAACCCACAAGGCTGTGAAATCAATCAGTAGTCCAACAATTTTGAGCTCTGGAGTAACCTAGTAGGGGGAAAAAAAGAAAAAAGAACACAATATATTAAATACAAATCCTGAAAGATTAGTAATGTGCCAAACAGGTTATTGCATTCAAGACACTTGATAAGGATGATTTAACAGGGTGAAAAGATCACCTCTGCAGATCACAGAGAAAAAAGACTGTGAAGAGATAAAAAAGAGGCCCACAGAATAAAGAGATAAGTGAACATTATCTTTTTTTTTAAGGGTTTGAACTTACCTCATGATTGTTAGCACTTCTTGTACTAGCATGTTTCCAAAATCAGAAATCTAACCGTTTGTATGCATTCTAACCATGACTCAGTGCTGTTGTCCTGTTGAAGCAGAATAGAATTAATGACAGTTAGTGTGACTTGACTCTTGGTTTGGATTTAACCATAGACCAGTAACCAGCGAAATCTTAGACGAGATATTTTGAAGCATATTTATAAACTGTGATAAATTTCAAATGCTGATTTGTTTGGGTTTGTTTTTGTTTGTTTCTGAAGGAAGAAATTGAATATATTTGTAAATGTATTTCTTCATCAAATAACGGGGGGTTGGTAGACATCTAATAGGGCTCCTTTGGAAGGCTCACCTGTCTGGGAGCCTTTCTGAAAATACAGCTTCTTTTTACCAACAAGCAGAAATCTGCCTTTCTGGTGAAGTGTCTATCTGTTTCTATTGGCAGAAACATTTTGAATTGTCTTGGTCAATAAAAAAAGGTTTTCTTTGGCACCAAAGCATATCCTGTCTGTCAATCACACTCAGTCATTTACAAAACTCCTGCAATTCTTTAGCATTTTTTTTCCAGATCAGTCATGCTGAGATACTTTTGCAGCCTTTTTTTTTTTTTTTTCCCTTTTTATTTCATTTAAATTCCCAGGAATAATTTGAAATGATTACTGTTCTTTGTTCAGGAAATGCTTTACTAGAAAAACAAGTTTGTTCTCTTGTTTGCTTGTTTTAAACAATCGTTATGTAGCTGCAATTTAAAAGTGTAGGGGGCAGAAAATAACCATTTAGAGAATATTGACAAAATGAGACAGGTCTGAGGTGAAGAATCAGAATCTTATTTTGCTTAAGTGCAGTAACTGCCTGGAGCTGCATTCTGATACTAAGTTAGTCATATGTAGAATGGAAATTAATGTCTTTTTTATAACTACAATTTGAAGCCACAGGCTTATAATTAAAATATATATAACCATTTTAATGGTCATTAAATAACTGTGTTAATGATCAGGTGGGCACTGCTGCCAGATAACAAATGAAGTGCAAGTGTTAGCATCACCTTAGGCTGCTGTCACCCGATTATTTAGCTGTTGTGAGGAACACGTTTATTATGTATTGAAGCACTGTTACTGTAGAGGAGGGAAGATTAGGTTCAAGTTTGAGAATATCAAGAATAGTTCCTGGGCAGGTTAGTGGAAAGGATATTAAACATGATGCTCAGGATATGGGCCTAATTTAAAGAATAATTTTCTGTTGCACCCACAACTTTATTCTTTCATCTTCCTGACAGCACAAATGTTCCCATCCATTTCATTTCATCTTGTTCCTTCTCGTCTCAGATATTTATATGTTTAGATGGCCCTATCACAGTAAAATCCAGCTGCCTCCCAAATAGAAATATCATTTACAATTTCCCTCGCTTCTTTCAGTGTCTTCAGGGAAACGGCTTGATTAATTCATAGGTTTTCATTCCTTCATTTGTTTGTTTATGTATGTGAGTGAGTGGATGTGCTGTGTAAGGATGTGTGTGACTAAATTATTGAGGGAAAGCTAAATCAAAGAGATTAAATTTGCCTTTAGGGTGTATTTAAAGTACAGACTGCAATATAGAGATACACATGCATCTTTAAAGGAACCAGCGTACAGCACTGGAAACTTAGATGAGGGGAGATCCTCAGAAACCTCCATGTTGGACATTTCCTGCAGGAGAACATTTCTGCTCTCTGGCAGTTTGAGAGTTGGATTTAGGGATGAATGTCCCAGGTTTCAGAGCCAGAGACTGTGCTCAACTCTTCTTTTTTTTTATACCACTTTCATAAAGAAAATAAATTGTTACTCACTCCACCCCATCTCTCTGGTTTACAGAAACGTCATTTGAACTCTGGAGTGAAGAAGGAACCCTGAGCTTTTCAAATTGTTTGAAAGATTCTCCTTCTTTCCCCATTCTAGTTGAATCTGGTGCCAGTGATCATATGTGCAAAACAAGAGAGCTAGCAGGTCTTAAGCGTGGTTCTGCTGGGATCAGACCAGCCCCAAATACCTCAGCAAACACTTAAAACTCACCCTACCTCTGTGCTTCTATGAGTCTATTTCAGCTGCTGCTGTGCAATATGGAAAAACTCCTGGAAACTACTGTTGTTAGCAAAAGAAAACAATCTGGAGGGAGCCAGAATATGGTCTGTCCTTAGGTAGAAAGAGAAACCACTGAATGTTTCTGATGTCTGACAAGTGTCTTACTGACTAGGAATCAACTGTCATGAAATACCTCAGAGCTTCTAACCTCCCTGACCTTCCCTGAGTCATCCTTTGTTAGTCCCCATTGATCACAGACCTGGGAACAGGGATTGCGTGATTCAAGTAACCTTGAGAAGTTCAGTCTAATCTCTTTCAGTTCTGTGAGTCAGAGGGGATCACTGGGTGTTCTTCAGGAAGCTGTGCACTCCTACACCCATGCCCTGTTCTGTGCTGCTGGGCACCATGCTGTCCTTCTTGGAGAGTTCCTGATCTGCAAAGTTTCATCCCTGAAATATTGATAATTTGCTGTATGGGAGCAGTTCTGTTTTATTATCATTCCTGAAAAAGGGGTTATGGGACATGGGGAGAGGATTATTTAAACAGGGAAATAAACCAAGATCAATTGGAAAACTCACAAGCCCTTTTAGTCTCTGTGTTCAAATTCTTTTGGATTAAATTTCTTTTTCAATGGCTTTACTTGGTCAGACCTCCAGTATGTTTGTGTGATAGGATTTTTCAGCTGTGGAAGGTCTCAGTCTTCAGAGCTCTCTGTGAGCAGGTCTGAGCTGAGCCCAGAGCTCAGTGCTCCTCCTGCCCAGGCACTGGGCAGCATGCTGTCCTCTGCATTGTTATGCAGCCAGTCAGGGGGGTAAAAATGGTCATATGTAGCTGAATTTTCTGTGGCTGTTACTCTGAGCAACAGTTACTGTTTCTGAGTAGCCACAAGTCTCCAGAAGACAGTGATTGTGCAGTCATTATGAAGTGCGTGAATGGGTGCTTGCATTGCCACTCTCAATAGATATATTAAGCACTGAACTGACGTAAGGAGCAAATTGTCTGCTTAATCAACTCCCTTTCAGAATTAGCATTGCTGAGAAAAAGAAGGGCATGTGGATTACCCTGTGTGTGCTGTTACTGGCAGTGTGAGCAGCACAGGAGCAGTCTGTTCCCCCACGACACGGGAGGCTTTGGGTGTGCAGGAAGCAGCTATATTCCAGCTGTCAGTACTGCCACATTCCAGCAGTCCCTGGCTGGAAAATGTTTCTTACCTGGGGAAATAATGCTTGCATACTGATAGGTAGTACTACTAAGGATGGAATTCTATCCATAAAAGTACATCTCTTCTGAAAAATGACAAGAGAAAAGCTTTACGTACATTGTCTGCGTGAGGAGTAGAAATGAGATTTGGCAGCCATCAGTGAGATGAGGAGAAGCCTCTCCAGGCCGTTAGGGCAAGAAATGTCATTCAGGTGAATGCTGGCCAGGTTTCTAGCAAACTGTGCAGGCTGGTATTCAGTGCCATGGCATGGAATGAACAAGATTGATTGACAGTGGTAGAGAATAAAAGAGGGAGATCTGAAATGGCATTGCCACCAGTGGCAGCTGCAACAGCATACCTGAAGAGTGCTGTTGGCGTGCAGGCACTATGCATTGTGCTTACTGGGCTGGACTGGGTCTGCAGCAGTGAATGCCTCTGGACTGGCTTCTGAGGGACCAAAGGGCTGACAAACACAAAGAAGATATTGTTAATAGAAAAATGAGACTGAGGCTTCTCGGTTAGCCTTGGGATCTAAGGCCTTGTCTACTGAATATTAAAGAATGGAAAAAAGTCTTCACCAGAGGTAGAGAGATTTAAAAAAGAGAGAAAGAATAAACAGGTAATTGATATTTACATCACTATCTTCTAGATTCTTTGCTGTGTTATTGCATAACTTTATTTTCAGAATGCTGTCTCTTAACAAATGGATTGTTTCGTTTCTTCTGGAGAAGAGGTTTATTTTGATAGTTGAGTGGTCTGCAGGAATGCTTCCTAAAGCATTCTTTGTATCTGCAGTGCTGAAGGCCTGCAGCAGCTCTGGTTTAGAAATATCTCATTCGCTTTGTGTCCGTTGTAGGTCTCTGGTTTCAGGCGATGCTTTAGACTGAGTTGATGATGAACATAAGGATGAAGTTTAAATCCTTAGATGTGGGACTATGAACATTCATTTGTTTAACTGGCAGCATGTAGTAACTTTTCTTCTTTATTCAATAAGCACAAGATGCAGTAACACAGTAAAAGGGAGGAACTATCTGTTATGTATTTAGAGTAGAATACTTCATCAAGCCTTCAGGGTAGACCTGAGCAGCAGAGGACTGTCAATTTTACTGCTACAAAACCATTATATAGAGATCAGTTTCTTTCCAGTGTTACTTTTTGCTTGCAGTGCGATAGTCTAGTCTTCTGAACTCATTGAGCATCTACAGCTCAATGTTCTGCAAAACAGAAGGAACTGAGTTTGCTTCCTGCTTTTCATGAGTGAGGGAAACCATGCGGCCATGATTATCAAAGAAGTCTGTGGCTCCTATTGAAACTTTCTCTATAAGACTTAGTTGATTGTGAAGCTCTTTGGAAGGCTTTGAAAAGGTCATAGCCTCAATCCTCAGCTTTGAGGAGAATGTCAGAAGGCTTTAAAGGGTCATTTTATATCCAGCAAAGCATGAGGTGATACAGCTATGTACTTATAACTCATCTTGGGCAAATATTTTCTTTAAGCTGCAAGAATGTTGTATTTATACTTTTAATGTATGCTGTATTATTAAGCTCTGACATTAAACACCTTCATGCCAGTTTGGAGGCACTGAACTTTGCTAATCACACAGTAAAAGAAGGGAAGGGGAAACTTAGCAGGTCTTACAATATGTTTCTTCCATATGGCAAATTCCCAAGGTCCTTTTTAACCTCAACTGTTCTGTGGTTTCGTGGCTATGTATCATGGTGAATAGATGAAAACTTTCAATGGCTGGGGTTGAAGTCATGGAAGCTCAATGATTATTGTAAACTATGATAGCTACATGTGTAATTTGTTCTGTACAGTCTACAGAAGACAAAACTTTCCCATTAAAGTATCTTTTTCTTCTTTAACAGGAAAAGGATGCTGTTATTGATGGAGTTATTCAGTTTTGGGACAAAATCACAAAAGTGAAGCCTTGCAAAACCAGAAAACCAAGCAGAAAGATCTTCAGCTGATATTGCCCTCTTTCCTCAGTATGCAGACAGCATTTTCCTTGATAGATGGATGTGTTCCTGCGGAAAAGACTCCACCGTTCTGCTGACATCTGATGCCTGACAGGCAAGTTAAACGTTTAAAAACTGCACAGCATTGTTTGTGTTGTGCAGTGAGTCCGTTGAATAGCAAATTCCTAGAAAAATGAAGCATTGTTCAGCCTTAGATTACTTGAGCATGCCAAATATATTCAGCTGGGAAAAGATGTTGAAGGCAAGATTAAGGGAAGAATCCAGCAAGTCAGCATTTAGGGCATTCTGATGTTTATTGCTTAACCCACTAGACTGTACAGGATGTTGGCTTTCATTGCTCTTAAGTTCTGCTCTTGAAACAGTCTCACTATAAATAAACAAGTAGAGTTCTAGGACCTGCTTCCCATGCTGTTTCAGCTAATTCTTCCTCATGTGCAATCTGATCTACCTTGCACGGACTGCTTGGGGGTTGTCTGGATCCAGAGAACAAATCTTGCAGTTATATTGTAAGGGTTCTCACCTAAAAAGTGGAATATTCAATTTGTAGTTTGTGCTACAGTAAATGTTTGATTGCCTAAGAAAAAAAATTGAAATATTATTATCCCTTAAAGTAACAAAAATGATGACTAGAGCAGCTCAGTGAAGGTGCAAGCTCTCCTCAGGCATTCAGGATTCAGTCTCAAGCATAGAAAGAAATTGGCATGCAATTGGTTTGAGCTGTGAATCTGTCTCATTTTAGAATAATCCTTCAAGATGAGTCATTCTTTCTTCAACCCCCAGTGTAACTGAACTCCACAAGTCGGAAAAAAAAGAAAGCCAGCCATAACTTCCAACTCTTTATTTCTCCTCATACTAAGACCCTCACAAACTCCAGAGGAGCACTTTTGAGTGGCCATTTGCTCAGGCTTTTCCCATCTGATATTCCGAAAATGAAATGCCAATTAGCCTTTGCCTGCTACGCTAATTGACCTTTGGCCCTTGTCTTTTCAGTTTAATTACCAAAGCAGTCTAGTTGGCTGTTTCTCAAAGCCTTATGAAGTCTTAAGATAATAGGAGGCTTCAGGCTGAAACACATGTGAAAAGACAGTTTTTCCCCACTCTCCTGTTTTTATCACCTGTACCAGTTCTTTAGCTAATCACTCTGTCATAGAAATTGGTCCTGAATCTACTATATCCTGAGGGTGTGAACTGCTGTGCTGGGGACTAAGAAAGACTACTAACTTGACAACTCTGGCATTTCCTTTACTGTTAGTTCTTAAAATGAACTTTTCACAGTTCATACCTCTCTCTAAGCAACTAAAATGTGTTAATGGTTTTTAATTTCAAATGAATTTTTTTTCATTACAGATTGATTGACATGGATTTCTCTCTCCTTTCCTGTTTTGTCTGCCAGACAGCTAAGCTGGATATGGGTAGGTTTCACAACCCAGATCAATCAATACAGTGATAAAGATTAGGTATCAGCCTTTTTCAAAAGATGGGATTTTCATCTTAATGGCTTAGCCTTCTAGAAAATAATTCTCTTTTGGTTTTGCCAGTTATAAGGGCATAGCCTTGTGCAAGAGAAAAGTCCTTTTAGCCTCATAAAAAAAAAAAACCCGGGTTTTTATGAAGGTATTAAAATTAGAATTTTAATGATTATCATGAGATATTTTCTTCTGAGCCTGTTTTGAATGCCACAAAAAATGCAAAGCAAAATGGGTGACTCTAGTCAGTGGTATTTAGGATTGTTTCCATCAGTAGTATTAGAAAAAACAATTACTTCCTACTATTACGATTTTCTACGAATGAGCAGAGATTTTGTCTTGCACAGCTGATTTAGAGTACTGCTCGTGTGCCTTCTGATTAATGTGTCTTTTTAATCTTGATAGTACGAGATGGACTTTCTTAGCAGCCACTGGTAAAATAATTAAAAGAGTTAGACATGAAATCTGAATTAATAATTTCAGTGACAGCGCGCTCCATAGGAGAACTAAACGATGCTTGACACGCATTACAGCTTTTATTTTATAACATTTGGCACGAGCATCTTGTTTAAGTATAGCACATGGCTGGCATTTTTTTGTTTGTACAAGGACGTAACAACACAGGCATTGTTATATATGTCAAGTCAAGTGATATCAGTTTCCAGGTATCTTTATTTTAGGCTGAGTTATCATCATCATGTGAAGGCCTGATTCTTAAGCATATTGGAACAAAAGATTTTTTTATGATTGCAACTTGAAACCAGCTTTTACAGTTTTTTTATATTAGAACTTCAAGAATATATACTGGAGTGATATATCATTTATTTGCAGACTGCAAATGTCTGGGTGGTGTTTGAGTTAGCTAAGGAAGATCTTGTGGGAGATGATGTTCAAGACATGGTTATGTTCAGTTGCCATGGTTATTTCATGAAAATGTGTGTGTAGTTAGTTAAATCCCCGTATAGTTTAATTTGCACAATAAATAAAAATATATGGGTGCAAACTTGTCACTTGAAACAGAATCCTTATAATCGCAGGTCTTATGAGAATAAATTCAAACTGAGATATATATTATGCATAGGTACACAGAAGCAGTGGCAGCTAAGGTAAAAGTATTCATCGTTTTTACATAAGTAGCAAGGCGGGTCAGAAATGCAAAACAGGTCAGAAATAAATGAGTTTCTATAAACTGAAGTGATGATGTGATAATCTGAATTTTGGAAGTGATTCAGAATTACTAATAATGAAGCTGGCTCTCATCCCCTCTCTGCTTTTTTGTATCATTGAAAGAGGCAGCAGAACGAATAGAAAAGTGTCTATTCTGGTTGTGCAAATGAGCATGCAGAACTAGTTGTTCAACTGAAGGTGTAATTTCTCAAATGATCTCTCAAATCTTTACTGACTGTTTATATTTCTGTTTAAGCATTGAATGACCTTGATGGTAGAATGTGAATAATGCCTGAAAGGGAAATACAAGTTTGTCCAATTATTTCTTGCTGCTAACAGCTTAAAGATAACATTACCTTTATTAGGTTGTCTGCTTAGATGCATAAACATGAAATATATACAGTTATGAGCCCCTGTTTATAATGGTCTGGTCTTTCCTGTGGTGTACAGGATTAAGGTAATCCATTAAATAGGAGAAGAGGGACAGCCTTCATCCTTTTCTGTTCCTTCTCTTTTTGCAAGTCAAGTACAAGGTGTTCCTACACATGGAAGTCAAATCCACCACAGGTTCAAACAGAACTCAGGTTTTGTGGTTTTTTGGATTGTGAGAATTCTGATTTTCAGAACTCTTGTTTTTATTCTGATCTGGAAATATTTAAGCAAGTATGCATTAACATAATGGAGTGATCTAGATAAAATGTGGCAAAAATATCACGTGTCCTAAAGGTGCAACAGGATTTTAATAGGTTACAAATTAAGATAAATGCTATGAAAGGATTTAATATCAAGTGGTTTTTTTCTTTCACCATCAGACATTTTAAGTACAGATATAACATCTCAAATGTCAAGTAACGTAGAACAGATGTTAAAAAACAAAAAGTTTATCACAGATTAGATGTATGAAGATGTGTGATGAACTTTAGATACTAAGTGACTACAGTGCAGAGGGGCAGTAAGGTGTAGGTAGCTCTGAGTGGGAATGCACCGAGTAGTGTTTACTGACTTGAAAGCCAATATCAATTCCAGAGCAAAGGCAGAGGTCCATGTGTGAGTTCTGGTGATAATGTGGATAATGATTCTGTCAAGTCAAATGCTCATGCTGACCGATATAAATGAGTTATCAAGGCTTTGTGAATAATGTCCTGGTGATGAGCCATAAATCAAGGTGCAATCATCAGTCCATCTGTAGAGGCCTAAAATGCTTCAGTAGTAACTCTCAAGTTGGTACACATATTAATATGAAAAATAATGAGCCTGCCAACTTAAAGCAGGGATTTGTTTTGGATAAACACTCTGTTAGAATTTGGGCTGGCCAGTAAAGCCAATTGACAGATTTGTTTGTCATATGAATAATATCTCATTCAGTGCATTAGAACAACTGGCAGTTCCTTATCAAAGACAGCAGGTCAGAGTGATGAATACTGTGTGACTCTGCAAGCATCCTGTGCAATTACCATTTTCTTAATATAAATATTAGCTATTAATTGCATTAATACTGTGCTCAGGTATCTTGGTCATGGACATGGATGATTTTGTGCTTGCTGCAAAAACAAACGGTAAAAAGGTGACCTCTGTATCAAAGCATTTGCAGTCTAAATCAAACTGAGACAGAGGACAGACAGACAAACTGAAAACTACAAGAAAAAATGAGGCATTTTTGGTCTGTGAGATAAGCAGTGGTCTTTGGACACTAGCAAACTAATCACTGTCAGATTTTATGTCAGTGCCGCAGAAGGGAGGAATGTTAAAGCAGCTTTTGAAGGGGGATAATGCATTACTTGAGCAGATGTTTGTGGAAGCTCCTCTCAATTGTGATAGCATGAGTGTTTTTTGGTTTAGCTTTTTAAGGTATCAACTCTTAAAAAGTCACACTGAGCGTAGGGCAGAGACAGGGAATGGTGTCTGTCCAGTTGACTAACGTGAATTAAATTTAATAAAGTAATAAGATTCCAATAAAAGCAAAGGGATCATGAAAGTAAGCAAAGCCTAATGCAGAATTCTGTTTAATGCTACAGTGGAGGAAAAGGCCAGGCAGGGCTTCAGACAAGCAGTGAAGGGTTCTACCTTATGAAACACCAGAGAATCCAAGTATGCAATTTAAATCTATAAAAACCAAGGTTCACTGGTTTTAGCGCTCATGTGATCACTTGTTCCTGTTATTAATTTTCCCAGTGGCACTTATTCCAGTATGGTTCCTTGGGTGTACAAGATGTGTTTCATCTACAGCCAAGCTGTAAAAACCTGAACTTTCTATTTATTCCTTATTTCTTTGTATCACATAGAGAAAAATGAATTTTCACTGAAGTCAATTTTGCCATAAGGCAAAACTAGCTTCATCTTTCCTGCTTCCTCCCATCTTATTTTCCCAAACTGTAATTTTGTCTGTGCAAGATAAGAGGTAGTGATAAAATACTCTGACAGAAATCATGTCCTTGTGTTCTAGTGCTTAGATATAAGCTGTCTCCTTTGACATCCCTTGTAGCCCAGCTAGCCAGACAGAGCATCTGCACAGGTCAGTTTTATTTCCTAACCTGCTCTCCAGGGTTTGATATCCAGAGAAAGTGCCCAAATGTAGCAAAGAATATTCTGAAAACTCTTTCATAGTTCCTGGACTATAGGCATTGCTATGCAGCAGATATTACCCCATGGAGAGTTCTTTTTGCTCACGCCCTTATTGTTCCTACACCCAGAAACAGCCTCATTGACTCGTTATTGTGACAACGAAACCCTGAAAACCTAATTATGAGGAGAACAGTAAGCAAAAGTATTTGTTAAGCTTTCTAAAATTTTTTATTTTCATTCCGAATCATTATGTAAAGACAGTCTTCTAAAAATAAGAGTAATACAGACAGAAAATAAATACTTTTCCAGATACATTTTATTTCACAATTCTTATTGTTGTCCTTCAGTTTATGTTTTTATTAAGGAGAAACATTTCTGTTGTTTGTAAGATTATTGCATCAAGAAAATTATCATCTGGGCACTCTAATTACTTTAGGAGAGCACCAAAAAAGACTGCTTGACATTATTTAGACAATTTGATTACTCTTACTCACGATTTCAGAATGTGATAATCTAAGTGCTGCTTTAACTGGGGTACTCAACCATCTTCCACAGTGGTTTATACAAACAAATGTAATGTCAAGTGGAAATGTTCCAGATGTAGATTTCCTGCAGCTCTGTGTTGCGGCCATTTGTTACTGACATACTCTAAACTTCCTTATGAGCTAATGTATACTATTTACAGTTCTGGGTAAACCATCAAGTTTCTGCCCTATCTCTAAATTTAAGCCAAGACCACTTGACTTTCTGCAACAACAGAACTTTACAAGAAAAATGGTCTAACATCACCCATGTATGCTAAACAACTTGCAGTACTTTTTTTTTTTGTCTTAAAGAGGAAAACACAAATTTAGCTAATACACTCCATGAGAAAAAAGAAAAAAAAAGAAAGATCTTTCCATTAGCCACATAGAAATGGAATGTATGGCTGTATATCAAACTGTTACGATGAAACATGAAACTGGGAGTCTGGGAAAATGCTGTTCTGCAGTTAAAAAATCTGAACAAAATGAAGGAGCGTGGGGAAAACAAAGCAGTTTTCACAATTTATGGCTGAGAAGATCAGATGCATCTTTTTGAAATAGATATCCAAGTATTCATAACTGTGGTGCAGTGAAATATTCACGATTATGAGTATAAAGAACATATGCATAGAATGTGAAAGAACATGTGAAGTTTTATGATTCATCTCTCATTGTGAAAAGATTCCATGTTTGCTGTGAAAAATATTTGTCAGAACACGAGTGCATTTGGTTTCTTGGAGTCAGGTTTCTATACTTCCTTACTTTCCTAATGGAAGGAGGTGCTGGATTTCATCCAAAGACTAAGAGAATCAGTCCGATTTTGTTTATCACTCATGTATATGTATATGTATATGGTCTTAAACTCTTTTTCAACTAGGAAAGTTCTGTGAAACTTTGAAAGGCGCCAACTATAGTCTACCTGTACATCTTCTTTGCATAAAAGCAAGTGGTATATTTCAAATACTGCCTACCATTAAGATAAGATGAATATATATTTACCTATGTATTTTTTAATTCCATCCAGAGGCCAAAAGAAGAAACGTATATTGTTCATTCATCTTCTATCTCCGAAGGGATTTCATACTGACACATGCTTGGGGTTCTAGCTGTGGAGCTATTTGTGTTAAAACTAGCTCTTGTCCAATGCAAATTGTGGTATAATTCCAGAATACCTGCAGTTTCTAGCACATTATTGAAATGGGACATTGCTGAGTACCTATTGAAGCTTTAGACTAATATTATTGAATAAATACCAGAAAAGCTGTATAAGCTCTCAAGTGTAATGCACACTTGACCTCTTTGTCTCCAGAAATGAATTATATTGAGTTCAGATTTCTATGTCCCGTTCTTCCTTACATCTAATTAACTAGTCTGTTTTAACTTCTTATCTGCAGGAGAGCACAACAGATTGGAAGAGGATTTCTGTACAGTCTGTGTTGGTGAGTGGTGATCAGATATTCTCAAGGTCAAACAACCGAATAACAAATCAGCAATACCCATATTTTATTGAGCAGTAGTGAAACCCTACTGTTAGAAAGCTGAGGAACTGATATGACAGTTGCAGAACTTTTAGTTTATTGTACTTTGCACAGAATGCATTAAGACTGTATTTCTAGTCTTGCAATGGAGAAGTGGAAGAGTAAAGAGGCTGTGTTCATTTTTCTTTCTGTTCTTGGCTTTGTGTACTATTTAAGCATCTCTCCTGGTTCTGGTTTTGAAGTGATGGCAGGATACCAGCATGTTTTGTATATTTAGACAATTGAGGAATAAGTGTCTCATTTCTTGAGGCTAAGATTTCTTGGGACAAAAGAAGGAACAGGGAGTATTGTGCAGTACCACTGTTAAACTGCTGCCATCTGGGCTTTTAGCCCTTGACCCTGCTATGCCTTGAGCCCAGTGATCCAGCCTGGTTGTGCATCCACTGTAGTCCACCCATCCAGTCCATGCTGCCCTGCAAAGATACCTTCATGGTGCAGGAGAGTGGAAGGAAAAGTGGCACAAGAGCAGGCACTGATAGAACTGGAGTGGAGGAACAGCTGCTGCGAGTGTGAGTAGTAGTGGAGGGTGGAGGCAGAGCAGTTTGATAGGCAGCCTGACAGGCAGTTCAGCCACAGAGGCTTTTTTGTAGTGGGGTTGGAGGGTGGTGGTTGTAAACACAGATGTAAATCAGAAGAGAGATAGAAGTTAAAGATCAAAGGAAAGAGCAGAGAATGAAGGAACATAGGAAGATAAATAAGGGATGGAAAATCTAAAAATGCTGCAGTGATTAGGTATCAAGGAGTTAGACAGCTTCGATCTGTGATAAATAAACAAGGTTCAAGACGTACTGAAATTGCAAAATCATTAGCTCCAAATTTCTCCTCTGTGATGCAAATATACAGAGACCTGTGTGTGAGAGATTTTGCTACCAAGCTGCCTCTTAGGAGTGAGTATCTGAAACTGGAAGGGATTTATCTAACAGAAGTTCAGATGCTGTGGGGCATATTAGGTGAATTAATATGCACAACATTGCATCTTCTCTTCTAAATTAATAAACTTCACGTTCATTTCTTTTTTGCTAATTGAATGTTTAACTTGTTTGTCTAAGGCCGGTGATAGGTCAGTAAGAGGTTAGGAATAGATATTGCTTGTTTTCTCCAGAGCCCTGAACCATTGCTGGGTTTCATATTTCCTCCAGCCTGTCTCAGTGCAGTACTGTTTTGAAACAGATGAAAGAGTTTCTTTCATTATTAAAACAAAAGGGCAATTAACAGAGTTAGGAAACTGATAATTATATACTAGCTTTTTCCCCAAGGGCAAAAGGAAAAAAATCAATGTGTTGCAGGTTTTTTTCCTCTCTTCAGTATAATTAGTGACTTAATGGCAAGAAAATTAGTACACATATTTTCTTTTCAGGGCTTTACCATGGATGAACTTTATAGCTAGAGGATACTTGTTCTTTACATCACTCTGTGGCTGGCTAGGGCATACAAACAATGAGAAATGGGGAAATAGTGCAGTTTAAAAAAAGATAGTTCTAGAATATTCTAGAGCTATTTTGTTTGTGGGTCGGTTTGGTTATTGTTATTTTAATTTCTTCTTTGGAATTTCTTCTTCAATTTCTTCATTGGAAATTGGTGAAAATTATGCAGAGTACTGGTGCATTTTAGAACTACCTCTGAATTTTTAAAGGGAATTTGGTAGTGAGGTTAGAAGTTCTTGTCATTTTAGACATCTAAAGGAACCTTGCTTTCTTATGCAGTGTCAGTAACCAGTGCAGGGAGAGAGAGAGTGTTGGCAACATAAGAAGTTGGTTTGCAGAATATCAGTTTGATTTACATCATTCTCTCTTTATTGACTTTGTAAATTACATGTAAGTTTAGATTCTTGTCTCTGATTAGGAGGAGAAATGGATCACCTTGCTTAATGGCAAATCTGTTCATCGTACTTAGCAGGGTAGAGTAGCTGCCTAGAGGAATTTTAGAAGAAAATAGATATGTAATGGAGTTCTTTCTAAGGACACGAGTGGAAGTCTCTCTTAAATGTGTTTCATATGAGGGCTTAACTGCATGGTACTGAGGAAACTGTCTCACGTATAGTGAGCAAAGACCCTGCTTAAAATTGTTTTCTTACTCCTACTAAGGCAAGGAGAGAAGTTGTCACACTTTCCTTTAAGGACCTGACAGCAGCCCTCTCACTCAGTCATGGCACTACAGTTTGAAGAGCAAGATTTCCAGCACCTTGTCAGTAACTTTGCTCTCCTACCTCTTAGACAGAGTTTTAAGTGTTATTAGCCCAGTGTCTGTGATGCAGAGTAGACCTGTTGGTGAACAACTCCTCCTACGCGTTGGATTAATCCCATTAACAAGTTGCACAAGGAAGTTAAGAGGAAATATTTGTTCTACACTTCTGTGATACCTGACAAATGCACTACTGTGACCTGGATGGAAAGCTCTCTTTTGAACCACCAGTGTTCATTGTTTCTGTTTGTATCTTGAGAATGGAGATAAGACACTATAAGCTAGCTTTGAATGAATAATCTTTTCATATCCTGTTTTCTTCTCCATTATCTGTCAGTACTGTGTCTTGGATTCCCTGCCAATTCATGAAATTATCCTACAGTATTGTGTGCCCCAGACTATCATTCCTTTGCCCTCCGTATTACCTTCCAGCCATCTCACCAGTTCTGGTTTGTTTTTAATGACTTTTTACTCTGTCATTAGAAACACATCCCTTCTTCTTTAACTTGCAAATGAAGGCAACTTTTTACATCCTCTCTGTAAATTAGACATAATTTCATTAGTCCTTGAAGAAAAGACAGCGTCCCTGTCAGAGCCTGTGCCTACATCATGGGTAGTGGGCCTGAGTGTTCTATCTGGGTAGAGCAGCCAACATTATTACAAGAGGAGGCATCACGAGCTACGTGTGTGCTTAAGAACAGGGAGGTGAAGGTGTGTATAGGACTGGAAAGGGTACCTGTGTACAGTACTTGAAGAAGAGAAGTGCCAAAGTTTAAAGCTGCCTGAAAGAATGGAGGAAAGTGGTGGATGATGTGCACTTAGTTCAAGGTGATGGCATCTCAGAATGCACAGACAAGTGAGCAGTGGTTAAACGTTATATGCAGTGTTACCGTGGTCTCAGCTTGTGTTACCGTGGTCTCAGCTTGTAAAAACTGCAGCTGGTTTATCCATACATTGTTAGTGAATACATGGGTACGTGCATTTCAACAAAAGTCATCAAGAAAAGAACAGCAACCAGGGAAAGAACAAAGTGTAGAATCTGGACTGGGCTCTTTGTCCCAGACCTCTTGAATTTCCTGCTAAGCTGAGCATCATCAGCAAACATTTCCAGTGCTTTGAGCCATGAGCCACAGAAAGATGTTTCTGATGTTCCACAGCAAAATGTTCTAATCAGCTTTTTAAGGTCAAAGATCCAGCTGTAAAATTTATTTATGCCAAATTCTTTCTATTATTTCCTTTGTGCTTTTCCACTACGGTTACTGTTTTTATAAGTTCAATGCACTGCAACACAGAGGGCAATAATTTGAGAAAAGATTCCATTTAAAGGGTAGTCTAGAAAACTGTGAGGGCCAAAGATGTTTTTAAAAGTTTGACTTACAGAATCTGTATCGTTCTTATGGGGCAGCATACCCCAAAACATTCAGTGACGTTTAAGTTATCTAATATGTGAGGAGTCATTCCTCTGACTCGAAAGCAAATGTAAAATACAATGACAAGTGGACATTTTGTACACTTCAGTAAGAGTACAGTGAGGGCATTCCATATGGGCAGAGAGACAGCACCAGGTAGTCCATGAGTTAAACAGTGAACCTTTGATGTTACTTGGTATAACAGAATGGATTTATGACTTCAATTAATTCATCTCATGAAGGGCAATGGTAATTGAGACCTCTTTGTGTGTTTTATAGTGTGAATGCTAATGTAATTAAATGCTTAAAATTAAGAATAGATAAAAACTTGATCTGACAGTAGTAACTCTGCAAAGACAAATTACAGAGCACATAGCCAGTGTATGAATCTGTGATTAATTTATACAGCCGTTTATAATGCACTAAGTAGCTGCATGCCAATTATTATGGAAACAAATTGTGTTTATATTAGCATGTCTGAGGTGATCATTGATCCCAAATAGCATTATTTGAAGACTAATAGAGAGAATAATGAAGGAGTAACATTCTGCCCTGCAGCTGTCCAATGCATTTCAAAATGGAAAGTGAAACTGGCACATTCGGGGTTTTATTGATTTAACTGAGAAACAAACAAAAAAGCCATCTCACTTTTCGTCAGTAAGATTTTTTCTTGTCACAAACAAATAGCTTCTTTCATCACTGACAACAAAAAATAAGAAAGTCTTTTGGAGGGGCTTGGACCAGAAAGTAAATAGGCAAATCTTTCTTCTTCTGAAATGAAATCATCAGCTGGGCTCTCCTTCAGAAAATGGAAATTCAGTGGAAATTACACAAAAAAATGAAGTCTTTTGAGGAATGATGGATTATTGAATGTATACATGCAACTCTTTTCCTTTGTTGCTTATGATATTATTAGCTGTTTTTTGCTGCCAGGATCTGGTCCTAGTGATTGCTACACTGAGTTTCTAGTTATCTCTGATTCTGTGATAGTGTTTAAATAAAGCAGTTGTTTTAAAAGATCTTGCATTAGGTCCTGAATGACAGAAAGAGTGCAAAAGCTGCTGATTTTGATGGAGTTATTAAAGTGTAGGAAAATGAGATTTTGTTATCCTCTTTTTGTTTTTTTTTAAATTTAAATTTAAGAAAAGATTTTAGTATTGGAAGCCTTAAGCTCACAGCAAGAAAAGCAGTTGCATTATTCCTGATAAAATGAGCTACAGAATTCAGCAGTGATCCTGTTGAATGCTGCTGTGTCACCCCTATGATACCTGTGGAATATGTCTAATACTAGGAGTATATTCACTTGCCTGAAAGAAGTGATGAAGCATCTGCGGTTCTTCCACTGGAGGGAAAAGAAGCAGTTGGAATATACTGAGGAAAAAATTAAGCAAATATTGCCCTTTAAAATTGCTATTTCCCTCCCTATGACTCCAGTGATCCTAATAGATAAATGAAATGAGCACATTTGCACTTGAGTTTTGAGGAGAGGCCTCAAAACTTCATCAAAATTTAATTTAACAGCTTGCTAATGTCATCCATATCTTAATGCTGAGGCCTTTTGTAAGGTAGCTTTAATTAGAGAAAACATGAAACCAAGCTATGATACAGTGTATGATCCTGAACCACTGCTGAGAACAAGTTTTATCTCAAGAGGTATGTGGTATTAGATCAGTCAGAGAACTGGAAAATACTTGTCTAGGGGCCTGGCAAGATATGGGTTAGAAAACACTGACCTGTTTGGAGATGGACTTTATGCAGCTTTCCAGTTATGGATGTGCAGGCATATGTTCACAATAACTTGCAGTTACGAGTTACTAAGAAGCCATATTATTGTGATCAGGTGATTAAACCATAAATATTTTCCTTGGCTTACACTAAGTAACATCTGTGAGATGAGATGTCATCTTTCAAAGCCAATGATCAATGGTATTCTCTCAGTGGTGTAAGATCCAGTTGGTGAAGCACTTCGAAGGGAGCTGTGATTTTCTTTTTTTCTGATATTTCCTTGCCACTCTTCTTGCTGCCTCAGTGGAGGACTGCGCTTGAAGTACTCACAGCTTCTCCAACCTCAACAATAAGCAAGCAAGCAAGAGAGACATTCTTTTACAGACTTCACTTTATTAATCTTGAATTGGCTGATTCACGTCAAGATTATTCTGATGCTTTGAGAAGATGGCGTGGGAATTAAAACATAGGGAGTTTTGATTTTCAGAGACCCAGTTTTGTATTGTTGAAGCCCTTAGTTTGGGAGCACAAATCTCTTTTTGGATTGCTTTTGTTTATAAATTTTTTCTTTAATTGTGAACTGCCAAGGCTGTGCTGACACTTCATGGTTTTATCTGCTTTAGCACAGCTGAAGAGATGTGATAAATGCAACCTGTTATAGAACACAATAAAACAGAAAGCTATAGAGGGAAAAGACTGAAATGATAGGCTATAATCAAAGGTGAAGGGAAATGCAGCACCACACAAATACCTCTGAGAAATTTGTTGAACAAACTCAAGCCCTTGTATAATTAGATGACAAGGTTTATTTTAAACTATGAGGTGTGAGTATGACAGCACTATAATTTGTCTTAAATAATTTCTTCACACCCAACAAGACACGGTCTTCAAAGTTCAGTCCTGCTATGAGTTTCTTAAAAACAAAACCAAACATTTTTACACCTAGATCAGGTATGAAAACTGAAATTAAGCTTTCTTAAAGGCAGTTTTGAAATTTCCTTTTTAGATTAAAGAGATTACTTGATTTAGTGAGGTAATAACTCATGCTTTCCTATCTGATTTCCTCTAGCATAGTCTTGTTGACAACTCCTACTTTATTTTTCATTGTGAATTGATGCATGCACACGGTTAGCTTAAATATTTTGGAAAAGCATATCTGGTTCTCCCTTTAATCCCTCTTGTAACTAATTCCTGTCCGAAGTACAGTATGGGGTGAAAAAACTTTCCTTTAGAGGAGGCAGTTTAAGAGAACACATTTAAATGTAATATTGCAAGTAAATTCTAGTTTTCTCTGCTTTGAAAGAGGAAGGAGATATGTCAAGAATGGCAGGAGATCTGGAGATCCTAAATTCTGCCAAGCCGTGTTGTTGTTCCTGTGAAGATTACATATCAAAATCCTTGTTGCCTTATCTATTCATTTGCCACTCTTGTTTTAAATTAGTTTTCCAGCAGTAATTCACAAATGGCAGTGTCTCAGTAGGCTTTGGCGCTTGCTGATACATAACTGCAAATGGTGGCAAGGCACAGTTGGGTCGTGCTCTTTCCCTGCTTATGGGCTATGTGGCAGAGGACCAGGAGTGAGATGTCTGTGTCGTACTGCATATTGTTGCATTGTTTCTTTACAGCAAAGGACTCTGCAAACAGTTTAGGGAAGATACCCAGGCAGATTGAGTCTTGTTTCCATGGCTCTAAATCGCTTTCTACAAATATTTGTGCCAGTTTATTGAATGCTCTTGGCAAGGTGAGTCAGTGTGACCACAGCAAATGTCTATAAATATCAGAGTGAATATTTATGGTAACTTTTTGCTGTATTCATGCAGCCTAATTATAACATATGCCTACATTATTCATGACATTTTGAGCTCTTCTGGTTTATTTCCTATTGTTTCTAGATTCTAGTACATTTTAAGCAAAAATACTTGCTGGCAGCACAAAGCTTCTCTGTTTTCAGTGATCCATCTGCCATGTGGAATAGTTTGTTCAGATGTAGAGTCAGAGACCCCTTATTTATGTGCCAGCTTTTTCCCTGCATAAGCTGTATGACGCTTTCTCTTTCTCCATATACTCTGTGTGCTTTCATTCTTGCCACAGGGTCTTTAAAGAATTCTGCATCTGTCGCTGATATGTCATGAGGAATTTGAAACTTCATTGAAAGGGAAGATAATCAGCTTTATGTTATTTGTTTATGATTTGGTTGTGTTTTATTCTAACTATGCTTAGCTGTTCTGAACCAGTGGCAATCCCAAAGGAAATGAGCTGATTCTTAATGGTGACATAGCTGGGTAGCCTTCCTGACAAAATACAGCATCACTGCTCAGCATTGTAGCTCTCTGGAGGTGGCGTTCGTTCTCTTAGAGCTAGAGCTGTTATATATTCATAAAGCTTTGAATTCATTAACTGTGAATTTGTTGTCAAGTCCCTTTCTAAGAAATGTTAGAATTCAGGCATATGTCTGGTGTTATATCCCCCTTCTTAAAAAAAAAAAAACACACAAAAAAAAAACAACAGAGAAAATCTTTTATCTGTGAAGTTGATAGTCAGTGAACTTCAGTACATTTAAAGTCCATCCAGATATCTGGTACTTCTTGTGGCTTTGATTGTAATTATTATGGTTGGGTCAGGAATTTTCACTCAGCAAGTTTTTCCCTCAGAAAATGATTAGAAGAATGTCATTTTTTTTTTTCTCTTGAAACCTAGTGTATGTGACACATTTGCTAGTACTATGAGACTGCTTTTCTGTCTCTCTTGGTAGTGGAGAGAAGATACAACTTTTATTGGCAGGTTTCACAGATGTTCATAGAATTTCTGACTTTGGTCCCATGTTTTGGATGGAAATGTGTGCTGACGGATCTTCCTGTCTTCTCTCTCAGAACAGGAGGAAATTATAGTAATGGCTGCCACAGGCTCTTAGTCCTAAGGATGGTAGCTTAGAAGCCTGGGAGCCTGATCCTAGATTTACATAAGGAATCTTACATGCTGAAGAATATTGTCTTCATATTGAGTTAACTACTCTATGACAGTGACCCAGCACTGGCTGGGTGGAAGCCTTCACTCAAGCTAGGAATGTCAGATTTTCTTATTCTCGGAAGCCAGTCACAGAGCCTTGGATTTGCACCAGTTTGCTCTTGTACCATTGAGGGGGAAGTCTTTGGCTCTGGGGATAGCTCTATCAGCTTGCTAGTACGTAGCAAGGACAGCCAAAGAGTTCCTCATGTTCACAGCCTACAGATGTGACATTTCTAAATTGGAAAAAGGGTAGGAAGTTTTCTTGGATTTCTGATATTTTTATAGTTTGTTGTTAGAAATTCTTTATTGGGGATCTAAGCAAAAGTTTATACATGATACACAATCTGGGCATTTCGAAACACTGGCATTTTCTTCTTGAAAGAAATCATTTTCTTCTCTACAGATAATAACCAGCACTTCTTGGCTGCACGTTGGAAACTCCTGTATCACCACTGCTACAGATATCCTGTAGCTTATATCATGACATTTTCTTCTAACAGAACCTTTGTCTGTGGGGCAATAGCAGTTAAATGGCTAAGGAAGATTTCCTTAGGAAATCCTACTCCTCAAGAGGCTGTTGAGATGTTAATCTTCAACCTGCTTCCTTATTTTGGACTGTAGACAGACACTGTAAAGGAAAACCAGAATACCTTACTTCAAAAGACGTTTTCAACACCAGTGGTTGCTTATTGATTCAGATGCTCATAAATCATTTAGAGATCCTCCTGCTGAACATGTCTTTCAGACAGGATCCCTGATGTTACTAAACTCAGCTATATAAGCCCTCCCAGGCAATCCACCCCAACAACAGCTTGTTTGATCAAGTATCTGCTTTAGATTTTTTTAGCACGAGACCTTTATATGTTTTCAACAGAGTTTAGGTCGAGAATCCTTGATTTGTATTTTGAAGTAAGCAGATGTTGTATGCTGCTCTATTTTATTGCATACTACTAAACAAAGTCAAACACTGTTAAAAAGAATGAGGTAATTTGTTGAAAAAACAACCAATGCAAAACTCTCAAAACTTTGGAAATGCACAATATGCAGCATTAAGTCACCTGTGCTTCTAAATTATGAAATACAAGCCTATATGATGGGTAATCAGAATCAGGGAAAGGCTGCTGCTTATTCCTTAGTTCTGCTGCTTCTGAATGCTTAAATCTGCAGCGTTAGCAGTTCAGTTGCTCTGAAGCATGTTATCTGAAGTCCCCACCAAACTCTTAAGTTGTCTAAATTTTGATAAATTTCCCAGCCTCTTCACACATATGCTTGAAGTAAAAATTTGACTCATGGTTGTAAAGCAGAGTCCTAGAATTTCTCAATAAAATGGCAGAACTTACCAGGTTAAGCACAATGTATTCTCCATTATACTGTTCTCTGAAAAAGCTGATTTTTTTTTAATTTTTTTTTTGCTGAAACTTAACTTACCCTCAAAAATAATAATAATAAAAAAATGTCAGCCTGAGGCAGACATTAGGCTGGAATGGAAGGTGTCAGTCTGAGCAACTAAAGTGCAGCAACCTATGAAGCAGAATCTTAGGAAAGAAAGTATCTAGGCAATCTTGGCTGAACGTCACTTCAACCAGTACTGCTTTCCCATATATAGGTGTTACAGTAGAAATAACAACCTACTAAAACAAAGAAATTGTCAGCTACTGTAATGTCCCATATAGCTAAGGAACTCTGATGAACGTGCCATTACTGCAATGTGGGCATAGAGTCCCTGAATTCAGGAAGTTATCAGTATATTTCACGTTGCACATGTGGAATGAAGGACTCCATTGCACCACATTTTAGAGCAGAGTGTGTGACAGACACCGTGCTGTGTATTTGGGATGAACTGGGCATATCTGAATAAGGAGGTAGCAAAAAGATAGAGAACTAGTAAGTACAGTGAGTTATGATGCTGAAAGCATCATGGTTCTGTGTATGGAGGTATGGAGTTATTACTGGAAACCTAAGAACAATGCTGAATAATTCTTGAATCAGAGGAGTTTCTGCAGACTAGTAGAAGCACCACAGGAACAGATTATTTTCTGTAGGTTTGTGTAGATGAAAGGCATTGCAGCGTTGCTGAGGTATTGTTTCTGCATCTGCCATTTTACAAATAATTTTTTCCATTTTAAATGCAAATAAGAAACAAGTCTTTCAATTGCAAATATTACAATTAAGAATTGTAATATACAAATAAATAAATAAATTGTAAAATACAATTAAAGAGAAAGTAAAAGCTTTTACAGTGAGGCCTTGTCTCACTGTTTCGTGTACTGTATCTCAGCTCCCCAAGTCTCTGAGCCCAAAGTTAGCATTTTCTTTATGCTGTGCATCTCACTTATTCATAGCCTATATCACTTTCTGCTCTCTGAGGAAACATGACAGGCCAGAAGATTTTCAGAAGCATGTAAAAAATGAATATAATTGTGGGGAGTTGAAACAAATAAGGCTTGTTCTTCTCACAGGTTTCACGGAGACACTTAACCCTGCTGTGTAATTACCTCTCTGCCTTAGTACTACACCCTGCAGCAAAATAAACCTTAGATACTTAATAATCTAAAGATACTTCCTCCATGAGAAATGATAAATTTTTTATAGCTGAATACTTTTTAGCAACAAAGTCTCATTTTTAGCAGTGTTGTTAGTGTTAGATCTCTCTGAAATAGTAGCAGAGAGGGCTTTTCTTTAAATAGTCAGCTGCCCAGGGAGGTCCTGGAATCTCCTTATCAGGAGATGTTCAAGACCTGTCTGGATGCCTACCTGTGCGACCTGCTGTAGGGAACCTGCTTTGGCAGGGGGGTTGGACTCAGTGATCTCTGGAGGTCTCTTCCAACTCCTGTAATTCAGTGATTCTGTGATTACCAGGTTTTGGAACATCCTTTATCACAACTTACCACCTTTGCCAGCGCAGTAGCTGCTCCTGCTTTACTGTAGGTATTCTCCCGAGTGAAAGCACTGTTAAGTTGTATCTGTGCAAGGTGTTAAGTAGTGTTTTATATCATGGTGGCTCACTTGTTTGGAAAACATAAGTACAACAGAAAATCAGAAAATGTCTTTGTCAATATCCATCTTGACAGATGCCGTGTTTAGTTGGTTAATCTATGTGAAGGGAGTGCTGAGATGCTGCCAAATAGAATAGCAATGTGAAGGAGCATGCAAATTCCAAATTCTCAGACTGCAAACCAACGTGCTTATCAGTTCTAATTACTACTTAACTACTCCTCATGTGCCTTTTTAAATTCCATATTATCATATGAAGCTTGTAAGTCCAAATTAAAGAGAAGATGGAAATCGAGAAGGATAGAATGCAAAAACAACACATGACAAAAACCTAAGAAAAATGCTTGTAATGTGTGCTAAGGGATTGTTCATGAATCTTAGAATTTCAGAAGATTCCCTGGTCAACTTGTATTTGTGACAGTGCAATTTTATTCCACTTTTCTCCTTTTTGCTTTTGTCTTCTTTTTATTTCTCACAGCTTAGAACATCCTAAGTGAAAGGACCTCAAAGACAGAAAGTGCCATTATAAATAGGACTGTGTGCCCTCCTCCAACCCCGTAATAGTCTTATCCTGGTGCTTTAATAATCAGTCTTGTTTCTTTATATCTATGCTTTGTAGAGAACTTCAGACTCCTGAGATATTTCTTTGTGGGCATCACTGAACCAGAAAATATGCTCTAAAAATCCAGAAATTTTCTGTTTCTTGTGATAAGTGCCCAGAGCTGAAGTCAGTCCCCGACCTGCTGTAAGGTCAGGGAAGGTTCAGTGTCTCAGGCTCTTTGTTTTGTCTGTCTTGCTTCCCCCTTGAAGAAGGTATTAGGATGGTTTTAGTTTTTAGGTATCCTGAAGCTCTGTCTTTTGAGAATTTTTACACTGTGCGTAGAAGATTTATTTATTTTTAATTCTTTTGTTTGTGAGCCTGTGATTGGTGGGGAGGTTTAGTGGTTTGACGACGAGGTGATGGAACCACATTTTGAGGCTGTAAAAACAAACCAGTCTAAAGCTCATTTCTGAGTTTTATCTTTACAGAATATTTTTTCTTCAACAATTCATTTTGGTATTGTGTTCAGTTGCAGTGCATTTACGAGCCTCTATTTGCAGCGTGCTATTTTAACGTGATGTGCCAGAATGGGTAAATCTGAGGATGCATAGGATAATGACAATGTCATTTTCAAGGCAGTCTAAATGATATGGAAGATAGCTTGAACAGATATTAGTTTCCCACTGTGCTCAGTTGTTACACAGTAGCTAATTAAAAGGCAGTTGACAAGCACATAAGACAAGCGATGCTTGTTGGAGTCCTTAGCAAGCTGAAAAATAATCTAATAACCCTAGAATTAATTTAGACTCAAATGTTTTCATTGCAAATAGTTAATAGGCTGATGGCTGAACTGGTGTACTCAGACACTTTTCTGCATGAAGTAGTACATGACCAGTTTAACTTTTCTCCTATGTAATAAAATCATACAAATCTGAATTATACACACGTTCCCAAGTTCCTAGACTTCATTAAATACTAGGGGATTAAAAACTTGTATAAATTAATCAATGTGCTATAATCCTAAAAATTATAAAATGAGCCCTTGAGGAAGTAATGTAATACTAGCTTTTTAATTAGTGTGACACCAGAGATTCATTGTTCTATAATGTAAGTCTTATGTTTATGAATTGTATTATCATCTTAAAAGAGAAAAAATATACAGTATTTTTACTGCTTCTGTGTAGTTGGTGGGTGCTATGGGTTTTGATCCAGTAAACACAGCTTCAGCTTCTTGTCTCATGGGTGATCCTATGCCAGCATGTACTAGGATTCTTGTTTCATCAAGATCTCCATAAGTATTCCTTGTGGTAGCCAAAAACCCTGCTGATATCAATGAAGTGCTAATAGTGCTTAGAATATCGTACGAACAATCCTTTTTTTGTTAATACAGAGGAAGCCTGCAGTAGGTACAGTCACTTTGAGAAGTGTTTGCTGTCATTGGGCAAATATTTCATGCTTTGAAGACACAAACATTCTTAAAACAGGAATATATTTGAAAGTCTTCATTCATATTCTCAGCTCATCTTCATCCTACAGCTGTTATCATGGTCATTGTAAGAGGAATAGAAGTGCTCCTTACTATTACACAGGACTGGTTGTGGTAATGTTAAATGACTGTCATTCACCAGCGCTTTTAATTGTGTCATGCTGGATGTGTAAGGAAACAAAGTGACAAAATTTGGTGGAGTTAACCTTCATATATTAGCACCCATTGGAGGAAAAAGTAGTTCAGTTAGCTTTCCTGTTGTTCATGTGCAAATGCTGAGCCACATAGATTTTTCAAAGGTCATTAAAAAACAGTGTGCAGTCAATTGAAAAAATGTCTTACATGTCTTACACACTATCTGTGATTTTAAAAACTGCTATGTGATAAATAATTTGGAGGGATGTTTGAACAGAATTCTAAGTTTGTCCATTCCTGTTCAGTGTAAGTTTTGCATGTCTTTTGATAATCTAAAGCTGGAGTCATCTCGACTTGCCAGGTACCTCATGCGAATCCATTCAGACAGGTTTCTGTGCCTAGAAGACTGAGTTGAATCTTAGAGCTGGCAAGGCTTTATGAGCAAGTTTTGAAGCTACTTAAGTCTGAGAACTCTTCCTCAACATGTATACTTCACACTGGGGTTTGTAATTGTTTAGACAGTAGTGTTATCTAAATCATATGCTTTAATGTAGCATGGACTCCAGTCCGTAAATTTACCTTAATCTGGTTTAAATAACTTAATTTTCAAGCAATGCCTGTGGGCACTGTGTGTGGTAGGATCAGGACAGTGCTGGAAACTTGCACAATCTGTATTTAGCAGTGCGATTTAACAGTGGACAAGGGAACACTGCCTGAGATTGCCCCTTATTTCAAAGGATAAAATAATACAAAACAAAATAACAAAGAAGAGGAATTGCTAGCTCTCTCTCTGGCAAGTTTCCCCATCATTGTCTCATGAAAATGAGCAATGAAGATCAGAGATTTGTGCGTTTTTTTCATATAATTCCTGTGGAGCTACTGGAAAAGAGACAAATCTCCCATGCAGAACATCATGGCAACAAAAAGACTGTGAATCTTTTTTTCCAGTCTGTATTTTTCAGAAATCTAAAGAAAGAAGTTTGATGAAATTTAAATGGTCCAACAGTATCTGAGTCATTTATACGTATTATTTATTGTACCAATCCTCAGCTGATATAAATAAGCCCACTTACAGTGAGGCTAATTGTGGGTTTGCTCAATTACATCCTCCATCTGGGCAGTGGAGCCATGCTTTAATAAAAAAAAAACAACCTAAAACAATAAACAACATTTCTCTTTTTCTCCCTTCCTTTCTCTCTTCCTGTTAGAGTATTTAAATAATTCTGTGTCTGGAAACCATCCCCAGGATATCCAAGATTTGTGATGTAATATCTTCTTCTGTTACTATTGAAGCGTACTGTAAATAATCATTTTGCACATAGTTATCAAAAACATTTCCTGAGAGTTAATTTCTGATTCCATCGAGTTTCTAGAATTAAAATGTGTTCTAAAAGGTAAATATTGCAATATTCTTTAAATTTCAATAGGATTTTTTGGCTTTGCTGTATTATTCTCACAGAGGCCAATTTTCACATTGGAACTCTTACATTCATATGGTTTAGAGGATAAATCAACAGTAAGTTTTGTGTAGTTGAACTACAGGAGTAGATCTTGAATATGTAGTTTCCTTCTTATTATGAATTGATTACTAGAGGAGCACTTGAAGGAAACCCAAATTATGATTTTTTGGTTTTCTGTGCTTGCACATAGTCTCAATATGCTGTTTCTTACATGAACATCAAACATTACTTCTAGGCTACTAACTTGTATGCCATGTTTCAGGTCAATGCATTTTGAAGCAGATGGGGCAATAATTCATGAAAAATAGTGTTTAGAAAAGAAAAGGTAAGTCAGTTTTATGGATACTGTAATGTCTGCTGCAGGCTAGAAACTGACTTGTCTGTGACTGGATTTGTGAAAGGGTCAGAACTGCTCCATGGCTAAATAATTTATTTGTAGGTAAAAAAAAGACAACACAACCCAGTGAGCCAGAAGCCACGTCCTAGAGTGGACAGCCCATCTCTGTGCATTTCCTGAATTTTCATAGCTCCAGTTGACAAAAATATTCGTAGTCCAAATGAGGTAGCATGTTTTTTATCACATTTTGTGGATTCTTTTTGCCGTTTTAAATTTGACTTTCATGAAGATATGGCAAATAACAAAAAGATGCAATAAACAAAATGATTGAATCATAAGGAAGATGTACAGAATGGTACCATTGGCTATGGATGGTGGCTGCTAGTGACACCTCTCACCACACACAACTTTTGACCATTACAGTAGCTGAGGGACAGCAATGCCTAAATCCCATTGGTCCAGTCCAAATAGTAGGAATTTAGGGAGCTGAAGAGACTCTGTATTAGATAAAGACCAGTGCCTGTGTAAACAAGTGATTGACATGCATTTATCAGGAAGAAATGTGTCACAATTTATGAAGAAAAATTGCTTAGTATGAGTAACTCTGTGGTGTGCTGTTTAATTCCCTGCGTTCTAGCAAGCTTGTTCCTAACATAAAGTGTTGAAGGAGTTTCCATGAGAATTAGCAGTAATGCTACAGCTGTTTCTGTGACCTCCTGTAAACCTTTCTCAGTTTATCTGGATCTGCCCATATGGTTAAAGGTCTGTGAATGGGTTTTGATACTAGCAAGCTTCATTTAAAAATATTGCTTTAATTAGTGTAGGTTTTTTTCCTTAGTTTCTCTCTGAAGTGATCTTGAGTGTGAGCACGCAGATCTTACTGGGATAGACATGCTTTACAGATTATTCAGTCATAAGGCACAAGTGTTGACTACAGGTCCTCTTCCGCCCGTAGGGAGTTCCAGTTAGCCAGATACATCAAAGAGGAGTTGTTCAGTATGCTCGGTGGGTAGGTTGGGGCCTTCAGTTCTTACTGCCATTTAGCTGTCAGTGAGAGCAACATGTGGTAAAGTTCTGTTGTTAGCATACTTCAAAACCTGCTTGTAATTCCTCAGTTCCTACGCACCGTTCAATGAATAATTTGACTCTTTGGCTATCTTCCAAGGCAATAATGCTGACCAAATTATTTTGAACATGCAGATGGTAACAAAAGGGCACCAGGTGTTGTTTTATTGTAATAAAGATGTGTAAACCTTTGCATCTCACTAAGTTATTTATCCACATAAATCATTAGGATTCTCAGCTTCCCAGACCGCTTTAGTAAATTTTGAATAAGAGGCATCAGCTGTTTTCAGAATGTGTCCTTCTGTACATGCCACAGATATTTTGCTTTGGGCTTTTCTTCCACACTGTGACCCATAGATGCATTCAACAGATCCTCTTTTTGATTTAAATGATTACTGAGCGATCAGAAACCCAGATGTTCAGTGGTTTAATACCTAAATGTTAGAGAATAAAAAAGAGTAGGCAGTTAGTATCTGAAGGGAGGATTTTACTACATATAAATGTTATTTGCTACATTTAGTGACATTATTTACATCCCTTTTCTCTCTCTCAGGTGGTAACCTGAGGCATGATGATGAAACAGGACAGCACTTGGTTTCATACAGTACTATGTCTACCTTTACGTATACAGAGAAATAAAATGAGAAGGGATATCACAGAGCAATGGTAAGGCAGAACTGATCAGTAGGATTGGAAGGCCTTCAATGTACTGCCAACCTAGTGATTGATGATTTTTTTTTTTGTAGACCTCTAGGGATGACTTGGATATATCTAGAGTCCTTTTACAGGAAGGATTTCAAAACTCAACAGTAAGATCTCAAATTGAATATGGCAGTCCCCAAACGACCAGGATTTGGTGGGATCACTGGGTTGAAATTTGCATTTTTTTAATTGTCATGCTAATAAGTAAAATGTAACTTGAGTATCTGACATTGATTCAGTATCACTCAGAGCTGTGCACAAACACTTCTTTTTTGTAAGAGAAGAAATTAAACTGCCACCTTAAGTAGCTTAAAAACAGAGGTGAGGTCTCTCTGAGCAGATCGGAAATGGCTGGTGATAGCACAGCTCATAAACATTCAATACTCAGTGGCCTTCCACTAGGACAAGGAATATAAACTTCACTACAATCAAGAACAGCGATAGTGAAGCTCATCTGTGGTGGGCAAACTGTTAGTGCATATTATGTTTTTTCAGTGTGTAAATGCTTGAGCCAGTGTCATCTATTTGAATGGTTTTTTGCTAAATTGCATAGTTACTGACAGTGTGGAGCACCTTAAGACATCATTAAATGCCATTCTGCACCTTGTCCTTGTCTGGATATGTGCTGTTTCTTCTAAGAGTGTATTATATGACAGCATAAATGACAACCTGAATAAAACAGACCTGCGGAATGCTTAGGATACTGCTTTTATATTGGAAGGATGTAGGCTAAGAGTTAATTAACGTGATGATATTTTTTCTAAACAAGCTATGACTGCAAAATCCATTCTGAACTGTAATGAGAATTGTACATTATCAGGTTATCTCCATCACTCTCCTTCTCTGACTTAATGCATAGACCACTCCTCATACTTTCTGTAATCCAGGTCTGCCATAGTCACTGTCATTGTTTTTTTCCCCATAGAAAGAAAGGCTGAAAGATGACCCATTACTAGTCACGGCACGTTGCTCTCACTGATTGGAAAGCAGTCACACACCACCAAGCATTTATTCTGTTTACTGAGATGTAACACCAAGGAACAGCAATTCACACCTGCAGTGAAGTTGTTATACTTCCCATTTCTTTTCTTTATTCTATTTTTATCCTTCATTTTTCCTGTTTCATTTTGCCTTCTTTTTTTTTTTTTTTTTTAAAATCTTCTCTGCCTCTCCTCCCTCTGCTTCTATGTTGGGTGTCAGTGCCAGTCTTAGCATTGACCTTAAACCTGAAATGAAGCATAAATTGCCAGTGGTACACTCTCAGCTATCGAATGAGCACTGCCCTAGTGGTAATTGGTGGTGTGTCTTTTGAGCAATCTGCTTAAATATCTCTGTCTGATATGTGAAGTATGTATACAAATGTGTGTGTGTGTGTGTATATATATATGCTTACGTATGTACAGCTTAGACCCAAACCACTTACATCATGGGCTGTGAAAGAGGGAGAACTCCCTTCTTATGCACAACCTGTTGTATGATATCGTCGTACCCTCCAAAAATAGGGCATATGACAGGAGTCCATTGACGGGCAATCCACAAAATAATCTGTTCTGTGAATCACTGATTCATTCACAGAATCATCACATCACAGAATATTTGATACCGAGGACTTGTTTTTGCTTAGTTTTGGTTTTCAGAGTATTTCTACTAGACAAGATAAAACATAGCTGGAGAAGTTTGAAATGTAGTAATAATCTAGGAGCACTCGTTAGGAAAAAAAAAAAAAAAGAGAAGAAATGGGCAGGTGAAATAAAAAAAGCTCTCTGAGGCAGCACGAATATTCACATAAGGATTCCAGAATGCTTTTACTTTGCTTCTAAGAACCATAACCTGAATAAGTAAATGTAGGAAATGTCCCGCCTGCCCCATAGTCATCGCAAATCAGTCTCAGGGGCTTAAAATTGCTATTCTTACATCTACAAACATGACGCTTAACAGTGTAATATCTCTTAGAGGAAAAGGTGCGCATAGAAATGGAATTGCTAAAATGATTTTACTGTAGAAAGAAATGGAGACCTAGGTGGTAAGAAAATATTACTTTAAATTGGTCTCAAGTGTTAAATAATGGATACATGTGTATATGGGGTATTCAAATGTTTTTGATTTTTATGCTGAAGATTAAAATTTCCATTAGTATTCCACCTCTTCAGTTTTGCCTGGGGACTGTTAATTATATTTCTGAAATTGCAACCAAATAAAAACCTAACAAAAAAATAACAACCGGATAACATAGTAAGTAGCTGTTTTCCTCTTTCCTCTTCAAAAAGCAACGTGCTGTCCTCTGTACAGTTCTGGCCTAAAAATGCACCTGCATCAATTTCTGCACTCTGCATCTTCCACTTGTATGTGTATTTACTACCAAGCAAGAAGAGCCCATTCTAGTGATACTGTAAGCATTTTCATCAAAATGCTAGTGTCCTGAAATGCCACTAACTAGTTGCAAATGTGAGGTCTCAGGAACAAAACACTGTTGCACCTAAACCTTCATAAAGCCTCATGCTCAGTGACCAGAGGATTTTCTAAGTAATGAAGTTCTACTCCATACACCAAAGCATTCAATTGCTTTTTAGTTGTTGATAATTCTAATATTTTCTATCTGTGGTAATGTTTGAAATTTACTGTTTTACACAGTGTTTTAACTTCCCTGAGTATTGTAGGAAGACAGGAATGTACGGTCCTGACTAGAGTCTCAAGTTCAAGGCTTTGTCAGTTTGAAAGGAGTTTTCTGGTAACAACGTAGGGTCTGGTGGGTCTCATAGTGTGATGCAGGCTGGTTTTCATATTTATACTGTGCATTTGCATGAATAATCCATAAACAAAGATATTTATTGGTAGCATTTAATAGTGAATTTTGTATGAAAGAACTTGAAGAGTAAAGGTTAAGGCTTTTCATTCTGTTTCTAGTACAAAGTTGGTCTTGGCATAGCCATGACTCCAGTGTGTGACTGAAGTACCAGGGATCCTTGATGAATACTGTCCTTCTGCAACTGCACCCAGGCAATGACATCTCAGCTACCAGAATGCTGTAGAGAGCTGTTACAGTTTCATGCAGTTGCCATGAGTAAAAACATATATGAGGTTAGCAGACATAAAAGTAAACCTGGAGGTCCTACTGAACTTTCTTTATAGCTTATTTCTGAAATCTTAATTGAAATAAATTTTGCTAAACTGAAAGGAACTTCCAAGTGCCTAATTCTGCTTCCCTCTTACAAGCTTTATATTGTGTTTTTATAATTAAGCTATAAATTTTAAAGCTATTTCAGCTACACTTTTTAATGTGCCACAGGTTATCCACCTGCAATAACTGTGGCTCAGTTGTTGTAGATCATCTTCTTTGATGTGCTGCATGACAAAAAGCTATTAGCATGACACAAAATTCCTTTCTAAGTGAAAGGTGTCACAAGTAGTCTCTATGTAGGGGCATAATGTTTCTAATATAGGTGCAAGGTAAAAGATTTCAATAGTGAAATGTTAAAATATCTGCGTAATCTGAAAAATATTTTGTTTTCTGAGATTATTGATACTGACTTCTAATATATCAGTGAAAGTGTAGAAAGGTGAAACATCAAAGATAGGCTGTGGTGCTCATGGTGGGTGCCATAACACAGCATTAGGGTGGAACCCATCCGAGTTTCCAGATGCAATATTAACCATTTTAAAGTTTTTCTAAACTCTGAATCACTGCCACTTATCAACAGGTACATGATAACTCTGCTTGGATACTGGTAAACCTTTAGGAGCTGTCCTGATGATATCTGGATTTATTAAAAATGTGATGTAAAGTGCCTGTTAATCTAAAAAAATCAAGTAATTACAGGTATGTAGGTTTGCTGAAGAAAACAGCCCTGGTTCTAATGGGGACTACTTTGATTTTTGTACTTTCACGTCAACGCTAATTAAAACTTTTAATCAAAATATGCTGTGTCTAACAAATGGTGTTGTAGAATTTTTATGGGTTTAGAATGCTGGCTGCTGGTCAGTGACATGTTTTCTTGTTCAGAAAAGGCATGAAACTCTTTAGCATACTTTCATTACTGTGATTTTCTTTCTCGTTTAAGCGAAGGGCAGATGGTAGAAATGGTGCTTTTGACTTTTCTGACCAGTTTGCTCTACTTTTATTATAAATGAAGTTACACAATGTAGTTTGAATTAAAGCTATTTGTTTCTAGCACAGTGACTGTGGTGCAGATAAGGAAGCTGATGATGGACTTCCAGATTTTGTGTACTTTAGGGAAGGGAGTTTAGGGACACTTGTGATTTATCAGCTCCTCCAGTTTCATCATTATAGACAACTAAAGTAATTTACTGTTATGAATACCTCTGGAGAGTCGATGCGTGCTGCACTGAATTAAATATCTTGAGCTAAGCAAACATGGAAAGACAACTCTGCCTTAAAACTTAATTCAACTCTGAACCTGTGGATTCAGGTCTCATGCTTCATTTTATTAAAGTATATTTGTATTTAATCTTTGTTGGGAATGATTGCTCAGTGTATTCAGTATATCTTTCTTCTGTATTTCCTGGACAGAAGCCTGTGTATATTTTTAAATTGTAATCTACAGTGAAATGTTATAGAAACCAACTCAGCATAAAATAATTCATGTGATCCCTGACCTTTACTGAGGTGAAGTGTACTGTAAGTATGGCATGCACAACCTTCAGCCATAGAAATAAAGTAAAATTAACAATTTTTCTTATTACAACATTTGGACTACTTTTAATAAATTGGTAAAATGAAGTGTATTACTCTAGAGGAAACAAAAACTTCTGTCTTTGAGAGCATTGCCATACCTACCCTTACTGAGTTTGTGTTACAGGCATACGTCTTTTAAACTGGAAACTTCTTCACTATTGGCACATTCAATTCCCAACTGCCCTTTCCTTTCACTCTTTATCAGTGTAGAATAAATAGTCTGGACATATCCCACACCCTCAATTACTTTGAATTGGCCGTGTGAGAAGAAGTTTTGTTTTGTAGAGTTCCTCTTCCTCTCCAATTTCGAAAAGCACTTCATAGGGTCTACGCATTGCAAAGGACATGGGCACTTCTCTCATAAAAAAGTGGATGCTCCCAAATTTTCCTGAAGAATTGATAGTTCCAGCAGCATACATTGCAGTACAGAAACTAATCATAAATCTGCTGTTGAGGGACCCGTTTAGCATTCAACCCATTTTCAGTTTATCATTGTTGCAGGAAGTTTGACATCCATACTGATCCATACCTAGAGTACTGACATCCATACTAATGCACACCTAGAGTACTGACATCTCACCCCTGGATCCTCCTGTTCTCTCTCTTTTCTGCTGTTACTCCTCTATCAAGAGAAGTTCAGTAGTTGTCAGAGGGGTTGTATTTGTCCCCAAACTGGGAATCCAGTGGCATTACTTTATATTTTTTATGGACCTCTCACACTATTAGTTGTGTTCTTAAAAATCCACCTACTTCATCCAGTAATCACAGAGTAGATCTGCTAGATGATGATGTTTAACAGAAAGTCAGGCTTTAAAGGAGCAGAGGAACAATTTCCTCACATTTTCCTCATTTCAAATCCATATAAAAGTTATTGCGTTAAGTTCTTTAAATCTCAATTCCAGCAGATCACAAGAGATGATGCTTCAGATAGATTACACAAATTGAAGTGTTTGCAAAGATCTTTTTTTCCCCTTCCAGATAAAATCCGTGTTGTAATCAAACATACATGTAGAAGAATCTGGGAGAGGCAGTCTGTTCTAGTCTAGAGCCTAGCTCTAGGCTGGTAAGAGCAATTACTTCTCCAGCCTAAAAATCTGCAAACGTCTGTTTTCCATATTCCAACACGGAATTCTAGATGAAAACTGTCCGCACCCTAAACCCAAATTGCAGGGGGTAGCATGGATCCACCCCATTGAGCCAGGCTGCCCTGCTCATTTCAGAGCCCTCTGGGTGGCACTGGATCCAAGAGCCAGCACGGCCTGGGGCTGGCCTGCAGAGGCACAGCTTTGGCAGGTGCAGCCACTGATGTGATGCCCCTCCAATAAGGCAGCACTGTATTCTTCTCCAGGGGAGATGTGGTGGTAATGCATGCTAATGGCTTGCAGACAGCCTCTAAGGTGTCTGTTTATTAAATGCTGTAAGTTAGACTCATGCAGTGTCAGATATGCCTTTTTTTTAAATCCTCAGTGCTTGTTCATTATTGCCCTGCATTGTATTCCTGTCTTCAGTGGGAAGGATGAATAATTTCTAACCCGTGTCTTTGGACCAAGAAATTTAAATTTGAGTCTCTCTGTAAGCTTACAGTATTTTAAATTTCTGCTACATTTGGCCTCAACTGCGCAACATAGTTTCAGGGACAAAAACAAAAGGATGATAATTTTCACTAGAGCACACCTGCAATAATGGCTCACAGCATTTAATTTTTCCCTTGGTTTCCTGGTAGACTTTGTTTTGACACCTGCACACAACCTTTTCCAAATCAAAGCCAGCTTTTTCTCTCTGTGTCATTCCGCCACCCAAGTTGAGCTGACAAAGTCCAACCAAGAAACAGAGCAATTATAAACACAGATTCCTCTGGTGCTTGTGCTGTTTTTAGCTTTGCTGCTCTCACAAGGAGAAACCTGTGCCTACTGTTTCCAGCTTAGCATGTAAAATTAATAAAACCTAACAATTAGACTGAGCAACTTAAAGTACAAGTAAGGGAGCTTTCCAGTGTAATTAGACTTGAAGATATTAAATTGGCTCCTTACTCTTAAACATTTTTTTTGTTTAACACAGTGATCATAAAGTGTGTATCTGGAATGATAAACAATAATTGGCTCTAGGCAGCCTTTTCTCACAAAAACAAAAGAATAGTTGTTATTCCTGTTCTTCTTTCAATAAATGCATTTGTAAGTTGGAGCTCAGCTAGACTGCCCTGTAAAGAAGCACATTTTTGTGAGAAACCTGAAAGAAATCAAATCTGTAAGTGAGCATGTAGGCTGAGGAAAAGGTTGGTTGTTTTGGTTGTTTGTTTTTCTCAGTATCAGAAAGTGTTATCCATGCTCATACAACCTTAAGATCTATCTCGCCAGGAAAAATACAGTCTGAAGCTAATCCTGTAATATTTCATAGAAAACAATAGTTTTAGCAGAGATATAAATCAAGTCCAGATTCAGCCTATTCATGGTTGGCAGATTAATATTCCCTATCCTTGGTAGGTTTAGTATCACTTGGGCTGTCTTTTGGATTTCAAGGCTCATATCACAGTATTTCCAGTTACTATCTTGCTTTCGGTTTGTCTTTGTGGGAAAGACTTGATTCATTTTGGATATATTGAGCAGTACAACTGATCAGGGAACTTCTTTCTCAGTCTCTGCAAATGCTGAAGGTGTTTTACAGTGATCCAAGGATTGTAAATAGCTCAGAAGTAAAATACTGTATTTTAAATATGTCTCTTATGTTTTGTTGCTTTTCTTTGAATAACCAAAAATGAGAAATCAGATACAGACTTTTTGTTTGTATGTGCTTTTGCTTGAGGCCTTTAGGATATACAAATAATCAGAGACTCATTTTTAATTCTGCAGCCAAACGTGACACCTGTAGCCCTAGTTGCTCTGTGACTTAAAAGTTGTCTTTTTTTTTTCCACTCCAATTTTTATGTTGAATTTATGCACGTAGTGAAAAGGAAACCTAAAGTCAAGACTTTGTTTCCTGTTTATTCTGCTGAATATCTGAAAGCTTTTAAGTTAAGCAACTCTCTAAGTGCCTGTAGGGATGGTGTTTGCTCATCTTGTATGCATTGTATGATACAGGAATGGGAGGGTCAGAGCTTCAGTGACTGCGTTTTGGTGAAATTGTTACCCCACATTGTTTTCTTTTTATATTGTCCCTTTCCACTTAGAAGTGTTCTGCTTGGCTTTGGGATTTCTAGATGTTGTTTGTATGCTAGAAGTAATATGTGTATTGTAGCATCTCAGTAAGGCTGACTGAAGTAGAAAGTACTTCTTGATGTATGTAATACTTGATGTAGTGTTGTACCTCAGCTTTAAAAAGTGGTTCTTACTTTGTGAAATGTAAATATTTTCCAGTATTGTTTAGGTGCATGGTGATACTGTGGCACAGCATAACAATGTACCTTTTCTAACTGGGAATAACCAACTCCTCAGTGTTGGGTTAAAATAGCATTCACTATGGATTTGTTCATATGCAGATAAGTTAAATAATTCTTTTCAGTTGCTAGTGATGTGGTAGGGTATCATTTCATTTAACAGAGAAAAGTGAAAGAACTCAATTTTGAATCATACATCATGTATGAGTGTACACCTGCAAAGGGGCCCTTGAACTGAATATCGAGATAACTGGAAACTGCATAATGCTTAGCCCTGCTTAGGCATGCAAATGGCAATTTTTAAAATCCAATTAAGGATAGGAGCTAGGAGCCCTAAACACAGTTGCTTCCATCTTGAATGGGAGCTGAGCTGCTTCTGAAAACATGTGGCTGGTTTTCTGGCACATGAATGGATTTTTAAAAGAAATCTGTTCTTGTAGATTTACAATCCAGAGTAAATGATGGGAAGAATTTTGGGTGCCACCTAATATCTCATGATATTGAAAACAGTTTGTATTAAAACTTCTTGTCATACTAAATGAAAATTTTCAGGTGACAATTTTACTTTTTCAATGGCCTCTGTTGCGTTAGGCTGCTTTTACAACCTAAGCTGAAACAAATCATTACCAGCTGCCTTATCAAGGCTGATGTCTTGCTTTAGGTGTATGTTAAAATACTCATCTTGTTTGAGGTCAGCATATATGTTCAAATCAGCATGTGCTTCTTTGTCCTACTCTACTCCTATGTGTTCTATTATAATGTGTGTCTTGTCCTCTGCTCAGAGATCTGTATGCGTGAGCTATGTGTATTTATTTTTTTAAGTAGAATGTCAATATGGAGCTAGTGCACAAACCTAAGAGGTGTTGTGTGTCCTCCATAATGCAGGTTAGTTTTGAAAGCCGGCTTTTCAGGAGAGTTGACAAAATGGGCTCTCTGAGGCACTCGAAAGATTTCAATATCTTTTTATCTGAAACAAAGACATAAAAAGCAGCTGGGAATAAAATATAGCTGAACAGATGAGACACACAGTCTGTTTTCTCCTAAGTAAAAATAGAGATTACTGTTCATTTTGAGACTATATGATGCAGTAAGAGTTCACTTGCAGTGTAACTATAGCTTATGCTCCAGTAGAGTTACTAAGACATGAGAATGCTTCAGTTACTCACCTCCTTTGCCAGCCTCATTTAAAGAGGTGTCTGGGGAAAGAGCAGATGTGTATACTGAGAAATTAACTAGTCTTTTTTAGTGATTATCAAGACTTTCCTTGCATAGTAGACCTTATGTCATGAAATGTATATATGCATATTCCTAATTCTCAAATAAGAACACAAATCAACCCTGCAAAGATCATACTAAAAACATGAATTAAAATTTCAGTAAGCATAAATTTTTAAGCTGTTCCACTGAACTACCAATGTGTTAGGCTTAGCAGATGTCTTCTTTCCAGTTTTGGTAAACATTTACAGTTCTAGCAAGGTAGGCGAACACTTATATTAGTGAGTTCTCTGTACTTACAGCCATAAATTATTTATGATTCATGTAAATATCTTTACATGCCAAGAAACACTGCCAAGTAGACACTGGTCAGATCTTTAGAAACACCTTGCATGAAAACAGACTGCTTTAAAGTCTTTTTTGTTTGTTTTTCTCATGTGATCTGAATTAACTGAATCTTCTTCCTGGCGAGCAGTGCTGTTGTCTTTGACACCTGTCTTAAATGCACCTTTTATAGCTGTAAAATTAATTTGGTGAAGTCAGAAACAGTTTCTCACTTCCCTACATTATTGTATTTAGGAAAAACCTTTCCTTCAATTTGACTGCTGTGAAGACTGTGTGCTCCTGTGCTCTTTCCATATCTGTGTTTCCAATGGGTACTGAATGAGATCACTTACTTTCTCCCAGCAGGAAGTGGGAATCATAATTTGCCAGCTGAGTAATGTTTTAAGAGTCAGTATTCTTAAAACAGTCTGTATGTAAAGGTGTGTTGCAAAGTACGCCGCTCTTTTACAGTTCTTAAATACTGTATTTTTTTGGTGCAGATGAATAAAACATGCCAAAAAGTAACATTACAAAAATTAAGGAAATTCCAGAGAACAGAAGGATTCAGAGAAATTAATCATGAAACATATGCCTTCATTTTTAAGGAAGAGTGAATCATAACTTCTGGCTTCAGACTTCCATTTGTTCACCATTTTTCTATTCTACTTTTGATTCAGAAATCAGCTCTTGAAAAAGAAAAAAATCTTCATTTAATTAAAAACGTCTCTGAGTTGTAAAAATGATAGTATTATGCTGTATATGTTATCGTATTTTATTCTTCATCTATGTAACAAACAACCACCCAGAAACATCTAAAATGACAGGAGACAGCTTTATTTTTCCAGTGAGCCATAAAAATGAGGAAACAGCAGAATACTTAACATTACAAGTTGCAGTTAGGTGTTGTGATACTAAATGGAGAACATGGCAATCGTTTTTCATGTTGTCCAAGTTATCTATCAAGTGCACCATAACATACAATTTCACATAGTTTATTGCTTTAATATTTTTCTGCTAGATAGTTTAAATCATACTCTGATGAAATCTATTTCAAGGAAATTCTGGCAGTGTAATGAAGAACAGCATTTGTATAATATTTAATGATATATTCCTTCAGTTTGAAGCAAATAATTGTACTTTACATTTTGTTAGCTGAGGGTATACAAAAGGAGAATCATTTTGGTCACAAAAAACTATTTGTAACTTTTCAACGCGCTTGAGGGCAAAACAAAAATTGAGCTTAGTTGTAAAATTGCGTATTGCAATCAAGAGTTTATGTGGAAAGTAAGAGAATCACAGTGCAGCTTAGTAATTCAAAATATATGGCCTTTGCTCATTGCATGTGAGGTGACTTTGAGTTCATACAAACGTGGTTAACATTCCTCAAAATCCATCTGAAATGCTATTAGAAAACAAATTGTGCAACAAAATCAAACACCATTTGTTGTACTTAACAATAAATGTTATTGGTGTTTAAAAGTGACTTTGGACTTAGGTCATCCATTCTGCATAGGCCTTCTTCTCAACCCTTCCTATTCTTGAAATCTGTCTATATATCTATATCTATATAGATATAATTGGAAGAAAAAAAAAAAAAACAAACATCCTCTTTCTTTTCAACTTTAAAGTCTAACAAATATTTGACTGAAATCTCTATGGTTTGAGGAATATTTTCATTAAGTTCTGAATTTATATTGATGAAATTGTGTTAGATTATTTCTTGAAGAAAAGGTGTTTGCTAGGGCAGCAGAGGAGTATAATGAAGTGAGCTTCTGTGATTTCAGTAATGGTTCCCTCAATTTAAAAAACAACAACAACAAAAAACAACATTTATATGAACACTGATTAAATATGACAGTTCTTTGTCTAATGAGCACTCAAATGACAGTAGATAAGTGTTGCATGTTCTATCCTAGTACAATTGTACTTGTTTCTAATTGTTGCCATTTATAAGAACATAAGCCTATCTGTCCCGTCTTCCAGATGCAGAGCCCACCATTGTGCGCCCAGAATCCTTTGCAGACTACACAGGTTGTGCATCTCCTGTTTATCTAGTCCAAAAGAGAGCTTTCTGAAAACACTGGATATGTGAAACTGTGTTTGTCATCTCACAATTTTTAATTTTCTTATGGCTTATTTACATTTTCTCTTCATGGCGAGTTGGAAGTGTGCAGTTTGGCAAGATGAGAAGCAATAGGAAAGAGATCAACTCTCTAAGGTTCATGACAGGACTTGCTTGAGTTTTTGATGGTTTGAGTTGGTTTTTCTTGTTCTGTACCAGTTCTTCCACCGTCTGTACAATTTCCATTAATAGTCATGAGTGATTTGTATGTCTTAATTCTTCATGTAGAGTGTTGAAAATCTACCCTAAAGCTATGAAAAAATAATGGAAAAAGCATGTATAATTGAAAATAGTCTTAATCACTGGAATGTTGAAATCCACATGGTGTGGAAGACTTGAAAGATTTCTTGTTTTAGAAAAGTTGAATTGAAAAGTGCTGTCATTTTCTTTAAATACATTCTTTTGAATAAAACATCCATTCCTGGTGCCAGCAGCAAGCTTCTAAACATGTTCAGGATGACATGATTGATAACTAGAATGCTCTTCTCAAGATGTTTCTAATTTCTTCTTTCTGGTTCAAGAATGTTAAACTTCCAACATGATATATAATATTATAACAAATGTTTTAACCTAAGATTAATATTTTTCTTAAGAGCGTATAGCAACTGGAACTGAATAGAAATCTGAAAACTAGTTGCTACAGAATGCAGGTGAATTCTATAAGCTATCATCTGAGTACTTCCCACTTAATGCAGTAATGGTAGACAGACTTCTAGCTTTCATAAATGAATTGACCCTATTTGTTTAAGTAAAGGACTTTCCTATTTGACTCTAGCAGTGCATGATTTTCGGTCTTATTGGATTTATTAAATTTATATTCAGATGGTAGTCCATATAGTTTTTGCCTGATCTGATGTAGATATCTTTCTTATGGTTGATGCTAGTCAAATCTAGCCCATATCAGAAAACTGTTATCAAATAGTAATAAATATTCTGTCTCCATCTCTGAACTTCAAATTAATTATGAAATTTTGGCTTCTTGGTAAGTCTCTGTCCCAGAGCTTTCAGTCTTTGAAACTTATAATGGTGATCATTTGATCTGAGATTAGATCCTCATCTAGTTCCAAAACTTTCTGCTAATACATGAAAAATTAGCAATGTTAATCTTGTTATCTAGGTCAGCAATGGTCCATGTCTGTTTGACAGGAGCCCACATCCAGGAAAGAAGCCATGCCACTGGCTGTTCAGACAAAAGGCTGCATGAGGCATCTTAGTCTAGCTTTAGGTAACAAGCATGGAAGTCTTTTTTCTGTGATCTAGCATCAGAATAAGCTTAAAATATAAAGAATGTGTTTGACGTTTTCATTGTAACATCCAAACCAGACCAGCTCCCATGTTTTTTGGCTTTGCTGGATATAAACTGTCATTACTGGTCTCTGATTTTTGCAGCAGAGACTTTCATGTCCAGACATCTTGTATCTTCCAAAAAAAGTTAGCACAAGATACATTATTGGGGTCAAAGCGATTCTTGCAGTTCTCCCAGAATAGTCAGCAGTTGAAAAATTCCACAGTAGCCTATAGCAATGAACCTAGTATCCTACCCCTCATCAGCTGGACCTTATCAGTATCTGTGTATGGTAGCAGCTCTAGTGTATTTCATGTGAGGATGCTAGGAAGTCTGGCTTTGGCTGATGGAAGTTTAACAGGATTCTTTATGGTGAACCCATTAGACATGAACACTTCCTTTTTCTATAGAGTGAGGGATGCCCCATTAAAGTGAAGCGTTTTAGTATGATTTTTGTAGCTGTTCCCAGCAAAGAGTAGAGGTTTTGGTTTTTCATCTGAAAAAGGTGATGTCTCAGAGGGCTGAGGCACAAACACATGTTTCAAGGTCAATGTCATTTTTCATCTAGAGCTTGCCAGCTGGCAATCTCCACCTGTAAGTCTCTGAATTAACACTGCAGTTTTAAAACAATTAAATTTCAGGAACAATATGTGGCTGATTAACGACAGTGGAACTTGGTATGGGAAAGCACTGTCAGTTCAATTTTAATTTAAAAGGTGTCAAACTACGTGACATGGTGTTTTATTACTGTATATCAATGCCAGACAATGGCATTACTGTAAATAATGTTAACTGTCTGACTTAGGGAAATACAAGAAAATTTACACTTGAGGTATCAAATTATAGCTCAGATTTCAGCTTCAAATTATACTCTTGTCAGAAAACATGGCTAAATAAGCAGAGTGAGCCACTTATTACTTTGAGATAAAATTGAAGCGTTATTCTGGATGTTTAACAAGTCTCAGTTTCTGTAATTCCCAGAAAACTGTCTACTGGCATCTTGAAGAAAACTTTCTGTAGTACTGTGACTAGATCTCTTTACTGGTTTTCAGGGAGAGGAATAAATTTGGGGTCAGTCAGAAATCAAATTCTTTGCAACTGTTCAATTCAAAAAGTATCTCCAAGTGAGAGAAATTGCTAACCAGGAGGAATGATCTCTGTTAAAATCATGCAGAACTAGAGGTTGGAATAGATTGGCAGTTCCTTTGCCATTTAGAAACAAGGTCAAGTGTGTTATTTCTACGTGATTCTCTTACTGGACTATCAGGAAAGCTGCCTTAGTCTAATGAAGTGCAGTATCCTGCACATACTCTTACACCGAAACCATTTTCTTTTAAAATTGTCCTTATTTTTCCAGACTTCTTTTCCAGTTGTTGAGTTAACCCTTTCAAAATTGTATTCCTGCTAGCAAGGCCCACAGACAAAAGCTGAGGTTTGGCTAGAAAAAAGATAAGTCACACTTGAGGGGAAGGAAAGAAAGAAAGAAATGGCTTCTGTGTTTACCAAACCAGCCTGTGGGAATGTATTAATTATATAAGAATATGTACGAAGAGATAGCTTCAATGAAATGTGAAAAAAAGTTAACTACTTATATGACTACTAACCATCAAGAAAGGAAATAAAGCCAATAATAAAATTCAAGAAGATTGAGTAGAAGTTCAAGCTACAGTGTAGGCTTTACCACTGAATGTGCCAGTATAGCCACCAATCTCCTCTCTTGTGGGACCTTTCCAACTCTGGTTGTTACATGATTCTCTATTGCGGTTTCCTTCTGCCCATTTCTGAATCCACCAGCAGTTGCTGACTGAGGACCTAAATTCTTGCATGTGTGTTTGGAGTACAGATCAGTTCTCCTGCCTCTCTTTCTCCCCTTTGCTCACTGCTGAACAGTTTGAAGAAGAGTTTCAGCAGACCTGCACTCTGGCTGATAATTAGCTTTGTAGAGCAGCTAGGGAAGAAATAATAGAAAAGTACCATGTCTGTCTATAATATAAAAACTCACAGTATGTAAATATGAGCAATGTAGCCCTTGTAACAATTTCAATCCGATGTACACTTGTGAGTATTTATTCCAAATACCTTATTTATTGTTCTCTTTGATTTCTACTATCATAATGTTCTGCTTTGACACTTAGAACTGATCATTGCTTACTTGTTTATTCTTACCTTTAAAATATGAGTAGGAATTGGAACTTTAATTCAAGAGTGATATATTTTTTCAAGCTTCAATGACAAGCCTACTTGAACATAACAAATAAGATTCTTTATTCCCCTAGAATAGCTGCAATGATTGTAATAAGTTGGCATGGTGAACAAGTAAATCACTCCTATTGGTGCCTGATTTTCTATATGAAGTCATCACAGAGAATGTCTACTTCTGCATGCATGTCCTCAGTTTCTTTTAAAAACAGTTACAGAATTGGGCAAAGGTTAATTAAACTGATTAATATTCTTTCCAGACTCCATACTCCTAAAGTGCAAATTTATGTATCTTAGATAAGTGGAGAGTACATAAGCATTTAGTCATAACTCAGAATGACTTGGAAGAAAAAAGCTCCCATCAAGTCATCACCTAGATAGGTTAAACTGTGCATCATAGGAAATTCAGATTTGATGTGATCTTCTGTTCTCAGGGAAAGATTTCTCACTGCTACAGGAAGGCAAATGTTGGGAAGGTCTTTGTTGGGACCCTGAGCAGAATCAGCCAGTGGAACCTGCTCGTGTCAACTGAAGCAGTGTATGTAGAAATATATATTTACCCATCTATACATACATATGTATTTCCATATAAATGCAAAATGCAATACAGTCATGGATTCCCAAATAAAACAAAACCATCGTCAGTTTTAAAATTAGGCAATTTAAGTCAATACAAAATAAGTCAGTTTAGTCAATTTCAGATTGAAATCTAACTTTTCAGAGAAAGCATCTGGAGATGCTGTTTGTTGGTTCATTCTCTGAGAAAAAATTCTCTTCAAAGTCCATTCTTTAAAATGCATCTTTCCTATCTGCAGTGGATATTCTCTTGTTTAGCTCTGGGCTGTTACTCTTGGACTTTTCACCTCAAACTACCTCAAGCAGTTCCTCCCCATCCTTGTTTTGTTGTTATATTTACATTCCATTGATATATCTTTGTGCATTTTCATCTTTCTGCTACCTACTTCTTCAAATGCAGTGAGCTTAGTAAATTAGATTAGCTCTCCTCTGGCTAGGAGTAAATCAATGGGACTGCCACTGTTTTACACCAGCTCAGGATCTATGCTACTGCCTTTAATCGTTTTTATAGCACTTCTCCAAGTAATCAATGGCATGTCTCTACTGTACTGAACTCTGGAGTGAGTTCCAGCCTTTGGAGAAAATTTGGTTTTGCTTATGTTGATTGAATTTCATTTAAGTGAGAGTCCATTGTATGTACCTAGGGGTACAACATAGACTTTCCTCACCTGAATAAAGAGGAGTAATCATCCTTCTAAACAGAGAAAAGTGGATCTGGTCCTTTTACGATGTTGGCCCTCAGGATAGTTTGTAGCTATTCTCACAGAACCTGCTTAATCAAAGAGAATTTTTTAAAAGTAAATAAATAAAGTGAAAGATGAATTCACAAAGGGTAGAAAGGTAAGAGTTAACTGGATTTTAATTACTGCCAGATTGCATCTAATTTTTAAAAGCTTTCTGGAGGAGGATACTCAGATTTCCCATCTCCAGCTGGGTTTGGGTTTCCAAATCTCTGTCAAACTAAGCCCGTTTCCTTAGTAACTATCTCACTCTCCCACCTATGCACAAGGACAATTACTTCTTTCTGCTGAGCAATGATGGTGGAGCCAAAAGAGAAGGAATAAGGTGAGTCTACTCCACAAGAAGCCTTTGCACAGATTCCAAATGGTTGGGTCTCTGTGGGTTGTGTGAGGATTACTTTAATTAGGTGAGGATAGGGAAAAAGACACTGCATACAACATGTTTTCCTCTGTGAATGATATTTTTGTTCCATCTGGGGACAGTTTTACATAAATAACAGTTGCAATAATAAGTGAAAAAATGTATTACATACGTGGATGCTCAGGCAGTGATTTTTATATTCTTGAGACACTTTCCTTTTCCTTGTGAATTGTCCTTCACTGAACCTCTAAATCAATGCCTAGAGCCAGCTATAGATTTTTTATAAAATTTTCAATGTTTCTATTTTTTTATTTAGATTTCAGAAAAAAATTAAGGCCCAATTTCAGCAGAAATTACAATTTTATCTCTTCTGTGCTGTGACAAATTTAGAACTTTTCTCTGAAAAAAATTCTACTCCTGAATTCCTGCTTTAGTAGGATGTATCTGTCATATATGTTAATGCATATGATACACACTGAGTCTCACTGAATGTATAAAAAAAAAAAAAATTGCTTCAGAGTCCCCTTTTAAATACTCCTTCCTTAGCTTATGCTAAGGGAGCTGACACTTCAATTATGATTTTACAAAATAGTAATAGACTGTTCAAACATGAGGAAGGCTAAAAATTAATTCTCTCCTTTCTTGTCCCAATTCATCTTTCAACAAAATGATTTGCTTATGTATTGAATGAATTTTCTATTACTTTTTAAATATAAAACTGCATTAACTATTTGTGATACTATTACAGACACTACATCAATTATTTATTATAATTGCTTCATCCATCCATTTGTCCATCTGTTTTCTTGTATCTTTCTTAATTTATACTCTTTAGTTGGTGGATATTTTTCATGTGAAGGTAAGATAGAAAGTGAGCTTCTATTCATACATCTTCTTCCTGTAGTTTTTCAACTATTTCTAAGAAGATGAGTTGGGACCAGCGAGCTGCTGATGGAGTTGTCAGCATTGTTAGTGCACAATGGGAAGCTCATTTTAGTCTCTGCTGTGGGGAAATGTAGTCAGCTGCACATAAACCTAATGAGTTAGTTGTTAATGAGCTTGGTCATTGGAGGTAGAGGTTGGATCTTCACAGGTCAGCCTTAAAACTTGCAACTCCTTTTTTTAAGGTGATCTGAGCGTTGTATCTGTAGAGTGAGACAAAGATATGTATAGATAGTAAATAGGAGACTAATGACATCTAGTGAGTGCATAATGTTTACTTTGACTTTTATAAAGAGGAAATTTGTGAGAGTGGAGATAATCCCACTGTACTTTATAATTTAAATGTCACTCAGAATATATGCTGACATGTTGCTGATTAACAGCAAAATTTTGTGGCAAATTAATTAGTATTTAATCCAGAAGACCTACTAAGATGTGATGTGATAAAAATATCTTTTTTTCCCAGCATTCATTCAATTAAAATGCATAAATGATCTCGACCATTTTCTGAGTTTTACATATTTTATTTAAAAGCCTAATAACCATGTCTCACTTATATGAAAGTTGGCACGTATGCAGTGAATTCCCAAGATACAGCTTGGATTAAATGTGAAGTACTTATGATAAAAGAGCAATTGTACATTTTTGAAAGGAAAACTAATGCCAATAAATATGCCTTAGATGAGTCTTCCTTTTTGTTGCTTTTAGCATTTTGTATACTGTTAGTATTCCTTACTCTTCCCTTAGTTTGCTGAGAGCACTATGTGGTAGTTTTAAGACTATCATTTATCTTCCAGCACCTCTTTGTTCCTATTCTGAAATCAATGGCTTAAAAGAATGTGACTTTAAAAAAGATTTTTGTGCTCCTAGATGGAATTCTGTGTAAATAATTTATCTTTTTGCAGCGGATTTTAGTTCTTTTTCCAACATCCTTCCATCTACTTCTTGGAGCCCCTAATAATATTCTCTTTTGCAGATAAGAGCTATTCTGCTGCAAGCTCTCTCTTAGAACAGTTGTGCTTTTATGGTGGGAATGTTAAATAGAATTCTGGTGACAATGCTTCTTGTTCAACAGGAAATATCCCAAAATTAACTAGGAAGGGAGGGAAGCCATAGAGTGGAGGCAATAGGTCTGTATGTTATTGGAATATGTGTGTGCCCTTCTTTAAGTTATCTTTTTTATAATGTCTAGAATCACTCCATGTTTATGTGTTTTCTCACTAGCTAAACTTGGAAAAGTGCTTTCTTACCTTTCTAGTTTTTGTCTAGTAGCAGCCTTCCAGCTAAGGATGATGTGGCCTTCAAAATCTCTGATTTTCTCAGGTTTTCTTAAGATAGTTCTCTTTGACATTTTTCAAAAACTTGTGCTCACAACATCAGGAGAGTGTCTACAATGAATATCAAAGCATACATGTAACTGAAACAAAATTATGATAGGTCAGTGTAGATCAAACCAAGGCACAACTCATTTAGGCTCAAAGGTATTGTAAATTAGGCCTCAAATGAACAATGCTAGTATCTCTTTTGTGTAAAAATACCCTTAAAGCTCTATTTTAGCTGATGGTCAACAGAGAATAGAATCAGTGCTGAGAATAGAAATTTCAGTACTGGAAGAGAAAATTCTATCTTGAAGATAACAAATCAGTTTGTGTCACATGTTCATGGACTGAGAGGCCCTTCCTGCATCATTTCCTAGATCACCTGTTCAGATGTGAATAGACAATGTCAAAATGGAATGGTGGGTCTTAAATAACAGGTTTTTTTTGTTTTATAGTCTCAGATGTTTGTTGTATTTGCTGGCAAGTTTTATCATTGCTTGCCATCATAATCACTGTCACTGTGTTATAGTAGCTTCCCAGAGATCAGGAGCTGCTCTGTAATTAGATTTATTTATTCATTTTAACTATTACAAGCAGACTTATTTCTGACACTGTGATGTATCTTTTATCTCAGCAAATCTAATAATGTGCTAAGGCCACATTCATGGCTGGTGGAAAGTGAGATGGGCTCGCTTAGGAACAAGTCAGCACACAAGCTGAGAGTCTGGTTTACAGTCTTTCATTAAAGAACCAAACAAACCAAACAAACCAAAAGAACCTTGATTTGCAGTCATCTCTTAGCAATGGAGGAAGTTCCCATAGTTACTTTATTCCAAACTTAGTATCTGCTTGTCATTCAAATAGAAATTGTTGTGTTGGTTGCCTAATATTTTAGTTTGTCTCTTTGCAGTATTTCTCAGATATTGCAAACTTTCTTCTGAGCCTTTCTGGCTCACGTTCAGCAATGAAAGTCAGCCTACTGTTGCTAAATGTCAGCAACACAACTACCCACACTAGGACTCAACACCTCCCCTCCCTCTGTCTGTCTCTTTTTTCCATGTGGCAGATGACAAGTTTTCAGGAAAAGCACAGCAGGTGCTGGTGTTCTTGCATCATACAGTGATTCCAGGACTTCCTAATATTGAATGAATGTGGTACTTCCCAGGAATACCCTCTTCACCTGATTTCCAGAGTAAGTTAAGCCAAGGGATCGACATTAGTCAGAGCATTATTCTCATTGGTCTTTTGACCATATTGCTCAACATCACTAAGGCATAACTCTGTCCTGGCATCAGTGAGCATTTTCCACTAAAATCCATGAGCTGTCAGTGAGGGTTAGTTCCCAAATAAATTGTTTCAGCATATGTGTTTAATATGAGGTGATACATACTCATTTCTAGTGAGAAAGAATGCCCTCATCTTTTACCATCATACCTTTCTCACTGCCCTGCATTTTCTCTTTTTGCTTTGCATACAGTTTCTTGCACAGCTTCCAGCTAAAAGCAGAATTGCAGCATGCAAACTGAATGCCTGCTGTGCCAGGACAAAACACAGCTACACTGACACCAGAGCAGAGGAAACCATGTCTGTGGTGGGATTTTGCTGGCCCTGGCTGTGTGCTGGGCTCCCACACAGGAGACAGCCCCAGAACTCACACAGTGCTGTGGGCAGCACCTGCACACATCCCTGGAAGCTTGGGACCAGCTTTCCCCTCCCACAGGGGGACAAATGTTATTCAGAGTGATAAATGGTGGAGCTTCCTGTTGCATAGTTTCAGGAGATGCTACCTAAAGCAACCTGGGACAGCTTTAAGTTGAACTGCTTGAGATTCAGTGCCATTAGTAACTGCAAGATCTTAGAGCAAAGCATGTACAGGAAAGCCCATCTGGGATTTGAGACAGACAGGCTGCTAGTCTGTTGGCTTTCCTTGTGCTTTTTAATAGATTTCATTGGTACCTTAACTTGAGAGAAAAAGCTAACATAAAGCTGAGCACTGCTTTGAGTGCAGCCTGATTTCTAAGCAGCAGCTGGTTTGCAGCTTCTGGATGTGATTGAAATAAGATCTAAACATCCTTAATTTATCAGACTACCCAATTGCCTTCTGTAATGTAGCAGTTGGAAGCATAAGGTAATGAAGGATCTGATTATCAAATGTACTAGAAACATCTAAAGTAGAACTGGACTATGAGGTGAGCAAAGATAGAAGTGTAAAGCAGTTCCATCTGCCTTGTCTTCAGTGCACTTACATGCATAACATTTCACACTGATTATCCCAACATCATAAATGGTGTTGCAGGAAATCAGCAGAAGTATTTGTAGGCAATCTCCTCCTAATATGATCATTTTTCTCCTTATGCAGATTTACTGCACGAGTCAGATATTCAGGATTCTTCTCATCATGAATTCTAGAAATTTCCTAGCATGGGGATCATTATTTCAGAGGTCTCATCTTTTAATGGAACAGTGCTGTTTGATTAAACACTTAATATAGTGATACCTTTCATGAAACAAAGAAATGCCTTGATCAGGTATTCAGACATCAAAATTCCTATCTATTACCATCCCTGTGAGTATAAGGCATGCCATTTCTTCAAGTAAGGTTACAGTATTCATCATAGCTTGAGTTTGTTAAAGGATTTTCATTGAGTTGATCAGATACCTGTCTGACTTTCCTGACATCTTGAGTCAAGTATCTTTTCATTTGCAGATTGATTGGGATGTAAGATGAATTTAGTGTCTTCCAAATCACTTTACTACAAACTCTTTTATTTTACCCTTTTTTTTTCACCTGAAAAACCTTGCTGTCTTTATAATGTGATGCATAATAGAACAGTTAACCTATATTGCTTCCTGTCAACACTGTTAAAAAGCATATATTAAAGTGTGATCAAGAGACACACAGAAGAAAATGTAAGATATTGATAGAAGTCAAGACTAGAGGAAAAACTGTTCTTGAATCCTATTTGTGTTTTCATAGCTCTATTATTATTTAAGGGAGCCAATTTTTTACTTTTGGTAAGAATGGAGACTGTCTTCCATAGGGCGTAGACAAGTGAGCCCTAATCGTTATTCAAGTAGTATTACTGGTGTAAAATAGGTATGAGAGTGCTACCTATTTTCATTGATTTTCATTGAGGCTACATCTAATATTCTTGAAACTGTGCTTCCCATCAACTGTGGCAGAATCATGGTACCAGATTTTGAAGGCGTGGGCTTTAACACAAGCAGGAAGAGTCTTGTTACGAGCAAAACATTAACACCAAGAATGGGAATAACTTCTCATACTTAGATTATACATTCTAAATGGTTGTGTGTCAAACACCACTACTTAGAGCAAGTAAACGACTATTTTTCCACCGGCTTGAATACCTGAAATGTTTAAGATAAAGTTCAGGGCTTCATTTCAGGAGCTTCAGTTACCTGAACTGATACAGGATTTTTTATACCTATTTTTCTTGTAGCTTCAGTAAATATTATCTTCATTATTCATAGTGAACCAAAATTTTTAGTTTTGAGTAATTTGTTTCAGTATCTAAAATCATTGCTTGTGCATGGCAAGGAATCAGAACGTTTTGTTTGGAATTTAGCATAGTTTTAGCATGCTATTATTCTCTAATCTGCTTCTATTGTTTCAGTTCTTTAATTGTTTCTGCTAACACTTATATCCTGTGCAACCTCTATGAGGAACATAGCTATTTTAAGGATATACATAAAAGCTGGCAATTACATTGTCTTATCAAGTTTTTGCAGCCTATTAAGTTGTTCAGTGGTACTGGAAATGATTAGACTCAATATTGTAGGAAAGAGAGTCTAAAACAGGAACCTGGGCTTTTAAAGCTGTGATAGCTTGAAAAATTCTACCTGTTGCATTGGTTTAGAAAACGTTGGCAAGAATAAATACACTCAGTGTGGAATTCAAAATATTAACTGTTTGTTTCTTAAAAAGCAACTACACATTAAATGGAATGGATGACTGAATAAACCTCCAGCTTGGTTTTAAAGTTGCTAAACAGTGTTCCTCTGCTTTGTTAAAAAGGAGATGAGTTACATCTGCAGGAAACTAAAGGAAAGCAGCTCCCTGAAGGCTCTCTTCTGAGGCAGTCCTGGACTGGTGGGCAGCACACAGACCAGGGACCGACAAGTTCCTATGCCAGGAACAGAGAGGCTCTGTACTTCTGAATTGGGCATTGGATTGGGTTTGCAACAGGGGCTTACGTACATCTTGCGTTTAGTATGCCTTCATTTTACCTTCTTGCTTCTTCTTTCTCCTTTTTAAAAAATTAGATGCGTCATTTCTGCCAGATAAATTCTGCTGAACAATACTGGAATTTCGTACAAAAAAAGAATACATTTCTTCAGGGAGGTAGAACTGTTAGTGTGCATGATGCTAAGGAGCTTGGGTTAATATGCTGATCCTGACCCACTTAAGTCTTTTGCCTGCAGAGTGGAAAAACTACTTTTGGTAATGCTCTGATGGTAAAATAAACTACTTGAGAACCGAGAAACATATGTTGGACAGCTGCTGCAAGTCAGCCCTGTGTGAGGGCGAGGCTGTGAGTCTATATTCTTTGAGAAGCTATTATGATGCTGGAGTCCAAAAACTATTACAAATTAAAAACAAAGCCTGTATTTAGTAGCAGGAAATTTCCTTTGCCTGATTTAGTCTTCCCAGACACTACAAAATAATCTTCTGAAGATAAATATTACACTGAAAGAAGAGATGCTTCTGAAAGGACTTTGCACTAAATTGCTCTCAAATGCATGTGTATAAATATGTATATACATATTAGAACTTAACCAAACATTTGTAGGCTCTTTTGGAGTTAAGTATTTTTGAGTTTCCTTGCAGAAACCATCATTATGATTAATTATTGTCAAAGCGTTGGTCTGGTAGATAAGTAGATATGCAGTTGTTTATTTATACAACATCTGATTTTGCATAGTTTATAAGAACTTATTTCTGAACATCCCTGTTTGAACCTACAAAAACTCAGTCTGGCTCTTCCTTTTTAAATAGTTGCCAGCTGTGTTATTTTCTTTTATTCATTCTACTAATTTTTTTTTTTCCGTATTTAAATAGATTGAGAGCTATGTTAAGGCTTCATTCTGTTCAAAACTCAAATTAAAATTCTGATTTCTGCAGTGCCTGGCATTTCTGACTAGCACTTTAGTGACTAGCTCTGATCTTTTTACTGAAGAGTTTACACGATAGTTGCAATTTTAGAGGGAAAATAAAAATAAGCAAACAGCCTTTTCCTACTGACATGGGTGTTTACAACACAATGTGGTTCTCTTCTTCATGATGTAGTCATGTATTTCTCTCTTCCTTTGTGGGACACAGAATCTTTTAGGAGGTAGTTCTCAGGAATTTTTGTTGCACTGGGTACTACGATTTTACGAATGGAATATGATGATTCTGAAGAATGGTTTTCCTCTCCAAAATTGCTGAGAAAATGCAGGTGGACATATCTATCTTGAATTCTCTTCCTCAAGTTTCCCTTTTTGGTTGTCATCAAGCAACTGGAAAGAAGTGTGAGACCTGTATAGTGTGGGAAAGCAGCCCTATTTGACACACAAAAGGTCCAGTCTGGGTCATTTTCTCTAACTCCAATAAGTCTTGACTGAAATGCAGAGCAACTATTATGCATCATGGAAAAAATCTATCTTTGTTCTGAATGCAGTTTAAACTACTGATCCAAGACATTTGCTACAAGCTATTCTGGGTCAGTCCTGGAGATCTCATGTTACTCCCATTTCTCCCAGATGCCTGTTAAATCAGGGTAAATTCTTCACTTGTTTTGGAGGAAATGAAGTGCTAACACAGATCACAGGAAAAGAAGATTTATTTAAGCGTTTGTCCGTCTTCGGAGGACAAAGTGGTAGATCTAAGTTAGAACTGTCAATATGGATCATGCTGATGGTAAGCAGCGTTGAAACCAGCACTGTCAGCCTTTTTGCAGACTTGTCCTTGTGCTCCTCTGAAGAGGTGGGAGAATGGCCACATGGCTCTAAGATGCTTGCCCTGTTTCAGTTTTTCAATTCCATAGATTCATTCATGAAAGGAACTTGGAGATAAGCTCAGCCTGGATTTTTTTTTTGTCAAAAGGTTATGATCATTTTTGTGGAATTTGCTCTGGAAGGTGTTACCTATAATGCAGATGGCTTTCAACAGTTCAGATCCTTTGCCACCCGCCAGCTCTGTGCACGCAGGTTCCTGCCAACGCTTCTATTTGAAAAGAGCGTGTCACAGGGACTGAGAGAGAAATCCTGACTCAAGCTGGATGAGTGCAGGGATTTTTGTTTGCACTTGTGGACTCTGTGAACACTGACCTACCTAAAATTACTTGAAGGGAGCCAGTAATTTTACATGGAAGCAAAGAAAGAAGGTCTGCGTTATCAAGACAAGATCAAATCTTTCAAAATTAGGTGTTTTGTATGGAAGAAACCCAGGGAAAAACTTGAAAGGCTAAAATGGCAGTAAGAGTTTTTAAGCCATTTCAGCTATCTCGTTCCCAGTTACATCTCGGTTACATTAGTTCTCTGTCTATACTCTCTCCTGCCTGTTCCTACCTTTCAGCCTGTAATATCTCCTCATTTTTATTTTATTTTACTTTATTTTATTTTTTCCATTTGCTGCTTGCTTAGCTTTTTTTCTTCCCCACGCTATCAGAGGTTCTTCTGGTCTTTTTCCTTCAGCATTCCATTTTCCTTTCCTGTAGAAACTCACTGAGAATTGCTATGCATGAAACTTGGCCACAGAAGTTCACCTGGCCTAGTTCATAGGTGAACTATGAGTCTAGTGACATCCCTGTGAAATCTTTCTCTACTTACTCTGATGAAGCATGGCTCATGACCAATATATGTGTAAGATAGTCTACCAGACATCATACATGTTCTACAGGATGTTATCTCGTTGTCCATTGCTATGGCTCCTGATGTTTTGGAAGTCTAAGCGATGCTGCCAGTTACTGACTGCTTGTTACACTGTTAGAAATGATGCTCATCAGAATTTAGTTTCCTGATCTTCTGTTAATCCTGAATGGTTGGAGACAGACTATCTGGCTGCCTATTTGCTCTGTCAGGGTGTTGGCCGTCATTGTTTTCAATCTGCACAATGTGTGAAGGCAGTATGATGTATGCTAAAATGATAGAAGCTTAAATTTCGGTATAAAAGACCCATCTTAGGTGATTTTTCAAGGAGGAGAGAAATGCAGAACAGCAGGAGAATGTGTTGTAATATGATGAAGAAACTGTATTACAAGTAAATTACGAATTTCTTATTTCTTATGCATTCTACTGTTGAAATTGCTTAAAAAATAGGTATGTATAGTCAATAGATTATTACATGAAATGGTGATGTTAACCAAAGTTCATCTGACTTTTCATAGGTCTTGCAATACAGCAAGGACATATCTCCTAATTAATAGAAGGTGGAAACATGTCTGTATCACATCTGCAGATTTTATGGTTTCCTATGAAGTTTTTGTATTTTAGAGTGTGCTTTTACTTGTAAGGGAGAAACAAGTAGCTTTTTGTCTGTCATTTGTCTGTCCTTAGGTGTGACTTGCCCCTGAATCACAGAGAGTAGACACTTCTAAGTACTATATGCTATATGCATTTCAGTACCTCAGCATTTTATTCCAAATTCTTCCAAACTGGATTATGAATTTTTGGTGAGCAGTGTTATCTGCGTAAGCACTCTGGTGACATGCCCTGCCCCACTCTGATTGCTGATCTGACGCATCAGATGAGACACATCAGTAGAGACTTTTGCTTAGCAGGAAGCAAGTTCTAAGTATTCCAAGTGCCAAGCTCTCGCCTGTTCGGGAGACAGAAAAACAACCTGCTTTATTCATAACGCCAAAGGAAACTCTATGAATCGTGAATTTGATATTCATTTAGAATGGATGGATGTAGATAAATTGGGCAAGCTAGAAAAACGACGACAACCCCAAACCACCCAGTTGCTTGTCCTGTAATATATTTTTGTCTGGAAACTTTTCCTGAATTATTTTTCATTTGAACTTTTATTGCAGTATGAGATGAAATATTTTTATGTGTTTCCCCTATCCCACACCCCTTCTCATGCCATGCTATAGTAAAGAATATACATTTTTTCCAGGCATCTCTGGTAAAAACTATAATCTGCAGTTGTGATAGCACCAAAAGGAAGGATTGGAACGAATATGATCATGCTATCTCCTTTTCTTTGCTGTGATCCATCTGTTCATTATGCCAAGGTCAAAGCTAAAAAATTTTAACTCTTCTTATTTTACAAAATGGGAAATGTCAGAAAATGTCAGGATTAGGAACAGTGTTGACAGAATCAATGCTGCAAAGCATCATTTATGAGGGCAGCAGAACACATAAATGCTGTGAAGTTCTTTGCTTTTAAGAGAGGAACATGTTCCTCCCCAGCAGAGCTATATGCATTTATATTAATACCTTTACTAGGCAAGGTTTTATGGCAGCTTAGTTTGCTACCAGCATATAAATCCCCCTGATTTAGATTTGTTTTGACTTCTTCCTTTTTCCAGTACATTCCTCCTTTCCTGTGTTAGTTGTTAGAGATCAATTCAGGCAACCTTCTACCCTTTGAACTTACATTCTCTCTGAACTCAAGATGTTATAAAGCTTTTCCCAGAATCCAGTGGCACTATAAACGATGGCCACCCTTTGCTTGTGTGTCCTTTTGCTTGAGTAGGTTGCTGCAATGAAAAAAAAAAAATCTATATTTTGTGGCTGATATTTTGTCTTGCCTCATTGTGTGCTTCCAGCTCCCTAATTGGGGTAACAAACTTTTGTGTATATTTTTTTTAAGAAGAGATGAACTCAGTTTGGTTTAAGTCTACAGTGAACAAACAAGTGAAGAGTGACTGTTGCTTTTGTTCCATTAAATACTTAAGCATGTCCTTAGTTTTAGTTTGAATTATGGCAAGATATGAGCAAATTTTTAAAATGTCTTTCTCAATCAGTTAAATAAGTTAATAAATTACAAGCAAAAAAGAGAGAGGCAGCGAAGAATTTTACACAAGAGACCTCATCCTTTGCCAATCCCTCTACCACAAAACCTGCAAAATAAACACATAGGAAAGCAGATGTCTGAGTTCTGAACAAAATATTTTTAAACATAACTGGCTGAAAACTGAGAAAGTGACATTGATCCCAGGAGAATTTTGTGGTGGTTTTCTTACCTCTAAAATTTAATAATTGATTTGCTGAAACTTAACTATTAATTCAAGTTCTTCTCAGCCATGATGCGTGACTTTGTCTACCACCAGTTAACTACTTGGGTTTTTTAGGCTCTGCTTTTTTAAGCTGAAGCTTTTGGTTAGAAAAAGTGCTTTCAGAAGCATAGGCAAGTAACACTGCTGTTGATGTTGAGTTAAAAACCATTGTCAAAAGCCTCTTTCATAGATATTTATCTAATTCAGATTTTCACTTAGTGATTGCCATGGTTAAACTTGAATCTGATTTTATATTCTGAATAATATTGATTCATAACTTCACATCTTTGCATTAGATACTTGTATTTCCTCATGTGCAATACTACAGATCTACCCGGTCTGTTTCTCAACTCTGGTGTTACATTGGCATGGCTCTGGGGAAGCTAGTGTAGTTACACACTCTAAATGTAATTGAAGACGTTGTGTCAGAAATGGCACCAGTCGTGGACTTTGTGAAAGTACTTTGTGGGAGCTGTATGCTGCATCTTCAGCTCGGGAGTAGTCTGAAAGGAATTTGGAGCTTGGCTGTTAATACTATAGAGGGAAATAAGGATGAAAGGGGAGGCTGCTTTTGCTAACATGAACACACTTCCATCCATATTTCCTTTTTTATATGAGCTGCTGCTTCTGCTGATGCTGCCATGTTCATAACTTCAAAGTCCTTCTGTCGTTGTAGGCCATAATTCCGTGTCGTGGTCTCCATTTGCTATCTTCATAGCTGCTCCGTTGCTGTTTATTTTGTTCTTATATCTGCCTTTATGCTTTTGTTTCACCCCAAGCAGATTTTCATCCTTAGTGAGTTTGTCATGTCTTTGTAGCTTTTTGGCTGACCTGCTTTTGAGGGTTTATTAAAACTTAGTTCATTCCCAAAGCAAATCTTTAGCACATATGAAGATCTTCTAGCTCCATGTTAGTATATTCATTCTTGTTTGTTCAGCATGTTATTTCATTTCACTTCTATACATGCACAGTTTAATTTAGTTCTCTCTCCTTAAGAATTCATTCAGAGGTTGGGTTTGTACATGATATCACAGCTTTAACTCATGGACTCCTGCTTATGTGTTTTCCTATTTCGTCTAAAGACATTAATCTTCCTTTACAATAGAACAACTTAATAAGCTGCAAAACATTGATAAGGCAATTTAATTGCCAATGTTTATGTATTTTTTTAATATAGCTGAAATCCCTCCAAAGGTGGTAGGCAAGTGCTATCAGAGGTTCTCAATGAACTAAAATAATTGGAAAAGATAAGCAAATACAGCGAAAAAATAATAATAATGAAAAAATGACAAGACATCTTTACCAAGTTTAGTTTATTTATTCAACTTCTATAAATATCATAGATAGTGATAACTTGGTTTACAAGTTGAAGGAATAAAGTGAATATGCCAACTTGAAAAAATGTAAACAATTATATTGTCAGTTATTGTTTGAATTATTCATTTAAAATATCTTTGGGGAGTTTTCATTGCATGTGTAAAGCAAAGAACCATTCCTATGAGTAAAATGCAGTGAGAAATAATTGAGGTAGGCATCAAAAAACCCTTCTGACTGTTTCAGAATAAATATTCAAAGCTGCCACTTCTCCTGATTTTATTGTCAAGTGTTGGTATATTTGATGTTTTCTATAAGGCTTCAAACCTGAGGCAAACAAACTTATATAAAAAAGCCAACTTTTATCTTTCAAAGCAAATGTATAGCTATTGTGTCTGGCTCAAAAAACCATCATTACCAAGAGAACAAATACTAAGGCAATTAAAAATGTATTTAATCAATGGGAACCAATTCCCAAAGTTGAAAATCTTGTGTTTATTACTCCAGATCCACCACTGCTTGCCACTTGGTAATACCAGGTAAGCAGAATAATTATGAAAAACTATCCACTACAAATGCACAGACTTTTTTCTTTCTGCTTGAAGGCACAGTCATTCTCAAAAGTAATTTTCAAAGTCTGTCTGTGGGAGAAAAAAGTGCAGCTTCAGTTGAGGGCTGGGGAGAATTGGCTTTCACTGGTCTGATTATATTGTTCCAATGTATCTATTATATTATATATTGCAAGCTCTATAGCTTTTAACAATTTTAATTCTAATCTCAAAATGGCATTTTTAGACAAATATGCAATAGGAATATCCAAACTATTCTAATTTTTCTGAAACAGAAAAGTTTCTGAAAACAAATTAGAGTGTATTTGAAGCAGACTTTGAGACAGGTGAGAGAGAAGCATTAAGCATGCAATGGGAAGTACAGATAAGAAAAAGTAATATTGTTTCCCAGCACAAAATTAAGTCTTATAATGAAATATTCAGACCATATTCAGTGCTTGTAACTCAGATCAGACACAGTCCCAGATCTCTTGATCCTTTTGCTGTTAACAATTAACAGGGTTAGGATCAGGAGCCCCAATTAATAAAAAATAGCTCTCACAAAGAAGAAAGATATTTCTCAGTCACTTCAGTGGTGTGAACATTTACCAACTGCTTCAATATATACCAGTGTGAGCAATATAAAATATTTGCAATCCATCATAAAAATATTGTGTAAGTATTAAAATTGATAGAAGAAAATGATCATCACTGGTTCCCAGGTTGGACTCGTATCTTTCATCCTTTCTGTTCAAAGTCATGAATAGTTGCACATTTGTTATTAAAAGATTACTCAGTATTCTTTTTTAAATGTAGTGAAGATGGTGAATTGGATTTTTCCACTTCCAATTATGCAGGTTTGGATATAAAATGCTTCAAAGTATGCTGTTAATCTGTTACAGTCAAAATAATGGGTAATTGGAACCGAATGTCCTTTTTATCTGGCTGCATCTAGCTATCAAACAAATCCTCCTATTAATTGTTAAATCATAAGGACTTCAAAAGACATTTCTCAATTCACTGTTGGCGCTCTGATAATCTAATCTCCATTGGGCACTGGGACTGTGCTGAACTGTGTTGTCATTAGTCTTGTCAGCTCTGGTTCCTAATTTTATTTCCTCAGATTAATGAAATGAGTTATATTTTTGGAGAAACTTTTCAAATGTCATTTTGCAGATAAGGTTTTAGAAGACACAGTTATTTTGTAATAATGATTTTTTTCACTGTTCCTTAGTTTTAGGATTCCTCCGTGGTGTTGCTCAAGTAGCAAAAATTGAATGTAGGTGTAACCTTAAGATGAAGGTTATGTTTTGGGGGGGCTTTTGGGGAAGAGACAGAATATGGAAAAGATATTTGGCTGCTATATTTCCATACACTTATAGCCAATGTATGTTTAGTTCGTGAAGGACTTTCTTCAAATTCTGTAGAGCCATTTACATTAAAAGTTAGCTGGGCCACCTGAATTCATTTGGCTGAAACCCTTTGAAGACCTGCATTTTAAAGTGTTTTCATTTTTCTTTCTCTATTTTTTTTTTCTTTTCTTCTAAAGTATTATTTAAAGAGTATATTAGAAAACTGGGATGCTGTCATTTAGAGAGTATCAGTCTCTTGTCTACATGAAGTGTGCTGGAGATCATAGCAAATTGAACACTTAAAGGATCATCAGCTTGGCACTGTCAAGAAAATTATTTTGAATTTTTTCTTGAACTTTTCCCCCTAGGGGTCTCTTTCTGCCTGCACCTCTCTTTCATTTGTGAAACCTACAGCTGTTCTTCACTCCTGTTAAAAACCATAAAAATGCAAGAACAAAGAAAAAAATCAAAAACATTGAAAGAGAGTACAAAATAGCTGCTATTCTGTTCCCTAGGCTCTCTGCTTAAGAGCTCTATTCACTTAAAACATTTTCCAGCTTCTGAAACACTTGATTAAAGTCAATTGGGAAAAAGATAAGCTCTTAAAAGTGCTAATTTGTGACTCAGAGAACTTGAATAAGTCTAAATATGACATTCTCTGTTGCTCTGTATTCATGATTGTGGAGCTTGTTTGGAGGATGTTTTAACATTTCATTGCACAGCCTCTTGTGTTGTGTATTTTTTAAGGCATTCACTGATATAATATTGCAGTGCAGCTATAAGCTCCCCCCCATCTCCTTTCAATCTCTCTGAGTTTCAGAAAATCTTCTTCAGATCAGAAGCGAAGTGTTCCTTTTGTCTTTGACCACGTTAGCCCATAGGCAGTCCTTACTTGCCCTCATGTACCAGACTATGAGTTAAACTGATGTTCTTGTCTAATGAATGTCCTTTCATTTTAGGCTCTGGACAGATAGAAAAAATTGAGGAATCGAAACAAGTTGCACTGGGACTAATATGTTCAAAGAAGCAAGCTCTACACTGAGAGGCTAACAGAGGAGCAAGCCAAATAGTAGGTCAGTCTTTGAAGTTGTGATAGTTGTGACTGTGTCCCTCACAAGAACAATATTAGTGCTGGAGCAGACAGTTTTCAGGAAATATATCCAGTGTTCATAGCTTTTTCCAAATTAAGATTCCTTATCTTTACCACTGCATGTGTCAAACCAACTTTATTTTTCATATGGAAGGCATCTTCTAGATAGCTTTTTCTTTCCTACTTCAAAGATTGTTGAATGTCTTCTAATCAAGTAGTTCCTAACTCTTCTGTCTTCTCTCTTTTTGCAAAAACAAGGTTATCACTGCATATCTTACAGATAACCATACGCCTTGTCTCTCACACCTCCCTTCTCATGTCAAATCCCTTTTCTTCTGGTGTACTTGTGAGATATCCCAATATTAACAGCGGTTACGTATTTGCCTTAAGATTATGATTCAGTCTTTCAACTGACAGTTTCTGTTCTGCCCTGGGGCTGCTCACAGAGTCACACTGTATAATACATAGATATTTGCACACAGTTGCCACTGTTGTACTGCAAAAGTTACTTTTCACTGACCACCTTCTGCACATTATTTCACATTTCTCCAAATCTCCTTGCTCACACAAGTAGAAAAGGTTTTCATGCTTGTACAGAGGTACAACTTTTCTTCTGTTTCTTTCTGTTTGACTCATTGTGAGAGTAATGAATGCAGGAAAGGCTGCACTGAAGATTGAGCCAATAGTGTGAACTGCACTAGGCTTTTGAGCACTCAAAAATCTTTTCAGAATCTTGACTGTTTAGCTGTTAGGGCCTTACACTCAGTCTGCTATCTGTAAGTATACCATCCATGCATTGTATAAAATTAAGAGCTGTCTGGAAACTGTCTGCACATTATGTTCTTGAACAGGGTTATGTTTTTCCCTCATGCACTTGTTATCTCAGTGAAATTTGTTGCCCTGGTGTTAGTGATGGTTTCAAGACATGATATTTTAATTAATAATAACAATTAATTAATTAATCATCTCTTTGATGCTTGAGACTGTCAGTTGCATGAATTAAAAATCTTAGAGTCTGTACCTTTCTGTCTGTACAAACAAACCAGTGCACGCAATACAAACTGTGGATTTACATTGCCACATTAAAGTAAGTAGCCTCTGGACTTGGCATCTTTCTTTTTATATCTCTTTAAACGGATATACAAAATAAATACTATGCGTGAAGTGACACGTGAATTTACTCATAAACAAAAGAGATTAACTGTAAAAAATACCTGCATTTTCCAATACCTGCATTTTCCAATACCTGCATTTTCCAAAGATGCTTAAGGAAACTGAAATAAATAATAAACGGTGTTAATAGAGAAATTTTCACCCCAGTGCCAAAGAACAAATATTTACGTGATACTCATACAAATAAAAATGTAATTTTTGATGCTATTCATAACAAATCAGTCCCAATGCCTACCTGTTTATGATAGGACTGTTGATATTTTTAACAGCACATGTTTAGGTTCCTGTTCTGCCCTATTCTGTAATATTTTCATTGACAAAATATAGTACATAAGAAAGAATAGATTATTTGGTAGTGGTATTGGGCAAAGAAGGGTGCTGAATGTTAAAGGTACTAAAGCAGTAGTACAGAGTATAGGGAAGGAGCACGGAGTAGCAATCAGTATTGTTGAAGATTAAATCTCTGCTAATCTAATCAACATTTTGAAAAAATTTTCTGAAATATGCTATTTCTTGAGACTGAGAAGTCAGGATAGCTGATGTACCTCATTTCTATTCCCATGATTGTACCACGCAGTTCAAAGGACTGACCTTTGCAGAAAATCAGCCCATTACTTGTGTGATGGTAGCCAGAAGAACAGAATAATTATTTAACACTTTAAAATAATGAGGAAAGCAAATGTCTCATAAGATTAAAAAAATTTGTGTGCTTTGGAAGTACTAAGACTGGTAAGCAAAAATGTGGGTCTAAAAGCATAACAGCAAGAAAGAAATATATTAATAATCAGAACTACAGTAATTTAAAAAATCATATATGAAACAGTCCGTAGGATTATATAATGTAATTTTAGCCAAAATTCTTCCACATCTTTTTTCTTACCCCCTTTGCCAAGAAAAAGGTGTACTCCATTCAACGTACATTCAGTGTGTACATACTATGACACTGAGGACTTTCCAGCAATCTCTGAGCATATTGATGTGAGCATTAATGAAGTAGTGATGTAAAGTATGTTACAGATTAAAAAGCCCAGTTTGGCAAAGAACTGAGGATGCTCAGGCAAAGATTCATCTCTTCTAACTGTGTAGGTGAGGAACCTCGTTGTCCTCCCTTCAGTATTCAGTCAGTGAAGAAATAGGCACCTCCAGTTTAGTCCTTCTGGAGGGTTTTTTTGGCACACCAAAGATCTGAATCAGTCTCTGAAGTTTTTTTTTTATAAATATTTCTTAAACTACTGTATATGAAGTGTAAGGTGACTGAGCTATTAGCTTTGGGCTTCAGCTCTGTTTGGGCAAATACAAGGCTTAATAAATTTTGAAGCCTGATTAATTATGGCTCAGGTAAATGCAATTTAGATCAAATGTTTAATTTTTAGATTGCAATGTTGTGTAAGATCAGGTAGTTAATTCTAGTGATTGACTGAATTCTGAACAAAATGCATTGTGTGATACTTTTTTCATGGCATTAATAACTGACCCGTAAATGCCCCTGTTTATTTCCCTCTTATTAAAAAATACCTTCAAAATGCAAATGCTACATTTTGTGGTGGAGGGCATGTTCTGCAAGAAAAGAGGCAAACACTCTGGATTTGAGGATACCTCAGCCAAATAAGAACCTTTTAAAAGTTGAATGTTACATTGGGGTTACAACAGCCTCAGTTCTTGTCCCACGTGTACTTATAAACTTGGGCAAAATTAATGAGAATGAAAGACTTTGATTTTTATTATTTCTCACTTTGTTTTGATAATAGCTTGTAATAATTTGTGTCTAGCTGAATGATGCAATTCTGTGTCTCATGAAAGAGAAGCCACTGGGATGAGGCCACCTCCACACGTGTGAATGAGTATCCCTCTGACATTTATAGGGTGAATAGGAAAGGCCAAGTAGGAATAGATCATGGTTACAGGGAAATTCATTTTCCATGACCCATGTGTGTTTAGCCTGAGGAAAATGTATCTCCTTTGCTTTATGCAAAACAAGTTTTCCTGCAGTAGACTGGTAGAGCATAAGGGAGGTCTTTGGGTGATTTTGCTTTTTTTCCCTGTTTAGACTAGCCAGAAGATTGAATGCATTTCCTCAGTATTCAGACATGACAATCCCTAGTAATTAGCTGTCCCAAAGCTAGATTATTAGTAAGCTATAAAAAAGTCTCTAATTTCCATCAACAAATACAGTTTCCAGTCATTATAGTCTGCAAGAATAGCATCAGTTTATTTGAGATTTTCCTCTCCTAAGCACTGGTACGAGGAGTTATTCCCATATGAATTTAGAAGGATGATTAGAAAAAGACTTCTTCAAGATGGCTTTAAAATGAGGCAGCCAGACATAAGAATGTAAATCATGTTCTATGGGAAGAAAGAAAAATAGATCAGGCTAAGAATGCAAATCATATTCAACTGAAAAATTCAGATCAATATTAGAATCTGCCTTGTGTGACTGCAGTAGCATAAAATTATCTGCTGAGCTGCCTGTAAAAATGATGGCAGAGAGAGGAAAACGATTTCAAGCAAAAGATGGCCTGCTGATAATTTTGCACAATTAAGCCAAACTGTTACCCAAATTAGGAGTGAAATATTGTATGAAAACAGATGCAGAATACGAATATTTGTAGAAAATGTCAGGTACGTTCTTGTTTCATTGTTACAATGAGGTGGATTATGAGGTGTTGGAGAGGTGAGGAAAATTACTTCATCAGTACTGAGTTCCTAAGCAAAGGAAGCCTGATTGAATGTGCAATTAGGGAGCAAGTCATTGACCTTATGTTTCCAGCATCATGTCTTTAAAGGAGGGATCCCATACTTCGAGAGGTGCATTCTGGGGAGAATTTATTTTGGAAAGGTTTTCATTATGATTTTCAACATTGTGTGGAATTGCTAATAATTTGATAGGAGGAACACATAAAACAACAAAACAGCTAAAACAACAAAAACCACTCAAGCTCCCTGAGTTTGAAACAGAGTTGACTGCATTCACCTTTCACAGGCTTCTCTGCGGCCAGCTTCTGCAGATCCAAGACAATTTCCAGACTTCAGGGTATATTTTTCTTGTGGATGAGGATCCTGGAAGTCTGCGGGCCTTAGCTGAAACACATTTCCTTCATGATCTTCATGACACCTATTTCTATTCAGTGTCAGAAACCGGATTGTTAGGAGTCCTAGTTCAGAATATCAGGTTCAGATTCCTTTCTTCATTGCTGGGCTCCACCCTCAACTAGCTTCATGCACAATGTGATCTGAATGGATATCTAAGTCTCCCTCATTCCAGAACAAAATATCTGATGGTACATCCTGAAGTTTAAAGTTTTCTGAAATTGAGCTGGAAGTGTGAATTGTTTGCTGGCTGAATACTTTCTGAGCACCTTGTTATGAGTCTTCTAAAAAATTTGGCCACAAATTTAGCAACAGGAACTTCTAATTTCAGTATCAAATATTAATCAAGACGCCTTTGATTTGTGCCACTTAAAACACTGTAACAGGTTGATCATAACCTATTTGGTGCAAGCATTCTGTGATTGCTAGACAGAGTCCCTCTCTGGTGACTACTAGAAAATCATAGTCACATGACTCGATTATGGTGAATTAATAATTGTGTAAGCTCTGCTCACACAAATTAACAAACTTCTGAATAAAGGAACGTAGTTTTCAATTTCTCTTTCTTGAAAAAATTTCAGATTCCATTGTTTAATAAATGATGTGACAAAACAGGGATTGGATGGTTTGACTATCGTGTAAGGAGTAGGATGAATCAAAAACATATTTTGTCGAGCAAAGGATGTGTTCTGCAATGATTTTCCTGCTTTATAGGTAATTCATGAAGCAGTGATCTCTAGTACAAGGGAAGGGAAATTAAGAATGTCTAGCACCTCTGCACTTCCACACTACAGCTGAATGATCACCAAGACTCTGCCTGCAAATTTGCCTGAGCAATTACTTAAAAAATCACCTGCAGATTTAGAATTAATTGTTATGTTATTACGTTATGTTGTGTGTTATTCAAAAGCTGATTTATTTATTCATTTATTTATTTTTCTGTAGCCCATTGACGCTTTCTTGTTTATTTGGAGGACAATCCATAGAGCAGGGCATATTTTTAGGGGATACAGACAGTCCCCGATCTTTTCTTTGCTTTCCAGATGTTTTCTCTTTGAAAACAGGCACAAAAAAGTGTAACTGGGAAAGCAACTTGTTCACAGAAAGTTAAATATAACCATGGGCTCAGGAAATAAGATGTTTATGAAGGATGTGGATGTCCAAGACCGGCCTTCACACTTATCCTTCAGAGAGCCATAAAAATTGCTTCAAACAAACGCTTTTAATTTTTCTATTTATTGAGAATAAAGATTGTAGTGGACTTTTGGATAGATGAACCTAGGGGAGAGTTGATAGGTGATTTTGTTCAGATTCTTTTGATTGCAGTAGAAATCAAATTTATTTTGCTTGAGGGCAACTTACCAAGTAAAGCACATTAAATCACTCTGCTTCCAAGGGAGAGTGAAGCAGCAGATACACATCCGTGCTGGAGAGGTGAGATGTCTGTTATATGCTCATTACACGTATTTATGTCTGAGCTGCAAACTGAAAAGTGTTCATGAATTTTATATATTTTAAAAGTGTTTCCAAGTATGCCTTTAGCTTTTCAGTTTAGTCTTGGCTTGTACAAACTGCAAATTCCCTTTATGCCTGCTATACTGTTTAATTTTTCACCTGTCAGGAAGTTGTGTGAGTTTCACTGCACAAGAGTAGTACGGAGATGGCAGAGTGCAACCAAGCATGTTCAGGTATATGTGTTCCGTGCTAATGGCACAAACAATGACTGTCAGGTCTTTGCAGCACAAATCCTGAAAAGTGTCTCATCTGGTTCTGTGAAAATGATGAACATCTTTGTAGGTTCACATTCTATACAAATGTAGGGCTTACTGGCATGTGCTGTGTTATCTTGTTCCATGGCTGTTAGTCTCATCAAACCTTGAACATAAGAAAATACAATGTGTATTTTCACCTTTAGGAAAGTTTTACTTTAGGTTAGCAGTGCTGGTAGACAAAGGATGAGAAATGCCTTTGTTGGGCCAAGTTCACCATGGGTCTCTTGCTGGAATAGTCTTGGTTGGACACCAGCTCATGCTCAGACATACATGGCTAGCACCGCCAAAAACAGGCATTTACTTTTGATGCAGCAAGGTTAGGAAATGCTGAATTTCTCAGTGAGGAGTATACTTTGCTCAGTAATGTTGGTGAGGAGACCCAGGAGGAGCTGAACCCTTTCAAATCCAGAGAAAGAACTCTGCATTTTCCTTGCTATGTATTTACTGCACTGAATACATTTGGCGGAAATGAGAAGATGCACAACAAAGCAGTAGATAAGGGAGAGACAAAGACTCGCTTCAGCTTGGTAAGAGTCCTAAACTTTCAAGAGGTTTTAATCCCCAATGAGAAGTAACAACTTTTACAGTTCACTTCAGGTAAACAGAAATTTCAGATTTCCTGCTGTTGAGAGGCTTCAGTAAAATGAAAAAACGCTTTAGAATACCTCAAAATCCTGTATAACATTTTAAAAATTTCAAATAAGGGGACTATTTTTAATTAACAAGAGATGCAATTAAACTGTAAAATATAAGTAGATCAGAAAAAAACTATTTGTGTGGAGAAGTATCGCAGATTTCAATGTTTTAGGCTGTTTTCTGTTGACTGTACATGAAGATGAAAGTGTTACCTGCACACTTTACTGTCAGTTGATGGTAAACCTGACTCATCTGTTCTCATTCAAAACTATCTTGGTATGTGCATTGTAGCTGGCTCCTAAATAGTTAATATTACTTGCATGATTGATGCCACCCCACTCTGTGCTGCTTAGCATAGTATGTAATAACCTGATGCTTTTCCCCTATGGACTTTGAGTAGATGAAGATAACTTGGAGTTTTGTTTTGCTTTTCTATTGTGTGGCAATTAAAGGAAGGAATTGTGAAAATGTCACTGAAAGTGATATAGAAAAATATTAGAAGATCCCAATTAAATTAGTGGTAGAACAATTGTAGGCATATAGAGACTGCTTTCTATCACTGGAAGGAAGAAAACAACTTTTAAAATGTCTCTGATGCTTCTGAAATTTGTAAGTTTCCTGCATTTTTCTCTCAAGGTGGTATAACTGGGGTCCTATTTCAATGAAGTATTGGTCTACTATCTGTAAGATAGCAACCCAGGATCTGTAATATCTTTTTGTCTAATTTTCTGTGAGTATTCAGAGCAGCAAGATTAAAACTCCAAGAATGTGGGCAAATCTCACAATCTTAGCCTTAGGTTATCTGAAATCAAGGAGTCCCCCTTCTTTACTAAGAGTACTGTAATATATTTACAGATGAGGTGTTACTTTGAAGTCAGGATCTTGTCTCTGATCAAAAGCATACATCTTCCCTCATGTCTCTCAGAAAGAGACAGTAGTTATATTGCACTGGTGTGGGTTTTTTTAATGTTTTGGACAGCAAAAATGACATTTACATGAAACAGTAATCCCGGGAATGTATGAGATAAGACAATTTCTACTAGGAGTTGAGAGAAAGTCTCTCAAGCAGACTTCAAATCAAGTAGAAGTAATAGCATGTCAGATTCACTTTTCCTCCCTTACCTGCTGTTAATTAAAGTACTGATAAAGGAGATCTGTCAACATTAATATGATGAAAAGTAAAACATATGTTTAAAATTTTCTAGATATTTCTGCTGTTAATCGGTATTATGGAAAAAAAATAAAAAGGTTTTTGTGGAAATGCTGTTAATGCAGCACGGTTGTTTAAGAAGTATAAATATCCTACAGTAGAGCTTTTAAATCCACAAAAAGAAAGGACATGTAGACATGAAGGGACAGTTCTTTTTGTTTGTTGCTGATGTTGTTCCTGAGGAAAAAGAAAGCAGAATACGATTAGAAAAAGGAAAGTCTTGAGCACTGGCTTGCTTAGTCTTTGTAGTCACTCAGGGCACTAGCTTTATCAGACCTATGTATTTGGATCAATAGCATTATTTTTTTAGTGTTTTTATATTGACTTGCAATGGGTTGTGCTATGATTTTTTTTAATGTAAACGTGAATGTGTCTGTCCTTGGGGGAAAACAAGAACTGTGGAAGAATAATATGCTCCATACATACAACAAGGTAACACCATTGAGGCATCTCTGGAAATCTTTCTTTTAATAAAGAGTTTGTGGTTTATTGTATAATATGAAGTAGTCAACTTGAATGTTGTGGATGGGCCAACCATTGCAGCTTCTCTTTATCCATAAATAAGCAGTGTCTTCTTGTCTAGCAGTGGAAATAAGCAGCTATATCATTTTGTTCTGTGTCACATTAATGTAGCAATGGATTTGTTTTTTAATGATTTTTTGCAGCAATCAAAATTCCTTTACTGAAATCTGTGCTGATAGAGCTATCAAACACAGTCATAGCACAAACTACATTTTTATACGAAGATTGCATTATTTAGATATCATGTCTCTTTCAATATAGCCATGAAGTATATCTAAAATGGTTGCTTACCTAAAAAAACAGGTATTAGGAAGCAATTTAATCTATCAGTCTCTTATTGTCACCTAATAGCTCTAAATAAGCAAAATTAGTGCCACGCACGACCAGCTATATGTTTATTCATAAGCCATAGTACTAGAGAATATCTGTTGCAATCAAGAAAGAGTGAATTTAGACATCTTCACTATGGCAATTTTGTTTCCCCTTCACGGAAATTAATTGCCACCATTGGGAGATAAATGAGAATTTCAGTTTCAGCCCATGTCACAGCCAGCTTTATCATTTGTTGGGCCTGAGCTCAGCTTCCCGTATGAGCTTGTCTCCAGTATGAATGCCTGCCTGGAGGCAAAAGGACAAAGTATTATGATCCACGCACATTTCTATATGATTACTTTAACTAGGAGAAAGCAAAAGCATTTTCATTTTAATGTATTTTTGTGTAATTTAGTATTTTTAAAATACTGAAACCAAAATGGGAAAAAATGGTATGCACACCAAGCAAATGATTGTTGAAAAAGGCAAAGTAATAACCTAATACTGGTGGGAAAGTGCAGACAAATAAGATACTACAACTACTTAGAATTTAGGAGAAAAAAGGCTCTAGTCTTGCGAAAAACGTTTGGATCCTGTACTTCCATTTACTGAGTGGGATTCTGTAAAGCAGATTTCTGTTGGTGAAATTTCTGTAGCAGAACCGGACTGTCTTTCCATAGTAATGAGTGAGCTGCTCGTGTTATACGAAGTCACAGAACTGAAATGTTATGCATTAATTAATTCTTGGCCTTGAAACAAAATTAGATGAAATAACCAACATTAGCTTCAATAAGGAATGGAACTATAACTAATTTTGAAAAATAACCTTTGTCCTTCAAATAGCATTTGTGCAATCTGTAAATCAAACCTGTATCTGAACTTTGCACAGATGTGTCTGTCTGGAGCTAGAAAGCACAGCTGTGAAAGAGGGTAGAAATGGAAAGAGAGAGCACCGCCACACACGAGATGTATCTGCCATACTTTCTGCTTTGCTGTGGCCGTTCTCCCTTTTGCTGGCTTACTACTGCTTCCAGCAGTCTTCTGTTGAGTATTTCTTCCTCAGACTCTTTCTCCATCCAGGGATCTCCTTGATTTCAGTGATCATTTTTTGATTTTTCTTTCTTTATATTCTCTTAGTCGCTATCCCAATAACTACAAATAATAACTCAAAAAAATGTAGTTGTTTTTTTTTTCCTCCTATGCCTAACTGGCAGCACTGATGAGATATGTCTGTTTTTTCTCTTCTTCCTGTGCTTTGCCTGTCTTTTAAATTCTGGAATGGCAACTATGTGTTGGTCCATGTCTGTGCTAGCATAAGGAAGTTCTGCTCTTGCTAATCTATATTTTATAGATACTTAGTTTTGGAAGGGGTTTCATCACCTTGAATTTAGAACTGAATAAGCAAAAATATCATTATTCTCAAATATAAGTGGAAATAAATAAGGAGAAAATACTAAATCTTGAATGATAAACTGTTCTGTAGATTTCCCTAGAGGACAATAGGATATAAAAGAAGATGTCAATAATGTGAAAAATTAAGATGCATTTAAAAATCTAGAGAGTGTAAGGTCTCAAATATATTAGAGTACTTCTGAACCTTCACGTTGTGCTGCATAAGCAGACCACACTAACTTTCAGTCCAGAGTTGTATTCTCCTCTACAACTTTGTATTAAGAGTTCACAACCACAAAAAGAAAATTTTGATATTTTCCACATCAGTTCTCTGTTTTCCTTCAGCTGCTGATTTCTTTATGCTTCTGGTGCCCTGAGAAGTGTAGAAATGTGAGATATGGGAAAAAAAAGACAAAAAACAAAAAACACATGCCAAAGAACTTTGGAAGCATTTTTACAAAGCAGCTTTATTGTCTTTAAAGCTTCTGTTCAAATGTATGGGTATATATACAGTGAAAGTTCTTTTTTTTGCATAATTATTGATGTTATAAACTGAGTAACATAATTACTTTATAACCATCTTCCAAAATTAATGCTGAATTTGGAGTTCTTTAAAAATAAGTATAAATCTGCCAATTCCGTGAAGTCATAGGTGCCAAGTCATTTCTTACGTACACCAGTGTAATTCCTCATGTAATTTATCATGAAATTCATCTCTCAAGCTCCTATTGCTCATGTAATGAAAATCATTTAAGGTCTTTCACAACTGTCGAGTGCAGTGTGTTTATGTCCATCCATCTTTATAGAACATTTTTTAAAGGCCAATCCAAATACTTGTCACTTCAAATGTCAATTAGCGATTCTTCGCAATTAACAGTGCCGAGACCTATAACTGAAGAGTGCACATTTGCAGGATAGTAAGGCCAGTGCATATCTGATGAGGACGAGTTATTTATTCTGTTTGTCATGTTTTGCAGTATGATGTATGGAGCCATTTTAAAAAGTGGAAGATTTTGGAAAAGAGATGCTATGTACTTATGTGCAATAGGATTAGGTTTATTTCATCTAACTTCCAGAGAGTGCATTGTTACAAGATGCATGTGAGAGAATGCCAGTGACCTACACACACCTTGAAAATTAGTACAAGGTAAATTAGCAAAGTCGCAGAATTTGCCCATGGCGTTTGTTTTGAAGTGTTCAGGGAATTAATAACAAGGCGTTCAGTGCAGATGATTTTTGTACAACATGTAAAGTCAGTCAGCATTGTTCATTTAAAAACCCAGGCTATCACAAACGTGCACTCTGTTCTGTGTGCTGGCAAACTGAAAAATAGATGCTTTTTTAAAATAAAGTTCACTGGCCATTTAAATACATTTGTATCTGATTTATTTTTTATTTTTTTATTTTTTTTTAAATTTTATTTTAGCATCCTGAAAGTTTAAGAAGAACCAATGTTTTGGCCCTCAGGCATTTCCCTTTCCTGCTTAGGAGTGCCAGCAGCCAACGCTGACTTGGTTACAAATATGTGAGCACCGTTTGTGTGAATAGCAGAGATACTCTTATTTCTCAAGAATGAGAAGCAATTCTATGGCCAATTCTCATGATGCTGATTTTTAAAACATGTTCAAACATGGAAACAGCAGGGGAAAAAAATCAAAGGTGTCTTTCCTGTTTAATACAGACTCTTGGGTGGAGTAAGCATCCAGAATTACATTTCAGAAGCATGATCCCTGTTCTTTGTAGAATGAAACATTATAGACTTTTCATACCAAGGGAGAAAGCAGGCTCTCCTAGTACATTCTCTGTTACATAAAGTGCTCAGACAGCTGATTAATCTATGGGAGTTGATAATCATTTGACTTCGGATATTTTGTTCAAATTGTGTGGTTTTGTTTTTTTTTTCTCCCAGTGATTCATAAAGCCCTTATCAGATTCAAAAAGCACTTCACAAATCAACTAGGAGCTTAAAAAAAATTAGCAGTAATGAGCTCATTTCCATAGAAATAGGACTGGGCTCACTGGTGGGTCAAACCGTTTTCTGCACTTTTACTTTCCAGTATTTTGCTCAGTTTTTCTCCATTTATTTCATGCTTCATTATCTTCCATATTTGGTGTATCTTCACCATATCATTTCATTTTTTTTTCTTTCCTCTAACCAGCAACTGTCACCTCAAGTTATTTCAAAATTGTGCAAAAAACTGTCATCCATATTTCATTCAAGAAATTGTAGAATTCATTGTCATCTTGAAGCCCTTTATAGCTGATGGTTTCCTCAACAGATTACAAATCCTAGTTTGAAGTAGTATTGAGCAAAAATTTTAAATCAGTCTCTTGATCCCTTCTGGATTAGTAATGTGTTTTTTAAATGATATTGCATTTATATTCTTTCAGTTTTCTTTCTTGAAACATCAAAGAAACAACACAGAATGCATTTTTCATATTCCAAACATACACAATACTTCAGTGTCTTCCATTCCTTCAGATTCGCTGCTAACCAAGATGAAAGCTGAGGTCTTGTGAGCACAACCTAAGCCATCTGTAAAGAAATGGTATCCCTTTGAGGTTCTCAGTTTGTTAGGAAGAGGGAATTGCTTACAGGTTTGCTCTATTTCAGCACACAGCTTTTATGTATAAGCAATTGTGGATAGCACAGCTAAGACTTGATTTGGGAGGTTCCAGAGGAGCGATGTTGTAGTCACATTCGACAGGCTGGTATACAAAGTCAAACACTGGTGCTGGAGACAATTCATGTCTCAATCAGAAAATGAAGAAGGAGCAAGAAATGTTTTATGGCTCGAAAACATGAAGGTTTGGTCTGAAATATTTACTAAACTGCATATGTAGAATATGCTTATGAATTATACATGTGTAAATTACATATAATTGTAAGCCAAGGTACAGGTGTTGATGTTAATGGGATATCTATAATGTGTTTTTCAGCAGCAACATCATGCAATAGAAAACATTGTCTTCTTGGAGAAAGAAGTATTAGAATAGGAAATTAAAATTATTGAGATCCTTTTTATAAAGAAAATAAAATCTCTTCAGAAAGTATGCCACTGACAAGGTCATTTTATGTCTTTTTATAAGTTGTATTCCATGATCCCATCTGGGTCAGAAAACAAAACCAGTTCTGCAGGCATTAGGGTGGTGTATCTGCTGGGATGAGAGGAAAGATAGGAGGCAACTGTATCTGGTAAGATTGATCGTTCGGTTCTGAAACAGGAAGGAATTGTATGCCAAAATAAGAGACTTCAAAGGAAAAAACAAATTCTAGTTCTACAGATATGATGGCCGCTTGACCAGAAATTCCCTTAGAGCAGAGATATGCCACAGAGTTACAGTAAATCATACAAAGATCCATCTCCTTTTTAGGAGACAGAGCATTTTCCAAGTGAATATTGCAGAATGCACAGTGTAAGGCAACCACTACATCCCTTCAGGGAAGAAAGGTTTCATAGTCTTTCCTTTTTCTTATGTTCACTGTAAGTAAGCTTATAGGAAATGAAAATTTGGTTTAGTGTCTCCTGTATGCCATTTTCTATGAGAGTGACGCTACCGGGAGTAATATGCGTATTTTAACACTAGACAAAAGTGCAGATGGCTTTAAAAAGCAATTAGACAAAAGCTTGGAGCATAAGGTCATTAATGACTATTAGAGAGAATGGACAGGATAAAGTAATAGGTATGTCAGAGATTGGTAACCCTATAGGAACCTCAATTCTTGCACTGTTTATTAATGGAGCTGTGGCAAAATGCTGGTGGTGGTCTCCACCTCTAGCAGAACTTGTGTGAACTCTAGCAGAACTCTTGTAGGAAGAGATAGATGCAGTGCTGTTCTTCCTCCTTATTGCAGCATGAAACACAGCAGGATTGTGATTCTGAAGTCCACCTAAGACATGTAGTATTTTTATATTATTTGTTTCATACTAAAGAGCTGGTAGCTTACATTTTAAGACTTCTGTAACAAAAGCAGGTAAACCTTTGCTGGAAAAGAATAGGAAATCTTACAGTATAAGACTCTGCTCTCTTTCTCATGGTAAGTGCTACCTTGTTTGGTGAATACTTTTATTTAAAGCTATGGTGGTGTGCATACAGTGGATTGAAAATAAACACATGCAACTGACAATGAAATCTACTAGAATACAGACATTTTTGTGATTTCTTTCCTTCTCTCTTTAAAGTGTCATAAATAGAGATGGTAATAAAGGACGTGCTAGTCTTTTGCAGAGGGAGATTTTTGTTTTGTCTTTTAGAAAGTACAATTGAGCAGGAACAGGTAAGCTAATGGGAGAAAGGCTATACAGTGCAAGCCAAGTGATTAGCTTTATTCTCGTTTCTTTACATTTGCCTCTTGTGGGAAATTCTGTCAAGACTAGGAATCATACAGCCTTGCAATAGTTCCTCCCTGCTCCTCCCTACTGCAAATCATCCCTGGCTTTGTAAAAGAAATCGAGAACTCTCCTGCTGAAACATTTCAGTGACTAGTTTTCTGGTTTATTGTTAGCTGATTTTTCTGACACGGATCCATAATGCCGTCCTTCTATGGAAGAATTACTGAGGGTGCCTTACTGAGCGCAGATGAAGGGAAGGTTCCTTAGCAACAGGAAAAACATGGAATGCTGAAAAGCTCTCTGGTGACTCTCCTTGTTTCTTTACCACACAAAAGGTTGTTGGTTTTTTTTTGTTTTTTTTTTCCAATTTAAAGAATCAGATGCATACCTGGACAATTTGTTCATACTTTCAATTTTTCAAAGCAAATGAGGTTAAAAAGTAGTAATCCTTCAGGCATCATTCAAGTAATTCTTTTACTATGTCCAATTCCTTTATTAATTAATTTGCAAAAGCCAATTAGCATATAGTTTAAAAAAAAAAAAATACCCAACGCTGAAATGGTGGTGTAGCCTGACTTGTATCCAAGGAAACCTGTATACTTAATAACCGAGATAATACTTTGTACCTCTGCAACACTTGCCTCGCCACTTTTATCAACCTGGATGGCTCTAAGGCCAGATATTAAATGTGCTTGGATAGCTACAGACATAGATGGAGATTTTTTGAAAACTAATTTTGATAATCCATCAGTTATCTGTTAGCTCCCTTGTGAGAGACAGCAAAATATTATTTTCAGTGTTACAGATGTAGATTAGTTTAAAAAAAAAAGTCAGAAAAACACAATAGAGCTCTGAAAGTGTTAAGAGAGAATCCAACCTTATGACTCCTACCACTGTGCTTTAATGACTATCTGATGTTCCCTGCAAGGTAATTAATGCAATTTAGGGAAAAGGAGTATGTTTTGCTTGAAGCCCTCACCTGAGTGGTGAGCCACCATCTAGCTGTTGCCCTGCAGGGGCAGCTCACCTTGAAACTGTGCTCTGACTCAATCCTCTCCACTACCCACTGTGTCCACTTCATCATTCAGCTCTCCACTATCATGGTAAGGGACAAATACAGAACTACAACAAACCTTGTGGAGCCATATCTCTACCTGCTGGCAGTAACTAGCAGACGCTGCTTCTTAGCTCATTTCATAACTGACTCCAGTTCCATCTTTAAAGTTCTGGGATTGGTAGGGTTTGGTTTCATTTTTCCAGCCAGATACGACTGCCCTTTATAAATAATACGCTCTTAGCCCTAGATTTGCTAAGAATAAGCATTCCAAAGGTTTTATTTTCTCCAATAGCTCCTCCATCATTCTGGTATTCCTTGTCTCTGCTTATTTTGGTTTGAATTCATCTTTTCAGAACATGGGGTTAAAGTGCATTAGAACTCCAGTGCAAAACAAAATAATTGGCTTTAGGTCTTCAAAAAACAACTTTTGCCTCCTCCTTAAATGCAAGCTAGCCAGAAATTTCTGCATATCCAGTACCAGAAATACTGGAAATTAATGCTTGGTATTAGATCCAGAGAAATGAATTGTTGCTCTTAAGTTACCACCTGAAATGGAGTTTTAGTCTCAAAATCTTGCCGGTTTATTTTTTTACCCTTTCTCTGCTTTTTTACTAGCGTAGACAATCTATTATATTAAAGGAAAAGAGTATGTTATTAAGACAAAGCCAAGAGTGTTCCGTAACACTTGCAAAGCGGTGTTGCCTGATGGGAATGAGAATTCAGGGATGTTATTCTGATAGCACTATGATTTCATTGATTCTCAACTGAGAAGTGACAGTTAAAATCTACTGCCTAGTCTCAAAATATCAATAAGATGAAATATCTAGTACGAAAATATAACTGGAAATCAGTGAAAATGCAGGTCAATGAGAAAAATAAGGAAAAAACCAAGTTTTGGTTGATTTTTGTGTGAAATCTCTATATCAGTGTTATTTTTATGCTAGCTTACGTTTCCAAAGGACAGCATTTAAAAGCACTTAAAACAAGCAAGCATTGCTCATTACATTTTCTTGCTGGGTATACATTTATTTGTACTTTACACTGTGCAGTAATAAAATGGCATAACAGGAACATCATTATGGTCAGGAGAGATTTAATTGTAATGCAAGTTTAATTGCCATGAATGACTTACAACCATATTATTAGCAATACAATTCATTTGATATTTTTACATGTTTGTGGGGTGCAACATTGAAATATATTTGCCAGTAGCTGACAAACTAAATTATGGTTCAGAGAACAAAAAAGCTATTGTATCCCATTGTTATGTGATGAACATTGAGATATATAAACCACTGCAATGGAGTGTTGGAGTATTTTACATCAAATCTCTCATGACAAGATGACATTTTCCACCTGTTTAAAGAAAAAAAAAAAAAAAAAAAAGAGGATGGCACACCTGCTAAATTTTAGATAAAGAGTAAAAGAATGACAGCATCATCTTTAGGATTTCATCTTATAGACCTGTTTTTCTTTTGTTTAGACATCATATTGTACGTGTGTGTTTGGCAGCATTCTGTAGCTATTGCCTGCTGGCATTTTGGATATGCTGGCTACTTAAAGCAAGAGATAAACATCCTGGGATAGTGGTTTTGAAGACTGATAAATAAGGTCTGGGCTATTATGTAGCTCCATTTATCCCATTTCTCCTGATATAGAAAAAAATTGAACACGTATTTCCAGCAAGTCCCATGACCTGGAACACTATCCTGAAATCCTCAGCAAATGCTGTCTGCGTGTGTGTGGTGTTGTCTGATGCAGAAAAAGTGATGCTTCTGCACGCACCTAGGAATTGAGTCATGTAAATCCAGTGATCCAATGCAGCATATCCTGGAGAACTGGTCATGGTGAACTGTTCATTTGTTCAGGCATTTATTTCCAAGTTTCTCAAGTTGGAAACCTTTTGGAAACACAGAACATTCGGGATTTCACTGCCCCTTATGCCAGAGTACATCAGTAGGGATGACTTGGGAATGATCTTTTCTTGAAACGCAGACCTGTGAGTTTAGAGGGATTCTCCATTGGCAATGCGCTGTCTTACGTATGTGTGTAGTTCAGAATATACTTCCTGTAAGTAACCAAATATATACTACCTTGTTATTAAGTTATTATTTGACTAGTGTGCTGCAGACAGGAGCATCTATCTCGACTTATGACTCAAAATAATTTCACCTAAAGACTACAAGTTTGGAGTAGATGAATGTATCCATGCATTTGTTTCAAATTTGGCACATAATTTGGCCAAAGAAAAATGCAACTCTTTCCTCTAAATACCGTAACTTCCAAAATGCTTAGGTTTATGTGATAAAAGCAGAAAAACATAGCAGTGCTATTTGTGCGTTCCTGCAGCAGCATTGAGTGGTTTGGCTCTGGGTCCACCCCCTGTTGCAGGGGAGGCTTGCAGTCTAGTGAGGAAGACCACCGCTCTGAATCAGATGTGAGGCCCTCTTTTTAGGCTGGTGAATTGAATTTTTCTCCTCAAACATCGGTGCAGGGTTTTGTTTGCTTCAGGGGTCGCAGAGTGTGTGCCTGGAAAGCAGGCAGGGCCGCTATGCTGAGGACAGAAGCAGGGACCCAGGTCAGCAGGCATTTTGCTTTGCTCCTAGCTGTGGAGGAGGGCGGTCAGGTTTTCTGCAGCAGTGCCTGAGAAAAGATGTTGGTGCACTGGGATGGGGGAAGATTCCAGCCCTGGTTTAGAAGCTAGGTGGGCTTTGTTTTTACTGCAGCTGCTGTAGGGGTACCAGTAATCCTAAACCTGTTTTTTTGTATTAATATCATGTTTTCTTCAGCTGGAATCCATCTTCCACAGTGGTTTTCCTGAGGTGAGAAAGCTAGGCTCTTACCCAACCACGTTCCTTCTGATTCACCACCTGTGTGATCTACCAGGTGTAGGACTGTGCCTTTCCCAAAGGCCTAACGCATTTCACCTGTGTCCATCACAAATGAAGGCACTTGGCGGTGCCCCCTGGGTCTCCCCCCCTGCAGGCCCCAGCCTTGGCACTGCCTCCTCAGTGCTGCTGAGGGAGCACAGCTGCGGCCATTTATGTGGGTGCTGCTCTTCTGACTTCAGCTTGGCTCCTGGCAATGGTGCAGAACCTGCCTAAAGGTGTGGAAACTTGCAAGCAGAAGTCTTTCTGACTGGTTAGTTTAGATAAGTGGCAGAAGTAGCTGCACAAGAAGAAAATCTGAGCGTGTGGAGCAGGCCAGGATCAGGTTTATAAGCCACGTTGCAGTCACTGTGTGTGCACTGCATCCATCGATCAGTGTGGCTTCTGAGTCCGGAAATGTTTTTTTTTTTTTCCTTTTTATTTTTTCTTCTCCTTTTGCACTCCTTGATGGCTCTGTGAGTGTGCAGGATGGGAGGACAGACCCTGTCACACTGCTGCCACTCGTGTTGCTTTCATGGTGCTCACCCCTTCTTCGTGTCACCCTGTGGTAAGTGTTATTTATTAATTGTACTCAGAGCGGCAGTGAAAATGGTATTTGTTTTCAGGTTGGAATATTGTATGTATCTTGGTTCATCGTGCTGAAAAGCTGGTTCCTATCGTGTTTCTTTATGCCTATTGTATCCTACTGCTAATTACAAGAGATTCAGTTAAAAGAAGAAATGCATACATTTGTTGATGTATTTCCAACAGTATTTACGTAATGTGTACAAATGAAACTCTTTGAGAGGAGAGTGTATGCAATACTGGATTAAAATGCTTCTGTGTTTGGTCTTCTGTTTGGAAAATAAAGGGTTTTTTTTTGGAGCTGTAGCACTTGCCCAGAACCTAGAAAATTTCTTATTCTAGAACAGAGGAAAGAAAACAAATAACAGCTTCAGAATAGCGAATCCTGAAAAGCATCTCCCACCTCCCAAGTGGAGTTGATGAAACTTAATGATTTTTAGTTGTAAAGCTATTTCTTTTGAGCGGTTTCCCAATGTGTCTCAGATAATGAAGCTTTTTAATGGTACAGTTTGTAGGATTATTTTCCACAAGTATCAGTAAGTGAATATTTTACATGTGGGGGCTGTGCAAGAAGCTATTACAGATCTTTCCAGACAAACTAGGAACCACATGTGTTCTTAGGTCCTGGGCTTGCATGATAGATATTATCCTTCAGTTGTGGATTTTGGCTTTCATGTTCTCAAATGTATTTACAGTTACTATTTTAATGCTGGAATTTTTAGGTGTGATTTGTAGTGGACAGGATAAATGTAAGTAAAATAGGTTTTAAGACTTCTTCTTTCTTCAGTTATCTTTCTCTTCTTGCTGTGACCATATGCTTATTTATAGATGCTTTGTTTGTAGTGCTTTCCTTCTAACAGTGTGAAAGTGCAGCAGAATCTAAACCTAACTGCTGCAGAAAGCTTTGTCAGCCATATGCTTGTGTCACAAGTACATCACCAAGATCTGTGCAGGGGTAGAGGCTGGGTTAGCTGCCTTGAATGCTCAAAGGAAGAGGAAGCAGCTGAGAGCAGCATGAAGCACTTAGTGCTTCTGAGCTATTGAAAAGATCCCAGCCTACAAGAAATGGGGAAGCAGAGCTAGGAACAACAGCTTCTGCTCTGCAAACGATTTCTGACTGATCACTTGGACTTGAACTTCTACTGTTAGGGGTAGAGTCAAGGCTATACAGACAGTTGGGAGTATCAAAAGGCAGAATGAGGAAGCATTAGGACTGCTTTACGCTTTTTATAAGAAAATACAAATCCTGCCTATGAAACTCCTTGTTTTTCATAAGTAGTTTAAAATAACGTGCTGCTTTAGAAATGCGTCTCCCTTTCTGGTGCCAAGTTATTTGCAGGTATCAACTCATTTACTGTGGTGAAGAAGCACCAACCTTGCTAGTGACCTGTCAGTGTTGGCTATTATTTCAAATTTGCCTGCTGAAAAGCAAGAAGAGCACTATCCTGTTAGCCTCCAGCATCTAAAGATTTCAGTTGTATCCCTCTTTAACCTTCCTTTTCTACAGTGTGTGTAGTGAGTTTTTTTAATCTTGAGTTGAAAGAGTTTGTCCTTACTGAAGTTCAATGAGGCTCATTTTTCTTCAAAGCTTACAAAACTCTTCTCTTTTTCAATAATACATTGATTTTTGTTAACGCGTCTCTAAAATCCAGTTTACATATGCTATATTAAAACACTTGCTATTCTGTTAACTGATGATAAGATTATTTTCAAGTGAAAACTGGATGGTTTTATGGAGATTCAGGTTTTTAGTATGAGAACGTTCCTTTGATTTATTGTCATTGCTCCTCAAATACATATAAAGTAGACTGTGCACATCATTCCAGAAATTGGTGGTTTGAGCTGTTTTTTATTTTGTTGAGCTTCACTTCTGTTGCATAATTGCATTTGCCGGGTGGAAGTGAGAGCTGTCTCTTTGAAATCACAACTAATAGCGTCTTGGGAACTTACTCCAACTAAGTGCTGCCCCAGTTTGTTCAGCTCTGTTTATCCAATACGTATCAGTCTGCCTCATACAGCAGCTTTCAAGGTTAAGCCTGCACACCCAAGGATAGATAGCCTACTTATTTACTTTAAAAAACAAAACTTCCAATGAGTGACAATAGATTCAGTGATAATATTTCTGGAGTAAGCTTGCTGAAAGTTGTTTTTTTTCTTCTTTTCTTTTTCTGAAGCTGAGGAGTGAGGATTTTAATCTGCAACAATAGGGAGTAGTTTAGATGATGTTAAAAACTAAAACTGCATACAGAAAACCATGAAATAGTTTCTTCTAGGTCATATTAGGATGTAAACGTGATTTAAATTAAATGACAGAAAGTGACCAATAATTAGAAAATCCTATTTCTGAAAAATGGAATTTAGGATCCGCACTATTTCTCTATCAGACCTTTATGCTATCTCGGTAATAAAAGGTGAAAAGGTGACTTATGCTATTTAAAAAGGAGGTTATTGCAAATTGAAGATAGAGCTATAATTGGGTCTCCTGCTGATGCAAATGAAGAAAAAACAATTAGTGAAACACTTAAGAAAAAAGGCTAATCTCAAAAAGTGACTGGAAAGTAGAAAGCTCTTTCCGTTGACGTGCTGACACAGATAATAATAATCAAAGCTCTGCTGCAGCCGCTTCCTGCACGTGTCCCTGGACCAGGCCACTGGCTGTGTGTGTCTGACTGCCTTGGTGCAACGATCTTCTTGCATAAGTATTCACTGGTCTCTTATGTTGTTGCAAGGTTTTGAGTTTGTTATGCGGTAAACTTATTTGCTAATTAGGAATATTGTAATTCTGTTGTTAAACCTGCTTATTTTTCAGTGAGGTGTAGAATTCTATGTCCAAGTCTTTGAGTACTTTGGTATTTCCCTATTTGCACCTTTCTCATTGACATCATCTTCCCAGGCAGCTGTTAACTACATTGCCCTGCACACCTGGGCTGCTAAGCATTGGAACTTAAATATGGAAGTGATGTTTGTAAAGGTTGCAAGTGTCAGGGCCAAGGCAGCAAGGCATTTATTTTATGTTAAGACTACAAAATGGCTTCAGTTTAGCAGACAACATGCTCTGTACATCCATATGCAAAGAGTGAGCTGTTTGTGTTAGGAGCCCCTGCCCATGTGAGCCTGGTATCTATCAAATATTGTCATTGTGCTCTTTGTATCTGTTGTAGTTGCCATAGAAATAAATAGGAGGCTTTACTTTTAGGGCAACCAAAAAATCGAGGATGTGCAGTCTGTCAGGGTATCACAGAATCTCAGGCATTTGCCTAGTTCTGAATGTGCCAATTGATATTTTTATCAGCAGATGAAGTGCTGATCCCACAACTCAAACCCCTTACAGGGGGCACAAGTTCCTGGAGATCTCTGGCATGCAGCTAATGGATCATTGATTGGAAAGCTTGAGTTAAGGAAGACAGTCTTAAAGGTGATGCCATGGATGAGGTTGTCCCCATTTTTGTTTAGGCATTAAGGCGCCTACTGTGCCACATAATCTTGAAATATCTCCCTGTCTTGAAATGGCCTATTTCAATTTGTAATTGAAACAGTCTATGAATTTTGGTACATCACAGGTGTTATTTAACTTTTTCCTCAGAGCAGCTTCTAGCTTGCTGTAGCTTTTTTCATGTGTTTTATAGCAGGCTGGCTTTATTTGTTTCAACTGATTGGAAGGAAATATGTAGTTGGGTCATTGATCAATACCACAATTAATTGACGGATCTGCTTTTAAACCACGTTTTTGTGTGTGTGTTACTATTGCTATTCTAAATAGAAAAAAATCTAATATCATCTTAGTTCCCAGAATATATTATTATTATTATTATTATTAAATTTTGAAGTATTTATAAAGATTACTTAATGTTTTAAAAATGCATACATACACGATTACTTAAAACCAGGATTAACTTGAAAAATAAAAGGAGAAATTCACAACCAGGGCAGATGCTTTGGGGTTGTCTCTGCAGAGTAATTTTTGCTTGTAATTCTGAGTTGACTGCTCTCAGGGAATCTATACTGTTAGCTTATGCTGGGTCTGTACTTAAGTTTTTTGTTTCTTTTTATGTGCTGATCTATGCTCTTTACTAAAATACTAACTTTTCTAGTGAATCATATCAAGTAATTTATGACTTCTTGCATTCATCTGGAGTTAATATTAGTATAACCATTGAATAAAATTAGAAGTAAAGATGGTAAAAAGAGTAGTGATATATTTCAGATAATTAGACTGACCTTGAACTACATAAAAACTGATAATAAAGAGTCCCTTAAGAAATGGCATCTGAAATATCACAGGACCTTGCAATAAATGGATTTTTTTATTTTAATATCACTGAAAGTGGGGTGAAACTGTATGTGATAAATCTATTTTTTTTCTTGAATTTGCTTGTATGTTGGTTGCTCTGAAAATAATGCCTCCAATTTATTTCTATGGAAATGGCAACAGATACAAAGAACACAACAACGCTATTTAATAAATTCTCAGCTACAAAACACTACTTTTCAATATAGTCATCATCATTATCTGTGTTTTTTTGTCTGTGATGGACAACAGGCATGCCTGGATATTTTATTTGAATTTTCATTCTGTGCTTGAACCCACATTTATCATGTTCTGGTTGTAATTGTACCATCAAGCCCTTCATTTCCTAGATTTTGAAATTTGAGATTGAGGAAGGGTACAGGATGGAGATGGAATCATTTTAAAACTTTGCTTAAAATCATCTAGTGGCATGCACTGTTGGGTCAGTGAAGTTTACAGCAAGAACTGCAGCACAAAGTATGTGGAAGGAAAGAGAGGGATGGTTAGGCTTTCTGATCTGCTCTTCACAAGGCGTTTTGTTGCCAAACCTATTTTCAGCTTCTGACTGAACTTGTAATCACACTACTAGGAGTTTTCAGAAGTGATATAGCTAGAATTTATGGAAGTGTTTCTCCCCCTGAGATGTGGCCTTTGACAAATTTTCTTTGCAATACCTCTGCTGAAAGTGTTCAGCAATTTCTTGGCTTTGATAACTTTTTCAAAATAAAATCCCAGACAGTCTCCATCATTTGGAATGTTCTCAAAAATTGTGCAAGTCTTGGGGATAGAGGATATATGCATGCACACACACATGATGAGGATTTGGAAAGGAAGAAAAAGAAAGGAAGGGAATTGGCACTGAATTTTGTTTGAGTGTGCATTAGTGGAGGGGAGGAGGGGGAAAAGGCTTAATATTTAAAAGCTTAATATTTTGAGGGTAGATTTGAAACCTTGAGTATAAAATGAGAGGGATGGTGTTAAAATTCCTCTAAATGACCTTCTCAATATTAATATTAGGAACCTGGTATATAAATAATTTCAGTACGTTTATTTCTATGTTAGGGTCTCCATTGCTCTTGTATAAGCTTGGGATTTTCAATGAACTTTTTTTGTTCAGTTTTAGGACTCCTAGGGGATAAGTTTGTATTTTTTAAAATGCTATGTAATCATTAGCTTTTAGATATAGTAACAGATTACTTCATTTTTCTTTTACTGTTGTTTAAAGATTATAAATTAAACCTAGCAGCACTTCTGGCTTGTGATGTAAAGCAGCATCTTAACAGCCACTAGTATCTATATTTGCTGTAAAAATGCTTTTAAAACTTTCTAATGGAAACACAGTTGTGCCATTGAGTAGTAAAATTATAACTATGTAAAGATTGAAAATTCTGTTCTGTGGTGTAGCACAACTTCACCTTTGTTCCTTGTCTCAAGCTTTCTCACAGCAATTACGGCGTTATTAGCAGAATTTTGTAACAAGTTGTTTAGTTAGGATGTTAAATCTATTTCCTAGTGGAAAACTGATAAATCCTCTTCTAATGCTTTTACTCTCAGTGGCAAACGATATGCTGTGGCTGTATGTACACATCGCATTGCATGACCTCAGAGCTTTTCGATGCTTCTTGAACTGCATTCCCACTTGTGCTTTTGATTTCATTGTGAATTTAGACATTCTGGTAGGAAGATCACCAATGTAGACTAAAAATCAGTCCTGTCTTGGCAAAATAAGATTTATACAAACGTGCATGAATAATATATGAAAATATATCCATCTATATTTCCTGTATTTAAAAATGAAATTCTTATTTAAGTCTTGAAATATTACAGTACACCTGTCAAGTTTTTTTTAATTGACTTTTTGACAATGTAACTTTAGAGCAAGACATTTTTTATGGAGTCATCTCTCTGAAGCTTTAAAGATACTTTGTGTGCACTCTTCCATTCAAGCTAAGAGGCTTAATTCCTTTTCAAGTAGTGAAAAATACTGTTATTATAATGAATGTTTTGACCATATGATAGGAGAAAGCGTGGGCAGTTAGTAAAGAATGATGTGGATTTTATTTCATTTCTCTTAGTATCGTGTTTTAAACAACTAAATAGGATACGTGGTTGATGCAACAAGAATATTTTGGAGGAACATATTAACTTGTGTGTTTTCACACTTCGTGTTTGATGTAGATCCTAGACACTGAAGATCCTCATGTTCATTTAATATAATGCACATGCATAACGCATGCACGTGTATTGCACTAAGCACTTTTGTGTAGAAGCATGCACTTCTAACAAAACTGAACAGATTTCTCCAGGACAATTCACTGGATTTTGAACTTGGAGCCTAAGTTGCTTCTTTTGAGGGGGTGGACACAATATATCAGATCTAAACTTTCACTTTTGTTGGCTCAGATTAGTAGTACAGCTAGCATGGTGTCCAGTCTTAGGACAGTCAACATTTTTATCTTCTTTTCAGGTTTTTTTTTGTGTTACTGAAAATCACTGTGAGAATGATTAGCAAGACTAGTACATGGGTAAGAAAAACCACATCCTTCAGAATTAAGCTTGTCTCTGCATATTTAGGGACAGACTCTTGTTAATCAGCCCACCTTCTTGGGTCTTTTTCTTAGAAGTGAGAATTTCTACCAAAAGGAGTTAGTGAGAGGAGGCGCAATTAGGCAGCAAAACTGTTTGTACACTTCATGGTACTGTGATTACAGAAATGGAGAACTTGAAGTTCTACATCCAATTTTAATTTGGTGGGTTGCAGAGGCTGAGGTAGGCGTTAGCATTAAGATGCTTGTTTCTGCACTGCTGTCAAGCTGGTGCCTCAAGCTAGACCTGGAAGCGTTAATGCTAACAGTGCAACTGTGAGCCTTGTCCTTAGGAGTCTGCTGCAGAAGTGAAGATGACTAGGGGTGAGAGGCTGGAAAATAGTGTTTCCATTTAAAAGGCAAGGTAGCATCTTGCCTAAGGATATGCTTAAGGGTCTGTGAGAGAGACAAGAACTAAACTCAGATCTCCAGGGTCCCCTTCCAGTGCTTTAATCGCGAACTCATTCTTCTCTCAGAAGAGGTCCTGATTGGCATGCATAAACAGTGAGCTTTCTCTTTTCCTCCTGTGATGCCTTACTTGTTTGCTCCTGAATTAACTGTGACAAAAGGTGTTTATTTTTATTGTGAAATTTGGATGTGCACTGAGAAGATGTCCCCTTTCTTTCCAGGCTCTGGGTGTGATGTTTCTCTGGAATCCGCTCATATCCCCCACAACTGTGGGTTTTTCATTCTTTTGGACTGTAACCTTTTTTAGGTTTCTGTTGTTTGTTATGCACATGGCAGTGGTGGGACAAGGGAATGTGGAAAAACATGAGAAGAATGAAATAATTCAAAAACTTAAGAAATCTCAAAGGGTTTAGTGTACAAGAAAGCAACTTAAAGGTTTTGCCTGGGTCATGCAACTGAAGTTTACCAGCTGTCCTACTGCTATAACTTTTCTAAGATGTTACAGTGTGTTTATTTTAGTCTATTGCAGAGAAAACCATTTTGTACAGTAAACTTGTTGTGGAAATGTAGTTTTCACCTATGTTTAAGTCTAAACTGGGGCGTGGAGGGTGGACAGGAATAAGTGAATTATGATGGAGTGCTCTTTCCATAGCCTGTGTGTAATCTGGGCTATCAGCTGGCTATCTGCCTTAGTTCTGTCAGCTTAGTGTGATGCTGACAAAACAGTCAGATGGACTGTTTTGTATCCTTAGTTTAGTATTTGTTGTCATGCATGTTTGTCCAGAACAGAAGTTGTTGCACCTAATTTAAAAATGATGGTTAATTTATTAGAAAGCTACTGATTTAAAAACCCAGTGGGGTCAACTGAGATGACAGCATGTGTTGGTTGGTACAGAAGGTATGTGACAACATACATATATAATTTGTTTGCAGAAGCCTAATGATATAAAATAACCCTTGTGGCTACAGTAAAAGGAAGAAGCAGTATCTTCCCCAGCAGTCAGTGGTTGCGCTGCTGAGCACACAGTTTGCTCTGGGGACATGAGGCCCTGATCTAACAAACACAACTTCAGCTGTGTCCTGCTGACTTTATTGGAGTTCTGCACGTGTTCAGTCAATGCTGATAAAGTTTTTGCTTGGTGTTAATTGAAACAGGCTTGTCCAACGTAAAACACTTAGCAACTTTTTCCTTACGTTCATTTGCATTCCTTAATATAATATTCTTCCACTTATTTTCCTCCAACAGAACTGTGTTATCAATTTTTATGCTTGCCTCACCAGCTCTATCTTTAATCTCAGTTCTTAATCTCAGGAATAGTTTTCTTTGTTGTTTTTTTTTTTTTTTGTCTTCAGGTGTTTGAATCCAATTTTAAAGTGCAGTTACCCATAACATTAATCAGTATTAAACTATCTGTAGCAACCACCTTGATTTCCTCTTTAGGAAGAACTTGCCCTTGTTGCCTGGAGGTGCTGTGTGCAGTGAGGGCTCTCTGTTATCCAAGGGTCTCTGGCAGCTTGGTACCATTGCCACTGTGAGCTTGTTCTGGTGTTATGCCAGCATGTACCACGTTTGTCACCAGTGAAGGATGAGGCAGCACTCAATTTGATACCTCAGTCAGAGGAACAAGCACTGTCTCATTTTGTTCCTTGTGCCTGAATGTGTTCAGAATGCAAGAACTTGTACTAAAGATGATCCGGTTGTAGTCTGAAATCTCTGCTTTGTTTCAGTACATGCCATTGTGTGCCAACTTCATGCCATGCTTTAGTTGGTCTTGGGGCCTTCTGAATCTCTTGCCCAGCCTGTCAGAAAGTTTCTATTTCTAAACGAAGTGAAGACAATCTGGAAGTTGTGAAGAAGGCAAAATCACTTTTCTTGCAGCTTAAGTGCACTTCTAAAATTTGCTTGCACTCAGGAAGTAGGCTCTGAAAATTTCTGAAGCTGCTTGTGTAACTTGCTGTATCAAAGAAACAAGTATTATTCTAAATACAACAGGAAAGGAAAAAGCAATTAAGAATTTGAAATTAATTTTCAAAGAATTTGCTAGCAGACATCTTGTATCATTCCATCTCTGCCCTGCTGTAATTGATTTAGAAGAGTTAGGCATTTAGGAAGTGCAGGTTTATCACTTACTGAAATCAATCTCTTTCTGCAAGCTTGCTTTCTTCTCCCCTGAAGTCAGCTAAATTGTGTTGGCACTCCATGGCTGCAGGCTGAGCTGGCCTGGGGCTGGTGATGTGATGCAGGAACAGCCCCAGAACCATGCTGGTGTAGATTGACCTCAGCTGACCTGGAAATGCCAATCCATTAGAGAAAATGGTGCGTGCCTCTGACAACAAATAACAGTAACCTCTGTGTGAGTGTGGAGCAGGCTAGAAAAACAATGAAGCATAATTGTTCTGTGGTCTGGACGAACTGGATGTGGTCTGGATGTCCTCTAATGAACAGTTGTAATTTGTGTGCATATGGTTATGTTTTAATAATAATCATATCTCATAAAAATGCCTGTGATACCCTTGTACAGTCTGTGGAGTAATAAATGTAGTTCAGATGTTTGCTTTGCATTTGAAAAAAAGACTGTGGAACATCATCTTTTCCACTAGGTATTTCACAGAAAACCTGTAGGTTTAATGAAACCTGTCTGATGCTGGGGAAATTGCCATATTAACTATGATTCATGCCTTCACAAGTAACTTTCATGGCTGACAAAGAGCTAATCTAAAACATATGACTGAAGTTGTACAAGGCTACGCAGCTTTTGTTTGTTTAGGAGCAACTGTGTCCTCTAAGAGAACGCTTCAGATTTTCGCAGCTCTTTGAGTCCATATATTGCAATCAGCTGTGGCCTCCGAGAAATTAAATCACTTCTCCTTGTGTTCTGGGTACAGTTACAGGAAAGGTTATATCTTTGTTAATGTACTGCCTTTGTACCTTCTCAATTGCAAGGCTCCTTTGCTTCATCAGCACAGCATTCCCTGTGTCTGGCTGCGTTTTGTTTGTGTCTGACACTGTGGTTACCTTGGGGTAGGTTTTTGACTTTGTTTTCTGTACACCTTCCAGTAATTTCGTTCAGACTAAGTGATCTTATGTTCTTTAGGATCGCTCTGTATTCTGATGTTAAGTTTAGGTTGAATAACCTTCTTGCTTCTCATTCTTGCTGGTTTTTCAGGTAACAATTGCTCGCCATTATGCCACAATATATTTCTCCATTATCTGTATTATAGCTGTATTTCATTTCTTCTTATCAATTTAGTGAATCTGTTCTGCACTTCTGTACGGAAGACAGCTATTTCCAGGCTGCCCACTAGCTAGTACAAAAGGAGAAATAAAAAGCCACTTATTTGTGAAATAATGGAATTATCTGTATGCAAGGAAAATGTTCGTAAACCTAGCGGATATATCAAGGCACTCACTTTGGAGCGTGTTATGATAGCAATAAGCACTGAATCTATTTTGTAAGGAGTATCCTTCTTTGCATTGGAGATGCATTATATAATCTGCTTTGCCTATCAAGACAGCTGCATGAGAAGCAGCACTGCATGCCTGTAAGCCTCAGTCAGGTTAAATTCCTCCTTTTTTTTGGGCATGATATGCCAAAGGTCGTTATGAATGTATTTTGCCTTTCTTGCTGATATTTGGAACAGGAAGAAAAATGTCCCTGAGTTACCTCGGAAATGTGGTGGGATTTCTTGTTCGTTTTCAAATATGCAGCACCCTCAGAAAAAAGTATTTGTAGTCACATAGGTTTAGAAGGAGACTGGACAAATATTAGGAGAATCCATAGGTGTTACTAAATACACAGACTACAACTGGATTAAAAAGAAAACAACAATATGAGCTGAAAACACATGAAAGATAGGAGAGCATTCTGAGATAAGTTTGTATTCACCCTATTCTTACTGTTTTCTCTGCTTATAATTACAGCTGTTGCAGGGGATGAAACAGCGTTCTGTCCCAGTGAAACGGCTGTTGGGTAGTGAGAAGCACACACAGTGAACTGTGAGATATCCTAATACCACTAACTCCACATACTCAAGCCAAAACCTACTTATTTTTTTTCTAATAGGTTTTATTGTCCCCTTTCCTGATCTAGACTTAGAATTTCTTTCTTGAACTTAGAAACCTGCTTTGTGTTTGTCACCATGGAGTTTTTTCTCTTTACAACATGGTCAGCTTGTTATTCAGGTTATGAGGGGAATAAAGTTGCTTCCATCCCGTAGATCTGGGGTTCCATTTCTTAGGTTAATGCTACCACTTACTAATGTTTCTACCTGTATTTTAGTGATCTCTAAAACTGAATTCACTGGTGTGAGTTAGTTATACTACATTTAAGAATTCAGACTTTCTCAAATGAGTGTGTTTTGATGTAGTGCATTTTGTACGGTTCTTTTAACTTAATATTTGGAGGCAGTGGTTAAGATTGGTTCTCATCTATGCTGTGACTTATGAGGACAACCCAAAGCACAAAGATAGTTCTACAGTAGAAATGGCTGCTAGAGTCAGTGATTGTGTATTTATAATATGCTGTTGGCAAAAGCCACTGAGTGGTTGTAGATATCATTGTGAGGATTTTATTGTACCTATAATTCGTTTCAGGATGCATTTTAGAGTTAGTTGTTTGGAAATATTAGGCACTTCTCCATATATGGAGCCTGACTTCTGAAACCATTAACGTCCTACCTTGGCCTAAAGGAAAGCCATGCATTGGTATGCACCAGGATTTCCCTTGCCAGCATAAGGATGTGAGGAACTGGGGTTACTGTTGGACCAGAATGGGATGTAAGTTGAATACTTGCAGTGAGGATTATGCAATTAACTGGGAAATACAGGATCAATAGGGGGTAAGTACGAACTAGAGATTTGCCTCTAATGAAGATTATAAGAGGGGAATTTATTTATTTTTACCAATTCTACAATTGTTCATACAGGTTTATGTAGAGGCTTACTTTAACCCAGTTTCACAGAGATCTGTCATCACAGACAGATATAGCACTGACCTATCTGGCACTGGGACTGGGCTTGTTTCATGGATTTAATTTGGTGTAACCTTAAGCATCCATATAAGCTTCCAAAGCTAGGAGCCTGTTAGTTCTGTGAAGGTGATGGGAGGAAATAAGTTTGTCACTATTGCCTGTGGGTTGAACTGCCTATTGGAGAAGACGATTTCTCTATATTGCTCTGTGGGGAGCCCAAGGTAATAGGCTTCTGGGTTAGGATCCAGACGCTTCAAAAATTATGAATGTGACTCTGTAAAATGTGGCAAGACTGTAGGGCAAAAGTGGATGTGAAGTGCAACCTGAAATCAGAATGTAATGGCCACAGCAGAAAGTGCTAAGTTCAGTTTCTCTGCTTCTTTCGTGCTAGATTTACTAGATGAAAATAGGCATATTTTATTTTACAGCAAATATTTCAAGTAAATGACATCAATCCCTGTCTGAGGCTGCCCTGGGGCATAAAAATAACATAAGGGAAATGTTTGGCCGGCATCCTTCATACTGAAATAAACAGTATCCAAACAAATATATCTGTATTGTTCCTTAAGACAGGCTCTGCCAGACAAGTACTGTTAGTAGAGTAGCAGAATGGCAGCAAGGCAGCCTGCTGCCTGGCTCTCCTCTGGGCAGCAAATGAATGGTGTGTAAGAGCTGCTGCTGCTCCTTCTTCCAGGGAAGGTAGGGAAGGTGTGCAGCCCTAGCAGGGCTTCTCACTCTGGCAAAGGGGTTCTGCAGTGGAGGGGCTGCAAGAGCCTGGCTGACCAATCTGGTTCTGACCAATCAAGCAACAGCTCTTGTCCCTTGAATCTGAAGCAGTTGCTGTCTTTTAGAACAAAAAAATAATTTCTTTATTTTTTCTTTCACTGCAGGCATTTATAAACATTTTTAGAGAAGTGCGCCAACACTGAAAGTGGTTTTTTTTTTTTTGTATTTACACAGTGAATAGGATGTTTACCTTTTTAAAATGTTTCCTGTGAACAGATTAAAAACTGAAATCACTTTCTCAATTTAGAGGAAAAGTGAACTATTTATTTAAGTACTTAATCCGTTGTGCATCAAGGCACTTTAATGATTCAGACAAGAAACAGACCTGAAACACGACAAATGTGGTAAAAATAATATGTGAGGAAAAACTATCTCATTTACTTTTATTTGTGAGGTGGAGGGAAAAAGTGCTTGAAATCTTCTCAGTTAATGGAGCTCTGAATGTTATCTTATGTGACCACGGTATCTTGAAGAACAGCTTAGCAGTTGGCTGGATCACTTTGCTGGCAAAGCAGCGGAATTCTTGAAGTCTGGAGATCTTCGGCTGCATACTCGGAGGAGAAACGTTCCAGCTGTGGACTGGTAGGAAGTCAGCTGCCCCAGACGGCTGTCCTTTCACCATTCCAGCTGGCCAGCTTCGTTAGCAAAAGTTGATGATTTAAAAAATTGTTTTAAGGAGCAATATCAGTCATCAGTCCCGCTAAACGTTGTTTGAATCAGCGGAGAGAATGCTTTTGTGGAAATGCTTCAATCAATTTAATCCACTTCTGCTCCCAGAACTTACTCTGAGCCATTCCTAGCATTTTTTCTGTGAGAGTCTGCACGAGAGCTTTGTCTGCTTGGTCACCCCTCAAGGAGAAAAAATGCTTCTCCATATGTCTTAAGCAGAAAGCAGCCTAGGCTGACAGCTATGAATGAGATTGTGCGTTCCAAGAAATGCTGAGTCCGTGACAAGGTAGCAAGTTTGGATGGGGGTAGGAAATAAACAAAACTTGAACGTGAATGTAAATTCCAGGGAAGGACACAACCCCTGCCTGTCCCCATAGGTGGGGACCTACATGTCAAGGGATAAAAGAGCTGAGGAACAGGCAGCACGTCAAAGGTGTGTGTATGTAGCTCGGTGTGAAGACTATCTTATGAAATGGCTCAGAAACATTCAGAAAGTAGCAGATGGTTGATAATAGGCAGAAATAAATGGAATTAGAGAGTGAGGGGAAGAATAGGATTTCAGAGGTCTTGATCTAACAAAATTCTTCTTGACTGTGCACATGCAAAGTCAAGTGTTAATACGCTGCCTTTTTTTACAAAATATTTTTACTGTGCTTATGGTTACTCTCTCTATGGTACCAGGCTTCTGCAGGCACAGTAGCAAGTCCAAATAACTAAATACCCACGTGCCTATATAGAAAATGAAACTGTTGCTACAGCTACAGGTTGACCCATTGCTATTGCTCTTCTGAAGTGCCGGCTGTTATGCCAGGAGCCAGAGGGAAGCCTTCATTGGTACTTACTCTCTGGGCACATTGCAGAATGTTTAAATTTGGAGACTTCAGTTTATACTGTGAAACTGTGCCTGATGCTGTGTTTCTGTCTCCTCCTGAGTTAGCAGAGTATTGTTACACAAAAATATGTAAGAACTGTAATCACTCACAAGAATGAACAGTGATGGTGAGGTTCCACCTGGTGAGAGATGTTTTGGTAGCACAGGGTGGTAGAAACACTACTTTTTCACCTTGTTCCTAACAGCCAGCTCACCTCAGATATTTCCCTCCCCCCACCCCCATGTTCCCATGTGGACAGATTTCCCAAGGAGCAGTCTTCTGTTGAGCTACTGAATGTGATTAAATGAGAGAGGAGTGCTGTGAGTCAGAGAGCTGACCTGGGGCGTAGGTCACGACTGAGATGTTGGAAGGCACGATGGCATGAGGGATGGAGGAGGCAGACCTTCCCTTCTGGTGGTCATAGGCTGTTGGAGCACCCTGGCTGCATCATTGATCTCTGTCCTTATCAGCAGCTTATTACTTCTGCAGTTAGCTGAGATGGTGGAGAAATCCATGGCCCAATTACTTAGCAACAGCAAATACCACTTCCCAGGTATTTGTAAATAAATATCAGTATTCAATCTGATTTCGTATGTACCTATAATTCCTCCTTTTTGGGTTGCTTTGGTCTTGTTAATGCAAACAGACAGTTTATGTATAAATATAACATGGACTACAAAATGTTTTGCTTCATTTAGCAGATCACAAAGTATATGAGAGTAATGTAAAGATCCCACAGAACTGCAGGCATTGGGCAGGAAAGTCATGCTCTGCTTTGGATTGATCTGTTTTTACCTGGCATGGTCAGTTGTAAGGCAGTGTATGCAGAATGGAAATGACTATTAACTGTTTTGAATCATCGTCATTCTTGTGTCTATCCCTCTGTTTTCTGAGGATTATTTTTACTGAAATAGTTAAGTGTTTTGCAGTTTCAGAGCAATTACTGGGTCCTTCTGTCCCCCACGTTAACCATGCAGGTAGGTGTTAGGGAATAAAATCTTTCCGTAGGCTAAACCAGATGTCTTCCTCAAATCAGCAAGAACATCACTGTGAAATGTGTATTGTATGTGGCAAGGTCTTGACTTCCTGGGAAGTGCTACTGAGGCAAGCTCCATCTTTTCCCATGGGTTTTACCATTATTAAGAGTTCTTCATATGTTTCTATGTAGCAGTGCTGACAAGCTAGTGTGTTTTTTTTTTATTCTGTACCATTTCTGATTACATTCAGCCTTCAGGCAAATCTTTATACCCAGTAAATCTTCTGTCATAATGTAGGAATATTTGTAGTAATAGATTGTAATGAAGATTAAATTGATAGACTCAAGTGATTTATTAAAACTTACTGTGCATAGTTTATTTTTTCTTTTCCTTAACGATACTCCCTGTATAGGAGAAGCATTGTGCAAGTCTGGCCATGGAGTAGCCTTTAGGGAAACAACACAAGTGAAATAAGGCAGCGTCCTCTGCTCTTGGATACCTTTTCATAAGATTTGCTTGGAAATGGGGACATTATCTGCTTTGAATTCTTGAGAAATGCATTGCAATCGCACTCCGGCATGGGGTGGTGCGGACCTATGTAGGAACTGTACATAAGCGGAAAGAATACAAATCAGCTTCAAGATGAAAGCTCTCAAATCTATTAGCTGGTTCTCCTGCTGATTATCATGGCCCCAAGGCATAGTTACAGAAGAGGGATGCACTCAGGAGGGTGACTTCAGAATTTCCACAAATCATTACTGATTATGTTTGTGTATTTATAAGTGTTTTTAGATGGATGATTGTTGATACACTAATGATGTACCTTTTGGAAATGCGTAAGGAGGAACCAGCCTTGACTTGCACGTGGCTTTTCATTATTTTACCTCTTTATTACTACAGTCCATGTCTGCTGTTCTATAAACAGCAGCTGTAATAATGCACTTACGAAGGCCTTCACATGCACATACATATATGTATGCATATTCGTATTCTTGTCATAAAAGCACCTTAAAGGTTTCCACTCGTTATGAAATACATTACAGTCTCTCAAACTCCTTCTGAAAAGATATCTATAATCAATGAACTGATTCTCTAGAACAGCCTTTATATGTTGATTTAATTAATGCCATGTTCAAAGCAGAGAAAGCTGCACCTGAACTCCTTTAGAAGTTCTTGTGTTTTTCACTCTGCTTTGCAAATGTTGTCTTTCTCTGTTTGCACTAATGTTTTAGGCATTTCTGTTTCACCATTCTGGTTTTGCCTATAGGATCAAAAGAAAAACAACAATACAATTCCAGAAGAGCTAGTGTACTGCAGTATGCTTCCAGGTAAAAAAAAGATGAGAACTGATTATGTTGTATCAAAACCAAACAGATCAGTGTTTTGGGGGCCACCGGGGGCTTCCAAGCTCTGTACTTGAGCAGAAAGAACCAACTGCAAAGCTGAAAACAAGATATACGCACTGGGGAAAATAATATTCAGCAAAAAAAAGAAAGTTAAGGAGGTGGGGATAAACTAGTATGTATATACCAGAGGTGTTTACTTTGGTATCAAGCATCAGTGTTATACTGGTGATGTTATCCCTTTGATTAAAATAATAATTCTCCAGCTGTGATTTGACAAATTACACATATTGGTTAGCATTTCAGTGGGCCTCGTTTGGAGGGTTTTATTACACTGAACTGACTGTACAGCTGTTGAATCTCTTTGCTAGAGTCAATAATTTAAACTAGTAAAAACTGTTGTTTTGGTATTTAAATATCTCATGGCGTTCTTCATATTTCTGATCTTTTTTCCTAGGGTAAAGATCTGTGCCATACCTGCAGTTCTGAGTTGTTTGTATAGTCATTAGTTACGCAACTTCTTTCTTTGTGATAATGAACAATTATGATTTAGTGTAACTAACCACTTCAGGTAAGAGTTACCCTGCTTTCGCTTGTGGTTTAACATATTCTATGTGATGAAGGATCTATCTTGCTGGAAAGTAATAATCCATTTTATTGGGTTACTTTTTTTGATTTTACTATTTGTGACCACTACCGAGAAAAGGCTTTGTTCAAAAACACTGAAAGCCTCCTGATAGTCTGTTTGCAGACAGTTTGGAGGGAGGGAGAAAAAAATGAGATGTGTCTGTCATCCCGAGCCTTAAGGAAGTGTGCAGGGCTGTGTTAGCTGTGGCTCGCCACTCCTGCCGCTGCTTGCTGGAGGCTGGCCAGGCGCATTGGTTCGGGGCTGGTGGTGCCTGTGTTGGGTTGGGGAAGCAGCAGCTGTTTCAGACCACCTGCCCAACCACTGGAAGGCAGAATCAGAGCATCTTCTTAGTGTGTGGCAGAGACACAAGTCTGCCTCAACGAGCAGTCTGAACAGCCCAAATAGATCACGAATGATTGAATTCCTGCTGTGTATAATAATTGCTATATTGATAGAATAATGGAGTGAGCTTGCCTTAATCTGCTTTATCAACCTGAAAAAAAACACTTTGGGAATGATGAGAATATTTTTGTACTAGTATTTAATTTATTATCACTGTTAGCAAATGAGTTGGTGATGTGAGGGTGTTGTATTTTTGGTATTAACAGGAGTGATATATGGTCCAAAATGCATTTGTCTTCTCACTCCCCTTTGTTTTCCTTGGCTTCAAGGATGATGAAATCAGTCTGTGGCTTTGCTTTGAAATGAGCAAAATTTTGGTTTGGCAAAGACAGGGCAAAGTGAAGTAACAGTGAAGCTACTCTTTGGAAATATGCAAATAATTTAAGATAATAATATGCTGTTCAAATGATTTGATCTCAGTGGGACTCTGATGCATCCAACAGAGCCTGGTTCATACTAATGTGAGTGTTTCAGCATCCAGTTCTGCTCCCATTGAAAACATTGGTCCCTTTAAATTGAATTTTGTGGGAATTGGAGATGAAAGCAGATAGACTACTGGGGTGGGGGAAAGTTCGTTTAATACTCCATGTGTAATTATGTGGACCAAGGAGTTTCAAGTGTCTCAGTTTCTAGATCAGTACCAGCAAATACCAGCATTGCTGGAACATCTGAATATCTAGATATTTTTCCTACTCTGAAATAGGGGGAGCTGGAAAGTGTTGATCTAGATACATGGAAAATTCCTTGCAGGCTCTTAAAACTCAGACATCCTGTGAAAACAAAAATGCTGAGATGAAATTATGTGGTTTCCTTCTCATTTGGGACTTGAAACTTCTTTGGAATAAATGAGAGTCCAAAACAAGAAACAGCATTTCAAAAGCATAGGGCAGGCATGGAGATTCAAAGGGAAGGGAAATAAGCTCAGGGTGCTGCACAGGCAGCTGGCAGGGACAGGATGGGATGTGCAGGCAGCCCTGGGCAGGGCTAATGCCAGCTCCACCGCTTACCATCCACAGCTGCCACTGCCCCTCGCTCCCAGGATGGCTCCCGTTCTGCAGCAGAAATGAAAGCTGATGGGGAAGTGCTGCCTCAGCTTTTAGAGGCAGCTTTCACCCCCTGACCCTTGCATTTGGGTGGACAGAAGATTCATGCCTTAAGTAAGGGCTGCTAGTGTACTAATTATGTACTGATGGCAGCCTCTGTAAAATAGCAATTTTCGCTCAATTACTCAGTGCACAGTGTCACTATTATAACCCAATTAATTTTTAAATAACATTCTAATTTAAAAGAAGGCAATATGTTGCATTTCCGCGAGTTATCTATAGTGTTATGATGGTTAATTTAGCTAGCTCTCTTCAGAGTTCCATTATAGAGTGATGCAAACAAACCAGTGAAAAATAACATGACACAAAATGACTGCATTTTTGGTGCTGAAAGCTTCTCAGGTCTGTCACAGTAAGGTAGGAGGCTGCAGAGGACACTTCAAGCAAATGCTTAATTGGCAGGTGGTGTTCCATTATACCTATAGTTTAATGTGTAAATGAAAGAAAACTGCCAACTAAGGTTAGTAGACCATTAAATAAAATTTGTTGTTTGATTTCCATTGATGATACAGGATTTTATTTCACTTCTACTGAGCAGAATTTTAAATAAAATCTTTCCTGAAGCGGGAACACCACCATCATGGTGAATGTTAATGACAAGAGACCGATTTATAGCGGCAGTCTGTCTATAGGAAGCATGAATTTACAGCATGACATAGAAGGAGACCAAAATACATAGGTTGGAGTGATGTGCTGGATGCTTCTAAGTGTCAAGGAGTAACCTTAATACCAGTATCAATGAAACAAACTCACCCATTTCATGTGTCAACCAGAAGTGTGGGCTTGGAACAGTTCAAGTGAAGAGGGAAAATACCTGCTGGTGTGGGAGGAAAGCTGTCTTTTGGCCTCTGGGGCTGCTAAGGGCCTGCCAGCCCTGGTGGTGTTGTGGGTGACTTGCAGTTTTGTGAGCACCAGGTGTTCACACTGCTAGGAGAGCAAGGGTCTCCCCTTAGCATAAAGCGGAGACTTCCAACTGGAAATGAAGAAATTAATTGAGAAGCAAACGAACTGCAAAGCTTTTGTTTGGCCTTAATGTAAACAGCAATAGCAACTTATTTACTCCTGGGTTTTGCTATTGCTTGGTGAGGCTTTTATCAGGATTCCATGAGGGTTTTAATGTTTAGGCTGATGGATGAGTTAGCTTCATTTGCTACACTCCTAATTACATAGGGCTAATGCCTGGTAAACTGCATAAATTTTTATAAATATGGGTTGTCATTGACTAGATGAGAACAGCCCGCCTGTTTCACACCTACAAGATGTGCTTGCAATTATTAATTTTTGAAGTATTTCATGCTAAGGTTGCATGGTTCTTCTGTTAGCATATGTTGGTGGTGTTATCAAGCTCCATTTGGTTGGGAGCTGCAAAACCTAGGCTTCAGAGTTGCACAAAAATCCATTTCTCAACTCTCAGATCCTTTTTTTTTTTTTTTTTTTCCCCCCCCCCTCAAAGACTTCTGCAGCACCCATCACTGCAGTATTGAAGTCTTTAACTGTCACTGTGATGATTTACTCATTTTAAGGAAGAGGTAGAAGCAAACGTGTTGAAAGTACAGCCGATGGACAAAGTCAGATACTCATTAACAATATCTTCAAACCATAATCAGCTAGCCCCAGAGAACATGTTTTATCTTGCTCTCAGCAAACCTCTCTGCCTGCAAGTGATTTGCACTGCTATTGAAAAAAGTTGGTAGCAGAATGGATAATAACAAGTCTGAGGCTGCTCTCTGGTCTTGAGGGTAACTAACTGGGCTCAGGGACAGCAAACCTGAAGTTTAGAGTGGAAAGTGAGAAGCGTTATAAAAGCCAGGGCTATTGAAAATTTGTAGCATTAGGAGTGTCACTGGATAATAAATCTTTATAACAAAAAGGATTGGAAAAAATACCTGCGGCCCACCTGTTTGCTTTCTCTGATGCAGGGATCTGTTTGCAGTTTCTTAATGATAATGGATAGTCCACATAACTTGAGTTGTTACTGTGTGGAAAAGGTGATTAGAGAAAATACAAAGTATGAATGTCTGCTGCTGCCATGGTCGGAGCATGTTCTGCTGTCTGGTAGTTATGGCTTTGATAATTTAAGATAGTTGTATGCCTTCTTTTTACAACTAAGGTAGGATTAAAAGAAGTGTATGGTTTGTGGCTGTATACACACTGTGGTGCTGCTTCTACTTTATGCACCCTTGACTTGCTCTCCTACAGTCTGCTTCTCACAAGAAAATTCTTTGTTCCAGAATTACATTTTTATAGTTTTTGTACATCCAGCATCAGAATGTGTGAAGGGGTGAGTTGTTTCCCAATGAGTTGAAGGTTGAGCTAGATAAACACAGTGGTATTTTGCAATCTAAATGATTCAATGATTAGTTACGTGTGTGAGAGTGCCCTGATGCAAGAGTATCTTACGTAGCTCTGTAGCTAGCAGGGTGGGCACCTGGCCTAGGACTTTGCAGCCTATTAATGAAATAGGAGCGGGTGCTTTATGTGTGGTGGATGACCGCTTAGTTCATTTTCCAAACAAACTATGTCAGACAGAAAGGTATTTCAGTCTCATTACAAAGCTGCAAACCTAATCTAAAAGTTCTTTCTCCCCCGTTGTGTTCAGTGCACAGTTGGTGTGTGTTTACTTGTTTTTATTCATTTATATGTTCTAATAACATGCTAACTATCTAACTTATATCTGAATTGTTAGATGTAACAAGGCTTGTATGGAGCACTCTGTACAGCTGCTATGGATGTTTCTTTAGCTTTCTAATTTAACTCCACTGTACTGTTGCATTTTCATGAGAAACATAGCAATACTGCAACACACTCCTAACAAAGATTTCATTGATTTTGCTATTTAAAATTTATATTCTAAGACTTCTAACTCTATTTTTCCACTTTAAATAATGAACAGTAAACAAGAGCATATACGTCTTTCTCCTGTGAAGTTTAATTGGCATAGTTATCAACTTATCTTTAAAAATTATTTGTGGCAGAGCATGAATTAGTCAAGCTTTGTAAGTATGAGGTGGATTTGTACTCATAAATTGATAACAAAATGGAAAAAAAACTACCTTAGTGGAATCAGTCCCACAGGTAGAATCCAAAGGGTTCTCTGAAGAGTACAAGGTGAGAGAGAAACCCCCTGTGCCTCAGGCTTTTATTTGGAATTCCTTCCCGCGTCACTTGAAGGTATGTAGGATGGAATATGGTTCTGTGGGATGAGGTTTTGTTTTATTTTTTTGTCTAAATCTGGAGGCTAAGAGTAGTAGTAGTGCTGCATAGGAGACGCTTCGTGTGGAAAGGTCTACGTATGGCCAACCTAGCACCTCAGTCTGGCTTCAGCAGTGGTTAATTAGAGATTGAACAAAGTTGTGCTAGCTTTTTGACTTTAAGTGATATTTAATGGTACTCAGTTTTGCATGTAGCAGTGCTACACTTGACCTAAGAATTTTTGAAGAATATTGTACCCGGCTTTTCACTTTGGTGCAGATATCTTTAAAAATACTGACTTGGTCCCGTCCCCTTTTAACTACTACTGTTGAAATGTCAGCTTTGATAGACATGCCTAGTTTTGATGTGTCTGAATTTGAACCAAAACATGACAGTTATTGACTTTAATGTGACTTAGCTCTATCTTCAATCCCAAAGCTTTAGGTACTTGTGTTAATTAAAATGCATTGTAATGACAAACTGATGAATAGTCACAATGTAAAGTGCCAATTATTCTGTTTTTGAATGCATTTGAAATAATGAACAATCATCAAGCCACAAATCTCCTACTAAACAGATGTCTGTGATGTAAATGGGTAGGAAAAGTCAGCGCCTACAAACATTTGCCAGACCTCAAAAGACTTCTTAAGTCTTTTGATGCTGAAGAGTTGCTTGCGAAAATCTGGGTTGGATTCTCCCTGCGTGCCAGCAGCTCTGTGAGATGTCAGTAAGCTGCTGGCCTTTTGTGTGGGATGCTGACAAAGAAGTTGATTCTGAGGTACAGAGGTGCAAAGCCACCCATTAGCTGTAAGTTTAGGCCTGTGTGTAGAACATGGCATTTGAGATTTTTTTTTTATTTTATTTTTTTTTCCTGTAGACTATCATTCTGTATCAAGTACTTGGTTGTGCTGGTGGTGTGTGTGTGTGTGTGTATTTTAGTTAAAAGAACAGAAGTGTGCTTAATGTGGCGAAGATAAAAAATGAGTAACTGCAGGACTGACTTCTGAAGTGAGGAAGCTCTTTCTTTTGGTCAGTCCCTACCAGCAGGTGGATGGGAAATGCTCATCCTTTGAGCAAACTGGGACACGTTTACAGGCATTTGATCTTTGCTGAATTGGTGTAACCATATGAAACTCGTCTATTATTAACTCAGTCTGCTTCAAATGATTCCGGACTGGCAGTGTCAAACCACTCTGATACAGCGTGCCTACGATATTAAATTTTCAGTAGCTGCATTTTAATCAGGTGACAGTTCAAAAGCACGTTGTTGGCTTGTGTTTAAGGAATCCGGATTTGACTGCTTCAGAACTAGCTTGTGCCTGGAAATGCACTGGCACATCCAGGCTCTGATCAGGCAGTCTTGCTACCTTTACTTGCCCAGTTAATGCAGCCTTGTTTGAGCAGCTGAGTGTACTCTAATATATGCTTGCCTTAGTTCTTGTATGTTTGTGTATATATGATATTATAAAGCACTGTACTATAGATATCAGAATTTTGTGGCATTTTGGGGCAGGTGAAGTGATATCAGAGGCAATGTTCAGCTAGAAATAATACCAATTAGAATTGGGTATTTATGTTAATTGCTTTTTAGCAGGATTCAGTTCCCAAACTGCTGAATGCCTGCGAGTGTTCATACTGTTGGCTTGCTTTTTCTCCAGACATTTTCAGACATATCTGTATTTCTAAACATCTTCCAAACTCTGAACACATAGAAGGTGAATGGAAGTGTGGACTGCCTGGCTCTTTATGGAAGTAGTCTGGTAGAATTTCTGACTACTGTTTCTATACACAGACAACATTGCAATCAAATGTAAAGCTTAAAAACCTAACGTACTGCTTTTAATATGGCTCCATCTGGCATGGTCAAGATAAAGCACTGCAGGTGAAATAAAGGGAATATAGTGCATGTCGCACTGAAGAGTATTAGGACAATACAAAGGATGTATCATTTTTGTTCTTTTCTGACCCCCACATTGGCTGTGTGCAGACCTGGTTATGGAATTACACATCTCCTTTGAATTTTTTATTTTGTGTGCCTACACACCAGCGCATGGAAATAAGACTTGGTGGCATATAGACTTTTATTCTTAAAAATTGAAGGATATTTGAAATTTTTACCCCAAGTGGTGTTCTTATTTAAATGCTTGGTTAATGACATTGCTGGCTGTGTTGCATAGATACCTTAACTGTCTGTTTTTGGAATAACAGCTATGCAACGTAGAGGCATTTGTATTGGGAAATCTTTATATAGCACTGTGAAGTCCCTCATGTCTAATACTGTGCTTTGAACAGTAGGTGGAAACACAGTGATTCATATTAATTGGTTTGTGTAGTTAAGCTGCAGTTGTGGTGAAGACTGAGGGAAAGATAACATCTGGAAACAGTGGGAAGAAAAAGTGGAAGCGTTTGAACTCTGAAAAAGGATCCTGCTGGGAAATATAAAAAGTACAAAATATTGGTGGCTCTCAATCTGTAGAGATGTAGATCATCTTTGAGATATTCTTCTTCGTTTATGTGCCGTGTCCCCAGTTGTCTCATCATTAAGAACAACTGCCAGAAGTCAATGAGTGAGGCAGCAGAAGTTTTCTGTTTCTATCCTGGGAATCTCTTAACTCACTTGCAGGAAAGATCCTCTCTGATCAACTCCCCCCATATAACATGTGAGAGTGAAGCCCCTACTGTGCAATTTGTACCTCCTCATACTTTTGCATGAAAATGTTCACCACCCCTTTCTAGGAGAGAAGGCAGTGCCAATACAAGTTTTACCCATTCATTCAAAGAAAAATTAAAAAAAAAAAAAATCAAATGCCAGACATATGAAATGAAAAACAAAGTCTGAATTTCAAATGACTGACCTTTACCATCAGTTCACAAAGTACCCCACAGCACTGTGTGACATGGGAGGAGTGCAAAGATGACTGTGCTTCATTAAAAACAGACGAGCGCACAAGTTATTTTGCATATAAGGTCATAATCTTCTGCTTGATGAATAATTGGAACTTCATACATTGAATTAGAAATCTAACTCAATATATCATTTGCATTTGCTAATACAAACCTGTATGTTAAAAATCCATCAGAATGTTTTCAGCTGTGTAACTGAGTTATTGTTGAGCCACAGACTGTGTGCCTGCACAGAGCGAGCTCTGTTATCACCACTGGGCTATTGCTTGGTGTTGCACTTTGTGACTGCTTGATGTTGGTGTGTTAGTTCACTGCTGTGGTCCAGCTCTGCTCCAGTTGATGCTTATGGAAAGAATTCTTCTGTCAATAAAGCAAACCACCCAGTGGGTGCCCTCGTGGCATAGCTCTGCAAGGGAGATGAACCTCCTTGAGCAGAGTGAGTGTCAGCATCATGCAATGCTGTTAAGGCCTTCCCCATCTTTCTTCTGCCTCATTGTGTTTCCTTCTCCTTTTGCTGGCTTTCTGCATAGGTGATCCTCCTTTATCACCCAAATTATATTCACTTCTCTAACTATATTTCTTTGCTCTGGATGCAAAGTGATTAAACTATAACAAAAAGCTGAATGTTATTTTATTCTAAATACCTGGTTTTGCTGAAAATGATGGCATGACCTGTTCCATTCATGCTTGCTTCAGGCAGTAGAGGGTTTAAATGCATATGCAATGGCTTGCTTTAATGATCCTATTTTTCATACAGTTATAGCATATAAATATTTTTCTGCCTTTTCAGGGGAATATTCATGATTAAGTGATTTTATTTTTTTTTTATATCCCCCCCCACTTAGTTTGTTTTGTACCTGGGATTTGGTGCCTTTCTAAACACTGGCAACACAGTCTTTGTGCAGGTAACACCGCAATCACTTGCTGTGCTCTGAGTGCTGGTGGCACAGCAAGAGTCAGTGTAAACAAGTGCAGATAGGCCATGCAGGTAACTTGAGCTTTAGGGGGATGCCTGGCAGAAAGCAGGTGGGTAGCTATTACCTGTTTCTGTTAATTTCTGTTTTCAAGTAGAGTTGTTATCCATCCCTTTCCAGAATATAGCAGAAGTAGTATTGTACTTGAATAGTTGCACTGAAATTAAATTAGTATGCTTGTGTATTTTAATCCCTCTTTCACCTGAGATTTAAACTGGGAATAAGGGACAGAAGGTCTAGAACTCAAGGTAACAATGGCACAGTGGCACACTTCCTCCCTTTGGAGGAGCTGTGCTGATTGTACTGGAAGCTTTCAGTTCTTTTGAAGCTGGAGTTCAGCAGCAGAAGCTCTTTTGGGGCAGCATATTTTGGCAATAGTTTGTACTTAATATGAATTAGTGTGTAAAGGAAAAAACTTTTTATTGAAATATGATCAACAACTACAGTAATAATAAATCGTTATCTATAGTATCTTTCTAAAAATGCAAATGTTTGAGTAGCGTTGTTTATTTTTGCATAAGGGAAGTTATATGAGAAAATGTATTTCAGAAAACAGTCTTACCTGTCTCTTATGCCTATTTCTTGTTATGTCTAACCTATGGGATATAAACTCAAGCTTTTCTCACTCATCGAGGCAGAAATATCATTTTTCCTAATAAACCTTCACTTATAATTTCTAAAGAAGAAATTTGAGTTATTAATTCTAACTTTTGTTTTTCTGTAATTATCTTTTTTTCTGTAATTATCTTTCTTACCTTTGTTCTTTTTTTCCTTTATGGGGCAACAGATATTTATGCTAGATGTTTATCTTCACCATGTAGAATGTTGTAGGATTGTGTTTATTATAAATCTCTCTCTTATCAGGATATGTAGCAATAGATTGTTTGGCTTTGGCCAGCTGACTTGAAAAGTGCATTGTGATTGCCTGTGCTTTCCCCTTTTAACTTTGCCTTGCCAGGTGGGGGCTCATCACCTTGGTGGATATCTTCTGCCAAGTCTCATACATATTTGAAACGCCTGCCTCCACTTATCAACTCTGTCATTCGTTGGGGGTTACCTCTTTGCAGAAGTTGCATTAGGAGATTTCCCTTACGTATCTGCTTGCCATGTTTTCATTGCTCTCTAATGTATTGAACTATGTATTATAGTAGAGATACACAGGTAATGTGGTAATGATTTGAACCTTCTCAACTTGATTTATGCAGAATATTTTAGATATTTAGAGGCTAGCTGAATCATGGCAGCATGTTTGTGCCATCTGGAATCTGCCTTGAACAAGTATGTTTTGAATTGCCTCTGGTAAGATAGACTTGTATTTATTTACTCTTCATTTATAATGCTTGCAGTCAGTAATTCTTGTTGTCATCTCCGGTGTGGGATGTTCTTCATCACCAATCCCCTTCTTTTTGAATTAGAAAGTTGAGTTCTGGATGTCAACGTGCAGAGGGAGAAAAGGCATCGCTGCGCCTTATTTGTTTATAAAGATAACATTTATAGGAAGGAATTCTAATGGAAAGTGAGCAAAACAAGCTGGTATCTAAAGCAATCTGACTGCTTCAGGGCTTAAGTTCTGTCTGTGCTGATGCCTATAATATAACTCACGTTGAATTAATTGCCCCTGTAATCTCTGTAAGGCTTAAGCAGTAAGTCTCTGTGGCAGGCAGAAAGCTGCATGTGGTCAGCTTTGACTTTTTGAGTACAGTGTCTAAGAAGATGGACACCTGCACACAAGGGCAATGCTTGATGAAGAGGATCTTGGGTCTTAATGGTTACATCTTGCTCTCCTTTAGAATTCTGCTTAAACTGTGAATCAGATTAAAATTTGGGCCTGAATGTTGCCTACTGGGAGAAATTTGATCAGTGATTAGAAATAACAGTACATAGCTATGTGAGATTAGTCCTTGGAACCATGAAGTGCCCTGATTTTAAAAACAAAACAAAAAACACAGAAACATTTCCAGATTTATTAGTGCTTTCTAAATTGAGATCTTAATCTCAACATTAGGAAGATTAAAAAAAAAAAATAAATAGTAGCACATAAATTTCCTTAGATTTATTTCTTGTTTAATATTGTAGCAACCAAGACTCTTATGGCAGAGGATCCTCAAAATAAATTGTTAGAATGCATCACAAAAGAAGCTGTCATGCCTACTAAGCACTCAGAACCAGTCAGCAGCATTTTAATCTTTCTCCAGTTTAAATCCCCTGAACTCAGTAGCTCCCCATGCCTACTGTCACACTGTCACACAACCTGTTAATAGTGCTGTCGTGCCAGCAGGACAAATGGCACTACTGTAGCTGTGCTACATACCTGGCAGGGAAATCACGTCCTGGGAGTGGAACTGGTCACTCGTTCAGTGTTGTATTTGTTAGCAGAAACACTCATCAGCTTTCTGTTAAACTCTTTCTAAGCCTGTCTGTACATGATGTGATTTTTAGGTTTCCTTCTGCCCTTCTGAGCCTGGTATATCAGCAGGTTATTTGTCTGTTGGGGAGTTCTGACATGCATGAGGAGCTGTGGGAGGAAGGGGCAGGCGCTGGCAGTAGGACTGACTCAGGGGCCACTGGTGCAGGGAGCTGCAGAAATGAGTTGAAGCCCCAGGACACTCCTAGGTAGTGACAGGGAGGGAAGTTGTCCACAACTGGAGAACTGTAGCTTTTGATGAAGAGTGGCTATCTAGGCAGCTACGAGATGACACTGAAAAACATCCTGATGAGTAGACGTGTAAGTTGTGTAAGCCATTTGTATCTTCCAGTACTTCTCCATGCAATTTTAAACTAGGCTCTTTCTTTGCTGCACTGCTGTGGGCTCACTGATCCAAAACTCTCAGGAAAGAGATGTCAGCAGTTGCACATAATGGATTCATGTTATGTGCTTTCACCCACCCATGCAGAGTTCTCCTCCCTCGTGTCTGGTGGAACTGTAGACTAATTCTGATGCTTCTTTCAGTTCTCGTCCCCAAAGAAATTCTAACTGGATGGGTGCAGCATTCCAGGAACCTCTCCTTCTTGCTTCTTTGCCAGAGCAGGTGGTATCCTAATTAAAAGAAGCTTTTGTAATTTGTAATACAGAATGTTATGCTTAGCATGTTACCTTTTCTGTAAGACTTTGTGATAATGGAATTGAAAGCAAAGTTAAATCTTTTGAAATTTCTCTTAGCAAAACTTTGTCAAAATACATTTTATGCTTATGTTGCATTGTGCTTCATCTGTGCTCAGCCATGAGATTGATCAGGGATCAACCCTCATGAAAATAATGCAGAACTCTGAATAGCTTCCAAATTGTATGTGGGGTACAGAGTACATTCTCTTTTTCATGAGTCTTTGTTCTACTTTTTCACTTTCTTTATCTTTCCCAGTTATTTTATATTCCTTAGCTCCCCATGGATTACACCTTCAGATGCAGAGTCCAATCAGTTGTATTGTGGGGGGAGGGGGGGAAATGAAGTTGGCATTGCAGAGCTTGCAAAAGCACCACCAGGCTGACACAGTAATCGCTGAGCATCTGAGGAAGGGTTCCTCCTAATTTCAAAAGAAATTCCTCATAAGGAATAGCATTTCACCTAATTAAGAGAATATGTTAAAAGGAGTAGATGTGCTTCAAAGCATCCCAGAGAGGAGTCTGCAGAGACATGCATTGGCCATTCTTTGGCTGGATCAAAGTGGCACAGAGGCATAAGGCAGGTGTCTCCCTTTTATCTGCTTATTCTCTGTTGGCGCAATGGGTCTGACTGCTAAAGCTTGAGCAGTTTTTGCAGTGGTTGAATGGTGTCCAAAGCTGATTTGCTAGACAACACAAAAAGAGCCATGAATTATCTGCTATGAAACGGCAACAGCTGGCCTGAAGATTAAGGAATAAATGATAAATTAGACAAAATGAGGGTTTTTTTTTTGTTTTATTTTGTTTTGAATACAGATAAGTGGAATTTGCTGAATCAAAACTTGTTAAATGTATCAAGTGACAGAATGAAAACCACCAAGAATTCTGCAGTGGTTTCTGATACTCTTGCTAACTACAGAGAGGGCAGTGGTTTTGTGCTGGCTTTACAGTAAAACAGAAAACTAACAAGAGAATTTTGGAGAGTTTTGGTCTCTAAATGTTTTCAGTTTTTTTTCTTCCCCTTTGAAAAATACAGTTTGAATAGTTAAATTTTGATAAAAGATAGCATATACAAAATAAGCAACATTTACTCAAAACCAGACAACATTGCTAGGTACAAAAAAACCCCATGCTTTCTTATCAATTTAATAACACTAGTAATCTAAAATTTAAAGAATATTTCCTTATAAATGATCATCTCAGTAATCTTGAGCGCTGGTTCAGATTTGAGTCTCAGTCAAAAATTCTCAACTTTCTTTTTCTGTGGTTTGAAGTCCAACTGGTTGTAACTACTTGCTTTCTGGCAGCTATTTCAGGCCTTCACATCCTGTGGAAGCAGGAAAGGTACCAGGAAGACTTCAGTGCATGTGTAACTATTGCATGTCCTGAGCCAGGAGAGGATATATTAAAACTTGAGCACTGAAAGAATGTTGAGAGCTGGAAATAGTCTAAAGGTTATGTCCAAGATTTTTCTATTTCCTCTACTATCTCCATTTAGTAAATCCTAGGCTGCAAATAAGGTACATTAATCATATGTAGGAAGCTTCAATGATTAACAAAGGTAGGTGTACATTAAAATGGCCATCTGTCTGCATGTTTTAAGCTGCTCAGCAGGAACCCTGACATATTTTTTACTGGGGAGATAATAAATGGAATGCTTCATGTTTTCTTTGGTACTGTGTAATTATTTAATTACTGTAAGTTAACACCCTTCTTTGATGCAAGAGAGAGGTCTGGTGAACTTGCTGCAGCAATTTGCTGTCAAAGCTGAAGGAGGGAGAGTAAATGGAGGTTTCTTTTCTCCTGGATGTTAGCTGCTTATTTCTAAGATGTGTCAAGAACTTGAGTGTCAATGCCTGAGACTCTCGTAGTACTGTTTGAAAAGCAAGAATTGATGATAATCCTTGTTTTTTCTCAACTTTGCAAGCAAATTTTGCTAAGTTTGCTATCTGACTTTGTGACTTTTGGAAGTGGTTTGTATCTTTCCATATAATTTGTCAGTCACAGACATTATTTTTCTATTTCTGTCTGGTTTTGATTTACTACTGAGATTTGAGTAGCTGCTCTGACATCTCTTTACTTGTCCTGCTGGCTGCTGGTAGGTTTTGCATTTGTCCTTAGAGTTGAGTGATGTGGTAAACAGCAGAAAATAATGCATTTCAAGACGATTTTGCCTTGGTTCAAAGTTTTGTTAAAACACTTCGTTTTTATTGAATTGGCTTTCTTTGGGTTTCAACTTAATGTAATGGCTTTGTGAAATCTAAAGGGTATGAAATCACATGCTTTCACTTTGACAGAAATTGAAAGTGCAATAATGCTGTGAACTCTGGGATCTTATTGATTTTTTTCATGTGTAAGGGTTAGTCACCTTCTGAGTGGTTGCAGAGAGCAGTTGTCACATGCATGCGCTATGTCTCTAAGGTTGTAGTTCGATGCAACTTAACAAATTAGGACTTAAAAAAAAAAGTCACCAGTTACCTGAATTCAGCTGTCTTGTACCGTTGTTATTCATGTAGCTTTCTGCTCTTCTGCCTTTGCAGGGCTTTAATGAACCTCCATTGCTCTCATCACAGTATTGATAACATCACAGTGTTACAGAGTTCTGTTCAGCCTGTGCTATGCCTGTTTTTGTATTGGCTTGCTCTTTTTAATGTTTTTCTTCTGTTTGTAACAAATGAATTTCCAGTTCAATCATGTTGAGATCTTGTAGGATCTTGTCTGATCTATGTAAATTGTGGTCAGGATTCCCGAAAAGATGAATATTTCTAGAAAGCTATTCAGTATTTTGTTGTTTATTTGAATAGTGGTCTTATTTCTAAGCTTTATCTTAAGACATACTTCAGATTTACAAGGTCTATGAGCACATAGAACTTGCCAAGAGAACTCTTAAGAAACTTCTGAAATATGATGAGAAACTACTGCAATATCTGTAATGTTATCTTATGAATAATGAGCAGGTATTGTGCCAACAGATATGCATTAAAATAAAATGAATGAGGTATCAACTGAAAACTCTTACTTCTGGGAACAGTTGTAAGCAGCAGAGATGTTGATTAGCTGGCCCTTTGCCTTTCTATTGCTGAATTACAAAAACCATAATGAAACTGTTGCATAAGTAGATACTGTAAGTATAAAATGGAGAGTTATTTTTTTTCTCTAGAGATAATGTAAGCAGGCTTCTCAGTTTCATCTGTTTGTGGATTTGGTTTTGTATAGCTCTATGTGAATATATGTTTGGTCATTTGAATAGGACTAAAAATACGTCATCTAAACAGGGAAAACTGTCCATCATGCATGAATGCACATAAATGAGATATTTGTTAAAGTAAACATATAGACTGCTGGCAGAAGAGGGCACAAATCTAATCTGTATACTTGAGTCTTAGAAAAGCCTTGATACCCGTTCTGGTTCTTGTTTAGGTGTTTGACATAAATGCAAAGAATAAGGAGCTTTTTTTTCTTTTTCTTTTTTTTTTTTTTCTTTAAGGAAAAGGTAATTATTTGAGACCAAAGGCAAATTCCCTTTCCTTAACTTCAAAAGTGCATTTTAGTATTGATTTTGGCTTTTTTTCCTGCTTTTTAAACTTCTCAACTAAGCCAGGAATGCCAGCTGCTACTGGATGCCTTACAGGATAAGGGAAGGAGTCCTTTTGAAACTTTAGCAGGCAGCATATAAAAAAGTGATATGGAAATAGTAATATCCAAAACAGAGAAAAAAGCAAAGAAGTCTTTTACTTATTTATTTTTTACAGGCACAGTCATGATGCTCAGCAGGCTGAGGGTGAGAAGCAAGCTGTAGGTGAGAAGTTTGTGTGTCCAATTTCAAAACCAATGTCTTGATAAAATGTTACACAGGCTGCCCACTGAGCTCTGCTGGGTGGTGTTGCTTTAGCCTAAAGGTGCCAGCTGGAATCTTGCTCACTCTTTGTGCTGGAGTCTGCCAGGGTAAAAATACCAGTTTCAGAAGTAATGTCTCCACCTAAATTCATATACTTAATTATGTGTTTATACTCCTAAATCGAACAGTTCCTATTTGAGAGAACTGAATTACTTTTTCTCTTTTGACAGTTAGATTTAGTAGTGAAGCTTGCATTTCCCACCATGAGGCTGTTTGCTTAGGGAAAAGTGAAACGTCGATTCTATATTCTGCTAGATTGACTACATGTTTAATATAGATATGCACTATATTTGGTGTGTTCTGTGCATTGACAAAGGAGATATGTGGTTGGTCTGGTGAGATATGGTACAGGACTTGATTTCAGTCGCATGTCTGTTTCGTATAGGGAAGGCATGTATTGGTAATAGAAATGTTTGAATTTCATGATTAAAAAATAGTATAAATATCTCTGTGAATTTTGCACTTAAACTGTTAAAGGAGCAATAGAATTGCTGATTTGCATCCTTATGAGAAGTAACCTCCTGTTTTTTGGGTAAAAAGTCTTTGGTCTTTTACTAACACTGGGTACAACTATATTCACAGGAGTTCTACACTGCAGGACTGATTGCAGCTGGGAGGCCTAGGTCAGATTTAATATTAAACTGAATTTCTGTCGTGCATGCTATAAAAGCAGGCTAAAGCGAAACTTTTCAACATGGATTTTCTTTTAGGGAGTATGGTTGTTCCAATTTAAAACTTGGATAATTTCTGTCATTCGATTCGGACCGTAAGTTATGTGTTTTTATGGCTGTCACACTGTAGGTACAATTCAAGATGCACATATTCCGAATTGTACTTCTGTGGATAGAAGATACTGCCACAAAATATTGCATGCTTTCCCAAAACCACTCCAGAAGACAAATCTGAATAACAGTGTATTTTTCTAAATATGGAACCCAGAAACAGCAGTGAAGAATAACATGAATGACTAGGGTGGGAGAAGCAATCCAGCCTTTGGGAGTGCTAAAGGCTCTTTCCTGACTGTTGTGCTTATGAATGTGGGTTAAAGAAGCACTACTTAAGTAAAACAAAACCATTTGTTCTGCTCTTTTCATAGCACAGCCATCTGCTGGAAACAAGTAAAGAAGTGGGGAAAAGTGCATTTCCTTACTTTATGTAATAGAAAGGGCGCAGGCTGTGGGATTCTCTGTTGCTACATCAACATCAAGGCAGGGTTCTGTGGAGATGCTTTGCCTTTCACTTGCATGGCTTGGTGACTGAGAAGCTACCTGACAGGCAGACCAATTTAGCATGGTGAATTCAAGTCCCACTGGGGGTGCCAGTGTAAGTCTACACAAATAAACAGAATACTTTCTGAAATGCTCAGAGGAGGTGTAACAGACTTCAGCCTCAGAACATCCAGAAAAGTAGCAGACGAAGTAATGTGTGGTCATAGTGCAGCTGTGTTTGAGTTGCACGTATCCTAAAATAGCCTCTTATTATCACAGTGCCTTCTGTGTCGTCGCTTCTGTATAAATAATAAAACGTTTCATCCACACCTAAGAAATAAGTGTCTTCATTGTGTGCTGCCAACGTGGTCCCTCCAAATACCTCCTCACTTCACACCGCGGCACACAGAAGGCAAATTGCAGGGAGGCAGGGGGCAAGCTGGTGTCCTCTGCTGTGATTTGGTGAAGGGCTTCTGCGTATGCAGAGACAGCTGCTGTTTATTCCTATCATGCATATTGCAGCGTTCTCAATTTTCCTCCCACACAAAGTTGTATTCCTGTGTTCAGTTGAAAGGGCACTTAAAAAGCAGTATGTCACTTTACCCTTGATTGCAGTCAACCTAACAAAGGTTGTATATTTTCCAGAACTGCAGTGCAATGTCAAACATGCTTTTAATTTAGGTTTGTAAGTGTTAAGGCTAGAAGGGTGCAGAAAATCGATTATGACCTCCTACGACTTAGTCCAGAAGTTATTGCTCTCTTGAGCTCAACTGAATATGTTTGTGAGTTTGTGTCTATCTGAGGAAAAAAAGTATATCTTGAAGTCTTCTAATCATTTCTCTTAGTAGTTTGCTCCACTAGTTGCTTGCCCTCGCTTTTTCGAAATCTGTGCCCTAATCAAGTGATTGTTTATTTTTTTCTGTTTGTTTGGATTCAGTATCTGTTTTGTTTTTTGTTTTCGTTTTTTTTTTTATTGCTCATCACTTTATTTCTGAAAAAGGAAGCTCTCTGCTCTTTTGTGGTGCAGTGCATCTTAGCAGAGATTAGTGAAAGTCCAGAAAACAACACTGTGTGCCAGAGGAATGTTCCTCCTGATCTAATTAGTCTGTCTTCTATCCTTCCCTCCTTCTTTTCTGTTTAATTAGCTCAGATACAACTCTGTGCTGGCATGGCTTGGGCATTTCCTTTAGGTGAGCTCGAGCTTGGTTTGTGGCACATTACAAAGCAAGGATTCCGGAATGCTGGAGATGCTCCTTTGTGATGAACTGAACAGACTGAACCCAAATGTGAGTTTAAGGCTTTTTTTCCAGCACTCAGTGTTCTGCTGTAATACGTCTGTTCATCTGGAACTTTCATAAGCAGGCACAAAGGAGGTTTTAAACATCTGAGGTTTTCTAAATGTTAAAGAGTGTGGCAGAAGGGAAGTGAGGCTCGTAGGCTCTAAACTCTGCCCGCAGATTCTGTAGCATTATTTCTAGAAAAATGTTGCATTACTCAATCTGTGGTTGCATAGGATAGAACAGAACAACACTGAATAGTAGTCTCAGTTTATAAGTTTGCTATGCACTCCAAAAATTTAGGCAGGAATTAGCACTTGTCAGTATGATGTATTTTTGCTGCACGGCAGTGACTTTTTAATGCTAGAAATGTTTCAGGAAATAACTTTATCTGGTTGAACCTTGACAACTTTGTTACTTCCTTACTGTCTTTTTAAAGCTTTCTTAATGTGGTGTTTTCCCAGAGTACAGTTTTTATTTTCCAAACCTTTTATCATCTTAGATGCTTTTCTCTGAACTCCCTCTGATCTGCCCGTCTCCTGAGCGAGCTGCTCCAAAGCACGTGCGCTCTGATGGAGATCTAATGGGACTGGGTAATCATGCTTACTTTACATACTTAGTGCTGTGACCTAAATAGCATTCATTTTTTATGTGACAGTGTTTATTGTTAACTTGGACTCGGTGTATTATCCAGTATGACACACGGCTCCGTCTCTGTGAAGCTCCTGTGCAGTCTATTCATAGGGAAAATCCTGGCGGCCCTGTTCAATTTAAACTTGTCGCATCCTCAAGCAAAGTTAGTTGATCTCAGTGGGAGTTGCCAGATTAAGACTGAACAAAGACCTCAGGATTTGGTTCCCTGTTGGTACATTTGTTTGTTCTTTTCAGCTGAAACTGTTTGTCATTTGTTTCTATTGAATCATAGTACAAATTGATTTAATTATTTTAGTCCCTGGAGGTCTTTGACATCTTGCATATGGTTTAGGTGAGGTGTAATGGCTTCTGATTCCTCTATTGTCCCATATTTAGAATAGTAAGGTTAGTATATTCGTATTTTAAATATGAATTCCAATATTTTGGAGAATTTACTCAGTAGCCAGACATTTTCTTCATTATGAAAACTTGCTGAAAAATAACTATTTTAGAGGAAGGATACAAACTCAGATGAGGATACAAACTCAAATGAGTTTCTCGATCACACAAATGTATTCCTGGATTGAAGAAGAAATAAATTATGTGTTCTTAAAGACTCTTTGTGATTTTTATGAGCAAAGGTAATAATTGGAAGAAAAGAGTTGTAAAGATCCCATCTTGGTTTAATTTTGTGGGATTACTTTGTGGTGATCCTTGTGGATTCCTTCCAACTCAGGATATGCTATGGTACCATGATTCTATTTTTGTGTGTGAAGTAACATATAAATCTTTCCCCCATCATATTTATATCAAACCTACAAATATTTGGAGTAATCGAATTTCACAGCATGGATATGTGGATTGATGAATAATGTTCTGAGCATATATTTAGATTGATTGCAGAATGCTTTTTGGGGAATCGGTGGTATCTTTAAGAAGCAAAATTGTTTAATTCCTATACAAGTGATAATTTCTTTTTTTAAAATAAGTTTTGGGAAGGAGAATGAAGAAGTTGGCTATCGAGAACTTGTATTTACATTTATTTTTTTATCAGCAGTTTTGTCTCTTTCCAATGTAGCTAATAACAGGAATAATTGTGGGGCAGGAAAAATGTCAGACTATCTTCCATTTGGAAACGCTCCCTTTGGGCTATGTAGGCTCATAAAACCTGACAAGTATTTTATTACCTCCCTATAAACGATTTGATTACTTGATGTGTGTCTGAAGTCTCTGGAAACCACAGTATATGTATTCATGCTTGGGTATCTCCTGTAAGGCTAGGTGCAGAACTTGTGGCTGGAGGAAGCATGAGTGACCTAAGGTAACTGAAATTGGACTGCTCCTCAGCTGTCCTGCCAGCTGCTGGGGCCAGTAACAGCAAGAAATATGTAATGGTATCCTTGAAATGAGGCCCTGAATAGCAACGTTTTTATCCATTTAGATTTTACTGCTGTACTTCTGAAGTAACTGGAAAGCATGAGATGTATTCAGGATGCCAAAACTTGATTTTTTTTTTTTTTCAAAATCTCCAAACTTTCAAAGACTACAGACTGCTTAGCTCAGTCATTACTGCATCTTCTACTACTACTACTACTACTACTACTACAAAATATATATATAATTATATGTATAAAATTCTGAAGATCTGGGAAAAACAGGGATGGTTGGTCAAAGAGATATGCTGAACCACATTGTTAATGACAAGTGTGACAGACCAATGTACATACAGAACAGCTGTTGAGGTCTAGTGCTGTGATTGTTGTCCTAGTATTTCCCATTATGACGTTTCCTGTGGTGGTACATAGACACATCAAGATTTTGTCACATTGTCTGCTGCGAGCACACACATATGAAAGAATGATGATGACAATTTGTGATTTGTAGTAAAGAAAGTAACAAAGAAGTTTTAGAATACAGCATAGGAAAGCGGTTATTAAGGTCTCCTCTCTAGTATAGACAGTTATATGCTCAGAGTATGAATTTTGCACTAGGCTTTTTGTTTCCCTCCCTATCACTTTCTAACTAGAAGAAAAAAAGACAAAAAAAAAAGAGAAATCTTTCAAAGACCTTTGGCTCTAATTAGATTTTCATTAAGGTTTTATAAAATCTATTACACAAAGTCTCATAAGAAATGGGAGCACAATTCATGGAGATGATTAACAAATTGGCTTAATGAACTTATCTTGAACCTCTTAGACCCACTGTGGAGTTTTCCCTGCCCTGAAGTGTTAGAAAAGAAGCACATCCAGCATGACAATTCAGAACAGTGTAAGAAGCAGAAATGAGATCAGATGGTCTCAGCCTTGCTTGTACTTTTTTTTTTTTTTTTTGAAAGTGCACATCAACAAGCCGTACTGAACTGTCACTAATTTGACAGCTGTAGCAATGAAAAGCCCCATAAAGCCACAATAAGGCACTGGGACTTGTGCCAGCTGAAAACAGTTTTATCTTCAAAAGACTAACTTTGGTTGTGTGATGGAGCAAGAAGCTGAGCTCTTAACTTTCATTTGCATAGGAACGAAAGCAGCAGCAGCTGCCTGTCCTGTTTTGCTATTTGCTTGCACTGGTGTAAATAGTGGTGGTGTAACACTGGACTGATCTGCATATGGTTGGCAAATGCAAAACCAGTTGAAGAACAAAACTGCTGCAACAGATGATACTTCCAGAAATTACTAAAGCTGTTGGAGAGGTGAATTAAGAAACTTCTTTATTCAGTTCTGTCAGGTGATCACACTATGACTTTCAAAAACTTTACTGTATGATTTATACTGTAAATCCACATATGGCATCTTATAGCATTTTACATAGAAATGGAAAAAGTTTTTTGATGTGAAGTAAAAATGATGGGAGGATCACTCAAATGCAGAGCTGTTTTTCAAAACACTGAAGGTAACTGTGTGAAGTCAAGAAGTGTACATGAAAGCAAACTGCAATCTGGAAATTTGGACCAGGGACATCATGGGGAGAAAAAACAAACAATTGCCACCTTCATTGTTTTTGAAATATTGCTCATAACTTTAATCAGGATTACCATAATGATGAGAGCATAGCTGTACTCTGTTGGCATTCATCAGCATTCACATCCCTTGATCTCAAGGCTGTAGTTTTGTCTTTTTATTTTGATATCTCATGAAATAGCCCTATCCAGCCCCTTAAATGAGCTCTGTACAAGGCATGGCCTCCTATCCCTTATCACAGTGGATGGGGCTGCTGCAGCATCTTTCTGTCCTCCCACTGACAGAGGACTAAGAAGGGGTAGCCTGTCACATCAATGTCTGCCTGTGGGGCTGCTCAAAAACCATTAAGTTCCTCTGGCTCAGCAGCAAACTGTGCTGTGACTAAAAGACTACATGGACAAGTAACTCGTGACGCAAGTCCCAGAGCTGCGTTCTGCCCAATTGCTTCCCCATCTCTGTCCTTGTGCACAGCGCACTGAGGGAAGTGGGATGTGTGGCTGAGGGCAGACTGGGCCCTGGCAGTGATTTGGTAGCACTGTTGCTGAATGTTCAATTACACTCGACTTTTTTCAGCCTGAGAATTAAAATTCAGCTATTTTGCCTTATCAGGAGGGAGTAAACACCATAAAGCCTCTACTTGGCTCTGTTTAACTCCTCGTTCAGCTTGCTGTATGGGATGTCGGCTGTGTCCTTTTCCCATCCATCTGTGCATGAGCACAAGTAGCAGCTCCCTCGCCGTTCCCCAAACTGTCAGCTGCGAAAGGGGATTTGGAGGAGTAAAGAAGCTCCCTGTGTAACCGTATGTCCCCACACACGCTTGCAGAACAGGAATCACAGATTGTCCTTATTGTTGTTGTCTCTTGCCAAGCTCCAAGTATCTCCTCTTCAGTTGTTGAAGAGGGTTTCAAATGCTTCTGAGGAGTTCCTGGAAACAAGACTTCAGGAATTAGGCTTCTGCCTTCTCAGAGTAATCAGATTGGTACTGGAGCACTGTGCTTGTTGTCAGCATACTATATCCCAGTTTCTTTTGGCTGCTTTGCTCTAGAGTACTCACCTGAAAATAAAGTTGATGCTTGGAAACATGTGATCTGTTCACTTTGCTCAGCATTTGCCTGCACAATAGAGGAGCATACAAATAATTCAGTCTTGTCTTCCATTGGTGTTGTAAAAGATGGCTTTACTACAAATATTTTGCGAACTCTAAATAGATATTAGGAAAAATCATTTCATCTCAAGGTCAAAAAAATTTACTTTGCCAGCATTGCGGATTTCATTTTAAAATTAAAACTCAACTGGTAAGGTGGAATGAACTGAGGTTGTCCTTGCAGCCTTTATTTAATTCCTTGTGGGTGTATGATAGCTATTTTAGAGTTATTTTAATTGCAGAGTAACAATTTTAGAGTCAAATTTTGCACTTCGGAAAGGTTAAGAAATTGTACCAGAGGGTGCACAAATACGTCGCATGGGGACTTTCTTAAATGTTGCTCTGCCTGAAGCTAATGTGCATTCCTGTTGAAAGGATGATTTGTTAGCCAAATAAACTGGGGTTGTCCACCTAGTGCTGTCCATGCTTGGTCTTGCAGTAAACTTACATGTATATGAAGAAGTGTCCCTTAGGGTTGAGTTCAGTTTACTTTTAATTTTGTATTAAAGTTTTCTGAAGCTTGTTATTTATTAAGGGAAAAGAGGAAGCATAATTATTGGAATAAGAATAAGTGCAGAGCTGCAGTTATGTATTGTTCTTGAGATTAATTTTCCGTAGAAGGCAGTGCCAGAGCACCAGCATGGGCACATGGAAGACGGTTTGTTCTGATTTAGTTAACATTAGGGCCATGTTTCTCGTAAAATTATGGCACAACAGTAGCCCTGTTCTTATTTTGACTTCTGTTAGTAATTGCTTTGAGCTGTGCTTCCTGTGCAAGAGTAGCATTGTTCTGAGAAAACATAAAGATGCCACATAAATCAAAAGACCTTTACTTGAATTGTTTGCAGAAATAAGAGACAGAATTTGAAGCCTGTTGATTTGTACCCGATTAGCAGACATACAGCCGTACATTCCACATCCATGCTCATATTCAATGTAGTAATTGAAAGCAGCCGGATAAAAATCCAGATTATTTTAATCCAAATGTTTGTTATCAGATATAATAAAACAAGAGAGCAAATACAAAGAATACAATAGATGTATAAGCACTTGTGGACGTGCAACGTCTTATTTCATAGGATCACCTGAAAAAAGAATCTAAATGTGGTAAAATGTATAATATTCTGTTCATTTGCCTGAAAGAAATGCAAAGATTTGAATCAACCTCAGTGGGCAATTTTGGATGTAGTCTAAATCTTGTTTAATGTATATATAAAAAGGCTGTTACTAAAACTGGAGTAAATGAGCTCTGGCCTTTTTTTTTTACTGTAATCAACCTCAGAGCCCTTAATGAATTCAGTAGGATGAAAACGCAGCCCATAATTTCTTCTCAGCAGACAGTGATATAACAGAATTGGACTGATAAAATGCAAATGATGCATATACTGATGAGCTTTTGGTTTTGAAACAAAGAAGCATTTCCTGCAGGAAAAAAAAAAAAGATGTATTTTGGGACTTAACCGCATTTTGAGTAATGGAGAACAAAGAGGTGTCACCATCACACTGTGAGAGGGGGTGATGTGTGTGCCTTACCAAATTACAATAGAATAATATTGGGTTACTTCTGTGTGTAGTGGCCTTCTATCATCAAATTATGTGATCTTAAAAAACAAACCTTTGAAACATTAGAAGAGAAAGTATATGTAAAATTTATTGCATATTGTTTGCTTGAAAGGATTTATTAATTAAAATCAAAGCAATGTTGACTATTATGATTTCTAAGTGGGATAGTTGAATGATCTGTCCTACAAATCTATTTTCTCACAACTCACCTCGTTAATGTTGTGTGTGACATTACATGACTAATATATAGATATCTTCTTCCTTTTTCACCATCTGCATAATCTGTGAATTGTATTATTTGTTGGGATGCTTGCTGCTGATTATATTGAATCTCTCAGTATGTTTGTGTCTTAATTCTCAGACAGTGGTAAAATTCAAGTTACTGAATAGCAGCATTCAATCCAGTTCAAGAAAGTTTTGCTAGTAGAAATGCAGCATGTCAATTTAACATGGCTTATTGCACAGACTATGTCGTGAATTATTTTCTCTTATTTCTTGTCATAGTTTCATTTTCACATGAGCAGCAGCTGTACTGGAAGCCATTCAAATACTGATATGTAGACTAAGCTCTGAGCAGAATTAGATGATGTGGGCCTTAAAATGCTGTCGGCCATCTTGAGCCGTATGAAATGTGGTGTTTCTATTGTACTTGCTACTCACCTGAGCCAGTGGATGCCATAGATATTGTTGTTTTTATTTTTAAAATTTCTTGGATTTTACTTTTTCTCCTAATGGCATACAAATGGACAAACCCTAAGTATTATGAATGTGGGAGCAAAAGAACGCCTTTTCCTGGTTTTCTTAAAAAACAATGATTAATCTCCAGCACTTTGGTTTCAGTATCACGAGGTTCCTGACTCTCAAGGCAGCAGTCAGATATACCCATTTGCCTGTTCTCCCCTCTTTTCCTCCCTCAGTTTTTATTCTTAGCTAATGAAAACTACTTTAATAGTAGTAGCTCTGCAATTCCTAGGACTCTTTGTGGACCCAGGATTGGTTCAGCATACCTCTTTATTAACTGTTGTTGGCACTGCTCATCATGACTGTGCTAAAAATAAAGGGGGTGGGATGGGCATCTGACTTCAGGTTCATAAATGTCGATTTCCAACCTCCTCGACCTTAGTGCTGAAACATCAGCTTTTATATCCAGGAAGTTCCTGATATTTGCTACTTCCTTTCCATAGAGACCTGTCTCTAGCATCTGGTGGCTGAAACAGATTGCCCTATGCTCAGCAGCCAATGGGAAGGGAGGGTAGCACTTGTGCTTCACAGGGATTTAACCCTGTCCGCCCCCTGGCCCCTGCTCTGTGACAAGTACAAATCCCAGGCAGAGCTGAGGTGGCTGTTTTGTCTGTTACAGACATCTGAACTATGGTGCTTTGTTTTCAAGAAGTGGTTTTATGCAGCTGTCAGATTGTACTTCAAAGGATTTTTCTAAATTTACTTCTGAAAGAACTGAACAGCCCCAATATGCTGCTTTGGCTGCATGAGGAAGTATGAGTTTTCCTCCAATGGATCCACAAAAAAAACACCAAACAACCATGACTTTAGGCATTGACCACGAAGAGCAGGCTGAGGGGTAGAAGTGTCAGAACCTGTCCTGCTGTGCATGTTCAGCTCCTGACCACTCATGCCACGGGTTGCCCCCTGCTTGGCAGTGCTCAGTCTTGTTCAGTTCCAAATTCAGCATCATGGGAAAATGCCTGCTTAGCTGCTAATCTGCCTCAGGTGGTGGGGAATTGCGTAATTTCTTAGAATGGCCTTGAGTATAGGTTAAGTCTTACAGTTCAACGAAACTAATGCGCACAAGTTTGTGTAGAAATGTCAATAAATTGCTTTCTGATTTAAAATAGGAATAGGTTAAAATGTGAAATAGAATCTTTTGTCTAAACTGCCAATATTTATTTATTTATTTTTTAATATGAACTGATGTCACTTGTTTTGATAGCATTACTACAAAACTGTAGAAACTTTTCTCACCTCATTTTGAAAGGCTCTGACTCCTCCCTTTTCTCATGGTGCTAGTTACCGTCAGCAGTTCATTTACATTGCAGAAGAGTGCACAGTCTCAGCACTTGAACATGCCAACAGTTATGCATAAGTTTAATAATCTTCTGAAATCAGTGGGACTACTTGTCTGCTTTAAAGCGACTGGAGGGCTTTGGAGACGGCTGGGAAAAGAGCAATGCGCAAGACCTTTTTGTCCACGTGGAATAAAACGGCAGATGCAGTCTTCATCCATTGAAAATAGCTTCATTTTTATTGAAGAATTGGTATGAATAGGAGCAGGTTAATTATTGCTGGCTATAAAAACAATATTGAAACACTGCAATGATTCATTAAGCTTTATCATGCTTAGAAAGCAATATACCACCATTTTATAAGCTTTGTAGTTCTGGAGCTTCCGAACAGCTCTGAGGAAAATGTCATCTGAAATTAATTTAAACATTGTCATTTAACGCGTAGCTCTGGATACTATTTGAATTCGAGCAGCATAACTATTTATCTGCTAGTGATAGCAGGTGCTGATTACAAACCAGCAAGTTAGTGCTGCCATTAACCTGAAGTATCCGTACCCTGCTAGCAGCAGTCTGTCATCCTGCAGGAGAGCTGAAGGCAGTCCCTTGCTGTGGCTGAAGGCTGAGGCTGCTGTGCTGCAGCCTCTACTTCTCTCCCAAATGCAGTTCTGACTCCAAACGTGTTTACAGTTTGGGGAATGTGTGCTAAAGGCTAACTGCTTGCTAATGTTTATTGCCTCATCAGTTAGACATGGTTGGAAGCATCTATGGATGTATGGAGAGTTCTCCGCTGTCAGATCTAGTTAAGAGGCTGGAGGCCTCATTACAGAAAGCAGTCTCTCTGCTGTAAGCTTGGTAGTGCTCTTGTCCTAGGAGAAGTGGCGTTAGTAAATTCCAGTATTGATAGTGCAAGGGTTACTGACTAGGATGTGCTGTCCTTACTGAGAGCGTCCTGTCTGGGGTGGACTGCCCCATGGAAGATGTGATATGCCAGATAGCGGCATACAAAGCATGTTCTGTGGATGGATCATTTTCATGGTTGCACATTATGTGACTTATTATTGCTTTTCATGTTCATTATATTTCAAGTCCATTCAGGAGGAATTAGATGGCTGTGGAAAAGGATGAGCTCTGGAAGTTTGGGGATTGGTATGTAAAAGTTCTGAAGACATAAGCAATCTTTCCAAAATGACAAGTGTCCCTGTGACTCCTCCAAGTTACACTGGTGCACTCAACTCACAGAAGGATAGAATGCATTCAAGGCTGTTTGAAAAATCAGTGTTTCATTTACATGTATGATGGAGGGTAGGTGCAGCTGCAGGGCTGTGTGGGTTGTGTGTATGCATGCTCCTGGAGAGCAGGCAGGGGCTGAGGCTTGGTGGTGGGTGGTTTTGTGTTCTAATCATTTATGAGGAGTCTCTGGGAAAGGACTGTTATATCATTTTTGTGCTTGTTTTGTCAAACGTTCTTCTAAAACTATGTTACATGTTCGTGTAAGAAATCCACTCAGTACAGCTATGAGATTTGCCCTCTAACAGTGTCTCACATCTAGGCAGTTGCTACCTACTGACTTTGTTTGCCACATGCAGGCATTCACCATAAGTAAAGAATGTAAAAAAAAAAAAAAAAAAACCACAAAAAAACAACCTGTGAGATTATAAAAAATAAAATGAAACGAAAGGCCATCCAGTCCTTCATTTATTTCTGTGAAAAGGAGTAGTGAATTTTGGTATTTATTACTCCGATAAATAATTATATGTTACTCATATTTCAAAATAAGTGAGAGATAAATGAAATTAGTGGATTTACATTTGCTGAAAATCAAAGTTTTGCAGTGGTGAAATTCAGTGTTACTAGCATTAGCCAACTAGCCACGGAATTAATTTTTAACATGGCTGTAATTATTGTATCATATTTAATAACAAAAAAGTAACTGAGTTTCCACACTTCCTTCACTTGTCTGATCTTCTAAAAAAGAAAACTAATTATAAGAATATTCTCATGTTTTAATTGTTAATGTGGATGACTGATAACAAACATGTAGTTAAGTGATGCAAAAGTTGACATAAGACAGTTGACACAATGTTTTTGTATATCATTATGTGAAGATACGTAGTGAAGCAATTAGTCCTTCATTAGTCCTAAGTTATCTCAAAAGCTCTGAGATACTTGTGTATTTAATTCTTAATCATCAAGGAAATGTATCTTCTAATGGTGTTAACTTCATGGACTTAAATTAGATATGCTCTCCTGGGATTCGTTTCAATGAGATAATTGCTCTGCATGTTACTGGGCATCCTGGAGCTTCTGGGCATCAACAGCAATGCTGTCTTTTCAGGACTTTGCTCACTTTTCCACCTCTCTAGTGACTGCAGGGTGCCGTATTGGAAATGCTGTTATTGCACACTGGAGTAGGGCTGCTGTCTGTGTGCGCATGCTGACTGCCACTATATCTCCTTCTCCAGCACCCAACACTTTTAGCTTCTTAATTACTACAGCCTGAAGTTGTGAGCTGGGCTTGCATATTATTTGTTTTGACTGCTACTGCTTTGCAGTTTAGTGTTAAAAACATACAGGTGCATAACCCTAGTGAAGGGTAGGCATTTTCTTAAATTTTTGCTACATGACACGAAGCTTTTGTTTCTAGTGTTTCTATTCTGCTCATTACACTGGCTTTCATGGTAAACCTACTAGGAAGTATAATTCTTAGAGTCTTGTTTAGCTTTCACTAAGATGTCAGTTTGTCATCTTCTTTGCTTTTAAGAACACTGTATACAGGTGGACTGGATCCAGTAAAGCAGACAAGATGTGTGTTCCTGCAAATCTGGTAAAGGATCTTGATTCTGTGGATAGTCTTCATTAAGAAAAAAAACTTGTATATTACCTCTATGTTATAAAATTCTGGGTACCAAATACAGAAGAGCAAAAGTGTGGGAAAGCGGTTTGTGAAATACAGCCATGCAGTAAGAGGAACCAGTACTAGGAAAGCTGGAGAATTTGGGGAAGGCTTGTTTGCAAATGCAGATGTCCTTTAGGATTTACAGCTTAAGTAGTGATGATATGAGTCAGACAAAGGCCTGTTCTGTTGATCTGAATGTGCCTGGAGTTTGCACACCAGTTCAGGCAGGTCTTTTTATGTATTACAAAAATATTTTTCAGTTTGCTACAAGTATTAAAGCTGTGTTAGATCACGAGCTAAGGTAAATTTCAGTAGTGTGACTTGAGCAGAGAAAAAGATTACAGAACGCCTGAATCTTTGAAATAGTTATAATACCTTTTCTATGTATTTTAATTATACAAATTTGCAATAATTTTTGAATTTCAGTTATGCTGAAGCTCGTCTTTCACTGTTGTTTACCAAAAGCTGCCAAGAAGAGCATTTCATTTCTAGCCTGAAGTCTCAAGGTGCACTTCTTCCTACCATTCTTCCGAACGCGCATTTTTTTGGTATGCTGAAATGAACATTGTCACATTATATTCTTTCATCTCAGCAGCAATTAGTCATTGGTGTCACTAAAATCACTTTGTAATAAAGATTTTATAATGCAGCATTCAGGTATTCTGAGGCAGACTCTGAGAAGATGCTTTTGCTAGAGATGTTTATTCGACTTCTTTTGTTAGACAGAAATAAAACTTTGATGTGCGAGTAGTCGTACTCAACATGTGTGAACAGCACTAGCTAATTATTTTTCCTTGTACATTTGCAGCTTTAGGAGCCCAGCTACATTCAGTTGGTGGAAAGAGAATGAGGAGAGAAAAAGAATTGTATGTCATGTACACTGCATGAGCCTTCCTTCCTATGCGTGTTTTTGTGCTCTGAAACAGATGGTGGATTTTGGGCTGCGGAGGGTGTTAACAAGTGACTGTAGAACCCAAAAAAGAGTCTGTTAAGAGGGTTTTGGGTATATCTAAATGCTTTCCCAATCTTTTTGAGAAATACCTTGTAAAGGAATAGTAACAGAAGTTTAAATAGTTGCTTCTAAGCTCTGGTTCTACCAGTTCTAGGATCTGTCAGTTGTTTAATGCAGAGAAAAGAAAGCACAATGGGGCCATCTGAGTATGCAGTGTAGCTGTTTAGGCTAAAGGGATGCATGTGAGCCTGTATTAGACGAGTAAAAATGAAGAGATGGGGATGTTTCTCAGAAAGGAAAGAAAACTAAATTTCTCCACATGTAAAGAACTGTTCTGTCTTTTTTGCCTTGAATAAAATCACGGTGTCACCTTGATTTGGGTATGATGGTGGGTTCTGGGGATGTACTTAAAATTCACTTTTGGATATACGTTCGCAGTAAAAATTTCTGAGCTTCTGGAAAGTCTAGCTCAGACCTACAGCACACAGGACATGGCGTAAAGTCCAAGCGTATCAAACATGAATAAATAAATGTAATGCCTGAACTGGCCTGCGAAATGGCAGGCAGATATATACTAGGTAATGCCAGAGCAAAGTTGATTTGTTTATATTTACTTAATTATAATTTTTATTTCCTGTTGTTAGGATTTAATGCTAAACCATTTTGTAAAATTGTCAAGTTTCTTGTAATTCTGTGAAGATTCTAAGATGGAAAGTAATAGCAGCACATAGAGGAAGACATCTGATTATGAGGGCCAGACGTGGGGAAAGAGCTGTCGCATGCAAGATTTTAGTAGTTTAAATAAAGAAGTTGCTGTACAATTGAACAGAGTATCATTTGTGGAGGAAAAAGTTACTATATCCATTTTCTAACTTTGATTCAGCATTATTACTCTGGTTCGGAGAACCTTGAAGCTTATTTGGCTGCTACGGAGAGGTAGCTCAGATTTAGATTTCTATACATGTGGCTCTTTCTTTCTCTAAAAGTAGAATATTTCATTAATGAGCTCTTCATCTTCTTGCCAAGATGTAATATGTCCCAATGAGAATGGCAATGGAATTAGTCTATGGAGACAAACATTCTATAAATAGAATCCTGTTTTTAAAATTAAAAACTTTAATTTACTGCACTTATGATAATTTTGGCTCTGTGTTGAAACAGAGGTTTTGAGTTCTGACATGAAGGATATGTCTTTATCCAAATATATTTGATGAAGAATAGGGAAGGAATGAGAAAAGAAATTACCAAATTAGCAGTTCTTAGTAATATACATTCCTCACTACTAATGCTCTGGGGTTGAGAAGTTAAATTAATATCTACTATTAGCTCTGGCTTGCCAGTGACCCAGCTTTCAGCTCACTTAAATTCACAAATGCTTGGTGTTTTGAGCTTTTCCAAAGCACCTACTGCTTTTTAAGTGTAGAATTAAAGACAGGAATGGTAACACTGCAAATATTTTGTTACCCATGTTCATCACAAGATATTTTTCTTGTAAGTCTGTGAATCACATTGCGTCACTTGAGAAGGCATATGCTACTTGCATGATGTTTGGATATGTCCCATGTATTTTTGTTCCACATTGATTTGTTTCCATGGATTAGTGCCTAACTTTAAACTCAAGTTCAGTGTTTACAAACAACATGGGAAAAGTTTTCCATCATTTATGTTTCCAGTGGCAGTGATAACTTGAAAGAAATTGCGATAATTTCAACCTATTTCATTGCTTTACTAAGACGACTGAGTTTTCTTTGTACACAGGTGTGCTTGCTGAAATATATGGATAATACACCTATTTGTAAAGTGATATTAATAATTTGTAATGGAGGAGTAAATAGAATTCGTTGTTTTAATATTAGTAATTTTGACCAATAGTACTCTCTGTATTTAAATAGTTGTTGTGTAATAGCATAAATAATTGTTTTGCTCTGGAATGACTGAATCGTTTCCGTTCCAGCTCCAGTTTGGCAGACTTGTTCTCATTTACTCATGCAGTGGGAGTCTGTTCAAGCAAGTGATTTGAGCTCAGTGTAAGATGCCTTTCATGTGAATATTCATACATTTTTCTTAAAAAGGGCTGGGCAGGATTGACTTGAATCATATACAATTCTAAATGCCCAAGCAGAAGAAAGTAGTAGCTTTTCTTCATTTGGTAATCAAAGTAGGTATAAGTAAATGGGAGCTTAATTCTTTCAATTCAACATGTGATTGAGGTAAGGAGGTATGGGAAGGGAAGATCTTGAGAACGAGCAGAATGCGAGCTGTGTCTTCAATATGCTGTTGGCTTTAATATCTCGAATTATGGCATTGCTTGGGAATTCTTTGTGGAAATGAAAAATGTCTTTGTACGAAGGGCCTTGGGTGGTGGCTTTTCCCCTTCATGTGTTAATTACCTGTATGTAAAACTAGGCACAAGATGCTTTTTCATACTGCATAGTGTTAAGACTTCTGAAATAGAAAATCTGTGGTCCCTTTTTAATGATTTGAAAAGATGTTTTGTTGCCTTTATTTGGGTTCTCTTCTTTAATAGTAGTGTATCAGCGGTTTGTACTGTCTGAAAAAAACAATGCAGCTAGATTAGGCAGTCTTTAATCTTCAGTAATTAAATTATGAATTGATTTTACAATAAAAGATTAAGGTGCTTAGATGTCTTCCAGAATAGGTTAGTAACAAATATCTGTGGATATTTAACACTAAGATGACTTAATTTCTTTGAAAAATAAGATATGGTATTGGTTACTATGAAAGTAAATTGAAATGAGTACATATTTTTCATAGTGAATCAGCTTAAATAACAGCATAATGACTAACAATATAAAACATGGTTAAAATCAGAGATGTAGAAGTATAGCAAATGAATGCTACTTTTTTTATTGTAGAGAATAGATTCACTTCTGCTAAGTGAAAATTGAAATTGGTAAGAAGCCATAGCAAAACTCCAAAACCCAAAGCCAGGTTTTTCTAACACTTATATATCCAAATAAAATCCACTCTAGTAAAGAACAATGTAATGTGGCCAGCTTACATGAAAAATGGGTACTAAGGGTGAAGAAAGCCAGGGGATAATTTCTAGACAAGAGTTAGGACATGAGAGCTGGAGGGTGCGACAAGAAACATTTCCTGCTCTGCAGCCAGGACCATGAGGAAAACAGGTTATTTTTCTAGGCGTGTCTCAGACAGTTTGGGTCAAAATATTGGTTGGTGAAAGGCCATTAGACTATAGAAGAGTTACCCTGGGATACAATTGTCCTCAGTATGTCTTAGTCAAGAGAGGAATTCTGGCTTTGAAGAAGGAAGGCTAGAGATTTATTCCCTTTTAAGTATCTCCTCCTATGCTGTTGTACCTTTTTCTGTGTTGAAACTTTTTACCGGGAAGACCCTGACTTTGACAACGATCTGTCAGCCATCCAAGATAAAAGAATTGCTGAAGGCTTTACTGAAGAGCGTTGTGTAAAGCCTGAAACGAATTGTCCACTTTTAAGCTGACCTACATTTAATTATATGGTTAGAGCTTTTAAGTGAGCACTGGGATTTGAGATTGGATGAAGCCTGCAATTTCTGTAATAGCTTTGAGAATGTGAGCTTTGTGACCTTCTGTTTATTTAGAATTGATGTTGCATGTCTGACACTGCTTAACTGCATATAGTGATGTGCAGCAGAATACACAATGACACAAAAAGCAGAAGTTGACAGTTTTAGATAAGTTGAAGTCTTTGCAAATGTAATAGATATAATGCATGTGCCAATAAGACTATGTAAGGTTTTATTTCATACTCCGGTTGTCATTGCAACAGAGCAGAGTAAGGATTGTTGAAATGCTACTGCAGTCTTCAGGCATTGGTTAGCTGCTGCTGGATGGAAAACTACCCGAAGGGCCTGGTAGCTGTATTGGTGTCTGGGACTTCTCAATGCAAAGGATCCTGAAATGCTGAGTCTCTTACAGATTAATATTAGAATGAGTGAGGTACCATGATAAAAGTACAATTTGCCAATATAACATTTTCCTGTATAGAAGTAGCCAGTTGGTTGAACTGTTTGCATCAGAGCAGCTCCATTTGCTGAACCTGTTCACCAATTTTACTGTGGCAAGCGGTCACAGTACAGGTTGAACTAATTTGATGCTTCAACACTGTGAAGAATTAAGATCTTGGATACTACGTGGATATTCTAGTTGGAGTTTTTCTCACCAAGCTGAATTATTATTAGGGATCACTTTTAGTGGCTGCCTCTTATTTCCTGTTGCATATAGCAAGGGTACTCTGTAGTCAGTGGCTTTTTGCTTCTGTCAGAAGTGGCAGAAGGACCCTCTGGCAGTTATGCAGGTAGCAGGATTGATAAGGAGGTCTAAGGAATTTCTTGGATACTTAAAAATTTCCTTTTACATGCTGACTCCATGCCTGGATCCAGATAGGAAATTACCTGGCAAAGACAGAAAGTAAAATCTTACAGCTATTAGTAGTTTATTCTGCATTTAATTCTCTTTTCTCCTGCTATCAGCAAAACACACTGGGCTGTCAGGCAAAAACACAGCTATTTTCAAGATCAGAAATTGTTTTCCAAACATTTGGGAATACTCTGAATATTGTCTGTTTCATTTAACTGGGGAGTGAAAAATGTACTGTGAGAGAAAATAAAACCAAAACTGGCAACTAGATGTGGGACTTTGAATATCTCATTGCTTGGTAACAAGTTTGGTGCTTCATATCAGATTCTTTTTGGCAAAGGAACTCTGAATTCATGACTAAGGATACAGCCAGCATAAAACGTTCATAATAACTGAACATGTTTGTCAGCAAGCAACTTTTTTTTTTTTTAGCAAGTCTGTGTATGGAAGAATTCTTTCAGTTCTGTCAGGTCCCGAACTTGAGAATATATTGTTAGAAGGAAGTACTTTAATAATTAGTCAGTGCTGTTTGATCTGCTTTTTGTAGATTCTATCTGAAACACAAGTAGCACAACTCATGTGCTGCCACTGACGGTGAGCGCTGTGTAGTATTTGTTGTGACATTCAGTTATTTTTGAGGTATGGAAATTGAAACGGTAGTTGGGTCTTGTTTGCTGGGTGTGGAAGACTCTGTGTTACACTACAGCCCAGGTTTATGTGCAAGCAGAGGGGCTAAATAAGATTGCAAAGCTTGATGACTTGGAACCACACAGTAAAAGTCATGTATTTGGAGCGAAATACATAGGTTTTTTTCTACTACTGGGACCATAAAGCTGTGTGTGATGTAACAGCAGAACCATTCAGATGTGTGCTGCTGCCATAAGGCTGGAAGCAGTGCAATGAGAGCTGCTCTACTTCCTCTGCTGTGCGTGTGGCACCATTTTAAAACAGCCTGAGGCAACATGAGGGGGGATAAAGAGGCTGTGTGCAGGGCAACCAGTTGTGGTGGGCACAGAAAAGTTCAACAGGAATGGAAGGGAAAACAAAGTAACCTACAGGCAACGTGATCGCTGCAGGGAGAGGAGCAGTTGGAAATGCAGAAAGTTTTCATACGTACAGGCATTATGAAGAATCAGTCTGTGGTAATCATCTCCTACCAATGTATTTTTAAATCTTGAAAATTCTGCAATCTGTTTTCCTAAAATTAACCCACCTATGATTCTACTGAGAATCTACGTGTACACAAAATGTAGCCTAACATTTGTGGCTTGCACTTAAACCATACACACGTGCTTCTAACATAACCTGCAGCAAATAAAATTCCTTCTTCCTGTTTGTTTTTCTCTGCTTAGTGTGCAGCGCAGCTTCTCTGTGTCTTCTGTTCCAGCTTTTTCCTTCTCATAATAATCTGTGCCCTATCTGTGCTATACCTGTGGGAGTACTCGCTCCTTGCTTTCCTCTCGTGCTTCTGCACCTTGCAATGTAAGCTAAACAGCAAGATCTAGAAAGATCCTCATTCTTGCAAATCATAAGGCAATTGCAGGATCTAGGGTAATGAACAGTGATGCTATTATAAAGGCAGAATGTACATAGTATAACATAATGCATATGTGCTTTAATAATTTCATGTTTAAGATGAGTTCTTCAAAACCCATAAATGTGATTTGAGTCCTTCTTATCTGTCCTTGATGTGATTTTTTTTGTAAGGCATTCTAATTGTATGAGAACTCTTCCTTAAGCTCCACCAGTGTTGCCACCTTTCTCAGCTGTGCAGCTAAATAAGACCAGAGAGTGGTTAAGCAGGGGACTTTTACAAGGACAACAAGGGCTGCAGTGAGGCTGCCTGTAAGATTTTTCTCCTAAATGCTTACACGTCTAGAGCGCTTTTTTTTGTATGCAGAGTGTAGAAGTAAGGAGAATATCACTGATGAGGAAGAAAAGGAATAATTGCTGTTGTCATATTAAAAGAACTTAATGGGAGCTTTCATTAAATCCGCATGACTTCTAGTTATAGCAGCATCTTCAAAAAGTTAAATTTTTAATTTCTGAACTATCTCATTGTGTTTTTTCAACTTTGTAGAGCACTCAATCTTAAATGCACTGGTTCAGAAATAATACCAGGGAAAGAATCCAAAAACGCTGTACATTACTCAGATTTCTGCAAAAAAAGCCAATTTATTCGATGATTTCAATAAGAAAATGAAGCCTTTATTTGGTATTTATTTTAAATAACTCAGCTAATAATTATTGGATGCCTGTGATGATAAAGCTGGAACATAACATAAAACAGGGTATGTGTAATACTGATCTCTAGCAAATACAGTATAAGAAAGTTTCAATTAATTAGATTGAGGTCATTTTTACTGAAATGTAGATGTGGATAAATAATGCATAGGAATAAAGTCTACTTGATAAAATTGTATGGGATGTTATTATTAGAGCTTGCATTAGTATTGTCTTTATCTGTAGAATGCAGGCTGTGTGCACATGCTCATTTCATACTGTCTTCTTACTGGAGGTGCTCTGTCAGTGGTGGCAATGCTCTCTGTCGTATCGTTCCGTTGTAGAGAATTTCTTAATAACGTAATGATGGCAGCATCTCAGCAATGGCTATGCTGCTTCTGCTGCCATCCTGGCTTTTTTGTTAACGGCATATAAGCAGTAGTTTTTCCTCAGTCTCCCTTAGATTGATCCCCAGTCTGTTTTAATCAGTCTTTCTGGTGGAAGTTGTGGATATTGAAAATATGTGTCAACGAAAATCAGCTCAGGTTCTATAGGTGTAGCATTTTAGGCATTTAGATATTTGAGTGCCCTATTAAAGTAACGTCATGTTGGTAATATTTGTTGTCCGTTTAGAGCTTTATAGACGCATTGCCATTGCAGTCAGTATGTGACAGGACATGCATCTGAGCAACATAAACGTACTGTTAGAAAAGGCAGATCTTGTTCTGAAAGCTTTTTCGATTGCGAAGTGATTTTGTGCTTTATTTCACCTTGGTAGAGTTCAACTGTTTTTAAAATGTAATTGTGTTATCTGTATGTAACGTAATATTTAAAACCTGCCCCGTGCTCTTTTACATTCATTGTAGTGTGTATGCTCAAGACTTGTGCAGTAAGTACTAACAGGAAAACAGTGCTAGAAGAAGAATGGAGGCTGAAAGCCTGACAGTGCAGCCAGCTTATCTTGCTCCTGGTTGTATTATTTAACAAACCCATTTTGAATCTCTGTTAGAACAATGCTGATCTCCTATAGGAAAAAGGAATTGTCTTCTGTGTAATTTTTTTGCGTAGTGTTTTCTCTCTCCAATCCTTGCTTCTTACCAAACTAGCTGCTATTTAGAATAATTGTATTTGTTTTGGAAAGGTTTTGTTTGGTTTCCTGTCCAGAACAGCCAGTCAGTACTCTGCTTTGCCTGTTTGATTGGATGCTGAAAGAATGCTGGTAGAGTTCAGAGGTCAGAATTTAGCCTGCAGAATTTAGCCTGACTGATTTGGCTGGTTGTGAATAAAGGAGATGAGTTAAAGAATGCAGAGTGCTATCCATAGTAAACTGGGGTGCTACTATAGCATAAAGAATGTATTTGTTCAGAAGACTTGTCACGTAGAAGTAGAAAGGTATTTTTAGTCATTGCTACCTCTTAGTCCAATCTGCAATTTCATGTTGCAATTACATGCTGTTTGAAGAAAAAAATCTTATGACTTGCTAGACTACTTTCTGCTCTCCGTGGACGTGAGAAGAAGGCTGTAAGATTTTCTGATGTGTGTGATCCAGTGAAATGGAAATATTTGCGTTCTTCAAATACTCCGATGCACGTTTCTGGGATTTACCAGATAAATCAGTATTTTATGTTTATTCACATCTTCATAGTATTAATCACACATATTTAAACGGGGTATTTGGTCTCTGTAAAGATTTTAATTTTAGATAGTGAGCAGAAAATAAAATTGTTATTGAAATTCTTTAAAAACAACTTTTTACTTTAATATAACATTCTGTGATTAAAGATCTATCCTTGTCTAACACTTGGGATTAACGGGTCACGATTCCTCCTGTAATACAAGTGTTTTAGCTGAGTAAGTTCATGTTTACTTGAATATCAATCAGTGTAAGGGGAACTTAACAATGCTCTTCATATAATGTTGCACCAATCATTACTCATGATTTCTAAAGACGGAATTTATATGACATGATGTAATTTCAGTCTTCAGAAAATGAGACTGCCATTGAATCCCATCTTACTTTTTAAATATGTATTTCATAATAAAATGGTCTGCAATTTTTATTATTAGGAACATTTCTTGTCTTGGTTGTATTGCTCCCTGTTTAGTCAATGACAGATTTAAAACAAATACACAAGAAAAATCCTTCATTTCTGTGTACAAAGGAACTTTCCTGTAAATGCTTTGAAATTATGACGCTGCATTATGAATCTGTTCCATTACAGAGAACAGTATTGAGAAGGGATAACCAGATACATCCCAGGTTAATTAAAAAATGTTCTGTTCTAGCAGAATGCAAACTTATTTTGGCTAGTTCTTTTGAAGGTCTCCTATGATTTTACTGCCATTTTTCTCCCTTGCATTTCCTAAACTGTCATGCCAAATATCTTTTGTTTTGTACTTCATTATACTTCTCAAAGTTTTTTAATAAGTTTCATATCAAAGCTCATATGCTATCATCACATGGGATATTTAATTGATGTCTGTTCTCAGGTTTGCTGTAAGACTTCTTTATTCATCTGCAGAGAATTCAAAGAGGAAGGAAAAAAAAGACAAAATATCTTAGTTATGAATTCTGTTTTAATAAACGTGCTTTCTATGGATGATTCATGGATTTTGATTACATTCAATTATTTTTCAACAGCTCATGCTTCATCTCATCAAGAATTTCAATCATTGCCAACAGATTAATTATCATTCTACTGGTAGCCTTTTGTCTAATAAACAGTCATAATGAGCATGTTCGGTCTTGGCATATATAAATGTCAGTGATGTACTGTGAAAATAATTCTCGAACTGGGTGCTGGATGTAGTCATGTTTTAGGTGTGCTTCTGAGGAGAGAAAAAAGCACTTACCCATCCCTCATTTCCCTGTATCCACCCAAACTAGAAGCCACCCTCGAACCAGTAGGAAAGGTCACATTTCTTTAGTCAAGAATTTTGCTGAGCCTTGGTGACATACTGGAAGTCCATTGCCTTGCACTTGATTTTTACGCTGTAGTTTATGCAGTGTGTTCTGGAAAAGTTTTTGAGTGGATTTTGTTACATTAAATTGAAGTGTCCATATATGTTCTCTCTGCTAAACACAAGATTCCCCCAACCCCAACCAAAGGAAACTGTACATAGTATGGTGACATAAGTGCTCTTTTTACACTTGATTTCAAAGCAGCAGTACCTTTTCAAACTATACATATTTCACAAATGAAAGAACTGCCTTTTATGGCACAAAACCACTCCAGTCTTGTATACCTTTGGACAGATGGTTCATTTATGTACTGGCAGTGTAGCTTGACTAATTGCTTCAGACCTTCCCTTTTACTGCTTTATTTGGTTAAGAAGTGGGCAGCCCTACCCGCGCAGATATATGAATATATGAATCGTAAATAAAAACAGAATATGGGATATGAAATGTTTGATCATATGAAGAGGCTCTTTCAAATGATCACAGAATGCATTAAGGAGAAGCAGTATGGGAAGCCTGGATTTGAACTCCAGAGACTGCTCTATACTGAAAGGCTGCAGTGCTCCCTGGCAATGGGTGCCTGTTGGGGTGTGCAAGGCAGAGTTGTGGTGATGATTTCCACGTAAGCAGTGCTACCTAGCCTGGATTGCTGCAGCACTCTTCCTTCCTGCTGTGAAAATGCATCTCTTTGTTCATGGTCTGTGAGGACTTTTTTGTTCTGTGACAGTTCGGTATCTTTTAAGTTAATTTGGAGACTGGGGGAGCATGGGCTCGGCTGTCCTTGTCTATATTTGACTCTTTCACAAAAGGCAGTGTTTGCTGATACACATGCTGTATGATAGGCAGGGTCTGCTCTTCTGACCCATGCTGTGCTGGCCACGCAATTGGCTACTGTGATTCATTTGAGATTGAATTGACATGTGGAAACCTCTCAGCACAGAATTCGTCTCCATTACAGTGCACAACAGTGTGCTTACCCAGCACAGGAAAATGCCACTGCCCAAGGAGCTTGCTTGTTGCGTTTAGACTCCAGTCTTCATTTTGATTATGGAAAATACTATTTTTGACCAGTTTTTATGGTTGCTGTGGGAGCAGCCTGGTTAGCATTGCATCTGGACAGGCTTGGTTTTCTAGCTGGCATAATATGATCAAGTGAAAATGACCTTCTGCCTAGGTGAGGAGTGAATTCAGCTTCTTGTGTCTTTGCTCTATTTTCTTGGCATGGTGCTATATAAAGATCCAAGGTAGACAAACACACTAAGATCCAAGTGGCAAGATGAGTCAGGATTACCTTCCCATGCGTTGCTCTTGTGCCTTCTAAAATTATAGAGGTGTACTTCAAGATTTACAGTGCAAAGGAAGCAGTGGGAGAAAGCAGGCATGAGATAGTCAGTAAAATGTAACAACTACAAATATATCATTTACTATGGAAATCTGAAAAAAATCTTTTTTGGCATGGTTGATAAGTGTGGGTGTTTCTAGCTATGTATTTAGTGAATAGACTTATTTACACTGTAATCATAATGTTTCAATCCCTCACAACAATGCAAGTAGTCTTAGAAAGATATTTTTCATACAGCAGGTTTTTTAATGTTTAAGTTCTGTGCAAAGATGAAAGTGCTGTCTACTGCTTAAAAGGAAGCTAATGAGATAATATTATATGTGGCTTCCTGAGATTGTTTGTTGAATAACTCTGCCCCTGCATATTGAGCATAAGCAAGTTTAAATATAACTATTACTGTAGTCCTACTTTCCTTTGTGGGTAAGCAGTAGTATTGGTATTTGGTATTGGTATTTTAGTCAGTCTTTTGGGTACTGCTGTGCTGAATGAGTTCGGTGTTAGAAAACATCAGGGTGCCTCTTGCATGGTATAATATACAGAACAGGAATTTTTCACATCAGCAGTCTATCCATACCAAGCACAGAAAAGGAAGAACAAATCTTGCTGCCTAGAATCTAATAGGAGAAGGAAGGAGGAGAAATGAGAGCGAGATAATATCTGAAGGTATTTTCAAGGAGCGTTTAGAAGGGCCGCTGCTGTGAGGTAGACTCTATCCAAGATAAACATTTCATTTCGGGGCATATCACCTTTCACAACAGATAAAAATATTAGAAACTCTGAAATGGATGGTAATGTTGGTTCTCAATTGAACCTTTGCTGTACTCTGTATTTTTTTTTATCACTTGTATTTATGGATAAAAATATAATCAGGGTCGGGAACTGTGAAGCATTTAAGTAAGATAAATATAATACCTAATACCTAATGAAGCTGAAACTTAGCAGATAATTAAATATTAAAATATAGAAATATATTGTAAGATATGAAGTTTTCTCTGGCATAATAATAGTATGTCTTCGCAGCGGTGGGTTACATGATCAGAAATTCTGAATAAATGAGTGAAGATGAACACTATTCCTTAGCTTTTATATTTAATGTTTTTATGTGAGTTCTACAGTCATAGTGTTGTGATTAAAAAGGTTTGGTTTATGCCTTCTTTAAAGACTTGTGCTTCTTTGAATGAATGGTTTTGGTGGAAAACTAGAAATATATCTCACTACACATCATGTTCAAGCCTTTTCTTCAAAAGCTGTTTGTGTCCCTATTCCAGTAAAGAGATGACACTTGCCTGGGTCTCATTTCTGCAACTTCAGTACTATCTACTTAAGCTTCGTTCATTTTGGAATGTATTTAAACTTTTCTAGTGTTTGCACTCCTAACAGATATATTGAAGAGAGTACACTAAAAAATGTTTTTTGTAAAATCTATGCAGTCAGTTATTGTGTGGAATCAGAGGATCACATTTGTTGTTACTACGTTTCATACTCTGTGCTATTTCTTGAAAGAAATGTAGAGGCTTTTTTTTTTTTTTTTTTTTTTTTTAAACATTGAGTAGTTTTAAGATATTCCAGATAATCTTGAAAAATTGTGTAACTTTTTTTTATGATATCCAAAGATAGCCAGGAATCCAATATACCATTTTCTTCCCTGTATTTGTACTCTAAATGTAGCATACTTCATTGTGGTGGAAGTGGTACCTTAAGAAATCAATACAGATGTTTGGTACAAAGTACGTATGAAGCTCAAAAACTGAATGCACAATGTGGGTTGTGGATTTATAAACAAAGCTTGATTTTTTCCAACTTCAGGATGCTATTTATGTAACTTAATGCTTTGCAAATTTTGTTGATCTTGCACAGTTCTAGGTTGTATTTTTTTTTATTGCCCCCAGTCTTGGTATTCCAATTAAAGATAAGCATTCCAGTGGCTGTGCCCAAATTTTGCATATGATGAACTTGGTATGAAGAAGTATAGTATTGCTACTCAACCCAGAGTACTACTTGAATACTTATTCTGGTAAAATTGCTTAAATTGAATAATTCTTTTTGCCTGACAGATGCTTAGTTGACATGTCAAAAGATATTTCCATATGTGCAATGTGGTTTTATCATGCCTGCTTTATCAATAAAGCAGATTTGCAGATAAGCCTCTTCAGATATCTGAAGAGACCAAAAATCTTTACCTGATGCATTGGGAATTTTTTCTTGGTATAGGCAAATGAACCATAAGTGTACTGTACTATAGGCTAATATTGTCTTACTGGCTTATAATGAGTTTGTTACAAATGCAAAATAATTGCAGACAGAATTGATATTACACTTTTATAAAGAACAGCAAAATCGATAAGACTCCGACATTTCAGGCAGCAGTATCTTTTTTTCCCAATTATTTATATATGTAAAAACTGTGAATATGATTCTCCCTAACTTTTTTCAATCTCAGTAGAAGAGCATTAAATCCACAAGGAAAAACAGACTTAAATGAAACAATGCTACTTTTTGTTTTAATGACTTAGGTTGTGTATTGCGTTACATAATTCTGAGCTCTTTCTAGAGTAAAATCTTCAAGTTACTTCAAGTATGGTGCACACGTAAAAGTGATTATTGAAATGTTGTAATTACTTGGAGGGACGTAAACCAGAATGATGGTCTCTTAATTAAGTTTTTGTCTTGAGGAGGATGGGGAAGAAACTGAGGTTCCTACTTAAGCGGCATCTGTTAGACAGAATCAATTGAAAATTGACTCCAAGCTCCAGACTCAGACACATTTTAATGCATGTCTGAGTGCTTTTAAACCCCATTGACCAGCTTATAAATGATTAAAATACTTTCCCTGCAGCATATGGAAGGTCTATTTATCATTATATCCTTTTGACGGTTCACAGTTGTAGTGACATGGTGAGCAGCTTTAACCAGTTTGCAAATATCAGATAACCTTCCTGTCAGGTGTGCTGCAATATGGCAAAGAACAGAATTTTGCTAATATTAGTCTATACTTGCACAATAGTACTGTCTGATCACCTCTTATAAGTGGGACTGTGAAGTACGTAACTGAGATATGCTATAATATGGATATAATTTCTGAGATCTTGCTTTCAAAACTATTAATGCTTAAAAATAATAATAAAAAAAAAGTGACCTGAACATAATGTATATACATCTAGATAAATAAAATTATCTACTAATGTGGAGCGGGCAGGGGTTGGCTAGTATATGCAGCTGGAGAGAAATGAAGACCTTGGATTGTTTTTAAATTATTTTTTCAACTGTTTATTTCTGCTAGTTTTGAAAGCAGCATTTTCATCAGAGATTAAACAAATGAGTTAAGATTTGATATTAAGACTACTTTTTAAGAGTCTTACATTCTACATCCAGATAAAAGTCTATACAAAAAAAAAAAAAAATGGAGTGTTTTCAGCCACCCAGTCAGATTTACTCTAATTAGTTAGAAATGCCTTGCCAGCGTGCCTTCCAAAAACAGAACAAGACTTGCTCCAGTTAGCAATTGTTTTTTGTTGACCTGAGGCATCTTGGTTTAGCTTAAGCAAATCACTTATTTTGTTTGATGAACTTTTGTTACCATTCTAACATGATTTGAATCCTATTTGAAATGGGAATGTAATGGTGAAACATTAGTCAAAGAGCTGGTAGTAGACATTTTGTAGGTGATGCATACAGTGGAAAAGTGACAAGAAGTCAATGGAGATTTCCATTACACTGTGAATGTTCTTTTTGCAATAAAATTAAAAAAAAAAAAGTGTTTATTTCAGTAGCCATATGGATTTGTATATTTCCCCATTGCATCATCTCAGATGTGGGTAATTAACCTTAAAGGAATCTGTCTGTGAATAGAGATCGTGGCATCTGCCTCGTCTTCGTTAAAATGACAAAAAATGAAAGCTTCCCTTGCTGCTGTGATGTGGAGAGCAGTGCGTGGTGCGGATGCCCTCTGTGCCTTGTGCCGGTGGCTGGATCCCAGCACCCCGCAGGTGCTGCCAGGTCAGGCAGAGGCGCAGTGCCCTAGCAGGGTTTTTGACTGCAATGCTTCTCTGGAAAGAGGATACCAAGAGAGAAATGGGTTTGGGGTGCTCTGACATCTTGCTGCTCCTTACACGATGAAGCTTGATTGAGCCTGAGTCACCATTTTGGGTGACCTCTATAAAACTGGCCATACAGTTACCTTTTCTTTTCCTCATTATGTGATTTCTCATTTGCCCTCCCTTTGCCTTCTTCTGTTTTTATAGGCCAAGCATATATTATGAAAAATACCATTCTCTATTGACTGTGTGCAAGTCCTAGGAAAAAAATATTTCCGTTTACAAAAAAGGGAATTAGGGAACGGTTCCAGAAACAGCAACTGTAACACCATCGCTACCACAAACTGTTAATAGCTTCATTTATGAGTGCAATTAAGCATATGGATAGCTCAGGTTTCATCATCAGCCCAGAATGGGACAATGTTGAGGTAGATTCAGTCTAAATCTATAACAGTAAAATTGGTTTAAGATGTAACCCTTTAATGTGCTTGGAAATGAGAAGTTGTCAGACTGCTGCTATGTTTGGCAACATTTGCCAACAAAAGGATGGCATTTAATGCAGTGGGGAAAATGATAGCTGACAGATACACCTGGTGTATGCAGGATATTAAATGCCTCAAATTTATCAAAAGCAACTGGGGCTGGGGAGCTGGTGGCTGGAAGAGGAGGCAGTTCTGTCCTTCCAATTTAACTGCTCAAAAAGGAAAAGCGGCAAAGGAAGAGAATACTTTTGTTTATGAAATGAGACCAGACTGTTCAGAAACATTATACACAGGCAGGAACTGCACCAGAAAGTTTGTAGTCTGTATGTTAACACATATTATTATTGCAGATATTAGCTTTGATACCCAACAGGAATGACCATGAGCATTTCTGTCCCTATCTACATCTGTGCAACTGTTTGACAAGTAATTGTGAACATTTTTAGTTAAGAAAAAAAAAAACAAAAAACAAAAAACAACCCACTGTTGTTTGAGATAAAAAGCAGAATAAAACCCAGTAATTTCCATTTGGTAGCTTCAAGTATAACTAAATAGATAGATTTGTACTCATTAAATTACTGGTTTCTCTTTGTGGAGTTTGTGGGATTTGAATGAGAGTGCCTCACGTTATTATAGAGGGGCAAAAAGAAAAGGAATCACTAGGATTAGCATATTTTGCTATAAGATTTGTTTTTTCCTTGCTTCTCAGGCAATAATCATATTTAGCAACTTCTGTAGCTGTAGACCAGATTGTGTCAGAGAACAGACATCTATGGGGGTGGATCTCATAAAATTCCGCTGCTTGCTGAAGTAGAAAATGAGTATAATCAACAATAGGGCTGTCAAACTGAGGCATACCCGTAGAGCCATGGGTTCAGTGGCTATGTTATCTCTCTCTCCTGCAGTATAAATCTAAGGCATACTACTTTTCATTAGTATTTTCTGATTAGCAATACAAAAATATTGCAGACAGGTAAATTTGAGATGAATTTGTACTGTATCCTTAAATTTTGGACCTCTAGATAGCAAAGTTTTGAATAGTAAATTCTCTGTTAACTAGCCAAATTTTTGCAAGTATGTTATTCATACGTTAGCTAATCGTATTCTTTTCTTGCTCTCAGTGTTTTCAATTCAAATCATAAATCTGTTTTCCTCAGATTCACTGTTCTGCCAGAGAGGTATCAGAAAGCAGCATTAGACACATCAGTTGGATTCGTAGGCCAGCTGGGTTATTAAAAAGCCCAGTGACAGCTTGGTAGCAAACCGCTGTCATAGGCATATTTCTACGTATGACCAGAATAGAACGGTAATGTTTAGTAAGACAGATTGTTTCAGTGCTTCTCCAGTGCTTTTTATAATACTGTTGTAAAAATCTGCAGGTAATGAAATGGTCTTTCATTTTAGTGTGAATTCAGATGTTTTGAATACAGTTTAAAGTCAGCAGCTACTACAATTGCTTGGATGTTGGTGAACTAGTTGAAACAGTAAAGCACATACTGCCAATAAGAGTGCTCACAAGTGTTCAGTGAGCAGAGATGTTTTGAAGTAGTTATCTGACACAGTTTTGTACTTGTGTATGATAATTATTGTTTTTGTAATTTGCACGAATGAAGTGTACCTGAATTTGTGGGGTGAATGTTGCGTGCTGTTGTTTTGTTCTTTTTTGCTGCTCAGACTTACTGCTTATGTTTTGGAACTTTTTCTCCAAATTCCAAATTTTTGTACTCGTTAGTTATCAGCTACATACAAAATTGAAGTGTGATGTTGTCAAGGCAATGAATGAAGTTTATTCCTGGCAGTAATATGTTAATTTTTGTTTGCCTCAATGAAATAGTCACTCAGGATCGAGATGTGCTAATGTGAAAATTAAGTGAAGAGTGTAATGCCCATCAGTGAATTTGAAAATCATTATGTTTTCTGAAGTGGTTCCTTCATGAACCTTGTAAGAGCTCGTCTACACAGGAGCTATTTTAGAACAGCTAATCAGGAGGGGGAGTATTCAAAATAAGTTTTGCCAAGCATGGCACAGATCTGGAGATAGCTTGTAGATTCTACATCTAGTGTCAGTCAGAAAGAATTCTCAGTTGCTGAGGAGAAGGAAAAAAATTAAAACTAAATGATTTTTTTCCTCCAATTCATATTGCCTAACTGAGATCCAAATACTAATTTGTAACTGAACTTGATAGAGAAACTCTTTTGCCTTCAGCATTGGCCACAAACTGCTGTAACAGTTTTGCATGGCCCAGTCAGTTCCAGCTTCTGACAAAGGTGCTTTTCTCATTTCTAAGGATCTTGTTAATGGATTTGTGATCACACAGAGCTGCATTGCTACCCTTCTTCTCTTTGAATAGCCCTGCTCTGCAAGTGACTGCATTAGTATTAATGGAACAACTTGAGTAATAAAAGAAGTCCTGCTCAGTTCAGGTAGATTGCAGGATCTGGTCTTCAAACAGGACTAAAGTGAAAAAGAAAATAGTAGCTTTTCCCCTTTCGTGTTTCTTATTTGGCTCAGCTGAATAAAAATTGAGATTTTCAGTTGTACGTGATCCTGATGAAAAGTGAAACCTCACCATTTCGTGGGAACATTTTTGCACACCTTCACAGTAGGGATTTTCCTTAATGCCTTTTGCATTAATGGCTGTGACAGGAACTCTGCTTCCAGCAGTTTCAAGTGGTTAAATCAATAATAGAAATAGTTCAAAAATACTAATCCACCGCTGCTATGTGAACATTCTCTGCCCAGCCTGCAGACTGTGTATGCAAACAGATAATGGTGGGCATCAATAATTTTTAGTGTTGAATTTTCCATATCTAAAATTTCAGTAAATAGCTCTTCAGATAATTTAATTTTTCAGAGGGCAAAAGTCTAGTCAAACACATGGTGTGTAACCATATGCTAACAGAAGTGATTCATTATCATTGATGAAAGGAATTCAACCACTATGAATTGGCAGTTGATAATTTGACATATGCAGCTAGGCAATGAATAGGCACAGGATTTCTTGCATGTGAATTCTTTTCATTATACCAGAGAAATATGGGTAGCAGAAATTATGTGGTGTGGTACTTTTGTCAGGAGCTGTTCCTCATCTCTAGTAATTAGAAATGTTGTGTTAAGTTATGATAGTTGTCTTCTGAAATAAGATTAGAGTAAAGAATAGGGAGTGAATTGGGGAGCGTATAAATAATATCTGATAATTACAGCAGCAGCATGAAAACTGGTTGAAATTGTGTAGATCTACTGCAGGTAGCGAAGACTGAGTTTGCACTTGACTGAGAGCTGATTTGGCTGATCGGTACTCAGGGTGATGAACCACCACAGGTTTAGTGGCCTCAGATAAGCTGAATGTGAGTTACTCTTGGCACACCTGTGTTTGGTGGAGCATGCTGGAGTGAGATTTCCCATCCACTAAGCTGGGTGAGTGGACATGTCCGTGCTAGTGAGTGTGTTAGGTCCCACTGATTCTCTGCGCAAATGTGTATGATGGGTCATAGGGGAGGTGTCATATGCATATGTAGCCTTTTCTTAGGCTACATCTGGGCATGGAAGCCATGGAAAGATTGTTATGAGCATTAAAATAGCTTTGCCTGTTGGTTCCCCCCCTCCCCCTCCCCACTGGGAAATGGACAAGTAGGCTATTAGTCTAAACAAAAGTGCATCTACTTTTTAAGCCAAAAAGATGGGTATTTAAATAAAAAAACAACAAACCCTGGTGTGTGTGTGTGTGTGTGTGTGTGTGTGTGTATATATATATTTGACTTAGCAAAGTAAATCATGTGTAGCTGTTCTCCTGTAACCCCTGCTCATATCCAGTTACATCCACTGCACATTCTAATGCTGCTGCGTCGTATATGGGTTAATTCAAGTGTCTTTGCAGTTCAATGACTACTCTGTTAACTAGAAGCAACATACATAGCAAAAGACTTACCTTCTTCAGGTGGAAGGTGCCATGTAACTTCCCTCTCCTACACTCTTCCTGTCTATTATTTATGATTTTGGCTTTGAAAATAGTTTGTCCCATAATTTGCTTTTGAGTGCATTCAGTCCACACTTTGATCTGAAAGATTAAGAAGATGAAGGTTTTGGATGTTGTCCCCAGATGAAGATCACAAGGACTTGATGAGGGCAAGGGGGATCAGAAATAATTAGAGAAAATTTCAATGTACAAAACTGCAGAGAAGTTCACCTTTTTGTAAACATTTCCCAGAAGGAAAATCAAACTCAATCTTGGTCCATGTATTCCCAGTGAATCTCTGCCATATTAAAACCCTGAACGAGAGTTAGAAGACAGAAATAATATAACCAGGCTTCCGCTATAGGGAATTGAGGCATTAGTTCATCATTCCATCCAAGGCACAGTCCAGACTTTTCTTCGCTGTAAAAACAAAACACAAACAAACAAAAAAACCCTCTGCATTTTCAAATAGACAAAGAGACCTTTGCTTTTATCACAAAAAATGTATTTTCATATTTGTGGAAACCAGCAATCAGATTCCATCAAAAGGAAATCCATATATCATTTGGTTTTTATATCTTTTATATAGTCATGCATGGCTTTTCACTGTTCAAGGAATTAGTCAAGCATATAATAAGTAGATCACTGATAGTTTAAGAGTATTTTTTTCTGAAATTATGCATTGTCGGTTGACTGGAGGCAAGTTATTCTGGGGATTTCTTCATTTTTCTGAGTATGCCTCAAGTTTTTGCCATTGGCTTTGAAGTCTATGTGTGTGTTTGTGTGTGTGTATATATATAAATATATATACATATATATTCCCAACAAAATTAAAGCTCAGTAAGTAGAAGAATTTGATGCATGTATGTGACACTCTACTGCAATATTTATATTTTATTTGAAAAAACATTGCTTTTAAAATTGGAGGTTAACTCCACACTGAAATTTAATCTTAACTCCAGCTAGTTTTACGTCTGAGGTCTAGCGGTGCTATTTTGTTTTGCTAAAGTAGTTTCAGTCATGGCATCTTAGAGAACACTGAAGAGAGCCAGGTGATGGGGTGGCAGTGTATGCAGATAACCAGCCTGAGCTGTTAGGCTGTGGTACTGGTGCTGTGGAGAGATCTCTGGTTTCCCAGTTGCTGCCAGATGTGCAGAGGCAGCTGAGCACTGTAAGCATGTCACTGCTGGGCTCGGAGCTGCAGTCCCACCAATGACTGCTGTGCTCAGCTCTCTGAAATGGCTTTGCAGGAGACTTGAGCTTCTGCGAGCTGCAGATCTGGCTTATATGTAGCTAATGACAGCTAATGCTGTCTTGGGTAAAATGCATAGTCTTTGCGGGCTTTGTGCTGGCAAATACATGCGTCTCTGAGCATGTTTCAGCAGATCTGCTCCCTGCTGCCTTCTCATTATGTGTTTTGACAACATCCAGGATCAGAGAGCTCTAATGCTCTGAAACTTTGTTCTGCTTGCAGAGTTCAAGCCATTTTCCTACTACATCTCCAGAATGACAGGAACGTTTGGCAACAGTGAGCAGACCTGGGCTTGCTTCTGGAGAGGCTGCAAAACTAGAAGGGCTGGTGAGATTTGTTCTGAATTTTTGTGTCTCAGCTTGGATCTGAATTCTTTGTTATTCTGCTTCAATGTCTGAGCCAACCAGCTTTGCTAAGAGGTAGAGATATATCTGGAACTCATTCCTAGTTAAAAATGACTATGCTGTTAAAGCATCCTCATAGGATGATGCCATAAATCATGGCTACACTGAAAGTCCAGCAGCTTGGGCTAGTTTGGGTAACTCATTGCTGGGGAAGTTCTGTTATCTGCCAGAAGGAGTTACTACTGTTTAAGTTCTTCTTTCAGTGACAGCAAAATAAAAACGTGCCTGTTGGGTTCTAACTAAACTTGTGTAGGTTGCTCCAAAGGTAATGCCTACTATTTACTAAATGGATACAAAGTGCACAATAACACTATTTAACAGAGCGAATTCTCAGCTACAAAACACATTTTTTCAATGTGGTCACCACCATTAGCTATGCATTTTTGCATGGAAATGCTTTTAGGAAAAAACAAGCATTTAGCATACCTCTTCTGTATTGACTAAGCAGATAAATATAATGATTCTCTAATTTCCTTAAATGTATTTCCATCCTTCAAAGGATTGCTTAACATGCAATTAGTTCTTCAAATTAAATGAATGTCATAATAAAGGTCTTATTGAAAGTAGAGCTAAGAAAGTATCTGTTGACTTTAAAATCCCTCATATTTAAATAAGCGATTCTGATTCATTTTGTTATAGGTTAATGATTATTTTTAATGGGAGATTAAGTGCATAGGTTCATTATATGGCTTTCTGGAGGTCAGTGCAGTTGTTTTGCTTAAAATCTGCTAAAAAAATAATAGACTCTGATCTTTAGGACAAAAACTAGCAGCATACCTTATTGGGGATGTTGAAAACCCTTCTAAACAGCAGTACTTAATGAAATAAATTCCAAGATTTTTTTTCCAATGGAATAATAGTAATGGGTTAAAACCTCCTATGCCAGTTGCACTCATTGAGTTAGTGCTAGGGACCACTAGTGATACACAGTGCTGTGGGGGAAAAGAACTGCGATGCACAGATGTTCTCCAAGCTTCTTTTTAGTTAGGGTTCATCATACCTAGCAGTTTCTTGCTGATACCCAACCTGAACCCCACCCTTCTCCCAGAGCAACTTGAGGCCATTACCTCTTGTCCTATCACTGGTTACATGGGAGAAGAGGCGAATCCCTGCCTCTTCACAACTTCTTTTCGTGTAGTTATTGAGAGCATTAAGGTCAACCCTCAGCCTCATACAGACTAAACAATCCCAGTTCCCCAGCCTCATACAGACTAAACAATCCCAGTTCCCCAGCTTCTCCACATGAAACGTGTGCTCCATGTCCTCACAGCTCCATTGCCTTTCTCTGGGTGTGCTCCAGGGCAGCGTCTGACTTTTAGAGGGCCCGAAACAAAGTATGTGAAGTGCGGCTTCACCACGGCTGGGCTCAGAGGGACAATCAATTTCTGCTCTTGCTGACTGCAGTATTTCCAAAGGAGGCCAGGATGCTGTTGGCCTTCTTGGCCACCTGGACACATGACTGGCTCATGTTCAGCGGGGCATCAACCAGCACCTTCAGGTCCTTTTCTTCCACACAACTTTTCAGCAACTAGTTCTGTGGATGCTGTGGTGGTAAGAAAGGTGTTTTCAAATGTTTTATAACGGAGTATTTGCAGAGCTTCTTTTGCTAGTCATGGATGCTTATGTTCAGGTTACGAATTTGTGTTGTTTCCACACAGCTATGTGCTATGTTGTTACTGCTTTAGTCTAAGGAGGTTGTCTGTGCTGCAGAAGAACTGGAATCAGTCACAGACCAGTACTCTTTCCCTGCCAACAGCGACAACAAACTCACGTTGGCTGTGACTTCTGGTCCCGGTGTTTGCAGCATTTTTTCTATTGCTTTTGTGAGGGATGATTCTAAGAACGTGACAAGTTTGCTAGCCCTGTCATAGGGGTACAAGGGAAAGGTGAAGAGAGTGTGCTTGATTGGCCTTAATTGTTTGTTTAGTGTGCTTACAGGCTCATGGAGCTTGCTTGACCATCCTGGCATTCAGAGATGATAAGGAGAATGCTCTCTAAGCTTCTTACTGCCCTAAAAAAAAAAAAAAAAAAAAAAAAAAGTAAAACAAACACAAATGCCATAAAAGCCACACGTGTGTTTTCCCAGGACTTAACAGCAGTTTAACTTATCATCAGGGGTGCATATAGTCATTGGCCTTTGAGTTCAAACTTCTTTCAGTGCCACAGCAAGGAAGTGTGGTGTAGATCTGGTATACTGAAATGATGTAATTGAGCATAGCTGAGGTGGAAAAGATCTGAAAACATAATAAAAGAACCAAAATATAACCCAAAGAGCTGTGCCTTCTGTTATTGGAACTGGTCAGTGAAGGCTTGCTGTGACATCAGTGAGCACTTTTTATGTTTCTAAATGTACAATTTGCATTGAGAATCTTTAATACATCAGTTTTATTCTGAAGATCAGAGGAGGATCCACTTTTCCAGGGTACTGTATTTTTTTTTTTTTTTTTTTTACCATTTCATTTGATGTTCTAGCAGAGAAATTGTAGCTTATCATTGACCACACACACACACACACGTATATATATGTATGTATCTGAGCAGGGTACATTAATATGCTCTAATGGTCTGCTTAAAACTCTGAAGTGTGTACATTGTATGACTATGCTAGTTAATCCAAAACAAAAATTAAGTAAGAATTTAGTATATAAGGGGAAAGCTGAATGTGAAATTAAAATGTAAATCAAAAAGTAATTGGCTTTTTGTGCGTAGTTTAGATAAGATTTACTTTTGAAGAATGACTTTGTGTTTAACACAGCAGGCCAGACACCATGTGGCACACTTGCACTTAATAATGGCAACCAATCTAGACCATAAATATTGCAAACGATGCCATTTGAATGAGGAGGCCTATGAACCGTAATAAAAACCCCTATGATTAATTCTAAAACTGCTCTGTTCATATTAGACCTGCAGTGGCCTCCCTGATGAGATCAATACAGCGTAGCAGAGTGATTCTAATAGAAGTGTTATTATCTTTTAATCTTCAGGAGAATGCCAACTTTGAGAATTCTTCAGCATTCTGGCTGCTTATTTTCTCAGAACAACCTTGAAGGCAGTTGTTTTCTGAAATGAAGATACATTAGAGTCTGTTCAGAGATTTATCAATAATACGACACGGTCACCGTTTGTGGAGCCAACAGCTAAAAGGCACATTTGTGTGCAGAGACTTACAATTGGTCACAGTGACCTTCCCTGTCAGCCTCTATTTTCTCAGCAGACAAATGTCTACAGTGAATGAGGAGTAAAGGACAGGGATGGGGCTGTGGGAGGGGGGAGTGGCACAGTACGGAGCGGTGCTCTTCTGTCCGTCAGCAGCAGCATCTTCCTGAAGCACAGGTTGCATAGATTATGTCTAGACATTTGTCTAGCACACCTTTCTCTCTGTGTGCTATCGGCAGTCCTAACTGGAATCCATGGTTTGTAATGAATTTTCGATGTCAGGGGAGATGAAACTGTAGCAACAATAGCTATAATGAGGGATATCTGGCAAGTCTGTGAGGACACACTGTCATTTGAATATTCTTAGGAAAATCAAAAGGCAAGACAATTTGATTATGATGCTTACTGTATTTTTGCAGGAAATAATTTGAAAATATTCATTAACTTGTGAGTGCAGCAAGATAGGGGTAAGCATTCATTTTGTTTGTTTGTTTGTTAGTTTTCAGTTGATGGGGGTCTGTGTCACTGACCTTGTTCTGAACCTTCTGAAGAAATGATTATCCTGACTAAATTTTGAGGTTTTTATATATTTTTTTTAATTTAGAATGCTATCAAATACATACAACTATGACATAATATATAGCCCGCTCCACGTGAGCTAAGCAGCTCTGTGAAGATTGAGACAACAGCAAATAAGCAAAATGAAAATTCTTTTGTTCTTGCTTGTCTCTGTCCATAGGAATGTAAATGTAATTTTGAAGGACCTGGGTTACAAATCTGATTTCTATGGGAGTTTTATACAGGCGGGAAATACAGTAAAAATTAAGCTACTCCATATAATGGACGAAAATGTACAGCTAGTGTGTCGTGCAGAAGCTGGTGGTCAGAAAAGCTGTCTGTAGACAATTGGCTGTGTACTGCTAACAACATGTGTGCACGTGACCTGTAGAATGTGACAAACCAGTGGGGAAAAAGGTGGTGTAAATGAAGATGTATTTTCTTCAGTTCAGACTTCCAACTAGCTTAATTATTAAGAGTTGAGATTAAGCAAGCTAGCCTTGTATTGATTGGAGTCTTTACCAGCTCTTGTCTGCAGTGACAGCTATTTCAGTTCATTTCTGAGCTTGTTCATGTTTGTTTGACTGGCTTAGGATGCTGAAAGGAGAGGTGCTCTAAGACTGGTATAAAAAAGTTCACTTTCTTGTGGGCAGATGCCAGTACAGCTCTATTTCAGTGCTCTGATAACAGCTTTCTTCTGGGCATGCTTTGTGAGCCTGCTCCTCGCACATACTGCTTGTTCCTAGAAGTGATGATTTAGGTGTCTCACCTTGGAGCACAAATTGAAGTGCGTTGGCTCTCTTTGGGAGTGCCTGCAGCATGGAGCAGCGAGCTTGCTGTGCATACATGTGATAGCCTATTGTGCACTGCCTGCTGTGTGTTTTAGGAGCGTCTCAGTTTATATGTTAAAGCCTCGATGTTTGCTTTAAATTAATGTGAATTTGAACTTCTTTGTCTAGTCCGTTTGAAGGTGTATCACTGTAAGAGATGTCGGTTTTTTGTTTGTTTCTCTTCTCCCCTCCAGCAGCAGCAACCAAAAGAAAAAAAAAAAAAAGAAGAAATTGTGGCACTGCTAGAGGGCTGCACTAAAAGACTTTATACTGTGTCACTTTGATTTTGGCAGTGTTAGTTAATGCCGCTGGAGAAGGTATCATACCAGACAAGTTTCTCGTCAATGAAATTCATCCACTGTGTTTTAAAATGTTGCTGTGTAGATTTTTACTTTTAAGTACTATCCTGTCTGCTTTAAAAACAGAAAGTTTGAAAAGTCTTTCTCTTAGGGAAAAAAAATCTCACCACCAGACGCTGTTAATGATGCAAAATGTCTTTACAAATGTAATACTCAGATCCATTTTTTTCTTGTTTGATTGAATTAGGAAGGGAACCAAAAAATGTTCCTTTCATGTCCTTAACTTTGCATAATAGCTAAGTTGTGGTATGTTTCTCTGGAACAGTTTATTGTGTATGTTATTTGTAGTTGGCAAAGGACAATTCTGCATATGAATTGTAATTCATATTCATACTCTTGCTTCAGGTCTTAAATTTTAATCATTGTTAATCAAAATATATTTTCTTCACTCCTTTTTGTAATCTTAACCTACTAATACTCATTCAAGCTGTTAAACTATAAGAAGTCCTTTTGGAAGGAGCTATACTATTCTGAATGGAGATTAAAATGTTCTTCTGTCATCTTATGAATACTCAATAAATGCTGGAGAGTTATGCAGTGTACTTGAACCTAGGCTTGAAGTAGTTCAAGATTAAGATTAGAGGCAAACAAATACCTTCCTGTCCAAGATTTGTGGGAAATCCAGGTGGAAGAAATGCAGTTTAATTAAGGCATAATTTTTAAAATGCAATTTCTATTGAATTATCTGGCAGAATTTCAGTGGCTGACCTGAATTCCACTGTCCCATACCGGCAGTGTCTCTCGCTTGGTTATTTTTCCAAACTCTTTATAGGATGCTTTTAAGAGATGTCACTGAAGTCATCTTCCACAAATCTAACAATTTTTTTTTATTTTTTGTCTTTTCTGAGCTAGCTGCTATATTTCTAAGACTTCACTTGCCAGGAGTGTGCTGGAAGTCACTTTCTGGAAGTACAACACGGAATACATCTGAAGCTATTCTTTCTAAAAAGGAAGTGCTGTTGTCATACATGATGTTGTACCTTAAGCTAGTATAAAAAAAAAAGAAAAAAAAAGTTTTGACATCAGTCTTTTTAAGTCACGTTCTGATAGACGTTCATCCTAAAATTTCAAGAATTATTTCCAAATGTAGATCATCAACTGCATCCTAGCAGACTGAAACTTGCAAAACAGAGGGAACTCCTGTTAAATCACATGATGTGCTGAGCACATCATTTTTCATCTCGTAGCACAGTATGATTTTTGAGGGGTTTGTTGGTTGGTTGTTTGGTTTTTTTTTGCAGAAGATTTGGGCTTTGTTCTGTTTTAGTCTGTTAGCTAGCCATGGAAAGGGAGAGTTGAAAGCCCATGTAAACACCATGACTTGGAGTGTTGGTTCTGAGAAATCAGAAGTCACAGCACCTTGCGGAGTACGGTTTGTGCTGCCCTTCACCACTCACCTTCACCTTCACAGCCATTTCTCCATTCACCCATCAGAGCTATGTTCATTTGGGTTTGTTGTGTTGTGAGTGCGTGGCTGTGAGATCCTGGATGTTCCCTAGTTGTGAAATGCATGAAAGCAACTTGATAGAAATCAAGATCTGGAAGGACCTGTAGTGCTCCCAGATCCAACTTGACACAAACCAGCCTTGCTTCTCTCTGAAGTGTGTAAAAACACGCTTGACCTGATTGGCAGAACAAAGAGATGCAATTTCAATCATTTATGCTAAAACAGATTCACAGCTTTGTTGAAGATATGTAGATATGTGTGAAGTGATTCCAAAGCTTAGTGTTTCTTTTGGAACATTCTCTAGAGCAAGGATAAACAAACAACAAAAAGAAAAAAATCCAGAACCCTCATATCTCAAGTGTATTTGTGCTTCATCAGGAATAAAAAATTTTGGAGATTAGGCCATTTTACTCATACAAGTTTCTACTGTCTAAGGGTGAAGGAAAAAGTCACTATAATCTGAAGAAATGAGAGGTGATAAGGGTAAAATATTCTTTTTCTGACCTGGAAAGAAAGACGAGGATCATGCAGCTTGCAAGCTCACGCCGTACAAAAAAACAGTGAACAAATGGCAGTTATGTCTTGCTTCTAAAAACAGGGGTTGCAATTTCCTACAGTATTTATTTTCCTGATGGTTGTCATACTTCTTGTAACTGTAGTGAAATAGGACAAGTTGTGTAATTCTGCATGGGCATGAGTTAGAGGGTCAAACTGATGAAGGAAATCTAATCAGGCTAATGCACTCCTGGTTGCAGGACCACATCTCTGTAACACTCAAGAAACAGCATAGACAGTAGTATCTGCTCAAGTGAGTAGCAGTGTTGTGGAGTCAGATGGGACAGGATGGTGGCACTGTGGCCTTGGCAAGTGAGTACAGCAGTGCTGTTGCTGATCAACACTGAAATGCAGAGTCAGAGGATAATAACTTTGAATGTTCACGTATGTAGGGAAAGCACGGAGTTGTAGCACCCATAGAAGAATTTAGATGCCCCCAAACCTGTTGAAAGCACAATAAGTTTGTGTGCAAGCATGAGAATTCTAAATTGTGTTGAAGACAATTTCTTGAAGCAAGTGAATGATGAGCAAAGTAAGGGAGATGGACCTATTCACCCGAAACAAAGAATAGGTCAAATATATAATGGGCAGTGGTGGTCCTTTCCTGAAATAACCATGAGTTTGTGGAGTTTAAAATCCTTAGGAAGGCAAGGAAGGCAGAGGGAAAAAAAAAGATCAAAACCCCTGGATTTTAGGAAAGTAGATTTTGGTTTATGCAGGGATCTTCTTGGCAGACTGAAATAAAAGACTGCCTTGCAGGGCAAAGGGACACAGCACATCTGGTTGAAAATCAAAGACAACCTCCTCAAAGCACAAACCAGTCTATTGCAATGTTCAAAAAGTCAAGCACTGCAGAAAACTGGCATGGATAAATAAAGAACTCCTAAATGAGCTTAGTTATGAAAAGGAGGTGTATGCAGAAAACAGAAGCAGGGATGGACTACTCAAAAGGAATATAAAGGTATTGCTTGAGGATGCAGGGATGGGATTGAGGAATTCAAAGCTTAGATGGAGTTGAAAGATGTGAGGATTGTGAAAAGAGTGGCCATGATGCCTTCTAGAGTTGCATAGTTTGGAAAAGAAGTTTGGGAAAACTGTGCCAGTTGCTTAATACAGAACGTTTCCTAGAGATCAAGGGCATGTAATGGATTGAAGAGCTTAATGGTTTTTTCCTCCTTTTCATTGCCCAGTGGCCTCCAGTTCTATGAACCTATGGATGGAGGTTCCAGTTAGAGAACATCCCAGGCAAGCCCATGCTGACTAAGTGGGATGAATCCAAGGATGCTGGCTGCAATTTACACAGAACTGTGAAGCTGTCTCTTGCAGAAAATGTATTCAATGCCTACGACATATATAAAAATTTGAAATGACAAAGGTGTTGAAAGTACCTTGTTGTAGAGATACCATTAGCAAGGTAATAGACCCTAGATGAGAAGTCAGTGTAGTGAAATCAAGTTTGTCCTATAATCTGGCACTGCCACCTCTCCAGCATGGGGGCTGGAAGGCCCGGCATGGCACAGTGCTCATCCTTCTCATCAGCCTGGAGAAGGTCTCACTTAACAGCTGTCTGCAGAGTGGTACGTGATTAACCTTTTAAGTTGTTTATGCCATAAAAGAATACATTAAGCTCTTAATTTTATTTTTTTCTATTTGGCACTATAATTTGCACCTGTTCAAACTGGAATGATTTCTTTTTATAGCTATGAAAATAGGAACTGTTATATCAAAGATCACAGAAGTCAATAGAAATCTTTAATGAACTACTGTGGAATAGGCCCTAAATGGCTGTCTGAATTATAGAGCGGAGAACATTATTGTGTCTAGTAACATTAATTTATATGTTCCAGATACCTGCTTTAACAGTTCTTCAGGATTTCTGTGTTTTGTTTTGAATCCTGTCAATATATTTTTCTGTTTGAACCTTGCTAAATATGGCAATATGCAACTGGCTTTTTTCAGGGAAAACAATTTACCAAGTAAAGAGCAAAATGTGTTTTGAAAAATATCAGAATCCCTTTTTTTTTTGGCTTCTTTCATTCTGTTTCATTACTCCTGGGATAATCTAGTAGTCGGGAGCAAGCTCTTTTCCTGTTATGCCATTCAACATTTATAAAATCAGAACATTAAACTACTGTAGTGTTATCCAAAGGCCTCATTTCCTCCAAATCTCTCAGTTTCAGAGGATTCTGTGTTTGCTCTGTGCTTATTTGCACAACTCAGCATACAGAGTTGATTCGAGGTTTATTATGCCTGCTCAGGTATTCCATGACTGCGGCACCGGGAATTTCATTTGGTCAGACCTTTAATTGTCGTAGCTAATGTTTACACATTCTGGTTGCATGTTATTGTATTTCATAAGTTGTTGTTAGGAAGACTCGAAAAGGTCATCTGTAATCTGTGAAATGATGGGAAAGTAATATGGAGATTCCCTGCTAGATCAAGGAATTTATTTGAGCTTAATTATATAAGGTCTTTGTGTGCTATTGGCAGCTGAGATGTGGCAGGGTCTTGACCGCGGAAGGCAATCTTTTTTCATGCGAGTTTGTAGATTGCAGCTTCTGTCAGGTGATTCTGTTGAAGGCACATGATTTTCCTGACAGCTGAAACATGGTAATTACGAAGGTACTGTTTTATTTTCATGTACATGTTTTCCTAGAAACAGTCTGCAGTAAACATGAAAGAAAACGTGCCATTTAGGTGCACAGCCATGGAATGCGTTTGTGTTTAGGTTGTGCTGTAGATCAGTCTCCTTGCTGTGGCTGAGAGACATCCATGCCGTCAGAGATTTCTCTGAAGAGCTTGTAAGTTTTGAGTTCTCTAAATCAGGGACAAGTCTACTTTCTGCTTGAACAATAAATACTTAAATCAGTCTTCAGTGCTGGCCGAAGCCCTTATTATGTTTTTGTGTGGAACTGTTTTTTAGTGAACTGAAAGGAGCAGCTCTTCTTACTGATGCAAAAGAGTTTGATGCAAAATCTAAGGTCTGCTTCTGGAAAACTGTTTAGTAGTTATTTTCTACCTCTTCCATTAAAAAAGTAAACTTTTTTTTACAAGTTGCTATTACAAGTAGTACTGCTTGAAATGACTTTTTCATTTAGAAAATATGGTAATTTTCTAACCTCCTTGTTAGGTGTCCAGTCAATTAGACATTTCCTGTTTTGCTCCTTACAGACCAAAATACTTTGCTGAATGTCCATGAATCCAAAGTAAATCAGACCAGTCTGCCTTTTCTGAATGTTTCCAAAAACTAAATTTCTGTATATTCTTTGTTCCTTTACAGAATGCACAGGATCAAATTAGAGATGGGGATCTCAAAGCACTTGCATGCATAATTCTGTGTTCCTTTCATGTAGTAACTTAATAAAAATGGCATGCAAATGGCGTCTTTTCAACTCGTTGATACAGTAATTTATTCACAAAGGCTTTTTTGCTGGAGTTGTATATTCCAGTAAACTCAGAACACTGAACTGCATTCTGCTATAAGGTGTTTACACTCTTGAGGTAAAACCAGAGCACACTGATACAGTAACTAATACAGTGAAAAGTCATGCTAAAAACTAAGTGATGATTCCAGGAGCCATGTAAGTGGTGTTGGAAATGCCTTTACCAAACCTCTTCTGCAGGCCCAGGTTGACTAAACGTGCACAGACTTGCATTTTAAATGAAGCTGAAGATTGTAGGCAGACATTTTCAAATTAGATAGCTCAGTAATTCTGTGAATTCATAATGAAATAATCATTTCTTTCTTGATAAAATTGAAGACTAAAAAAGCTTCATAAATCATGAAATCATAATAATGAATTATGATTATGATTTATGATTATGATTATGATTAAGAAAGCAATATTTAAACAGGTGGTGGTATCTTGTTTATTTACTTCTCCAGTAAACTTAGAAGAATATTTTGTCTGCTTGTAAGTTATGACTTTTTTTGCAGAAATGTCTATTTCAGGAGTTATTTTCTTCGTACGAGTGATATGCTTTCAGTGTGCTCCTTTTTTGTTTCCCTTGGAGCACATTGCAACTCTTATTTGTCCAGCTTAAAAGGCAGCTCAGCATTAAAATAGTATATATTCCCCTTTTGAAGCTGCCTAAAAAGAAAGCCTGAAGCAGTTATCAAATGAAAAGATGCATGAATTTTAATCCAATACGAAAGTACACCTTCAAACTTAAAGCGATAATTTATTTTTACTTAGAGGTCCAGCCAAGCATATCAAATGATGTGAGGAAATTCTAAGATAAAGCTCCTAGAAACTCTCCTTAGTGAATGTGTACTCATTTCTTTCTTATACGTGGTTATTTCTGGGCCAGAAATCTGGCTTGCAAATAGTTATGATGTTGATGACATAAACAAAGGTCTTTTTGTGTCAAAAGAGGACAAATTAAAGTCCAGTTATGCAAGTAAAATGTTCTGGACAGTCTAGACATTAGGTTATGTGTATAAGGTTGTCATCGTGTCTATATAGCCTGTCATTGTGTCTACACAGCCTAAACAAATGCACGTATTTAGCAGAGCAGTAATGCTTCTTAGTACTTACTGTGTTTGCTACCACATCTTTTTTTTTACATTATTTTTAAAATACAGGTGAAAAAATGTACATAAAATGAAAATGAAGGTAACGTTGTTTTGTTTTGTTTTTTTAAAAACATTTTCTTTATCTGTGATGTTAGCTTCTTTCAAACACATGGAACTTTTAAAAGGGCTTATGAAACTGCTCTGCTTTCTTGTGTATAGAATAATACAAAAGTTTTTTTGTTTTTACAAAACAAACTTGAAAATCAGCCACACACAACAGAAAAAGTTGGTTTTAGTCTCTCTATACCAGACATTTTCCTGTGAGATCATTTATGGCTGAGGGCCGTCAGCAACAGATGAAGAGCCTTTTGACAATGAGGCGTCAACTGCTGGGGCTGCAAACACTCTGGATATTGTGATTTTTCTCTGTCTATCTAAACAAAACATTAATGGTGCATTATTACATCCAGCTAAGGTAATGTTATTAGGTGTTCTGGAAATCCACTCGTATAAATCAAATCAACCATTAAAGTATTTCAAGCTTCTCAGTGACCTTCAGCCATGACATGAGGGATCTTATCACGTGAATTCATCTTGTAAGCAACACCTCTTCTGAGCTTTTTGGGGAGCCTTGACCAGATGCTTGGCTCCCTTTTCTGGCTGTTAAGGAGGTTCAATTTGCATCAAAATGTTTTGAGTGGCCTTTATTCCCATTCCTGTTTACTTTTATGAAGGCAGATCACTGTTCAGTTTCGCTCCTAATTGCCTTGAAAGCTATGTTCAGAACCAGATTTTGTTATTACTGCCAATTTTGGGTGTGTGTTGGATTTTGAGGATTGAAATAAGAAGGTCTTGGTGTTTATCAGAAGTTTGTTTTCTTGGGCTCTTGTAGGCTACAGGCACTACAAACTTTGAATTTAGTCATCTCAGATTTTGACAAGAGCAAGCCAACCTCAAATGCCTTGTTTTCTAGGAGAGCTTACATGCCATCAGACTAGTTTATTATGTATTTAAGAAACCTTGCAAAAAATACATTAAGAGGAACTGAGAAGTAGTAATGATAGACTTTTAGTTTTGTAGAAGTCGGAAGTGAAGGCAAATCCAATTATTTTCTTGCATGTTTCTGTTGCCTGGTCAAATTCAGAAGGATCCCAGATATTTAAAGTAGAAAGATGCAAAAAATAATAATAAGAAGAAATTAGCTTACTCTTGTTTTATAGAACTTTTAGTATTTGTTTTAAAAAATCCTAATACTTTCTAAATCTTAGTGTTGTGTTGCTGGTTTACTGTTGCATGGAATTAATTTTTGCCACCAAGTATAGTATTTTAAACAATACAGAGAATTAGATGAAATGAAGACTGTAAAGGTGGAATATCTTATGGCAAATCATACATATTTTTACTATTGTAATGTGATCTTATTCAAAGTTTGAGTACAGCTGATGAGTTAGTCTGAAATTTTGAGAACACCATCCCTCAAATCAGAAATCAGAGTCTGGTTACAGTCATCAAGTGCTTTTGGCCCAGCTCCACACCTCAGACATTTGCTGATTATCATATTTCTTTAATTAAATGTGAAAATAAAAGCAGTGGGTGTATAGCTGAAACCTGTGCTGCTTGTACAAGAACAAAAATTTCTACCTGGAAGTCCTTAATTTTAACTTCCTTTTGACTATGAAAAGAAACAAATGTTACAAAAGATAAAACAATATGTTTTTAAATAACTAAGGAGAGTGTGGAAGGTAAAAAACCAGAAGGTTCTACATGAAAAATAAAATAATTCCTTAAATTCATAGTAGCCATTTTTAGTTTGTAGGGGATAAGTCCTTAGTGGGTGAGAACTTAAGAAAGATTTGGATTTGTGTGCAATAGAATGCATTTATTTGGAATAGAGAAAGTTTTGCCAATGATAAAAACAAAACAAAACAACAACAAAAAGCAAAACCAGGAAACACAAGGTGATTTGGCAAGTAGGTTTCTCATTTCCTGGATGCTGGGTCAGCGTTGGGTTCGTACAATTGTTTTCTTATCTGTAACAGGAGAGTAACACTGTAGAGGTTGGACTTGCAAAAGATCTCAGTCCCTATCATTTTAGGGTCAGTGACTTTGAGGCATTGTTGGAACCTTTCACTCCTGTTTATTTCTAGGAATTGAAAGTGTTGGTCCTGAGTTTTAAATTGGGTTTTTTAGTTGGGAAGAGTTTTGAAGAACTAGTTTGCAAGTGTGGCTGTGGGAGTTCCTCAGATTGAACACTAAATATTGTGACCGAGTGATGAAGGAAAGTATTCCTTATATAGGCACATTGTAAGGATGAAAGTATTTTGCATTTATAAAAAAATCTGGTCAATAGGACTCTTAAAATATTTCTTAAACAACATTCAGTATCATAAAATAAGAGTTAAGTGTGTTCCTTGCCAAATATTAAGCTTTGTCTTTTTTCTATTTTCACTGAATGAAATAACATCTCTGCAGCTTGGTTAAATTTCCTAGGGTATGTTTTTCAATTTATGGAAGTCTGCAACTCTTAGGGCTTGGACTTCCAATAAAATGTAAATGTAGCGATTAAAATTCCATTGCCTATGGTCTTAATTTTTTAATAGATTTGACCAAGGCTTTAGGAGGCGTGTTGATGTTTCAGGGCTTTTTGTGTTGTGCAGAAGGGTTAGAAGTGCAATAAAGCAATCTACCAATCAATTTTAACATCTTGCACCAGAGAAATCTAACTGAAGGCAGAAAGTATTTAAGTTGGCCTCAGTCCAGAATGAATTATGCTTTCTGCAGGAAATCATAGCAGCTGATTTCTATTACAGAATGACCGTGGGTGCCACTTGAACTATATTGTATTGCAAAGGTATGTTTCTGCAGTAGATGTGACTCCTATTGTTAAAACCACAAAAATTTGAACTACTTGATGCCTCTAAAACCAATTTTCAGATAATATGTAATAATGTTGTATTTTGTATTTTCAAATATCCGAATTAGTGAATGTATTTGCTAATGCTGGCAGGTTTGGAAATGTATGGAATCAAAGCACGATTTTTAGATTCACATGCACTTTTGTCTATCTCATAAGAACACAAAGCCAACACTTCATTTCCTTCCCAGCTAGCATAAACACAGAACAACTGCTTCTGAAAATGCTGATTATCTTGCACTAAACTGTATTTTTATGGGCACATTTCTGAGTACTTTGGGTTACTGAACAATCTTCTGAATAAAGGAATTCCACAAAAATTTCACATATGTATGCAAAGTAAGAGAAGATAGAGAAGGTTTTATTACATTATTACTGATCAGAGATTTTAACTATATTGGAAGCTTGGTGAAGTTAGATTTCAAGCTTTATTCATATGAGTAATCTCTTAAAACAAACTGTATTCTTTCTAGTTCTGGTATTAGGAAGTGGAATGTCTTTTTTATGACTTCTCCTTTCCATATAGAATTTTTTAATGCACTTAATAGCAGAAGCTAAGTACCAAGCAGACCTGCTCTCAAGCATAGCTGCTTTATCATCATCAGCACTAACATGATTGGTAATAATCAGGAAAAAAGAAAATGGTTGCTTCATTATGGAGCTGAAAACATGTACCACAATTTCTTGCCTGAACAACCTGTTTTAAGATTACTTACTCATGGGTGCTCTTCAGCTAACTAAAAGAAAAACGTTATTTCATATCCTGAGCATTGTTTTCTACGTTTTCTTACAAAGGTAAGAGTTGCTGATGTACCTGCATAACTTGTACCTGCATTTTGATGCACCCCAACATGCACAGCCCACTCACCCTTATTTTTTCTTAGATTGAGTTAAGAACAGGAGAGAAGAGAATACACTGCCTAACGTTCAAAATATTTATAAGATGAGATTTGTGTGGTTGAATCCTGTGGCACTGCTTAAAATAGCTTTCCTTTCCATCTCCCACTTCAGCGTCTCCTAAACAGATAGGTAAAAAGAAAAAATTTAAGCAATCATTCATAGCTTGAGTGTACTGGAAAAATAATCTATATAACAGTCAGACTCCATTCATGTGCTCGAGGCAGATTGGAACTGGCTCCCTGCAGTGCATGGCAGGTGCTTACTTGGGATGCTGTTCAGCAGCCTGGGCCGCAGGGCTGCTCTGCTGCCCTCGCTCTGGGAGGTAATGTGGTGTGTGAGGGCACAATATCCTTTTGTTGGAGCTTAATTTGTGAAGATACTGAAGATGTATTTAGGGGGAAGTGGATAGGCTGTATTTTACTTAGCGCTTAGATGTCATACATTGTAGTTCCTTTGTGAAAATAGACTCTGCTTATTGGTTATGCAAAGCTTAGTTTCTTTAGGAGGGTGCAATTTAAATTTGTACAGGGCTGCTGATTTCACAAAACACTCAACGTGGGCTGTGCTTCTCTTAAATGCCGTATGTAAGGCGGTATCATCTTATATAGCTTGTTAGAAGACAGCTTTGTATTCCTAATTCTTTCAAGAATATGCAGGTGGTTTTCTGGCTGAATTGCAGCATTGTTGCACCATATGTTTGGAGAATTAATCTCCCCATCTGAGGTGTGGGTTGGTGCAGTACTATGATCAACACTGGTGTTTGAGTCTTTTTCTTTCCAAATGTTGAATACACACAACCAGTGGACCTCCATCTGTCTCACAGGGCAAAAGTAGCAGGAGGCCACTGGGGTCTTGCGTGAGTGACTTCACAAATGTACGTCCCCTGGCTTCCATTGGTTCTCTGTAGCTGCTAAGGGTGAGAAATGTCCAAATTAATAACTACATGTGATTAAAATTCTGTAGCTGTGTGAGTCTGTTAGGGGCATGAACAATGCAGAAACTACTTTCATAGTTTTTAAATCGGAAACTGCCCCTTGTATGGTCCCAGGAAGAAAGCAACAGAAAGTATCCTGAGCAGCAGTAGAACAGTTACAGGCTCTGGTAAATTTCATCACTTTACAGTGAAGCAAGGGTTTGGCTTCTGCTTTTCTTTCCTAGCTGTCTTGGTTAAGAGGGTGAAAGCAAAATCTATTTATGTTTATATTTATGTTAAGCAAAATCTAGAACTCAGAAATCAAATAGTAAAAGATGAGTATTTCCATTAATAATTTGATTCTCAGTAATTACCAAATGCAGTGAGTACTTGTGTAAGAAAGCAGGATGCTCAGTAGAAGAAGCTGTAAACTATCTACTGCAGTAACTTTGTATTCAAATGTATCCCACCTTTGAGCTGGGAGGTGGATGGAAGTTGAACACAAATTCCCCACTCTGCTGTTATCCCGAGGCATTTACTCAAAGGGAGCTGATACTTCTGTTTGTTGCTACGGTTGTTTTGCACAAAATTCTGATAATTTTGAATCTCTTTGGAGAATACTTTGTTGCATCCCCTGAGTAAATTATTTAGCTTTTCAGTTGGAAAAGTTATTTCAAGAAGCTGTACCCATAGTATTGTTTGGCTTCGCAATAATATTCCTGTGAAGTATAAGATCTATACCCAGAAAACTGTAGCTTTCTTACTTGTACTGATGCTTTTGTGAATTAATTGTTTTCTCAGTCAGTAAGATGGGAAACAACACTTAATTCTGTGTATCTGGATATTTGAAATAGTTATCATAATAGAGTCTGGCTGTATGAGTTAAGGCTTTAATTTTTTGGTGGCTCTAGTTATTTGCTGTGGTGCTGATTAAGGATTACTGGAAAAAACACTGTAAAATTACAGTATTAATTCTTCCACTTGTACACAGTGAAGAGCTCCTTAGACGTAGCCATGATGTAGTGAGCCTGGTAACTTTCCTTTACCATTTGCATGTTATGTTCTCCATGATTACAAAGATATCACAGCAGAGATAACAAAAAAACAGCAAAAAGACAAAATATTGAAATGAGTTTAAACTGTATACAATACCAAAGTTAATCTAGTACTAGAAAAAAATTTTTAGCAGAAGCAAGATCACTTATTACTCTAGCCTTATGTTGATTGCTTTTGATTTTCTGTAATTTTCACTTTTTACTGACCCATTTCTACTGATCTATTTTTTCTGATATCAAAAATCTCTCTGTTTCGCAGTTCTCTGTCTCAGAAATATTTTTGATCTGCACTTGGAACCCTTTCACCAGCTTCTGAGTGTTGAAAATTGTGTAAGATGGCTTCCAAAAGTAGCAGAAATTTGACCGCTTTAATTTTCATAGCATCGAGATATGTCTCATTATTTGATTTTTGAGTTGAGAGTACGAATCCTTACTGAACCAGAATTAATCCATGAAATTTAATAGACGTGTGCTGGTAACTCTTTGGGAATCACTAGCATTAGGGTTGTGTGCTGAGTTTGCACACCGTATTTTATCATTTTAGACAGTTGTGCTAGATATTGCTTGTGGAGACTGCTGTGATAATAAACTTAAAGCAACTTTTTATTTATGCCACTTAAAATGCTGTTTGTTTGCTAATAAGTACTTTTTTCCAGTTAGGATCCTTTTCTAAAGGGATTAATGGCAATTAATTGAATTGTACCTAAAGATATTAAACTGAAATGAGTGTAGTGAAATACAAGCAGTGGAGTAATGGAAATAACTGTTCTGGTATAAGCAGAAGCAGCTTCTTAAAAGCTCTGAAGATAGAATTGGTTGTGATAGTAAAATGCTGTAAATTCCAGATTAGTGATTGACAGTCTATGACTTTGCCTTGGCTGGCTTTAAAGAATGCAACGTAAGAGATTAGTAGTGTGAGGGAAAGAGCAGGGAGATGAAACTGCACGAACTGATGTAGGAAGGGATTTAAGCAATTTTGAAGACATTGATGCATCTCTCTCAAGTTTCATAGCCATGTGGTTAAAAGTTGTTTATGATTGTTTGAGAAAGCATTTCTTCTAGTGACTTCCTTTGTACCCTGCATAAACCATTGCTTCTGTCGTTCATTGTAACGTGTACAAGTTTTGATCCAGTTCAGGTTCTCTCTCCCACACAACTATGATTGTAGGTTGTTGTGCTTTTCCATTCTCCCATAAATAATACTCAGTCCTGCTCTGCCAATGAGTGTGTAACCTCCCATGTCAGTTACTTTTAAACTATAAATGCAATTTTTTTTATTATTATAATTGGTAGTGGTGTAATGCTTTGTAATAAAATGCAGTGACAGGTAACAATTGTCACTGTATTTTAAACTAGTGGAGCAACCCGCCTTTGAAATTAGCTCAGTCTCTTCTGTGTTCTGATGGCAGAGAAATTGAAAACCAGAAAAGGTAATCACTGATTAAAGAACAAGATTTTGGGGATAAAGCATATTACTCATTTTGTAAAGCAGTTTTTCTGGTGTACAGAAAGTTTTAATGCTAGGTCAATATGGCTCATCTATGTCCTATGATAAATAAAGCACATTTGTATATGGCAAAAAGCCTTCCAGTATTTACTTTTATTAAACTAATTAACATATAAATTATTTACCACATATAATCTCCATAGGCACTTGATAGGTTTCACACTATATTTAACAAAAGCCAGAATAAAACAGTGTGGCATTATGGATTTAGGTAAACTGGTTTGGTGCCAGTGCTAAAGTGATGGTGATGCAGTAAGGTCAATTGCTGAAAGGTTTATTCCCCTTTCTGTTACTGTGTGGTCATGTAGTTAGGCAAGATGCATGATGCATCATCATTGATCAGTAACAGTGTTAATTGCAAGCTATACGTAATTAGTGTGGTTCAAATAGCCATAGCTATCCGTTTTCACTTTTCTGAGCAACCAGGGCATTTGGTTTTAATTACGAAGTTCCTTGCTGCCATAAATGCTCATTTTAAACACAGAATGCCATACCAGCTTTCAACAGGTTTTTCTATCCAAGTTCTCCAGCACATTGTGCAAATAAGACAAGTAAAGCCAAAGCGATACAACCGTCCAAATATGATAATCACAGCCACATTTCTTGTGAAGGAGGTATTTTATACAACCAAGAGCTTGCATTAGGGATGGGGGTAATGACACCGTAACAAGGAGATAAACGCTTCTTGTCTTTATACTGTTTGACACAAGATAACCAGTAGAAATGAAAATTCATAAATTTCATAAGTTAAGTAGAGTTCTACTCCCTGTAAAGAGGTTGCATATTTTTGAATTAAATTCTACTGAATCACTCTTCAGGAAACAATGATGTTGTTAGTGGCAGGGTCACTGAGAGTGGGCTGCAGCTTGCCGTTTTAAGAGTACATAAAACACTGGCTCTACTCCACAGTATGAGCTGGTAAACTGCAGGCAACAGTAAAATCTCCCTGTTGCAGCATAAATATGGCATGAAAGTTGATTAACCAGTTTTTATGTTGTTATCTGAGCCTGCAATCCATCTGGACTAAAAATATATAAAGATGAAAACTGAGTTTTCTAACAGCAAAATAACAAATGAAACCAGATTAGAAAAAGCAAAGATTCATGCATTTTCAGTTCATACCAAGATGGTCAGTTGTTTACTCTTTGATGTCTTGCGTCTCTTGCTTTTTTTGTTTTTGTTTGTTCGTTTCTTTGTGAAATAGCATTAAAACATAGAATTTTGATCAATATCATTAAATAAAGATATATTTGACATATCCCAGTGTGCAAGCAGTAGATGTGGTAGAATCCTTAAATCTTCTGGCCTTGTAAGAGTGTACTTACAGGGAGAGCTGCAGATTTTCTAACATTCAGTTTAAGATTTGAATTGACTTGTATGTTATGTTGATTTTATTCTATGATTTGTAATGTTTATACCCCAGAAAAAACACATTAGCAGCAAGCAGTTTCTGATTCAAAGCAAGACAGCTGATACTAGCTGTTATAGACAGAGTAACGCTGTGACTGTAGTGAGACAAATTTTATTTCAGGAGTATTTAAGAAACCTATGATAATGTTTTGTAAGGGAGAATGGTTTTTAAAACATCCTTTGAAATGAGAATCTATGTAACTGTTTAAAAAGAATGTGCATTAGTTGCATTTCAGAATTTATATCTGTTCAAGGGCAGGTGAGACAGTACTTCTGCACTGTAAAGACAAGATGCAGATGGCAGGGAAGAATCTCCAATAAACAAAGTGCTTTAGGTCTGGCTGTCATTGCATCCTGTGGCTATCTTTCTCCTCTGAATGCAGGTACATCACGTTGCATAGATCATTTCATCTGGTACAATGTCACACTAAAGATCATTTGCAGAACGCAAACAAAAATTCTTTTGAGTTCAAATGAACATGGAAATTGGTTTTCTGTGGTGATGGTAGTGGTGGTTTTCTTGTGGGTTTTTTTTTTTTTTTTTTTTTTTTTTACGTTTTAGTGAAAGAGAAACTTGGAAGAATTCATCTTTTAATTGTTTAAGAGCTGAACGTGAAAATTGGTGGATTATTTTGATCATCAGAATGACTGCATAGCTTCCAGTGTTTACAATGCAGATTTATGGAGAACTTCTTAATAGTCATGATGCTTAATAGTCGTCTTAAGAGTCGTGATGTTTGATACTACAAAGTAAACTGAGCTTTTATTCATCATTGTAGTCTTTTCTTGTGGTGAGAGTTTTATCAGCCAGTTTAAGATTTGAGAACTGTAGGGATTTTTTTATTCTATGAAAGTCATTATAAATATAGAGTAAAATGAGGTTATTTTTAATGACTGTGCTGACAAAGCATTTAATAGTGAATATTACTTCTATTATTTTTATCTCAAAATGCCAGACTTTGCTACTAAAATAGAAACCTTGCATCTGTTGTATCACTTTCCACTTTTCTTACTCTTAAGTACTCCACACTCATCAATGATCAGATGCCATTGGAAGAGAGAGCATTTGGGGCTTATTTATCAGCTACATTCCATTTCTGTGCTGGTGGATATTGGGTGACCAGCCCGTGGTCAGGGAGGAGAATGCTGGGATCCTGAGTGTAAGGTGGAAATGCCTCTCAGTGCCTGCAGTCTTGCATGCAGTCAGACACATTGTTTATAATTCCATTGTAGATTAAAACGGGAATTCCAGAGGCAGTGAATGGCGCCAAGCCTGCTGGAGTTCAGAAAGTGTTTGGCCACCACTCTCTGACAGAGGATTTATTTTTTGGGTGGTACTATGTGGAGCCTAGAGTTGGATTCGGTGATCCTTGTGCATCCCTTCCAACTCACGATATTCTGTGAAGAAACTTAGTGGAACTGCAAGTTTCCCCAGTCTGGGTATTTCAGGTTCGGTGTTTACAGCATGTAGTAATCTGCTGCAAATAAGAAAATAGATGAAGAATTGAATTTTTTAGGGAAGATGAATAAAAAGCTATAGAGGAAATGCAAAGCAGCAGAGTAAAATGACCCGTGATCTGCTACCTTGCCCCTTCACCTTGACTGCCGCCAGTCAAGCTCATTAATGTTTCTTCTCTAATTTATTTTTTTCCTTTATCTTTCTTTATCCCATACCTTGGCTACACTCTGTTTTCTCTTGGCTCAACTCTGCCTTCTGTAGCCTGTTGCTAATTGCTATTCCTTCTTTCTTGCAGTCGGCTCTTATCAAGATTCTGATCCCGCCCTCCCTCAGCAAGATCTGCTTGACATAGTTATTTACAGCAGGCTATCACTTGTAAACATACAAAATTTAATTGTTTTTCTTGCTTGCTGTGCTGCCTTTGGAGCATTGCTGCTGTCTATCTTTTAGGCCTAATGCTATGGTGTGTGTCTGACAACATAAATGCAAAGGAATGATTTGCAATCTGAGAAATTAGTTCAAAGGATAATATGGATTTGTAAAACTTTGAAGTGAGAAAGGTTTCTTTATATAAGAAATTAGTAATATTCTGTTTCCCTGTTTTGGTTTTGTTGTTTTTTAAAGGTGAAAGTTAGGGAGAGATCTACAGCTTAGAGAGTAAGCTCAACATTTATTCATTAAAAATTCATCAGCACTATCTTTAGGAATTGGTAAACTGTTTATTTCATGTTTCCCACTTTTTTTTTTCTTTTTTTTTTTTAACAAAAAGCACGGAGAATGTAGAAAGCAGTGCTGTCTTAACAGGTGATTTCAGTGGGAGCTGAAGTATAACAGCAGCAGTTAGATCGGAGAGCTATCTAGTTCCTGAAGAGTGGACCTTGAACTCGATGCTGACGCTTTAGTGTTCTTTACTGTTGATTTAATTTTTGATCTCAGGCCTCTCTCTCCTTCTTTCCCCCTCCTCTGTTTACACCCACTGGAATGGAAGTGGGTGCCGTGCTCCTGCCCTGCAGTGCTTTGTGTGCTGCCACTCTGCTGCTTCCATGAGGGCAAAGCTGTCTCTAACGGGAGCCCAGCATGGCCGTTTCAGCTTCAAAAGAGAGCAGTTTGGAGCCCATCTGTCAGGATAAGCATTTATTTCACATGGCATATGTAAGATCTTAGTAACCCATAGTATAATTTTCTAAAAAAAACCAACCCTTTAACAAGTCACTGAGCAGTTGCCTGTGTCAGATGACCAGTCAACACTGGGGTGATCAAGAAATCTGCAATAGCTGAAATTCGAGCATATCTAAATATCTTACAACTTTTGTTATGCAATGAATGCTGGTCCATTTTAATTATTCAGTTGTTCATCAGTTTGCTTTGTGCTTATTAAATGTCTGTGCATAATCTAGCCTTATAAAAGAAAAAAACATGTTCTTCTGACATGCATGGTCTTTGTGTGTCTTTCTAGTACAGTGGATAATGATAACATAGTCATCTATGTAATTCAAAGCAAGTTTTTCTCGTAGGAGTTATCTGTCTGTGCTCTAATGATTTCTATTACTGTGTTCTCTCAATGTAGTCTAGCAGGATCTAATGATGTCCTTTCCAGAAATCTGGAGATTCGTGCAAGATCTTATGGAGTGTGATGCACCCATCATTTAATGGTTCTAGACATATTTTTTTTGTCAGCACAAACTTATCAAGGCGTCTAGCAGAATGACAACAAGAAAATAAGGATGTTGTGGGGTGTAGCTTTCTGGAATTTGCAGATGGGCTCACTGGCAAGTTCATTATTAGAATAAATTTATGGAATCCAAGAGATATTAGAGACAGCGTGCTGTCTGAAATGAGGGGAGTAGTATCTGGATCTTCCTTATAATTCTTACTTATAGTTAATATCTGTGCAAAGCTGCACATAATAGCAAACTGCAAGAGGGAATGACAAACCTTTATCACTGTTGCTGTGTCCTTAAGTTAGGCACACCTAAATCTGAAACAATTATATTGCAGATGTTGTTTCTCTTTGAGGAAAATAGTCTTTTTTATATGTATTTTGTTGAAAAATTCTTGATATGCTCCATTGCCTCTAATCCTAGTGTCTTAAATGAGATCACATTTTTACCTTCAGCATGTGGACAAAGTGCTGTGGAGAAAACTGTAGGATAGTCAGGCAATTGGAGGCTGATATGAGCCTATGTGATGAATTTAAAGAAGAGAAGGTTATTGAAGGTCTAGGAAGATTGCAGTATCAGGCTGTGCTTGACTTTTCTTACCAATTATAGTACACTGTTTAAATAATGGGCTCGATAATAATATTATTTTTATCATTTGGTCATTACTTAATAAAATCTGTTTCCCATTCTGATAGCATTGTGTCTGTAAAACGGACTAAAGACTGAGTTGTTTTTAAGTTACCTTTTCCTTTTCGTTCTCCTTAACAACTATCAGGTACTGGTTTCTTTGGTTATGTTTGTAATGCTGCTGCTTCTTTCGTTTTGTGTTAAACTCCAGAATCCTAGTTTGGTTGAGCACTCCAAGTCACTCATCTGCATGCAGACAATGAGATTAAATCTAGAGAAAGAAATGATAAGAGTGAAGATATTGTCATATAAAATTGTTTGACAAATTGAGCTAAGACAGAAATTTACTCAAAGTGCATGGAGAGTATATTGATTGAAGTTCAAAGGATGAAAACTTTTCTTCCTTAATATAAAACTCTGTAGAAATGCATATCTGACACTGACTTAACAGTGAGTGTTTTTCCATGTATCATAGATTTTATAAATTGGATCACCAGTTTGGCATAGGATGCTGATTACGGAGGAAGTGGCCAGGGAGCAGTGGAAAATTTTAGAGCTAAAAATGGAGGATGATATGACTTTTGCTATTTACAGCCTGTACTGAACTTTTTAGGACAAGTTCGATGGAATGGGAAGGACACATACGGACTTGAGCTTGGATGTTTTATGGGCAATGTTAAGAGATCTTCTGTTGTACCTTTTCAGTTCCCTGCTAAATGCACAGATTGAGGGGAAAAAAAAAAAAAAAAAAAAAAATTGTTGCTTTAAAGAAAACAAAAAAACAATAGTGAAAACCTAGGAAGAATCAAAAAAGTAAGCAGTCTTTCTCCATTGCCTTCAATTTGAGGTCAGTTTAATACCTACTCTTCCTGGCATTCTCCATGTTAGCTTCTGTGTTTTCCTTGGAGACTTGGTGCATGTATCAAAGGACTTTCCTTGTTCATGATGATGTTTGTGTGAAATATGGTTCTACAGTCAATTTAGAGGTTTTAATGTTTAAGGGATATCTTTGAGGATATTTAAATCTTTTTTTTCCTCAGCAGGACAGCAGAGCTCTTATTCTCTTTATGATGAGGCACATGATGCTAGAAAAATAGGTGTCCCTTTAGAGAGAAAGATGTGGTGAAAGAAGCAACAACTAAAAATGAGGTTCACCATTAGAAAACTAGTGTCAGTGTTAAATTATAGAACAGATTTTGGTATTTGATAATAAATATATCTCAATAGCTGTGCTTCTGGGGATTTTACCAATGCTGATAGCTGGTTTCATGATAGAACACATAATAGATTTATGAGCTTCCCTGCCTCGTTTTCATTTACACGCAGTGTTTGTATTATATAGCAGATTCATGAGATGGTGCTACAAACTGAAATATGTGACATCAGAAAGATCCCCATTTGCATTTGCACTCTGTATACACACTAAAACTATGCTTGGTGTTGCTATAAGTTGTGGTCTGCTTTCAAGAAAACCTTTAACAAAGCCAGGAAACTTTATATTGCTTGTCACTAATATTCAGAGGATGATGTACAAAGATGTTCTTTACCACAGAACAGTACATGGGTTTGGTTTTGCAAACAGCCTTCATGCTATTTCTTGTTCTTTGGCCTTATATGTGCTATTTCTCAGAGTCTGGGGGCCTTTTTTTTTTCTTTCCAAGTAAGAATTTGGCGACGTCTATGTGTAGGTTACACATATATAAATACACATGCATAGTTTGGCTTGGACATGTGCTGTAAGGAAAAAAATGACGTTTTTGGGCGAAATTTTAAAATAGTTTTTCAAGTAGTCCTGCCTCGGTAGAGGTGAATGAATTTACTTCTCTGTATTTGCATAGAAAAAGATTATATTAAAAAATATGCATACATAATGAATAATAATTGCACCATCCTATCAGCATCTAATTTAGTGAAAACTAAGTGGCTGGAAAGCAAGATTTCCACTATGTTCTAAATTGCTTTTATTCTACATCAAGAAAAAATAAGCCTTTAATTTTATTTGTCTATCAGTGAAAAAGCAGATAGCAAAAGGTGCAGAAAGTCAGTAAGCCCATGGATTGAGACATACGTTTCAAATGTTAGGCATGCTGATTCTCATTCCTGCTGGGAAGCACAGTGATATCATAACCTAACTGCTGGATTGCTGGCTATTTTCAGCTTTGACTTTTCACTAGAAATTCCCTTTGAGCCAGAAGAATTTTACAGATAAAAGTGGTGTCCATAAATACATTTTTGTGATAGTTTCTTCTTCCAAAATTGATTTTTTTTTTTTAATGTTTTTCCCCGTGGAAAAAATGGTTTATCAAAATGCTTAAGCAGTTCTGTTAAATGAGACTTCTGAAAGGTTATGGAGTAGATAGGTGTAGGGGAAGCAACAGGTGTTTGGGTGAGGGGAAAAAAAGGTTTTGCTCCATTTAATTCTTTATTACCGTTCATTATGGGATAATAGCATCCAGTCCGATATGCCAAAGATGTACTTTAGTGGATGAGTAAGTAAAATAATTCTGTGTGAGAGCTGAGCATTTGTAGGTGTTAGGAGCCAGAATAGTGAGCACTGAGTGCCTTCTCTGTGTGTAATGCACTTCATGTCTGTTATGGTCTGTTTAAGTGCTGGTTATGAAACCAGCAAGACCATACAAGATCTTAATGTTTCTGCTACTTAATTAGTATCTTTATATTTTTATATACATAGTTGTAAGTATATCTGCTTGTTGCATTCATGTCCTTCAAAAAAAAAAAAAACAAAACAAAGAAACAAACAAACCCAACAACAACAAAAAAAATTAGACAAAATAGAAGAGGTATCAATAATTGCTGTTCAATTAAAAATAAAAGAAAAAAAAAATGCTTTAAAGTCATTTTAAAGTATTTTATCCTGACTTACGTGAGGAAAAGCAATCCACTTAAAATCAGAAAGACATTCCATGCCAGAAAAACCTGGGGGTTATCAACTGAGTCACCTCTGTGAATGTTGTCCCAAGATTACCAATTTCACCTTTCATGAAGGAAATTCATGGAAAACTTGAGTACAAGTACAAAAACTATTTGTACTTGTTTATCCATTATCTGAGTTTACTTAGAATCTGATATCTAATTAATACTGCACTTCCTAAGAGTTTGCATTGTTCATCATGAGCATTCAATAAATTGTTAAAGTCTTTCCCAATTGGCAGTAATGAGCCACTAAAACTTGTATTGGATTAAGAAAAGACAGAAACCCACAAGAGTGCCCTATGCAGCTTAATCAATAAAATTCTAATCACAAAACTCCATTGTCTCAGTTCAGATAACTGGCACTGCCTTGCTGGTGGTAAATCTGATTGAATTTGTTTCCTTCATGTCATGCCCAACAGTTAGATGCTCTGTAGCACTTTAACTAGTGGTGTACCACAGTAGAAGTAATACCTCCAAAACAGCACCTGGTGTAATCTTTCGGGTAACTTTAGCAGTTATCACTTCTTTTTCTTTTTTCTTTTTTTTTTTCTAAACCAAAATTAACTGTGAATCTACTTATGCTCGGAAACTTGTTGGAAAAGCACAGACCTCTATGCTTGTGGAAGGAAGAAAAAAGCTTAACAGCTAAACAGGTTTCAAAGTAGGTACCTCTGGGTAAATTCTGCTTTGTGTTGCCACAAAACATCCCAAATGACATGACTTTATTGATATGGATGAAGAAATGAGGATTTGCACTTGTGTTTCTTGGTAAAAACACTATATCTGCCATATCTGACCACCAGAGAGAGGGCACACCATCGTCATATCATGCATCTGTGCTAAGTAAAGATTTGAGATTTCACTCTAACTTTGGTACAAATTAATGTACAAGGCAGGTGTTAGCAATAGAATGCATTTTACTTGGTTTGGCAGAACTACTTGGTTGGGGTTTTGGTTCCTGAGCAGGAAACTTGTTCTTTGTCTGCATGGGCAGGGCAGCCATGGAGAGGAGTATGAGCACCATCTGAGCTCCTCAGCCGATGTGAATCTGTCCTTCATTATCTGAGCAGTATCTGTCTGCCTGGGTGGCAGGAAGATGCCTGAAACATCCCACTGCCCTGTCCTGCAGTCTGAAAACAGTGAAGTGGATTTGGTGGGAGCTGTTCAGTGATGTACAGTAACACTGTACGTTAGCTCTCATTGGAAAATCAGGGTTTACTAAGTGAAGTAAAATCAATACTAACTCAGTTTCATGATATCTCTTGATATTTGAAATGTTCATAACATTTATTCTTAAGGTTCCACAAGTCTGACTGTGATCAACTCTAGAGTTAACTTGACTTTATTAAAAGATTTAGACTTGTGATAAGAGGTTTCACTCAATATTTACTCAGAGAAAAGTGCTACATAGGAGAAGTATTTACCTTTTTTTCTTGCATGTTTAAAGTACCTAAATTAGAAGTTCTTTCTGTTGCAGTTTTATAGGGTTTTAAGTTGCACTTTGTGACTATTCTGTGTCTATCACCAATACTTGGTGCATTGTTAGTAATTTGGAGTAGATATTTTCTCATTGCTACTTCAGTTCTTCCTATTATTCGACTGATGGTTCTACACCAATAGGCAGCTCAGCTCCACCATACCTCACTTGCACTTCCTCTACTCAAAAGATAAAGATAAGAAAATATGGGGGAAAAAAAAGCTCATGTACTCAGATAAGGATGGGGACATCACTCATCCATTACTGTCTGTGACAAAACACTCAGCATAGGCAAGAAAACTCATGAACCTCCATATTGCTAACAGGCTAGAGCAGTGTGAGAACTCTGTGTGAGCACATAAGAAACACCTTCCTTCCTATGCACTCTCTTTTTCCTTCTCCCCCTGGTGGTGCAGGGGGACAGGGAATGGAGCTGTGGTCAGCCTATAGTACTTTGTCTCTGCCACTCTTCTAGTTGTCTCTATGCTCCCCTGTTACCCAAACCTTGCTATAAAAGTCCAATGCAACAATACATGGCAGAACCACCATGTAAGCAATATGTCTAGTTTGTGATAAATTTTGGGTATTCTAGAGATAAAAGAGGGAGTGATGGCAGCAGTGGACATTGGAAGGGCTGCAATGATGACCCAGTCCGTCAGCAGCAAATCCTCCCGGTCCCAGCTCCCCAGTATCTCCCCCAGGGCCATTTCCACACATCTCTCATCTCTGCTGCTGTGAACGGACACTGTGCAGGCTCAGCTGCCTGAACCAGGCAGATTTGGAGAAACACTAGTAATGTTGTGGGATGGGTAACAAGAAGTGCTCCCGGCAACCCTGCAGCACAACCCAACCTAGTCCTCATTCAGCATTCCAAGTCTTGTAGCTGTGCTTAACTGGTCTCTGCCAGTGCCTGAATTTATGCAGCTAAGGTCAGCGATGTCACTGTCATTTCTAGCTGATATCACAACCCCTTGGATGGCAGCCTCACAGTCCGTTGCTGTATTTGGGCGGCAGCCTGGGCCTCCATCACCCTCCATCCTTCACTGATTTCCTTTGTAATGGTGTTTTATTTGGGAAAATAGAAAGTGCTTGTTTTCTGTCTTCACAGTAATCCATCTTTCGTGAACCATATGTACTCTGAAACTTTTGCCCTTTTGTGTTTGGATGCAATGCTAATTGGTGGCAATCTCTACATCAGGCTTGTTCTTATACCAAGTGCTCTTATCACAACAGGTTGTTTGCTCTCTCCTTCCCAAGCAACCTACTCCATGGAACTACTTTAGCAGGGGCTTGGACTGGAGGATCTCCAAAGGTCACTTCTCACCTTATACTTCTGTGATTCTGTGTATGTGGCATGCAGGAAAAGAAGTGTCAGTTTTGTCCTTGTCTTGTAGATCAAGCAGAATTGGCAAGTTATTTCTTTTTCAGTCTATAAATACTCCCTAATCTATATGTCCTGTTTGTGTTATGCTTGTGTCACCTTAACTTTCCAACGTTTGTGCATGCTATATATAGTGCTTGCGATACAAGGACTAAAAATGCTAGATGTGGTAAGTGCAAAGTTATTTTTAAACATTGTGAACGTAGCATTGATTTCTGAATGTTGTAGAATCAAGGGTTTTCTAAGAAAGGAAAAGCATTCAACTTCTAGCATAGGTGAGGCAAGAACAGGTTATTGCTGTTTGAAAGTCAGCTTTTAATTCTCTAAATGCAAGCTTCTGCTACTGCTGCTTAATGCTTGTGGAGATGATTGTAATGGTAGTATCAAATTCGTAGAAGATATCTCTGGCAGAGGTCTTCCATCAGTGGTGCAGTGTATCTTGAGTTGAATGTCTTTGTATCCTCTTGGATCTGTTCAGTTTATTCATGGCACTTGACTGTACAACATAATAATGCTGAAATAGATGCCATGCAAAAGTGCCCCAAAATGGTATGTGGCTCAGCACAGTAAAAAATAAATGAAGAAAAAATATTAAGTAACAGAGAAGGTATATTTTGTTACTGGAATTTTTAAATGTAGTTATTCTAGGAAAAAATTCTGTAGGGTTTTTGGGAATTAAGTTAATAATTATTGTAGTTTTAAGTGTGGTCAAGATATTTCCTCTTTCTGTTATGACTGAATAAGAAATATCATTAAGTTAAAGATGGAAATATCTAGCCTTTTAAGCAGGCCATGGAGGTGTTTCTCTTTGGCGCGTTGTCTGTGTATCCTGGATGTGCATGTCACGTGTCCAAAACAGTTTTCCGTGCTGCTTTATGGGATGCACAATTAGATATTATGAATGTAACTCATCAGAAAACAGTATGTGAAACTCATTTGTCAGATGGTTCATTGTGTTTGTGTGAGATGTGACAGTGGATGCTGTGCTTGATTGCTGGACACGCATTCCTTGTCATGTGAATAAACAGTCCAGGTACTCATGGGGGCTGTTAGAGAAAAAAGTAATGGTGGCTGGCTGCTCTGAACATGTGGTTTTTGAGTCCTGCCAGTGCAACTCAAAGTAGCTATGGAGATTATTTATTTATTTATTTTCAGTATATCACTTCAGAATGAGCAAGTAAAGAGCAAAAACTCCTCCTTAACTTCTGTCCTTAAGTTTTACCAAACTGAAAAGTTCTTTGTGTTATTGGAAAAGTAATATAGTAACTATCTTCAAACTCTGGTAATTATTGCAGAAATGCCATAGCTTTTGTGTCTTTTCCATTAGCATGGAGTTGTGTGTAGCTCAACATGGTCCAAACCTGGAGCTCCTTTATGCAAAAATACTGGTGTTTGGCTTGCTTGGCATAATTTTCAATTGGAGCAAAACCGTAAATATTCTTTATGTGAGAATTTCTAAATTTTTCTTTCTGTAAAAATAGAACAGATTTTTATGCTAACAGTGCTGGCATATTTATTTTTTATAAGGTTGAAATATCCTGTTTTAATCTTCTAAGTGTTTACTGCTTTCATAATAAATATCATTATAGCGCATAATCTGCCTGACCCATCAGAGGAGGGGACAAGCCAACTGGGCTGGGGACTCACAGGGCAGCAGCCTGCCTACTTCCCTGCCAGCCTGACTGTGGCAGGCTGCCTTCCAAGCTGAGCTGCCAGCCCTCCAGCTAGGCTGCCTGGTTTTCATCAAAAGTTTTAGTGGAATAAACACATTCCCATAGAATGTTTTGATCCAGAAAATCAGCGGTTTCTGATGGAAAACTGTTCATCAGAAGAGTTTTAGTCTGCTCTATTAAGAACATAAGTCTCTGAAATTGTTAGTCTTGAATAGAAGTGTTGCCAAACAATTGAATGTAATAGCCTTTGCTGCCTGGAAGGCTCATTCACTTTGTCTCTGTAATAGCTCTTGGTTTTCCTTTAACACCCCCTGGAAAGGAGTAAAAGTTAATTAAAGTGGGTGTTTTTCTGTGTTTGAAGTCTGTTGCCATTGCAACAAGCATGGAAAGAGTTCAACAAAATGGAGTTCAGTTGTAGCTGAACTTAAAGGTGTCAAGAAAACAGCTGTATTTCCTACTCCGAAACGTCATCCTAATTAGTTGGGAGGATGAAAAAATTCTGTAATTTCTTAAAGCACTGGACAATATTTTCATTGACAGCCCTAACATTGCAGTTATTTTTCATAAAGAGCTATCAGACTAATTAAAATTTGTTCCAATTTGGGTATAGTTCTTTATAATCCTTTTTGTTTGTTTGTTTGCATGTAGAATGGCCTATGTCAAAAAGGATCACAATCATCATCTAGTTTCAACCCTCTGTTATGTGCAGGGTTGCCAACCACCAGACCAAGCTGCCCAGCCTGGCCTTGAATGCCTCCAGGGATGGGGCATCCACAACCTCCTTGGGCAACCTGTTCCAGAGTGCCACCACTCTGTGAGTGAAAAACTTCCTCCTAATATCTAACCTGGACCTCCCCTTTGACTTTGCTTGGCTATGCTTTATGCAGATCTTTGCTTCAACACAGTGTTGATGGGAATCAGGAAATTTCACTTTTTAGGGTACATCCAAACAAATGGATCAGATGATATAAAACTCAGTTCTGGGGACTTATCATTACAGGGATGGTATTTTTTGCATTGTCAACCATTCTGCCTGGTCCAAGGTCTGTTGAAGCTTGAAGTTGTTTCTGTGTGAGAGCACTGGTATTGTGGTTCCTTTCAGTCATGCTGGAAGCACAAGACAATTAAATGTATGATAAAGGATGAAGAATGGTTGAAGATGTGTAAAATGTTTGTGCAGGCATCTGTAAGAGTCTTTTGTCATCTCAGTTCTGGGGTGGTGATGCAGCACAAACTCAGTGCTTCCTAATTCTTAGCATCAAGGAACAAGCTCAGATATGGTTTTGTTTACTAATTATTTCTGTCTGTCATTAAACCAGCAATTTTCCTCGCTCCTTCCCCCAATTTTCTATTGTGTATTGGGATCTTTCCTAGGTAGGAAAGATCAATTTCTGACCACTTTCATTAGTAACAATAGTAAATTTATGCTAGTTGGAAATTCACTGAGGAAACGTGCGTAAGGATAACTTAACTCAAATTTTTGTCTTCTTGATAGAGTTGATGTACCAGAATTTAGAGACTTTTCTCAAAACAAAATGCTGGGCTAAGAGAAATTCTTTTGTTGTCACCTTTCATGTTCTGACTCACATTCAAACAGCATGTCTATGATATGCAGGTACAATAGCGGCAGGGAAGACAGGGAAACATATTTACCTGTGTGATCTTTGTATTATACTGCTGTAGAAGTTTACCTTGAAGTATTACAAAATTTTGGTTGGAACACCAGCTACTTAAAATCTTATTCTTAACTGCTTGACAAATTCTGGCTGTAGAAAATGACTTAACAGATCTCATCCCAAGGCAGTGCACTGTACTAAACATTGAATTCTCTTTCCATTCCTTGTTTCTTTCTCCTCAGGAATACATGGGGCTTAGATTAGATTAGATATCAGAAAACTATAGAGAACTTTATTTTGGCATATTAAAAACAAAACAAAGGACCGAACTCATCAGCTTTCAGTAACTATAGCACCCTTAGACATGCAATGTTTCAGAGACTGAGAAGAGTTCAATCATACTGTATTTCACAGTCCAATATTCTGCTGCCTTTCTTCAATGTATCCTCTGATAAATCAGAACCTGAGAGATTTGGCTTGGGAAGAAGGTGGTCAATATCAGACACTCACTGGTAATAAACCACAGTACGCAGTACTTTGTGTCAGTCAGGCCAACTAGGAGAAGCAAGGAAGATGAAGGTCGAAGTATATTTACTGTAAACATTTCCACCAGTTATCTATGTGCAGAAGAACTCTGGTCACCTACTGAAGGGCTGGTGCTAGAGCAGCAGTGCATGCCTAACTTATGAGATTAAACTTTTTTCCTTCCTGGTGTCACAGGTTTACAATGGAACATTTCAGCACATTCTTTTTTGTCTGCATCATGAACCGAAGCTTTGGATCTCTGACAGAAAACAATTATTGTCTAAGTTGCACAAATAGTAAGATTTTATACTCTATCCAAGGGGCTCTGAAGGAAGATCTGCTAATATTAAGATAACATGTATCAGTAAAGTAACTAGAGACACCAGCGCTACTAAAACACTTGCCCAGAATGTCAGCTTCCAAAGAAAAGATCTCCTTATATAGTGGAAACTCATCATAAGCATACATTTCTACACAATAAAAGCCTCTTTTATAACATGATGTAATAGAATAGGTACTTCATGATATTTTTCTTGTACTGCTGGAGCAGCATAGTTTTATCAGACCTCGACAGTTTAATAAGTTAACTTTTCCACGTTTGTTCCTGTCTCTTTCTGGGTTTCGCTTGATCAAAAATGAGAAAGATAACAAAGTAAGCAATGTATGTGTGTGTATTTTTTCTTTAAGACACTGTGCTTACAGAAACAATTTCAGGAAACTTACTGTATTTCTTGCATATGGCTTTATTAGTTTGGAGGGACAATTGAATAGGAGTAGTGAGCAGCATTTTGGTCCTCAGTTCAACCACGGAGGCAGAAGGAGGTGGAAATGGTACATTCTTCCTGCGGTAAGACAGATGCCTGCTTTCTGAAGGAGAAACTTTCACAAGGAACATATGCTGACATTTCAGTTATTACACAGTTGTGCTCTCTTAATGTACCAAACAGCAGATATTATTTATAAACCTTCTAATGGAAATTACTGTAGCCACTTTATTATTTCAATGAGCTCTTAAAATGCTGTTGATGAGTGGTGTGATGCTTCTACATAATAATGCCATTGAAAATGACTACTTTTGTATATATTTTGAGGATGCTTTTACTTGACATTGTTACAATCTTTTAGCATTTTTTTCGAAAGTTTAGAGTAGGAACACTAGTGAATGGGAAAGTTTTAAGCCTTATTGACAATCTTTTAACAACTAATGGGTGTAACTATTAACTCAAACACACTTTGCTCAGCTGCCATTCAATTGAAATAAAATTCATAATTAGAATAATTAAAATTCCTATGATATGAAGTGTTCCACTGAAAGGTTTGTAACTGAAAGGAATATTGAATGAATCAAAAAAGATGAGGCTTCTTGAAGAGTGTCTCTGCTTGGGGTATTAGAGTCTATAATTAACGTTCTGCATCTAGGGGAGAAAAGGGATAAGAGTTTAGTGACGTGGGTTTGGGAAAGATATTCTTTAAGTGCTATTCATATGCATATTTCAGACAGTTTGATAAATGCCAATCAATTTATTTTTCATTAGTGATTGCAGAGCTCTGACATCATTGAGGTTATGTGAGCAGGTTTATCTGTGTTAAGAGGAGTTATAAAAATATATTAGCAGTGTGATTCTGTTGGAAGTGTTTTGAAAGCAAGAGTCCAGGAAAGCATACTTCTGTGTCACTGCTTATTCCCCTCTTTGCCCAAGCCCCTTTCCTCCCTGTTGGTTGGCAGAAGCAGAATTCTTGTCCAGTACTGTAACAAAACCTCTGGCCATCTTGTGAAGGCGTCATATTAAATAATAGACAAATTCCTTTGTAACACCCTGATGGCATGTAGGTAGTGAACACCATCTAGGATCTGACACAGCAGTGACTTCACCGTTCCCTAATCAGTGTGAGACAAGGAATAACTGTCCCCTTATACTTAAAATTGTTAAGATTTATAGTCTAGGTTAGGAAAACCTTGAAAGAAGAAATGATCCAATTTTGGGTGTGTTTTCAGGAGAGAATAATGTGGGTACTTACTGGTTTCATACTTTGTTTATTATTCATTACGAATAAAAGAAAATAGAAAGTAAGCATGTTATAATATATCCTTTAAGCTGTAACAACTTGTTTTGACACAGGTACATACATAGATCTCACTGTTTCTGTTCCTATACTTACTGCTTGCTTGCTTCTTTCAACATTTCATAGTTGGAAGTCTCAGACTGGTTCTTTCCTTCTTTTTTATTACACTTAATTTTTGTTGGTGCAACATGTAATTCCATTATAGAAAGTGCTGGCATATTATTTGTTTATTAAATGGCTGGCCTGCATTTATGGAAGTGCAGTATGATGCAGTAATTCATTGTAGGATATCACAGCCACAGCAGTCATGGAGTCACATCTCAGTGCACTGAAACACAGAAGAGGGAAAAGGTGTGCAAAAACAAACAAACAGAAAAGCAACCTAGAATGCTGTCTTAATAGTACACAGTGGAAAAATCCTGGGATTTGCTTTTTAACAAATGTCTTGGTACTCCAGTAATATGCTACAGTACATGGTGCTTGAGAAAGCTCAACAAAGACACGCTGGCATCAAATCAAGCACTCTCAGTTTTTTGGACTGTAACAGAGGATTAGTAAAATTAGGAAACTTGTAAAGGTTGCTATTCCTGCTCTGTAGACCATTCATTGTAAGACTGTTCGGAGCATGGAAAAAGTCAAGGTGAAAGATGGTAAAAAATAAGGCTGGCTTATATTTTATTCTCAGATTGTCGCGCTAAGAAGTTTCTCTAGAAATGTGAACTTCAATCAAATCTCTAGAGATAATCCCCGAGGCTACAGTTTTGAACCAACCTGAGTTACTTGATATTGTAAATTTGGAATGGATCCCATATAAAGGATTATCCAGTAATATCCTCTTCTGTTAAGATGCATACAGCATAGTGGGAATGCATGCGGAAGACTGCCAGTTTCCAAAATAGCCCTTAACCCTTCATCAAAGTTTTTTAACTTTTCTTACAATTTCCATGTTCCTCAGTATGTGAACCACTCAAAGCATTCTTAAGCTTGTTTTTCCAAGCATGGTCACAAACATCCTGATAACCTTTCATTAGGAAATTTTAGAAATGAAACTAACTTTTTGAAAAAAAATCAGGTGCAAAGTATTTTTGTTGTTATTTTGTGAAGTGATCTAGCTCTCAAATAAGCACGGTCTTCAGTGAAAGTTGTCCAAACCAGAGACTAATAAAAACTGCATGAGAAAATGGTGGAATACTGGCTTGCTAGTTTTACTATGGCTACTGTGAAAATGGCAACTGGAAGTTGGCTCCATGCAACTAAAATTAAAGTAGAATTGAGAGTTGTACAGATACAAAGAGGTACGGAGAGAAACATGCCAAAGATACAAATGCTTCTTTGCTTGAATATTGTTGTGCAAATGTAAAATTTGCTTTAGCTATATTTGAGTAAAACTCCTTACAAAGTTGTACAGAAATGAATGTGAAATGTCCTCAGTGAACAGTTGTTGAACTGTTTTGGTTCCTTAGCATATTCAGTGGGGTGAGGGATAGGGCCTGAGTTTTAGACTTATTGTTGTGCGCTCACTGAGTAGTGAATAAGCTATTTTTTTCTGAATTATTGAACTGCTTTATTGTGTGATTGTCCAATCTGACTTAAAATTTCCAGTGCGGAAGTATGACTTTGTGATAAGTAAACTGCTGCTGTCCAATCAGTATAGAAAAAAAAAACAACTTATTTTCTGTCCAAGTCCCTCTCAAATGTTGCTTTGATAAAGTATATAAGAAAGCCCAATTATTTAAACATTAGTCTGAAAACATCTCTAAATAACTTAGCTAATGAGTAGATACTTTAATACTATTTACTATGCATGTTTCCTATTGTGTATATGCAAATAAAAGTTGCATATCAAAGTACCAGTGAGCTTGGCACAGCTCCACAGGAAGCAGTGAGATGTTTATTTGTAGTTTTTGGTTGAGATTAAAAACTTGTAGACAAAAGACACTGGTTGATTTATTCTCATGCATTGTGTTTCTCGTAAAAATAGGCTTTGGTTAGCAAGTCCAGAGGACGACACAGCTGTGTGCTAGATACTATCTGATATGGAAACATGCAATGAAAGATTCTGAAGTCTGAGCTGAAATATTTTGTGCTGCAAGTTGCACACTGCTTGCAAAACAAAATGTCTTGCTAAACTTTAGTTTGCAGCTTATCTAAGAAACAGCATCCTTCACACAGTGAGGCACACCTTGATCAAATTTTCTCTCACTGGTGATCCCCTTGCATCATTTCTTAGCCTGTGGACTTTTTCTATTTACACTTCATGATGACTTCTTCCTTTTCCTTCTTCTCAATTGCATTTCTTATTTGGTAACTGCTACACTGAGCTGGCACCAGACTTTATCAAATCAAGGTGTTTAATTGTAAAATGAAGAAAAGTTACCAACTAAGTTCCTCCTCCATCACCAACAAACTGGCTCTAGACAAAAGCTTGGTTTGACTTGTCAAAAGAAAAGGAAAGATTGCAAGGAATGAATAACTGGGATTGCTTGTTTGGTGGAACTTGGTTAATTAACCTAATTGAAATTACACATGTGGCTAATGAGACAAAAACAGGCAAACAAATTACTTCTGCTAAATGTCATTTGGAAACAATTAAGGAAATATAAACTTTTAGTTCAGTGACTGCAGTTGACCTCTAGTTAGCTGTGATGTTCCTCAGCATGTGGGACTTCTTGACATGTAAATGAAATGAGGAAGTGCAGGTTTGCAGCGATGTCACGTGGTCATTTATAAATCCTTTGTAAGCTCTGATGGGTAAAGAGTGAAAAAGTTTTGAGTTTGGTGTATCAGCCTGTTGAATAAAAGGAAGGATTCTGCAGTACAGCAGCAGGATCCCAAGGATATATTTAGCATGGGAATAGAAAGAGCAGGAGCAAGGGGAAAATTAAAAATCAGAGAAAAAAGACTAATATGTACATTATTTTGCAAAGACTCCTTTGATCTCTACAGCAAAAAATATCATATGAATGCATGCGTATGTGAATTTGTCTACTGAAGAAAATAAGAATAAAAAAAAATTCAATATAGAAAATATTTCTATATTGAAATCGATGGAATCCAAAAACATCAGTTGAAGAAAGCTATGGCAGAACAGGTGCATAGGAATTTGACAGTAAACTCCAAATACAGAGCTACTAAATTATGCATATTTAGTTCTGAAAGTTTTGGATCATCACACTGAGTCATTAGGCAAATTCTACAGACAAGATCAGCATGGGAAAAGTCTATAGGATTCATCTTCTTTCATTTTGTAGTAGAGGGCAAATATAAGCGCTGCTAGGAAATAGAGTTAGCAAATCAGTACCTATTTTTCCATTCTTGTTGAAATGTATCTTCTATATAGATCATGAGTTCTTTAGGTGGGCAAACTTTACCTGCATGGAAACTGATTTCCTCAAAATCTTTAACTGACATTTTTTAGGAGACACAAAAAGTCAGTGTTCATGTTACTGAACACTGCTGCAGTGTGATTACAGATAGTTTTTTCATGTTCGTGCTTTGACTGCTGGTTTCACTATCTTGTATCACTGCTCTCCGTTAGGTGAAATGCTCCTGTCTCTTGTATCTGAAGCAAACAAAGTTTGACGCTGGAAGAAGATCAAAAAATATTGAAATTAATGGTTGTGTTAAGAACTACAAAGGAAAAGGGTATGGTCTTTAACGATGTTCTTCAAGCACAAAAAGACAAGTGGAAGGTTGTACAGATGTCACAGTTTCCCATTCGTTTCCTTGCACAGACGAAGAAGGTGGAAGTTTATTTTTGTGGCTGGTTTTATAAGAAATATAAGAAAATATAAGAAATATAAGAAATAAGAAATTTCTACAGCTCTGTGATGGATTAGCATTGTTTTGAAAGCTTGGATGTCCAAGGAGAGATGCCTACAGATAGGCACCTGTAGACAAAGTCGTCATATTTTCGTTACTGCTCTGCTGTATAGCAGGCTTTAGTGCATCCAGCTGAGGGCATCATTTGTTCAGTCTGTATTTGTGATCCAGCTATTTCTTCTGATAGGGCTATTTTTCTTTATTAGGAAATAGACCATAATCCTTTAACACAAACAGATTTCATTGCTCACGCAGCGTGTCTCAAAGAAATTAGTAGAACTGTTCCTGAAAAAGTTAGCAAAGTGCATCTCAGTGTAAGGCCCATCTGTGGATGCTTGCTCTTTGTTTTCATGACAAGATTCCCTTTGTTTTAAAAAGGGATGAGTTCTGACAGTTGAAATCCTCTCTCAAGTAAAGAATTTCAGGGAAATCTTCTGCTATCTGGAAAAGAACCCAGAGCCTTGTTACTGCTTGAAAGGAAAGCTCAGCTCTTAATCTTCTCTTGCGATCAAAAACATTGTCACAATAGAAAACTAACTTTCTCCTTTCTGATTAGAACCTGATACTTGAGCACTGGGAAACAACGCATTTCTTAGACTACTTTGCCAACCAGTTAAATGACCTACAGGAACACAAAACAATATTTTATTCAAGAGAATTGATCCCTCACTGCATAAAGCTTGCTCTGTGACTTACCATCAGTAGAACTGCTTTCAAAAATTTGATGAATTTCTGAAAATGGTTTACAAGTATGTCTGTCAGGGAGATGGCATTTTCGCTGCTCTCATAACATTGAAGTTGATATCACTTGCAGCAGGCTGGTCAAGCATTTGCAAAGTCAGTGTGTTCCTCTTCATTTTCCACCCATTCCGAATACCCTTTCCCAGGGAAGAGGATGTGCTGAAATCATTTCTGGCTTTTAATTTTTCCCCAAATAGTGCCAGTGAAATGATTCACTCAGGTGTTACTCTGCATACCAAGTAGAGTTTCTTGTGGAATCACCCGTTAGATAAACAAGCTTTTCAAAGCTAATAGGTCATAAATATTTAGCAAATAAATTCACTACTTATCACAGGGTTGAATTTGTCCACTTTCTGAGGTCTACCACTGGAGCTTTTTCAAACAGACAAGCCATAGAAGGGCAGATGATCATTCCGTCAAGCCAGAGGAGATTCGGGCTTGCGTGAGATATTGAAGTGCCAAACTGCAGGTAATTGTTGAAAGATGATTGCTGTCGTGGTGTCAGAACTGCGGTGCTTCCTGTGTTGCTTGGTGTGAGGCCCACATGGGAAGGCAGCTCAGCCATGGGAAGATCATGAACTGAGCACCAAAACAACGGGTAGACACTTCTCCCCCCGAAGAACACAGAAGCGAAGAGCTGAGTGAGTGAATGTTAACAAAACAAAGCCCTTAAAAATAATTGCATTTTTCATATTGTGATTCATTTCAATTTCATGTCTCAAAACACCACTTCTCAAGTGATTAATGTTTTCTTCATTGATTGCAACTGTGCTTGAGTGAAGGTCTCTCTTCATAGTTTTAAACAAAGAAATATTTTAAGGGTCACAGGATTAACGGCCTGATGCAGAGAAGCCTTTCCATTGCTATGGAGGGAAGCAGACAGATTATAGAAGCAAGATCTTTCCTGAAGTGATGCAAAATCCAAAATTAGAACCTACCTTTGGACATAAATCTTAGTTCCTAGATTTTTCCCATCTTAACCCTTTTGTATTTGTGATTTTTTTTTGTTTGTTTGTTTTGGCTCACCACTCTATTTGAGTTAACAGTATAAGTAAATAAGAAGGATGTCAGTTTCAAAAATAAGGAAAGCTTGAACGTCTTTTCTCATTAATGCTGGGAGTTAGTAATGGAATTTGACCCATGTTGTCTAAATATGAGGAAACTGTGGATTATCTTGGTGTACCTGTATAAAGATGTAATGGAATTAAAGGGAGCCTGGAGTAATTAACAGCCCAGTGCTAGCATCTGTTCTTGCTTTTCCTTCTGTAATTTTTGTGTCTGCTTGCTACTCAGAAGTGTGGTAGTACTCTGGGCTGGCTTGATTAACTGCAGCTTAAGAGAGTGTGTGTACATCCTTGCTCAGGCATTTTGATCAGCCATAAGTCAAGTTATTCTGTGCTTTAATTTCTTTACTTTGTCTACTCACGTAAAATTTCTGAGATAAATAACGGTTGATCACAGGTGTATTATATAAAATCTTAAATATTAAAATATATGATGGAAGTGTTATTTTTTCATGAGAATGGTTAATTTTACAAGTTTGTAAACTGCATGTGTGTGTTTTTAATACATAAGTTTATATGTCTACATTTGCTCATTGTGAAACTTCAAGTGAGTTCTTGATTCTGATATGAACGTAAGTGAAACTTGCACATCTTCTTATCTTTATTCTCAGTTTCAAATAATTTTCATAGTTTTTTCAAGATGATGAGTGGGAGTGGGAATGACATGACTAACAGTTTGGAATCCTTGTTGGCTAAATATGAAAAGTGGAATAGGTAGCTATCGTGTAAGCATTCTTTTGAGGCACTGAAGAAGTGGATTGCCACGTGAGATCATACATATAATCCAGTTTCTTTTATATTGTCATTAAGGGCTATACTCACTCTTCACAATTCAAAGTGAAGTATATTCTGAAATACTCTTGATCAGTTGGATGCTAGGTAATTCACATTTTACAGTGATTTATAATTTTAAACATGTTATTTGTATACATGGCTCAGATACTCAACTTCAACATATTTCCACATGCCTTTTGAATGTTCTTCTTCATATTACTGAAGACCATACAGGATGTCAGCTGTTGAAGTCTTTTGCTTACGTTTAAAAAAAAAACAACAAACACAACACTAAGTCACTGAATCTGAAAAATATGGGATAAAAATAATCAAGGATAACAAGTTTGCTTTGTTTAAACTGTGAGTGTTTTAAGTACCTGAAAACTCAGAGTGACGTTTGCTTTTTGACTTTATGCAATAATTGTTTTCTAGGCTTCAGTACCCATGAGCCTATTAGATCTCTGACAGTGTCTTGAATTCAACACACAAATTCAAACAGTGACAGCTATTGTTTTATTGCAATTAGCAACTGCACTCAGTGGAGATGGCAACATGCTGAAAAATTAATTGAGAATTTAACCTTCAAATGAAAAATGTATAGGCCTTATACTTTATTATAATCAGCTTATAGTCATACATGACCTCAGAGATAATTTGAGCTTTTTTCTGTTTTAATTCTGTTCAATAAAAAAGCCTTTTTTTTTTTTTTTTTTTTTTTTTTTTTTGCATAGCCCACTGGTACGTAACGTTCATTCAGTATCTATTATCCTGTTAGAATAGCAGGGCTTTTAAGGATTCTTGTTTTTGTTTGCTAAGTGGAAACGTAACAAGATTAACAGCAAAGTCTGTTCTTTGCAGCTTTTAGAACAAAAGCTAATCAGCGCTCCCATAAAACTTTAAAATTTTTATATTCTTTAATTTTGCATATTGTTAGATGCAAGCTGATCCCTAATGTTTGTTTTATTTTCATCTGTCAGAAGAAATGCCAAAATATATTTTGTCTGACTTGAGTTGGCACAATTAATCCTTAGCTGGAACAGTCTCTGACGTTTTCTGTTTGATTAAAGGATCTGATCTGGTCGTGCATATACCAGTCATTTCCCACCAAAAAGACATTTGCTGTTATCTGCATATTTTAATAAATCTATTCAAGTAAAATTCATTGACACAAATTTTTGTATTTATGCTGTGTGTGGAAGAGAAGAGTGAATAATGGAACGTTTAAGCGTGAAAATGTCATTATAGTATATTGGCATTTTCTTTTACATTTTTGTTCATTTTTCTTGACTTGAATAACAGCAAAAACAGCAAACCAACCACCCACCAAAACAAATTATTTTAAAACTGATCTATTTTCGTTAATATTAATAGATGAGTAACATTTTAATCCACGGAATTAAATTGCTAAATGACATACATTGATCTGTCTTGGCCATTGCATTAGGCTATTGTGACTGTCCTTCTACAGCTTTAAAAAGCCTTCTTTCTAGAAGGCTTTTCTCATGGATGTTTTTGACTTCTGACTTTTCTCACGGATATTTTTTTAGTGTATATCCATTTGTCTTTAAAGTAGCAAACTGCAGCTTCTGAAGAACTTCCCCCACATTTTTAATCTGTTAACGCTTGGCTTTTTTTCTCACAGGTGTGAAATTTGCATTCTCCATTAGGGTCTGCTTTTGATCTGAAATGTTGAAGCGCTTATGAAGAGCAAGAAAAATTACACAAAGCAATTATTAGTGTTTTCATACTTTTGTTTCAATAACAATTTGCCTTTTGCAAAACCCTTATCTCGTAAGTTTTCTGTCAAGGCTGGCTCAAAATCAGCATTTCCATTCATATCTGTTGAAGTCCTATGTGCATACTGAAGCTGCCCATGGAGCATTGGGGGGAACAGTGATGAGCACAGCTTCCATCCCCAGTGGAATAGCAGAGTTCTCCTAAGGAATGAAAAAACAAAGCAGATGAATAAAATGTGATCCTTAAGGGAAATGCCCACTTCTCATCCTCTTTTGTGAAATCCTCTTTCGTCTGCTGGAGTTGTATAATGATATCAATAAAATATGGGAATAAAAAGGATTCTGTTAGTAGAAGAACTGCTTTTTCAAAAAAGTTCTTGAGAAGATTAATAAACAGTGCTTAAAAATTCAATTGTCCTTGAATTGGAGGAAAGAGATCTGGATGTTCAATTCCTGGTTCAGAAAAACATCATTTCCAAAAGCCTGGGTTTTCACTGGAAGCACACTGAGGCATGCTGCTGTTCCTTTCTGTACGTGTCCTTTGCATAACTTGACACTTCTATTCTTCAGAGCGTTAGTTCTCTTCCATGGGGCACTGCAGTGCACGCTTTTCTGCTTTCATATCCTGGTGAATCCACGTTCCTGTGTGCTTGTAAGCTTTGTATGTTGTACAAGCGGAAGTAGAAGCATTTATACATTATGCCTATATGTATTTGCAGGTGTTCTGCCCAATTTGTTTCAGAGTTATGAACAAGAAAGTGAGACGTTCTTACAGTGAATACAACCCTTACAGTGAATATATCCCATATATTTTTCTAAATCTCCAACGCTAAGATGACTTTTACAATTAATTTCAAATTACACAGTTCTCTACCCAGGCAACCACAGGCCTAGGGCTAAATATTCAAAATGTCAGGGTGTTGGGAGAATTTCACTCCTAATTTGAAATAATGCTATTAACCACAGTGAGGTTGCACTGAATTTATCCAATCCCAAGGATATTTCTTATTTTTGTACTTTACTCTTCATATATGTGGAAAAGACAGGCGATATTGGCTTGCATTGATTTCATTTGTGTTTTTGGTTTTTTTTTCAAGAGAAAGCCGTCTTTTTCATCTCCTGCAAGAGTGGTTGTTAACTATAGGGAAATTGTCTCAAACAGTAGGTCAATTAATTACTGCATTTTTAAGCTCCCCTTGTAAAACAGCAATTAACTACATTTTGGTGGATTTCTTCTTCTGGACTTATCCATTTGAAATCACTAACTCTGAGTAGATAACACTGCTTTATTACATATGACAGCTTTTCAGAAGATCATATTTTCCTTTTTAATGAATTCTGGGACTGAGTTTGTTTTTAATTATCTGTGGCACCTTTTTATTACTAACAGAATGAGAAAGTAGTAAACACGGAGATAGCAATGTGAGTAGGGACTATCGACCCCCTACCAATGGATAATAAATGGAATGGATCTCAAAGTCCAAGTTTTATACAGTGAGATAAAAATTGTAAATATTTACAATTCAGCAAGTGTGATTCTAATTTTGAATTCTCTTATTCCCTTTTCTTTTAAGGTTTCATTTTTTATTTTTATTTGAAATGAGTAAGAGTTGTGAGTTATTCATGTAGTCTCTGTGTACAATGCATAGTTGTTGAACAGGGCAGAATTTGCAGCAATGTGGGCAGGAAGATTTTTAAAAAAAAGAACTCATTGTTAATCTTTCAAAGTGCAGTGTTTTTTGTCCCTAAATGACATTACTTTGAACAACATTTGTTAGTCTGCTACACGCAGAGCTAGACAATTTTAGCTGGTTTTACTTCACAGGTATTTTGTGGTAGGAGGATAATGATCTTTCAAATGATGTCGTTGAATGGACAGGAAGATTCCAGCCACTCAGGCTCAAAATAGATTAAAAAAGGTTTCATGAGATTTTTCCATTCTGATAGCCTAAGTAGCACATCACATCCAAAGTATTTACTCAAATGCTTGAAAGATTTGTCCAGAGTAGGAAGAATAAGGAGACAATTTGAGTGGTGTAGATATTTGGAGTATTTACTTTTGTAAATAGCCGTTTGTCTCATTAGCATCTCAAATGGTCTATCAAAGTGCGGTTCAGTCGACCAACAGAATAAATACGACATCCTTTTTTGTTGCTGAATATAGGGCACCAAATGTTTGCTTATGTGGTCTAGTATGGTCAGTGCTGTAGCTCTTTTGACTACGGTGGAATTATACCATCCTGGCCCTGTGACCCTAATCAAACTGAATAAGATGAAAGGTTTGGGAGAAAAGAGCTCAATCTCTACATAATAAGATCTTTATAAAGTATTATGGGATTAGGTCTCTAAGGAAAGGAGAAAATACACATAGTGCCATTTTTAATCAGGCACATCATAAGAAAGGAGGCATAGAGCATGATATTAGGGAAATGTTTTCTAGAGATCAATGGTAAGACTAAGAGAAATTAAATATGTCACATAAATGTAAAATACAATGTGATTTGCCATACAAGAGAATTTGGTACCTTGACTTCACATAAGAATTGTATTTTTCTGCATTCCCAGTGGTTCATACATTTTTAGCTCTAAGGAAATCTGTGCAATAGACCAGTCTTATAAACAACTTTGGTTTTGAAGGCCGTGGTAAGCACAAGTACAGTTTACATTCATTAGAAGTTTACTAATTGAATGATTTCTGTATTTCCCCAGTTGCATAATACAGTGGCTGCTTTGTTTCCACCAGGGATTAGAGATGTCATGCTGTACGTCCATCATGGTGAGATTAGCACTGAATACTCTGCTTGACACTTTAGGGACTCTTACTGGTGATTCTTACACATCGGAGAGCAGAGGTATTTTTCTGAATATGGAGCGGTGAGGGAATAACCCAAGGGCAGTGGATTATTTATTCTTCAAATTTGTACGCTTCCATTTTTCCCCTTGGTATTAAGTATTTATTATTAGAGGTCCCCTCAGTAGTGTCTGTTTCATGTTTCTTGGATGTATAGAGCTGACACACTAGATTTTTTCCCTTGTTTTTGTTCATAGCTATGCTAAGAAATAACATCAGGAGCGAGTGACAATTCATTTTGATAAGCCTCACAAATAATTAAATCAAAAATTCAGTTTTAGTGCCAGTCAGTCTTTTCTTGATGTCATTGTTCTTTTGTGATGTTGGCCTTTTATTCTTTTTTTTTTTTTTCTTTTTACTTGTATGTACCAAAATAACGATGAATGATTTCCTGATAGAGGATCATGACAGGAGAATGCAGAACAAGCAGTGTTTATGCTGCTTTTCCGTCAAAGGCTGGTGGTGATGTGGCAGGTTGAGTTGTTAGAAGAAACAATTATTTTTTCTGTTAGAGAATTTGTAAAGAGGGAAGACGTATGGATCTTCCACTGCCTCTGCAGGACTTTAAATAAGACAAGGGGAGGGCATGGCAGCCAATGCTTCATTTATGCTACTGGTTATCATAGATAAAATGTTTCCTAAATAGCTTTTAGTAAGAATGTCCCAGAACATAGAAAACAATGTATTTCTGGTCCCTCCACTCCTTGAAGATTTTTGTTGCTGAGCAAGGGTAGCAGAAGGCAAAAAGTCAATTTACAATGCATATTTAACTGTCATTCAGTGCTCTGTGTACAGTGTGGCTTGATGGAGGGTTTTGCTGTCCTTCAGCTTGTGTGCAGTAACTCCCTTGGCTTGTTATCTGCTTGCTGAGAGTGCCTGGGAATTAAAATAAATTAGGCTCAGACCAAACTTTTGGGAATTTAGGGTGTGGAAAAGAAGGTGGCAATGCGTACTGATATGCTGCAGGGAGAGAGGGAGGGAGGAAAGGAAGGGAATAAGCAGAGATAAAGGAAAGCTAATGCAGTAAGAAGATAGTTTTTACTCCCGGGCAATGGGAATTGCTTTTACTTTAGAACACAGAAAGAAGGAACAGTATTTCCAATAGAAAAATACTGACAGGTCTCCTCTATACTATATGCACCATTTTGTGTCATTTATTATTATAATCAGCACCTGCCTACAGGGTTTATTATTAACCTTACTAGCAAACACTGTTTTGAAAAGGAATCTCCTGTTTCTCTCACATATCAGAAAGGGCTCTAGGGGGAGTAAAGCAGCCACTGAAGGTATTTTATCATCATTTTGTTCATTTTCAGGCAGACACATACATAAGCTCTCATGGAGTTCCTGTATCTTGTGCCTTACTATTCTGTTTCCTAAAGGAAACTGAAGATTTTTATCTTTCTTGTAAGTATTTAGCTGACAAGACTCAATAGTCAGCACAAGTGATATACCCCCAGAGTGCTCTGCCTTTCAAGTCATGGTGATGTACACAGCTACAGCCCACTTTGGGTAGTCTTTAACAAATCAGGATTTGGTCTGAATTCCAAATGATAGCACTAGTTTAAAGCAAAAACACGAAAATGAGAGCAGCAGAAGAGAAACTACAAACAAGCACACCAAGTTTATCCTAATTGTGACGGGGAGTGAATTAGCAGAAGATGTGGGGAATACATCTGGGTATCTGTACTAATCTGACTGTGATGGTTTTAGAATGTGTGGCAGGCAGATGTGGAGGCCACCCAGCAGGAATTGGGTCTCTCACTTGGATAGGCTGGGCCTTTCCTGAGGTCAACATAGACCACATCCTTCACTATTGTTGCAAGTAAGTGTACAGAGGCCAGGTGAGTTTCAGAATGCTCCAGAGGTCGTGGCTAAAAGAGGCTGCTGCACCTCCTGGAGGCTTCAGGAATTTGTCAAGGCTGGAAAAAGAGCCTGTGGCACCAGGAGGCCTCAGAGCTGAAAGTACAGATGGACATGTACAGAGACTTGCTGGAGGTGTCAGGAGCTGGAACAAACTTCGGTTATGACAACTGATTGCCTCTGGCACAGCCCTGACCTCTATCAGTATTTACTGTCTTTAGATATTCTTGCCTTTCCTTAAGATCCTGATTGCTATTTACAACGATTGTCAACGTGTGCATCTTCTGATGACTTGAAGAAGATGGTTTCCACTCATATGGCCATCAAAGATCAGCAGATCAGTTAGGAAAAAGTATCAGTCAGTCTTACTGACAGCAAATAGGATGGTTTTGTAAGTGCCATTTTAAAGGGACAGATGTATCGATAGAGATATGGGACATGAGGTGAAGTAGAAAGATTGCACCATGTCTGGGTTCTGGGCACAGGGCAATGACAATGGCTGGTATAAATTAAGAGCAAGGCAGTAAGAGGATAAGGCTTGGATCACTGAAAATACCTGTCCAAATGCTTTATCATTAGACAAACTCCCATTGTTCTTGTTTTGCAGTTCTGAGAAATTGGAAAAAGGATTTCGTTCAGCACTGAATCAAGCAGATTAAATGAAAATCTTTCTTTTCTCTTTGTTGCAATATAAACAGTAAATATATATATATATATATGTACTTGAATTTCATTTTGAATAAATGCTAGTTTCAAGGCATTGCAAAGGTTTGGTTTTTTTAATTTTAATTTAATTTTTTTGAGAACATTGAATTGAGATAAGTCTTATGTTTTTGACCAACTAGTTATTGAAAAAAAAAATCTATTCTGTCAATCATAATAATCCTAGTATTTTGAGACTATTTGTTCACATTAGTAGCTTTTATCTTTATAAAATATGTTAAAATACTGCATAGTAATTTTAAATAATGTAGGTATTAATTTCTCTGTAGTGACTTCAGTAAGAGCTCAGGAAATAGCGTGGCAAGGTTGCACTTGAGGATAGAGGGAAAAGAGATGTAACGTGGGATCTTTGCAAAGAGAAAAGTTTATAGAGGATGTTGGCTTTTGAATCTTGTTCCTAGTTTAAGCATAAGTGTTGAAAGGCAGCCATGTGTTCAGATATCTGTCATATGAATTGTTCTTAAGGCTAGTAATTTTTTCCATGGGTAAGGCTTCCCAGATTTCTTTTAAGCCATCTGTCGAGAAAAGAGAGCATTAGATCATCAGACATTGTTTTCAAAGCTCAGTAAAATATTAGCTGTTTAACCCTTACTTTGCTTAACTTCTCAGAGTACTCTAAATGAAGGCATTGCATTTTATTTATTTTATTTCACAAATTGAGAAATAGAGGAGAAATCTTAAGTAGCTGAAACATAACAGAGTTAAAACAAGAATATGGTTATTCAGGGCTTCTGGTCTTGTAGTGACAAGAATGAAAAGTCCTTTCATACTATGGATAGCATGCTATTGTGGTAGGTAGTATATGTAGTGAACAGACAGTGAAAGATGGTTTATCTTAATGTAGGACTGATTGCTCCTCCAGATGCCATGGGAACACTGTATTGAGGGGATGCATAGCTGGGGGGAGTGGATGAACCCCCAAAAATCTGTGCTTCTATTTAGTGAGACCTGGACAGGCTGAGAGCTCTGTGGAGAGGAGTGGTATCCTGGGGTGTATTCAAAAGAATGTGGTTAGCTGGTTGAGGGAGGTGATCCTACCACTCTACTCTGCCCCAGAGAGGACTCGTCTAGATTACTGTGTCCAGATCAGGGCTCCGTGGTTCAGTAAAGAAAGAAAACTAAGAGAGAGTGTCCAGTCAAGGGGCCACAAAGGTATTTAGGGGCCTGGAACGTCTCCCTTATGAGGAAAGGCTGAGAGACCTGGGACTGTTCAGCCTGGAGAAGTCTGAGAGGGGATCCAACCAATGCTTGTAAATATCCGAAGGGTGGGAGTCAACTGGAGGGAACCAGGCTATATTCAGTAGTGCCCAGTGACAGAACAAGGGGCACTGGCACAAACTGGAACATGGGAAGTTCCATATGAACATGAGGAAAAGCTTTGAGGGTTGTAGAGCACTGGAACAAGTTGCCAGAGATGTAGTGGTGTCTCCTTCTCAGGGAATATTTAAAAGCTGCTTCGTTGCTTTGCATTGTAACCTACTATAGGGAACTGCTTTAGCAGGGGTTGAGCTGTTCCAACGCCTGCAATTTTGTGATTCTGACACAGAATCTGGTGTCTGGTTGGATTAGTCTCTGCACTATGAGGCATAAGGTGGAGAAATGCCAGGAAGGCAGTGGCAATGACATGCCTCACTCTGGAGGTAATATCACAGAAACACAGAAAGAGTTTATTCTCCCAATCACACAAATAATGTGAACATGACCTATTATGATAGTTTGGATCTCGTAAAACATAAATAATTGCAGTCCATTGGTTTGCGTGCCCTCATACAAGTGATTTTCTCAGTAAAATAGTAGACATTTCATTGTAATGTCAAGAAAGAAATACAGTTTTGAAAAGGCAGTAGATGTAATAATTTTAAACTCCCCTGTGATATGTCTGGGAGTATATTGGACTATTAAGCAGTTCCTTCTCCTAATAGGGTCTCTTTCCTTGAACCTGGCAGTGAATCTGAATTTACCATTGACAGTGGGACAACAATACTTAGGTTCTAAATTGTTTCTTGGGTAATCTTGGGCAAAGCTTGCAGCTGTAGTTGCAACTTTAGCCAAGCTGTGATAGTATTTAAAAGCACAAAGTGAGCAGGAGGTAAATATTTGACTTGTGAAAAATGTGCTGGTTTTTAAGCTGTGAGATGCAGGAAAACTAATAGCTGCTGAGATTAAAACCCATCTCCTCCTACCCAGGGACAGCTCTCACAACCATAGGGATGCTGGGGTGGCTCAATTCCTTTCCTGGGAGGACCAGAAAGGTAGGATAGTAAATGATGACTTGCAGCATTTTTTATGGCCTATTGTACAAGAACAGTGTGTTGAGAATGTCCTTGGTTGTCACCAGTTGTTGCAGAATGCTGTAAATCATCCTTATTTTACTTTATGAATTGTAGAACTATCATACATTTCATAGGTATCTCAAGACAAGATAGTAAATTTCAGGTGTTTTTTTTTTCCCCCATGAATTTATAGGAAAGTCTACAAAATAGCTTCTTATGCAGTTGGAAAAAATAACTAGATATGAAGAGCCATACATTGTCTTTAGTTTGTGCAAAAAACTCCCTCTGACATCAAGGGCAATAGGTGGTACATAAAGTAATTATTCAGTGGAAAATGGAGGGAAATATAAAGAAGAGAGTACTAACTGAGGCAGAATATAGGAGATGGAGGTGAATAAAGCTGTTTTCTGGTGTCTTTTTTCTTTGACGTGTAAAAAGAAAAAATCTTCAAAGCAAATTTTATATGTGTAGGTTGCTCTGAAATTAATGCATCCTATTTGTTTCCATGGAAACTGCAACAGATACAAAGAGCACAATAACACTATTTGATGGACCAAATCCTCAGCTACAAAGCAGTTTTTCAACGTAATTATTACCATTAGTTAAGCATTTTTGCCAGTGATGAACGAGAGCCTGCATGCCCTGCTCATAAAAATCTGCATCAGTGGAGGTGACCCACTGTTGCCACTACCAAAATGCACCACCCATCACTTCACTGTGCTCACAACCATGATTTGGTCTCCATATATGTTCAGGAAGTGTTGGTGAATGTCAATGGGTGCCATTTTTTCCACATAGAAGAATTCAGTTCCACATTTTTGCTTCATACACACTTCCATATCAGATGCCATTCCGTCAGACTGCCCCTCTGCTGCCATCTGTCACATGGCAACAAAATATAACGGAGTAGTGGGGGGAATGTTCAACCTCTACTGCCATACCACTGACATCTGCCTCTGATTTTGTGGACCAACATAATGAAATAGGAGGCGTTATTTTTGGAGCATACCTCACATTGGATATTTTCTTAACCTGATAAGAAAAGAACAAATGCATAAATCATAATTTTTCTCAAAATAGTTGCTAAATTCTTTTAGAGACATTTCTGGTGTACTTTGAAAGAGCAGATAATTTGTTTGGAGAAGCTTAATGTTATTCCTAAGGCTGTACACATCTTTATTTTTAATATTTATAATTCATTTAGATATTTCTCATGTTTGGGCATATAATCTAGCCATAATGTTGAAAGAAAGTAACCAGTATGATAATATACTGTGAGCACGTTAGAAAAGTTGAAAATCTGCTTATTGCCTTCAATTCAAAATCTGATCCTACTTAATTGTTGAAACTCCTGGATAGAATTCTGTGGAATTTGTGTTTCTGCCTAGGACCAGATGTACCATCGAATGCTCACTGACACAAATGTGTTCGAGCTCTGTTTTTAGCCCTCTTTATACAACTGCTTGTTTGTAGGTTTTTCCTGTTAAAATGCCTTTCTAGGAAACATCTGTTATTTTGGAGAGAGGTCGGACGAAGGGAAATACCTGCAAAGGTTAAAGCTAACTTTGCATTCTACCTTGTTGTAGAGGTATAGAGAGATATACTGTTAGGAGTATATTCTGTGGCAACTCAAATGATTTGTGTATTTTCTTCATGCTTTTTTCCAATTATAATGGCTGTGATCTATACATTTCATGCACAGTCATAGAATATAATAGCATAATTTTTATGCAAGGACATAGTGTTGCCAGCTGAAAGTAGTTAGCAGTTTGTATTACAAATATATCTTCCAATTTTCTTTGCTATAATTGTGATGACATTGAGCTAAAATATCCACATTCTGCTAATAGTTACTTACAAAAAATGGACGTTTTGTTTAGCTCTGAAGTACTATTCAGATGGTCTGCAGATAGTAATGAAAAAGACCCCTAAACTGCAGTGCTTCTGCGGCCTTTAAAAACTTCAGTGCATAAAATTGCTCAATTTGGAGGAGCACTTCATTATGAAAGAAGCAATTTAAAAAAAGAAATCCAGAAAGTTAATAGGTTTTAAAGAGTCTAATGTACATTCAGTGCCTTCCTGTTATTAGATAATTTTAGTTAGCAGGTGAACACTCGAAGTCAACACTTAATTTAAAAATAATACTGTAATAGGAAAGGAAAAAAATTCAGAACTCATAAGACGGCTTCTCATCAAGTTGTGTTTCATCTACTGGGCCAACGGTTCTATTCATCAGAGGAAACTATAATGTTTTATCTTACAGTTTTTTTCAGAATTAAAAGCTTACGCTCCCTTGCATCTAAAGACATAAAAGACACCACAGCAAAAGGTATGCTGGTTTTGTAGTTGTACAACTCAATTAGAGAAGATTAATCTATTAAAACAATGATAACAACATATGTTAACAGAGAAACCAGAACCACATTCTGTGGTGAAGCTTTCTGAAACACGCGGCTGTGTTTTCAAATGGTTTTCAGTTAAAATGTGGCTGAGTAGGGGGAGAAGAAGGGAAAGAAAGCGTTCAGCGAAGAATGCTTTTCTTCTTTGAAGTGCCCAAGTGCTAACATAATTACAAAAGGGAACAATAAGATTCTTAATATGCAGTGACAACATGGAAGGAAAAATGCAGAAGAGAACAGCAGCTGAGACAGTCTTTAATCAGGGTCCCTTAGAAAGTCCCAGAAAAAGACACAAGAGGTCTGATGAGACACAGCTGCACTAATCCTTGTATTAAAAAAAATATTCAGAAAGAAGGGGTTATGTTAATGAAAGATTGATAATGCAAGACACAGTTGGCTGGAGAAGATTAATGTATTAAAACAACCACAACAAAGGATCCAGCAAGCCTCCTCCAATTGTGCAACCACATCCTGCGGGGGTTTGTGCGTGCGGCGGTGCACAAGCCCACAGCTCCCCGTGCAGTTGTTGTGCAGGCTGTAAGACTGTGGAGGTGTCACACTTACAGGCAGTGACCTGGGGTGTTCTATTTATATATGCATTTAGCCAGACAGTATGCAGCAGAAAACCGGTTTTGGTAGAAATGTAATTGAAACCAGAATATTCCTCTGAAACTTTTTATCTGAAGCAATGAGGATTGATAGAATTGATAGAATTCCTTTTCTAGAGAGTTCTCAACTGAGTTTACCCAAGATATTCTTCTTTGGGCTGTATGTAAAACCCAGCAAGCAGCTGAAATACTAAAGAGGAAAATTCACATTCCTTCAGTTTACGCTTTTTTTTTTTTTCCCCATGGCATCAAGCAATGCGGGGAGATATATAGCATATCACACACAAGCTGAACTGCCCCATTCTTCTGTCAAGACTTTAAATAACTTGGATGATGTCCCAGAGGGAAGTGTGAGAGACGCCCTGGTGGCTTGGCGTGCCCGGCACACTGCTGTCTCCCTGCGCTGCTTGGCGCTGCGGCTGGCACCGTGCCTGCAGGTTGTTCCTGAGCAATAGCGGGGTCCTGCCCTGCGCTGAGTGAGAATTCCCCACGTGTTGGCTCAGCAGTCTGGGCGTGATGGATAGCGCTGCAGCGTACTTTTTTACGGGGATCATTAGGACCAAATACTTCTCTTCCACCTATTCATCTAACTGCCTCCTTTAACCTGAGAGCGCTCTAAGGCTGATCTGCAAAACCTGGGCAAACCTGGAACCTGACCAAAATAATAGTCTTACAAATTTTTTTTTTCTTACATTTAATATGATCTGTCTTGCGTGTAGTGAACACCTGCTTGCTTCTGCATTGCTGACCTTGCCCTATTTGACTTTAATTTGCAGCTTAATTTACCATTGACATTTTCCTTTTCTAACTCTGTTTTCATTCAGTGAATAGCCAGTGCCTCTGGCAGTGTTTCACTGGTTCCATGGCTTAGTGTAGTTTCCTGTAATGCTTCCTTCATCTGCAGGACACAAATCAAAGACAATTGCAAATAGTTGGTAGCTTTTTTTTTTTTTTTTCTTAAAAGGGAAAATCAATAGCTGAGTTACTATTCGGCTAGTTTTATAAATAAAGCAGAGTTTTCAAATTCCCATATGTTTCATGAGACATTTTCCATGTTCATAAAAAAATAGGTTAATGCAAAACAGAGGTGTTTTTAGGCACTAGATTGATGCACCATAACTGACCTAAGATTTCCTGGCAAATATCAGATGATGATGTTTGTTTAAAGCACACATCAAGAGGGCATGTGATGTTGGCACTTGATGTGTTTCTAGCACTCCTCCCATTTCCAGAGCAGTTAGAAGCTGCCTAGAGAGTTTCTGGCAAACTTTACTTGAAAACTACCCGTCTGGAGCAGCAGTAATTGATGGTAATAACCCCCTGATTAACTTCTCAGAACACACAAAAAGAGTATGCTATAGGATGTCTTGCAGAAAGGCTTGCAGGGATATCACCTGGAGTGCATTAATCTTCCCTCACAATTCTTTAATATAGAGTATCTAATCTAAAAATATTTAGAATTCTTTGTACCTTTTTCAGTTATCTTACTGTAAATACGGTGTTATTTATATTACTATCCTAAATAAATTTATTTCACAAAATGTGCTTATAAAATTTACTTTGACATGTACATTAGGATGTTTGATTATATTGCCTGTTGGGTGTTTATAATTTCTTCAGGGGAAAAAAGAGTTTTACATATTGTTTTCAGATGCTCTGCTTTGTGTTATTAAGTATTTGGAACTTCACAATGGTAGTGAATTAAGTTTATGTCCATGCTGCAGTCGATTACCAATTTCCAACTGTAAGTATTTATTATAATGCTGGTTTACTTATGACCCAGCAAAAGTAATTTCCAAACTTCTGTGATGCATAGCACTGTTTTTGCCAAAAATGTTTCATGCTATCTCTATTGCATTTATCTCTGTAGTGATGTATTGAAATTACAGTCACCTCTACAAAGTTGACCTCTCCAATAAATAAATGGTTATATAAGCTTTTTTTGGAACATGCTCCAGGCATCCCCTAGGCAAATTTCCTTCGTTATGCTCTTACATCTTTTCTTGCCTGAAGTTCCTCTGGAGGTTTCTGGTCCATCCTCTAGCTTGGAAAGGAACTGTTGCAACCACCAGCTCAGGACAAGCACTGCTTCATGCTGTCTTTGGTTCTTCAACTTTCATAGATAGATGTTCAGCTGCTGAATGAAAAATTATGGTTCTGATGTCTACCAGGGTCCTTCAGGATAGGAGATGATGTTGTTCATCCCAGAATGAGGAGGTTGCTCATGCTACCCTCAGGTTTTGTACACTAAATAAAATCAGGGATCCACTGAAAAAAAAGCATGCTGTGCTAAATCTGAATTTCCTTCCTCCAAAGCTGGAAGTGTTATTCCTAAAGTCCTGATTATCAACACAGTACTGGAATTTCAGAAGTCTGATAAGTACTTGATCACAAAATGTTATGCGTGAGCATGCCTCTTTGGGGATGCACACATACTGCATACATTATTGTGGTAAGGCTATTCTGCAGCATTCAGTGTTTATCTCTCGTTAATCAGAAGCCTGTTACTAGACTTGTATTTATGGTGAGTTTTAACAAACGGAAGTGGAAACTTTATGGGAACTTTTTTCAGAGAGAGAAATGTTTGAATCCAGAGTGAGGTTTTGCACAAACTGATGAGTCCAGCTCTGTGAACCTTCCAGAATTACAGGAACTTTCATGATCAGTGTTCTAAATTAAGTTTTACATGAAGCTCCGTATAAATACAAATGTGTTGAACCCCAGTGCTAACCTTAAAACAAAGTAGCTACAAGGAAATAATGTGGTGATGGCTGTTCTACCAACAAACTGATCCAGAGCTAAATGAAAGCCCCTCCATTCACTTTATTAATGAACACAGCTTCATTTAATGGCACTATGGTGGACAACAGCGGTGTTTAAAAGGCAATAAAATCAACTAATGCTTTCATTATAATAATGATAACTGCATCAAAGGGACATCCGTACTCAGCAGAATGTCTCCTGTAGTGCATAAACATCACCACCACAGGAGATGCTTATTGCTTTAGACATGCTCCCTTTGATGTATTTATCACTCAAATGTATTAGTTCTGCTTCACAGTTGTGTGCAGAAATAGCACTAAGGAAGACTGTATTTTACATGAGCTGTACATAGCATTGTAACCTTTGGATAGCAGGATCAATAAATAAAATTAAGTCAAAACCATTTAGTCAGTAGAGTGGATGTTGACTGTTCATGGCAGCATTGAAACTCCAGCTGCCTTCATATTTGTGTCATCTAGAAGAAATACAAATTCTAACAACATCTAATTATGCAAAGATGGTTTTTCTTATAGGAAATATTTTCTGTCATTAAAACTGAATTAATTAGGTCATGCCCTCAGACGAAAGAATAATGAGCTACACTGTGTGTGGTGTGTGCATATTTATTTTGTCTAAAAGTTACTATTCCTTCTGCGTTGATTTTGATAATGTGATTTAGATAATTATGTGCCATGCAGATTATTTTGCATCAGATGCAGCTGAAATAACTTCAGTTATGTTGTAGTTTATTAGTACATAGTGTCCATTAATGTGCATGTATAATTACAGTTGATGTTCTGCATTCGCTTCAACTATTGAAAGAAAAAAATCTCTAGCTTCCCAAAAATAACTGAGATTGTTTATATGGAAATAATATTAACATTCAAGTCACGTGCATGTAGACTATATAGTACAAAACTCTTGTGGCTTCTATCTTTTCTTAAGCCATGCATTTTAGATGCAGAACGTGGCAAGCCACCTGCTAAATTATCAGAATGCTTGACTCTGTGTGGTATTTTTGCATCTTTTAACAACTGCACAACTTCAGGCTATAGTTTTTTTTTTTTTTTTTTTTTCTTTTTTCTTTTTTCTTTCTTTATTTTAACTTTGGCTGTAGAGGTATGGAAGGATAGAGAATGATAACCATATGCATGTTTGTTGGAAGGGGAGGAGGGGAATTTTGTATCAATATAGCATAAGCAGATTCAAACAGTCTTGTTTGGTTTAGGATTCCTTAAAGTAAGATATGTAATCATAAAAGTTATAGATTTGTTTTTGATGAAGCTGTTTTGTATGTTAAAAAAAGTGTATTATGCAACTACTTAATTTGTTGGTCCGTTAGTTTTCTTTCAGTACAAAATGCACACGTTGGTATATTTGTTTTCACCAACACCTTGTAGATGACTGTGCTCTGAGCTGGCAGATGCTGGAACTCCCTTTCCAGACTGACAGCATGCAAGTTGGCTGCTTGTGTGTGCTACAATGCATTACCTGTCATGTGCGCACTCACTGGTGAAGATTTATCCGTGTGCTCTGCCTCGTTGAAGTAAACCTTTGGTACTGCACTTTGCTAGTGTGAATTCCTAGAAACACGTCCTAAGCAGTGGCTTGCAGCTCTTTTATGGGAAATGCCTTTTGTGACTGATAGTGAGGGAGTATTTAAACTACCTCCAGCCTGTCTGTCAAGGAGTGTTTACTCAGGAAAACCTGTCGGTGCCGTTGGTATTATTGTGACAGGGACAATTAATAAGAAATGAACCACTTGCATTATTGAAAAATATTTCTGTGTACTGAAATGTTGACTAAAGAGCATTCTTTGAGTGGGGATTTTAGAGATGGTAATAACTTGATACATCATGTTATTCTTAATGTGCAGTGTGTAATCATTCAAGGAACAAATGCTTATATAGAAATGGACTATACGGGGTACGATACACAGATTGCACAAGGTAGAAGAAATTCCTTAGTCATACCGTTTCCAAAGAGATCTTTCTTCTCCTTACCTTCTGGTTTAATTTCTTAACATCCTAAGTTTTCAGTAATTGCTAGGTAATATTGACAATTGATTGAGTGTGGTTCTTACAGTGTTATATTGTTGATCTTTTATTTATAACTAATCAGAGGCTTAATTATTTATTGGTTACATTTCATGTCACATTTAATAGGGTGATGTCTGGGCATTAGAGATTGTTCTGTTAATTATACAGAGAAATCTTGTTTAAAGGAAAATAGCTTGACTAGTCTATTTCTTTCAAGCTATTACTCTAGTCATACTAAAAATAAGAATTAGGGAGAAAGATTGTCTTCTGAGATGCACGTGTTTTTTATAAGAGCAGGAAAAGGAAGGTCTCATTATTTACTTGTCATTATTATAAACCAACAAGTATGATCGTTTGCATACAAATGCTTGTTGACTTGGGCTTCCTTAATGTTAGAATGCATGGTGTAATATGCATATCAGCTGCTGATTCCCATCAAGTCTGTCAAAAAAAAAAAACCCACCCTTGTTTTATGTGAATTTTATCTTCCTACTTGCCTGCTGCTACTCAGCGGTGATGATTTTAATATTTAGAAAAACTTTACCTCTGAAGTCAATTAGATGTTGTTCTGGAAACACACACTTTAAAGGGATGGCAAAATTCCAGTTAAGTCTTGCACCCACTGAAGTCAGTGCCAAATGTCCAGCATAGCCTTCACAGAGCTTCAGGAGCATCAGGGTTTGGTACGGCTGTTTGAATTCAGCACAGCAGAGACTAATGGGATGGTGATATCTAATTAGGATTTGTATCTAAACTTTCTAGAAGTTTTGCACCTCCTTCTGTCTTGTTGCTTAGCCTTGTAGAACTTCATGCTACAGGTGGATGTAAGTGACATAAATGTTCTTTCTAATGTTCCTTGCTATTGCTGTCTAGCTATTATGCACTGTGTAAGAGAGGAGAACAACACTGGGTTTTTCATATGTATACCCCCAGTTAATTTCTGCTTTGAGATGCTTTTCTTCAAAAATAAGTGCCATTTGTACTGGGATATTACCTTCTGCAGAGTTCACAAATCACATACGATTGGATGCTATGAAAATGTGAGAAAATAGATGTGTGGCTTTGTGACAGAGACAAATTTCCCGCTCTTTCTTTGACATCAGAACAAAAAAATCTTTCAAAATTTTTAGCTACCTCAAGGTATCCAATTTTTGTTTGACCTGAGTTGAACTGAGGAACTTAATGGTTCAGTTTTTCACTGTGTTGCCTTTACTCTCAGGACACCAAAACATATGCTCCTGTAGCTTCCAAACTCGTTATTTAGACAACAGCTGGCACTGCAGCAACTCTGTGCGCTGGTGTGAGCATGGCTGGGTTTTGTCTTCCAGCAGTTAAGCAGAGCTGGCTTTCTGTGGTCAGCTCATCTGTGTTTTCAAGGCTAGGATCTTGTAATGGATAGCTCTTACGTGAAAGCAGTATCCCAGCTAAATAGTAGGCTCCATCTTCAGGGGCTTAAATTTTGATGAGTTTCCAGATGCTTAAAGCAAGGTGATGTTTTCACAGGAGAATGTTTTATTTCTCTGGAGCAAAGACATAAAGATAGCTTTCTCCTGATCAGAGAGGAACCTGCCATCATCCCAAACCTGAGCAAGGTGCCTGACAAAGCGTTTGTGGCAGGATGGTGGGGACAGTGGGAAGGGACTGTCTGCTTGAAGGATGGGAAGGTGCGGGGTGAAAGAAGGGCTTGGAGAGAGTGAATTGAAACAGACAGATCTATACGAAGGTTTCTACTTAAAAGCTTGACATGGAGGGTCAGGACCTGTGCATATCTTCAAGTTACCTGGAAAAAGCAGTATGTTACCTTGTGTTAATTGGCAGTGGCCCAAGCTTTGAATTGGAAGTGAGACTGATCCAGCTATGTACCAGAGCATGATAAAGCTGCCTAAGAGCTCAAATCTCATTTAGAGATTGCCTTCATTTTCTTCCCAAAATGTCATATCGCTCAATTGTTACTTTTTTTTTCCCAGGTGCAGGAGACTATAAAACAAACGAGATGTCTTTTCAGTAATGTGAACAGTGATTTTTTTTTTCTCCCAGGATTATACTGCAGAGGGAAAACATTGGAGTTGAAAAGAATTTTTAGTAGGAGTACATGAGTCTGTCACAAATAGGATGAAGGAAAATAAAACAAAATGGACTTATAAGCCATAAAAACACTGTCAGGTTTTTAAAATGCTAGTACTCTGTGTTGGCTTTACAGCTGTGCTGGCTTTTTCTTAGTCCTTGCTCTGTCTGGCACTCTGCATTTCTCACACTGTCTTAAGCAGGAGTGAGTGCTGTGCCTAGCTTCACAGCCCTGCAAGAGCTTTGGGCGTCCTTGTTTCTTCATGGTTGCTCTCCATTGGTAGATGAAGCATGGTTGGCTGCTGGGTGTAGCTGGTGGCTCCAAAGCACCCTGAGACCTTGCGGTGGGAGCTGGAGCTGATCGGGTCCGTTAGTGCCATGGCCAATTGTTAGGTATTACATAGGAAATATAAAGAGAGATGCAGAGAGTTACAGTACTGCACAGCTCACCAGAATGGTAGATCCATATCTGACACTGGATGCATTAGTCACTGTGTTCTGTCCTTACACTGAGCCCTGGGATCAGCCCTTAGTCAAGCTGCTATAGATCTGCTGTTACGTGCCACAAGTAGCATGTGAAGCTGTTAAGAAGGCTTTCCCTTACCTCACACAGCAGCAGAAGCCCTGCTTTCTGTCCCTGCACAGCCCTGTAACTGTACCACTTACTGCTGCTATGGGCCCAGCTGCTGTTGGGTTTGGTGCAGCCAACATAGAGGCGGAGACAGGGATTTTCTCTGGGTTCCGTTCACTTTAGTGAGCAACTTTCTTCCCTTTATTTTATAATCTGACCTCTGCTTTCCCTGCATATTTTTACTTGGAAGCTCTCAATTCACCGTGCTGGTGGCAGCTGAAGTGCTTAGCAACATATGGAAATTAAGAACAATCCTGAATTGCAACATTTTCTACCTTGCAGTCCCCTAAGGCTGCTGGAAGCCACATAGCTCATTGCTTGAGCTGAGAGCAGGTAGTGTGTGCAGGAATTCAAACTGCTAATCAAAAGCGATTGGTATAGACAAGGATGGATTAAAACTGGTTTAATAAATAACATTATGTTGTCCTCCTTAGCAGAGCAACAGTGATCGCATTAATCTTTTGGGGCCGGGGGGGCAGCACCATCCATTAGAAGTACAACTTTGGTTTTTTGTTTTGTTGTTTTTTTCCAACCTAAACAGAAAACTAAATGCTTCTAAGCCAAGTTGATGCTAACACAGATTCCACTGAGCAGATGCACTAGTTTGCAGTAGTGATATATTTCAGAGCTTATAAGATGTACTATCTCCTGAAAATTCTCTTGCTGCTTTCCAGATTGTCAGTAGGTCTATGTCATATCCGTTCCTGTTAAACGGGTGCCTGGAGAAAATGCTTTTTCATTTTATTGCACATTTAAATTTCAGAAGCTATCTGGAATTGGTGTGTGTTTTATTAATGCATTATATAGCCCCACACTAAGCCTGCCTGCTTTTGGGTTGCGTAGGTTCATGCTGTGTTTTATCCGGGGTAAGTTCTCCTGAACGTGCCACTTCATAACAAAGCGGGAGGCTAATCACACCCTCATTAGCTTAAAAGAGAACTACAGATAGACTTCTTTTTTCCTGCACTGGCTGGAGATTTAGCTTAGCTTAAAGGAAACCGAGCTGATGCTAATGAGAATACATTGTCTTAATTTGCATATTAGATGAGATAAATATTGAGCTAATTTACACCTAAGATGGTTTTTATTGCAATCTACATGTTCCAAGCTTGTATTCAGTATATTTTGCACACCAACTGTGTATAGTTTGGAGGCATAATGTGAAAATATATTATTTTGATGTGGAAAACAACGTGGAGATGGTTCCTTTTATCTCAATTGGTTTGCATTTGTATTTGAAAATCTGAATTATTATTAGTTATTTTTCCTTTTTCCCTCTCAGTCTGCCGCTGGGTACATATGAAAACATTTGTGGGAGCTAAACAAGTGCATGCCAGCACCCACTGTGTGGGTTGGGCTGCAGGTCTTCCATCTTCATTACGTACATGAAGGCTACTGAGATATCTGCCCATCTTTGCTACCAGGAATACTAGAAAGTTCAGAGGTTGTGTGGTGCACTGTGTATTTCTGTTTTATGGAAAGGGTTGCAGGAGCAAAATGTGGACATGGAAAAAAACAACCACCGTAAATTTAATTGTTGAACCCTGTACCCTTGAAATATAATTCAGAGGAATGCTCAACATCTGAACCACCAAAACTGTGCATTGTTGGTTGCATTTTGTGACTGGTGATAGCAGATATACTTAAATTATTTGAATTAATGTAGACAAAGATAGCTTGAAAGAACCCAGAGAGTTTACAAAATGAACAAAAGGAGCTTTGGATGCTTTATAATTTCTGCTTCCTGTTTTCTTTCTCCAGCTGTTTCTCCTCATTATAGATGGAAGAAGCATCTTATTTCATAGTCTCATTATCTGATTATCTTTTGATTATAATCCTTTCTGTGGGGGGAAGAGCAGTAAGTTTTTGTTTAGCACAGAGAGCATTATTCTAACTTTGCATTGCAGTGCACTACCTGTGTTTACACACATGAATTGAGAAACTACTTTTTGTGAAACCATTAAAATTTTCTGGTGTTTCTCGAAGAACTGGGCATTCTGTTACTCTGACTTTTTCTCTTGCACTCTGCATTAAATGTCTGAAATGCCAGTTGTGTTGTCAAAAGTCTATCGTTTCAAAAAACTGCTGTGTTTTGAAGTGTAGCAATAATAGGCTTTGCTTTCTTTTCCACATTTTACAGCAGCAATTCAGTCTACTGTGAGAAATAGTCTTAACACTAATTTCTGATTTGAATAGTAATAAATACTTGCATCACTTTTTAAAAAAAATTGTAGCTGATTCTCATTGCATTTCTTGCATGTGGTTGGTGAAGCCCCAAACTGATCACTGCAAGTGCTGGGCAGGAGCAACGCTGGGATTACATCTGCTTCTGCTTCTTAGGCCTCAACAGCAGCATCGCAGTTGTGTTCATGTGTGTCTGGAGATGTGCTGTAACAGGGTGCTGTGCTGAAGCACTGCTGTGCAACTGCGTGTTCCTCCTTGTGGGTTTGTGCAGCTGTCAAAGCACAGTATTTTGAACTTCTTGCTGCTGAACTGTGTGGCAGCCTTTCACACCGTTTCTCTTTATTTTGGGGGGAGGTAGTACCGTGTGGGCTTGTGCCTCTTCAGATCTTGTCGTCAAGTGTGTGGACATGAACCAAACTGTTACTGCTCTGAGACATCTTGAGGGCTGCTTGTTCATTTGGGAACAGCATTTCTACATCCTGTAACGTTCACCAATCAGTTTAAAAATAGATAAAGCCAATACGTAATTTGGACAAGGTAATTGATAAACTAACACATTATGGACTAATTTGAACTTTTGTCTTATTTCAAGCAGCTTATCCTGAGAAGACTGATTATTGTTATACTAGCACTTAATACTGATACCTATTGTTAGCACTGTGTTAGGGCTGGTTTTGTAATCCCATGGTTAAATTAATGTCGGATTTTTTAGCCTACATGAAGATAGAACTTGCTAATTTTTATCTCAAACACAATAAAAGTCAAGCACGTGGGTCTGATTAATGTTATGTCCATCTCATTTACAGGTATTTTTTTCTGAGAGCTGATGCAACCATTCCAGAACCTTGCACGAGACAATAAGGTAATTCTGTATGTTTCTATAGCGTATGAAGAAACTGAAAATTTGAAGGTGAAGTACCAATCTAGAGAGGACGGGCAGTTTCAGTCTTTGTTTCACAGAGCTTCTCTCTCTCACTCTCTCTCTTTTTTTTTTAATAGTCTCTGACAAAGAAAACAGTTATGCATAAACATCTACTTACCTGGGCTTTGGAAGGGATGTTTCTGAACCATAGTGCAAACATCGTGGAACAGATGTAACATTCCTCCAAGTCAGGTGTAAGAACGCATCTACTGTCGCATTGTCTACAGAGACTTTTCTGCCCTTGGTCTTATCTCCAAGTATGATTTTCCAGCCTTGATCTGCTGGACTGAAATAGTTTGTATGTCTCCATAGTTTTCTTAAATGAGAGAAAAGGAGAAGATGCTTTGTACTTCTCCCTATAAGTATCATGTGGACAGATAAAAATTAATCTGTCTGAATTCCATAACAGCACAAGTTGTCACTGTATACTTCTGCAAATATAATTCAAGAGGATGCTTACATACAAAAAAAAAAAATCTTTAAAAATAAATACATCTGCATTTGGGATAATTCAGAGGATAGTATGCAAACTAAATCAGGTGTAAAGGCTATAACAGGCATCATAAAAGATTCAGAATGGTATTGAATTCTTCTGGATGAAAAGAAAACCAACATAAATCACTAGGCTTCAATTAATATTGTGTCAGGTTTGTTTCTGGATTTTTTTCCTACATAATAATGTTCACTGAAAAAAACCCATCAAGTTAAAAAGGGGACATGGGGAATTTTTCCAGGCTACATCACAGATGTCACAGAATATCAGAGACAGCTGAGAGTGATGATAGAAAGTGTGGTAATAGCTTCATGCTGCTTTTATGTAGCTCCCTGTTCCCTAATGCACTTTCTGTTCTAGAACAAAAGTGCCCAGTGCTTTAAAATTATATTTGCATCCCTTCATTAATGATGTATTACTTTGGCGATTAGTAACGTAAAGACTAGAAAAATAGGTGTATATATATACACACACATATATAATGATATTAGAATTTTTTGAAGCAATTCAGATGTATTTGTAAAAGCAGTGGTTGGAGTTTCCTTTGCCAGAATGTGAACTCCTGGAGTTTCCTTTTGCTCCATCACAGCCAGTGAAAGAACAGTAATTCCAAGTTTATGTTTTATGGAACTTTGATATGATCAATGAAATCTCTGAAATTTGCCAGAGCACTCTCTTAAAAATCTACTCTGATTTTAACTGGAAATTAAATCAATTGATGAGATAGATAAAATAAGTTATTTTAGATAAGGACAAGCAATCTGGATGCTTCTGGATTTCCACACTGAAGGCTGCATCTATAGCGTCAGCAAATGATGTAGGCCTCTGAAATCTTTAAAATTAAAAAGGAACAGCCTTTAAATTTGATAACAATCTCTCTGTAGAGATGAGAGTCAGAAATTGATTGCAGAAAGTGAAGCAGCAAAGCTTAGAGCCTGTGAAACGTAGTGGTCATTGGGCAAGCTCATTTTAAAGACTTGTATTAAAATTTAAAGAAATTAAATGATCGTGTATTAATTATCCACATAAATTGAAAATATGAGCTAAGAACATGGAAGAGGGCAATAGAATACTGATTACTTTTTCTCTCTGTCTAAAAAAGCAAAGCTTTAAAAATGTTTTGTAGTTTTTCATTTAAAAATTAATTCCTGAAAGATTAAAGGATGTCTCAATGATGAAGACCAAAATGTTTCCACATAATTCTCTGTAAGCTGCTGAGCTTGGCCTTGTGAAGAAAGACTGGATCTAGCCATTTAGCAAGCAGATATATAACATCTTAGTTTGTTGCCTATTTCTTGTGAAGGTTAGTAATTGCAGTATTTACACTGAATTTTTAATTAAGGTGTCTTTGGTTCTCTAGATTTCCATTTAATTAAGAGTCAATATCTCTATGCCTCACGAACCATGCCTATTATAGAATAGTTCTTATGTTTTGTTATTGCTCTCTTGAAACTTAATATTTTTAGTTTTGCTTCTTTCTTTATAAATATCTCAGTGCCTGAAGCAGTAGATGGGGGTGGGGGGAAGTGGCACAGTAATCTGTCTCAAAGTTTTTGCATTGCTATGTCTCTTTCCCATTTAAAAAATTCTGAGATAAGAAGACCCCCCTCAGCCATGAGCAGTATAAGAAAAGTCTGTCCTTCTTTATGAACCTCTCAACTTTAAATGAGAGATAACATTTAAGGAAACACAAGGTAAACAAATATGTGTATCCCTCTTTCAGATACACGTTTTAATGGAGAATATCATAGCAGGTGTAGCTTTTAGATTCTAGAAGGGTGTTTATAAGACGTTTCTTGATCGCTATAAATAACTGAATCCTGAAATGTATTTTCTCCCAGCTGCAATCAGGTATGGATTTACTTTGGCAAGAGGCAGGCAAAGAGGAAAGCAAAGGAAAGCAAACTGAGTTTTCTGGTTTTTCAGAAGAGAGGCTAATAGACAGTATGGGAGAGGAAAGTAAGGGATTCAGCAGTGATGTGTATGAAGATAAGGATATTGCCATATGTGATATAAAATAAGCTGGGGAATTTAATATGCCATATCAGAGAGATTGGCCAACTATAAGTTGTTAAAGAGCAAACTCTGAAGAAACTGTAATTAGTGGAAAACTGGAGATAAAGTAGTGGTATAAAAAGCAATAAAACCCAATTTAGGCTAGACATCTGATCTCTTAGTTAAGGTGTCTGTTTTGTAGATATAAAATTTGGATCCAGCTCGTTTGGTATGCAGCAAAAGTGGAACTTAAGCTAATGAATTGGGAAATTGAGAAGAGATAGCTGAGGGTGTGAGCCAGGGAGAACTGAGTGCATCAAGGGAGTGCAGTTGCAGAGCTCTTGGAAGAAAGGTTTGGGCATCACATCCATATCTTCTTCAATGGCATCGATACAAAGAGGGGAATCATAAAATCATTAAAGTTGGGAAGACCACTAAGATCATGCAGTCCAACCATCAACCCATCCGCACTGTAGCCGCTAAACGATGTCCCTCAGTGTCACATCTCCACATTTCTTGAACACCTCTAGGGATGGTGACTCTACCACCTCCCTGGGCAGCCTGTAGCAATGCCTGACCACTAAGAATTTTTTCCTAATGTCTAACCTGAGAAAAAAATAAATAAATAAAGTGGCAAAGAATACTAGTGGGGACAAAATAGAAGATTGAGGATGGGTTCTTACTGGTGTTCCACAGAGGATGGCTCAGCTCTTTGAGCTGGTTGCTCTACATAAGCACGAATGGCTGGTCTGTGCCTTGTGGGAGCTTCCTGTGACACTAGGGCTTGAGGGTGAAATCTGAAAGAATGGAGTAAGGAAAATAATTACAGTAATAAGTATCAGAGCTATGCTATTAATTTAGAATTGAAGGGATGGATATTTACACTTCTAGGCAAATGTGTTATGCCTGATTACTTCAGTCTCTGTAAATCCAGTGGCAGAAGGCATCTGAGCATATTCCACTCCGTGCAGGTATGGCTCAGGCAGAAAGAAAACCTGAAAGGTTTCCTATGCTGTTGCCATTCTCCAGAACTTTTATCCCCACAGAGTGATCAAAGTTAATAGAGTTACCTGCCAACTAAGTACAGCTGTGAATTTAAATGGGGTCTCTGTTTGTTGGTTTTTTTTTTTATTCCTATAGTGAAGGAATCGGTGTGTTTTTAAAGATTCCGGCTCCCCTAATTGGCACTGAATTTGTCACCCTGGCAGTTACAACCTCAGAAAACAAAATCTCTGAATGATGGAATCTGTGAAATATATTCAGAAGAGTCAATGTGCACATTGAAAGCAATTAAATATAAGTTTTATCCAAAAGCAAAATATTTCTTTTGTCTGCCAGGTTTACTAAGATTTAGAAATTTTACCTGGATTTTCATTTTTTGTTATTATAAACAGTCCCAGGGTCTTGTATTGAAACTCAAAGTTTCTTGCCACAGGCCAGTTCTGGTTATAAAACATACTTGTTTTTGTGTGCTCCCAAATGCCTCTCTCCATGGCTTTTCTAATGCAGTGAAGTCGGAGAGTAGCCTAGGGATTTACTCATCATGTTTAATGTCAAGAGAAGTATTTCCTTTAGGTCTCCTGTCACTGTCAGCAACAAAGCAGCAAATAAGAAGCTCTGTATCTCCTCTCCTCTCAGTGACATCTGCAGCCGGCAAGATTCTAAACCCCTCAATTCCCAGTCATGAATGAACTATAAAAACAATGTGTCAGAAATGAAAATTGTTCCATCATAATTTTTCACAGTTCCTTTTTGACAAAAGCCAAACAAGTCTCATGAATACACATTTTCTATATCCTTATACATTATGTATTAGGCTATAGTAGGAGTGTTGGGAATTACTTGTCCCTAGTAAGGGCCTTTGAAAATGCATATTTGGTAAACAAGCCTAACCTTATGAGTTGTATGTCCTTTTTTTTTAAAAAAAAAATAAATGTTATATTATCAGCTGCTTTGTGAGTAAAAGACTACCACTTCAACACTATACATCTGGTAAATCTTCTGATATAACAATATAGGGTAGATCACTTTAAGACCTATAATTTAATGCTACCCAAAACTATTCTGAGAAGTCTGAACAAATTCCCGGCAGAGACTTTACCACTGAATGTTGCTAAAAATGCACTAAGAGCTGGTGTTAATCCGAGTTAAATCTGGTTAGTTGTTCTTCTTATCACATGCTGTTTGTTTTTTGAATGGCAGGCAACTGAACCTGGATTTAGTGGTGTTTTACTGTCTTACTGTAACATATTAGAACATTGCTTTTCAGTCTCTGTGGATAAGCTATATCGATCAGCACTCCAAAGGTGTTAGGCATTACTTGGAAAGAATTACTATTAATCTTTTACTTTGGGTTTTATCTGGATGTAAACATTAAAAGAGGTACCAACAGGGTGATGGATTTCCAAAGAGCAGGAAGGAGGCAAGCACAGGATGTGCACCACAGCTGTTGCAGTGCTGTGCTTCCTGTCACGAGGGTGTGCAAAGTCCAAGGTAAGCCAATTAGAGGTAGTCAAAGGAAATTCCTCATTGTCATTAGTCAATGAAGATTTATGGTGTTTGCCTCTGTAATAACTTACTGATTGGTACCGCTTGACTAATACAGACATAAACCAGCTGAGTTCTCATTCTAATTGCAATGATAAGGCAGTTTGCAACTGCTTTTAGGTGTCACTGATAATTTACTCGTGATTATGATTTAACTTTTCCCCTGCTGCTCCTACCTCAGTGGGAACAAGAACATTACAGAAGTGAAAGTATAAATTAGCTGCAGACAAACAACATATGTTTGTATCTGCTGTGTTGTGACATAAGTATTTTCAGTGCAACCCCATCCGATTCGTGGATCCCTTTTTGGCTGAGGAAAATACTTTAGCTGTTTAAATCAGGAACTACTTTTGTCTGTCCGTGTGTTTGATACAAAGTGCACTGTGGCTGTAAAGTGTCCTGTAGTCCCACGTCATTTCTGTAACTACTAATAATGTGCTCATGAAACACATGTGCAGTGCTTTAAATATGGAAAAGCATTACTCACATTAGTATGGATAGCACTTTCCAATTTGAGTACTGTCCAAAGTAGGTAAGTGGTTTCCAGTTTTGCCCCATGTGGCAGTGGTGGCTACCCCTAGTAGTGAATTCAGTATTCACAGCACATCCTACCAACTTGGAAATGGTGAAGAATCTGTGTTTCTTCCTTCAGATCCATATGATCTTAAAGTGAAAGTGTAAGCTGTGCATCAAAGAAAAATGTAGCCAAGGTAAAGACCTGTGTTTGTTGCTTGCGAGACAGTAGTGTAGCTTTCCAAAGGCTTGCCGTGCTGACTGTTGACCACAAAACTATCAAAAGCTTCAGGAAAAAACAAAACGAAACAAAACAACACCAAAAAACCCCCCAAAAAAACACCAAAAAAAACCCCAAAGGATAACTATTTAACTTCTTGTAGCTGCCGATATTTCAGAGATGAGGAAGGGCGCTGAGGGAGGCTACTGAGATTTAACAAAAAGGAGTGAAACAAGTAGAAGTGATGTCTTTTCCAGCAACGCTCAGATGTGGCAGGAGCATAACCAACACTTTTATTTATCCTTGGCAAAGGTATTTGGCCCACCACTGCAAATTTTTCTGTCTGGCGGAGCATTTGTGTGTCAGATGTAGAAAGTTCATCCTTTTATACATTGAGGATAAGGAAGCATGAAGTGCAGCAAACTCATGTTCTCTAGGCATATTACAGTAAGCAATAAATAGGGCATCTGAGTACAGCCATATTCATTCACTTGCCCACAGGTACAGGTAGCGCTTATAAAAATTATTGTTGAAGACAAGATGATCTGAGCTTCTGTCAAAGAATGCCTTTGGTTGATTTATGTGGAGTGAGTAGCAATGTCACAGCAGGGTGTAACTTTTTACGGAAACAATGCAGAAATTGGACAGTTTTCAAGGCCTTGCAGTGACCCAAGTCATGAAAGCAGGTCAGGAAGCGAAAGAGAACCAGGGAGATCATAGTTCTGAGCATATGCCAACCTGAGACTGCGAGACGGAGAAAACTGTGGTTTTCTGTTCTGTTCTTTTGTTTTTTAACAGAATCTGATAATGCCTACTGTTATCACTTTGTTTGTTTTTAAATGGCAGTCTTTTAACTTATATGTGTATGTGGTTTGAATCAGAACACTTTAAAGGGGTTTTTATGGCTAGTTTATGAGAACATGCCTCTTGCAGAATGATAAATCACTGAAAACTAAAATGTCTCATGAAAAGCTGATTCATGCATGGCATGATGTCATTTCTTTCCTTTCTTCTTTAAAATTGTGATTTTAGGCTCCAGCAAAATGGTAACTTTAGTTGGTAGCAACAGTAATGGTAACTTCAGCCAGTCCTGACAGCTTATAGTGGGATATAGTAGCTTATGTTAGTGCAGGCAGCTAGTACTCGTGTATAATTACCATTTTACATTATTTTCATTAGAATGATTGTATTGTGAAGCAGAAAGGTTGCAGCATCTCAAATTCATCTCTAAGATTTCATGTAGAATAATGAGAATCTGATACTCTTCCTATTGCCCCCAGAAAGGGGACAGCAGGAATTAAAATGTAAACGGAGAACCTTTGTAAATCATAAATGGCAGTAAAGGAAGAATGTATATTTAAAGCCTGATACTCTGTCAATTATGGGAAGTTTTTGTTTGTTTTTTTTTTTTTTTTGTTAATGTTTTATATATAGCCTTTATATATATATATGTTTACATATATTTATATATATAAACATATAAACAAAATGTTTTATATATAGCCTTCGTGTCCTTTAAGGAGTGAACATGAGGAGTTGGAGTCATGGGGTGAGGATAACAGCTCTGTGGGTGCAGGGTTTCACAGACGAAGAGAGGATGCAGAGGATACTAGGTAGTCATCAGGAAACAGTAATACCATGAGGAGGCTCTAGTGTGGCGGGCATCTTCATTGTTAGCTATGTTTATGTTCTTAATTTTCAACTGAAAATGTTGTGTGGTATTGTAATTGGCTTTCTTTCTTAAGAAAGGAGGCACTGGGGGACAGGAAAATGCTAAATCTTTGGAGAAACCTCTGAATTAAATTGGGACTCTTTGTAATTTTTTTTTCCCCTCACTGATTCCGTGTATGAAAGAGTAGGACTGGTGAAGCTGATTCTTTCATAATATTACAAGGAGATTACAATATTACAATAAGATTACAAAAAGGCAGAAGGATAATAATGCTTCAGGTGAAAAAACAAAATTTCATGTACCAATGACTGAGGTCCTTTATCATACATGTCTTAAATGTTTATAGAATTTACATCTGAAGCTAAACCAAAGCATCCATTATTGTTTCCATTTTATATGAGATATAGGAATTTCACTCACCAGTTAATCTGCTAACAACTGTTGCTCAGCTTAGATAAAGTTACCAGTCTCTGAAAATATCAAACAGTGAAAAGTGTGTGCACATTCCACATCTCCCACATCTCCGCTTGATTACTATTTTTGCCAATTTTATCTACGGTCCAAATAGAAAAAATATTGCTAAGAGAGCCTCTTTGGATGCAACAAACTGATTGAAGCTGCCCAACACATAAAATTGATTGTAACATCAAACGTCCAGCAATCATGAAAATAGCTTTGTAATCATGTGGTGGTTTGTTGTTGTTGTTTTTCAGTTTAAAAAAAAATGTTTGGAGGTTGTGTGACTGAAGAATTAAGTGCAACAATCAATATCCTGAGTCCACACAGGTCTAATTCTGATTGCAGTATTTGAAATTCATCATGTAGTGTGATGTCCCAGTTGCAACCTTGGTAGTTCAAAACAGTTCTGAAAATGTATTTAAATTATTTACAAGTAAATAAATATTTTGCTTCTTAACTCATCATCATGCTGTTTAGAAGGATGTGAAATGGAATGTCAGTCCTCAAATGCTACTTCTGAGAAAGAAGCACTGTATTTTATGCAAGCTTAGCTTCTTTATTTTACAAGTGGTGTCTTATTAGAGATCTCAAAATTACCTCTTCCTGTTTTATTTCAATAAGATTTTCAGATGGAGAGAGAGTTGTCACATTTATGACTTAATTCTCTAGAAACTTGCTAGTTTCATTTACAGGCTAGTGAAGTCAAACATTTTCCTAAAAGCGATAAGAGAGACCTTATGATGGCAACAAAAGCTTAATCACTTTTCAGTTAAGCCTGACTGGGGGAAAAGATATTGAACTTATGTATGGAGCATCTGGCTTTTTTTTTTTTTTTTTTTTTTTAACTCCAATTAAAATAATTCCAGTTTGATTGCCAGCAAAGCAAAATCAGGTAAATCTGACTAGTCTTTCGCACAGTGTGTATCTGCGTTTGTGTTGAGGAAATTACATGGTAGAAACACATATGCATGATCTTATTGCAGTTATTTGTGCACTGGCAGAAGCTTCCCAGGGCAGTGGTCATGGCACCAAGGATGCTGGAGTCCAGGAAGTGTTCAACCAATGCTCTCAGATTGAGGGTTTGAATTTTAGATGATCCTGTGTAGGGCCAGGAGTAAAGCTCAGTGATTCTTGTGGATCTTGTCCAACTTAGGATGACTCTAGGATTGCAGTCAGATAATCTCTTGAGGTCCTCAATTCTTCCTGAGTTTACAGCAATTGCTGTAGTCAGTGGTATTATTGTTTCCCTGATTACTCTTGGCTTGTACTTCCTTTGCTGTTTCTTTGAAGATTGCTATTTATTCTCTGCAAAATTCAGACTCTTGAGACAAGCCTAAGCCAAATTTGAAAACTGGCAATTGAAGTCAGGATTGTGGGTAAATTTGTCAGGATCCGAAGGAAGTGGATAGAAATGAGACCACTGACTTGGACAATCCTGGGAGGCAAAGACTGATGAGTACTGGGAGTCCACCCAAAAAATCCATGTGGTATTGAAGCAGGGAGGGAGACGAGGACTTGTGTCAGAGAAATGGTAGCTGAGATAACAATATGTTCCTTTCTCTTCTTGTGTCCAAAAATACCATCTCCTAAGAAGGGGGCTGCGTTTGCTTTATGGCTCCAGAAAGTATGCATAGATGATATATAGGTAAAGCCTATTCAGCTCTTAAAACTTCAGAACAAATTCATCAAAAGAGCAAATCATTGTTTGGGGAGTTCCATGTTGACATAATCTGAACAGCTCCTCCATCACTATTTATGTCTGAAATGATTTTATTTTAGGGTAGGTGTAATAGTTTCCTCACAGAAATAACCAGACAGTTCCACTGTGTGACCTGTTTAGTCTCTTATGTTTGCAGTAAAACTGTAAGTGGCCATCACTTTGTGATCTGGTAACATGCAGGATAGGGTGTTTGTTCAGTCTCTTTCCTGTTGTGTGTTCTTTGAAAGCTCAGTTGAGTTGGTAGCAGAGTGTCATTGAATGTTGATTAACAACAATTTTTTTCTATAAAGGGTCTAAAGCAGTCTGGAATCTGCATTCCCAGTCTCTGCTCACCGCTTAGTTGCGGTACTGTCTTCAACGTACTCAATTCAATTTTCCATCAGCTCTCTGTTCAGGAGTGTTTGAAAGCATTGACGTGCTGATGTGGCAGCTGTCACATGTGCAAGACATGCTATCTGTACTGGCGTAGATAGAACATTGCTCATTATGCACTAGAGAAGGCTCCCAAATTTCTGCCTAGGATTACTAGAAAACCTACATGCACTGCGAGAGAATGACATATTCCCATTTATGTGATCTTTCATTATGTGATACTTTCAGGATGTGTCACTCTTTACTGTGCCTTTTCTGGAGAGTTTCTCTGGGGTGATTTTCCATTTGGGCATCTTGGGCAAATGGCCTAAATCCTGATGTTCTAGTAGGACAAAAACTCCTGCCAGATAAAAAGTGATCTTAGGTGTGTGTTAGACTAGTGCTGGAGCTAGCAGTAGGCAGCAGTTTATTTTTATATGCATTAGCTACATCACTGAGTGTAACTAATGAAAAAAAAAGATAGAGAATTGTCTGATTATTAGACAGATTTAACAGCAGTGCATATGATGAAACAATAAGAGATAAGATTGCCCGCCAGATGCTACACACGCAACTCATACCATTATAATTTGTCTGTGTTACTATTAGCTGATGGAGATGATAGATCATAGAGTAGGTATCAGTGAAGTGTTGCAATACAAATCTGCCCCATTAATTGCAGCTCTTATCTAGACACCTTAGCATTCGGAACACACACTCGGTAACTGCTAAAGCAACTGAGAAGCAAATCTGAGAAGCAAATCTGTATCTACAGATCATGTAGAATAGCTAATGATCAGCCTAATTAACCCCCAAAACTTTGTGCATAACTAATATTCTGGCAGGCTTTTGAAACTAGGTAGGAACCTATTAAAAGCAATTTGGATGATGTAAATATTTTAAGCAGTTTACTCCTCAGAAGATGTTCACAAAGATGTTAAGGTGAGTTGCTTTGAATGCTTGCAAGAACATGTTAGTGTACCTTTGATATGTGAGCTAGAATTACTGTTAGCTCTTCTCCCAGCTGCTGTAAACAGTGCTGCTTCACTGTTTACAGTGATTCAAGTATCTCTGATACCTTATCCAAACTGCACTCATTGTCACGACAGATATTTTTCAGGGGGCTGAAGTGATGTTCTATAGCTTCAGAGAGCTTAAATTGCTAGTGATTTTTTGGCAAAGAAGAGTTCTTGTGCATTCTGATCATTATAATGTGGAACAAATGAATTATAAAACATACCACAAGTATTGTCAAAGTTTATACTGTATATTACTAATTAGAATTGTGATGACTTTTCGTTGTAAAAGATCATGAACAGAAAGTATGACTGAGTAATGAATAGTTTAATGAGGACATAAAATGGTACAAAATTAATCTATTCTCACTCTACTGTTAATATTGTGATCATTTCAGTAACTTTTAGACTATCCTTAATTACTAATCTGTGTTGTTATGGTCCAGTGCTCTTGATGGTACAGTCACAGCATTACTGTAACTGTGTATATATATATATGCATGCACACCTTTAAAAAAAATAGAAATCATTCCTTTGCCCTATGCTTTAGTATCTGTACAGTTGGTACAAGATCTTGGTAAGATGTGGATTTTATCTTGAGTTCTTTTTTACTTTTGTTATGGGAGGGAATAGCATTGTCTCACTCCTGAAAGATTCTCTTGAATAACTGTGCTACTCATCTTTTTGGTTGGTGCAGAAAGGGAATAATAAACTACTACTGGTGCTTCAGCTTGAGCCAGTGTGACACCCGACGTGCAGTATTTACTTTGTAATTCCCCTCTTGGTAAGGAGCAGGCCTGTGGAATTTCTTCCTGCCTTTTGTGTGACCCAGGTTCATACAGCATGCACAATAATTGACTGCTTTACAGGGTGTGTGTAAGAGTAGTAACACACTGCTGCAAATGGAAAAGACTGTACTGCTTTAGCTGCAATTCTGAAACAGGGGGATACTGTATTTTACACTTGGCCAACTCAAAAATTATTTCTTTTGAAGAGGGAGTGTTAAGGACATACAGTTTGTCTCTGGATTGCTTTATTTGATTTTGAGATTTTTTTTTTCTTTCTCCTTTATCAGACAGTCATCTTTACTGCCTGCAGACTCTGCCATTTATTTTATTTTTTTCTCTTCTTCTTACCTGCTTAGTTTAGTGAGAGGCTGTCAGTCAAACTGCTCTTTGATTTTCAGCAACAAAATCATGCATAAAATGTCCTTGGTATATTCAACTAGATTAACTAATGAAAACACCTGTCATTAGTATCTTCTTAAACAGTTACGTTGATGTCAGATTGTCCACAAATGGTTTTGACTCCATGCTTCCCATCTCTATAGTAATATTTAAGACTGCAGAATATGCTACTCTATTTATTTCTAATGCATTTTGATACCTGGTAATCAGTCACATTTTTGCCTATCTGAAAACTTCAGTGAGAAGATGTGTTGCAAAAGAAGACAATTAGCTCAATTTCAGTCAGAGATGTTTAATTTGTCTGTATAAAAAAAGCAGAATTGTACCCACTGACTGAAGATAACCACATGCTTTATTTGCTTCTAGAGAAATTTTAATGTAAAAAAAAATTCTGTTCCTCTAACTGCATTGACATATTCTTACATGCTTGACCACATAGGAGATATTTCATTAAATAAATTATATTTGGGAAAATGTCAGATACGGTGTTCTGGAATACATCCAAACACACCTCAGGAGAGTTCTCTGTAAGCCTTCCCTTGACTTGAGCCACGTGATGTCAGTGTTCCCTAGCAGTGCTGTTGGCAGACATGGCTTATTAAATTAGCCATGTAATAACATTAATATCCTTCGATTGCATTGTGTTGGCTCAAATAATATAATGTATGAAACATCAGTAACTGGGCAGGAAGGTGAACTTACTGCAACATGGTATTTGATAGCATTCCTCCTATGAAGAAAAAAATTGTTTGTTATACAGTATGTGGCTGTGCTTGAAGTTGATTCTCTTGAGTCATTGAAAACCTTCCTATGTAAACCCCAGAGAGCTGCTTGGGTGCTGGTGGAACGTTAAGTTTACAACCCCAGTTCTGTGGTGAAGATAAAGAGAATGTCTTTAAAATATTCTTAGATTTGTGTTTCTGAAAGAGTGCTACTGTTGCAGTTATTATAACCAGTACATATTCACTGTTTATTCATATTTAATTTACAAATTTTGCTGAAAAAAATCATAGTAATCTCTCATGAGAATGACATTCTTCATCCTTCAAGAGTCTGCTGGGATTTCCTCCTGAATCTTAGTAGGCTGTTCTTAAAACTGGTTTAGAGTTAACAACGGGAAGTGCTTGGTGCTTCAGGTTGATACTCCATAATCTTAAAGGGTGTGTGGCAGGGCTTTTTTTTTTTTAATCATAAATTACTTAACAGTAGTTGTAACAAGGACAGAAACTGAAAATGGGTGGTCATCGTAAAACCGTAAGGGAAAAAACAACTCTTTCCCAAGATGATTCAATAAACAGTGCATTAATCCTCTGTGAAAATACTTTTTTTTTTTTTTTTTTTTTTGTAATGTAAGAACAATTTTAAGAAGTGCAAGCAAAATGAAATATTTCTCCCTGTATTTCCATGTACCTTAAACTGGCTTTACTCTTTTTTTTTTCTTCCTGATGAACATCCTTATTCTATCTTTATTAACCCCTGTCTTTTCAATGTTTAAGTTAGCTGTAAAGACTAACATTTTGAGTCCCTTTTTTTAAAGCCTTATTAAGTCTTTACTGAAATGTGGGTAGGCCTTTGCTGCCTAACGAGGGCTGGTTTCAAAGAGTTCCAGACAGTCCTTAGAAGTTCTTCGGTGACTCGGCTTTGAAATAGCACACAAAATTAAATGCCGATAAATATAACATGATTAACAAGAATAAAACATTGACAGGCTAAACCACACAGTAACAGGTAACAGGTTAGTTCCAGGAAAACTAAGCTACAAATTAAATCTGTTGAACGGTGTTAGCTCAGTTTACAGTAATAGGTGAAGAGGACATCAGATATTAGGAAGCATTAAGAAAGGAACAGAGAACAATACAGGGGAGCCTCATGATACAGCTGTATAAGTCTGCAGTACATCTGTAATTCTGCACATGTTTCTGCCACATTAAAAAAAAAAAAAAAAAAAAGAACAGCATAGAACTGGAGAAGAATCAGGAACAGGCAACTAGAATGATCAAAAGCATGAGGTGGCTTACGGACTGCAAACAATTAAGTAGGCTTCTGAGAAGAGATGACTGGGAGCTGAAGAGGCAAATGGGAATGTGATGCATGGGTTGCATGGTATGGAGGTTGGTTGTTCAGTGTTTTTTATGAACAGATGATTTAACTGTGCAACTCAGAGTTAGTCATGTGTTGGTTAAATACCTGAGACCGGAAGGAAATGTAATAAAAAATTATAAAGAAATGCATTTTTGAAACTTGAAGCAATATTCGAGGCTTTAGGCAGTGCAATGCAAAGTATTTCTGAGTGAAACACATGTCTCTTTCTCCACATTCAGTAGAATAACAAGCTAATATTTGTAGTAATGGTGAGATATTCAGTATTGGGAGCGTTTCCTTTCCTGGTTGATTGTCTCTAGTAGTGTTAGAGCAGGTACTGCTGGATCAGACTAATGGAAGAGCTTCCTTGGGATGCAGGTCCATGCTCAGATCTGGAATTCTGCCATCTCCAATTTATCCCTTCCAGTTTCTCACTAAAAGTGTTTTAACTACACAAAATTGGAGTAACTATCTCTTATTTTGGCAAATGTTTGTGAAAATTCTTCTCTGTGGAAATGTTCATTGCATGTTTTTATGTATGTTTTTATGTATGTTTCTGTGGAAAATTTTTATTTGGATGCATTAATGCTTTCCTACCATTTCCGTAAGTAGTCCTGCTTAGTAGGAAGTAGTCCTTTTTTTTTTTGAAAAATTATGTACAATCTGTACGCTTACCAAGTCATTTTGTTTCCTCCTTGCTCTTTGTCTAAGATCTTGTTAGCTTTCTATGCTGAATCATAGCCGTGAAAATCAGAAATGACAATGGCAAGGACTAACAGAACCCTACTGCATCCATTTACAGGCCTCCTCTCTCACAGTTCAGGGCAGTCTCTGACTCCCTTCAGAAGTCCTTAGGACATACAGGTTTGTACAGTTACATGTATTATACGTTTTCAGGTTGTTGATTGACTGATTTGTTTTAACAATGCTTCTGAATATGAAACACTTCGTATTTTCTTTTAAAAGTAAGATCAAAAGTAGATTATCATCATATGACTGCAATTATTGTCATAGTTCATGGCTGATTCTGGAGCAGGCTGGGTATTTTCTTTGACTGTGTCTGATCATACTCTAATGCTGAAATAATCTGGTATTGAAACACAATTTAAAAAGAATAAACCACAAGCATTGTAGCCTTTCTCTCCAAATGTTGTTTTAGAACACACAAAATAAAGTATTTAGAAAAAAAGGAAACTAAACATTAATATCACTGACAAATTTTGCTGTTCCTTTTGGAAGCCTTCAAGGCCTGGACTTCGTAGGTTATTTAAAATCCAACACAAACATCTCTAAAATATTTTGTTCTGGGAAAACAAAACTGCAAAACAAACAGATATTTTTGAGTGTCTGTAGAAGAGAAAGTCTGTACTGAGCATCTCTTTTTTGAAAGTTCAGTTTTATGCTATCCCACCCATTAGCAACTATTGTTTTATATAGTGTTGGATTTTTTTTGTGTGTGTGTTTTACCTTTCTGCCATAAGAAAAATGCATAAACATTTGTTGTGGCTTTCTTAGTTAAATCTAGATCTTGAGGCACAATGTCATATACCATATGGTCACTGTCTCACAGAAATTCAGCACTGTGCTAGAGAAAACTTTTCTTTGTTATTTGGAATTGTCAAACTGTTGAATACAGTTTCTTTCTAAACACATTTTGGTTTGTTTTGTGAACTTGAAAAGTACTTTCTCAATCTGATCCTTGTGAAAATGCAGTAAATTCTTTACTTTTTAGGAAGTAAAGCAGTAAGCTACTTTACCTTTCTCATTTGATTGATTGTTTTTCCAGCATGAATACTCTATTCTCGAGCTTTCTCTCTCAGGAATAATCTTACTTGCAGCAGAAACTGAGATACTTTGAATGTTGTATCCTGTCTCCTTTAACAGTGATGTGGAAACACAGGTTTACTCTGGATTTTAGGGTCAAAATGTTTTCAGCATCTTAAAAACATGCAGAGTCCCATAGCTCATGAAACTCTTACTTTTGTAGTTAGTATTCCTGTCTGGAGCAGAGGTCTCTGCTGTTTGTCTCAGCCATTGGAGCCAGCCTTAGCCTACTTATTCATTTCAACCTTTTGGTACTTTTATGTCATCTCGGTTTGAAAGGAAGCATTTCATCTGCATAATTCCATTTTAATTTGGAGATGTGTTGTCATGAGTTCTTTGTAGCTTGGCTGGATAAGTAGGGATCTGAGTAGGATTTTTTCTTCATTCGACTCAGTGAGAGTGGATGTCTTTGTGTGACCTCCTACAGAAGACAGAGGTGATGGAGGTACATTCTTATAGGAATTTGAGTCTTCATAAGAAGTCAGATCTTCTTGTTATCATAATGCCAATAATCTGGTTTTGTTTCATTCACGCAATATAGAACTTTTGCAGCATTCTGTTTAAGGTTATGCCAAATTTACTGTTTTCTCTTTCATTTGCTTGCTATCTTGGGAAATTCATTATGTTAAAATATTTTTTTCTACAATTTCTCCTTATCTCTTTGTTGTTCCTTTTATTTCATTTTTGTTTTGGTTTGGTTTTTGTTTCATTTTGTTTTTTATCTGCTTATACTTGTCCTCTCAGAGATGTTCAGAACTATGGTCTTGTATGGTACGTTGGAGCATCACAAAGTTTGTACCAGGTGAGTCCCATGAATGCTCACGTGGGAACAGACAGAACATCACGAGTAAGTTTGTCAGGATCTATTGAACCAAAACTAGGCTGAAGGTGGCAATTTCCTGTATCGTGTCATTAATGGAGATGAGATGTGCTGTCACCACTACAAGCTGGAGTCAAAAGGCAGCTCTCAGTGGGTAAAGTGATGTGTCCTGTCCTTTGGGATAGTAAAAGGAGTGATTCTCCTGGATGTCCTGGAACGTGGACAGACCATGAACTCTGACAACTATCAGCTTTCTGTACTCAAATGTAGACCACAATTGCCAAAGTATATGTGAGAATTTTTTCATAAAACCCTGGATTTTTTTGGTGAAAATTTAGAATTTGTATGAGGCTTTTCCGTTATTTTTCCTTCTTTCCATTTTCTCACTTCCCTAAAATTTCCAAGCAGCCAATTAGTAAGTCTAAAAAACCCATATGACCTTTGCAATGAAATGAACATTTACATTGCAACTGTGCTGTTAAAAAACTTTTGCTGAAATAAGTTTTTATAAATGATTTACTGAACAATATGAATAATACAAGCTATCTTGATAATAAAATCTCTTTGTGAATAGTTAGTTTGAGGGAAAAGAGTAAAATTCAATGAATAAATTGTTCAGTCACTCCTGGTTCCATAATGAATTTTGGCTTTCAGTTTATTTGCAAAATGCACCTGGTTCTCTTTCAAGTTTTACCTTGACAATAGAATAATAAAATAACGAAAGTAATAAAATATACAGCTTCTGTATAAATCAGTATGTCATGTAGGTTCTCAAAAGCCACCTGCTTTAAGAATTCTAAGGGAAGCATCCTGGATAACACGGTACCAGTATAAGCCTTAAGTCATCTCTAACACTTCTTAGCTGCTAATGTAAATTTGCATCCTTGCATGGTAGCTCTTGGAGATTTGCATAAAGGAACGTTTGCATGGAACTTAGAATAGCTGAGGCTTTGGCTATTGTCCAAATTGCCATTTTAATACAAGTCTATTACTCTCTGAAGAGCAGTAGTTTGAAAATTGGCTTCTAAAACCTGATCCTTGATATAGCCAGTTTGATTTTTCAGTCACTCACTGAAGTCAATGGGCCTACTAATCAACTTTGAAATTAAACACGCTTTCAAGTTCTTAAGTACCTAAATGAGAATTTCAAATTCTGTCTCCTTTGATTATTGCCATTGTGAAAAATCTGACCATATGTTTTAGGTAGTGTCTGACTATTGAAGTGAAAATTAACACAAGTGATATTACGTTGGTGCTGTAGTGCTTATGAGAAGAGATTGAGATTCCCAGAATGTCACAGTAGTTTATAATAATAAAAAAATAATAATAAAAAAAATAGGAGCTCAGCACGTGATGAGGAATCGGTAAAACTATTATCAAGCAGAGAAAGTAAAAATGTAATGGACCAAACTCTGTCAAATCCTGCATGCATTTATATTTGAATCATACATTACTTTGACTTCTTCAAGACTTCTCCTAAGGACTTTCCTCAAGAAAAGCACAAAGTAACATTAGTGATCTAACTTGAGTTTTTCAGGAAGTACTAAAAAGAGAAAAGAACAGCAAAATCATCTATTTTGTTGGTGTTTCTACCCGGACAAGGAGTTCCAGGTGAGGTCAGCAAAGTGTAAAAGATATTCATTGTGCAACAGTATGATGTGACCAGGCACAAATATACAGCTGAAAATATAATTCTGTAAGCTCAGAATTATATACAGAACTGTTTCACGTTGCTTCTTGAGGTTAGATAGGGTTTTTTATGTATGAGAACAAGGTATGATTTATTGCCACAGTATATGTTATTATAATAATTCCTCAAAGTCTACAGCACTTTGATTAGATGTCTTCAATTTTTCAGTGTTCTATCTGCCCATGACAAACTTCTCTGTTTATTGTTGTCTGACAAAAAGCACACACATTCACAATGTTATTGCATGCCCCCTGGCATTACTTAGTTTTACAGTTCAGGTGGAGTTGTGTTGCAGCACAAGATGGCCAGCAGTGGTTCATGGTGGATAGCATGCAGCTAGGCTACTTTCCTCTCGCCAATTTGGAAATGCCAACAAATTTAAAGGATGAAATACAGAGTGTTTTAAAGTGTAGAAAAGTGATATGGTATAAAATTGGATAAGAAATGAAATATCCTTTTTATATTTAATTTAGCATCTCTTTCTATGCTGGAATTCTGGTTTCCTCGCATAGGCTCAGCTGAATTCTTTGGACTGAGTATAGGACCACTACCTCAAGTAGTATCAGACCACTACCAATACATCAAAAATGCAAAATGAATAGCGTTACTGATCTCAATATTTGATTGAAATATTTTCAAGCCTTTAAAACTTTCACTTTCCAATCTCAGATGGACTGAGTACTCCCACTAACTCCAGTGGGGTGTCCAGCTGCTTGTGCTTACTCATGGCTCCCAGCTGCTGGGAGCCACTTGCCCTCACTGACCTCCTGGTCGCCGCGAGGTTGTTCTGTGTGCACGGGCTGCTGTGTTAAACTGCTGAAATACAAAATCTCTTCCATATTACATCAGATCGCTGCTCCAGCACTAATGAACTCTCACGTTTTCAGGAACGTAGGAGGCTTTTTTATTTCTGTTTATGTGCATGTGTCCGCCATCCTTTTAAAGTGTTGCTTTTACAATGTGTGCAGTGAATGCCCTGGTGTCCTTGTCTGTCTCAGAAGTAACGAAAGCCAGGTGTCAGGAGTTAGGGGAGGAAACTTGAAGGATCCAATTGCAAATGATATGCAGCAATAAATTAGAAATAGCTTTGTCTAGACAAAATAAAAATTAAAAAATATATAATACCGGGTGGGTTTGGTACTAAATTACAGCGGAAGCAACTGATAAAGAATTTTCTTGGTGTGAATTTCACAACAAAGCAATTAATGAAAGGAATTACAGTGTGCAGTTGACTCCTGACAGAACGCTCTAGACTTTGCATCTTTTGACATTCATATGTGAGAAAAGACACTACTGATTTCTCATTTCCACTGGCAGTGAGATTTGTGAAAGCGGACTATGCAAAAAGTCATTTCCTTTGCTCTCATCAGTTTATCTTCTACAGAAATTTAACTATATATCAGTATTTTAAGCCTATGAAAGAGATTTCTGTGATTGCAGATGTCACATTTAATAAAAATTATTTTCAAAGTAGAGAAAGTCTCCTAAAATCCTAATGTAAGATCATTTTAAATGCACAGAGGAAAGTTAGGAAAATGTGTGTGTCTCTGACCTACTTTTAATATAAACACAAGAGATTTTCCTGCTGAAGTGCTACCTTTGTCAATGGGACGTGCTGCAGAGCTGCAGGGATTCTCTTTGTGCTGGCTTCCCGGGGGAAGCGCTTGAAGTCTGCATCCAAAATTACTGGTAGGGCTTTGAAGATGCCTGTTGCTTTATTTTACTTTATTTTATTTCATTTTTTATGTTGTGCTGTTTTATTTTTATTTTGGTAAAAAAGTTTGTTCTGAAGCCATGCTTATCTATACTTATGTTGGAACCACTGCCTTTGGTTCTGTTTAAAAAAGAAAAGAAAAAAATGAAAAGCCTTCCATACTCGTGTATGCTCATGTTAAAAGAAGAGCAGGCACTCTAACTACATATCTGCCAGTGTTGCTGTTTGGAGGCATTTAAAAATACTGCAGGACAGACTTCTGGTTTTTTTTGTTGTTGTTGTTTTGTGGGTTTTTTTGGCCTTTTGTTTTGTTAATTTTGTATTACTTTTGAAATCATTTGCAAGAACATACTTGATATATGCATTTTCCAAGTTAGAAGCACCTTCGTTCCCATCCAGCTCTGTTTTTCTTTAAGAGGCTGCAAATCCACAAGCTGTAGGGATTCAAAAGGTTGCTGTGTGTAGAGAGAGAGAATACTGTTAAGGTCTGATCTGGGAGAAAATGACAACTTTTGTCCTGATTTTACTGGTGATGCCTTTTTGTGAACGGCTCTGATAGCACAGTGTGCAGGTGAGGTTCTCAGGGTAGCAGTGACAGAGCTCCTCAGCCAGCCCTGCTGCTGGTGCCGTAAGAATAGGCAGAATTCATGGCTGCTAATTTTTCAGTGGGATATTCTGGGAGCACTGATTGCCCCATCCTTTCAGTGTGGTGGCAGGACTGCTAATGGCCTCTCCCAGCTTGGGGACATTTGCAGAGTAGACAATTTCCATTTCCAGAGTAATACATTGGAAATCCTGCTTATTGTGTGCCATACCTCATAATGGAAAACAATATAAATTGGAACAAGCTTATTTAAATCTTTCAGACATGTATCATGTTCCTCAGGAACTGGCCAGAAATAGCCAAATAAATTACACCAGAATCTTCAAAGGAGAAGTGTTTTTGTTCCCTTTGAGTCCACTTGGTATCTTCCATAGCTAAACAAATAGCAGGTGTGAGTTTCAATAAGAAACACGCAGTTCAAAAGTTTGCTGTGCTTCACACAGCCCCGCTCGGGCCGAGCTCCAGCCTTGAACTCATTAGGGCTGTGTAAGGAGCTTCCTGGCCCCGGCTGCGCAGACGGGACACTGGGAGTGGGGTGAGGAATGCACAGGGCTTGAAGGCGCGTGGTAATGGAAACCAGATTTCTGATTGCCTGGGGGATGGGGCTTTACAGGAACTGTAGCATTACTGTTTGGTATCCAGCAGTGCTGCAGGGAGTTGAGAAATGCTGAGCCTCCATAGCTCTTGGAATTGTGCTTCCCAGGAACCAGTCTAGAGGGACCCACGGAGTCCGTCAGCACAGCCCCGTGCAGTTCAGAGGGCAGCAAGGAGTCCATAAAACAGCCACGAAGCTTCACTTCATTCTGGCAATCCCACCTCCCACTTGTGGCCCAAAAGCCACTGACCATTCCTGGCACCTAATTTCCCCGCTGAAAGCAGAACAAAGAAAAGACTGTGATCTAGCAGGGAGATTTCTGCTTGTGTTCTCACCAATAGAGGCTGCTGCTGCTGAGCCTGGAGTCATTTGCCTGGGAGAGAAATATATGTGCTTTTAGTGCCTATTGATGAACACCTTCAGTGTTATGTTAGCATCAGTCTGATTTTAGGAGATGAGATTTTTCACCTCTTAGGACTTTGTGTTACTGTCTAGCCACAGTTTCGGAATATGTTCCCTATATGATGGATTGGCAGATGTCTGTGGAGTTCCTCACTCTATTTTCCAGCGGTGAACTCTCAGAAAAAGTAAATTTGGAATTCATGGCAATGTCTATCATATGCAGAATTCGACTCTGTCAGCTGCATTTCTTCATATCTGCTTTATGTTTGAAATAATAAAACTTAGTAGAGAAAATAAAAGGTTTATAGGAGTAAATATACTTAGATTATATTCAATTAATAACTGAAAATGAATGACACAGTTACACTGCAAGCTGCTCACATACAGGTTATCACAACATGAAATAGATTATTTAATGTTGTTTTAATGAAAATATATCTAGTTAGGTTGTTAATATGATTATCTGAATTATCCAGCTCATCCAGATGAGATCCAATAAAATCCTAACTACACACTGCATTACCATTCATTTCATATACTGTATATTTTTTACCACAAAACTGTTTAAATATTTGAAAAAGTCACAAACAAAAGAAAATGAAATTTTCAATTGAAAACATGCAGCCATGTTTTATCCTGCAAACATTTGTTCATTTTCTTTCTCACAAGAAAAGCCATGGATTTTAAATCACCTTGGTAAGTGCTGGAAACAGAGCAGATTTGTACAATCCATTAGCAAGCTTGTTCCTGAGGAATCCAGTACAGGAGCAAAGAATTTTGTATTTAGTAATGAACTTCGGAGCTATCTAAAATAATTTTAGATCATGTTTGTTCATGAAATGAAAAAAAAATCCGCTGTTATATTTTAGTTTATTGCAAAAGTAGGACTATGTAATAGAGGTAGATTTTAGAATTAAGAAACTGAAAAAAGCGGCAGAAAAATACATCACAGTCTTCTCAGGCATGGTAAATTGTAGAATGCCTTTGAAATATTTAAAGCGTCATGGATGCTCCAGCTTCTTTCCAGGCTCCCATTCTCACTGCTGAGCTTGATGAATAATCTGATCGGGTATTCTATTAGATTTCATTTCCTTGCTTTGTTGGCTTGAGAGAATGGGCAGCAGGGGAGTAGTGGTCATGCTAAGTCAGGCTATAGGCAGAGAAATGCCATAGAATTTAAGTGCGGGATCTTGGTTAGCATGATCAAAACTGTTAGAACAAATTTGTAAGGTACTGACTGATAAAATGTCAGTGTAAAACTGTGGGACAGAATTTAAGGTGCTCCACAGTGCAGAAATTTGCTGAAGAACAGAACATGTGAAGAATTGCACAGATTAGCAGCTGAAGAGTCTGAAATTACCTTCTCTGCAACAGCAAATATGATTAGGTCTTTTGAATGTATTAGACTCTGTGGGAGTACTTTTCTGAATATGGTATGGTGTATAAAATATTTTCTTTGTATATGTGCCCATTATTATGGTTAATGAGATTTAATATATGCACACCAAGTGCACATTATATTGTAGGTACAGTAAGAATCACAGAACTTTGCAAACAGTTCCCAAGAGTTACCCATCTTTCTTTGGAATCTGCAAGGTCAAACTACGCAGCATTGACTGCAGATGAAAGAAGAGAAACGTGCCTTTGTTCTTCCTTTCAGTTCATATATACATTTTAATCTATCACCCAAATGCTTGTAAAGCAAAAATGAACTATATTTTGCATTTTTAAAAAGTTTTCTCTATGAACAAGGAGTGGCAGAGCTGTATTAATTCATGGCTATTTGGCATAGTGAATTTGGGTCTGTTTGCTACCTCGGATTTACCTCCAGATTGCACAAGTTCTGGCCCAATGTTATACTTCAGTCATGGTGGGCCAGAGAATGTGTCCTTCTAAATGCATCATATCTTCAGCATATTCTGAATGTGACTCCTGAAGTTACAGACAAAATGAAGTTCAGTCTTTGAGAGAGTTCTACCCATAATGCCAAGCCTTCAACCAAAACTGTAGACGTCAGCATCCATTATTCAGCTCAGTATTTCCTTGTAAGAGATCGATGTTGGACATCCCATTGCCACAAATGAGCCAATGATGGGATGGAATCAGCTGATTTTCAAATGTAGGAGGCTTTTTTATACTTTCCAAATACATGTCTGTGGGTAGGGAGCTACCCTGATATTTCAATCAAATGGACTTCTTACAGCTAACCAGGAAGAGTTGTTGAATTCTTGCCATGCCCAGAATACAGAGATCTGATCTGAATAGCAACTGAGTCCAAAGGAGGTTAAACACCAGAGCGTGTGGTAGAAACAGATAGCTATAGTTTTTCCTTTAGAAGAAGTCTAAAAAAAGTATCACCATCACAGAGCGTTCTCTTGCTACTTCCACATTTTATGTAAATTCCTACTGGTTATATTCTTAATTCTGAAGAATAGGTCATATGCATTGAATTCTCTTTCTTACAGCACCTATGAAGAGTATCTCCATGTGAAGAGCTCTTGAAACTTTGTTACTGCGACACAATGAATGCAAAGTGCCAGTGTGAGGAGGAGGATAATGCTGACTGCAGCTGAAGAGTGTTTTACAGGGAGGAGGGGCTCTGCAGGGTTCTGCTCCATCTTACTCTTGTACAGCCTTAGATGCATTTTGTTCTAGATGTCACTGGGTACAAATAGGTATGGATGGAAACAGTAGACTCGTGCTTACCATAAGGCTACTGAGCCATACTTCTTTTAGTCTTCCTTTTTTTTTTTTTTTTTTTTTTTCATCTTTCCTGAAATGAGGATTAGTTTTGATAGGCAGTGGAATAGCACTCCCCTTCTCCCAGCACATATAGCAGCAAGCTCATTGGTTGCAATGAGCTAACTTTCCGTGTAGAGAAAGCATATGTGGTGCTGGTGCGTGTAGTCTCTGGAGTCTTACATGAGCTACAAAATTGCTTGCACAATCTGGGCTCGTAACAGCCTTAGAGCAAATTTTCAGATTTAATTTTGGAAGGCTGATGAGTAGAAATGTTTTGGTGTGATATTTTGAACTTAGATTTTTGAATTTAATCCTGTTGAAGTCAGTAAGGATTGGTATCTGTCCCCTCTTCTCCATCCCCTATGCAAGTGGGGGGAGGGTGAGAGCAGCTGCTGCTGTGATGAGTTACACCTGGGTGGGGAGGGGGAGTGGTGTTTAGGAGTATCTTTTAAATAGATGAGGGAGCAAAAAGCACCTGATCTTGTGGAGGTCTGCTCGTGAGCAGAGGTCTGGCCAGCAACTCCTCTAGGTAGGTTGTTCTAGAAGATTCTTGCTTAAAAAATGGAAATGCATTTTCTTGCTTTCTGATGTGGTGATGTTCTTATACGCGTGCATATATTTTAATATATCTAATATGCTCTTATACGTACATAAGATGGTAATACGGGGGCAGATTGTGATGCTGTGCGATGGAGGGTAACTGGTGAAAATGTTTCTCAGCTGTAAGGCTGAGGTACTTACCTCACTGCTTTGAGCTCCTGAAGGCTGTAAGCAGTAGAACTTGAGCTTTCTTTTCTTACTAAATCCAGACCCAACACTGAAAAAGAAATAAGAATGGTACTTTTCTGGAGTAAGGTTGTTATTTGTGCAGTTGATAGCAATTATGGTGGAAGTATGACTGTTCTTTTATAGAAAACTTTTCAAGTTATTCCTTTAATGAGTTGTATGATAACTTGCACAATTCTTGCTTTCTTCCTTAAAACCTTACCCTTAAAAGCTGTGGTTGAAATTGGGCCATTGGGAATGGTGTAAATGAAGCTTTTTATTTTTAAAGCAGAAGGAGAAAATTACTTAATGTAGTTACAGTAAACAAGCTTGCAGTGCTCTGTAATGAGCTGGTTTAATTGTACCTGAGTCCCACTACTCATATATGCCATTATTTGTGAAATACCGTTAACTTAATTCCAGTTATTAAATGGCAGCTAACTGTTGAGCTTTCTTTATCTTAAAATAGTCAAACAAGCTAGTGTGAAATGTGAAAAGGATGTGGTTAAAAACAGGAATGGTGTGATTAGGTGGCTGTTTCATTAAGGATATATCTATTGTTGGATGAAGTCAAAGATTTTAAGTCAGAATTCATTGAATAAGTTAACTTATAGTATATAGGTTGAGCGCTCTCTGTTCCCTTTGCACAATGTAGCGTGGTTGAGTGGAATGAGGCAGCTACTGGCAACAGGCTTCCTTAGGGAGTGTGGGCAGAGAGGGGGGGTAGCAGGACCTGGTGGGCTCCTGCAGTGGAGTCCATCTGTGCCTCAATGCTGCAGGCTCTGTGATGCAGAGCAATGGCCTTTCTGGGTAAGGGGAAAAACTTCATGCTCTGTGGAACCTGAAAAGTTTCACCTTATGAATGTGATGAAGCTGAAGACTGTTGTTTAATACCTAGTGTTGTCAGTTTAGATCTGCAGTAGAGCAGCAGTACTTAATACTACAGGGGAACTGCTATTTCCTGTATTTACCACTCATTATTCAAAAGACAATTATTCTTGCCTCGTGCTCAGCTTCCAGAGTGTACCTGAATGTAGCCAAACACTGGGAAGTGCCTGGGCATGATACTGGTCTGAGCGGGGTCCATTGTGCTGGCTGCTCTAACTGCCTGTGTGTGCTACCCAGCTGAACCTGATGAGGTGCAGGATTGGAGGCAGCTGGGGTCTGCCACCACCAGCAGGGTGGGGAGGGGCTGATACTCACCCTTCTGAGCCACCCAGCTGGAAAATGGGATTAGAAAGAGTGGTTGAAAAATGAATATTTAAACTATCTTGAAGGTTAAACCTAGGGAAATGATTTAATGGAGGGCAATCATCACTGTTCTGCTGTTAGCACAATCACTGCATGGTGTTACCTTTTACAGACAGGTCTTGCTGTGGAAGTTTCTTTTCTGCGTTTTCTTCTTATTTTTTCTTAATCTGATTAAACATTCTTATGATATTGAGCTGTGTTGCACCGCTGGCATTGCCAGATGTGTCAGAATCATTCTGACTGCTTGCTGATTTCTGTGTAATATAAATACAACAGTGCAGATATTGAGGTAGAACCAGTAACAGGCTGTAGCACACTTACTGCTAAGGCTTGGGGTTAGCTTGTCCCTGGTAGGTTAAGGAGCTACTGGGAGGAACATGAAATATGAATTATGCAGTGCAGACATTTGTGCAGGGGAAAAACTTGTATTTTTAGGAAGGTTAATTGACTCTTTGGAGTTCAGGTGGACTTTGTGTCCAGTTCATAGTCTATAAATTTTGAAGCAGGAAAAAGAACCGTAATACTTTCTCTTCTCTTCAGTGTAATGAAAACATTCTCTTTTACTATAATTGATATTGTCAAATGGAGGACTGTTCAAGTAATCAGCAACATAATTAGGAAAGCTTTTTTGCTTGCTACCTTCAGTTGAAATACAGTCCTTATTTCTAATGCCCTTTGCAGTAGGGCAGTGTTCTTAAAGGAGAGGGGGAACAAGAAAACTTAAATGAACAAGGGAGTCAGAGGAAACTGCTTATGTTTTTATAACAGTCTCAAAGGTAGATTCAGTTTTCCATTTTTAGCAAATAAAACCCAGGTTAGGAGGTCTGCAAAGTGTAACTTTTCTTTCTTTTCCCATCCCTCCTTTTTATTACTCCCTCAGGAACTGCTGATTCCCATGCTCTAGGATATCTTTATAAGTAAGGGAAGTTAAACCAGGTAGCTCAAGAAAACTTCTTTGGAATGAGGCTAGTATGCATTGTGGAAGTTGGAAATGAGCAGACATGCTCTGAGAACTGTTTGATTCCCTCCACCAGGGATTTCTCTTGCATTTTAGGGAAAATTTCTCAGTTTTAGCGTGCTAATGATTTATTTATTTCTAGACTCTGTTAGCTGTGTTTTTCTGCATGCAAGATATTTGAGACTTACACTCGGAGCTGTTGATGAACTAGTGGGACTAGGAGTTAAAAAGAAAAACAGCCAATTTTAGAGAGGAGGATATTGCTAATGAAAGAATGAGTTTCCGTTTTCACATTCCTTGAGGGGGGAAAAAAGCAGTGATAGAAACCTGTGCTGTGCTTGGAAACGTGTGACTGGAACTGCAAAAACTTTTCCAGGATTCACTCAAGAAGGTGGGCAGTTTAAATTAAAAATTGCTTATAAAAAAACAAACAAAGGAAAAGCAGATGCTGAAGAAAGCCCTGCAGCCTGGGTGTGCTTTGTTAGTAGCTAAGGATAAGAAGTCCAGTGTGTCCTGAGCTGTGTGTGTGATCTGTGCTGAGCTGCTCCCTACTGGGAGTGTTTATGTGAACTTAGCACAACTTAAAGCAACTTAGCATGGTAGTTACTGGAGAAATAACTGCCAGAAATAGCTCCAAAACCTCAGTTATATCATGCAAATAATTTTACCTGACAGCAAGGTGTCTAAACTTGTGCTTGCCTTTAAAATTCTTCCTTTCCAGCGGTGCTATTAATAAACATAGCCTAATTTGTGTTTTCTTTCTCAAAATGTACTGCTAAAGTGTTCCTGCTTTCTGTGCACAACTTTCTTGTCAACTGAGTATGATGAACTGTTCATGTAGTATTTTAAGTCAGGTAGTTGAGGTAGTGGATGGAAATCTGGGGTATGTATGCTGTTCCAAAAGTAATGCCTCCTATTTATTTCCAGGATAATTATCATAGAGCTGAAGAGCACAGTCACTCTAGTCGATAACACAAATTTTGAGCTAAAAAATGCTATTTTTCAACTTAGTCACCACCACTGGCTGTGCATGTACACACACAATGAACTATGGCTGCTTGTTCTAACAGTGCAATCTGATTTTATTACTGAGTTTTCCAAACAACATTGAGTTTTGTTTGGAAGAAGGGTCAGTTGACCCAAACAGACACAGTATGAAATCTATTGATTACGACTTTTATCTATGTCATTTTCCCATTGGGTTAAAATTATGTGCTTTTGCTCTTCTGCTTTTTATAAACATTTACACAGGGGCACATAAGCAACAGTCGCTTTTGTCTTTTAGTTACACATAATATGCATAGCTTGCTCCTGAGCCATTGTTATCAATAATTCCTACTCCACAGTGAAAGATGCTTTTTTCTTTTTTTGAGTCAAGATAATTTTATTTTGATGCTTCGTAGAAGAATGAGCACATGTACCAATTTTAATCAACTACACTTAGTCTGTTTTCCCTAAAAATAGAAGTTGAAAACTCGTGCAACCATATAACATCAAGATTTGTAAAATATATATTATAATATATAATATTTGATAAATATTTTTTTTCTGCTGTAAGAAAGTTTTCTACCATGTAAATAATGTTTTTCATAGTGTTTCATCTCACACAGATTGGATTCTTCTGCTGTAGGAATCAACTAGGGAATTGAAGTCTCTTGACAAAAGGAAGGCAGTCTCTTATGTAAGCTTTATGGAGATCAGATACAGTCTGAGGAAGGTCAGGTTTTATGTGCACAGCCCAATCTTCAGCATAATTTAGCATGTTAGATATTGGAGTCTTCCCCCAGGGTAAATAAAGTATCTGACAATTGAGATACATCATTAGACCTGAGTTCTTCAGAAAATCTGACACATGATCCTTCTGAAAGTGTTGGATTCTCTGCTTGCACATCAATAAAGATAATTTACAAAGTTTTATCTGAGAAAGATTTTTCTCTCTTCTAACAAGGTCTGAAACATCCTGTGTTGTTTCTGTATGTTTCTGTGATATCTAGGCATATGTTGCCAGTGTGTGTCAGCACTGCTTTGCTGCAGCTGCCTCTGGGTTCAGCACACACAGTAACCTGCACATCGCTGCTTCCCTCTGACCGGGGCATTTGTTTGCATTGTTGATAAGTTCTATTCTTGAGCTATTCCGGTCTTTCTTATTGAACTTATTTTCCTTCTTGTGGTGTTTCAAATCAGATAAAGATTTGTGTATATAAAAGCTTCAGGAGTATATATTAGTAATCCAGTTGAGTGAGGATTTGAATTACAGGCCATGTGTTAATGTTAGGTGCTCAACCATCTTCGTTCTACTGCCTTGGATCTTCTGTACTGTTTTTGATCCCAATAGCTGTGTAGCTACAGGAAAATACGTTTACGTTAACACTTCCCATCTTAAATTCCCATATCTGCTCTGAAGCAATGAAGAAATTGTGAAGCATATGGTTAACTGCTTGTCATGTGAAATGCTTTTGGAAACTGCAGATGCAGTATCAGGCAGGAGAGAGTGAAATGGCAGCGTGTGCTGCAGCTTCGTCTTGGAAACAAACGCTTTAACTACTCACACGTGTGCTTTTGTGTGTATTAGTTTAGGTTTTAAGATTTTGAGGAATAGATCTTTGAATGATGAGAGAGTTTTGACATGAGAAAATTTCTCCGCTTTCAATCTTGTGGAGTGGATGCTAACAAGATTCAGATTCTTAAGGAGTTCTTCAGTGCTATGATTTAAAATAAACAACTGGCTTATTTTTTTTGTATATGTTCTTGATAAAGAATAGAAGAGATATCAGACCAGCTTGCTTTCTTCACACAGTACAGAAACTGTGTAGCTAAAGTCACATATAGCAAGTTATCTTCTTTTGTTTTTGGAATTAATTCCTTTAAACAGTTTACTGTGCTTCTGCTGTTATGCCTGCAAGTGTGTGTAAATGTGTTATGTGTCGCAATCTAGTAAATGAAGCATTGCAGAATGATCTGCAGGAAAGGATTCATTGCTGAGCCAAAGCCTGTCCACACTTGCACGGGATGCACTGCAATAGCACTTTAAGCCTCAACGCGCTTTCCAGCCTCCTAATGTACTGTAGATGTTGCAGTGCACATTCTGCTCTGTAACACACATGTGCAGCTCCTGGTGAAGTCAGAGAAGCCATTTGGCTTGTTGTCTTGGCAGAATTACAGAAGCCTCAGAAATTCTGGATTTAGCTTGCAGAGATGAAAGAAACCTAAAACTAAAACAATTTCAGGAAGTGGCCCAGGAGTCTTACACTGCTAATCATCTGAGCTCTGTGTTATATTAAGTAATGCCTTTGTTTTTGGATTTACTCTTTTCTCTCCATTCCTTACGATATGAGGCAAGTAGAGGGAATAGAAATTTCTCATAGTCAGTGATGCTGCGGGTCACTTTTAGGCAGTTTGGGGGATTATTCTTTCTGGTATATCTAACAATGTTTTTACAAACCTTTATTTCCTAACTCCTTTTAACTATTATCATATTTTGGAGCAAAGGACATCTTAGAGTGAAGTCACTGTGAAGTAGGAAGAGAAAACAACAACATCTAAAGCCTTTTCAGAGTAATCTATTGGTGGCTGCAAAGAAATATTATTTCCTTAATTTAGGAAATGTAGTTAAAACAGTATATTGAATTATTCAGCCATGATTATGCTTTGCATTTGCATGTGGCACCTGAGAAGTCATGGCTAAATGCAAGCTGATGACTGTCTTGAGTGTGCAGTGGTTAGCAGTGGTTAGAAATCTGTTGAAATCTGTTTCAATCTACTGAATGTGACACCTCCTGTACCTTGCCTTAACATTTGATTTATCACGTCATAATACTGGTTATACATTTTCTTTGTGAATAATGGGGAAGGAAAAAAAAAAAAAGTTCTATCAAAGATGTGCCCTTTCAGTTCTGAATACTTTTTTTTTTACTGGGATTTCTTCACTGGTTTGATTTACAATTTGTAAACTTCTGTTTTCTTTCATTGTCATTTCCTTCTGAGGCTTTGATAGCATGTAGGCAACAAAAAGATCTTTTTAGGAAAATGGAAATACAGCTGTAGCTCCCTGAAGCTTTGTGAAGAAGTGTTTGCAGCAAGGTTGATTGAGAGATTGTCAATGTCTCAAAGCCTTTTATTCTGATCTTGTCTTGTTTCTCATAATCTGTTGTGTTGCTCCAACTGGTATCTCTACCTAGCTGAAGTGAACTACTTCATAAAACAAAAACTCAGCAACTAAAGAGCTCATTTCTTTGTCAGCGTTGCCTGCCTGAGGGTAGTGGCACCAGACACGATCTGTGAAGTACATCAGCTTGTTTAGCTACGTGTAGGTCCAGGAGATCATCCTGGGGAGAAGCCAGTGAATATCTGCGAAGTGTCAAGGATGCACTGAAGGCTGAAAGAATATCAAGACATGTGACAAAACTGCAATATGTGAACCTAAATTCCTCGTCTTTAGCTCACAGATGACTCCAAGCTGACAGAAGTTTCATGACAAAAGCTTCCAAGGAGAAATGAGTGCTTTAAGAAACAGCTCAGATGCTAAAGAACTAGAAGGGCAGACTGATGCAAAGAAAAAGAATGGTCACAACATAAGGATCAAGAAAATTTTCAAAATATTTTCGTGGTATCTCAATGCTCATTTACTGTTAAGTACTGCAAATAAGACCTGTTGACTGCTGAGCACTTGTAAAATCTGTCCAGGGTAGTATAGGTGCTCTAATAATGTCCTTTGAAAATCCATTCCTGTCTGCATATGCTTTGGGAGCTGGAAAGCTACCCTAGCTTACAAACTATGCAAGCTTGTGAGCAAGTTGTCCCATTTGAAGGGCTAAGTACTGTCATGATTTTTGTTATTCTGTGCAGCAGGTTGGTGTGTGGAAAGGCCTGAGCACAACTTGATTCTGTCTCAGTGCAGCAGTTCATTCAGAAATGCTGCTAATCCACTGCACCACTATTGTGGCTCTACCTAACAGCCCAGGGTGTCATCAAGAAAGTAAACCTCTATCCTACCTTTACAGCAATGTAGTAATATCGCTCTGAATGGGAGAGTCTTAAATCTGAATGTAGAACCGCCTTAAAGTCTTCTATTTTCCTTCTTTTTCCTTATATACTTTGGAATAAAAGTATTTTAAGCACTTTATCATAATTTGAAAAATGAAATAAACACACTGGGTTGTATAAATAGAATTTCAAAAACTTGGAAGCTGCTGGATTTCGTTTCCTGTTTCAGTCCCCCTGCCGTGGCAGTGCTGGTCTGAGATGTGGGGTTAGGTGGCTGGTGGGCCCCAGTGGGGGGACTTTGGGGGCTGCTTCATCCTGTCTGAGCTGCGGCTTCGTGCCTCCTGCCTGCGCACTGAGAAGAATGAGCTTCCTCCTGCGCTGGTGTCATGCTAAGCAGAGCATAGAAAAACCATAACATCGGTGATTTAACAGTGGAGGATGCACAAAGGCAGGTGGCTCAAAGCCTGGTGTCACTAGCTAAGGGACAGTGAGTTACTGGTGTGCTGTGAGGGCTGACGTAGGGCTGTCTTATCCACAGCTTGGAGCAGAGTTGGTGAGTGTGCTGCTTGTAATGCTGTGTGCCTCCTGCAGGCTACTACTCAGCTATTGCTTCTTTGAGAACTTTGGAATTACGCTGTTGCTTGCTCTGTAAACAAGTGGCAGAACTATTTTATCTGGCTCAGAGTGTATCAAAGTATGTGTGATGTTTCCCTGGAAGAAGTGTGCTTTTCTGGTGTCTGAAGAGCTGATTGTTAAATAGTCTTATTTTGCAGTATTTTTAAGGTTATATAAATATAGGCAATTAGTAAGAAAAAAAATATTGGAGGAGAACATTAAAGAGAAAGGTTAGAGTGTTTTTTTGCTGCATGTCTGCAAATTACTACTATTATTATTTTAAAATATCTTTTTCAAGACTATGGAAGCCTCCATCAAATAAATTATTCCTTGAACTTGTTTGAGATAAAGATGCTTAAATTGATCATTCTCTCCATGGAAGTAATAAGTGCTAGAGTTCAGCCCAGTTGGGATTATATTGGCAATTTGGGATCTTAAGGTACTCCAGATCATTATTTTCTCATTTGTTTCAAGAGGAAAGTCACAGATTTAAGGAAAGATGGAACAGGTTTTTTTGTATGTGCCATTTTGTAAGTAGTATGTTTGCAGATGAGGCCACGTCAACCCTATTTTGTGACTAAAGATAAAATCATTGCTTGACTGCATTTTCCTGGGTGAAAAATATCCCTAAGTTTTATTGTACTGTGGTGTTCTCAGCTACAATGCAGACTCCATATGTTGCGTAAATATTATTTTCTGCTGAGCTGGGCATAGGCTGTGTCATTGCTCACCCCGCGAATGAAACTGGCCTGCCTTTTCTGGGCAAGGGCAGCACTTTGCTGTTATCTCCTGTAAGCTGAATCTTCTTGTAGACATTTATCGTGCCGTGTTCCTGAAGTGGTGCTTTTGCTGTGTGTATTGGTTGTGACAAGCAGTTGTTTATATTCCTTGCACAAGAATTGACACTGTAGCGTTCTGCAAAGGGCTAAGCTTCAAATGATTATGCTGGAAAGCAAAAGAAAAAACAGTTTCTGCCCCCATAGGAAAGTAAGGTATGCAGCTGGAAGAATATAGCTTATAAATGATGCTTCAAATTATGAAGTATTTTTTTTCACGAGCAATGCTTGAAAATAAGAAATCTCCTACTTATTATTTTGGATAATAATCTGTAAAATTCTTTCTGAGGGGTGGGAAAGGCAGATAGGCCTTCCCAACTCATTTTTTTTTGTTATACCTCTATTGGTTTTTGGCTTACCATCTATAGTTTGCTGTTAACTTTGTTATTATTAGGGAAGGTTTTCTCCCAGCAAACATTTAATTTGTGCCGTGCACCACACTTTGCAGCTAGGAATGCCATTATCAATAATGATAGTGGCTTTTCAGTATACCACTTAAAATTTTCAGCAGCGTGCTAGAATTTTAACCTAGATGTAGCACTGTAATGATACGTCATCCCTAAAAAATGAAGTGCCAACTGCCTCCTGCAAGTGGTATGCAGCTATTTAAAGCCTGGAAATTGTTATCAGTACTTACGGTGGCTTAACTTTTTCAGCAGAAGTACTGTCCAGATGTGTTATATGATGAGCAGGATAGCAGTCATCAGAATAGGCTCCTTATAATCAAAGGCTGTCTTTAATGAACCAGCAGTCTGTAAATTAAATGCAAAACAAACAAACTTGTCTCATTAAGAACTTTTAAATGAAACAAATAAACAAGAAACTCGATTACGTGCATTTTATGTTCTTAATTTCTAATTGTTTGCTTCCAAACATGCTTTGGTTGCCAAGTGGCTTGCATTTTCAGGCAGGAAATGCATAGTGGAGATGGTTTTTATTGACCATTGGTTCAATAGTAAAATAGTTTCAAAAATTACATGTGCAGTAGTAGCAAATTCTGAATGTTTGATGTCCCTGTGTGTATTAAATCTAACTTTAAATTTAATTTTTTCTTAATAGCACTGTTATAAGCCATTTAAAATTTCCTCTAGAGGGAAATCTTTAGGAAAAAAGTTTTTCTTAACACTGTGATGTTGAAGAATAGTTGCAGGAATAATTATATTCCTAGTTAATTTCATTGTCAGATTTCTTCTTTTCCTCTGAACCTCTTTTCTATGCCTTCACACTGTGTGATTTACTACAGGCAACACTTAAGTATGTCCTTAGCAAATCTAAGCATACGCTTCCAAGTTTTTTCCTCATCTCAAGCGAAGAGGTTCTCCCTTTTTACAGTCTACAAAAGACATCCTTGGGGCAGAATAAATGTTGTGGATTTCTTTGTTTACATGGGGCATGTGGTTTTGTGATTTCTTAAAGAGGGACAAAAATAAACCTTGAGAACCTCTACATGCAACAAAACAACTTTCTTGCATTTTGAGACCAATCTGTACTCTACAGTTTCAAATACACAGCTAAATAATAAAGCCATAAAATGTTATCTTTCAGTAAAAAAAAAAAAAAAAAAAAAAAACTCTTAGAAAAGCTTTAATTCACTACAGGTTTTTAGAGTAAAGAATAAAGAACCTCCCCTGCTTGCTGTATGCTTAGGCTTGAACTGCTGTTTTTCTTGCTGTTTCTGGAAATTCTTAATTTTCAAGTTTCTTACTACTTTTTCCTTTTCCTCCTTAGTAGGACAAATCATCATATGCACTGCTAACATGCTGCATGCTTATGTTCCACTGGAACTCTGCAGCAGATGCGTACATTACTGACAGGACCGTTAATGTATCTGGAGTCATCCTAGTTCTGGTCACTGCTTCACGTGTAAATAGTGCCTGACTGCAATGCGCCCTGTCACGAGATCTTGTAAGAAGTGAGAAGTTATTGATCTTGTTTACATCAGTGGGTCTGTAAGAGAAGGCCTGCATTTCCCTCTGAAATCATGCTAGCTTCATCCAAGCCTTTTGGATACATAGGATTAAGCAGATAAGGAAATAGAAGACACTGCAGCATCCAGAAATTGTTAGGGAGGGAGTTGCTGAATGGTGTTAACTTAAAAAGGGTAAAGTCATTATCCCCTAACTGGCTGGGCTCTATTTGCTTCAAGGAAAATCATTATATTGACTTTTTTTTTTTTTTCTTTTAAAGAAAGCAGATACAGTATTTGGATTTAAGTTGCAGTGTTTCAGAGCAGTTTGTTACATCTCTTCACCTACTTGTGGGGAAGAGAATGAGCTAATGGAGATACTTTCCACAAACTCTTGATGTGTTCATTACCTGACTGGCTGACAACGAACACTGTGGAAGAATTTAGGAAATAAAGAATAGTAGAACAAGTGGAATGAAGCCAGCTGTTGTACTCTGGTATGAAACAGAACTTAATTAGGAATGGATACAAACTTATTTTGGAAGAACATTTTTTTTCTTGTTCTTTGTTTGCTAATGATACAAAAAAAAAAAAAAAAAAAAAAAAAAAAATTGTTTATCTGAAAGAAAGCAAATCCAACAGTGTTATTGACTGCTAAACAGCAAAGCACTGATTTAAGATTTCTTTACTATGCATAGTGCAATCTTTTGAAGTAAACAGTGCATGAACAATGTTAGTGGGTAATGGCTGATACTTCAATAACAATTTTAAAGTATTTTGAGACTGAAATATTTACGTGGTGCTTCACGTACCTTTTGCACCAAACTCCTGTTATTATCTGAGATGTCATGGTTTTCCTACATAAATGATTCCCCCTCACCAACAGAAAAAATGTGGTATGCTGTTAAAAGAAACTCAGAAGATTTCCTGGCAGTATTTAGGTATAAAGGTAGATTGGCTTTCAAATTGTATTTGTTTGATTTTAGTACTTTGATTAGCTTTAAATATAATGCTTTTGGATATGGATTCTCGGTACAAATATCCATGTTTAGTCTCTTTGTACCTCTTTGTTATCAGTTACACTGACTGATTGTGTCAGAAATGTTCAAATGTTTCTCAAAAATTGTTTCACATCTATTCCAGCACTTGTCTTTAATGTGCAGTAGGAAGATACATGTTCCAGTGAGTAGGAAGTGAACACACAGTTGACTTTAGCTCTGTCTTTAGTTTTGGTCAAAATAACTTTTTTGCTGTTACCTTTGCCTTAGGAAATTGATAACTAAGCCAGGCTAAAGTATAAAAATATTTATAACTACTACACTCTAGAAACTGTAGTGGTTGAGTAAGCAACAGATCAGCACCTGGGTGAGTGTTCTCTTCACATGAGCGGTAATCCGTCATATGAGGGTGAGATTGCAGTGTCATCTGTAACTTTGGAATATGGAATTCTCAATATTAGATCCTAAAGGTTTATGAAGATTATAAAACCTTTTCTCCAGTTCTTAATAAATTAATCTTAAAAAATCTGCTTTTTGAGAAAATTGGTTGTCAATTTCAGTAATGTCAGTTGTTTTAAATCTTTTCCTAGCAAGGAGGCCCAAATTAACTGAAGCTGTGAAAGCCATGCACTTCAAAATCTAAACTGCTCTGTAGAAACTATGAAGCCTGTGTGGATCAGTCAGGACCACAGGAAACTTTCGTTTTTAATACAACTATAATCTTATGCCATCTTCACATAGCATGAATTGTAGATTTAGACATTTGGAGAATGTGCCATTGAATCTCACTTGAATCTTATGAACACTTAGTGGTGCATATGTACAAAAAGGAATAAAGAACAGACAGGAACTCTGAATGTCATCTCAGAGCCAAAATATTGCAATTCCCACTATGTAGAGGTGGCATCTGTTGTACTGAATTTTCTGTGGTAACAAAAGGAGTGTGATTTCTGTGGCACTGGTGAGCATGATGACTATTGCTTGGCCTTGGTGTGGTGGAGTCTAGCTACGTCCAATCTGTAAACCAAATTGTTCTGTACCACAAATTGAAAGGTTCTTGCTTATGTTTATAAGTCTTTGCATTCCTGTGCAAACCCATGTAAGTCCAGACCTCTGCTTTTTGTTCCAGCATAGGCCTTCTTGATCCAGACCAGACCATATCGCTTCTCTGTACCTCTTCTGGGATGGTTCCTTCTGCAGTTAGGGTTTCCTAGTTGGCTGTTTTATTCCTACTTATCTCTGCAGACTTTGCATGCAGTATGTTGTACTTTCACCGGACAGCTGAGGCTACTTCACCACTGTATAACTATGCTTGACATTTAATTTAAAATCAAAGACACTATTCTGTAATAGTTTGTTAAGCTGTGCCTCAGCCTGAGGTAACATAAATAACCTTCCTTTCAGTGAAAGAGGCAATTTGTTGCTTTGACCATATTTTCAGAATGATTTTGTCTCAGAATAAGTTAGCTGAAAGGTTAGATGTTGTTCTCCATTAGCTAAAGAAACTGAAATTAAGTCCCACAATTTGTCTGAATTGCCAACACAAAACTCTAAGTTTAAAATATTTTAATTTCTTACTGGTATGTAAGCTGAGTGAATGTGTGGGTACACCTTGCACTCTCTTTTATTCTCTTCAGGTGTGTGAGGGGGAGGTGGGTGCGTAAATATTTGATTACTTGCGTTGCATTATTGTTGCTTAAAGGGTAAGGACAAGGGAGCAAGGTGATTATAATTAAATATATATTTATTCTGAACAGATTTGTTTACAAGCAGGCTGAGGGACAGGTCTTGCAGTGTTCCTGTCTAATTTAGTTTGCTTGAACATCTGTTGGCACTGATGTCTCTCGTGAAGTTTGTTTGGGTTACGTTAGTCAAACAGCCAGAAGATTTCATGAAAAATGTGTTTGTGTGGAACATATTACAGGCTTGTCAATGTCTAGCAGTCAAGCTTGTGCAGTTACAACAGAGGATGTTGCATACTTCCAGTTCAGTTGTTTTCTTTGAGATGAACAAAAACCTGAGAAACCTTGGTTTTCCTTGTCCTCAGCAATGGGGCAGTTTCCTCTTAGTGAATCTAATATCCCTTTAGGGCCTCTCACTGTAACCCTAATAAATGTTTCTGGAAGATGTTTCACTCAAAGCTAATAAAAACACACTAAGTTTTGGTTTAATCAAATCAGCGCTGGATATCAGAGGGAGGCTATGAAAGTTATGACAATCTCCAGACTGATCTAGAATAACAAATCTTAACTGTTTCCAGGGTTTTGCTCATGTGAAACATTCTCTTCAACAGTTCCTAAATCAAAACAGCTGATAAATCTGCATCATCTCTCATCAAACACACGTATAGAAAGCTGTCCAAAATATCAAGGGCATCATGAGGTTACGTATTTTTAAAAGGAAGATAGAAAACAAAGCCCTCAACAGATAAACCACTGCAAGTATTGCTGGAGTGAATGAAGTGTAGTTCCACTTATTGAGGGCTCGTTGGCACCTGATGCAAGGGATACACTCTGTTAGCAAGGTAAGAGTGACTAATGGCAATTTAGAGCCATAAGATCTTGTTCTGAACTTCTGTGAGGGAGTTACTTTTGAAGCTGTTGTTATTTATATGCTGAAGTTTAGAACATGAGCTAGTAAACTTTTAAGGCTCTGGTATTTAATGCTAGAAAGAGCTGTGGTGCTTTATCTCTAGGGAAATGAGATGTGCTCGCTATCCTCAGAGGTCACAGTGCAACTGAAGTTTATTGAAAAGCAAGCTATTTCTGGAAGGATTGGTTTGGTCTGAAGTAGCAGACAGGAGTGCTGTGAACAGTGTTGTACGTAAGATGTTGCTGCACTGGCAGTAAAAGTTTAGATTTGTCTGGGTGGTAGAAAGCGAGTGTTTCACTAGGGAACTGAGCTCTCACAAAAGCTCCCTTTTTCCCAAATAGGAAGACAGTATGAAATGATTGAATGCAACTGGGGAATGATGATCATGTTGCATTACCGAGACCATGAAAAGCCTTTCTTATCAGCTTTGCCTGTTGGCTTTTGTTTTGTTTGTTGTGTGCTTTCTTTTTTTTTCTTTGTATATTTACAGAAGGTTGTCTCGTTTGTTATACAACCTCAAAACAATGTTTAACTCTCTTTATTTTTTGATGTTATGTTTGGTGTGAAACCGGTTTAAACTGGTGTTGGGTGGCTTTTCATTTTGTGATACTCAGAAATATCTGCTTGAGAAGTGGTGGGAGCTGGTAATCTATAGTGCTACAGGAAAGAGATCAAAAGACATAGGTGCATATCAAAGAGACAGTTCCAAGACTTTGACCGATTTCTGGGGGAAAATCTTCAAATAATGATAGGTAAGTTAAGTTGCATATATTTGGAGTGATAGGATGAGAGGGAATGGCTTCAAGCTGCACCAGGGGAGGTTCAGGTTGGATATTAGGAAGAACCACTTCTCTTGCTCAGAGAGGTTTTGGAGTCACTGTCACTGGAGATATTCAAGAAATATGTAGATGTGACGCAGAGGAACACAGTTTAGTGGACAGTTCTAGAGGAAAGTAGACAGTTGGACTAGTTGGATCTTAAAAGTTTTTTCCAACCTTAATGATTTTATAGTTGGATAATATTAACAAATTAAGGTCAAATGCATTGCATGAAAAATAAAATGGCTTGTTTGAGAATAAAGGAAATGCCTACTTAGTAGAGCTTTCTGGAATAGAACACTAAATATTTTTTAATTGTGGCAGGTCAGTAGTTACTTAATATGATTAATTACCACAAACCATTAACAGCTTCCTGCTAATGAGTGGAGATTGTTAATGCTCGTTTCTGTCTTGCTCTGTGAGAGTGATTTCCTTTGCATTGCAATGGGAAGTCGTCAGAGGCCTTCAGGAAATATTCTTGGCTGCAAAGCTTGTGTTTATGGTACCAAAGTGATCTCGTAAGCACTTAAATGAAAATATTTTCTACAGCAATTAATTTACTCTTACCTGATGATAATTTATAGAAAATCACAGTGAAAAAATGTGCCCAGTACATTTGCTGCAGTTGACATCATGATCCTTGTTTTCTGCTGAATCAATAGACTAAACTTCTCAAATCTCTCCTTTACTTAACAAAATTATCTCCCCTCCAACATTGCTTCTGCTCTGTAGTCCTGCACTAGCATGCTTTCATCCTTTCTCCCCATTCACAAAGCCAACTGTGGAGTTTGGAGTAGTATTTGGATAAATCTGAGAGTTATCTTGCTTTTTTTTTTTTTTTTTTTTTTTTAAAGTTTGCATAATTTCATACCTTTACATTTCTTTCCCTTTGGGTCTGTCAAATGTTATAGAGGTAAAAAACAAAAAACAAAAAAAACACCACCTCTTGCAAGAATATCTGGTGGTAACCCAGGAGGGAATCTCATGAGAAAAGTTTTTCTTCTATTACACTGAAGTGTTCTTTGCTGCTTCAGAAGATGTGGGAGCAAAGATAAACTGTGTATAGATTCTCATTACTGAGTACCATCTAATGACTCCAAGTGTCTAATTTCTAATAATGAAAATGCCCTCATTTTTTAGAAGACTTTGAAAATACAACTTCTTGACATCAGCTGTACTTTCCCAACATCACGATATGTGAGGATTCTTCAGAGGAGCTCTCTTTGACTTGCCTTATTTCAAGCATCACTAACATCAGTATGTGTAATGCATTCACGTTGTACCACTATTTACTCTGTGGGGAGAATGAATCTCTTCAGAATTTCTTGGGAATTTTGTTATGCTTTAAAACAAACAAAAAAACAACACTGCAATAATTTGGATTGGGGGGAAGGTTTCCCAAATGAAAAATATTCTTTTTGCCTTCATGTAAAACAAGGTGGCAGTTCTAACTACTGTGTGCAGGATATTTGCTAAACATGGAAGTATTTAAAAAAAAAAAAAAAAAGTCTGATGTTCTTCATCTTGGAAGTGCTGGTGGGGATACACAGGCTTAACTGGAAATGCAAAATATTGTGTAAAGAATTCTTGAGATGTAGTCTGGTTATTCAGTTAAGCCTGTCAATTACTCTGGATTTACAGTACAACCTGATGTTATGGAATGATTTGGTATAAGAAAAATGCAAACGTTTAAATAAAACTTGGTGATTTTAAGGCAAAACATGAGCAGATGTGGCAGATGCTGATGTCCTGAAGGACCAGAGCCCCAAATCTCCAGTTCCTTGCCTGTGTGACTCCAACAGGTGTTTGGCCTTGTGTCTTTTGTCACATGAGGCATTTCTTCTCATCCTGCAGTGCAGTGATACAAATGAGACAGGTTATTTGATTTGCATATAAGAGTTTGCAATATGTTTCTCATTTGTTAATTCTGATAATAAATTCTGGAGGAAAAAAAATATATATATATATATAGTGTGTTTTCCAAGATGAAATGAGAGACGCACAATAATAACAGACGAGGTCTCCCACTGAATTAATACAGCAAGGAAACGTTTTTGTCAGGAGGGTAATACCCTGATGATGCACGCTATTCTGAAGGTAGATCTTCCATGATGTGAACACTTTTCAAAGGGTTGCTTCTATCCCAACAATGTGAAAATCTTCAAAGGCGCTTCTTCATCAATATGCAAATCTTCAAAAGGGGAATTACACAATAACAAGAAAACTCTCAAAGGGAAAGCAGTTACCCAAAGATGTAAAAATCTTTGTAAGGGACAGCTCCTCTGTGATTTGAAAGTTCTTCAAAGTGGAAATCACCTCAAGCAATGCAAATTCTCTCTGTGCATGGGAAATCACTGAGTGAGAACACTTCCATGTGTAATCTTTAAAGTGGCAGTAAGTGTTCACTTGAAAATATTTTTAAAATGGCATTTTTAAGAATTGATGCTGTGTATGCAGCCACGTTACCGTAGGATGGCTTGAGGGTGGCATAGCTTTTAAGCTACCAGGTGACTTTTCATTATGTGTATATTATCAGAAGTAGTTTGTGATACTGAATTCTGCTCCTGGAGGAGCCTTTGCTTTAGTTTCTGTTAAGTCCTTGATATAGAATTATGAAGCGTCCAATACAGTTCATCTAACAATTATTTGTCAGTTCTTTTGTATTTGCAATGACTCTGATGTTGCAAGGACCGAAAGCCTTGCTAGCCTGACTGCAAAAGAGACGTCAGTCAGGGGTTTGAGTTGTCTCCCTCTTATCCCAAACACATGTCCAGAGGCTGTGCTCAGCCTGAAGATCAGGGAGACCTCAGTGTTGGGCAAACATCTGATTATGTGTAGTTTTCCATATGGTAGCTTTAAAGTTTCCCGGTGATGAAGACTTGTTTCTGATAATATTAAAAGAAATACTGTGCTTACTAGACAGCTGGAGTGAACCTTTTCTGAAAGAGTTGCTATGTGCTTGGTGCTTGACCTATTCTGGAGTCGTAAGTGTTGTGGAGAAGCACTGGGCCTCCTGAGCCTTCCACAGCCATAGCCACTCTTTGAGGCATGGGGCTGCACTGCAGGACACACGCTGACTCCGTGAAGTTAAGTGTGGCTCCGTCTTGTGGACATCAGTGAAACCAGGTTTCTCCTGTTTGGGTTCAATTTGATGGAGGCTTGGAAAAGTGTGTTTTTTATATAGAAGTTGGTATCTTTAATAGATGCCAAGTTCTGAATTGTTCTGGAACCCTACTTGATGTGGCTGTGCTGCGAATTTCGTGCCTTTTCTCCATCGTGGTCATGTTCCTTGGAGGCATGAAAATAGCAGCTGTAGTAGAGTCTCGTTCGGTAAGTCTTACTTGGAGGGACAGCTGTATTTGTTTAACTGACTTTCTGCTCACTTGTTGAACTTAGGTAATCACATTTTCAAGGAACAGTGCAAGTCTCAACTATAAAATGACTACACCAAATGCTTCTTTATTTCAGTTGGGTTTTTTTTAATATCACTGAGATGATTTGTGCTTGCTGTTAAGGCTATGCTGAAAGAATATAAAGGAAGTTATTATTCTAGTTCTATTTAAGCTTGGGATTTATTCCTTTTCCATAAATGTAAGATGACAGCCTCTTTTCAAGATAATTCACATACTGTAACTTTTCACAAGCTTCCTACATATGATATCTAAATGAGAAACTGGCTACAAAAAAAAAAAAAAAAAAAGAAAATTGTTGTCATTTAACAAGTAGATTTTACCTAATAGAGCTAGAAGGAAATGCCTGTCAGTGGTCTTGTAGGTTTTGTGTTTTGGTACGCGAAGTAAAATGTTAATATTTACAGTTATTAAGTAATTAATAGTAGGGTGAAATGAAGAGAGCCTTTTTAAGTTGCATTTATTTTATATCGTAGTGTTGCATATGTTTAGTACACAACCTGTTCAGGCATGATTTTATTATTTTAGAAAGCAATTTATGGATTCTATATATGTAAGATGACTCAGAGGTTAACAACTATTACAGTATCCTATTAAAAGCTGGAGCTGGACTGTATTAAAGGAAGCTATCATTCTGCTCAGGAAATGTGGGCTTTCATTATAGCTGTGCCCTGTGTACAGAAATAGGCACTCCTCTTTATCAAACTTTCGACATGATTATTTTACCTCTACTTGGCCATGGCTACTTCTTCCTTTTGAAGAGGCACAGTTTTTGTAGATATTCTTTGTGTATGTACACACACATATGTATTTATGTATATATATACAGCTGTCCACAAGTATAGCATCTTCCAAAGTGAGTTTAACAGTATGAGACTGTGGTAGATGGCTGGGGGAGAAAAACTGGCAGCTGGAGCCTGGGGACTATTTTGTATCAGGTAGTAATAATTGACAAAAACAAACGCAAATGCTGTTCTGCTTTGTAAACCTAAACAGCAAAGCAAAAGTCCTGTGGCACTGCATGCGTGGTGTAAAGCACCATGTGTAGGTGGACACGCTAATCCTGAGTGTCTGGCAGAAACTGAACGGTTGAAAGGTACTCTAGTGAGTACAGGTTTTTCTGTCGTGCTGATTTATGAATGACTGCGCTAAGCCATTTTGGGGATTTTTCTCTTAACATATGAGATCTGGATATTTTGTCATTTTTTAAGTTCAGAGAATTTGATTTTTTTTTCCTAATGTTTAAGCATCTTTATGGAAATGACTTCTTTCATACTAGAACGTAACTAACACTTTAAAAGCTCCTCCCTCTCTTTCATTTCCAATCTCAAGGGAGGCATCAGCTCAGCATCCTATGGAGCTCTGACTCAGGGCCACATTATGAAACACTGTTTGGATTCCCATGGAGCTGGTGGGGGGTGGAACAGTTTGTGATACTTAATGTTTCTTCCATGCCTACTGAAAATTTCATGTGCTATTCTTCTTGTAGACAGTGGAAGGAAGTTTAGAGATGTTGTTTTTTATATTAAAAATTGAACACGAATGGATTGCCTCAAACTTCTTTGCATGTACTTTGAAATGAAAGGCACCACGCGGTCTGCACTGTGTTGGTGCTGTTAGTGCAGGTAATGCCCCCTCCCCTGTGCAGCAGGAAGCATGTTACAGGTTCTGCCTTGCCCAGAGGTCATCAGAAAATAGGATGGGAACAGCTCTATGAACAATTTTCCACATGCAATTTTCTGTGAAAATGCAAGGCCACATTTGGGCTGGGGAGCGTGTTTTAGGCCAGCAGATGACCCAAATCTACTTGTTTATGAGGAGGCTTTGTAAGGGGGCTGGGCTGGCTGGCTGGCAGCAGGAGGCAGCGGCCTGCTGTGCTCTGCTTAGTGAACAGGGAGCGAACACCACTCGTGATTCCTTGAGCAGAGCACTGCGTGAGCAGCGTGTGGAGCTGTGCATCCTCCAGCACTCAGCATTTGCTTGAATCTCACGTCTGTGGGGCCAGCAGTAACTACTCCTCTGCAATCGTATGGAAGCGTGTGCCTCAAACATGAGATTAAGCTGCAATTTCTGTTTGGGAATAAGAGCTGTTTGAAATCCTCCACCTGCACTAGTGTAGGCAGGCCAACTGGGGCTTCTCTTTCTGCTTGCTGCTCTGCCTCTTGGATCTTAGCTCAGCAGGAGGGAACATTTTACTACAGCACTTAGCAAGATGAATCGGGCTGAATGGTTTTTAACCTGTAAGCATGCTTTGCTTCTTGTCCAGGAGCACAGCTTGGTTTTGACAGGGGTTTGAGGTTGAATTTAAGCCTTGCAGTGAATCCATGCCATTCTTCTATCCTCCCTTTACCATCTCTAGCACCTTAGGGCAGGTTTTTGTTTGGGCTATTCAAAGGCCCTAAAACAATGATAAAAATTCCTGAGTATTACCTTTGAATAAGCAATAATATGCAGACTACTCACAGTGGAATATAACGTGTTGCTGAAATAAATACAGATGTTCAGAAGACAGTTTTAAAAGCAAATGAGCAAAACACTCTGCATTTAATAAGCATTGCTTTTTTACATCTCTTCTGTGTGAAAAAGTATTTGTATTGTGTTTATGTAGGATTTTCTCTGCAGAGATGAATGTAACAAAGCATGGTCTCTGGAGTATTTCATTAATATGTCTGCAGAAACGTCACAGGTATTTTGAATAGTCTAATAATGTACTTTTTGAATGTAAATGTAGTTTGTTCATAAAGTCTGTGCCACAAATCCTCAATTTCAAGCCACTATAATTCACGCTTTAGGAGAGGATTCTCTGTGATGTGTGTGTACACATTTCCTCTCTCTAAATATAAGCATAAGATTAGGGCTCTTAGAGTTGTTGAATCACTAGTTCTGTTTGTTTATTTTTAATATTATGCTAGTTAAGATTAGTATTTCTTCTAAGTTTGAAAGAAAATGTAGAAGAAGATACCTGAAGAAACAGCAGATGCAAAATAGAGATGTAGATGCTCTTTTCCTCCATAGATCTTCATTTAATCCGCACCTGCATTGTAAAAGTCTCTTAGACTTCATAACAGAATTTGCTTACTATGGGTGTCTGCAGTGTTGGACCCCGTGGGCTTTTTGTCTAACAGTTGTGTGCGTATGGAGTGTTTCTGAATATTACTTGACCTAGTCCAGGAGGAACAGTATTAGTACTGTGAGTACTCTTGGTTGTGAACTGACCTCGCTGTATAAAAAGTGATCAAAATAGAGTATGTGAGCATGTATTTGCATGCTTTGTTCTTCCAGTTGTTGGTGCAGTTCGTACCGTTGATGGATTTGGTTCTTTTTTCTGCATCTAATCCTTGGCAACTAAGCATGATGATGCACTCTGAATTTACTCTAATATGTAAATTCAACTATTAAGTACTTGTTCTGTCAGTGCCTAGAGCCTTGACATCAGTTGTTTTATGGCAAGGTTATTAATTAACAAAGATAAGAATTTCAATTTAAAAGTTGTGTATTATTCCATTGGAGCAGTGAGTCTGGTGAATTAATTACAATGTAAAATACACCTTCCCCCCAAAAAAGACAAAAGTAATGATATCTTTATGAGAAACAAAGCTGTCTCTCAGTTTAACTGCCTCTGACTGCTGCAAATTCAGCTTATGAAAGAACAGTGAGAGGGCTGTAGCAAGGAAAGCTCAGTATTTATTTAGCACTCTGTTATTTATAAACACTCCCAATCTCTTTCCCTTTCTTGCCGGCATGGTAAAACAACACGAAGCTTTGACTGTCTTGCAATTTTTTTGTTCATTTAAAAGTAACTGTTGAATGGTTTGAGCTGGAAAGCCGATGCCACCTTGGCTTTCAAAAGCTCTCAATGTTGGCTGGCTGCATTGTTTCTGATAGTTTTGTTCCAGCTATTTAGAGTTCTAGGAGACAAAGCCTCCAGCTCGCTGCGAGGAGCAGGGAAGCTGGCAATAAGATTGTCTCTATATTTGTTGCTTCTGGAAGCATTTGTTTGCAAGGTTGGGAAAGTGAATTGATTTGCATTGTGAAGGTTATTCCTACAGTGGAGAGAGCTGACTTTGTTTTTGAAAGAAGGTTTGTTTTGACAGAAAACAGATATATGAAGAAAATGCTAATTTAAAAGGATCTTGGCAAGCACTTGATTCTTATTATCCTTTCCCATTACACTACAAAATGAAATAACTTCTGTATAGACATCCTGGTTCTTGCTGCAGCGGATGCAAAATAAAGAAAACTCAACGTGTGCTGTGATCAAACAAACTTAGTATTTGCAGAAAGATAAAGTGCATAGAAGTATTACTGCCTGAGCAGAAGCTTCATTAATCGTGTCTCTTCCTGAAGTAGAAGAACAATGTGAACGTAGGGTTGAAAATGTAGTGACAGCAATTATTGACTTCTTGTGTTAATGATATGACAGCTTGTTATAAATTACCAGGGGTTAATGGGATAAGTAATTGGTATAAAAGCACTTTAAAACTGATGATGTATTATTTTCTTAACTTTGCTTCATAAATATTTATTTGAAACTGCAGGTATAACTTCGGAATACATTATTTCCAGTTGCAGTGCAAACAGCAAGATGTATGTTTTATTAACGAGTGGTGCTGCCAGTTGCCTGTTGTTACATCTGGATGTTTCCTACTCTGTGTGCAGTGCTCGTTATTACCACAATGTAAGTCACTGACTTTATTGGTGATGAATGTTTACTTTCATTGTAGTTCAGGGTTTCTTGTTTCGAGCAGAGGGAAAATACCTTGATAAATGCAGGGGGTGATTCAAAAAGGGTATAATGGTGAATATTTTCACCAAAATGATCTATACTATAAAACAGCAAGAATTGGATATGAAATGGCACCAGCCTTGTGGTGGATATTCAGATGTGGGTGTCTTTGAACTGGTGCCATTTACATGGACTTGTGCAAAGCATTTCATGCTGTCCTACACAAGAGTCTTGTTGTGGAAGGCTGGGGAGGGACTTTTTAAAGATGCACCTAACGATAGGATGGTTACTGCTTTAAACTGATCCTTTTGAGTGGATGAGCTATTGTAGGTAATGCAGTAAAGGTTCGTACTGTAGAAGTCTTTCACTGGTAAAACTTCACCTTTTTTTGGAGGAGGGGGAGTGCTAAGGTGAGCTGGTGATGATGACACTTCTAAATTTTGATAATAAATAAAAAACAATAAAGCACTCCACTGGAGTTTAAGAAAATAACTTTAAAAAAAATATCAATGGATGTGACAAGGTTTTCAGTTGGATTTTGCAATCATAGGCATTAGGTGTAAAAATAAAATAATAATAAAAAAATCTCAAGCAGTCTGGAGCAAATGCAATTTGGATAATCAGGGTACAAGAAAGGATTAAATGAGAGTTGAAACCAGACAGTTCTCTGGTCTGGAGTGTTCGAGTTCTCTTCAGCCATTTCTAATATAGGGAACCGCCAACAACCTGTGTGTGGATTTCGACCTGCTAGACTGCAGTGATCTTTCTTTATTTGAATTCAAAAGGCTGATTAGATTATTTTAAAGTGAGGAACCTTTTAAATATGAGGCTAAAACAGGCATTCATTTGAAACCAGCATTATCTGTAAACTTTTAATTGTCCCACTGTTGATAACTGTATATTAGATGTAATGATAATTGCTTTCACACTGCATGAAAAATGCATCTATTCTCTTCATTAGTTTCAAAACTGCATTCATTAGGAAAAAAAAAAACACAAGTGTGGAATGGAGCAAAAATGTCAGTGTTAGTGTGTGACAAGGTTGATATCTGAGTCATTCACTGTGATATAATTTCACGTCTTTATTTAAATGCCTTAAATGTGGTTGGATAGAAGGAAATATGTCAGGTACAAAAGTCAGAGCACATCTGTAAGTCATTTATAGAAACAAGACAGACTTACATAAATGCTAATTAGTTAAGAGCTTCCAGAGATTCTGGGACAAAAAGTTTTTACGTAAGCAAAATCAGCAACTGTTATTTGTAGGAGCACGAATGGAGAGGAGTAAAAGATATGTTGGTGCGATAGGCTGTTATTGACTGTTCTAAACTAGAAGACTATTGTCAGAAATCTGTCAGACCAAATCTATGAACAAATTCATTTAAAATAAATAACCTGTAAAAGCTGTTTAGATGTACATCAAGAATTGTAGTGCCAAGAAAATTTTCACATACTTAAATATGAATACTCTTCTGTCAGCTTGAAATGGTGTTTCAGGCCTAAAGCTTCCCTTTTTGCTCCTCTTTGCGTTTTTGTTTGAAGCTTTATATTTTCAAATTTTCAATTACCTATTTTGAATTTTAGTAACTTTTATTTTATTTTAAAAACAAAAAATCACGTCAAATCCCTGCCATTTTTTCTGCTGCTTTGCTTTTGCTGTGGACAGCAGTGTAAATCTGTGCGGTGGCCTAAAGGAAAAAAGAATTTGCAGAGTATCAGGGAGAAACATTTTTAGTGTTGTGCTTATAACTGGTTTTCAGTGTTGTCTACAAGGAAGAGTTTATCAAATGAGCACATCAGCTGTTGTGAAGGGAGCCCAAGCAAAATCAGTTTTTGAGAGTCTAGATAGTATGTGAATAGTATGCATGTCTTCTGGGATTTTATTATACGAGATTGCATTGATTATATGTTTAGCAGATTCATTCCTGGATGAGTCTTCATTAGAAATCATTATACCCTGGGAAAAAGTAAGTAGGTTTAATGACCTGCCCAGAAGCACCAGTCACTTCAGGTGCAATATAGAAATGCAGAAGCCAGGGCAAAACGTGCACGCATGTACTTTGTTGGGTTTTTTTTCAGAAGACTGACGCATCTACATGCTCTATCAAAATCAGGTGACTGATTATTGCCAAGAGGAGAAGGGAAGTGGCAGAGAAGACCATGGGCTCCAGGAGAATGATCTATTGTTGGGATGGGACTGTAATGCTCATTGCATTCACCTTGTTTGGCCTGAAATGATCAGTTGAGAGCTTAAGAAGAGAACTAAGAAGAGAACTTAATGTTCTCTTCAAGCACTAATAGGATCAGCCCTGGCTGGTTGGAGAATAGCAGGTGACAGTGGCATACAGCATTTTTCCTGTTCTGATGCCCTGTGCTCAGACTGGTCTTGGTCAGAACGATCACTTGCAGGTTGTGTGTGGGCCATTTTAGTCGTAAGGATGTAACCTTAAAAGCAGTTTTCCAAGCGTTCAGCTCACTAAACCATCAAAGAACAAGTGCTAAGTGTTTTGTTTTGTTGGCGAGCTGAAAGGGAGGGCAAGCTCCAAGGACCTCCATGCTGGAGAGCTCTGGGGAGACTCAGTATGCAGTGTTGAAATTTCTGGGGTAGATCTCTCTTCTGGTCAGTGAGCTCCTTCATAAGATGTAGTAAGGATACTTTGAAATCTGAACTTATCCTAGGTCTTTCTCCCCTCCCTGTATATATTTAGTTTAGAAGATGTTGCAGTCAGGATAAAAGCGAAATTGACTTGCTTTCTCTTTTCTTTTTCCAATTCTCATCACATGACACATCAGGATACAGCTGGAGCCATTCTATTTAATTATATTTCTGAATCCAGGAGAAATTCTTGAGATTCTGCAAACTGGTCTGCATCACTTACTTTCTTGATATCCTGTAAGAGATTTGAATCATTACACACCCTTTTGTAATCCACCATTAAATGTAACATATCAGTTCTATAACCTTATCTCAGTAATTCATTGTTCTCTTCAGCAAATAATGGTGGTTGTTTTTCTATTGATTTCTTTTTCTTTTTTCATTTTTGCAAGCTCTCTGTGAAATATTTTGTTCCTATTCTAATCTTTCTAATCTTGACCTTATTATTAATATTTTCCATCCCTCTTCCTAACTTGGGAAATTCTTCTTGTCTTCAGATTGCCGGAGGCCTATAGAGTGGAGCAAAGGGCCAGCACATACAATCGGCCCTGAAAATATTAATTGATGTTTTACCGCTTTTTAATAGATAAATCCCAGAAGAATACATTACAATTCATTAGACTACTTTCACTGTTTTTAGGACTCCACAAACCTGTGTGAAATGATGAAAGCAGGCGCTTCAGTGTGGAGGCACATTTCTTACATTGGTGTGCCTTCTAGGTTTTAGAAATATTGGTGGACATCCTTGATTGAAGCTGTTTCCTAGCTTTTGTTTAGCATTGGTTGTCATTAACATAACTGAACAACTGCAACTCTGACGTGGTCCTCGCTAATTCAGACTTCTAATTCTGAAAGTAGCCTTGGATAGGAGGCAAACTATTCTTATGTCACTGTCAGACTGTGATACAGAATGAAAGCTTAAGCAAATGTTTTATTTTAAGAAGAAATGGTGGTGTGTCAGAATTTAAAACTGAATTTAAAACTCCTTTTTGTACAGGAATGTTTCTTGTCCTTTTTATTTTCCTTTTTTTTTTTTTTTTTTTTTTTTTTTTTTTTTTTTTTTTTTTTTAGTAACTTAAATGCACGTTTTAGAGGTCTGGGGTATGACGAAGTTCAATTTCTGTGGCCAGGTGCAAACTTCAGAAGAAAATTCAGGTTAATTTAAAAATAAAAAAAGGAAATCAAATCACCCACCAGGGGCAGAGATAAGAAAAATAGTAAAGCTTTTGTGAACAGCTTAATGTTGCTCTAATGATTCCTTATAGTCCAAAGGCCTGACCAGCATTTTGATTATAATATTATTAAAAGTGTATTTTTAGTTTTGTAACTTCACACCATGCGCACTATTAACTGACACTTCCTTTAATGCCTGACTGCCCAGCATTGCAGAAATAAAAGTTGTGGTCTAATGGTGTTCATGGACCTTCGTTTGAAATTAGCATAATGGAAAGAGATCCTGAAAGCAAAATCATATTTCTCTAAGTGACCTATTGCAAAGCAGATTACATTTTACATAGTAATTTAAATTAATTCTGTTAGAAGACTGGGTTGGTAAAGGGGAAAAAATGACTTTTTCTTCAGTAACAAGGAAGCAGTGCGCCCAGGCCAGCACTTGCGCTAGGCAGGCAAGGGGATGATGAGGAGATGCAGCAGTGCTATGGATGTCAGAACTGGGAAGTGGGTGGGTGGAAGCACAGAGCAGCAAAGGGAGCCTTCCTAAGACGTTATGGCTTTCTAATAACAAGGGCGGTTTAAATTCAGCTGATGATAAATGTCAGTGTTTTATGGGGAAGGGAGCACACGTGAACTGAAACAGGATTGAGGTTTGCTGTTGTTACCACACGTGGTGCTTTCATCTTCAGGAGAGATGGCTGTCATGGTTTTACCACGCGCAGTTATTGTCTCTATTCAAAATACCTTCATTGCTAAACAACTTCCATCTGTTGGTATTGTAAATGGTACAATCCATACATTTTCAGATTATCCGTGCTATAGAGATAATCTTACTGAAAACTCAGTTGCAGCTAAAGTTCTTGTGCAGAAGTATTACATGAAGTGAAGCTTTAAGAATTTTTAAACTTCATGATGATTTTTCCCAATGTTTAAATTGATTTGTTCACAGCAGCACAGAAGTAGGAGACAAATGAGATGAGTAATGTGTTTAGATGCTTTCTGAATTGCAAAGAGTCATTGCTTTGAACACAGTGGTCAAAGGATGATCCAGATGTTGATGTGAGCAGCCCTGGCTTTAGCATACTCCCTGTGTACAGTGAATACAGGTACAAGGCTTCAGTGCCAAAGTGGGTTCCAAGACTCCTGTAACATCCTCACTCACCTCTGCTGCAAAGGAATGGGACTAATATGAGGACATGATAAACGGTCTGAAAATACTGATCAAAATCTTCTGTACCTGAACATTTGGAGCAATAAGCACGGAACCCCAGTGGCTTGTGGCTTCGCATCCAACACAGAATCATAGTGCAGTGAATAGGTTTGCTGCTATAGTCCATAAAGAGGAGAATGACAGCTGTCTCAGCAGGTTGCCAAATCCCCAGCTTTGGGCAGGAGGCACAGCACTAGTCACTGTATCCTGCACTGACCTACCTCCTGCCCGCCCTCTGTCTCTGTGCCTAATGCTCCTTTGGAACACCCTGAGCGGTTGACAGTTGGGCACTGCAGGCTCCTTTGCACTTCACATCTTACAGTTCTGTTAGTTGTAGTTTTTTCCTAGAAGTTTAGTGCAAAATTTGTCTTCAGAGATTGAAGAGTAATGCACCTAATTCAGTGTACGGAAAGAAGGGAAGATTGCAATTGCATCTTACGATGTTACTGTAAGTTCTATCAATATGTAAATCTTAATCTGATTATTGTATTATTTCTGAGTGACATAATTTGTCTTCCTGGTTTCAAATGCTGCCTGTTTTAAATGCTTCAGAAGTCTTTTATTTGCGAGTTAGGAATGTTTCAGACTCTCCAAGCTCACTGTGTGTGGTAGGGAATGATGCAGTGTATGTTTTTCCAACCACACCACTCTGTAGTTAAGGAGGAAAAAAATGTACAAATAAGTAGTGAGGCAGTTAATCAGCAAACACTTGGAGCTACTTTTCTTACAGATACATTAGTGTAAGTCTAGTTGAACTCTGATTATATATCGGTCTTGGATTTTCACTGATGTAACTGGAAAAAATGTGGCCTCTCATCACATAAACAAAATCATTTATTTATTTGGAGTTACTGAGGGTGCATGTTTGTTTTTCTTATAGTTAATTGTTTCTTACCCAATTAATAACTCTGAGTCTCTGCTTCCGTGTGTTGGCTTTGTAGTGAAATTCCTTCTGACATAAACTCAGGAACTCTTCTAATTTTGATTGCAAGTTGCCCATAAACTATGCATTGTGGGATGGTAAGAATAGTTCTCTGGATGCTAGCGTGTAGCTTACTGGCTGTGGAGATTGCTGTTGGATTCTTCTAAATGCAGCACTTTTCTTTTTTTTTGTAAAGTATAACCATTTTATAAACTTTAAAGAACCTAGGTTGTCCTGATTTTTGTGTGTGAAGTAAAAGTGTATTCATTTGGCATAAATACAGTGCGAAAGTTGGTATCTAGTTCTATCAATCATAGTGTAAAATACTTTCTAAAACTGAATGTTGTCTTTGAAATGGAACATAACTTCTTACATCCCTTTTTTCCCTATGTATTTGTTATAAAACTATCTAGTTATAAAAAAAAAAAAAAAAGTATTTATAAACTAAAAAAACCCTGCCTCATAGACAACATTATTCACCCAGAGCAGTAGAATCGAATCAGCTGTAGAACTACAGCTAAGTCAGCAGATGACCTTCCATTGACTTCACAGGACATTGAGGCCTGCAGTTAATTAATTGGACGTGTTCTTGGTGTCTAAAGCCCATGAAAATAAATTGGTAGCTGAACCTGCCAGCTGGGCACTGTGGCACCTGACTGACTACTTCAGTAAAACCAAAGGAAAACCTTTGTGTTGCAGCCTTCATATCTCTTCTGGAAATAAATTTTCTGGGAATTATTCAATTGTGAGTGCTCTGGGTATGTGATGCATTTTGGCTCTTTGTCATGCTGAAGGCTAATTCTTCAAGTCTTTCTAATTGTACTCAGAAAAAGTTCATCTCTCTCTAATTTAATTCAGTCATTTTACAGAAAAGTCTGCCATGCTTTTAATTCCTAGCTTTACAAGTCCATGTTCTGTCCTAATCTTTGGTTGCTTGTGCTGTTCTCTGAACTCAGTTATGTAAATGCTAGCTGGTATTGATTCTTGGATCTGCAGTAACTGTCTTCAGTTCTGTACAAGTAGTGAAGAATGTCCTTCCTTCCTTTATCTAAAATAATTTCAGTTGATACCAAATAAAAAGAAAGAGGAAAACAAATGTTGATTCCTGAAACAGGACAACCCAAGAATGAAGGAGCATTGGAAAGGAAGGTCTGTTCATTGGATAATAACTCATAACAGTGTAACTGCCCTTGAGAGTCTTTCAGTGGTCAGAACAGTGTTTCTGATTGAAGAGATTGCTGCTTTCTTTAAACAGAAGTGCTGCTTCTCCTCGTTTTTAATTGGTGAGGTATGAAGTAAAAACCCTCCTTTGTGAAGGCAGAAGATGCTTCCCTGTGTTAACTAACACGTTTCTCTGGGTTTTGCATCAATGATAACCCATGCTGAACGCCTAATGCTACTTCTTGCAAATTATTTCAGCTCCCAGTTGAAAGATGAATTTCTTGTTCTGCACCGAGATGCACTCAAATGTGCACATGCATTTTTGTTGCTAGAGAGTTTCAATTGTTTTGCAGGGTTAATAGTGAAAAATTAAAATTTGGAGCTTGAGCTCAAAGTGTGCTCAGCTACAAGTAAAGGTGCCAGAATGTGGAAGAGCTCAGTGCTCTTTTGCATCGGACATTTAGAGGCATACGTATCCCACTTAAGATTATTTTGGCAACACAAAATATAACATACTTGTTGAGCAGATGGCTGGGATGCTACAGTTCACGTCAGTCGGCAGTCTCCTATATGGAGCCTTACATTCCTGCGTTCTCACCACTGCGGCGCGACGGGTACGCGCAGCCAGTCTGCTCACAGCTTAACCGGTGCTAAAAATCTTATAACCCAAGAATTTTATTCTTGGCACATCCCAGGCTGCCAAAAGAAAACTTTTGAGCAACAAAGAGAAGGCTTCTATATGTTCAGAGCTATTCGTCAACCCATTAAATAATTCTCTGGGAGAAGTGTTTCAGGATAGCCCCAGATAATTTTGAACCTAAGGACAGCTACAGGATCAGCAAGTGAAGCTTGCTAATTGTAGCACAATGCTCTTCTAGAGAGTAGGGCGAAAGAAGTGAGTACAACCTAGTAGCTTGGCCTAATCTGATCAAAATGATCTGTACTGCTTTGCCTGACAGCTGTAGTGGGGAGGAGGGAGGAAGTACTTAAGAACATTATAAATCGGTTGAATACTGTAATTAAAGAATTAGAAAAAAAAAAAAAACCTGCTAGACTTAATCAGAGTTTTCCTTATTTGTCATAAGAGCCTGAAAGCTTAACAAATGTAACTGTGTGCTCAAAATAATTTTTAAATTATTACAGTAAAAGGAATGTGCCACACAAGGTCTTGATAAAAATACATCGTTTGAAAAGTGTAACTTATGAATATGGAAAGAGGTGGCACAGAAACAACTAAATCATGCTAAACCTCTTGTTCCTTCCCATCTGTATGTAATTGTAGGGGTTAGGCTGCAAGCAGAGTCATCAAGTGTCATGTGTCTTCCTGAAAGTTGCCAAAAGCTGCTAGGGGCTGAAGTTAGACATGCTGAGTATTTACTGAACAACTGGCACTGTATGAAATGCCACAGAGAACAGTGGTCTTCTAACCTTGAATTAGGGTCATGGAAAAATCCTGTGTCTTAACTGCACTCAACCCACTGCAAAGCAGACAGCTTGTTGGTGGCAATTAGGTGTGGGAAGCATTTGTACCGCTGTTGAACCAGAGCTGCCTTGCAGGCACAGCCGTGTGCACGTAAGCATTTCTTCTTTCCCGGCTCCCTTTGTTGTGTCCCATTAGTGGCAGCACATTTTAATTACTGTAAGCCTTTGCCACCTCCTTCTGTGTGTTCTTAGAATCCAGCCAAATGGTGTGGAGTGCTTTGAGTGATATCATTTTCCGCTGAGATTTGTAAGGAAAAACAGGAGAGACGTATTGCTGGCAAAAAAAAATAAAAACAAAAATCTTTTACCACTATTATTTTTATTTTTAAAGCATCCCAAATAACCACTGTTATTAGTTTGCAAGGAATAACATTAAATCAAGGGGATCCAAAACCTGAGAGGGCAGCCTCTTGTTTTATTGGGGGGGGAAGAAAAAGAAAATGACTTATTTCTCTTTTCTCCCTCTAGTTCCCATGCTTTGGTATCAAAACAGTTTGTGCTGCTTTTTTTTTTTTTTTTTTTTGGGTAGGGGGGGGTGTTGTACAAATGCTTTTGGAGAGGCTTCTGCTGAAAAATTTCTAGAGAAATTTTAACCTCTCATTAATTTGGACTGCTGAGCGAGGCAAATAGAAAGGAGGGGTTTTATTCCTGGGATTTGGTTAAGGCACTGCCACCTCCATGCAGCACCTTCCCAGCGCTCCATCTGACTTCCTGCTGCTGTCCTGACGGATCACTATGGGTTAAATCTACCCAAAGCCTTTCCCATACCTACAAGACTAAACAAGAAGCAGACTTTAAAGCCTTTAAGTATGGCTGTAGTTAACTATAAACAGCTGTTGCAAGATAACAATGTTTCCATTGGAAAAGTGAGGCCCTTTCCATTTACAATGAAACCATTCTGAGCGTGGGTTTGGAAGAAGGCTGTTCTGGCAGTAATCAGAACTGGTGGCGGGGGCTGGGGCTGGAGTTGTCGGATATTTCTGCTCAAACTGACGTTTATATAGCAATTCTATTTCTGCTACTGAATGCCTAGAACATACAAATCCATCTTATCCAGACTATTAAGAAATAGAGAGTGAGTTTTTTTTTTTTCCCACCTCCCTTCCATTCTCTTTCCTTTGCCCCCTTTGCTTTGCGTCAATGTTTATTTTGAATAATGAGGAAAAAATATTAGCAAGCCACCATCTATCTTTTAGACACTGGTAATGTGATGTTTGAAATAAATCCAAACAATACCTGCTGCAGGAGTACATCTCTGGAAATTCTTCTTGCTTCTTATAGCAGTAACATAAAACATATACTTTCTTGTTTTGCTGGTTTTGGTACTTCAGAATGTTAGTTAGAAGTGCGTGTTGAGGAGAGATCCAGAAGCCAGTTGGTTCTGTTCCAAGTCAAATGCAAGAAAGCCAGGAAAATAAAAGATCTAATTCAAACACTTTTTGGCAGTTAGTGATTTGTTAAATAGTTTGTTTTTAATTGCTTTCAAAAGTGAGGGGGAAGGAGAAATCTTTTGTAATTCATGCTTCTGGAGAAAACAGCAAATGTGGGAAATCAGGCTGTTAATATTAGAAGTTTTAATGTGACTCACACAGCACATAATCTCTGCAGTAGTACAAGCAGCAGAAACGGAGACAAAGAAACAGATGTGCAAACTTCCTACTAGTTAAATCACAGCTATTTAATCAACAGCAGGACTCGTTCTTTGTTTCGTAATATTTCCTAGTTCAGAAATATCTCAATAGGAGAACGTGAAAAAGTGCTACAAGAAAAGCGCTTTGCTGCCTGTGGTCCAGCCAATCCTTCCTTAATAGAGCAACCTTTGCAAAGCTGGCCAGAAGAGTATAAAGAGAAGAGTTTGGCCACGTATAACTCAAATCCGGCAGCTTCAGCTGGGCTGAAAGCTGGGTGCCTGACTTCATGCTCACTTCTGCCAGATACAAAGAGCTTTCCAAACTAGAGGCAATAAAGAGGAGTTATGTTCCTTAGTGCAAAGCCAACTAGTAGGTTATTAATGTAATCAGAGACTCAGATAATTGCTCTGTGGCTGCTTTTCATACTGGGAGAAGGCACTGGTGCTCCTACAGTGGCATGTGTGGAGCTGCTGCTGGTCTCCGCTGTCAGCTGGGGCTGCTGCAGGACACATTGTGTTTTAATCGTAAAGCTGGGCTTGGAGCTGGGACAGGAACATGCCAGAGTAGAAAGTAGGAAGTAGAGTAGGCTCTACTTCCTGACATAAATGTGGCAGGTAGTTTTGCAGTCCTACCAGCTAATCAGACCAGATAAAACTAGAACAGAACACGAGGCTGCTGATAGAAAAGTGCTCTTTACATGTTTCACCTTATCCTGTACTCTGAAGCATTTTCCTTTAAAGATCCATGTGCTGATGGACACTGAGCAAAACCACAAGCATGGCTATTTTCTTGCTTTCTTGACAAGGTATTACCTGCCCTAGCATTCCTCCTTCATCTTCTGGGGTGCTGCAGGCTAAGGAATGTGGCCTTTGAGTCTTGTCGTGTGGTGTTTGCCCTTCAGCCTGTACATGGGTTACCATGTGAAATCATCATAGTCTTATTTTGGGAGTCTGAACAAGTCAGAGCTGGTGCTGTAGAACTGGGGGCTTGGCTGGTGGACTGAATAGTACACTTCTGTGTTCCTCTTCAGCAAGTGGAGAAGTTTAGGAGAAAGTCTGAGTGCAGATCAATTATAGGTTGGAACTGCTTGCTAAGCAGAGTTCATCGTCAGTTAAGAGAGAGACTGGCTTTTTAAATGCTGCCCATTTGTTGCACAAGATATTGCTGGTATGTGGAATTATTACAGGAGTAGAAGAAACTGCACATAATTTCTGCTGAAATTTGTAGTTGTTTGTGTTACTTTATAGTATGCAAATCTGTCTATATGACTGTAACCCTAATTTTATTAGGCTCAATTGTACAGCTCTGCAGTTAAATATAAGGGCCTGGCTGGTCTCAGAGGTTGCTCTGATGCATGCCAGCTTAGCTTTTGGAAAAAAAAAAAGAAAAAAAAAAAAGCCCTGATTTACACTATTGCATTAAAAGTGTGAACAACTTTCTTACTGATTTAAAACATGTCCCAAGTCACTGGTAGTGATCCGCGTCACAGTTCTGTGGCTGTGAATCATTTAATCATCACAAAACAAAGAGCCCCTTTCATGGAGGAGTGTTTCATATGTACGTATGATACATCGCTCATTTTTACAGCCAAGGGGCTGCATGTTGTTTATTCTTAGAAAGGAAAGCACAAGTCACCCACAGCCTTTCAAATCTCCATTTTAGGCTGCCATACTGAGGAACTAAAATGGATTATATGGATATCTTCACAGAGGTTTGTGAAGTGGCATAGATTTGTGCAAGCAGAACATTTGGTCTGGTGGTGCTAGAGTGGCACTTGTTGACCAGTACTCTGTATTTCTGTCATGGCGGCTGTAGCCCTCACACCCACATCCTGCGGTCTGATTTGGCACATGCAGAAACTCATTTGACGCCACTTAATTTTACTGTGCAGCAGCTGAAGGGGGTTTTTGTTACGTTCTTTCTAAACGAATGAACTGGTGCCCCTTGACAGAGTAGGACTGCTGTGTCGGTTGTTAATATATGTTGTCACGGAGTTATCTCTAGATCTGTCTGTGATGGGGGAGCAGCAGGGCCACCGGCCTGGGGAAGGGGAGGGAGATGGGAGCTGGGCCTAAAAACAGAACGGCAGCAACGATCTGAGGAGGAAAGTTAATTTACTGAATGTGATATCGGAGTGCAAGATAACACAATATAATACAACATATAATTGGAATTGAAGCTAATAAATAAAACTGAGAGTGTCTGAAACCAAAGGCCTTGCTCTGAATTGAAGGCAGAACGGCTGGCGCGCACATCCACATACTGCCAGACAGCAACAGAGAGTCCCACAACTTGCAGCTTTATCTTCTCCTCTGAACACAAAATCCTCTGGGGTGTTTATTTCTTCTCTTCTGAGAGCCAGGTATTTGGAAAATTGGCAGTCCATGGAAGTGGATCATTAATTCTTTAACTCCCAGTGATTTACATGGTGGTATGATATGGAATACTGAGAACAAAAATCATAAAATCATGACTATCTATAGGTACGCTTGTGTGTTAAAACATAGAGGGAAGCATACAGAAAATAGACTGAAGAATGCAAAAAAGTGGATGGAGTTTACTCCACCAAATTCAAACTTAGTATTTCACAGCTGCATAATGCAGTGTTGGACTGCTCACTTGATCTCATGTTATTTGCACAGAGAAATGGTCTCTGCTTCACACAAGAAGCAATCCTGTCACCTAAAAATAAAATAGCTGAAAGAATAGAAACACTTCTAGAATTATTTGACATTTTTTGTATCTTTTTAGTAACTTCTCATTTACCTGAATAATTAATGCATTTCATTTTTTGTATTCTCATTTCCAGCAACGTAACATTTCTCCAGAAGCCTTTGTTAATACAGTGCCTTTTTTTTTTTTTTTTTTTTTTTTTTTTTTAGATTATCATTCTTTCCTCTGAGGGTTTGAATACCTATCAAACATAATTCTTCAGTCCCTCAGTAACTTCTGTCCTCCTCATGAGCGTTGACTGCTGACAAAAAAAAAAAGAGAGACTATATCCTTGTGAAGAGTCACATGGTGCTTCTCTTCTATGTTGGGATGTGTGTGACCTTTCTGGGGCTTCTCAGGATTCCTAAGCACAGAACATGCCTGGACTGAAAGATAGAGTTTGCTGCAGTGTGTTTCTCTGTCTCTCTTTTTTTAAGGAGCAAAGATCCCTTTTGTATTTAAGTGTTTTTGAAAGTGCTCTATGAGGTTCAGAGTGTTTTGTAAGATAAACTTCTAGTCTCTTTGGCAGAAACTTCGGAAGTTCAAGTTACATTCAATTATATCTTCTCAGGTAAAAGCTGTTGGAGTTGTTTCCTGCTGGAACTTCAGGGTCATATTAGTACAGACTATTGAGAAAAAGAGAGAGGTTAGGAGAGCTGTGCTTCAGAACTCCTGGAAGATTTTCTGTGCAAGTTTTAATAGCCAAGTGGTAATGATGATTTAAAAAAAAAAAAAAAAAAAAAAATTCCAACAACTTTCAGATGTCACTGTTTTGCTTAGACTAACTTCAAGCTTATTTTTGCCTTCGCAGAGTATGGTTCTATTGTTTGATAATTTGGACAGCCTTCTTTTAGTGAACTGTTAATCATGTGTTATGAAATACACAATTTCCATTTCAAAGTCTTTCTTGCAAATTTATATTGTTATATAGTTAGCAAGCATTAGTTTAAATCAGCATGTTCTAATTCTTTCGCAAATGCAGCATGTGACTGTGCATGTATATGGCCAGGCAGTATGCTGGCAGGAACTGTCCTCTCCAATAGAAGCAAAAGGGAAAAAGAAAATTATTTTTCTGGATAGATGGAGGATAAATCTTTTTCAGAGGAAATCATTTTCAAAGCCCACAGCCATAAGGATGCCAACCACACTGTGTCTGGCACCAGAGTTATCTGGAAAGCTAAGCACAGTGCTCCGATTTAATCACTATATTAGTCTACAAAGTTTTGCTTCATGTGTTTGTCATTACTGACTTTATTTAGTCTGAAAGACATTTTCTTGTACTTGGCAATTTTTAGAAGGTATTGCAGCATTTGCTTGTTTTTGGAGACCTGTCTGCTTTAAACATTGAGAAGATGACAATTTTGGCAGTCAAAATAAATGTAAGAACCCACTTTTTTTTCCTTTTCCTCTGTCATGACCACAGGAGCCAGCTGGTTGTCACAGCTCGAGGGCAGCTGTTCCAGCTCCTGGCTGCACACCCTGCACCGAGCTGTGCAGAGCCCAAAGGCTGAGCTCGGCAGTGCCGCCACAGTGGCCAAAGCCACCTCCCTGCCACCAGGGACCAGCCTGGAAACTAAACCAGAATGGGTGAAATTTGTTGGATGTTTCAAGTCATTAGCTATGCTTGGTTTCAATCATAGCATAGAATTTCGAATGGATTAATTTAGCTATAAGGAGCTTTTTCCCCTGTTTGACTTCCAGCCGCTGGTAGTTCGAAATACGATTGTCAATTGATGAGATTATAATGGATTTCCAAAACACAGCCTGTTCCAATCAGTAGGTTTTTTTTTCTGTGTGGTTTTGTTTTCTTGATAGGAATTTCTCTAGGCATTTTCTAAGGTGACTACTTAAAGATGATGGATGAAAATTCCGAACCAGAGAACTGGAGCCCTTGGGGTGAGGGAAGCGACAAGGTCTGCTGCCCTTCTATTTTGCTGTCACATCACAAAGTTTTACTGTGTTTATCAAGTTCCTTTAAAAAATCAAAATGAAAAAAAATCATCAGAATTATGTCAACTCACTCTCAAATCCCAAATTACCTGACAGAGAATGTATTGCATTTTCTCTTGTCTCTACAGGTTGCTGGACTATAATACTCTTCTGGAAAACGATGTTATGTTTTGCTTTCCTCGGTTTTTGTTACTTGTAGATGAGACTGAATTATAACTGACTTTCATCTAACAACTGCAGCAACTCAAACTAGCTGTGTGGTCCAAAGAAAAAGTCTGGTAGCATTGAGATTGGAGAAGTAGACACAAACTGGTGATACATTTAATGGCTGTAATTGAAATTTTGAGCAACTTTAAGTGGCAAAATTGAACTGAACTAAAGCATGTGCAAAAAATATCTAAGAAATATCTTGGGATGTGACTCTTAAGTAGAAGTTTGTAAAAGTGGAAGTCCATAAATTAGTCCTTTGTGTCTTTTGTGTGCTGTGGAGGATAGCAATAGAATTGTTTCGTGTTCTACTTGGGATCTGGCATCGGGTGAGAGGCAGTTGAGGTTTTGATGACCCTTACCCTTTCTGCTGCCCGATTTGCTCTGCAGCTCATGGCTGCTCTGTTGACCTGCACCTTGACATCTGCAGCTACAGCCTCTCCTCTCCTCTGAACAAGATGAAGCTGTTTCCAGTCAGATGCTCTGTCTCCATCGTCAAGGAGGCTAGAGATGTTTTTGCTGGATTGGGCCCCAATTTTGTCATATTTTATACTTACCATTATTTAGACTAGTGTAGTGTTTTTAGACTAAGGAATAAACAATGAAAGCTGTGAAGAATTTTAATTTACTCAGGTGTATTTTGGTCATTAACTACTGTGTGACTCCGGTGATATTTTTGTTTGTTTATTTACGATTAGGAGCAATAGAGTCTTTGAGAAAGTATTCCTTCCTTCAGCATGCCACAGGCAGTAAGCATCTTTTTGTCAGTTTTCACAGCATTTACAGTGAGGCTTTTAAATTCTTACCAGCTGAAATAACAGAAGTCTTTTTTTTTTTTTTTTTTTTTTTTTTTTTTTTTTTTTTCCCCTGTTGTTGTACTGGATGAAATGTAAAGAACAGGAAACAGAAGAGACATAAGAGAACCTTTCAGGAGATTTTGATCAAACCACCAAGTGTCCAAAAATATTTTACACACTTGGAGATCAGTGCTGCTGTGGGAGGGAAGGAGAGGAGAATGCTTATCAGCTGTTCTGTGGAAAGATATGTTGGGCTTATTAAGTGCTGATTAATGTTTTTCATTTCATTTTACATAAAGTGTGTGTGTATATATATAATTCACCAAGATTATTTTCTGGTTTTTATTTATTTATATCATAAATAGGTTTGTGCATGTTCTGTACAGAAAAATATATTTTTCCTTTCCATCCGTTGCTCTATATTACTTGCATCTCCTTCCTATAACAGAGTAAATGAGATCATCTCTGAAATAAGTCTTAAAGCCTTCTGCAGCAAGGAAAGCATGTTCAGTTTCAAATATCTGTCTTTTGTTTATTAAACCTTGTTTGTGTTGAGTTGAGAAAAAGATTTTGGATAGTGTGTTGCTTTCACACTAATGACAAAGCAAGTTTTGCACTTGGCAATTGTATTTCAAATCAGAATTGTGATTTTTTTTTTTTTTTGCCTGACTGTAAATCTAAGTAGCTCAGGTTCCAGGGAGACCCTCCTTATTTGTGTCTCGTGTCTGGGGGAGATCTGTTACCTTATGCAGAACGTCAGAAATCATCATAAACTCCAATTCCTCTAAACTGTTTTTTTGTGTGTGCAAAATTTTCTAGGAGATACGGGTGTGCTTTTCGTGGGCCACAAGAGGAGGTGAAGCAGCCTGCTTTCAAGAGTGGAAGGGAGTGTTTTGCCTAGTTTGAAAGATTGGTGACACGAAAGGTAAGATTTTGAAAGCACGGCACTGAGTAGTGAGTGTTTTATTGCTTTTGATAATTTGAAGTAATGTATGGAAGACATTTTGGCAAGTTGAAATTGTCTGTTTCTTCAAATGAGATGCAAATCTAAGAGCGCTTTACTCTGCAACCCTATGTGCTAGAAGAGGTCTCTGCTGTGCTTTGGCACTGATGAAAGCCATTCCACACAATGCTCAAGCAGTGGGCCAACGGGTGATCTGTTTTACTCCTTGTACATGTGGCTGGGGTAAGAATACACTGAAGGACCCTGAATGAGGCAACAAAATATTACCAGGCTGGTGGAATAATTCCTGAGACTCTTCTGGCCCTATTTATGAGCCACAATCTCAGAAGAAGGGAAATAATGGCAAGTCTTTTAATTGACCACTGAGTCCAGCTTTGTAGGTTCTGGGTAAACACTGGGAGCTGTAAGGCTGCTCTACACGAGGCTGAAATTAAAGGAGCACAATGTTTTGGTTATATTTGTTTTTTGATTTGTAGAATTCTATGAAAAACACAGTTCAACCATGCCTGGGGAATGTGCCTGTGAATGCTCCATTAATATTTAAAAAGCTAGTCCAGTTCTTGGGTTGTCAGTGTTCTCTTTTCACATCTGTTTCCTAGCAAGTAAAACCACTCTCTAAGCATGGGGTCTGAACATTCAAAGGTTTTAAAAATGAATCCATTACAGAACCAGAAATCTAATCCTTCAGTTAATCACAATGAATATTTGCAGAGAGGAGCTATTGGGTACCTGCCTTGCCTCATTCCATATGAGTGTCAGGAACCAACGCACATCAGGAAACAAAATGCATGTAAATCGTTGCAAATATGAAGTTTACCAAAGCTGTATTTCTTGGCATTCAAAGTACAACCGGGCCTAATGGGGGCTTTTCAACTGCTGGAAAATGCCTATTTGTATTGAGTTGTTTAAGTAGACTAAATTGTTATTTTTTTGGCATGGGGTAGGAGGCTCTATGAGGCTTTTCCTATTTTCATCTATGGTGGTTGATTTGTGTGAGTGAATAAAGCAACTTATTTCCTCTGCCTTCTGTGTTCCTGAGTGGACCATAGCTGTTATGTCAAAAACATATTTATTTCTGATATTCAGACTAGGAAGTTTCTTCTTAGTGGCTTGATGATGAGAAATTTCTGGATTATGCTTAGCATAGCTTGTATGTGGGATGTGTAGGAAAAGGCTTAATATGTGTTTTGTCTCTTGATATCTTTCTGCAAAATGGAGAGAAGCCAACGCTTCCATTGTAGGAGCAGAGAGATACAATGTAATTCTGGAAAAGTGAGAAATAAGGAATTAGTCTTTAAAATGTCAGGCACTGCAGTTTCATTGTATTACACTGAAATCAAATGTTTTCATTACTGTTACTCTATGTTTAATGGAGGTTTTAACTGTATATACTTTAGGAAATTAGTATTGTAATTTTTCATTGCTTGCACATGTACATATGGACTTAGGTAATATTTATGTAACTTCAGTTTTGCGCATTAGAAATGAACTTGCTAAGTTTGTGTTCGAGGGCTTGCTTGCATGTCAACATAGCAGAACTGAATATCTGGAGTTGGGCGGACTGCCTGTCATGGGTTTGTCTAGTTTGTCTAATGACACTTCCTGAGCATTTGGCAAAAAAGTCGGGCTGTAAGGCTTTGGGAATCACCTGCTTTTTTTTGAAATGAAGTGCATTTACTTGGATGGGCTTCCTGTAGGTGTGGCATATATTTTGCCCTCCCCACGTTTCCCCTGTTTCTTCTGCTTTCTTGCCTTGCTTTTAATTTCAGTAGCCTGTTATGAAAAATGACATCAGTGCAGTGGTTAGACAGTAAAAGTTGGGCACAGTGAAGTGCAGCAAAAGCAGTGTTATTATGCCACGAGTTGAATGATGATGAGAGTAAAATATTTCACTTCTTGAGGCTCACAGATGCACAAGTAAATCTCAAGAGATGTATTAATATGCAACTGTAATTTGTAATATAACTCAACGTAGACAAATCCATTTGATGCAGGCCTGATAAGATTTTTTTTTTTTCAATTTTGACTGCTTAAAGTGTTGTATGCACCAAAACTGATGTGTCAAGATAAATGCATATAAGTTATTTCCTTTTCCTCCCCCTATTTATCATCACTGACGAGAAGAATAAAAGACTGTTATATTTTCCTGGATCATACAGTTTTACTTTGTTTTATTGTGACATCTGTCGCACAAAAGTTTTATCCTCTTAAGCATCTTACTAAGAACTGCCATTTCATGATGAGGACTTAATCTTTGATCATGACATATTTTAACCAAGATGTGTCAGTTAGGCTCTGCATTTTCTGCAAAACTGAAGAACTATTGGAGGTGTTTACTTCCAAACAGAACTTTGGGGAAAAGGAATGTAATTTTTTGTGTCATGAAGGATATTACAGTGCAAGTAGGAGCAATTTTAAAAGAAGCAGTAAAGAGGAGAGATGTAAAGTCTCAGTAACAAGAGAATGTGTGATTTTGACACTATATTGTTCTATGCTATATTGATTTTTTTATTATTTTTTTTTCCCCTCACAAAATGGTAACTGTCTCATGTATATAAACAGTATGGGCTTATTTGTACAGCTCTGAAAAATGCATGACCAGACTCTGAGCTCAAGTGCAAGGAACTTCCCTTTGTGCCAAGGAAATGTTCACTATTTCACCCAGGAGACAACGTAATACTTGAATTCATATGGTTTGACAAAAAGTATCATGGGTGCCATTTACTTTTGCATGAATCAGAATCACTGATTGCTACTTTGTTTCTTCTGAATCACATGAAAATTAATCAAAAACCTGGATAAGCAAAATTTATAAACGAAGGACATTTAAGCCCTTGTAGTTCTAAACTCAAATGTGATTTCTCTTATTTAGTTTTATGAAGACTCAGGGCCAAAAAGATGAGATAGGAAATCGTTCCCTGGCGTCACCTTCAGGCATGGTGTGGTTTTGGTTCTGATATGTGTGAAGGAACGGCACGAGTCAGTGCAGCGATTCCTCACATGGTTCAGTGGAATTCATTTCACTTTTATCTGCATTTTGGAAACTACATCACCTGCATAGAAACACACAAAATTTCTCAAGTTACTTTTAAAGCAGTTTTGGGATAATGAAACGTGAGCTTCTTGGATCATGCCCTTTCTGCACATGAATGGAAGGCTATGCCTTTTTTTCTTTTGAATGAAGAGAAGTGTTGATAATAGGCAGAGTACGCATGATTTCTCCTATAATGGAGACTTACAGCCATGGAGAATGCTTCCTGTATATTCTCCTCCATTCATCAAATTATATTTTATGTCACTTGGGTCAATTCTTGAGCTGTATGTGCAGTATATTATCAGAAAGCACAGGAGAACTGGAATCCGGTAGTGAGTTCTGAGGCCAGTTTCATGATCTCCTCCTAAAGCTCACTACTTGTTATTAATGATGAGCACAGCACCTGCTTAGGCTATCTGCTAGCTCCTGCCCCTTCACTTCCCATGCTAAGCAGAACAGGCTTCTACTGAAGGCGCTGCCCAAGACCTGTACTGTGCTGCTGAATAGGTGTAAGCTCTTTATTAATCTGGAACCATAACTACTTACTTACACAAAGCAAATAGATTCAATGGAGGTTTTTTAGATTATTCTGCAAATCACATACCAAAAAAGATGAAGCAGAAAGAAAATTCCTAAAGGAACAGCAATTCTGCCCCAAGCCTATGCCCTTCACTGTGCTATGGTAACCTCCCACATCCCACCTGGGCCAGAAACAATTTTCCAGTTGTTTTATGTTTTTTTTTTTTTTTTTCTTCTGCCTATTCTCTTCAACTTTACAGCTACAACCTCCCCTGCTGCATGCCCTGTACCAGCCTCTGTTCCTGGTGTGGCCTCGTGCACAAAACAGATAGGAATAGAATGTAATTGTGAAAGCACCTCCCTCACAGAAGCTGATGTTCAGGATACAGAATGCTCCAATACAAGGCTAAAGTATCCAATGTCCTCATGGACAAAACTCTGACAGAAAAGGGTATTTAGGGCAGTAGTGGTGGAATCAAAATGGTAGCACTGTGTGAACAGAAAAGTAGATGTGTTTTAAGGAGTAATTTAGTATTTCAAAGAATAATGGAAAGGAACAATATGGTGAATTCAAGTGTAGTGGAAACTTACTGAATTTTTGGCCTATTTTTCCCCTTAGATTTGAATTTGTAGAGCTGTGGATAGAGGTTTTGTCTCACTTCCTAAGGTTACTATAGATTCTTTCGTAGAGTCTGGTTATTGATCCATGCCTCTCCCTGCTTTATCAGATATTTTGATTATCATCTTGCTCGTTCACTGTTAAGGTTGCATAATAAGTCTGCAGTGTATCGTCCTATGGCACAGAGGAGTCAAGAATATTCCTTCGCCTCTCATTTTTCCTCTGAAAGTCATTTCCATACAGTGGTGTTTATTTTTTCCCTAGTCTGCTCAGGTTTCTATTTTTTTAAGTGCAGGGCTGAGGGTTAAAAAGACTCTCAGCGTGAATTTGCCATCAGCACAGCTGACATCAGTTCTTCAGAATGGCAAGTACAATAGAATCTGAATCACTAATTAAGCAGGTACACCATTTTGGAGGTGCTCATGGCTACTGATGGTGATGTTCAGCCTTGTAACAGTCTCCTCTCTCTGAAGCGTGCTCAGTGATGAAGGGCATGTTGTAATCTAAGATTTGTTAACAGAAAGAGGAATATTCATTAGAATCAGCTTGTCTGTGACCTATGCTTTGTATTTCTTTTCATAAAATGTTTTATTGTTGATGAGATTTCAGTAATTTATGGTAATCAATTTGTGAAGTGATCAGAAAGCAAAGAAATTTGTGGCTGTGTCTGAATGACTGAGCTCAATCTCATGTTCAAGTACTGTGAATGTCTGAACTTTGGATCCTATTGTGTCAAGCCCATCCAGGCAGCTGGTAATTTTCTAATGTTAATAATCCCCTTCCTTTCCTATTTACAGTGTAAATTGCTAACACATCTTCCTGAAGGTCTTTTAAGAGAGGAAAATATCAGTGATATACAAAGTATTATAAAATAATGACCCTCCCCAGAGGGGAGAGGGGTGGTGGGGAAAGCACGCTGCAAGATTATTGCAGAGTAGAGTCTACATTGCTGTGAAATGGTGCTGCTTTCTGTGTGCTCTTGGATATCCCCTGAACACAGGGAGAGGAAGAGAAGACAAGGAAGGTGAGCTTTGCGGACAGTGTGATCTGTCAGCTATACCAGACTTGGCCCTTGATGAGAAGAGAAGGAATGCACTTCTTGAGGATGTCACAGCTCACTGCTTGTGGAATGAAGTGGCAAGGGCTGTTTGTGTGAATGTCTTTCACGTGAGCAGCATACAATGGAGGTGGTGCTGGTGGGGCACTGAGAGCACAGGGCTGTAGGAATGGTTCCTATGCTTTGCAAGAGGCCCATGGCATGGGTTCATCTGCCCCACAGCACTCACCATCAGTCTTGACGTAGTGCATGCTTTCAATTAATTATTTTTCTTTGCTCAAATACAGTATTTAGCATTTACTTGTATTTCAAACGCCAAATGAACTGTATCACACAAGTGTATCTTTCTGCAGCTATAAGGCTGGTTGTGAGGAGTAGTGTAAGAGTAATGCATTGGGGCTTGCTCAGCTTTTTTTGTGAGCCTGCTAGGATCCATGGATTATCTGAGTCGGAGGTGATATGTTTGTGGTTAGCAGTCTTTGATAGTTCCTATAATACATTTGTTTCCTTAGTCTCAGTCTGTGAGAGCTCTTGTGAGTTCTGATATGCATAGAAGAAAATGCAGATCTTGGTTAAAAGTTATTGATTGCTTAGAGGACCTGGAATGTCACTGCTTATTTCCATATGAATAAATTGTTAAGTGTCTATCCATATGTATTAATCATTGATGGAACGAAACAAAATATTTTAAAAATGTATTTTTAGACTCAACTAAATTAGCAATGTTCATAACATATGTATGCATTCTTGAGAAGCTTGTTCTATTGGATTTAAATTATTAATATTTGCAACAATATTATTAGTGTTTACTCTTGCATTGTATTGGATTTATATGCTAATAATGCTACTTTTTCATGTACTTGCAGCATTTGAATTGCTGTCAGCTCTTTTTCTGAGGGTAGTCTCTTCCTGACCTTTCTGGAGGAGCATAACAGCTCAAGGGGAAGTAAAGACCCTGCCTAAAGCCAGCAGACAGGAATTTACAGACAAAAACTGCTCCTAAGCTATTTTTCTGTGATTGGTGAATGAATTTGTTGGCTGTGTATGCTTTGTAACATATGTGAGTGACAGAATGTGGCTTAGATTTAGACAATGTTAAGTCCTGCTGTTCAGTGACCTGTTCAGGTAATACAGTAAAACAGTCACACAAGGCCGTGCCAGTATGACAATCTTCCTGCCTTAGTTTCCTTCCCAATAGAAGAGGAAAAAAATTGCTACTATGAAGATCTGTTTATACTTTTTGTTTTTCCTGCTACTCCTTTGTATTCCTCTCTCTGGTTCTTAATTCTGTCTCACATCAACCTAACCTAAGCTGTCGTGTTAACTTGACTCAAAACTGCATAAAGCAGCTGTACCTGAAGTGTAGTTTATAGAGGAAGCAAATATTTTGTTAGATCAACTGAAGTAGCATGTAGGCAATTAGGAGTTTTTTTTCCACTGATCCCATGAATTGATTTAATAAAAAGCAATGTACCTCTACATTAAGCTTTCCCTTCCAGTATCCTAAAGCCTGATGGCTCTTCTCTTGTGTGTAGCTAACGTTGTCTCATGTACTATTTTCCAATCAGCCCTGAATGCATTTGCTGTGTGAAATGTCTTTGGTCTATATTCGTGTGTACCGGAACTTACAAGATGTTCTCTTTTCATTGCAGAGATCTTAAATTTAACTGTAGTTCATCTGAAAGTGTAAACTAGATCAGGTTGGTATTAAGCAGTATTGAAGAGGGCTGAATTATTCAGGATGGATGACGAGTTCTGTTTTCTTTCTCAATAGAATTATGAATAAAACAACCCAACCCCTATTTTTCTTATCAGCTATGTGTTTAGTTGATATTGTCTTGGATGTTGTAAGAAATTGAGGGAGTTTTCCCCTGTCACAATATGACTTTCAGACTGTTCCAAAGCGTACTTGATCTTACCTTCATTGAATTCCTTTTCTATCGTAACAGTTGAGCAAGGATTTCTTCAGGAGCAATAATCAAATCAGTTTTTAATGAGCTATTTAATTAAAGGCTAATTGAGGTGAATTCATTAAAGATTTCCAAATTATGCTTATCAGGGTAGCTATTTTTTAAGATAAGTTTTAAATATTTATTTTGTACTGTGTTGTTTGATCATAAAAGCACACAGGAAATTATTTTAAAATGCCTAATTAACAATGCCTAATTCTGTGTATTGGTGGTTGTTTTTTTTTTTTTTGTTTTTTTTTGTTTTTTTCCTGGTACCCCATCAGGGCAGTTACCATGTCTGACTTTAATAAATCCCTAATGTTGAGCTAATATAAGAAGCAAAAAAGCTATTAGATGGTGTTCTAGAGTCTAAGATGCTAAAGAATTTTTAAGAGTCTATTGGGAACCAGTGAATGTACTGTTGTTTTGTTTTGTTTTAATCTCAGCCTTATTTTTGGGTAGATGTTGACTATATTTTGTGTGTTTTCCTAACTTTGCTGAGTATTCTCGACAGCAGGCAAACTGCAGGGAATATCACTACATGAGGGCAGTATAAATCTTTTCTTTGTTAGATCAGTCAGTCACTTAATGAATGATTACATTAATTAATCAATCTGGTAGATTTCTCTTTTTGGGAGTACTTATTATCATCTTGTATCAAAGAGAGTTTGCAAAATAGGCACTCTAGCTTACTTTAATCTTTCTGTCATTGACAGATACACCAAAGTAGCTGACTAGAAATGTGGGGAGAGAGGAAGTGAAAATAGAACAGGAAATCTGAGGCAGACAATTCCCAGAATTAATCTGCATTTTCCAGAGCTCCCAAGATCTATTGTCAATAAATGGGTCATCAGAACAAAAGCATCTTAAGAAGAGTGCTACAGGGACCCAAAACATCTTAAAGCAAACTTTTTTTTTTCCTATCACAATTCTTTTCTATTTTCCATTCATTCAAATGGCAGACGTTGTCAGCCCAGTCAGCTTTCCCTGGTAGATGTACCTTTGATTTAATAGTGCCTCATTAGATGCACAGTATTCCTGCAGCTGATGTTTAGGGAGGAGATTATCAGCATAGCAGTGGCAGCAGAAGCTGAAACAGGGTGAAATATTGTTGGTCATAGATCCATCAGTTTCATTCTGCACTGTATTCCTTTCGGGACTGATTGCTCTGCAATCTAGGCTTCTAGTCTGCAACTATAGCAAATTATTTTGTGGTCTTGTACTATTTGTTGGATTTTGTCTTGTTGGTGCAGAAACAGTTCGTTCCTCAGTCCTGATTGGAACAGAAGCAGTTCCACTGCAAGTTGGGAGAATCTTTTTTGGGAGACCTATCTCTATGAAATTTAATGTGGTAAAATTGAGCAGTGTATTTTGACTTAACAGAGGATGGAATCATTGTAATTTGAAGTTGAGCGTTTGTTTTTCTCAAATATAATCTTATTTCTACAAATGAAGGAATTTTCAGTTTTGATATACACACTGAAAAATTGGTAAAAATGTGGGTTTTATACACACTCGTAAGGTGATGGTAGTGCTTTTCCTTGCCTTCTCAACCCCTTTTCTGTTTTTATGTGGTGTGTCATTCAGACTACACAAAATTTGAATTATATTTAAGAGAAAGATACTTGAAAAAAATAACATTTTTTAAATGTCAGGTAAAATCTCAAACTCCTTGCAAATTTGAAATCATCCTAAATCTTCTGAAGGAGCTTCCATGTCCTAGCAGATTGATAATGTTGTATCCTTTGGAAAAGCAACAACTGAGTGAAAATCATATATTCTGTGCATCTAGGACAATCTAAGTTTCAGATTCCCAGAAATTGATCATATCACTGTAGAGGTTGCTGACTTTTCCTATCCAGCTTTTTGTAAGATAAAAGACTAGAGGGCCTGCCATGTGGTTATGGGATTTCTAAAAGGGATGTAAGATCTGCATTGGTGGGGTAGCCCTTGTGCAGTGCTGCATCCTGTCATGGTGCAGGCTGCAGCAGATGGCGATTCGTGATATGCCTGTAGATGTATCTGCAGATTGGGCCTTTTCCATTACATCCTCTTAGCTCCAGTAATACACAGAGTAGTTGCTTCTTAGGCTTAAAGATGGACAGTCCCTCCAGGAATTTATCTAATTCCTTTTGTAAAAATTTATACTCTTGGCAGAAGCATCATGCTGGGGTAATGAGCTGTATGATTTAATTATGAGTTGTGAAGAAAAAGCCCTTCTTCTTGGTTGTTTTGAACTGCTTGCTCATAATTTCATTTTATACCTCTTATGTCTTGAATAATGGCAAATAATGAAAAATCATTGCCTATTCACTATCTCCGTACTACTCATCATTTTATAGACCTCTATCATATTTCCTCTCAGCCACTTGTTTTCCAAAATTACTGCATATAGTTTTCCTTCCATGAAAGGCATACCATTCCTCTGATCGAACTCGTTGTTCTGATTTCCCCTTCACTCTGTTCTTCTACGCTGTGTCTCTGAGTGTGAACGACCTAAGCTTTGTAGGCTGTTTGAGATATGAGTGCACCACGGTGAGACGCACAGCGACGGTTTTTGTCCTTTCCTAAAAACGTGATGCATGGCATTTTGACCACCTTTAAAATAATGAGCTTAGGACACTTAACTCTTTTTTCCAATGTGTGTTAGGTCTACTTTTAATGCAAAAGTAGAATTTAATTCTTCTAAATTCAGTTTGAATTTACTTACGTTAATTTTCACTTGCTGTTCTATTAGAAAGTTATATTTCTTCTTGCATTCTCTTCAGTGAAGTGACAGTCCTGAATATGATAACAATAAGAAAAAAAGTCTAATACACAACAATTTAAATACTGTTCTAATTTTATTTCAAAGAACACAAGCGCTGCTTTGTTGGCAAGCTCTGTCGTACTGCCTACTATTGTGTGTGCTTTCCTTATCGTTATGGATATGGTGAGCAATAATGATTTTCAGTGATTCTCTGATGAAAAGACCTTTTTAAGTTTAGTATAATGTCTGACAGCATTTATTTGATATTGTTGATAGCTTAAACAAGCAGTTTTGCATTGTAGTCAATAGCTCAACAGTCTTGTAGTAGAATTCATAGGTAAATACTAGCTAGACCTAGCAATTTCTTACTGGTGGTTTTACCTCTAATACTGGCTTTTAATTATGTTTGAAACTTTATTGCTACCTATTGTTAGGCCTCATTTAAAGGACAACATACTTTAAGTGATTGACTACTATAGTAACACATGTATGTACAATTTTGTTATTTATTTTTGTACTTTTGTTTATACTCTCTCTACTATAATAACAGTAGAAAAATAATATGTGAATGTATATGCTTTTATTATAAGCTGTTTGTCAGAGTAATGCAGATGTTTTCCTTTGGCTCCAGTCACAGTATTAAAACTACTTGCAGTGGAAGGAATTGTGGAAATAAGTGGGAAGGAATTGAAATGTTCAATTGCTTTTGGACACCTGGTATTGCAGGGTGACTACAGCCTTGCTGTTCTCCTATTTCCTCTCCTATTTACTCATTTTCTGTGTAAAGCAGTCATGAATGCAAATTTTTGGAGAAGTATTGCCAGCTGTCAGGTATATCATTGCAGTTACAGGTTGGGTTTTTTTTTCCCCATCTGTTTTTGACCTTTTGGTGAAGTCACTGAAGGAACATGTAGAAACAGATTTAAGAACATTGCAAATTGAGAGATTATCTGGGTAGAAGAGAGAAGTGTTTTGATCCAATGTGAGAGATGTGATCAATACCATAATCTGTGTGTTTCTAAATATGTTTCACTGCTTATTATTGGTAATGATTTATTATTTGCTGGGAACAGAATGAGCTCAGAGTCAGTGATTATCTATTACAGTTTCTTGTGACACATTAAAACTTCAAGAAAAGAAGTAATGGACAGCAGATTAAAAACTCAGCATGGGAATTACTTTATTTTGAACAGTGGTGAGCTAGTCAAAAGTAATTCTCTGTGCCTTATTGCATGAGTGCATGAGCTCTCCGACTCTGTTTTAATGCAAAATTCATCTAGCATAACACTATGAAAATATTATGTGCAAATTAAACACATCTAAAGTGTGTTTTGTTTTCACTCTCTGATGTTCCTTTAGTACTCCATAGAGTATAAGCAAAGCAAAAAAAAAAAAAAAAAAAATTCTGGCAATTAGCCTTGTCTTACAGTTCCAAAAAGTTAAAATGCACTTTACTCAGGAACATCTGTAATGATTTTAATTGAAAGCAACGGATTGATATTTTTGTTGAACTTGTATTATTCAGCAGTGATTAAATAGGCTGTGAGGCTGTTACTACATTAATTGATACTGTATTTATAGAACTGGAAATACAGTGATTTTTTAAAAAATCTGGCATACAATAGAATGCTTCTCATTGCAAGCTACCTTTGAATGTCACATCAACCCAATAGGTTCCTCCGAATTTTCAATAGAAAACTCAAATAGATCCAACTTTTGATTACATTAATTTAATAAATATGGGTATACTATGCAAAGCGACTTGTACATAGGTGATTAAACTATGTTGCTGTGGAGAGAAAATTTTTGAGCAATTGTTCTGTTATTAAATTCTGTTCTCACTCATTTCTAGTGTGCCCTATTTAGAGCCTGTGCTCTAGATATTTTTTTCTGAGAAGCTGCTGCAGTATTGTGTTATATTCTGGATGCGTACAAGTTAGCTGGGTAGTTTGCTTTGTGGGCAACATTATCCATCAAACTACAAGTCTTCCCAAAAGTGTATTTCTGCATGAAATTTCTTGTGAACTCGCCTTATTTCTTGTGAAGTAACACTCTTGAGTAATAGAAGGAATAGGATCTATTCAGTTAGTGAAATTGGATAAATTAAAGCAATGTTATTACTTAAGGACGGTTGGACCGCAGATGTAGGGAAAGCATTGAATCTCTGGTCTCAGAAGGTAGTAAAGGCATCAGCAGTCTAAAGCTGTTTTAATACAGCACCATGGATATTTAAGAGTGGAGAGAGGTGCAACTGTAGCTCATTTTGGGCTACTCAGCATAAATTCATGAGATTGAGTCATGCAGTGTTGACTTAGACAACTCTTTTATTGAAAGCAGGAGATGTAATACACAGTGACACTAGACCAGAGTATATAGTGATATAATCAAGTTTACAGTGTCAAAGAGCTAAGATGATTAAACACCATATGCTAGGCACACCAAATTCCTGCAGCTCCATCTTATGTTTCACTATAGGAACAGTGGCATTTTTTAAGACCAGAGAGATGGAAAAAATCAATTCCTTTAAAAAATAAAGTTAGAAGGGAAGTTGTGGAGGAATGAAAGACAAAAATAGTGCCTTCTAATCGGATAGGAGCACACTTAGCAAGGTATTCATTGAGACTTAGCTTAGAAGGTGCTATTAAAGTAAGTGGCTCACCCTTTCCAAAGATAGTGACATCTCAAGAAGAGCATGATCTCTGAAGAGAGATGCTGCTAACCCTTTAAATGAGGGTGAGGAGGTGTGGACCCTGGGTTCACCACTTCTGATTGCTCAGGTGCACTTCTTGCTCTTTGGGTTAGCCACATTTATCTCATCTGGTGCTCAATCATTGGTTCAGGCCATGACCTAGCGATTCCCATACAGAAGTTTAGCTAAAATTTCCAAATTTCCATAATGGTGTTAGAAAAGAATTGATGAATATGCATTTATTTTACCCTGCCCTTTTTACTCCTCTTCCAAAAAACACTCCATTCCTATTGGCAATTGTATCAAATCTTCTATTGCTAATATCTGTATTCTCCTGCCAGTTTATTCTGTCCTTCCTTTCAGATTTCATCACATTTTCTCCTTTCTGTCCTTGCCATCTTTCTTAACAATAAGAACTTGAACTACTTTTACCGACCAAGACCTGTGCGCCCCCCCACCCCCTCTTTTTTTTGTGTGTGTGTGTGTTCCTATTCCTTTGTTTTATGGCTTAATAATTGGATCCTATCTGGTAGTATCTTCTTCCTCTGTCTCCCACCTCTTGTTTTGGGTTTTGGTCCTCTGAACATCACTTTATCAGGTACTCTATAATTCATGGTCCCATCTTTTCTGTCAAATGAACTTTCAAAGACGCATCATTATCCCTGCATCATTCAACATTCCCCTAAATGACAAACTCTCTTTGAACCTTTGTCCTTAACTTGTAACTAAGACACCTCATCCGCTCAGCTTTCAGTTCTTGTGCCTCTAGATGTCTTGAGAAGACATGTTAACTTCTCACAAATTACGTGTTCATTTGTGTACCTGTCGCACTTATTCTTCAATGGCACATCTCAGAAATGAGAGAAGAGCACATAAATAGTAGCACAACTAGAGTACGTGTAGCATCCTTCTTGTCTTTGTGGACCCGCAGGAAGAGTGAGAAATGCCTGTACAGAGTTCCTGTTTCGGGACATAGAGTAGCTTCTGTGTGACAGCTACAAAGCCACATGTGTGTCTGCTGAGATTTTTGAGGGGATCTCAGATAATTCAACTGAAACAATTGGCATCAAAGGACCTAGAAGGAAAATGGCACAAATCCTTTACAGCAGAAGGAAATTGAGATGCAAATCAGGCCTTTTTCTCCACCTGGGACACTGAAGCCATGCAACTATATAACTCCGTAATCTTGTCTGAGGCTGAGATGCCCTGAAAGGACATCTAATTCCTAAGCCTAGCACATTAAGGGGTCACACTAAGAAAGTGAAGTTTGCATTTGTAGGTCTTAGCGTGATCATTAGAATAAATAAAATTATCGCTAAACAGACCCACAAAGATGCCAGTATGAAACAATTTAATGCACATGTTTTGCTAGATTTCGTACATATTAGATCACACTGCATAGCGAAAGAGTCATCTGTAATGCAAAGATGGCACTTTTGCCAGAATATTTCTTTATCTTTTAAACCACATCCTCAGTTTCTCTGACAGTAGTTACTTAAATGAATGAGTGGATGACAGAGCAGCTGGAGGTCAACTCTATCCCTAGTGAGACATTTGTTGAGGCTATTTGCCCAGTGTCTTGATGGTAATGATGCAAGGATTTCTAATTTGGTTTCTTTGATACAGTTTCAGAGGCAAAACAAACCCATACAAATTGTGTAGGAGGAATCATTACCCTTTCCTACAAAAAAAAAAAAAAAAAAAAAAAAAAGGAGAAGGATTTGGATGCAGTTATAAGACATGTCGTGTTCTGTGTTCTTGAAGACATCAACACAAATAATATCTTCATTATATCTTGAAATACAGTGCAAATTACTTCTTCAAGGGCTTTTGTTCTCTGGAATGCCTTCTGTGTTCAGCTACAACAATTTAAACATATTTTACAAAGTTTTGGCTGAGTTACGAAATGAAGGGTCTCTACATTTTTCACCTTTCTGGCCTGCTTGACTGTTAGAAACACTCCAAAAATATATTCCCCTGCTTTTTTTTGTTTGTTTGTTTTGTTCTTGAAGTTAATAAGGAGGGATACTGAAATTAATTCATTTGTATTCACAGAAAAGCAATCACTTTAGGCTTTAATACTTTAGTTGTAGTAAAGTTATCTTTGGTGAAACTGCAACTAGAACAATCTGCTGAGTGGTGGAATCCCTCTGAAAGAGCTGATGCAGATCCCTGCTTTCCTGCATGCTTTGGTAGCAAAAGTTTTCAGAGCAACTATTGAGTGTCATAGCATATAAGTAGAAAACAGCAAATGTTGCATCTAATTCAAGACCCAAAACTGCTAATCTGACTACAGCAGTTCACAGAAGTTTAGAATGAATCCTGAAGTAATGCAGTAAAATGTCTGTGGGTTTACCCACAAAAGATTGATCATAATTGAGATAATGAAGAGCTGATACCCTGGATTATGGGCAAGCACAGAGGCCATAAGGCATGTTAGGCAGCTCAGAGCAGCCCCACCGTCTTATTCCTTACAGCCCTACTGTTTAGACTCGAGTTGTTGGCAGACCAGCACATGTTGCTGCCTCCTTCATGCTTGAGGGAGAAAAGACCTGGGTACACCAGGAGATGGTGTTAGCACAAGAACAGATGAGAACTGCTATGGATATGTTTAGTGCAGATGAATATGAATTCACTATGAATGCATTTCGTGCAGGTATCAGGAGAAGTCTTTATGCTTCTGCAGTGTCTTATATATTATACAGCACTTGCTAAGTCAGCTCTTGTGCAAAGGGTCTAATTGTCTTGCTGAAAACTTAGTTTCCTGACTGAGCTGTCAATATCTGTTGGAGTGACTTTGCTTTCTTCTCATTTGTTTTATGACTGTTTGAAATGTTGTCTGTTCTCATTTCCTACCTATTATGGAGGTTTTGAATTAAACAGGTAGTTTGGGGATCTTAAACTCAACCTGTATTTGATTTAGCATAGCCCCTTTTCCTCTAATATTTATTTTGATGAGTCCCTACTGGATGTAATGATTGGTTTAAATGAGCAAAATAGACCAGTTTTGGCATTATGTCATTGCTAATAATTACTCACCCAAACTCTTCAGTATTGTCAGAAGAATCTTTAAACTTAGGGGCTTGATGGCACAGGCAAACAAAGATTTCCAGGTACTTATGCCTCCTGTTTTGTTACCTAATTATAGTTCATTTACGCTGCCATTAGAGTCATTCTTTACCTGCTTTCTGATTGCTTTATGGCTGCTTTTACTGCCTTTGGGAATAAAATGAAATACATTCTCACTGTTATATCCTTAAAATAACAGAGCTAGACAACAATCTGTATTTTATTACCCAAATGATCTAACGGCCCCCGTATCATAAATGGAAAAATGTTTAAATTAGAGAGTTCAACTGTGTCATTTATCACAAAATACTATTTCCTAAAGTCAGCAAAATGCCATTCGTTTTTGCAGATTCCCCAGCAGTTTAAAACATCCATCCTTCTAAATGCAGCCAGGAATTAAGGACTTATAACTAGTTTTAATACATATACATAAAAATGTAATTTAAAAAAAAAAAATCACAAATGCAGATTATTGGCAAATAAAGTGAATTTATTATGCTGAGTGTTTTTTTTTTTTTTTACAGCATTTATCTTTAATGAGCTTGTATAGTTTTCTTCCTAGCCATAAATTTTAGGAGCTGGCTGTGACTGATGCTTTGAGCTGTCCTTTACTACATCTCCCCAGCCAGAACCAAGCCCATGGCGCTGCTCTTTGGTGCATCTCCTGGCACTCAGGCAAAGATGTGCCTTAATTTGTTAAACTCCAGCACTGCAAGACAAGCCTGAGTACCAGGGGACTTGATGCATGTGCAACTTCATTTAAGTGTATTCTTGTTTGGTTGGTTTTTGTTTTTTTTAAGAGTTGATTTTTAAGGCAACTCAAGCTTCAGTGTGAGTATTTTTGAGAAAGCCCTGGTTAAGTTCTTGGTTGTATGCAATTGGAAAATCACAAAGAAAAAGCATAAAAACAAATGCATGAACTAAGAGTACATCTGGCTGAAGTTCTGTGCTGATTTCTTGGAGACATACCCTAGGTATAGAAGTGAGAAGATGGAACAGCTTTGTTCCTGAGGCCTCTCAGTCAGCCCCCATGGTTAGCTTGGCATCTGGCTGCTCAGCCCTGTTGTGCTGGGCAGGATGCCTTTCGGGGGCTCTCCCTCTGTCCCTTCTCCATTTTCTTTCTCACTTTCCTCCCTCAATTTCTTCAAATCTTTCCTCCTTTAAAATGTAGTCTAAGTAATCAGTACTCCTTTATCAGATTCGGCTGATTCCTCTTGCGTTTTCCCCTTCTCATTTCATCTTTCCATCTCCTTGATTAATAAAGTAAATTCCAAAATGCGTGATGCTAAGTTGTTCCCTGAAAAATACACTTGTGGGACTTACCTAAAAACATAAGAAAGATCTGTTAATGATTTGAGAGTGATGGTGCTGTATCACTTGTCTTTTATAACGCATTAGGAATCCTTGTGTGCTGTTAGAGCCATGTTGTAGTTTGTTTTCAACGCATTAGAGATCGCACAGGATGTATTTACAATAATGATAATGGCCTTCATGCTTAAAGCATGTTTACTTGAATCAATCCCTATTACCCCTTCCTATCCATTCCTAATTAGTCATCACAAATATAATAAACAACTCAACATGTATTGAACTATGGATGATTATGTAAGAAACTATGGCAGAACTACTTCATTGGTAATGTATTGCAAACCACTCTTCTGGTTTTCTGGATCCGTGTTGATTCTGAACCCAGATTGCATTTTTTTCCACAGTGGCTGATGGGCCAGGAAGGAGTTCGCAGTTGCTTTGCTTGTTTTGTGTGCATAGATGAGATTATTTTAATACTTTATAGAGCATGGCCTTACAAAATCAAGGTAGTCTGAAGCGTCTTTTAGCTCTTTATATAGCTGCTGACACTATTATTTCTTGACATCTTCCTGCTCAAGTGGCATTTTGCCATCTGCTTCTAAGACAACATTGTAATGCAAAGTAAAAGTTTTAGTATATTCTTCTAAAGTCTTTGTTTCTCTTGCTGTGCCATTCTAATTCTGTACAGTCCCTGTTGATGTATTCCTATTTATCTTGTCTAATAGCTGCTTTATTTTCCTATTATGTTCTTCTGTTCAGTTGCATAGAAAACATCAAGATGCCTTCTCAGTTTAAATACTTGTATTTTCTTCACTAGCAGTGATGCCTCATCTGCTACCCAGTCCTACAGCTTTTCCCTTACATTTTAGACTTGTAATTTGGAGAAGCCTGAAAAGTCAGGAAAATATCTTTTTACAGCCTACTCTGTAAGATTTTCTCTAAGAATGATACAGGATATGCAGAAAAGAATGTATGCAAACATTCTGTACAAGATTCTGCAAAAAATAGTTGTTTTAGTGAGTAAAAGCATTTGGTAATGAGCTCACCAAAATAACCCTGCTGATCTGCGTTACAGGCTCTTAGTTGAATCTAGATTTGCATTCTGGCAAATAATGCTGAATTTCAGCTTTTCATTTTACGTTTTGAGCAGTTGTGTGTCCTATTACAGTACATCCTGACATTTAGGAGAATGCTTTGTAAACTCAACAAATAGGATACAAAGGAGTATTCCTATTACCCATGCATGCAATTCACAGCCTTCATGCTGATTACTATTTTGCGTGAAAGAATCGATGGTTTGTTAATTTTATCACTGGCCCTGGTATGTAAAAAGAGCATCAAATGAATGAATGGAATAATTTTAAAAATACAGTCTTTCTTTTTCTCCTACCAGGGCACATTTTTATTGATATAATGTATATGTGTTGTTTCATTTTCACATCAATTCCATAACTGTATATTTTAAAACTGAGTTTTGATCTCGTTTTTCTTCTGTAAGAGACCCAAAGATGCGTGTTAGTTTCAATCTTGATTAGATTCTGCCTGTGTGGCTGTATTATTTTTAATCTGATGTTACATTTATCAAAATTTACCAGAGCAGACAGGCATTTCCATACTGTAACAATAACTGTAATAAGATAGCACGTTGGTACACAGGCTGCGATAGCACAAAACTAATAGATGTGGAATATCAGAGCTATCCCCTGTGTTAAATGGCATCTTCTCAAACCTGAAGGCAACAAAAACTGTGAGGGAACGTAGCCATCTGGGAACGTTGTTATCAGCATCAGTGACATCTGGCTTGGCATTTTGTGGTCTCCGTACTATCAAATGCTTTGCTGGATTATGCATAGGGTTCATTAGTACAAATTAGGTTCTGTTCGCATTACAGTAGGTAATCAATTATATTGGATACAAAATGTCTTCTCATAAATCTGAATTACAGTTTTCTTGGAGCGTGGTCCGGTGTTTCAGCTGGTACAGACTGTCAGGACTTGAAGAGAGCTGACAGAAGTGAGCAGATGAGAATCCAACCCCCACTTCCCTCTGTGCCTGGGGCTATGCCAGTTGCTCTATCAGGTGCAGAATTAACTTCTCCAGTGCAGCCTCAAGCTTGTGAGGGGTGGGAAACGTGGCAACAATTGCCCCAACAACAGTTGGACTTGAAAAATAGTTGAGTCTTAGGATCTGGTTGGGATCTGTTTTATTCCAAGCTGTGGTTCCCCTGTTGGTGGGTTGCCACTTTGCTCCTGAACAGAACGTTATTAATAATTGTATATATCTAGCTAAATGTCTTCTGATAGGCACCTGGTGATCAGCCTTTTTATCAGATAGATTTCAGAGAATGAACGTGGAAGTTTTTTTGGTGTTCCCTTCTGTAATGTTTTCTGAAGCCAGCTGAGTTGCTTCTACCGCTAGGAGAAACGCTGCAATTGAATTAGGTACTGCTAATTCACCACAAAATGAACTTTTATCAATTTTATTTTAGGAATCAGTAACCTTGTTTATCCTCTGAGCAAGGGAGCTCAGAGACAAATGCAAATTCAAGAGTTTCTCATACAAAGAGTATGAGAAAAGCTTAGCTGAAGCATTTGTTTCCTGGAAACTGCTGAATTTCCACTTTTGCAGGAAAGGGGTTGGGACTCTTAGGACTGTTACTTATTTGTGGTTTTTCAAATTGTTTTTTTTTTTTTTTCCCCGTATGTATTCATAATTATTTATAATTTAATGCAGCTAATACTTCTCCAGAAAGCACCATTTTTATTAAAATATATATATGTATACATGCATTATCAACTTGAATAGCATGCTATATATAAACAGGACTGTTGCTATAATTATTTTAAAGCTTTGGTGTGCTTTCTGCTGAAGTCTTTGTGCTTGCATTGCATCTGGAGTGAAAAGTGTTATTAATTGCAGTGCACTTCTGGGGAAACAAAGTACGATCATTTGGTCTCAGTACTACACATTTTGTGAAAACCACCCCACAGACACTGAACTGGATGGCCAGCAGTTTACGACCACGCAGCTAATAGCAAGCTTCGGGTTATTTTTGACTCAGCCTTCAAGCTTCATGTATCTGAAGTCTCTAAGGTCTCTCATTACCATCTGAGAAACGTAGCTTCTAGGTTGCAGCATTTTCTGTCTCCTGCTGATACTGAAGTTCTGATTCAAGTCTTTTCCTTTTCTGGGATTGATGACTGCAATTCTCTTTTTCCCTGCTTACCCACTTCTGGTAGAAATAGACTTGAACTGGTGTGGAGATGTGCCACAAAAGTGATTTCCAAGCTTGAGATTGTCAGCACATTGCTCCTATGTTCACAGTGCTACCGTGGCTTTGTGATAAATGCTGTACAGATGTTTTGTCGCATAAAGAGATTTTTACAGTTACATGTCTGACTTGGTTAGTAAGATGTAGGAAATGAATTTCATAACGAATTCATCTCTGTCCTCAGTTAATCCTATTGAATGTGCACTTACCTGTTGACAGTAGTTACAAATTAGTATGATCTAGAACTTTGATTGATAAGACAGCTTGTTATATCTCACTGCTTACTTGCATCTATCTGCAATATATTTGGAGGGGCAAAACTAGTAATGTTTCACTATAATTGAGACTTTGAGATCTTCCCAGTGTGCATTTAACTGTTGGGTCATGTATTTCTTACAGTTGGTGTGTCAGTCCTTTATTTTTCCCAAATCTCCAATGAAATTTGAAATTAGAAGGCATGTTATCGAGTTGTTTTTCAGATAAAGGTATAGCAGGAAGTACTGTTGACTTCCATGTCAGATGGCCTTATTAAAGTAGCGTTATTAAAAATGAATTTGGAAAAAGCCTCACCCGCTCAACATGTATTTCCTAAAAGCCTCAGATTCTTTTCGTTGACAGAATTGTACAAATACAATTCCACTTCCTCATCACCAGAAGTATGATTAGTATGCCATTTAGGTTTTGTTGTTGTAGAACAAGTTTTGTTATATCTTGTCCCTATGTTAAGTTTGCACCTTAGCATCTTTTTTCCATCAATAAATAAAATCTGTGTGATTGCTAGTTAGATTTTTTTAGCTTCTGTAAGGTTTTCATTGTCAGATGCTATCAAATCAAACCAAGTATGAATACAAAGGGACAAATATATTTGTTGAAATGATTGGAGCTGGAAAACCTTGTTAATGAGATATTGAACATTCCTTCTGTTACATGCTGATTGGAATCCAAACCAGGATTGCAACCATCAGAAGTCGTTAAAAAAGAAGGGGAAAAAAGCAGTAGTAGATGCCAGTGTAGGCTAAAATAGTTACGAAAGAGTTGGTTCTTATAGAATAAATAAAATAAAGCTCAGGAACCTCAACAATACTGGACTTACAAGCTGAGGACTTTAATCCCTCTCTCTTATTTAAAATAAATATTTCAAGATTTCTCTGTCTATTCTATGAATCTTATTTACATTTTTATTGAATGAATTATATTTACATAGCTTTTCTGTAATGTTTCTTCTTATGCCATCTTAATAGAAGATTATTTGTAAGTTGCAAGAACTTTGAATTCCTTTTTGAAATTACTTTTTAATGCGATGGTCATTCACATGAAAAATGTAGACAAGCTGTTTTTAAATAACATGGCATGTGATATTTTGAAAGGCAGGCTGGTATTGCAGTCCTCTGTTTGGAAGCAGTCCAGTTAAGATTAGAAGGGTTTTCCTCAAGAAGGGAAATGGGTGCCATTTGGAGCATGGCAACCTATGCTCAGATCCTGCTTCTGAAGCAGACTTGCTTGTATGGAGAATGTATTCAGCAGCCCTGAAATAAATAAAATAAATAAATAAATAAAGTACTCATCATACATCTTCGCAACTCTGAAACCCAGATTCCTGCAATGCTATTTGGAACTCTGACCAGCAGGTATCCTGCTGTCATTAACATGCTTCTGACTGGTACCTCCATGCTTTCTGCCATGGCGGTAGGTGGGATGGTGTTCCCACCATAGCTGTGGTGGGAATGTGATGCCTTAAATTTATACCTACTGCTTTTGTACTTGTTAACTTTGGAAGTATGGTCTTGACCGGAGGTATAAAGTTCCACGTGTAACATGTTTCTGAGGAATTTCTGCTGAGGTGTCCTCAATCATCTCCTTTAAGTACACTGAGTGACAAAGTGTGGAAATCCAAATCGTAAATGCCTTTGTCACATCCACTGAGTGGCAGCATGATATTTCTTGAAGCTCTATATCTTGAGATCCCACATCCTACAGATCGCTTAGGATAAGGATTATTGTGCAGTATAATGCCATTAAGAAAATCCGAAGGAAAAATAAAAAACCAGTCAAATTTTAATACAATGTGTAGAGTCTCAAATTTTCTATAAATGCAGCTATTCACTACTTTGGTTCATGTGTAAATTGTAGGATTCTGTTGCGTGCCCTCCTGAGTAGACCTGCTTCTTGGAAGCTGTGTAGTTTCTCATCAGCTGTTGCTTCTCCTGCTTTACAGCTGAGGTGAGGAAGGAATTCAGCTGGGACTACAACTTTGACATTGCAGTAAGATGGGGTGTGTATAACATGGACATCCATCGGCGGTCTGTGGAGAAGATTGTAAAGTGCCCAATGTTGTAGTGGTTGGGGTTTGTACTGCGGCGACCTGCTGTGAACTCTGCACCAGCATCTGGGGTTCTGCTGAACTCTGTCAGCAATGTTTTCAGATAAGAAGTCTCTGGAGCTGGTTGCAAAGCTTTTCAAAAAAGTAATTGGCTGCAACCAGTCCTTGTTCATCTGTATGCAATGAGAGAAAAACAGTGCTTTGCTTATCACATTACTTAAGGATAGGAGGGGAAAAAGCAAAGAGGAGTATTTAGGCTGCATTAAGTATTTTTCATTATACATCAGCTGTTGACAAATTTCTGGTAGGCCTGCAGCATCTCTGGCATAACTGGCTAGAAAACAAACAGAATACCCTGCAGCACATGCGAAGCAGTGTGGATTGTTTTCAGGATTTTAATTCTGTTTTGTTTCTAAGATGCAACATAAATTTATCGGAGCTTTGGCACTGATTGATTCTCACAGGCATGACTCAGATGTGGGTATTGATTGACTTCCAAAGAAAGTCCATCAATTCTATATCATTTGTTCTTTTAAAAGTCTTCTCTTACTTGTTTAAATGTTGTGAACAGAGAATGTCAAGCTTAAACAATATGGATGTAGACTCGAGGATATTTCTCATGAGCCTGCAGTATTTGTTTTAAGTAGTCTTTATGGGAGCTTTGGTGTTCTGGTTGTGCTTTTTTTCTTAAATTTGCCTGGCAATTCTTGAAACCATCTTATTTGTTTTTTCAGCTAGCAATGTGGAAAACGCCACCCATCTAAGTAGATTAATTTTTGCTTTCTCTATTGCTTTATTTGATGACTGTATAGAATCACAGAATGACTTAGGTTGGAAGGACCTTAAAGATCATCTAGTTCCATTCCCCCTGTTATGGACAGGGTTTCCACCCACTAAATCATGCTCAAGATCTGGCTGCTCAGGGCTCCATCCAACCTGGCCTTGAACAACTCTGGGGACTGGGCATCCACATCCTCTCTGGGCAGCCTGTGCCAGCACCTCACTTAACTTGAGATTCTCTAAGTGCTTGGTCTCTGTTCATCAGGTTGTCATATACTCATGGTGAATGCTGTGAAATGGCAAGGTGAATACTGACAAGGCTATGCACTTCAATTGCTAGGTAAATTCTGCAATACTCGTTTGTACTCAAGGTACTCATCAAAACTTCATCATCTGTACTCATCAAAACTTCTTTCATCTGCGGCGTTCTTATGTAACCGAGTCAACCCAAACAGTGTATTCCTGCAGTTGATTTCATGTGATCAAGACTTAAGCAAAACAGTTTGACTTCAGTATACATTGAAAATTGAATCATTCCTGTTCTGCACAGCTGTGTGAGGGCAGTAGGAATCCCAGAAGGCACAGCCATGCGGGTGAGCTGTATGTGAGCCAGTGAGCCCTGGGAGGTGCTCGGGGCAATGGACGGCTGGATGGCAGCAGCTGCAGAATGGGCCTGGTAAAGGTGGAATGAGGGCTGGGCAGTTTGCCATCAGAACAGTTCCCATGTCATAGACTAGTTAAAGCCCTATAAGCTTTGGCTATTGCTTTTCAGGTATGTGTTGAATTTGGTGCCTTTTTAGCTTTTCTTTTTAAAGGAAATATCCCTGGAAGTCATGTGCTTCTAGACACCAGCAGTGGGGTAACTGGTTCAGTGGTGGCTTCTCGCATGGTTCTGAAGGCTGGGGAACTTGCTGCATCTCAGTACTTCTTTATCTAGTAAATTAGGGTTTGGAGAAGACAAAATATTATTGATGTTCAAATGCATTGTCTCCTTGAAGCAATCAACACATGAAAATTGTATAAAGAGCAACTCTTGAGTTCTTGGTACTGTCACAAAGCTCTAAGTTTCTGTAATAAATGTTGTTGTCACATTATATAGGTTAAATGACTAATGATGGAAGTGTGTTCTTATTCATGCAAGCAGCTGCTGAGAAGTGTGTCCTCCTAAAATATACCTTCCTGTCTGTAGAACTGACAGCCATGAAATGATGGAATCAAGTTTCTGTCCTTCAGTTTTGCTTACAATGAAAACTGTCACACAGTTTTTGGAAAAGCCTGTCAAGGAAAGAGCAATAGTTCTGATACAGTGTGGAAAACACACACTTTGAAATGTCCTGTACTGTGGACAGTGTTAAATGCTGCACCTTGGCACACTTTTACTTGTCACTTCCACACTTAATTATTCTAAGCTCACGGGCACTGGGAAGCAAAAAAAAAAAAAAAGAAAAAAGTGTTACAATAAGCTATTTTCTTGCCTCTGGAATAAGCTTAAGGGTTAGAAAGAAATTTGATAGGGTTTTTTTTTTTTTTTTTTTTCTTTTTTCTCTTTTTAAATAAATGATGCAAACTTTGGGGCATCTTTGTTTGTAGTACTGAGCTCATTTAGAGGTTTAAGAGTCAACTAACCTCAATGGAAGGCTAAAGGGAATTTGTGGAAGTCAAGTTGTCGTCTTGCTGTTATGCTGTCATACCAGGCTGGCAAACTGTGCCATCACAGGTGCTTTAACCCTTCAGCCTCATCTGAATGTAGGGGTTCTTGTCTACCTAAGAAGGCTGTGATGACATACATGTCTACCCTTGAACACTGAGCCTCAAGAGAAGTGCGTCAATGAATGGTGAAATGCAGAATTAAAATGACATCTCTTACAGTGTTACTATCTTTATCCTTGCAGCTCTTCATTTCTCCTATGCAACATATTTATTTTAAAATTTTTCCTGCCAAATATCTCCTGACTCCCTGTTGTGCTGATGCACTGCTTTGTCAAATCCATTAAAACCAACTTGTGCAATGCTATTTAGAAACTGTTGTTTTCTGAAAATATTGACAATATGCTGAGAACTGCAAACATACCTGATGAGAGGGTCTCTGTCCTGGTGAGTTTTCTAACTACACCTGACCCAGGAGTCAGGTACAAGTACCTGATAAGTACCTAATTGGGATACCAGATAAAGCATTCAGTGTGCTGCAGACAGAATTTAGTGATGAGAGGGAAAAAAAGCAGTAACAGAGTTCAGTAATGTAATCATGCTTCATTGGAAGTGTGTTAAAATAGCTGTCAGTAACAGGTACCAATGCTCACTAGCAAACACAAGGCGATATGTCATTTAGGATAAAGCTTTTTTTCATTCATAAATTACCATCTCAAAACATACCTTTATGCCAAGCAGAGAAATATCAGAGGTAATGGTTTCTCTCCCGTAATAAAGATTTAACAGCACAGAGGAGATGAAATAGCAATTTTGAGAGTAGCTTTTTCAATCTCTTGCGGTGCCAGGAAGGTTCCTTGTTGTGACTTGGAGCTCTCTGGTGGAGAGGAGGAACAGGAATGGGGAATGTGGCAAAATGTAATTGCAGAGAGCTCCTGCACGATGAGAATCCACATCACATCCACTGGGAATCAGGCCTGTGTGTCTGTTCATTTTAAGGCATAAACTCCATGCTCCAGCAGTTATCATGTGCTCTGAGTTTGAGCCTGCAAATCCAACATACCAGAGGGGGCAAAAGACATTTTGTCTCAAAGTACTCACAAATAGGATGTTATATCCATTGTCTAAGACTTGCACAATATGTAAAGAAGTGATAAAACAATGAAAGATGAATATTGTTGCTTTCAAATTGGCCCTCTGTCTATAATAAACAACATGCAATCCTTTAGTATCTAATTGATTTTTAATTTATCTCAAATGAATATCTAGGTACTTATATAGCTTGTAATTCAGATTTATGGCATTATTGATTTAGCTCTAGAGATACTAGAAATGAGATTAATTAATTGGATTACTTAACAAATATCGATTAGCATTTTATAGCAATTAACACTATAGACATGTAATACAGCACTATCTATTAAAATTTTAATTAACTGTTTAAACATTGCTTGAAAGTTTAAAGTTGTTAAGATTATAATTACATTATTGCCTGCACCATCTTGAGTTAATTATACAGCATGTCTATAGACCTGATAAACTGCAAAATGTATCCCCTTAACAATCAATTGGTATTAAATTACTTGCAATTAGTTTTTATTAAAACTAAATTGGAGTCTCATTTCAGACACAGCAAAAGTAGTACAAAATCTCTGAATCTAGCCATGATTTCTGCAGCACTTCCTGGTTTCTAGTCATGGAGATGGTCAGTTGATGGGCATGGTTAGCATAAAACTGATAACATCAAAGCTCTTCTGACTTCTGATCTGCGAAGATGTAGTACCTAGTACTGCTTGCGTAGACGTTAGTGTGTGTCTCATTGGTTTGCATGACCAGAATGAGACTGAGTCTGGTGTCAAGTGTTGCAGGCCCATTAATTGCAACAGGTTTCTACCCTGTAGTTGTGGACTTTTTTTGAAACCCAGAGGGAATTTTTGATTGTGTTTTATAATGCTACAATATGGTGATGGATGAGAATATACACTTGTTTAGTTGACAGGAGTCAAAATTAATCTTGTAGGCTCAGAGCTCCAAAGAAGCTTTCTTTCAGCTAGAGATTCCCAGATTAGTTGGGGTTTAAATACTTAAAAGCTCTAATATTTGATAATAAAATACATTTAATCTGGCATCAGGAGATATAATACACTGCTTCATGTAACATCTTTTTGCAGTTTGACCCCCTTTGTTTATCATGCCATGTTTACATATTTTAATTTCCAGCCTTCTTTATTTTGTGCATGCTGTATTTCCTGCACAGTACTGCAATAGATGAACTTTGTATGTTGTAGAGCTTTATAAAGCTGTGTATTGTGTGTAGTTTGTCTTGTAGCAGTAGTGCAATAGTGGTTCCCAGAAGAAGCCTTAAAAGCCAAACAAAATGGTGCCCAATGAGCCAGCTGCTTACTGGGAGGTAAGGATGAATGAAGGCAGCGCGGTGGCTCATTGGGAAGGAGTGCTGGCGGCCACCAAAGCTGACATCCACCATCTTGTGTTAGTGGTGAATGCTTTCTGTGGGCTGCTCTCCCTTTGGCCGAGGACATTCTGCAGGGTAGAATGCTCTTAGATAGCAGGAAGAGGCAACTAACTGAGAAGGCATCTTTTCAAGTTTGAGAACCATTACTTATTTGTTGCTGTCATTTATCTATAGTTCCTTAAGTAGCAAATGACTGCCCGTAGTGTGTAAATAACCACTTTCTATTCTTGCAAAAAAGGGAGGACAGCAACAACCAAATAGGGGCCAGAGATTTATAAGTCTCTATTAATGTTTCCAAATCTGTGCTTCTAACTGATGTTTACATGTCCTGAGCAACCATTGATTTCATGAAAATTTATAGTGAGGAGACTTTAGTTCTAGTCTGGTACCCAAGAAGGAAGTAGGAACATTCTGGGATTTATTTTGGATGCAGAGATATTGCACAGATACCTGTCTAGATTGGAAATCAATTGGGCTTTATGCCAACCTCCTTTAAACCCTCCCTAGTGCCCCTAGGCTTCTCTCTGCATCCTTTGGCTCTGAAGTGCATTTGAAAAAATAAGCTTTGCCTCTCAGTTAACTTGGAAATGAACTCATTGCAGGGTAAGCGATGCTTCTGCCTCACAGCGACCTGTTGGGAGGAGGGGGAACAAACCCTGCACAGAAGGATGGTGGTATGGTGGGCAGCCAGGGGCTGAGGAACCCCTTTGGCAGCAGCTACGTTGCTTGAACTGTGCTATAAAACCTGAGCTTTGCTTAACACCAGCGGTGACTGGTGTTTCTCTTGCATTACTATGAAAATATAGAGAGATGGTAGCTGTCTGATTTTTCCTGTTTGCTTACACTGCCGTGTAGCAGTGGTGGCCTGGTCATTTCAGAATTCCCTTGCCCTCAGTGCTCTTCAAGCACTCATGGAAATGGAAGTTCCTGCCTTCCTGCAGCGTGTAGTCTGAGTAACTTTTGCGATCCTTTTATATTTGATGTGCTGCTTAGCATAGCAATGCACAAATCACACAGCATTATTTCACTTTTTTTGCCTGAATTTTGTGAAGCAGGTAAAGTTATTTTGCTACTTTTTCTTAATATCCTTTACTGAAGGCATCATGATGTGGAGGGTTTCACTGATGCACTGAAAGATATCGAGGAACAAAATGCACATTGTGTGACTGGTTGGTATTACTTGGATTTGAAGGAATCTAGCATTCTGCATGTAACTCAGACTGCGTGTATGTAAAAATCAAAATCTGGTGTGATTCTATAAAGATAATGTCTAAAGATTCCCTTCAAGAAGTATTAATAATGAAAATATTACACTGTAAGAGAGAGTAAACTGAAATGTCCCTATGGACACATTTCACTGCAGTCATTAGGAGTAAAATGTGTATACTTTTTATTTAGAATAATGAGAAATGATATTACTTATCATTAGGGCATGCCAAAACAAAATGAGAAGGAGCTTAATACTACACCAATGCAACATTTTTAAAATCAGATTTTTGGAATCAATTGCCAACAGCGTAAGAAGAAAAATCTTTCATGTGATACAATGATTTTTATAGCATCCCCAGGGAAAGATGCTAGTTATGTCAACTTCATCATCTCCTTATATGTAACTGGTCATTTCAAAATCGGATTCTGAGCAGAGAGAGCAATATGAAGTTTATCAATACGTAGTTGATGATGTTTTTCATGCTTGAACATTTTCAGTGTTTTCTGCTTTCTAAAATGTGTGACTATTGATTAGTATTGATGTTAATTTTAAGATGCAGTGATTGAAAGCTTATTTTCAAGTGTCACTAAATTATCCATATTTATTCTGGGATTTCACTCACTTTTATCTGATGCATTCCATGTTGTGTTCTTCTAATTAGAACATGAAATATAACTGCTACCTAGAAATAAGCAAATACGGAAAGGTGATTTGGGGAGATGTATGGGAGTTTCTTGATTTACTTTCTATTCCAGCTCCAAGGCTGTTGAGTTTGTTGCTGCACGGAGGTAATATGCCTGATAGCTGCTGGTTTTGATCCTACCTAAGTGCATGTGCAAGGATGCAAGGGTATAGATGACTCTCGTTTAACATTTGTGCTTGCTATGAAATATGAGAATGAAATGAATTTCATCTTTTTCACCCGCAAGAACTCAAAAGAGAATGGAAAGGAAGATAAAACTCATTTCAATATGTACAGAGAGAGCATTTCTTATTTCTGCTGATGGCTGCCACATCTTTTCAGTGGGAACAGCTGGTATCTAAATGGCTTCCTCAGCTAAAACAATGTCTATCTCGCTTTAAAATTTCAGCAGGAAGCTGCTGTTTCATCATTTAGTCGTGTCACATATTTATAGTGTTGTGTTTAGCTGTAGTGTTTGAGAAACAAAAAATGAAAGAAAATTGATGCACTGTGTATCTTGGCACCAGTGAATATAAGGTTATGGTTAGTCATAAAACCTATAATCTGTTGCAAAGGGGAGGAACCAAATTCTCAGTGCTGTGGTAAAACTTTTAGAAATAGAACAATTAAAAAGTCTGGAAGGAAATATGGCCCCTGTTCAGCAATATGTTTCTGTTCATTGCTAAGTATAAACATCTCAGCAATCCTGTTGCAATCCTGGAACTTGTTTTGCAGTGAAACACCCACTCAAGTACGTGTAGCCTAGGTGAGGACATGAGCTTCTCATAAATCCTCCTTTAGCTGGCGAATCATTTTTTTCTGGCAAATTTCAATATGAAAATCAAACATGGAAAATGGAAACGAAATGGGATTCCAAAACAAAGGATTAAAAACATGTTTACAGGATGGGAAATAAATTCAAACAAAGTGTCAATATTCACTGTACAAATGAATTCAGCTGAGTTACTTTAGCGTGCATTTTTTCTTGCCACGGTGTTTATACCAGAGAAGCCAGAAATGTTTAATAAGAGCCAGTTCTGTGCTTTCGAAATGGAAAACAATGAAATAAATCTATTAATCTAAGCTGTGTAAGAGCTATGGTTTACAAAAACAAAATATAGTTTTCTCCATCAAAGCTTGATGTTCTTTTCCCCATCGTATTCTTTGTACGCATCTCATATGTTGTTTGGGTACAGAGTTCAGAAAGCTCTTAACTGGTGTTCAGTGGCAGGGCAGGAGAAATACTCTTCTCATTTCGTCATGTTGCTGAGATTAAATTTAAGTTATTATTTCAATTTATTGTTCAATTTTTTATAATATGTAAAATACAACTTTATTATTTAAAAATGCTAAGTGTGCATTTAAAAAAAAAAAAAAAAAAAGCAAACAAAAAACAGAGAGCGCAATCAAATGCCTGGAAATAGAATTCTGTGAAGGTCAGATCACCCAATCTGATATCTGTTTCTCCTGTCAGCTGTAAATAATAGCTATTGGAGGAATGAACGGCGGCAATGTCAAAGAAAACCTAAACACTAAACAAAAAAACCTTGTCTAAATTTGTGAATATTACAAAAATTAGGAGGAAGGCTTTTCCCCAAAGTCCACCTTAGATGATCATTCCAGTACTATGAATGGATGAGGCTTCCTGACAACAAGGAGATGGTGCTTGTTGGCAAGTGGAAAAATTTGTGACACAACAGGCAGACATCAAAGCTTCTCCTAGCTTGGGGATGTTGTTTTGTGTGATACCCTGATGCTGAAGATTGGGTATATTTCATCAAAAGTGAAAAAACAAACTCCTCTGCTGCAGCACGTGGATAATAACCACCATCAGTTGTAAAAGGTTGCACCAGTTCAGTGCAATCATGGTGAAAATTACTGCTGCCCACATACTTGACTGATCTTGCAAGCTCATTTTCCCTTTCCCCAGCTGATCCTGACCTTTCTGCACTGATTTCTTTTGCCATACTACTGGTTGCCTAAAAGAGCTCCTACATTCAGGGCACTGAAATGTCCTGGCTATCCTGGGAGAGGCCCCTTAGAAGCAATTCTCAGTTTTGCTTTCTGCTTAAAACAAAATGGGAAAAAAAGAAAAAAGAGGATCAGAAATATAATTTCACTTCAGAGTCCCTGTGGGAACAGGACTTAAATATCTGAAGTTGATGAGTAGGTATCAGACTTATCAGGTTTATTCCTTACTTTCCCCTTTTTCCAAGTGAGAGCTGCCTTTTTTAGGTAGAAGCTCTGATACCTTTTCACTGTGAGGAACATGAAAGCAACCTTTTTTTTTTTTTTTTTTTTTTTTTCCCCCCATGGAAATTCAAGGGGTGGTAGAACATAGAAAATGTCAAGACTGCCTTTGGAAGTAGAAAAGAATATTGGCTGAAGTTTGAGGATGTGGCCTCAGCCACAACTCAGGAATTCTGTGTCTATGAAGAGCTAACTGGCTGTAATTACGGCAGGGCTTGTGGGTTGGAGGTATGGAGGCATGGTGGTGGCTGGGAAGGTGGAGGAGAACAGCAGGTTGTTGGCAACTGGAACTTCTTGGTGTGCTCTCTGGGCAGAGGTGGTTTCAGCAGCTGGTGGGGAATGGGATGGGGTCCCTGCCTGCTGCGGGTTCACTGAGATGGAAACCTACCTCCAGCAAAGATAGAGGTACGTTTCTTTCTGAAGCTAAGTGGTTGTTCATCATTAGTTTTAGATGCGTTAATGCTGTAAAATCTCAGCTACCATCCCTGATAAGAACAGTTCAAAGGTGACCTGGAAGCATTATGGGGATGGTGTGGAGGAGGCAGTTGTGTAGGAAGACAAATTTGGAATTATAGCAGTTAGCTCAATGCATGTACCTATTAGGATGATTATTTCTGTATATAAGGTGCAAATGAATAAATCTTTTTCCTCCTGCCTTTTTACTTCTTTACTCATTGAACTGTGTAGAAACATTCTGCTTGGCTGTTTTCACGAATCATTTGATTAAGTGTATTTCTTTCTGATACCTACCCGATGGCTAGTGTGTAAGAAAAGAGCAACTCTCTAATTCAGTAACTGGCATATCAAATTTCTGGCTTAAATTAAAAGTTATGTAGGTATGTGTGGAAGCAAGTGAGAGGTGGGAAGCCTGAAAACAGCAGGAAGAGCCCTCATAAGCTCTTATTTTGAAGGTTATTTGTATCTGGGAGACCTTAGAAAGCAAAAGCTATGTAAAGCCTGAGCTATTAAGTCTGAGGCTGTATTCTTAAAGATTATTTTGTTTTTGCCTGTGTCTGCCAGAAGGTTTTTAAACGTGTCAAAATGCTGACGCTATTTACAACTAAGAAAAACTGGACATTGGTCCAGTTAGTTTGACAAACCTAGTTTGACAAATCTAGATCTCTGTGTATAATTGGATACAATTAAGGCACTAGTGTCTTCTCTGTGTAAGCTCTCAGAGGAGCTGAGAAGCCTTGTGTCCTCCTGTTCCTCTGTTACCCTCAGGAACAAACAGCATATTGGATGTTTAAGCAAACTGACGTTCTGAGGAGATGGAGGTTTATCTGTTCTTTCTGACATTTGCATTTATTTGGAATATTGAACAGATACGTGGATATTTATCTCCCTGTATGAAAAAAGCCTCTTGGCCTCAGATTGCTGTTTGTTTGCCTATCTACAGACATCTCAGAATTGCTAAGTTAAGCGCAGCATTCACTTTTATCATAACCTGTTCTTATCAAGATTGTTGTTATCTCCTCTCTCCCGATTTGCCTGCTTGTCAGCCTGTTGTCGCTTCATCTCCTTGTACGAAAATTACTTCTCAGTAGCAAACTTTTTAGCGGGAGATAGCGTTTGTTGGGCTGTGACATTGCGTCCGGTAAACACTGCTTGTAATGACAAGGTGAAAGCAACTCTTCACTGTCCCGTGGCTCTGAGGGTGCTCTGGGAATTGCTGCAGTGCTCCAGGCGTGTGAGCAATTTGCAGGCTGCCCTGGGAGCTCTGTGTGATGACAGGCTGTGAGCAGGCAGGGCTGGCTGCTGTGCGTCGGTACCAGCTCACCGATGTACAGCTGGCACTTCTGTGTTAGCATGTCTCTCTTTTGCTGGCTGTTGGGGGCAAAGCTCAGGCTTCTCCACAAAACCTAATGTAAGTATAGAACCAGAGGAGTGAAGAAGTTCAGCACTGAAGTCTGGGGGGAAAAAATGCATCCTATTGCATTTCTGAGATATTTAGTGACCACTTATATCTGCATAAATGATTTTTTTTTCTGTTTAAAATCACACCAAAAGCACAAACTTAGAATGCTACATTAGCAAATATATTTTTCCTTACTACAAAATAATAATAAAATGAATATTTAAAGAAAAAAATAAAATATTTACTAGCTAGCATTAAGAAACACTCCACAGGACTGTTATTCACATTAAAGTGAGTTACAGATAGCAGACTAGAAATAATTTAAAAATCTTTTTTATCGATTCTGTACGTAGTTGGAGCAAACTAGCAGATGAAGCCATTTTGAACTGCTTTGTTATCTGCATAGTTTGCTCTAAGAAAAAGCACTGCCTGTTTTGCTTGAAGATTGTGATTGTGTTCTGAGCCATTTTTTTTTATATTCTTGAAGTATACTCATCACTAGCCAGAAATCTGTCTTTGTTCCTTGACTAACTTTTTCTGATGGACCTATTCAGAGGGAAAGTATGTGGATAAGATGGATGTCTTCGATTTTACAAACAGCTTTTTTTATTAGTATTTGATTACTCTTCAGAGTTTTTTCTACATGGAACAAAGCCTGACAATGGTGCTTTCTCTGATAAAACCTTTTTTCTATTATTTTTTACATATGCTGTCTTGTTTCTTAATGTCAGCTACCATCATCACTTCATTTGGACTTTTCATGGATGTGCTCCCACACATCGTAGGTAGTAATTCCTGGGCTGTGACTATTACAAGTCTCTCTGTACAGTCAGGGATGTTGAAGGACACGCTCTGGTTGCCTAAGCAGCAGTAATACGCTATTACCGTCCATGTTATAAAACCAAACTGGCTTGCTCTAGTGATAACGCAGGACTGTCATTTCCAAATGTCATTGATTCCTCCAAAGCAGTACGATTCCATAACAAGGACAAATTCAACACTGTGTGCAAAAATTACACTCTGCACTGTGCTGGACGTGAGGTCAGCTCCTGCCACCGTTGTAATAACCAACAAAATCAATTTCAGCCCCTTCTCAGTGCTCAAGGTGAGCTCTGCTGCTCTTGGTACCATAGCACCGAGCAACACAGTAAAAGCTGATCAGCAAAAAAGAATGCACGGAGTACAACTGTTATTAGGGTAAATTGCTGCCCAAGGAATTATTTCCTGGCGGATATTATTTTCTGGGAACAACTCAGAGTAGATGATAACCAAAAGAAATAAACAGAATTCTCAAACTGTGATGAAAGCAGGAAGGTTCTGAGGAGCTGGAGCCTAGGAAATCTCAAGACATCTTATTTCAGCTCTAAGGTGTTGTATAGCACAGAGCTGTACTATTAACTAGCTGTATTATTAGCTCTATAGTAGGCCACATAACAGATATTAAATCCCCATTTAAATCATTTTCGTTCCATACGTTGTCTTCCTAACACCGTCAGTGTTTCAGGGGTGAGGTAATGGCAGTGTTAAAACCAGAGTAGTATTAAAGTTAACTCAACCTTTTTTTAAAAAAAAAAAAAGAAAAAAAACAAAACAAAACAAAACAAAATAAGGAGTTACTTTAGTTTTGATCATCTTTGCTCAAAAGCTGAATTTAAATCATGTGGTTTCTAATATTGCAATACTTGAAAACATTTACGGGGGTAAGAGGTGGCAGAGAGAAAAATTCTGCTGACCCTTAGGCATGTAACTTCTTTAATCCTTTGAGTTTCCTGGATATTAAATTTCATTTGTTATACTTCAATCTGGCATGGGTGCTTATACTGGCATTCTGTGACACGTACCATGGACATGATCTAGGGAAAGCTCTAAGAAAAGTTGAGGGCAAATTGCTTACTTCATTTCTCACTTGTTACCTAAAAGTGGAGGTTTAAACGTCTGGTCTGTGATTACTCAGAGACAGGAGAAGGTATATCTAATTCCTCCCACTGCTGTAGGGAAATAGCTGCCTCCTTATCTGACATTCTCATTATAGTTAATAGAGTTATGAGCTGGTGACTCTGGATCTATTTCTACACACATTGGGGTTTATTTATCACCTATGTTGATTCAGTGTATGGACATAATAGTTCAGAAAGGCCTTTAGCATGATTACCAATAGGTCTTCCTGAAAGGAGAAAAAAATGGCTTTTTTTTTTTTTTTTTTTTTTTGCTGAAGAGAGAGAAAAGACAGAAGCTTAATTGTAAAAGATGGTTGTTTTACTGGAGCCCATAGACATTAAGAAAAAAAAAAAAAACAAAAAAAAACAACTTGCTGATGAGTGAGGTAGCTGGTTTCACTGAGCAGGTAACCAGTGATAAGCATGGGAGCTAACTGTTCATTAAAACCATCTTCATTTTGTAACAGATAATGAAAATGTTCATAGGCTCTCTGAATTTCAACTTAAATTATAACTTATGCTGACTGGAAAATAAGTGGTAACTGCAGGAGGGCCATCATGTATGTAGGCAAACGTTTTACTTTATTAACTCTTACCGAGTCTGTGCTCACTTAGATGAAAATAAATGGGAAAATGCTGGGAGATGGTAAAAATGATAGTGACTTTGCTGAAGACTGAACCAGCTTTTGGTATTCATAGTGTCACATTTTCCTTTCGTAGTGAAGTGAAAAGTCTGTTCCCTGTGTGATCTCAGCAATCAAGACATTACATCTGCAAAGACAAAGCAATGTGTAACCTAATTTTTGTTGTGGGAAATGAAACTGCAGCAGATTGCTACTTACTCGTGCTGCACGTCTGAGCTCTTTGTGGGAGTAGTGCGGCTGCCTGAAGCCTGAGGTCTGGCAGAATGAGTAAGGGAATTTTTGGCGCTGGGATGTAGTTAAAACTTCTTCTTTTCAGACTGACATTTATGAAAGGTTAACAGATATAAGACCTGATGAAAGAACTAGCAGCATCAGGGACTTGGCTTAATAGCTTATCTTCTTCGCTGTTTATTTTCCAGTGAGGTTTCCTTGAACAAGAAGCAAGAAATGTTGCAATACTTGTCGTGTTTAGGCCAAGGGTTTGAAAACTTTCAGACTTTGACTTCTGAGAGTGAGCTAGCTGCTCATACATAGGAGATAGGGCAACTATCTCAGTGAATATTAGTGTCAGAACTACTTTCTAACCTACTGTATTGAACTCTTTTCTTCCACCTTTGTATCTGTGTCCCTTTTAAGTCAAAAAAAAAAAAAAAAAAAAAGGGCTAAATAACACATATTCCTCAATTTAAGTTAATTCAGAATCAATAATTTAGTATTCTTTAATGTTTCTAAACATAACTGGTGGTACAGGGTACAGCCTTGACAATGGATTTTCACTGTACTGCTTACACTTCTCAAATATTGAGTTGACAATTTGGAAGATCTATGAACGTTTTAAAGGACCGACTTGAAAGGCAGATTTTAAATCCATATGTATATAAAATAGGATCTGACTATGCCCCTGCTCCTAGTTTGCCTGGAGGTTTTATTGCTTATGTATTCTCTGTCTGAGGCTACAAAAGCAAGGGGCCTCAGGGGCCTGTTTGCAATGCAGTTACAGCAGAAGAGAGATTTCTGAGTCAGCTTGAAATTGGCTAAGTTGGATATTGGTCATAGTCTAGTTGACCCAGCATGGAGATTAGTTTAGTGTAATTTGCTCAGTTCTTTATTCCGGTTTTCTTGATTACACAGCACAGTTTCCCTTTTAGGGCCAAATTACAAACCTTGAGCAGCTCTTTCCCTTGTGTGTCCTTTCAATTGCTTCCTTAGCTCTGGAGGAGTCTGTGTTTTTTGCCAAGAAAGCTGCCTAGGTGTAAAAGCTTTGCTACTCTACAAACCCAACACTTGCAAAGTGTTGACAGTGTGAGACATAAGTGTCTAAGTCCTATTCAGATCCACAAAATGAGCATCCTCTTGACTATCTGGTCTAGGAAACACTTTCAGATTCTGTTTACTGGGCTGGTCCCACAGATGATAGGAAGGAGATGTTTTTCTCTGTTCCTGTGTATGCCTCTAGTAGCAAAATGTTTTGCCTAAAATAACCTTGAAGTCATTAAAGACCACAGCTTAGGATACATGTATTTCCTTAACTTTTGCTGTTACTCTTTTTGCTGTGTTTGCACAAATTTAATGAATGATGTCTGAAGATTTCAGTCTTAGATAGCTGTCACCCTTTAGTTTGTGTACACATCTGCCCAGATGCTATGGATTCACTGAAGAGTTTGGTGATGCAGTGCTTAGCCTTGTGATGTTACCTCTGAGGATGTAGCTCTTAATGCATTATGGCAGGTACACTGATTTCAGATACATAACATATGATATTATGACAAGTTGCAAGCGTAATTAAAAGAAGTTTATCTGCTGCATCCAGAGTCATTCTTGAAGTCTTCTTTAGCTGACAGCGATCTGTGATTTTGCAGCCCCTTTTTAAAACACTGTGCAGTTTATCTCTTTTGATGTGAGTCTCTGCACAATCCATTCCATCACTGTCCCTTCCAGATGCTGTACTTCACAGGGGTGTTGCCTGATCACAGTGCAGTTCCTTTCCCAGAAGGAAAAATAGTTGCCCGTTTAGAAAAACATTTAATTTTACCAATATCCATACACTGAGCAAGCAGAGCAGTTCAGATACCCAGCATTTAACTGTGGTGCCAAAAGGCTTCTCCTTCCTCCAAAGCTCTCTTCTGAGAAATTAGAAATCCTTAATGGCTTTAAATGCATTTATTTAGCTGAACCAATGGAATTGCCAATGAACAATTTGACCAGCTTCATTTATGTCAAGTCATATGTGTTGACTGTTATTAATTGAACTGGATGAGAGGCATCCCTGTGAGCTCACATAGCCCAGCTCCTGCAAAGCCTTTGCTATCCGGTATAATGCAGGCAGTTGAGAGAGCAGGCTGCCACGGAAAAGTTAATGAAGATTATGAAGCATCTTAGCGTGGTCTGATCAAATAGCTACATGCTACGAGCTATAAGATAACTGGGTTTTAAGCAGCTGTCCCCAGATTTGAGGAAATTAGAAAATTACTGCAGTACCAGCTGTTTTTAAAATATGTGGGAAATCCTGCAGTCCTATGAAATCAGGTTCCATATGCTGGGTACAATCAAGAGTTGTTATCACCTGCCATTTCATGTTGATTAACCCTTAAGCATTCCTGACACACAGTCCCATTTGTTGATTGCTATCCTAATGTCCTTCAAGTGTTTCAGTCCTTCTCAGGAATACGTAACATACATCAAACTGCTGATAACTATATTTATTGCTGTAAGATTCAATGTGACATTTTTAATATATTCTGAGCTTACATTCCAGAAAGCAGCTTTTCATTTCAGGAAAGGAAAAAAAAAAAAAAAAAAAAAAAAAGCATTTTGGGAAATCTTGTTGAAGAACTGCACTCTTCTGATAGAAGAGAATGGTGCTGGCACAAGAAGTCTGACTTCCTCGGTGCAAAAAGACTTTGAGTATGTGCAGAGTGATACTTATTAGCATTAATCAGCAGGTGATTTTAAAAGCACAAACAAGTTTGCTGTATTTTTGAATGTGTGGACGTTAAAAGTCTACACTTCCTTTCTGACAAACGTTGAACACAGAGCTCAGAAAAGGGATGTTTCAAAAATGGAAAGCTTAAGCTGTGATGCACAGAATCACCTTGGTAGTTGTTATCACCTGTAAGAAAACACATTTTCTTCTCTTTTCAGAGATACTTTCTGCTGGAAATGGTTTTGTTTTACTATGTAAAATGCAGTATCTTAAAACAATGTTAAATGAGAAGTAATTTGGAAGGAGAAATGTCCTTAAATACTTTTTGGTATTTTATTATTAGTATAGGAAGTTTTCTTTTGGGGTAATATTCCCTTCTTTGTATAAGGACAGTGAAATGTCATGGTGTAAAAAGAAGTGAGATCCTGGCTGTCCATACCTTCCCTACTGATGCTCCCACTGCTGGTTCCTGTGCCACTTGCCCAACAGAAACTTGTTTGAGGAAGTCTCAGATGCTCTTGAGATGGGTACTGGGGAACCGAGCCAGAACTGCTGTATGTTCCTTTGGTTCCTAATGGCCCATTGGTAACAGCAGATTCTTGAAGCTTAGTTCCTTCAGGTTTTCTGTAAGCAGGTCTGGTAGTTTGTGAAAGGTACAAACGTTTGAGGTTAAATCCATGATGTAACTGAAATGTTGCTGTTGATTTTTGTTGGGCTATCGGGTCACTTCTGGCTCTTAATGAGTATGTAACTGCTTTAATTCATCATCTGACATATTTTTTCTAATTAACAGGTGAAAGGAATTTGTGTAACTACCTTTTTCTTGCATAGTACAGCATGATTCATGACACTTGTCCTTTGAGCACAGCTTGAGTGTCTCCTGAGTTTTACTAGAGCCTTGTTCAGCAGCAGAATCTTAGTTTTCAAAGCTGGAATGGGAGTGAGGGCTGCAATGCAAATAAGATTCTCTTGTCCAATATTCAGAAAAAGATGAGCCAGAGTATAAATTGTAGAACAAAAGGTTAAAATGAATGAGTAAAAGCAGAGTGATTTCATTATAAGATCTGACAGCCCAATGAAAACCTAACACATGTTAAAGATGAATATTCTGAGTACTATATATAGGTAAATGGGATATTATTATATCAGAAATATTTTCTATTTAAGATTTGTTCTTTTGTTATAGCCGTAACAGTAATGCATTAAATATTTAAAGCTGAAATATCTTTAAAGATTTCTTTTTATTATATTAGCACAGAGTTGAATTTATTTAGAATGATGACCAAATAGACATGCAAAAAATTGTTAAGATATTTTAGAGTTTTCTATTGTTCAAAAAAGTAAATCCAGAAGTCAGTGCAGATAAATAGAAGCACTCTAAATATGAAATCTGTATCTCTTGTGCTTGCCACCAGTGTTGACTTGTTGCAAAGAAAAATGCTGGCATGGGTGGCCTGGAGAAGCTGTGGATGCCCCCTCCTTGGAAGCATCCTAGGCCAGATTGGACTGGGACCTGGCAGCCTCATCTGGTGGGGATTAACCCTGCACATGGCAGGAGGGCTGGGATTAGATGATGTGTGAGATCCCTTCCATTGTAAGGCATTTGGTGATTCTGTGAAACACCACTGATTAATACTTGAGTACTGCAGTCTGAATCAGATTTTAGAATCTGATTCAAGATATACTTGGTTTGTTCTGCAGTCACTTGCTTCGTTCAGTAATATCCATAACTTGATACCCCTGTGCACAGAAAGAAACATTTTCTTGCAACACAAATGGAATTAGTCCTCAGCTATGCCTGAGTTGATTCATATGTATCAAACTCACAGTGATTTGCATATACTCCTAATTATTTCCTCATCACTGCACTTTATGTATAATGAAACCTATGTATTTTTTAATATTTGAGTGCTTTGGAAGCTAAAATCTAGCTTATCCATCCATTTTGTAGATACAAAAATATATTCTGATGTTATCCATCTCTTATCCAGTAAATAATAGCAGTGAATTAAACCACAATTTTTTTCAAGTATATGTTTTATTGGTACTGCAATATAAAATGAAATATAAATATTTTAGTTAATCATATTTTATATTTATATATTTTATATTTATTATATTACTATATTTATATTTTATATTTTATTCATATTTACAGTTATTCATATTTATATTTGATCAGACTTTAGAATGTTAACTGAAGAGAAGTTTTGAAATCTAAACGTAATATAAACTAGGTAATTTATCTGTTAAAATGGTTATTGTCTCTAGTAGCAATGTTGGCTCTCATGCTTCAAGTAGGATAATGCATTCTGGAAAAACAAGATCTTCAATTTTCCAAAACCAAATAATTCTTTTTTATTATTATTATTTAAAAGAGAATTAATCCCTACTACTATTTTTTTTCTTGTTCAGGAGTATAAAAAAAATGGAAAAGGGAAAGCCAAAGTCCTTAAATAAGGTATTTTTTTTCTGAGCTATGCTATTAGAGAGCCCAAGAGACTGGGATACTGTCTCTTGAAGGAGCAAAACAAGCAAGCAAAAGAGAAGTCTTGATTTCTTTTTTATTAGAATGTGAATCAATACATTTGGTTTGTGAAATGTTTTTCAGGATCAAGCAAAGTGTCTCAGAGCTGATTTTTTTTCAGTACATGGTAATCTACAAATCAACCAAGCATATGAGATCAATAGTACTGTGTCTTGGTAGGTAATCATGAAGCTGCATGAAATATATTGAAGGAGGATACCAGCAAATGAGCCCTTTAGGGAGCTATTATTTTTATTTAAAAGGAAAAGTAATTATTTTAAATGATTAAACCTGTTGCCAATTAATGTATCAATATTCCTATGACTACAAACATGCAAGTGTGACATGGAGGCTCTTGTTCACTGCTGGTAAAAAATGAATAGCTAATAGTAGTGATTATGTTGAAAAATGGTGTTTTGTAGATGAGGTTGGGGTCTATCAAATAGTGCTATTGTGCCCTTTCATGCCTCCTGTAGTTTCCGTGGAAATGAACAGAAGGCATTACTTTCAGAGCAACCTCCGTATTTGTGTGGGCACGTGCAAAGCAGTAATGTTATTCTTTATGACAACAGACTTATCTTTATTTTCAGTGTGACAAGGCTGAATGACATTGCTGGCCTTGCAGTACACTAAAAGCTTTTGTAGCAGTGAAACAGTGCTAAATACAGCTGGAACATTGATCGAGCTTTGGAAATGTCATTTATTCATGTGTGGTCAGCTTTGGCAGAGGAGAGAACTGTGTCAATACATATATAGATACCCTACTGACAGAACATGGGCCAATTAAAGGTGTCCTGTCAGCCTATTATTTTAAATTCAAAATAAATTAGAGCAGTTAATATTTGGAAAGGAAACTACAGCTGGCTGGTGCTGGAGATGCCAGTCTCCACTACTCCCATTCAGGCTTCAGGTAGAGTGCAATTGTGTTGTAGCATGGGAATGAGAGTAAGAAGGTTGGAGCTTTTCACCTTAATGTTTTTGAGCACTACTTTTTGTGCCAGTCTCTACTTCTAATTGTAGTGCCTGCTTCTGAGCCAAAGTTTTTCTGGCATATGGGAGGAGCAAAAGTTGAGTCCCAAAAATGTGCACTGAGACTTACTAACATAAGTATGATACTAAAACATGGTTGTCATCATGAGGTGTGTAGTTGCAAAGAGTCAAATCCATGCTTCTTAATTCCACATATGTATAGGTATTTAAAAATGGACATACATTTATTGAGAAAAATTTTCATCCAGAAGCAGGAGTGTAATATAGGACCAAAATAATCTGTAGATCATCTATCAGCATGCTATGCAGTAAGAGCTTTGGCAAGGAACATGTTCAGAGTAGACCTGGACTGTACAGCCAAAGAAACTTGAAAAGCCCAACTATTCAAGACTGATCTATTTTTATTTATTTATTTTATTATTATTTGTTGGTTTATTTTGTTTGTTCTGGGTTATTTGGATTTTAATTTATTTAGGGTACATTCATTGGTCATGGAAAGAAAGCTGCCTGCACAAACTTATTTCATAAAGTTTGTGAAGCTCGTTTGTGTATCTGCTTCACAAAGACCATTCTCAACACAGTGTCCCAAGCATCCCAATTAATTATGTGAAATTAATCTCCTTAGCTGGCTGTCCCTCATGCTGCCGAATTCCCTAATTTTTTCCTGTGCCATGTCCCAAAATAGAGATGCTTCCATCTCTGAGCAAGATCCCTGGCTCAAGGAGCTGTAAGGCAGCTCAGGTGAGAAATCAGTGGGAAGGAGTTGAATATGTCCAGAAATTGATTTGTTTTTCCTGCTGGGCTGACAGTGATGCTTGGCTGCAGCTGTGTAGCCCCTGAAATAAATGAGAATTGTAGTACCAGGACAGAAAGCAGATTCCACTCCTTTCTCTCTGCTCTAAAGCTGCTAACGGTTTGATTTTAGTTTAGTGTCAGTATATATTTTATATAGTTTTGTAGAAATATGAACAATGGTTGTTTTTTTTATTTCCATGATGAAAAAGACTTTTGCACAGCTAATCTGTTCTGAACAGCTTTATTTCCTACTATCTTTCCATGCCTTCAATCTCAGTGATGTTGTCTTTGGAAAATGTACAAGTAAAAATAGTTTGGGGACAGAACTTGCTATAGGTGATTTTAGTTAGGAGAATATCAATTTAGAATAATTGATTATTAACAACTGCAATCAATTTCTTAAGGTTCAGTTTGATGAAGAATAGTTACAGGGTGTTTTGTAAATGTCTCATGTATGCAGAGCTGTGTGCACATGGATATATGTGTGTCCCACAAACTCCATTTGAAACAGACTGTTTCAAAGAATCAGAACGTTGTTAAATCTGTAGTATTGGCTTTTGTTTGTTTTCTTCTATGTTTTTTGTTTGTTACAAATATCCTAATGTAATCTTGATCATTCATTGCTTTCACAAATTGTGCATGCATTTGCTACATGGAGTAAAGGAGCAAGGTCTGTGGAGCTGTATTATCTGTCAGGGCAGCACAGTGTGCAGCTAGCAGGGAGCACGGGCATGCAACTTAGATTAGGATATAAACATATTAGTTTGGGGACTGCTACTTTCAAAGCAAGTATTAACTTGTCAGAAATAGAGGCATATATTAAATTCATTATTAGAATTTGGTTACTATTTTAGATGTATAAATCCATCTGTCGTGATAATTTAAAAAAACAGAAGCACATTATTAATAAAAGTTTTCAGTTGAGCAGAGCAGTATGCAAAGTAAGCGCTACCGTCTTAGGCCCAATTTGAAACAGGGAATAGGTTTTGAGTTGTGATGAAATTATTTTTTTAATGGAACATTTTATTTTCATATTTTTGTAACGCTCCTTTCATTTCGTATCCTGAGGCTGGTATGCCTGCTTTGTTCTCTAAAAGCCTGAATAAATGGAGCTTGCTTGGCCACATGGGAAAGTCAGGTCTAGACGAAGATCCAAGCTTTGCATTATTTCTTAGGAAAAAGTGAAAAGGTCCCAGAGATCAGCTCTGTCGGCTTATGGGTCACGGAATTCCTGAGGGGCTGCTTGGGGAGCAGCGATGGCAGCAGAGTCATTGGCTGGCCCCATCGGGGGACTGAGCACTGGGCTGGAGCTCATGCTTATAGGGGCTGTGTGACATCTGTTGTTTGAGGGGGTCACCAGCGGGGAGTGTGGTCCCCACCTCAGAAGTCTGTTTGGATTTCCAAAAGGAAGAAAAAGAAGGAAGGAGGAAAAAAAAAAAAAAAAAAAAGACAGTTTTCAAATGTAGGACTAAAAAATGTACATCTCAGAGCACCATCATTCCTGGGTGTTTTCAGGGAGCTGCAAGAGCAGCTGATGGAAATTCCTTAGCCTACCTGTGTTTTCCTTGTTGGCCCCAAGGGGTACCACAGCGTTAGCAAAGAGGAGGGAGTCTGCTCTGTGCAAAGGCAATGAATTTTCCTTTTTCTTGTTAGCACAGCCACGTTCTTCACTTAGATATTACTTTATCAAGTTCCATGGTTTCCAGTCAAGTCACATGCTTTTACTGCAGTAGAGACAATTATAGACAAAATAGTTTTGGCTAAGGAAATACTTTCAATTTGATGTGTTGTCTTCAGCATGTTAGAGACTTTTGCATTTGTATCAATGCACTAAAGTAAATTACTTTAGTAAGTAAAAAGTAAAAAGTAAAAAAACACTGTAAATGCAATGGATTGATTTGGGACTCTGAAGAATTTAATTTTTTTTCTCCAGATCCATAAAATCAGTGCCTTCTATCTGAGGGCCCAGGAGATAAAGTCATTCCTGAAAACAAATACAGTTTAGGCTCATCTACGTGTCTGGAAGTGCATTATTGAAACAGAAGGGAAACACAAGCTAGTGGGATTCACTTCCTTTGGAAAACCAGCATGTCCCTTAGACATCCCTGTGATTGTAGGAGTAACAGTCCTAAGAAAAGTTTTAATTTGAAGTTCTTTACCTTTTATCATCATTCCATTTCTCTTGTCATTTGGATGTCTCTGGTCATTAGAGCCTATGAATAATCAACAGAGAGCAGCAATCTGTTAGAGAATGCTTGTGATGTGAAATCCAGTAGTGATCTATACGAGTCTTTACTTATCTGGTGCTGGGAATGTGATTTATGCTATAAAGAAAACATTTATAAGGAGCGCAGTAGAAGAGGAAATTAATACTATAAACTTGTCATGAGGCACTTTAGTCAGAAATGGAACCAAGGCAAAGATGAACTCTTTGTGGTGGCAAAATTAAGTTTCAGGGAAGTTGTAGCTATGAAACCTTGTATATAACCTTCAACCTCCCAGTGATATTAAAAAAATATAAAAATCCAATATATATATATATATATTATGTTTGCATGTGTGCGTGTTTGTAGAAAATACTGACTTCGATGTGCTTGCACTATTAGTTTGTCCTCACGTCGCCTTTGTCCCCATCACTCTGCAAGGTAAACAGTCATTTTTCACTGTTTAACTAGGTTGGTTTTACTCTGCATTTTGTGCTATACTTTTTTGTTTTTGTTTTTGCTTTAGAGCTTACATTCCTTTCTAATAAATCTGCATTAATCTCTGTCCTTTGCTGGAAAGTTTGCTCCGTCATCTAATCCACTCCTCTGTCTGATTGCACTCATTTTCAGGTGTATCAGGAGATGTGTCAGTAAGACTGTTTCGATACATAATGATGTGTCTGGAGAGGTCATGAGACTTAGCTGTGGGCTGTGCTCTCTGTGGCGGTGCTGATTACATAGAGTATATTCAAAATACTTCCTCTCTCTATAATTATGATTAATTCTTTGTGCTCAGGTTATTAAGTTTCAAAAGTCTTACAGTTTTTCCAATATAGTAATTTTATGTATTTCAGAAAGAAAATATAGCCAAGCTGATTGATTATTTAGCAAAGTGATATGACTGAGTTTATGTGTGCCAGAAATGTACTCAAGTCTTGGTAAGGCACAGCTTTGCAACTCATATGAGCTGCTACCAAAGGGGAAAATAAAAACAGACATAACTTTCACTGAATGAGTGTTTTGTCCTTAAGGAGTCTCTTGCGCTATCAGTGTTAAATCCTTTATCTAATAGATCTACTACATTTTGTTCTCAAAGCAAATAAGGATTTGAGGAATTGCCTAACTTTTGCCTTTCTGCTACTCCAGAATGAAATACTAAGATGTAGAAAAAGAAAAAAAAAATCCCTCTCCCCCACCTTGCAAAATGTACGAACCACCATCTGGAATCTGCTTTATTTTCTGTTTCTTAATACTAAATAAATTAAAAGCTAATTAATTCCTTTATGTCAGGTTTTTCTCATTAGGGTAATAATGACCTTTCAAATTTTGTCATTCACCAGTCAGCAATGTACCATATGCTTGATGTCACATGATAAAAAGTATTTTTCAATTTAGCATGATATAGATGCCTTCTCGCTACTTAGCGCAGTAACTTTTTTCCTCAGTGATGTCTCACTGACATGTGCCACCAGCTACATTAATTGTTTGCTAATACATCCTGGACCACATTACTGTGTGGTATTGCCAGCAGTGTTACTCATAGAAAAATATTACTTCTTGTCTTCATTTTTTGTGAGCTTTATATTTCCCATTCAGTCTGTATGCCCAAATCCAACTGCTGCCTTTTGGAGGAACATGTATAAGACTTGGTGATGTTAATGTGGCTGTGATCAGTTTATCCAGCCCTGCAGTTATGCTCTGGCTCTCCAGAATGGTCTTTTCTCAAAATCGTCTTTTCTCTCTCTGAAAATGTGTTGATAAAGATTTCCATCTGCAAAATTAAATTACAGTCTCTCCAATTAGAACCCTGATGACTGAAATATGGACAGGATTACAGTGAATATAAGGGCAGCCTGATCCTAAACTAACTCAGTTTTGGGGAATTTCCTTTATTCACATATCACTGAAAACTAAATGCATAAAAAATAGAAAACTGGGAGTCAAAAGCTGAACTGCTGCTGCTGGTACGCAGCTAGCTCAGCTGGTGTGCTGGCAGCGTGCTCATGGAATCTACTGGGAGAGCTTCCATTAAATATTTTGTTTCTAGCAGTACAGTTAGGATGTGTGAAATTAACGTTTTGTATATAAGTGCCCTGTCTTCATTGTCCTGTAGCCAGTTCTCTTTAATCTATTGTTCCATTCTACACAAGATCGTTTAGGCTTAGCCCCTTTCCACTGTGACTCAACCATTTTGTGTGTTTTGACTTCTAATAGTGGAGCCGTGAATATACTCTTACAGTTGCTGTCCTGGGATAAGTTCTCATGATCTTGGGTCAGAATTTAGATTGACGTCGAATTAGTTGTGAGCAGAAACTGTTGCCTTCACGGTGCTTTGTTTGGTCTCAAGATCAATGCCCTGCAACCTCTTGAAGGGAACTCACAATAGTATATTCATAACCCTGTCTTGCAGAATTAAAGCTGCCAGCGGCAGGCTGGTGCTGGAGCCTTAGAAGGTAAAGCTTGCTGCCTGTGAAAGCAATGCAGTAATGGACACTGGGACCAGAGGGAGGGGTCTGCATCAGAGCACCACCTTGATAGCAGGAGTTCTTTTTATTGCTATTTCAGAAGTGATGAAAGCAAAGTTAATTTTCTATTTCTGTAGCCTTCTCAACAGAATGTCAGCTAAGTTTCAGTGTAAGTTTCGTGTAGCGTTCTCAAATCAAATGGAAGTTTGCACTGTGGTTGTTGGGAGCAGATTAAGCCTTTACATCTTCACTGTTTCTCTTTCATTTTGTTTATGTAAAGAATAAAACAAACAAAAAGCACTTTCTCAAAGGTAATTTTCTCAGATGTTCCAGAACAACGTGGATTAATGTCTCAGTGTGTTGTGGATTTCAGTCATTAGCTTTTAAAAGAATTATATTAGAAATTCCCCACAATTTAGCAAGAAAATATTTCAGAAATGAGGTCAAACTAGAAGTTGATTCATAGTAGTCAAAATAACTAGCACAAAATACTTGATGTCACTGTAAGACATTCTCTTGTTTTGATTCCTGACTTTGGGAACTTCTGGGGGGATGTTGGCAGCTCTTTGGCTTTCAGTCTCTGCCCTGTCTGCTGCTGTAGAGAAATGGTCTGTTGCAAGTCTTCACTCACTGAAGTTAGTTTGCAGTGCAGAAGAGCTCTAGCAGCACAACATATTGTGGTTGCACTTCTCTTTTCTCTCATTCTTCCCACACCCTCTTTTCCCAGCTTTTGCAGACTTTGGCTCTGCAAAAGGATCTGAAATCCCTTTGGATTGCAGTACTTCATGCGTAGCTGCTAAGAAACAAACACTGCAGCTCGAGGGAGCTTCTGGAGTGCAAGCTCCCTCTGAAGCCTCTTTCACACCACTGGCATTCTGTCAAACACTTCCTGGTGTTCATCGTCCCCATTCTTGACATCTGTCCTTGCTATGTGAAGATGCACCTGAAATAGTTGCATTGATGTATTAATCCATTTAAAATAGGAAGAGTCACGTGGTTTGTCAATAAAAAGGTGAGACAAGCTGTGAATGCTGTTTTTTCTCCGACAAGTCTGTGGTATCTGTTCGTCATGCTAATGGACCCAAGTATGAAATGTGTTTTGGATGCGGTGTTAAGAATTCTATGGTCCTGATGCAGTTTCCTCATTGATACACAGGCACTTTGGTGTACAGTGGCCAACTTGAGATCAGTTGGGCATGCTTCTCTTGGTGAGCCAGCTGATGGAATTTTGTGGAAACATTAACTGTCAGATTGTAAAAGAAAACCTGTGTGCTTTGTTGCCAGTTTAGGGGCTATCAGGAATGAAGGCCCCGAGGGTATATTGATGAGATCAAATTTCAATCAACACCTTCATCAAGGAAAAGAAGGGCTTTGTGCCAAGTGTATGAAATCTCCAAAGCATAAAGGTAATGAAAATGTTAGGTTGATGGCAGAGAGCTCTGCAAAGTTCTTGTAAAAAAACTAACAGTGTCATTGTACAAAAAGGTGGTAAGGGAGCTTAGTGTTTCATGACTGTAGTCTATGAAAAAATAATCCCAACTGGATAACATGGTGCTGCATTAGTAACTTGACAGTTACAACTCGGGAAATGGATCTTGGCAAGTTTCCTGAAGTTGGCAGTTTGCTTAAATCCTCAATGCAGTGAGCAGAGGAAACAAAAAAAAAAAAAAAAAAAAAAAGTTAAGCATCAGGAGAAAGTATACTGAGAGAAAGAGAGGGCATTGTCTTCCCTGCATGTGAGACACTGGTGCAGTGTGGTGTGTAGTTCTGATCTCACGTCTTAGGAAGGATGCAGTGGAGTTAGAGAAGAATCTGAGTAGGCAAGTGAAAAGGTCAAGGCTGGAAAGCTTTCACTATATAAAGGGATGCTGGAAATGCTGGGACTGTCAGCTTGGAGGGCTGAGGGAATGACTGTGGTTTGCAAAGTCACAAAAACAGGAGCTGAAGTGAACAAAGAACAGCTTCCACAGTCAGACATGAGAGTACTGGGTGAAGTCATGGGGGGAGTGAACAGTATCAGCAGTTTGAAAAGGAGATTAGATAGACAGGAGCTGGAGAAGAGAGGCCACGAGAATTGAAAAGGACTGGGAGTGATGAGGACCATGGAATGCATGCATGCTGTGGCTGTTTCTGCATGTCCCTAAATACCAGCTCCTGGGTCACTGGCAAAGACAGATTGCTGCAATGTATGGACTGTTGGTGTGACACAGCGGGATGTTTCTTGTTAGGTATGCAAAGCTGTATAATTACTGAAATGCATGCAAATAGGTTAATTAGAAAAGGAATTAAAAATGTCACATTCAGCTTAGTTCACTGTAGGTTACAGACAGTAATTTGTGTAGGTAAAAGGCCACAGAGCTCCTAAAAGCAGAGGAGGTGGGAATATTACTGTGTCTGTGTGAGGAAAGATGACATAATGAGTTCTGGAAAGACTTTTTCCCCCTCTCTCTTTTGCAGAAAAGAGGTTATGGGAGGACAAAAAGCTGAGCTAAATGCTATGGTTATGCTCAGTGCAATATAGCTTGAGTCATATATTAAAATTATTTGAAAAACAACACAGTAGATAAAGCTGCTATACTTGAGAGCCTTAATTTCTGAAAAATGTTTTGGACTTTTGTGGAAAAGGTGGGTATTCGAACAAATTCCACTAACTCTTGCATTTAAAAGTAAAGTACTATGTGGTAACATTTTCTGTAAGTAGATCAAATTCCTCCTTGATTTTTTTTTAATGTAGTAAACATCTTGCAGTTGTAGTATTGTTTACACAAGTTTGCATAAAGAAACTTCATTTAAACAATTAAATATGAACATAATTGATAGGAATATCATGACAATCTCTTCGATATCTGTGTATGTATATAGAAGCCCAAAAGAAAATTCTGTAGGGTGACCTAGGTTCTGAGCCACAAGGCATAATCGCTGAAAGGAAACCTGTCAAAACATTATTGTTAGTTTCTGATCCAACCTTAATTTTGTTTACTATTGTTATTGTTCTTGGATTGCATGTTACAATCAGCTAATGCCATTTTGAATGGCGAATGAATCTGTTTTTTCCAGATACTTAGATTTCCTCAAGCTGAACTATCTGTAGGCTAAGAAGCCCCAGCCTGATTCCAGGTGGAGTCTCGTCTGTGCCACGAATAAAGGTTACAGCAGGGGATGCTGGGAGCATCCAGCAGTTAAAGGGAGTGTTCTTAATGCTACTTCTACTTCTCCAGTACTGTTCACATCAAAAATTCATTATGTTATCTTTTACAGAGTTGGGTACCATGGGAGCCTACAGTAATACAGACCTGACAGCAGCCCTGATTAAAGCCCCATTTTGGCCTTGTCTCCTCCAGCAGGTTTTTACTTGTTATTAGCAATGACTGGAGATGCAGTGGTGTTAACAATCGCTGCAGTCTATACCAGCCAGAGGGATTTCACTGCTGTGTCATCAAACTCCTCTTTGAGTGGGACTTTTAACATGGTGCAGGAAAGTCGTGACTCGGGTTTGTACTGTCGTCCTCATTGTTGCTAACAGCAGTAGAGCTGCACTTGTAGTTAATAAGTAGGACGAGAATCTGCAAAAAACTTACTGTGCTGTGCGGTGCTGGCTTTTTTTTTTCCCGTTGAGAATGAAGGCTTACCACAAAGGATATATTTTCAATTGGTTTATATCACTGTAGTTCCACTGAAGTCAACCAAGCTATGCTGATTTACACTAGCGGAGAGTCTGTCCAGAGGCTCTTGAGTGCTGGCATTTTACAGCGGTGACATTCAAAATGAATCAGTGCCACTGTGCTGACATTGCTCTGTGTCGCAGTAGTACAGCGGCTGCTCCTAGAAGGCCAGGTCCTGATAAACTTCTTCCTGTTGAATTTCATGCTATCTGGTGAACAGTTGGCTGTTTTTTTTTTTCCTAGTGTGAAGTTAGTTTCTTATCAAGTACTTATGCTGGTAGTCGTAGATAACAATTAAATGAAAAAAAATGAATTGACCTTTCATGAGAGCTGCTCAAAGCTTTTGCAATAAAATATTGATTTTAGTGTAACTGTGGAAAAAAGATTTCAGAATCAGCTCTTAGTGGGAGTGAGAAGGGCAAGAGAAGAGTCATAGAATCACAGAATAGTTTGAGGTAGAAGAGACTCTTAAAGGCCATGTGGTCCAACTCCTCTGCAGTGACACCCACAGCTCCATCAGGTGCTCAGAGCTCTGTCCAATCTGACCTTGGATGTCTCCTGGGGCAGGGCTTCCATCACCTCTCTGGGCAACCTGTGCCAGTACCTCACCACCCTTATTGTAAAAATTTCTTCCTTATATCCAATCTAGATTTCCCCTCTTTTAGTTTGAAACCACTTTCCCTTGTCCTGTCCCAACAGGCCCTGCTCAAGAGTCTGTCCCCTTCCTTCTTATAACCCCCTGTATGTATTGAAAGCCCATCGTCAGGTCTCTCTGGAGCCTTCTCTTCTAAGATGCAAACATTTGTAGTCAAAACCTGTGTGTTGAAAGTGTTTCAAGTTACTGTAGTGTGAAGAAATATTTCTAAATATGTTTTTGAAACAAAAGATCAGCAGAGTGCAACTTAATTGACATGGTTTTTAAGACATTCCAGAGTACTGAGGCTGTGGATTATAAAATATGCACAGTCACTGAATAACTTGGCAGTAGGGAGAGCAAAGAAAATGAACGTTGAGCTTTCCTTCATGCATGTCTCTTGTTCCTGACTCTACTGTTTTTCTAAATGCTTTAGGAAGAGATGCTGAAGGGGGAGATGAAGAATATCAGATTAGCCCTAAATATTTTACACAACTGCAAGTGAAATCCGCTAATGCCATGAACAAACTGCCTTACTCTGTCTTGGGTGTTATTAATAAAAAAACAGTTTTTGTGTTAATAGAAATGTGTAGTTCTATGCAGCACAAAACTGAAATACTACAAAGGCATCAGATGGATATGCTGAACCTCCAGGTAATTTCCTATAAAATGAGGCTTCGGAGCTGTGTCTGAAGCTCAGTATTGTTCCCTCCTCTTTTTTAATTCATGTTAACAATCTGCCCGATATATGTTGGTAGTTTATCCCCCCTTTTAGCTTACACGATATCTTTATCTGTGACAATTTTGCATGGGTGCTTCTGTGTATGTAATCAAATAATCATCTCTTACATCTTCAGTAGATAAGGCAAGGAAAAATTAAATTATAATGAAACAGCAGTTCTAAAAATCAAAGTATAATGATAAGTACAAATTAAACATGCAAAATTATGCGATGTTGCATAAACAGTATGGATTTCATGTAGCTTTCCTTTAGTCCAACAGAGCATTTTGTGCGTATCTCCATTTTGAATTTTTTTCCAGCGTAAAATATCCAACATTATATGTAGAAAAGGCAGAAATATAAAGGCTGATCAAGAATGGAACTTGCACTTATGTGTTAGTATTTTAACCAATAAAAGTAACACTGCTAACACATGGCCTAGAAGTTTCTGATGCACTGATATTCTTATGTCCCAGTGTGTAGTATCACAATGCTGTGACTGATGCTAGGGGATAGTAGGAGAGAGAGGAAAGACATTTATGTGGAAATCAGTGCGGGAGGAAAATAGGTGCTGAATACAGTGACAAATTTTTGGGGATGCTACCAGCTCTCCCAGCATGTGACTGAAAATATCAGTGCTGTATCAGTTTGAAACCACTGCTACTTACCAATCTGGGTTGTGTGCCTGTGTGACCATTGCTCTGTATGAGATCTTCAATATCAAAACAAAGATATCTCCAATATCCTGAAGTTTCAAGAATTTTTGTTTTTTTTAGATATTTGTGCTTTATTTCTGATAAGCATATCATTTGGTCTCAACTGCTTTCTTCCAGAGAAAGCCATTCAAATTCAGGTTGGTACCAGAGATAGCACAGCTTTATTTTACCAGTCCGAAATATCTGCCTATGTTATTAAAACAGATTAAAACTTCTTGGCTTGCCTTTTAAGAGAAATTGAACCTGACTCAGGTGTGATTAATCATCAGCCCTGCACTGACATCACATACGGCCAGGTATCATGTGACGTCTCCCAGTCTGATCCCTGTGTTCCTCCTAACTCCAACACATGCCTTAATGGATCTGGAAGGATATATTCATCTGCTGAGTTTTGTTGGTGTGTGAGAGAAAAAGGACTGTTGGGTTTTTTTCTTTTTTTCTTTTTCTTTTTTTTTTTTTTTTTTTGACTGCAGCATAATTTTAAGTCTTACCAAAGCTATTTGTACAGAAAAGTACTCTTGTAGGGCTGATAAATCTACAAAGAACAACATGATTGCTGCCTTGTAGAAAAAAGGTATGCAGGTGTGAGGTACTGTCTATTTCCCCAGTCCTTTAGACAGTCCTTTCCAGGAATGTTTGTTTCAAAAAACTCACTTGAAATTCTGTACAAAGGGCATTGTTCTCTGCTGCATTGCCTCATGATGCTTTTCTGATGAGTATGTGAAATTCAAAATAAAACATGTATTTCTTTTTATCAGAAAATGAGGAATTACTCTTGGTCAAGATCCATTTGTTCTAATGAATGTATTGCCTGCAGCTTGTTTGCATTCAGCCTGCAGTATAGACCTGCTGGTGAAGGAGCTGGACAGCTTACCAGATCGTGACTAGATTTGCTGTTGATTTATGTATGGCACCATATAGATGCTGAATAAATACCAGGGATTTTCTTGCAGAAATTCAGCCAGTGTACCATCAGACATCTTCTTCACTTTTGAAGAACTGCTGGGCCCGCACTAATTCACTTCTTTAACCTTTTGTTTTGTAGCTATTGGAGGTGGCAGTGTTTGTACGGTAGACTGGAATACCATGCCATAAAATATTCTCTCAGAAGCACGAACTCTAGAAGCAGTCATTGTACAAACTGATTTTATCTTAATGCCAGGGCACTTCATCTGGCCTCTTTCTCTTCCTGTGGGAAGGTTTTTTCTTTTGTAAAACTAAAGATGAAATTAAGATCCTGATGACCTTTTGGAGGAATGGTATCAGGGTCTCCTTTCTGAAAGATGGTGTCACAGAGAAATCTTTAAGGGAGCACTTTTCATTTGATTGAATGAATGGATTTACAGCTGTCACTGCCCGAGTCCTGTGTGTTTTGAAGTTTTGTCCTTTTAAAAAAAAAAAAGTCTATTATGCATGAAGAATTAATATAATGGGCTAGAATGATTTATCTTGTAATGGCAGGTGTCTTTGTGCTATACTAGAAGGAGTGTGCATAGGCACAAATATTCTTCGCAGACCCCTGAATGCAGTGGACTCTGCAGTGGTCTGAAGGCTCCTTAAATGTGACATCGCTAGGTGTACCTGCATCAGTGCTTTAGCTCAGGCCACAGATGGGATTGCAAAGCACTCACCGGAGTGTCATTGTGGAGGCCCTTTGCACACACTGTGGGGTGGACAGAGTGTCAAAGATGCATATTTAGTGCCAAGTGATTTATTTGTCTGAGGCATTATCTCCTTTAGAGTCGCATTTCAGCCCGCTGTAGTCAGATGTTTCAGAAGGCTTTTGAGCTGCCTTCAGCTGCTCGTACCTGAAAAGTGTAGGACGCTGTAACAGGTTTTTACCTTGCAATCCAGTTTCACATTGCTGTAAACTTATCTAAGGAAAAATAGTTATTATTGTTTAGAGGAGCATGGGTCAGTTCTGAGGCAAGCTTTAACTTTTTTCTTACTTATTCAGAGCTTGGAAAATCTTTGACACTGCTGTCTATTGCTTGAAGCATCATGTTCTTTGATCTTTATGTTGTCTCATCTTTATCCTCCCTGTTACAATTTCTCTTGCTTTTATAGCTTCTGTATTTTTCCTTATGTTAAGTTTTGTAGCATTATAAAATGTCTTCACGAATTACTTTATTGTTTCTAGCCCTCAAGACATTTGTCTTTATTCCGCAATCTGTTATTACCTTCAGTATTACCTTACCTCTTTTTCTGTCCCTATTGCGATTTTTTTTTTTTTCCCTCTGAATTTGTACAGCATGGCTCCTCTCTGTACTACATGGACAAATTAATTTTCAGTGTTTCCCTGTTTATTTATTTATTTTTTATTCATTACTTTTTCCTCTCCTTCATTCTTGTTCTCAAATACTGAAATATGGAGTACCAGACTCAGCTTCCCTGCAGAGAAATCAAATTGTTCTTCCTACCTCAGGTGGGCTTCTACCAATACCTGAAATAGCTTTCTTGGAGTTCTCTTAGATATGTGATATACTCACCAAGTAAACAAGATCAAAGTTTTGGCTCTTTTCAAGAGGTTGGACTGACCATGAGCAGTTAGCATAAAGGTACAAAGCGATTCGGTGCTGTGTTAATGAGCACAAATTGAAACCAACAACAGTGCTTTTGTCAGAGAAATGCCGAGGATGGCTTGTGCGTGTTTTTCATTCAGCTTCGTACCACTAGGTGTTAAATAATTCAGATTTTAGTCAAGGTATATTGTGTGTCAAGGTATGTTTGGTGATAAAGGAAAGCGAGGCAGCCTCTGTGTGCATCAGAGGGCAGTAGGAGTGGGGCTGCGTGTCTGTGTCTGGGTTTGTATGAGGGGAGGAGGTTCAGCTTCACAAGACAATTGCAAACAGGCTCTGGAGGAATATTGCTCTGCTCAGCTAATAAAGGAATGCTGCACTGTTTGTGCTGTGTTACAAACAGTAATCAGTTTTACTTGTTTGTGGATAGCAGATTTGTTTCAAGACCTGTCAGTAATACTCAAAATATTGGTTAACATATGGGTATGGTGAACCAGAGACTGGATTTGTTGAAAAGATGAATTAATACACTCCTAGTTCAATATATTATTTTTCCTGCCTATCCCCTCTCAAATGTGTATGACATCAGTATGCCGTGAATGCACTGAGTGGATTTAAATCTTTATTTAGCTGGATCTTCTGGTTTGCTCAGAGGATTCTACAATGAAATATGGTGAATTTTTTCCATTAGTGTTGTGCAGATTGAAACACAGATGCTAGCTGTATACTGTGATCTAAATCTCCATCAGATGGTCTAATCTGGCTCTATACTTCACGTAGACTTTCAAAAAACCCTGTAGCACTTATGTTCAGATAGGGTAGTTTTAAGGTCTGCAAAATAGGCTACAGAGCTCACATATCTGTTTCTCACATTTTTCAGATTAAAACAGCAACAGCACTGGTAATGTAATGGGGAAAAAAGAGCACAGCATTTTGTGTGCTGAGAAGGAAAGTTTGAGACAGTCATAGCCAATGCAGTGGAAAAATCCTAGCTATATTCTTAACATGGTCCTAGAACTTGCTCAGCAAATAGCACTGCAGTTTTTCTGCACCACTGATACTGCAACTGTTTCTTGACAAATCCCTTTATATTCTGTATTGAAAACAGATTCATAAATATGGCTCTTTTATGGTGAATTCAATACATTTCTTATAAGCTGCACTGTCATTAGAATATATTTGTGAGGTGTACACCACAAATATTATTACTGCGGTATAAATCTACTGTAGCTTTGAAAATTCTGGTAACTTCTTCAGAAAAGAAAGTAAAAATAAATGTTTGTATAGAGCAAACCAATTGTGGAATAGCATTCGGTTTATCATTTGTGCTGTTGCTGTTTCTACAGATCTGACAGAGTGATAACTTTGGATGAATTTTTTGTTAAGACTGATAGTGTGAATATACTGATCATTTATATTTAGGGATGGCTTTATTTTAAAAATAGACATTGTTAATATTCTGAAATAACAAATATGTCGAGTTCAAAGTATTCTGAACTGCAATTCAGGCAATCAATTAGTACAAGTACTTTGTTATGTTAATGGATGGTTTTTGGAGTACCGAAACTATTGGAAGTCTAGAAGACTCTTGGGATTGCTTGGAGTATTTTCAATACGCGTCATCAATCTGTTCAGTTATTCCTCCTGGTTTTTGAAGGCAGCTCTCAATACTGGTGATTAGGTATCCTATTTAAAAGGAATCGTATGTTTAAAAAGATAATAGCAAGACCAAAAAGTCCTCACCTACATTTATGATTAGTTTTCCATTTTTATTGTATTATATCCTTGCCATTCTAGCCTGCATTTAGGAATGCAGTTAAAGAGCTTTAGCTTGGAGTATTTTTTTTTCTTCTCATGCAGATGATCTTTGTGTGGTACGGGGCTTTTATCTTCTAGATATGTGTGCCATGGACATGTCTATGGTAAAAAGCTGAGATTAATTAATAGAACACAGTAACTGTGGTATTTAATGACACCATGCACCTTGATAATAAACTATGATAAACTGAATTTAATTAAATGTTAGCTGGAAATTTTGTCCTATGGCATTGCTGAACACTTTTGTTATCTGGTGGTGTGTTAGTGGAGACAAAAAAAAAAGGGGAAGAAGAGTGAGAACAATGTAAGATGGTCATCGATACGCAGGCGCAGTTGTACCAATGTTAGCCTTTGGGAACAATATTGGGATGACAAATATCGCTATTGTGACATGTCGTGCTATTAGGGCACCTTGCAGAAAAATAATTTGAGCTGCTAATTAGTGACAGATGTTTCAGTTATCCTGGTGTTTAGAAACTGGGAGTCTGTCTGTTGATGTGCATCTTGAATTACTCAAAAGCAAGAGACCTTTTGATGCTTTAAGACATTGCTGTCAAGGATTGCTTTGTGTTGTAATTGGTCTCTTTCTAATGAAGAGCAGAACAAGGAGTTCTGTGGTGCAACTGCTGAGACAGCTAATATTCCAAGTACTTGTAATGATTTCCATGGCGCTGCTTTCAGGCACAGCAACACCCAGGTTACAAGACAGGGCTGCAGGATCTCTTAACCTGTAGTGTCAGGGACTGCTTGTTTTAGGGCTTATCTGGATCAAGGTTTTTTGTGGAAAGCAAAGCGCTATGCTGCAGTGAGAACAGGCCTTTAGCTAGTATTCTATAAGAACTTATTATTTCTCATAAAAGCACCATTGCACAAAGGTAAATTTCCACTACAATACAACCCAGCTAAAAATCTGCCTGATCTATTTGTAGCTATAGATTAAATGATTTCAAATCTAGCTGCTTTAGTCTTCTCACACAGCCCATGTTGCCTGGAGAGAGCTATGCTGATGCTGTCATGAGCAGCCTTTCAACAGCTACCAAGTTATTTAGGCCAGATGTATGCAGAGCATATACGCTTCATCCTGGTTGGAACTGTTTAACTGTAGTGCTCTAGGATCGCTCAGGTCTACGTCATATTTATTCCAAATGCTCAGCAGTTATGCTCGTTAAGGGGACAGGCTGCTTTCCAAACTGTCTATGTGCATGTCTATATATAGCCTGCATGTTATATATAGACTCAAGAATACATGCTGGTATGCTCCTCTGCTGAAGAGGAAGGGAGGTAGGAAAGTGGAATCAATAGGAAAAAAAGAAGCAATCAGGATAAAATCAGGATAGACTTAAAAGTAAATTAAAGCTTTGGAGTTTGGATTTTCAGATAAGGTCAACGCAGAACTACAGCAACCTGTGCTTTCACATTCATGAGAATGAAGAGCGCTCCCACCAGTGTGGCTCTGGGCAAGAGGGCCTAAAGCCTTGTGAATTGATTGTGATATGGCAGAGTTGTACCATTGCCAGTTTCTATGAGCCTCTGAAGATGCTTATTTCTGTATATTCTTTGTATACTCTTAAAAGACGCTGTATTAGGGAAATTATTTTGAGCAATGGGTAAGAAGGTACCCAATGTCTGATACAAAAATTAGCATTTCAGCAGAGCAAAACTGAGCTGTTCTTCTTTTTTTCCTTCTTAAGTCAATAAGATAATTGATAATTGGGGTTGTTAGTCTGTTTAATTCTTCAGTTTTATTACCTGTTTAGCAAAATATCGTTATGTCTTGAATGATCTTCACAAGGAAACTCCAAGGAAATGAGTCAGTTCCTGGGAGTGATGTGGGAAAAGGTTAAAGTTGAGCGGAGTGTTTGTTTCTAAAAAATGAAAACTTGAAAGGGCGCTTTCAATTACTTAGAATTTGGGAAAGGTGCTTTTGAATGTGGCTTGATATGATGAAAGAATTTCTAGAAGAGTTTTGAGAAACGCGTTTCACAGTGTCTGGAAAGTCAATGAACTTTTAAAATATGCAATATGCATAATCTTTTTAAAGTTATAATTTGGAAGTGAAAAATTAGAAAAGAGCAAATCTAGCATATGGTCAGATGGTTAGTACTTCCTTGCTGCAAGACATTTCTTAATGAAATGTTTCTCACTGCAAAACTCCATAATCTTACTGTAGTTAGTACTTCATTAGAGCCATGGAAGACTATGCTCTGCTCTTTTCACACTGAGGAAATGGAAGTAAGGAAATGTTTCTTATTTTCACGTAGCAGAACTAATCTGTCTCTAGCAGGAATTTACGCCGAACTTGCAGTGCTGTTGGTTCTGCCGTTCTTCCTTTTCTTTGTCCTACCTGCGTTTGATACAAACTATACTGAGGTCAAAGAAATACTTTTTTCCAGGCTACTACTTTTTGAGTTTGCCCGATTCTGTCTTGTCTGTGCTGTGGTGCAGAAGATGCACCCTGCTTGCTCTGCCCACAAAGGAGTCCTGGAACATAGCTGCCAAGCACAGGAAGTGTCAGATTTCTGTGGTGCTACATCAGACAGAGATGAATTCTTCCTCCTCTTGGGGTACTTTGGTTCACCTGTGGTGCAGTCATTTGAGGGTATGTCATTTGTCATTTCTTGTTCAATAGCGGGACATATTTCTTTATCTGACTGAATTAATTCCATTCAGAATCTTAGTTTTTTTGCTCTGCTTTTTTCCTCCAGCCCAGTTTTAACGTTTTTGAGGATGTCATTTGTCCTGCAGTCCAGGAGGTTTTCTTCACTTCCAAAATTGCTAAGAAAAGATCATTAGGTAGTGTGAGTCTTCCATGACTGAGAACAATTATGAAAGAAAAAAATGACAATTTCATGTCATGCTTCATTAGAGATAAGGAATCTTGTTGGATAAGAAATCTGAACAGTAGACACGCAGAACATATATGACCTTAGCAGCAGCAGGCATTAAAGTGATGTCTCATTAAAACAGTATTTGTTAAAACATCTAACCTCCCTGTTAACATTTTCTAAGAGCAACATAATCCCTCTGTTCTCCTTACTGATAATATTTCCAGACAAAGGAGATATCCTGATCTTTCTGTCTTGTAAATTAATTTATATCCAACTCAAAGTATGCTCTGAAACATCATGATGTTCTTGCCATTAAAGTTTATATTAAACTAAGTGAGCTTCACTTGAGGTTAGCAGTTACAACTGTGGGTACTTACCCCTTTTGTAAGTCTCACAGTCATACTGTAGAGCAAAATCTATTAGCAACTCCTTTTTTTTTTTTTCCTTGAGATATATGCAGGCAATCTCACACATCTCAACTTTTCTGGCATTAAGCAGTCAATTTAAGAGTAAAATTAAAATGCTTTCCTGTTCTGAAAGAACATTTGTTTTAAAAAAACAAATGACTCTAATGATCAGACCAGTCGTAAGTGGAGGTTGTGGTAAGGTTGGCCTCTTCCCCCAGGTAACCAGCCATAGAACCGGAGAGGACAGTTGCACCAGGGGAGGTTCAAATTTGATATTAGGAAGAATTTCTTCTCAAAAACAGTGGTTAGGCATTGGAACAGGCTGCCCAAGGAAGTGTGTAAGGAAAGGGTAGACTAGGTACTTAGGGACATGGTTTAGTGGGCAGTGTTGGTGTTAGGTGGGCAGTTGGACTAGATGATCTTAGGGATCTTTGCCAACCTTAACGATTCTATAAAATGGATGTACTCTATTATACGAAGTCTTCAAAATGGGAAGGATATTTTTCTTTCAGTATATCTTTTCCATGGTAATTGCATTTTAAAATAATTCCTGTACTAAATACTGCACTCTGTGTAGTTTTAATGACCAAAACTAAGCATTTGTGTTTGTTTTCAGGTTGTATAAATTTTCCATCTGAATAGTTTGACCATGTCTGTTTATACTCTGATTCCACAGGGTGCAAAAACTTGATGTTCAGATTCTGATGCTGTACTGTTAGTGGTTTCACTGTGACTTTGGCATATAAAAGCTGTGAAGAAGTGTGTGCCCTGCACAGCACAGTTGCAGTAAGGAATGGTGTATGATTAAGAACTGCAGACTTGATCTGGGAAAAGTATGAGTATATGTGCCTGTTATTGTGCTTGAACAGTCACATAGGGAGTTACCACTGTAAGCACAGGAGTGCTGTCTTTGAAAATTATTTAAGTTCAATGAGACATCTCCTAGTCACTATTCTGCAGTGTTTGGAAAAAAAGAAAAGGAAAAAAAAAAAAAAAAAAAAAAAAAAAACCCACAAAAAACTCAGGGAAATGTGGAGATCAAATAGTTCTCCAGGCCTTTCAAAGACTGAGTGGAAAGAAAAACACTAAAAACATGGTTTATTCCATGAGAATACATCTCTTGTTTCACTATTAAAACATAACCCTGTTTCCTACAGCAAAATACGCTGTCATATGCCAAAACCAAAAAAATGATTGTAGTCTTTTGGGAAGCTAGAGAATACTGTAGAGCACATTTTTGAGATATCTTTTCAACCAAAACAGCCCTGCTCAGGGATAATGAAAGCACAAAGATGGTGTGTGAAATACTGTCTTGTAGTCCTAGATGCCCTATAACTATCCTGATAGCTTTTGCACTGATCATCTTGATGTTACCATTTGGAAGGGGTAACTGCCTCAATGTAATGAATGAAACTAGTGATTAATGAATTTTTAGTTTTGGTTTTTGCTATTCCTGTCCCTATGAGCAGTTTTTGTTGCAGAAGTGATGGTTTTAGTGGGAAGAGAAGAATAGCACACACTCCTGTTTTTCCACTTTTATACAGCACTTCAATTGGTTTGAGTTGCTGCGCAAAAGAAGAAGGTGCAGGATTGGGATGAGCGCTCACCAGAACTGCTTGCATGGTTTCCTCTTCTATTCGTGCACATTGTGAATTTCCTCATCTTGCTAGAGGCAAATTTCAGATTTTGTCATGGAAAATGTTCCTTTTCCTTTTCTTTCCTTTTCTCCTCCCCTCCCCTCCCCTCTTTTTCTTTTCTTTTTCTTTTCTTTTTCTTTTCTTTTTCTTTTCTTTTTCTTTTCTTTTTCTTTTCTTTTTCCTTTTTCCTTTTTTCCTTTTTCCTTTTTCCTTTTTTCCTTTTTTCCTTTTTTCCTTTTTTCCTTTTTTCCTTTTTTCCTTTTTTTCCTTTTTTTCCTTTTTTCCTTTTTTCCTTTTTTCCTTTTTTCCTTTTTTCCTTTTTTCCTTTTTTCCTTTTTTCCTTTTTTCCTTTTTCTTTTTTCTTATCTGTTATGATTTGGTAGGTGAGATATGAAGGGAGACTATACGTTCTCTTATATTTAGTACTTAAGAGTGTGGCTAATTTTTATTTTTTTTAAAGTATTTTTGAGGTTAATTATTGTAACTATTTCAGCCAGTAAGATAGTTAGAGACCTTCACTGCAAGAAGTATTGCAACTTGCTCATGATATCCAGTTAGAAAATGCTCAGGTAAATGATAAAGCTTTTACAATATAATTAGTCATTAGGAGAAGCAGTCTTATCAGGAATTCATAGGCTCAGAACAAATCTGTTTTGGTGACAAAACAGAAAATTTTTCGTGCTGGCCAATTCCCAGAGTGATAGCGAATTTAATTGAATTAATTTCCAAAGAATTTGATTATTTTTTTCACCCAAAATTTTGTATCTAATTTTGTATCTAAATTACCAATGTTTGCTTACCAAAGGGCTAATCAGGAAGCATTATTTTATTGGTATGCTATGTTCTATTATAATGAAGATAAAAAATAAATCAAGTCCACTTAGTTTTTATTAAGCTTCAAAACTGAGTACTTAAATAAAATTTCTTTGCACTAAAGGAATGATAGAAGGTCCCTGCAACATGTTTGGGTATTTCATTTTTATTGGAGAAGATCTTTGAAGGAAAAGAGCAGCTGGTGGCCTGTTTCTGCCTCGCATGGAGCATTCTGTGTGCTCTCGGTGCTCCTTGTGTTCTGTTGCAGCTCTGAGAGCAATGTTTGAGGCTGTTGATTGCAAACCACTACAAACTTGTTGATGGGATGTGGTTCAGATGGACAGTGGGTCTATTACTGCCTGCCCAAGGCCTGTGCTAGGCAATTGCTCAGCTGCTGTGTGGACCCCTTCATGGAGGTCTCTTATCCCTCACCCAGTCCCAGAGCACGTAGGGTGTTTGCTGAGCTGTGTTTTGTTTGCTTTTCTTATGAGTGGCTGCGGGAAGAGAAGGCACTGTCTTCTGTAGTCATCCATTTGCTGGTAGGGTTTGATCTAAGGAAAAAGATCTGACTTGGTTGTTAGTTTTCTTCTTTTTCTTTTTTCATTTAAGTTCCTTGTCTGCAGTGCATTAGAGTAAAACATTAATGTGCTGTAGCTACTGTTGCTGTCAGAGACTGGATATCAGCAGGAACTAAAAGAAAACAGAAACATTTCTGTTGTTTTAACAAGGGAGCTGTTTTATTACTGGTAGTCCAGAAGTGATCCAGATTGCCTATTTCCACTTGTAATCAAAGCCTTGCCAAGAGCTTTCTGTGTCTTGAAGAGTTTTTGTTGTTATACCAAGAGCACTAAGATACACTAAAATATTTACTGCATGTAAATATTTATCATACGCTTGCAAAATCATTACCTGAAATTCATATAGCCAAAGGCTATGAAAACTATAAATCCTGAAGGGCCAAGGATAAAGAAGGGCATTTGCAGGAACGACTGCAGTGTGGAGGGCATCAGAAAGACCCATCTGTGAACACAAGGTTGAACAATGCCTTCAGCTGCTACTAAATCCAGTCCTCTTTTTGGAAGTCTACAACAACATCCCACCTTCACTTTAAAAAAACAGTTTTGGCCATTCATGTATGCTATACATGACAGACATTTTCTCATTTACTCTTGGTCCCCTAAATTGTCTGCCTAAGCATGTTTGTACCTTCCTGCTGTGGGTAACTCAGCCATATATTGTTCAGATCTATAGACCTCCGCTTGTTATTTGGACTGTAAAACATACCTAAGGCATTCTGAGTTTCTAATTATCGTACATTTTATGGTCTGAATTTCCCAATCTCATTATCTCCTAATACCTAAATCTATCCGGACATTCAAAGTTTGGTGCAGCCTTCTCTTGACTTTCTGTTCATAACTTCAGCAAAATGTTTCCTTTCCTGGAGTGCCCGATGTGTATACAAAGGGTAAAACCTCTCTTTACTGGTGTCCCTCAAATTACTACACTGCTCAGACAACTTCAGATACCTTGGGATGTGTGTCATGTTCATGTCCAGGGCAGTGTTGGTGAAATGAAAAGCCATAACCGAAAGCTCCTTCAAATCCTACCCAACTTTCTGTACATAATTACTAATGTTAAGTCTAAATCCAGCTGTGTGTCTAATTTGCACACACAATTATTTCAACTGCCCAGTACGAACTGGGTAACTGAACAAACAGGTGAACGTAATTAGTCATTTGCATTTGTAATTACCTCATTTGCACATGCAGTTGTAGCAACTCTGCATTCTAATTAGTTTTAAAATTACTGGTGCTATGCTGCTCCCTCACTTTGTGTATTCAGACAAGTCTGTTGTGTGTCAGAGTGATAGAAGACCTCAGGCATGCTGGGTGGTGTTTTGGGGCTAGGGGGTGCTGCTACATTGCATCAGGGCCATCCAGGGTGTCAGGCGAGGAAGGATGGTCATAGCTGAGCATGTTTTCTCCTTCTTGAGCCTCAGTGACTTTGCAGGAAGGATTCAGATGTTGAATTGCACTTCCTGCTTGTTTCCATGTGCTGTTGTCTGAAATTGGATCGGTTTCTGTTAGAGTGAAATAAACCAAAATCTATGTCAAGTTCATTCTTGGTAAATCTCTGGACTATTGTCTTTTCACTAGTTGAAATTACGTGTGCACTTTTCTATATTACTGAGTTAGTATGACTAAATGGGTTAAAAATGCAAAATAGTGTCTTTACCAAGCATTTGAGGTCTTCCTCTGCATCTCATTGTCTGGAATCCCAAGACTTGCAGATAAAGTACAATATATTTAGTTTGAGAGGTAGTAAATCAACCCAGGGAAGGTGATCATTAAATAGATTAAAATGCATGAAAATTACCTAAATGGAAACCATTAGATTAAATGAAGCAGCTACAGTATAATATCCTGATGACTCTAGAAACTTTATTTAGATCATAACTGTACTGATGTAGTGCAAATGCCATGATTAAAGGGAACATAACACATCTCTCACTCTTCAGCCTCTGCCTTTCTTTAAAAATTTCAACTTCAGTTCCTCCACAGCTTAATAAACAGTTACCTCAGTAAAGGCATTTCCCAACATTCTGCACCAATCTACATTTTGATGTGGTGTGGCATGAAACCTTATCTCAGTGTGGCATGTTTGCAGGAATAACAATGTTTAAATAATGACTGAAATGAAGCATGCAAATCTTTTGTAACCAAAATGGACACACTGAGAAATCTGAAGTCTCCACTCCCATTGCCACTTTGCTGTTCTTTTCTGAGACTGACTCTCACACATCATACTTCTCATGAAGATGTTCCCAAACCCCACACATATTTGGGTTTAGTTCTCTGTTCTATGTTTCTTTATCATTTCACTGGGTGCCAATTTTTGGTCTTAATGCCAAGCTATTTCTTGATATTTTTTTTTCCATTAAAAATGTGTATCGCTATTTCAGTTGAAACCTCCTAATGAATTATCATTTCCTTCTTACCCTGTGTAATGTCTGGATCATGACTGTCACTGTGCTTCCTGTGTGTTCTATGTCTTGTATGCATGATCTTGTCAGAGAATAATAGGGTCAAATTTCTTGCACGCATTATTTATTTTAACTGTATTGATTGGGCTGTTTGATTCAGCATTTTTCAGTCATGTCACTGAATATCACTGAAACAAGAATTTCAGTTTTTGATTTCTCATGCTACTATGTTACCAGGCTGGCCAGAAATGCCCCAGACCATAGATGCCCATTGTTACGTGTTAATTTCATACACATTCTGACTACTGTGCTGTTCTTTCACATACCATTGCTCTATCTGCATGCATACAGACATCGTATGAGAGCTTTTAGGGAATTAGAATTCAACAATGGCATGCAGTAATAGCTTCCTAATGGAGTAACTAATGGCTATTATTCCATAACTCATCAGAATTAGAATGCCTAATTCTGAGTGATATTAAAAGAATAAAATGAAGAAGACTGGTCTTTTACCAATTCTTTTACCACTATTTGTAATTTATCGTTATAATATCACAATTTGTAATAGGGATTGTCTTTTATTTTTTTAAAAACCAAGCAAGTCCTGGCTCCTGTAATGTTAGTGGTGTTCCTGTGAGCAGGCAACGTGCCCACAGTGCAGCATGCTCTGAGAAAGGGTAATTGCAGGGGAGGGAGAAGATTGAGGCCCCAGCATGCTCTGAGGGATGCACTGACTGCCAGCGGCAATGGGAGTGAATTGCAGTGGGAGCTGCTGGGTTCTGAGTTCTCATCAGTTTAGCAGTGTATATCTGAAGGTAAAATTGGAAATGTATTCCAAAGAGTGCCACTGCATGGTCTGCACTTTGCCATGAGAGGAAGAGATGTGAGAGAATTGAGAAGATGTAAACCTCTTACAGAAACCTGCAGAGAATAGCTGAGAGGCCTGGGAGCTACTGGGGCATAAGAACCAGAAGTTTCTCTGTAAGATAGAGACTTAGCCAATCTGCCTCCATATGGCTCTGCAGAATTAGTGTTGTCTCCTCTGATTTTGTATTAATAGATTTTTTTATGAAGAATGAATGCCAAAATCTTGGCCATTTGTCTGAGCTGTATGAGAGCTCCAAGAGTGCCGTTAGCAAAACCAACAGCTTTAAAATTGTTGTGTTTCTCCTTGGCAATCTGCAGGCAAAAATGCTGGAACCTGTGTTGGGGTACCAGGCCTGTGCTCAGGGTGGCAGAGAGGCACAGCCTGCAGCTCTGCTGCCTTGCTTTGTGCTGGGCCACCGCTGCCCATCAGAGAGCACCCTGATCTGCTTCTGTTACCTATTAATGGCATCTGGTGAAGTTTTCATTAAAATAATAAAAATAGGATGCACTGTGCATTCCTATCTGAGTTGCAGTGCGTGTTACAGTGCAAGCCAATGCAGCCTTTCCTACGTAGGCTCTACTCAATTAACTGGGCTCTTCCAGCAGGACCATGCGAAGGGTTACAGAATCATGGAATCACAGGAAGTCCTAGGTTGGATACGACCGTAAAGATCATGTAGTTCCAACCCCCTGTCATTGGCTGGTTGCCAACCGCTAGATCAAGCTGCCCAGCACTCCCTCCAACCTGGTCTTGAATGTCTCCATGGATGCCCATTTTGTTGGATGCACGCACCCAGCTCAGACTCCTGAGTTAATTTTTTTCACAGTGCTCTCCTTTGCTCTCTGCTGGTGCTAATTATGTAAACACTCTCCATTCACAAAAGCAAATGTTACTGAAATTTGGTATTTTCATCACTGCTGAACATCCAGCTATGTCTCAATGAATGTATGAACATCATACTGTAGCACTGTAGATGTGCCGATTCCCTTCCAGTCCCACATGAACTCAATTTTTGTCTGTGCAGCAGCCCTGCCTATTAATTTTTAGATTTGTTTACACTTTAGAATCACATCCATCAAAGCAACGTCAATACAATTATAGAAAACTCTATTAGGAAGTGCTTGTTTTTAGCATTTTCTTCCTTTGCTGGCATGGAGAAAATATGCACCTGCTGAAGCAGTCACTGCACCACATGCCCTTCCTGGCCCTGCACAATGCCAGCTGAGCTCCCAGCAGTAAAAAAAAAAAACAACAACACAGGTAATGAAAATTCAGGTAAACTTCAGCAACACAAGGCCTGCCTTCTGCTGACAACACAGGAGAAAGTAAGAGTCTTGTAAGGGGGAACTCTTTGAGCAAGTAAAAACTTACATGGGCAGCTTCAGTTATGCCTCATCTGATCACTCCATCTAAAATCTAGACCAGGTTGCTCAAAGTCCCATCCAGCCTGGCTTTGAATGCCTTGAAGTTGTGAATGCCCCCTCCCTGGAAGCATTCAAAGCCAGGCTGGACGGGACTTTAAGCAACCTATCTAGAGGAAGATGGCCCAGCCTATAGCACGGGAGTTGGAACTAGATGATCTTAAGGGTCCCTTCCAACCCAAACCATTCTATAATTATTTTTTTTTCCTGACAGCTCAAGTTAGAAAACTGGTAGTAATGTGCCAGAGGTCCCAGTGAAATTAATTCCTTAGTGCTCTGCATGTTAGGCTATGAGCTGGCGAGGCACTGCCACTGCTGTGGGCACTGCGGCACGCAGACAGAAGCTGTGCAGCACGGAGGGGCTGTGCTTGGCCAGGCACTGCTGGCGTGGAGCCGCCGGCATTTGGTCCTTTGCAGGGATTAGAATGGATACCCCGCATCTTGCCATCCCAGGTTGAACAAAGATCCCAAATGACTCTCTTTTTTTGCCTTATCTTACAATGCATAATGCACATTAAAGAGGCTGGTTGTGCATTCTGTAAGGTTTTTAATAGAGTTGGTGTTTGGATTCTTGCTGAAGTGCACTGGCTCCCTTATTTCCAAGTGCAGCACACAGCAGCTACGAGCGCTTGCGGTAGCTTACAGAGCCTCTATTCCCAGTGCATTGTTCAGGGATTTTTATTTCATACATCATTTCTTAGTCACAGCTGTATAATCATATATCAAGTCTATAGAGCATAGCATGGCATTGAGGATGTATTCTGAATACACTCTAAATATTGAAAAATCAACACAGAGAAAACTCTATTTTTTACTGCAGCTTGCCAGAGCCAATTTCTCAATTCTCCAGAAGTCTGCATGCTTTCCTAACAACTGCAGACCATTTGTCAAGGAAAAAAATCTACCGAGATAGATTCAGAATAGATTTGGTTTTCTTAGGCACTAATGTAGTCTTGGGAGCTAATAAATAAATAGGTAACCAGGAAAAAAAAAAAAAGGTTTCTGTAAGCTGTGTAGAGAAATGTTGCTGGCACTGTAATGGTCCTCAGTTGGGGCAGTTGTTTCAGAACATCTCCTGGTGCATTGTGCAGTTTTGAGCCCGCAGAGGAACCTTTGCCACAAACCATTAGTACGAGAAGAAGGCGGGACACGTAGGGACAGACAAGTACAACCCAGCTGCAGCCTCTTAAACAAGAGGACTTATTTCTGTTATTGATAGCTGTAATAGTTTTTATCTTTTCTTTGTGCAGGCTTCTAGAGAGAGATGGCACTTAAACAGCCTGTTACAAATGCCCTGGGTTTAGTAGCTGTGAGGTCTACAATAATGCTCCTTATCTAATTATCATTCATTTACCCAGTAAGTGCCCAAGGAAGCTTCAGGCAGCTGTAGCTTTATCTGTGAGGATGGGGCTGCTGGCAGGCCAGCAGCACAGGCTGGCACAGCCCTGCCTTCCTATGGGCTCCTTGCATGGCAGCAGCTCCCACACTGCCCACCTTCCTGCAGCAGCTGTTCCTTAGGCCACAACATGCAGGTTTGTATGTAGCAACAGGGAAACCTGGAACAGAACTAGTGTGGGGAAGTCCACAGGAGAAGCTGTAGAACTACTAATTTTTTTTCTGTAGGACTGCTTGTTGTCTTGATGCCTGAATGTGGGAATGCTTTATTCCAGGCCATTAGCCGTAGAGATGGACTTGAGAGATTTGGAGTGATCTGTGAGCGAGCGATGTAGGTCATGATGTGTTTGGAGTAGGTCTTCTGGACCAACTGTACTATTCCCTTTCTTTCTTCTTTTCCTTGGCTTTTTATATATTTATGCATATTTTTGATTTGCACAATATTCCTCAGAGAAAAGGACCAGTCCTAAAGACCCCAGGGATGGTAAAAAGGCTTCTATGATATTATTTCCACCGCTGGTGGGATGTCATTATGGGGACCGACTCTTGAGCAGGGTATGATGTAATAGGACAAGGGGAAATGGTTTCAAACTAAGAGAGGGGGGATTTGAGTTTGATATAAGGAAAAAGGTTGGTTTGTGCTGTTTTTTGGGTTTTTGGTTTTTTTTGTGTGTGGTGGTTTTTTTTGTTTGTTTGTTTTTTGTTTTTTTACAGTACCTGATGGAGCACCTGATGGAGCTGTAGGTGTCCCTGTTCATTGCAGGGGAGTTGGCCCACATGACCTTTAAAGGTCCCTTCCAACTCAAACAATTCTATGGTTCTTTGATCATTGTTGGTTACACGTGAAGTCCCACGCACAAAGTCCTGCATTTCTTTCCTTTTTGAAAAAGATAAATGATAGAGAGATCATACACTATAGCTACAGGAATGAGAAACAGAAAAGAGGAAGCAATTGGCCAAATCTGACCAGTTCTAAGCAGCTTGCTCTGCACTCCACAGCATATGCAGATACAGATTGATAAAAAGCCTTGTTGACTTCTCTAGAATTCTTCTATTAACTTTCCAAAATTTTGGATTTAATTGTTTGAGAACAGACAAGAGCAGCTGTTAGTGAAAGACTAACCAAGGCTCAGGTACCTTGATGCTTTCTTCTCTCCACTCACTCATTGTGGCTCACTGTGCTGGGCTTTGGCCCCAGTGGCGGAATCTGCTCATGCCAGTGGAGCTCTGCTCTCTGCAGCCAGAAAGGCCTTTCCTTGCCTGTTATGCTCAAATGTTCTCATGCTGTGTTCTCTTAAGCTAATGTACAGCTTGATTTACATACAGCAACCCATGCTTTTCTTTAGTTATCCCGTTCACCTGGCTGCAGGGAGATGTCACTGGGCGGTATGCAAATCAAATGTGATACATTAGCAGTTATTACATTAATAATATCCCCAGCTCTTGCATTGTTTCTGAGCTCAGCTTTAGGAAGGCAGCCTCTATACCACAGCACATCTTCCTTTGCTCCTCCAGCATACTCAGCCCTGCGCAGGAGAAACCACAGTGCACTCGCGCCGTAGCTCCCATCAAAATGAAATCACAACAGTTTTAATCTTATCAGTCTCAAATAGTGGCAGAAGTCTGTGCAAACTCAAGTCCTTGCTGTCTGACAATATCAGTGAAGAAACATAGCACATCCTCATCCAGGCTATTAGTTGTCATAGCGAGCTGACAGTACACAAAGAGCTGCAGTATGCAGTGCCAGCTCTACAGCTGGAGATGATCCTTAACGCACTTTCTTCCCCCAACCCCTGGGGGGAAAAAGCAACCTTTGCTTCAGGATGGTGAGGGAAAAACAGCCCAAAACATCCTGTACAATTTGTCTAAGGAAGCTTCGATGTCCATTTTATGGTACTCTGAAATTTTATTTTGCTGCATATTTTTTTCTGTCTCAGAGCTTTGCAAATGATGATAAAATATACAGGACAGCATGCACAAGGTCTTTAAATAGTTCAGGCAAACAATTGGGATTTTTCTCCGTATCTGTGGTTATTTTATTTTTTTAAGCATAACTTCTCTTTCTCCTTGCACTTCTCTGACCATCTCGAGATGTGTTATTTGTGGTACTCAAAAGTTAATAGAAAATAAAGATCACAGTGATTTAGCATGGCTATTGAGGTTAATGCTTGCGCAGTGCTAATCAGTGACAGTGAGCAAAGTTGTTTACACATCCCTGGAGGCAAGCACTTAAAAAAATAAATAAAAATCTTTAAAACCCATTGAAAAAGAGTCATTAAAACTTCACATTCAGATGTGTTCTGAAAGATGTGCTTTCAGGTGATAGATGAGCTAAGCCATCTTTCCAAGTCCCGTGGCTGCACCCCAATGCAGGTGTTTGTTGGTGGGTCGACCCATTTACCTGATTGACACGTGTCCTTTCCAGACCAGGCATGCAGATGTGCTCATACTTTATACTGAGAAAGCAGTGCTAAACTCATTTGAAATCCTCTAGGATGGGATACTTCCTCTATCCTCTTTTCTTAACCAAGAGAGCCTAGGAGGAGATTCTGACATCATTCATCAAGAACTAGAGTGGGAGGCTAAGTCAAACCATGAGCACAAATGGACAGGAACCACATTTAAAAAAACGATTTATCTGGAATTTGGCATGAATTGTGATCTGGTAAAATCAGCCTGTTCAATTTTGACCCAGAATGAAAATTAGCTCTGCAGTTCCACAAATCTGACTAATGACAGTGACTAGTGGGCACAGCCTAATTGGAAAGGTAATGAATCCCTGTTAAAGTTGTAATGTTTTGAACTAGTCTTTCTTCCATCAGCAGGGCTGCGAGCCTTCTTTTTCTTTAGGAAGGGGTAGTACTGCTTTGTAATGTAGACAAGTTTTAGCTTAACAGTCTTACTATTAGAAGGAAAAAAAAACAAAACAAAAACAAAGCAGTAGCTTGGATTTATCCTAAAAAAAAAAAATAAAATAAAAGTAGCACAGGGTCTGATGAGGTTCTTTAGAAAGCAGCAGCATTTCCAAGAGCTTTTGGATTTATTTTTTTTTTTAGTACCTACTTATGTGGTATATTGGAACACAAAAGCAGGAATGAGACAAGGTGGGGCTGAAAGATGAGAAAGGAACAATGGGGAACTGCAGGGATGGAGGAAGGGCGGATAAATGGAACAGCATGGAGATGAGGAAAACAAGAGCCAGGAGGGGGCGGAGGCATTGGAGTGAGCCAAGGGATCAGAAGAGCAAGAAGAAACTTTAGCCTCTCTGATCTGTAAGACTGACTGTATTTTGCATTTGCTGTTAAATATAGATGGCAGCACGCATTCTACAAGACAGAGAAACAGAAAGGAGGCCAGAAGAAACAAATGCTGTGAATACGTCTTTGGGTTATTCTAAAAAGCATAAAAGACTTTCAAGTTACTGGTCTTTTGATTTACTATGATGCTTCCACAATCGGATGGTGTCTGTGCAGCTCTGCATTTCAGATTTATGAATCTGTGCAGTAAACATGATTTCAATTATCTTTGACAAATGTTTTGATTTTATTCACAGAGAAGCCTGCTTGCATATTGAGAGCGGTGTTTGTCCCGCTGTCCTAGTTAGTCTGACCCACTTACCTGGTCCGTGCCCCCATGGCTGCATTTGTGTCCTGTCCCCTTTGTTCTTGTTCACTGGGAAAAGCTGCCCTGCACCACATCAGAGCTGGCTGCGTTTGCTTGTCAGACAGAACATTTCCTGGGTAGAAATTGCTTGTGTGGTATAGCATCTTTAGTTTAGATGCTAATTAAATGTAATGTACTAGTGCTACTTTTATTCCTATTAACGTGAGGATTTCTGCCCAGCTCCAATTAATGTTAATGTGAGGAAAAGGGAGAAAATGGCATTTTTGACAAGCTAAAGAAAATTCTGTTCAAATGTCTTTGTGTTTCCTCTGCTCATTATGTGTTGATATAAATGTAAATGTCTATGAGAAATGTGGAAAGGAAAATGTAAGGCAATACACACTTATTTTTGGCTGCGAATAGCAGTCCTTATGAGTCAATTTTGGCTTTATAGCCAAAAAGACTTGGCAACTATGGTATTCACAGCGTTTGCACATACTTTTATACATTTGCTGTTAGGGGCTGATCCTGCAGAATCCTCTAGTCTCAATTTGTGGTGAAGTAAATCTAATGTAAGACTGAACGGAAGGCAATAAACTCACAAAAAGCCTGACCTGTTGCTTTCCAGCTTTCTCACGCATGCAGATGTTTGATTCTGGTACAGGTCTGCTTCTCTTCTCAGCATTCTCCTCAGTCAGTTATATAAATTGCAGTTCTAAATTAGGGAAAAAAAATCTGAATTTCTGTTGAATTTCCTCATTTTCTAATTATTGCTTTTTTAATTTGATTTTCAGATAGATACTTCTGGGCTGTCAGAGGAAGGAAGCTCAGTTATTTCAGAGCATGCGCCCTCAGTGAATGTGAGTAGACTGTGCGTTTCATAATTTTCCAAAAAGGTTGGTCTTGAGAGCTGATTTTCCTAAGAAGTTAAAGAATGACTGAAACTGAATCATGCAACTAGTGGAAATCCAGCCTCTTTGTCTTTCTAAGTGCAATACTGTTGGGGTTGTGTGCCTACAGAGATGTGACTTGGAGAGCACAGCCAAGTTCCACCCAGGCAAGGCTTACTCAGTACTTCTCCTTGGCACTGGAAGGTATCTCATTTGCTTTTGGGCATAAAGATTCTGGTGAGCAGCATGGTCAAGAACTGCGTACACTTTTCTTTGTAAGTTAGCAGCAGTCCCACAGTGTATGCAGTAATATCTTATAAACATCACTTTATGTAGTACACTGTGTACAGATCTACAGTGCTTCTTACTCTGACTCAAAGTACTTAGCTCCGTGAGAGTTTCTTCTCTGCTAGCTCTTGACAAAGGTCAAATTAATTGAAAAAATGAAATGCTTTCTCTTGAGTATTACAAGGTGAATGTAATTCACAGTGGGCATATGTTTTCAGTTTGAAAATTGTCTTTTGGTTTTGTTTTTCTCTAAAAGAAAACTCACCCAACTGCCATATAACCTCAAGAGGTGAATATTCATCAGCTCTAAAATACAAATTGCCATTTTCCTGTGTCACTGGCAAAATATTCCTTCCTCCCACCTCTGTTCCCAGTAAACATTCTGGGTGGCAGAATAAATAAAATACAATTTATTTTTGAATTTGAAATGATGTTCTACCCTAGCAGAGTGGAGTTTAGTCAGTCTTTCCTTCTGTGTTGTTAAACAAGTTGCACCTTGGTCATGGACTCACGCAGTACCATGGTGAGAATGGAAACATGGTGAAGCTCCAAACAAGTGGTCTGTCCATAATCAAAGTACCTAAATGGTGAGGGTGGTAATAATAGCAGAAGGGTTTTTGTTAAAGCAGACAAGGGCAAAGGGCAAAGAAAGGCAAGTGCAGCGTCGAGAGAAAAAAAAGTCACAACCTTCCCATTGCAAACTTGAGAAAGTTTCTGTGTCCCTCAGTTTCAGCTTCTGAGTTGTATAGCAGTAGTACTGGAATTTCTCAGTCTTACTGTGATGAACTGCAACACATGCATGAACAACTGGGTTTGTAGTTGATATCTATGTCTAGAAAAGCGTTCAAAAAAAAAAAAAAAAAGCATAGTAAAACATTGGCAATGGAAATAACCTGTGTATCAAGTGAAGAAGGGACTCCATTCATTCGTTATCACTGTGGAATTCTTTCCAGCAGACATTGCTATTGATCTAGTTCATCAGTGGTCAATCATCTTTCAGAAGACAAGAAAACAAACAAACAAAAAAACCCGTAACACCACGATAATTCTCACCTCAGGAAGCATTATTTCTTGTTGAAATGTCATGAAGTGTTCATCAGGCTCCAGCAGTACTGGTATCTCTGGAAAAACCTTATTTTTCTCCACTGCTAATTAATTCAAATTTTGAGTAAGGAATCAAATACCTTGATGCAAAATAAAGAATAATATCATGTGAAGAGTGATACTGAGTGGCTGTTAAAGTCTTCTTGAGAGCTGAAATGGCAGCTGTTGCTGCACAATTTAGAGTAATGCTGAAGTAAGGCTAGGAAGGAACCCAAGGAGCTTGGAGTTTTGAGATGTCACTAACAACAACAGATGAAGAAATGTTTTTATGGGCACTGTGTGTGCAAAGTAGGTATTTTTGCTCTGTGACTGAGAAGTTTGCAAATGGGGTCTGAAATTCTGAAAAACCTAAGAATGATTCCCTTTGTGAACACATTTACTGTCTTGTCAGTAGCAAGTAAGTTGGCCAGCCACAGAAATTCAAATTATTCAGAGCATCTTACGATTGTTTAAAGTTGTTTCTCTTCTAGTCCTTCCCTTTGATTTTAATGTTGTTGAAAGTGGGAGTAGAGAAGGGAAGCTATAAAAATATTGTGTCCTTGACTTTACCAGTGAAAGGTGAAATTTAACCAGTTGATTCTGAAAGCCTGGCCAAAAATAGATGGTTGATGTTTAGATTGGGCTTTAAATGGTAGTTAGTACATTAAACCCAGGTGTTGCAGTTTAAATATAGCATCAAGTACTTAAAAAAAAAAAAAAAAGTGTGTATATATATATATATATATATAGCTGATCAGGCTTTATTCACATCGCTTTTAGAACTGTGACAAGCCTAAACAGATTAGAAAGCAAGCGTGTTTTTGTTTTTTGGTGTTTTTTTTTTTTTTTGGCAGGCGAATTAAAAATATAAGAGGTTGAAAGGCAGTTGGACCTCAGTGTCATGCTCAGACATCTCAGAAGCAGTCTCTCAATATTATTTGATGCATATGCAAAATGAGATATGCTTTTATCTACACTTCAGTATTTGTAGAGCTAGCATACTGTGCCACCAGTGACCAATAGGCTTTTTTTGACATGTTGGCTTTTTTTCTATACAGCCAAAGAGTTGCGATTAGTAATATTTTAATTATTGCAGATAAGGTCAAATGTTGGAGAAAAGAAACAAAACACACCGTGAGCTGTGTGCAGGGCCTTCACAAAGTAGCTGTGAAATACTTCAACATCACTTGCACACGAGATGTGCGGTCTTTTAAAGTCAGCATGGAGAACTCAGCAATTTCAGCATTACTGATTTGTGAATATTACTACCTGAACTGATAGTATTCAAGCAGAAGGTTGGATTTGTGATCACTTCTCTGACAAATACTCATTTCTTTGTGACCGACTTTGATGTTTAGCTCGTGCTGTCAGAATTAAATGTATAACTAATAAGGAAGAGGAAAGCAACCAACTTTATTCAGATAGATTTGGATCTCTTAAATGGCTGCCCACTAAGTGGAAAATACTATTCAGTGTTTAACATAGAGAAATGTGAAATAATCGATGTGTAGGCAATGAACCGAAGTGAAGAGTGTATATACAGTGGAACAGCAATGCAGTATAATGACAAGGAAAGGATTTAAAGGTTGTTATAAACAAATCCATGAAGATATTAGTGTGGTCTGTGTGCAGGAAAAAAAGCCAACGTGAAATGGAGCTGCACAAATGAGCAGAATACAAATGACAACAAGGAATATTAATATAGGACTCTCTTATTGCTTTATTTTAAACAGTGCTGTGAGTTCCATTTTTGAAGTTGAGTACTGCGGTTATAAACCTGCTTTGTATCTGAACAGTCATATTGGCATTCGGATTTCTAAATTGAAATTCTCGTTTTTAAACCCTGGTGCACAATATTTGCTCCCGTAATTTCTATTAACTGTCTGTCTTTTAGAGAGCTTCTTCAGTGTACACATCGCAGTAATTGTTTGTACAAAAGACCAATTACATATTTAGCTGGCTTCTTGAAGGTACATTTACATTAAGTGGACCCACACAACTGGAATGATTGTTTATACAAGTAATGGTTGCACATACTTACGGAAATCTAGGACTTCTTTCTAAAGCCTGCTAGAGTACTTTGCCACGGGTTTAACATACAACGTGTGAAAGGTTTTGATATTATTGTGGTTTATTTCAAAATGTGGTGCCTCAAGTAGCTAATTGTGGGTGAATGTTTGCATCATGCTTGCAGAATTAACCTGCAGAAGCTTGATGGGTACTTGGAAATATTGATTAATCTTTAGGCCAAACTTTTCTTTACCGTCAAATAAAACATGGTAATTTCCTAAGCAGTGTGACTGACTGGAAAGTAATAGTGGATGTTAATGATTAAAATTAGTGGACACAGAGTGTGTTTCTTAAGATGTGACAAATGGTGCTTTTTTTTTTTCCTGGTTGCCACAACATCCTCAGATGCCCCTGGTTTGTGTGTGAGGTTCCTTGCTTAGTGCTTCCTGTGCAGCGTCTTAAAAGAGAGAAAGCTGCACTAAAACCTGGCAGAGCTGTACAGTACATTAGGTCAGGTATCTGCATTAAATTTGAGTATGCCCTAGGGGATAGTTGAAGAACTGCATCATTTTAATAGCTGGTGGATTTTTTATTATTATTATTATTTATTTATTTTTCGCTGTGGATAAAATTCAAGCTTTTATTAGCAGGGAGCCTGTTCATTTTCTTCCGTGTATAGACATGTTGGTTTTGATACAAAGGTCTAAAAAATACCATTTTTGTTTTCTTATTTCTGATAATGGCTAAAGTCACATTGCAGTGTGCTAGGATTATTAATCTGACTGCAGCTAATTGCGTCAAATTTGTTACTGTGTATTGATCATCTAAATGATATTGTGGACTCATTTTCATCAAACTCCTAAGGTAACACTGAGATAATCTTCTTTGTATGAAAATACTGCTAGCTAATCTAAATTAAACTTAACAACCTATATAAGAGGGTATGGAAAAGCCTAAACAGACGGGTCTCATCTGCTCCCAATATATACAGCTGTGGATGTGTGATATGCCGTGGGCTGAAGAAAGTGTAGGAACCACAAGAAATACCTGTGCTTCCTCATAGTTTTGCTTGTGGCAGGAGTCCTAGGGCTCCCAGTATGAAACATGAATTTTCCTTCTATGCAGTACCCTGCAGTTCTTTGTGAATTGTTCTGAAGGTTAACTATAGAAGTCTGTTAAGTAATGTGTATGACTGTAGTTTGAAATGTTATACGTGCTTGTTGGAACAACTCTCCTTTTGTGTGAGTGTGTGTGCATCTGTGTGCTTATAGAATGAATAAATCAGGCTTTAGCCTTCCCTATATAGGTTGTGCTTCCAAGTCTATGCTTTATCATCTTTCTTTGTAAACTACAGTTATTAGAACTGGGCTCAGCATGCCAGTGCTGAGGCCTCATAGCAAATTTTGTGAGCCAAGCACTGAATAATTTGCCATGTTGTTAGCAAATGTGTCTTTGAGCCTATTTTGTATACCTGCAAGCACCTACTGACATTGCCCAGTGGTTGTAAAGGCCTGGATAAGCAGCCTTTGCCTCTCATCCCCTCCAAGAGAAGGAAGATAATGTGATTCAAGCTGTTAGATATGTGGTAATTTCACAGGAAAATGTGTATAACCCTATAGGACTTGAAGTACCTTTTGTTCTACTTTTTCTATTAAAATCAGAGTTTATCTTATAATTTTTAAAAGATTCAACTTTAAATATATTTATTCTGAACTATATCTGTTACATAAAATATATTTTTAATTTTTCCATTATGAAAACTGTAGCTGGCTTTGATGTTCAGAATCTCAAAGGATTTTTAGGCTTGATCATCTGCCGAGCTCTGCATTAACGTGTCTAATCAGGAAATCTGCAGAAACCTTAATGATGTGTTCAGATATTATCCTCTTAGAAACTAAAATTTAAGAAAGTCTTCTTGCCAGACTGAATCATACAGCTTGTATGTGATTTCTAAATTTCTTTAGCTCGTGTGGTTTGAATTTTGAATCTTAAATGTATTTTATTTTAATTTTTTTTTATTATCTTTGGATAATAAAACGTGATAATTACGTGAACTCATTATTCTTTCTCCCATCATACAACTTGGAGTGAACATAGTGGTTTAGAGATCAGATCTTCTGAACCTTTCCTATGGAGCTTGAAAGTAAAACCTCAGTCACACCTTGCAGAAATTTATAGGACTTTATAGAAAGTGAAGTGTTATTTGGTGTCTGTAAGCATGGCTAAAGCAAGAGCTGTGCTTGGGCAGATCTGTGAGGGATGGCAACAAAGCAATTTCTGTGGGTTAGATGGGGGGGAGCTGCAGGCTGGGCCTGTCCTGGGACCATGCAAAGCTACTCTACTTCTAACATATACTTTTATTGTTGTTTTGATTTGAATTGTTCATCTTAGCACATCCTGTTTCAGTGACATGCAATATTGTGTATAGGAAAAGTGCACTTTTTGCTTCTCTAACAGCAGGAGATGGATCTTAGAAGTGTAGAATAAGAAGCTAAAATAAGAGAAATTGTGGTGAAATATAGGAAAATAAATGTTGACGTTTGAGCACAGTTGTGAAATGGGATGTGAAAAACACCATAAAGAGGCATGGAAAAATGTATGTGGGTCTCCCAGATGATGATGCAAATGTTATATTTAATGAGGAAGATGATTAAGAGCTAGTGAAATGAAGCAGGACAGACTGAGAGGAATAGGTAAGACGGATAAAGTTCTGCTGCAATGGAAATCACTGCAGAGATCAGCAAAAGTGGACTGTGCTGCTCTCTCAAGCAGAAAAAAACTGATCTGGATTTCATAACTATTATAATGGGCAAGGAGCTAAACAGGCTATGTTATTTCTCTGCAATGAAATTGTGCTAATTGGGTCGTGGGTAGGCTTGGTTAATTCCTAATGGGTGAGATTCTGGGTAGCAAATCTTTCATTTGCTGTTGGGAACATCAACCCAAACTGCTTCTGGCTGACTGATGATTTCTGCATGTTGAACTTACGGTGGTTAAATCTCTATGTACTTAGTATATGATAAAGGAGGGCAGTTTCTGTGCAATGAAGTATCCATCCTCTTGTGGATAGGTGAAGTTGATCAGTTCTCACATTTGAAAATTGGGTTCTCCTTTGAAAACCAAAATTCACTGACTATAGTTTTAGTTAGAAAATGTGTTTTTTCATGTTTTTAATATCTAAAACTTTTATCTATTTATGTTAAATATAGTATATACTTGCTTTATTAACTTTCACACAAGAAATAAGGTAAAGAATTGTAAATCACCCTGCCAGCAATATATTGAAAGAACCTAGATTCTGAGAAGTTCATTGCAATCTGAGCTTTTGCTCTTTTACATGCTGAGATAATTCACACATGTCTTTAAGATTACTGAGATTTGGAATATCAACATTTTAAAGTCCAATTAACAACAAATGTTATCAAAAACATTTTGCAAATTGCAGTTTGCTTTTGCAAATAGCAAGGAAGAAGGTTAGCATTTGGCTTCTTATTTGCAACTCTAACTCAGTGACAAAAAAATGTTGGTATTGTACTTTGCAGAAACTTTCTGAAAGCATATAGGAATGTGTTAGCATGTGGGGTTTGGGCAGAGCCCCACTGATTTGTGGTGATTGCAGATTTTTCATTCATTTTAACTTTTGATTCTGGCTTTCATTCTTCATCAGAGAAAGTATATCACAGAATCACAGAATGGACTGGGTTGGAAAGGACCTCGAGGATCATGAATCTCCAAACCCTCTGCCTCATGCATGGCCACCAACCTCCCCATTTAATGCTAGACCAGGCTGCCCAGGGCCCCATCCAGTCTGGCCTTAACCAGAACCAGAGCAGCTCCAGGGTCAGGGCATCCACAACCTTTCTGGGCTATAGAATCTGTAAAATCAGATAACATTCTGATTCTGCCACCGGTGCATTTTTAGTGCTCTTGAAATTGTTTTTCAACCAGTTGGAGTGAGTTGCATGCCTGACAGGTCTTGTTACTATTTATAATATATCTTTTTCTTTATTCAGTTCTAATGGAGTGACTTAAAAGATGTTTAGATCATTTTAGTTTAGTGAAGAATTGGGGGAATTTTTCTCTTCCAAATACTTTTCATGTTGCTACCTGTTTTGTTTTGGTTCATTTTTTTAGTTGTTGTTTGTATTTTGTATTTTTATTTTTTAATTCTGATTGGAACTGTGTTTAGGCATTCCTGATAACTCCAGGTTGTTCTAAATCCACAGGACCTCACTTGGCTTATTTGTCAAGTGTGTTCTTGCCTTTTACCTTTATGGTACTTTTATGCTAAAAAATAATACCTAAATAGCCCTGATGTGTTGAATGACACAATTTCAAACACTGATTTTTCCACATCAGCTACAGTTCATAATGATTTTCCCATGTGTCAGTCTCAAGAGGTTATTTTTAGATGCTTGTTAGAGAATGAGGGGAGGTTGTTTCAAAATGCCATCATATGCTTACCAAAAAATTACTCTACTTTGCTCATTTTAGTGGGATAAGCTGCTCTGCTCCCAAAAGGGCTGTGTCCCATGATGGGAATGCAGAGGAGCCTACGCTCAAGGTGGTGGAGAAGATTTCTCTGTGATGTAGGATCTCACCTTGCAAAGGCGTTATTGAATGAGCACTACTAGAGCTCTGAGGGAATGCACAGAGTGAATGCACTCCTCTTATTTGTGGAAAACATCTTAAACTTGCAAAGGAAAGCCTTAGAACCTGGATAATGAGTATCTTAGTTTTCTGCCTCTCTTCTTCTCTGTGATTCTCAAATCTCTCTTTTTTAGTGTATTCTAAAACTTTCATATAGAATGTGACAGAAGTTGTGTAGACTTTTATGTTGAATGCTAATGAACTGAAAGTGTGCAAATAGGGCTATGGGAAATTATAACAACTTCTGTTATGGATTTATTTATTTATTGCTTTGTCTTTCTCTTTGCTTTTCCCTGTGTTGTCTTTCTGTCCTAGACTACATAAATCTGGAAGTAAAGCTATTCTCCAATGCCAGCTAGTGGTTCTCACCTCTTTTAAAATACATGCAAAAAATAAGGGTGTCACTTAATGATGCTTTCATACCATATTTACTGATAACCATGTTCATTAAATAGGTAGTCAATTCCTGTGTGTAGTGTGTTCTATTCAGAGTTATTTAATAAAGCTTGAATATGGTAAGTGTCATCCAAAAGAGTTGATGCTAAGTATCTTGCAGGATCTACCCTCAGGAAATGACAGAAAAAAGGTACATGGAGTTCTTTGAATATTCAGCAGTTTTTTCTGCCTTCCTTTCCGCATCACAGGACTTCTCATAACTCCAGAATCCAGACACCTTTCAAGTGAAAATGAGCAGCAACAGTTCTACTGAATTTTCTCAGGGGCATCTCTCAGTTTTGAGTATGAGTGCTCTGACTGGGGTGCATGTTCTGTTTTTCACTGATTCTCAACCTTATTGCTGTTGTCTATGCATAAAGTAAACAACATGACTTTCAGTGTGTTTCAGAGCTGTTTATCAGTAACAGCCACATTATAATTCTCCTTCAAAAGGAAATGGCAGTAGTTGTTTAATTGTACTCTTGCAAGAGTTGTAGTCATGATGCATTTAAACTTATGCCATTAAGTATTTTAAATTTATTTGTTGGAGTTGTGCCCAAGGTCATGCTGTCAGGAGCCAAAAGCAAACCCCCCAAGGGAAGAAAAGTCAAAGATCATTTTGGTGTGTGCCAGATAACTGGATGTGTTATAAATGACAACTAGCTTGTATCCAAATCACAGAGACCAAAGGCAAGGGAAACATGTGCTGGGAGCTCAGGGAATTCAATGTCACCATCTAGGACATGATAAAGTAACTTCCTGCATTCATACATCTTAAGTAAACAACTGCATTATGTCTTTTTTCACTTTGCCTTTCAGTTCAACTTAGACTTCAAATATGCATGAGGGAAATCTGGTTTGCTTGTCCTAAAATGTCCCTAGGGCATTCAGAAACCATACCCAGCAACATCTGAATTTGAGCATGCCCTACAGTGCTGGATCGTTCACTGGCTGGAGCACAGGGCTGCCTTTCCCTAGGTACCAAGGTCTCCACTAAGCTGTACCAGTGGCAAGGGAGTGTTATGCCCTTGTCACTGCAAAACTAGGTGGTCTGGGGCAGAGACTTGCTAGCTCCCCAAGGTACTTAGGACAATGAAGTTCCTTTCTACCATGCAACAGTAAAAAATAATAAGGCTATATTCCATTCACTGTTAGGACTACTTGTGTTAAAATCCCCTCTCTACAATGAGCAGAAAGGTAGGGATGTGAATGCCTGCCCTTGTGTTATCTGGAATCAACAGAAATTACATCCAGCTGCATTCAGTGGAAGTCAAAGGCAGCCTAAAAGCCTTTGCTTAATTACTGCCATCTGGCTTGCATGTGGTCAGCCCCACATTCCTGTTGAATTCTCTGTATCTGAAGTTCTTGGGCCTAAAATAACATTCCTTATCTCCCCCCTCATATCCAAAACTCATTTTTCTGTAAACCACCCCCAAGCCCAATCCCAGGTGACTGATGGGGTGATGTGGCAAAGTATTTCACCCCCATCCTGGCTTTTTTGCAGAGCTGCTGCTGAAGGATGTAGAAATAGTGCCATGCTGGGAAAGGTAATTCAGTCCTGTGTCATGGGTGTGTGGCAACTGAAAACAATCTAATTGAGGAATGTGGAACCACTTGGGGGTAATGTCTCCTGATACTAGAATAAAAATGTGGTGATAAAATTGCACTTCATAAAGAAGAATAATATTAATAATTTTAAAGACTTCTACATTCCGTTTAAACTTAAATGAGCCCTTTATTGCTCTCCTGAAAAGCACAAGAGAGCAAGGAACTCGCTTACACTCAATAAACTCAGTGGTTAAAGGAGAGAAAATTTAGTCATGGATCCTTCACTGCCTATCAGATCTGCAGTGAAAATAAGGAGGAAAACAATTTCTTATAAATTTATTCACTTCTATTATCAAGATTACAAATAGCGTTCAAAAATGTCATCTCTGTCTGCTGAAAATCACTTTATTCTCAGTTGTAAAAGTACAGTGGAAGGGAATCTGCTTGTGCTGTCAATTCAGTGTATTTGGTGAAGCCCAGCTGCTCACCCGGTGCTCTGAGGCCGAGTACTTATTGGTTGTCTGCCTTTAAGTATCTGCTTATAGAAGCAGCTCTGATCTACATCAAAGGGCAGGAGCCTTGGTATGCGATCATAAATAAATAAATCAGACCTAATAAGTGCTGGTGGTGACTTGCTGGCATCTCCTTTTCTTACCCTAAACTAGTTTACGCAGAGCCATAGCTGTGGAGCTGATCAATAGCTGTCCTGAAGACTGTAGTTAGGATCAGCAAAAACTGGATCAAGCTCACTTTTATTTTCCTGTGATGTTTAGAAACCCAAAATTTTCTTTTTCTTCCCTTCTTTTACAAAGCTAATCATTTTGTGGAATGATATCCATGTTTTATTGTCATGGAGGATAGGTTTTTTTTCTTCTGAAACTTGGGTTTGATAGTAATTTTCCCGAGGTTAAATGGTAGACCACCTCCTGTTGATTTTTTTTTTTTTTTAATGGAATATTTTTGGCTTTTGGTTAAAGTGTTTTTGTCAGTGTAATCACCTGTGTCCATTCAGTCTGTCCATTCAGTGGGTGGGATGAACGACTTCTCTGGAATTAATCCATCAAGTTGGCAAATTATTTTGGTAATTTTAGGGGTAGATCGTAACATAAGCTTCTGTGTGTGGCATTCTGGCTATTGGATTGGCATGGCACTGTGGCTCTATGCTGTTAGCAATTCTATCCTGTGACAGTATAGATAATGGTTAAAACCTTGTATTAGCTTAATTTAAGGCATATTTTCACTTTCTGTTTTTATATTCTGGTTTTTCAAACCAAACACTAGAAACAGAAGTGGCAACTTCTCTGCTGTAGCTGTGTGATGAATCTCAATGAATATTTACGACGTGTAGTAACAGTAATTAAAAAAATACATTCCTTTCTCTTTTATTCCCTAAAACCTTTCAGTTCTCTAATTTCTGCATCCAGTAAGTTTGGTATCGTGAACCTCAATTTAAAGATGGAAAAGTTAGAGAGCAAATTTTGGTAAATAACGTAGCATGGAGGCAAGGAAAATTGGTAGCGAGATGAGAATTGCTACTTCTCATTGCTTAGTCATGAAAGTAGGTTTCATTCCAGTAGAAAACAAGTGTGCAGACATTAAACTGGCCTGGCATCTCCCTTAGAACTCTGAAAAATAAGAGAATTCCCTAAAATAAATGCCTCTAGCTCCTCATTGCTTGTATCAGTGATCTAACAAAGAGAGCTGTAGCTTGAACCTTAAGAAGAAATCATAATAAAGGAAATTTAACATAATGTCAGTTCCCAGTGTTCTGTATGACATGTCATGCGAGCAGAAAGATCAGTTTCTCAGATGTCTGGATGTTGGTAACGTCTTTAATCAAGACATCCTTCCAACTCATAATTCAACACTGTGGAGTGAAATACAGTAGGTAATTGAAACTGATTGATAAAATATGGATTTCCTCCCCTTAGAAGAAAGTTCAGCATACTTAAGGGGAAAAAAACCCAGACCATTAGTAGTTCAAATGAAATATATGCTGACATATTTTTTCCAGGAAAAAATAAATAAAGATAAAAGCTACAGGAAAGAGTAGGTGACAATAATTAGTTTGTTGTTTTAAATTAGGAGGTCTCTTGGGCCAGATGTTAGTTGTCAGGGAGTGATGCCCCCTCCTGAGAAATGTAATGAAACTAAGATAGCCAGGGGCCTTGGAGGAAAAAAAAAAAAAAAGCTCTCTGTTTGGAGATGTCATTTTATTACAATGCTCTTGCCTTTTGCCTGAAGCATCTTGTGACTGGGGATGGAAGGGAAAAGGGAGAGAAAGACAGCACACAGGGATTGATAGAAAGGATGTAGGCAAAATTTGTATTCAATCATAGTCTGGTCAGCAGAGCATGCATGCTTCTAATTAGCATAAAGAGGAAGGCAAGAAACCTGTCTCCGCCACCAGAGACAGAGCAGACAGCGCAATCCAGGGCTGTCCGGAAGAGCTGCCACGAATGTCTGCAGCTCATTGCAATGCAGGTGACAGAATTTAGAGAAAGATATCAGCAGAATTATCCTTATTTTCTATGCCATTCACTGTCTTCTCTTATTAAGCAAACGAAGAACGCAGGGTGCTTTCTGGGTGCTGGAGCACTAAGTGTGCAGCCACGGCCCTGCAAATTGCTCTATGCTGGCTGGCAGCTGCAACCAGCAGGTCTAGGAACAGCAGTCTAGAGGGACTTGGGTTGGGTGGTGCTGGGTCTTGGTGATGGCAGCTGGGGATGCAGTGTGTGGAAGACCATGTCCTCGAGGAACCAAACTGCACTCTGCTGTGCCCTCTGCCAGTGCCTTTTTTGAGTCTTAGAATCACAAAATAGTTTGAGTAGGAAGAGATTCTAAAAGGTCATCTGGTCCCCTGTAATGAGCAGGGATACCTGCAGCTCCATCAGGTGCTCAGAGCCCAGTCCACTTTGAATGTCTCCAAGGATGAGGCTTCCATCATCTCTCTGGGCAATTTGTGCCTGTGCCTCACACCCTTATTGCTAAAAACTTCTTTCTTATATTCAATCTAAATTTCCTCTCTTTTAGTTTGAAACCATTTCCACTTTTCTTATCACAATGTACCCTGCTCAGAGTCTGTCCCTTTCCTTCTCGTAGCCCCCCTATGAACACTGAAGTTCTGCTGTCAGGTCTCCCTGAAGCCTTCTCTTCTCCATGCTGAACAGCCTGTTCCAGGTCTGTTAGCCTATCATAGCAGAGGTCTTCCATCCCTTGCATCACCTTTTTGGCCCTAAATGCAGCCTCACGTTCATTATGTTCTGCACAGTTCTGATCACTTTTCAACCTCAATCCAGGTCAGTGATTACAAGCAGTACTACAGAAGTTGCTTCAAAGAGGTAGACGAGTTCACTCGTTGCTGCTTAGCTCCTGCAGCACGCACAAGCATAACCAAAATAGCCTCGATAAAACCATTTCAATTGCGGTAGATCAAAGCTTTAATTTTTGTCACCAGCCACACTTACACCATTTACATTTCGTTTTTATTCATGTCTGTACATTTTATTTCTGCAGTAGAATACGGACAAATATTAACCTGATTTCATAATAATGCATTTCCTAGCATTTGCGTGTAGTTGTGCTAACCTATTAAAAAAATTTTATGCCTCATGAGCTACAAATGTAAAGGAATATGATGGATATAGAAATAAATATAGATGTTTTTCTAAAATTCTGTCATTCAAAATTATTTTCCCCAGACTTAAATATTTCAGAGCCAATTAACTTTGAAACAGCATTTGCACTCACTTTATCTCAGTGGGGTGAAAGACTGAATTGTTTTGATTTATTCTTGTTTATAGAATGATTGAAAAATAAATCTTTTTAAAAATGACTCATTTAAGGTGCCCACATGATGCATATTTTAGTATTTGCTCTAAAAGGTGCCAACAGCACTCTGCATTTTAACGACTGCTAACAGGCTTAATAGAGCACAGTTTACGTTCGCAACTTCCCAGCATGAGAACTGCATTGTATCGGATGATGCAGCAGCTTACTTTTAATCAAATAACAATTTAAAAGACATAAAGATGTTCCTCCGTCTCATTCCCTGGTTAGAATTGTAGCGCACAGGAGTTAAAGAAGGACTGTTAGAGCAGATTGTGGCACTTGTAATCTGTCAACTGGCTTCTGGTGGTGTTTGGAGATTGTTTCATAAACCCACCTGCTGTCCAAAAGTCACAGGACTTTTTCATTAATTATACAAGATTACTTCAAATTTACCTAATGGTCTTTTGGGACTCCATCCTGGATACGCTAAGAGCAGGAGATACTCAGTTCTTTGCAGGTTTAATTTTTGGGTCTGCAGATTTCAGAGAGTCAGAGAAGTTGATTAACTATTGCTACTCATCTTTAGTTGAAGTAATACAAATACCAGGAGTCAGTGTACTTTCTGGGTATATTCCATATAGTCAAACCTTCATATTTACAGATCATTGCAAATCTTTGTGATGATCGTGGTAACAGCTTTAATCTCTCAAACTATTAAGTCACTACATAAACCAAACTTGCTTTTCTCATTTTGAGCTGGTGAGCTTATGGACTTTGTTGTTGATTTTTTTTTTTTTTAATGAAGTCTATTTAGATATTTTTTATGTAGATAGTGTTAAATTACGAGTAATATTACAGGCAGTTCTTACATGATTTGAGGAACTCGTGTGTCACTGTAGGAACTGATTTGAAACTCCTAGGACTCCTTGAAAATTCAGACCATTTTGAAGGTGCACACATAGAAAAGAAAGTTACAGAATTCTTTTCAGCTGAAAGTTTTCAAGCCAGATACAGTTCCTTTTTGCAGATTGAAAAGTACAGATACAAATGAGGACGAGGTATTTTAAGCACTGCCAAATACTTTTTGTCCCTTTATGCCTTACAGGTTTGAGCAGGAGGCACAGACTCAGGAAGTCCATTATACTCTTGTAATTGTAAGAGCAGATTCATTGCCATTATGTCAGCACTGCAGCAAAACATCTCTAAAGGCAGTGGAGCCACACATATATTTTTTTGCTATTTAATTTGCATGAGGGAATGAAGAGTTTCTTCAGATGTTCCACATCTTTTGGTACTGATTCTGGTGGTGTCTGGCAGCTTTGATCTGCTCAGATGCTGTGATAAGATGGGGACACTCCTCCAGATAAATGAGCTGTCTTGTTTTCCTCTTTCTCAATAGGAAATGTGTTAATTCCCCTGAAGACTGCAGTGTTGGAAAACAACAGCTAATAGGAGCTGCGTGAATATTCCCTTCTGTAACAGTGGGACTTTCCTGCTTAGCCTTTCTGTCACTTACTTCATAAATACATAAAAGTCTATTAGGATTTTTGCATTTCTTGTACAGAGATGTCTCATTTCAGGCATTCCTCTGTCTGTTCTGTAACATCTACCCCTTTTTCCTTATTCCTTTTTCCTTATTCCTTTTTCCTTTTTTTTCTTTTTGAGAGCAGCACTTTCCCCCTCTGTTTATTTCCAGAAGAAAATCCTGTCTCAATATTCTGTTGTGATTTGACTTCATGCCCACACCACATCCGCCTCTTGTAGCACTTGGTTTGCAGACTACAGTCAGCCTTCTTTCTCATTTTGACTTCTGCTTTTCGCCTTTTATTTGCTCATTCTCAAAATGTGTCAGAGCAGAAGACAGATCGGAAGTTCTGTTTTACAGTTAAAAGCAAAACACACCATAAAACACGTGTTTATTCTCACTTCCCTCCCCCCCCCTTCTGTATTTCACAAAAGTGCACTCTGTCTGATGAAACTTCTATATTCTTTCAAGAGTTTGGTATGGTTTTTTTTGTCATTTCTGTTGCCTGTGCCTGCTCACTGAACTGCAGTTGCTCTCCTCTCTCTCTCCTCTCTCATCACAATGTACTCCAATGCAGACTCTCTTTGGCTGAAATCTCCCACCCCACCCACACAGACAGTGGTAGCCTCTGCAAATTCCTGAATGGCTTTCATGTGTGCTCTGCCTGGTCTTAGTTGTGTATACACATTATATTAAAAAGAGGAATGATGTTTATGTTTGAGGCAGTAGGATCAGCCTTTTCTAAAATCCTCAGCTATCTAAGCACTCTGAGTTATGGTGCTTTTAAATGCAATGCCCTAAACAGACTGCTACATCAAGGCAGCTGAAAATGAGGGTCAGAGGTCTTCTGAAAGAGCCTGGATTTCTCATTCCCATTCCCATTATCTGTTGGTGGGATTTAGTTCCTTAGTCCCTTTAAAAGCACGTATCCCTCAGTGCTGCTTCCTTCTTTGCTGTTTCACGTCCTTATTTTGGGGGTTTCTGCTTTTACTAGAAATGATAGATTTGTTGGATAAAGGAGAAGAACTGTTTGAAAATAGACAGACATCACACTAGGAGAGAGAACACCTTGCCTGCCAGTCCCTCACATCGCTTTCATAGAATCATTAAGGTTGGAACAGACCTCTGAAGATTTGTGGCTGGCAGCACATGTATAGAGGTAGAATTATGGTTGGTATCTCGAGGAGCATCGCAAATCCTGCTGCTCTTTGGGCCCACAGCTGATACTATACTGACTGTTATATAGCTTTCGGGAATTCTGTTGCTAAGTCAGCAATTAATAGAAATTGTATGAAAACAGCTAGGAACTATCGTGTTGTTTAGATGTGGCCGCTGTGAGATGCAGCTCAGCAGAGCTGCAGGCTGTGCCCTGTGAAGTGAACTTTCCTGTGCTCAAACTGCAGAGATCTAAAGAGGCTGGAGCTGGCGCAAGGATGTTTTCTTGGGCAGCAGGATGGGGACCTCGTCCTGTGTCTCAGAAACAACCATAGCCACAGTTCTGTGCAGGTGCTGCAGGCTGTTCTGTGGGCTGCTCCTGGTGCTGAGGTGTGAGTTGCCTTTGGGCTTACTGATTGAGAAAAGGAGAAAAGTTTGGAGCCTGTGCAAGACACACACCCTACCTCACACTGGTGTGTTTGCCTTTGGTAACACTGTGCTTGAAAAACATCTGTACATGCTACCTATTTTGGTGCCTTTGAATCACAATTGTTGTATTTCTTTTCCAGAAATGCACAAGTATTAACTAATCTTCTTTTGAACTTCCCAGAACTCTTTGCTCTATAAGCCTGGGTAGAGACTCGTTATTCCACATGGATCTTATCTCCAGATGTAGTCCATAATGCAGGAAATGTGCATTGCAGTGCACAGCATATTTTTTAAAGAGAAGTACCTTATTAAGTTGTTTCCTGAGGAGGGATGAGGTTAGGAATGTTTATAATTGTTTTTCTGAACTGGTGCCATAGAGTTTGGCTGCCACACCACATTCCATAGGAAACCCTGATCCCTCAGCACAGAGCTGCTTCTGGGGCCACGGTGGCTGTTCTCCATCAATATTCACAAGGTTGAGCAGTAGGAGGGTGTATTTCAGTACAGTGTTAAATAAAATCCTTGCAAACAGACTATGATGCTATGAAATGTCTTCTTGTTGAAACAACATGCGACTAGATAGGAGTTAAAAAAAAAACCCAACGATCTCTAATCAATGTGAGCATGTGTTCTGGAATGGAAGGAAGAAGGGTGAAATGAAGGGTTGTTTTTTTTTTTCTCTCTAATCCTGTGACTCAGATTGTCATTCCCTCTTGTGGCAGAAGGGCAGACTAGGAGCTGCTTCAATAACCTGAAACATCACTAATTATCATGTGAGATCTTGTGAGAAGTGAAGTGTGGAGAAGCACTGCAGTTAAGGCGAGAGCTTACTCTTTTATATTTACTTGCCTTGCTGTTGAAATAATGTTCATTTTCAGATTGTGATGCCCAGTTTCTATTTAGTACAGACATCACAATTTCAGGAATGTCATTTTCCCTTATTCTTTTAACTAAAAGATTCTGAAGTTATTTGTTCTGAAACTGTTTTTTTGCAGTTTTTGCGGCATCAGGGACCAACTACATCTCTCTGATTGGAGGTACCAGGAAGGGCAGAGTGAAGTCAGAGTCTGTAAATGGGGCACAGATGTTTGCAACTGGTCACATTCCCAGATGTTTCATTGATTCTGTATCGTCATATCATGAGACAGAGAGAAAAATATATTTTCGTTTTTCCAGTGTCCTAAATGGTCCAACAGAGTGAATCACATGCTTATAGCTCAGGGATAACTGTTAAAGGCAGAGGTTAAAGGGCAGCTTGTGCAAGTCACAGGGCTGCAGGCTTTGCCCTTCAGCGCACACCTCTCTGTCCCACACAGTGTACTTTCTTTGCTCTGGAGCAGGCCTGGCAGCTGATGTCTGACAGCACAAGTTGTGTCCAAGTGCTGCCTTTGTCCAAATGGAAGACCTGCTGGGCTCAGGAGCTATGCTTAGGTATAAAGCAGTAAAGAGAACTCAGACAAAATGCAGAGAAAACATGGAACAGGATGTTAGCTGAGAGCTGAGTAGCTGCTTTCTGTTTCTAGGACATTCATCCTGGAAATAAGAATATTTTCCTAGTGGAGTTAAGTATGCAGAAATCAGGCTTGTTTTACACAACTCACTAGTATTTTCCACTTGTTTTACCACCTGGAGCAGACAACCATGAAGAGCATAGGAGTAGAGCAGTATTGTGCATTTCAATGTGGGCTCTTCCTATGACTTGTGATGAGCATCAGTGGAAATTTGATTTAAGATGGAATGAAGTGTGTCGAGAAGGATCAAGATGATAGTCAACTGCAAAATGTTATGCATGTATTCATTGGTCCATTCACCATAAATCTCACCACCTCAAATCCTCACCAGACCCTCATGAATGTCACCTTAAGGGTGGTGATTGCAAGCAATCGTTTTAGAAAGGGTGAGAAAAGAGTATTTAACAACAGGAAAGAATTGGTAAAGGAGCATTACACATCAGAGCTCTACTGCACGAGAAATCATCTGTATTATTTATTTCCTAAGTATAAAGATTATCTCAGTGAAAACCATTTACTAGTTTGACAATTTCATTTTAGTGTTACTTGATCTACTTTTTAGACACTTGGGAAATCAGTGCAACATTTTACCTCTCCCCATGCTGAAATGTGAGCTTTCAGATGAGTAATTTGCTCTGCATGCTTTCGAAGATGGGTTGTGCTTAGTGCTTTTTTAGAGTGGAATTTCATCATCACTCTGTGGCCAAATCCTCTTTACAGATGGTACTGGGGTAATGCAACGGAGGTATCTTGTGGAAGTTCTCAGTAATCACCTGTGATCTCTTTTCTATATTTTCATATCAGTTAGGCCTCTCTGTACCGAATGAATGTCTGTGATTTCATCTAAAAAGAAATAGAAAAATGAAATTATAAAACTTGTTTTCCAAAATTCAGTATTCAGAAAGGCTATAGGATTGCTTATGACATGACAGATTTTCACCTAAGCAGAATCAAATATGTTCTGCTGTAGGGCAAAGTAGTGTCAGTAAAGACTTGCTCTGAAAGCACAAATAGCAGCTAAAAGCCTCTGCACCTGGAAAATACTTTCTTTTTGTAAATGTTCTCAAGGCTCATGACCTGATAAGTGATTAATTAAAGTCTCTAGAGAAAATTAAAAGAAAGGATGTAAAGTTTTGCAGGTGTGCCTTAAAGGACTGTACAAAGATGCTTTTAATGGGATTTCTGTTTTTTGTTTGTTGGTTTGTATGTGTTTTGTTGTTGTTGTTATTTTTCAGGTTTTTGTTTTTTTTTTTTTTTTAATAGATGTGTTTCTACAGAGTTCCTATAGCAGCCCAATTTGCAGCATACAAAGAAGCAGGAAAATCTTGAAAACTGGAGATTGCAATCAAATAACCAAGGGGTACATTTCAAGAGTGTTTATATATAGGAGCATTCCCAGTGCAAAAGCCTTTTTAAGGTTTTGCCTCAATGATGTGAGTAAAGGGTCAAACACATTTGGTCTGAGGCTGAGCTTTCATGGTCAATATCAGGAGGCTGGAGACCTCCTGACTATTGTTAAGCTTCAAAGTGCAGCTTTCCAAAGGGTGAACATGAGAGCTGATTAACCAACGCTGATGGTCTTAGAGGACAATGGAAATAAATATATGAATATGCTGCTGAGATGGGTGGCTACCCTACCCATAGCAGGGGGTTGGACATAGGTGATCTTAAGGTCTCTTCCAACCCAAGCCGTTCCATGATTCTATGAATGCTCGTGTACTTCCCACTAGGCAGTGATTTAAACAACTCGCTGCACTGGCAGTATGAAGCAAGGCGTAAAGGACTGGGTTGATGATCACTTGTCTAGTGACACATTGAGGCAAATAGAAAGGGAAAACAACAGTTGTTAACAGGCCGGAGCCCAGTGGTTTTTTTTGCTTGAAAGAAGGATATTCCATTGAGCTTGCTCAATGGGGAAATCAGAAAAGAGGTTTTGTATACATGGAAGGAATTGGGTTACAGTGAAATAAATAAGAGTTGTGTTTGTTCAGCTTTCATCTTTTGAAGTAGCACAACTACATCTGACAGAGCGTATTAAATAAACGGGTGGTTGTGCAGATATTTGCCCTGACGTCACTTCTGAATGAAAGGTGGGAAAGCTAACACCTGCTGCATGGGGCACTTACAGGGTTAACAGCATTGATAACAGTGAGCAGATGTTTGATCTTGATCTTTATCAAGAGACTAAACTTTACTATCATTGACTGGCATAACTTAATCTGAAATTTAATGGGACTTTTCTAATTTTCCCTGAAGATGTAAGTTAGATGCTTGAAATGGTACATGTACTGTTCATTTGGCCTCGTTAATTATTGAGATCTATAATTTCAAGCAAAATACAGTTTTGACTTTTGTTCTTACTTTAATCATTAAAAACAAAACTAAGAAAAAAATCATATACTTGTTAAATTTGCTCATTAGAAACCAAGTAAAAAACCGTTAGTCCTTAATAAAGCAAATAGAAGATACAGGTTATTAAGAAGCTTGTAATGATGCGTAAAAACTGGAACGTGATTTAAAACCTGTTTTGTGAAGTAGATGCATATAAGGCATCATCTCTTCCACCTAAATAACTGTCAATGTCAGCTGTCAATGAGGTGAAGCTCTTGTCCTTCTGCTGCTTTATTTCAGTGTAGGAGAAACCACTGTAGTAATCTTCATGTTTATCGAAGATCTTCCCCTTGTCAATATTGAACATTTCTTCAGAGTATTTTCAAGCTCTTGTCTCAAGTCTTTCCATAGGAGGAGGCGATTCCTGAAGCCCTCCTTTCCTTGGAACCTGTTGCTTTGAAATATCTTTTCTCAGTAACCTCTGAACACTCACTTCTCTACTTTTTATCTTGCCTACTGCAAAATCAAAGTTAATGTTATTGCTTAACAAATAAGGGGGGAAATTTGATTATAAGGTTTTGCTTTAGGTGCTTACATAAGGTTTGTACCTGAAACAGCCGTGTGAAATGCTAGGCTAACTTAGAGATATTGTACTTCTTCTTTCAAAAGTTTGGGTTGTCATGAACTTGTTGGATGACAAAGGAAGATTAGTAATAAAATTGTAGAAGGAAAAATCAAAACATCATGGAAACTCTGTGTTCTAAGATCTCTGGAAACTAATCAAGCATCCTAGATTTAGAGTAGGCTGTATTTTGCTGCTGTTGCTTCTGTGCCCATAACCTTTGTACAGGGCTACAGAAAAACTGCACAAAAAAGCTAGCTTCTTAAGGAAAGCAGTATCAGAGCTAGTTAGTGACTACAATTCTCATTTCAGCATGCATTCAGTTGGCAGGAGAGCAGTGATGATGGGAACTGGGAGGGTTAATACCACAGATCAAAGGAATTTTGCCATTCTCTGGTTTGAACTCTGAGACCTTTTATAAAAGCATTCAGTTTCTTTTCCATTAAAAGTATTTTTTTACTACTCCTATTAGGACCTGAAGAACACAGGAAGAGTAATTTAGAAGAGTGTTATGTTGCCTATTTGGAATGCAAATATTACTGAAACGTATGCTTCTGCAAAAGCAATTCTCCTCCATATGACATCCCTGCCGAGTGCTGCCCTGCTGCCTTCTATGCCCATTTGAACTTAATCCCAATTAGGAGCAGATAATTTTTCTTTGTGTAAAATTGTTGTTAGATTATCTCACAAACCAACTATCTGAAAGTCTGTGTTGTTGTTTTGGTTTTTTTTTTTTTTTTTTTTTTTTTTTAATTTATTTTATTTTATTTTTTACCCTTGTTCTTGGAGGAGTAAATGAATAGTTAGCTAAGATGGTGTGCACAGTGCACACAGTGAAATTGCATCAGTTTTTGTAGCATCATTGAAGTTCAGAGTTTTCACTATTATGGTTTCTGACAAGAAAAATATCATGGTACTGGGTCATACTTCAGCCACACTTACTTCTCTTAATCCCCCCCAGTAACTGTAGTTCAGCAAAGTTTTTACTTCTGTATTTTAACTTTTTTCCTCTGGAAGCAGTCCACTGTCTTTTCCCCCAGCTATGGTGGGTGCACTAAAGTGTTTCTTCTGTTCTGACAGATTTTGGCAGTTTGTGGAAAATTCACTCTATGTATAATGAGGATTACAGCTGAACCTAGTTCTGACTGTCAAACCAGAAGGCATGTTCTGCCACACCATTGCAGTGGAAGGATAGGTTTTCTTTGCAGGCTTTGAGGGATTTTGCCTTCAGCTCTCAATGACTGAAGACCCTTTATGCTCTCATTTTCCTTATAGATGTATGTTCTTTGGGATGTGCTAGATCTCAAGTGAGAGTATGGCAGAACCTTTTCAATCTAAGATGTGTAGTCTTCACCACTGACAGCTTGATAAGCTTTTACTGCACACCCCCACCCTGCAAAATGGAAAAAGATTTCTTTCTTATAGCTGTACTTTTGTAAAATAGAAAGTGCCACAGCCAAATTTAGTCAGCCGAATTGTGGACAAAGGGTAGAACTGATGGCTTGTCTCTGAAGTTTTGTGCGACTCCTAAAAACAGTCACATAACCCATCAAAAATGACAGCAGGGCTCTGTGCCTCCTGACCCTTTTGAAAATTCATCAAGTTTATCTTGGAAATTGTCAGTCTTGAGTTGGCTGGAATTATCTAAGGAAACTGGGATGTAGTGTCCTATGTGTCAGTAAGAATTCATTTCCCTGATGAAACATTCAAATATGCCAACAAAAACAGTTTTTTGGGATGTAAGAAGATTCCCATTGGCTAGTGGCTAAAGCTGGCAGAGGAAGAAAGTTTACTCTTCTCTGCTTGTATGGTATCCAACCACTTCAGTAACCAGAGCTCACGTTCTGTATTCCGCGTGGGACCACTGAATGAAAAAAATTCCTGCTTTGTGCTGAATGCATGGAACATTCAATCAAATCTTGGATGTTTCATTTGCTCGCAATCTTCTAGGCTAGTCCAAACATAAGGTGTGCTAAAGATTGAGTACTTGGTATTTTACAACTATATTCTTTCCATCTCTTTCTTTTAGCCCTGGAAAAAGGATGATGTTGAAGGACTGTAAAGCAATTAAGGGCTTTATGTGTTGTTTCTATGGTGTCAGTAGTCAGCTTTCACCCACAGACTCAGACCATGTGTTGATGAAAATACTTTGCCCAGAGGTCTGCCACTGAAACCCTACACTACTCTGTTTATAGATACATGGAATTCTATGTTTGTTGCATCTGAAGAATATGAACAGAAACTGTAAAAAAAAAAAAAAGTTAAAACTTCACTTATACTTGCCATTGTTATCCTATCTTTCTTTTCCTGCCTGAGCATGCCCAGCTGCTTCATTTCGGTATCGTTGCAGTGTTCAGTTCTCCTATACGAGGCAACAGAACAATCTTCAAAATTCAAGGTGAATTTTTGAGTTTTTATGTCTTTGAATACTTATCTGCACAGTGGCTAATCTCTACTGTCAGTATAAGCCATCTGCCTGTCACTTCAAGCAGAAAATCTAAATGGTTCCCAGAACATACAGCTCCATCAGGCCCCTCTGCCCGGTTGGCATCTCTGTATCCATCACACACATTGTGCTGCATCAACCACTGCCCAACACTTTCTTACATTCCACTCATGAATTCCTTTTTTTCCTTTTGAGCAAAAATCTCATAGAGGCCATGTTTTAATGTCCTCTATGAATTATAAGTCCCTGTAATAGATATTAGGCACTGAGACCCCTTTGGATAATTTATTTCTTAGGGGAAAGGCTTCAAAAAATCAGTCTTGATGCTTCCAGCTGTAACAGGCCTTGACTTTGAGTCAACCACATTTAATTGGACACTAGACAATACATTTAGAGCATTTTAAGCATGTTTTCAGATGTAAAAGTGATGGATTCACACAGAGAAAAATAGAAGTTAGATACTCTGTTTCTGCTGGGACATTTCTAAAAAGGTAATTCTGTGCCACAAAGGAAAATTGTACCTGATTTTAGCTATGAACTATGTCATTGTGCATAAGAGAACAGTCAACTTCTCTGTTCCTGCCTTAGTTCATATTAGAAAAAGTTACGTGCAAACATTTGAAAAGAAACATTGATTTGATTCTCCCCATTTTCTACTTTGCACCTGTAGCTCCTACAGCTGTTTAATTTTTCATTATGCAACAACAACAACAGCAAAAAAGAAATGTCATCAGTTGCCTTGTCATTTTTTTGTTCCTTTTTTGCTCCTTTGTGTAAAGCCGTTTTTGATTTAGCAACACTTGCCTGTACGCTTTCATGTTATTTCTTTCAAATCACTCCCTGTAGTGTGAATAAATGTTATTTGTGTCAGCAGCTAATCTTACTGTAAAGCCCATATTGTTATTAATATGTTTATTTGATACTGTTTATTCCAGCTCGAACTTGCGATTTCCAAGTTCTTTATTTATATGTATTCGGTGTCCATCAATTCTGACCCTCAGCTGAGATTAGAAGGATGAAGGATTACATGTGCAAAACATCTGTCACTGTGGAGCTGGAAGAGTTGCATGTCTGACAGAGAGACCCAGAGCCTGGATTAGCAGCTGAACCAAAGATCACTTCTTACTGTGCCTCATTACATTTCCAGAGCTGCTCTACACATTCTCACTTCTTCTTCATGTTGGAAGATATCACAAGTGTTTGTGTCCAGCTCTGCCGTAGTCAATGATTACCCTTCGTACAGTGCCTCCAGACATTGTTTAAATAGGTAAAACTGCACACAAAGCAGTCTTTGAGCGTAAATGCTAATGGTTTAAAGAAAAAAGCAACTTTGAATAATTATGTTAACTTATTTCTAGTATCATCTAGGCTTAGAGAAGCATTTATTCCTCAGAGAATCATTGCTTCATGCTCCAGGATACAATTTCGTGAAATTTGAATACAGCTGCAAAACAAAAAAGAAAAAGAAACAAAAACAAAAAACCAACCAACCAACAACAACAAAAACCCCATGCTATAGTAAAGAGCTCATTGTGTATTGAGTTCTGGCTAGCCCAATTTCAGAGCAGCAGGTTTGGATGTAGCCACTGAAGGTCCTAAAAACTGTATCTGCTGGTACCCTTCATACTGTGGTGCAGCCTGAGTTGGTGGGAAAACAAATGCAAATTTTCCCTGTTACAAACCTTCCTTCCTTTTCAATACTGTCTTGCTTTTAATATTACCTAGTGGCTTTATTTCTGCGGTTGCTCATTTCTGGTGCTTCAGCTCCAGGAGTCTCAAGATGGACACCTGAAGTTATAATTTTTCAAAAGACAGTTTTGAAGATGTGTTTGTTGTATGAGTATCATGAAGCCTACCTGAGGCAGTAAATAGCAACATGTGTGTCCTCTAAAGAATAATATAATTGGACAAAAAAAAGATTCTTAGACCTTTTTCTGCTCAGGAGCCTCTAGTCCCTCCCTGTGCTACGCCATCCTTATGCTTATGTTCCTGTGTTACAGGGAAAAAACTTAAATGATAATTTATCAGCTGGGATTCTTCCCTCTCCATTCTTCTCTTTCCTTTCAGTTGCCTTCCAGTTTTCCCTGGCAGAGCTGTTCCTTTCAACTTTTTGATTGGTGCATAATTAAGGAGGTATATGGGACAATAACTTCCTATTTTAAAAAGCCATAAAGATTTAATGAGAACATGGCTTCAGGGCCTTCCTCAATGAGTGAAAAGGAAAAAGAAAAAAAAAAAAAGAAAAAAGAGAATGGCACACATCTTCCTAGTTCCTAGAGATGCTTGCTGTAGTACAATGAAATATTTCCAGACTGCTGTAGAAATGAAATGCTAACTCCTTTTGAAGAGACAGCTAACAACAGGAAAAGAAAAAGACTTAAACGATCAGAAAAAAAGGAGTGTACTTTGCAAGGAAAATGATTCAGGCAAAGTAAGGCTGATATTAGCCAAGCGCCGTTTGCCGATGGGTGAACCTTGGTGTGTTCGTTCTGCAGCTCCTTTGTGTGTCACAGCTGGCTGATCTGGTTTATATCATTGCAACTTTATTGCAGAAGCAGACCTTTGGTTTCTTGGTCTTTTTGTCTACCTTCTGATTTCTAATTTTTCCATTACAGCAACATTTCTCTCTTAATCTTCACTGTGAAAGTATTTTCTTTTCTTTGCTTTTTTGTTCCATAGGCACTGTTCTCACATCTCCCCCTTTGTAGCCCTTTTAATCTAGTTGAGAGGAAAGCAAACTGAAGCATCACCCGAGACTTCTCTCTGTGCTACTCATCAGATTGACTGCAGGATGAATTCAGAGGAACAAAGAAATGCATACCTTCCAAAGGCAAAATATAAGAACTTCACAATGCTAAAGAAAAAAGTTCCAAGTTGGAACAATGCTGACTGCTTAGATCCTCTGGTCAGGGGAATGCAGTTCTTAAGATCTATTCTTTGGCTGGCCCTTCACAGCATAAAGTATCCTTTGTTTTACATGATCCTATAATGTAGGAAATTTCTTGCTTACAAAGTTTCCTATAGGAATATTAATCCTCATATGGAAATTGTGATGTTTCTTAAGGATGATGTGGAAAGAGGAAGTGGTATTTATAGAGCAGATGCTAAATTATTTGAACACATTAACTTGAAAGAGGGAACATATTTCCAACAATTTTATTTGTTGTTGTAATGTTTCTTTATATTTAATCACTATAAAGTTCCTCTTAAAAGGTGCCTTGAATTGTCAGTCCTTAGTGGTGACTAGCTGACTTTTTGAAGGAAAGAAAGGCTCTTCCTGTCCCTCTTTAAGTAGAAGCAAAGAAAAAAAAAAGCTCTCAGACAACTACTATGTGAATCATGATCAGAAGGGATCCAAAACCTAAGAATAAACAGAAACAGACGGTGTCACCTTTTGCCCCCAAGGCATATGGCAAGAAAAATAAATACAATAGCCCCATGCCTTCCAAGCAGGTCATTAATACAGGAAGAGCAGATGGGGGCTGTATGTTGTACCCTTTCATACTGTTCTTTGTGTTGTCACATACCTAGGTGAAACTGCCACTAGCTGTTAGTTGGCCAAATATAGAGTCTGGATCCATCTGATGCAACCCCTTTCTGGCCCTTTAGAAGTTCTGAATTTTGACAAAGCTAGTCCAGGGCTCCTGGAATTGGTGCACTCTTTCCATGATCGTTGCTGGTTATGGAACTGGGTTCTTAGATCTCTACTTGGAGGCACAGGAAACAACCTACACTCTCTCTTCCCAGGTTTATTTTAAAAACATCCTCTTCATATGCTGCCATTGCTGTCATGGGAATGAATATCTGCACATGCTCCTCTACAGATGTTTTTTCCCAGATGGACTAATGTCCTTTCCAATAAGTACAGCAAATTATTCCCATTGGGCTATGTATAGCCAGAGGAGGTTCCAAAGCATTTAGAGGCTTATGTTTTATGTTAAAACATATAGAAGTCTGCTACATTTCTTAAAACACAGATCTTTTGTATATTTCAGAAGCCTTTCTTTTGCTGTGAAATTTGTGGTTTCTTTTGTGTGGTTTATTTTCTCTATTCTGCAGATTTCCTATTAGTGATCAACCTGGTTAAATCACTTGTGGTATGATTTTCACAACTGTTCTTAAAAAATTCTGACCCTTGTAATAACTCTAGGTAAGCAGATAAGTATTATGTGGTACTTTGTCCTTGTAGGTGAAGAAATGGATTTACTCGAATACGTGCTTATTTTGAATAGACGTGCCACTTTTTATACCTGTTTCCTGCAGCAGATTTTGCCCTGCAAAGTCATTGTGGGAGATTTAGCAGGCTTGTAGTGCATGGCCTCAGCTGTAGGATCATCCTTAGCCCCCAGAAACCCAAACAAAATGAGTATTTTGACATGTCAAGCTCTAAAGCTCTCTAGGAATCTGGAAATTTTCTGTGACTGAAAGAAGGATGTATGGAAAGTTGGAATATAACTTAGAATAAAGCAGTCATCCTCCAACATATCTTGTGAAAAAACGTGCAACTTATCTTGGCAAGAAAACATGGTACAGTAAGAGGGTGAAGTTTGACTTTTAAATTGATCTATTTATTTATTTATTTTTGCATGGGTAGAACAGCTTGCCCATGTGAAATGTCAGCACCAGTGCTGCAGTTTGGTTATGGAAACACTGCAGGAGATGTCACTACTGCGATCTGGTCTCTGACCAGGAGCTGGGGAGACCACAGTTTGCTGTGCTTGTTCTGAGTAACAGCAGTACACAAGGAGCTGCTTTTCTCTCTGTTTTCTTGTTAAGTCTTTGCAGAATATTTTAGTTGCCTGCCTACAAAAATAAGCAAGACGAAAGGACATTCCTGGGATGCTGAGCTCTCCCAGTATAGGCACGCAGAGCTGCTCTGCAGTAAAAGTTGTGTGTTTTATAGCATGTGCAGCACTCTGAGGCCCCTCTCCCCCTCCTCCTAACATCTAGCCTTTTGTTCCTCTCCGTTGCATTCCTCTGTGGGCACAGATACTTGTATGGCAATTTGTAGCTTTCTTTGAAGCACAGTAACGTGGTCATGGAGTCTTATAGAATAGATCAGCGTTTTATTTGTCATAATATAGAATTATAGAATTGTAGAATGATTTGAGTTGAAAGGGACTCTAAAAGGTCATCTAGTCCAACTCCCTGCATGGAACAGGGACTCCTGCAGCTCCATCAGGTGCTCAGAGCCTGATCCAGCCTGACCTTGTGTGTCTCTGGGGACAGGGCATCCAACAATATATGTGGAGTTGAATCAGTGCAACATCATAGTAGAACTTAATTGTCCTTAAATGTTGAGGTATTGAGGTGCCTGGGTATGAAGAAGTGGATGCATTTGATTTAAGAGGTCACGTTTTAGAAATTACCCAATTAGCAATATCTGCTGTTAAACCAGTGCTTTCCATTAGTGTATCTGTCTTTTGTTGCTTAACATTTTTCCCAAAATTTTAGATGCACCAACTGGAAGTTTCTGTTGTGAGTGCTAAATACTGTGGCAGCAGGCATAGTGGAAGGCTCAGGAATAATTGTCTGCAGAGCATGGCTTAAACAGGGAGCAACAAATGAGGTTTAGGCCACCTGTTGAGCGCTGATGGGAAAACAAACTATCAAAGAGCTGTTCATCAAGTAAGCATTGCCTATTGCACTGTGGCAATATAGCAGAGATTTTGAGGGGAAAACAGTGTAATCAAGTAATTGTAAGTTGTATCTTCATGTATTGAGAGTATGTACAGATAGAATGGACAAGTAGCCAAGTTACAATGATGGTGTTCTAGAACTTTTACACAATTGTGGCAATCTTAGCAGTGAGCTCTGTGTGTGTGTTATATTTGTATTTGTGTTCTTTCGATTTGTGGTCACTTGTATTGAAATTAGCTGTGTCCTCAAGTCCTGAAAATAAATTTCATTTAATACTAGTATTTATGAATACCTTTAGAATTAGAAAGAAACAGCCAACTTATTTGGTTTCCAATGTAAGCCTTTTATGTTATTCTAACAAGAAATATATGCAAAGCCATTAGAGTGAATGGCATGATTATATACTGATTATTGCATGAGAGAGGACAGAGTTGGCATTTAGCATAATATTGCTTTCCTTTATGTTTTGAAAACCTCAATTCTAGGAAATACAGTAGAACTTCAATTTAAGCCTGTTGGAATTCAATGTTTTGCTGAAATGTCAATTTTCATTTCATAGCAAAACTGAAACTTAACAAACACTGTGGGATTCCTTGCCAACATCAGTGGAGAAACTGCTGAAACCTGCACAAACTTTCTAAAATGTGATATCCTCTATTTAACTTAACATATGGATCATTCTTAGGGACAGTGTTGGATCATGTGCAGCAGGAGAGCTCACAGTTTGGGAGGTCTGCTGGTAGAACAGGTAAGGCTGGGCACTACATGAGTGGCAGCCAAAATGACCCAAGCTACACTAAATAATTGTTTTTCCTATGGATTCAGGGAGCAGAGGGAGCTCTGAGATTTCTTGGTCTGTGGTATCTTCAGATGTATTAAAAATGGTTGGGATCTGTTGTTGATTGCTGCTGCATCAACCATCAAAGAATATTGTGGAGGCAACAGAACAGTTCCATAGAAAAAATGTTCACATCGGATGCTTGTATTGCTGGTCAGCTTTGTCACTTCTATGCCATAAAACTAGTATTTAATCCAGTTAGCAAAAGTGGCCTTTAAATCCAAAGGAAACTACTTTGTGGCAGTTGTAATGAAGAGTGCAGAGTGACAAATTCCCTGAACAGTCCTCTGCATTGCTGCTGTAGTGCTGTCAACATATGGTGCTGGCCCACTGCCAACTCTCATGATTTCACTGCTCTCTTTAGTGAGTTTTATTGCTTGCAGTGTAAGGTGTGTCCTTTAAAACTTCAGGTCCTGGAGGTGATGTTGGGAAATTAAAGTCTGTCTCTAAGAGGTGAAGATAGAGAGCAAAGCCTAAGAACACATGGACTGTAGAAGCTGAAAACCTCAAGACTGTATAACAGAATTATGAATACAATCTATGACAAAAGATGAGACTTCTCTCAGGATGCTTCATTCACAGTTTGGAAGAGAAAGAATAACACCCTTAAAAGGGTCCTGTGCGGCACAGCGGAGCTGCATGCAATGGGCTGTTTCTTTCTCTACCACACTCCACTGTTGCCATTTAGTATGAGGTCTGTCTGACATTAGAGAGAGATGGTATGTAGAAGAAAGGCAGGATGGCACTGTGGGAGACAAAGGATTTCTTGGGATCAGGAGCTGTAGGGTTGTGAGGGGCCTCCGCATGCATGAGGAGGACAGAATCCTTGTTACTCAATGTAGGACATGTAAAAAGAGCCTGAGATTTAGAATAAAATGAGCAAGTGATCAGAAGTGAATGAGGCTGTGATACTTCTTGGCAGGCAGACAGGAGAAAAGATCAGGGTTTGAAAGTGGGAGCAAAAAAATGATAGGGAGGTAGGATAGAGTGCTTTATGGTTGGAGAGAACAGGGCTGAGGAGATAGAAAGAGAAAGGAGGAAACAGTCTAAATGTTGGCAGTTGACATCACCAATTTTTGTCAGTATACAATTGGAAGCTTTTTCAGAGGGGTAGGAGAGAGATAGAATAAGAAATGCTGAGGACCCTCCCACTTCTCATTCTGATTTTAATTATCCAATAGAAGAACAAGTCATCCCTGTACAGCTGGGCCTCTCTCCTCAGTGTGGCTTAACTCTCACCTATCTGTTGTACTTGGTAATCATAATAATGCAGATGGAATTGTGGTGAGAAATTATCAGCAGATGCAGAAGGTTGTAGATATCTTAAGAAGCCAATTTATTTATCCCATTGTCTTTATTCTGAGCCTAAAGACTTCCTTGTGGCTTACAGCGGCATGAGGATCACAGTTAAAGATTTTGCAGAAGCTCTGTATAGCCAATTTAAAACAGGATCAGTATGAAAATGGGGCCAATTTAAAACAGGATCAGTATGAAAATGGGGCCATCATCTTGATTGCAACAAGTGAGAATCAGCCTCTCAGTGCAGAGGACTTATCCGTTTTTCATTTATGGAAACGGGACTTAAAAACGCAGCTTGAAAGAAAGCAGAAAAACAAAACTAGGAGGAGTGTTACAGTGAACACAGTGATTTGAAAAAATATAGAAAGTTTCAAAAATGTGCTGCTGAAGCAATCTTTCTGGAGAAAGAAAACACTTCCTTGGCCTGCAGGATTTCAGCAATGTTTAAGGATTAGGCTTTTTTATGAAAATATTGATTGGATTGTGTCAGTACGATGTTAAGACTGAATAATCCCACACTTGGATGTCTGTGTTCTCTTTGGAAGAGATCTGATTTTGCAGTATGGAATGGGTGTGCAGAGGGCGCATACGTGCTGACGTTCTGCTGTCTACTCGTAGCGGTACAGTGCTGAGTCTGAGGGCCTGTTGTTTTTGTCACGATGGGAAATCCTTTTTTCAGAACTCTTACAGTTTTGTTTGTAAAGAGTTATACCCTGTGCTCCTCTTTGTATTTCTTTATGAAGGTCTCACCTGACAGTTGTTTTTAGCTTGATTTCAGGTGAACAAAGCAGTCAGCTCTCACTAATTCTTAACCCAAGAGACTCCTCTTTCTGTACCTGTCTTAATTACATGGGTTATTAAATAGGGGGCAGATATGCAGCAAATTACTTGAAAGGGCTGTACACAATGACCTGAAAATGTGCTAGAGGCTGACCCACATCCTCATCATGTAACCAGGTTTCTCAAAGTAGGAAGGAACAGATTACTGAAGGGCTTGCTACTTGTTAAAATCACCGTCAGATTTCTTAGCAGCTTCTTTGGCATAGGAGACACAGGCATGCAAGATACAAGATAGCTTTACACCTGAAGACTGCAGACTTGCTGTATTTGAGACCTGTAGGTATATACACAGATACATAGATCCTGAAGAAAATGTCTGTTAAACCTACAGGTACATACAGACTTCTTCTCCACAAAGCACAGTCCTGCCCTTTACTGTATATTTAAAAATCAGTTTCATATTTTCTCAGGACCAGAAAAATCCACGAAAGGAACAGCTGGTACCTCTATTTATATGTTCTGTCTTAATGCTTGGCTAAGTGTTTTCTGTTCAGTCTTACTGTTTTGGGAGGTCTCAGAACTGCCGAGAGCTTAGTCTGGCTTGTTGTGGAATTCCCTGCCATCTCCCCACCTCGAAAAAATACAAAATTCAATAATAATGTGTTCTTTGCTTAAACAAATTTCTTCCTGTCTGCCCCAACCATGTAGCCCCTGAGCACAAGAGCAGGTGGCATCAACAGTGTCACAGTCATCTTCTCACTTCTGCTGTAGATATTCCCAGCCATCAGTTTGTAGAAGGTGTTTGCGGTGAGGAGAGCAGGGAGCTGCTCAGTAAGCATGTATGACTTTCAGCATTAGATATTAGGAAAGGCATCTGAATGGCAAGGAGGGGGAAGTGCTGGAATAGAAGCCTGGGGTGTGGACAATCTCCATCACTGGCAGTTAACAGAGATTAGATGAATGTCTGTCTGCCAGGAGCAATGTGGGGATTGTTGCTCCTGACGTGGGCAGGGAGGTGGACTAGATGATGATTTTTTGCTGCAGAGAAGAAGTTGCACTCTGAGTTTCACTGAGGGCAGGTTCTGTGCTGTTTGTGTTTGCAGGACTGACAGGACAGCAGAGCTTTAAAGAAATCTTAAAAAAAATCCTCATTAGTGCAATTGGAAAGTTTCTATTCTACAGAGTTTTGTTTCTTTCTTTTATTATCATATTTTGTTTTAAATGCAAGAAATTTGGAGGTGTGTAAATCTAACATGGGTTAGTGAGAAAGGCTGTAAGGCACAATTATCCAGTTGAGCTGTTGTGTAGCAGCTGTGTTTGAAACAAACTGAATGCCTTATTCATAAGCCATAGTCCTTGTTTCTTGACTTGGCCACTGGTTATCTCTTCCCTTTCCTCAGACCAGTGAAATTAATGACTCTGTGGCTCTGTCTAACAGGACTCTTTTCAGTGAGCAGTTCACAGCTATCTAAATTGTTGTTTCCCCGGACTCCTTTCCCTTTAGCTTCTTGACTCCCCTGACTCTGTGTGGTTTCTGTGTCATTCAGGAGGTCATGTGCAGCCTTTGCAAGGTCAGCTTAGTGTTTTTCTTGCCTGCAGTTCTGTGTAATGTATAGCTTAATAGATGTGATAACAATCTGCAAAAATCTTAAGACTGTAAACACTGAGGAGAAGCAGGAATGGCTCCAAGGGTGTGTGGGAAGAAGCTGACCAAAAGAGCATGTATATTGAATATTATGATAAGTATCTGCACAGCTGGATCTATGAGAACAGAATATGCTTTCAAAAGATTTTCAGACCAGTTTTAATAAATGATGAAAAGTGCTCTGCAGTGTCAGCTGCGGATGGTGCTGGGGCTTCCGAAGCACACTACTGGAGCACATGCTCATTCTTTTCTCCAAAAAAGTAGTTAAAGGGCATGAAAAACCTCTCCTGCAGCTGCTACATATCATAAGAAAAAAATTCCTTGGAGTTTTGTTGCTGATTTGAAAATCTAAAAGGCTACTCATGATCTTCAATATCTCTGAATGGCTCTTGAAAAGATTCAGCCCTCCTGCTCCCCTCGTCTGTGATTTCTGTGGGTCTCAGGTAGCAACGCTCACTTTCTTCTTTGCAGGATCAATTATTTCCGCTTCCCAGTATACCAAACCCAGAAGGCTTTAATGAATTCTGTGTACTTTTCTACTCCTTGCAAGCAGTGTTTGCTAATGCAATGTGAAAATGCTAATGGCAATAACACATTTGGTACGTTGACTATCTCCTGAAACAAAGCCTCGCTGGGCTAGGAGATAAGAATGTAACTGGAGGTTTGAGCTCTGAGAAGCTGGGAAGGTAAGGATCAGAATGAGGCAGGCAAGGGACAGCCTCTGCCATAATTACAGGACCAGAGCCTTTGAGGCCACCCATACCTGGTGATCAGTGACAAGATCCCTTCACCTTGCCTCCTCCCCTTCCAGGTGAAGCTTTAAAGCAGACCCAGGAGACATATTCCTTGAGCTGTGATGTAGGAAATAATGTTTGCTTTGTGTGCGTTGCCAGTGGTTTTTCCAGCAGAACACTCTGCTCCTGTCTGTAACTTAGGGCTGAACACACCACGAATGTTACAGCAGACAATCTGCTAAGACTTTCAGCTTTTCTTACCTCATTCTAAAACACTGCTATTGGTTTTCTGTCACTTCACTTCAGGCCTGATTAATACTATGTAAAACTGAAGATTTTGCGGCTATTCCTCAAAAGGATTTAAAGTCTCCCGATTTCCCACAGTGAAGAAAGCAATTGCATTATTTCAATGTGAAAGGGAGAAAATTGAGATCAATATCCTGTCGTAAATACAATGCTGCAATTCATAATAACAACTGTGATTTAATTTTTTTGAAAGCCAGGGGACCAAGTATGTGACAGTTACTGTATTCTTTCATAGCCACATATTTATGTGCTGAACTGCCCCTGTTAGTTGTGTTGATGTCACAGGGCTCAAGGAATATGTCTTCTGGGTCTGTTCTGAAAAAAATGTTTTCTTTTGCAAAATATGGGGAAAACATTCTGTCAGTTCCAAGTGCTTTTGTGTTTTTCAGCCTCTTCAGTGATTCAGGTTGCCATTCACCCCCAGGCTGCAAAAAAATAAAAATAAAAATAAAAATAAAAATAAAAAAAAAATAGAAGGGATCATACATTTGGTCAAGTTGGAAATCCTACATGTGAGATCTGATTAACCAGTAGGTGAAGATTTAAATGGTGGCCATCAGGTTCAGGAAAAGAAAGGCAATGATGTGCTGTTTGAGAGGTGACGTTTTCCTGCGGCGAACCAGGAGGTTCCTGGTGCTGTGATGTTCTGCCGTGATGCTTCACTGTGGAGGCAGCAGAATTGACACTTGGTATTCTTTCAGAAGTGATGAAGTTTGGGCGCTTTTGATTAAATCACATGAGAAGAACTGAGACACTGTAGATGTGCTCATGCTACTGAAGAAACAGGGCTTTTACATGTAATGATAGTACTCCAAAGGCAGAATCCTGAAGTCTGAATGCTGGGAGACAGGGACAGCTATTAATAAGAAGCAGCAAAATCTCTTAGGGATTTTTGGAATGTATAAGATGCAGAGAAACAGCACAGTCAAATTAAGATTAAAAACAAAATAGGGTACATTAATTGTCCTAGCACACTACTATGTCAATTAATACGGATAAAAACATGAAAACGACTTGGTTTTGTTTTTATGCTTGTTGACCTGAGTAGGAATTATATAACATAAATGTGGAGGTGCTCTGCAGTTAGGCAGTGGACATGCAAGGCTCAATCTGAATAACAGATTCACATTCCTATCATACACATCCAGAGAGATTTTGGTTTTCAGGATTCCTTCTGATGCTGTAAAATGGCTGAAATTTTACATCTCTTTTGGAGATGAATTGGTTTCTTTTCTGTTTTCAGACGCAGGTGGAGATGGTAATAAATGCTTCTGGGAATGGAGGGATGGAGGGCGTGAGGTATTCAGTAGGAGCTAGAATTAATATCAGATCCAGAGAAGTCTACATGTTGTAGTTTGTAATAACTCTCCAAGTCTGACTGTTCTGCTAGATTTACTTGAAGAAAACTGGGAGTGAATAAAGGTTAGGTGCTTCTCAGAAAGACCAGGGAAGTGCAGAATTTATGGATCCACCCTGTGGCTGAGATTAGATAGCCAGCAACAGTAGCCTGGAGGGAAATGTACTATAATTTGCATGCAGCAAGGTAATTACAAATTCCTCCATTAAATCTTCGCCTCTGCATATGGATCTATGGCTTAGCTGGGACAAGTCCAATTACCTTCCTGCACTCTACATGGAAATCTACTTGAAGTTCACTTGATGCAAAATAAGGCTGCCGATATGTTGGATAGTATTAGTTTGATGTGAATATACTGTACCAGCTGGAGAACTGTGATGCGTTTCCATTTGCTTCCATGTATAATTCAGGACGCTCATAAGGAACATGAGCATCCCGGATATGTGAAGGATACTTTGTGGCCATCATGGGAGTTCAATTGATTAGTTATCAGGGGAGCACTTGCAGAAAGTTTCACTCCAGCTAGTGAAATAATTTCAGACTGGCCTTTGGTGTAACACTCAGTTTCTATAGCAAAGCAGGAAAATAAATACAGGTAATGGGACCCTGGTTTTTTGTTTGTTTGTTTGTTTTGTTTGTTTTTTGTTGGTTTTTTTTTTTTTGGTTTTTTTTTTGTTTTGTTTTGTTTTTATAGAGGGCTTATTGCTTTAATACAGCTTGGAATATTAATAATAGGGAGGTGTCATCAGTTTTCATGGGCTGTAGTCTTCAGCTTCCTCCAGCATACCTGCTTAAAGTTGTGCTTCTTCCTGTCTGTTGCTTATTCTTTGCAGCAGGTTTGTTAAGACAGGCTAAAACAAGACTCGCTTTCTGTCTGACAAGTCCTTTAAAGTTCAGTTTTGCCAATACTGTTTTTTCAATGGATCTGGGTTGTGTGCTTGCTCCACTGAGAAGGAACTAATTCACTTTTCATGTTCCTTCATTTAAGCTATCCCTGGAGGGAGAAGCAGTCTGATGTCACACTGCTGTCCAGTGAGGGCTGTAATAAAATGGCTGACCACACTGTACTCGTGCCAGCTTATTTTTGACTCTGATATCTAATGATTAAGACTTTGCATTAAACTACAAGCTCTTGTTTTCTCTCCATCTCTTCTTCAGCCTCTCCTTGCTGATAAATAATAGATAAAGAAGAATGAATAAAGCACTAAACTTGTGCCCCTGGGACTGGAGCTTCCATCTAATCGGTGGTCCAGTCCAGCTTGAAATCTATTTGGTCATTTAGGCTTGGTCCTCCTGGAACAGTATTCTTCCTGCGAAGATACTGAATGCAAGAAAATGCAGTACAGTGAGGCAATCACAATGTCTGTTTGAGAAAGGCCAAAGATTAAGTTAACATAGAAGCAGATTTACCTCCCACTCATATAGAAGTGTCTACAGGTCAGCCTTTGCTGGAATGCTGCAATGGAGCTGTTATTGTGCCTACTGCACTCTGACTATTTTCTGTTCAGTAGGGAACTTCTGGTTTTCAGTGCTTGTGCTTTTCAGTATAAAATTATTTATTTATATTGTATATATTTTAATGTATATGTTCATAAATAATGTACATAAATATGTAAATATATATTCATATATACATATATATATATGCAAAAGTGCATCTATATGCATTAATATATGTGTGGAGTGACATAAAAGCAGCAGAAATTCCCCCCTCTCCTCCACTGGCTCATGTAAAGGTAAACACCATTTTTCTACTGCTGGAAAAGCAAATGTTTAATGCTAATCAAATGTAACAGTAAAAATTGTCTTTAAAAAAAAAAAAAAAAAAAGAGGAAAGAAAAAAATCTGTAGCTGACACAAATATTCTGTTTGCAAATCTCTATAAATTCCAGTGTACAAAATGTACTGATTTTTTTTTTTTTTTTTTTTAACATATCCTTTGTCTTGGATATTGAATAGAATTAAGCACAAGTTGTATATTTCAGCTCACATTCTGTGCTTTTCAGCTCCATGCAGTCATTTCCCTTCCTTCAAATGAGTAATGATATTTTTATGTGAATTACTGTTGTATGCCAGAGTGACCTCAGAGTCCTAAGGTTCATTGGAAGAAAAATGCTGAAAGACAGAACATTTAAGCACTTCTGTATGAATGCAGAAGATAGTTCAGTGCTTTCTGAAGTATTCAAAAGTGAGTGTCAGAACTTCCTGAATGTAGCAACTGGTGCTGCAAAGTCGAGGTGGTCTGAAATCATTGAATCATAGAATATCTCAAGTAGGAAGGCATCCTTAAGATTCATCAAGTCCAACTGTGTGCATTTTGTAGTTCGGGATTAGCCAGCGGGGTGCTGCCAAAATGTTCGTGGCACTGCTGGTCTTTGAAAGTGTCCTCATGAGTGTTTTAAAATTCTCTTTGTTTTGCTTTTCATCTGCATACTTCCAAGACAGGCTGGAGGTATATGGTGGTAAGAAAATTGTTTTTATATGGGAATGTTAGGGATACTATGAGTGGGCTCTTCCCCACACACCTACTAGCTGAGGCTTTGGGTGGGTGATGTAAGACCTGGGCTTTGCAAAACATTCCAACACCCGCAGATACTGGCATGAAGCTGATGAAGTTAGTGAAATCCAGGTGAGATTCAAAGGTTTGCAGTTGTGCTTTTAGCTGTAGATTCATTTAAGAGATTACAAGGTATGCCAGACTTACTAATTATTGATAACAGCTCAGTCTTTCCTGGTCTTTAAAAATAGTGGTAACAAAGAGTTTTCTAACAGTGCCTGTAAAGCTTTGTCACATTGCAGAACAAAAAATCAAAGTGTGCTGAGGTCAATGGGAACTTTGTGTTGGCTTCAGAGAATACTGAAGCAGCTGCCAAATGAAATTTCACTGTGAACCTACAGTGTTTATACTTTCTTCATGTGAAGAGAAGGCAGTAGATGGGAAAGATGGGAAAGGCAAGATATGCACAAAGGCTTTGCACTGTTGTTTGCTGTGAAGTAAAGCACAGAGAAGAGCTTTCATAAGAAAGAAAACAGCCATAGTGTCTGATTGAAGAACTTCAAAACCAGTGATAGGAGCAGCGAGCGGTTGCATCTTCCAGCAGTACTAGCATGTGTCTCTCGATGGAAAAGCAGCAGTGCAGGAGGCAGTGACAGCAGAGCACAACAAAATCCCTTCAATAACAAATTATTAACAAATGGCAACTAAATTTCGTGACTAATGTGCTAAATATATAGCTATCTTATTCTGTATCACATCAACAACACAAATTTCAGCATGTTCACACTCATCAGACTCTCTTCTCTTGAAGGAAATAAATAATATTGACCTTTGGAAATATGTGGCTTAATAGTTTATCTTGGCTTTAGATCTTGCCAAACCTCATGACTATGTCTGAGGGGATTGTTTCAGATATATCCATGTCAATAAGACCTTATGTGAGCTAAAATAACCAATTTAAGAGTGCAGAACTCAGTCGTCTTGTTGACAAGCTGACTTCACGCTAGATATATTTTCTATTATTGATGGCACTTTCAGCAGATCCCAGAACAAAGCTAGGTGAGTTCTAAAATTAATATCCTTTTTCGTGGTTCATTAGTTTGACTCGGGCTGGATAATAAATGGAGTTACAAAAACAAACAAGGAAACAAAACCTGCATTCCATCTCAGAGCCAATTCCATAATTGAGTTCTGTGGGGTTATTTTTTTCTTTCTTTGTTTGTTTAGAAAACTTGAACTCTGAGAAATCATCATGGAAACTCTGAAAATGACATCCTCATTTTCCTTTTCTTTTCATATGCCTTCTAAGCCCCAGTTAGAGTGATAATTAAAGCCCTATAATGCAATAAAATATGCTGTCTGTAAAGTGTTTCCAACCAGAAACAGAAATCTCTTGCAAGATGTACAGCTCAGTTTTGCAGACCCAGAGGATCTGGCTATTTCTGATAAGCCCAGATAAGCCCCTGGACTTCAGAATGCTTATCAGACCTGAACTCAGACTCTGAGCTTGGTGAAGTTCACTTGTCTCTGGCTTTAATATTGTTTCATCAGCTATTATTATAGAACTTTACTTCCTTCTTTCCCCTTTAAACTCCCTCAGAATCCTACCTGGCATTTTCTATTATTGACTTCAGTACAGTAGTTTTTAGATCACTGGTTTTTAATTGTGATCTATGGATCCTGGGAGAGATTGACAATCAAATTAAGCAATGTGATGTGCAAGGAGTCAGTGCTTTGTAGATACCCTGGTTGAGGATTTAAATACCTTTATCTCCAGAATTTTAGACGAATTCAATCCTTAAATGAGTAGTATCATGGGAATTGATGTAGATTTACATAATGCATGCCTTCTTGTTTCCCAAATGTGGTATCTATAATGTTCATATCATAGTTAGGGCAATTCATTATAATGGTAGATTTTTTTTTGGAAGGAGTAGCTCTTGCTTGCTAATCTGTATTCAACAGATTAGCTGAATACAAATTTCAGTTTGATACAGATTTGAACTTCAGTTTTTGAAATGTCTAAAGGTGACTGTATGTATCTTGGGCTGTAGTGAAAAAAACATCCAAGTTTGCTTAAGGGCCATGCAACATTTGTTTTCTTTTTAAACTCTTCACACTTCAAGATTTATAATTTTCTGGGACAACCACGTGATGTGCTGAGCTGAACTTGCTTCCAGTGGCAATTGGTGATGCAGAAGTCTGGCTGGAAAAAACACGTTCAGAGGTCTGTGACTGGGACCCAATGAGGGCTCCTGGAGTTTGACAGTGACTCTTCAATTAGTGACTTTTAGAACATCTGTTTCCATCATAGGTTTGAGATTTCATTATTAGTATTTGACTCTATAATTATGTGACCGTTAACCTTGTTATCCTGCATGGGGAGGGACTGAAAAATGGTTGCTTTCTATGGGATGAAGTTTCCAAGCTCTAATGTTAAGTTGCTGCATTTTCAGATATGAAATAGTTTAGTTTAATTATTCTATCATTTAAACTGCCCTTTCATTTCTGTCCAGTGTCATTACCAATCCCTACTGAATTCCTGGATACTTTACTCAGCACTGGGGAAGGAAACTGATATCATGGGATGGGAACTTTGTATTTCTAAGCAGCAAGGTGCATACGTAATCTCTTGCATTCTTAATGCAATTTAAATAGGAACATGAAGTTTATGTAAGTGAACATAAAAAGCTGGCCTTTTAAGATGCCACATCAGATGCTGAAGAAAATATAAAAGGAATTGGGTTATATAACACTGCAAATTCAAGATTTAGTGTGAAGAAACGTGCTTCATCTAACCAGTATTAGAAGGATAAGGTCATGCTTATTGCCAAATGCTTCTGTGCCGTGCGCTGGTGACAGTAATGTGGTGTAATTATCATTTGTTCATGATGTTCTGTCTGTCCAAGGGAATGTGAGGGAATAACTGTTCTTTTGTCTGTGGAAGAATTTTGCAGGAATTGATAACTAGGGGCATTTCTGATAAATGCTGCTACAGATAGATTTATGCTCTGAAAAGTGAAGTTTCTGGTTTGCTTTTCATCTTTTGTTTGAAAGTTGAGATGAATCTAGTGTGTACACAGGCAGCTTGGAGAGCCATGTCATTCCCCAGAGCTGAGCATTTAAAGGTCCTTAGGAGGTTATGTAAAAGACTTTGACAGATTCTGAAAAGCGGGAATGTTGCAGATTTATCTGCCATGTAGATGAATCTTTATTTTTAACAATTACAAAGTAATTATAGTCAGGCAAGCTTAAAAAGTGGTAGAGTTCTCACTTATTGTGCCTGTTCAGCTGAAATCACTAATTGAAAATGTAAGTTTCTGGAACTCCCATCTCAGAAGACTTGAAGCAGCCGTTCATACTCCTTGGTGAATGGTGCTGCTTTAAATACAGAATGAAAACATGCAATAGCTGTAACATTATTGATTCTTTATTGCAGATATTAATCTTTCTTTTAGCAGTAAATAGCAAACATAGAGGACAGGGGGATAAGGGAGAATAGGATGTGCTTCCCAGTGGAGGATTAAGTAATTAAATTTTGAGCTACAAATGTTGGATGGAGATATTTCATATGAGGACCATGCTTTTATTACCTCTTTTTTTTTTTTTTTTTTTTTTTTTTTTTAATCCTGCAAAATCATTGCGTGTGCAGTTTAGGTAGGAAAGGGTGAACTTAATTTGTATAGATGGAAACTTTACTGAACTTCATGACTTTGGAACTGACTCTCATTCGTCTTGAGTTTCCCCTGTGGAGAAAAGAGTAGGATGGAGTCCAGAAGGAGAGTAGTCTCTTTCTTGTATATGTGTGTGAAAACAGAAGAGAAGTGAAAAACAAATGTAGGGCAGTAGGATTTTTGGAGAACTACAGCCTCGGGTTAGAGTCTTATTCATATTTAAGCTGCAAAAAACGTTTGTCCTCATTTCTGAAACTGTTCAGCACTTTCTAAATTCATTATGAGTGCATTGAGCACTGCACTATTTAAAACCTAGCCACTTATTTTACCTTAGATGTGGACAAGAGACCAATTATAGCCTGTTTATTTTAGGCCAGGCCTAAGTGTGCTATATACCATCCTAGCATATTCAGTGAATCTCTAGCTAGTGGAAGATATTTTTTGTATCCCTTAAGACATTTACAAAACCAATATAAAAACCTCAGCCTGGTAAAAGGGTTTGAATCACCCAGAGGCAGAGCTTGTGCAGGCGGTTGAGTTTTGTGAGCTGAAAATAGCGTTGGAGAGGTGTGCACGATGCAGGGCTGAGATGTGGGGTGACAGTGCCTTCCTCGGAGGGGGGATGAGCACTGTGGGCGCTGCTGGAGCGTAGTGGGACCAAGGTGCCTGTCATTTGCTGCTCTGGATGCAAACTGTGAAGGTCTGCTGTAATTGGGGACAGGACTCCACTTTACTTAATAGAGTCTGTGTGTTAGGTAGGTAGCGAATGTGATCTGAAATGTGTTAGGTGGAAGACGGACTGGCAAGTTTTTGAGAACTGCAGCCAGAGAGATTTTCCTTATTGTAATTGACAGATTAAGGACGTCTTTACCTTTTTGATAGTGCTGTAACTAGCACTTTCAGCTGTGACACGATCACTGATAGTAATGACAGACAATTGCCTCTGTCTGCCCATTTTAATGAGGTCTCATTGCAAAGGCCTTCTCCAAAGCAATCACTGTGTCACTGACACTCCCGGTGCCTATGAAATTAAAGTGGGGTCCTTCAGAAAATGTTCAAGGGATTTTTTATTTTTTAAAACTGTTTTCTAGTCAGAAAATTGGGTTTTTAGGACTGTTTTACACTGAAAGCTTGTGTTTGGGTCTGCTGGAGCTGGTTCAAGGTTGTGCTCTCTGCTTTCTCATTTCCATGGCCTGAGATGCTCCACTCTAGAAATCTAAAGAAATCCGATCATGTTGAGCACCTGAGGATAACAGGATGAAGAGTGATACGTTAATAAGCTCTCCACAGGTACTTTAGAAGTAGAACAGTTTTTTTCCTCATCATCTTATATCCTCAGACTACACATTCCAGTGGAAAATGAATGGTCTTTAACTGATTTTATCTAATTACAAATCCGTGGTTCCAGTATGATTAATTGTATTTATTTAATGAATACCATATGACATGGAAATTTACTTTTGAAGTATTTATCCTAAGGCTGTCCATAGAAAGCAGAAAAACACATTTAAGACAGAGTCCAAACAATACCAACACAAAAATTCTGTATTTTAATAACTCTAATTTTACAAAGTTTGGTCAATTTATGCTTTTAGAAACACATCAACATTCTATACCCATTTCGGTGGCCTTCTTTGAAGAAAGTGAGAGCCTGTTATGTATTTAGACAAACAGAGTGTTTAACAGGAGAAATTTCCACATTCCTGTCCAAATGACTTTTAATTCCTCAGTTGAGCACAAAGCCACGCCTGCATGCAGTATAAATTAGGTAAGATTCTGTTTTAAACTTTTTGTACAAAGTGTAATAACACTGTCTGTGGTGGTGGAACTCAACATTTGTTTTGCATATTACACTGCATGTTAATGTGCACTGTACCTGGTGTTGACTAACACAGCTCAAATAAATGCACAGTCTTCTGGATCAGAATCAGCGATTGTGAAAGCCGTTCTCTAGAGGTACAGTTCATGCTAATTGTGCAGGTAAAGTATATAGGATCTTCATGGACTGTTTTTTCTTATCATCTCTCACCCCAAACTGACCCAAGTGCTGGCTTTTGGAGCTGTGCCATGACTGGGTCCCACATGGTGTTTTTGATAATCACATATGTTTGCAGGCAATAGTTTGAGGCTTGGAATGCAGTGATGTATAATGCCAGTTAAATCAGCAGCAGAAACTTTGCTGATTTTTATATTCATTTATTTATTTTTTCCTTGTGATTCTTTTTCTTTCCATGCTTTCCCTTTTTAGGCTAAAAATCTATAACGTACATCCATATGTAGAAGTTGCACTATAAACTCCTCTTAGTGAGAAGGCTCAATTATTAATGCAGAGACTGGAAGCTAAATGCAGGATAAATTGTGCCAAGAATGAGAGCAGAATATAACTGCTGCACTACAATCATTCAGTACAGCAGTCCACATGCGGATTTTCATCCCATGTCAGGTAAACTTGTTGAAAACTTGTAGACAGACATGTTACAAAGGGGCAGAAAGGAATTTCAGCCCTCAGCTGTGCTATAGATCCTACTCTAACTCTAAAGAAAACTAAGAATTTTGGATTTACCATATTGTTTCCAAAATAAGGTTTATTTATGAGCAAATATGTAGAAGTGATAGTGAATGGTTTTCATTCTTGTGCTAGTTACGAGGGCTGCTCAAAGTAGCGTCTTCTATTTTGTTATGTTGACCCATGACGTCAGAGATGGATGTTGGTGATATGGCAGCAGAGCTTGAACCTTCCCACCAATATTCCATTACATTTTGTTCCCGTGTGACAGATGGCAGCAGAGGGGCAATTTGACAAAACAATGTCTGACATGGAAGTGTGTTTGAAGCAAAGATGTGGAATTAATTCTTCCATAGAAATAAATAGGAGGCAGTACTTTTGGAGCAATCCACATGTATGTAAGATGCTTCAAAACTTCATTAGCCAGGGATTAAACTATAGCTAGTACAAACACCACTGTATTTTATCACTGGAACCAATATTCTTGAAGTCAAATTAGTCATTCATTTTTTATCATTTGTGGTCACTGGCAAAAAATAGAAACTAAAAAAAACCAAACAGGTTTGACTACAAATATTTAAAGTTCATCTAACTGTGCTGGAGGACACTAAAAGTCTGCAAGTAAGGACATAGTTGTGTTAATGAAGGGATATAATGAAAACATTTCCTTCAAATTATTTTATCTTCCTTTTACCAAGATATGACATGTGAGACCCAGTAGCCCTGGACTTCCGGTATCTCTGTGGCTTTTCATGAGTTTCATTGCCCTGAATTTCTTTCAAACTGCTTAGGATACACTGGGTTCTGATTTTCCTGTGATGGGCTGATCTTACTGTAACTGTGCAAAACTTCATCTCCAGTTTCAAAATGAGTTGTTATTGTTGTGGCATAGAAGAAAAGGAGTAGGAACAGGAAATTATTCTGTTTTTAAAACAGGCTTTTTACGAGTGCCTTCCAGGAGTGCATTAAGCAACATGACTTACATCTGTCTCGTGTTTTGTTCTCTGATTCTCTCCCTAAGGGAGAATAGTGTGTGCAGTGGAGCATTTTGTTTTGGTAGAGTTTGTCATTTGATTTGTTTTATATACAAACTGTCTGTGTTTGTATTGGACAGGAATGTGCCTTGAATTTGGAGCACAGGTGGTGAGATCTGCGATGCCCTTTCAGGCCTGCAGGAGTCACTGAGGGGAACACCACAGTGCTGGCCCACTGGGATCTCCTTAGAGAGTGTCTCAAAGTTGTACAGTACTTAATGAGATAATTCCTGTTAAATATTTTGAAAAATCATATATTCAAAGCATTTCATGGGGTGTTCTGTTTGTTTTGATTTGGAGATTCTTTTTCAGAGATGCATTAGCAATTCCTAAGGCTAAATTGAAAACTTTTGTATCCAGAAGTGAATCTGTGTAGAAGTATCACCTGAGTCCTATAAAAGGAAGGAATTTTAATTTAGGAAATGTCAACCAAAGCTCTGCTCCTAAAGGCCAGCAGTAGCAACTAAGCCTTTGATTTACTAACAAAATATTTTTTTATAGTCTCAGTGAAGGGCATAAGAATGAAATAATAGGAACAAATTCTGGTGGGAACAAGTATGGTTTGCTACCATTACCATTCTTTATCTGTTATAGATAGAGTCCAAAAAGACCAATTAAAATCAGACCCTCTTGCATCAGATTTTATATATCCTTTAGATAAATGATTGTATGATACAGGCAGAGGCTCAATACTGAGCAACACTGAGATGCAAGAATTATGTGTCCTCCTTTATGATATCCATGGCTAAGCGGTGAAGTGCTGAATTCTGCTGTTGTGTTCACATCTGTGCATTAGAGAAGTACATGTGTATCTGCACCAAGGTTTCTTAGTACATTATAAACAGATAACAACAGTAATCAGACTGAGTTTATGTACAGAGTGATGTTTTTAACTTTTCAAAATAAACTTATGCTGGAGTCATTCACATAAGGATGCTTTAAATTGAGCAATGAAAGAGAAAAGAAATGGACTGTATCACTTAATTATCTGAAAAGAAGGCATCTGTAAAATATGCTCAACAATACAAAAAGACAGAGAAATATCATTATAAGGTGAGATTCAGGTTGAGTCTTGTGTCTTGTCCACATCTAAAACTAGAAAGAATGGAAATTTTAGCAAATTTATACAGTCTTGCCAGCGCCACTCTGATGCTACAGTTGTAACAATGAGATCATTTCCTTTTAGTCATCTGGCAGAAGCAGAAAGGTGTGTAACCTTCTAAAAAGAATCTAGCATAATTCTTTGTAATCTGTGGGAATGCAGCATTGCCCATGAATCAACATGGATATCTGAAAGCCAAGAAAGAAGCACAGTCTGATCTAAAGATGTATCCTAGGATGAACACTACAAAGGTCAGGGAGTTTTGTATTGATATAATATGTTCTGTTTATAATTTTACCACTTTTGTTAATATTAGAAAAGTTAAGAATAAAGAATACGCCCATGTTTTATCCTAACAGCTTCAGTTAAAAATGAATCAGTATGAAAAGCCCATCTTCTTACAAAACATGTAACTAAAAATTAGCAATGCAGAGCATATAGACGTCTTTCATTATTTCATCATTAAGAAGCCATCTAAAACTAATAAAGGCACTTAAAATATATGTCTTATATTAATATATAAATTATGTCTTTATTAGTTTTAGTTTTGTTAGTTTTGAAATCAGAAGCAGCAGCCTCATGTTTCTTGCAGTACATAAAGCTGAAGAGTAAATACTGCTCCAATGAGTTGTGTGGCTTCAGGTGGCAATGCAATGCCTGGAGCACTGCAGCCTGGTGCCAGGGATGGCAGGTCCTTCCCCCCAACAGGCACTTGCCTGTCATTTTCTGATAGCAAATATTCATTAAGTCACTATCTGTACTTCTTTGAAAGTCATAAATTGCTAATTTTACATAATTAGGATAGTTTAAAGTTATGGGAACCTAACTTGTTTATTCTTTTATTCTACTTCTTTTATGCTGGAGACAGGGGGAAAGCATATTTTTACTTTACCTTTTTTAGAAAAGTAAACTTTCCTTTCCTTGGGGAGCTGGACTGTAACAAAAACATGCAGTATGTCAAAATTGGCAGTAAAGTAATGGGCTCTCATTAACAGTGCATTGCACCCAAAAGTTTCTTACTCTGTCTAATAGCTTTTCATACTAACATAGTTTTTGCCAGTACAATTAGAGACTATGTATAGTACCTAACCTTACAATGACAGGTACGTTCAAAGACGCTGGGACTTTTAGTAATTGATTACTTAAAATAAATACACTTTTCCATCTTATTTTAGTGATTGGCAAAATAAGACACACAATTGCATGTGTCTTATTTTTTATCTTTTCTTGAACCCTTTCTTCCATACAGATTCTTCAGAAAGTATATTGTATGGAAGATATGATGTTAATTGGATTCTTTCAATAGCTTTTAGCAGCATTACTTTGGAAAAAAAAAGAAAAAATTGAGAAGGCATTTAGGTAGGGATGGGAGTTTTATTTATTTTATTTAATTTTATTCATTTTTTAAGTAATGTCATTTCATTTTAACTCAATCTATCACCAGTAAAAACACATAAGTAGAATATTTTAAATGATACCAATATAGAAAATATAAGAACTAGATGCAAGTGTATACAACCGTGGTCTGTTTATTCAGGCCTTAGAAACTAAAGAAAATTGAGCTTGTAATGGGGTAGGCAGCATGTGTAGGTGGAGGGTGGATGTGGAGTGAAAGAGAAAGTGGGTGATAGCTGTTGCATTATAAATGTTTCAGCAGGAGGTACTTGGAATGGCTCCCTCACTTCCATGTTGTGAAATCATAAGGGAGTTATGCTGCATCCCAAATGAGTGCTAATGAAACCTTTATACTGAGCACCATCATGTATTCTGCATATGTTACATATGATGTGGGAAAACTCAAATTAAAATTGAGAGAGAGAGAGAGAGAGAATACATGATGGAGTGGCATAAAGGTTTTATCAGCATGAGACTGGGAGGGTGTGCCTTACAAAAGCAAAGCTGAATTCATTAATTCTTATTTTTCTCTCCCTCTGAACCCTGAATCTTGACACTCACCATAGAACCTGAGTTTATGGACGTTTGGACATTCGCTCCAGAAGTAATACCAATAATCTGTTTTAGAACTCCTTTTAATCTTTCCATAATAAATACTTTTGTGACAGAAAGCATACAAGATGACTAGGGGATTGAAGCCTTACCAATACTTGTTTGGAATGTTTGGCATTTCTTGCTCCTCATTGGCAGTGTGTGAATATGTGTGCGCATTTTGAGTGCTTTTATACTCCCTTATCTGAGCTTCAGCTGTTAATTTAGCCAACAAAAACTTCCTGTAGAGAAGCAACATTTCTTCCTCCTTTTCTGGCCCCACTCTCAACTACAATATTCTGTGTTCCTTCTCTCCACCTGTACCAACTGCTCTTCCCACTAAATTCTCCGCATCTGGACTCTGTTTTTGTACTGGGGAGTTTGCTATTGTATTGTATTGCTGTAGAGTGATCAGAAGTTGGAAGTGTGAGTGTGTTGTGTCCCGTCAAGGTGTTTAACAGCTCATCTCAGTTCTTGGGGGTCATTTTCTACAAGTATTCTCCTGCCTTCCTACTCAGTACAGTTGGGAGTCATAGTGCCTTAACAAGTCAATAAATATTTAAAATGGCTTGGAAAAAAAAAATGGCTGAGGTGAAGTTATTTGTAATTCGGCTTGTTGTAATGGCAGGAAGTATTATGTGCAAAATCAAGCTTTTCTAAGAAAATAACCATTATGAAGTGCTTGTGCCATTAAGAAATATCTTTCTCTCTTCACCTTTGGCTTCTGCCGTATTATTTCTGGTTTCTGTCTCTCTTTCCATGCCATTTTGTTTGACCTGTCCATGATTGCAGTTCTAGATCAACCAGTAGCACTGGTATTGTTTTAATATGTTGGCTGACTTCTGATTTTCAAACTAGTAATGGGCAGAAACAGCCTTTAAAAAAGCTGACCTTTAGTTATGCTGCAAGATAAGAAGTGGAAGAGGGAGTGAAAGGATGCTAAAGCAGGAGGAGTTAGTGGTACTTATTAGTGGCAGGAAGAAGCAGTGCAAGTCTTTTATTACTCATTAAGGTCAATTGGTCATTATGTCTTTGCATCTATTGACTTTGAATCATGGAAGAAGAAAATCTTTCAGACTTTAAAGGAGATAAGGTAGCACGGAGGAGGAATTTTCCTCCCTTGATTTGTCTTCTTTCTGACCTAGTGCTTTCTCTCAGCAGCAGAAATTCTTCACCACTCTTTCACCTTCTTGCCAAAATGAGTGCTCCAGTAACCAAACAAATCATGTACTATGTAGAAAAGAAAAACAACAAAAAACAGGAAGGTGGTCCAGAAGATTTGTTCCTACATCCATTAAAATTTCAACTTCTTTCCTGTGGATACTCTACTTGAATATATTTCTCTCTGATATGTGGATAGTAGGGAGAAAAATCAAATCATGGAGAAAGAAATGGAAACTATTCCTTCCATAAATCTCCCCTTTTCCTTTATTTACTGAAATAGAAAATTGGCTAGGAGTTGAAATGCAGAGTGTGTATATGCATGTGTGCATGCTTCTGAGCCTTTCTTGCCAGTATAAGTGACATTTTCCTAATTTCAGTTTATATAAAGAAGGCTTTGCGTGACTTTGATTTTAATAACGTGAAGGTCAAGCTATTCAGAATAGAAACAATAATATTCTCCAGAAATTGACCCATGAAAATATATTTAAGTTGTTTCTGGAAAACTACCCTTCAAAGCTCCTTCCCAAGTAGATTTGCTATGACGTTTCAAAAACAGAACATGGATGTCTGTAACTATGGGGAATTTTTGGATTGTTTCTGCTCATTTGCTAACCACACACAAAATGCCTGTTACACAAATCAAACTCTGGTAATTTACTGTCCAGGTGTCTGATCTCCTAACAGCCAACATGCTGAGAAAACATTTGAGGATAGTCAGCTCAGTTTATATACGTCCCGTATTGCTTTTTCTATTAGTTTGATTGCAGATCTAGCTTCCTAAGGCCTTTAACATTGGGAGAGATAAAGCTGCTACCCTGTTAAGGCACAAGGAATTGAAATTCCAGAGTATGTTGATGTCAAACAGATCATTCTGTTAAGAATTAAGGTTTCGTTGTGGTTTAAATATCATTTTTTCTTCTTTTTCATAAAGAAACAAAATGCAGTGCTGCCTAGCTGGGCTCAAGTGTTTGGTTAAGATAAATGTATTTACTGTGTCGATATAAAACCCCATGCCTTTAGCAATAACATGGACAGAAGGATTGTAGGACTGGAGAATCACAGGTTTGGACTGTCCAGAGATCTGTATTCACATCTCTGTCAAACTTATCAATGAAGCTTTTTTTTTTTTTTTTTTTTTCTCTCCACAGAAGGGAAAAGGGAAAGACAGAAACTCAGGAAAGGCACTGTGTTGGTTTTACCTGAAAGCATAGAAAAAGGCAGAGTTGGAAAACCCTCCTGAGTCTGGCAATTTCAGCCTCGGTTTTCCTTGAATTTAGAGTCCAGCTGGAGGTCTTTTCTGTTGTTGGAGACATTGCAAGAGGGTGAAGAAGATGAAGGGGTTCTGATGGAAAATCGATAACGATTAAATCTTAATTTCACCTTTCATACATATTCTTTGAGCACTTTCTTCTTTGTTGCAGAATTACCTGGTAGTACGAAGTAGGCAAATTTAAATAATCCATTGCAAATATATTAAATAATGTATTGAAAAATATGCAAGTCAAAACCATAGTCATGAAGATCTGGTAAAGGATAAAAGTTCCCATCTCAGATGAAGGGGTTTTAGGAACAGAGGTTTCCTACGCTGAGATAGCTCTGTTTGGTTCCACTGCCTCGTACTGGGACACAGTCATTTAAAGTTGAAAGGCATGATTCCTATGGGGAATCTTGCTTAATTTCAACGGATTTGGCCTTCCTAGGCAGCACAGTGCTGGCCTAGTGTTTCTTTCTGAGTAATGCTTGAATCCTAGACACTGATTATTTGAAACAAGCTCTCATCAATATTAGTGATGCTACCATACGTTAGATATTTGGTGGGTGGCTATTTTAAATATATATTTCCTCTGGGAGACTATGTGTAACTGTGGATAAGTGTGTGTGGGTACATTGACCCTACAGAGGCATACCCATGAGGAGAAATGCTGAGTTACCTGTTTCGTTTTCATCCTTTTGGGAGTGATTATACTGTGAATCTCTACTGTTTCTTTCTGCTTTTAGTTCTTTATACTTAGACCTGACCAAGTTTTCTTTTTCTCTGCAGTTTTAAAGCAAGAAAAAATTATTTTCAGACTGAAAACCCTGTGACATGATTTCTAAAGGAAATACCAGCTATTGATCCATAGCCATGTGGTCTCTTGTGGTTGGCATTGTTTTATTGCCAAGGTTTAATAGTTTTTATTGGTTAAAGCTTTTAGTCTCAAGTCACAGCAGTTGCAAGGGAACATTGTGAATGTCTTGTGGATGTAAGCAGGGTATTAACCTGTCTTGTTTAACTGCTAGCTCATTCCTCTGGAGGCATCATGTTTGTCAGATCATTTTTCAACTGTGCCACACAGGCCTGTGTGTGATATTTATTCTGCCTGTAACAAGTTCTTTAATTAATTTATTGATGGGGCACTTAGGAGCTCCATTTTGTTAACTGCTATTATTATCATTACTTTTAGATAGGTTTTGGATAAGTCTTCATTTTGTCAGTTGTTTATTATTATTATTATCATTAGGAAGGTATTTACACAGAGTAACCTCGCTACAGTCATGAATTAACCGTCATTAAGAGTCATACGGTTCTTTTCTGGAGTAAGGATGAGCACAGCAGGGCAGAACGATCTCTTCTGTTACCGCTGAATTTCTGCCTACCTTCCTAGAGATCTCCAGGTACTTTTCAAGACTTTTTGAGGAAGGAGTCATGGTGCTGTCACATTGTCAGTCTGAATCTGGGCTGAGAGAAGATTGGGCTGAAGGTTTTCCCCTGGCCTTCCACGTTGAGTTAGTTGTACATCTACTTCAGAGCCAAAGTTCCCATCACACAGAAGCAAATGAGGAAGCATGGCTGTATTAGAAGATCTGATAAAATGTGAATAGACATGGGCAGAAGCAAAGGGTAGTTTCTGTGTCTGAAACGTGTCTTTTTGAGGTAAAGTTCAAATAAGTATTTCTTCATCGTGAAGCAGCTTGCTGCTTCCTTATTGCTCCTGTCAGTCACCTTTATCTGTGTCAGGTATTTGTAAGTCACCTATCACTTCAGGATCTAAATGGCACTGGCCTCCCATGGAAGAGAGTTGAGATAAAATAACTACGTGGAATAAACTGACAGACTGCAGAATATCTTCAGATGTGAATTTGCTTGTGAGAGTGAATACATCCCACAGTGCTGAAGTACAAATACAAAAACTCATTTGTAAGTATTTATGCTTTACATTATGACACAGTTTTGGTACATTGTCCATAAAGTCCTTAGTCTTCTGAGAATAGTAGAATTTAATTTTCATACATTTTATGAAACTATGTTTTTAATCAGTTTCAAACAGAATTCTATGCGAAACTGTAGCAGGAGTAAAGTAAAGATAAACATATTGGAAATTGTTTTTACTAAGAAAGAAGTACTAGGTAATACCAGGATAGTTATGTGTTTTGTCTCTATTAAAAAAAATATATATATATGCTTGGCTAAATTCTGAAATATTACTATGAGATGAGTTTCCAGAACTTCAATTGGCAGTTGACAAGTGCAGGAATGATAGACTTGGGGCAGTATATGTTCCCTGTTGACATGAGAATGATGGGTAGAACCATTTTGTGTTTTGTCTGGATATCACTGAAATGCTACTTTCTGCAGTGATAAAATTAATCATCTGAAATCTACTGCTCTTTTACAATTAGCTTGAATTTACAGGGAGAAATAGTTCAATTGATCTCTGATCAAATATCCAGTCATTTTAGTGGAAAGTAGAACTGCTCTGAAGATGGAGGCTGCTTTAAGAAAACTATTATCTGGGCAGAGGGAAATTAACTCCTAACACGTTTCTAGTGAAAATGCTTAAAGAAAAGATCTAAATGTGTGTTTGTTTGAGCTAGAGGTTTTGGCTTGCAGTCTTTAGTGATGTCCCTGGTAATGCTGAATTCTGGACTGATGGAACTGTAGTAGGAATAGAGTGAGGAAATAGATTTTAAATCTAGAAATCAATTGTAGGCAAGAAAAAACTTAGAAGTAACCTGCTGTTTTGCTGTTATTAGAGAAAGTGTGGGGCTTGGGGGAATTTGTTGTTGTTTTTAACATTGAATCTGTTCCTTTTGTTAAGGAGTTCTGTAGGTAAAAATGCTACCATGATCTGAGTGGGCATTAATTTATCCCATTCTTATGAACTTTAAATCTTAAGATGTGACAAAAAATGGTTGTTTTGGTGAGCTCTTTCACAGCTTCATACAATACCTAAAATCGAGAACATCTATAACACATGTGCCATTCTTTGAGAAAGCAGAATGCATTTTCTGTTCCTAAACAAAGTTTAATGTTTTTCATCTGGAGTTGGTTTTCTACTGTCAGCAAAAAAAAAAAAAAAAAAAAAAAAAAAAGATCATGGATGCAGTTGTGTATTTATGGGCAAGTTTTATCTCTAAACAGATTTGTAACTAAAAACAGAAATATCTTTTTATGGGAGACAGCTGGTTGGGAGATTAAAGAAACACAGCAAGGGAGGGGAGTTCAAATTAACAAACATTCCTAGACAAGGAATGCCTGTGAGCATTAGCAAGCTTTTAGATTGCGACCTAAAAACATATCTAATCTCATCGACGGGTCTGTACTGATGGGTTTCACTTTGTTATTTGATGATAAAGAAATCTTTGAAAAGCCCAGTGTGCAGCCATAGCTCTTCTACATTTTGAAACATCAGACAAACTCTGCACATGCACGTCAGTGTAAAAATTTCCAATTATGCCATGAGTTTGGGCTCAAACTGTATCAAGCAGTTAAATCTAGCAGGCTTTGTACTGGAGAAGTATTTGCTGGGCCAAACAACTCTGAGTCTTTAGCAGTTCCTGGGAAATTTCAAGGTCCTTAAGCCGTGTTGCAGAGACTTCTCACAAAAGCTGACATTTTGTCCTAGGAAAATAAAAATTTGCTCCTGGAGGAGCAGAACATCTGAATGGGCAGACAGGGATCAGCTTTTCCACAACAACTCACAATGGAACACTGGTTATTTTAAAGCCTGTATCTCAAGAAACAGTGTAAGAGAAAGTGTGTGATACTCCTGCTGTATACAAGATGGCAGTCCTCAGACGGAAGCTTCTTTTTTTGATAATGATAAGGCATGAACTCTGAAAGAACAAACAGCTTTTATGTGCAGTGAATATTTGAATTGCAGGACCTCAAGTTATTTGACAAATCTAGTTGAGCTTTTCTCATAAAGTATACAGTAATATGTCATTTAAAAATAGTTGGGGTATGTCTGTGCATATTGTATTCTGTCTTTCCTTGTTTAAATATTATTATAGGGAATGCTGCCAGTTTCTAACAGAGCTATTGTTTGTTTTTAAATCAGTAAAGTTACATTTGGAATTGTGTTCATCCTCATACTGTGTTCATTTTTATATGATTTTTGAAGCTTGTCTTATAAGGGCACATCTTCTGCAGGAATAAGCTAGCTCAGATTTGTTGACTTCCAATTGCAGCATCACAAAATCTTATCCATGTTCAGAAAACTTCCAGAAATATTTGGACCAGAGAGAAACAGCGTATCATTAATCTTAACATCAGCTGCATTGAATACAGTCTTTTTAAGTTCTACGCGTTGATTGTGGTTTTGTGCTCCTATATGTATCCCCTACAAAACTGACGGGGTGGAATTCTGTCCTCAGTGTAGTTTGGTGAATGTACCACATATCCATCACATCTGATTTAGTCATTAAAACTTCCTTTTTTTCTCTGAAAGAATGAAGAGAAGAAGGGAGACTAAAATTATTATTCTGATAGTCATTAAATGCCTGAAATGAGGTCGGTCAGTATTCAACTTTCTTTAGGTTATTGACAAGAACATGAAGGAAAATGTTGAGGAACCACCGTGCTGTAAGGAGTGCAGATCATTGTTCTCTGACACTCACTCCTCCACAAGTTGATATTTGGCCATAAAAAGTAGCCTTATTTGGTAAATAAATATGAATGGCAACAAGATGAAAACTTTTAGCTCTGTTCTGTTTGGAAACTTGCAGTAAATCATTCTTTCTCAGAGAATATCAGATATCCGAGTGTTGTACTCAGCATAAAAAAATGAGTCTGTGCTCTGAAACAGTTCTCATTGTCTTTTAAATGAAAAACTACACAAATTAAATTTTAAAATGGAAATTTTATATGATTCTTAAATTATGCTATTGTCAAGTAATAGATTCAATGCATTTTGTAATGTGTGCCTTTTTGTAAGGCACTGACATTAAAACAAAACAAAACAACTTTAGATATTTAGATAGATATAGCTGGGAGGTTGGTTTATTCCTCTATGGTATTCTGACAAATATTTTGGGGAGCTAACTATGGAATTTTAGAACAGTTCTATTTACTTTTTAAAGTGAATTGATCACAGGTGTTTTTGGCAATTTATGCTTTCCCCTTTGTAGTTACAATTATGTATATATGAAATCAGAATTTTATCTCTGAAAATCTGTTTCTTTCATTGCTTTGTGTGAGCTTCATCAGTTCAGATCTTTCTCACACATGTTGCTGATTATATCCTAACGAGGAAACATTTTTCAAATTCATAAGTTAAAAAAAGGGAAACAATATATTCTGATTCTTCAACTCAAGAAAGTAATGTGGGTTTTGCTTTATTTTGGCTAGAATTCTTTCTTCATTGTGTGCAATTCTAATCCAAAACACATTTTTTATTTCACTCAGATTGAAGTTTTTAGTTTCTATGTGCTTGGATAGAGTTTTACCTCTATGAAAAGACTGAAATACATTGTAAAAGTGCAACTTTTTATTACAGAAAAATAGTATTGGTGGTTATTCTATGTAATTATTCAGGGCTTATTGCCTTACACATATTGCTTTCTGAAGGGTATTCCACCATAAAAATTGGGTGGAATGAATTATTAATTATTTGATGCACGTATTTATCTGCCATGCAGATTTGACTAGATATTTCAAATTTAGGTTTGCTTGTCCAAAATTATATAATATTTTTTTACGTTTACATTTATGCTGGGTTAACTAATCTAGGAAACTCAACTTAATAGCTATTTCCATGGGCAGCAGCAAATACTAATTTTATTCATTCTATGAGCACATCTTGAATGCGTCCTTTTGCTCTGAAAACAAATAATTTTTGAATTTCAGAAATCAAAATTATGTATTTCATAAACATGAAAATATGTAATCTAAAATTTTCATATGAGCAACATTTGTTATTTTAACATAAGCCGTCTTTGCTGTTTTGACAAGGAATATTGCTATTGAAATTATCAGCATTAATGGGACTAGTTCTGTAGCTGGCATTTAATACATAAATCATAGAAACATTGAATCATAAGGTTGGAAAGGACCTACAAGATCATCTAGTCCAACAGTCCAAAAAATAAAACAGAAATAAATAATAAATAAACATAAATAAATGAAAATAGTGGATCTTATCTGCTATCCCATTTCTTTTGCATTAAAGAAAAAAAAAATCAATGTGCAGAACAATAGCAATTACAAGTAAAGGAGCAATATGAAGGAAATTCCTGGTGTAGTAGAGGCATTTATAAATGCATGTGTATGGAGCTTAGAGACCAAGTAATCAAAAAGGATTTTTCATTTCAGGATTGGATGGAGCCATTAGATTATCTAGTTTGACCTTTTAGGTGTAATAAATCCTGCCCTTTTACTTCACTGTACTGCGCCCTATGATATTAATGAAGCAATATCATTTTACTAAGAAAAACATCCAGATAGGAAGAAATGAAGGCACCGTCCTCCTTATTTATTACTGTGTTCAGTCATCCATTATGAATGTATGCCCAGTTTGGGTTCTCTGATGTCAACACATTTTGTGCCAGGTGTGTTAAGGATTTCCCCCATACAAGTTTGGTGTTTGTTATGTTAACTGTACTCATCAAATAATTTAATATTCTTTTGTAAAAATCACACTCAGTCTTTCAATTTGTCCATTTGTCACTGAAAGTTCCTGTTGTCACAGTGATGTTACTGAGACAAAGTAGGAGTTAGTTGGTGCAGTTCTAGCAACAAATCAAAGTGCTAAGCATTAGTCTTGCTTGCGTGTTTCAATGCTTTTTTTTTTTTTTTTTTTTTTTTTTTTTTTGCAGAGGACCTGGTTAAAGTAACATTTTTGAAATCTATTCTTTGTGCCGTCTCATCTCTGCAGCCCAAACCATTTCCAGTGGGTGTAGTCATGCTAAATGAATTTCCTAACAGTGTTTCTGAGAGCAAAACTCGAATATTTCCTTTAACTACAGAGCCAGCAGAAATATTCTTATTTAATTTCACAGTTTCATTTGTATGCACTGTTTATTTTAAATGTTACTGCTAATATTTTAATGCTTTACTACATTTTTGCTCATACTCTCTTAGTAGCTGTAATACTTATTAAATCTGTTAAGACATTTATATTCTGCAGAATTAATTCATAAAAGTCACTGGTAATGGGTAGTACAATAGGATAGCTAGTATTGTAACAGTGCTGAAAAGCAAATGTGCTCCTTTTTTCTTTCTCTTGCACTTTTTGCCCTTATTGCTAGGGCTACATCAGCTCCAGTATTACAGTGCTTTCCTTCACTTTGTCAGCGAGAATTCTGAGAACTTCTAAATAATTCTTATTTAAATGTTGACTGATGCAATGATTGAACAGTTGCTGTTGTATGAACAGGCACAGAGTTACACCCAGATCAAAAACAAGTCACAGGCAAGGAGAGGAAATTCAGCTCAGATCTGAGTTTCTGCCAGGGAGGCATTTTTGAAAATTTGGAAAATAATTGCAATTGCAGTAACAATTGAAAGCACTGCAAATAATGGAAAATAAATTCTTACCATACTGAGAACATTAAGAATGTTATATTAAAAAGAAGTAAGCCTCCTGACATTAATGCAAAAAGCAAGATTATATACCACAGTATTGATGTAATGTAATTATTACTGTTTCAGTGGTTACTTAAATGGTTAGCTGAAGGTTAAATAAGAATAGTAGTAAAGAGAAGGTTAAGAGGCAGAGAAAGAGAGAAAGATAAAGTGGAATTATCATTAGTGTGAAGCAATTATTTTTTCTCTGTGAGACTTTACGAGATGTCCCATCATCATCCATAATTATCTCCTACCTCAACTGCTGTTTCCCTCTTCTAGCAGCCAGACAGTTCTGCGTCTACAATGCAGAATCCAATTTATTTTTATGTTGTATTCTTTGTTCAAGGAATAACAAAATGCTTTTCAAATAGAGGCTGTGTTGCCTTTAAAAAAAATAAAAAATTCCATTACTATTTTCCCTGGTGAATTTTACCAGCAAGCATTTTTCACTATAATGGCAGCATAAGATGTGCAAAATCTAGACATTTTTGACTTTCCAAATTGATAGTGCTGTGTTGTAGTGAGAAAGTCAATATCAACAAGTCACAGATGGATTTAGTCTAATGGGAGATTTTAATAAGAATGTCTAAACCAAACATTTCTTTATCGGAAGTTTCAGTGTGTTCTGATGGGTATTTTAGTCCATATTAATTCTTAGCGCTGCTACAGTTTGAGGTTTTCTTTGGCTTCCTCTAGGGAATCTGCAAATGCTAAGACTTTTAAGATTATAAACTCTCAAGATGACGTAGAAGATTTGAGTCATGAATTGTGGGGCATGTGCTGTTTATTCTACTAATAAATTAGTCATTTTATACAAGAAAATTTAGAGGAAGAAGTTGACCATGGTGCAGATTTTCTACTTGCCACAGATTGTGTAATTCAAGTCCTATATGGCCTGTTCCAACAGGATTGAGGAAAATTGAAGAGAAATTTTGTAACCGTGGATAAATGACTGAAGTTGAAATAAGTATTTCAGCTGAAATGGGATGAACGTTTCAAGATGAGCACAAGTTCGTGCAGTATCCTTGAAATAGGGAAGATTTCCTGCAGATAGGGCCATGAAAGGCAGGACGGAATCATTTGTATGCCAACTTTTGTTGCAGAGGTTAAAAACAGGATGATTGATGCCTGCTTGAGAATCCAGAACAGTAATTTTTTCTTAGAACTTTGTCTTGGAAACACTGCTAAGAAAAAATGATGGAGGAAATCGTGTTTATTTCTGCTTTACATGCCGTATTATTTTTAATCTACTTTGAGAAAATAGCATCTGCCTGTGATTTAGGATTTACTAATATAGAACATGATTTCTACTGTTCTTGATCTTTCGAAATGTTTTGCTTTAAACATTATCTTAATGGACATCTCATCACATTTAAAGCATCAGTGGAGGAAAACAGAGCTACTTCTCCTGTCAGAAGACTTCCAAAATATATGAACTCTTCCAAAAAGTTTGGTTAGATATAGGCACTTCTACTCCATAGTGATAGGATTGTTCCCAAAAGGTTCCCTGAGGAACTACTAAGTACAAATTCTATCTAGTGTTTTCTGAGACTAAGAAGTGATTTCAGCCATTGAATTAGGGCTGTAAGTATACGGGAAGAACTCCAAAGCTTCCATATGCTCCATATTTCCTTGGCTGTAAACTGTACAGCTGAGGGTATATTCTTCTGCAAATTTCTGTTGAGTAAGGGAACATGATACCTAAAATTCAAGAAAATACATTCTGATGTGTTTATTTTAACAGTAAATATAACAGTTAGTTAAAAAGCAAACACTTTCTTTTTTAAAGTGATAGTTTAAGCTAAACTATGACAAGCATTATAAAGGAACAAGCCTGGGGACTCCTTATCCAGATGGTTGTGCTAAATGATACAAATAATCATGTTAAGTTACTCACTAAGACTTACTTACAAAGAATGATGTAATGATTGAAGACAGTGTACTTTCTGATGTTTTGTTGTTGTTTTTATTCCAAATTCAATGTCCTTTAATACAATTCACTTTGAATGTTTAGTACTGTGGCTTTTATGGGTGGGGATGAATGAAGAGGAAGTTCTTATTTGATTTTTATTTTATTTGGCTTTGTATTTGATGGATTCCATCTGAAACACTCTTTTTCCATAACAAGAATAGTATGGCTAGTTACGGTGCTTTGGAAAATTCATATTTTTAAACTGAATGGCAATTAGCATCTTCTAATTTTAGGACTTCTGTAATATTTCTTTTCTTTTACCTTTGTGTGTTGCCTTGTAGCTATTATCCTCACTGTTTAATATTGCATTTGATGTCTTACCTAGGTCTTTTCTGCCTTGCAACTCAAACATCAGGTATTTGTGATTTCTGTAGGTCACATCAATGTTACATTCATACTGCATTCTTTCAGGCAATCTGTGCTTTGAACAGAAGCAGCAATTTGTAGTTTCCTTCTGTACCTTTAGTTTCATTTCTTTCATTTTATATTCCTTTATTGGGCTTACCAGACAGCTTTTGATGTCTTGAAGTTTTCTTGGAGGATCAGCGCTTCATTTTTTATAATCATGTTGTGAACTGTAGAGGGACCAGAATTACATACAACTAAAGAAACATGGTATTTCTCTTTGCCAATGGCATAAATGTAAATGGGTGTAGTGGTGACTTGAAGAAAAGCAGTATACCAAAAGAAAACATTTCTTGAATCAGAGGAGCAATTCAAATAAGAAGTTGTGGACAGCCAACGGTAGTTTAAGCAGCATAAACTTTTGTCTGTGGCCTTTCTGCAAAGAGTCTGTAATCCAAGAACTAGTGGACTATTGTTCTGCACTGCCCAACTATTCTGCTCACTGTCTGCCAACTCCTGTAGTTCTTCATCTTTTGACCAACGTAGGTAAATACTGTGATAGATGGATGTGTATCTGTGATGAGGAGATACAGAACTGAACTACCAGCAAAATACTTCTCAGTATGTAGGATTAGCACTATCCGAGCATTTAGCAGATGGCATTAGCACTATTCTGATCATTTCTCTGAATGATGATGTGTATGTCTGGTTTGCTCTGATGGCTGGTCAGGGTCAGGATGAATAGCCATTTTATTTGCTTTTTCACCCTGTGTACATGGCATATGTGGCCATTAATTACCCCCAAAACATTCTGTGCTAGGAGCTGAGAGTGCAGGTAATTGTTTTCCAAGTCAACAGTAAAAGCAAAAAGAAAAGATACTGCTCTCAAACTAGTCTATTTATTATTCTATTAAAGGTAACAAATATGTTAATTTCCAGTGAACCCTAATGGAAACCCTTTTCGAATATCTGATATGATATTTCCACTAAGAATTACCATTACCTTGAACATTATCAAGGCAAAATGAACCCATCATTCCTTAGAGGAATTTACATAAAAATGAAGCTATTCCACCCCCATGTTGTAAGTAATACAGTAATCTACTCTTTTTACTCCCTTGGCTTTTTAAGCCTTTTCAGGAGTGTTGTACAATACAATACACTTGATTTAAATAAACTGATTCTTGATAAAAACAAGGAGTCTAGTGGAGCATTTCTGTAATTGTGTAAGGTCAGAATAACAGGCAGAATATTCTGCACAGGAAAACTGGCATAATTCCATTGATTTCAGTACAGATTTATGAATTAATACGGAAATTCAGCATCTGCAAACACACGTCTCAGCAGGCCCAGATGTGAATACTGGACATGCTGGTGTTAATAGTTTCATTTAGCTTTAAATAGATAAGAAACAATGAGATCTTGATCCTTCCCAAGCAGGAACAGAGGATTTCAGCCACAATAAACTACTTCCATCCAGGAGAGGTACAAAATTTTTAATACACATTTAATATACTTTCTGTCTGACTGTAAACAGTGACAAAAAGTGACAAAGCAATTCAGGAGAGAAGCAAAACAGAAAGTAGTTAATTATAATTATGATTATAAATGTGTTAACTTGCTGAATATTCTAATAAACCAAAGCAGGAATTTAATGTTTTTCAACTGAGAACTGTTACAAAAAATGCCACCTATGGGGGGAAAAAAAAAAATACAACTGTCAAATCAGGGTTTTCAGATCAATAAAAAATGTCACTTTTTAAATCTTGATGTCATTTGCTCACTTTTAGATAAGTGAGTAAAAGTGACAGAATACCAACATATGGTATAGCTGAACTCTGAAGAATCACTATCACTAATAGTTAGTAGGAAACGTCAGTGGAGAAAGACGTAACTCAGCTACAAATCAGCCTGGAGAAGGAGTTCCCCAGAGTTTTGTTACTGATGGGGAGCATCTGCAGTGCTCCCCACAAATCTGTCTGTGTGTGCAGATGATGGAATCAGGGAAAGGCATTGCAAAATGAAGATTGAAAAGGTCAATGTATTTTAAAAATATTGGTTTTTTTATGCGTCTCTATGTGTGTGTATATACTTATTTATTTATTTATTTATTTATTTATTTATTTATTTATTTATTTAACTTTGGCACCCTCGCTGTGCATTGTTCTCTAGAGCAGCATCTGCACTGAGGGTAGGAGATAGTTGATAGGCACAGCGTCCTGGAGGAGAGGAGCTGCAGCTGCTGCTCACCAGGGTAGGTGGTAAATTGACAGACATGGACCAAATGTGACTGCACTGTGCAAAGCTGTAATTTAGATACAGCTCTCTGCAGTAATGACATCTTAGGGTTGGCAATGAAAGAATATTGTCCTGATAGTTTCACTTCCTACATCCAGATTTGGATCTAATAGCAACAGAAGCTTTGCTGTGGAATAAGTGAGCTGTTAAAATCACAAATTAATTCATGTGTAAAAGTGCCCTTTCCTAAGGCACTTTGTTTGATGACAATGATAATACAACTTTGTATTATGGTGATAATACTTTGCATTTCCTTGGCATCTTTCATCTCAGGATTTCAAAGCGCTTCACGAACGTAATGAATCATGCCTCACGACACCCTTGTGCAGGAGATGAATGACAAGTCTCATTATAATTGCTTTGTTATGGAGACAGATTTTTAGCATTCGTATTTAATGGAGTTACGGTATTTTGCTTGTTGAGAAGGCAGTATGTAAGCTTTTAGTATATTGGCAAGTCCATTGATTCTTCAAACAGCATGTCATTTTAATTCAGATTACAAGGTATTCTTTCCTTTTTGTGATGTGGATCATCATTGAGTAGTATGGTTAAGAATGAGATTAGATTTGCTTCTCATTCTTTCCACCTGCCATTGCTTAGTATTTCCATAAATGTGTTGGACATCTCCTTGTCTTGGACAGAAGTCCTTCACCTTTAGAAAGAAGCCATGTATAACTCTTCTATGCAGTAAAATTAGGTTGTTGGGCTTTTTTTTTTGTTTCTTTGTTTTGTTTTGTTTTGTTTTCAAATCTTAGCCATCACCAGATACACTTCTATTATTCATTTTTTTTGTTTGAGTAATGGCCCCAAAAACCCACCAGCATACTGAAAGTCTTTCCTCTGTTTTGCATAACTGTTTCTTTAATTGAGGTGAACCTGTATTTTTGATACAGATCGAATCTATTTGTTTTTTTCTAACTCTGCCTTATGAAGACTAGAAAACAATAAATTACTTTTGTTTTTCCTTAAAGATCTATGTCATGTAATGATGAGCAACATCATACATTTTTCTGTTTATTTTTAACTATTTCAATAATTTTATAGTTAGTGAACAATAATTTAAAAAAAAAAAAATTATCTAACTTTGTCTTCATCATTTAGATACTTAGGTTTTCAAATACATGCCTTCAACGACTTTGATTACAATACAATATTTTGATGACTAATGAAGCTTATTCTACCTGTTCTGAGGGTTATTCTACCCAGAAAATGGATAATGGTGTGATAACATTATTTTTAACATCATGCTGCTATTAATAGAGCTCCACTTAACCATCTCCATCAATCATCAGATGTCATGTAAACTGCACCATGAATAGATTGAAATTTGTGCTCAGACTTGATTTGTGTCATTATAGAAGTTTGTTTTTACACATTTAAACTGCTGCCTTTTCAAGTGTCATTGGCTTTTATATATCTAATATGCATGAAGATTGATAAAAATATGCTGGCTTTTTTTTCTGGAATATGTAAACAAGAAAAAAATATTTACTCTGGATATATTCTCATGAAAACCGATCCATAAATTCCTGACGAACAAACTCATGACAATATTATGAAACCAGTGAACTTCATAATTTGAAAGTTCAGTGGAAAATTTCTGAGCGCGTTGTTATCTCACTAATTGATGGAACCACTGTTAGGTGTTCTCATAAAACTTCCTTAAACTGAGTAGTAAACTAATTTTTCCACCCTGTAGGCTGAATGAAGCAGTTTAAACATTTAGCTTTTCTTGTTGAAATGAAACTCACAAATTATTTTTACAAGGAGAACTAAGTGCTGTATTCTGCTCAGAGGGCATTGCAGCTAGATTTTAACCATTTATATTAAATATATATATATATTTTAGCTACATTTTGTTTTGTTTTTCAGTTAGATATATTATTTTCACACATCTTGTGTAAAATACATGAAAGCAATATATTGTCTTTCCTAAAATGCTTTCCTTCCCCATTTCCTCTCATTCAAGGCCACACACTGGTTTTATTGGCAGTTTACCTATGGTTTGTTTGGCTTATACTTTAATTTAGTATTCTGAATAATTAAAAAAAAATAAACTTCAAGTGAATTTATTACAGAAAAAAAACATTCTAAACCACAGCTAATTGAAACAGGTGGACAAAAAAGGACATGTGAATTAATGCCAAATTAGACAAAGCAATGACTATTTTGTGCTGAAAAGAAATATTCTTTCTTTAATTGGTTGTTTAGTTGGATTTTTACAAGTGCTGAAGTGCCAAGAGCTCTGAAAGGTGACTCTTCAAATAGCAAAGATTGAGAGTCAGGAATGCTATTTTATTTTGGACCGTGAGGTGAAATGCATATAGACTACGTAACTTTAAGCTACACAGTCTAAGAATACTATACTGCAAAAATAATTTGTATTTAATAGATTATTCAGAAGTGTCATGTGGGACATGCTTCTATACATGGGATTATTATTATTATTATTATTTTTAATAATGAATAAAAACTAAGAGTATTTTATTTCCCAGTGACAACTTTCTTTCTGGAGAATGAAGTTATGTTGACATTTGAATACTGTGTGATCTTTTAAGCAGATGCCACAGCCTCAGTGCCTGATTTCAGGATGTAATTTCTCTAGGCAATAGAAAATAATCTATTTTACTCTGTATGTGCATTTTATTTCGGAAAAGCTGTTACATAATTGTATGAAATGTGAATTAGAGCATCGTTGCTTCGTATTGTCCAAGTACTGAAAAATCACTTCTCAATTACAGATGTTTTAATACTTTTTTTTCTCATCCAAATGTAAGGGTAATAGAATTTGGAGATATCTTCATATTACACTCTTGTGCATTGCTGCACACTTAGTGTATAATATCTATCTGTAGTTTAGATTATTTAAAACTTTTTTCTTGGCATCATTAAAATCTTAACATTTCAGTTAGTGCAGTACATTCCTGAAGAGGATAATTTACAGTGCTTGATTTTCAAGGTTAAAGATACAAAAAATGAGTTTTTCTACTCTATGTGGATTATATTCAATACTATTGTACATGTAACCATCATAATTGTACTCAGAAAGCATATGTTTATTTGTCCAACTTCATGATTATTCATTTTGTACATGCATGCATAGGCATATTGATTGGACACAATACTAAAAATTGCAGGTGTGGTTTGGGAATGTGACATTAAGCTCTTATCAAAATCTGTTATCTACAGATCAGCACCAGAACAGAATTCATGGTTTGTTAATCAATTATTTGGGATTCTCATTTATTGAGTAAAATTTATCAGATGAGCCTTTGACTTTCAGAGCAGAAGATGGATATTGTGTCTTCTTATGCCAGATGAGAAATTAATTTGGATGAAATGAAAATCATCCTCTGCCTCAAGAATTACAGGTTAGATGGTTGTACTCATCTCACTGATGCTCTGAAAGTGTGCTACAAATGGCAACATAAAGGCACAGGTGTGTAAGAAAAAATAAATTTTCCATTAAATTCTATAGGAATGTGATTTGATGAATTAATAAGAGAAAGCAGGATGAAGCATTTTTTCAATGTCATGTGAATTAATATTCAGATGTGAAGATGCTGAATTCAGTCTTGGGTCCAGCAAGAAGCAAAATAACTCAGATCTGTCTTTCGAGCTGATTTCAATCTTGTGAACAAGAATTAGGCACTTTCAAGGATGTGAGCATTGATATTGAAATACGTATATCCATGCTTTAAACCTGTGCTCAAAGTTTTACTGAATGAGTAGCTAAAAGAATAATGGAAACCTCTCCAGCAACTGTGATGGAATAAATCCAGCTACAGACATATGCTCACAGATACCCACAGAGTTCCCTTCCGCTTGCTTGCAGACGTGCACATTCCGTTACGCTCTTCCATGATACTCAGTTTTTCTGCCAACTTTCAGGTCCTTAAAACAGGTTCTTTTGGCAGCTGCAAATGCTCTTATCAGCAACTGCATTTGAAATTTATCCAGCTCTCAGACAGTTGTAAAATCTTGCAAATTGAAAATCCTTGGATCTCCTGGGATATCACTGTTTAAGATCATGTTTAATCTCCTTTTAATATCCCCTCAGCAGTTTGATCCCGATCTCACAGTGATGTAAATTCAACTGTCTTGAAGCCAATGTAAAACCTAAGAAAACCAATGTTGTTATTTTGGAATTAAGAACAAAATCTGAAATAGCAATGTTTTCTCTCATGGACATTGAAAGTAGAAAACATACGAAATGCATAGTCTTGATTCTGCATCTTTATGAGCCAAAAAGATTTGTTTGATTTATTTGAGCTTGGTATGAAGAATAATTATATTAATAATTAATCAGTTATATTCTCTAGCTTCTTCATCTTTTTTGCAATTCTTTATTTTGCAGTTCTCCTATACATAACTCCAGTAATTAATTTTGTTAACTTTTCAACAAAGCAGGTACAGAAATCGTAAAGGAATAATATTTAATTATGTGAATGAAAGGAAACAAAATCTTCCTGTTTTTCTGTATGTTTAGGAATGTCAACCATTTGGGCATATTTACAGCCATCACTACTTCAATTTTATTCTTAAAATTAAAAGGCTATCGTGGTCCGTGGAACCAATCTCTATCAAAATAATGTGAACACTTGTATCTCTTGGGGAAATAAGGATATTATTTATCAACACAGTTTTTGGTTTACTAGAAACAATGCCAAACTTCATTATCAAGTTCAATAAATAAATACATAAATGCCTGGACAGGTAATATACTACCATGTTCTTTATGTATGGTGCCATAAAAATCAAGCTGCATAGCCAGGACTCCATTCACAGAAGAACAGGTAGACTCCACTAGGATAGGTGAATATTGGAATCTAAGGAATCCAACTAACTCATTTTACTTTCTTATATGTATTTTCTTTCAATTTTATACCAGTCTTGGTCCAACTGAGTGCCATACGTTGGAAAACATGGTGAGCAGCAATGGGAGATAACATTGACTTCTGTCTGAAATGCTACAGAAGGCATCCACTTTCCAAGAAGATGCTTAGAAAAGACAAGAAGAGTCAGTATAATAGCTGCATGTCTAAAAGCAGAAAACAGCTACAGAGAACCTTGAGCAGGTTACTACACTGGAGAGTCTTGCAGGCATTGCTTTCCATGGAAATGAGTTCATCTAGATGCTAAACAGTTTAGTGAGGGCTACTTGCGCATTCTTAGACCACAGCAGCGGAAAATGGAGAAAGATGAGACTTTCTCTGTGTATGTATCATGGAAATGAAATCATTTTCCATGGATTAAGGGCTCTGCAGATCCAGAACATCTGTAATTTTCTCTGATACTTCTAGGAATGAGCCCCTGAGATATGTTAAATTGTATGAAATGCTTATGTGAAGCATTTATTTGTGTTCTATAACCTGAACTCAGGCTGAAGAGGCCTAGTCCACATGGAAATTTGCATTAGTTTCATTATTAATTATGCAGTTTTTCTTCCTTTGTTGATTACATGTACTGAATTTTCAGATGGACTGTGTTTTACTTCTAGTTATACTTGACAGTGTGGCAGCATAGTTTGAGAATGTTTTCCACAGTGTGTTAACAACCACAATATTTCACTGGGAAAAGCCTGACATTGTTTGATGTTTTAAGCATCTGTGTTAATCTACCTTCTGATTTTGAAAAATGGAAGGTAAACAGTAAGACATCTCAGATATTGAATCAACAAAAGATTTGTGTTATTTTTTTCCCTTAAAAATAGGGAAAAAAAACATCACCAAACATACAAAACAAATAAAACAAAAAGATCAAATGACCAGTCAACTAACACGTATTATAAAAAGTTGTATTTCCTTATATAATACACCAGGGATAGAAGTCTTGTATTTTAAACATGGAAACAACAAACATTAAATTGATATCCCAAATATAAGTTCAATAAGAATTGTTTACATTTCCATGACCATTGCAGTGATCGTATCCATGTAAATGTTTTTTTGTAGTGGCTGTTAGACCACGTGGATGTGTGCTGGATCTGTGTGATGAGTTGACAGGAGTGCAGCTGTAGATGAGCCAACACAAGTCTTCTCATCAGTGTGTGCTGGTTGCTCAGTACATAAAAACAGTTTGTTCAGCCCTATCCCATGCATGGATGCTGCAAACCTGCAGGGCCTCATCAAAGCTTGCTGAGGTCAAGGCAAAGCCTTACATGACTTCTGTAGTTATTGGACATGCCCTATCAAGATCTCCCTTCTGGTGTTCCTCCAGATTTTTAACCTGAATGTTTGTACTGATTTCTAACAGATGTCTAAAGGAGACTTTTTTTTTTTTTTCTTAGAAGTTTGTTAGCTTAGCTATCCAGACATCAATTAAAGATAAATGTATGCCTGAGATTCCTGAAGAAGAACCTATTATTTTCAAATATGGCTTTTATCACCTCTCAGTATGTAATTTATAACCCTTGGCCTACCTGTGTATAAACAAAAAATGCTGTGCTATGTGTGTGTATGTATATATATATGTATATATATACATGATAGATATATATATATATAATGTTATCAGGAAACTTAGAAAAAAATATTACTAGGCTCTTCAAATAGTTACCTGAATTCAAGTAAAATGATACTTATTATGCATAGGATTTTCACAAAAAAATATGCTCTTGTACTTAGCAATCAATGAAATTTTAAACCACACGGCAGGTTTATAGTAAAACAGTGACATTTCATTTTTCAACAAGTTTAATAACTGAGATTGTTTTCCTGTTTTGTGATTGATTATTACGTGAATCATCTAATGTTTTTAGTTATGACTCATCTGACAAACTGTAAAGTCTAGTTATATTTTTATCTTCTGATAAAAGCAATATTAAAAAATTATAATCTTGTGGACTTTAAATAGTCAAGCAAATCTATATTTCTTTTTATAACGTTTTTATTCACTTCAGCTCATTTGAGAGAAATGACAATATTTTTCAGTAGCAGATAGATGTTAATGCAGTGATGGCATATCACTTGGTTCAGTGTTGTATATGGCATAAACTAGAATTTATGGCTAGAGGTTTATCATTTTGTCATTATTTTGCTAGTCTATATACAACAGCTCAATTTATAATTGTTTACTGAACTCTTGCAGTCGTGATAGTGATTGATCTCCTGGATCTGTGCTACATGGCCATTCATACACTGGTGTAAAAATGCCTTTGATTATGGCCTTGTATGGATAGATAAGTAGCTACTGACTCATAGTACTTGGAAGAGCATGGGGATATACACAAAAATCACAAATAAAAATCTGAAATACGTGAGGCACATGCTGGGCAAGATTGACTATCTCAAGCTGCGGGCATTAAATGAAGAAAGATCTTTGTGCTAGATAAGCATGACTGCCTGGTGTTTGTCAGTACGGAAGGGTTAGCAGCTGAGATTACAGGGACATCATTCTCTCTTAAATCTTCTTGGACACAGTTTGGACTATTTGCAAACTGATGTTAGATATATCCAATATACATGAAAAAGTATTCATAGCAGAGCAGAAATACGTTCTAACAAACATGAATGCAGAAAAGTGGAAAAAAATTATGAAGACTATGTATTTTTTTTCTTATGTTTTGATTGATCTTACATTTTTTTCAAAAGAATTGATACTCAGAAATGGAATTAAAAGACTGAATTACAACCAAATATTTAACCATGTTATATTTTACTATCAAGTGATGCGTGTTGAAGCTGTACACGTAGATGTACTGATTTTTTTTTCCAACTTATTTTCTGATAAAATAAATTATATAAGCTACCTTCTCCATTCAAACCAGAAGCGGAATAGAATAATTTATTTGAAGTCCTCATCCTTCTTGGCAACCCATTCAGACAATGCCATATGCACAGGTGTGTGTGTATATGCACACATATATAAAAACGTGTTTCTTTTTTTAGTGTGTAGTGTCAGAAATAAATGATTCTGAAGTTCTTAACTAAATAATATTGTTTAAGTGAGAAATCTAATTTTCTTATCTGAATTTCTAAAAACCCATTAGTAAAAGCCATTGATACATCACAGCATTTATGAAGTTTGTCCGACTTACCACTCGAGCCTTTTTTCCCTCTGAGTACTTCTATGCCATAATTACTAGGTGCTAGGTTGTAACCGTAAATAGGCTATACTTCAAATCTACAATGGTCAGCAAACTCTTTGTGTGTAGTAGTTTTAAATTTAATGCCTTTATTAATACTATTCTTTGATAATGTTTTTCAGTGCTGTATAAGCAAGTCATCTGGAGCTTGATCCTAGATTGAACCTGTTCTGTAACCCAAGGAAACTAAAAGGCTGTCTTGGATACCCTTGGAAATTTCCTGAGCTTGACGCACCCCTTCACATCACAACAGGTAACTAGTCCAGTCCTGCCTGGTCTTATATACATTGCAGCAGAGCTGAGGAAGTGGGACAATGGCCAGGATGCTGTGGCAGTTTCTAAAACTCATTAAAATAGTCCCAAAATTTGCTCAGGGCTTTATCAGGGTAAGATGGTCTCAAAGTTCAGAGAATGATAGAAATGTCTAATTGTGTATGCTCAGTACCTGCCAAACTACCTCCTTAGATTTTGTGAGACAAGGGAGTTCCCCATCATCAAAGCCTTAATAAAACCAGACCTATCTTTAAAAGATTTCTGAAAACTGGAGAAAAATGGACTTTTCTTCTACTGCTGCTTGAACAAATTTAGATTCAGTTTTGCTGTCTTTGATTGATAGGCACATTCTTATCCTGTGGCCCATGTCTGGCCACTTGAGTTTGACTGAAAACGAGGAATTTTATCTTCATTATGAAGATGAGTTAAAATGTGTAATGCCATCAGACCAGACTCCATCAGCAGTTTAAAGGGAAGAGCTTTTTTTTGCTCTGGTCTAGGAATGAGGCCTTTTCTTGCAGTAGACAGATACATAACCAAACTCCAAATCTGGATATCTCCTTGATATGCCATCAATCCTGGTTGTGAGAGTGCTGTCCTGGGTACCGCTTGGAGTAGGTGATTCAAGCTGATGATTTCTCTGTGCAGCTGGTACATTGAAAGGAAGGTCCATGTGCACATCTGGAATGAAAACAAAACTGTGGAGCACCCATTTGTATTTCCATAGTTCCTTGGTTCCTCCTACTTCAAAATTCCCTTTTCTTTCCAGGTTTGAGCGCTTCAAGGAATATGCTGGTATATTGTTAACTTTGTGGAGACAGCTTCTGTATCTGTTGTTTTGCACTTTTTTTTGTGTGTGTGTGTGTTTTTGCCTTTGTTTTAACCTTTCCCAAGGATATCAGAACATAACAACACTTTGTTGTTATAACAACAATATTCTTATATTTCCACAAGGAAGACTTTTTTATTAAAAAAGCAACAACAAACAACAACAACAACAAAAAAACACCCAAAAACACAGCTTCAGATAATGGTTGTTTTGAACTGTGCGTTCTACAAGATGCACACTTTTGTAAGTTACATTCATCTTGCATACTTGTGTTCTCACTGTGATAGTACTGTGGCTTTCATTAGTTATCCTTCTTTTAGGGTAAGTAGGAAGAATTTTTTTTCTCTCTCCTTCAGTCCTGCTTTATGTATTTTCACATAGGAAGCAAATTTTGCTTTGTTTCTGAATTTGAAGGACATTTGGAACAAACACGTTGTTTAGTCTATGGAATATCTTTTACTATGACTCTCTTCTATACTTCTTTTTCACTGTCTCTCTTCTTCCTGAACTCCCAGCTCCTGCTGCTAGCAATATGCCCTTTAAAATCTCAAATAATTTCCAAGTGAGAAGAAAAGTGAAGGAAATTACAGGTCTTTTAAAGGCAGCTGAAGTCATATGGGAAAACAGCTTGTAGGGCCTGGAAAAAAGAGGGTCAAAACATGGAAAGAAAGAAGAGTCTTTCACATTTATTGTGTCGGTGTGCCTAAGGTATTCAGTAAATGAGATGCTGATGAAATCTTTTGAACTGTGGAAGGCTTGTTGGACTTCCATTTCTGAAGTTCACAGTTCAAGGTTTTCCATACAAATTTTAATACAAATGCCCAGCTTAAACTTATGATACACCTGCTTATGTGCATTTCATGAACTCAGCCGCAATGTTTCCGAGAACAATGATTCAATTAGCAGAAGTGCATGTACCCATTCAGATACTTGGGAAGCAAACCAGCTAGCTTATTTTGAAATGATAAATGAGTTAACTTACCAAGCAATGAGCAGAATTTTAACGTCAGATTCTGTAAGCCCACAGTAGGTAAAGAAATCTTTTTTTTAGGTTTTGCAGATTTGTTATCACAGATGTTCTTAACCTAAATATATGGATATCCAAAAATAGATACTGTTTAAAATATGTATAAACTTCCTTTATTTATGTCTAACACTGATTGCATTTTGCCACCAGGTTTCAAGCAGCTGTAAGTGGTAACTGCAGACCTTCCTGTACACCCCTGCTGCTCTGCCATGACTTCCATGGCAGCAGGATAGCTGAAGCCTGCTTTGTGTTTCACATGTAATGTTTTGTAAAGACAGGTGGTGATTGTATTTGGAAGGATTTCCCATTTAAAGCTGGGTTTATTCTGATACTGTCCACATAGAATTTACATTGGCTGCAACATGACCTTCGTAAAAGTAGTATCTAGCCTAAGGTTTTATAGGTGAAGAGTCACCAGGAGAAATAGTCTGCAAACACGGAACTTTGCAAAGTTTATCCTAGTTTCCTCACCTTTATTTGTGGTAGGAATGACAAGGCACAACTTGGTCAGTCAGTGAAGTTCTTTGTCTATCATGCTGTGAGTGCACACATGAGCACTGAGCTGCTAGAACTTCAGCTGTGTAGTTCTGTGAATGTTCCTGGTTACATTCCTGCATTTTTCTCTTTATGTGAACCACTGTCATGTCTTGTGCAAGGACTCTGCAGTTGTTTTCCTGAAATTACGGCAGGGTTGTTGCCTGAATATAATCTGTAGTAAAGGGAATATGACAAATGTCCTCATCTATCAGCAGCACATATTGGTTTTGGTTTGACCACTTCTTTTTTTTCCATATCTAACATAAAAAGCAGGACTCATCTAACTTTAGATGGTTGTAGGTTTCCAGCATAAGCTGGTGATTGAGAAATTTCAGTGTATAGAGAGTGGTATCTCCAGCTAGTTGCCCAGTCTGGATAGAGGGACTTCTTTTTACTGACATTACGTACAATTCTAATTATTAATGTAGTCAGAAATGAAACTCAGCAGAGTGGTGCAAACACTTTCAGTAAGAATTCTGTGTTAATTTTGCAGATAGGACCTTCCATCCATAGGTCCAATAAGAAGATGGACAAATAAAGGAAAAATAATATTTGATCTGGTTAGCTGAACTGTGAGATTTTAGTGTAGAAAGAAGAGAGGAAACTCGATGCACTCACCAGATCAGATGTTACTGCCCTCATTTGTTAACATGCCTTCTCAAATGGAATTAATGAAACCTTCCATTATAGATCAATATGCTCTTTGACTAGAGAATATTATGGGTACCTATTGTATATGCTTAATTAGATTGAAATTGCTTTCACATTTCCTTTATATCCAAAAAAACCCTGATCTCAGCAGTTTGAAAAAGGGAATTACAAAAGTCATCCCCTCCACTGTGCTGCTGAAGCCAGCAGGAGAAGGGAAAAAGGGAAGATTCTTCAGCCAACTGCCCAGCCCTGGGCTTCAGTGAAGTGGTGATTTTGGCAGCCCCAGCAGCAGAGCTGTGCTAAGTAGAGCTGCTGCATTGTGCCCATAAAGAAAACAAATGGTAATTCTCATATTATTGTCACAGGAGACTGATGACACACTAAAGTCAATAGGTTTGGGCTGAGATTATATGAAACTATTTTGAGATGTTGCCCTTCCTCTCATGTTTTCTCTCCAAAACCAATTTCTTGACAAAACTGTTCTAAATTAATGTGCATCACCTTTTTTCCTCAGCTGCTTCTCCTCAAAAACTTTCTCAAATGCCATTCTTTCCATGCTTTATTTCTTGATAGCAATTTATTACTCTTCACATTTCCTATCAAAAACTACTTCTTTCCTTAAGCTAGTTCTCTTACCACCACAGCCTTTTTCCTATCCAAATAGAGCCTTTAGTACTTCAGTATCAGTTAATTAGCTGTCTGGTTACCTCATGCTCTCAGCTCAGCCCAGGGTATTTCTGGTGTTTCCAGTGCCAGCCCCAAGCTCTGAGCACTCTACAGCAGCTGCTGTCCCTGTGGCTGGGGGTGAGCACCATGCTCTGGGCCTGGATTTCGGGGCACCCCAGGCTGTCTCGTGATGCAGGCAGGCCCTGCTTCCTATGTGGATGAACTGGGAACTCTCAGCATCTCTCTGAAGCAAATGGTAGCTTTAATTCTCAATCCCCAGCCCTGCAGACAGGAGGAAGCTGTTGCTCCTTCCCCAGGGGCTGACACCAGGCCCAGGGCTTGCTGCTTGCTGGGCTGAGTTCAGTGCCTGCCGGCCTCCCTGGGATGCATTGTTTATCAGCTTCCCTCCTTCCAAATTCTTTGTTTGTACAGTGGGAGCTTTTTGTGCCAGGTTTTTTTTTTTTTTTTTTTTTTTTTCTTTGCCTGGAGTTATTGGCAGAGCTAATTAACCACAGCATATAAAAGCCTTGTTCTTTAGGGCTGAGTGGTGCGATTGCGGAGCAGTGCTGCCTGGTGGCGTGGGGGATGAGCGGGCGGGTGGGCTGCCTGAGGACGGGCAGATTCTTTTCACAAAGGTGCACCTAACCATTTCTAGACTGATTCTTGATGGGCTGTGCATTGCATCCCTCTCTCCCTGCGCTGTGTTTGAGCCTCCGAGTGAGTGGACCTTGGGGCTGTAAGGGGGCTGAGCACTTCTCGCAGGCTGGTGTGTGCGTGCGTGGTGTTAAGGCAGGAGGAGCAGGCTGTGGTGCCGCCGGGTTGGCACACAGCATGTGCCACAGAGACGCCGAGCAGCTCTGCTCCACCTGGGCACTGTGCCCTGAGTTTTACCTTCGTGTAAGGAAGGGAGGGCTCAACCCTGAGTCTCGAGGGCTCTGGACTGCACAGGCTGAGATCTTCCATGTGTAGAAATGCATGGGAAACTTTTATTTTTCCTGGAGAATTGTGTAATTATGTGAGGAAACGTGAGTACGTTCAGCACATCGCGCTCCGGCTGCTCGTCCACCCGAGGTGCTTTCTGTCCGTGTCGAGGTGTGTCCGGGCAGCAAAGCCGCACGGTTTTGTCCGTGCCCAGGGCTTTGCGGGGGCTCCGGCCCACCCGCGGAGGCGCTGCCGTGGGGTGTTCTCGTACTGTCCGCAGAGGGGTGGTGGCAGGGCAGGGCAGGGACGGGGCACGTCCCGTAGGCACAGCGGGTTCTGCGGCCCCGTCCCCTCGCGGACGCGCGTGGGTGCCCGCGCGGCCGAGAGCAGCCGAGCAGAGCCGTGCGCGCGCGTGTGGGCTCCGCAGCCCCTCGCCCCCAGCCTCGCTTCTCCCGTCGCGGGCACTCGGGGCGCGGCTCCTGGGCGGGCTCGGGGTTCGCTTCCCTCTGGGCTGGGGGAAGGGAAAAGGAAACCGAGAAGAAGCAACAGCCTCCAGCTTCTCCCTTCCTCTCATCTCGCTTCGCTCCCCCTTGCTCGCTCCCTCTCTCTCCCTCCCTCTCCCCTTTCCTCTCCCCTTTCCCCTCCCTCCCTCTTTCTAATTCCTGCCACTAGCTCGGAGCCTCATTCAGCAGCCGCTGAGGGTGGAGTGTAATAGGCTGAAGATGCTGCCGCCTCTGCTCGGCGTCTAGTTGTGAATGGGACTTGCCTCCTCTCCCCCTACTCCGGAGGTGGCCCCGGGAAGCCTCCAGCCCCGCTGGACTCGCAGGTAGGCACTGCTTGAAGCCGCGGGAGCAGCGCGGAGCCGCGCCGGCTTGGCGGAGCAAACGGGTGGCCACGGGAGCGCTGCTCTCCCGTTGCGCGCGGCAGCGGCAGCGGCAGCAGCGCCCGGCGGGAGGATGCGTGCGTGTCCGCGCGTGGCTGCGCAGCAAACTTAGCGGCAACAGCGCGGGACTGGGCGGGCAGGTGTGTGCGGGGAGCGCGGAGGGGCCCCAGGGTTCCGCAGCCCCGGCGGGGAGGGAGAGAGCAGCGGCCGCCGTTGGGTTCTTGAGTGGTGGTTCCTTTCTTTGTCTTTTTTTTTTTTTTATTTTTATTTTATTATTATTATTATTATTATTATTTAGTGTTATTCTTGTTTCCACATCTTGCTGGGGGAGGGGGGGGGGACCGGAAGGGAGATGGTGAGCGTTTGTGTGTGTTAAAATGTTCCTTCGGATAAGCAGATACTGAAAGCTCCAAACTGCAAATCTTTTACTTGTGCTGTAGCTCCCAGGCATGAAATGGATATGCAGAAATTAGGAGTGCATGAAATGAAGGGATGTTCTATCTGGAATGAAAGACTTTGATTTATATCTTTCTCCTTTTATTGTCTTTTTAATTTGCTTGCTGGCTTTGAAATGCATTACTATTCACAAGGTACCAAAATGGTATCTGTCTCTAACATGGGCTGGTGCAGAAAGCATCAGACTCCTGGGTGAGACGTGCGTGAGCACATCCCCAAGAAAGGCAAAATAGATCGGGCTGTGGGTCCCCATAAATACCATGAAGTTTCAGAATAAAAGTGCTTCCTGTGCAGTCCTTGGGGAGCGCATATAGCAATCTGACATCATGATACAAATGCCTTTACCTCCTATAGAAGCCCCCCCCTTTATTGTCTACTCTTTTAAATATTCATCTGCTGAGGAGAGAACCGGTATATGCGAGGAGATCTTTGTACATCGCTACAAAGGACCGAGTGGCTGTGTAACACAGTATTTACCTACTGAGATATCTGTGACAAAGGAACCTCTTTAGCAAATGAGGTCACTAATTCAGAAATTGGCCTTTTATAAAAGAGAATGCTCATTTCTCCTTTCGCATTCCAGTGAGTAGTAACTCCCTGGGAAAGACTTTCTTCCTGTTGATTTGTGATGGTGATAGAGGCTGTGCAGGCTCTACTAAGAAATTAAATATTTTTAATTCTTTAATAATGAAACTGTTGAGTGAGAAAAGCACTAACAGATTCAGAAGGAGGGAAGCAACTACTCAGATGTTATTGAATGTCTGTCTGCCTCTTTTCCCCTTCCCTTGCTTGCTTCAGTGTTTCCAAAGTCTGTGATTTCAGGTAGGGATTTTGCTCTTTTTTTCCACACTGGCTGCCTTATATCAATAAATGAATTTACTTTCAATATGGAACTTCTGCAATAATTAATCTGGCATCTGCCTCAGTTCTGTCCACTGAGGTTTGAAACAGAAATTGATGGCTGTACTCAGTCCTTTGGATGATTTTATAAGGAGAGATATAGACAAGTACAAGGGAGTGGAATTGCAGATGCTTGCTTATGAACAGCATTTTCATAGCAGAGCAGTGCAAATCATGTTGTTGGGAGATAGGCAGTGAGAATGAAGAGAAGATGATCTAGTTTTGGGCTTCAGACCTTAACACATATTCTATAGCAAAAGTCTTTGTCTACCATACTACAGAAGATAGAAGTTTCTTACTGTACTTCTAAAGCCCTTTTCCTTCCTTTTGAGGGACAATGGCAAAATAAAGTTACAGAACAAAGATCTACATCTTCAGTAAAAGAACTAGACATTTTTGAGGGCAGTTACCTAAAAGGTACCTTTCTCCTGCAGACTCTTGTTCTTAGGCCCTGGAATGGGATTCTTTCATTTATTTATTTAATAGTTTATTTATTTATTTCCCTCAGCTTTTCACTAGAGCGTCAGGTAATTAGCATGATGTTATTTACAGACTTCTCTACATCAGCTTCAACTTTGCTAACATTTATGTGTTGTCTGTCCGTAAGAAATCACCAAGAACTAGATTACTTCATTACCAGAAAAGCTGCTACGATAGAGCACATCAAGAGATAAGTCATTGCAATTTATCATCAGTAGTTTCAGAAGGAAATATGCATGGAAATGGATGACAGAGGGACGGAACAACCAAATTGAATCTTCTTTTGCATAACAATGTGGGGAAACTACAAAGATTAGAACAATTTTTGTGATCTGATAACACACTTTATAATATATCACATGATTCCCGCTTCAGTTTCTATATCATTTTGACAACATATTTGATTTAGTTTGGGTGAGGTTCAGAATTCCAGGAGTTTGAGATTGTTATTTTTCTTTTCTGCAAACGCTGCAGCAGGGCATGCATCAAGTAACAGATTTCCACAGTATTTCCAGAAGGTATTTCCAGCACAGACACCATAGTAATCTGAAGCAACTTCTGACTTAACACTTGGGTCTGCTCCTCCTGGGTGAACCTCTTTGGATGACTTTGAATCCATTTTGTGAGCTGGATGTTTTGCAAAATACCTTCAGTGTGTGAGAAGCAGAGATCTCATCTGGAATCAATTAATTGAGAGCTGTTCAGCAGCATACTTTCTAGACGTTTTACGTCTGAGTTTTTCTGTTAGCATTTAAAGCTAAAAATCCATACATAGTTTCCTATGCTGTACCCACTTAAAATGGCACTTTTTTCATGGTCCCTTTGTTGAGTCCAACCCAAAGATTTAGGAAATGGAGGTGGCCACCGGCTTGGGGATAGCGTGGATCTCGGTCTTAAGAGGACTTACTTTGTGATTAAGTGTTGGAGTTTGAGATGCGGAATTTATTTTTATTTCCTCTCTCATCAATTTAGGAACATTGTAGTTACCTAATTCTAGCACTCCTTACTGGTACGTGAGGACAAAACGCAGCCCTGTGTTTGATTACAAAATACTCATAGCCTGTGAAACTACCGACGGCCGTAAGGGTGCCGAATTCCTAAACCCGTTCGTTTTCCTTCCCCGCGCAAGGAAGGACTTTAAAGCCGTCTGACCACGGCCGGCGGATGCCGCAGCGACGCGCGGTGCCCGGCGGAGGGGCAGCGCCGGCGGAGCGGGGCCTGGCGGGCACCAGAGGGCGCTGTCGCTCCGCGCTCGCACCGCCGCCGCCGCGCTCCGGGCGCCTGAAAGGCGTTTTGTTACCGCCGGCAGCAGCGGCTCTCCCGGGGGAGCCGGGATTCAATCTCGCTGCGGTTCGGGCTAATGCTCAGGCAGTTTGTCAGGATTAACATCTTTCTAGTTGGTGGATCGCTTTACCTTCGGCGTCGCGTTACCACCTTGGCTTTCACTACAAAGTTTAGGGACGGTGCAAGTTGAGATTGTCAGAGGAGCACCAGCCGCAGTCTGGCTCTGGCACAAACAGCGGCGGTCCTCTCAGCGCAGCGGTTTGTAAGGGATTTGCTGTCTCGTCCTCCCTTTGTCAAAGACGATGTCAGTTCTTGCTATGCTGAGGGCGGGAGTATAAAGGTAGAAAAGATGATATGGCAAAACCAAAAATGTTTATCAGAAATATTGTCAGTGCTTGGGATATCCTATAACAACATCTTGGAGAGAAGAAAGGCATATCAGGCTGAATTGGGCTCGTTTTACCCATGCACATCTAGGTCAGTGGAGCCTACAGTGGAAAAACAGAGAACAGGAGGTTGCTCAGATCATTTCACATAATCCCATAGCACATTGAAACTGAAAAGATGAAGTTGACCAGAAAACATTACAGCCCATCATTGCAAATGCTGGCTGAAAACAGCATACATAACGGTGTAGATTTTAAGTGATTGCAGAGTGGAAGGGGTTCTCGTTTCCAGCTGTCCTGTTCTCACGTTCCTCTCTAGCCATCCACAGTGGGGTAGGGGCTGGACATGGGCTACACGGGGCTTTGGTTTGACTCAGAGCAATCACATTCCTGTGAAAGATAACCTATACGTAATGGAGTGCAGAATTCTGTAGCATTATATCACATCCATTTGGGCAAATACACAAGCAGAGAACTGAATGTGTGAGGTAGAAATGGTTATGCATGACTTTGATGACAAAAATGAGGAGCTTGATATCATAAGAGTTGTACCATTCTCTGTCAAGCACTTGATCTGGGATATTAGTGAAGAATTATCTTATAGCGGCAACTCTTGATGAGGGTGTTAATAACTACTGTGCTGGAAATGAGTACTGCTTTGCTGAGGAACCCGGTGTTGCAAAGAGCAGCCCAAGAACCATTAGCTTCCCGTTCTCTGAGCTGAGCTTCAAGGCAGAAAGCACTCTTTATGCTGTTAAATGCACTCTAGGTGGTGGAAAAGTTAGAGCTGCCCTTGGGAGTACACTATGCACGGCTGGGACTGCAGCAGTGCCTCACAAGCCAGCAGGAGTTCTGAGACAAGTAGGGGAGCAGCCAGCCTGCTGCTGAGTGTGCCTGGAGGGAGGGAGACATTATGGCTAATTTTGCCTGACAAAGGCACAAGGCCTTCTTCCATAACTGCATGGGTGGTGCGGTGGCTTTCAGACATCTCAGCACCACTGAGCTCTGCTGGCTCCAAGAACCATAATTTAGTTCTTCAATTTTAAAGTGCTGGCTTAAGCAAATTCTAAGGGGGCTTTGTGTTTTGTTGTTTTTGTTGTTTTTTTGTTTTTTGTTTTTTTTCCTCCAGAGTTTGGCAATGAGTAAGAGCTCTTTCCCTTCTGAAACAGTGAGGGTACATCAGAATTCTTAATTGTAATGCAATGGCAGGCAGAGTTGGAGTAGCAGAAATCGATGTAAATGGATTAAAAGAAAAGTACCAAGTAACTGAGTACAAAGGAAGAGCCAGGTTTTTCATGAGTGATTGGTGAACGAAGCTGTAATAAGCTTCTAAGTAGAATTTACTATTATAATAATGTTCTAATAGTCCATCAACAGATGAACAATACCTACATTATAGACAAACTGACATAAAATTCAGTTGTGGAACACAAAGTCTTATAAAGCAGACAAAATTGAACAGAACTTCGAGACATGAATGTAAGCAGTAGGAAATACCTCTCTTTAATTTATGTGTATTGGTATGGCCTGACACAGTTCTGTTGGACTCCCAATGATTACTTGGAGACACAGGTCCACATACACAAAGATCAGAGTGATGTGCAAAAATAATTACATTCAATAACCCTTTAAAACACACATCACAGAATTTTCATGTCTGTGAGCTTGATGATCCCAGGAGTTCAGGTCTCTTCTATTCCAGCTTTGTGCAGTGCTATTAGTGCATACATTATGCATATATTACCAGCATGCATCACTGCTGTTCCATAGTCTGGAAACAGCCTGGCTTGGATGGTTGTGCTCAGTTTGGTTCTTTGCTTCTATCCTCACAAACAAATAGGATAGAAATGCAGCTTATGGCTACACTTGGCAGCTCCTGTTCCTTTTCACATGAGCTCCATGCTAGCTTGGTAGGCAAAAAAGTTCCTTAATGTCAGTCTTATTGAAGAGCTGTTTCTTCTGCACTGCATTTCAGTAGTCTTCATTTTATTCAGAGTTATCATCAGATATTCCATTAGAAAGTTTTACATTTAAGGTTAAACTGATGGCATAGAAACTCTGGTTCAACATAAATTTTATCCCAGTGAGGCTGCTGATATATATTTTAAAATAAAATAAAACTTCAGAAACATATTAATTGGTCTCAGTGGTTAAGTTAAATAGTTAAATACATGCATACATATCATTCTGCCAAGGATAAGTCATTAGTTCAATATAAACCAGAAATGATAGCTCTATTTGAATCAGGAGACTAAACCCTATTTCCATTAATGCTAACTGTTTTATTAATACATGCATGTGTCTGCATTGAGTCATAAATTTAAATGGTCTGTCCCTTCTTGATTTAAAGTAATCATCTCAAAGATCTTGGCTGCTGAATGAATAACTGTAACTGTGTTACTTTTGTCTTTTATCAACTAACCATTTTTTCTTCTATATGTAGACACGTCACACAAAGAGTTTGTGCAAAGTTGGAAAGCATTTAATAATGCAACATTGGAGACAAAACAATAAGTATATACCAGAATGCCTGTAACTGTACACGCCTTTATACAAGCATCCTTGGACCTTTTGAGCTATTTAGTCTCATATCCTTCTGTACATACATACAACTTGTGTGCACTTTGTGCACGCATATTTTCATTTCACACTTGTTTAATTTTTTTGTGTTTTACTAGCAAATTTTAATTGAAGCAATAAGCTAAGAAATAAATTCTTTAAATTGTTTGCAAACAGTGACATTCAACAGGTTGATACCTAAATTTTGGAATTAATAATCTGAGATAAATCTTGCAGGAAATATAGGACTTCAAATGGCATTTAACTAATAAAAAGAACAACTGGTCTCATTAGCATTAGAACATGCACTTGAACTTTTAGGATTAGATACTGCCCTTTTCAGAGCGGTGATTCTGAAAGGCAGCCTTTAGTTTTGAAAGAATTGACCGAATATTGACTCCAGTTACGTGTTCCTAAGTACTGTGCAGTTCATTTTAGTTCACCAATCAAAACAAGATGTTAAGGTGTATCTTTATTACAAGATACTTTCGAGTCAGAGCAGACCTGTTTGTAAGCTTTCTCTGAGAAGTGACCAATATTAAAAGAGCTGAGTGCTGCTCAATTGATTATGTGCAGTACTGGGATCACAGCCTCCCGTTTCAAGCTGCAGCCATTACTGTCAACTGTAGAGATGACCACTCTGATGCTGCCAAATTACTCAAACTGTCAAATGCTGACAAACTCAAACTACTCAAATCCAATGCAAACAGTGAGCAGATATATTTAAGGATAGCTTTTCCTTGTCATTCTCTTTCAGCATGTTTGCTTGCAACTGAAAATTCAATGAAGATCCTTAATAATGCTAGTGAACATTACTGTTCCTTCAGCTTTTCGAACCCAATTTCTTCCAGACGTAAGAGGTTCCAACATTCTGAAAAGCAGTTGAATGATAATTCTGTTTGGGGCCCTGATTCAAATAGAAAACTTTGTCCCTTGCTGATTGTTGCCTTTTTATTTGTTCCGGTTATAGCCAGTATAGCTCAGAGAGTATGGCTGATTAGTATGCATTTCAATTCTTTTTAGCATGGTGGCAATTTACATAGCATTTCTTTTTTCTAAAGCGGGAATGAAACATAGCAGACACTGGCATTTAGATACAAACAATTTATCATTTACATACAAAAGGACTGATTAGGTAACAAGAGGAGTGACTGAAGTTCAGATTTAGGATGGTCGTTACAGTTCTTTCTGTCCTTAAAATTGTGTATTTCACAATATTGGTATGAAAAAATCGTGTTCAAAAACTGCAAGTATGTAGCCAAGTTCCAAGTATTAAATTCAACACTCTTTATAGATCTCTATCATGTGGTTTTCCATGGAGCCATCTTTGGCTGTATCCTTATAGTGAAGCCAGTTTGAGATTATTCCTTCCTTAGTTATGTTCCCAGTTCACTGACCTGTGCAAAAGCGAGCTGAAAAGTTTCACAGCTAATTGAGGCCTCTGCATGATGTAGGTTAAAACAAAACATGTCCAGTATTTAAGGTTACTGTCAATATGACCTTGGTGAGATTATCATCATCCTCAGCAATGGTGCTGTGCTCTTGCTTCTCGTTTCTCAGGTTCCTGCATCATCTCATCTCCTTGAGTTTATTGATCTTGCTTATGTTTAGATGATACTTCTTGTGCCTCACTTTATTAGCTTCCACTCCCTCTTTACAGCATGAAATCAAATGTTCAGTGAACTTCTAACCTTCAAACGTTCCCACTTTGCCCTGCTTTCCCATCACTTCACTTTTATTAGGTACAGTGGACTCTGCTTTTCTAGTGTTGTTTTTTCCCCATTTTGCTCCTTTACTCAACCAACTGCACTTATTCTCAAATCAAGTATGAAGAAATCCTTCTCTGATTGACTGGGTCGCGCTAACCCAACAATTACCTTCTCCTTTGGCTCTTACTTCTACTTGGATTAAATGAAGATCTCCTATTCCTAGTTTCCAATGTAATAAAAACCCTCACTACAGTCTTGTAGTTATTATTATCTGGTTACCTTCTGCATTACTTAGGTTTTTTCAATCCTTATGTAGATGTATGCCAAACTACTGGGAGCAGTTAGATATGATAAAAACTAACTCTCAATATCTTCAGTGGCTTCTTAAATGTTTACTTCACTTCCAGCCAAACTCCACAGTTGAACAAGGTGATAATGGTGTCATCTGAGTAGTATTAAAGCAGTCTCATGAAAAATCAAATGGCATCCAGCCTTTCTGCCTCAATACAGCATTTATATATAATATGCAGATCTTACAACTAGGACATGATAAACTCAATTGAAATAGGAAGCACCAAGATTTACTCTGTGCTACAGCAATGTGCTGTGTTTGAATGGCCTTACAAATTAGTTTTTAATAAGAGAAAGCAAAGCACACTCACTGAAAATCACAAGTAGAATTGCAAAACTCTGTTATTTTGAATGACATTGAGTTGACATTGAGTACTACCTTACTGTGATCTTTGGTATGTATTTATTATTGAGAAAGCTACAGAAGCATCCACTTTATTTAATATATGCTCAGAATTTTGTTTTTATTATTAGCAGACTGTTAGTAATGATTTCTTTGGCTAGATATGTTTTAACTGTGTATTCATCATTTATACTTTGCTGGTTAAGATTATGTCCGGTCATTCTGAAGGAAAGCAGGAAAACTATATGAAGTCATTCAGTTGACACTGATATTATTGAACAATGACCTTCATATGGAAATATGAACTAGTTTTGATTATTACATTAACTCATTTTTAAACAGAACTTACATGGAGGCGTGCGTTTCATGGCTAAGGCAATTTTAAATCATACTTGGGTTAGAAATGCCATCTATACTGCATCATATGTAAGAAATTGCACTAGTATTGGTTTAATTATCCAATCAAATTGAACAAGGAATGAGTTTGGCTGAAATAATCAAGTCTGTAGAGAAAGTGCCAGTTCTGATACTTACCAGGATTTGACAGTTGCTTGTTGTCATGACCTTGGATTCTTTTATGTTTAGCAGGAGGTCAGAAAGTATTCTAGCTGTAATTGCTGCCTTCAGAAGGCTCTGTAGGCCATCCTCTGCAGCAGACATGGGCCAAATTGTCTACATGTGTCGGATTTCTGATGAGCTGGGTATAGCTCTCTACTTTGTTCTCACAGCCATTAAATCTTGTCTCTGACCATCACCATACACAGTGTGTGAATTGAGTTAGAATCGATGTTATTTCCCTTCACAAATGAATGACTAGCAAGGTATTTCTTGAAAAACTCTACAAAATAGGAAACCTTACAAAAATGTGACTTCTAATATTTATTTTTTTGCTAAGCAATTACAGAAAGCTATTGATACTGTAAGATTTATTGTGAAATAGAAGTAATGTAAGTGAAACTAATATTGTGTACAAAAGACTTTTCTGGTGGTGTAGAGTCGCATTGTCTAGTGAAGAAGATGAATATTGTTGCCCAAAGGTATACCCCATCTGGAAGTTAAATCCATTTTTAATAGAAATGAAATCATTCAAAGTAAACAGCAGAAAAAGTTGTGTTTTAACTGTTTCCATGTTCTTAAAAGTAGACTATATTTAACCCATAAGTGCCTTAGGCACTTTATTACTTTGAGTTTATGAATGCTAGTAGTTTCTTGAATTTCAGATTTTCCATTGTATTATGAGGAGTATTTTTAGTTAGATATGAAGGGTTTCTATTTTCTAGTTTTATATGCAGCTTCAGTGAGTTAATGGGGAAAAAAAAAAAAAAAAAAAATCAGTGAATTTGTACACATAATAACTTCCTTTCTTGTTCATACCAATTGATTATACGTATTTCCCCTTCAGGCTTTATAAAAGACCACGAGCTTTATTTTCCTAAAAATTAGAAACATACCAAATTTTTAATACCATATCAAGTGTTTTAAATGTAAAGACACAAATTTCTGTTTACTTCCTCATGCCCCAAAATAGGTTGTCTGCTACCTTTAGTAAGCCAGGCATATTCATTATGCCTTCTTAAGCCTTTTTCCTTATGAATTGAGCTGTCAGTCTGAATGTCATGAATGCTCTTCCCTGCTGTGCCTTGAAGGACAGGCACCTTTCAGCCATGAATGATATGTGAAAAAAGTCTTATTGCAAAAAATATTTTTTCCTAGTAGTCTGGTGATGTCATTTCCATAAAATCCATGGCTGTGTTGCTGAAGCTGTATGAGGAACTGAGTAGAGATCCCCATATAATAATTATGCTTTCTAATTATACCCTTTTAGTATCCTCCCTGTGTCCCTAAAGGATTCTGGAATGAATGAAAAGGAGCATAATTCCTCATTTATGGAGAGAAATTCTTTCTAGCTCAGTAGTCACATTCAAGATTACAAATCAGCTTAGAGGACAGCACCTGGACTTGTTTCTAGTTTCTGTTCAGTTTTGCAGGCAGCGTGGCTAGAACTTCTGCTTGTTTATAGCAAAGGTGACTTCATTCAGGTGCTTGCATTTGAGAAGGGGAAAGAATGAAATACTTAAATCTATTTATTTTATTTTCTTCTATTAAGATAGTTCTTTTACTTTACTAGATGAATGTGTGCCCACTTGTTTCCTTCGGGGGAAATATTTGGAAAGCGTGGATCAAAACTCCAGCATTACAAAGGCAAAACCCCTTGCTTCTCAGTTTTTTTAATGTGTCAGTGGCATGTCACCTGAAGAGCACCTTCCAAAGCCTAACAGTAAAGCAAGATAACTTGGCTGAAAAATGATTTCTGCTTGGTTCAGAGGGGCAATTCAAGCCATTCAATAAACGTTCCATGAGATCTCTAGTATAAGGATCCTGTTAGACTCCTTTTATTCACTATATTTCCTACTGGTGCAGCAGTCCCGAATAATGTTGTAGTGGTCACTGTGAAATACCAAAACATTGCATAAAACCGCTACTAGTGGCAAAAGGGTTAAACTCCATATGGGCTAGTTATCTGTGTGGAGCTTCAAACAGCCCCGCTCTACATCAAAAAAGGACTGCAGCAACTCCTTGATCAAAGCTCAGGTAATTTAATTATTTGCCTTCATGAATCAAGGGGTCCTTGAACAAGCTTAGTGTGTCTGGATATTAGAATATGGGAAATTTATTGTTTCACTCCTTCTAATATTCCAACATCAAAGAGTGTTTTTTCCTATAAACAAAGCAGTGTGAAATCAAAGAATTCAAGTCAAAGCTTGTGTGGAGAGATTCTGTTTTCTAGGATCTTTGTGAGCTGGAAAGTGAGCCGATTTCTGTGGGCTGAGATATTTACCACTGTGATTCTTTGTGTTTATTTTATATAACTAAGTATCTGCACTGAATCTTACAAATGCAAATGCTTAGCTCCTACTTCTGTAGGCTCGCTTACTCGACATTCTTTCGCTGTCTCAATTTTAGGAGACTTCTCATGTTTTGCTTTGCAAACCTCTGTTTACTGAGCTCTAAGTGGCTCCTTGACCACATCATGCTTTGAGATTCTGATTGGCGGTGTGATGCAAACTGCACTCTTAACACTGAGGGGAGAGTTCCTAGCTTTGTTCTCCAGCATTCCCAGCCCAAAGTCAGAAGGAATTTAGGATGGTGGTAGACATTCCTGGACTGAAGGAACAGGGCTCAATCCCAAGTGCTCCCTGTGCTTCTGCTCATCTATAACAGTCATGTTAGTTCAGGATTAATGAGGCAAAAAGTGCTTGGCATTTTTAAAACACTAACCGTAGCAGAGATGTGCCCGCTGCTAGAAGAGGAGATTCTCATCTTGCAAAAGCAAATGTCACTTTATTTCTAGGAACAATTCTGTTGCATCCTTCCCGTTTATCTGTACTTCTGCACTTTCTTCTTTTCCTTGGCTGGATTTCCTTTCATAGCTGAGGCCAGACTTCTCTTTCTTCCACGTTCATGGACAAAATGTAACATACTAAAATTTCCTATGGTAAGTGCCAGTCTCAGTGTGGTAGTTGTATGTTTATCTGCTGTGTCATTTCTTTGTAACAGCTCTCTCATTGCCTGTGTTTTCCTAATTTTGTATGTGTATATTCATCACCTGCAACTGTGCTGTATGTCAAATTGCTATCGAAGGCAGTAAGATGTCCTTGCGAGGAATAGTTCCTTATGTCTTAGCAGGGAACAGAAATACAGTAGTGGGAGACAAGACAGTAGAGACAGGAAACAAATGCAGTCACTACATGTGGTGACAAATGTTTCTGAGAATGATGTGAGACTTATATAAAGAAAATAGAATGGGTTGGCACATCCCACCTCTTCTCATATTTACCTGTGAAATAATAAGTGCCACAGATTCCTGATACTGCAGATCCTTTTGCAAATGGAAATGTATGCATAACAAATTGCCATGGAAATTTTTATAGAACTAAGGGAAGGCAAAATGCAAAATTATTATAAATATTCTAATTCATTATCTCATGTAGCTTAGTAAATAATTAAGAGAAAATAAGTTATGCAGTATTCTGCATGTCATTGCCATGCTGATTAGGAGCTCCATAAAGCATTTTGCTTAAATGAGTGTCACAGTGCTTGGAGTGGCATGCTTCTTAGGTTAGTGTGAAGGTAGAATAATTCTGATTTTTGAATTTCTTTAATTTGAGTGGAAGACTTCCTTATAAGCTTGAAAAACCTTGCTTTTCATTTCAGTTAACTAAATATGTTCAGATCATTACCATGCGATAGTCTCATTCCATATTTTCCAAGAGATCAGCCAATAGAAAGGTGATTACTTAGCTCAAAGTGAAGTTACTTGGTTGGTATCACAGCAAATCTACAGGAGCTTACAAGGCAGTACATAAGTAGTCAGCCAGGCAGTATTGCCAAAGTTTTACCTGTATATACGTATGTGTGCATACATATGCATGTGTGCTTGTACACCTATCTTGAACGTGTCAGTTTTACTGTGAGATCTTTTCTACTAATCAGGACTATATGCATGAGTTTATGGAAGCCTTAATTTCTGCCATGTGAACTATGTATGTGGTGGTATGAGAGGTTATGCTTGCCTGTGAATGATGTAGTGACTGTGCACATGCCTGTGCCATTACCAGAGGAGGAGGAATTGATTAGCAATAACACACTTCATTAACACTGCACTTTCTCAATCATTGTAATTGTGGCTCTTCCCCTAAAACATCAAGTGGAACAGGTTTCATTTCAACCAAATCAATCTAATGTGTTAAAATTTACATAATTTCCTCTCATTGCATTTATAGAGCAGCAGGAATTTTAATTTGCATTGTCTGTATAGTCTATAATCAAAGTGTTAAGAGCACAAGGTTTATTCATTATGTATGGCATGTGGTGACAAATTTACATAATAGGCTGCATCGTGCTGAAACATTCCTTCTTTTTCCACCCCCACCTTTGTAATTCTGGTTATAACTTATTTTCTATAAACCTGTTAATTCAATTACACAAGCCTTTGAGTTCCAGGGAACATTTATTAGAGGGAAGTATTCTTATAAAAATAAATAAGTAAATAAAATGTCATACTGAATTGCTAAAGTGAGACATTGACGCTGGACTATGTTCCCTGATGGCAAGAGAAAACGTGTAAACCCACTATTGTTGATGCTGTGTACTAAAGGTAAACATTCTCACATAGAATGGGAAGAAACCTTTTTATTCATTATTGGCTGTTTCTATTTAGGGTCTGTTGTTTGAAAATTTCAAAACTATGTTAGGGACTAAAAAAGCAATTTAGAAAGTAAGTTGCAGTACATGTAGACCTCCATTGTTGAGTGTTGCCTGCTAAGGACAACCTTTGTTTTATTGAAATAAAACTGATCAAGAGGATATTTTTGATATATTTTAGGAAATAGAGGAAAAAAATAAAGGATTTTGGTGGTGCTTGTAGCAGCATAATATATTATTGAAGTGAAGAATGTAGCACATCATTGCTTTAGATACACAGATCCTCTAAGAAGTATCACAAATTCACACATAACGTAAGATTTGTTATTAAAGTCTTGAACTAGGAGAGACTTTTTAAATGGCATGTGTTAGGATGCTCCCTTCTCCCTTTTACTGCCCAAGTAACGGTGGTCAGAACTGAAATAGAAGAATTTTCCTTTATTTTTATAATTATACCATGCTATCTTATAATGCAACAGTATAGACAAATACATCCCATGTTCTAGCATATACAGAAATTTAAGTTGTAAAAGACGTATCTCCTTTGATCAAACAAAATCTCAGTAGAACCTCTTAACAGAAGTGCAAAAAATACTTTATTATCAACACTCACGCCCATAACAGGCTTTATGGATAGTTATTCCTTTACCAAAACATTCGTACAAAGGATTTTATTTAAACACAATTAAAACTCTAATATAACATTCAGAGATTTAGAGTATTACAGTTGTGTATTTGAAATGTATTTTAGTCTATGCTAAGCCAAGCTAAGTGTATGTGATTGAAGTGCATGCGTGGTGACTTATGTTTTCATATTATGTAAGCATAGGAGGAGACACAAATGTAATTATTCTTTGGGAGAGAATAAAATCCAGGGAAGGGGGATATGTGCAACTGAATGAATAAAAGGATCCATGAAGCTGCTACACTGCAACATTGGCTTATTCTTTCTTCTTTTCCAGTTTTTCATAGAAGTTACAGCATGTGGTGCACTGTCCTTGAAAGTTATCGTCTGATTCTCCTCTCAAGTTCCTTTTCTCCTCTTTCCACCTTTTTTCTTCCTTATGTGTTCCTACCATGTCTCCATACCTGTTGAATGTTCTCTTTAAAATTCTGTAAGAAGCAATCACAAGGGATGTTTTATAGCTAGAGGCATGTTGCAAGGGCCACAATGTAAGAACAGTTGTCTGTTTGCCCAGCCACATTCTCAGAAATAGGCAGTACACATGCTCAGTATTCATATTCATAGAGTGGACTCATTTGCTTACATAGAGTAGGGGGCAAGGGAATGTGCTGCACTTCTCAGATGATTTCCTTACTGTGCTCAGTGCATGGGAGCTGAGCTTTGCAGAATATTTCTGTCAAATCAGAATCTCGTTTGAACTGCACCTGGTTTTGGCCACTGATGTTTCCAGGCATCAGCAGATCTTGCTGTTGATTAAGCATCAGCTGAAAAAATGCCAGTTGGAAATGTCACCAAAGCTCTTCTTTGTTCCTGTCCAGCAACTGAGCTCCTCCCAGCCATCTGCGGGGTGCCTGCCTTTCTGCCTAAGTGAGAATGGATGTTCTCGAAAGCTGAAGAAGTAAAGGGAAAAGGTGAAAATATATAGAGCTGGGTGGAATGATAGTTCATACCAGATGAGGATGTACCCTTTGGGGAATTGCACCTGGAGGCTAATTGAGTCAATGAAGCTCTGCATTCACAGCTAATACAGGTGAATTAAACTACTGAGTTCAGCTGGGAAAATATCACTTTGTGTAATTGCATCTCAGGGTTGGCTTATTCCTGCTGCCATGTGCTTTCTAGGAGAACAGGACCTGTGCTGAGGTGTAGGTGAGAGGTATTCAATACATGAGAATAAAATGCAGTAGTCCAAGTGGAATATCTAAAGCAGTTCAGCCATACATCGACTGCTGAGGGTGCTGTCATTTGTATCATTTTCATTCAATTTGATGTAAAGTTTAACTTGTCTGTGGTTTTGGTTGTTGTGTAGATCAGTCTCCAGATGAAATCTGTTTGTGACATTTTTATCACTAAGAGAAATTTGTTTTACAACTTGAAATAAGAGATAAAGGAGAAATCAGATAAAATATTTTATGCATTTAGCAAGTTATCTCTTGAATTTGGTAGGAAACTTAGATAGCCAGTAAAATAAAATAAAGTATACATTTATCAGTTGGGATAATTTAAGATGAATACTGTGATGCTACAAATAGACATAATAATTTTTTTTCTGCACACAGAAATGCAGTTTTTCTATTAGCTCAGTAACTCAGATTTGTTTGAAAAGGTTACAGGTACTCCAGTTAGAGAGCAGCCTAAGATTGCTGCAATTGAAAGACCAGCAGCCAGAGGAAGGCATTTCCTTTCCAAACTCCTGAGGGGCAGATTATCAAGTGAACAGGGAAGCAAAGGAGTGGCCATTTTTCTTTGGTATGCTGAGATTTGGGCAGGATGGAGGCAGAATCAGTTCAGGCTCACTGGGCTTGGTTTTCAGTTTGTACTGTTTCTGTAACATGGGATTGGATTTTATAGTATCATCTGGGGGTTTTATGTAATAAACGTGTTCTTCCAGTATGCACAGTAGTGGCACAAGCTGATTTCTCAGGCTCTCGTGTTGTGCCACATCCAGCTTGAAAACTTTGATCTCTTATTGCACATCTTGTTTGCTGTCTGTGCACTGAAAGTTACCTGGTGCGTTAGGTGTGATTGTGCTTTGAATGCATCACCTTTTTGAAGTAGCTCTGCCTTGGAGGCCTCGGGTGGCCAAGAACGGTGACCAAGGCCTGGTTGTGCGCTCCTCCTCTTTGTTAGTTAGCAGTCAAGCCCACTTTGCATTGAGGAATTTATTTCTTTTTCAAAAGTTGCTCTTAAAAATAGCTAGCGATACTGATGTCAGCAGCTTTCAAAGGAAACAGCTCATCTGCAAATAGACAAAATGTTCTGCTAATTTAGTGATTGTTCACCTTCTTGATCCTGTTTCAATTCAGGTGTAATACAAAGTTCAGTATTTAATAGGTTTTTGGGAAGTTAGTTTTAAATCAGGAAAAGATCAGCAATATGACATTGTTGGCTCCAGAGGAAAAATGAAACGTCATGTAACTGAGATAAGTGCTACAACTCTTTGTGAGGCAATTTCTGTATTTTTTTCCAGCATGATTAGATTTTATAAATATCCTACTGTGTACAGGTATGTTCTCATCTCCCCTTCTACCAGCATAGGATGATGGGCTGTCCTCTGTTCTCAGATGACAAGCAGCCAGCAGCGGTTAATGACAGTGCTGGGATTTTTGGCACCTTTTTTACACTGCGCTGACTCTGTACTCAGAGGATAATTATCTCTCAGCTTTGCTTTATGTCACTGAATACAGGACATGCATCATTGCTCCTTTGAGAAATATCCAAAGATTTACTGGGGAAGCTATGATTTCCAAGTGTTCTTGGGGAAAGGGAACCTTGACTCCAGATGTGACTAACAAACATGAGTGAAACTGATGTATTATTGTCTTCAGTGTCTTGATTTGTCCTTTCTGAAGTGCTACCAGTGAAATCTGGCAGGGTAAAGCATTGTGATAGGGAATTATGTGCAACTTCATGTGTTCTTGCTTGAAGCTGAGGATCAAAGGAATCCAAATATGTATTTATAAGGAAGGGGTCAATAATTTTCAGGATATATTAATATGTTTAAATATAGGTAACAGGAAAGATCGTAAAGGTGATGTGCTTAAAATTTCTGTTTCATGTTAGGTTTTATTCTGTAGTGAGCTATGTTTATGGGCTCCGTCACGAGAACCAAAATAAAAGGTAGAGTACATGGATCTTCTTTGTGCCATATGCACTCTATCAAATAAAATTTCTTTTTATTCCTCTTACATTAAAGAAGACAGAAAATGGATTCTTATTCTTGACTTTTCACCTCCATATTGCTTTGCCTTTCATCTTTCCAGCGCCTGGACCTTTCTTTTTAGCTTTTGTCTCTATTGCCCATTTTTAAATATACTCATACCATGGATTCCCTTTCCACATTATTGAACTCCCTGAACTCAATGGGATTGTTACTGTTGAATTTTAATGAGTCAGGTCTAAGTGTTCAAAGTGCTGTATAAAGTGCATTACCAAAACTCAGTTCAAACTTAAAGCACATCAACTGTAGGAAACAGGCCCTTTCATTTTTATTATTTTAACTCTGACTCCAATTATATATACTTCAAGTTTTGGGGACTATTATATGTTGTGCAGAGCACTAAACCAGTTAGATAATATGCATCTTATCCTCAGAAGCAAACAGTATTAGGAGTCTTTTGAAGAGGCCACAGATTACTGCAAGGAAGCTGAGTGAGAAGATTGAATTACTTATGCCAGACTATTTACATGGCACTGAGCCTAAGTGGTTGTCAGAAGAGTTTCTTCTGTTGAATGATCAAGATAAAGCTACTAAAGCCCTTCCAACTCATTCAGCTGTACAGACTTTAATTACCTAAACCTGGACTGAACCCTAAATCAGTCTGGATCTTCCGAACGCAAGCATTAAATAACGTATCCCCAACAGCATCCTGGTGTGAGCCGTTTCTCCTACAGTCAGTTAGGAAGAAAAGCTGCTGGAGTGGAGATCTTCCATTTGGGGAATACCGAAGTTCACCTTTAAAGATTCTGATATTAAGGAAATAGTGGAATTTAAATTGTCACAATTATCTTTTTCAGATTTGTTTGACATCCTTGAGCTCATTGAAGAGGAGCTCTATATAAGTAAAATGAGTAAAATGACTCTCATGCTCTTTCAAATTAGACACTGCATATTTACCTACAGTCTCACAGAGCCTGAGAAAGCCATACACTTTTTATTAATTGTCCTGTATTGAAACCCTTAACCTTCCCCTTACCATTGATATGTGAAAATTCTTTAAGTCTATTAGATCACTTGCTGTTTTCCAATTTAAAAAAAAAAAAAAAAAAAAAAAAAACACCACAAAACGACAACAGAACCTACTGATTCTTTTCTGATTATTTTCCCTGCATTTAAAGTGGAGGAGATATAAATATTTCTGCAGTGAACTTTTCCTCAAGAACATGATGATGGTCCCACTGAATGAAACAAAATTCAGATAATTGTGGCTGTAATAGAACTGAACTGCTTTCAAAATAAAAAATCAATACAATCTAATAATTTCTTCAAAATATTTTCTCTAAATGTTACTGTACAGAATTTCAATAGATTTTTTTTTTTCTTATCCTTGAACTGTTATTATTATCTCTGGCTTCTACAAAGCTTCTATTTCACTCAGTGACCTAGTAGTGGCATTTCTTTGTACAGAAAAGAAAGGGCATTTACTACTTGGAAGTAATTGCTTCTCAGATTCTAAAATAGGCGAAATCATAAAACAACACACTTACTGTGATTTTAAATACTTCTTTTCTGGTAGGAGAAACTTAGAATTTTTAATTCAGAGGAAAATTAATTCCATCCTTTAGTATTCTTAGCAAATGACTCATGTAAGAGTTTTCAAAGGCAAATGTTCCCTTTGATAAGATGGAAGATCAAACTTAAGAGGAATTGCAGCTCCCATTTCATATCAGTAGAATTCCATTGAAATTAGTTTCCACATTTGGTTTTTTTTGCCTTTTATTTCTGTTTGGGACAGAATATACGGATGTGTTTGCAGGTACACATTTTCCTCTTGATATTTTTTTAGAAATTCAATATTGCCAAAGTCCTGGTTTTGGAAGGGGGTTTACAGCTATATACAGACATATGTATAAATGCATGCATATATATGTATTTTAAATGTAAATGTTATAGTTTTAGTTATAACCAGTGAAAGTACTGGTTCGAGGCATCAAATGTGTTGTAGAAAGAGAACCACCTATTTTGTTCAGTTTTACAATGCAGGCTTTGTCTGGTCTCTGCTGCAAAATGTGTTATCAGTGCTTGCATGGCGTTATTCAGAAGAACATGGAACTGTGGGTGGTGTCAGTGGAGAGTCATCTGTTTCATTTAAGGTTGGTAGGAACAGTCTCAGCTTAGCATGCTGAATACAGGAAAAGTCTTCCAGGTTTGACTGATGGAGCTGCAGAGTGTAGAAATGGCCTTTACAGGTCACAGTTCTGAAATTATTTCTTATTAGTATTTGTAACTAGTCTTAGGTTTAGGGCAACAGCAGAAAACAGAAATTGCCTTAAGAGACATTACATTCTCTCCTTTAACTATCTAATACAGTCTTGTGCTCTGAGATTAAAACATTTTGCAGTTTGGAAATTTAAAGAAGCAGAAACTAAAAAATCCTACTGAAGAAGGGATGGTTTAGGACTTGTTCTACAGCAGAAAGTAACACTTGCTAATATACTTATATGGGGACATCTGTATCAATAACAGTCCTTAGTTCAAGCACAGCATGTGTTGGCAAAGCAGTGCTTTTATCAGCTCATAAATAAAATTCATATAGCAGAAATTACTCCTCTTTGCCAGCTGAAATAGTTATTGTCAGGTTTTCTCTTACACCAGTGTAAGTGAGGAGGGGCTAAAACTGTCCATTTCTGGCTGGCACAGACTGGGTACACATTTTCAGGTTGCCAGAGAAATTGCAACATAATTAATTTGGACATCTGCTATTTCAAGAAGTATTTTGAATGTCGTATTTTTAAAGAGAGGTTTGTATCAGCAACTGAAAACGGTATCACTGGAAAGAGATTTTAGATCCTGTTTAAAAAAAAAAAAAAAAAAAGGGGTATATGAGTTACTGTCACAGTTTCTAATCTGGAGGAATCTTAGTAAAAAGTCCTACTGTCAAACTAGGAATAAATTGTAGTCTAAGTAATTGAAAATTTCTGAAGAGTTTTCTTACATGTTACATAAAAGCCTTGAGTAGGGGATGCCAAACCTGTGAATGTAGAAGCCTGAATATGACTGAACAAGGCCAACGGTTGCCTGAAGTTCAGAACATGTGTAAGGAAATACAGTTGATGTACACACATCAACATTAAATTAGCAAAATTGAGCACTTAACTAGGAAATGTCAACGGTAGATTGCTGATGGAAGAAGCATGCTATTTATATGCAGTTAGATACAATTTTCAGTGCTTGAGTTTAAAGACTGTTTTACAGTCTTCTACATAAAAGTTTTTGAGTGCAAAAAACTCATACTCCAGACCTGGAGTGCTTTGTTTTGTTTTTTCTCTCTCTTATACTCTGTATCTGAAGGTCTGATTGTTAGGGAGAGATAGGACAGATAAAGAAGGAAAAAAAAGCTCTCAAACCCATTTACTGCAGATGTTTGGGTATGTCAATAGTAGTTACACAAGTACAAAACTATTAAATTGGCACAGATTTGTTTCTTCTTGCCCACTTAGAAAGCAAATATTACCACAGTACACACAGCATTCTAGCATTTGTCTGCTCTGCAAAAGGCATTATTCCTAATAACTAAGAAACTCTCAGTGCCAAGTTTTGTTCTTTCCACATCAGTTGTCTGGTGTTTCGTTAGATCAGAACCATCCCACATAACAGATGTCTTAAGATGTGCTAGAGCTGCTAAGCAGCAGTGAGATGCTGAGGCAGATGCTGAAGTAGAGAAAAGATGAAAATGACACAAGATACAAATATCAGGAGCATTCCTTTCTACAGAAACCATTGTAAGTTTATTTTCTCCTTACCATTATTTGTTTATATGCATTGCATCTGTGAGTTTATATTACAGGGATTTCTCACTGTACAAATCAGAATGAAATACAGAGGGTGAGAATCAGCTGACACTGAATTTTTCCTTTGTCTGTAAGTTGAGGAATGAGCTCAACAAACAAAACAAATTCCTTCCATTGGTATTATCCTTTAGCATGATGTCTTGTGCATTTTCTCTTGCTAGTCATTCCTCAAATATCGGATTTAATGTAATTGAAGTAAGGATTGGATTTCTTTTTTGCATATGTGCGAGAGAGTTCTGCCTGAATTATTATACGTGTTCCATATTTTTTGTTACTGTCCTGTTTTTAATAGAATAGAATGGTATACACACACATTTATTTATTTATTTGGCCGCAATTTTATGCACAAAAAATCCTATAAACAAAGAAAAACATGTTTTGGGGGATTTAAGGATAAGGGGTGAAATAAGCAGGAAAAGAGTGAGCAATTCAGATATTAGAAAGATATATAAGGCTTTAAGAAAGACAAATTTAAAGAATAAGCAAATTTTAAGTAAATGAAAGTAGCTCATCTTGGGATTAAAAGAGGGTGACACTGAGACAGCAACAGAACTGAAGATATAATAGTAATGGCATTTGGACTATCTAGAAAATGTTGTACTTCTCTCAGAGACATAGTCAGCCTCATCCTTTTCCCCTTTCATTTGAGTCTGGTTAATCCTTAGCTCTTGTTAATCACAAAGTTTAGAAGGTGTTTTATCATCAGCCAAAAATTACCTGAGGACAGTCTGAACTGACAGAATTACTGGACGGATGCTAGCACTTTATCTAGGAGAGTAGAAATACCTAGAAATACCTACTTACTGAATTGGATGTGTTTTCCCTCACAAGACCAAGAAGAATTTACTCTTGAACTGTATGCAATTTATTTGGGATTTTACTAAATGGTCATAAAGGAGGACAAAGTGTTCCTAATAAGAATATAGGCATCAAACTGATCTGGTGATATCTTTCCAACCTCACAGAGTAATACTAGTTCTATATCCAGAAGGCTTTATCTTTGAGAAATAGTGAGTTGTACTTGGCTTGTCTGCTTTCTCTTAATTTCATGAGACTGAGCACTGGGAAGAAAGCAGATGTCTTTGAAGTAGACTCCATCATGTTTTTTGTTTCAGTGAAACAAAGCCATTTATACTGTCAGCTGATAATAGTTACTTGAACTGATATATTTTATTAGACTTAAGATCACTGGAAAATTACTCTGATCAAGTCTGTATTTCAGTCCAAATCGTGAGAATTACAAAACCTCACCTGAGAAATTTTTGATTGAGACAGCCATCAAATTGCTAATTGTCACTGAAAATTGGGTTGCTGTTTCTTTTAGGTTTGATAACATCCAGAAGTGTTGGGCATTCATCTGAATAAGAAATTCTAACTGTGGTTTTAACATTTATCATAGAATCATAGAATCATTAAGGTTAGAAAAGACCTCTAAGATCATCTAATACGTCTGCCCACCCTCCACCAATATTGCCCATTAAACCACGTCCTCGTTATATCTGCCCTGTCTTTCCTCAGGGAAAGGGTATCCAAATAGATGCCCCTAATTTGCCATCAAATCATGGCAGTGTATTGTCCTTTCCTCGTAATTCCTAGTTAAATTGAAAATAAACAGATGAATGTAACAATCTCGTATGGACTTGAGCTTTGCGTTTTTCGTTATGACACTTCTGAGCAGCTATGTATCTCCACACTGTGTGACTCACACGCAACGTGTATCAGTCATGGTACGAAGGGCTGACACTGAAGTAAGCCCACATCGTGCCACTGAGAGGCTTCTGTTTGAGTATTTTGTTTTGAATAGTTGGAATGAACATTGGTATCTAGAGAAGCTTTACAACAATCGAATGCTTTGCAAATATTAGCTAGGCCTTTTTATATTTTATAACACTTCATATCATTGAAAAATACGAAGAGGTGTACAAATTTTTGAGGTTGTTTGGGGTTGTTCACAGACTTGATGAGAGGAATGGAGTATGGGAGCATGTTCATCTGAAAGGTGTATGTTAAGAAAATGAAGTAACAGGAAGTCACAGAAACAGTAACTACTGAAGAGGTAGCTTTCCTGGATGAGAGTTAGCTACAAGTAGCTGAAGCACCAGCAGGCAGAGGAGTATTGACCAAAGAATAAGTGTAAGAATTGAAAATGTTTTGATGAGTCATAAGTTTAAATTCATTTTCAAGTTTGTCATGCGTATGCAGAAGACCTTATTTTTGGTGATCTTCATAAACAGTTGCAGTACTTTAAAATTAAAATAAACAATCACTAGTAAATATTGATTTCATTAAAAGAATGGATAATATATCAAGGCACAAACAAGGCCAACCACGTTTATTTTACTGGCATCCTTTGACATCAGCTTGGAGGTGCATCAGACCTAATAAGAATAATATTAAATCATGTCAACTTAATTTTCAGCTGCTTATTCTAGAATTATAACTCTGATTGTGAGGCATCATGAGGGTGGGGGATCCTTTATGGGTTCACCAGCTTTCCTCATCTCAGTACACTGCTTGTACAAAATCAGTAACATGCATTGTTAGCAGGATTGTTCTTCATTCTGATCATTCCTATGACCCAATTTGGTGCATTTTGAGCTGCATGGATGGGATGTACAAGCAGGGTGATAAACCAGTTCTGTAAATGGGTAAGTGCACTTCTTTGAATGAGTCTGTTGTGAATAGTTGCTTAAAATATGCTGTTTCAGCAAACATACTTGATAACCTAAATTCAAGGAAATATTTGCAGGAACAGAGTCTGAAAGTGTGTGAATCTGATCCAAAAGGCTTAATATGAAATGAATATATATAAATATGCTAGCAATATTTGCATGGCTTTTATGATTGCTCATGGGTGTATCAGAGTATCTTCAATTTTTTTATCACATAAAAGAGAAATGAGTAAATTGTGGTAAGTAGCTAAATACAGACGCAAACTCTTTTCTGATTTCAGATTGTTGGAATTAGGTTTTCCTTAGCACAGCTGATTGCTAGAAATGTATCGAAGAGGAACAAGAAAGGCTTGCAGTAGTGAAACCGGTGATAAATAGTGCTGGTTCTGAAGTGCAGCAAGGCACAGAGTTGTGCAGGTGCAGAACAGCTTCCCTGGCTTCCTGCAGCAGCCTACCCTCTTAGGCACTGCACTACCTGCTGCTCTGACCCTAAATGTGTGAGAAAACCCTTAGTATGCCACTGGGATCCTACAAGAATTTGACTCTCCTGAAAGATTCCTCAGAGTGTGTGTGTTTCATACTGAATACTGTTATTTTTGTTTATATTCTGTACAGAAGCAGGACTGAATCTTTTTTCCTTTTTTTTTTTTTTTTCTATTTAAAACTGACATTGCTATGTAGACTCAAGAATCCTACATGCCTTTTTATCTCAGGCTGTGGTACTTCAAATATGGATTCATTGTTTGTCTTACACAAAGTTAAAAATGGACTTGTGTGTCTTGTCTTCTGTCATAATGTTGGCAGGAAGAGGATTTTAATGCCAAGTGCTTGTGCAGAAATTTCATTGCAGTTTCTAATTTAAATTGCTTTACAGCCCTGCCATTGAAAGCAGTTAAAAGTTTCCAGTAAAGTCTTCCTGCCACTGTTTGAATACGTAAAACTTATTTTTAACCTCTTAGTTGTTGCTACAAGCTGATGGCTTCGGCTTCCTGAAGCCATTTTCTTTCTGACATTTCAGTTAGTTACACAGTCCCTTTTATTCAATGTTTTATTTTCCTGGTGTTGCTGATGCAGCTTTTGATCCCTCTGGCTTACATGTTCTTAAGCTTTGAATTCAGCTTCCAGGTTGGTGTCTATCGTGTTAGACTGTTTGTTCTCAACTACAAATTGTATTGTACTGCATTGAATGGGCATTTGAATAAATTTTTTGCAGCTGATTGCCTGTGAGGATGCTGTTTTCCTCCAGGTCCTTTTTTCATAGACAAATTCTGCTTTTGAGCACAAGGCAGCAAGACCTGCCTATCCTATCCCTAAGTCTTCAGATTTGTTCTGTGGTGACTAACAGACAATTTTTGTTTGATTTACTGTTTCCTCTGAAGTTACTGGTTCTTGCTCAATGCAATCTTTGCTTTCTTGTTTGAAATCAAGGCTTAAAACTGTATTCTAAAATTCATTTTCTTCCTTCCTGTAATATCAGAATGCCTCACAGAGCTTATTTTGTGACAGTTTAAAAGAATAGGTAATTTGGGGTGAAGATTTAATATAGGTAGGTGTCTTTCAGGAAATACCACTTAATTTACCAAAATTATAAAACAATTTTAGTAAAATTCTGTGAGATGTAACGTGCTCAGTTTCTTAAAGATTGCAAAGAAGACAGCATTTCAGAAAACATGGTAGATTACCTGGGAGTTAACAGAACATTTCTGGATAAGCCTAGCTCCTTAGTCTAGTCTATGTTTTAAAAATTTGCCTGTTATATCCTTTGGAAAACAGAATGGCTCTTGCATCCTTGTTTTCCATGCAAGACCTCTCATTTCGACTGCTTAAATTACTCATTTTAAACACTGTGCTGTACAACTAATAAGCATGACTGCAGCCTATTTAATATCATGCAAATGAAAAGAACGGCAGGAGCTCCTTCATTAGTGTGCTGCAGTGTTGAAGGAAAAAAGCATTGAGGGAAAACCAGCCTGCCCAGGGCTCTTACCTTTACTGTGAGTTGGGTTGCTGTGGCAAAGCTCCGTCAGTGGGACTGTGCCAGGTGTGTTCCCACTCTGCTGCTGGGCAGGCCTAACATTGTGCTGCCCTTTATTCATGGCTACAGACAACCTCAGCCCACATCCCTGTGTGCAAGGTATTTTTTTTAACAGCAGTATATAAAGAATGCCAGCAGGTGAGCTGTCCTAGCAACTGACTTAGAACAATGTCATCTGAATAACAAAATAAAGCCTTGCAAATCCATTTTTCTGCTTTGCAAATGCATACGTGCTGCTGCTGAACCAATTTAAGAGCCCAATTCAAATAATATTCTGGTGTCCCTTGACAAGCTAGGGCAATAACCTTCATTTCAGAGATTAGCTTGTCCTATCTTTTTTATTCTCTCTCTAAGTGTAACCAAACATCACATCTGTTTGATCTGGAATCCTTTATTAGGATATTACTTGTGTGGAGAGCAGTGGAAAATATTGTGAAACATTTTGCTGTAGCAACTTAACCGAAAAGCTGCTGTTGCTTTAAAAATATAATGTGAAAATATATAATGAGAGAAGGTTGGATTTTGGCCAAAAAGAAAAGCAACCCAACTTTATGGTGGTTTAAACTGTTTTGCAACTAAAGATTGCTTTTCTCTGAAACAACTCATTCTCTCATGCAACTAAATACTGCCATATGTTTAAATTCTTCTCGGCCTCCTAAGGCTGACCCAGAAGAAATGTCAACAAATGTTTGTGAGTCCTTGTGGCCTTGTAACATTTCCTTTAAAAAGTGAAGAATAGAACAGCAGGAGCTGTAACACTCCCACAGAACAGACATATGAAGGCATATGGCTAACATGGGAGCCTGCTGGCTCTTCAAAGCTTGCTGGCTTCATTCTTAAGGCTCCTTTTTTTTTCTTTTTTTTTCCAAGACAGTTAAACTTGTCTTCCTATTTCATGAGCTGCTCTGTTCTGCTCAGAGCTGGGTGCAGTGAGCTTGGGGTCCTTTGTGCTCTAGAGGTGCAATGGGAGAGTGGGCATGTCTGTCCCTGGAGATGGTAGACTGGCCTATGCAAGTGTGGGGCGATGTGGTGGCCCTCGTGATTGCTGCTGAGTTTGGCTTGTCCCTGAAGTACCTGTGGGCAATTGTTTGTAGTGTACAAGATCTCAGATAGCAATCTCTTTCATACCTGGGTAGATTCTGGGAAAATATGCTCTTTACAGCACAAACAAATGCTGGCTCTGATTTTGGAAATTAAGTAACATTTCTTTCAAGGCACTGGACAGCTGCACTAAAGTTCCGTTGCGCATGTAGCTTTATTGCTTTTAACTCAGAGATTTGAGTTTGATGTTATGGGGAAGATCTTCTGATGCCTGGGTTCACAAGCCTTTTTCCAAAATCAGTGTGATATAATGATAGATTAGGACTTTCAAAAGAAATTATACTCCTAAATTGCTTGGAGATTTTGGAATTAATTTCTTCCTTTAAAAATAAAATTTCCTGCAATTATTGTTTTTGATGAATTCAGATATTTCTGTTTTGGAATGAGGTAGCTTTAATATTGGAAACTTAGAGCACAAAGAAATCTGTAGGGAAAAAGTGCAGCCCAACCATTCCATTTCCTTTCCAACTGTCTGTGTTTCATATTCTTATTAATATATTTTTTTGCTTCCTGTTCCAAAAGCACTTAATAACATCTGTATAGCATAAAGTAAAGCTTCTCAGGTTTATGCATTTCCAGAGGCTTTAAAGACCATGCTTGCAACAGCTTGGGTAAATGCACAGATTACTGCATATCTAGAGAAGGGGAGAGCAGTGGGTATCTGTGCTCCAGTTTGAGCATGTGTCTGGGGCCCTTACTGGATGATATGAAGGGCTGTTTTGCTCTGGTGCTGTGCAGATGTGTGGCTTCCTCTGCTGTCATCTAAATTTATATGTTCAACACAGCACAGGATTTTTTTCTGAAAGTCTTTTGGTCATTTTTGTTTGGTCTATTGTCATGGATGCATGACCTTTTGAATCATGGCATTGTGTATTTCTCAATACCACAAGATGTTTTTTCACAAAATATTTTGGGAGATGTTTTATGTAACCACTCATAAAATCTCTGTCTTGATGTGGGGGGTTGTTGAGGTTTATTTTCTCAAATGTGGTCGCTGAGGTTCCTGTGCGCTGAAAAATAAAAGCATTAAAAGAGCACAAGAGTAAAACATAAATGTAAAAGGAAAAATTGAACAATTATGGAGTTTCTGTGGTTACTCCTCATCCTCACTCTGTGCAGTACAGTTACAATAGTATGAAAGCATGAGTATCTTCATATTTTCCAACTTAAGAGCTCACTAAATTGAGCATAAAGTATGTATATAGCTTTGTTTAGCTCAGTTCTGCAGTGTCCGTTGCAAAAAAGGTTTACTACCTTAAGTAATTACTATGCAGCTATATGATTCTACTTTTAGAGGACTGTGAGAGTAAATTAACTTACCTTCACAATATCGTTTTTAGATTCAGGCATTAATTATTGTCTCCAGTTTAGTGCTGGAGCTGAGGAGCAGAGGGCATGTTGACAAAGTCTATTGTTGGCAGATGGAATCTCAGCCCACCAGAGCTACACAAATGTGTTTATCATAGTGCCAAATCTGAATTAGCAGGTTGGAACAGAAGCTCATATGCCTCACCTCACAGTAGGACTTGGTGGGTTGGATTCAGTGCTGTGCTGACCACATTTGTTCAGCTTCAACTCAACTTGAAACTTGGGCAGAAAGAGCTCACATCTGCCAGCAATATACTGAGTAGATACTCCCAGAAAATCTGCCCAAGGCCACCCAGGAGGTTTAAGTTAGGGCCTGGGATATTCTTCCATCCCTGTCCAATTTAGTTGAAAAGTTACTGCTGTATGAAAATTATTCCAAAAATTATTCCACTTAGATTTTCTTTAGATAATCTTTTGGCAAAGCAATGTTTCCATTCATTTTCTGGGGAGCCGCATTTCTGCGCAGTTGACAAACAGACTTGTTTCATTATTTTAAAGTTATTTTTGAGTTTATTAGGCATTAGGTTGTTTCCACATGCAGTCTGCCGTTTTGTCTGCATGTGTTAACATTGGGCATTCCTGGCTGAGTCCTGAAAGAAAACAATTGAAACTCAGAGAGAAGCTGCAATTCTGAGAATGTGAATAGAATAGAATAGACCAGTGCAGGTGAAAAGGACCTTCAAATATCGAGTCCAACTGACCACTTCAGGACTAACCAAAAGTTAAAGCGTGTTATTGAGATCATAATCTCAGTGCTCTTTGAGCACTGATAGGCTTTGGGCATCAACCAGCTTGCTAAGAAGCCTGTTCCAGTGCCTGCACAGTAAATAATTTTTTCCTAGTATCTAACCCTCCTCTGGCACAGTGCTGTCATCAGTTTGCAGGGAGCAAAGACCAGCAATTGCCATTATTTAAAACAGTAGATGTAGCTTTTAGCTAACTGTTTGATTTTATTTTTTATTTTTATTAGCCCTCTTCGTTTCATAAATATAACTTATCTCATTTTGCTGAGAATGAGGTTGAACAGTACTCTGGAGCTTTTATTGTAATTTAAAGCAAATGTCTTTAAGGTACATCGGACTATCTCTGTGAGGCAAAACTCCCATTGACATCAATAGAATTCTTCAGGTTTCTCCTGAACATGAAAAACACTGTTATTATTTGGTTATGCATGTTTCTATTTCACAAGCATTGTTTTGAAGAAACCTCATAATGCACTTGCTCATAGCTTGTAATAATTACACTACAGAAAACTAAAGTCTCTGCGGTATTTCAGGGGCATAATGAATAGCAGACAAATGTTAAATATTAATAGTGTTGAACATTCTTGTTAATTTAGTCTGTGAACTTCACTGTTACAAGCACTTCATTGCCTGATGAATCTGAAATACAGATCTGTATTTATGTTTCAACTCTCATGCATATATTGTAGCATATTACCAAAAACTGACAACATAATTCCATTAAAAAAATAGAAGAATATAATCATTTCTAAAGTGCAATTTTCTGAAATAATAGGAGGTGGAAGATCATATAATATTTGCCATAAACATTGCTGCAATTCTGGGAAAGCTGCATTAGATGTGAGTAAAAATTGCACCAGGCCGCATGGAACCTTCTTAGTGATTGTTTAGTGCTTGGATATATTCCAAATCTTATATTTACCCATTGATACTTTCCTTTATCTTTAACTACCATTTCTTGAAAATGATATGCTGTTGGGAATGGTATCTAAACATCAGTTATTAAGTATTGTTCAGTCCTGAAAGCTGAAATGTACCATTTAAAGGAGCTTGTGTTCAGAATCAGTAAGTTTAAGTCATCTTTCTTCATTATTTAAATTTTCTTTTGTCAACCTTTAAAGACTGCTTCGTGGACAAATTAATGTATTTGACATTGGCTTGTCCTGATTGAGAAGCCAACTGTGTAATGTCCTTTGAGAAAACACAAAAGGAAAGAAAGGGAGAATAGGAAAGACAGAGAATGAATGCCTTTTGGTTGACCTAAAATAAGTTTACTATCCATTTTTCCCTCATTCCATCCTGTCTGCATCTAGACAAGTTATGATGAGTGAGTGCATGGGAAGAGGATAGGGGAGGATTGGGAAAGAGGTGTATTCAGTCCAGAAATAAGACCAAATTAAACTTAAAAAAAACAAAAACAAAAAAAAAACAACTTTTGAAGAGTCATTGCTGGGTTTGCAATAAGCTTCCCAGAATGAATCATGTATCATTCTCTGATGACAGAGATATTCACTGAGTTGAATGAGGCGCACAGATATTCAAAAATGTCAGATCTCTGTAGTGACTTTAAGCGACTTCTCTTTATTTATTAATAGAAGAAAGAAAGTTGGGAAAAAAAATGTTCCTAAGACTAAAGACCTCTGTCTTTCTCAAGTCTCTTGGACAAATTCTGAGCTATTCTCTTTTATGGTATTTCTGATGTCCCAGAATTATTCTTTCTTGGGTGTCTCCAGTGGACTTGGAACCAGCAGGAACATTTGTTGAACATTTATATAAAGATTTTTTGAAAGGTTAGTTGATTTTTTTTTTTTCTGTGCTGAGTGTCCCCTACAGCTTAGCTAATGGGGGCATTCAGCATATACTTCAGTGGCTCTCAATTTTAGATTTTCTTTTCAGGTCACTAGAAGTGGTTGATAAAAGAAAGCAGAAGAAAGCCAGAGGAAAGAAATAGAAAACAGCCTGCTGAAAATGGCAGCAGATAAAGATAAGATAAAGTGAGTACCAAATGCTAGTAAAGATGGCCTTTGCTGTAGCTTTGCTATTGATCACAACAGAAGGATCTGGTCGTTTATATATTGTGTAAGGAAAACAACAGTAAGTATGAATGTAAAAGTGACAAGGAGAGGAAGCAAATAAGAAAAAAAAATCTACAGTGAAAATGTGCCATTAGAATATTTCAGCAATGACAAAATCCCACTCCAGTGCTCTCTTACATTTGCTTTAGGTGGAAGCTGTTCCAGAGTGACCTAGAAGGCTTTTATGCAATTCTGTATGCTTTTTTTTTTTTTTTTTTTTTGCAGTGGTACTGACTGATATTGTCTGCTTTGTATCGAAAATACATTTCTCCATGAGGGAATATATTTCAGCATTTTATTGGTGGTGGTTTAGGAACCTATACTTAATCTAGTAGACAACAAATATAAATAGTCTTTTGGCTTTTAGAGCACAAATGAAGACTTTTTCCAAATCCAGGGAATTTGAATCCTATATAGCATAATACATATGCTTATTTGTTTGTGCATTAGAAAGATGTAAAAAAAAAGTAATAAAACTATTTTATACATGTATGTCTATATATGTATGTATTAAACAATGTATCTCTTGATGTGGATCCTCTTCTTCCAAATTCAGTTTTCAGAAGAAGCTCAGAGAAGTTGGAAACATGGAAAAGGAGGGCTTGATTTATGATATTTAAAATGACAGAACATACCTGCCTTCAGGCCTCCCAATCCACTTGCATTCTTAGTACCTGGATACGATGGGACTGGAACAGTATGAAGCTAATTAATACAGACTTTATCCTCAAGGGCCTGTGATCTACCTTCAGGCACTTGTGACCCAAAAGCAAGGGAGGAACTGATGAAGTCATATTGCATTGTGTGAGCACAAGGCCTGGATGTTCATGGAGTCTGTAAAGAGCATGTTAGATTAGGGGACTAATTTGTTCATTGGAAGCCTACACAAACTGTTTCTCTGTTATGTAATTTGGCTTGGACACATGAGATTTGGACTTCAGTCTGCACCTTGTCAGCATTCTGAAAAGCATTAATACGTATTTTTGTCCCTTACGAGAACATACAGGTATTCCACTTTTTAGTTTGCTCATTTTTCAGCCATCTTTCATGGCCTTCGCATTTCGCAGGACTCAGGACAGCCGGCTGCTTTTCAGGCCATGTCCACAGGCAGTTGGGCTTCTGGTTCCCTTTTCCCTTCTTGCGGCACTGTGACCTGCTGGTTGTCAGCCAGCCTCTCAGCAGTGTGGGGAAGGGAACAACAAGAGCAAATGTTTTCGTAGAGAGTTGAATGTAAAGTCAGAATAGTTCATGAGAAAGAGAAATAGACTGCTTATCTGCTCTGAACTCAACCTCGTTTTCATGAGACCCTTCTCTGCAGCTCTTGGGTTTTGTCCTTTGCTTGCAAGTCCTGCATTACTGCAGGGCGTCCTTGTTGGATGACAAGGTTCTTCTTTCCTTCTGGATGGAGGGAGAGCTTGGGACAACTGTTTAGTTCATGCGTGCAAAATATGTTTTCAAGCCTCATTTTATGAGAGACCTCTTATTCAGATCATGGGTTGAATGCTTAGCTCCTCGGGACTCAATTCTGTGCTGTAAAATACAAATATTAACACTTTCCTACCTCAGAACTAGACCTCTAAAGTGTTCAAATATTGTGGTGATGGAAGTTAGTAGGAGAGGCAGTATATGCTTCCGCATTGCTATTCCTCAGCATGGGGTGTGGGCTCTCATGATGCATGCACACAGCTGCACGAACACCCCCTGTCCCTGAAACGTGGTTAGTCATCAAAGTCATTGGTACTCACCTGCCTGTGTGTGTATTTATAAGACAGACTGTGAGATTGTCTTTTTATTCTTCCTCATGCAATGCTTGCCCTTTGTTTTATTCTCTGACCCTTGTATTTGTCTGTCTTTCAGCAGAACATGGTAATCCCTTGGAGCATTCATGCCCACGCAGAGAGCACTTGGTTCTGCTGCAAATATCAGCTGTTAACATTGATGAAGTGACAGCTTTAATTATCTAATGCAACTTTGAAGCTGGTGCTGCGTTCAGTGGTGGAGTTGGACCAAATGACCTCCAGAGGTCCCTTCCCACCTGAAGTACTCTAGGATGCTATATTGGTTGTGGCATGTGGGGATTCACATTACTAAGCTTAACTGCCTACAGCAAATGGAACAAGATGGATTCTCTGGAAAGGTGGTTCAGAGCATAAGCCTATTTAGATGCTAAAATAATAGCTTACAGGAGCAATTTATACATAGCCAAAGACGCTACCCTCCTAGTCAAGGTACCCATATATATATTCTTTAACAGGGTTAAATGCTGAATTGTCACTAAGAGACTTAAAAAGAGGCTGCTGGCTGTATCAAAATGAAGTGCAGTTGTGTGGCATGTAGGAGAAAGTGCAGTGAAACTGTAAACAGTTTTTTTGTTTAAAAATTAAAGATTAAATGAAAAGACTTATTTCTAAATTGTGAATTGACCTGTGATCAGGGTAACAGTGTAAATTAAAATGATGCATGTTCTAGGGGAGGGGAAATTTGGTGTTGCATAGCTTGGAACAACAAGCATTAAAAAAAGGCATATGAGAAGCTGGGTTTAAGTTCACTGTTAAATCAGATCTTAACTGTTCTAAAGATATAGGCAATAATTATTCACTGAGGAGAGAGGGTGAGAAAAAATGGCAAAGCTCTGCACCCAAACAGAGCTCCTCAGCTGGCACGTGGGAGGTCTGAATTCAGGCCTTCTTCCTCTGATTTTTGTACAGATTACTACATTTTTCATAGGTGAAATGCTTTATAGCATGCTTTTGTTCACTTCTAGAAATGGCTCAAAGGCTAAGTGCTGTGTGCTGGAGTCATGCTGCAAATTCATGGGACAACCATGGGAAGGCTCACATGCCCCTAAATCTTGTATTTTGTCATCTTGTGGTTGTAAGTTTAAATCTGTGTCATTTTTGTCTTAAGTGATCTTAAAACCATTGATGTATTTTAACAGTATTGATGTTTTTATGGTGGGCATTCTGAATATTTCATTTTTCGTACTTGAATATCTGTGTAATGTGCAGGTTAGAATACCTGTGTGTTTTTAGGCAAGTAATAATTAGACACAGTAAAAAAACAACAAACAAGCCCAGCTAAAAAAGCCCTCTTCAGCCACTCAGCCCATTTCCTGCCCTGGACAAATCATTGTTTCCATATTGGTTTCATATAAATAATTTATGATCAATATTTCAGTCAGGAAGTTTCAGCTGCTCTTCATTCCAAGTCAGCCGTTCAGATTACTGTAGCACTTTGGATAGGGTCAGTATTGAATGGATGAACAATCAATGCTTTAGACTGATAGTTTTTCTTTCCTAATAACCACGCGTGGTGGAAAACATTTTTCCATCAGCACTTTCCCAGTGAATTGTAATCCAATAAGTTTATGTGAATGTCTGCTGCGGTGGAATTCTGAATATGTCAGAAATGCTTTTTTAAGTTGCAAATTTGCTCCTCTGGAATGTTTTATTGTCTCTCATTCACTTTTATGAGAGCTGCCAGAATTTTCATTGAACTTGCTGGAAAAAAAGGCTGCAGTAATGTGGCCACAATTTCATTTCAGAAATTTCAAATTTCCCTTTGTCTCCCTCAGTAACAAGCACCAAAACAGCTGTGCTTATAAACCCACCGTTTTCATCTTTCCCTGCTTCTAAGCATTCTGTCTCCATTTCAGCGAGCTCCCAGATATGTCCCCACGTTTGTTTCTGTAATTGCTCATCTGGAAGTACTTAACTTTAAATGCATGCTGGACAGGATTTTGCTTCAACATGATCTAAAACTTTCCTGTGTTAGTGAGTGTTGTGTGTCCCAGACACTTCTACAGAGACTGATGTGTGCTCAGGCAATTCCCTGCAATCAGGAAATGGGAAAACGAGAAGACTGGTTGGGGTTGTTTAGGGTTTTCTTGATTTAAGTCTCATATTTTGCATGCTTCTTGATTGTATTAGTTCATTCATTTTGCCAAACAGACCACAAAGCTGTGAATATTTATTTAGTTCTGTTCCTAATAGTTTTTCTAATAGGGAATTATTTTGGTACAATGAAAGACATTTGTAAATGAAGCAGATAAGCCCTTTGGCAGACAAGGAGTGTTTTGTTCAACACAAGAATTCTATTGTCCACTGCTTTAGTTGTCAAGTGCTTGGGGAGCCCAGGATTTATGATGATGTTACAATGGCCCTTTCAGTGCAAAGTCTAAGAAGCTGTGAGATTCCGTTCCTCTGCTTTTCAGACTCTCAAATCTTTTTATCATGCAAGGACAATGCAGGATTCAGCTGCCTCTTAGGCCACAGGACTGCCCATTTAGCATCACGCATTGTGAAATAATTACCATAGTGACAATGGGTTTGGGTTTTTTTTCCCTCCCTCACCAGCAACATTTCAGAAATTGTTCAAGATGTCACTTCGTATAAAACAACTCTGAAGACATGGCTTATTTTACCCAAAAAAATCTTGTTAGAAGATTCGATTTAAAATGTCACTGTGTCAAATCTATTTGGGACATTAGAAGTGTTTAATGGCTGTTTTTCTGAGGTTTTATTTTAATAATTATAACAAGACTTTGAAACAGTCTTCTGTAAATACAGCAGTTGTTTTGGCTTTTTTCCCTTTTTTAAAGATTATGGAGTTTGTGTTACTGAGGTCGTGATCAAATATAGTAGGAAATAAGAAAAATAACGTACAGAAAAGGGGATGCTATCTGATGCCTGTGTATTAAAATTAATCAACTAAATTTTTTTTGTGCTATATTAATGATGGAAGTCATTCAGCAGTCTTCAATCCTAACTCTTGAAAACCGGTATCTGCAGGAGTTTCTCCATGCTTGATGATAGTATGAAGATTTATTTGCTTCAAATAATGAGTAGTACTACAAAAAATATTGATTTATAACTTCCAATATCTGATTAAACGCAACTTAACTTGAAAATGGAGCCTTTATTTGACAGTTCAGTTATTATGTATGTAGGCACTTCACTGTCTCATGCTCAGGTATACATACAGGAAAAAGCTTAATAATGCAGCAGGTCAGACTGAAGAGTAGTTGTATCTATTACCAACTACATTTGCTGCTTTTAAAAGCAAAAGCAGATCCTGAAAAAAAAAATAAAAATTAAGACCGTGGAGATATGTAGAAGGATATTTTGAGAAATACATATCTAAGCAACTTCAGTTATCATCAGCAAGAAGAAGCCTTGAACTGTAAAGTCATTTGCAAAGATGTCATCTGTGAAGATAAGGAGCAAGTGATCAAAATAAGAAAGTTTATTCATCTGTAGTCTTTCACACAGATGAATTGTGAATCAGTTCAAAAGGTCCTTTGAGGAAAAAAAGATGAATTTGGTTCCAGAATTAACATATTTAAAATGCCATATGCTCTTCATAGGGAATTGCATAAATGTTATGTGTGTCAAGTATTTTAATAAAGCACGTGCTTTGTATATTGGCAGCTGTCATCACAAAGGACATTCCTTATTATTTGGAGCTTATCAGCAAAATTCACTGTCTTGGAATGTTTTTGCTTGTACATAGATCACGAATTTTTAAGACAGCGAGTGAACATATCTGCAGTCACAACTGACAATAAAAGCCACGTGGTTTTATGTCTGCCTTTGGTGATTAGGTGTGAAGGATGTTTAAGTGTAGTATTGCAGTATGTAATATCTAGCATTCAGAGAATGCCTGTTAATTTCCCTTGAACAACTCTGAACCAACTCTGCTGCTGAACTGTTCATCACCAATAACATCTGACTGCTTTAATGGGGGTGAAAGGGAGTGAAAAATTGAGCACTGATACAGAAGAGGTGGCATTAGCAGTTTAATACTGCAAAAAATTACTGATTTGGATGTACATAAAAGTATTTTTAAATGGTGAAAATCCAAACTGCAGAAGTTATTTTGAAGTAATTCCTCATAATATTTATCACTGATGAAGGCTGAAAGCCCTGGGTAAGTTTATTTTTCTTCCTCTGCCCTTTGTACAGAATATCTCAATGCACTATCCCATTTAGGAAAGAATGCTGATCACTGAAACTGATTAACTTCTTACAGAGGCACCTCTTAATCAATTTCTTTTTCAAATCACTTATCCTATTCCCTACCGTAGTGCCAGTTTCACTTACTAAAATCTACACCCTTCTCTCCTATAGTGGTAAAAATACTAATTTTCTAATATGCCTTTAGAGCACTTTCAAGTGTTCAAAGCACATCACATTGACTGTTCATATCTGCAACTCTTCCTATTTTTTTCCCTGCAGCATGCCTTATATTGCGAATGTTCCCCAAACACTTTTTTCCATATATACATTTTTTTCTCCTTTCCTTTCCTTTCCTTTCCTTTCCTTTCCTTTCCTTTCCTTTCCTTTCCTTTCCTTTCCTTTCCTTTCCTTTCCTTTCCTTTCCTTTCCTTTCCTTTCCTTTCCTTTCCTTTTCCCTTTTCCCTTTTCCCTTTTCCCTTTTCCCTTTTCCCTTTTCCCTTTTCCCTTTTCCCTTTTCCCTTTTCCCTTTTCCCTTTTCCCTTTTCCCTTTTCCCTTTTCCCTTTTCCCTTTTCCCTTTTCCCTTTTCCCTTTTCCCTTTTCCCTTTTTTTCTCTCCTCTCCACTCCATTTTTTTTCCTTGGAAATGACAAAAAAGATGTGAAGGCATATTGAGATGGCCTCCAGCATTTTAGTGATGTGAGTGTTCTTGCAAATAATCTGTTAAGATAAAAGCTATTTATTAATTCTGATCTTTATATGTAAAGATTATTGAATTAACTATTCTTTAAACTCTCTTTAGGCTTCTGGGGTAGTTTGTAGGTTCGACTTAATTTTATTACAGTACTGTCAATGCCTTGGATTTCATATTAAGTTTTTCATTCTTTGCAGCCAGAGCTGAAGCACTGGATAAGTGGCAGCAGAAAACTTTCATCTGCATTGTCTTCAGAGTATCATTAAGTGGCGTTTCAAATGTGTGGAATATGCTACATAAATTGGCAACATGTTTCCAGTGGGTGAAAGTAAGTAGCACATCCAATTGTGTGATCTTCTGAATAACAAGTCAGATATGCTTATCTCCTTTCTTCTCTCCAGCCTGCAGTGCTTGTTCAATACAGGGAGAATTTCTGCTGTGACTAATCTCTTGCTTGTTGTGATCTGTCAGCTACTGTATCTCATGCAGTTTCACGGAGTTTATCCATTGGTCTTGAGCTCAGGACAGCTGATGATGTAGGACATAGAGTGTCCTGCTGTGCATTTTTTGAATCACACTTGTTTAATGTATTGTTTGGAACATCAGAGAATCTCTTGAAAACTCACAGCAATGTAGCAATGAAGAACAGAAACGTAATACATTTTCTAATATGTAGGTTTAATTTCATCAGTGGAAAAGATTCATGCTTTTCTTCTTCTGGGCCTCAGTGAGTGAGTGATTAATTCCATACTTGGTTTATTTCTCTGATATTTTCTGCAATACCCTCAGCTTAATAGAACTGTTCAAAGATGGGTTTGAAGAATTTGGTGGTGACTTAGGCTTCAGAGAAGGAAGCTGCAGAAAATGTGGAAATGAAGCAGTACCAGAAACCCCAAACACTAAAGTAGTTATATTTGCTGCCCTTAATGCCTTAAATTTTCCATACCCTTGTGACTTTCAGTTTTGCTATTGCTGAAACCTCTTCAGAGGTGAGAACTGTCCACCTCCAGAAATATCCATGCTTTTTTAAAATTAACAGAGGAATGGAGTAAATGTAATAGGTTACAAATACATATATGCTACCATTTTTACAGCCAAAAGCATAATCCTGTCTGAATTGTGTTGGATAAAGATTACAAAAGCAGGATATGAAAGCGCTTTGTCTAGCTGACTCATTCACAGTTTTTACGTTCAGTGCACTCAAGTTCTGCTTGACAGAAGCTTCATTTCAGTAGAAATGTCCTTGAATGGTGATTATTTCATTTCTGGCAGTCGAATCCGCTGTATAGTTCATCATCCTTGTAAGCAGTTATATAGGATATGTGTAAACGGTCTCCACCAACTTGTTAAGGTATTAGGATGTGTGACAGTGATACATACAACATTCAATTTACTTTAGCTGGGAAATGTGTAAGCTCCTTTGCTTCTTCATTAGGAATGTGAGATTGATGTCCTGTCATTCACTGAGCACAAGGTCCAAAATTTGCAAGCAGTGGTCTGTTCATTTTCAGATGCAGCTTTTCAATTGAATGAAATTAAAGATGATTTGGTTGGACCAAAGACTTCCAAAGTGGGCTTCAAGTGAGCATCAAAAAGGCACAGTATATATATCTTAAATTGGTTGTGCTTTTTTTCACTGAGTCTCCCCTCTGCACAGCTGTGTGTTTCCTCATTCCTGTTTCTTCAATTCATCCAGTTAATCCCTTCTGCCACTTTCTTACGACTTGGTTCAGGCATTTTTTTTTTTTTTTTTTTTTTTTTTTTTACTTCAGAGCTGTGCTTCCAAGCAGATTTAACAAATAAAATGAATGTGAAGAACCGTAAAGGAAAACCCTCCACTGTCATTAGTACGTGAAATAACCGAATTTAACGGAGTCTCAAGTTGAGGTCGTGGGTTTTTTTTCCCTTATCTGACAAAATGTTGTGTCTATTTCCGCAGACTTTTTTACATTTCAGAGTTCAAGCAAATCATTTCTGAAAGCAAGCTTCCTGCAGAGTGACTGTGGGATGTTCCCTCTGGTTAGAGTGTGAAGTGGCTCCTTACAAAAGAGGAGGAACAAGCAGCTTTTGTTGATTATCATGTAAACCTGAGCATCCATATGCTTCTTAAATTCTCTTCTCTTTCTTCGAAGAATCTTTCTTTCTTAAATTGTTTCCAGCTGTGCCTGTTCAGGAATGCAAATTTCCTGTTACAGTATCCAGATAATCAAATGGTTTACAAGCTAAATATTCATGTTTAACTATTGTTAATGGAACAAAGAATGACAGTGCAGAGGAAAAGGCATTTGTGAGCTCCTCTGGAGCTGTGACATAGACTTGGCGCTCAGTCACAAAAGATGCCCAGCAGTTCCCTTAAGTGGGAATATCCTGACTAGAGATTTCCTTTGTGTGTTGCATGGGATGTGCATACTGAAATTCTAAAGAGACTGAGAGTAGGCATGACTGATGAGCTTCTTCTCAATTATATTTCTCCGATAAGAATTTTGTCTGAATGGTCAATCCATGGGGTCAATCCATTATGCTCTCCAAAAGGAATACTACCATAAGTAAAAACCTTTTGTGTAGGATGAAAAACTGAGGTTTACTTGCTGGATTTATAAATGCAGTGTTGTACTGTTTTTAAATTGCCATTTTTCAGATAAAACATTCTTCTTATTATTAGTTTTTAATTCTCTCATAGTAAACCTAGACTGTAATAGGAAAAAATACAGTGTTTCTGGTGTACAAGGTAGATCTTGGAAGAAAATTGCAGTTTTGATTTGTTTCTGCTTAAATGCCATGTGGAAATTAGAATAATTTTCAGTTGTGTAGAATTGCCCTGTCTTATTACAGTGCTAGCATGTTTAACAAGGCTTCCATATCAGAAAATATTACATCTCCAATTGCCTGCTTTAACCTGCATTACATCTCAATTTATTTCTATACAAGTAGCCATTTCTATAAGTTTTAAGACCTAAATGTTTGAAATCTTAACCCACAAAACTACAACAGCGAACAAACACTTAGGGTATCTGCAGGATTCACATTGCATATGTTTTAGGTATTACAAGTCTGAATGAAATAGGCTCATATATGAGCACAAAATCTTTGATTTTAGTGGGATGACATTCCAAAGTACATCAAATCCAAAGGTTCTTCTTAAAGTATGGCCTGAGAGTCAAATGTCAAGAACAATTTGTTTGTGTCAGTCACATTGCACACATTTGGTGTAATGAGCTAGACTCTGAATTTGTTACCTCTGCTTTGTTGATGCTCTCGAAGACTTCCTTGAGCTTATTTCCAAGCACCTTAGGAAATGTTGTTAGAACGGTGTAAGATGTATATCCTGGTCACATAGATACCAGAGGAATCATTATTTTGTTACAAATCAGCATGCCTTCTAAAAGGACTGAAACTCAGGTCGTATTGACAAAAAAATTGTCTTCAAATGCTGAAAATAATGCACTGTCAAACACTCATCTCTGCCTTTTCCCTCTGGGAAATCCTAGCCTTGTTTGGGCTACAGTGTGCTCTGCCCTGTGCACTGGAGCACTTTTGCTGGGCTATGTTGCAGGAAATGGAAGGCTCCCATGAGGCAAGGCATTTTTTTCTAAGTAAAGGAGTGACTGCACTACACAAATTGCATACTGGCTGTAAGAGAAGAAAAAAGTTAGAAAGACTCAGACCTTGGCTAAGAAACTCATCAAAAGTCCAAGACCCCATGAGTCAAAACAACGTGAAGTATTCTGGTATTAGTTGTGCAATATGTGTTCCAATAAAATTAATTTCTGACAAAATTTCAGTAGTTATTTTAAAGGTGGGAAGTGTGAACCAATAATAAGTAACTCAACATTTCTCAGGAAAAATTTTGACAGAAATCTTCAATTTGCAGTTGTAATGAACTCATTATATGTTTACTGAGAAAAACTGATGTCAGCTTTAACTATAAATGCTCTTTACAGTTTTTCTATTATGGCTTTCCCAAGAGTAATAACAGTAGTAGTAGTAATAACAGTAGAAAGAATGTAGAGGACTAGAAAAATTAAACAAAAGGAAAAACTCAATTATGTCTTGCGTGCATTTTATACATATACTACTGAGTATTTAGCCATTCAAGATTTCATACACTACAAAAGCTGTATTCAGTTTTACTTAGCTCATTCGCTGCCTCAAACATGGATATATTCTTTATGCCATAAACCAAGATGAAATTTGGCAAATTTAGTTACTTTGAAATGGTTAACCAAACTGAAGAGGAAAATAGTTAAAGAAAAACTTTCTAAAAATGGTTTCAGTATCTCACAGGAGCACTTGCTAATATAGCCATGCAAACATGCAATTTATGTGGCTTTACTAATTTGAATGAACACTAATAAAGTCACACAAGTTGCCATTGGTAAAATCTAATGTAATGCATAGGATTTTACCACTTTATTCCTGACAACCTGCATTTGCAACCATTCAGTTACTTTATTTTAAAATGGCTTTTCAATTATATTCTAATGCTGTAGGGGAAAGCCTTTTGACAAAGGTATGACATAAACCATTTGTATTGCAGTTCCATCATAGTTTCCATAGCTAAACTAGACTGGACAGTTCATTAAAAAGAAAAATTAATAGTACAAGGTTGCAGGGAAACAATAACAGATTATGACTGGCCTGTGGCAGCCTACCGAATTCATGCAGTGGAATAAAAATGATTCCCCTGTCTCATAAATGAAGGTTTGTTCCAAGGTTTTAGGCTAAGTCTATACTTCTATTCCTTTACAGGAAAAAAAAAAAAAAAAGAAAAGGAAAAAAAAAAGCAACACAGTTTCTTGTCTGTAAAAGCAATACTTTGTAATTCCTGCTGAATATTAATTTGCAATCTTTTGACATACAAAGTACATATTTCATTGTTCTTTGAATGCATAATAATGTATATAATGTGAAAGAGACTACACTAGAACACAGCAAATCAAAAACAGAATTCAGAGCTGGGCAGAGGCATGACTTTGTCCCATCCTTTCTTGTTTAAAGTAGTAAGTGCTTCATACCAATCTGAAATTGCTGTCTTCCTGCATGGTAAAACCCTCAGATTTGTAACTCATTGGCATTTCTTTTAGGTCCATTGCAGCTGCCTGTGTACCATCATTTGTGATTTATCTCTTCCTTAAGGTTGTTCTTCAAGGTATAAGCAAGTCTTTACAGGTTCTTTGTAGAAATTGCTGCATATTTTCCTAATTTTGTGGCTGGATTTTCTATATAATTCTGGTATTCATGGCAAGTATGCAGGCTTATATTTTATCATTGAAATATGAGTTTTATTATAGCAGTGCTGTAAATTCCTGTCTTAGATGATATTTCAAACAATATAGGCTCTGGGATACATTAACTATTACTTTTGGCTAGTAGCCACAACCTTCTAATGAATTCAGCAGAATAACATAGAGGCCAGAAAATGAGAAATCTGACTCAGTATAACGTTTGCAATCAAATTCAGGACTGACCTGCCAGGATATTCTCTGGTTCTGTTTATGAGAACAATCTCCTTTTTCAGACAGCTTAAAATACTGAAAAGTGATGGTTCTGAGAGCTGATCTCATTGTGCATTTACAAGTTTATACTTGCTATTACAAGGGAAACTTGGATATTTGGCCTCCCCTCCTCCCAGAGTAGAAAAACAGATTATGTAACCTTAAATGCCTGGTCGCTGGTCATAGGCCTTCTGGCTATCTTGGCTGTTTCATGCTATAAGCTATATTTTGTAATCTATGGCTGCAACGAAGCAAAAATAGCCAACCAACCAAAAGACTCCCTAGAAATCCCGAGCTGTTTTCATGCTTTCACTGCAGGCAACATGCATGAGCAGCAGTATGTTGGAGAGCAGTCTATTGCTCTTGGTTTTTAAAGGGAATGTGTTTGCATGAACACTTAACACTCATTAATGACTGTTCATTTCAAGATTGGATACTAACTGCAAATTTCATTACTGTCTTCTGTTTACATGTCTAAAGGTGCTGCTTTTGTCTTCTCTCCCTCTCTGCCCTGCATAAGGCGCAGGAGAGAGCAGCCCCATCACAGGGAGCAGTTTTTCAGTGAATCACAATTACTCACTCCAAAGCAAGTTCAACAAAGACTGTGTTGTGCTGCTTCAGAGTGAATGAAGCCAGTGCCCAAGCAGCTACTGCTACTCTGCAGCTTGCAGAATAAACAATATTCTACAATAGTTGTGTTTACAAGGAACCTTGCATAAAATGAAATTACTTTCTTCTCCTTGTAGGCCTGCAGCAATTTGATTTGCTTAAAAAGTGCTTTTGCTTAACAAGTATAAAGATAAAGATTAAGTATTTAAGTGGAAAAACTTCTCAGCAAGGAATAGAATGATAATGGCTTTTTGAAAAACAGCCAAAACCAGCTCTCCTGAACAGGGTTGGTTTGCTGCTGGCCCAGGCATTATATGGGTTAAACTTCTGCTTCCCACATCCTGGTAATTCCTTTCAGCTCGGGCTCAGGTTTTTTTAATTCAGATCTTTAGTCCTTTGTGCAGGTGAAACACTTTGCCTGTGAGCTTGTGAGCTGTCACTTCTGTGCTGTGCCCAGGTTTCGCACTAGTTGCTTGATTTCTCCATCAGTTTATAATGCTGCTGCATGTGCAGCTCTTGTAGGCCAAAGGAACAAAACTTACATGCAAAGCTGAGAACATCTCACCTTTCTCTTTCTTCATGGCTCTGTGCTTCCATTATTAAATAGACATTTAGAAAACATTCATATTACCATTTTTACTTCTACATAGTCGTGCTTGTTGTGGTTAGATTTAACTATAGCTGTGCTTACAAATAATGTAGCATTATACAACAGATATGATCTTCATAATAAGTCCTACCTGCTTCTAATATATATTTATCATTCATTGGGTCTGTATCTGAGCTCACCTACTGAAGCTTAACCTAAAAGGGATCCACAGAAATTGCACAAATAGCTTTAAAAAATCACAGTACATTTTTTAAGACAGTGTTTACTCTGACAGACATTGCATCTGAACAAGGAATATGACTGTCTGTTCAAAAAGATCCCAGTTCTTGGATGAATCCCCAGATCCCAGTTCTCCAGCTGGTGCCTGTCTGGTACTCTGACCACTGGATTTCCAGGAAGCTATTTTTGGTTGTAGGTGAAGGACAGATGGTACCAAATCATTCCTTTTCCTTTTTGCTCTCTCTTGTGAGTCCTTGTGCTCAAAGTATCGTTTTTGTTCTTCAAAGTGGCAAGAAAATACAGTGTTAGTGTAACAGAAGAACAGTATATCACTGTCCCTGGATGCGGTATTGTAAAACAGAAAAAGAAACCAAAGAAATTCAAATATTGATCCATGTGAGTTAGTCTTATTGAACTTCACATTGTTTACTGTAGAGATCTGAAGGAAAAAGAAGACTAGGATGTTCATTGTTATTCACTGAGGAAAACAATGCCCCTAAAGTTTTACATATGCTTTTATAGGAAGAACTCCGGATTTTCTGTAATGTTAGCAAAGCCAGCAAGTACTGCATTCAAATTCTCTGGAGTCTGAGGTACCAGGCTAGACCAAAGAAGAAGGCTGAGATTCTAGCAGTACTCTCTAATGATTAAATCAATGGATGCAGCAGGTTGCCTGATTGGTGTATGTACAATTTCCACTTTGGAGAATTTTTAGCAAAGTTTAAGAAATTTATTTGAAGAAAAACAGAACCAAAATTCAACTCGTGGTACACTCAACACTCTGTATCTAACAATTTTATCTTGACTTGCTAAGCAAGAGAAGTACACATAAAATCATTGTTTCATATTTGAAAATTCATTGGAACTGTGAAAGGCCCATTTCTCTTTGACTAATTGAATATACAGAGGTTAGAGGTATATGAACTGTTGAGTTACAATGCAGAGAACTTTCTTCTTCATGCTCTAAAAAATATGATGTATTTCTGCTTGCATGGAGAATGCCATTCTGTACCATACACTTACATGTTAGTCTTAGGCTTTCAGTCATCTTCGCATTGTCCACCACCTGCTCACTTCTAAAACAGTAATTTGGGCTTCTAGTTCACACCGTCTCTCTTGGGCTTAACACATATGGTCTCTAAAAGCTTTCTATTGACTCATAACTTCCATTTTCTTTCTCTATACACTCCCAGGACTGTCAGTAGTCATTTTAGTTTGTTTCTTACTTCAACTGTCAAGTAGAAATTTCCTTTTAAAAAATGAAAAAGGTCCAGAGTTTGTAAGTATTCCATCATTTTTCCAATAAATGAAGCAAGTACAAATGTATTTAGAAAGATTTGGTGGCAGACACTCTCATCTCTCTTTACCCTACCAGTTCCTGTTCCAGAAAAAACATAAGAACTCCAAGAGCAATTTATTTAATTACCATTATAGGAGACTTCAAAGGAAATTGGTTGGACTGAAATAGTGATGTCACCCCAGCAACTTTTTGAAGATAACATTTTTATACAAAATCTGCTGAATGTTAGGGTATGTTTAACAGAGGGGAAAACAAACAAACAAACAAACAAAAAACCCACGTTATTCCACACCTTTGACTCAAGCCTTCAGACTTTTTTTTTTTTTTTATGTATACATGTCTGTCAATTCTTCTTCTAATTATTATTATTGGCCTCTAGTTTTCTTCTGTCTTTCTTTTTTATCTGTCTAATGTTCAAGTCATTCCATCCAAAAATTATATTGTTTTAAAGCCAGCAATTCTAGACAGTGTCAGGCTATTTTCCCCTTTATTTTTCAATCTCCTTTAGAGAGAAAGCCGTGTTATCAATCTAAAATCCAAAGCTTATCTGACTGGCCACACACAAATGCTTCTCTACTGTCTTATTACCTTATAAGGACTCTGGTATTCTAAGAACGGTAATCTACGATGTAGATACATGCCACAAATCCTGATTATTGCTGTGTTAAAATCAAGGTTTACCCTCAATATTGCATTACCAAAGGTTGAAATTCACTTCCAGAATATATCTAATCATAGCTGACTCATCATCTCAGCTATGAATAACACAAATCTAATGAAAAAGAGTGCTCATTTTTGCCAGCTTCCCATGACCAGCTTTCTGTGGAAAATCAGTTTCTGAAACCAGGCTTTTTGTGCAAGAACAACAATAGGTTTGAGATATTTGACGTGTGCCTCTTACGCATTATATCACAGGCCCCAGCTACAGTAAGCTGCTGTTAAACATCTCTTATTAGTGATATTTATTCAAAAGCATACAAATGTTTTGTCAGAATCATCTGTAATTATAGGTTACAAATAATTCCAATCCACAATCTCTGGGATGTATTAGTGTTTCATATAATCAGTTAGAAATATACAATTGAACTGGTTTGACATAGAACAAATTATGTTCATGCCAAATATACTGAATCATTTGCCCTTTTTTTTTTTTTTTTTTTTTTGTAAATATATCACTTGCATGAAAAACAAGTTTTCATTGCAAGCTAGCAAGCTTGTCTTATTTTGAGTTACTTATATGCATAGCTTCTAACCTGTAGCACCTTAGCACCTTATTGCCTTTTTTTTTTTTTTTTTCTTTTTTTTCTCCTTTCCTTTTTCCTTAATAATACCAGGAATTATGTTTTAGTCCTTACAACACTGTGTGTCACTTGGAGCACTGAAAATACTAATGGTTCCTTTGATTTATGCTGAGAGCAGATTGTGATGCACAGGGAGCCAAAGGGAAAGTTGTACCTAATGCAGGTATTATTTTGCTTCTGTGTGTGTGCTGTTTTTAAGTAGAAATATTCTATACTGACTACATACAACAAGACATCCCAGAAAACACTCATGAAGATGTTTGAATTACTATCTTGTGATTTAATGGATTTAAAATAATTGGCTAAATTTACAGTTTGGGTTCTTTCTGCTTTACAGTCTCATTTTGTACCTAAAAAGTGATGGTTTAATAGAGCTGCTGACACTGCCTTAGGAATGGGTTTGAATATTCAGTTGTTATTGTCCCATGCTGTTGAGTCAGAATAGTCTCTTCATACTCCCTGTCTATGAAAAAAATAATTACTAATTCAGTTGTTCATTCTCAAGTATCTCAAGGTGGCTCTTTATGGAAGAAATTTAAACTGGAACAGTTAAGCAGATGATCAGAGAGAACCTTATATATGTGCCTGGCTGAAGGATGTGAACCCTTCCTTCCAAGAAAGCTGCGAAGGAGAATTTGATTAAAAATTTAGCTGTCACATTTCTTTCTTTATCAAATGTATTTGAAAATGAAAGAGACTCTAGGTAATTCACTAACTTGTCAAGTTTTATAAAGATAAGAGTTACAGAGAATCTAATTACTTGAGCCTCTCTAAATGAGAGTCACTCTGCTTGCTAGGCATAAGCAAACTACTGTCTTTTCAAGGTGGTTTACATGTGCTTCTGAAGTGGTGATCTTTTCTCTGAAGCTTCCCTACTTGAGTGAGATCACATTGAAGGGGAGCAGGGAGATCAAGTAGTCTAGGAGAATTATATTCAAAGTGGCAAAACATTTTACAAGAAGGAAGCTTTCTTTGGTGAACAAACGATTAAAGATTAGCAGAATAATGTATTCCCCATTCAAACGTTTTATTTCTGGCACAAGCTATAATACTTTTATTTGAAGGAAAATAATTTTAAAAATATTTTGTTATTCTGTAGAAATAAAATTATACAGGAAACTCAACTGTAAGTTATTTCTGTGTACTGCACGTGCTTCCACTTGTGTATGGGGTATGTGAAAACTGTGCAATACCCACTTTGGGTAGGTGGTTTCACCACTTAGCAGGACTTTTAACAGAATAATGAAAATGCTTTGGCACTATGAAATGTAGAGAATGCTGTTCTGTTGTGCAGCTTTCATGTTCCTTAGTATTGACTTCTGTTACGTGAAATCCAGAGAACATGCTATAATAGTCCAGCATTTCAGCAGCACTGAAGCTGCCTCAGAATAAAGCTGTAAGTACAACACTACAGATTCTGTTTAGATTTCTGACTGTGTGGAGATTGTTAGCCCTTCAGGAGGAGGTTGTAGAACAGAAGAGAAATTAATCATTTGTTGTAGTTCGAGTTGGTTTGGTTTGGTTGCTGGATAGGCCTGCCTGTAGTCATTAGTTTTTGCAAGTTTCTTGGTTATCATCATTTAGTCTTGAATGTCTGTCCTATTTTTGTTATGCACCAAAAAGATTTAGTCACAATACGAGTGTTATTTGCAAGTTCCTAGAGAAAAATAAATATTCAGGGTTGGCTTACAGAGTGAGCACAGTATTAATAGTTGGGACTAAGTTGATGTTAGATGTCATTATTTCTTCCTTGAGGTGTCTTTTATAAGCACTTCCATAAATAGGGAACTACACTGAAACAAGCGTGGACATAGGCTGCAGCTATAGCAGGTGTTGAAGGTACAGGAAATTAAGAGAATTTTGACTGAGATGCACAAGAATGTAATTACTATTTAAAATAAACTCTACCAAGAGCTCAGTCAATACTTCAAATGACTCTATCAATCACCATGTTCTTTAATATAACTACCTTTCTTACGCTGGTTGTTTTCCTGTAGTTTATGCTTAAAAGCAGACAGTCTCTGTCACATTTATCTTAAGTTGATCTCCCCAGGGCAGCAAGTAAACGTAAAACTCTGTTTTCAGCCATTTTTCATTTCCCAAACCTTTTAATATCACTCTCTCAGGCTTATTTCTATGTCATTCGCTTCATAATGTACTAAGTTGTCTCCTACTTTCTACTGCTTTGTATGAGGAACACCAAATGGCAATTTCACTGTTCTTGAATGATTACAAATTAAATCAAGTCTAGTGAAAATACTTTCCTTCCATGATGATTGCAGAGGTAGATACTGAAGGATATATCACATCATCAAGAAGTTATTTTTCTTCTTTCCAGCAAAATGTTTTAAAAGAACCATCATTTTGTGGTTCTTTGTCTGTGGTTTCCTAATACTGAGTCTCAAAGCTGCTACAGAAAAATATGGCTACATTTCAGAAACTATTCTTTTGGAGCAGCTGGGGATTATTGGCTTTAAATATTTTAGTAATCCAATACAGTGCTATAAAACATAATTTAAAACTGCAAAGGATTAAGATTCCTTTGCATAGAATTCTACAGAACTCAGAATAGGATTCTACAAAGCTTAGTTAGCATTTTAAAGTACCTTTTATTGCTAAAGGTGAAAATCACCAGTTCTTCTAAGATTTTATTAATATTTAGAACATGCAAATCTTACTATAGAGGAATTGTGGCTGTTTGCAGACCATATAGAAAATTATGTATAAGACTATCTCTGCAAAAATGCAAGCTTGGCTGATAATCCTTTATAACTTCTTCATGCTCCTATGCAAGACAGTGTAATATAAACAGGGCAGATGTGGGGGTTTCCATTATTCACCATAATAACTAGCAGATTTTTTTTCCAAAATGCCTTTAAAGATGAAAAATGTCCCTTTTTGGACTACTTTTGCCTCATAAGACCAGGTCTGTTTCATGAACGACGCAAAAGACTTTATATCACTTTGCATTCAGATGAGGGTTATTTTCTGTTTGCTCCAGTGAGACCTGAAATACACTTCAACACAAAGAGAGATTCAGTCCCTCAGTAGGGCTCACAGGGAGTCAGTTGCTGGCAGTCTGCTTTAGAATTACACACTGGGAGAAATGAGATTTACCACTTACATACATAGCATGAAAATCTTTTCGTGTATCAGAGATCAGAGCTTTTGTCTCTTAAACAAAACGTTTTACATTAGACTACTGGATACTGACTTTCAATGCTTGACTCCTAATTGATAATTATATATATGACTAATCTCATGGGATTAGTCATATTCATGAAGTCAGATTGCTGAGTTAGGAGGCCTTTAATTTTTCATTTTCCAATTTTTTATGTGATAAGTAAGGAAAATGATTCTAGTGCTTAGAGGAGGAACTCTTGATAAATGAATAGAGCTATATGTCTCATGGCTGCCAGGAGAGAAGGGGTTCACAGGAGGAAGCAAATATCCATATTCTGATGGAATGATTTCCCAGCTGGAATGATGTGCACAGAGCTATCCTGCTACTTTAGTGCAGCTAAAACTTAAAACCCAGCCAATGTAGTCTTGTCCTCTGGATCAGCTCATTGCATTTAAAGCAGACCTTACAAATGATGATATGCTTGTGTTGCACTTTTCTGCATATCATATAGGTAGCTCTGGGAAGGAAAGACGAAGCGTACTCTGGTTCCAGTGGAAAATTGCAATAACCCTGATTCTAATCTTGTTCAGATTCAGGGTATCTAGGATCTCTCAGAAAGAGATTGGCATTTTTCAGGACAGAAATACTTGCTTTCCTAACTGGCTTTTCCATATGTGTGGTGTGGGCTAGGTGTGCTGTGTAGAGATTTGATACTTTGCGTTGTACTATTTCAAGTAAATAAAATGGTGTCTTCTTTCTACCACATTTTTTTACAGTGAGGTTGTCTAAGCTAAAAGACATATTCAGCAGTTGGTCTGATAATATGTTACAGCTTAAAATCAAAAAGTAATTGATAAGATTAAGTTAAATGATGAGGTTATTGATTCTCAGTATTTTATCTTGTTTCATAATCAAAAGAGACCGGACTAATGTTATGCCTCTGTGTACCATTTTCTTGACAGGAGTCAAGGAGGGAAACAAAGTTCTGTTTAATTGTTAAATGGGAAAAAAAAAATAAATTGAAACCAAATATTAGGCTGTGAAGATGTATGAGACTTGTTAGATAGCTTTCTGTGTCAAGAATCGGCTTCACTCAAAAATATTTTCATATTAATTGGTAGGATTTCTTGAAATTCCTTAAGATCAGATATTGGAATGCAGCAGTCTACAAGGGTGTAAAAATACATGGCATATTGAAATTCTGCATTTGTGTATGCACTCTGCTACACATACCAGTCAGCGTACATTCAAGCTGTGCATGTGAATATGAGACAGAAAGATGCTGGGAAACAGAACTAGTCCACTTCCCTCAATTCATGTGTTTTATTAAAAACTCCTAAAGTAGTTAAATCATGCTATGCCCTAAAGATTAACCAGTGTGGGCTCAGTGGAACTCAACTGATTATTTGATCTGGAAATCTTCTTCCCACCTTCTTTTCATGGCAGCTGCTCATTTTTTGTGACCCTGATTTCCACGTTCAAGTAAGAAAGAGCTAATCATTTCAGTGAAACCATGGATTGTGAGTACCAAGCCTGCTCAGAATGCTCTGTCCCAAACAGAGATAAATGTCCAGGTTCTTGCTGGCTTTGCTACAGCTGCCTACACGGAGGGTAGCAGGTCCCTCCAGGTCCTTCAGTGCCATGGACAGCGGTGGATCAGTCAGCTGTGCTCTGTCCTTCTGTCCAGATCTCAGGCATTTTGAGAGCTACAGAACTAAGAGGATCCAATATTGATTCTATCAATAAAAAACTATTAATTTATTCATTGGACAATAAAATTATTTTAAAATGAATCGTTCAACTTTTCAGCTAATTCTAATTACAGTTGAAATCTCATTTGGACTGGGAGTTTGCTCTATTTACTTGAAACTCTTGCAAAACATTTCAGAACGAATCATCCATTATTATATTGCTTCACTGTGTTCTTGTCTGCTTTCTGCCAAATGTAGTCCTGGGAACAATTGATATTTTAATGTATCATCCAGAAGTTACAGCCTAGACAAATCAAGAAAAATTGTTTAGTCTATTATAATTTGGCATATGGTCACTTAATAGCGCACGGGAAGTCAACATGAATGTTTGGGATTATTTTAGCTGTAAATATATTTTTTAAAAAATTAAAATTGGCTAGACTTCACTTCCGCAACTGATCTTGTCATTAAACTAGTCATTGCTGGCTCCTTATTTTTGTCTGTTAGTCATCTATAAGCAGTCATTCAGATTTGTGTGTGAAGTTTTGTAGAGCAGACTGACTTTTTGGATTAACCTTAGGGCTACCACCACTTCTCCACAGTGCCGTGCTGCATTTGAGTCCCTGCATTCTGTGGTCTCAGTGTGAGGACGCAGAACTATGCTGGAGTTGCTGCCCTCGGGGGCAGGCATTACTCTGGCTCTCCTCTGCACCATAGTCTGTGTATATTGTTTTATTATTTTTCAGTCTTATGATGGATGAATCCTTAATTAGTTGAATAGCTCGTTTCCATTCAGAGTAATGATGGATTGTGTTTTCTGGTGTCAAAAGAAGACTTCTCTTGCAGAGAATCTCAGAACCAATTGGGTTGAAGAGGAAGCATTTAAAGGCCATCTAATTCAGCTCCTCTGCAGTGAACAGGGACACCCACAGCTCCATCAGGTGCTCAGAGCCTGATTCAGTCTGACCTTGAATGTTCCCAAAGATGAGGCTTCCACCACCTTTCTGGACAATCTGTGCCTGTGCCGCACTACCCTTATAGTGAAAAACTTCTTTCTTATATGAAATCTGAATCTCCCCTCTTACAATAAAATTGAAACTTGCTAACTTTACATTTCCAAAATTAATTAACAACTATAAATAAAAAAACCAAATGTATTATCCTTATAGCTAAAAGTGCTTCTTCTACCAACTTTTTAGGGAGAATTATTGTATTTCCATACGAACACTATGCATGAAGTTCTTCCGGGTGCAGACTAGATACTGTTTTAACATTTCTCATTCCTGCATACCTTGACTCATCAAGCTATACAGGTAGCATTTTGGGTTCCATTGTGTTCTTGTGTGCTTCTGATGTGATTTGTTCTTGTGTGTTGGCTAGTGTTCCCGTCTTCCCTCATAATTTTCAGTACCAAAATTGCGAACGCTAATTTGTATGTAACTAAAATCTGTTAAAGTAACTCTGCCTGCTGTGAAAAACTGAGTTTACTTAGTTCACACGTGGTATCCATTCTTTCTTCTAAGGAAGTGGGAAGCAGGGTTGGATTTTTACAGATTTCTATGGAAAATGTAGGATTTCAAAACTACATGTTGTGCAATTCTGAACAACGACAAAGAAAATCTGCATGTTGCAATTTGGTCTGAGATTCAGCTTGCTAGCGCTGAGGAATATAATCTGTATGCAGAAATAGTGAGGATTTCTCTCAGATCATAACTTCAAAAAAGACAAGAGACATTCACAGTAAATTGTTCTGACAGGTCGCTCTATGTGTGAGGTTGTGCAGTGTCTGAATAGAAGCGCTGCCTGGAGAGAATGTGTGGACACTGAGCAGAGCAGCACTGCAGCCTCAGGTCTATGTTCCATGCTTAACTGGCGATGAGCTATTTGTTCCTCAGTGGTGTCCACAGGAAAAAAAGGAAACGCTTTATAAATTGTTTAGCTGTTTTTCTTTATTTTCTTCTTGAAGAAATTGGAGACTGTTAGTGCTCAGCAGCTGAGTTACATTAAAATATTTGAAAGACCTTGAGTAGAATGTTTTGGTGAAGAAAAAAAAAAGAAGAAAAATACTTCCTTCTTGTCTTCACTTTTAATGCAGTTTAGTTTAACTATAGCTTAAGAGCATCTTGTGCTCCTTACCTTTTAGGAAGAAAGCACTGCAGAAAGCCAGGCTGAGGCTGTTTGGAACTAAATAGTTCTACAGGCTTCAGTGGAGCTCTGCAGTTTTATTTTCTTAACTTCTCTGATGATGATAGGAGACATGGGCCTTACTGCTGTGACGACCTCTGTATAAGTGAACAGACAGACTCTACCTTCAGGCAGGGAGAAGGAGAGCTGCCAGAAGGTCTTCCAGCCTGCAACTCGTGCTGTCATTGCCTCTCCTAAGCAGAGCACTTCCCCTGGAGCTCAGCTGGTATTTCTAGCATGGAAAGCTTTCCCAGGGTAACTCAGAACAGAAGTAAATGCCATAAACAAACATGGTGACTTTTACTTTTTTTTGCCCAGATACTGTTCAGATAGAATCTGAAGACACATAGCCTTATTGCACCCTTTCTGTACGTATAAGCAGAGGATAAAAACAAAATGTAGCAAGCAATCTTTGTTTTAAATCCGCATTAGTAAATTCAGCATGGATGTGTGATTAATGTTTTGTTTCCAATACTTCATATTTGAACAGCTGATAATAAGCAGGATATGTGTCAGCTTGACTCTTCCGTTATTGTTAAGCATCTTTATAAAGTGCTTACTGCTCTACATAATGGTACTGAGAAGTTTGGGAATAATGGCCACATATGTTTACTTATTTTCATTGTTGAGATCATAATGAAATGTTAATGAAGAATAATTATCAGAGTGTTTAATTTTCAAATGCTTCCAAAATCTATTAATGTGATGAGTTTACTTAGCATTTCATAGCAGTGGGTTATAGAATGCACAGCTGTCTAGGTGTGCCTTCCTACCTCACTTCTGTTTGGAGCATCTAGACCCTGTTTAACAACCTAGAAGCACAAGCACTTGTAGCTGCTGTGTTACAAGTACCACTCTAGCTCCCTATAGTAAGCATACTTGTCCACTGCAGGTAGGTGTGCTGGGCATGGCATTGACGGCTGCTTGGCTGAAAGGACATTCCATAGCAAACTCCTTTTGAAACAACATGATAGGAGATTCAGTTTGTTCTTTGTTTTTTTCTTTGCAAAACTGGGAAAAAAGAAAAGTTGTTTCCTTTTAGAATTGACTATCATAAAAAGCTACTATAATAATTAGTGTTGAAAGGCTTCTCATACTCAAGCCACTTTTAAAACAGGTTAGATATTAGTTTTCAAGTTCTTTACATTCTACTTTATTTTTATCTCTTAACAAAACAGAGATACAAAATAAACTCTAAAAGTACAGGCCTGCCTAATGTTCCACAGTTTGCAGATGCATGCTGTATCACAGTAATTGAATTTTAAAATCATGTTTCGGGCCAAAATAATGGAGATTGTTTTCTTTCTCCTCTCTCTCATGCTGTTATGAGTCATCTATAGTGTGGCAATGAAACAATAGTGACAAACGAAATGCATACACCAAATGCTGTCCTTAATAAATATTAAGGAAGCTTAAGAAAGAAAACTGTAGAAACTCATCCTTTAGTGCCAGATTATATTCACATTGAAATTTGTGACTTTCATTTAATTCACCATGCTGGTGTTGTTATGGTGTTGTAATTGAGATTATATCAGTTTCCAATAAAGTAAAAACAAAAAGCAACTTTTTTTGAGGAAATAAAAAACAACTATTTAATTCCTTACTTATGAAAACATTATTTATAAAACTATTTCCCAGTGCTGGGTGTTTGCCAAGGGATGTGTATGGGAGGACATGACTGCTCAGAATTTGAAATGTTTCCCAAGATGAGTGGGCTGATTACTAGTGAGATGTTTATTTGTTGCTGGAGTTACAGGTTGTGATACAGGTTGAAGCTTTTCCCTATATTCACATTTCCTTTGCTACAAATACCATCTCTTTTTACTTCTCGTGAAAAATGATTCTGTTCTGAAGAAGATGGTAGCATATATTTATACATATGCCTGTATGAATATAATATTCAATGTTTTATATACATTATTTATATATTATTATATATAGTTATTATATATATATAGTATATATAACTATAACTATATAACTATATATATATATATAACTATATATATATATATAGTTATTATATATAGTATTATAGTATCTCGCAGCAGAATAAAGTGACTTACACTGAAAGCTGAAACAAAACATTACAGTGACCTAGTAAAAATTGGCTGCTTTGTAAGGATTGAAAGAAAATATGTTGGAAAACCCTGTGGTAATTCAAAGCAGCCTTTAAGATTGTTTGCTGATGGAGGTGTAGACCTTAGTTGAGGTTTCTCTGTATTACACAATTTCTGCTAAAAATATTCATTCTGACCTTGTGCTTTAAAAATTATTAGAAAGTAAAAAATCAATGTAATCCTGGTAATTTAAATCATAGGGAAAGCAGAAGTGAATAACCACATTAATTGCTATATTATCAAAGGCATTTATCATTACCAGAACAAAGACAGAAGAATTGACAGTTAGTGCTGTTCTCAGCTTTGGTGATTCGATCTTCAGATGTGGCTCCAGGGACCCACATCCAAAACATAGGTGCTCTTAGTCCTGTCTTGAAACACATAGGTAGTTATTTTTGGCATGAGAATCTGCTGGCCATCACAAGGCCTTTTTCTAGGCACATGCAGGAATATTCTGTTCTTGATAAGCAAGTATCTTGGTATCTGACTTATATCTAAATCTACAGCTTAACGGCTTATATCTGAAGCTTATATCTAAGCTCCTAAGAAGGCTTAGATATAAATTAGGTATTTCTACAGTCATCTGGCATCTTAGGCTAAGTCTTTTTGGAAGCATCATGAAAGAATATGATTCTCTGTCTTTCAGCTTCCAAATGAGTGCCATAAACAGCAAGTCAGGACATTTTATAAGGTGGCAGTTACCAACTACTCACATTACTTAATATTTCATTAATATTAATAATTCAATAAATATAAATATAATCCATTATTTCCATATAATCATTGCTATATTTTATTCTAATTACATTGAGATCTTTCGAGTTATCCCTAAATCTGTTTTGCTTAGTAAATAAGTTGTTACACCTCAAAGACATAAAAGAACTGACATTTTTCTTCATTTTGCTTTCTTTCAGGAATTAAGCTGGGAAGCTGCAGAGCATTAAAGTGATGCATTCCAGGTGTGGTGGCAACGTGTGTGCAGAACATTTTATCTGAACCTTTTCAGTGGCCCGAAACTTGTTAACTTCCAAGGTGGAAGGGGTATATTCTTGGATACTCCTGTGCCTGCAAAATAACCAAAAATGAAGGAGGACAATTGTTTACATGCCGCTCTTATCTGCCTGGGCATGCTCTACTACAGCCATGCCGTAACTACAGAAAAACTAAACCACGTACGGCCATCACTTCATGGTCACCATGAAAAAGGAAAAGAAGGACAAGTTCTGCATCGTTCAAAAAGAGGTTGGGTGTGGAATCAGTTCTTTGTTATAGAAGAGTACACAGGACCAGATCCTGTACTAGTGGGAAGGGTAAGTTGTTTTTCATTCATCAATTATTAGTTATTACTAATAGCTTTACTTTCTGAGTTGCTTTTCTTTCTTGCTGTCGTTTTTCTGTTGTACTAGCTCCTTCTTCAGCAACTACTTCTTTACCCAAAATTAATCACACTGTTGTAACTCAACTGAGGAGCTAATCAAAAGCTACCTAAATGAAGACACGTTTTTCCATTGAGCTTAGCAATCTCTGAATGAAGTCATATAGCTCTCGTTTAAGACCATAGCAATCACTTGGAGATCACATACAACAGTATGTGCTAAGAATATCTGGTATCATTCTCAAATCTTTAAAAATAATGATTAAAGTGGTAATGTCTAACCCGGCAGCTCAGAAAAGTGTACTGCTCTCTCTTCATCCTTTCATTTTCGAGTGATCAGTAAAATGAAATATATGAGGGGTATGTTTAGAGGGAGATGTAAATCTCTGTGTACCTGTGTATTTAAACACACCCTGGACAGATCTTTTATTCTGTTACCATCTAACAGTAGCAGACCATATATATTTAGCAGTTTATAGTGAGTCAGCTGGGCTGTGCTGACTTAACACCAGCACAAAGAGGAGAATTGGATCAGTGACATCAAATACTGTTCTAGCTATTCTGATTTTTAAAACTTTTACAACTGTACAATTTGTAGATGTAAACATAGAATGATTAAATACATAATTTGGCTCAGTATTTCCCTCCTTCATCAAACCAAAATGTTCAATTGTTGTGAAAGTAATATAGTTCAGCAAGGATTTGCTACTGATGTTATTTAGTTCGTAATATAGAAGTTGCAATTAAAAACTAGTTGACAATCAATGATTGTCTCATTTGTTACGTCCCATCTGTCATTTCAGTTTTCATACAGCATAATGCTCCATTTTGTAGAATATGATTAGTATGAAAGGTACAAAATTTTTGTAAAAAGGGTTGGCAGGCTCTTCCTTCCAACTTCATTTGAATCAAAAGCCTTTTATAACTACCTTCTTGTGTATTTTCATCCTTAAATCTCAAAGCTGGAGTCTCAGTTGCACCTATATGTAGTAGCATGCAACTGCACAGGTAGCATTGAACACAGCACAGATGTGCTCACAGCATGGGCTCACTTATGGATTACTGCCTGATGTACAACAAGATTTTTGAAAACTGAAATTATAATAATTTCAAGATTTACTTTTTGTTTTGTAAACACATTAGTGAAATGTATGCCATCTTGTTAAGGTCTGTCTATCTGCTTCTCATTTTGTAGCTCCATTCAGATATTGATTCTGGAGATGGAAACATTAAATACATTCTCTCAGGTGAAGGAGCAGGAATCATTTTTGTTATTGATGACAAATCAGGGAACATCCATGCAACAAAGACACTGGACCGAGAAGAGAGAGCTCAGTACACTCTCACGGCACAGGCTGTAGACAGGAACACTAACAGACCTTTGGAACCACCCTCTGAATTCATTGTTAAAGTCCAAGATATCAATGACAACCCCCCTGAATTCCTTCATGAAAACTACCATGCCAATGTGCCAGAGAGATCAAATGTGGGTAAGTACTCATAAATGCACCTAAGTTTCTCGTCTTATGGTGGATATTGCATTGTCAGTACCTCTTGGCTTGATCTAATTGCTCTAGAAATTTGGGTGGTAAATTTTACTTCATGCTAAGTTAGTGATTCATTCCCTTGATGTAATTTGCTGACCAAATCAAACCTTCTGCAGATACTATCATGACAGAAGTGTATCTAGATTGCTCCTAGAACACAGCTGTTTCCTCGTAGGAAGGAACTTGAAGGTCCCCTAGAATTCATGGAGAGTGAAATCTCCGGGGTAAACATAAAGATCATTCTTTTAGCTGAACTGAATGAGTTATTGCCACTCTATCTATTCAGTTTTCATCTCCTGTTTGAGCTTCTGTCTACTGCAGAGATTTCTACAGAATAATTTCTTAGAAACTTAATGGGGACAATGTAAGAATAAAACTCTTTTGTTTAACTGTGTAATGACAAAAAGGAATATAGTGCTATCACCTACTGAGGAAAAGAAACATAATGGTACAGAGTGACCGCTGACTTTGATTTTTATATCTTCACTGTTTAGAATAAGAATCTACAACATAGTTGGTAAAAAAGATTGCAGAAGTATATTCTGTTATGTATAAATTGCAAAGTAATTTTTTTCATCTAGTAAAAAAAACTAGCCATGCCACATGACTGCAAGTACCTCTGCATGGTTCTTACGGATACATTTGCTTCTGTTTGTATTTCTTCTGTCTTTCCCTTCCATTTTTAGGTACATCTGTTATTCAGGTAACAGCTTCAGATGCTGATGATCCTACATATGGGAACAGTGCCAAATTGGTTTACAGTATTCTTGAAGGTCAGCCGTACTTCTCAGTGGAAGCTCAAACAGGTATTATTGACCAGTTTATTTGAGTAGGACTTCATAACTGGAATACATTAAAATGAATGAGATATATTGATTAAGGTAGTACTGTGGCTATATCTACTGATGTATTTGAGTAAAGCATCTTTCATTCTTTCTTGATGTTAGTTAAGTTGTTTTACAGGTTGGTCCCCTGGCAATTGGTAGAGCTTCTGGGTACACTGCACTAGAAAAATGTTTCTATCTTTTGTGATATGATATAGTATGATGGAAAGAAAAAAGTTTCTGTGCTGAACTGTAATTCTTCAGGGTAGTTCTGTGCTCAGCTATTTAAAATATTTGAACTAGTTTGCTTGCATAGTATGATGCACAGTATAGCAACATTGCTGCAAATATGAAAAAAAATGCAGTTGTCCAATTATTCATGATGTAAATGTGAAAAATTGTATGTATGTGATGTATTTTCTTTGTATTTGTAGGAATTATCCGAACTGCCCTTCCAAACATGGACAGAGAAGCTAAGGAAGAGTATCATGTTGTAATACAGGCAAAAGATATGGGAGGACACATGGGAGGCCTCTCAGGGACAACCAAAGTGACAATTACACTTACAGATGTCAATGACAACCCACCAAAGTTTCCACAAAGTAAGTAACAAAATCCTTAATCACAGATACTACTACTACCACCCATACTTACAGACATATTCAAAACTTCCAAAATCAGTAACTAGTGGAATATTCTAGCACGTGTGAATAGATAAATATTATAAAAACACTTCTGCTAATAGCAGAGAGAGCTTTAGTGTCTGAATGATCGGCTTTGCATTGCAAAGTGAGTTGTTTGTTAAGGTCAAGATTTGATTTCGAAGATTGATTACCCTATACTTCATTTCTAAAACCATGTAATAGTAGAAATAAACCTACAATGTGATCATGAAGGCATAGTATGGATTTCTCTGTTAAAGGAGAAAGAAGCTCCATTTCCTGAAACAGGTAACTCTGTAATAGAAAATGTATTTCCCCTGCTGCAGTGCTGCAGGTTTATTGCCATTTCCATTTTCATAATTAGAGTATGGATTTGAAAGAAAGTTTTAAAAAAATAACAGTGTTTATTACTCTGCTGTCTCGCTCCAATTTACAGGAGGGAGAGGAGGTTCTTTGATAAATGTATACTCGACGTGAGATTAAGAAACAACGGTTCAAATGTTAGTCCAACCAGTTTATTACAAGTCTTAATCAATCAGGGAGATGGGGAAGGGGAGCCCAGACACTATTACGAATTAGGGGGATGGGGAAGAGAAAGAGGGCGACAGATAGGAAAGAAGCAAGAATTACTTAAAGCAAGGACAGTCACCAGCAGGATCCAGCAGCATCCTGTTGCATGATGGTCTAAGGCAAAAGCGCAGGGGGGAACAGCAGCAGAGCGGTCAGCCTTAGGCAGCAAGCAGGTACAGAGACAGGTAAGTCCAGCAGGAAGTGGCAGGTCTCAAGTAGCAGGCCCAGGAGAGTCTGAAGCTTGTGAGGCTTCTGATGTCAGAGACCACCTTGTGCTTCTTGAACATGCACCCATCATGCTGTAGTTCTCAAGCTACATGAGCTTTCTTATTGCTGTTTTTTTGTTTTTTTTTTTCTTTTGACTCTTGATAGAAGTGTTGCATAATCTATTACCACCTCCTGATTATACCCTTTCATGTCTTTGACAGACCTTCAAGAACATCATTTTCTATTTCACACAGTCTTTCATTTTTGGTGCTGATGCTTCATCCTTTACTTCTGTAAACATTCTCAGGGAATAACGTAAGGATGAAAGTTACAGCTGGGTACTCCACATGCCTTGTATTTGCTATGGCAATACAAACCAAATTTGGTACAATTACATTTTGAGAATGATGGTTGAAATGTACTGCTACTGGTTAAATAAGGTCTATTTCAGTACCTGTGCTATTTATTTTTCATGTATAAAATTAATCAGGGGTGACATTGACAGATTTGGTCTTCACAGTTGGGTGGAAATACATTAATGGACCCTCACAGCTGTCCTACATCTCATGTTTGTGTGGGATTTGTTTTGGAGTGCAGCATATGCACCACTGCAATCCCACTCTGTTTCCGCTCTGAGCATCCATATAGTACAGCTACATCCTGGATGTGAACATCTCTCTAACAGCACCTCCATCCGTCTGGCAGGTTCCTGGACTCTCATGCCAGAACTTCAATGATACAGCCAGTCCCTAAATGTAGAAATCTGTCAGCATTCTTTACTGTTCTAACAAGAAGGTACCGGATCCTAAAAATGTCAGACTTTACATAGCTCATGAACTCACCTCTTCAGTCCAGTAATAATCTAGGACCCGTTTTTGCAGAGTAGATCATCAAATCATATATTTTTCTCAGCAAAATCTAGCCACTTTACTGAGTGGAAAAAAAAAAAAAAAAAAAAACAACCAAAAAAACAATCTAAGTCTTGGGCAAATATTTAAATTGATAATCAGAAATGTGAACTAGCAGTTACTCTATTTAATCATTTGCTCCTAACTTAAAATCTTTATTTGGAATACTTGTGAACAAAAGCAGGATTTGATTAGTGTATGTTAACATCAAACTGGTTTCTTCAAAATGATTCCTCGAACCTTTAATGAATTTTCTGCTTAGATTCTGGATTTTTTGTGACTGGAGTTAATGGCCTATTTCAGTTGTCTTTATGGGTAATGAGCCAGGTCCCTGCCTCGTGTAACTCTCTGGATGTTCCCAGAATGAGACTGTAGCAAGAAAAAACAATTATGGAGGGGAGGAGAAATTATTTTTTCTCCTGCAGTTTTGTTGTTGTTTGTATTATTTTTTACTCATAAATGGTGATTAAGTGGCATAAAATGTTGATGTAGATATGTAGATTTAGGATCAAGTTCCATTATTTGAAATCTGGAATGTTTTAGGAAGGTCCAGGAAGCAGTGATGCCTGAAGGACAACTGTTGGTGGGAGATTTAAACAGAAATAGTATTGTTCTTTTCCAGTGTCCCTAAATACACAAGGAGAAATATGCAGGGCATCACAAGTATGAGATGTTTGGGAATGGTTTTCCTATTTTATTCTGAGAGAAAGCTTTCTGTGTGTGTGTGAGAGAAAGCAATCTTTAATGGCAATTATTTTAATAATAACTATTGCAATCATTTATTCATCAAATTAAAGCCACAGAAAGCCATGCATTTATTCTTTAGGCAGTACAGAAGTGAGGTCTATCCAATTCATGTTACATAATTTGTGACTCCTGAAAAAATGGGCAGAAACACTTCTCGAATATAGAATTGAAGGTTATACTGTGAGTCATATGAAACAGAATTGTCCTTCCATTTCTGTAATAACAACATCTCCAATATGAATTATAACCTTGATGTCACCATAATTTCTGCATTCTGACTGATTGGTGGCTTTTTTTAACCCCTCTCTGCACAGATAGGTACACAGATGTTATGTAAAACATCAGTGAGGAGGTAATTTTACATAGATTAGGTTGTGTTTTAAGATTTCACAGATGACTAACTTCTCAGAGCTCTTTATACCATAACATTCCTTCAGGGGATTTGAAAATGTAAAATATCACCATATTTAGTTGGAACTTCTTATAAGTTAAATGAGTGAACTATACAACTGGAAAGCAGACTTCAAACTTGAGGCAAGTGCCTGTTTTTACCTTCCACCAGGTGTGTACCAGATGTCTGTGTCAGAAGCAGCTGTTCCTGGAGAGGAAGTAGGAAGAGTGAAGGCCAAAGATCCAGACATTGGGGAAAATGGCTTAGTAGCTTACAGCATCATTGATGGAGATGGCATGGATATGTTTGAAATTACAACAGACTATGAGACTCAGGAAGGTGTTGTAAAGCTTAAGAAGGTGAGTAGAACTGTCCTTTCAAACCCAGTAAAGTGTGGCATTCTTTGTTTCTGCCCAAGAATTTGGTAGTACTGAGTTAACATCTAAGCTAAAATATCAGTAATTGCAGTTTCAATTAATTTGTGTCTAAAGCCATGATTAACTCTTAATATTCCATTTCCCCATTAGCTGAATTGGAATGGAAGAAAATAACCAAGAAGAGTTACATAAAAACTGTACAGTGGATTAATTGCACAAACTAAATGAATTCATAATAAAAAGTCACGGTAAAATACAATGCCATCAGCTTCACTGTTAATGAAGTTTTGCCTAGTGCTGATAAGTAGCAGACATTCACTGTTGCTTTATGTTCAGTCGTAACAGCCTCATGCCCTATGGTTTAAAATCCTCAGCTACGCATTGTCCACAATATTGTTCTGAAGGAGTCACAGGCTATGCCAAAAGCAGCAAAACTAAGGTGATTTCATACATCAGCATATTTTTAGAAGTGTTACTAAATGAATGCTAGGATACAGTTTAGAAATCATAAATATTATTCATTGTTTAAGCGTTATTATTTTGCCCTTTGAGTCTTCTTAACTCTTCATCTCTCTTGGAGGTATTCAAAAGTCACAGCAGGAGACCCGGGCAACTTCACTTGTGAGTTAGCCCTGCTCTGTGCATTAGGACAGTCTCTCAGGAATAGACCCAGAGGTCTCTTCCTCCAATACAAAATTATGCTGTGCTACAATTACAGTATTTGTTCTATAGATGGGAATGTATGCTTTATGTATTTTAAAATGTGGGCTTACTGGCGCTGCCTGTATTCCATCTATGTTCTGAGTCTTGACTCTGGTGAGTCGTTCTTGGCAGCTGTTTCTCAGATATTTAGAGGCATGACCATTTTGAGGCTACCAGTAATGCAACACAGCAGCCATTTCACACTGATGACAGTGCAGCTCTGCTGTGACGTGTATCAGGCTCTCTGAAGGACTTATGGGAGTATTATTTTGCTTCCTCTTTGTAAAGTGATATGAAATCTATGGACAGGAAAAAAGAGAACATTATAACTTCTCTTTTGTGCATATCCATATTTAAAGGAATACGTACCAGCTTGGGATAGATCAAGCCTGACATTCTGTAGGTAATCGTGTCCCATCCATCCCTCTTTTATGCCATGCAACAGGCTGCATCAAGAAAAAGTTAATTTTGCCAGTAAAGATCATTTCCTGAAAGATGCAGGAAGCAAAGAGCAAGACAAGGATTCTGTCTTGGTATTTTCAGTTTCTTCATATGCTGCTCCATACATAGAATGTAGCTCCTTCTATTTGAGTCTTTTTGTTTTTAAATACACACATTTCAGTCCAAGCTTGTTGACAGATATGCTCACATTTGTTGTATGTTATTGAATACTAGGGGACTGTTTACTGCTTTTACACTCCAGTTTAATTAACTACGTTCAATGAATAGGTTATTTTCTTGTTTCTCTCAGGTCTTGGATTTTGAAACCAAAAAGTCCTACAGTCTGAAGGTAGAGGCAGCCAACGTGCATATTGATCCAAAGTTCATCAGCAATGGGCCATTCAAGGACACAGTAACAGTGAAGATTACAGTGGAAGACGCTGATGAGCCGCCTGTATTTTTAAAACCAAGTTATATTTTTGAAGTACAAGAAAATGCAGCATCTGGTACTGTGGTTGGAAAAGTACATGCCAAAGATCCTGATGCTGCAAACAGTGCTATAAGGTATGCTCCATTAGAGCAGGGTGTTTATTTCTAAGCACTTTAAGCTTTTAGAATTGTTATGCAAATTACTAAGGTAGCATAACAGACCTAGGATAGCAATATTCTAAATTTGCCCAGAATATTTAGTAACAGTAACCATACAGGTACTATTCTTAAAGTCCATAGCACAAAGAAATACTTACCATTGCTACATCTACCTAAAACACACATAAGGACATCTGAGTTAGACACTATTCTATGCTTCATTTTTTAAATAAAATATCCTGTGCTATTATCACAGCATTTTTTTTCCTTGGAAAATAGAATTCTGGGCAGTAGATTGTGTTCTATGTTGGGTAATTGTAAAGGATTAGTTTCTAAAAACAAGTACAAATACATACCTTTCTGCAATTATATTAGGAAGTCTTCTATTAGTGTATCTTTATCATGTTCTCAGTGTAGCTTAAATTGTAAAACACTTTCATGGGTATAAATAACATTTCAAAGACTTGCATTGTAAATATACAAGAATCAGAGGTGTGTACAACTACGGAACTGTGTAGATAATAGATAATATTTAATAATCTGGAGTGATCAGTTAACACTGAGTAATCCAAAGAGCAGCAGATGTACTTAAAAGATCTTTGATCAATATGAAGCAGATAAAAACATAAAAAAGTCTCAGTAGATATTTAAATAAATATCTCAGTGGGTATTTTTATCATGTATTGTAAAAGAACATAAATATTTTGGTGTTTTAACATAGAGAGTTCAAAGAACAATAATTTCCATTTACTGAAAGCATACTGGCATATTTTTTCTACACATAGAATTGAAAATGGTCAACCTACTTTTAAAACAACCACATATCATCCCATTGATAACACGGGTAGGGCTTACAATTATTTAAAAAAGATGATGTTATAAAACAAACTTGAATGCATGAAACTGCCAAGTCTTTCTGTTGTCTAATTACTCATTTTTCAATTTTCTTTAGGTATTCAATTGATCGTCACACTGACCTTGAAAGATATTTTACTATTAATGCAGACGATGGCAACATCAAGACAATAAAAGCTTTGGATAGGGAAGAAATTGCTTGGCATAATATCTCTGTCTTTGCTGTTGAAGTCCGTAAGTATTTCACAGAGTTCTTTTATAATCAGTGATGTAAATTCTGTAGTCTTCCACTTGTCTCAGCTTGGTACGCTGCAATAAATCCCAGTAGAAATACTTAAGCCTATTTCTTCTTTACTTGTACACAGCTCATACAGTTTTTGCTGGGATTTTACTTGTTTCAAGGGGTCTTCCCTCTTCCATTTCATTCTGATTTTGCTAACTCCCATAGACAAGCAACACCAGGAAGCCAAAGTTCCAGTTGCAATTAAGGTTGTTGATGTCAATGACAATGCTCCAAAATTTGCAGCAGCCTATGAACCGTATGTCTGTGAGAATGCTCGAACCAATCAGGTATGCCTGTGCTCTCCCACCATCCCTGCACATCAATTTCTTACTTTGGAGTGTGTAGCCCAGTTTTGTATTGGCAGGTCAAATATATATATTTTTAAATTTTGGCCAAAATATCTTAAACAAACAGAAACATAATTTCCTTTGTTTTTATTTTGAATTACTACAAACTGTTAGCAATAGAGTGCTTTGTATTTTGGATGTGACTAGTGTTGACTGTGGGGATCCACCAGTAAAGAAGCTGCTTGGGAACAACTCACTCAGTTGTGAGCTTGTTTCAGATATTAAGAAATAGCAGCTTCTAAGGGTCACAGTACACTGCTTGAGGGGAATTAGCCTAAAGATTTATCTCTGAAGAAAAAGAATAGCATCAGATGAAAATAAGGCTCTACACACTGTCTGCACTTCAGGAGTTAGTGTAGCAGTTTGGAAAAGATGTGCCAACTCAGTGTGAGCTGCTGAAGTTTCTGCAAACTTTTATTTAGCTTACTAATTTAACATTAGCAAAGATTTGCATATAAGAACGTGTGGGTAGGTGTATACTTTTACATCTATAAATGTAAAATGTAATACCAAATAAAGATTGAATTCCAGTTTTTAGTAAGTAAGTATGCACTATGTTTATAATTACATACATCTGTTGAGATGCTTTGGAGTTTTCAGCTATATCATTTGACTTTCCAAGTTCTACATATTCAAATGATTTCTCAGAATGCTATCTGTGTGTAATGCATCCAAAGAAGGAGCTGTTTGCTTACAGACTACTTTTCTTTTACAGCAATTTATTACAATTAGTGCTGATGACAAAGATGATTCAGCCAACGGACCAAGATTTATCTTCAGTTTACCACCTGAAATTATTCATAATCCAAACTTTACACTCAGAGACAACAGAGGTTTGTATGCAGGTTTCCTTTATAATAATGGCCAAAGGAAAACTAATGCCCAACTTAATGTCACGCAACAGCATTTTCATTAATTTTGACAGAGTGCCTCTTTTCTAGAGGTTTAGAGTTAAAGGAAGAAGAAATACAGCTCAAATATGGGGATGTTTTTGGAATAATGCAGTGCTTGTTAACTCACTTTCATTTTCCTGAATACATATTTTAAATTACATAATAATGCTCTGCATGTAAATCCACAGCCTCTTCATTTTCCAGGAAGAGGGCGAAAAGCACCGACAAAATTGTTCAATAAATGTGAATGGCAGAGCTCTTTGATTTAAACAAAACTACTTGGTAAGCTAGAATTAGTGGAGAAATACATCCTCCATTACACTGTCTGTATTTATTTGTTCATCTAACTGTGCTTGCTAGTTTTTGGGCCACAAGAGAATGCAGACTAGGGTCTAATGGAAAAAAGTCAGTACCACACTAACTTACTGTACAAAATTATTGCCTTGAAATGGAAATCCAGACTGGGTGCATCTTAGCATATAGGTATCATGATCCCTTCACCAATTTTCTGTTAATGAGGTATTCTTATAATGAAGTACTGCAGTCACAATGAGTACAATAAGAGGTAAGAAATTTATACAGGGGAAAAAAAAGGCATAGATGAAAGCCAGAATTTATTTGATCTTCTGACATGGTAACATCAGTGAACCTAACTTGCCAAAGGCTCAGGAAGCCAGAGACTTAAAAAAGAGAGAGAAAATGAAAATACAAATTCAGCCATTATAAATATTTATTATATTTTCTTAATGGTAATCATTATGACATTCATGTTCAATGTTCATTTGCTTTTTTCCTGTATGGAGAAAAAAAATAGAGTTTCAGTTCCTGAGAAATTAGTTTTAATTAGCAAACCTTAATGTTTGAAGGAAACTCGGACTCTTTTCTGAAATGTAGTACTCATTTGAACTGGCTTAAATAACGAATCCAACGGATTCAGTCTAGACTGCCTGAAATACAAAAGGCAACATCACCAGCAACAACTTTTTTTCTCCCAAGTGTTTTGTTCTGGTATGCTTTCTGCCTCTATAAAAACCTGAAATGAGGGTAGCTGTCATCAGAGTTCCAAAACAAAAACTCCGTAATTCTTGAAGGATCAAAGTAATATTGTTGCCTAGTGCTTGACACTTGTACATACATAAGCAATTCAAAAAGGATCCAGTGAAGAGGATATATTTATTCTCTTTAATGTAGTAAAACACTATTTTTGAAAAATTGATGAATGTATTTTTAGAGAAGTAAATAAAAATGAATTATTTACTTGAGACCCTGAGGCCAAATTTCTCCTTAAGAGGTAATTTATGGTCATTGCACCAAACTGAAAGTGTTTTAGAGTATTTAATCTAGGAGAGAACAGATAGGTTAGAATTGAGATGCTCTGATACAGCTGCAGGCAAATGATATTTTGGTCTTACTTCAGACAACTGCATTAATCCTTCATTTCCACGTGCAGAAAATTAATTTTTAAATTATTATTATTTTAATGACAAAGTTAATCCAGATAAAAATGTTTTGCAGTGGAAATGATGATACATGTTGAATGCAGAGGCTGACAATTGTGGAAAAGGTTATTTAAACTAGTTGATACTTAAGACCAAATCTTCCTGTATAATTTTGTAACTAGGAAATAAATATTGTAAAGCAATTCATCCATTTGCAAACAGTCATTTCATCATTTTTGTATAATCTTTATTGAATACATGTTGTCAGTGTAATTATTTCTGTATTTTTTTAAATATTAGATATGATAATTAAAATTATACATACTTCCATAGAAAGAACTTTTCAGAGAGAGCGTTACTATCTGCAAGTCAAATAATTTACATGATCATTTAAAGTTTCTTTTTTCATTTGTAAATCCGAGCAGCTACATATCGTGCCATCACTTTCAGAGCAAATTACTAGTTTCAGAGAAAAATGGCTTTATTAACTGTGGAGAACAGTTAATGAAAACTCCAATGTTTGGGACTATTACAGAACTTTAAAGTGAATAGAGTCCTATAATTATCATTTAATAGTTTCTTTCTACAACCCCTAAAAGTAATCACATATTGCAGTACTCCAAAAAAGTAATCACATCCCACATCCTATTAATAGCCTACTGTGTTACCAACTTTTTCAGCTGAGACTATCTTCCATAGAAAACATGAGATAATGGCTTATCACATGCTGTGATAAAACACCAAATTACTTTTGTGCTGTTTACTTACATTACACCACATAAATAAACAGCACTGTGTTAGCCTGGGCCCTGTTCAGTTTCAGTCCATTGATGTCAGAGCTTCAAAAGACCAGCAGAGGCTCGTGACACTTCTCAAAAGAGAGATGGATTTTTAACAGATGGATTTCCTGCTTTAAATCCTGCTCTGTCCTCAAATGAAATGCCCTTTATGTGGACTCACCTTGCATGAGCCCGGCACGCAGCCAGTATTGCTGGAAGTACTGCAACCACCCTGCTATTGCTTGCTGCACAAGGATTTGTTATACCACACAAAATTCAAGTGTAGCAATGTTTCCAAATACGCCACACACAGCTTTATAAAGACTGAAATTAAGTTTGTAAGTCAGTTCACTAAAATCAGTGACTAAAATCCATTTTTTCAATATAAAAACACTCTCTTGCACTCCACCTTTTAATCAAGAGATTTTGAAGCATATGAACAGTAAAATATAGTGTTTTGCCATGGATTTTCTGTAGCACTTACCAGCACTTAGTAATGATTTCAGGCACTTGGACACCTGGAATTCTTCAGGCTTCCCGCTGAGTCAACACTCTCTTTCTGCTGAAGGTGACAATATTCACGATGCACTCAGCTTCTTTCATCTAGAAGCATCTTTACGTAGTATTGGGATACACAAGCCTCCAAAAGCTAATCTATTGTTACCTTTATGTAGAAGAAAAACTGGGAAAGCGTCAAAGAAACCACCAGAAAAAGGAGAATCAAAAATCAGGAAAATCAACTGTAAACATCTTCATGACACAATGCAACTTTAACTTTTAATTTGAAAGATTTCATAGAGAGTTCATGCGGTTTTCACTTACAACAATTTTGGATATTGGAAATTCCAGGCAATAATAGCTGAAAAATGAGAATATGTGTATTTTTCTGGATGACATCAGAGTGAATATTTTCTTGTTTTTGTCTTTGTGTTCTCTAAGACTGACAGCCTGGTAGCTCCCATATGTGTTAATAGTTTTAAGCCAGTACTGACATTTAGCTTCTGTTTCTTGGCTTAAAAAATGCCATTATACCTGGATTATAGTTATACTCCTGGGACTTGAAAATGATGAAAAATCAAGGATGAGAATATTATCTAGGATTACATGTTTTCTTTTGTTTAGGTAAAGAAGGTTTTTATTTTTCTCTTGTGGATATTATGTCCCTTCTAAATGTGAGAATTGAACAGAAAAAGAAAAAAAAAAAAAAAAGATGCAGTAATCCTTTTTCAACTTTAAAAAGGCGTGCTGATTGGATTTTAATTTTAAAAAATTGCAGTGAACTAGAAATCACCCACTGGATCACATTCAGCCTTAGTATAACACAGTTGACCATAGTGGAGCTGGCCGTACTTCATAACTGAATAATTTGCTATCCTTTTCCAGTAGGAATGCTATTTAAGTTGCCAACATTCAGGAAAAATACAGTATAAAAAAAAAAAGTAATCTACGGACTAAATATACTGATACATGATATTGTCTGTGTTCCGTTTCAGACTGCCTCTGCAGCCCCTAGGTAGTTGCATCTCCAGCCTTATATTAATGTTCATATATATATTTTGCCACAAGAGTTATCTGCCTATTGCCCTCTTTAACGTAGCAGAGTAGATCTTTGTTTCCATGTCAATTAAATGAATAAATAAATACACTTTAGTCAATCCTTTGGAGTTATTTGACTCTATATCAATAGATGTTAAAGTATCAGTTGATGTGTTAATAGTTGATAGATCTTTTATTTGTGTTTATATCAAATTGTCATGAACCCAGTAATTTAATGTCCAAAAATAAGATGCCTATCACACAAACATTGATATTGCTAAGGTTCTTAAAAAATGGTGCCACAAAACCTAGATGGACTAATGTTTAGAAGGGTAAAATTACTGTGAAGAGACAAAAGAGCACCTCTGAAAAACAAAAGTGATAAATTATCAGATCTTTATCAGCTTTTCTATCCTCAGCAAATAGGACCAACAAATAAAGGAGAAGTTAGCAAGTTTTTTCCTACCTGGGACTTCAGTGTCTCAAAGACTACAGTGCAGACGTAACCAGTCTGGGCATCAATTGTGCTGGGCCTGGCAGAAGAAGCAAAGACATTAACTTACTCATTCTACATATAACAAACAGATTGTATACAGGACAGTCCTAAAGAAACTCATCCTTTTTTTGCTGTGATCTTCAAAGAGTTCCAGTAAGCAGGGCCCCAGGACAGGCATTCTTCTCATCCCGTAAATTGCTCTGTGTCCAGCAAATCTGGGGTCTATTACAGACCTTCTCCTGCTTCAAGGGTACTGTCTGTAAAGGTGGTTAATACAAGGCAAGGATACTTAACTTTTAGGATAATTTATTCACAGATTTTCAAGGAAAAAACAGTGATTAGATAATTAAAAAGAGGTTTTATGGTTTGCATTATTAAATTCTTGAATTTATGCTGACTCTTCAACAGGAAAATGATTAATCTTCTGCAGTACCTCAAGGCAGCAATAAAATGGAGGAGAATAGCCCTCCATTAGTAGATAAAAGGACCTTTCTTTTCTCTCTTTTCTTTTTGTTAGATAGTGGAAAATCCATTCTGAAAACAGAAAAGGTTGTGAGAAGTAAATCTTTGTCATAAACTAGTTTTTGAAGGTCTGAAAACCACAGATATGGTTGTTTCATTTTACTTACTTATTTCAGGGTGTTTACAAATTTATAAACTTTGATTCAGTCTGAGAGCTGAAAAACAAGAAGTACAAATAACGAAATGCTGTTCATGTTTCCTTGCCTTTTTCTGGTCAGGCAGGGAGCAGGAAGCACTGGCTGCCTCATTCCAGTGTTTCATTTCACACACTTCCCTTTCAAATGCTCTTGCTCCAGGGAGAATGAAGGACTATCCAAAGTGACCTCTGTGCTGAGAGCAGCTTGGTTTCCATGCTCTGGACCAGGAGGCCCAGAGCATGCAACTCTTCAGAGAGAACAAACAGAAATAGTGTTAGAGTGAGGACTATCTTAACTCTTGTGTCATGGGCACATAAGTAATCATGTGCCCCAAAAGACTGTGTATATGTGATCGAGTTGTCTGACTTCTGGCTTTGAGGAGTTTGGGTGAAAAACTAGTTATGCCAAAATGTGGCTTAACTTCACTGTGTCCTATTGAAACAAATGAACAAATCTGCTAATACGCAGCATGTGTTGACTTCTCTGTCTTGATGGGATACTTTGTTTCTTCCATTCCTGTAGGTCTGATACCAAGCACAATAACTCAGGGATTTGCTTTCTTCCCCTCCACCAGAGGTTTTAATCCTGGAAAAAGCCTAGAACTTGCACAAAGAGCAATGCCAAGGCCCAGTCATTCTAGTAGCTGATGAAGTATTGTGGTTTTCCCAGAAAGTTAGCGAGGTGCTAAAGATACTACTCTCATCATCTATGATAATCATTTGTAGAATAAGCTTTCAAAAACATATGTACTTTTTAGTATAGTTAACATATCGGATTGCCTTAGCGCTGGTATTTCTAATATTTAGCTGCTTATATGATGCCTGTTTTATAATAATCATAAACATTATGAGTTGCAAAATCATTGCTTTGTTTACTGTGACCATATTGCCTTATGGTGTTTAAGTAATTTGTGAACTCACATATGCAGGCTGCTAAGATTCTTTGAAAAGAGAACAATATATATGCAAATCAGTATTAACAAAGAGAACTAGATGTTGTGTTCCTAATCACCCTAAAATAATTAAAATGTATTGTAGTACTGTGTGAAGGAAATGTAGGACTGTGATGTTTTGGGTCATTATGAAGGTGTCCTGGTTGTTTTTACATGCTAAATCATCTGAAAATTCAGTGCCATTGCAGTAATATATATTTTTTCCATATTTACTAAGGGGATGGATGACTTTGAGGAAAAAATGATGACTATCTGTCTTCTTTAAACAGATAACACTGCAAGTGTTCTTGTTAGACGTGAAGGATTTAGTCGTCAAAAGCAAGACTTGTACCTTCTTCCTATTGTAATAAGTGATGGAGGACTCCCCCCTATGAGCAGCACCAACACCCTGACCATCAGAGTCTGTGGCTGTGACAGCAATGGCTCCTTGCTCTCCTGTAATGCTGAAGCCTACATCCTCAGTGCAGGATTAAGCACCGGAGCTTTAATCGCCATTCTTGCTTGCATTGTGATTTTGCTCGGTAAAGTAGTTATTTACTCATTCTTCTATAATTATGTGTATTTAAAAGTTAAGTTTGCCTTTCATTCCAAGGTGTATAAAAAAAATCTTAATCTCTTACCATGTATTCTTATGACAGGCTGAAATGCAGTATATGATGACTGCAATAGCAAACACGAGTGCATATGTCTGGGCACACTCAAAGAATGTCCTTTTGTGGCCCAGTATCAGTTAATCAGGAGTGCTGTTTAAAGGAGGTCACGACATACAGTTTTAAGTTTTGTGATCTTCCCTGGATGACAGGTTCCTTATTGAGGTCAGCCAGGATTAATGGCTCCTGCCAGCTATTTCCCTCCAACTTCTCTTGTGTGGAAGACAAATGAAGGGCTCGGAAGATTTGCTTTTAAGAAAGTGCTATAAAGCACTTCCTATTTGAAAATATTTATATAAAATGTTTTAATCTACTCCTATTATTTAACAGCCATTATTTTCTTATATATTTAAGTTATTTTAAATAAATCTGCAGTGAGAAGAAACACATCAGTAGATGTGTGTTGAGCTGTTGCTTCAGAACAATTCCATTTTCATGGAATGCCTAGAACGTTGCATTTTAGCTTTGGGCATACAAGAGAGAGAAGAGACTCATCCTATTTTGCTGCAAGCAGACGTGATTGGACCGCTCAGGGGCGGTGCTGCAGCAGTCACTAGGGGCCCACAAATCCTTTTCATGAATTAAAGTTATGCAGTAATAAATAATTAGTATGAGTAGTGGCATTCAGCCCAAAGAGAAACCTTCAAACCCTTATGTTCAACTCCGTGTACAAACATCATAGCTTTTACTTAGCTGGGTATGCTAAAAACACAGATGCTAGCAAAACCACATGCTGAACTGAAGCATAAAAACTAAGATTTCAAAGAATGCAATAATCTAGTTATGAAGCAGTTTCTGTTTGAGAGTGAAGTCTAACTTATTTTCTTTTTTCCCTATAGTCATTGTAGTGTTGTTTGTAACACTGAAGAGGCAGAAGAAAGAACCTCTGATTGTTTTTGAAGAAGAAGATGTCCGTGAGAACATTATTACTTATGATGATGAAGGAGGAGGAGAGGAAGATACTGAAGCTTTTGACATAGCTACCTTGCAGAACCCTGATGGCATCAATGGATTTATTCCTCGTAAAGACATAAAACCTGAGTATCAGTATATGCCAAGACCGGGGCTTCGACCAGCTCCCAATAGCGTTGATGTTGATGATTTCATCAACACAAGAATACAGGAGGCTGATAACGATCCAACTGCTCCTCCCTATGACTCTATTCAGATCTATGGCTATGAAGGAAGAGGCTCAGTGGCTGGTTCACTTAGCTCATTAGAGTCAGCGACAACAGATTCTGATTTGGACTACGACTATCTACAAAACTGGGGACCTCGATTTAAGAAACTTGCAGACTTGTATGGCTCCAAAGACACTTTTGATGATGATTCTTAACAATAAAGTTTAATATTTGGCCTTAAGAACTGTGTCCAATGTTCTGAAGAATCCAGAAGAAATGTAAGCAGGTATTTTTTTAAAAATCAAGAAAAGTCTCATTTAAACATTTGACAGAAGGGATTCCTTTGATAAAAAAGGACATAAAAGTGGTAAATACTGTGAAGTACCTTTTCCTACAAAAGGCAAATGCAGAAGTTGGCTGCCAACTTCACTAGAGGAAAAAAACCCACTTAAGAAACACAGAATATTTAAATGAAGGAAAATGCTAAAAGTGAACCTACAGAGAAGGGAAATCTTTTATGTATTATGAACATCTAAATCTTTTATGTCAAAGAAGCTTCCACAAATTAGAAAAGTTAACAGTTCTGAGCTGTAATTTCGCCTTAAACTATGGACACTCTATATGGTAGTGCATTTTTAAACTTGAAATATATAATATTCAGCCAGCTTAAACCCATATGATGTATGTACAGTACAATGTACAATTATTATGTCTCTTGAGCATCAAACTTGTTACAGCTGATTCTTGTAAATCTTTTTGCTTATACTTTCATCTTGAACTAATACGTGCCAGATATAAAAACTCTGTCTTGTTGCAGTGGGAGGCGCCCTATTTCTATGTCATTTTTAATGTATCTATTTGTACAATTTTAAAATTCTTATTTTAGTATACATACAAATATCAGTATTCTGACATGTAAGAAATGTTACAGCATCACACTTATATTTTATGAACATTGTAATGTTGCTTTAATATGTGCTTCAATATAAGAAGCAGACTTTGAAATAAACTGATTCTTTTTTTAATTCTTGTTCTGGTTATTAAGCATATAAGAACAAAACATAGTGTTTCTAATGTCCCATTTATAGTTCTGACTAATTTACTACAGTTGTGACCTTTTAATAGCCTTATTTATTATGTGTTGGTAGTTGGTTTGTTGCCTTGTTAAGTGATTATTTAAAAATCAAGTACATTTTAAAAATGTTTCTTAGATTTAAAAAAAAAAAAAAGTGTAACGTCTGGTGAACATTTTGTACCCTCTATCTACAGCTTGTGGCTGCTCCCAGAACACAGTAATAATCTTCCTATAATACTACTGTGTTTTCTGGATTAAATTAAGTGTAATACTTTTAAATATGTCCCATATAATATGCATTTATCTTACGTCTTAGGAATTCCAGAGGTTTCAGAACTGACTTTACAAGTGGACAGGAGTACTCTGTGCTTACAGCTTACTCCAGGCTTGTGATTTCCCTGCCTGTGCTAAACTGCAGGTTTTAGAGACTGAAATCTGACCCCATTTAGTTATAAGTTCCCTAAAGACTGTTCTACCTGGCAATTACCTTACGTGAATATTAATTAAGTTTCTGGCACTTACTTTTATTTTATTTTTCATTTATTGCAGTAGAATAGAATCATCCACTGATAGGAAGGTGTTTTGATTTGTGATGACAGAAATACGGAGTGCTTTCAGAGTCGTTCTTTGTAATGTATGTTTTTAATCGAAAAATGATCTATAACTTTTTTTATATTAGTTCAGAACGAGCAAGGGATTGGAATATGTTCCGTGCATCCACATTTTCAGCATCTGTGTACAGCTGCAGTTCTTCTAAATTTAATATAGTTTGCTGTTTAGGGTCAGAGATCAGCAGCTGCAATATGGGAAGAGGCAATAAATAGAAGTGATATCCATTTTTCTACTGTTCATTTTACAGACCCTGTCCTTCATTTGCAGTCAGGTACCCAACTGCTTGATCTGAGAGGAAATCTGATCTGTTGCTGTATTGCTTTTCTGAAGACCCCCATGTATGTAGTTAGATTAAAATTTAGCTCATTAAATTTATGAATGACGTTTCAGTTCTATAATCACAACATATTCACTTGTCCCATTATCCCTATGTTTTATAAGGCAGAGTTTGCTAAATCAGCAAATTTGCTCTATAATGTTTATTGTTATATTTCACTTTATTATAGCTGTATGCATTCTATATAATTCTATAGTTTATTATTAACTTGGTTCAAATTCCTTTGCCTGTTGATTTTTCTCTGTTTATAATCCAAAGAATATTTTGCTAGATTTGCACATTTCTCCATTTTAAATTTAAATAAGTATTAAAAAACAAAATGAGTATCAATTTACAAATTAACAAATGGAAATAAAGTTAAAAAAAAAAAAAAAAAAGTCATTTGTAGGACTCCATCCTCATTGATGTTATCTATCTGGTTTTGTTTCACTATTGAGCAAGGTTTAGAATTAATAACTGCATTTTCTACATTTTTATGTTTGATTTTTAAGAAGGACATTGTCAACTACATTTTTTAAGTTTCAAATGCTTTGAGTTTTTAGTCTCTATTGTTTGTAGCACTCTCGTAGATGCTTGGAAATAAATTTTCTTTCCCTGCTGGTTTTGTCCTTTTTCATTTGATTATTTTTCCCTTTGCCACTGAATATGCAATTATGATTGTGCTTTATTAAGTTAGTTTTGCTAATCTCAGCCAACACTACCTCTGAAATGCTGGGAATTATACTCATTAGGTATCATCTGCAGCACCCCAATGAACGGTGTATTTTGGCACAGATACAGAACATCTATTTGTGTTAAACTTCACAGCAGTGGTCACTGGAGTCTCATGCTCATAATGTGAGTGTAAAAATCTGCCCAGCACAGCAGTCCTGGGTTAGCCCCAACACAAATTGGAGAAGAATGTGAGCTGGGGCTGTAGTTTGTGCCAGCTTTTCCAAATGCCTGAGGAACACGGGAAGGGATTTTACCTGCAGGAGCTGTTTTTGGGGCGGTCTTCCTCACTCCCTGATGGCGCTTCACATTCCTGAAAGGCAACAGAAAGATTCATTACAACTTCAATGGGTTTGAAGGCAAACCATAATTAATAGGAGGAGCATCACAACTCTGAAGCAGGTAAGTTAAGGGATCCTAGCAAGTGCAGGCGATGCTTCAGCCTCTTATACATTCTGCTTGCAGCATCATTTAGAGATGGAAGAGCAGGGGAGACAAGAAAACTCTTCCAAATACTTTCAGTGAATGGAGTATGTGTATGTGCTCTTGCTGGCAAAAAATACTCACCTCCTTGTCTGGCTGCTTGTCACCTAGAAATCTTTCATCCGAGGAAGGTTGTTCTGTCCCCTTTCTCTCATATAGCCACACTGTAAACATACACATTTTTTCTCATCACTAGCAAAAAGCAATTAGGTATGCTGGTTCAGTGCTGGTTGCTAAGGGAACTCTCAAAACCTAAACTGATAGGGGAGGGAAGGGTTTGTTTGGGGTTTTTAAGTTGTCTCTGTCATGTTGTTGCCAATATGTCAAGCAGGTTTTGATACCATGTCAAAGGGTACAAGCTTGTAAGCTTGATACCAACATTTACATTGTGCACAGTCGTGTCTCAGAAACTGATATGACCACGGATGAGAAAAGATTTTAAATAATTTACATGTTTTCTTGGCTCCACACTGTTGACTGACAAAATAAAATGCTCAGTTTTACTATGTTGTTGCTGATAAGCCTACTGAAACAGTGAAGAATGGAACTTTAAATCTGTCTCACAAAGAGACAACCTTAGCTTCCTGGGACCAGAAAGCCTGGAATTCTTTCATGCCTTAGCTATCCCAGGAGAATTCTCAGTTGTGTTTTGTTTTGTTTTAATTGAAAACTGCAGTAAATAAAAATCTTTGCAAGTTTCCATATTGATGAGGAGGTGGTACAGAGGTTCTGTACTCAGAGATGAACAGTTGGCACCAGAATTACATTCTGCGTTAAAACAACAGCAACAATAATAAATTGCTTGTGTAAGGCAATCAATGAGCTCAGTAATATTAGTTAGTTAGCTGCTAGTCTCTCGAGTTTTTCTACTGTTATCTGTATTATTATATGTAACATCTGATGGACTTACTTCTTGATGCCTTAATCCAACACAGAGAACAGCCTGGCTTTTGGTTCTGCTCTGAGTGATGTTTTCAGCTTGTTCAGGTGGCCTACTAGTCATTAATCTCAGGTTTTGATAGGGAAACTTTTTTTTGATAGATTTCAAATCTATCCCTGGTTCAGCTTGTCTCACCATGTACACCCAAGTCAAAAGAATAACAATTTTAACCAACTTGGACTTTCTCGCAAGTGAAATTCATAGTCATCTGGAAAATGTGCCTCTTGTTCTGCACAAAATCCTGGGCCTTGTCTGTATTTTTTTTTAACCTCCTCCCTTAGTAACTTCAAACCTGCTTCTGAAGTTAGCTCTTCTTGTCTTCTCTTCTTGTCTTCTTGTCTTCTTTCTTCTCATATCATAGGGAGTACAAAAGCTGTGACTTCATGCTCAAAGAGCAGCTGTGTTATTTGCACAGTGGATTTTGCCAGTGTCCAAAATCCATCTCCAGTGCATAAGCAGTGGGTTATACGTGCCAAGGGCTCTGTAGTAATTTCAGCAGCATTTATGGAGCGTTTCATGTTTCACCTTGGAAAGAAAGAGAACGCATACAGCCTCTTTCCAGGTCAGAAATATGCCCCTCCAGACTTTCTGTTCATGCTAATTCACACTGTATAAATAATTATATATTAACTGGGAAATGGGATTGAACCTAATTCTGAAATTACCACTGATGCTCTCGTGATTTGTCTAATTGCTAAACTCAAAAAAACAATTATATATTTTATATATAAATTCATACACTTAGTATATAAAATCACAGAGTAAAGATGGATACAGATATTTAGTTTCCATTTAGTTCACTTTCAGTAACTTGTAATTGCATCAAGAACAGCAACATCACAACTAAAACCTCCAAATTGTTAGACAAAGAACTCCACGCTTCTGTGGGAAATATGCTTTGGTAAGGCAACATCACCACTGGTAGTAATGAGGTATAAAACATCTCCTACCTGTCCTGGTTTCCACTGAAGCAGCATTAATAGCACAGCTATGCCTTGGTTGCTGCTGGGTGGTGGAAGCAGAATGATCCTGGTGGGTCCTGAACAGTTTGGGATATTCTATGATCTGTGATTATATGGTGAAAAAGGCTTCAGACTTTTTATGACTGCTTTAAACGGAAGTTAATGATCTTCCTTTCATTCTTTACCTCTCTCTTATTTTCTCTCCTCTATTAACAAGTGAAAAACATGCCTATTTTAACTGACCAAATCCACACAGGTTGGAAAAGAAGACAAAAGCAGTAGCAACTAAAGAAACCCTTCACTTGAAGAAAGGTCTGGACAGCACTAAGTTATTCCATGAATCCATGACTGCTTTGGCCAATTTGCAAACTTTTTCCAGCTCCGGCAGTAATAGATCTTGTGGACTTATTTACCATTCATCTCACGGAGGTGATTTTAAACACAGAGAGCTTCTGTAGTATTATTTGAGATATATAGAAATTCTAAGCGGGGTGGTGATTTTAGAGTCATGACATATTCATTTCCTCTACTACAAAACTTGATTTCCATGTCCAGCATGCTGTGCTGAGCGCCCTATCTATGGGTGGTAAGAAAGAATTTTTCATGGAGTAATAAACTCCCTGGAGCTTGGTAAGATGGCTTTAGGAAGTCCCATTGTTCCCCCACCACTGCAGAAAGTCTCTTCCAGGACGCTGCTCACCCTGCCACAGCCCAACTTGTATTTTCCTTCTTATTAGCATACTGAAAAAAGTCATCATTAATCAAATGCAAGCACATTTAGCAAAGTTCAACGTGTATGAAAAATTTATGTCAACCTTTAGGCTCTATGACAGCCCCAAGGCTTCACTTAATAAGTTCTATAATGACTTACTGTTAATGGCTGATTCACATTATCTCTTTGAGGTCTATGGGGCCTTTCAGTAACATTTTCTATTATTGATTATAGAGCTGTTGCACATCATCCAGACATGGAAGCAAAAGTATTGTTTATATTCTTTGCTTTCTAAAATGGAAATGTGGACGCGTTAAACTATAAAAACTCATACAACATAATTTTATCTCTTTCGTGGTATGTGGCTCTAGTACAGTGCAACAGTAAATGAAAGAGTGTAGCTATTTCTGAAGGAGTGGCTGAAAATTACGAGAAGTTTGACATGTCTTATCCATTGATACAGAAGAGAACTACTCTTCAAAAACCACCATCATCCAACTATCAGTCACCCTTCCTAGCAGTCACAGAAGAGGTCAAAGACAGAATTGCTGACTGCCTCAGGTTCTGCAGAATTGGACACTAGTGAATCACAGTCTCCAACATCTAATTTCTTTCAGAATTTTACATGGAAAAAAATTACATTTGAATAGGAAAGGTTTCTGACAACTATGTACCATCTATTTCTGTGGCTTTACACAATGATTCAGCAAACTCTTTTTACTAAACACAATTTCTCAAGATTACTCAGTGCTTATAATTGTGTTATTATTTTTTAAAGCCTAGATCCTATATATGCTTACTATTTAGCACAGTGTTTACTACTGTGAATAAATGGTAGCAGTCATAATAGTAACTATAATGAGGTAACTCTACTGTAATCTAAGTGCTCCCACACTACTGGAAGCTAATATCTCGCACTGTGTTGGAACATCGTTAAATGAAAGAATACGAGCACTTTATGTTCTTACACATACAACTACTGCACTATAGACTCTGCTCTGAAGTGCCCCGTGTCATGTAAAATTCCTTTCATGGAGAAAAATTGCTCCAATAACACCTAAGCATCTCAGTATGAACAGATAAAATAGCATATTTTTTCCATCATGGCCACCTAAAGAGAACTGATTGCATGCTTTATTCATGTAAACAACAATACACAACTGTAGTAAGGAGGAAAAAAAGAGAAGAGGAAAATAAATAAAGCCATAGGATTTACTTTTTGAAAAAGCAGGAAGAAAGCAGAAGGAATTCATTGCACTGAGAGACACTATAAATTGACAACCAGGTCAGCACCTACTATCAAGCCACGTAGTACCTACTACAGTAAACATGTAGGTCAAAATGGAAGGTGTAAGTCTTTCTTGATCCCACCCCTTCCTCCCCTCACACTTAGAAATTTAAACTTGCTCCAAGTGCTGAGACCCAAGGTCAGAAGACATCTTACTGAACACACAACACATCAGCACTGAGAGAATAGATGCTAGGCATTTTTTTGGTGTGACTGCATTAGGTAGTACAACTGTCTGGTGGCTAGATCCAGTAAATACGTGGCATGGTTTTGCATTACCTACTCAGGTTTGTGACACTGGACCAGCTGCTCTGTGGTGGAAGTGGCTGAGCACAGTCAGAAATCTGCTGGCTGCTTTGCAAGTGAGATCACAGCGTAAACAAGCTACTTATCACCAAACTCTTTAAAGAATTAAAAGCTGTGCATAACCCTGAATATTCCAAGGAGACTATTGCTGGGAAACTGCTCTCAGCCATAGCGAGTAATCAGAAACTTTGCAAGCAATCTTTGCTATTAGCACCATTTCAAAATAAAGAGGGCAAAATGTCTGCATGGTAATAATAGAGACTTCAGTTTTAATGAGACTTGGGAAAAAGAAAGGCTAGATTTTCTGAAAGTTTATTTGCCCTTGGTGGGTTATGAGGTAATGCAGAAGTCGCTGCCTTTTTTTTTTTTTTTTTTTTGGCATGGAGGTCAAGAAGGAGTTGGACTAATAAAAGAACATTAGACTCCCAGTGCACCTATGGAGTTCAGAACCTAAACTAACCCTCTCAGCACAGCACGTAGAGCAACATGACAGCAATTCATTGCAGAAATGTCCCTTTCCCATTACATATACAGAGGTGAGCCAAATTTTAGCAACAGTCAGCTGTTCTGTTTATTTGGCATTGAGGAGGTTACTGTAATAATCTGTCTCCTTGAGCCCAGACTATGTCCTTTCTTGTGACCTCCTCAATAGCCTCAGGCGTTATCATTCTTTGCTATCAGTTTGCGTTGGCTGCAGAAGTCCAAGTGCAAAGTTTAGGAGCTATTCCTGGTTATTACTAACTGCAATAGTCACAGATCAACAAGCAATTCAGGGCTTCCCACCTGGCACTGGGGGTACAGCATCATGCAGGGCAGATGCTTCAGGCAGCACCATCTGGCCATGGTTTGGCTGTACCAGTAGCACAGCTGGATCTGCTGTGTATCAGTCATGTGCTGGGACCAACTCCACAAAAAACCTCCAACCCAAAGCCACTTTATAGTCTGGGGAGTTGAGAAGCATTTCTAGAATGGCAGACTGCATGTAAAGCACAGGCAACAAAAGAGGTACTCAAATAAGGCAGCAGGGGAAGAAAAGGAATCTTACCCTAAACCACCCTTTTCTCCCTGCAATTTACTATCTGTATTATAAGCTCTTTTAAGGAGGAAAGGACTACAGATTCAGGGAAAAAAAAAAAAAAAAGCAAACTGTGGCAGCTAGGTACACAGTAATGAAGAGAAACTACAAGATGAGTAATCTGAGCACCTATTAAGGTATTAAAGGGACTTTGCTCTCACTGCTCTCCTCAGTCTCTGTTCTCCAGCTACCAGCTAACCATAATGGAGACCCAATACCAAGGCAAGTTACGGGAGACAAGGCAGTGTGGGGAAGAGATTTGCTTTGCATCATCGGTGCTAGAAAAGAAATGCTCTGTACTGGGGTCCAGCAGCTGTGAACACCTCCATTCAGGATGACAAACAGAGCAACATTTTGAAGGCTCTAAACCACTGCAGACTTTAAATGCAACCTTGCAGCTCTTAAAAGTCCTTTCTCACATCACCCCACTGATCTTTAAAAATAGTGACAGAAAATGTTCACAGGCTCTTGGCTGGGCTCCTTTCATATTGTGTTGTGGTCATGTCTGCCCATTGGTTCAGTCTGTCTGTGCTGTCACAACCCTGGGGGGCCATGGCAGAGAATTTATACAAAGCATGATAAATCCTTTAGTGCTCAGATCATGAAAGCTTCCTCATTCACAGTTGAACAGTAGTGAAGTGAGGTGTCCACCAGGTAAAAGGTTGTTGGACGTAATAGACCAAATTCAGAGTTAAATATCTGCCAGAGAATTTTCATTTCTCTCTCTTTATCAGAAAGTTCAGAATTAGCCACTATCATTTTGAGTCCTGACATCACTTAAACTCAGACAACTTTATTGCCTGAGTCTCCTTGTTGGACGTGAATTTCTGACAGATGAGCTCCTCACCTCTTTGCATAGTTCTGCATGCTTATACTACCCCCACTCCCTTTCTGCTGCTCACCAGGGAAAGGTAAGTACACAATTTGGTCTCTGGTTTTGGTTGTTTGTGTTTGTTTTTTACCTGAAATATGCTATTGTCTTCATGTTTTCTAGATTACATTTAAAATGTATTCTGCTTGCCACCCTGTGTACTCCATTAATAACTTTGCCACCTGCAAACTCAGAACTCAGTATATTACTCTCCATTAAGAAAATTTATGATACAGGTTAAGTTTGTTTTAATTAAAGATTACTGTTGTCATTGAGGAGCATAATGTCACTCTCACCAGTTTAATGAATAAACAGGCTAAATACTAAATCAGTGCTCACTTCCGCAGGCTCTCCTGGCTCATATGCAGGCGCTACAAGCATAGAGATTACCTGAAGAACAAGGGCAAAGATTGCACAGTTTAGAGGTAAAAAGGCCAAAAGGAGGCTGGAAGAATCACTTGTTACACTAGGGGAGAAGGTGGCCATATACAGATTTAATGCAGAATAGTTTCACCCTGCCGAAGGAAAAAAACCTCACAGAAGGTTTTAAGGGGCTGCCAGTGCATATTATTCAACTTTCATTATCTCTCCTAAGAACAAGCCAGAGAATTCAATTTAGATTCTTACTGCAACTGTAAAGTGCAGCCCATCTGCCTTCCATTCCAAACAATGGATGGGCCAACATTTATGCCAAAAAATTTGTCCTAGGATTTGAAGATTTAAATAGCAGTTACCTAAAAAAATCTGGTGCAGCTCTCCTCTCTCAGAAATGCATTTTAGAAGAGCATTTTGTATTCAGACTTCTTACGACTGTGTTTGAACACTGCTTGAAATGATTCAGGAGTTTAGCTTGACAAACGGTTGCTGTGATCCAAGGCCCATATGGCTTGTTTTGGAGTGTGTAAAGGTCACTGCTTCTGTTAATACAACTAGTACAAATACTTCCCTGCCATCTGACGATATTCCTCCTTATTCAGATTGGCAGCCATTTCCCCCCCACAATCTGGAATTTCCTTTTAACGTGGGCTGTTGAAGTGGAGATGATAACAGTTTTAAAATCAAAGGTTGAATGCTTCTGTTGAGTTATACTTGGAACCTACCATGTTCCGTGCAGTGAGAACATCCCATATGGAAAGGACATATGTGTTGGATACAATAATACATAAATAGTGGATGTAATTTTACATAACCCTTATATTCTTATAACTGTCACATATACTTCTGTAATGAGACAGGTGAAATAGATGACTTTGATACTGATATTTAAGTCCATATGTTGAAAGCTTACACAATGAACAGGCAGTTTTAAAGACAGATTTAGCTGCTCAACTCTTCAAATGCTTGCACTAACAAGACACCTTTGGCAATCTCATTGAAATGTCCTAACAAAATAACACCATAGACAGCACCGTAATTCCATACTATGAGAGCCACTCCCAAGACACACACATTCATAAATTGCCAAACAAACTATTTGGAGTGCTTTTTTCTTTGATTTCTTTTCTTAGAAGTTAACTTTTTGAAGGAGTCGATGAAAACTTTCAGTTAAAAAAATTCAGAGCCGAGATTAAATACTGACAGCAGTTTGGATAGGAAGTTTCAGCACGGCTATGATATGGAGCAGGGATGTGAAAACTGGCAACATGGGTAACCATGCCGCCACTGATTTACACATTGCTCTCTCTAAGGAAACCCATCCAAATGTAGAAAACATATAAGCTTTGGAGGGGGAAAAAAATAAATCTCAGTTTGCAGTTGCTCAGAAAAGACCTGTTAGTACTTGGCAGCTAAATTCCCTAAAGAGTCTAGGCATTAAATGTGCCCATCCATGCTGTGCCCTACCCAGGCTCTGCATCAGCCCCCACCGGCAAGGTAAGCACAGAGCTGCTGCCATGAGATAAGACAGGATGGGAATGGGCTCTGTATTATTCAACACAATGAATATATTTATTTTAGAGGAGATTAAACAAGTTTTCCTGACTTGGGAAATCACAGACATTTTGTGAACATGCATTGCTCAATTTCAGAAGCCAGAATAAAGGAATAAAGTTACTTTGTGAGACCCTCTTCTTACGCTTACTTTTTGGGGAGGAGAGCTGGGAAATACGTTATTCTCATAACAAATGCTCCCTGGAGATTAGCCATCTCCCAGCTGAAGCACCTCGCAGTTTGTGGCCCTGCAGTTATTACAGTCACAGTAAGTACCGGAATCGTAGCTGCCTTTTTCAGCAGCACTTCCATGGCCAACAAGCTGTATGAAAGTAACCCGCATGCTTATTATATGCTTTTCATATCTCTGATTAAAAATTAGCTGAGTGTTTTAACTGAGCTGTGTGCCAATAATATATAAAAGAAGCATTTTAGAGACTTCAAAGTCGTGTTGGTGCCTAGCGCGGGCTTCAAAAGAACACTAAATCTGCATTGCCCTTTTTTTTTTCAAAGCATTTCCCAAATTCCTCCCTGTAAGATCTGTGCTCCATCAACCTATCTGAAAGTTTCCCTCTTCTTGTGGAACTAAGCAATTTTTTGTTTGCTTGTTTGTTCGTTTCCTATCTAAATAATTGAAAATGCTGTGAGTCAAACTGGGTGGAAAAAAATCCTACAGTGAATTTCAATGGCCAGGGCCAGGCTATTAAAGAATAGATTAACACTGCAGAAGGGGAATATTTTAACCAGCATGACAACTGCAAAGTGAAATCTAGCTTGCTGCACTCTGCTGAGGAGCAAGAATGCGCCCTCTTGCTCAAATCAACAAATTTACAGCTTAACAGCCCTGGAAAACAAAATCATCTAATGTCATGTTCACTTGCAAGCCAAGGTGCCCAGCAGAGATTTAATTTCTGTTTTTGTTAGACCTTATTATTAATTATTGTTGATATGACGAAGACTTTGCATTAGATTATTGAGGGTTTTCATACCCACCCAAAATGAAAGGAGAAATTTCCATACATTTGCTGTGAAAACCATTGGGAGAGTTCTACACTTCACAGAATCACAGAATTGTAGGGGTTGGAAGGGACCTCCAGAGATCATCGAGTCCAACCCCCCAGCCAAAGCAGGTTCCCTACACCAGGTAGCACAGGTAGGCATCCAGGCAGGTCTTGAACATCTCCAGAGGCACTTGTACAACTCTGGTGCTCATCCAACCTTCCAAACCATTTAACTAGTAGATTCTGAATTATCTATTTAATAACTTAATATTGCATTAATTTCTAGATATTTTAATGAGTTCAAATGATAAAGCAATAAGAAAATGAACTAAGTAAAACATTTTCTGACACCTAAAGAAATTGGATGCAATATTTTACTCACTGTGAGAGCAGCCATTCTTATCGAGTCTTGTGATCATTGTGGGGAGGTGTCTTCATGTACAATGTACTGATGCACAAATATTCCATATCCCTTTGGTCAGTCCATTGTTGGTTCTGCAAGAGACCCATCTGTTATCTTTTACATCATTCCTTTCAAAGAAATCCAGAGATCCTGTGTAACTTGTTCCGTTGTGCATTTCCAAATAAAAATGTTTCAACATTTCTTAATGCACATATCATTGACTCACACTGACACATGTGCACATAACTTCAGATTTCCAACAGATTACTGTATGTTTTGGCAGCCTTCAGTTATATGCCATTAAACTACTTGTTTTTATAGGACTGACTAATTGTGGTGATATCCTTTAAACATTGCTCCTATAGCAACTGCTGAATTTGGAGGTACTTCAGGCGACCAGAAATTTGAACAGCAACACAAAAAGTCTTAGATGATTATTTAAAAAGTAGTAACTAGTGTAGATAAAAGAAAAAGCAAATACCCCAAAAAGTTGCTTTATCATGACTTTGTCATAAGAGAATCATTTGACTGTTTTTCCAGTCTATCACCAGACTGACAATCTTTATGGATACCCCTTGTTCTTTCTTTCTTTTTTTCCCCTTCTTTCTTCCTTGTTTCTTTCTCTTTATCTCTTTCTCTATCTCTTGTCTTTAATTTGTATTCCTTTTGGGTGCAGAGGAATGGAAATCTGACTCTGAAGGCAAAAAAGAAGGCGGTTGAAGATTTATTATTTCTAAAACTCAATGTTTTCAGCTCACCCTTCAGAAGGCCTGACTCCTCCTCAGCTCCCGGGGATGGCAGATTGGGAAGCAGATTTTGATACAATAAAAAAAACAAGCACCATTCATGTTATCATTATTATTTTTTTAAATATATCATTGCATAAATCCCACATGTCTAAAACATGAAGCAGAAGCTCTGAGCACTATTTCCTGATTTTTTCACACCATTTTTCTTATGAGGGGGACTTTTTCCCTGTCCTGGTCAAACTCTAATTACTGAAGCATAGAACTGTGCAATTCCTACTTTTAATAACGTTTGGTGTGTACTGATGCCCTTTTCTGTCAAAGTATTACTGTATGTTGTGGCTCAAAGTTATCTGCATTTCTATATCTTCTACCAATTCTACAAAGGTTTTATGAGGCTTAATGAATGGAGAGTGCTTTGAAAAGCTGTAGATAAAAGGCAATTTTGAAGTCAGTCATTAGTAGTAAATACCCTCATCAAAATTTCTCTTGCTAATCCTTTATCCTCTAGCTGGGCAGACTGTGCTGACAGCACAAAACCAGCACTCCTCCAAGGTTACTCTAATGTTAACTAATGGATAGCAACTGTAAGATTCACCATATTTATAACTTTGCTGGCATGAATGTTGCTCTCTCACCAACTTTGATCAGTTTAAAGTGTGCTACCTTAACACTACAGATCAGTGGCAAAAAAATTCATAGTCTTTCTAATAGTCTCACCATAAAAACTAATATTGTGTAACTGGAAATCAACTGCTTCAACTAATGGGAATATATGGCCTCATTTTGTAGGCACAACCTTTACATTTGAGAGCTCTGTAACATATGGGTTCCCACTGGTGCTATAATTACACCATACCTAAAAGTCATCATTAGTTTAAAATGTGGAGACACTTTTTCTTTTTTTTTTTTCTTTTTTTTCCTGTGTTGGTTAAGAGCATGTGAGTCTTTTCTTTTAGCACCAGTTTCAATAGAACTCATTCATTTAGTTTACAGTTTCTCCAGGGGCTGCCACATACCCCTTGGCGTCTGTGTGAGATTTCCAGGCTGACAGCCATACCTGTTAATTGAAGTTACAATGGTCCTCTTTACATGCTCTAAGACAATGATGTTGTTGTTTTGTACTGGGTCAAGGGTAATGACATCTCCAGCATAATAATTAAAATTCAGCTCACCAGAAGTTTTCCCTCAAAGAGGGAAACAGAGACAAGAATCATAGAATCTTCTGAGTTGGAAGGGACCTTTAAAGGTCATCTCCTGCAATGAACAGGAACATCTACAGCTTGAATAGGTTGCTCAGAGCCCCATCCAGAATATTTAACATAGGTTCCTACATGGCATTGAAAATATATGAGTGAGACTGACTCACCTGGGGTGAGTCAATGTAAGAGATGAAAACCTGTTCCCAGCACCCAAACATAGTCATTGACTGTACACTGTCACAGTATAGACAACATTTTAAGAAGTTCTTGTCTCAGGACCTCATATATAATATCCTCAAGACATTTGGCTGCATTTGATCACTGCATTTGATCAAATTGCCTCAAAATTAAGTGGCTGGCGGGTTCCTTTTGGGATTGAAAAAAGAAAGTCAGATTTATGAGAACAATATTTTTTTTAAGTGTTTTGAGGGATGCAGGAATGGATTAGAAGAAAGAAACACTTTGTTTTGGATTTCAGTAGGTTTTGGTGAGGTTTAGAGAGAAAGTTTATATAAACTTGAGAGAACCTTCCCAATGAAAACTAATGCAAATGGAAAACAGGAATGTGTTTAGAATCTGTCAACACTAAATGCTTTGATTCTTATAAAGTTTTGTGTTAGCTTTTCTTGGGCATGAATATTTCAATGAAAGCAATATGTAATTTGAAAATCCGTATCAATGCCAAGAATGCTTTTTTAACCAAGTGCTGCCTTTTGGTTGAGTGTTGGTTGTGAATCTTGAACCATCTCCAACCATGTCATTTTGCTACCTCAGACAACTACTGTAACTCGAAGAATAAAACCCACACAGTCAGGTGTCCAAAAAGATAGCAGAGAGGCAATGGTATTTTAGCGGTGTGCAGCAATAGAGCAAGAGGCAATGAGAAGAAACACATGGAGGTTCCGTGCAAATACGAGAAAAAGTTTCTTCCCTGTGAGGATGACAGAAGACTGGAATAGGCTGCCCAGAGAGGTTAAGGAGTCTCCTTCTCTGGGGATATTCAAACCTGCCTGAGTGCTTTCCTGTGTAAGCTAACTCAGGAAACTGCTCTAGCAAGGGTTGAACACTATCTCCAGAGGTCCCTTCCAGTCCTTACAATTCTCTGATACTGTCCAAATGAGAGAAAAGCAGTTGGGCATATCTATTTGCCCTCACCTTACCAGTGAATACTATGAAATACTCAAGAGTACTAAATGCATTTGAACCTGAGGTCAGCAGAGCCTAAAAGCCACTTTTTTTTGAGCTACACGATACATTAGACAGTGGGCAACACCAATCAGCCCCCAGTGGGCGTCTGTCAGTGTCTCAGAGACACTGTCACTGTCTCCCTCATGAAGCACTCATGCTTTGTGGCAGTGAGGACAGATCAGAGAGCAGTGGATTGAAGGAGGGTATGCCCCTACAGGCTGCCAAGGGCAGGCAGGAGGACACCATGCTGCTTGGAAGGCTGAGAGATGGGCAGAGACCCAGAATGGGATCCCACAGGACCATGTCTGAGCTAATTGTGCAAGAAGCTGTAGGAAGGGAAGTGTTCATGACTCATTACTGCTCTGTGAAATATTTACGTGCAGTCTGTGTATTCTGGTTAACTCTGTCTGCAAGAAGTCCCCCCAGCTATTTGAGCCACATGAATACTCCTATTTTCCAGAGATTCCTTTTCAATTAGCAAAGCTGCAGTTTGCTTTGATACGCAGATCTCTAACTATGTCTGAGCTTCCCCCAGCACCCTCTCTGCCAGCCCAGGAGCTCCCAAGCCCACACTCCCCTGCTGCCAGCACACTGACCCCATTCCCCACACACTGCAGCCTCCCACATGCATTTCTTCAGCCAGAGCTGAGTGCTCTCACACCAGCACAGCAGAAATATCCACTGCTACCAGATTTCACCTGGTGTATCCAAGTGAAATCCCTGAGGACAGTCATTAGGCAAAGTTAATTATGGCAATCAGCCTACCCAGTCTGACCTAATTATAAATAATTAGCTTATCCCTTTATTTCCAAACCTCTCTCCCTGGTGAGACTGCGCTTTTAAGGTTTTTAAACCAGGAAAAACTCCCTGCACAGACTTCTATTTGTAGCAACCTTGACATTAAAGGCATGTCTGTAAGAAAGGGATGTTCAACAACTTGTAGATCTGTAACTCAAAACTTACGGAGTCATAAACATTATTTTACAAGCTATTTCACTGGCGTAGGGCATGTAGTGTTTTGTTTGTTGTTTTTGTGTGTTTGGTTTTGTGTTTTTGATTTTAATTATTTATTTATTTATTTATTTATTTTTGACGGACAGCAAAATTCCACTGGATGCTCATTTGTTTTTTTAAAAAATTGCCTTAAATATGGGTTGAGCCCACATATACCTAGGCAATGCTGTCATCGTCCTTTTCAGAGCACAAGTTTCTGTTGTCATGCACTAGTGGACGTTCACCCCTCACATTTGCCACTGGAAAGGGAGCAGTGATGCTCACTCAGTGCTGTCAGCTTGCAATCTCTTTCAAATAATTCCCATTCCAAAGAATTGTGCTCCTGGCTCATTTGTGCTAATGCAAACTACTCCCAAAAGTGTCAAAATTTACTACTTTGAAAACTAAGTCAAAGCTCATTAAAGCCAAATTATTTTTTCCCCTCCAATGACTCCCAGGTTCTTTGGATCAAACTCTGTTTACAGAATTCTCCCAAGACTGCTTTATGCCCTTTTTTGCAAGCGACATTTGCAAAGTTTAAAGCCGCCTTTATTTCTATGCACGGCATTTACCAACAGTTAGATCTGTAAATAACAAAGCTTTCTGCTTGGTCAGAAATACAATCTGTGTGATGACATTTTAGTCACGAAGAATATTCCAATGACTTCAAGTGGTAACTGATTACAGGAGGACTTGCTATGTATTTACTTACTTCGTTCCACGGATTCTAAGCACAGTTTGGGGAAAAAAAAAATAACCTAAAATATATTTTTATCCATTTTCTTGTGAAGCATGTGATTCCTGATAATTTCACAAGCATGACCAATTCACCTGAATTTTCCTTGCACCTCTGCAATGTGAGCATTATTTTAAGTAAGTAAGGACTATACGTCTGGGTCTGTATACTCCTTCTGCCTTGGAGAAGTAGGATTGCTCAGCCTGGAGAAGAGACACTCAGGAGTGACCTTATCACTCTCTACTACCACCTGAAAGGAGGTTGCAGTGAGCTGGGTGTTGGCCTTCTTCTCCCAGGTAATGGTGATAGGATGAGTGGTAATAGCCTTGAGTCCTGCCAGGGGAGATTCAGATCAAATATTAGGAAAGATTCCTTGTTGGAAATAGTGGTCAGGCTCTGGAACAGTCTGCCCAGGGAAATGGTGCAGTCACTTCTCCTGGAGGTGTTGAAGAAAAAGGTAAATGTGGCAGTACATGGTCTAGGGCAGACCTAGGCTGATGGTTGTACTAGATGATCTCAGAGGTGTTTCCAACCTTTGTATTGCTATAACTCTAACAAGTATACTTTTGTTTAGCATGGCAAGTTATGATATAAAAGAACGACAAAAGAAAATGCTCTCTTAAAGATGATAAACTATTCTTTAAAAAAAAAAAAAAAAAAAAAGTTGCCATACCTTAAGCTTCATTTCTCTGTGACTCCTTATTCCAGCTTTTTTTCTAACCCTTCAACATCATCTGTCCTGTCTACTGCTTTGCTTGAGTGCTACAGAATGATCCTTCACTCTCTTCCTTCCCTTTGCAGGCCATTATCTTGCCCAGAGAAAGCTGTGTATCTCATGTTTCTTAAAGGAATCCCTCAGTGCTGCTAACCTTTGCCTCACTTGTATAAAACACTGAGCTCTGGCAGACTCCGGCTGTCTCTTATCGCTCTAATCCAAGCAGAGGTGTCAGAGTGGCCCATGGAGCCATTAATCAGCTGCCCCCCGCTGCCATCAGCTCCTCAGAAGATCTCCATGAACCTGAAGTACTTCTGGAGGTCTGGATCAAGCAGCATGACAAGCTTTTTCCTCCTATATCTTTCATAGATCATTTTACCTCATTGATGATAATAATGGGAATTAAATATTTATGGTTTAAGATCCTGGGAAAGTTTTTAAATGCATATTTTAAGTCTATATGAGAGGAGTAATGTCAATGTGTGCAAGATGCTTTACATAATGTTTTGGAAAGGAAGCAATGTTCTGCTGTAAATGCCCTTCTCATTGCTTTGTCATGTACTTTCATACAAAGTGTACGTTCATCAAGCTAAAAAAATAAGGGAAGGAGAACAAAACACAAAAAAGGGTAAATAAAATAAACAAGATGTCTCAAAGTTTTTGTCTATTTAACTATTAGAAACAAGAAAACAACCTGTGACGTTTCATGTTGCTGAAGTACCACTTAAAGCAGATGCTATCACAATATATCACAATGATGAATAATTTACCGTAACCCTATCATCTAGGTCTATGATCTCACTCTCCTCTTCCCACAAGGAATTTAAGCACCCATGTGTGATAGTTTGTGGCTGGAAGACATATAGGTATAGAAGAAGACGAAATGGAGAAACCTCTATTAGCAAATCAATCCTGCTATCTTCCATCAAAAAGCATTCTATACTTACACAAATATCGCTGGAGAAAGCTACCTTCTAAAAAAAAAAAAAAAATTCCTCTGACCATTTGCAGTGCTAACACACTTTAAGGGTTTTTAACCAAATAAGCCAATTTCAGCTTTTATGGACAGCATTTTGCTGCATACAGCCTTCTATCCAGGCCACATAATGTTATTATTATTCATTCTATTTACCTTAATCATAGAAAAGCAGTATTTATGCAAGGTTAAAGTATGTTTCATTACTGCAGAAGAGTAGTGACATTTCTATAATCTAAAAAGTGAAGTTCTACATGTCCTGGATATAAAACCTGACAGTATAATCTTTTATTTCCATTCTAAGCAACAATTTGCATGAGTGAGCTTTCTAAGGATTAGTTGCATAGTTCAAAAATGTCCAGGGCTTGTTTAGGATTAACAGACTGAAGAAACAAGACATATTTAAATGAAACTGCTGGGGTTTAAGAAATATTTTCTTAATGGGTCATCAGAACCTTTTTTCTTGACTGAATACATTTTTCTAACCCATAGTGTAGTGAGAAAATCTTTTCACAGAAGCTAAAATATAAAGCTTTTACCTACATGATCTACATAAATCAAACATAGAAACACTACTGAATATGAGAATTTTCTTCTCTACAGGCCAGCAAGAAGTCTATGCCCTACAAAAATGTTCACAGGAATAGTTCAAGATGGCCAATTTTACTCAGAATTATGAACACAAACATGAAATATCAAATGAATAAATTAGTCACTTCCATATGCACTATTAATTTTTCTTCCTTCATCTGACTCTGATCATTAAAATGTGATTCCAGGAATCAAACCACCAGAGTCTGAATCTAGGCATCACAACATCCCATGGCTTTCTGGCATCTCTGATAATGAGGCAAAGTAAACCGTAACCTATGGTTTCCCTGAGTTGAGAGCATCATTGCTTCCAATCAAAGAATAGAATCGTTAATATTGGAAAAGATCTCTAAGATGACCTAGTCCAGCCATCCAACCAGCAACCAGCACACCAAACCTCATCCCTAAGTACTTGAACATAGCACACTACCTTCATTTTAATTCAAATTACATTTCAGTCCACAATGGTTGAAGTGTTTATAAAACATTTTTTAACAGACTCTCTACATAGCCAAAAAATAGTTCTCTGGCTCCAGCAGCCCTGCACTCCTGCTCAATCTCATGCCCTGTAACTGTGGGGCTCCCCTCTGCCAGCATTCCCAGACATTATTTTTGTAGGAGTCCAAGCACATGTTTATCTCCAGAGAAAGATCTGCCCATCTGGTATCAACAACTGCTTGTTGTGAGATCAGTATCTTTTAAAGAATGGCAAATGGTAGGATCAGCTTAAATTGTGACAAGCAAAGCGCAGCATTATCTGTGTTTTTCCTGACTTTGGTGAGCTCATTTTTAACTTCAGCATTCCACCAGACAAGTCTGGTTTTCATATAGACAGACAGACAGCACAATAAACATAGCAATATTAAAACAGGCAGAACAGGCACAGTTATAAATTCATGGGAACAGGGTTTTATATTTAGTCTTTCAGTAAAGAATTTAAAACTGTAGTTTGAGCTGCTTTATGGGTCTGAATCAGGTGAATGCAGAATGCTGAGCCATCAACTTCAGGGAAACCCCGCACCAATAGTCCAACATCACCTTTTGTGTCTAGTAGAGGGACCAATCTCATCAACAAAGAATCTGTTAAGACCAGACCAAAATGGAGCTGAGAAGGAATGAAAACCTTTCGAAGCTACCTTACAAATGCTGAGATCCAAATTGATGTGTAGAAGACCGTACATCCTCAAGTAACAAGGACAGGATGAAAACTTGAGCTCCTCCATCCTGCTCCACTGCTCTAGCTCTATTACAATATTCATTCAAGTTGCATATATCTATAATGTTGCAGCCTATCCAGTAATACTAGCTTACATCCTGAGGTTTTACATTTCAGCGCTTTTATATCAGTTTCTTTCAGCTGATCAGCATGTTCCAGTTGATGCATAAGTTTTTGAAGGTTTTAATGTTATGGTTTAATACAACTGAAAAAAAGGTGGAAAAGCAAGGTGGAAGAGAATAATATTGAAAAAGAGCAGTCTGTTTATCAGCAAGTTCTGACAATTCCACGTGTGAAATGACAACAGGATGAGATACTCTCCTGAAAAGATCTAATAGTAGGCACTGATACAAGGAAGCCAGAATGCTGACAAATATCTCACAGCAAGCCCTATAGAAACACATTAAAACCATGAGGTAAAACGCATTTTCCTCTCTGGGTACAAGATTTTTCTTCATACTACAAATAACCAATTCCCCCCACACACACACACCAATTACATTTAAGTAGTTGTGAAAGCAATTTGTGCCTTTAAGGTGTTCCCTTACACCAACAAAAAATGTAAAGCCTTTATTTGCAAGTGATAATTACAGAGAAACCTCTCTAGAAAATACGTGGTCTCAGTGTGAGACCATCCATGAAGTTGTGTTTGTGCAAAACCAAAGCAAATGCATGAACACAAATGAAAGACTTTCTGATTTGTGGTGATCCAATTAGATTTCACAAGTAAAAGAATACATTCTTAGCTAAGCAATTTTTTGAACCAGAAATGTCAATTAAGATGCTTATTTAGTGCAATTAAATGTTTGAATAAGACCTGTGATATCACATTCATTTAGAAAAATATAATCTAAAATGTTTCCTGCAGGTTAAAATATGGAAACCATTTTATTCTCACACAATATTATCATAATATTTTGACATTTGGTATCGTATTCATAAATTCAGATAGATGCCTTTAACGATGCTCATTAGAAAATTCCAGATAGCTGTTTGCTTAAGGTTTAAAACATAAGTAGAGACTACATTAAATGCATTTCACGTACCATTATGGATGATTTTCAAGTCCTGCTGAAACCAGTGTCAGGAAGCAAGAGCAATGCTGTGTGCTTAGGAGATCGTGGAATGATGCAAGTCCTCAGATTTCTAGCCTTGCAGACTTTTCTCTTGAATGAGGCCTGGGAGATGAACCGGAACAGCCTTCACTCTCTGATGTCAGCTATGATTTCCAATAAAATTATAGATTAACTAGTGGTTAATAATCAGACCTATTTTTACCTGGATTCATCTTTATACTATAACTTTGAAATCTTTGTTACATGAGGCCTATGGAGTCACAATTGTACAAAGTAATATAGTCAAGACTGGAATGAGTTCTCAGTCCTACATCACATTGTAACTAACACCAGAATATGCACATGCACGTACTGTATACTAAGAAAAATGGAAGAGAGTCCTAAAATTCTGGACAACATAGTTCAGAAAATATAATTGATACATGGTTGTTTCTCCTATTTAAGCCAAATTATTAGTTTTTGGGCTTCAGAAACTGAGACTGCTTCCTTGGAAAAGGAAATGTGCAAGCTTTTTTTTTTTCCATAGATGCAGTCTGTCTTTTCTACTTCCTAAAAGCCCAAGAGAGAAAGAACAGTGACATTATGGCTGTAATGTTTGCTGTCACTTAATGTTAATTTTGTTGAGTTTGTAGATCTGTTTGAAAAAAAACCACATAATTTCTTTAAGCATACTATAATATTATTTGGATTTTTGCTGATGGAGAAAAGTACATCAGTAGATGTACAAAGCTGATGAACATTTTCAAGAAATTACATTCCCCCTCTTAACTGCACTATTTCTTTTTATTGTACTAATATTTTCCATTGGTTTTTAAATGGAGCAGATGTTTCCCCATTTGCTTGGGATTTTTCCTATCAAAATAATAATTTGTCTTTTCTGTCTTTTAGATAACACTTATGGTTGGTAAAACTTAGTGAAATATCTATTCCTCCCTCATGGTGTCAATGTACTTCCAACCCGATCCTATGTTTCATGTCCAGATAATTTCATGTCACTGATAATTAAAGACAGCGTAAGCGAGTTTTCTTTTAAAAAACACTTTTTTTTTGTTTGTCTGTTTTAGACCTTAGATGATATAAATTGGAATAGCTTGGCTGATCCTGTGATATCTTTAACACTTGCTAAGGCCTCACTCTCTGAAGAATTTTCTTGAAAACAATTTTTTTTTTAAAAGCAATCAGAGATGAATATTTATCATACTGACATTTAAAGCTGGTTAAGAATATCTTATACAAAGTCTTCCATGGACAAATATCAGAGACTCATCCCAACAATACTTCTGTTTACCTTTCTAAAATCTATCAGGCAGAGACAATTCTTAAATTTGCCATAGAAACAGAGAAACTCTACTGTATTTAATAAAACCCAGACTCATAGAATTGAGCATGCATTCACTATGTAAAGGTTTTCTTGTATAAAAACCAGTTGAATTCTACCACTAGTTACATTGATGGCCTATTTTTCCTTTAAAATTTACAGGTACTTTTAAATTAAAATATTACACAAAAAGTGCGGCATTTAAAAAGAAATGTATCTACATAAAAAAAGAAGATCCATTGGAATGGAACAAAACTAGAGACAAATTAAATGATCAGTATTCCCTGTGGAAGATGATGAGACAATTTTGTAAAAGTTTTCAGCATTCCCACAGATGTCTGCATTGTGGATGCTTTATTTGAGCTTGAGACACTATAAACTTTAGAGGTTTAAGATACTTTCTCTTCTTTCTGAGTTTTTAATATTCCTATTACATGACTATGTTATGTTAATCAGAACTGCCTTTACACATTATAATTTTCAATTATACTTTAATCTTCTAAATGCATAAATTGTTATGGTTTAATGTAAAACTCCAAAGGTGTGTTAAAATGCAGGATCAGAAAACTGTATCATAATTAATTGTTTTATAAAATAACCTCTTTCTCATTACAAATATTAAGTATCTAGATACTTAAGGTGAACAGTAGGTGAGATCATGAAAAACTGCTGAAAACAGTTATTTTATAAGTCAGTGCATTCTGATAGATGTACAAAACAGAATACTACAGTTGCAATTCAGAGCCCCTTCAATAAGAGGGATATATCTGTACACACACACACATACATATATCCATCCACATTCCTTCCTTAACTAATAGAATCTTTACATACATATCTTTTGTTGACTTTTACATACTAAATGTAAGTCCATGATTGGTCTCCAGATGAAACTATTTTACATCTGATGAGAAAAGTCAATGGGAGCTGTTCTAAGTTATTTAATGCTTCTATAAAACACACACATACACAATATTTTTGAATGAAAGGCCTTACCACAAATACTCTGTTTATTAGGTGAAAAATCTAGCAGTGTTTTTTTTTTTTTTTTTTTTTTTTTTTGTTTTGTTTTGTTTTTGGTTTTGGCTTTGGTTTTGTTTTTTTTTGTTTTGTTTTTGTTTTTGTTTTTACATTAATAAAATTTGAATAATTTATCTGGAATAGATGGATATCTTGAGCTGACATCAAAACTTGATGCAAGACTGAGGCCAGTAAGAGCACCTTGTGGTTTAAACTGAGAGAGAAGGAAATAAGAGGAACTTGGCAAGGAAAGCAGAAAAGAGGTGTTTAACAGCAGTCTGGACGGATCATCAGCCAACAAAACCTTCTTAGTATTCAAATGTTATAAAGAAGCCAGATGTTTGTGCAGAAACTCTAGATGCAGACAGATGTACAGTTTTTGTTCCCCATCCCAGTAATACAGGGACTTAACACATATAGTTAATATTCTCTTACATTCTCTACAGAAAAATCTCAATCTGAACTGCACAGAGAGTTTTCAGGAAGGGATGAAGTTTTAGTTTTATCAAAGACACCTTTTATTCAAAAAAGAATATCCAAAGAATGGATTATGTTGCCCAAACCAAAATTGTATTACTGGTAATTTCTGAGCTCATCAGCAATACTCATTCCCAAAAAAGCTCAGCACAGGAAAAAGAAGCTATTTATTTTATTTTCTAGACATATGAACTGATTATTTCCTTATTTTTTGAAAACAATAGACAAATATACTTGGCGACTATAATACAAAAATGAATGGGATGACATCCTTACCTTGATAGAGTATATTGGGTACTTTTCCATGATCACTTTTGCTTAAAATCTGTTCTCTAGGCTCCCAGAGCCAAAGGATTCTCCGGGCTCCAGTTCTGTGCTCCATAAATATACTTTCATAACAAATTTCCTGGGTTGAAATCTGCCCACAATTCTATTCAGTCGGTTGGTTTTTCTGATACTTTTCACACTCACATTTCTTTCTAGACGAGTATCTCAAAGTGAATTATGTCTTGGTACAACATGAACAGCTCTGTTTGAAAAAGAAGTAAAGCTACAAGAAGAGCCATGGACAGCAAGTGTTTTTATTTTAATTGTAGACTTCTCCTAGGCACACTGAACTTGATATAGATATATCTTGTTTATCACAGTGTGCTGTTGATACATTTATCTTTATTTTCTCTTGCTGATATTATATTGCTATATTGATATAAATTAAACTTGTTGATTATTCTGTGCACCTGTAAATCAATAAACTCCCTATTTGCGAAATTAGCAAGATTATGGGAACAATTACTGTTAGCAGAGGCCTTTTTGACTAATAAGCTTTTATCATTATTCAGAGCAATAAAATAACTCGTTTTTTAAAGCAACAACCTTGATTCCATGGTTGGCAAGACTTTGTACCAACTATAATAATATGTAGGCCAACCAATTTCATGTATATAGGACAACCAAAAGGAAGGTTGGTCGTAGACACTTAATTTGAAGGGTATTATTTTTAGTCCCACTAAGGACTAGTGGCATGAAAACAATTAGGATCTTTTGTCAAGTTAATTAAATTTCACTAAGTGTAGTAATCTCAGTGGGTTTAGTACACCAGAGGAAATGCTAATTAAAACTCAAATTCTTCCTGGTATAATAAGGAGCTCTAACACTAGTAGCAAGTGAATGTTTTGCATACTGATAGATATTCAAACACTAATTTTTAACAAGATGAGGGTGAACCCTTAAATGGTTCAGATCTGCTGAAGGCTCACTTGAGAACACCAATAAGTATGTTACATCTTGGAGCAATCCACCTAAGGAACATTAAACAATCTGGAAAGCTCTGCTTCTTTCTTAATAGAAATAGCGTCAGCCTTGCAGTAGGGCCTAAGCACAAAGCAATTGAAACACACGAGAAATTTCAATATTAAAAAATCTGAGGCAATAAGTAAAGGTAAACAAACAGCACTATGTTATTTTACTTTCCATTCAAAATTGTTTTTAACAACTGTCTGCACTGTTGCAAAGGTTAAGCTTTATATTAGCAAGTACATCCTTACCCTGAAACTGAAAACATGACTGAAGAATTGAATCCTCTCTTCCTTGAAAGCTCATGTGCTTGACTGTAAGAATAAGACTGGTATCACTTTGCATATTTGCTCTGTTGCACTCTTAAGTACCGTGAATATTGATGAAAATCTCTTTGTCGGTTGGCTGACTGCTTAAATTCATCTGCTGTTCTTAGCTTGTAGTCATTTGGGCAATTAATGTTCATCTCACAAACCATTCAAAGAAAGGGTCAAACCTAGGACAGAGGGATGTGTAAATTACAAGAGAGCTGCCTGACCGGGACACAAAGCTGCTCCCTGGAAAGAAGAGTGGCACAGTTGGGAGAAAGGGCATGCTTGCTGCTCTGCCCTCACAATGTGATTGATGGTCTGACACTGCCTCTTCCAGGTCCCAAGTCCCTTATTCTCCTGCCCCTGGGACAAGGGAGTAAAGGTCGGTTGTTTTTCACTGAGGAACCACTGTACATCCTGGCCACGGATTATCTGGAAGCCTTGTCAGATAAATGCACACTGCCTAGCTTTGGGGGAAAAATAAAAGAAAGCCTACAGTATATGTTTGTCTGCTTGATGGTAAAACAGAATGGTTTCCACAGCCTGGCAGTACATGGAACACACAGTGCGAGGTCAGAAAGAAACTGAGACTACCTGTGCAACTCTGTGGTGATTCTAATCTCCTTCTTCCAAACCATTACAGGATCAAGTGCCTAAAAGTCAGAAGGCAAAATGTTGATCCCTCTGCTTTTTCCTTCCTTGCCCACTACTACTACTACATTGCATTCAGATCTGAGCAGAAGAAGCAAATATACCAATAACATACCATGCCCCCCCTACATAACACTATCATTTTCTGCAGTCTTCACTGGTGAAGAGGGGGTAACATCTACTGAAATTTTCATTAAAATTATTCCCTTCTCCTGTAAAAATATAAAGGACATAACAGATAAAATCAACTTGTATTGACTTCAGTAAAGAAATAGGTACATCGAGTAAAGTACGGGATATAGCAGAAAGGCAAAGAGAGTTGTGATAATTCCCAACAGTGCTGTCCCTTTATATCAGGCACCAGTAAAGATCTAGGAGTGAGAATTTCATTCACATATGAGAAAATAATGCCAAATCCACATCATTTACATCCCCCCCCCTTTCTGTTCATAGCTACCCACCCTGAACCAAAGCTTTCTCACTCATGTATACCCCACCTATCAATCTGATGCACAGATCAATCAACTTTAACTTGTGGAAGATAAATTTATGTATGGAACTGTAAAACACTGCTTTAACAAGCACTTTCTTAATAAAATGCTTTCATTGGTATTCACTCAAACAAGATTCAGAGCTCAACAGCGGCCTGCAGAAAGCTTTTTCCTCAACAACAGAGAAATTTTTGCACTTCTTAAGCACTTGTGTCTGTTCCCAGGTGTTCCCAGTCAGTAGAAAAACAATACGCTCTATTGCAGTCACTGAGAAACAATGAGCATTTTGCTCTATTAGTCTGCTATTCAGCATCATAACACTGACAAATTCAAAATTTCTAAACATCTTGGGACCTTGAAAATTTAAAGAAACTTTGCTTCAGAAATGGAAATACCTTCTAATTCATCCTGATTTGGCAGACTGGTGGTCAATTAGTAAATGCAAAACATAAGAAAAATGCATAATGACATACACCATACATTTTTTTTTTTTCTGTTTTGACAAGTAAAGTTTAAATTATTGATAGCATACTTGTAAACATGCTGTTGTGTCTTGCAAACTTGACTTTCTGAGGTATTCTGATGGCTGTAATTGAGTCCACTCAGAAGCAGAGGAAAGGCACTGTATATTTTTGTAACATCAGAGTGCAGATCAGTGAAGCTTATCTGTGATTAACTGCCAATAGTGCAATAAAAAGTTGTGTAAAACTGAAATTCTTCTGTTCTTGACACATAGTACAGTCTTTGCTACTTCACAGCCAGCAACTCCTGCCCACGGCCTAAAACAATTATTAAATCAATAAAGTAAACACATTTGCTACTAGACTTCATTTTAAAAAGTGAGAACAATGAAAAAGCTAAGCTATTAAATTAATCTGAAGCAAACCAGAATGCAAATAATGAATTCAAAAACATGCTGTCATGTACTAAAGTATAAGGTAGAACAGCATCTACCAGGAATGCTCTGCATATCTGTCCCACAGTGGGAATGTTTTTCTAACATATTTTGAGAGAGAAGTAAAGTAAGATTTTGGTGGTGGTGATGGTTTTTTTTGATTGTTTTTGTTTTTAATCCCTGTGTGATAAGTTATAGCAGGACACCACCTTAATTCTTAATGCAAAGTAATTGCATTACTCATGTCTGATGAGGAGCAACCAACACCAAAACTGAATCTCCATTTGTGGAGCATGGCTTAGTTTGGGCTCTAATTCAGTATGGTCTTGTATTTTACGTATTTTATGATGAGAGACGGGATTACTAGTCTGGTTAACATTAAACAAGATTGCAAGTCTTCTGTTGATTTGGGGTCTCAGTTGTGCTGTATGTACTGTTATCTTTGTACCACTTTAACAACCTCGAAAGCAATGCAGTTCATTACTGTGACTATAAAAGTGTGCTGTGCACAGAACAGAGAACTTTTTATTTCAGTGTCCCAGTCTATACTTAACCCCTGAGAAAACACAGAAGATAATCATTATCTGAACAAAGAACACTTTCATTTCACCCACACATGTGCTGTAAGCTATGATGCACACATGACTCAGCTCCCAGCTCTGAGTTCAGTGCAGGCTGGAGCTCCACCTGAAGGAATGCATCATCAACAGAGTTCATTGCAGTTTACACAGTGTTTCCCAGTGCAATCTAATTTTTGGGCAAGTAATGCCATTGACATGGTACTGACCAATGCAAACAGGATTTTATTAGAAACAGTAATCATGGAAGACAAAGCTTAGACTTGGTGTCACTACTAACATATTTTCTGAGAAGTGGAGATTTCTTTCTTTTATAGAATTGTCTCTTCAGGACAAAAATAATAAAATAAAATAAAATAAAATAAAAATAAATAAAAAATATTTGAGTATTTTCAGAATATTTGAATATTTGAATATTTTCAGAAACTACAGTTTCTGAAGTTATGCTTTATCATCATAACATTTTTATTGTTTTCTCTTTGCAGTTTTCTGGGACACAAATGCATGGTAGCCAAATAATAACATCAGGTTTTAAAGAACAGTAAGGGAAGACACAGGAATTGGGATATTTCTAAGAGGTTCTATACCAGACCCTCATGGTACCAGACCCTCATGCGGAGTGAAGTTATAAAGCCTAAGGAGATAATTTTATTTTCTTTAGGTATGTACTGTTGTATTACCATTTGGTTTTGAACCAGATTTTTATTCTTCCTGACAGATCCAGAAAAATATTCATGGTGCATGCAGCTATTCATTATGTAATTTTCAAACTAGAGATTTCCCATATCCTTATTATTATTTATGGGTACCTATATTGCACATTCATACTCACAGAGGTCATGGTAATGCTTCATTTTTTCACCTTGTAGCAGCAGCCATCAATCCAGTGGAGAAATCAAGCAAGAGGTGCCTTGCTATAATGGCACTGACAACTCTTTTTTTTTTTTATCTCTCTGTACCTAGATATCAAGAGCTCATTTTCTTATAAATGTGATTCATAATAGCAGCAAGATGAAGTGAACTATGCTGAAGACCGATCATCTTAATATATTAAGTGTTTGCAAGGATACTGAACTGTCTAATGCACTTAGTTATAATCAGATGATAACGATTGAGTTTAAGTGATTTTAATTTACCTTGGACTACATTTCATGTACCGTTCTAGCTCCACGATACAATTGCTTTTAGGAAAATAAAGTTTAAATAATAAACCAATATAAGCAGAACTATAAATTCAACAAAACAGGGAGATTGGGGAATCAGTTCTATTTTCCTTTTTCTGGTCATTTTCAACAAGCTATTTTCCACCAGGAATTGTGGAAGGGATTTAGAGAATGGTTTCAATAACAATCTGTTTTTGTCTATCTAAATATCACTGTTTTCCGGAAGCTACAGTCCAACATTGGAGTCTATCCAGTAATCATTTATTAAAACTATTCGAGGGTTTGAGAGCAGCAATCATTTATCTGAGTGAAGATGACAAAATGCATTTTTATACTTCTTCAGGCTACTAATGGTGTGGAAATCGAAATTTTCATTTTTGCTCCAGCAAATATATATAATATCATTAATGATCACCTTCATTGCCTTGTTACATCTGCTTTTAACAATTCTCAGCTTATACCTCCTGGCCAAGAACTAGCAATTACAGTTCAAAGCAGATTTACTAAGATGATTTAACAATGAGACTTCCCTGGAAATCAGATCTCAGCTTCACACATAAAATATGCAAAATAAAAACAAAATTAAAACTACATTACATGCATCCGTAAATTCTGAGCAAGATACTGTGTGGAAATACTTGCATGATAACACCAGGAAGATGTTCATGACTGAAAGGACAGTTGCAGGGATAGATGTCACCAGGATGTAAATGAACTGTGATTTCCCAGCTAATAGAACACATTATGTTTATAAAGTCCCAGAGCAAAGCAGAAATCACCAACCCTGAAATATATTACTAAAATATACCTGGAAAACAAACAAAAAAAAAAAAAATAGATTTTTTGTACCGGTCAGATATATTCCTTAAAACATTTTAAAAATATTCTTGAAGTCTAGAGTAAATCCTTTCTTATACTTAAGGACAAACCTTTTATCTGCGCTTAACTACCAGTTGTGAAAGTAATGTCTCAAATTAGGCAACCAAGCAATCATGCTTCTAGGAAACATAAGCATTTTGAAAAATGAACTACATACACATTTTTAGTAATTAGAATTAAAAACAATGTTGCATGAGATTTCATCTAGAAAAGGAGATCAGGCTATGGTTTCTTCATGACAACAGCTATTGGCCTACGCTGGCATTGGTAGCATATACATATGTGGCACCTTGGGCCAAAATGGAAAGCTCTGCTTCCCTGGTTAGAGTTCTATATACAACTAACACATTTCTGTAGGAGCTGAAATTCAGCTTTATCATGCATCATACATCCTGTTCTCATAATTCCTACATCTGTGATATCTCATCTTTCTTGCAGAGACTTAACTGAGAGAATTTAAAGGTCAAGGAATTTTCACCTCTAAGTGAGATACGGAGTCTCGCACGCTAAAAGAGAAAAACAGTCTAATGAGAAAAAAATCTGGCTAAATGAGCTAAAATAAAAACTCATTCTCTTCTGAATTAGATTAATTGATGAGATTATATTTGCTGAGGTAAGTACTGAGGCTAGGACCTATTCTTTAATCTTCTAGAAGAATGAGATGAGTGGGTGTTAATTACCATTCTACATGCTCTCTTCTGCTTGTAAGAGCTTGATAAGTAGAATGTTAACATCTGTTTCCCACTTACATTTTATTGTCTGCCCAGTTTCTTTATTATTCATTTGGCTGTGCTATGATTTCAACAGGAGTACTTTCAGAGAAGAGAAATATGAATGTGTTGTCCTTGTTGCTGGATAGACCAGGACCATATTTGATTTCATAGAATGGTTTAGGTTGTAAGGGACCTTAAAGATTATTGAGCTCCAGCTCTGCATTTCAACATTATTTTACACTACATAACAAAATGTAACTAACCATATTTATAATTTTCATTTAACGTAAAAGTTTCAATGATCACAAGATGCCTCTCTATTTCATATGTAGGGTTATTTTTTGTCACTTTTCAATTACACTGAATTAATACGGTGTATAGCTAACATAGTTTACTGATGAAGAAGGGAAAAAAACTTCAGCTTCAGAGTTTGGAGCTGTCAGTGGAGAATCAATGAAGAAATAGGAAAAAGTCTGATTCCCCCACAGAGTGGTTCTTATCCAACAAAAGAATAATATGTGCATACACACACACACATGCAGAGTTTACTACTATCTTTCTAAAAACGAGGATAAAATATTCAATTTCAAAGTTTACTATCTGTTCCAACAGATTTTCACCACATTCTAACTTCTTTCCCAAAACTTGTATTTAGTAAAAAAAATAAAATACAATCAACTGCAAAATAAATTTAATGTCCAGCCAGTTCACTGATGTACAAAATTATATTTCATTATACACTATTTGATTTTTATACTGCTTAGAAATACCAAATAAAGTCAGGATCTATAGCAAGCATTAATTTTAGTCAGGAGTAGAGCGATTCTTGGAGAGTTGGAAGCCAAAAGTATTGTGAGTAATATAAATAAAGATTTCAGTGGTAAGTTTTGAAGGCAAATAGACAACTCACAACAAGTGTTTGAAGCTTCTGATTCTTCAACTCTAAGAACCTTCAACAAAAATGAAATATTTGAATGGGTATCAGATACGTAGGATCTGATTTGCATCAATTTGTGCGTCACTGACACAGGACAGAAAGGAAGGACTCTTGGAGGAATGATACTTTGCTCCTGCCAGCCCTCCTCCATCCTGCAGGCCAGCATACTCCCTTGTTTTCACTCTAGAGTGAGTAAAATCATGTTGTTCATTTAAACAAACTTTATCCTCTCCCCACTACGCCAAAAAAAAAATATATATATATTGGGGGTTAGCAGCTTTTCAGATTGCTAGATGCAGGTGCAAAGCAGAGGGGGAGGGACAAACAGTTGTTAAAGGAAGTGGGGAAGGAATGGAGCCCTGCTCAGAGGTGGATGCCTCGCTGCAGCTCCCACTCCTGTGTGGATCTTGGAGAGGTTTTTCTGAAAAGGGCTGGAGCACAGCCAGAGTGAATAATAACTTGTGTAGCCTCTGAGTACTGCTGGAGCCACTAAGTATTAACAAACAGAATTAACATTTACAGGTTAAAGATCTGTTTGGTTGGTGGTTATTTTTCAACATTAAATATAATTTACAGCTGGCTGATTTATGGGCACGGAGTCATTTAGGATATTAAGCAGTACCTAGTAGCTGCTTCATAGCTGCTGAACAGCTTCAAGTCTTCCGCTCAGCTCCCTGTGTCATCCCTCTTAAACAAAGGCACCATTAATAAACTGCTCTGCATAGAACAAAAAAGGACTGAGCACTGCAGCCTCATTTCAGAGGTAATAGACTTAATAATGAACAAATGACACTGGCATAGTTTTAAGCTATTATTTTTAGTAATGCATGTGCCTTTCTATAGCTCTGTATGTGGTAAGCCTAGCTCAAGAAAAACATTCCATAGTTATTCACATCACAGTCTGTTTTGTGATACTTCTCTGTACAGAGCACCAGACAAAAGCTTCCAAAGGACTACGTGCCAAGATCAGAGCCTGTTATTACTTAAGAAAATATTGCTGAAATCAATGAGAACCGGTGCAGGAGGGGGAGCAGAAACCAGAGAAGTAGTATCTCTGAGTTTCACTGTGTATCTGTCTTTAAAAGAAAAATGCAACTCATGTTCACCCTTCACTTTTTCTATATTGCTCGACTGCAATAATTGAGGGGGAAAAAAAAAAAAAAAAAAAGGAGGAAAAATAAATTCATATATCAGATTTCCTTATAAACCTAAAATCTTGGCAGACAATATACAAAACTTAGAAATTGCCAAATATTTCAAAGGAACTTTTGGGATATGCAGTGAGTGAACTTTAAAGCATCTCCTGGGATCTACATAAGGATTTATGTTAGCTATTTGAAACCAAACTAAATATAGAGGTTTTGCATAGATCCAAGCCCAAGTCAGACGGTGTTGGCAGTTCAAGCTGGGTTCTCCTTTGAGCTTTCAATTTTGTTTGAATGTGAAACTCTAAGCAAAACTCAGGAGATGCAAACGCACGCAGACAGCTTCCCCCGAAGTGCTAACTAACCCAATTGAACTTCATTCTATTTAAAATCATGCAGACAAACACTTAGCTCAGAACAGTTCTTTAGTCACTTAGATACATAAATGGAAGATAAAACGGTAGAACAGCACTCAACCACACAAAAGCATATTTAGATAACAACTAGGAAGTCCCTATGTTCCATACAATCTCAACAAAGGGCATCACATAACATCCTCAAATACCTGTACAAGCTATCATGGCATCTGCAGGCTACCTTTGGCAACTAGATAATTTCCAGCAACCTTTTTCCATTGTTGTACATCTCTAAGATGACCCAGTTTGAAGGAAGTTTTGGGTAAGGGGTACATCCTCCTCATCTTCGTTGTCATAGTCATGACTTCTACAGTGGTATGTCAGATATCAGCCCAAGATGCTGTAACGCTCTCCTCAGGGTCATAGAAAACTGGAAAGAGATGACTTGAAACTAGGATGGTTCATTGTGTCTTGCCAGTTATCCATAGCCTAACAAGCCAAGGATGTACGTGCAGATGCTAACAAGAGTTAGCACATAGCACAGTATTAAGACTATACAGCACAGTCTGTTGGAAAGAGCAGAGGACCATCAGTCTGTTTCACACCAAAGAAGACAGCTGGCCAGGGACTGTTCGGTTCAGGCTAACAAGTGAGTGTGTGAAATATCAGTGTGATGACTGCTGACAGATTGTTTTCCTGTATCTGTACAGACCATTGACATGTTAGCAAGGATTTCTGCTGTCCTTTGCTCTGCTCCCCTCCTCCGGTCATCCTGATCCCATAAAACAACGGCTCTTGTAACAAAAACTGTGCATCATACAATACTAAGTGGCAAAAAAGAAGATCATTTTATGGAGTAAACTGCTGCTCCTACAGAAATAGGCTATTTTCACAACACCCAGAAAGCAAGGAAATACCAGAGGAAAGAATGGGGGTAACAGCATGTTTGCTCTACAAGAGGAGGTACAAGGCTACAGCAAGAGGAGAAGTGCCCATCTGGGGCCTTCTGAAAAAGGAGCTCAGCCATAAGGTTGCTGTATTACTGCCACTGCTTTGCAATCAGCCTAACAGGGAGGATCACACCACAGAAACAGCCTCATCCTCTGCTGCCAGTTCTCAGATGGAATCTGTCTTCAGGGCTTTGTTTTGAGCTACACTTCTGATGAAAGGGCTACAACCTTAAGAACTGTTACAAAGCAAAATTAATTTCCATCATAACTACCATTCCTCTGTTAACAGATGGGCAGCTGAGACAACGAGGGTGTTATTTGTTGAAGGTCGCAGAGGAAATCTATTGCAGAACCATGGTTTGAACCCAGGTCTCTAGAGTCCAAACCAAATGTTTTAACCCAAAAGCTATTCTTTTTTTCTTCAAATAGCCCAGCTGGCATGCCGCGTACTCAGTATGGTAGGTAGGGGCTGACATTCCAAGTCCTTTCAATTGATATTATTAGCATCTAGCAACAAAGACATGTGCAGTGGAGTACTGGCAGCCAAAGGGATAAGTGATGATTGTAAGATAAAGTGTTTGTGTTTCCAGCCATCTGTTTGCAAATAATCCAAACTATTATTTTTAGGAGCGCTGATTTTGACATAGCTGTACTTCTGGTGTAGGGTGGCTCCCTTCTAGTGGATGGCTGAGAAAAAGCATTCGCTGCAGCAGAAAACAGAAACACAATACTTTATATACTCCTAATGGACCCTACTGAAAAATACAAGAGTTTTACATCATATTTCTAGCAAAACATAACCACAACATCTGAATGACAAAAAATAAAGTGCATTAAGAAAGCAAAGATGAAGGTAAAACATACAGGATCTTAGTATGCAGAAGCTTTTGTTTTCTAAATTTTACATATCTTATGCTTCTATAAGAAATACATTTTCCATCAGCATTATCCCTACCACTCCTCACACAGTGTACATGGTGCTGCCTTGCTTTCCTAGCTCTCACACAACAGTATAAATCCTACCAAAACAACACACTTGAGCATCCAAGTAGCGTAACAGATATTAGTTTTGGCTCCTTGTGTGCTATGGGAAAACAACAATAGTTTCAAGAGAAGACCAGATGAGAGCAAGGAAGGATCTACTGCTTGGAAGAAAGTACAAGCGCTGTCAGGAAGTCTCTATTTTCATGCACACAGAGCATTTTCCTCACTTGCAGAAAAAAAGGCAAAGTGAATGGCATGTCCTCCCTACCCAAAGGAGCATGTCAAGGAGTAAAGCCTATGAATGAAGATCAAGACTGGGAGAAAAGAAAGGTCCCTAGATAGTGAGATTTGTTGGGAATATTTTGTAATATGGAACTGACTTTCTCTGGGAATACTGCAGATCTTCTCTGCAGCAGTTGGTTGAGCATTCCTCCACAGTGTCATAAACTCAGTGTGACTGTTTCATTCCTGTAGACCAAAGTACCCTGTACGTGTTATAAATCTATAAAGTTAATGGCAAAACAACTTATACGTTCTGATTTATTGTCTGCTTTGGCTCAAACCAACAGAACTATACATTCAGGGGGGAAAGAAAACATGCTGTCTCTGTATTTATAACCTTGTCATTTAAACCTTTGGCAGCCTTTCAGCTGCTCCATATGTTCACTGTATTAAGCTTTACCATAGAAGGAACTAAGAAGCAAAGTCGAAAGAAAGCTGATATTGTATGGTTTAAAAGTCTGGCAGTAAAAATAATAATCAAGGAAAATTTTCAATAACATTCTGCAGTACCTCTGCTGCTTCAAAGAGCATGTAATGGAACACCGCCATCCTTAAGCATTGCTAGCAGACTGTCTTCACACAAGAAGGCTTAGGACGTACACATCAAAGCTGCCGTTACCCTTGTGCATAACGTAAATAGAAGAACTTGATTCAGAATGTAATACCTGAAAGAGACAAAATTCAAATTTAGAGACTCTGATAATTCTACACTATCTGAAGGACAGCGTAAAACAGCAAAGAATGAAAACTATTTTGAAAGAAGGTTTGGAAATGAATAACAATAGGTCTTCTACAATCTATTGTTACAACCTAAATTCGTATCATAGATATACTTTCAAATTATCTTCATTAACAGTTATCTGACTGATATCCCATCTGTTGATACTTCTCCAAAAAGCGCTCTCTTTAGACAGAATTCCTACCATACATTCTGCTGAGAAGACAAATAACATGAAAAGCCCCACTTCTCAAGCTGAAGTGCAATCTCCTGTCTTTCATGTTTCTATAAACAAAGTTTTGAAGATGAAAAGGTTTATAATTGTTACTTAGGTGTTGAATCCTTGCATTTGTGCTTTGAGACATAAAATTTTTATCATCAACAAATTCCACTTTTTTATAGTACCATGAGGATTCCCTTTAAAACACACCCATCTATGGACAAGAGACAACTGCAATAGCTCCAGCTTCCACTCATTGCCTCTCAAAGCCCTGTGGCACCTCATGAGAGCTTGGGGCCTTCACTCACAGAGAGCAAACCAGAAGTATTTCCTCTGTGAACTTTTCTGCTTTAACATTAGAATGAAAAGTAGATAATTACATAGTTGCCTTTAAACATTATCTATGACCATGTGCAATGTCATTAGTAGCCAAGGTTGCTAATCTTATGTAGTAATTCCTTGCTTCCTTTGAAGAAACTGAGCCTGAAGAATAATCCTAGCACTACAAAGTGAGAAAAAAAAATAAAAAATTCTATAGTAAATTTGACTGATGAGTGAAAAGGTGATATAATTAATATAAGAAAAATCTAAATTTTTTTGTAACTCAGTATTTTTCCTCACTGTCAACTCCCCAAATTGTTTCCCATTGTTTCCCATCAATAGCCATAGTGTAAATGGATAGCTGAAATGCTGGGTTAACCTACTATCCTGGGCAGCAACTAAACAAATTCTGTTTTTCTCCTTAATATCCAACCACCTTCCATTCCATTTCCCTCTTGTTTATGACACTTCCCTCTTCACAGATTGTCCTTGTTACTTCACTGAAAGCACATAATGGATTACTTAGCTGAGCAAGTTAAGCTAGACTCACGCTTAGAAAATACCTCAAGAAAAAAAAAACAATCAACTCACTAATTTTGATACACTGCCAAAATTTAATACCCAAAAGAGGGTCTGGTGAAGCAGTAAAACTTTCGGCAAGGTCAGTCATCTAGAAATGGCTACCCAGCTCTGTCGTGTGATTCAGCTGCCTTGTCACCTACATCATTCTAAGCTTCTCAATATTATTGATACTGTGTGAAATTTGTGTTTAATTGTATTTCACATTTTTGACACTTCTGTCAGTTCATTAAGTAGGGTGAGAAACTCCTGAATTATTGTTTTAAATGTCTTATATGGAAGAAAAATAAAATAATTTTTAAAAGAACAGCAAAAACAAATGCTTGTTTTCAACTCTTCCCAGTGGAATTCATCTGGTTTCTATTAATCAGAGCATTCATAATTTTGTTGACATTTAGACATATTTTTGCAGTGTGATTATGGGATAGTATTTTATGAACACACTGCATTTGCCTTGAAAATCATTGCAATCATATCTTGACTGGGAAATAAATCAGGCGGAAGTACAACATAGGGGAAAAAAAACAAAAAAACAAAAAAACACCTGATTTAGAACCTACATTAAAGCCTCATACCACATCTGTGATTTGTTGCCTTTCTAGTTAATGAATCTAGAAAAGAAAGTATACTACTCTCTATTAAAGTATCTTTATGTAAATATCACTGTGAGAGTTTATTATATGATGCGTTATGAATCACCTTTGATCACATCAAGCGAATAGGTATCAGTACACGTGGATGTCATCCATTATTTAAAAGGAAATACTTAAAAATGAAATCAAATTAAGCCTATCCCAACTTAAATCACTGGAGCAGCAGATAGAGCAGAACTGACAGGTTAAAAACATTATTAATACTGTGGCTTGATTCATTTTGCTTTTGTGTGCCAAAACAGTCTGGATTAAATTGTTGTTTTAAATACTTGTATCTTATGAAATTCAAAGCAACTTGTCAATGAAATAAGCAATTTGTCAGCACTCTAATTATCTCTATGCTACAAAAATACAAATTAATAAATAGATCTCGATGTTAAATGTTTATCAGTTCTTTTTTTTTTTTTTTTTGAGAAAATGATATATTAGCAATGAAAGTTGTACCAAATAATCTGAATATGAGTAAAAATGCTTAATTCATGAGACAAGTATAGAAATTATTTCTAGTAATTAATATAAATTGAACATCTTATTATATTATTGCTGTAAATCACTGTCTTTTTAGCTGGATATGGGAAATATTTAAGTGATTAAACACAAAATAGTTCATGAGTTTATAGTTTTCACAAAGGCATAAGAATATGATTGCATTTCCAAACTTTCACATTTGTTCTATAGGAATGCTTCCCAAAAGGTGTTGTTTTTCAAGCCAATGCCCTATTGTAATTAAAAAAAATACTATTCAACTTCATCATCCTGTTTCATCAAAACAGGACCATGTTTTATATATATCATTTTGTTTAGCTTGCATGTGGTCAAATATACATTTCATTTATATAACAAGTAAAATCCAAAAATGTATTCAACTACTTCCTGAGTTTTATTAGAGAACTTTTGGTGTAGGAATGGTTACTGGTTGAAGTATTTGAAAAAACACAATTCAACTGTTACTGTGGAAGAATAAAACACATAGCACTGAGGAGCTTCCATAGTGCTCTTTGCAATAAATGTACAGCTCTGAAATCAATTCATGGGGCATAATTTTGGTCAAGGAAGAACTCTAAGTGAGGCAGAACATTTGTTATTGAAGTTAGATGCAAAGTGTAATTTCCCAAACACTATCTGGTATCTTAAAACACTAGGGAAGTAGCATCTGCACAAAAGTATTCATATCTCCAAAACAGCAGAAGTAATCTATAAAATAACAAATTGCACCGGGCAGGCTCAGTTCCATACTGAGACACACACAAAATCTTTTTACTTCTGCTTATGCAAATTACCATCTCGCAGTGGGTAAACTCAAGCTAATGAAATAAGCTGATTATGACCACAAGGACTGCTTTACTATCATAACATCCTCCTTTTAATTGCTTAATAGTCAAAAACAATGCTACCATATAACACCAGACATATGTAAAGAAGTGGTATATGCACACAAATGGAACACTTCTGGGGAGTTTCATATCACACCTGTGCATGTCTGTAGATAGCCTGCTTACATGCAGTGTTCTCAGACAGCTCTTCTCCTTCTACAGCCTCACACACCTCTTTCCAAGAAAGGCTGGCTGTTGTTTTTAACATCTTTCCAACAGACACGTCTAATTTTATGAGTAAAACCTGGAAATTTAGTACCTAATCCTCAGCCTATCTGAAAAGTTTAATTATGCCAGCTCTCTGCTTACTTCTCCTCCAGTTTACCAATATAAATATTGCTTATTTGAAAGGTATGTCAAAATTTCCCAGGGCTGATGATATACCACCCACAACAGCTAATCCGCAGTTGTTTGCAGAAATCTATAATACACAACTTGCTTTCAAAAGTTGTTTTGGCACATTCAATATTCGATTCACCATAGAAATAGACATTGAAAAGACAACTGAAAGCTTACCATACTTTAAATGTATTTAGAAACAGTTCAATTCTCTCTGCATTGATAGAACAGCAAATTACTTGAGATGATTCTTTACAACTAGAAGTAAATGCTGAAAGTAAGACTTTCCCCCTTTACAACCTGGACAGTCAGAGCTTTTCACCTAAGTTATATACTTATTAGCAAGGAATTAAAAAAAAAAGTTGTGAGAGTAAGAAAACTTGTGACAAAAACAGCAGAATGATAAATACCTATTACCACACTTAAAACATAAATGGATGATAAATGGCTTTTTATTATTATTGTTGTTGTTTTTGATTGTTTGTTTCAAGAACATTTGCCTAAAAAACTCTGAAAAATCATTTGATAGGGCGGTGTGAGATTTTTGTATTAGGATTTTCTTTCCTATACATAGTTGAAGAAGGAGTATTTATTCATTCAGATTTCAAAAATTGAGGGCCAGTGGTTTAAAATGCACTTAAAACAGGAAAAAGTTCTTGGATATTCACACTGCCATATTTGGTATCACAGGCAGAAAAAACTTGAGAGTTGGCAATTATTCTGTTCATGATTCTTCCACCATCACTACCAGTCAGCCTCTATAAACAAGTAACTCTCTTCTAGACATCTTCCCTTCCCCAAACTAGTTTCACAACAGTGGTACCTGCTAGCATCTACCTTGCAAGGAACCTTATTTCCTGTACTGTTGCTTGAGGATAATTTAAATTGCTTCTTACCCACAGACTCTTAAATGTAATCAATACCTACTAACAGCATGGACTACCAGTCAAAGAGAGTTGACATATTTTCGTTTGACCTTTATGAGCAAACCCTCTTAGCAATGACACCTCAGTGTCTAACATCAGCAGGCTGTTCCTACACTATTCATCTTTGAAGAAGCTACAAGACCAACAAAATCAATGGTGAAAAGGACAGAATTTCATCCTTGAAGTGTGGATTAAAGAGCAGGTAATAAAACGCTGCAACAACTTGGTTTTCCAAGTACACAAACTACATCCACATAAACATCATCAAATATGCTATTACCAACAAGGCAAGCTGGCAGGGTGCAAATTTCAAACATTTCACTTACAGTGCATAACTGGGATCACTCTTTCCCTGAATCAGCGTGACTCAAACATCTTTCATAGGTTCTCAGTTTTCTAAGATATTTTGACACCATTGAGAGTTTTCTTGATTACAAACAGTTAATTCTATCCACTTACGTCTTTCATTGGAACAGCCAAAATGTCAATAACTCCGTTTGTTGCATAACAGAGCAATTAATATTTGTGCAATAATGACATACTCAGTTGTTTGCATAGAGCTTTTTGCAAAGCATGAAACACCTGACAGATTTCAGCAGCAAACACTATGGCTACGAATCCTATGCAGTGGAACAGATGGGAGAGAAAAGGTTAAGCTGAGGAAATTCAAATCTCCACTGATACTTTGCACCGATCTGCAAATGGCGAGTGCTGCAGCAAGGAACAAAGTGCTGTCTGCAAGGTCTGCACCAGACCCAGCTCACTCTGCCCAGGGAGACACGTGCAGAAGTATTCATTGGCTGCTGCCCTGCAGACTGAACAACAGACACCACTGGTGTGCAGCTCAAATATTCATCACTTGGCCAAGATGCAATTTATTACAACATCAATTAAATTACACGATGTCCAATATGATGTGAATTTTACAGTGGTATCCAATGTTATGCTATGAGTTCTCTGTATTTCCACATTGAAAACCTCAAGGTAATCACAGGAAGAAAAATAACCAACCATATAATCAAATATTATCTTTTACAACTAGAAATAGATTGCATCCCTAAAGCTGAATTACCATGCATCTTATTCTGCATTATTTTGTGCAATTACTTCTTTGATTACCAGGGTGATAATGTTGAGATGAGTTTTCAACCATTCAGCATTAGACCTTTATACACAAATATGTTTTGGAGAATAGTAAATGATTTAATAGTGCATCCATAATAGTAGCAGTAAAAATTGTATCAGCGCTATAACTGAGCTAATGGTGAATCTGATGGAAAGACAGGATAACAAAGGAGAAACGATGCAGTAAAAATTGCTTTGCTTTGAGTCCAAATGGTAAAAGTAGCTCAAGTAGTCTAGGATTTCATTTGCAGTTAGTTTCCAAAAGGAAAGCTTTGAATATAATAAAAAGACATTAAGTAACACATGAGTATAAAAAAAAAAAAAAAAAAAAAAAAAAAAAAAAAAAACTAAAAAAAAACCTAAAAAAAAACCCCACAGGATTATTTCACCTATACTATCATTCTTTAAAATTATTGCCATCAGGAGGCTTTAACAATTTTAGAAAACTTGCTTGAGATGTTGTTCTTCTTCACTTCAGAAAAGTGTCTTAAAGAGCGTGAAATTCTTCATCTAGTGAGAGTAATTGAAAAGGTCCTTGAGCATGCAAGAAATATGAAATAAAGATGCCTGATTAGAGATGACAAATTGGATGCTGGATAGCAGTAATGAAAGCTACTGTAGATAATATGCAGCAGAAAAAAAGTCTCCTATGTGATTTTCATATTAAAATGTTAAAAAACCTCTTCCTTCCATTACTTTGCTTAACATTTCCAATTGTCTCTATCATTTTACTTATTTTATGCAGTAGATTAATGTCAGGGGCAAGCCCCTCTGCTCTGTTATAAATAACAATGCTAGTTTGAAGAGAGGAAAAAAAAAACAACAAGGCACAGACTGGCCAGTGCTTAGGCTGGTTCTGAATATTGCTTATGTATACTTCTGTTGAGAAGTACAAAGATAGGTTTTGCTGTCACCGAACCTTAATTGGAGGTTTGACTTCTGTTTGGAATGATGTAATTCTTGCTGAAAAAACTATGTGTAGCAATCTTTTTGCCTGCTTGGAAGGACAGAGATAGCAGAGGAAATGCAAGATGTTTGCCAGAGATGTCATGAAAACACTCAGCTACATCCTCAGTAACATTATTTTTTCCTAAATAAAATGTTGTACGCTAAGGAGTGATGCTGGTACTTGAATTGCAGTCTCCGTACCACTCCCTGAGTGTACTTCTCCTTTGAAAGTGCACGTGCCATGTGCACTGCTCATCTCTATGCAAGGATGCTCAGCAGCTGCTGGTTTAGATGGGTTCAATCCCTCCACTTTCCTTCCACAAACAATATGCAGCTCTTACTGTGTGTGATGACAGCAAGGAACGCTTGCAGGTTAATGTTATATAACAAGAATTAACATATGGTGCAAGTTGTTCCAGCGACTTCAGGTCTCACATGGCACAAAAATGTCAGAAAGAACTTCTGCAGCAAATCTAAGCCATAACGTCACTGTGTCACCCGCTCCAGCTCAGCAGAAGCTCTATGCTTGTGCTCACCTGCGGGCAGCAGGGCCAGCAGCCCACGTGCAGCTCCACGTTTGTTAGCAGAGTGCGGTTGGCATGCTGTGGGGCTCTGCACAGCACAGCCATCAGCATGTGAACACAATGCCATCTGATGTGGCTTCAGCTTTAAAGCAGTGGATCATTTTGATAACAGCAGGTAGGAGTAGGAATTACCCATAAAACACCGCTAAGCACTGCCACTGCCTGGAGGCTGAGATGCTGCATGCACTGGGTATGAGTTTGCCAGAAGCATCCCTAGTTAAACCCCACAAAAATTACTGGAATACTTTTGAAATCACATTGATGATCTAAACAAGCGAAAACATTCCATAAACCTTCCACTCACAAGTGTCAATTCACATGTTTGTCTTTTCTTCAGGTGTTTATTTAAATAGGCATGAAAAGGAACAGTACACAGCTCCATCCTGATACTGCTCAAATAAATGTACTGTCAAGTTTTTACAAGTAAAAAAAACTCTTTGCACCTTTATATTATTCCTACTGAATGGCTGAAAAAGTAAAATTTTGCCAAAGAAGCCAAGATTTTAATAATAACTATTTTTCATCAATAAATTCCAGCACAGAACTTCATGTGCTGGTGCGCACTGCAGGTGCACCAGTGATACAGATAAGTTCACAGCTACATACTAGGAAAAACCTTTCCAAAAGAGTTGTTGGGCATGGGAACAGGCTGCCCAGAGAGGTGTTGGAGTCACCATCTCTGCAGATGCACAAGAACCGTACAGATGTGGTTCTTAGGTATATGGTTAGTAGGCAATATTGGTGGTCGGTTGTCAGTTGGACTAGATGACCTTAGAAGTCTTCTCCAACCTTATTGATTCTACGCATGGATGGAAAAATACTTCTGAAATGCTGAGTGGAGTGACAAATCTCATTATCTCATTCCTGCTCAGAAGGATGGGAGGAAAATAAAGAAAAGCAGATAAAAATATATACTATTTTATTCTCTTTTCTTTCCCTTAACCTCCTTCTTCAAATCCCTGTCACATGGCATGCTGCACACAACCAGCAGACCTTCAAGCCCATCCTGACCACAGCTGTAGAGAACTAGCACATAGGTGTTGGCAACACATCTTTCATACGGATTATCATAGTGCAGTGTTTTCACGTCCACTGACAGAAATGGCCAAAATAAATCCTCTTCCAAAGGGGATCAGCAATAGCAGCAGAGACAACACTGGCACATCCATTCCTCAAATGAAGCAATAAGAAAGCCTGCATTCCCTGTAGGAACCAGAGGCAGCTTGTTTGGAGGGGAGGTGTACGAGGCAGGGAAACACAATATCTATAATACAGCAATGAGGGATTCCCTGAACTCCTGGAGCAGAGGAGAGACTGAGCAGAGAGAGACTTTGAAATCTTTGTCACAATTGCTCTGTTAAACAAATCATGTCATACTGTACCCAAACACTGCCTTTATTGAGGTAGTGTATTGTCTAACAAGATGTTCATTAGAAATAATGTTCTTGCTACTTAGACAGTTTTGAAAATTGCTGCAGAAAGCTGCCTGGAGCTATAGGGAATGCAGTAGCCATTTCTGCATGCATTGTTCATGTGTTCTTAGAGATAAGGGAGGTCCTTTAAAGCAGCTAAAAATTTGGTCACATCCTTTACAGGTGACACAACAACTGAAAAACACCTCAATCCGCCCCAAGACTGGATTCAAATTTCTACTGCCTATAATGGGACCGTATGATTTTTATACTAGAGTGGGTTGATTTAATTGCACTGCATCAGCATAATGGCTGGCATGCTGCTTGTTAGCACCATATATGTGCATAGTATAAAATACCTTGTATCATAATTTATGCACAATAAAAAGCACACAAATGCCCCCTAGTCCTAATTTGGTTTAATATTTTGAAACAAGTGACCTAACCAACAACATTCAATAACATAAATGGTCGTGAGTCAGCAAGACATCAGCTCGACATTTTCTGGTCTGGCACAAAAAAATCAATGAAGAGTATCACACAAGTTGTTTTTTTTATTATTATTATTTTTTCTCACTTAACTTAAATATTTCAGATTTTGCTCTCTTTAAGTGTGGGTTCTTTATTCCCATAGTCTCAGATAATAAATAAAATATCCAGAATAACATTTTGAGCTGGAAGTTTTCATGAAAATATTGCTAATCACCACAAAAAGCATTTGGTAGTCAAAGAAGATCTTTGCTGGTATATAATATTTTTCTCCACAAGTAAACAGTCTAATTTTGTACTCATAATGATTCACATCATTTTTTTTATAACTAGATATGTGATAATATTTGACAAGCACTGTCTTTCCTGCCTGATGTGCTGCAGTAAAGGGTTATTAATCCAGAACAACAATACCTAGAACCTTAAAGCCTGACACCTAAATTGAGATGAACTTCTTGAAATCAGCATTTTGGCATACAGACCATTTACACTTGCTGCCTAAATCCAGATCTGACTGCAAAGGCAGTCACGTTTTGAGTCATCTGAGATATTTAAAAAAAATCTTTGCTATGAACTAGAACTCCACAATAAAAACAAGCATCATATGGTGAAGCCATTAAAAATATTATTTCTACAGCATCAAAACAGTAAATCTAACTTTACTAAAACTCTAAATACAGAAAAACACACAAAGGGTGTGCTGAACCTCATGGGAAATTTTTAGTAGCTACTTTTCCATATGCCTTTTTTTTTTTTTAATAGTTTTTTTTGTTTTGTCTTGTTGGGTTTTTTTTTTTTTTTTTTTTTTTTTTTTTTACTATTAAGACAGAAGAGCTCATTTTTATGAGTTCTTATGTTCAGTATTCTAACTTGTAATAAGTAGAAAAGTACTTATTTTTAATACAATTATCAAAAAATACTGATAATTAAGCTGAAGAAAGATTTGGTAATATTTTTGAGCAAAATAATAAATGGTAAAACAAAACAAGCATGTAATTTCTGTGTTATTGCCATAGAGGATTATATATTGTTTACTCATCTTTAATATCCATTAATTCAGATAAACAATACTGTCTACTTTGAATTTTTTTTTTTTTTTTTTGATGTCTTTGTCTTCTCTTTCAGAAACACATATAACATAATCACAAAAATTCAGCTTTAGTGTTAATACTTGTTCGCATGATGTACTCTGGTATAAGACTCTCTTCATCATTTAATTCACCTGAATTGCTATGACTTACTGTTTTTAAACAAAAAGTGCTGGAACGCCCTTGGCACCATGAAGATGCATCCACGATTTCTCATGAAGATGTCAGAAGGATATGCCTCCACCAGAAATGAGAAAGCCTACAGGGAAATAAAAGGGAGCAGAACTGAATTTCACACAAATCTCTTTTGCTTTATCTGCTTTTCCCCTTCATATTCAGAGGTGACCACATAACCTTGCGATTAGATTGATCTCTGTCATTTGTTGTATGTTTAAAATCTTTAGAATTCTGATACAGAATTACTGCACAGATGCTGGGCTGTGATGGAGGTTAATAAAAAAGGAAAACACCGCCTGAAAACAGATGTTTGGATTTTGAAGCACAAATATAGCTGACTCTCAGCAGATAAAACCAGATTTCAGTCTAAGGGATAAGAGACTAACATTCCTCCTTTAATCTGATTTGGTATACTCACTAGTATTCAGATAAGATAAAAGCATAAAAGATCAAGGTTCTTTCTTTTGAATGATTAATCAGTGTTGGGTTTTTTACTATTATTATTATTATTTTCTTCTAGAATACTTGGAGCAACTGTATATCTAATAGAAGACAAATCTCATATATGATAGGGCTTCCAGGATTTACTACCAATTGCTTGTTTAAAAAATAAAGAGGTTGGCAACAGCAGAGTTGAGCTTTAATGAGTTCTTATGAAAATTCTCCCAACTAATTAAAGCCTACATATAAATATACACCATCAAAGTTTTGAAGAGGTTATAGCTAATAGGTAGAAGACCACAACTATAAAGTTGTAGCCACTGTATCTCCCAGCATATGAGAAAACTAACCTATAAAAGTAAATAATTACTAATTAAAATGATAATTAATAAACGTGGTGCCAACGTTCTTATCAGTCTCCTTCACATAGAATATTTTTGCCACTAGCTACAGCAAAAAAAGCAATTAACAGGAATTATGTGATATGCAAGTGAACAACTTATGATGTTAACACTCACAAGTTTTTAAGCACATAAACACTGACCTTTAAAATAAATAAAGAGAACTTAGGATACCATCCAAGTGCACACAACTCCGTCAAAACAGACTGATATTTGGGCAATGTGCAGGAAAATCAACAGAGGAGGCAAAAGCAGTGGTTTGCTCACTGCCTGCAGAATGACTGACCAAAAAGATTTCTAACGTGAGTACATTAAGTGAAGTTTCAGCTAATGAAGGAGGAGGAGCTGACTTAGTAGCACCTTAACTGATTTGCTTTTTAATTTTCAACAGTTGTTATCTAATTTGTAAAATTATTATACAGAAAAGTACTACACATCAAATTAATATATTGTGACACTGATAAATATAAAGGCTATTAGTTAAATGTCTATTTGCTAAATGAAGAATTAAGAATTGTATTTTCAGCAATGTTTGAAAACCAGAAGACTTAAATAAGCTGAAATAGGATCAGAGGCTGTGTTGCAATTTCTATGAACAGGGAATCCACGTTAATTATTTCAGATCATATTTGTAAGTACCACCAATAGCACAGCTGTGTGCCTAGGTGCATATTCTAGAATAATTACAGTAAGACTGAACATTCTCCTTACTTCATGGATTGCAACAGACAGATATAAGATAACACTGCAATATCTTCACTATTCTGTTTACTACACTGCTGTTTTACGGAAAACAAACAGCGGGATTCTATGGACAGCCTACTGATACATTATTGATGCGTTCCATAAGCAACAAGCAAAATAAGGAAGCTCAGAAATTAAGTCAAGAGTGAATTTGGTTAGTTTACTCTGATAATTACATTTTCCCAACTTTTGGCTGTCTGTGCATACTGCACAGGAAAACCAACTCAGATTAACAAAGCATCTACTGGAGTTGGGGCTCTAAAGGCTTCTAGCCACTGGGGACCCACCCGTGAGGCCTCCCATGCAGATGCATACTTTGCATTTGCTTTTCCTTGTGTTGTGATGCTGACATCTTTCTTGTGAGGCTCTACAGAGAGACACATGGTAAAAAATTCATTCATTTTGCCAAATAAATGAGAAGTAAATCCACTGCCATTGGTACGGAGCTGATGACAGTCAGCTACAGCTTGACAGTGGATAACTGAAGTGCTTTTGAATCAGGGCTCTGATTTTCTCAAGGATCAGTTCAAAAGCCTTTCTTCCCCACACCTGTTCCAGAGGAGGTGGCAGGTATGTGAGAAGTCTGATGGACAAGACTGGACTCCTGTATCACATTCCAAACACTAAAGAAAATCAACTCCAAGAAAGCTCAGGGTTTCAGGAGCCCATAAGTGCTTAACCAAATAACTTGCTACATCAAATGGAAAGGTAAATGTATTGATTATGTTCTGTTCGGGACAAAAGTAGAGGTGTGGACAAAACCAGTGAAACAGCTGATACACAGCTGAACACAAGCAGGAGGATGCTAACGCAGACCTACTGCTGTGCTCCTTCAAACATAGCTGCTGCCAGAATAACTCCCAGGCAACCTCACCAATCCAAGCAGTTGTTTAGCCTAGCCATTTCTCTTGCTAACCTGCTTGTAATTAGGCACTTTTTGTGGATATCACATTTCAACATCACTGGATTTTTTTTTTTTTTTTTTTTTTTTAATATGTTTCACATGATTTAATGAGGCTGCACTTTTTTCTTCACAAAAATAACCCATGGCAGGCCCCACTGCCAATACTATGACAAGAAACCTTCAGCTCTTGTAAGTGGTGATGTAACATCCAACAGGAGCGCTCTTTTCCTAAATATCTATCTACTACTCATGAACGATTAAACAGCGAGAATGGAGTACATAATCCTTCAAATCCCAACAGTACTGCCAGAATAAAAATATACAGAGCAAAATCACACTGCTTCAAATTAGTAAACTTACATATTTACTTCCCAGAACCTGTTATTTAATATAATGTGCACTCAGCAAATACTGCTAAGGGTTACATTTATGTACCACTGGAAGGAATAGCTAACATGTATCATTTATATATCATTTATATATATCATTTATACTGAAAATGTATTTAAACCTGTAGTTTTCAAATCTATGAAAAGTTGGTAAACTAAACAAACCCTAAAAATGTACATACATTATCATTAGTGAATTCTGTAACCAAATTAATTACATGCTGTAATAGAAGGTTGCAAAAGGAATGATACACAGTTTGTATATTCAGATGCAAGCAATTACATTGGCATTGTAAAATCAAAGAATATTCTAAAAAAAAATCTAAATTAAATCTTACATCCCATTCTTCCTTTATGTGAATTTTCAGTATTAATTTTGAATTTTCACATCTCTGTTTTAAGAATGAATTTAATGAGGAATATTACCTATGAGTAACATGAGTGCTGTGTTTCCTTCAACATGCGTTTCAGTAAAGAAAGTCCAAATATATTAATTCTTCCTCTGGTATTTTAAGAATAAATAGGAGACATTAGTTTTGGAATCTAAGTATAATGAATTTTTTTCTTGGTTTGCTTTTCTGAGTTTTCATGGCCCATTGCAAACTCTCCCAGTTTATTAGTATATTCAATGATTACATTACTTACTTTGCTACACACCTTGAAATTTACATGAGATCAATTGTACTGGAAACTGAAGTCAGCCTCATGTTTTCTAAAACATTAATAAACTTTCACTTAGCTGTCAAAGTTAGTCCTAGTTTCAGTTTCCTATTGCAAACCCTGTCTGGCAATAATCTAAATATCATAATTACTTGTTCTGTTAATAACAGTTTACAAGCTCAGAATAGCGGACTATACACTCCAGTATGCAATACTGTTACTTTCTACATTAGAAAACAATCCTATGATCTGCATGAAATTAAATTTACTTTTAATGAAATATTAACCAAAATCTTTCATTAGGGATCTCATATACTGAATACTCTATTTTCTCCAGCATTTCCAGTATGCTTGCATTTATCTTTCTCTTACAGAAGAAACATGGTTGCTAAACTGCCATTATCTGACTGTGTCTCCCCAAATGCTGGCTATCTCCTTTCTACATTATTCAAGCTAAAATTAGAGTTCTTTTCTCAATTCTTTTCATAACTTTACACCTTGCTACTTTAGCTTTCTTCCTCTTCTAGTTCCCAAATCAGATCTGCTATGAGCTTCTGCTTCCTTCTTCACTTTTAAACTTCGTACAATTTATTGGTACACTCAGTCAGCTGCATGCAATTAGTTACCTTCTCTTCCTCCGAGCTCCTCTCCAGTTTAGCTACCAGAAGAACACTGAAATATAGGTGACATTTTATTCTCTTCCTTTTATTTCTCTGTAAACATTAAGATTTACTGCAACTTGCTGAACGCACTTTAGGTACTAATGTAAAACAAAATGATTCATTGATTCAGCAAGCACTTACAACAAAATGATTCATCAGAGCATTTTCTAATGGTGGTCTTTCCTTCGGGGTAAACACACACCAGGAAGAGTGCTGACAAAAAAAGAAAAACAACCAGAAAATAGTGTGTATTATATGTGCACACACATACTCAGACACTTCACACTTAGAACAGCACAGACAATGAGACATGCTTTAAAATCTAAGCTCTTGTTTCTTCAGCAGGGTTTGACCCACTTTTGTGTTTCTGTTACCTTAGGTTAGCAATAGCACTTACTATCACCACTGCTAACCATTTCTACATGGAGTAAAGCAGGATACACTGCAAGGTGAGGTGTCAAAGACAGTGAGGAAGAGGGCATATAAATTGAAGGCTGTACATCCAGAACCCAGGAACAGTAAAGTGATGTATAATTATTTAACCACAAGGTTAAATAGTTACTAATATTTGCTAAATTATTACCCTTTCCTCACAGTGTCCCATCCTCTAGGCAATCCCGTAATAGAGATGCAAAACAGAATTTGACAGTCCACTTAGCTTGCTAAATTTCTCACTCCAAACTCAGCAATAGCCAGCAGCAGAATTTCTGTATCTGCTAGAGCTAAGCTGGGCCTCCTTCACAGCAGAGGAGTGGAGTCATGTTCCAGCCCACAGCCAGCCTGTGGCAGCACAAGGCAAAAACCAAGCATCCTGGTTGGACTGGAAACTGACAGGGTTTGGGTCCTATTTCCTGAAATGCAATCCCTTTCAGTGAATAAGACTCCAGCACTATGGAAACATATAAAACACAGAGTCTAATTTTGTTTTGCAAAGAGCAGAATAAGCGAGAGTGGCTGTTTTCATGATTTTCAGAAAAGACCAAGAGAACTGTGAACAAAAACTCCTCAACTTTCAAATCTGATTTTGCATGTGCAGGAATGCAAGCTACATGAAAATGTTTAACTCAAAGCTTATTCTTTCATAATTCAGTTACATAACCTCAGAACTGCTAATATGTAGTTTATCCATCATAAAAAAGGTTATTAGTATTGCAGTAACAGATGTTAATCAAGTAATAAATGTTCACTTAGAATACTTATTTCTCACCAAAGGTTAAGGTTGTTTCAAAGTTTAGGTGTCTCTTCAGGCACTGGAACAAGCTGCCCAGAGAAATGGTGGAGTCACAGTTTATGAAGATTTACAAGAACCATGAAGATGTAGCATTTAAGGGCATTTAATCGCTGGTTGGACTAGATTGGTTTGGACTAGAATGGTTTGGAAGGGACCTTTAAAATTATCCAACCTCCCTTCTATAGCCAGGTACACCTCCTCCTAGACTAGGTTTCTCAAAGAACTTAGAGGTCTTTTCCAATTTTGGTAATTCTATGATTCCTTCAGCCTAATGTTAGAGCACAAAGAATTCTGGCGGAAAGTCCTCAGAGCAGAAACTTGTCTGATGGAGCTTCATACTGATGAAAGAAAACAGACTGTAGATGCTTTTTATTTTTCAGTTCAGTTTTGGTTACAGTATAAGATTGTCTGATGTATATCCAATTACGTGTTGACACTTCTCCAGTCTGTAATATACTTGATGAGCAACTGATGGAGCTGAAGGCATCCCTGTTCACTGCAGGGGTCTTGGGCTAGATGACCTTAGACAACCCCTTCCAACTTAAACGATTCTATGATGTCAGTAACAGCACGTTGCTCAGCTGTTGTATTTGAGCCACATTAGAAGACTGGAGTTCATAGTTAATATTTTTTAAAGTAGATTACAGCTGCTATGTTGTTAAGACCTTATAATAATATTTGAAAAATAAATTGTATTATTAATAGGATGCTTTCAGCCTGTGAGTATTAGATATTGTTGTTTGTGATTTGCACTTAAAGAGGGATTTTAATCAAGTTTACCATTCTCAAATGGTCTGTTTTGCATTTAAATAAGCATCCTTAAAAATTGATCTGTTTTGCTCAATTATACAGTGGCTCATTTGGAAGACGAGGAGTAATTTATAACACAGACTGTGAGCAAGGAAGATGTATTGCACTGTTCTTAATCTGATCAAATTTCTGCTGATTTTTGATGACAATATCTGTTTATCATAATTATTATGAGTTGTCTGGGTTAATAAAACTTGAAAAACTATATGTGAATTAAGCCAGTATGGAATGTTAAATTTATTATTTATGTAACGCTATCTGATACCAGCTCTCCTTCATGGGTCTGTAAAGCCATTTATTTCAGAATTACTTCTTGTACCACCGCTGTTAAGTAGTTCAAATGTACAAAAAAACACCTTTTAGGAATGTGTAACTTCATATTATGAACTCTCTCAGATGAAAATATCCTAGAATATATTCTAATATCTCAAATTGTATTTGATAGAAAAAAGTCATTTTCATTGAAAACTACCTGGTTTTCATTTGCATTATGCTGTAACTTTAATGAAATAGCCTCTTTGCCTTAGAGTTCACCTGTAGATAACTGATTTACTTTATAACGGAATAGTTTTGTCCATATAGAGTCATAATTATCTTCTACATTATAAGATGTATTTACAACTACTTACTGTACTTGCTCCATAGTATACCATCATTTCTTAAGAGGCTCCTGCCACTGAAATTGCATTCAGTAGGAAATCATTTTTCGAAACAAACAAACAAAAAGAAAAAAAAAAAAAAAAAAAAAAAGGAAAAAAAAGTTTTTAAGCACTCACCTTTTAAGACTACACCAAGAGTCTTTGGAGAACCAAAACAAAATCCCATAGCTGTGCCTCTCTTTGACACAGAACCTTATTTATTTACCTTAGAAGCAAAAACATAGGCAGCGAGCCAGGTTTCAATCCAGAATCACGTCAATTTTATATTTTAGGAACAACAGATCCTCAAAAAAAGTACTGCTCAGTAATGAAGTAGAGAGAAAATGTACTTCATATTACAGCAGAAAAAAATGAAACTGTGTAAAACAAATACATTTGCAAAAGAAAATTGAAACAAATTGGTTCATAGAAGGTTGAAAATTCTTTTCAATCAGCAGTTCTCTTTGGACATGGCTTTCTCCCTTATCAGGTTGACATTCTGCTTTCATCATTAGTGAGGCTAAGGAGCTTGAAAGCCCATATATGTACGTTTGTGATTTATTTTGTGATCATTCTCATGTCACTCTTCAGTTCCACATCCAGAACTATCATCATTAAAGGTATGGGCATGAGTTTCCAGGCTAAGGCATGGGAGCTTTATGATAACAGGCAGAAGATAAGTGCAACACAGTATTTTTGCTACAAGAATGACTTTGGAGTTAGACAACTGAGGAGATAAAAATAGTGTTAAGCTGATACTAAAGTCAATAAACTATATAATGACAAGAGCTAATGTTGTTCTGTTTTACAGTTCAATATAATGTAAGCTTTTGTTGCTTAAAGAAGGGCTTTATTGATGTTTACAGATAGACCTTATGGCTTACTTGTCACCAGGAGAGCTGGGATATGTCTGTCTCAGCTTCAGCCCTGAAATGCCTGCACCATGCTCAGTCTATTTTCAAGCCAAGCAGAATAAAAATTTTAATCTGAAATTCCTGTATCAGAGCAACTTGTTAAGATAACTGTCTTGCAATGATTGATCTAGTCGTGTCAAGATAATAAGGTTTTTATGGTCCTGAGGAGGATTTAATCTTGTTTTTGGAGGAATTCTGGATCTCACTGTTGCTGCTTTATCACTTTTAATCTCCACACTTTTATTTGAATTTGCTCTGCAAAATTTAATATACATTTAGTTGACAGCTGAAGACACAGAATAGTCTTTTTATACCAAGTTTTCCTGTGTTGAAACTGTGTTTTAAATCTTGTTATCATTACTCAGAACAAATCCAATTACAGAGTTGCTTAGCTACTTTGGACAGACAATACTCAGTACAATTTCTCCAACACAATAAAAGTACCTATTAAAAGAAAAAATAGTGATTTTGAATAGAAGAAGGCTGCTAACAGTGTCTTTAATTATTTGGTTGAGGATTATTTGTGATTTAAAGAAAGGGTGCCTAGGACTGTGTTACCCTTAAATACAAGCTATATATATTGTTTTGGTTTCTAACTATACGAAGAAATGGCAAATTGTGTAAATTATGAAATAAATTTGTTCAGCGCCATTCTCCACAAATTTTAGTTTTAATAATAACTTTCTATTTTTCCCCATAAGAAGGACAACTAGCACTAATCCACTTTGCAGTAAACTCATGAGCTGTTGGTTGGGGCTACACTTTCCGCAGTGTTCCAGGCACTAATAATAATAAGGAGCAGGCTACGCAGCCCACGTGTGTCTGCATCCCAAGAAATAGGGACAGGGGACTGCACTGTTTGCTGTATATTCTCTCTGGCTCTATCCCCTTTGATTATTTTTAGTTCTTAATCTTATTACTTCACACTTTTGTACAACTGAGCTGAATAAGCTACTTATCCAGCCTCTAAGCTGAATCTATCCAGATCGTTTCGAATTTATTTGCTCTGTTCCTCTTTATTCACTTTATCTTCCTTTACCAATTCTATGTCATTCGCAAATTTAGGTCAGTAAATTATAAAGTACACAAAAACGGCCGTAATGCTTTGCTTTCTGGCATTCCTTTTAACTCCTTCCTGAACTGTTTTTGTATTTATAAGATTTGCTTCTTCAAGAAAAGTACTTCTTAAGGATTTCATATGCCTTTTCCTGCAAGGGAACACTTGATGTACTTGCACAGCAAATACTTCCAAAATGTTACACGAAGCACCAGGTTGCTCTCCTTTTCACCACCTGACCACGCATAGCCACTCTCCAGGAGCCAGCCAGAAGAAGGCAGTCACTGGAGCAGCAAGCTAAGCCAGGCTCTGACATAGGGTCTCTTTTCGGTCTAGACAAATCACTTGACCTCTTGGGAGATGAGTTCAGCATTCTAAGGATTATTTCTGCTAAGCAGACATGATTTACATTTCACACAGTCTCTGTTGTCTTCATCCTTCGAATACATTTGTTAACTTTTTTTTTGCCTCCTGCTTCCTCAATTCTTTTTTCAGTTTTTGGTCATTGACATCTCTTGGCTTGCTGCTGCTTAAAAAAAACATCCCCCCTCAGGTGACACATAGTGAGTCAGGGAAAGGACGCTGTCACTTGACTCACTGCAGCGCGTTTCAGTGCCATCTCTGTGATTTTTCCCTGGTACTTCAAAAAATGCAAACTAAGTCACGTAAATATAGTGCACCTCTCAAAATACAGCAAAACCCTTGTTTTAAAATAGCATCAGTTTTTGTTTTACACCTCAGAATGGTCTCTTCTCTATACCAATGTTTTCAGTTCTGCCCTTTGTAAATGATCAGACATGCACTTTCCACAAAGAATTTTTAAGCTTTCCTTCTCCATTTGGTGTATTCTGCTGAATACCTGAGTCACAATCACCAGCTAGCAGCACTCTGCTGCCATGTGATGTCTTCCCATATGCTCAATTACCTTGCCAGCCAATTTTCTTCCTTATTTTATTTTTTTTAGGTCAGACTCCTTGCAAGAGGTTCCTGTACTACACATAACCTGAAACATCCTGACCTTCGTGATTCCCTGTAATTTATACAGTCTGTTTTTAAGAACAAGCCATGCACTGGGCCAAACAGCTTTTTCTGCATAGAAACTTCCTATCAGCCAACATATATTGGCTTGCTTATGAGCTTCCCTGTGCATCTGCATGCCAGACAAGCAAGATGGAAGGAGTGCTCTAATCAGAATCATCCTTTGGTCTTAAGGGACCAAACCAATCTTCATTTGTTATTTCTGGTGAGGAGCAGTGTGAAACATGGGTGATGCACATCCAGCTGCATTCCCACCATGTTTCAGCAGTGCTGCAGGAAGATGCTGCTTGCACCAGAAAGTGCAGCCAGCACTTCTGTCCCTTCTTTCTTTCCCTCTTTGTTCCTTTCTTTCCTGCCCAGCAGGGAAGCTGAGATTGCTGTTGTCCTGTTAAAAGCACACAGTAGGCATCCTGCTCCCTTTGTCCCCTACTATGTGGGTCCTCAATAGGTCCATTCCTTTCACTTTTCAAATAACTCCAGATGTCCCATTTTCTCTATTACAATCAATAATGGATATTTTAAAAGCTATTACATATAAACCCATGTTGCATGCACTCATTCAGAGTGCAGGACTGGAGAAAGTTATCAGGGCTGCAAACAGGAGCAGTCTGACTGTCCAATGAGGTAGATAATTAACTGCAGCAACTTGGCAGAGTGTCCTATTTATTGTTTTTTCATGTGTTTAATCCCTGGGTTATCAGTAAAACACGATCCAGTAGCAGTACGGGTTACATGTTAATGCAGGTATTAGCAGGAGCCTGCCTCCTTGCTTCCAATTTTCTCTATTATAGTAACACCCTGCTTCTGCCTTTTGTTGTGTGGAGGTCATCTGGGGATTTATTCTGGAGTGCTGTTACTTCTAGGAGGTGAGAGCTGTCAGAAGTGAAAATGCAATGATCTCAGCATACCTGAATGCTCCATTTTAAAATGCTGTCAGTATAGAGACTGCTTAATAATAACATGCAGATCTCTTCAAAAGTAAAGCCTCCTATTTACTTCCATGGAAACTACAACAGAGACAAAGAGCACAATAATACTGTTTGGTAGAGCAAATTTTCAGCTACAAAACTCTTTTTCAACATTAGTTCTGCATTTTTAACTAGTGATGAACAAAAGCCTGTTTGCTGTGCTCATAAAAATCTGCACTAATCACTTCCACCACTGTTGAAATGCATCACTCACTGCCTCATTGTACTCGCATCCACTGTTTGGTCTCAAACATTCAGTAAGTGAATGGTGAACCCTCCACTGCAAGGTTTCAGATTGCTTTGTGCAGAGTGTCTGAGGGATCACAGATTTTTCTTGTCACACTTAAAATCCACATTCCTTTCCCTTCCCTAATGAATCATCTCTCATTACCCCATGTTCAAGAGCCTGGTTCATCAGCTTCATCAATTTTAAGTGAAACTTGGTGATGGGTTGGGGGTCTTCTCTCAAAACAGCTGGGATGGAGGTGGGATAGAGTTTATCTTGAAGAAAGGGAAGGTATTAGGGTATATAAAACCATGTTGCATGCACTCATTCAGAGTGTAGGACTAGAGAAAGTTATCAGGGCTGCAAACAGGAGCAGTCTGACTGTTCAATGAGGTAAATAATTAACTGTTAATTAACTAATTAGCATAATTAAATAATTATTAAATAATAATTATGTGATAAATAAGTAAGATGTGGACTTGTGATACTAAAAATGTACAGAGGCAGTTGTCACAGCAAACCTGGAGAAATGCTTTTGGTACAAATGCATTTTCAGGTAACTAGTGATAGAACAAGAGGCAATGGCTTTAAGTTGCACCAAGGGAGGTTCAGGTTCGATATCAGGAGAAATTTCTTCTCTGAAAAAATGTTAAGTATATGCACAAGCCGTGCCGGGAGGTGGTAGAGTCACTGCTCCTGAAGATGTTGAAGGAAAGGGTAGATGAGATACTGAGGGACATGGCTTAGCAGCCATGGTGGCGACAGGTTGATGGTTGGACCAAATTATCTTAGTGGTCTTTTCCAACTTCTATGATTCTACAATTCCTTACCTCTGACTCCCCTGCAGCCTGAGCTCTTGCAGCAGCCATCCTTCACCATATGAGTGGGGGACCTTCCATGCAGAGCCCATGCCCCATGGGACTTTCCCAGCAGTGCCCAAGGGATGCTTCATGCTTCCTGTGCCTGCACTGTGAGGTACTGAGCAAAATGGCAGCAGACTAACGTGTCAGCCTTGGAAACTTCACTTCTAGACATAGTACTGGGTGCAGGAAATCCATCTTAAACTAACAGATTAGATAGAGAAAAAAGGAAAAAAAGAAATACATTATTGGTGAGTATACTGTGGCATTTCTAGCTGTATGTTCATAGAAGTGGGCTTGCCTTTATGCAGCTTGATTCTGCTAAATGTGATTTCTCTTGAATAAAAAATGAGTTTAAAAGTTTGAAATTCAAAGCAACCCAAATAAATGAATTTTCTGCTTGAAAAAAACTGTGTATATTTTTTTTTATTATTAAATGCCATTTTCAATATTAACATGCAAATATTCACGAAGTTTTTTGAAACCTTTTTAGAGATTATTTTCTCAAATTAATTTCATTTACCAATAATCCTGAAAAAAATGTAGCCAGAAGGCATGACAGCTATATTTTGTATTTTAAAATGAAAACAACTTCTCCAAGGAAGTCAGTAGCTCAGTAAGGTAATGAAGTCATCAAAAGAAACTTCTATAGGTATTAGGATACCTCTCACTGGGAAATCAGCTATTTCACTTGGTTCATCTTCATCATATATTTTAATAAACTATAGATCACTATGAAGGAACTAATATGCTGGCCAAAACCAAATAGATTTCAAAAGAAAGATCCAGGACTGGCAGTAATTGAATGATGAACAGCTTGCAATATTACAGGACAAACAGTAGATATGAACTTGCTACACCAAAGAAGCTGCACCAGAGATGAGAGGCAAGCATTGTGCACTTCTGAAAGCAGGAATATTTTGTCACACTGTCATCAGATAAAATTTCTGATGTATAGTTAAATAACCTTTACTTTCATCCCTCCAGTGTAAAAGATGGAAATCTTTTAAGAGCGAGAGTCCCAAAGAAATGTAAATACAGTGTATTCACTACTGACATTTCAAAAGATTTTGCCCCACCAGTGGAGACAGCTATTCTCTATTATCAGGTTTCCTGTCAGTCATGTTGATTAAAGTTGATAAATACTGCAAGCCACTTGGGGTAGGCTAAAGGACACAAAGAAAAATGTAACTTATTTGAAAAGGAACATATTTCCTGGGAAACGAAAAGCAGGCCATAGATGTCTGCACTTCACTACTTTAAAAGAAAGCAAATTCCATTATTTAAAAAAAAAAAAAAAAAAAATCCTAGAAGTATTACATATTAACATACTGTAATTAACGTAATAGTTCTTTTCATGAACAAAGCAGTGTGATGTTGAAAAGTTAGCTCGGTTTCCGTGCATGCACAGCCATTATCATGTTTATCGAACATGGACAATAAATGACATTTCTCAAATTTGAGGTCCAGACATTCCCAAGGGAAAATGAGTTTGAGTGCATCTGGAATACTGGGATGACTTTTCACAAGACCAAGGTCAGTAAAGAAAGCAAACTACATTTGAAAGTATACTACATGTTTTCTATAAATATGTAATATGTAAAAGACAAAAGATCGGGCTAATATAAATTCATAGGGTCAAATCAGTTACAAGTATTCTGATTGCCACTGCTGCTGCATTATTTTCCAATCTTCCAGGACTCTTCAGCACAAGTTGCCATCCATTTCAGAATTAATATTAGAAAAGCATTTATTTCTTGCTTGCCATAAAAGCAACTAAAAGTAGAAACACTCTCACAGGATGTGGTCAGTTATGCAAAAGTGAGCTACTACCTCCGGAAAGGAAAATTTATTAAAAAATATACAAGCAATTAAAAATATGTTGCACCTAAAATATTGGGAAAAGCTGGAAGAAAAGAAAAGTCTGAATCCACAATTACTTCAAGTTATGATCTTGTATCAGACTTCAGTGGAGATACTTACAGCAAAGTAGAAGAAAATGTGAATGTCCAGAAGCAACAATGATAAACCACAAAATATATTCCATGAAAACTATATTCCCTGCAATGGTGATTTTTCCAGAAGAATATTTTTATAACTTGACTGAATATTGTATCTATATGAGTAGAAAAGATAGTAGAATCCAGGTTCAACTACTTGGAGAAAGAAACACTTTAGAGAAAGCTGAAATACACTGTATGAAAGAAGGAATGAAACTTCTGGTAATTGAATTTAATTTTCTATTTAAGAAAAAATCTTATGTTTAAAACAAATGATTAATGAAATTCATTATGTGGCCATAAAAGTATTTGATGACCGACACATTTTAGGCTAATAGCATGAACTCAACTGCCAGCAGAATATATTCTTTTAAACTCTTAGGGATTTTTAAAAAGGCCTGCAGGGCCTTAAAAACCTAAGATGATGTGGGTTTGGAAATTCTGAACTTAACCCAGTTTGCAGCAATATTTTAAGATCACCATATATGCATTTACCTTTCTGAGCATATTATTTGGATATATATATATTTTCTACAGCAGCTGGAATAGTTGAAAATTTAATGCAATAAAACTACATTAAATTTCTGACAAGTTATAAAAGGAAGAAATCTAGTCCCACTCCTGCACTTCTTTGAGGTAAGCTGAAGTTGTTTTTATAATCAGATTCTTTTTGAAGTGCACAGGATGCCCAAATGAATGCATATATTTAAGAATCTCCCTTTCTACTGCTGCAGAAATCTAGCTGAGATAATTAATATACCTTTTACAGCAATTTCAATACAGCTACCTTGGGTCTCCTTATTTGTTCAGATGCTTATCCATCATAAAATCACACTCCACAGAATCAGATTACAAACCCTGACGAGAATTCCACACATGTGGCAAACTACGCCATTATAATTAATTCAGTCAGCAAACCATTACATGTTAACAGAGAAGAAGACTCTTAAATTCTGGCATTTTCCTCAGGCTTTAAAGAATTCTCAATGAAGAAATGTTCTATGATGCAGCAATATGAAAATAGTCGATGTTCTATTTTGCACTGACTTGTCTTTATTCCTGTTTAAAAATAATGGTACGTAGTAGTACGTAGTAGTCTATAGTTTTTATAGTGTCCATATCACAATTTAGTCTATTGGGTGCAAAGAGAAACATCTGATGACTATCATGATCTAGAAATAATGGCACCCTTCTTAGAGGTTTTAGATAAAGCAAAGGGGATGATCTTTGCTTGATCTAAGAAATATCATGATCTAGAAATAATTGCAATCTTCTTAGAGGTTTTAGATGAAGCAAAGGGGATGACCCTATTACTCACTATATCAACAGATACCATAGCAGGAAAATAATTTCTAGATTAATTCACCTGGAATATCACTTTTAAAATACAAACTAATGGGAACTATATTAGCGAGATATTATTTGCCCAGGATCTATTATACTAGCTTGTTTATAGCAGAAGCTGGTAGTTTGCACAAGTCTAGACCCTTTACTGTTTCTTTAGAAATCCATTTTGCAATAAAAATGCAGAAAAAAAAAAATAATACTAAATTATGAAACAAACAAACAAACAAACAAAAACAAAAAAAAAAAAAGTGGTATAAGCTACTACTCTACCAAAATAGCTTAAGCCATTCATATCATAGAAGTAACATGAAGAGCACCTTGAGTGTTCAGAAGCAATTATGACAGTGATAACTGCAGATGAAATGAAGCAAAATGTGAAAAATTTATCTTCATGTACACTTTTCTACATAACAGAATGGCCTCCATTTATCTTACTTCTTTTTCATTAGACTGATTAGTTAACTGGCTTCAGAAGCAAAATATGAATGAGCTGACAAATTGTTCCCTTTGACTTTTGCACAGTCCAAGAGTAAATATCAGATTTAACATGTAATCATTTAAAATAGCTGATCTGACTACAAGTTAAGATGTGAATATATTAACCCAAATGCGTTGTCAGTACATACATGAGAATTTTGCCCCTAACATGCACTAAAAGGATAAACAAGTAGCAGCGCCTTAATTTTACCTTATTTATGATCCTATTGAATTCATACATAGGAAAATACAGGAATCTACTTAATCAACATGAGAAAAAAGTCTTAATGAAGAAAAAAATGAAAAAAAGGACTCACAGTGCAGGATATACCTGATGTGACGATACAAATAGAATGCTTGTGTATTATTCACCCTTCCCCACAGCTAACAACAATCACTAACTGGGATTTTCATAATACCTGATTTCATTTGCCTTCAGTTTAAGAACTACTTGCCTTCATTTTAAGAGCAAACTCTGTGAGGACTCCAAGCGCAAGTCTACTAATCTTATCTGTGGACACAAGAGATCTGTGGACACAAAAGATAAAACAAATCCTTATTATGTCAATGGAAAAATAAATGTCATTTCCTCATACTGAGACCTGGCAAGCAGCGACTGTGTCATTTAACACAAGAATCAATACAAAGAAATCACTAGGTTTTGACCCAGGTTGGTTTTAGGGATGTGCATACTTCATGACTGCTTTAATGGTACTCTAATTTCTGTGTGACTAATTTTGAGACATCTGGGAACACCTTCACCAGGTGGAATTTTTACTCTTTGAAATTTTCACAGATTGTCTCAAATGCAAATACAAAGACATTAAAAATCCCTCCCGTCTTAAGACGATTTTTTCCATCTGTATTATGTTATATATAACAGGCTGTCACATTTCTTTTAGTTTTTTTGTATGTGCTTCAGACATGCAGAACTGTGCTTTGTGTTATACATTGAAACATTTCAAGACAGATTTTGGCCACAATTTTCAACCTTCTCTTTGGCCAATTGAGCAACAGAGATGAATGCCCCCGCATGCAGCCTTTGGCAGGTATGAACCCTTCGGTTTGGCATTGTCTTATAATTTCAGTAGCCTTTCTAACACACCCTAATTGTGTTTGGCAGAATCTCATGATAGATTTTATTAGCATATGTTCTGTATGTCTAGGCACTTGGTGATCTCATCCTTTCATTTAGCAATCATAGCATCTGAACTACCAAGGAGTTAAGCCTTCTAAGACTCTTTTCTTGGCTTGCTAACAATCTTTTAAAAAAGGTTTTGGTTGAAACCCTATTCCTTCAATCCCTCGTGCATTGTCAAAAAAGCTATTAAAAATCTGTTACTGTTATAGAAATCTACAGGCTATCCTGGAATGCTCTAGAGCTCTGCCTTGAATTCAAAGTACAAAAGATGCGTTCCAGTCTGATTGCTCCAGTCTGTGGTTTTCTGTATCAAAAAACTGAAAATTCTGTTTCTGTTTTCAGCATTATAATCTTAACTCCCCCATGAACACTGGAAACTGGGCTGACTATATAGATATTTTCCAGGCCTGTTTTCATTTCCTTTCACTGCATCTTGCTTGTCCAACATCTTCTATTTCTGATCTCCTGCTATTTTAATTCCCTTCCCTCAAATTCCTTTTCCTGACATTTTTACTGTCTATAATCTGATATTAAAAAAAAAAAAAAAAAAAAAAAAAAACACAAAAAACCAAAAACAAAAACAAAAAACAACCTCACAACCTCTTGTATGGTTTGACTCTTAATATAAGTGTACAATTCTCTCCTCTGCTGCTCAGAGAGAACCACATGAAGGCTGGAGGCTGCCTGGCCAGTATGAGGAGAGGAGGCAGACGCAGTTCAGCTCATATTCCTGCAGGTGAACTCTGGAATAAGGTTTCATATCCTTCTGACTTTCCACACGTGTCCTGAAGATCTTGTTCATAAATTTTTTGACTTTTTTGTTTTTTTAAAAAATATTTTAGGATTTATACCATTAGCACCATGGTCTCATCTGGGGCCTATACATGTTACTGGGCTGCAGCATTTGGGGAGCAATGCTATCAATAGGCTCCGCTCCAACACTAAATGCAGACAGATTTTTCATGAATAAAATCCAGTTCAAAAACATTTATACAACATAACCTCTGGAACAAGCTCAAAAGAAAACTACTCCAACCAATATGCACGCACACGTGTTCAAGATGTATTTTCCCCATCCTCACCCTTCCCTTCTATTTTAAAGAGGGGTTGCCTTTATGCTGATCAGCTTTTGCTTCTTCTGAAGCCTACAACACAGTTATCATATGGTCAGTTTGTGGGCTGAGTGGTGCACACCAGAGTCCCATGGTACCCTGAGTTCAGCTTCCTGCCTTACCAAGTACCACTGCAGCTGCACTCAGGAGGGCAAGAAGTTCTCTGCTTATACAAATGGCTGTTGCTTGAAGTCCTCATGTGGCAACATCCTACCACCAAGAGATAACAAAAACACACAGATAGCATGGGTAAAAACCAACTTCATTCACATTTGCCCTTTCTCTTCCTATTTCTCAGTGTCAGTGGAGTTATTGGGAACCATTAATTGGTTGCAAGAAGCAGCAAATTAATAGAGGCTTTGTGATATGCCACCTAGAAAATGAGCAATGAAGAATGACAACCCTTCTAACATATATGTGTTGGTCCTACACTTGGCCCTATTTCTTCATAACCATCAGAAATAGCAAAAAAGTTTTCCAGCACACATTGACATTTTTCACAAATAGTACGTTACATTTTATGTCAGTACAGCTGGTATGTACCTTGAGAGCTGTACTTCATTCACTCAGGTTCATATTTAATAGGCATCAGAGATCATAGAAATTTTATGGTATAATTCAATAGATTACCACACCAACTGAAATTACTAACGTTAGAAATTAACCACCTTTATAGCAGAGGCTCTCGGGATAAAAAATGAAGCAAAATGCAATGTACTAAAGAGACATAAATTTCATGTTTACTAAGAATCTGTGTGAATAATGTGTTTAATATGCTCTTATATTCATCTAAAATGAGAGCAAACAAAGTAATACATTTTCTACAGAGGCTTAACATAATCATTTCCTTGAGAATGCTAAATTTATCTTTAACCTGTTTTCTCCAATTATACTCATTGATGTGTAATGGAAAAAAAGAACAACTCTCAGAATTAGCTTTTACAGCATCTTTGTGGTCCCAAGCCAAAAAAACAAGGCAGGATGCTTTCCTGCTTTATTCTCAAATAAAAAGAAAACACTACCACTGCTGTATAGAACGAACACTTTAAATATGAATGTGTTTGTTGAGCTGGAAAGTCAGTGTTGAAATGCTGCCAATTTCTGTGACAAATGCTGTTATCAGGAATGGATGGGAATTAACAAAGCAAAATAAAGCTTTAATACGCTGATTGCCTTGCTTTTTTCCTGAGCTAGTGAAACCTAGGATATTTTATAAGGTACTGCCACACTGAAACCCTCAAGTTAACTGTAAAAGTGCAAGTAGATGCCCTGGCTACCCAGCTATCCTGAGATTTCAAAAATGAGGAAAACCTCTTCCTGACAAATCTCTTCTGCAGCTTACCGTGATTGTACCTCCACATCCCGTTTCAACAGCCCTCCAGGATATCTCCAGCACATGCCTCCAGGTGAAACCTTTCCTTACTCCTGCAAACAATAGAAAAAGACAAGACAGAGAAAAAAATCTATCAACTTAATTTCCAGGAGAATAGCAGTACAAAAGAAAAACCTAAATATGGTAAACTTAGCACCGGGTCTTCCCAAAAAATGAAGTGCAATCTTGTGGAAAATATAGTTAAAACTACAGTCAAACAACCTTGTCCAGAGTGTTCTACAGTCAAACAAATACACATGCACAAAAAGGATTTGAAGGTATGTCACAGAGTGAAGACAGAGTTTTGTTAGGTGAGTCTTCAAAATACATCAGTATTACATGGTAGTAGGTGGATTGAGGTGCCTCTCAAACACTCAGTTCTCAGCCACAGCTGAAAACCTTGTTGTCATATCACCAAGGTTAATAATTAGTGTCTTTTTTAAGAATTTCCACTACTAATCTTCTACATCTATCTTTCCCCCATTCTGGTAGTAAAATAGAACAAGGATGGAACATTTTAAAAATTAATTAAAGCCTGTCCTCCTAATGAGTAAGCTTGAAAAATTTGAAAGGATGGAATTAAGCCTTATGCTCTTAGAGGAGAAGATGGTCAATATTAAAGTAATGCCCCACTGAAAAAGTTATTTTCTTTTTAATTTCTTCCATCTCAGCTGCAATTCAAAGCCTACAAAAGAAATGTTGAAGTTCACAGCACTAAGAGAATATGATAATCTATTTGAGATAAACATTTAAGATAACAAAGTGATTATTTTAGGAATTTTCACATCTACATAGTCTTCTGTGCACATCTTCTCTACAAGAATAGTTTTCCAAATAAAAAGATGGTCAAATATTCTTAGTGAATCTCTACTAACAGAAATTAATTCAAGTGAAACTGCACCTTATTGTCTCTTAATGTTTCATACATTCAATACAATGCCTTATTGTATTGAATGTATGCACTAGAATAGAGACTGTGGTTTGCAGAAAAGAAAATATGGAGTCCATATATAGGAATTGTAGCTGTATGCGTATTTTTGCATGTAAGGAAAAAAATCTTCCCAAGCAACCAAATTTGGAGGTCTAGCTTTTTAATGCAATCTTCAAAAGCAATAAAAAAATTAGCAGCATGTTTTTCAAAATTTATGCAGACTAAAGACTGAAAAGAAAACTATCCTCTAGGAATGGCATAATGGCTTTTCTTATTTTGTTAACATTGGGAAAACAAATGGCTATAGAAAAAGCTTTGATCAAGTATTTTACAGAAAAATGCCTGTTAATGATTCTAAAAAAAGCACATATGTTCAATTTAAAATAAAATTATTCATCTATAATACCTGTAATTCAAAAGAAAAAAAAAAAAAGAACAAAGAGCAGTTCAGATAATTTTTCTGTTTTGCTTGATGTGTCTTATCAATCAGCACATGCTATGCTAGTAGCCTGGCACAAAACAAGAGCTCTCAGTTGTGAAAGTCATACAAATAACCAATACACCATAATACTCCACAATATTCTCCTGCACTACTGAATTATCTTGAAGCATCAAGACTTAAAACACTTAATTTTACCGCTCTTATCAACTAGAATAAAAAAGTCTATCAAATTAATTAACATTACCGATGATAATAAAAACCCACAGAATCACAGAATCACAGAATCACCTGGGTTGGAAGGGACCTCAAGGATCATGTAGTTCCAACCCCCCTGCCTAGCAGGGCCACCAAACATACACATTCAGATCAGGTTGCCCAGGACCCTGTCCAACCTGGCCTTGAACACGTCCAAGGACGGGGCATCCACAACCTCCCTGGGCAGCCCGTTCCAGGGCCTAACTACTCTCCTTGTGAAGAACTTCCCCCTAACATCCAACCTAAATCTTTCCTCCTTCAACTTGGATCCATTTCCCCTAGTCCTGCTATTGTCAGCCCTTCTGAAGAGTTTACTCCCCTCCTGGGTGTAGGTTCCCTTCAGGTATTGATAGGCTGCAATGAGGTCACCCCGCAGCCTTCTCTTCTCCAGGCTGAACAAGCCCAATTCCCTCAGCCTGTCCTCATAGGGGAGGTGCTCCAGCCCCCTGATCATCTTAGTCGCCCTCCTCTGGGCAAAAAAGTTTATTTCTGATAAAAAAGGAAGTTGCCATTGAATAACTGTGTCGGAGTTGAACAGCATTTCTCAGGTTTTACTAAAATGTACTGTTGGACATGAGGATCTACTCTTTATCTGTTACTGCCTGGCAGACGTGTGGTCAATAATTTCTACCTAACGTGTGGTTTTGTTGGTCTATGTAACACAGAGCTTCACGGTATTTTAAGTATGATATGGTCTGAATCTAGAGTATTTTTCCTTCAAGAGTATGTAATTATGGAGCATGATTAAATTGATTTTTAATTTCTTACAAAACTCATAAAATCAACAAGCATAAAAATGATATTACATCAGCATTTTTTCTTTGTAACCTCTGCCTTCTCTATTTTCTCCCAGTACAAATCTACATGTACGCAAAAATGTTACTTTGTTCCTAGGTTAAAAAGTATTTTTATTAAGAGATGAGTATTTTACGAATGCTTGAACTCCATTACATACTATTGGTATGAAATATAATCATTGCTTAACAAAAATTCCCCAGATTCTTATGCAGCTGATCTACTTTTCTAAAAACAGTGTGCCAACAGATTCAGATGAACAGAACTTTCTTATCACCATTGGCAGACTTTCATTCACAGCACATGATCAGAAAAAAGGAACTATATTATAATTGTGTCAAATTGTACTTTATACTAACTCACCCTCTTCATTCTATTCATTCTGTTGCCAAAAAAAAAAAAAAAAAAGCATAAATCTGTATTGTGCTGTTCTGATCTTTCAGCTCAGTTTCTTAAAAAAAAAAAAAAAAAGAAAAAGTGATACAGTAGAAAATGAAGGATTAATTTGCCATTGCCTGATTAGCTCCAAAATTACCTATATAAAAATAGAATTCAGATCTACAGGGCTGCTCTGAAAGTAATGCTTGTTATTTTACTATGTTTTCTTACAACATCAGAGGCAGATATTGTTGGTGTGGCAGTAGAGGATGACCCATACCACCAATATTCCATTTTAATTTGTTTTCATGTGACAGATGCCACAGAGGGGCAGTCTGACAGAACTGTGTCTGACATGGAGATGCATATGAAGCAAAGGGATGGAATTCCTCATAGTAAATCTAAATAATGTGTTTTATGTTCAAAACATTTTAACATAATTTTATATTTTAGATATTGCTTCCCAAAATAGGAATGCACGGGAATTTTAAAGGAGATTTTTAAGTTTTGTAAATGCAGTCATTTTGATACAACAGTTTTCTGGATTATTTTTCTACCTCATTTTTATACACAGCTAGAACTTCAAACAGCTTTATGAATACTGACCACATAGATATTGGTTGAAGGAGCAAGAGCTATCTTGTGTTCAGACTAAGACTGTAAATATGGCGCACACAGTACTTCAGGTATCCCAAAAGACTACTTTCTCATTCCAGTTTTTTCAGCATTAATTGTCAGTATTAAGCAAATATTCCAAGCTTCCGGCTTGTTTCAAGCTTATTTCAGCAGTCAAGAAAACCTCCTGGAATTCCCTAGGGGGAAAAAAAAAAAAAGAAAAAAAAGAAAAAAAAAAAAAAAGCAGCAGACAAGATAGTAAATTACTTCAGAGCAATTGTCCCCTGGAACTGAAGGGATATGAATAGGAATAAAGATATCACACTGCTTCCCTCTTCTTCATATACTCTTCATTTTATAAAACAATTGGACCTAACTGTTTTTAATGCTCTGTTTCCTTTTTTTGGCTACTGCTGAACAGGAAACAATTCACTTTTGTCCACATATTTTTCTCATTTCAAGGCATAAAATGTAGAGTCCATCCCTTTGAATTTATTAATTCATCCACTGCAGATGGCTTTTGCCTTTTCGGTTTTCATTTGACTGCTTCCTTCTCCTTTTTCATCTCTCCTTATGCTTCCCCAGTTTCCAAAGGTGACATATACACATGCTCAAATCTCATGAAGTAATGTCTAAATCTGCTGTAAATCACATAAGCCCTTCATGAGTCACATGTACCAGAAATTTTAATTCAACAGGTTAAATGTCACCTACAATACACAGAATATATTTTCAACAAGCTAAATATTCAAAGATGATATAGTGTTGTCCCTATAAACTACTACTCCTCAGAGAAAAATGTATAAAATTAAAGCTATAAGCGCTGGAGTTAAATTGTTTAATTTGCACATACAAAGACTAAAAATGATTAAATATTAGTACGTTAACACTTCGAGGGGCTTCTTAGGTATGTTACAGTTCCTGAGCTTCCTTCTTGTTCAGTCTAAAATAGGATTTATAAGTTTTTACTAGAATTTAGATGGGTTTAAAATCTCTACATATAAGCTGTACTTTTACTGATTCATTCCATGAATTTCCTGTTGAATTTTTATGTGACACTTGATCTCCCCTGTTCTGATCGGATAATGTAAATTTCCAATGGAGATTAAACACAAATGAGTATGAAATTGATTTATTATAATAAATGAAATTGAGGTCTGAGGTCCTTCTTCTCTTTTCTTTTTTACCCCCACCCACACTAAGACTGCCTGATGAATGTTTTTTCTAATGGTAGTATTTTCCAAAGAAAATTTAGAAAATTACACATTGGAAGTTACATTAAACATTGTTCCAAACTTGTTTAATTTCATATGCAAAAGATGATTGTTTGAATAGTTTAACTTCTATAATTACATTGTTGTGGAGCCAACATATTCTGACAAGATTCTTTCAGAATTCAAACTCGTTATCAATTTAATAGAGAAACTGGTAAAAAACATCTGTCAAAATCTTGTGTCACATCTCTACACTGAAATACTTATTCTAAACATGTTGTGCAGAGTACCATTGTAAATGTAGGTGTAGAATTTTTTTTTCCCACTATCACTGCGAAAAATGCAGCCTTCTTGTCACAAAGAGGTGGTTCATCCACAAAACATTAGGCTTAGCTTCACATTCTGAAACAATTCAAAAGAATTAAAGGTCCTTGATATACACACAAAAGTTGACTCTGCAGATACCGTGCTTCTATACAATCAAAGCTATTTTCTCTGCCTGGATTTATGCATCACAGAAATTTAGAAAACTGTGTTTTGTTTTTGCCTACAGAACAACGTTGAATGGTGAGCTACTGACAGCTGCGTCATTCCATCTCAGCTGATTAAAGACCATATCTAGAATGGCAAGAAAATTCAGTAACTGCATCATACTGCTTTTGTTTCCCAGAGTGAAAAAATCTTCTCAGCACGTATTCTGCCACCAATGCAGATGCACGTGTAGATGAGATGATGCACCCTGAAACAATTGCTAGTATTTATGCCTCTAACAGTCACAACACATTTTCTACAATACTCAGAAATACTATACTTTTGTCAAAGATGTTTAAGCAGAAATTCCATCAATTCCACAGGATTCAGCATCCACTTTACCTTAAGTGAACAATAGGAAACTGTCATAAGGACTGATGGTCTTCTAACTTGTTGCATTAGAAGATGTTACAGGTTTCTGAGCTCAAGAACATCAGTGGATAGACCCACAAACACAAGCTATTCATATATAAACAGTGTACTCAGTCCCTGTTGTAATTTTAGGTGGAGTTTACATGTTATTTCCAAGAAAACAGGAAGAGATACTGCTTTCATGGAGAGCCAACCTGTGAAATTGGTACTTGCCTTAGCCAATTTATTTTTTCTCTTGACTGAATTCCATTAACTTGATCACTAATAGACCACTGACAGACAAAGATCACACAGTTTCTATCCCTTTGAATGCTACCTACAGAAATTTGAAAAAGCTGCATTACTATCATAAAGTGCAGTGGCTTTTGATGAAAAATAATATGGCAAATTTACTTCTGCAGCTAAGTCCCTTGTCTACTGTTCGAACAAGAAAATGCTGTTTGGAAATGTTAAGTTTTAAAGAGCAGCTCATGCAGTGGGCACAGTATTTATGCTTCTTGGAACAAAGTGTTGGAATCAATACTGTTATTTCTAAATGCAAAAGGCTTGTATTGAAAGAGAGATGAGAATGCAAGTACAACCCCCCCAGAATACACTCCTTAATCTCCTTGCTGGTTTTTAAAAGAGTTTCAGATTCTCTCTTGTAACATTCACCAAAGTTAGGCCAGAAGAAGTCAAAGTAATTTAGATCCAATCTCTTTTCAAAAATGAAATGAACAGAAGTTTTATTAAAAGGAAATGAAGAGGAAATTGAACTTTCATATTTCATGGTGCAATTGTGATGACAGAAAACAATATTCGTCGACAGAAGTTTAGAAGATATTTATACGTCTGCGCTGCCACACAGGGGGAGTTGTGTCACAATAGAGGGCAGGTAATTTTTAAAAATATAATGGTGCTGCAAGTCAGATTACTTGATGGCTATTCCAATCAAGTTCAGAATATAAAACTTTCCACATTCTTATGGTCAAGAATGAGAAACAAATTGAAATGTGTAAAATATGAGGGGTTTTCACTAGAGATGCTTATGGGTAATGCAAATTTCATCTGTATAAAAGCTGCACAGTGCTGTATTATATGCTGTGTAAAATTAAATCGCTTAAACTGAAATCGTAAGTCTATGGAAGACAGGTAATATAATGGAAATGTCATAATTCTGCTGTGCTGAACAGCTAGGATGAAGAGAAGAAAATGTAGAGATACAGGTGTGAATTACAGTGTGTCACCACGGAAGAAAAAAAGAGAGATTTGCGTTTAGCCTTAAAATCTAATGATTCCATAGCTAATCCAACTGTAAGGAAAGCAATGGCTTGAGATGACTCATGTTCGGAGGCTTCTCCTTGTGGGTGAAAGCTCCATACTCTTCTCTGACTGAGCACACAGTTAAGTCATCTGTAGTTTATATACACTCTATAAGATACTGCTGCTAGTAATCCTTGTACCCTACAGTGGATACTTAGGCACAAATTTTCCAAAATGCCCAGTAATTTCAATCCCTACCACTTCAGGCTACTGACTGAAGTATTTTTCAGAAGCAGTACAAGGTAGGTGACTGGGAAAAAGGGATCTGCATGACTCAGTCTGGACCACTTCAAAATAAACATCTGAGAAGACTGTCATCCTACATATAAATGTAAGCCACGGTTTTTTCCTCCTACTTCAAAGTGGCACAGCCAAAGAATGCTTACATACAACAGGAGAAAGGGATGATATTTCATTCTCCCACTTTTTTTTTTTTTTTTTTTAATGCACTTGTAGGTAAAGCACTTACCTTAAATAAGTGTTTTAATTTTCCTACTGGGGGGGGGGGGGAAAGAAAGAAGTTCAAAGATAAAGTTTTCCACAGACTTAATACTTCAATATTGTCTAATAAAGGTTAAAAATATTTTTTAATGAGAGAAAAGAGAAACCTATTCTATGACTCACACAATTCAGTAGAAAATACTGCACTCTCTAATGCACATGTATAACACCATTACAGCTGACAGAAAGAATCTATATGCAATCAAGTTTTAGCATTGCAAACAGATCTCACTACTTAAATTTATAGTGTGCACCTTGAAAAAGCTTTTTATAGATATCATAATGTTTTCCAAATACATGCAATATTTCTAATACGGTTGTGTTGAAAAGAAATAGCTATCTACTTCATAACTGTTTCAATTCTTATAGTAGTTAGGGGTATCTGACAGTCAATGGAGAATAACATCAAGAAAGAACTATATTTTTCAGCAGTTGTTAGTCATGAAGTTACAGATAAAATGCCACATGTCAGTATAAGTATTCCTTGACACAGTCATGGGTTAATTACCTTTTATGATCACTATGAAAATGCTGGAAACTAATGCATCAGCTGTTACACTGATTTGTCCATTTAACAGGTGATTCTGATTAATAGAGAACATGAAGAATCGCATCAAAAACTGACACTCAAGACTTCCAGAGCAGGCCATATAAGCAGATCAGAACATCATCACAGCTGAAAATAACCAGATTGACATAAATTAATAAAAATACTTTTAAAGATCATGTGGAAAGGAAATTAACTTGGAGAAGTGGAAGCACTTCTATAGCAAATTATTTTGAAACAAATGACAAGAGTGGGAACAGACTTTCAAATTCTTTCAAATGAGGAAGAAAATTGTATGCAGCATACTCAGACATTTTAAAACCATCAGACATAATTTGTCAATTGCAGTTTTCTGAGGACTCTGAAAATTTTTCACAAAAGAATAGATTTCCACCTACTGCTCTGAACTGTGAGCACAGCCAGGTTAAAAGAATATTTTTCACATTTGATTTCATTTGCACATGAGAATCCTGCATGTTCAGATTGAGTTTATTTAGCAATGAACTTTATTTTCCCATTGAATCTTTAAGCAATGTTATCTTAAATATAGCATTTATAGAAGTATAGAATGGAATTTCAGGTGATATGGGAATTTTGACCAGAGTGAGGATAATTGAGTGATTGTCCCGCAGTGTTTGGACAGTGAACATTATATAGCTTCTGTAAAAGGACAGGGCTCCTTATTAAGCTCTTTTTCATGCAAAGCTTGCAAAATACTCAGGTACCTACACTCAGGGTCAGGAAGTAAAAATAAAAACATACAGAAGATTTAACAAGGATTTAAAAATTCCCTACATTATTAAAAAAGAGACCACATTCTAAATCCCTCTAATATGTAATTAATTCCAAGCATGAGGAATGCCTTTAACATCTCAGTCAAGGTTTTTCTATTTGTAAATTATGAGGTGTTCAGCACTCTCAGGGGATTGAGCTTTTAATCACACAGATGTCCATTATGAATTCTCTGTTTGCTTAGTAGTACAATAGGAGAACTCACAGCATCTTTGTGCTATAATAAATCTGCAAGCTCAGACAGAATGCTCATGATTGCCTTCTAAATTCTTTCAAGGTCATTCTACGTGATTTCATGCTACATAACATCCTTTCTCAGTCCATTTCACACTGAGAAAAGATCATGATAAACATTGATTTTTCCCTGCTGGTATACCTGAATTCCACCATGTTCCTCCCCCCCCACACCCTGGTACACCATTTTCAACTCGTTTGATTCTAAGCTGCTGTGTAGACACCTTAAAATTCAAAAAACAATTAGGATAAGGGAAAAGAAGCTGCATTTGAAGAACGAACTGGAAGAAAAAAAAAAAAAAAAAAAAAAAAAAAAAGCAGTTACTTCTAGCAGGAAAACTGGTAATGGAAATAGGTTTTAAAAAAATAAAATAAAAGAACTCCACAAAACTACATACCAACAATCCAGGAGTGGTATCAATAAAAGATGTGGGGTAAAAAAATTATCTGAACAAGGCGTAACTTAAAATACGCTTGAAATCTGTGTTTTGCAAATGCACATAGAAACGTACTTCAAGTCATTGCAGACTGTAAATGTTAAAACAGGAGGTGAAAATTTAGTCCCAGAGTTTGACATGTCTGGGTTAGGACACGTCCTTCACAAATTATTCACCATCAGAAAAAAGATACAAATGCCTGCAAGAGCATATTCTCAGAACTAGATGTGGTTCCTCAAGCGTTCTGGCATGAAAGGAGTGCAGAAGGTGCTAATAATACTTTTCTCATGAGGAAAAAAAGAGGATTCCTAAAAGAAATATTCACGGGCACAGGCAAAAATTAGCCATCTGATTTCTACTGAATCTTATTGCCTCAGGTGACTCATTATCTCAATGACTTTTGTCTGTGCAGAGATTTAAGATTAATGGATTAAATTCTCAAAATTCTTAGTGAATTTATTAGCTAATATGATACTGGTTTGCAATTTGATTAAAAATAGTTGAGAGCCCGTTATAAAGACCAGAGTTACCTTTGTGTAGCCTCAATAACCCTTACTGACTGCTTAGGTCATACAGGTACAGCATCAGTTCTTTAGAAGTGCCTCTCATGTTGGCTGTGATTTAACAGATTATTTTCAGTTGGTGCTACCAAAATTCTGGAGTTTTCTTCCTTTCTATCTAGAAATCCTGTTTGGGTAGAATTTAAATTCCTTAAAATGCTACTCTGTATACTGTGCAGTATATCTGCTTTCTAAGCAAACAGCCGTGAATACAACTGCTGTTAATCAAGCAAGATACTAATTTGGTTTGCAATGATGTGCCATAGCAATTAATATTTATCCTTAGAGCTTATCTCATGATTTGACTGTACACAAACAACAGTACAAGGCTGTGTCCCCTTCAACTGTGATAAATTTTCTATTGATTTCCAAAACATACCAACAAACAAAACACTCTTTTTAAAGAGCTTTAAGCTGAAAACAGCACACAGAGCAGACAGATGTGGGGCTTCAATATGACAAATTTATACAGTGACAACAAGAAATCCTAACTCTGCCAGCCACATGCTAAAATTCAGCCCAATGCATCACACGCTAAAATCTCAGAGGGCTTCTGGGTGCTGAGAGCATGCTCAATGAGTTGATGTGTGCAAAGAGAGCTGGTGTGTCCCAGTACAGCAGCATGAATTGAGGGATGGCCCCATTGTAGGTAATTCAAGACCAGGCTGGGTGGGGCCCTAAGCAGACTGATCTAGTGGGGGGCAACACAGTCACAGGAGGCTGGCGCTCAATGATCTTTCAAGGTCTCTTCCAACCATAGCCATTTGATGATTCTATGAATTTGGCTTCAGCAATGATAGTTCATCCATGATTTCTCTTGTCTGGATAATCCAGGAAATCCTTAATTATACTCACACTAACTTCAATTAAAAAAAACAAAAACAAAAACAAATCAAAACAAAAAACCAACAAAAAAAAACAATGCTAACAAAAAAATAAATAATAATAATAAAAAAATTGCTTTGTCAGAGAGTTGTTTTTCATATTTTAAACTAGATTTAAACAAAAAAAAACAAAAACAAATAAACAAACAAAAAAATCCAAGCAGAGTTACAAGACAGGGAGGGGTAACATGAAAGCAGATCATCTAACAAGCATGTCCCACTTTGTTATTTTAAGACCTTCTGGACCCAATTTTTAAAACATAAATGCTTGAATTAAAACTGTGATTGAAAACAGCAGCAGTACACATATGGACCAAGTTATCAAAATACTTGTATACTGTTGGAAATAATAAAATAATTTCTACTAGTCATTAATGTGACACATTCTTTATTGGGAATATCCACTAGTCCTGCTGGGGTTAAAGCAGTACTTACAAGATTTGCAAGACAAACAAATCTATGGAATGATTAGAGATCACAATTACAGGATAAATGCCATCTCTGAAAATTTCAGTAAAAAGGATTCCCTTTTTAGTTACTCCTTTGACATTTGCTTTTTTGTTGTTCTTGAGTTTAATTTCAGGAAGAGTGAATGCTTTGCAAGTGCAGCATTCAGCAGGTTCCCTTTTCCAAGTTTTTTTAGCTTCCCTGACGTGGAATTATGGGACAGACTTCTGCTTCAGTAGAAATAAAAGGGGAGGGAAGCATAATATTGTATGTGGACAAATCTACACCAATAACTTCATCAATCTGCATTATAAATCAATATTAGAAACAGACTCTGTTTTGACAGAGATACTTTAAACAGCTCTATGCTAAAGTTTAGCATCAGAATATGTATATTCTGAGATAAAGTTCTGCATACATGAACAATGAACACTATTCTGTTTAGAACCTGAGCTTTCATTCTCAATTAAGTCTTCAGATGTGTCAATTGTCTTAACCTGATTTACACTTTGGCACTGCTACTGATGCATGCAGAATTACCATCAATTTACACACTGATGCTTTAACTTTTTTTCCCCCAGCTCTGAAACAGTAGGGTCTGGGCAGGTATATAATTCATATTGTCAAATTTTATGCATCAGAGGGCAAATACTGGTGGCCTCATGAGGGAGTAAAAATGGGGTTTGCAAACTTAAGACCTATCCTAACAATCCTAAACTATCCTTTAGTTGAGTTAAATCTTTCATAATCGTATGAATTTCCAGAAGTTTTAAGGGCTAAAAAAATTTAAATGGCTCCCAGGAGAATTAATTGAAGCAATAGCAAGTAATAAGACCATCACCCCCAGGGAAATTCAGCAAGTTTTTGGTGTTCAGGGATTTAACAGGTCCCTATATCAAGCAGACAAAGAATAGGATGTAATTTTCCAAAGCTGCAGTAAAATTCCAAGTGAAAACTCAACAATATTAAAAAACATGAAGCAGTTCTTGTGCCAGAGAAGCAGGTATCTCTTCAAATAGCTTTGAGAAATCAAGTTTAAAAAAAAAAATGTGCTTCCACAGGCCATCCTTTGCCATGAATAGATGCAACACTCACATCACTCGGTCATTTATACCAACTGTCTTTGAGATAAGCAACTTGAGCAATTTTCATACAACTTTGATGATATATGAGTGCAATTGGAAATACACCAATGCTTTTTGCAATTATTTTGTATTCTTCTTTGGTATAACCTGTGTTCCTTTCTCCTTCTAAGACTGCTCTCCCAGGTGCTTATCAGAATACACTCTACGATTTGAAACATTCACTTCCTTCACTTATCTTTGAAATAAACATCTGTGATTTTCTCTCTACAGTGACCAGTATAAAGAGCAGATCATGCTGGCACTATGACAACAGAAAAATGAATATTAGTACTAATACATCTCAGTTATATATGAGGGAATGTTGTCTAGCATCAACATGGGTGCAACAACACATACGATAAACAACAAACACTCACTGTAGGCAACAAATGCTCATGGCCAGGCATCTATATTATCGTTACTGAAGAAAAAAATTTTGCAGTAATACAGTGAAGTTTCCTGTAACTGCCAAGGGTTTTCTAATTTCTACAGAAAGGAACATGCAGGGCAAGAAATCTGTATCTATAATTACTCTTCAAACCAGATAAAGTTTAGGGATACTGACGTCAGGCAAAAAGATACAGTGTAAAAATGTCTGGCTGTAAAATGACCATCTACGTTTATAGCAATGCTTGGTTTTGTGGGTAGCAGTATAGATGTAGAGCCTGTTTGGATCCTTGCTTATTTTATTTCTGAGAGTTAAGAATTGTAACATTATATAAATGACACCTCTTAGGCTCTTAAATCACTCCACTGTCTATAATAGATGTAATAAATGTTTCCTATTCCAGTACTACAAAAAATTGTTGAGGCGGTTTTATCCATTTGGCAGTGGAACTCGCCTGACCGTGATGTATGGCACACTTGTTATTTATTTGCAGAGGCTGGAAGGCAAATGCACTATACGAGAATAGTTCTTTAATGTAAAGCATTAAATTAAATGCTCAGCCTCAGGACTTGGACTGCCAATAGAAGTAAATAGATGCTCAAAATAACACAGGAGCTGTTGCTATTTAAAAATGTGGTATTTGCTATTAAATTTTGTTACTTACCAGCAGATTTCCATCCTATTCCCCTTCCTTCAGCACTACAGACCATGTACTTCCCAAGCGGATTTACATGTTAGAAGTAACACAACTCAGATATACATCAGATCATATTCTTCAGTATTTTGAATCTGAAATTTCAACACTTCTGCTGCTGATACTTCAATGGCTTTTTTTTCATGCCATATTTTCAATTTTTACAATTTTAAATGATCTCAATCTCACAGTATTAGTATTGCTACTCCCAGACACAGAGCACAGGATGAAGGACAGAAAGGATAAGGTTCCAATTTTAAAGACCACCTTGCTCAACCTACCCATGGAAGGTCTACAACAGCTTCAGAACAATTTTGTTCCAGAAATGACTCAGGACTTGACAGATTGCAACAGATTCTTTTAGAGCATCACCTAAACTGCAATTCTTTCCATCCCAGTTGACAGCTAGCAATAATCTGCTCCACCCAAATTATCTTGTAACAAAAATCAAACCCAAGCATTCGCACCTCTAGAATCACCAAAAAAATATCACATCCATTCTCAACCCCTAAAAGGTCCAAATCATTTTTCATCACCTGGCTTTAATATAATTTATATAGTACCTTTAAAGATTGTCAGGGGAGTCCAGCAAGCAGAGAATCAAGGTCTAGCACTACAGAGAGAACTGTGATACTTAACAAAAAGGAAAAAACAAAAGCAACAAACCCAGCTCGCCCAAAACCAGAACACTTACAGATCTCTCTGGAAGAGCACAAATCAGTATTTTTCTCTTTATCGCTCTGCAGGTCAGGACAAAACCATTGAAGTAAACAGTTTTAATACTAAGATTCAGATAAAGCAAATACATTTTCAAGATCACATTCTTTCAAAAATACTTTTCAAGCTATAGAATTAAAAACACAACACACAAACACAGAATCCCAAGCAGGCAAATGAATCTGTTTATAATGTCATGCACTATCTTATGAAATAGTTTAAAAAAAAAAAAAAAAGATACACTCTACAGCAGCATATTTTTAAACTGTTATCTGTTCTTGTTATCATCTAACATTTATCACCAGGTAGAGCTTCTGTTCTCCTGTTTCTGTTCTGTTCAGCTGTGATTCTGAAACCAGCCTATCTAGCAGTTATCATTCTGCCCCTAAAATACATGCATATTAACAGAAAATCTGAAACATTAACACAAAGCCATTGTCTTCCTAAGCCTGCCAACTGAAAAAGCTTAAGTTTGATTTTTTTTTCTTGTAAAAAGCAGCAACAAAAACAAAGTTTTTTCTAGTTTCTGTTCAGAAAGAAACTACTGCAGAAATTTCAGTTCTGTCAATTTTTCCTATACTTGAAATAAAATCCACTAAATGTTGAAATGACTGATATGAGACAGATCTATGTTGATGCAGATGTTATGGAAGTTTCCTACTGTCAACTGCATGTCTGACTACACTAATAAATACAGCAGGAGTCTACAGCTAACAACACTTTCAATAGAAACAAAGGGAGAACAAAAAATAAAGCAGTACAGATCTCTTCCAAAATTCTTCTTTTTGTGACTTATTCTAATGCAGTGACGAGCAACAGCAACTTGAGGAAATTTTGAGGAAGGAAATCATCTTTTTATAAGGCTAAATTTCAAAATTTCCTAGGAGGGAAGCAGATGACATCATGCATTCTAATCCTTATGTAATTAATTCTTGGCCTAATTGAAGATCAGAGAAAAGGGGTAAGTGAAGGTAAACATAATATTTGTTCCACTTGGGGGCTGAATTGAAGACCTAACATTCAAATTTCACAGCATCTTCTTACTCGTACTCTTCTTGTCCCAGTGGTACTACAGAGCAGTTTTGCACCATGTTCAGGGATTCAGGAAGGAAGAAGAGGACTGTCTCAGATATAAGCCCAGAACAAGCAGATGAAAAAGTGGAAACCCTGGTGATCTACACAAATCATACAAATCTCACCAAAGACACTAACAGTGCAAATTCATGCTGATAATTAACAGAGAGAGGATGGCAGTTTCAGATACTTTAGGAATAATGCAGGTTATAAACTGGGGAGGATACTAAGCACAAAAAGACAAGTGAACAACGATCATAGTGATCAGTTGGAAACTCTACTCTGCTGCCTATCAGGGGAAGACCTAGAGCACATCAGAGTTTGCCTGGCTGGAGGTTGGCTGCTCTTTCAGATTAACTCACTCAACTTTTGGGTGAATTTCTCAACTGAACCCAAAATAAAATGTCATTTATGAGCTCTTAGAGAGTGCAGTTAAAAGGAACAAATCACCAGCACAGCAACCAAAAGTGAACTGAAATGTTTACTACAGAAAAATCATTAAAACCATCCTTTCAATCAATCATCTTGGAAGGCAACAGGATGTTGCACCATGACAGATGACAGACAGAAGAAATATAAAGCTCATATATATTCACCACAGTAAATCCTCAGTTACATGTCATACAGAATATTCAACTAAAATCTGCCCACTACAGTGAGAATAACTCAGGAAATTTGATCAATTTGATCCTTCCCCACTTCCCCCCCAATATTATTTATTAAAAATCTATTTAAAATTTGATTTTTTTTTTTTTCCCCGATTGTAAAATATTTAATTAACTTATCTTGTCAGGACACTTAAAAAAGAAAACATCATTGCTTTGCATACAGTTCTCCTCCATTTATTTTCCAAAGGGGTGGAAAGGTGTTGATAATATTCAGGATAGCGCAGAGTAAGATTAGGTTTAAGTCTCAATCATGGTTTGATTTCAGTAACACCATAGTTCCTCAAGTAGCTCTCATGCAAATACTTCTAAATTACCACTTGCATGTAATTACATTACTTAAATCCATATCTAATAACATTTCTGCTACAAATAATGGAAAAAAATTGAGTTAAAAAGCTGTTGATCTCGTAGTACATTGCCCAAATTGAATGGCAGAAATCTTGTGGGGAGTTGAGTATTCTTTAAAATTTCTGCCAATTTCTGCAGATTTCCCTTTTTCCAAAATCAACTGTAAAATAGCCTTATATTTAGAGTCAGACAGACTCAGAGTTAAACTTGAGGATGAAAATCTAATTGTGCAGTTTGGAAGGCTTTCATTTATTTCTGCATTACTTCTTTCAATTTTTATGATCTCAATATATCTGAAGAGACTTTTTACACAGTACAACTCTTCCTGCTATGCTTTCTGCCATAACCAGCTAATTGTTTTCTTTAGCATCAAAAGTTGCTGCAAAATTGAAACATTCTTCCTCTCTAGGTAAAGAGAATGGGACAGAAATAATTAGGTAAGTAAAGGAAAGAATGTCGCCTCAGGTCAGGTTTATTTTGGTCTACGTTTTAGGAGAAAACTTTAATGGGATTTCCAGATGTCAGTTTAGACTTATCAACTGATCCATCTGAATATGGCAAGTGGACAGTACTTTGCTCCTGCTTTTAATACAGGAGGTGCCAAGAATTACAGTCCTCTATCTCTTATTGCTGCAGAATGGGGAGTCTGAGAGAAAACTAATTACTTCAAGTGCATCAGAAGGTTAAATTACAATTTAATGTACAAAATGTTAGCAGTAGCACAGGATACTTAATGGTGAACATGAAAATATATTAGAAAATCAGAAAAGGAAAGGGAGATATGGAAGGGAAGCAAATCCATTATATATTTGCAAGCATTACTGAACACCATGTACACCTTCTAACAGCAGCAAACTCAAGAGTCTATCATGAAATAGGCTGCTTCATACGAGATGGTTTAAGCTGGCCTACAGAGCAACAAGAGAAGACCGTGAGCAGTCAGTGCTAACGATGGCACACCATTTTTACAGACTAAAGGTCAAGCAGTGAACTTCAATTATAGAGCGTCAGGATGCCCAAATGTATGTACCTGATAACAAGCCTAAAGTACCACACTTCTGCAGATTTCTTTAGAATTTCAATATAGCCTTTTAGCCTTTAGCACTGATTTTTTTTTTATTTTTTTTTTAATTATTTCTCTTTTTTAGAAAGGGGAATCAACTAGATGTAATCTTTGACAAGAAACTCCATCTTCCCTTCCCTTCAAGATAAATTGTTTTCAAGGTAAATGAAGCATAGTTATAAAACGTGGATAGTTATGCAATTTAACAACAACAACAAAAATCAAAATTCTCAAACTCCCTCCCCTCCTTGCTTTATATGTGCCTAATCCAAAAAAATCTCTATTTCTTTTCCTTCCAATACAGCATTTATTAAAATACGTTTTTAGTTAGAATTAGCAACTCTAATGACACATTTTGTGAATTTAAAGAGTATCATCATTCTAATTTGATATTTAAAACAATCAAACATTAGTTATACAACAACTAAAATGTTGGGCTTGATCTTTGAAAACTTTGCCATGGTCACTGTAAAATTTTCATTTACACCAATTCTTCCATTTATAATTATGTCTCTCTGCTCCCCCAACTCAAGAAAAACAGATTCTATGCATAAGCCTATTATTAATTACTTAATTTAGATTTTGATCCTTCTTTGTTTTTACCTTAATCTTCTATTAACAAGCAATTTATTGGTGTTCATTTAATATTTTTTATTACTTACGTTTCTCTGTTTCTTTCCCAATTTCTTTTCCTGCTTAGTCCTATGAATTTATACCAGGCAATTAAAAGTTTTCAACAGACAAGATTTCATAACACGCTCAAGTTGTTACCATTTAGGAAAATCTGGTTCCATAAACACAAACATTGTCTGAAACTAGGGAAAGGTCATCAAAATTCCATCTCCCCAGTCTGACAATTATAAATCTTTTACTTTAGACTAGAATTAATTTTCACTATGTTTTGAAAGCAGTTCAAAAGATGAAGTCTAAATAAAGCACTCTACAATGAGGGAACTGATGTGAATTGTATAAAATGGAGTCCCAAATCTGTTTTTTTTGTTTGTTTTTGTTTTGTTTTGTTTTGGGGGGGAGGAGGGGACAGCCACTTTGCAGAAAATTTCTCTAATAGTAGAAAAATACACTGTAGTATTGTTCTTATTTTAATTCTAATTTGGCAATAAAAAATATCACAAACTAAAAAAAAATAAAAATAAAAATTATATTAAAGATAAAAATAACATATAAGATTCATCATATTACTATGAGATCATTAGATCTGAGTCATTAGAGCATTACAAACCCAATCAGACTTCCTAAAGTAGAAAGATTTTTAACCCAAATGCTGTTTAATAAAAGTGTTCCTTTCAGTTATTATTGTTTAAGAATATATAGTCATTACTCCTCATCTAAAAAACTAGGAGGAAAAGAGTATATAATTCAGAATTCAGATCAGTGTCCAAACCCCGTACATGTAACTCAGAAATAAGTCTACATCTTGGTGTTTCCTTGGTATATTCTCGACTTACTTCCAAATAATCCCACTGCCATCCACAAACATTCTCAGCCTCATGCCACTGCAGTTTTACTGATAAAGGTTTCCACTGGGACAAGAAAAAGCACAACATTGTTGTACAAGTGGAATGCCATTAGTGATTTCATTAATAAGTCAGAAAAGAATTTATTTTCTATCTACCAGAGCTGTTTGGCTTCTCAAGGATTAACAGCAGCCAACTACAATGCTACAAAGCCATTCCTTTCAGTAGGACTGTGCTTTAACTTGTCACATCAAACCATCAGAACAATCCTTCTTCCTCACACAGAGCCTTCCAGAGTGACAGTGCTTATCCTTCTGCTTGTAACTGCTGATCTTAATATTTATTTTGCATATAGTCCTGAAGAAAGTCTTTGTGATTATTCACACATGCAGTTAAATTTATTTATTTCACTAGAAATACTACTACTTGGTGCAATATTCTTATCTGAATAACTGTTCCACATAGTTACTGATTAAAATCCAATACTTGCTAAGTAACATTAAGCTTCAAATATTTTCTTCTGTGTTACAGAGTAGGAGGTTTAGATTGTTCATAAAAATCTGAATATAGCTAGAAACTATTAGACTAGTTCATACTATGGCAATACTCCTCCCTCTCCAAATTCTCTGATTAAAAGCAAGAAAAAAAAAATCTATTTCAAGGAATTATTTACAGCTCTGACCTTTTACATTAGATATCTGAATACCCACAATTACTATAAGAACCCTAGCTGAATATTTAAAACTTTACTTAGTATATATTACACATTTAAATACATCAACTTGTCCAATAAATTGATGAAAAACGACATGCCAATTTAATAAGGCAGGTTTACAAGACTGTAATCTTGTGACTGAACATGTGAATGCACCGGAACAGAAAGAAAAAATCACGTAGAGTCTTTCATGGTCTGACTACTATCTCATTAAAAACGATAAACACTGCAGCCTGTATCTTTTATTGTCAAGTGTGCCATAAATCTAAAACGAGCAGAAATTTCATGACCTACTCCATCAGTTTTCACTTTGCAACAGGTACAGCAGTAGATAAGTGTCTACATGGCTTTATCCCAGACTCTGGTTGCACAGCTGTACAGCTGCATTTTTTTTCTCCCTGCTTTCTTTTCCAAGCTGTGAAACAGATTAATTGTTCTAAGCATATTTTCCATGATACCTCTCCTTGCAGGCACTTATGTTAACTTTAACTGGAAAATATATGTCCTTATTTACAAAAAGAAAGAAAAAAAAAAAAAAAAAAGGAAACTGTATAAACATAATAATCTACCATGTCAAACACTAGGGACACTAGTCACTCTATGAAGACAGGATGTTGGAGGATGCTGCACTCAAGTGTCGACGAAGAGCATCACTGAGGATCACCCCAGTGCTGGCTGATGTAAAATTCAAGATTTTTTTCCCCCCATCTAGTTCAGGCCTCAGGAGAGTAACTGAAAACACTGACCTCAACAGTCATACCAAGTAAGCTGATTCAACACATTTTTCTTGCATGAAAAATATGTTTCAATTCAAATCATTTCTCAAATGCAAATATCTACTGCTTAAGGAACTGAAGCATAAACCAAAACTTTATGATAGTTCCACAGAATTGCCACAGCTGTTCTTATAACATTTTGATTCAGGTACACTGAGATAGTTTGTCAAATCATTCTACTGTTGCTAAAGTGAAACATTCATTTTCAAGCATTGCAAATACTAATAAGAGAAGGATGTCTAAAATTCAGTGTGAATTTCCCTTTAAAAAACTGCACACCACAATTTTCCATACACTGTAGTGAAAAATGAAATAGCTGTTCCTTCAGTCCATGAAGAATGGTATTAGAAGGCATCGATTCCAGCAGAAGACCTTATTAGCAACACATTAATAAAATGTGATTCCATTCCATCTGATACTAGGTGTGATGCAGTTACATCGCAGATATATGCAAAAGATAAATGTTTCATAATTTGTAACAGGAAGAATTGTCCAAAATTCTCAGCTGGACTGAGTTTATGTTTTTGAATGACAGAATATGTTATGCTTTCATTACATCACGACAAAGTAGAAGCTTTCTTGCCCAAAGAAGGAATTTGCACATTACCTCTGCTGCTGTGGTATTTCAGTCTCTCCATTCCATCACTTTGTGTAAGCCTTTACCAAATCTCTTGAGAATTTACAAAATCCAGAAATGAAAATACATTTATGAAAAACTTGACTAACCCGTAAATAGAATATCACAGTATTTACAGGATAACATTAGTTAGTTAGTATAGACATACAGTCTCAGAGGTTATGAAATACACTGTAACTGGACCACATAATAGCTCACTTCCTTTTTAAAACACAGTCTTCTGTGATAATAGTAGTAATTCAACCATCATAATGAAAAACCAAAGCTAACATAGAAGGATATAACTTTAAATAAATAAAATGAGCTAGGTTCCCATCTCAATCGTCTTTTCTTTACAAGGCATTTTGAGTTCCGCAGTCAAGAACTGTAGTGCTGGGAACGAAATAAGAATTCATAGTTTAAATTAAAAAAAAAAAAAAAAAAAAAAAAAGGCTGGAAAGGACCTCTAGACATACAGTAATCCTGTTCTATTCCCCAAAATAAACCACAATTATGTCATTCCCAGTAGCTATTTGTCAACTCTGTTCTTAACTATTCCTAAATTTGGAGACTTTAACCTCCTGAGGCATTCTATACTAGTGATAGCCTACCCAGCCATTAGAGTATTTTTTCTCATTATGTCTAGCCTAAACCTCGCTTGTTAATGCCATTATACTTATCCTCTCCATGACGGACATAATGGAGTAACATATAGCTTCTCTTCTACAATAATAGGTTTTGAGTAATAAAACTAAAACTGTCCTGGTTTTGGTCTTCTTTCCCTTAGGCTAAACAAACTTAATTCATTTATTTTTTATTCAAAAGATATGCTCTGATATCTTTTGAAGCTGTCAGAGGGGCTTTCATCAAATAGCCCACAAGTACATGTCCTTCTTGAAGTGCTGTGCCCCAGATGGGACATATTACTTCAGTCTAGGCTCACTAATGCTAAATAGAGTTGAAATATTACCTCCTCTTCTTACTTGCAGTCCATGTAACAATGTGAATTTATACCTCAGTGACGCTGAGACAGGAAAGAGATAAAATAACTGTTCTGCAGTTACCGAACTATCTGCTATTTTGCTGAGGTTTATGCATTTGATTCCAAAGATCAAAAGATATTTTCTTTTTCTCAGATCATGAACCATTTAGAATTTGTTGGAAAACTGTTCTCTTGTCACCTGCAAATGACAAGTTGTTTCTCCTTCCCTTAATTCTGCCCAAAGAGGATACAGTAATGCTTAGATGAATTAATTTCATTTATGACCTACTAGATCCTTATGAATTACTCTCTTAAAAAACCCATAATTATGCACTTGTCTTTGTGGTTTTTTTTGCCTACAAATATAATTCATACTTTTATTCCTAATTGTTTAGAGACAATCACTGCAATCTCTACAAATATATTAGAAGTAATTTTGTACAGCCTGCTATTCACAGAAGGAATAGAGAATGTGCTGCATTTTAAACCCATGCTATAAATTTTGACAGCCATTAAAATAGCTTGAACAGAAGTTCAAATAAAAAAAAAAAAATTAAAAAAATATTTTCATAATTCTCCTAGCAATTTATGTCCATAGTCTTTTGTGCTTTGTATATAATTTAAAAGCATACAGAAAACAAGAAAGTGTCCCAGACATCATTACAGTGGCTTGAATATACTTTATGCCATATTAATTGACTTCACGCTTCATCTGGATATAAACTCAGAATAAGCTAGGCAGAAAACGTGTATATATTTAAAGTAACTAATTATTCTGAAGTTTTATGCTTGACAATTCTGTGATTCTGAAGTTTTATGCTCGCCTTAGGCAAGGATGAAATTCTGGTCAGAAGCCATACTGACGTTTTCCAACACTTTTTTTACTGTGGTCAAAATTGCCTCAACTTTTCTGATGCGACATCTGAAAGAAGAATAAAGCATCTATGGTGCAGGTATTATTATTTCTAGCTTTTTTGAACACTACATTAATATCAACACTGAAACAATTTGGATATGCTTTAATGTCCAAGCCAATAAATGGAAGTCAGGCCATCTGTCACAAAATGTGACAAATCCAGATGTGTATGCAAAACTAATTTAACAGTTTTTGGGAACAGACCTAATTTTTCCCTACGTTGTCTGTAGAGGGCAGAGCATCAGAACAACTAGTCCAAGGCACGTAGCTGCGCCTACGCCCAGTTATTCCCAACCATCGACACCTCTACCAGATCCTTCATTCTGTTTTTCTCCGACTTTCCCAGGTTAGGGGAATGACTATAGAGCTAGTTTGTTTTGTTAATAAACACATTTTTTATCTTGAGCAGTGTAATGCTATTTAGAGATTACATCCTGCAATAAATCAAAAGTAGCTGAAGCATGCCCATTACCCCTACACTCAAAAACTGACCTGTGTCAACTCAGGTTCCCCCAACATGACACTAATACAAGTGAGTCAGTCACAATGCATTGCAGATGCTGACAATTGCAAAAATTGTAACTAGAAATGCCTCAAATACATACTGAAGCGTACATCATACGTAATGGATTTCACTAAATTTTGCAACAGATATTACATTACCCTTGAAGGTTGACCTGTGGTGCAAGAAGATGATAGACATTCAATTTTAGTGTTGCTGCTTTTAATCAAAGGTTGTCAATCACAACATATTATTTCAACTGAAGTTAAACAGAGGTTTGCCCCTGTCAGTAAAAGGTTTCTGGTATTGGACAAGTGTTTCTTGTTGCTTTATTTGCATTTAAGTTCAGGTTCTCATGAAAATGTCTCACAGTTTTGGACTTTTTGGACTAATCACTTATCACTTCAAAAGTGTGCTGTACTCTAATGGAAGAATTTGTGAACTAAATCTACTGCAGACATTAAACTGAAAGATTTTTCTTATTTCTGTAAGTTCAGAGTGGGAAAAAAATATGACTGTCAGATAAGAATGAGCTTAATAAAAGTTTGTGGATTCAAAAGATTTTGCTTCTTTGCTTTCTAGAAAGGAAAAAAAAAAAAAAAAAAAAAAAAAAGGATACAATTTCTATGTGAGGTTCACACCATTTGCATACATGAATTTCACTCCAGTGGCTTGCAAAGCCTTCCTGGTTTGCTCCAGATGCTCACCATAGCTAGTGTTTAAGAGCTTCTCAAGGGCAGGGATTCCCAGACAACCATTCTTGCAAACACATCAGGAGCGCATGCTCCTGGGTGAAGTCTACATGGGTCAGTTGTCCAGGGATTCCTGAAAAAGCACGCTTCACTTTTCTGAGGAAAACTTACTGCAATGCTAATTTAGCATACATCTGTGATAATTGCTAGATGTGTCTCAAAAATACATGGGGTACAATAGAGTTTTTAATGAGGGGTAAATAAGGCAAACAACAGTATTTTCAGATTAAAAAAAAATAATAATAACAACACAAAATGAAGCATATTTCACTTGTTCTATTCTGTCTCAGATACTTTGGTACAAGCTAAATAATACAAGACTTCCAATGGCCTCATTAACTTCTGATGAGTTATATTATAGTAAAGTGATCTTATTCCAAATGATGAACAACAAAGCACCCTTTGTTTTAAACCCACATCAGTTCTTCAGGTACCTGATATTTTCCAACTCAAGTGTATCAATTAAAACATTCTTCCTCTTACATTAGCATCTGTTTCCAATTAAGAGATCACTATGTAAAAAGCCAACCAAAAAATATGTTTTTACTACAGCAAGAATAAAATAGCATGCTGTGTGACTATAAAAAACAAAAATGCCCATGCTGCAATAATCTGAAAGGCTGAATTAGGCTGTAGACTGTAGTTATTAAAGGAAGTCATGCAGAAACATGCCCTTTAGCATTGTACTTATTTGAAATTATATTACTCTTTTAAGTGCTTATTTTACCATGTGAATCTTTAAATTAAAAATGGGGCATTTTAAGGTATATCCTGCAATAGCTTGTTTTCATCTTATTAACCTGTAACCTTTTATCAAATAAGATCAGCTAAGTTCACTAAACAGCTATGCAAAACAGTTGTTCTGTTTGAAATTCATCACCTTGGCTCTCAGTTTGTGCTTTCTTCCTTCCTCAAAGCCTCAGGTTGTTTCCTGCACATTTAGAAATCTATGCAGTATAACGCCAAGAGATCAAGATGAATGGGAGGACAATGCAATCTGTTCTGGGCTGGGCTAGTGTGTGGTAGCTAAACCTAACCAAGGGCTGTATGTTGTTATTCTGCCTCAGCTGCTTTACAGTTGTAGCAGTTTCGTTCTTGCAGAACAAGAAGAGGATACATCAAGGTCAGAGTAATGATGATGATCATTCCATTAAGTATCAGCTTGGAATTTAACATAGTTAAGAACATAGGTAGAACACAACGCTATTGTGGAGCAAAGTTACTTAGGAACATAGCAGTACAAGTGGCACTTGACATATTTGTGTATTGGTCTAGACTAACCTCGTGTAATGAGAGACTGGACACCCTGTACTACAACCAGGTGACTGACTCCTTGAGAGTATTAACCTTCTCTGAACACCAAATAAGCAAAGTAATCTATCTGTTTAAAAGCTGTAGTAAAATAAAAGCCTATGTGTAAACTTGAGCTCATGCAATGCGATTTGGCCAACCTAAATATTTACTCCTACTCTAAAAAGGGAAAAGTATAGAGCAATGTTTAGTTCAACTGACCATTCAAATCAGAGCAAGGGTCTACAAATATATAGGTGGAAAATAACTTACCAATATTCAGAAAGGCAAGGAGAAAATGCAAGGAGAAATCATGCTGGATATACAGGTACTCATAGGTGACTCATAGGTCACTCATGAGTCCAAATCCAGTCCTCCAAATCCAGTCCTACCTCATCATGCATGGCACAACACCAGTATGGGACCAGTGCACTCCTTCCTATACCCTCGGTCTCCCTGACTTGCAGTTAAGAACAGAACCACGCCATCTCATGCTTTGTATTCATAAAATATTTATCACAGTAGGTCTCTGCCTCTGATTTGAGCCCCCAGTACCACTGATCCAAACATGAAATAAAAACAACAACATAACCAACAGGAAGAAAGAAATAGGAGAGTTAAACGAAGGAAGGACTTAATACATTCCACATTTCAGCAATTCTCCTTAATCACAGAGTTCAGAAGAGGTCATCTCATCTAGAGTGGTATGATTATTTGGTTGTAATAGACAAAACTTTATATTTATCTCAGGCACAAAGTAATAGGTTAGCCTTTCACTAAAAAAAAAAAAAAAAGGAAGGAGAGGAGAGGAGAGGAGAGGAGAGGAGAGGAGAGGAGAGGAGAGGAGAGGAGAGGAGAGGAGAGGAGAGGAGAGGAGAGGAGAGGAGAGGAGAGGAGAGGAGAGGAGAGGAGAGGAGAGGAGAGGAGAGGAGAGGAGAGGAGAGGAGAGGAGAGGAGAGGAGAGGAGAGGAGAGGAAAGGTAGAGATATTTAAAAATTGTTATGATATGTTTAGAACTATGTTAAACATTTAATAACTAGAGCATAAGCACAGTGAAATACATAAGAAATAATTTACTATGAGGAAATAGGCCAATGAGACATCATGAAATGATTTAGTTTTTCTCTATTTGATGGAAATTCTGGATCTATTTTGCTCACATCATATATTTTATGATTTCCACCTGACTACTTGTTTTTTCCTCATTCTTTAAACTCAGGAGTTGCACATCTTGCATAACTTGTTGCAGCCTGGCACATTACCAATTAATATAACTGCTTTTATTTATTTTTTGTTTGTTCAAATTGGATTAGTGGCCAGAAGCAAAGCTGCTACTTTCACTGCTGTACAGAGGTAATTCTCCTGCTGCCTAGAGATACAAGACACTGAGATACAAACAGAAACTCTCTTTGCTTTTTTAGCATGTGAAATTATTGGTGGCTATTCTGTGCTTACAAACTGATGCCACCCAATTTTCCTTTACATGGAAGCAGAAGAAATGTGATTTTTCTCTCATGAACAACTTTGCAATTAAATAGCTGTAATTTTTATGCAAACCCAAATCAAAACCTGTACCATTATTAAAATTAAATCCTCTTCATTTACCAACAGCATTTTACAATGTTTCTTGGGTAAACCAAACACAAGGGCTGCTCCAAAAGTAATGCCTCCTATTTTATTATGTTAGGCCATAAAATCAGAGGTGGATGTTGGTGGCATAGAAGTAGAGGCTGAACCTTCCCACCAATATTCTATTACATTTTGTTGCCATGAGACAGAGGGCAGCAGAGGCAGTGTAACAGAATGGTGACTGACATAAAAGTGTAGATGAAACCAAACAGTTTCATTGAATCCCTACACACACACACACACACACAAAAAAAAAAAAAAAAAAAATACCAAGAGACACTAATTGACATCATCGACTCTTGCTAAACATTTATGGAGATTAAACAGTGGATATGAGCACAGTGAGGCAGTGGGTGGTGTGTTTTGGCACTGATACTGTCCTAGTAGCTGTTAAAGACTGGATCACCTCCACTGGGGCAAATTTTTATAAGCGTGGCATTATAAATAAGTATTACTTTCAGACCAACTTAATACATAATTAACAATGTCCTGCAAGTTCTTCTTTAATCTGCATACATTTGGAAATGGATTCCATTTTTTGTGGAGCAATTAAAAATAGTGACTAAAAAAAGTTTCAAAATGTAAGTAATGCATCCACAATGAGAAAGGACTAACCAAAAAACAAACAAACAAACAAACAAAACCACACACACACACACACACACAAAAAAAAAAAACCAAAAAAAAACCACCACCAAACTTCTGTAATTTTTGTAAGATAAATGTTCTACTCAGAGACTTCAATTTTTACAGCCCTTGTATTTTTATATGCTTGATCCAAAGTGGGTGTCAGTTATAAACGAAGATAAAGTGCCACAACAAGATCTTCATTACGATTTTTGTAAAAACAGAAACACTCAAGCCTACAAATCATATGCCTAAAATGCATAATTTCTGCAAGTTACCTAAACAGAGGGAGAAAATCATTTTAGATCTGTACACAGGGAACTTGTTTTTTTCACCTCACTGAAAGTAACAGCTGAATTTGAACATTTTGTCTGGATTTTTATATTACTGAAAAACATTTCCTATATATTTTGTTTGTCGTAGATCGAGGTGGCTTGCTGGATTGAAGCAGAGACAGGGAAAATCATCTTTATGGAAACATTTGTAGGTCATTTCTCAGATTTTTTTTTTAATGAATAGAATGTATTTTCCCAGATTCCATAGTTAAAATACATGTATGCCCTACCAACCCAATGTTGCAACAGTAGCGTGATAAACCTGTAGAGATAAAGGACGGAAGAATAAGAATTATATGCCCTACAAACATGACTAAAATACTGACATAGTACAACCAAGCAGACTTTTTAATTAAATATCTGAAAGGACGTGCCCTATTGCTTCCTCAGTTCTGGCAAAAGAGTTACACTAACTTGGTAACGCTTATTAATTATTTATTTCAATACAAGACAGCTGGACAGATAGTTTAACTTTTCAATCAAAAATAATGTCACAAGTGAAATTAATATGTTAATAAAATATACATAGCTTGCTGTGAAAGTAATGCCACCTATTTATTTCCATGGAACCTACGACTGATGAAAAGAGCTCAATGACACTATCTGATAGAGCAAATTCTCAATGCTCTATTATATTTTTCAACATCATTACCATCATTAGGTATGCACTTTTACCATCAATGAACAAGAGACTTCATGTTACACAGATAAAAATTTGCACCAATGGAGGTGACGCTGTTTCAGAGCTGCTCTGACAGTGATGCTGCTGAAGTACAGCACTCATCACTCACTGTGCTGACATCCAAAATTTGGCCTCCACAAACGTTCAGCAAGTATCAGTGAGTGCCATTTTTTCTGCACGGAGACATTCAATTCCACCGCTTTTCCTCCTTCACAATTCCACGTCAGGCACCATTTTGTCAGACTGCCCTCTACTGCCATCTGTCACTTGGCAACAAAATGCAACAGAATATTGGCAGGAAGGTTCAGACTGTACTTCCATACCCCCCAACAAACATTCACCTCTGACACTGGGTCAATATAATAAAAAAGGAGGCATTAGTTTCAGCTCTGCCCTCATGCTCTGAAATAACTTTCAGTATCAGATTTTGAGTGTATCAATCACACAAATTTTGCTTCTTTTATAATACAGGAGACATCTGTCATTCATTGCAATCCATGAATTATCAAACAGTAATGGATACTAGGAATTAATTTGTGGTTAGAAAGTTTAGGACAAGAGTCATAATATGGATGAACACAGGAATTAATAATCAAACAGTGATTTATTATTATTTTTTTCTTTTTCTTTCTCTTAAAGATATTTAAAGTACATGGCTATTCTACATCACACAGAATTCAGGCCAATCCAGATATTTCATTTACATGATGAGCTTCACAGACTGAATAATAATGATATGGTTTCAATACAGCATATGCAAGCATCTCTTGTGTAGTCATTATAGGAATTTCACCCTTCTAGCGTTTCAGCAAATTTCACTAATCTAAGTAATTTTAATCAGTGCAGGCTATCAAAGAAGACAGGGTTGGAGTAGGGATCATGAGTTTCCAATTGCCTCATCAGATTTAGTCAGGCTTTATTTAAGGCAAGGATCAGAAAGAAACGATGTGTGCAGATTTATTTATTTTTTTTAACATGATCAGATCTTTGTTTAAACAACAGCGAAAAAAAAAGAGTAAGTCTTTGAAGTGGACTGTTATTATCACCAACTACCCTAAATGTGCAAATATACCTCCTGGGCCCTTAGGCTCACCAGGCAGAATTTGAAGTATTTTAGTTCACATTACGGATTGTTAGTTGTCTCTTGGACCTCCATGATACATTAGCTCCATCTGTAGTAATTCTGTGTCTACTTGTCACGTGCAGATCCTCATAAATAAAAAAGTAAATATATTTAAAATATTTTTTTACAACTATTTCATCTCCTGCCTACCTATGAACGATAAATCAAAGTGCTAAGTTATTAAGTGGTGTGATTAACAAAAATTGTCAAATGTAAAGCCTTTTTTCCAACCTCTGCATTTCTGTCATACTTGTTCCAAAGTAAAGCCATGTACCTAGCCTGATGTTGCTAAGGAAAATTTGCATCTTTTGACACTGTTTTGTCTTCTGTTTTTCTAAGCAATATTGTCAAATACTGTTCACCCCAGCATTGGGCAAATTAGTTCAGACAGCAACTGAAGGAATAGAAAAAAATCACCACGCTCATTCAACAGAAGGGCTCATCTGTAGTCTGTAGGGGAACCTCATATAATATCGCTTTCACACTCTTTCCTCTGATTCACTCTTGTGCTCCACATTTTCATGTGCTATCTACTCCTCTAGAGGAACCATGGGACAATGAAGATCCCAAGTGGGTTTTCATATAGGACTTCCATCTCAACTTGTCCACTTCATTGAAAATGAAGATCTTTCTCTTCCAAAACACAAGACTCCAAGCACTTTCTGGAGCTCAACAGGGAACAGATTTAAAACGAATATTTAAACTCAAAGTGGAGGAACTTATATATACAAGTTGAGCAAGTGTTTAACATATTATATGTATGACTGTATTTTGTGGATTGCAACAAATACATATTACCCATTTAAAAACAAATGTATGAGTTAATTCTTTAAAAAGTCCAAGTATATAAAAAACTCAGTACTTAGAACATGTATTCAAATACTTCAACCCCAGCTGCTGATGCCTACAATATTCAGGGACCTGAAAATTGACTACATGAACAGTGCTACACCAAGAAACAGAGTCTATAAACTAAGAAAAATGATAAACATTGTCTTGCTATGCGTGATCATGCTACCCTATAAATTGGAAGTGAGACAAAAATAATCTTGATTGGAACTGGGTTTAAAACCAACTGACACTGAGCAACTCCCATGGAAAAAATATGAATAGTCATTTCAGTTCTTTAAGCAGGCCCCAGCAGATGGCATCAGCTGGCCAGCAAAGTCATGTGTGTGTCTTTTCATATAGTATAAAACTACAGCATGAAAAAGCAGTTATTAACAAATAATTTTTACTCCCATATGAAAAAGGCTAACCTCTGAATGAGAATGTCAGATATCTGTTAATTTGTCTCTTTATTTCTAGTTCTTTTGAGAAAAATAAAGAGAATTTTTTTTTAGAATGATTTATCTTAAACAAAAGATTTTATATTTTTCTATGAATATTATAGGGGCAAGTGAGGATTATTTGTAACATGAGAGGAAATATGCCATGCCTGGCACAAGTGGAACCTTGATTTTTGACTTGGAATTTAAGTTCTATGATAATAAAATAACACTGAGTACTACTACTACCTTTATAAAAGATCAAGTATAGTTCAGAGTAATTATAAAAATTATAAACCCAGATTATTGAAGTATTACTATAGATGCCTCTCACTGTTAAAATATAAAAATCCTTATGGTTACTATTAGATTTTAGCTAAATATATATATATAGCTGATTCTTCATATCTAGTAAGAGGTCTGAGTGTCCTACGTATTCTACAACTGAATGCAACAAATTTAGATGCTCTACCATATGGTGTTTATTGAATAGAGTTTTCTCTCTCACAGTAATTTACTAAACTTGCTGTGGAACTCTTCTCTTGTACTTTGGGCTAGTTAAAATACTTCTAGCACTGAATAATTCATAATGCTACTTGAATTTGCTAATTATTCTTATATTAACTTCCAAGATCTTATTTGTAAACTTCTTGCTGTAAGTTACAAAACTAGGCATACCTAGCCACACATTTTTTCAGTGTTTGAACAATCTGAATAAATTCCATGTTGGTTGTTCCAAAACTAATGCCTCTCTTCTATTTCCGTGGAAACAACAATGACACTATCTGATAGAGCAAATTCTCAGCCAAAAAACACTGTTTTTCAACAGTCATTAACATTTGGTTTGCATTTTTACCAGCGATGAACAAGAGCCTGTGTGCCCTGCTCATAAAAATCTACACTCCTTCACATAATAGTAAATCTGGGAACTCAAAACAGAAGGTGGTAAAGGAGAGGAAGAAAAGTGGGTGAAACAAGCTGTCTGCTACTGAATCTCATTTTCTGAAGATAGATTTTAACTCATCAGAACATGCGTGATTCCTTCCCAGGTACTGCTTAAGTGGCTCTAAATTTCAAAGATTTTATTTCAAAGTGTGAACAATGTATAAAAATGTGCTCAATATGATGAATGTTGAGATGTATCTGCCTTTTCTGCATGCATCCAGCTCAAAGTGGCTTATTTCGGTACTGTTATGCTCTGCAGACTTTCCTCCTTTATAGTTCAATTTAATGATATCATAAAATGGCTTGGGTTGGAGGGGACCTCAAGGATCATCAAGTTCCCATACCCAGGCCAAAGGCAGGATAGCCAACTACTAGGCCAAGTACAAGGACCAGTTGCTCAGGGCCTCATCCAACCTGGCCTTGAATACCTCCATGGATAGAGCATTCACAACTGCTCTGGGCAGCCTAATCCAGTACTTCACCACTATCTCAGTAAAAAACTTCCCAAACTTCCCTCTGACATCTAATCTGAATGTTCACTCCACTAGTTTAAAGTCATTCCCCCTTGTCCTATCACTATCTACCAATGTAAAAAGTAGATTTCTTTCTAGTTTATAATCACCCATCAAATATTGAAAGGCTTTAATTTGTTCTCCCTGAAGCCTACTCTTCTCCAGACTGAACAAGCCCCACACCTTCAGCCTGTCCTCACAAGAGAGACACTCCAGTCCTCTGATCATCTTCATCATCTCCTCTGGACCCTCTCCAAAAGTTTAACATCCTTCCTGTGTCCTGTCATTCCATCATAGAAGGCCATCAGATTAGTCAGGCACAACTTTCCATTGTTGAAGCCATGCTGGCTGTCTCAGATCACCTGGTCATCCCTCACATGCTCTAGCATGTCTTCCAGAAGGATCCATGTTCCATGATCCTCCCAGGCACAGACGTGAGGCTTACAAGGCCTGTAGTTCCCCAGGGTCCTCCTTTCTCACTGCCTTACAAAACAGAGTGATGTTAATTGGAAGTGAGATATTCTGATCAATGTTCTATTTTTAGAACTCGCTGAACATGCTGTTTATTATCACTATTTGATAAAATTTTACATTTGTTGGTTTATTTCACATGTGGCAAAGCAGAACTATTTGGTTTAGCATTCCCACTTACTATTATTGACTTTTTAAAGCTTTTACATTCAAAGATTTCTTAGCACCTCACAAATAAACATAAATATTTTCTTTTCTCTCTTGCAAAATGATCTACACTCACTCCTTGCTACTGCTCCAATTCTGATATAACAAATTAATAGTTCAAATTTATTTTATGTTACTTACAGCTATAATAAACTACAGCTTATAACTTTAATAAAAACTTTTTTAATGTTGTCCAATAGATGCATAATTTTTATATATAGTTAGCTCAAGACCTGCTGAGATACCTGTGGGTTAAGGAAAGCATTAATAAAATTTACTCATGAAAAGCGAAAAAGCATTGGAAGAACCAAATTAATAGAGCTTCCATTCATGCCATGCATCCACTTAAAAAATTAAGCAAACCCACGGGCTGTTAGACATAGAAAAGAATATGAAAAAAATATATGTAAAAAAAAAATTTACAGCGAGGGTGGTGAGGCACTGGAAGAGGTTACCTAGAGTTGAGGTTGATGCCACATCCCTGAAGACTTTCAAGGAGAGGCTGGATCAGGCCCTGAGCAAATTTATCTAGTGATGGTAGCCCTGTTCACTACATGGGATTTGGACTAGATGTTCCTCAGAGGTCCCTTTCAAGTCTAAGGATTCTATGATTAAGAGCTTGACCAGGTGTTGGTGGTCAAAAGCTTTGCATCAAACACATCTTTCAAATAAGACTTTATGACACTGTCTCATAAACTTTCACAGACATATTTGCAAAGAGTTTTCTGCATGGTGTATGGCACATATGTACAAAGTGATTTCATTGTATCCTGACACCATGTGATTTCATCTCTATGTCCATGCATATAATGCATATAATCATCCTAAATGTAACCTTTGTATGTGAAGCTCTTACAGTACATTTTGAAAGATATTTTCTTTCCCTGACAGTTTAATTGAAATGGAGATTGCTTTCTAGCACATGGTCTGGGTCTCATGGAGAGATAGAGCTAGACACGTGAAACAGGCAGCGCATCTGCATCTCACAAGTGGCAACTGAAGTATTTTGCCTTTTCTAAAAGCTGTTTCTTAATGAGGTGAGAATATTTATCCTCACTTCAACAGTGTTCTCAGACAACAGAAAACACCATTTGTAAGTACTAAATAGTACAATTCCTATCTTGTATCTTGCATACTTTTCTCACACCAACTGCAATAATATTGTAGGACAAAATAACAGCCATAAATGAGTGGTTTTCTTTCATAGTTAGGAAAAATATTAAGGGCACTATCCCATTTGAACCTATGTCAGAACTGTCAAATTATGTTGTGTACAAGCACTACTCATGATGACCCATTTTGCAGATACAAGTAATTGCTTCTTGTAGATTATTGTCATTGAGTCCCAGAAAACTCATTTTTGTCTCTCTCTGATCACTCTCCATTGTTCTGTTTCATATACTTCCCTCTCCTCACTGGCTTATTCAGATAATACATTACAACAGCCATAATAGGGTAAGAGCAATAGGCAATATTAAAAAATAATAAACTCTTGGTTTGATTGCAAAAATTGATAAATATCTGCTTAAAAGCATGATAAATGTTAATCCACGTGATTTTTAGTGTCAGGTATTCAACTTCAAGTTTACAAATGACACGTTCTTCACTTTTCTTCCACTTTCAGATACACTTCTAATACACAAGAACACAGAAGCAATAACATGTTTTCTACAATAGAGCACATAACTGAATCATTATGAAGTACATGGAAGAACCTGCCCATAGCCTTTGGTACATTAACGCTAAAAATTAATCTTGTGCTTCTGCTCTTATGAAACAGCAAAGAACTACAGGTGGTCTTCTCACTCCCAATAGCTGAAATAGCAAGAATTGTTTTTGATCAACCCTAATCATCATATAGGAACATTTAATTAAAAAAGTAATTATGGTGGAGGAAAATAAATTACTGTAATCATTGCTGTGATGTTCTTCAATTAAAAAAAAACTCATATTTTTAATGACTAGTGTATATTAAGCATTTTGTGAAGACTTTTTCATGCTTTTGAAAGAAAATAGCTTGTCTCCTGTTGCTTCATAGTTATTTATCCTTTAAATGTACAAATGCTGGACTGTTTCTTTCAGAAGGCTAAATATGATTTACTATTATATCACAAAAAAAGCACATGTTATCTTGGCCAATATCTGATTTATGACAAACACTTTTTACTTCTTACTTCACACAAATAAGCAGAATTTCTCACCTCTTCATAACCTCATCATGTTCTGCACATCCACAGCATATCTCAGGCATACACAGCACTGCAAAGTCAGACTTAAACCACAAATTCAATAGAATGCCAGGAAACATCCAAGTTGTAATTTATCTTGGGCAGCTGGCTCAAAAAGGTGATGTTCCTACACAACCACGTCACAGTCTAAGCTATGCAAGTGGAGTGATCTAGAACTTGAATTGGGTGGCATGCAGTGGTTCTGCTAGGTTCATTTCCAGGTAGACAAAATCCTTACTTTCAAAGTCTACACGTCTGTTCGTACATTTAATCCTGCTTAGAAATTAGGGTTGAATTAGGCTGGACCATTATCTAATGCATTCGGTTTGAAAATAGAAGAGCATTTACTGCCAAATTCAGACAGCTGCTACCCTTGTATCAAGACTCTAAAATTTGTAGCCAAACTGATGGATTTAATTTTTTCTCATTACTGCTGAACTTTGAACATTCAGGATGAAACTTCTCAACACTGTCCTTAGTCACTGACTTGAGCATTTTATGCAATTATATCCCAAGAAGCACTTGATTTGTCAGCTGTATCATTCCCTCGAATAGTTACCTAGAATCAATCTATATTTAAATTTCTTTCTTTCAATATCCATCAGAATTTCTGCTAACTTTCTTTCAGAAGTTGGCAAAATGTTGTATATAATTGAAGTTAAAAACTCTATTCGTTTCTAATTTCAGATGGAGGTTTTATTCCTCAACAGTTGAAACATTTATATGTAACGAATGCGTTAGCTTTTGGTAGGCTGTACTATATCATTCATTCATATCATTCAGAAAAACAGAAAAGTGAAAGGTATTTCTGCCTTGCAAGTCTTCATTTAAATGTAAAGGGTAATTTTAAGATAATAGGATTTTGAAAACAAAATTTAGCCACCGACTACATAGCCATTTGCAAAGAAATATTCCATCTTCTAAGCAGGCAACGCTGCTGCCTCTTAGTAAGAATTTTATTTAATTCTGTAACTCTGTTGTAGACATCTATAAAATATAAACATTACTGAACTTCAGTGTGACATTTATAGAGAAGAGAAAGGCAATGACAAATAGAAACATGCACTGCCTATGAAATTAAGATGATAGGACTGAGTTAATGCACTTCTTGATGCAGCACTAAAGGAGGTGTCTTTCTATGGAAACTGAACTATTGTCAGTTTAGTAGTTTCCCAGTTTCACTTACAATTAAGGTGATTTCTAAAACGAACATACAACTGAAAAAATACTTTGGATAGTAATGACAGAAGCTTTTAATCCTCCAAAATTTTCTGCATTGAGTGTACTTCTAGTTTCATCTTTCCTTCTCAACACAATTAGTAAAAGGGGATCAAGGTTTGCTGAAATACAGTCTAGTAACTGCTTGCTAATTGTTATCTCTAAAATAATGCTATTACTTGGCTATATGATTATTTCTCATTGACTTGGCTTAGCATGGAAACAGCAGGGGAGCTCTCATCATTAATAGTGCCTCTTGGCTAAAGACTCTTCTTAAAACTGCTTAGCTGCTACCCTTCTTCCCTCAAATATCATAGTTAATTTCACTGGAAAAAAAATCACTAACTAAAACAATGAAACTGATATTAAATGCTTTAAACTATTGAATGTTAGGGAAGTTGCAACTTAATTTCCCTTAGATCTTAGTTTTCATCCAGTCTAGAGAGAAGGATGTAGGCTGCTATGAAAGTATTTCCTCTTATTTTCATGGAAACCACAAATGTAAATTTTTGTTTGTGCTTTATCATGCTCTACACTGAAGAAAAAAGATAATTTGGTATTTTTTTAAATGAAACTTTGATTTAGCAGGTATGTTCAGAATTAATTCAGAATACGTACTTGTACTCTATCCCAAGCTTCATTCTAACTACAGTAAAACAAAGAATTGACTTTTCCGCTATCCATCAGATATAAAATAAAAGAGAAAATCTGAAAGATGTGGTTCTTAAATTCCTTTGCTGTCCTTTGATAGATGTATCAATATTTGTTTATTCAGCCAAAAACTCAGGAGGTTTCAATATTAAAAGAGAAAAATACTGTATTTACACAGTAACTTTATAGATTTGTTCTCCAACGTTTAATGTATTTTTGCATGTGACATTTTATTTAACTCCAGTTAAGTTAGTGATAACTAATCAAAAGATACACCTAGTTCTAGAGTTATAAATGCTATCTTACCGAAATCCTCAGAGTATTATTTCCTAGAGTGAAATTAGGATCATATCCAATATTTTTACAAATAATTTTGTGAACTTCATGTTCAGTTCTAAGTATCTAGAGCAGTTTTAATGGATTTCCTATGGTAAACATTAATTAGAATTTTTACTGACAGGAATTGATTTCCCTGGTCTTCATTTCATCAAGTGATTGCAATACTAGTTCTTAAACATATACTGCAAGGAGAAAATACAAGTGACAACAGCCTTCTTATCTAAATAACTTGCTGTCTATGTTTTCATCTTTTTCCTACACAAAACTATCCCAACTGGGTCAACAGAAGGTTTTTCTATTTTCTCATCCATACTTTTTGAGTACTATACTTGTTTTGATAATATTCTGGGCATTTAACTGCCAGATGATTAAAGTGATGCTAACAATTAGAGTATCAGCCTACTAATTTAGTAGAATGAGCTGAAAAACTACAGGATAAAGACATAATTATTTGAAATGCACAAAAATTCTTCTATCTATATGCTAGTGCAGATTTAAAACATATCACCTTGCTATGCATGCTTTTACATGGATGGCAAAATGACTCATTCATTCCTGCTCAGTAAAGTTAATATTCCAGCAAACAAAAGAGATTAAGGCCGTATGTGAAGAAGGAACTAAATGAGTATCTTGAGTATATTTGGAGTAAAAAGCAAGCAAAAGTGATGTTTCGCTTGGGAAACAAAAAACAAAAAACAAGCAAACAAACAAACAAAAAAGAAAGTCAAATCAGCCTTCTCCGGAGGTAACAGCAATTCAAAACAGATTCTCTTAGTTGAAGCTCAATACCTTTAAACTAACTGATCCTAAGAAAAGACCTTTTCATTACGGATTATCTGTCTCCTTTGCAGAGACATTATTGAAGATTAATGAATTTAATGAAAAGCCCCATGTAAGCATCAAACTAAGAATTCTGATGCTAAAACAGGGCAGCTAACTTCCTTCAGTTCAATCACACTGTTGATTTATGTGTGTAAATCCTAAACATCTTGTTTAATTGGTAACTGCTACATCTGAATAGCTAGTTCATAAAAAGGTTTGGACTACACAAATAAGAAATTTAAAGTAGAGACAATTAGTGATCTGCTGGTGATTTTTAGAGAAGCTGTTGCTACAAAACTGTTTATGACAAACTGTGGAATAACTCTTACTCATTTATATCTATTGCTTATATATTATTTACACATTATATATTTATAACATATATTATTTAATGTTTCTGAGACACTGCACTACTTTTCTTCGAAATTATTTTTTTCCTGTCACAGCCCATATTTTTCTTTTCAGTCAGCTCCAAAACCAAATGGAGATGTTTTTCCTCCAAAGTTACTTATTTTGTTATTACAGTAAGTTCTCATGCAAGGTGACAGCAGGTATCTGGGGGTAAAGGCTGCAGTCTTCCAGCTTCACCCAATAGCACTACTACACCAGAGTTCCACTGTTCCACAGACAAGCTGCACTTCTGCTCAATGGGCTGTTTTATCTTTTGAAAGAGTTTACGTGCACTTAAATTTACTTGAAAAAGAGGATTGTTTCAAAGAGATCTGCCAGTAATGGCAACTGAAATGAAGGTGTTAAAGCAGAAGTCCATACAGCTGTAGACGACTCAGCCTATGGATGGTCCCACCACTAATCAGAAGGGGGTCTGCTGAATGGATGCAGCACACTGATGCATGTTTTTCACAGCGCTTGGTCTAGTGGTTGGCAACCCTGCTTGTGGCAGAGAGGTTAGAACTAGATGATCTTTGAGGTCCCTCCCAAATCAAGCCATTCTGTGATTCTAAATTCCCTGAATTTCAACTTACAAGACTCCAAACACCTTTTCTCATAATTTACTGTTATGGCCTAGCTGTAGACAGCAGAATCCAGGAACAATGATCATACTGATAGTTTGAAATAATGCATCAGTTGTGATTCATTAGAAAGAGGAAAGCCTGACATTATGCTATGTCATAAGAATTACGCAAAATTTATAAAACAAGAATGACTGTATGTAGCTTATACATAAAATCCATATGTAGAGTAATACACACTTAACCAAAGACAATAGTACTGCAGTTATTGTTTCTACCTACTTCAGTTTTTAAATAACAAAACATTTTATCTGCCAAAAGTCAGAAGAAAGAAGGGAGTTCAACAAAGACGTTTCACCCTTAGCTGAACTCTCAAATTTTTCTGGCATCAAGTTATCCTCTTAATTACCTGTGAATTCCCCAAAAGGGTTTAATATTATTTGTTACTAGCCCATAAAATTCACAAAAATCCAGATGTTTGAGGTAATGCTCTATTAACCCTAATCTTCAGAATCAACAGATAATGTTGCATTGATTTCACTAAGTCCAAATGATCTCTTTTTCCCCTTACTCCCTTTCATAGAAATTGAGGATCAGTTACAGTTAGCTTCTGCTGGTCAATGTGATTTTCTCTTTTTTATTCCTCAGTAAGCACTGCAGATACTTGAAAAAATATAGCACTAAAGGCTATACCGTTGCATCAACAGTGCTTAAATGAATCCCATGAGTGAAGCCCAAATAAGACAATAACCATAATCTTGTTCTCACAAGATTTCTATATCTTTTGCAGACACATTTTACCAGTTTTAACTAAAGTGCCACCACAGAGAACAGAAGTATCCAGAGTAACATATCCTAACTAGTTCAGATACTGTATCATAACTTTTAAATAAACATTGTTGTCCACTATAGCAAAAACTACTGAATACGTTCTCTTCAATCCTATCTTCTCCATAGAGCGTATGAGAATAATGAAACCACTTTTACTATTAATCTCTGGGATTGAGTTTTAAATTATTTGCATAGGCTTGTGTAGTTAAATTTCATAGATAAGGTGGATAGAATTTTGATTAAAAAAATGTCTGCAACTCTTGGACTGTGTTTTACACAGGTATATATGAAATACATCAGAGTTAGTACACAGCTGAAAACTACACAGAGATTAGGCAAACACTGGGCAGCAAAAGGGAAAATGTACTTTTATCAGAAGTTTTTAATTCAAAAACTATTTTTTTTCCATCATTTCTACGGCAAACTGGAAAGTAATGTTGCATATTTAAGCTGACCTACATATTTTGAGCATATGTTTGTTATTATTATTATTATTATTATTTAGTTTTTAATCTATTTGAAATAAAGCTAATTAAAAAAAATAATAAAAAAATGTCTTTTTCCCCATATTGTATTAGAAAAATTTTGGAGAGTTTGTACTGAGAAAATTTTCTAAAATTTACTCACATTAAAATATAAATGAATTCTGGTACACTGATTCTGCAGCATTCAAAAAGTCACTATGAAATGCCTTTCTTGGCTCTACCTATAACCTTTAGAAAAAAAATTTCAGTAAACTTATCCTATTATTACGAGTATTTTATAATGACAGTTTAGAACAGTAGAGGGATTTACTATGCACTGGTAGAGACCACAGCATAAGACAGCACAAGGTCCTTCTTGTACAGGGATGCCAAGGATTTTCCTTTGCTCAAAATGGTAATTATGTCATTTATTGTTTTTGTAGCATGCCCACTGACTACATACACATAAAAATTTGTCTTCATATATGAACATACCACATATATCTTTTAAGAATATTCTTACTGACAGTATATTTTTCTGTTTTTCCTTCAAGCAGAAATGTAAAGTAGAATGACACACATTGTATAGTCTCCTATATAACGTATCACACATAAAAACTAATTGGTATAATTCAGTACCAGCTATTAAAATAATTTAAGCGGAATAAGGTTATATTTTGATTCTCGAAACCACTGTGACATGTGGAAATAATTCATGGACTTTTCCTTAAGTGGCCCCTAATGTTTACATTAAGCAGGAGTTCCAACAACATATCCTTCCCAAGTTTCATTATTAACCCCACGCATGATAGAAGAAAATGACAGTATGATGGCCATCTGGTCATAGTCCAGAAAATGTCAGTACTCAAAAGGTTGAAGGGTTAACGCCGTGTGCATATATACGCTCTTGTGCTATATGCTGTGTTTGTGCAATGCTATTCAGAGGCTAAGCCTGTCTCCAACTCATTTTTTTAAATAAAGCCTGCAGTACTTGAACCTGTCTACTTCAAGCCTTGATTAATGTTGTTAACTGCTATTCTCGCTCTCTCCTCGTAGCTGCCAGATGGAATGCTGAAGATTATTCTGCATCACTTAATTGGAGTTTATAATTAAAAAATGGAGAGTGCTGTGGACTACGTTTTGCCCCTTTGATCCCTACCCAGACAAACAAGCTTCTCTAATCAGTAATTCCCCCATGTCCTCTTTTAGAGACTGAGATCATATGCCTCTTATGTCTACGGTATGTATTAATATTACATCATTTGCAAAAGTGTGGAGATAAATTCTAATCATGCATGCTTTTTCCCTTTCAAAAAACTAATGCCACGTATAGAAATAAAATTCTTCATATGGTTTCCCATGCATACCTCCCACCAACATGCAGCAAAACAGTAAGAAAAATAGTAATATATGCTGAATGACACATATTTGCTCCTATACAGCCAACTCCAGGACATGTTTTTCTAGTTCACTTCAGGTCAATGTAAAGAAGTGACTTTCTGCATCATTTTGGAGGACAGCCAAAGGGAGCTAGGGCACCTCTGTTTCTGTTTGTGATAGCGATAAAAATGTAGTTGTATATGCACAGGAAAGAATGCATATGTAGACATAAATTTGCACAGTGATTTTAAATGAACTCCTCCTACATTTTTCTATGTAAGCAATGGCATTGCAGGCAGAAACATTCCACAGAAGGAATGATGCAATGTGAATTCTTCTGAACGTGCAAGTAAAGAGACAAAACAGTTCTAAAAGCCTTCTAGTACAAGTAGGATCTCAAACACAAAAACAAAGCCACTAAACCAGAAACATGCTCATTCCAAAAGAGAGATGAAAATGTTATAGATATTGTCATTGCACTTTAATCCTGCTGTTGCAAAAAGGAGGCTGGACTATAATCCTGAGGTAAGGTAATAAATCACTTATCAAGGAAGGCAAATCAACTACAAAGAACAGAAGAAAAGCCAAACCTACCACAGAAAACTCCTTCCTGTTGCTACCTGAAATTGTTGTGCTGACAGAATGAGTCCAACATGGTGCTAATGCTCAAAGTTGAAACACTTGCATAGAACAGCAGTGGGGAAGAGTCCTGGAGACCTAAGTGGTGAAGAAAACTATGTCATTGTGAGCCACTACAGCCAGTGAAAAAAAATTCTCAGAAATGACAAAACAGGCCACAGAAATACTTACTTCTAAACAGACAGAAACTTTGGTGGTAAGAATTTAACAGCTCATGGAGAATATACAAGACAGTGACAAAGTCAAAGTGGTTACCTAGTCCTGTCTTCCCTCAGATCATAGCTGTTGATGCTTGATTTGTGGACACAGAAAAAAAACCCTCAGGTTTGGCTTTGTTTTCTTAAACTGATCTTTTAAAATGCAATATCCCACCTTGATTTGTTGACTTGTGGCTGTACTGTTCTGATCTATCAAACTCATCCAACAGCAGATCCTGGGAAAGTAACCAAGGTAAAATGAATCCACTGTAACATCAGCTAGTGTACATCACACATAGATTTTTTAAACCAAATATTATATTCTTCAGAAGAAAAGAATAGAAAGTAACTTTTATAAACATAAAAAATCTCAGAAATGAAATTTGGATACATTCTTCAGTGCTAAATGATTAGCTATTTAATTGCTTTACTGAGATAAACTTTTTTCCTTAAGTTTTTTTTTACAAAGTAACTTTGCAATGACTAGATTTTGATGTGATTTCACATCAGTTTAAAATGGTTTAGTACAATGGGATACATCTTTTGTTAAACAGGTTTATGCTTGTTTGTTTGTTTTTATTATCATCTTACTAATTCCTCTCTTTCATAGCTACTTCTATTATTTATGAAAGAGAAATACCTCAGAAGAAGTGAGAGCTGCCCTGTGGAAGCAGGAGCTATGAATGGGCTGAACAACGCTCTACAAACCCAGAAGAAAGTCTAGGGTAATCTCTTGCATACCAGAAGTAATCTTGGTGTCTCTTCAGGTCATGAGGGCTGAAGAAAAAAAAAACGAGCTCATGTATCTTCCACAGTGTCAACAGATGACAAAAACTATTCCAACACTTGTTCCCGCTCCCCCTCCCTAAGAAAAGTAATACAAATATTTCCCTGTGATATACAAACCATTAAGAACCAACCTAATTACCTAGGAGGTAGGTTACAAACCTCATAAACACTGTATCTACAAACTTCTATGAATTGTCCAAAAATAGATGCATCTTTAAACATCTGAGGCCCATAAGTAATCATATTATTCTCATTATATAGGAAAAAAATTCTAAAACGTTGATCATATTTATAGGTTAAAAATAGCATTTTCAAGGAAAGGTATTTAGCTTCCAACTATAATATTTAGTGTTGTTGATGTATAATGATTAGATACTTGAGATACAAGTCTTTATGTGCAATTAGCTTAATCCATAAATTATAATCCATGAAGGTAATAAAAACAGTCATTTTGAAAATCAACTGACAGAGCCCATAATTTTCTGCAGTAACTGTGCTCACTAGCAGCAGCATACAAAAGTCAAAATGGTGGTTGATAAGGAATGCTGCTCTTTACCCATATTAAAACAAATTGTTTGTTAAAAACCCATGTTCATGCTATGTACCATGCTATGGTTTCTTTGCAAAGTACTCCTGGTAACTGACTAAGAAAACCTGCAGAACAATACAGTACCCTATTCTTCCCTTGAACAGAGTTTATGTAAATAGTCAAGATCCTAACTAGAAGCAGATTTCTTTTTCCGAAATTACTATTACTGCAGCATTTTATATTTTTTTCTGAGTAGCTATGATTGGTAGTAAGACTCAGTGCTCAACTACTCTTGGCAAAAACAGAGATTCTTTGTAATTAGGGGTTTCATTCTAATTTAGACCAGAGCTATTATCTATGTTTTTTCTTTTGTAACTTTTCAAGTCAGTAAAATGCAGATTTGTAACAGAAAGAATACAGCAAAAGAGGGCTGGATGCGTGTCTTTCATGTGTATATCATCCACAACTTAAATGAAAATGCTGTGGAGTTTTTGTTTGCCAGGTTTTGTTGTTGTTTTTTAATTGTTTTGTCAGAAGTAAGAACACGCTACAGTACTGCAGTTGTTCCTTCTGAATGACAAAAGTCAAACAACTTAATGAATAGTTAAGTCAAAAAGTCTCTTAGGCTATAATCATGACATACAAAGAAATTGATGTGCCCCTTCGCTTTTCCTACAAAATCAATGGATCTGAGGCACATTACTACCTTCTCCCTCTGGAAGTCATTTATTCAAGTTGTGCCAATGCTTACTAAAGCGCAACATAGAAACAAATGTTTGATTTTAGTATCTTTTAAAAACTCCTTCACAAATTATATACTATAATTTTGTTTTTAAATATAAATGTTAAAATTTAAATTGAATGTTGACAACCAAGTCAGAAAGTTATTAACAATATTATACATCTATGAATGAATTATCTTCATGTACATAGAACTAACTTTCAAATGGGCATGTGCAAAACATAAGACTGTTTCAACTCACACCATTTAGCAAATAAGTTTAGATTGTTCTCGAAATTCACAAAGACAGGATTTCATAGATAACAAATAATGCAGTACAACAATGCCTGATAAGTTTCACAGGTACATGCACAGAAACAAAAAAAAGTTAAAATACTTTGCCGAATTGGGATTAAAGCACATACATGGTAAATTCTACCAAAGTTTCAAAGGAGAGGAGCTGAATGGGAATACTATGTAAACTGTGAGATGTTTAGAGTTGACACTCTTTGTCTCCAATACCTTGGATAGTTAGATTCCAGATTAATTTCAGATGCAATGACATTTTTATGTTGATCTCAAAATCTAAATTTAGCATAACAATTTTTGTCTGACTTATGACCTCATTCATAAGTAACAACAACAGCACTGCAACCCTTGCTGTAGCATGTGGCTATCCGGGGTGGCCTTTTGAAGTTCTACAAAGGGCATGAGAGAACATTCCTAGCAGATGTATAAGAGGTTCTAACTTTAGGAAACTTTTCCAGAAGAGGTGAGAGCAAGAGACTTTTTTTGTCACTTTTTAACTGCTAACAAACACATGTAACCTGTCTGAACTGAACATCTGGCGCATTACCTTGGGATAAAAGTGACACAGAATCAGATTGAAGCAGATGTAGCCACTGACCTGCCAAAGCATTCCTGTTACTCTCAGGTTCCTCAGGCACTACAACAAAAGATGGCACCACCCTCATGGGAGTCCAAAACCCAACATGATTTTAAAAATTCTGGCACCAACATATCTGAGGGAAAAAAGACCAAATAAACAACAAAAAAGCCATTGATAGGTCACAGAGCAGTTACTATTAATTAAATAGTCCTATTGATTACATTACTCTGTCCTCAGTATTTTTTTAACTGCAAAGAATATATTTACTTTCCTAATAATATGAAATGCACAGATCTTTTATTTAAAATCCCTCTGTAAAACCTGTGCATAATTAAAGTTCCTAATTCTTAAATACTCCTTCTGCATAATTACATTAAAAAGTGCTTTTCTTTGCTTTAAGAATTAGAAGAAAATGCTTTTATTTTATTTTTTTTAACTAAACAGGCTGTGATAGAAAACTTTTTGTCTGTGAGAGAGGCTTCCATTGTCTGAAGTAATTTAAATGATATCACTTTTCACAGACTAACAGCAGAACCTTTTGTTTTCTACTTTACTCAGTAGTAGTTTTTAAATGATTATAATGTATAACAGGTACTTTCTACTGCTTGTACCTGTTGTTAAACTGTATTACATAACTACAGAGAAACAAAGAGGCTCATGGCACTACCATACCTATTCTTCACATGAAAATCCAATTCTGTAATGACTACATAAGTTTTTGTAGATCCTTCCAAAGATTATGTATAAGAAATAGTTAAAAGTGCATTTTCCTATTTACAGACATACTTCCTCACATCAGTAAAATATGTATCTTCTGTAAGGAGCCAGGAAAATAACATTGTTATACTCACAGAGAGAATGTGAATGTGAAAATAAAATCAGAAAACATGTGGCTTTTTGCCACATATGATCAGCACTCCCTTTTACTTTTGAGAAATAGTAATTTTAATTAGTGATGGAAATTGTGATATACTAAAAGTCTAGTAGCTGCATTTTAAAACAAAAATATGCTTTATTTTGTTTGTTTGTTTTTTGTTTTTGTTTTAATCCAATGAGTTTGCTAGAAAGAAAGAGAATGGTCACTCTCTTTGCTGTTGATTAAGACTGCCATTTCCTTTCAGCTGGAGAAATTTCAGAAACACACTTCTTCATAAATAAGCTGGCCATCCTACTATGTAACTGACAATAAACAGCAGCACTTCTCACCAACATTCCATAGGGGGGAAAAATATAAATAAATAAATAAATAAATATATATATATATATTTAAAATCATTTTAATAATGTTGAATTTCAGGATAAATACCACAAATGCAAGGAAAGAGTTGAGCACTGCAAAAGGAACTAATAATTGAAAGGTTGTGCTACCATGAGCTTGAAGCAAGAAACAGTCTACAATACAAACATTCACCCTTTGGAGCGTTAACTTCAATACAGTACATGTTTTGCAAGGCAAAAGAAAAATTTTAAGCCCACAGTCTTCTGCTGCAACAATTACTTCCTGCCTCTGCAATTTGTTCATCCTTGTTGCCTCCTATTGCTAAAGAGGAATTTGAATGAAAATATGGTTCTAGGATGAGGGTGGCCAGATTCCTCAAAAGAATCTGAGATAAAGGACAGGAAAAATGCATGAATATACTTGGAGGTTAACACTACCAGAAATTGGCTAATTCCATTTAGTTAGATTGCTGTCATTTGCAGTAAAGCATCTGACTGCACCTATAAAATAACAGGAAAGCAAGACTGGTTGTCAAGACCAGTCAATTAGAATTATGCCTGCCTCTGTAGGTTGCTTGCATAAAAGGCTGAGCCATTTTCACAGATAATCTATTTATAAATCACTGTAATAAAATGGCCAACTTGACGGCAGCTCTGTAGCATTCTTTCACATGTTCCAGTTGTATCCAGGCAACAGAAACATGTTAGTTAGATAAAAGCAGAGGTGAGGATGCAGGGTAGGGTTCTGGCACATTTCAGTGACTAAGGTGAAAAGGGCAAAGAACTAAAGACAGAGTATTGATTAACAGTCTAATCTATCAGCATATTAAAATAGTTTAGTCACTTTTTTGAAGTGCACTAATATACACATACTGCATACTAATGTATGCAGGCATTAGTATTTTAAGTGAAGAGTTTATGGTACATTTCTTACAATATATATTTTGTACTTTTTTTTTTTCCCTTCTCTCTTCTATTTGTCCTCTCTCCTACCTCCTCTAATTTCTCTTGAATGTTGATGTCATGGTAAGTTCAGCCCACTGCATTAGCTGAGCCTGTAGGACCAGATGGCTGAAAATCAGGTACGCAATATCCAGCTGTTTTCAAAGGTATTTTGGTTTCACTCACATTATGGAATATTCAGATCATGTATTTTAGATTCCAATTTTATTTAATTCAGTACAAAGTGAATGAAAACAATGTTTCTACTTTTAAGAACTTCTATGAAAGAAAAATGCAGAGTGAAATACTTGTAATACAACACAAGGTGAAAATAGCACAACAATCTAAAAAAAAAAGTTATTTAGCAGTCTTCTTCTATATTGAATACATATTTTCATATATAAGTAATAAACTATAGAGAAATTCACTTACATGATTTAAATTACCTGCATTCTTTAGGAAAGAAAATTAGAAATTTAATCCCCAGTACAATGCTATAGCACACTCAGAAATGATAGGGAATATTCCTTACAATGGCATATACAGTTTAATACCTGTAAAATGAGAGCTTCAAAAAGCACTCCACCTCAGCAGAATCTCAGCTCATCACAGAGCAAACTCAGGAGCATTCAAGGAGATTCGCTTCCACTGTAACTCACTCTCACTCTAGACGTGGATCATTGATGTTACTGCTTAAACGTTGAAAATGCATTTGGTTCTTATTTTATTCTGTATATTAAAACACTATGTGGATTAGAAGGCAATTTCCATATTCTGACATCGGCACCAGATCCTAATACTGTTCTAGCGTCTGATTTCAGAGTGTAAGACAGAGAAAATGGTTTGGATCTGGTCCTGCCTGTGGCTATATACAACAAACTGGAGGGTTAAGCTTTAGTTGGCAAAATTAAGCCAGCTAATCAAAAAGTGCTGAAACAGCGTAAGTACAAAAAAAGCTGTTGTAGGAAGTGTGCTGCTCCATCGCTTATGTCTCCAAAACTTTTAGCTATGCATCCCTTGAACTTTTCTCAGAGAAGTACAGTCTAATTAACTACTTGTGCTCTGAAGCACTCTTTGTATTTTGAACAGGGCATTTTCATTAGCTATGTCATGCCTGCAGTTCAAACCCAAAATGAGGGGTTTGTAAGCTGAAATCTGCATGTGAAAGACAAGAAAGAAGGCAAAATACACTTGCAAAAAGACACCGGAGAAAAATGATGTCATGATTTACCCATAAATATGTGAAATTATCTGCAGAAAAGAAAGAATAGGCAATAGTAATTGAGCATGCCACTGTTTTGTTGATCCTTGATGATGGTTCAAATCAGGAGAACATGGTACTATAATACCTACGATCAAGCATTGATCTCACAGTGCCTTACTTACGCCTCATACAAGATTTAACTCATTTATTGACATTAATACGAGCAAACAGCACTCAACAACATAGACAACAAATTACAGAAAGAAAAAGAAATACCAAACATGGAAAAATCAAAGCAACTATTAGAAACAACCTCTCATAAATCTAAGGGCATGGTTACAATATTTTTAAAATATACACTGAAGAAAATTGAATTACATGTGAGTAATTTACAGACAGAAGCACAGAAATATAGTACTTGTAATGAAAAGTCTCGGCTGATATATCAGATAGATATTAGCTGTCTGAACACTTTATTTATTTACAGCTTATTTTTCATGAACAGTGACACAAAGTATTAGTTTCACTCCTTTCTTGTCTTGTCAAACTATTTGTTTGGATTTTTTTAAGCAAGCAAATAACTATTGTCAATCATATGAATTGAGTATCTAATTACGTACAAGCAGGTTTTAAACAGCAGAATATGATCATGTCAAAAAAGGTTCCTCAACAACAGATTTTGTCAAAGCCATGATTTGAACATCCTCTGATAACTCACCAATACATGCCTTTGTATGGCTTGAATAATTTCCTCTGTGAGTCCCATAAATGGAGAAAAAGGGCTAGAATTTTTTTTCTTTAAAAATATATTTTTTCCCACATATTATCAGTTCGAGACCTGTTCCAAGAGTTTCTTGTTTACAGGATTTTTAGTTAAGTAGAAAAACAAGATTTCTACTGCTTCTTTTTCTTTTTCTTTTTTTTTTTGCAGACCTGTATTCACTGACTTTTCCCCCAAACTGAGACTTGTTTTTCTGAGCTCTGAAATAAATTGGTTCCTGAGCTCCAGTTCAACCAGTCATCTACTGTACAAAAGCATCACAGATAACAGACCAGTTCCATGAAAAGTAACATTGATAATTTTTTCTTCTTCAGTAAGACCTTGCATTGCTTACAATCGACAATATTTCTGATGTTTGCTTGCTGACACAGCATCAATAAGTCATCCCTAAGAAGCCTGAGTTGGAACCAGTTGCTTATTTATCTGAGTAAGATGGCCTGTGTTGGATTTGCAAATGGCAGTTCCTTTCTCCTCACTCAGGAAGTGGAGGGAAGATTTCAGAGGATCACTGCATGTCAGGGATGAAGTGCTATCATGGTCTGTAAGTGACTGACAGACAGAGAAAGCCACCAGCTTCCAGTTTAACCTCTAATATGAAAGCATTTTCACACAAAGCTGTGAATGCATCCACGGTCTGTAAGAGTAACAAAACTGAGAGAGAGAAATCATGTGAGAGCACTGCTGCTGTGATACCTCTCCCAGGCAGTGCTTAGATTGTTACCAGAATTTGCCTAAGCAGTTCTTGGTCTTGTTTTCTGCTTGCCAGTCTCTTCCCAGGATTATTATTACATTTTTCAATATTTTGGATAAAAATAAATTCTTAAAAATCCCTCAAGTAAAAATAGAAGAATTGGAAAAAAAAAAAAAATTGGGAAAATGGTGAAAAAAGAAATCTTAAGGAATTTTATGTATTTTTTGTGTTGTTATCCGATCAAGATCTGGCACAAGCTATCACATAGAAGGAAGAAAATGAAGTATAATCTCTAGGGCTCCTAAACTAGACAAGCTTTTCACTCCCAACAAAATAACACACATTGGCTGTGCTGGTCTGACATACACTGCAATCGAGAGAGTTAGAGAAACCTACTGATGCTATTTTAAAGCACCACATGTGAAATGAGCTTTCTGCCTGTCTTCTGCACTTCTTTTGTGGATTATCTCAGCCAGTAACAGTACAGTCCTGGGCCAGTGAGTCACTAAGACGCTTAGTGTTCCCCACCATTTAGTCCAGTTGGAGCAAGAGAGACAGCCACATACCAGTTTTTCAGATGCACGTGCTCACAGATCTGGCTCAGATCCACAACAAAATTCCAGTTCAGTACAAATCCTCTTAATCTCCTGGGAGCAGAAGCTGCTCCCCAGACAGCTGACATATTTCAGACCACTGATATCATTATGTGGAGATATTTATTGGTGTCTGCCCAATATAATATTTGGAACATGGTGCATACAGCCAAGAAGTTCCTTTTCAACAATGTCTCAAATAATTGAAGTAACACAGATATAACAAGTTTTAGGAACGGACCAGCCTTAAGTTTACATATTTGGATGCAAAAATTCATAGCTGTCTGATTAGATACTGCTGATTCTAATATCATTTTGGAAGCCTGACATCAAATACTAACCATAAATTTCTAAGTATTAAAAAGACAGAATCACATCTCACTTTTTGGAAGCAATAACTCTTGCTAAGAGGAGTCTTTATATAGTGGTAAAAGATGAGTGTGTAAGAAAAGACTAAGTGGCAATGGTTAGTCTATTAAATCTTTCAGGAACAATGTATTTCCCTTAGTTTAAATCCATGAAACCACATCCAATCCAAGCTGAACAGGAGAGAAAAAAAAAAAAAAAAAAAAAAAAAAAAGGAAAATGTCAAGCTATTACATTAACATTTTCCCCATTTCAAGTCTTTATCAACTTTCAGAGACAATGACCAAATCAAGCTTTCATGTCTGAACATGGCTAGTGGGATACAGCTGGTATAGCACTACTGTCAGACATTTGGATCATTCTTTGCCAAGCACAGAGAAAAATGTCAGCTGAGATGTTCACACAGAACTTGACATTTGGGTAAGTGAATATAACCTTCAGATCTGGCTTTCCTTTAACATGCAGCACAAAAAGAAAAAAACTAATGGAGACAGGCAAAGCCAAGTCTGAAATAATGATAGCACAATATCTTTTCAGTACTCCAGATCCTGTCTACTCATTCCAGTCAAAGTATTTGCAGCACCAGGAGTCATATGTCACCTTAGAAAAAGAATTTTTAAAACATAATAGAAAGCAACATGGTGTATTTTTTCAACTCCAATCTACTGAGGCTGTGATACCTAGAATAGGTAGAACCTATCTAGATTCTACCAGTAAGTGATATGCCTACACCAATTACTCACAGATTTAGGACACGTAGAACAAGGAAGACATGCTCCTTACCACTATGCATGACAAAGGTGCCCCAGCACTTTCCAAAGTAGATATGCTTCTCCCTTACAGTGTGCAATCGCATACACCTCAGAATAAATAGGTCAGCTTTCCATCACAAGCTACAACATACCTTCAAAATGTTATGTTACCGTGTTCATAATGTAAGGGGTGAACAATATTGAAATCTGATAAACATCCATCAGTCTACATCTCCCCCTGTCTCAAGAGATTCAGCAGAGGTGAAAGTGGGGAGAAAGGGAGGGGAAGGAGGAGTGCTATTATCAGCAGTGACACTGGCTACTGCTTTTATAAGAAATCACACAGTCAGAAGCAGATAATTTACACTAGACTTGTTCCTGTAATTTAGATAATTGCAAACTTTATTCTGCTTAAATACAAGTGCTGCTCCAAAAGTAATGCCTCCTATTTTATTATGTTGGCCCACAACCTCAGAGGCAATGCTGGAGGGATGGCAGTAGAACATAAATCTTCTGAAAAAATATTCCCTTACATCTTGTTGCTATCTGAGAGATGGCAGCAGAGAAACAGTCTGACAAAATGTCATCTGACATGGAAGTGCAGGTGAAGAAAAGGTGTGTCACTGAATTCTTCCATGTACAAAAATGGTACCTGCTGACATTCATCAGCACCTGCTGAATGCTTATGGATGAAACCGTGGATGATATCACAGTGAGTTGGTGGGTGATGTGTTTCAGCAGAGGTGAGTGTGGTGTAAAAAAACAAGCCATATTCTGGATGGCCGTTCACAGCTGCCAAGCCCCAAAATGAAGAGCTCTTGTTCATAACTAGAGAAAAAACATAGCTAATGGTGATTACTATGTTGAGAAGTAGTGTTTTATAGCTGAATATTTGCTCTATGAAAAAATGTTATTTTACTCTTCAAATCTGTTGTAGTTTCCATGGGCATAAATAGGTGGCATTACTTTCAGAGCATCCTACTTACATGACATTTTACAGCAGGGTTCCACAGACTTTAAAACCGAAATCTACAAGGAATCATAATTTTCCTGCTTTTTAGCAGCAATTATGTTTGAGTGATTTTTATTACTATTAAAAATTCTATTCACTAAGTGAGAATTAAGCTTTCAAAATTGTTAAATGTTCAAGTGATTTCAAAGAGTTTGCTTTTCACAAAATCAGAATTGGTCAGGTTGGAGAAAACCTTCAAGATCACCACTTCTGTAGCTTTCTCCACAGCAACAATGCATTCTCCTATTTTTAATATAATTTTTCAATAAAACGCTTTACTGATGATAGTAAATTCTACTATATAACTACAAAAACCATGATGTAAATCACTTCACCATGTAATAAAAATAGCTTCCTCTGCAAAATAATTCCTAGTCAAAATAAAGCAACCATCTCTTCTCATGACTGACCAAATAATCTGACCACAATTCAGCAATAAGTGTACAGAATTTGCCAGTAAATAAATCTAAATTTCTATCCTGCAAGGCACTGAAACCATCAAGAACCAATCTTTCTGTGGAGTTTTCAATGCCAAGGTACAGGCGCAGGAAAAATCAGAAAAAACTCACCAAGGACATTTCTCCTATTGCTCAACAAAAAAACAAAAGGATCATCAGATCGGTAAAATCAAACATGAAAAAGATAAAGCAAACCAAACCTTGGAGCCATGTTGAATATATGCTAATGGTTAAAGGGACTCAGATTCTCAGTGAAATTAACTCTAAATGGCATGCTTTCTCATCTTTTCTAAACCTATGCTGCTACCTTCACAACTAATTCTCAAATTTGAATGCTTGCAGCTATCACTACTACTTTACACTGTGAAATACTTGCAAATGTTGCAGCAAGTGTTGTAACATGGAGACTCCAGAGAGAAAATTAATCATTGTGTTTGGTATGGAGCTTATATGTCTAGTGGGTGATAAATGAGATCAGCAGTTTAACATCAACAGAAAATTGTATTATTTCAGTAAATATTAGTAAAAAGAAATACATAGCTATTTATTAAGTAACTGAAAGCACTGCAGTAAGCAAAAGGCAGGCTACCAGAAAAAATAGAAGATGATTAGGCAACAAATGACCCTACACATGATACATAGTGCAAGTTAAACCAAGTTTACCCCTGGCAATGCTAGGTATAGAAGTTGTTGATGATTTACATCACTACTAAACATTAGGTTCCCTGAGATTTCACTGTGCTTAAGGCAGCATCATTCAAAAATTAATGCATTTCCAACACTGTGATTTCATGATGACATTAAAAAGAAAATACTTTGTGTTTTTAAAAACATTATCTTAAGAATAATAAAGAAGTTATATGAGAAGTGTACAGCAAAAGCTAACTGGGGACTATGGTCACAGAAGACAACATTCTGCAAAATTAAATCCTTATAAAGAGTTTGAGATGAGGTGTGCAGTCATTTGGGGTACTCTCATTTTCTGTTCTATGTGCCAGAAAACACACAGCAAAGAAACTCAGATGCACTTCAAATAAGGCTTAATTACTTTCACAGTAGAATAAAGGTATAAAAAGATATTCAAGGATTAATTAAGAAATGAGCATTTAACCAGATACCACTCTTAATTACAAGTCATAAATTTCATGAAAAAGGCAAAAGTAAAAATTCTCTCAAATAATGTAGCGATTCTAAACTTTTACAAAATACTAAGTTTAATAATAATCAGCTTACAGAAAGCTTAAGCTCATTCTGGAAGATCTGCTCAGTTCTCTAGTCACTAGAGGTCACTGTTAGTTATGAATCTTTCAAGACTGCAGCCTCTCATTTTTTACCACTCCACAAAAAGTGCTCATATTTGAATGAAGGTTCTTGAAACACATATATAAGAGAATTCTTCAGAAGGAAAAGAAGCACAGGGAGAACATTTAAAGAGAACATTTCAAATATTTAATTTACTGTGATTCTTAAAGTAAAGTAAAAAAAAAAAAAAAAAAAAAAAAAGTAATGGTGACAGATTTACTCTAACAAAATCAGCAATAAGGATATTGAGATGAGCTTCCCATGTGTAGCAAAAATTACCTTGATATTACAGCACACTCATTCAATTCATGACCCAACAGAAAACAAAAGTCAGGCAGAAAAGCTAGTTCTTGGGATACTCAGCTACTGACTCATCAGAAGCCTTTAATGCAGAATGAGGAAAGATGATAGACGTTTGGAAAAAAAAAAAAAAGCAAAACAAAAACCTGGTGAAAAATAAAACCAAAAACCTGGTGAAAAATAACAATGCTGCCTGGATTTTGTACAATATCTATTTTAAGATATTATATGATTAAATCATCATTTTGACTGCCATTAAAGTATTAAAGTAACTGGCATAAAAAATTTACTATGGAGCCATCTCCACTGCTGCTTCTGCACCAGATTTCTAGAACAAAAGCTTCCTCTGTTCTATTTCCAGCAGAACGTTTGCTTGGATGTGGACTAAACACAAATACACAAGAAATCTTTTAAAAATATTTTTCTTTTAGAAATGGAAACTGAAGAAGGTAGAAGTTACCAGTTCATCTCAAAACCACAGGTAAGTTCATTGTCTCCATAGTGCTCATTAGACGACCAGATAATTCAAAGTATAGTTCTACTGTCACCGTGGTCATAACCACCATCTAGAGCTGGCTGAGAGCAGTCATGGCAATCACAGCTGTGCCATACAGGCCAAGAAAGAACCACATTAGCACCAGCACAGCAAAAAACCACACATATATCAAGAGGAGCTAGAGTTGGAGGCGTCAGCACTAAAGAACAATTACATACAATTTCCAAGTGCCAGGTGAGCCAAGACTGGAGTCAGGAGTAAGGTTGAACCTTCTGCTTACAAAGAACATTTTCAAAATTTGCATGGGATTGAGACTGGAGTTGAGATTCAGAGTTCACAGAACAAAAACAAATTTCAGAAGTGATTATGACCGTTGAACAAATTCCCTGGCTGTGAAGGGCAAGCCATCAGCAGTTAAAGGTCAGAGCTGCAAGTTTCCTAATTACTGCCAGCTGCAATGTTGGAAGTCAAAGATGTCATGTGAGCAGATTTAGGGAGCTGAAGAGAAAGATGCAGGCACTCTCTAAAAAAATGTATAATTCTGTGAGACAGTTTACAGAATAAAGAAATCTCTCTCACATTCAAGACTTTTCTGGTAAGGCTGTGTTCTTGTTTTACCTCGTTTTTTGGCATAAAAAACCTCTAGGAACCAGGTGTGAATATGTTTTTACTTTTTCATATTTTCTGTCATTATAATGAAACATTGTCCATCTACTGACAATATTTATCAGATTGCTAATCATCCCTTTCAACACCAAATCGTTAATTTTCCTACAAGGAAAGTGAGCAAGCTCCATAACAAAGAAAAGTAACACAAACCCCACAGCTGACATCACAGGTGCCACAAGTGCCCAGAATTTCTTTCTCTGCATCTTTCATGGCTTTCATGAAATTGCATCAGGAAACTGTACATTTAATTATGAATCACAGCCAATGCAGGAGTTGTAAACATTTTGCATTCAGTATATCACATTCTATAGGTGAACTTAGACTTAGCATCCTGTTCCAAATTTCCACATTGTTAAACTCGTCTTCACAGTGCTGTGTTTGTTTGTTTGTTTTTAATTTTTTTACCCATTTAATCTCAGGATAAGATTATAAGATGGTTGAAACAACAAGAGTATCTGCTGTTGCAAAATTAAATCCAGCCCAGTTCTTTGTTATGTCTCTAAACAACACAGGGTGGTGAGTTTTATGAACAAGAAACCCTCTTCAGGAGAGACGAAAGAAAAAGGTTCAGCCAGATGTGCTCAGTTTGCACAACAACTGTTGTGTGTGTTTAAACACTCAAACAACAAATGCTTAAAAAAAAAAAAATAAATAAATAAATCTAAGAATTAACTCTGTTTTCACAATAGCAGAAAATGAATCTCTTCTTCCAAAGGATATGAAGAGCCACAGAGCCTGAATGCATGCTGCTAAAATACATGAATGGATGTCTCACTCATTCATAAGTTCTTTGTGCAGAAAATCCAGTGAAGAAGAAAATTTAGTGAATTTGTTCCGATAGGAACATATTCATAAATGAACAACAAAGAGACAAAACAAATAGGGAAACTAAAAATATTCTGCCACCAAAAAAAAAAAAAAAACAAACAAAACAAAAAACAAACAAACAAACAAAAAAAAACCACAACAACATGATTGCAGGAAATGTAATCTTATAATCAGGGATTTTCAATCCTCATGGCTGGCATGAAAATATTATACTTCTGTTGAAGACCAGAGTCCATAACAAAGCATTCTTTGTATACAAAATTTCCAATAAATATAGCTGTACATGCATTAACAAATGTTAATGCAATTCTAAGAAGAATTAAAGCCCGTTAGCATGGTGAAGACTAAAGTCAATCAGTTACTCTAAAACATTCTGTTCCAGCTTTTATCCACTCAGAAGCCAGGAGAGATCTTTACACTTCAAAATGAAAAGAAGGAGAAGGTAGGCGGGCTATTTTTACTTGCTAGCAAGAAGCAACCTGCTAAACAGTCTATTTGCAGAAAAAAAGCGAGAGTAAGAAAACAGCTGGGCTAAAATACTGTTTGTCTTTGTTCATAAATAAAGCATTATCACATACACAACAGATGCCAAGAGAAAATAACCAAAGTTAGGTCTTATGCAAGCCTTTGCTCATTTTCAAATCATTTTCCCATTTCATGTCTGTGCATTTTAGGCTCCTGTGTTCAACAGAACTATAAATCCTCTCACAATACATAGATTTTTCACTTCAACAAATCATCAGGTTGATGCTACTACAACCCTGATTTTATCTTGTAGTAATATCTCTGGCTCCTGTTTAACCCTTTCTTGGTATGATACAAAAATACATTCACCTATAATTTCTTATCTCCTTTTTACTGTTTTTGAGTTTGAATAACAGTGCCAGGCTACTTTTTTTTTTTTTTTCTTTTACTACAGAGTTGAAATTATAGTGCCAGTAGTTGCACAAACAGAAACACTACGATCAATAGTCAGTTTGATCAGAAGAATGTTTCTTCTTTTGTACCATGTCAGATAAAATGGAATATCCGTAGTTACAGCTATTAATATTTATACCACTCTCCAAAAAGAAAAAAAAAATGCTAGACAACAGTTGAGAACAGTTTCCCATTGTGATTTCTGTCTCCTACCTCCAAAACATCAGAAACTTTTTGGAGGAGGTTGTGCAAGGGCACAAAGATTTGGAAACATGAGATGGCAAATGATCAAATCCACTCACATCACAGGCCCTTACATGCTCTGAAACTTGCTTCAAGTCAACACGTAAATTTATTTTCCCATGCTGTTTAGAGCTAAGCACAAGTTCAGATCCATATTCTCAGACATACACTGTAAATGAGTACGAATGAATATATGCAAGAGGGAAAGGAAGAGCACAACTGGAGAACAACATTATTTTCACATGCTCAGCTTGCTTCTAGTTCAGAGCAGGATGAAGCATTGGGAACAGAAAGGGCCATTGCCCCTAACTTTGATAAGGTCATCTCAGGATAGCCATGCTCCTAATTACACCTGCCTTACTTCTTTCCTATCAAAATTTACCTATGCCAAGAATAGGCCATTCAGCCTTTGAAAACCATCCATTTAGCATGTAGATGTTATCAACAGTAATGAACACATAGGACAAATAGTTTTGCATGTTAACATAAAAATAATGACCGCAAGAATACCTGTGCTAAGAATTCTTATGGTAGCTATTTATACATCCTTTAACATCACCTCCTATAACTACCAAGTATGTTTTAGTGTGATAGTTACAATAGCATTGATGATGCTACTACCTCTTTCCTTGGCAGGACTGCAAAATAGGCAGTTCTGGTTCAAGCAACACACAGATTAACAATTAACAGCATTATCCCAGCAACTTCTGCTTCTGTAGGAGTGGCATTATTTGCTGGATTTTGTGCATTTGACTCAGCTACTGGGACCACCAAGCAGAAATGATGTTTTAGATGCACATATGCAGTAAATGTATCACAAGCTCTGGTGGCAAACATAGGCAGCCAAGGCAAAAAATGGCTTTTTAAAAATTTTATTTACAAATACATATCAAGCCTAGAATATAAATAAATCATTCACAGCAGACACTTGTGTCACTCTTTTCACCCCAAAATCTTGCCCTGCATCAATAAAAGCCTCATTCTCAGTAAGTATTGATTATTTCTCCAAGAACTGATTCCAATAAGAGAGATTAAGCTGAAAGAAAATTCCCTGCATAGTCACTGCAGACTCTCTCCTGTGAATACTGAGTTAGGAGAGTAACAACGCATTTCAGCCTTCCTGGGAAAAATCAAATCTCATCTAAACATGGAGAAATACATGTCAAACTAGTATTTGCAGGGCCATCTCACATCTCCTGACATAACATTATATTTAGTTAGGGCAGAATAGAAATGAGTGAGAAATGCTAAGAGAAACAGCAGGAAGAGAGACAAGAACAGCCAAAAAGTAAAACATAAAACCACCACCAAGAGACAAACTAGAAGTTGGTGACGGACAGGAGATTTGTTTTAGTTTTTGCAGTGAGGAATGACAGCATGGGTGCGAGGTAATGGGGACACGTAGTTTGCAAGAGGACCAAATGCTACCAGCACTGGTCGCTCTCCAGGAACACAGCCATGGGGAATGTCACCAGTCTCCACAACCCTAATGCTGCTAAAGACTGAGAAAATTAATGAAATCAGCTTATGGGATTCTATTTGATGTAATTTATGAAAAAAACAAACAAAAAGAATCATGAAAAAATAATAGGCATAATGGGTTAACAAAACATAGCTGTACTGTGTATAAATTATGAAAAAGATGAGCATTTCAATTTAGAATGACTCTTATTTTTTGTAGTATGGCTAATAAACTAGTACAAAACTATGGGGAAAAGATGGCACTTATCTCTCTCAAAGATGTAATTCACATTTCAAACTTTAAGATGTCAATTTATTATTTAAAATAGCTTACAATTTTACCTGGTCTACTTATACTGTCATTTCTCACTAATATTTTCTGCTTAATGCTGCATGTACAACCACTTTATAATTAATTTTTTTAATACTAAGCTTAGATTGTTTCCAAAGCTTTTTTACTCTGAAGGTATTACAAATTAGGAAAACAATATATGAATATGGATTATCATTAATCAAGAACCAAAATTCCAGGCCTAATTTCAGTACTTCTACTTAATTTAATTGAACTTAAATTATTAACTCAGCAATTTATTTGCTTACAAAGAGTTTTTAAATAGTCATCCAGGCTTCGAAGTAGCCTAGGTACCTTTGAAATCATCAGCAGCCATTTTTAAAACTTGTTTTATTTTGAACAGAATTTGGCTTACATGGCTCACAAAAGTTATCTGTAAATTTCTCAGATCGATGTTTTTCACAATGATAAATGCCTTTACTACATGTATCATCCATTTTGAAAAACGCTCAGCTTTAAGAAGAAAAATGTGTTTTCACATTGAGTCAGAAAAATTAGTGAACACAAAATCACTCATCACATCAGCAAAGCTAGGTTAATATTTGTTTAAATTAACTGTTATGACTTTTGTCTATCATACTTAATCTAGCACTGAACAGGTACTGACAAATATTTTTCCTTTTGTTTTCATGAGAGCTAGAGAAAATTAATCCTAATAATTTTAAATGCGACTGTGCAGATTGTTTAATGTGCTGGTACTTCAGCAAAACACCTACTCAACATATTGTACATTAAGAAAGTTACACCCTTTATAGGGCCAGTAACACTTGTAGAAAAAAGATAACTATGCAGAAGTACATGCCATCGAACTTCTCTACATATAGAATGTGTAGAAAAGGGATCAAGTGAGTGGGCGTACCTGATGGCTAGCATTAACTTTATTAGCTTGGGTAATTTTCTATACTTCATGGAAAATGTCACCAGTAAACAATTTAATCAGTTTATGACCTGATTAAGACTAAATCTCTAGTTCAAATTGATGCATTTATGGTAATGAGCTTGTTTAGAAAATATTTAGATTATATTTGTGATGCACCCTGTTGAAAATAAGTTCTCTTCAAACTATCTGCAAAAAGACTCCAATAACAATAATACTAGGAATCTGATTATTTAATATTTTACAAGCTTCTCCCTAAACAGCAGTAGTACTCGGATAATCAAAGCATTGGTTAACTTCCTTAAACAGTGACATTCCACCATTTTTAAATCACAGTAATGATGGTACCATCCTACATAGAAACTGCTCATAAATTTGTCCTACTGCTTACCTCACGTTGCTGTCCAGTGCACTCTTGAGTATTATAAATATCCTGTCCATAATCTGCTTTCACCATTTTAAAAAAGTTGATTTCTTTTATTTATTTATTTATTTTTAAATAGTTGGCAATTGGCAATGATGAAATAGTTAGACTGGACTTTAATTGACTAAGCTGTTTTTCTTTCTCCTTAAGGTGACCCTAATTATCTTTTTACTGTTTAAAATAGATGATGAAAATAAAGGAAATTCATGGATATGAAGATCTCATGCTGTTTGACCTTCCTTAAAGACATTCTGATTAATGTCAGTACACATACTTGCAACATTCACATTGCTTTTCCTCAACTCTAATATACAACTATATTTTTTTTATAAATCCATAATTTGCTCTTAATAACACCAGTAACCACTGCATCTTTCCACATTTTCATATATTTTGCAGAGTGACTGGGATGGAAATAATGCACAAAGTAATAATCCCATACGGGAAGAGATACAGAGCCACATGTGTTGCTTTCAGGTACAACCATGTTTTCTTACTGATAGATTCTATTGAGCCTGGCAACAGGCACTCTAAAACAGCCATTGTTTTGGATTGTAACTAAACTGTCCTGAATACAGTCGATAATTGCAGAAATAAAGAAAAGTGGCAGGTTTGCTTAGATTAACATTTATAGAAGACAAGCTTTGACTCAGAGTAGATCCAGAGCGTAAAAATACGAATACAGCTTCCTCTGAAATTAATAAAATATTTATCCATCCATTTTAGCAAGCTGAAGGCAAAGAAATGGAACTCCTGTGACAATAAAAACTTAGCAGTTTTCTCCAATGAACTCACGAAACACCTGGAACAGGTTTCCTCAGCTGACAAAATATTGTGATAGTTTTAAAGGCAAAGACAAGACACACCAAGAAGAATAAAATCTGCTCTATTCTGATGGACAGAAGTTTTGGGATAACTCAAGTGACTTCTTTAAAAGCATTTCAGACTTTCTGAAAGGACAGAGACAGCAGAAGTTCTCTGTGTTGCTACATGAATAAACCACATCTCAGGGAGTCTCTCTGCCTGTATAAGCATTGCCAGTCATTAATAAAGTCAGTCATCTGATCTCCAACATAAGATAACACACAATATTCACTGGTAAAAATAATTTGCTAGCTTCTCTCTGCCATTGTATTATTTGCCACTTCAGTTTTACCAACAAAGTATTACTTTCTTTAGTGCAAATAGAATTATAGAAATATCAGAACTAATGTTGCCCATGCTATCTTTATGCCTTTTTATAGCCATCTGCTATTTGTACTGTTTTGTGCTATATTTTCCTCTGTTAATTAAAAACAGTGGCAGGTTGTTGTTAATTAGAAACAGTGACAGCAAGGTGGTATCTTTCTTATATCAGTGGAACGTCTTCCAGATTTTACTGATGCATCTCTCTTTTCTAATCTGTCCAGGAAGCATTAAATATTATATTTTCAATTATCATTAGAACTCAAGAGGAATCATTCAGGATTAAAATCGGGTAGTAAAAGAAAGACTTATTTTCCTCAACATTTTGGTTACACTGTGTCTTTTTTATTCTTTTAAAATTCTTCTTGTCCTTTTCAAGAGAGCACTGTGACACAAGGTCAGATTATAAAAGTCCCAAAGTTTATAACTCAGATTCCCATCATAAACAACTTGTTCCAAATTTTAAGTTACACAGTTATTTTCTTCATCTAAACTTTTGTCTTGAATTATTTCATCCTACAAAAGAGCTCAAAAGCAAATGGAGGAAAAGTTTTAAATTAATTCCACCTAAAAACTGACAAGTTCACCTCTTTGCCTGTAATTTGCATCAGTGACTTTTTTTAATCCAGAAGTCGGTGATAAAGCACAGAGTGATCTAAGCAACTGAAGCTCCGGACTAGCGCTGTAACAGCTAGTTCATTCTTCTTCTGCAAGGCAGCATCACAATTGGTCATTATAAAGTCAAGAACTAGATTTACACATTGATTTTGTTTTCTTAGGATGGATCAGGTCTAATATGTGCTTTTAATTCCATCACTATTCCATATAGTACTGCCTTATTAAGGAATAGATGTTCAGTCCAAAATTACCTATTTAATTTCTGTTGATTGCAGCCCTTGTCTAACAGACAACTCAGAGGCCCTATTCATTTTACTAGTGATTATTTAGAGGGGCAAACAAGAATTCAGATGATTTTTTCCTTGACTGTTTGTTGTCAACTTCAGGTTCTAGGAATTTTCTCCTTGCAGTATGTAGTAGGAAGTGCACATAAACAATCAGCTTTAAGGATGCTGAGAAATTCTGCTATGTGGCAAAAGACTCACCCACTACCATTCCCAGATGGACTTCACTACATGAAGATACACAATTCTAAAGCCAATTACTCATCCCTTAGAATTAACTATCCTCAGTAAAACTGCTTTAAATTATTTCTCCCATAAATAAATTACAAACATTTTGCACAGAAATCGATATCTGATTATGTGTGTACACACACATTCATCTCAGGTTGTCTCTAAAAATAGAGATGCTGTTTGGGCAAGAGAAATATGTCACCAGGATTTCAACAACTAAACAATATTAAGAAAGCCTCACTGTTCACGTGGCATCTGGCATAGCATTACTGATCTTCCTGTCAGAACACAGGGGACTTGATGAGTTGAGTGACACTGGGGCAAAAAAGAGCAAACTATCGCTCAGGTTGGAGTTGCTGAGCACAGCAATCTAACAGCCACTAATGGCAGGGCAACAACATGGACCTGGTATTTAGAATTCCAAGGGGATAAATTAGAAAAAGCAAATTGTGCTAAGCAATACAAGTCAGTATTTTTACAGTTTTGCAAATGTTATGCTAAATAGATAACAACAGTTTTGTAGCATTAACACATACATTTGCATCTGTCCAGTTAAAAAAGATCCAGTCGATAATATAATGAAAACCAAGCAGATAAAAGTGTCAGTGGCATTGTGATTTCTAAGGTAGACTGATTTGTTTTGAAAGAATGCTGTTTACCCTGGAAAGATAATATTCTTTATGGCCAAGCCTGAAGTAAAGCCACTAATTTAAAGTGACATAACATTAAGGTCTAATTCAGAATGGTGCCATTAAAGAGCAAAGCTGGACAGTCTAAAAAAAGATTGTTTGACAGAGGTGTACTGATGAGTGACCCTACATCAGCTCATTTAGGAATGAAAATTGATCTAGTTTAAAAAGTAAATTGGCTTTCATGGCTCTGTATGGTACAAATAAAAGAAACTGTGTGGTTAATGCACGATGTACTAATGTACTATGCATACCAGTTTAACCATCAAACTAGTCATTACTGGACATGCTTTCTTAAATTCTAATTCACCTTGCTGGATCTGAGTATTCTCAAAATTTTGTAATTTATATTCCTCCCCTTTGACTGACTATGACTGTTGCATTTTCTACCAAGAAAAATAATGTTATCCAAAGAGTCCATTTCATTTCTCCTCATAGTTTTGAATGTATTATTTCCTTAAACTGTTTTAGGCTAATTAATCATTTTCATTATTATCCACATTGTTAACTTGCATATGATTTTAAAGCATATTGAAATTAATTAATTTTTGCAGATTTCCAAAAAGCACAAACATGTTCTAAAAGAACTCATTGAAGGTAGTAAACAGGAAGCAAAGTTTGAACGGTAGATGATGGCTGACAAAGTCCTAAGAATAGAGATCTCAGAGCTAAAGTCTATATTCATCAATGAATCCACCTGCTTTCATTTTATGTAATTATTGAAAAACGATTGAAATATAACACAGAAAAGATAGATCCAAGAAGAAATATATAAAATTATAGATTAGATCAGATTAGATCTGATTAAACAGTGGCATGACACCCGGTTTACAAAAAACTTAGGCACACAATAATATGAAAGTATCTGATCTGAAATTAAATAAATCATCAACTTTCAAACCTTTGTGAATTAAATTTTTATGTAACAATACTCACACTGTGCTTCCTATCTGTGCCTTTAACCACTGAATGAACCATCTCTACTTGCAGCCCTGAACGTTATCATAAACAAAATCCAAAATCTGAAGGTAAAAATCTATATTGAGATGTATTTGTCAGAATAATAGAAGCTGTACAATCACTTAATTACTCTTTGTTCCACACAGTAGCTATTTAAATATACACACACACACACACACACACGTGTGTATATATATACACACATATATATATATATTTGTTTTTCTCTAAGGACTTCAACTACTCAGCTTTGAGTAGTGTCTTACAGACACACAACTATCCTGTAACAACTAGAGGAAATGTAATTATTTGAAGAACAGTATACATAAAAATAAAAATAAGATCATAAGTAAAAAACGTGTAGCAGAGAGATTATCCAATAACTTTCAGAGTGCTTGCTTTATTTTTGACATTTTATAGACTATATGTACCTCATTTTCTTTTTTTAGGTTGGTTCTTTGATTAATAACGAATCAATTACAAATACAATTACAATCTTTCTTGTAGAATTCAAGAAATTGCTGATATTTACCTTTTAAGTCTTCTTCACAGTCACATACAATAAAACTACAGCTGTCACTATCAATTGTCCTTTTTTTTTCCCTTCACTTGCATCTATCAAAGATTTTATGAGTCATATTTCCTATGCCAAACTACTGCCATCTGAGGAAGTGCAAACTCACTACAAAACACAATAAAGTATGAAGGGGGTACCTGAGTATCTTGAAAATGCAGAATATATAGCATTATATGCATATTAAAAAAAGGAATGGGATTCATATACAACATATGAAAAAGAAAACAAGGAAACTCAAAATAGTTTCCTAAATGCCGATCACCACTCATCAATGAAGATTGCTCTGGTTTTATTTTTTTCCTCAGTTGGTCCACTGGTGACAAGAAATGATGATCAACAGTTCATGAATCCCAAAGAACAATGAACAGATGAGCTTGTAGCAAATCTGAACTGATAATTAACTCTCCAAATTCTTCAATTCATTCAAGATCAGTGAACCCTTATGCAGTTTTAAATATCTAAAATTTCTTTAGTTAGTTTTTCCTCTCACAGTCTTGGAGCAGTTTATCACAACAAAGGCATGTGATTAACTAACATTGCTGCAAAGTATATTGAGGTTATCAACAACAGCAATTCTGAGGAATTCTGAGCAATGCTGTTCGCAAAACAGATCACTATTTAGGGTGCCAGTCAATTATCTAATCAATTATTCTGATAACAATGTTATAGCATATGCAGTTAATTCTCAGTGGTGTGCTTTTTTTTGTGCCTGCTTATATAGCTGTTAGCAAGTAGCAGAGGAAAAAAAACAAAACAAAACAAAACAAACAAAAGCATAATGGAAGAAAATATCAATTTCCCAACAAAACAGAGGATCCAAACCTAGGGTTTGCTTGGAACCAGAAGCTGAGTGCCTTGATTTTATCTGTTTAAATACAAAGAGGGTGAAAAAAAGAGGAAAAAGAAAAAAAATGTTGTCTATGTATGTAATTGATTAAAATTCATTAATTTCTGTATTATTCAAAGCTTAACCTTAGTTGTGATGATATTGTATCTTCTGACTATGAAGTAATACTAAAAGATAACACTGGGAAACTTGCAAGGTAGAAAATGACACAATATACTAGTTACAGATGTATTTTATACTCATGTTATGACAACATATTCATTCACTAAGACAAGTGATTTGACTTTCTGAAAACTGTAATGAACATCTCTGACAGTTAAGCATGACCTTTGAAAGAAGGGACGTGGCCTTTAATCTTCAGGACTATATGCTGAAAGGTAATTAAAGAAAAAAGGAAGAAAAGAATGACACTAACATGACAGCTGTTGAGGAAGATGTAAATAAACATCTGCATCTGACAGTAGAAATACAAAGTTTAACATTTGAGGACTTATTAATGATGAACTGAGATGTCTGTGCATCCTGTAACTTGCATCACTGCTTTAAAAACCATCTAAATACTTTGGAACTTAATCAACTTAATACTTTGGAAAATATTTGTTTATTCTTAAGGAGGCACAACAGCAGCATTCTGAATTCACTGGCCTTGCAATGAGAAATTTCATGAATGTTTTGAAAAAGGCCATGAAAACATGAAAAGGTTTTGAAGAAATAAAATTAAAATGGATGAAAGTAATATGTATAGTAAATAGTAGTAAGTAATCAAGTTCATCAATCAAATTAAGCATCCATATCCATAAAGGATATGGAATAAAGACCTCAATAAAAGAGCAATATTTACTATCAAAGGAGCTTTTAATTATTTTTTTTAGATCAGCACTTCAGGATTTTCAGTTTAGTTAATGAACGTGCAGCAATTTTCAGCATAACAGACTGGTTGTGTGTGTTTTCAAGAAAGTACCAATAGTCTATCTAGTAGAAAAAAAAACAAAAAAAGCAATGGAAATTCTGTTCCTTGATGTGCCACACCAAAGATAGATCAGAATCTGCCCAACTGGATTCACTGTCACTCAGCACAAGGGGCAGAGAAAGTGAAATACACTGAGCAAATACAGGTACAGGTTATAATACGTAACATCAATTTGAACCAAAAAATCCCCTGATGCATCTTGTGTTACAAATCTTTAGGTGCTCTTTTGTGAAGTAACTGTATCTACTGGTTTGTTTCTGCTCATGTATACGTATACCTTGTAGTTATTTTACAGCACAGTTCATTTCAAAGCTGTCTATAAGTATTTAGGCCCTAAAAGATAATTGTGTAGTACTTTTTTATTCAAAGAAGACAAAGACATCAAGCCAGTCTCAATATTCCTGAAAGTCTACCAGGAAAAAAGTGCTACAAATATATTACTGATATTCTAAAATGAAATGATTGGAAATCCTAAGAAAAATCGTGTTGGACACTTGTTTTTGTATCAATCATTGCTTTACATGCATTTAACAAAACACAAACACTGAAAACATCAAAAGGAAAGAAAAGAACAAAGTTTTAGTGAGAACAACGAGGGAAAAAAAACACACAGAAAAAGTAACGGTAAAGCAATAGATCTTGTTCAGTGCTTGTCTCTGAAATACAGCCACCCCATGTACCAAGACCAAGTCAATTAACTGCCAATTATCATTTTCAGTACCGAGACAGACAGCAGCACAACGGTACAAGATCATCTAGAAGTGTTTGACTGAAAGAGATATTTATCTGTGCCCATAAATCTCACCCGTTTGCAGGTGCGTGTTGATTTTTAACAGTCACCAGCAAATTGCCCCTCTCTGAAGCTGACAGCTTATACATCTGAAAAACATTCGGTTTCCAAACAAATGCTGGTATCAGCAACAGACGTTATTTAACTCTGAGTTCTACACAGATCTTAAGCAAACTGTTTATATGGAAGTAAGTTTGTTGGAAAAGGAGGGGAGAGAAGGAAAGGAACTGTTCATTTAAAAACAGAAGGCAATAAAGTATATAGCATATAATTAAAGAACATAGCAGATCAATTCATTGAATCAGTTCTTAGAGAATATTCAATTGAAAATAAAATGGTCCACATATATTCTTTGAAAAAAATGTAATCTCAAAATACATGTTCAGATTCTTCCATTTATTCAAGATTCAACCTGAGCAATTCTACGATGCATCACGATTTTTATTCCATGCTCCAGTACAGAACATGAAACATTTATAAGAGAGGATAATCTCTTTGTCAGTTTTATGAAGTCTCACTCCCTCTCCTAGATACCTTTGAAGGGAAACATCTGTCTGATTAGTTTCCAATATTTAATTTACATTAAATAATCTTATAATCTTATGAAAAAAGCAGACATGCATTCTACTCTCCAGACGTTACTCACAGACTTTTCTAATTGGCTAAAGATATTATCTGGATTTGCTCCCCCTGTGACTCCTACCAGTATCCTATTTAAAACAGCCTCCTTTTAGATGTCTGACTCATTTCAGCAAAGAGATGATATTGGAGCAGAATCAAAACGTGAGATAAAAATTGTGCTCTGAACCGTGACTTTTTTTTCCTCTATGAAATAAACTAGTAATTTCTTTGTGAATTTAGTCCATTTGTACCTGTACTTTTAGGCTCACTGTAAAAAGTAGCCAAATTTTAGGCTGACATTATTCAGTTTTACATTGCTTCTAGGAGAGATACTGAACCAGTTGCTGCCAGAACTGCTGTCTTCAGTTTACCCTGTTCTGTAGTTCTGTGGTTCTAATCAGTACTCATCATCAGCAGGACGTTTCCTGCATTCTCTCTCTAGTTAGTCTAGTTAGGACTATAGTAACCAATTTGATATTCTTGTAAGCAGCAAGAATACACATGAAGCATCTTGTTGACACATGAAATAACCTTCATAAAATGGGTTGATGCATTTTCTGCACCATACCCTGCAGTCAGACCAAGACAATCAGTGAAACCATACCCGATAATCCTGAGTAAGAAAGCTTGACAGACAAATGGCACAACACATATCTAAGTATCTTGTGACTGCTATTTAGCTAAGAGCTAGGAGTGAGAAAGTTGTGCTGGACAGAATGCAGCTCTGCTTGGAGACTGACAGATGTTTCACCATGTGAGAGAAGTAGCTTGGCAGAGGAGGACTCACCACACAGAGAAGGGATCCACAGACTACATTTTGAGAGCACCATTTTCAGCAGCTCCAAGAAATCACTTAGAAGATAACAATAAACTACATTTGCTTGTTTTCTTACACATCCCACAAGCTGTATATGTAAGAATACTAAGGTAGAAAAAGCTTTTACGTTGATTGTTTTTTCCACTTTGTATTTGACAGTTGGAGTTTTAAAACAGAATTCTGAGTAAATTAAAGCAATAACAAAATTACACAGGGCAGCTGTTTCAGCTATTTCCACAGAGCAGTGCTCTTCAGAAGAGCTAATGAATCTAATGGAATCTAGCAGACACCACCAAAGCAGCAATAAGTGATTTAAAATGTAGAGGAAAGTCTCATATAAACAGCCTCACCAAGTACCAAATGAAGTAACACAAAACTCTGGGGGCTTCTCGCTTTTAACAAAAAAATCAAATAGATCTCTGTTTGTTTATTACAGTAGTGCCCACAAGCTCTCTACAGCACAGAACCTGTCAGAATTTCTATTATACCACTCATTATTAAAGTGTTCGTAACTTACCTAATTACAAATGTGCTCGAGGCTGTAGCTTGCTTTCACTTACTGCCTACTTAATCCCCATTTCCCACATCATCCAAATTTTAAAGTGTTTTTTTTGTTTATTTTTTGCAAAGGAATGAATATAAGATATTTGTACATCTACTGAACTTCTACTAGGCTCTTCTGTTTTGCTTTAAAATGCTGTTTACAAAAACTGACACGAGGGAAGTACTGCACTGTAAATCTTTCAGATGTGACAAATTGGTTTTCTTTGACGGGGGAGGGAAGTAATGATCCTCATCCAAACAGATTTCAGTTTGCAAATTGGGGAATAAGCTTTTGGTGTGCTCTAGTTTCCTTAAGGGGGGTGAATGAATGGTTTATAGCACATTGTATGTTTTTTTTTTTTTTTTTTTTTTTTTTTTTTTTTTTTTTGCAGGGCCAATGGGGTGCAGGGACCTTTCTGTCTGGGTCAATTTGAGGAGACTATATTCCTACATATTTGAGAAAAGTCACTGGCAGTACCAATGCAGATCAGAACCTGAACACTGCTTAATTTTACAGTGAATTAGGTCCCCTTAGACTCTGATTCAGGCTCTTGAGATTCCTAAATGCATTTACAGTTCTTCCCAGAGACCTTCAATATACTGCATTCACTGGATATAGACATGTGGCTTCTTACTGGCTTCAAAGGCTGCCAAAGCACTTGGAATTACACTCAGGAGAACAATTCATTCTCCTTCTCAAAGGAGGCCAAATCTCACTGTGCTGGTGGGATGCCATTCACGCCAATCAATATTGAATTTAGATCTCTAAAATAAAAGGTCAGATTAAAATCCTATCTCATCAATACCCAAAGATCTTCCTTAGAATTAAATGGAAATTTACTAACAGCCATTTTTAATGACAGTAAGATCCTTACTTCAATGGGAACAGAGTTCTACACCCTTCACAAGTCATCCTTTACTACTGGTAATATCCCCAATCTGCTGGACTAGGAGTCCAAGAAGTGCAGGCTCCTTCACAAAAGAGATTTGTTACCTTTACTCATTTTCATGTCACATGAACCAGTCATTTTCCTGTCAGTCAAGATTTTCCTTTCTGATTTGAATTAGAAGAAACAAAGAAAGAAACAACATCATTTTCTTCTGTCATTCACGTATCTTTTGAAGAACCTTTTAAGTGAGATATTTCGTGCCATATATAGGAGAGTCCAGTGATGAAATTGAAAGGGAGTTTTTCCTTTTTAACTTATATTTTTATGCAGCTGGATTTAACTCATAGTATCTACATTTCATAGACAAAATTTATAGTATTTAATTTAGACTGTTCAAGAACAAAGTAACTGGATCTGAGTGCACACTATGCTTGCATGTATTGCACTTTTATTACTTTTTTCATCAGTAAGTCTCATTGTTGTATTTTTTACAAATGAGTTTCATTCATCTCTCAAAGTAAAGCTGCTAACAAATTAGTTTCATTTGTTTTTGAAAGTAAGGCTACTATTGTGCTCAGTTTTAGACATAAAACTGACTAGTTCTGCAAGCTAATACACACAGAACCAAAACATAAAACAATCTCATTAATGTTTAAGTTCAGGCAATATCCATGGAAAAAAAAAAAAAAATGGCAGATGTGTTGCCCCGTTGATTTTTGAATCATACTGACAACATTAACTATAATAAAATAATCTTAGCACACCCTACAAGTTATGGCCCTGACAAACACCTGTAAAAGATAAGAATAGTTACCATATAAATTAAGAAAATTATGTATGTAAATTGTAAGCAAGCTATAAAACTTTATTTAATACCTAAATAGCTATAACCTGCAATATCTTAATCAGATGTCAATTACTTGCAAAAATAGCAATTTTTATCATGTGAATTGAAACGAAACTTGCTGTAATGATTTCTTAATCCTAGTTTTCAAGCTCCTTAATTATCTTGCCCATAGAAAGACCATAGCCATGATTCAAGTAGTTTGACTAAATTAACCTATCAAATGGGGATGCAGAGAGAATAATCAATATTCATTTCATAAAAAGTAAATACTTTTACAAAAAAGATAATCTGATGCAGCATCTGAGTTTCATTTTGCTTGAGAGGCAAACATGCAGTTTGCCTCTCAAAGGCAAGTTTGCCTCTCAATTCAGTTTGCCTCTCAAAGGAAGTGAGTGAACACTGCATGTTAATAGTGTATTCACAGCATATAGCTCTGATTTCAGTGCTACAGATAAGTGATGTGTGGCTGTTTCTGACACTATAAAATTGCTTGCACATTTTAGCTACCAAACTCTTACATGGTTTGATAAAATCTGATAAAAAAAAAAAACTTTTAAAAAATATACTTTTCAAGAGGTTAACTGAACAGAAAAGTATATTTTAGAACATACCAGGTTATCTACAGTTTTAAGAATTAAAATTTGTTTTAAATTACTTTGACGTCTCTATTATGCTTTATATTCAGTAATCAGTATTAGCACAAATGCCACATACAATGGTTGATAACGATTTAAATAAATATAATATGAAACTTAAAAATAATCTAGTTTTTATACATTGTTATGAACTCACAGTTTTTCCAATTACATTTATTTATTTTTTTTAAATCCAAGTCAGAGTTTTGTGGTGATACTTTGAATTCCCACATTTGAAATGATGTTCTTTGCCTCACTCTCTATCTAGGTTTTATTTCATGCTAAGCATATACCTTATACTGAATTTCTGCACCTATACGAAGTGGAGTTTATTCTTGGCCTGCACAAGACTGGACACACTGACAGCTCAGGCTTTTACTTGTGCCATCTAGTGAAAGTTGGCTCCAAAAGGGGCTACACAAGAACCACAGATCAATGAATAACTGAGTCAGTCCTGTCTCTCTATTTCTTTGCTCTCCCCAGTTACTGCCCCCAATTCCAGGAATTGATGTATGAAACAATCTACTTTTTTTTTTTTTTTTTTTTCCTTTTTACATTTCTAGACAAAACTCATATTCTTAGCAAACCCTCTTGAGGCCACTTCATTAGTGATGCTGAACAGACTGGCCTCGGCAAAACCCAGGACAAACGTGCTAAACAAATGTTTTGTCTTTCATGGCTGAAAGGTCAAAATGTCTCACTGCATCTCTCTGCAATGTTCCTGCACTTAATATTCAGGGACTGAGTTCAGCACAAACGCAATGCCAATGACCTCAACAGACAAACACACTGCCAGTTGCTCGGCTCATTGAAGCTATGCATCCTCTTCCTTCTCCCAATTAATTTGCCTCTATAGAAGTCCAAATCTTTTTTGCTTTAAGGTCTGATGAAAACTTAATAGGCTCCCTATTAACTTCAATGGGCTTTAGATGTGGCTTTTAATGAGAAGGGCCCTGTAAAATTTGCACAACGGACAGCTTCCTGCTTATCAAGTACATTATCTTAGTAACTAACCAGTGAAGTATAAAATGTTAACAATTGGTTAAAAATGATATAAGCCCTTGTAAGAAGCAACACTTACAAAGCAAGCTGATTAATAAACTGGCAGTGCCTTTCCACTGGGTAGTTAGCCATCCTCCAGTATTATGAACAATTAGGGAACCAAGCACTGGGATCGTCCTGAAATCACAGTCAGTGATGGTGATACGATATGAAGATGGACGTACAATGATATTTCTAAAGCAGCATTGATTAAAAAAAAAAAAAAAAAAATCTAGAAAAGTTTTCCATCTCATAAAGACTAGAAGATGTTGTCAAAAGTGAGCAATTTCCCCATGCCCTCCAAAAAAATACCACAAATGCACTCCCATGGTTGTTATTGGAAACAACTCAACCTGAGAACACCAAATTTTTCCTATTAAAATGGACAAAATACAAATGAGTGAGCATTGAGCTCACTTAAAAATATAACTCTAATTAGTTAAGGCTGGATTTTCTATTGCACACCAGCTATAATGAAATCAAATTCATTCATTCAAGTGAACAAATGGAACACAAAGGATCAGCAACTTCACGGCTACTGATTAATACTGGGATATTTAATTAATACACTGGATACTCTCCTGTCCAGTGGACCATGTTTAAAGATGACATAGCTTTCTGAAAGAATGGTAAATCAGCAAGTAATAGGATTTTCCTTTTTTTTTTTTTTTTTTTTTTTTTTTTTTTTTAATTTCTTTTTTCTTGCAAGAGTTGTGCAGTTTCACCAAGATCTCAGTGATCAGAAAAGCAGAGAATTTAAATTAGTTGTGATAGCCTTAAGCCACTGCTTTAACAACTGCCATTATCCACAGATAGTGTTCCTGAATCAGGTGTATCCAACTCTTACAGATAGAAAAACCGGTTTCGCTTTGTTGTTTCCCCCCCTCCTCCAGGAAAATTATCAAAATCCCTCCCCGTTTCCCCGCTGACCATTTGGCCAGTGACCCATAAGAAAGAGGTTGTTATTCTAAAGAGCAGATACAACTTTAAAAATTGAATCAGTCTTGAATAATAATTTGGTTTTACACCTTCAGTATTTCTTCCTTTGAAATTTAAACTCCTTAAAAAGAAAGAAAAAACACCCAATTCATTCTACCTGTAAATGCTGGTATTTTCACCTGAAGTGGTGTAGTCGCAAGGAGTATCTAATCTGCTCACAGACATTTTGTTTAAAAATACATAAACGATGCACTGCCTTAAAGGTTTCAAGGATGTCAGTTTAACTAAGGATACAAGTAAATTCCAAAATACTTAAAACGTGAAGACTTCTGAAAAACTGTAAGATTTACATTAATTCACAAGATGCTCTCTCCTACCTGACATATTTCCCTCCTTTCACTGTTTAAATTCTGGTTTTTTTTTTTGTTTGTTTGTTTTTTTTTTTTGCCTTATTTTTAAAACTGCCTATTTTCTTTCTAAAGAATATGAAAAATTGCTACTAGAATTCAGTCAACAGCAAAATGACATTTAACAATCTGTCTTAGAAGGAAACTAGAACTTATCCTCACACAGCCTAGCACAGGCATAATGAAATAAGTTGTCAAACTTCATTTTAGATTTTATATTCATGGAAAGACTAAAGGCCATCCCCAACTATGGTTTGCTTACATGGGAAATCTCTCATTCTGACTTTGTGACTGTATTTCAAATACTCTTTATCCTAGAAAATCTACTTTACACACATGAACAGAATCTGCCCTATTGTGATGAAAGTAGATGATGGACTGAAAGTTACATTTACAGAATTGCAAGACAGACCTCTTTCTGGTTCACTGAAGCTCTACAGTGAATTAGGTGCCTAAACAACAGTATGAGGTACAGAACATTAGATATCTAGATCACACAATGGCTTTAATGTATCTATGCAATACATTTTGAAAAGCATGCATGTGAAGGAAATAAACCAAATGTGACTGTAAGACTATTTGCTATCTTAAGCCAAGATTACCAGAGGGGAGAAATTGGTTTTCACAAATGTGTAGAGCTGAATATTAAATGTGCAGTGTGTGTGTGTGGTTTTTTGGGGGGTGAAGGGGGAAAAAAAGAAAGATAGAGTTGATCATATAAAAATGACGGATATGATGGAGAGGTTTAATTCTTGCAGACTCCAAATCTTATTTACCTGTTATTTACCAGGTCCTGGAAAAAGGTTTTCACACACAAATTCCCATTGCTCTTAGTAGATATAAAGTTAAAGACTTTATAGAAATGAAAGTATTTATTTATTTACAGCACAAATCCAAGTGAGAAAAGGCAATCTGCAAACTAAGGACTGAACATTCCAAGACAAGCTTGTACTAAAAGCATTCCCAAAAATAACAAAGCATTTATAAGTATGAATATCTACTATAGCAACTGCTTTTCTATTAATTATATGCTGATCCAGTACTCTCCTGTGTTTAGTTTATTTATTGCAATTCTTTTGCGTTTGCCCTCATTTATGATACTAAGCATCATATGTATGCAGTGGGATATTTAATTGCTTCTGCCCAAAAGCAATCATTACATAAAGATACCCTTAGGGTACCAAAATATCTACAGCATCTCCTTAAATATACAGGAGATACAAACAGACAGTAACTATCTCTTGTAAAACTGGATATTATTTCTGTCCAAGAAGGAAACAAATTTGGCCTCTGGGATATCAATATTAATCAAGGGCCAATGGCAGACAGTTTAGATAGGATAAGATAAGGTAGAGAAACTGAGAGAGAAAAAATAACAAAACAGATTATCTAACTTTCCTATCAGAAGGTGACAGGCGTCAAGAGGGCAACTGAGACAACATTACAGTTTCAAAACCAACATTTGTTGCTTGCCCACTCAGATGTTGAAAAGTGGATTCAAAAGGTGCGGTTTTATTATGAATAAAATGAGTAATAATGGTGAATACAGTTCCGTGGCCTTCCTTTCCACCTTTGCTCCTCCAGAGACATATCAAATTTATACACTGTTCCAGGATACATCTTATCTGTTGGGATTTGTTTAAATCAATGGCTCTGCACAGTAAGCTTTGTATGAACAAAACATTGGCAAAAATACATATTCCTGGAAGTCATGTGCTAATGACATTATGTAAAATGAAAAATCTTATGAGCTAGTTACATTTTTCTAGTTCAAAGAGAACTTTAATGGAAGCAGGGTTCTACAGGATAAATTGCTGGATCTAGTTTTTGTTCTCATCTGTCCCCACAAATATGCTGCAAATCTAGAAGTGTATGTTTGTTACACAAATTGGAATCATAAAATCATATAATTATAGATTATTACTTGCTATAAAATGAAAATTTAAAATGACATATTATTCTTCTCAAAATTTTACTTATTTAATTTGAAAATTAACATGTATTTTTATTTACTCACGCTGACACATAATATGCAAATGTTTTCAAGAATGCTGCCCTACTCTTTGCCCTTTATGAGTTATATTTCTCAGTAATGTGTAAATGAGACGCAATACGTTAAAATATTTTGTGTGCACAACAACTACATTCTTCAAGACCCGACGCAAGAACAAGAAATCACAGCAAAGATCTCTCCCTAAACATAACTGCATTCACGACATACTGAGGAAAATGGGGAATCTTTGAAACAGGCTGAATGAGTGAAGACAAAATTGAGAAATACAAAGATCTGTTTTTATATTTTGCACTGAGGTAGCACTGAGCCTGATGATGGGGGCAAAAAGTAGCTAAATAATGTCAGGATACACATATTAAACCAAAGATCTCACAGAAAACCCAAATGCAACAGCCTGTTTATATGGAATATGTCAAAACAAAATACTATCCAGTTAGAATTAACAGCTACCAAATTCATTCAAATTTAGATTACAATTAGACAAGCAAAAAAGTACATGATGAAAGATGAAAACCAAGAGGAAAATGCATATCATCAGATATAAAAAAAACCAAACTACATATGAAGGATTAATTAAGGCCTTAATGTCAATTTGGGATTTATGAACTGAGTACATAAAGTTGGTTATTAGTACCACACTATTGGTGTTACATATGTCTATGTACTCTAGATCAAAACAACCTTCTCCATGTTCACCAGTACAGCTGTGCAAATATAAAGGCAGAAGGAGTTTGGTCTATGAATAAGATAAACAATTGACCTTGGAGTCCTAACAGCAATCACTGAGAGAGGGACACAGTGCCAATAATTCATTTATAGATGAAGGTCCTTTGCAAGTACATAGCATTCTATTTCCAGATGTCTAAAATCGCCTTTTCATTTTTGAAGGAATGTTTGTCCACCTGAATCATATGCATTGTTTTATATTTGTTTTTATATAAAGCCACTAGGATGATGGATATAGATAGAGAAAAATAAAAATTAAGCGTGTTTTAATGTTGAAAATTGTGATAAGTTTTCTGGTGGCTTTTGTTGTCTATATTTCATGCAGTATCCTTCAAACATTAATTTAAGCAGATTCAAAATCCAGAGCTTATCTATCAATAATTTTGTGGAATGGGCAATTACTAATATGTGCACAGAACTATTTTATTTTATGAAAATGTCCTTTTTAAATTACTCTGTCTGCAGTCCTGATGTACAAATTAAGCATCTAATTTATCTTACCCTGTCTTTTAGGATTACTTTATCAGTCCTCAGCAGCCAGATAGTGAAAGTTAAATGTAAAGCAGCAATCTCACTTAAAACCTCTGAAACTAGGCACAGGAACCAAGCAGAAGATTAGAGGTCACCAGCTTCAGTGTGGTGAGAAAAATGAGAATGTTCCCAGTATGAAACTATCTCAACTTATGCAACACCTAGGAATTGTTTATATCTCCTAGGATCAGTGAATTTTCCTGTAAGATGGATTACACAATATCCTGTTCCACTATGTCTATAACAGACTAGAATGAGGTCTCTGTCTACATTTGTCTGCACTAGAGACGCAGGAAGATAACACTGGAATACTCCACATCACCCTTTGCTCTGAGAAGGCTGCCAGAACTTAAAAGGGAAATTAAAAGCAAGCTAAGCTTCTCTAGCTTATAGCTTCATTCTCAAGCTATAACAGGTTAACAAGACTGCTATCCATGGAGGTTTGGTATAGAAATCTTTGAAGGATACTCCAAAATGATTGCCTCCTATTTAAACATGTTGGCCCACTATGTCAGAGGTGGATGTTGGTGGGATGGCAGTAGAAGAACCTTCCCATCAATATTCCATTACATCTTGCTGCCAGAGGGGGGTGTGACAAAATCAGTCTGCCGTAGAAGCTGTGGAAAGTGTGGAATCAAATTCCTCTTTGTCACCTACTGACATTCCTGCATATTTGCTGAACATGCATGGAGATCAAAGAGTGGATGTGAGCACTGTGAGGCAGTGGGTGGTGTGTTTCAGCACCTCTGTTGGTGCAGACTGTTACGAGTGCAGCATGAAGGCTCTTGTTCATTGCTGGTGAAAATGCAGAACTAATGGTGGTTACTGAGTTGAAAAATGGTATTTTGTAGCAGAGAACTCTCTCTATCAGTTTTACTGTGTTCTTTGTTGCAATTTCAATGGAAATAAGAAGCTTTGCTTTCAGAGCAACTTATGTAAATAAAAAGTAAACAACAATATTTTATATTACTCCCCACAATACCACATCACCTCTCGAAAACCACTTATGAATGTAATTCCAACATGTGGAATTGCACAAGATAATAACTTGCTTAGCTATTAAAACCTGATAAAATATAAAATAGCTATATTAATTCCTCAAGAATGTTTAATATCTTGCATATCTCATTACTGCTATCTAAAATCTTGGTATTTTACGGCCGTGCATTGATTGAAATGTTCTGCATACAGCTCCTCATGCTGTTTAATTGCATTTAGTTTAGAGATAAAAGTTCAATAAACAATTTCTTGGGAATACTTTGAGCAATGTTAGCACTGACCTGGTACACAGATCAGATTGAGAGTAATCTGAAAATTTAAAATGTTTGAAGACTGTGCAGTCGGATTTTTCTACCAGAATATTCACTGTTTGCTGATTTATTTTTTAATTTATGCCATAGTTTCCACAGTGTTTTCGCAGGTGTGTTTTTTTTTTGTTTTGTTTTGTTTTGTTCTCTTAGAGTAAGATTTTAAACAAAGAACACTGTCATTTGGTTTCCTAACCAAAATACATGAAAGTAGTACTCAGTAGTACTATCTGAGAAGAACTGAGAAGCTGGCACTGAGGAAAGTTGGCACTGTGCCCTCTTCAAAATCTGGTCATTAATTCAGAAGGCCAAACAAAAATTTTTTTGATTCTCAGCTTTCTTATTTAATCTCTCAGTACATTTGATTTTTATGCTTCCCACATTAAAGCCTCTTTACAGAGAACTATGTTTCCAAGGACTTAAAAGCATAACCTTTAGAATCTCAAACTTTCAGTGACAATATCACAGTCTGAACAGAATAAATCAGTCATATCATTACCTCCCTTAACTTCATTTGAGATACAAGCCTAATTAAGTGATGTTTAGCTTTGAATTAATTAGCCTACCTTGCTGTCTGAGGGGCATTACTAATTTATTCCTCATTCTTCAGTTCTGGCTACTTTACCTAGCAATATCTTTTTGAAAGAAACAAAAGAAGCACTGACAAGAAAGCTGCAGCATTTTCCATGCAACAGGAAGAAAACTGCATATACTGAAATAAAAGTCCTGAGTCAAAAAGCAACGCGAACAATTCTGTCACCACTCTACTAGAAAGCAAAGATAACTTCACAATGTGTGGTGGATAATAAATCCAGTCATGCATAATGTCAGCCACAGGGAAAAGCTGACACACTCTATAGTAGGTCAGGAAAAGTTCATACAGAATTCAGTTGGAATTCTCCTAGCTACTAGTGGTATGGATATTTCACTATGAGTGACCATAACATGAAGTTAAACAAGGTTATCTTAAAAATTTAGCATCATTTCACATCTTTATGACTATGTAGGTGAGTCACGTATAAAGCTGGATAAAAAACAATGTATTTTAGAGCTAAAAAAGTAGTAAATGTAAAACTAAACCCCTTTGAAATGAAATGATTGTACATCACATACATCACAGATGAAAACAAAAGATCAAGATGATAGGCTAAGTTATAGACAATATATTCAGAAGATATGATAGCTAGACTTATTTTAAACCCCATACTTGTGTGCATCTAAAAAATACAAAAAAATCAATTTCTATTGTTTGTTTTATGTTGCTTTCTAAATGTTTTACTGAAAGGCTTCAAGCTGAGAGCTCAAGAGAACTGCAGATTCAGTAACTCCTAAGACCATGGGCAAACTAATTTTTAAATATGCATTCCAATAAACTTAAGGTTCAGCTGATCTGCAAGCTTATTGAAGCTTTGTATAAAAATAGGTTGATCCTGTCTTGTGAAAGCACATTGATTCTTGATCCCCTTCCTGTTCTGAAACCAGAAACACTCTATTTGAAACCATTTTTACACCGATTTCCTCGCTCTCATGTCTGTCTTCTGCACATCAAGCAGCATGTCAAAACTGCTTATTATCTCATCCTTTCATTAGATATAGCGAGTGCTATGTTTTCATTACGTAGGAGGAATCTTTTTTTTCTGTTTTACATATTGCAGTACATTTGTGATAAAAAAAGCAAAAAAAGGCAAAGAGAAAATAACAACAAGTGAGACTTACAACAGTCCTTAGATCCTGATGTAACACATTGTCTTGATGAAAATATTAAAAAGGTGGGCCTTTGAGACAAATATGTCTTAAAGCTGTTTTAAGCTCACCAGAAGGCCAAAACAATAAAAGCTGAATTGCCAACTTGATAGTAGTCAATCCCTAAACCTTAAGACAGATCTAAATAGCACATACTCTTTGTAGTCTACCAGTGAGAAGTCAGTAATAATAATCCATTTACTAAAAATATTTAACATATAAACACTGCACCTCACTGACAACGTATACTAGAAAGCATTAATCAACAGATGCAGAAGTCTTCTGAATTCAAGAAACATTGAATATGGAAATACTCCTACTGGGAAATGAGCTACAGACTGAACTAAACAAGCATGGAGAGATGCTTTTAATCAAAGTAAAGACTATGCAAGATTGTTCTAGACTTAATGAACTGTTCTGTCCACTCCCATTTTACAGATTAATCAATTCACATTTTATTCAGATGGTGCTTCAACCAAGCTCTTTGTCTATGAGAGACATGAAGAGACATGACTAAGTATAAGCATACCAATACATCTGTTAAATATTCATGACATCAGGTCATGTTATCTCATTTCTTCTCCTGACATGTTTTGAAAGAGCTAAGGGAAAAAACTCTAAAAGCCAGCATTAAGTGAGAAATATGGCTGTGGCAAAAGGGAGTGATGAGAACTATACTCTTTGGTTTCTTTTGGCATACTCTGCATGGTTTCATTCTCCATTCTGGGCACTATCATTAAGGTTCTTGTCTAAGAAGACTGTAATTACACTGAGAGGTTCTACCTGTTATTCTGACCTTGCACTCCCAGCAGTCAGAAATGAAAGCCGATGAAAGTGATCTCTGATTTCCAGCTCATGTTTTTAGTCTTGTTTTCTGTGCTCTTCATAAATTTATATTGCTGAGATTTTAAATGTCCAGCCTCATTATTAATAAGTCTCCACCACACTGTGTCTGCAACTGCTTTCACTTTCCAAAAGAGCCTTAGGTCCTCTAGCCCCTGACAGTACAGCATGTGGATTTCTTTTCTCTCTTTTGCCTGGTTAAGACATTATTGATTGCAACTTGCACTTTGAAGCAGATAGCTTTCCATTGCCCACATTTGCATTCTTTTTTTTATTACAGCCTCTCTTCTCTCTCTACTGATACTCTTGACATTTAAAACACGAGTACTGGCATGAAATTTAACATTTGTTGCTGGACACTACCTCAGTGATATATTTTCACATCATCTTAATTAAGTCATTGAAGTCCAGAATTATTTCAAGTAATAGAATAGATAGATAGAAACGACCACAGAAAAAAATCCTGCAAGTCTTTTTGTTTGATAGTATTTAGTCAGTATTTAAGATACTGACACATTGTTAGTATTTGGTCAGTACTTCCTCCCAGAATTTATTCATGTGCTTCATCTCTGGTTTTCAGGATCATATGCTTGTTAACCATTGTTGTTTTTTGGGGGTATTCTTCCAAATTTGACATGAGCTTGAAGATAAGGTCATTCACATTTTCCTCGTCTTAAGAGTTTACCAGAACTCCCCTTCTGGCATTTCCAGCCTGCATGATTAAAGCTGCTGAGTTGAACCACTCATATCTACCAGCTCACAAACAAATTAACTGACATCTCTTTAGGTCACTGATTTTGATATTTATGTCATTACATAAGTTGTACAAGGCAACTGAGAAACTCAAAGCAAAACAGTAGCAACAAAGCAAATGTAATAAGGAAACCGTGCACTATTTTCTGCAATTTTTTTTTTTTTCAAAATCAGTGATTTGCTACCTGAGACGCTCCTCCAGGAACCCTATGGCAAAGTTCAGGCTTAGCAGAAACTCAAATTTAAGAAGGCAAATTACTAGAATTTGTACAGAGTATCTATACACAAACTTTGCTGCTGAAAAGAAAAATTGGAAGGCAGATTGGGGAATCCTAAAGATGGAGATCTTGGCTCCTCCCTGAACACAAGTTCAGAAATCTTCTGTTCCATCCAGAATTTATCTACCTTTAAGATTCATCCTTTATTACAAGCTGTCTAAAATAGCCTCATTTCATTTAAAGTAAGGTGATGAGCTAATTTCAAATTTAAGGGTCTATTAATCTATCAGTTAAAGTACAACCAAAGATATCACTACTTTTTTTTTTTTTTTTTTTTTTTTTTAAGCTTAAAACTATAGTGTTCATATCTTACAGTGTAACTGTCTGCAGTTACATGGGAAGCAGTTAGTGCAATCAATTCCTTTAAAACAGAATTTCAATGACGCTTTATTACTTTCAGCAGACACACTGAATTTATTAAACTCACACGCTACATAGATGGTTTCTGACTACTAGTATCTATGTACTTCAAGGACAAAAGTTTGTTAGGAATAAACTCTAAAACAACACAAACACATAGCAAAAGGTCTTATACTAATCTAGATAGGACTTATTTTTGATTTTTCCCCATTATACAGCAAGAGCAAGCTGCAAGAATACCTCATGGCAAAGAAGCCACGTGCTTTTCTGACTTTTGGCCAACGCATAACAGATTTGAACTTATGTTACCTCAAGATTCTACAAGAAAGCAACAAAAAGAAAAAAAAAAAATCTTCACTTATAAGTTTCCAGAGAATTCAGAACATCAGAACATGCTTCATTTTCATTTCTCTATGATTATTTAAGAATTGTGGGAAGACAACTCTAGTATAGGTAACACTCCACAATTAAATAAGTGGCAACAGGTGAAGACCAATTGAAAATTGAAAATACATGATAACATACCAACAAATTAAAATGCTCAGAACCACTGTAACGCTTTGATCTTAGGAGAAAAGAACAAGCTAATTGTGTATACAAAGTGGCATTATTGTGTCAGTCCAAGAGGGACTGAATGACTGTGCATGATATGCCAAAGCTACACAGGCATCAATCAATCAGCTATGCTTCAGAATGCTTACGCACAGTCTGGCGTGCAAAGCAGCTCATTTAAGTCAACTGCAATTTATGTCAGCTGAAGAAAGACTAAATTTTAAAATCAGTCTAAAACAATGCTTTCATTTTTTTTTTTCCCCCCAACATTTCATCTTCCACAATTAAGTAGCATCTTGTAACCTTATTTAAGCAGGTAGATCTTTGATATAACATAGTTCAAGCAACTTTTAAGCACAGTATTACATATACAATTTCTCAGTTGCATATGGCCTTGTTTTCTTGCAAATGGTTTTGATGAACAAAAAGTAAACATATAGTTTTTCAAACTATTCTAAATTCCCAAAGACTTAACTCATAACTGATGTCCAATCTGAAAATACTTAAACACTATAGTCTTTTCTTATAAAAATCCCTAATCATTACACCTATGAAGGGAAAAAAATATTTGCTTTTTAACACAAATGAAAACGTTCAGCATGTGCTGTAAGAGAATTAAAGATTAGCCTTCTAAAAGATAAGGGCATGAGATTACAATGGGTAAGGACATTCTGTTTAATATTTTCCCTTAACCTGTATCTAGACATAATTTTCCACATACAGTTCTAAGAGACAGCTGACAACAGAATTTCCTGAGGCGAGCCCACAAGACAGATCGTAGGTGGATCATCAAGTATGAAGGCTGTGTTCTCTTGAGATTTGTGTTGATGGCTGTAGAGCTGGCGTGTACAGTAACATTTATTTCAGTATTATTATTAAACACTATAACCCAGAAGATCAAAAAGCCAAGCCACACATACTAAGCAGGAATGCAGCGAAGTGATGTAATAAAGTGGTCTTTCTTAGTTGACAATGAAAGAGAAACTTTACCATTTAAAATTCAGTAAGCACTGCTAAGTGCACAAATGCATAAAATATTTCTAAAGAAACAAAAAGAAGATAACAGAAAGGAGCTCTTGATATCCAGATTTTTCTGTAGTTCAGTTAGTGCAATGGCAGAGATTTGAATATTCAGAACAGATCAAAATATGAAATGAACTTCAGCTATGATTCAGCAGAATTTCATTCAAGTACCTTTACTTTTTGTGTCAAACCTATATGGATGTGTTAAATGTAGTAATAAAGTGTTGTAAGAGCACTGTAACTAATAGCCACACAAGATTTTTTATTTTATTTATTTAGTTAGTTATTTTTTAAGGCATTACAGGCTGCATATTATCAAACTATCCTACTTTGCAACTCATAAATGATGAATCAAAGTTTTAGAGAGTTAACTGCACTTTTTCTGCAAAAGAGGGTCTCTGTAGAAAAATAAACAGAAATGACCTTCCTAAAAGCTATCTTTTCACTACAGAGAAATAAATACTTTTTGCCCATAAGGGCATTTCCATAATGCACACATTACATTTTTTAAACTATCATTATCTTGAAACTCTATTGTTGGATTTTTACAATATGGAGCTAAGTTACACATAACTTAGTATGATCTTCAAGCAAGCACGATGGCAAGATACTATACACTGAAGCCTGAATTAGCTAGAAGCAGTATTACAAAATCCTAGTACTAAACAACAGGGTAAGTAATTTGTGACTGCATTTTGTTGCTTTATGTTTTATCTGTACAAAATTCACCATTTCCTCATATAGCAGAAAATTAAAATCCATCTCAGTTTTCTTCCATTTTGTCAGTTTACCTCATGCTATCATGAAACGAAATCATCATCATTATTTTTTATTATTTCCAAAACATGCACAGCTGACCCTGAAAAAGTCTCAGAAATGCCACCGTTACTGAGCTAGAGAACAGTTTTAACATGGTTAAGCCCTCCCTCACTCAGACACTTAAATCAACAGATTGCTTCATAAGACCATTTGATGCTGTTGAGTCAAAGGCAATGGCACCCTAAGACAAAACCAGTTTTGTAATCAAGAGATCATTTCTAGCTGGATAGGACTCAGTTATGATCTATAATAGTAGATCACATTAATAACAATATCATTTTGCCAAGACCTGCTATTCTCTTCAAATCAAAGTGAAAAGTCCATGACTGAAGAAGCTTGAAAATTTCATGTACTGTCTGGAAAGCATTCTTGTATTTGAAACTCTTCAGAAGTCAAAAAGCAGAAAAAATAAATTAAGTCAACCCTTCTTGCTTGATTTCTTGAGTTTTCAATTTAGATCAAGGTCATATCAACAGTGAAATTCTTGATCTCTAAAAAAATCTACTCACAGTATGTGAAAAATAAGCTTAGTCAAATTGAACAAGATATACGTAGATCTGGACAAATGTGTCTTTGGCCATACTCTTTCTTTCATACCAAATGATAAGAAAAGGAGAAAAGTTACCTACAGTGCAAAGCAGTAGTAGCCTCCTTGCATTCTGTAACTACATCCCAACTGAGGTTAGAATGTTATAAAATGTCCCACGTAGTGGCTAATAATAAGACGTTAGGCATTCATGCTTGAAATTGCAGGTCATTTTTGATTAAACATCTTGCAGAGGAAATAAGGCATGGCATTTTCTAAGTGAGTTTGCAGTGTAATGCGCAACTGCATAAAAGTTGTTAGAGGTGATATATATAACCAAGAAGAAAGGATGGGGGAAAAGCAGTACAACCAAGCTGAGACTTAACTGAATGCTGTTCAAAGCTCAAATTATATAACCCAGAGAACAGAGCTAAGCACTAATAAGAATGCTGGTTAAGTTTTTGTGGTCAGATTAAGCCTAGAAACAGATTTGTTTTGTTTCTGAAGGTACTATAAGGTGGAAACTGAAAAATACAGGAATTTTAAAAGACAACATATGTACAGAATTCCTTAGATTTTTATGAGTTCTTTTTTTTCTTTTTTCCCAGAAATATTTCAGGAGAAGAAAGGTTTTATGATTCAGCCACCAAACATCAGATGCTTAGTCTCAACAATGACTCATAATTTCTGAATGATCCAAACAAATGAATAAATTTCTTGGGATAAAATATTTATGTTCTACCGCTATCTGCTACTTCTGTACAAGTATTTTCTTACCTACAAACATCTCTTTTTTGTACAAGAAACATTAATGGCAGATAGAATCTTTAGACACAGTAGTACAGACCTATAGTAGATAAACCCTCTGAGATAACACATTATTCACACTATGAAAGAGAAACTTTTTTTTTTTGGTCCAGAAGTAAACAATACCTTCAGCATTTGACATCAATAAAGAGTGGCCTACCAGAGATTTAGAAGTATACTGTCTTGTATCATTAGTAAACCTTTGTTTACAAAATGTCATAAATGAGGTGTTTTGGTTTTTTTTTGTTGTTGTTGTTGTTTTTTTTAAGTAGATTACTTACTTCACACAAGTAAAGTAAGTTTTTGTGTTACTTTACACAAAAAAAGAAATCCCTTGAGGTGGCTCAAAGAAGATTACATATGACTGATTTTATGCTTTATGATTTCTAATTGCTTCATCTATCTCTAGTCCATCTTAGCCAAGTAATATCATTTAAATATTTTTGGTAGCTTCCTTTCAACAGCCTGTTAGACTTAATGTTTCTGCTTTGCTTCAGGAAAACATCTTTTAATTGCTTTAAATTATCAGTGATGTCTCCAGTATTTTCACTGAACATGGATTGATTTCAATTAACTTTCTCACGCTTTAGCATAAAAGCAGTCTTATTCAATTTGCCCTAATTAGATCACACAACCTCTTGAAGCTAAAGCAATGACAGTCATTAGAAGGTTGTACAGAGAGAGAGGAGAGAGAGTATCAAGGTTGTTTACAGCACAGTTAGTCCTTTTGTAATTCTGAAGATGCAGGGAGAATCTGTCCCTGACTGTAAGATGAATTTAAAATTCAACCAGAATTAATTTAGAACTAGTGGAATTTCACAGGTTCACATTTTGTGTCAGAATTACAACAATTACTTTGTTTCTCCTGTATTGACAAAGATCAAGATTTCCACTGCTGGCAACAATGCACCTACAGCACCCATAGCTGCACAAGTCATTGTTTTCCCACCTTTTAATGTATAAAGATGTTAACTACTTTAATGGATTAAAAAAAAAAAGAGGATAGAAGTAAGAAAACTATAATGATATGTGGTTCTAAGTCTTCTTTCACTTTCACTGCCTTGAAAAATTTCTTTTTCCTCAGTTGCAAAATAGGACTGACAAGAGATAGATAATCTCTACACAGAAACTTTAGCTGGCTACTAAAGTTAATGGACATAATGCAGAAAATGTTATGCTGGCTGGATGCCAGCTGCTTGGTAAAGAGATATAACACTAATTTTAAAAAGGTTCCTGCAATGAAAAAACAAAGAAGCTTGGCAGCCTTGGATGTAGAAACAAAGGAGGAGAGAATACTGCAATAAAGGTCTCTAGTAAACAGGTCTAGGATCACGATACTGCAAAGATTCATTAAGCCTCATCTTCAGCTATCACCAGAATTATATAAAATATGCTACTCTACAAAGGTCCTCAAACACAGTTACTGCTCTCTTACACTTTGAAATCTACAAACACTCCAGAACCACAAAACATATTATTTCTAATAAAAAAAAGGCCAAAAGATGCAGAAAAATCTAATATGGAAGATCATGACAAAGAAGAACAGAGGAAATTTCTGGTGTCCTCTGTAAGTTCAATTTTCTGGCAAAATTGTTCATACATGTCAGAATCACAGAACAACTTGAGCTGGAAGATAATAAGCTTGTTTATTTACTGGGAAAACTAGAATAGCTATAGTGTCTATCCCCGATTTCAGTGTTCTTTCTTAAGCAAATATTTATAAATTAGTCTGTCTTGAAGCACTGTAGGCCGCACTCAAAACGACTTTCAGAGCCAGGAAACTAAAGCTAGCTACAACACTTGGAAAGAACTTTCCTTAATGTATTATAAGTACTATATAGAATACAAACAAACAAACAAAGAACAAAAACAAATTAATTCCTCTAGCCATGGAGTCTGGGTTATACATCTTCTAAAACACAAGTAGTATAATGTGTACTGTGGCAAATCTACAGTCCTCCTCATAAGTGAAAATACATCCAGTGGGCCAGTTATTTTCTGGTATTAATTTATGTTCATCTTTTATAGACAATGCATACAACTACAAAACAGTTCTGTTCAATTAAATATTGCAAAGTAGCAAAGCTTTTGGGATGTTAATCTTAGTGCCATTGAGATTATACCAAAAAAAAATGCTACATTCAACTGTTACCCAGAATTCATAAAATTTTACACTTACTTAGTTACAGGTATATAAAGCTAGCTAAGATACTATCTACCTTTTCCAACATGAATTAATAAACCCAAATTACACATTAATGCATTTGAATAAGTAAGAGCAAATGTTTATCCATTATTTAGCCATAGCAGCCTGTTTCCAAATTCAGTTTATCCAATGAATGCCATTCCTAGAGGGAATTCTACAGTGCTGGCACCTCTTGAACCTGTCAGGGCAACGCAGCAATAGGCCACTAATTAGCACAGCAGCTCTGCCAGACTGTGATACTTCAAGTGAAAACAGAGATGCTTGTGACTTTTTCTAGATCACTCAGCTTTCATCAGCATAAATGGTGATCACATCTGCTGTGTGAGTCCCAAGATGGTTAACACCACAGCATCAAGAGTTAAAACATCTCATATTATTCAAGCCACTCTTGAAAACTTAAGCTTTCTGAACTCCTGCATATTTGTAAGAATACAAAAAAAGCTAAGATATTACACTACCAATATTAGAACAACAACAAAGAACAAACTCTATTCACCAAGAAAATTCATCCACCTGGTAATTGTTTGTTGCCTTTGAATATATTTAGGAAGGCTTTTTTCAAAGATATACTATTTATCCCTAAAATTTCAGTATTCAACAGTGTATAATAATGATCATTTCAGACTGAGAGGGAATTAGACATTCTTTATATCAGAAACATTCTTATCTCCCTGTTTATTTGATGTTCCATTATTATTTACTCTCTTATTCTTTAACTCTCACCAAGACACAATATTAGCCTCTGTAGAGAAGAAAAATAAATTTATTCAGTTGCATTTTATATAGTAACTTCATTGTTTTGTTCAAATCACCTAATTAAATTTGGCACGTGAGAATAATCTGGGTATATTAGAATTTGTATTTCAGTAGCCTGCAAAGGACCTTCAATGCAAAGTGTATACATAAACAACTGTCCACTCCCAGAAGATTTTATAGTCAGAGTTACAGTAAAATACTGCAAAGTTGATTAAATGGACCTAATAGGGGAATTAGGAAGAATGCCACTGCAGTCAAAAGAACTTGAGAAACATATTCAGTAGCTTAAAATATCATTAGGTTACACAAAATATGTTGCAAAACCTAAGTTTCAGGCTTTTCTTAAGCAATGTCTCTTTTGTAAGCAATTGTCTCAATTGCTCTAACGAAGAATGAATAAAAGCAAGTATTTTCTTAATAAAAAGGATACAAGATTATCTGTTGCTATATGCTGATTTATTTTTTATTTATACAAATTATTATTGCTATTATTTTTAACATACAAGTACATATCGATTGTGAAAGTTCTGCTGGCTTAGCACACTGCAAGATGCTTTTTTTTTTTTTCCCCCCCCTCTCCTTCAAATTATTTACACTTGTAACTATGTAAGAAGGTGTAAGCTTTTACCAACATGCAATACATCAACGTGCAAAAAAAACACTACATAATGTCCTTCAATAACAAACACAGCAAAAGGTCTCATCTATAGGGCCACATGAGTTGAAGCATTTGTAGTTCTTTGTAGTATAATCTAACCACTATTTATATTTCAGCTTACTAACAATCTCTGAGAAATGTGTACTGAAATTTCAGACAATTTGTTTGAACCTTGCTGTCTTGCTCACTAGAGTCTGCCAGAATAGCCATTCTTTCTCACACATCCAGTCTTTCAACATAGTATTAAAAGGATGGAACAAAATTGTGAGGAAGAAGAAAAAACACTTAAAACACTTTTTACGTAAAGCCAGTTCCTTTGTGGTTATCCAATTTTAGATCCACACATCCTTTTATGTTTTAATGCTTTAATTACATCTTCTGCATTCTTAAGACAGATGTACTGGAACATTTAAAGCTACAAAGTCAGTCTCTTGGTTCTGGCACTGTAGTGTCTATATGGACACCTGCCTAGAGGGAAACAAAGTAACTATAAAACAGCCAAACTGAAGGTTGGAAACCCCTTTATCCATTATAACTTGTTCCACAACTAAGGGTCTGATTGTATCTTTGTTGATACAGCGATCATTTATTCCTACATCTAATACTAAGCACTTATTACAAGTGATAAAGCAAACAAAATTACTTGCCAACTGCACCATTCTGATAATTCCTGCTGTGTTCTAATTCTTTCTTCTGGGGTTGTAATTCTCCAAAACAGGCAAATTAAAACATTGTAAAATTTTATTTCAACAGATCTCCTGCCAGCCACCTTCACATCTGGAAGAACTTAAAGGCTTACAAAGCCAAATACATATTATTGCTATTTACGTGTTCAATTGATTTTTAAATTACTAGTATGCATGTATGATTTTTTTTTTTACTTTACAAACTTCTCATAAAAGGTAATTCTGAACAAGTTTGCACTTCAAATATATTTTATTCATCCTAACCTCTAACTTTTTTTTCATTATTTTTTCTCCATTTTTATATTTCTCATCAGATGTTCTTACACATACTTGTCTTGATTCTTTAATGTTTCTACCTATCCTTCAGTTCAGATATATCACACCTTATAGATGCCTCTTTCTGACCTTTTATTTTTCATCTACATTGGATCATTTTTTTGTCATACTATATTCACTGCTAGATGAAATACCTTCATTTATCTTTCAACACTTTCTATTTCCTATGTCTTCCCTGCATTGATTTTTCTCATCTTCTACTAAAATAAGATCAGATGAAATTCAGTGATCCTTCTACTCCTTTTTGTCTATTTCTAGTTCAAATGACAAACTTAATAAGATTACAGTAAAGAGTAATTTGAATTTACTCAATATAAACATTTAATAATTTGTCATTAGTGATGCCCTCTTCATTGTTAACAATATAGAGATAGCACTATTTTTGACTGATTTATTCCTAAATGAAGGAGACAAGTAAAATAAATCTTAATTCTTCTGCAGCAAATTACTTGTTCAATGATTGTCACAAAAAAGTAGGTAGAACTAAACAGAGAATAAACAGTATTTAAGTGCTTGATTTGCATAGCTCTGCCATTCATAAGCAGATACAAAAATTACTACGAAAACAAATCCTGAAAGATTACTGGTTTGTGAGAAACTACTGGAAGACCACTTTCAAGATTGATTTATAATCAATCTCTGCCAATTAACCACTTAATAAAAACCTTGGATAAGTTTTCATTAAACATATTTTAAAAAATCTGTTTTAAAAAACTACAGAAACTCTTCGTAATTTTGCTATCTGCATTGAAAACCACTGTCTCCACGCATACTCATTTTCATTTCATGTTTCAAAAAAAGAGGGTTAAATCTATAGCATGAGTACATTCTTGATATACTCACACTGCCATTCCTTAGTACTCTTTTCCAAACAGATTGGGAAGCACGGAAGAGATAGAGGATCCAAGTTTTTTCTTTTACTGGTATGAGAACAATTTTCACTGACTCTTGGAAAGTAATAGAGAAATTGAAATGGATGGTGCTGCACAAGCACAGGTAGCTCAAGCAAGAATTAAAGAGAGTCAGCTGAAAGAAGTTCTCTTGCATAGAGCTCAAAACACTCTTAGAAAATTAAAAAAAAATATATATATATATATTGCTACATCAGATTAAGCACCTACTCAGAAGGCAGCCATTTTGCAATCTAATATATTTAATATTTCTCATTTAACTCCTCTCTAAAGGAATTGTGTTAAAAGAAATTACAATGCTGACATATCTCTCACTTTGGATTGATATACTTGCATCACTGTAAAATCAGTAATAATATTCTGATGCAGCTATTGCCATGTTAGCATAGCATACTGGAGTTTATTGTCAACTGCATTACCAATCTTATTCAGGCAAATTTTTCCTTCTTTGGACTCAGTACATAGATAAATGAACAAGTAAACAGCCTCAATATCACTCATTAATAAGTGTATAATCAGGGCCTAATGGGCAAACTTTTTTTGGAAGCACAACCATTTAGAGACTTAGGAAAAGACATTTGACCTTCAACAGAGACTGCGCTTATTTTGGCCAGCAAGTAGTAAGGAGAGTTGGGTAGAGGAGACAACATGATAGAATGTGAAGATCAGCTCGCTGTTGCAGCAAAGCAATTTAGTGACGTTGTGAAAGTAGGAACGTATAAAAATAAATAAACAAACCCATACTAAAAAAGCTCCTCCAAAGCAGGACAGTAAGTTACTGCCATATTGACACCATCAGCCTTTAATGAGAAGAAAAATATTACTTCTGCTTTCTTCCAGAAACAAAAGTCAAGTCCTAAAACTTAGGAATTTCAATGTGTGGGCACAATGTTGTGTTCATCTCTGGGGGAAGTAGCCAATTCCCCTTCAGATGCTCAAGTAAGCGCACTGACATTCTGAGCTGTTAGAGAAAGCCTGACAGGGACTGCCAATGCCCTTCTGTGCTCCCTAACAGACAAGAAACATGCATGTAAAGAGTGCATTTACTCCAATGAAAAATGATTTTTGGATTCTGCATGTCCTGAGAGTGAAGAAACTCCTTTTACATGCAGAGATGCAGTCACTCTGAAAAACAGCTAGAAGATAATTATTCCAGCATCCACCTAATGCTTATGACAGTAGCCATAATTGTTAACTGCTTGTTAAAGACACCTAACATGACATTAGGAAGCATACCATTCTTCTTTTGTCAGGTAATCAGACCACTATATTGTATTTTTGTTTATGATTGTTTTTGTTTTCTTTTTTTTCCCCCTCCTTTCTCAACTGCTTGTCCCAGAGAAGGAAGTAAAAAGTAATACAAAGAACTAACACAGCATCAGAAAGGGTCACACTCTCCCTTTATAGTTTGTACCCAGACATGGGGGTGTAATTAAGATGTCATTATTGGGACTACAGAATGGAGAGACTTTTGTCAAATTCAGCAGGTTAAAAAAATCATCTCAGTCAAGCTTTGTGTAATCAATTAGAACCAAGTTTGAGGTCAATGATAGCTTAGTAGTGAGGAAAGTAACTTATTGCAGAAATGAAACTCTGTTCACTAGTGCATTCAAGGAGCATTCATTCTTGGGAGCAACTTACATGCTTATCCACATGACCAGAGATTATGCCTGTCACATACATGATTCTACACAACTTTTTTTTTTTTTTTTCCCCTTAAAATACTAAAAACACTTTAGAAAGTGAGAGATCTTTCTAGTAAATATTTTAGTAGAGTAGAAAAATGGTGGGACTGAATGAGCTTATTCTCTCACAATCTCATTAAAAATGTTAAAGAAATGAAAATGTCTACTTCCTTCAAATATTCTGCAAATCTAAATTCAAAAGCGCTTTGTTATTAAGCAAAAGCGCACAGTGAAAAAAGTTTCCAAAAGAAAAGAATGAGGAATGTGTCATAGAAATATATATTGAAACAGAGCATCTTTAAGAGAGTTTATTTGCAGAAGTCCCATCCTTCTTAGAAAAGAAAATACAGAAAAGTCAATTTAATCATGATGAAAAGTGGAAAGTACATAAAAATCTGGAATTTTCAAGGAGCAACAAGCTAACTACTCGGGATTTAGGTTCCAGGGAACACAGCAGAATTCATGCGGCCACTAATGAAATAATTTGAGTTTCTCTTTTGCTTGCACACCATCAGTGGTATGTACTGGAAAAATCAGTAACACCTACATAAAACCCAAAAAGGAATGAACTGCTTGTGAGTCAAAAAGTGCATAACAGAAAATATAGGTTTGCATCTGTGTTACTATAAACTGAACTTAGCTTTTTAAATTTTCACTATTGACAATGATGTATACTCAAACAGTAAAGATTTTAATGACAGGTTTGCAAAAAGAACACAGATCTCTGAAGTGGTTCTTATGCTATTTACAATTAATTGAAATAATTAAAACTGAATGCACAGAGATAACAAAACCCATAACTTTTTACAATGGCACACAGACCTATTTTTAATGGAACAATTCCTATTCAGCACAGGAAATATACGAAAGGATTTCAACAGGCATACCTGGCCTATTCCTAATAGTATCCTGTATTTGTTTACATAAGAAAAGCATGATTATCATCTAGAGTAACTTTTGTTATCAAACATTATCAAATGAGTGATTCATATTTCTAATGTAAACAAGCATTATTAATTTTAACTATGAAAAATTTACATAGGTAATGGAATGACTGTGAAAACATTGTCTAAGGGCAGATGAAATCTATGCTGCATTCAGCAAAACTATGAACATGAATATTTATTTTTTATGAACAGAAGAATAACCAACGTTTTATGCACATAAAATGATGAAAGAAATAGTGAAGAACATTTATAATCAATAAACATTCTGGGATTAATTTGTGTAAAACTGTTCATTTAATCTTCTTCCAACAAGTTTTCAAAGTAATGGATTAAGTTCAAACCATTAATCAATGTTGTAGTATTTGGCAAAAGGCACAGGAGCTTTTCATAAAAATATATGGCAAACAATCTAAGACTTTCCACAAGAAAGCAGGTTATATGAAGGAGGGTGAAGATTAATGAATGTAAGAAAACTTCTATTCATAAGCTGAAATCTTCCTTCTAAGAAGACAAAAAGTCAAAAAGCACAGCAAGATCCTCTTTACTTCATCGAACTGCAGAAGAGAAGGCAAAGAATTTTTACGCCATTATTTCAAAAACAAGATGTATTAAAAAATCCTTAAAATTCAATTTTTCCCTTCAGTCCATCTCTAGCTTTTTGGATTAAAGATGTCTATGTCCTTCAAAGGTATACACAGAGTCCTGAAGTTGTAATACAAAACTGGTGAAGAAAAACATCAAAAAAGTTGCTACAATGGCCTGTCAATTAAAATATGTTAGGAGCACTCAGACCTAGTAAGTGATTAAATATCTGTATGTCTAAACAAGGCACACTGAGTAACTTGCATGTAAAATTTTGCTTTAGGCTGAAACTTGGCACTTCAGGTCTGAGACTCAGAGCCACTTAAAATAAAATAAATATTCAGAAGGTGAAAGACTGCTAAAACTTCAAGGCTACAGATACTCAGTATATTTAGAATTATACAGAGTTGGTATGGATCCTAGTTCCTCGATTAGAGCTACTGCATGTTCTTTGAAGTATGAAAAGAAGCAGGGCACAACATATGTGAAGATAATATGCATGATTTCTTACAGTCTGGATAGAGTTTTCACGGTTACTCTCAATATTTACTGTCACAGAGAGAAGAATAAAAGGTGAATTGAAAGAAATGCTGCAAGATTCTACTATAGATAAAGATTTGTTAGCTCTATGCAGGGTGGATTTAATATATATATATATATATATATATATATATATATTAAATAGACTTATGAGATGCTAAGACTAAAGAAAAAAGATAACCAGACATTCTAGTCAAAGACATTTTCTGTTGATGGAACTTTGCACTGTCTAAAATAGTTCAATGCTCACTTCAGTAGAGCTCAAAATGCTTGGAAGCTGAGCAGAATGCAGTAGATTATGAAAAAGTTGTTTGAAAAGATGAAAGGCCTGCTGAAGATTTGTGCCATGAGCACTATTTTCTATTTCTTAGTTTCATTCTGAGAACATTATGAACATCTACTCTATTAAAGTTTTAGATCTTGCTGAGATGAATTTATTGAGGTCGATGAATCAACCTGGTTGAACCATGCCTTTTGGAAAATGTGAGCCATTTTAACAGATCTTCATGGATATATGCACATAAAAGAATAAACTGCCAATCTGCTATTTACAGAATAATCACTCAGTGGTTGACTGACATTGAGAAAACAAGAAGTTCTGCATAGGAGAGGGAATAAGATGGGCAGGCATCAGTGTAATCTGTTCAATATAAGATTTGTTCAAATTTTTACACAGAAGAGAAAAAGAAGAGAAAAAGAGAGCTTAGGTATACACAGCTCCAACTAAAGCAGAGTATTTAATAACAGACATAAATAGTCAGTTTCATCCAGATATAAGCTGGTTATATTAAATTGCTGCTGTTATTAACACTACCACTTACAGGCTATTGGATCTGTTAAAGTTCCCAAGCTATGTAGCCTCCATTGCTCGCAGCTACATTGAAGCGAAACTGAGTTGGTACAAGGATACTCATTTATTTTGAATACTCACTTAATTAGGAACAGATGAGAATAGTATAATCAAACTGCTTTGGACCAGTTGTATATTTAGATCACACATCCCAGAACGTACAAACAGGAAACTTGCCATGCTAATGTCATCTTTCCATAGGACCTACTCCTGAATCTCTACCCCATGTTAGGTTTCTAGAGTATGTCATATGTGTCATCACTGACGATATTCAGAGCCGAAGTAAACTTGTACACTAATAAACATATAAATTATATAGATAGATAGATATAAAATCTACTTACACATCTTTGTTCAATTCATAAGATTGATGTTTTGCGTACTAATTACATGTCTACTCTAGAATACTAATCTTAAGAAGACTACTTATTACATTGGTAGATGTATTTGATTAACTCAGTATAGACAAACATTATAAATCTTACAATTGTAATTCTTTTTTCTGAAAAAAATTCCAGAGTATTTTTTATAATTTAGACAAATGTCTGAAAAGCATATGCACAGTGCATGTTTCTGTAATATATTTTCAGTAAAGACAAAATAAAAGTTTAATGCTGCATTACAGAAGGAAGCTGGAAATGAACCACACAGCTCTGTCAATATGTTTCTGAACCAAGTTTTAATATTAATGTTTTTAATAAAGATGGAAAAGAGAAATGCCTTTCTATGTTAAAAACAAAACAAAACAAAACAAAAACAAACAAAAAAAAAAAGGAATTGTGGTAAACAATGAAAATCAAAAAAATACTTGAGAAATCCAAACAATATTTCATTGGTAGGTCTACCCACTAATTTGCCTTCATGGCACATCCTAATCTGATACTTCATGGGATAAACTTTATCAGTCTAAAGTTCATCTGTCATTCAGAAATTGAGGAATAGTCATATCATTGTTTTTTGCTTAAATTGCTTGTAAATTCTCAAGTTCTGTATCTTCTCAGACTAAAATGTCTCTTTCCTAGGCTCACAGCAAGATTCCATTAGGTTTCTTTGCGAGTCTAACAACATGGTTTACTCTGTGAATATATACGAAGATTTACAAGACCACAAGTGTGCAATTTTTCTCTAGAAAGGGTTCTAAGTGCTCAGCATCTGAACATACTGAATTCTACTGCCAATTTAGCAATGTTGTGGATGTCACAGTACTCCTGAGCAGATATGGGAAACTGATCCCCTTCAAAATCAAAGCAAAACAAACAAACAAAACAAACCACTATTGTTGTCTTTAAATTATTGTTTTCTTGAGCTGTCTTGATAGCTCAAGCATTCAGACAGTACAAAGGAAAGAGAAGAAACACAGGGCTAAACAGAATAGACCATGGGCAATCCTGACAGATTTCTTGAACTTCCTTTGAACCCACCTCACATGCAGAATTCAATAAGCATATTTAACTTTATGCTTCATGCACACACACTATTGAATTCTGCTAAGATACAATGACCACTGCTTATTAAAAAATGATAGGCAGAGAAAAAAGAGAAGGAAATTAAAGACGCACATTCACAGGGGGAAGAGAGAGATTAGCACATGTGAACTTCTTGGGTCTTTCATCACATAAACAAATTTTCAAAGTCCATAGGAGAGTCTCAATACTCATACAAATGTTTTTATTAGTAATAATAGAAAGCAAGAATACATTGTGATATTACAAACTTGCCTTTCTCTTTATTAAAATTTAAGAAATGTTTTTCTCATGTTTGGACTCGTTGGAAAACTAGAACATTTAATTCCATAAAAATTAAAAACTGTTAGAGCTAATAAGTTACAGTTTACTTTTCTCAGTAGCATGTAGATATGAGTCAGCTTTAAAAAAAAAAAAAGTACTTTCTTATAAAATTGCCTAATGAATTTCATTTCAAAATATATTATTTGAAATCTCTCTTTTGTACTATTTTTCTCCCTAAGAATTGTTATTTTATATGGCACAGTTTAGTAAAGAACAAGTTTCCTATGAGACATTTAGTAATATATTTATTATTTTTGTATCAGAAGATGTACAGATACAGCTAGCAGCTGACTATTGCTTTAATAGAAGTAACAACCAAAGATTATCCTCACCACACTGGCAAAAATGAGCGACAAAATTCAATATTCTCTCTCTCAAGAACTGTAACCACTCACAAAGCATTGGTCATCATAGCACATAGGCATTTTTGTCTGACAAAAAAATGTTTCTAGACTCCTATCATTATTTCACAAACTTTCACCTTGGGAAAGAAGCATATAGAACTAGGACTCTAATTATCAAAGATAAATTTCACTAAAATATTTGACAAAATAGCATGACACTACAGAAAGGCACTTAAGTTCTACAATGCACCTTGATAATGTAGGAAGTTATTTTCACATACTCTAAACTATGATCATGTTTAAGCACAAAATCCATGCGGATGTCCCATAGGGTAAATAACACCAATAAGTAAAACAAAATCAGCAAATCCCTCCAGTTTACTGTAACTACACAATTAATTTGTGTACATTCTCTTGAGAAACACGCTTGTTCTGTGCTCTGCATTTTGAAGTATTCACAGTAAACCAGAAACTAACATAACTTCTTATGTTTTAAACACAAAGTACACTGTCTTTCTACTTACAGCTGTGTAAGTGCACCAGCTTGAAGAAGAAACATGATTAATAATTACCTGCAAGAACACCAAAAGGAGTTTTGTGTAACACAAGAGGGAGCTGAGGGGAAGATGAAGGAAAATATCACTGCATCTAGAAGTAGCAGTGATTTAAAGGGTCAAAAAACAAATCAGGTTCAGACAGAGGGGCTCTTCCTGCTCCACTGGTAACTCAGCTTGTCAAAGTCCCGCAAACATATTCCTGGTACGTGAGAAGACTGGTAAATACAGGAGGTGAGCTAACTTGCTTTCATCAAGGGCCTGAACTATCATGAATTACTCAACATTGACTACAGGGGAAAAGCAGGTAGTTACTGTCAAGCAGCAGATTTGGAATGAAGTCTTTCCCTAGCTCACCCACTGAAATTACATGTGTCCTTTCTCTAAGAAATAACAACCTCAGCACTTTGCGCAGCTACAGACAAGATGAATTCAGTTTTCTTAATCTTATTAAAGCCAATGAGGAAGACTTTAACATAATTGCAAGATAAAAACAAAGTACCAATTTCCTCTGAAGACAAAGTTGCCTTCATCCCTGCTTTTCAGCCACAGTCTCTTCTTCAATGAAAATGAGCACATTCTGTTTCATTAAGCATTACATAATAAGGTACTACGTAACACATTACAGAAGAAAAAGTATTACATATTAAGTCATTAAATGAAACAGCAACACGTTATGCTTTACAACTAGATCTGACCTTCCTGTTGCTTCCCAATATAAATTAGGGAGTGAGCCCGTCAATCTTGATGGAAAGACATAAAGGCTAGTCAAAAACAGAGTTAGGTGGACAGCATGCAGTCTGGCTGCTAATACAGAAACACTTCCTAGTCAAAATAAATACGCTGATAGATGCCACATATTATTAGTTCTTCTGGAGTCGTTACAGAAATTAATGTACTGAGATTCGAATAGAAATTAAAAACAATAACTCTAATATTTTTCCAATTGTATCAGCTAGATATTAGATCTGCTTGCAAGTCTTCCCCTGCCTATAAACTTAAGCCATCCCAAGAGATCATCAAGATATTTCACTGTTAACATCTTCTTGAAGTAAATGGAGATAGATCCTTCCAAAATGGGCAAAAACTGCTGTTATGAATACTTCCTTCATATACATACACAAAGAAAAGGAGTTATAATAACAAAAATAATGGTACTCCATGAAATGTAAAATTAATGAACTAAAAGTAACCAATAATGAGCACAAATGCTATTTAGCTTTAGCAGGGACTGTATGTGTTTATCCTTTTAGCTGAACGTAAGCTTTAACGAGCAGACTGAGAAAGACTGCAGCGGTGAACTTCAAACTGGGGTGATTTTTTTTTTTTCACCTCTACATGGATACTACCAGTTCTTGATTTCCTACCAGTAAACAGAAAAAAAATATACAAAGCTATATTCTAATTTCTCTAGGTAGGATGAAGAAAAGACTCAAAGGTAAAAGTGCAAAACCTGCACAATTTTTTAGGTAAAGAACAAACAATAAGGAATTCAATCATTGTTTCCCAGCAACACACAGATGTTCAGCCACTCTCAGGGAAGCAGGGCTCATAACATAGAGCAGTTTCTTGGAAAGGTAAACGCTATCACTCTGAATGTCTCTCACCTTCTCCATCTGTACACCAGATTCTATGGCTGAGTATATGCCATATGCTAAGGGACATCCCTTTGGTCAGTCTGGGTCAGCTGCGCTTGTATCCCCTCCCATCTTCCTAACTGGCAGGGCAGTATGAGAAACAAAAGAAAAACCAAAACATCTTTGAATGAGCACTGCTCCACAAGAACTAAAAATGTCTGTGGATTATTGCTATTATATTCATCAAAACTTAAAGCACAGCATGAAGTAAGGCTCTACAAAGAATATTATCTGCACCCTAACCAAAATCATATCTTAGGCTGTGTTGAAAAACAGCATTTCATAACTGAGAATTCCCCCTATCTAATAGTATTATTGTAGTTATTGTAGCTGTTGTGATTGCCATTGAAATAGGAGGTATTACTTTTGAATTTACAGACATAAATACAAACACTGGCTTTCATGTTTTTAAACCATGAAGATGAAAATGACTAACATTAAAGACTTGCTTATAATTTAAAAAATTTTACTGCAGTATAGAACTCAAATTTGGAATGAGTCATCCCCTGATCATGGCTGGGTATGTATGAAGACAGAAGGAATGTGTGCAAAATGGACAAATTTATATTTACTAAACAGAAAAAGTCATAATCACTTTTTATTATTAATTTTTCAGAAATGATCCCTTATTTCTCTGGCTTTGTTGTTAACCCTAGACGTAATCATAGTCAGCCATTTTTGTATTGCAGTGGTTTTACCAGTTTATTGCTACGTCACAACATACATTTGAAGACACTGAGTTATGAAACAGTAGCATCTTCTTCCTACAATTATTAGCTTGGGAACAAGAATTAAAGAGTGGAGATTATTGCAGTCGTTGTGAATTCCAACACAATGCCTTTCAACCTTAAATTTTAAGATGGTTTACTGAAGTTTCATATTTGTTGAAGAGGCTTCTTCCTCTGAGAGTTTTGAAAAAGTACAAGATGCAAGACACCTTCAATTTACTAGCGTAAACATTTTTTTCTTTAAATGAATCAAATTTCCATTGTGCTCACAAAAGCCAACACTGAATGAGACAGAACCATTTTTGTGACAATGTCCAAGGAGGCCTAGGGAATACAACAAGAATAGAAGAGCATGAGATCCTTCCCCTAGAACTTTTGTGAACTCCAATTCCAACTAATAAAGTTCTCAAGTTAGATGCAATTTTCCATATAGCAGAAGCTACCAAACTGATTCCTACCAGGTTTCATCTGACAGTCCACATCTTATCTGTGCTACACTTAAGTGAATTATCAGATTGTCTGAGTCCCCATGCTTCACATATCACTTGTGAAGTTTATATCTATTCATTACTGTCTACCAATGTTTCTCCCTTGTAAATAAAATGAAATTAAAAACTTCCCTCTTCTGGGGAAAAAAAGTTTTATTTTTAATACGATCAACAAATGTGTCTTCAACAATTACAATATAATGAGTACTTTTCAACATAGAAATAGATCTCACAGTTCAAGGTATTCCTATTCTTACAAGAATCACTACAATCTGAGAAGTTTATCATCATAATCAGCCTTTAGAGAATAACTTTGATTACAGTATCAAAGTACCACACAAATCTCTGCAGTTGCTCAGTATTAAAGCACTTAAACTTGAAGATAAACTAATCATCCCAGAAGATAAATGAATGGTTGTTTCCATGTTTCTCTCAGTATTTAAAAACTTATCTTGGGATAAATAAACTTGAAGACAGCAAAGTAGTAAAAGTCTTCCATCCAATTTTGTACAAATCAATTGAGGCTAAGGAAGTGTTATTATGATACGTTAAGAATGTGCATGTAGGACCTAATTCTACTAAAATAATTTGAGTGTAGTTAAAAGCAAATGTAACAGCTTTCAGCAAAAAGCAGAAATACATGGTACTGGAAAAGTACGTACACTTCCCTCAGGAGACCAATCTTGCTTTTAATGAATTATTTAAATTAAGGATAAATATGTGTAAGACAGTTTTTCCAGAAGTTACATTTACCACAGATTACCCACCAGAATGATGCAGTGAAAAATCCCAGAAAGAAAAGGGACAAAGAGTAGACAGCTCACAGCTAATGGCATTCTAGCTAAGTCATATCTCCAAGGTTTCCTGAATAACTGAAGAGAACATGTGGAATAAAATGGATTTTGAAAGGAGTGCTTAAAGTCTGAAAAATTTAATGTTTTAACTGGATTGATAACATTCTACAAGGATGCTACTTTTGAAAGAAATAGGCTTTTCCTTCTCTAATACAAGGAATTTAATGCACACACATGCAGACAACATTCTCCTGCATACATATTGAGAGGAAGTCCTGCTGATCAATTCCTATTGTTACATGAACTTGAGAAAAATCATGTTAAGGAGGAAAAGGAAAATGAGATTGCACAAAATAAAGGACATAATGGGGGAACTGAATAAGAATGCGTTCATCACACAACACTAGCACAGTTAAGGTGAATTTAATTCTTTTATTAAGACAAAAATAATGTCTGGAAGTTTCCAAGATTACTCTCAGAATCATCTTAGGAAAAAGGTAGGATATACACATTAGACCAAGATGAATGTGAGTCAGGCACTGTTCAGGGAAAGTCCAAGGGCAGAAAAAAAACACCAAGATATCTACTGCAGAACTTCCAAAGGATAGTTGTAATGAAGGCAGCTGGAGAAAGAGAACCACCGCCCTTTTCAGTAAAATAGTTCAGATGGAATATTCAGAAGCTGTTTATGTGAACAACTGATTTCTGAATTACTGTGTGGGACAGGAGTACTCTGTACCAGACGAAGGAAGCGTAAGAGGTCACAGATCACTTGTAATGTTACAAACAATGAAAAGAATGTTGAGAGCATCTTTTGGATTACATGAATATTACCGCATTAATTTATTAAAAAAATAACTTTGCCCCTGATAAAATCAAATATAGTTTTTATAAATGTCTAAGGAAAGTGATTCATGAGCATTAGAAAAAAAATATGATTTGAAAAACCTGACATTAAAATAAAAGATTAGTAAAATAACAAGATTAATGCACTATGCCAGATGATAAATCGGAAAAAAAAATAATCATCTACTGTCAGGGTAAAGTCAAAATAACCTAATAAATCCTTTTCCAACCACGATAATTGTGTTAAAAAAAAAAAAGTAGTAGTTCACTAAAAACATTTCAGTGTGACAGGAAAGAGGGTATCTCTTCATAACTCAACAGGGAACCTTACATAACTAGAGATCTACTAGGACCACTGAGTAATTCTTATAATATGGCAGATTTATTTTCCTACAAAGAAAGGATGCATTTCTACCTTACAGAATGAAAAACATGAATGAAGCATATAAATATTGTTAAAAAAACAGTGACACTCAAGGAGAGCACTGTTTGTATTTGCAACACATCTGTGAAGTATTTATCTTAAAACATGTACTTAAAACTCTGTATTTGATCAGGAAAACAAACTATACACAAAAGCGTATGGAAAAGCTCCCTAACTTCTCATGAAATATTATTCAAGTCTTATCTTCCAAGTAGGAAGCTGATAAAATTACATCAGAGAATATTATGGCAATGCAAATTCCATTATTATATATTTTTCTGCAATATTTTTTTTAAACCTTGCAGTTCTACTCTAGCACAGTCTCTGAAAATGTATATAAATACAGCTAATATTACAGTGTCTTAAAAATATTAGCTTAGTGGACAAATATGTACTTTTGGGTAAACAGCACATGACCTTACAACAGCCATTCTTCTAAATGTTACAGCACTACTAATATTGTTTCAATTAAATAAAAATTAAAGCTGAGAAAATATCACAAAAGGGTAATCTAATATTTGATCATTAATGCGCTTATGTAAAGTGATATTTACAACAGCATTTTGTGAACTTGGCAATTTCTCTAAAAATGTAGTTTTAATAAATTTTAGTAGATCGCACTGCTGTATTATGCACATTATCATCAAAAACTCTGTCAAGTTTCATGTAAAATCAGTTCTTGAGGCATATGAGGATGAAGTGCCTTTTTTGCCTTTCACTAAACAACCCTTTACTTTTAGATCAGACTGAAGATTTCATTTAGAGACCTCTCAGATTAAACAAAGCCTAATATAAAATATATCATCTTGATATCATTGACACAATCCATTTCAGGATTTTTAGGAGACCCATTCTTTATTTCCATTGGGAAACTCTGAAAGCTAGCAATTGTATCCATACCTACGTACTTTGCAATTAAGGATAGCTTCCACAGATTAACTGATTGCCTTCCAACAATATCCATTCCACTACCTATGTGAAATAGGAGAAAAGCAGTTGGTATAACTGATAACCGGTTGGTGTTTCAGGAAAAAAAACTTATTTCTTCTCTCTCTCTCTCTCTCTCTCTCCACTCCTGCATAGAGTAAGGACAGAAAACACAAGAGTTGTGATGTGCACAACTACCTTGAGGATGGAAAGCAAAGTACAAGATAAACCTAAACTAATAGCATCTGAAGCATCACAATAATTATATGAAATTTAGTTCCTCAAATGTATCAGAGTTCGGTTTTTGAGAAAGGCTTGGGATTATATCTGCCCTTCTAAGTCTGAAAAGATAATTATCTTAACCATATTCCAGCAAAGCATTTCTTTTTTGCTGCAAGTTTTTAAGAACTTCAATTTCATTTTAGTTATAGTTCAGTTTTTCAGATCAAAATAGAAATCTGCTATAACGTTACCCAGAAAACTTATGTTTAACACTGTTAAAATTTAAAGTGTTAAAATAAGCCCTGTGAGGGGTACAGAAGCATCAGAGACAGCAACTTTCACTTCTTCATATTTTGAAGATAATATACGATAGACCACATTTATGTAAAGCTTGCATCTCAAAGTTTCTATTGCCCATAATAAATGCAACAGATCTCCCTAGAAATGCCTGCCTTCCTATATTACATTACTGGGTGGGCAGCCAGATGTTCTGTTCTACTCAAACACAGAGCATGCTGGCATCATGGACATGTGCTTAAGAAATCAGCATCCAAATGAGAAGGAAAGACTCTAATTAGACAGCAAGATATTAATTACTAGTATCCAGCAGAGAAAGCAGAGGTTTCCTTACTGTCAATACACTGCTGTTACAATAGGGAATTGTACTTTTTTTTTTTTTCCCCTCTAAAGCTTTCATCAACTAGATAATGTTAACACATAATATTGCCTATTTGTAAATATGAACTTAGACAAAGTCCCAGCTGTTAAGAATGCTAACATTTGCCTGTTTTTCATACAACATTCTCACAGATAGGAAATAATGATATATTCTGCATCAAATATTTCCTCTGTTAGAATAGCTGAATTTTCTAAAACTAAGTCTGAAAAAAAGCAAAAACCCAGAACCCATGGTGAATCAAGTTTCCAGAGTTGTAAGAGCTCCAGACTCTTATAAGTAATAAGTTCAGGATTTCCCAAGTCTTCAAAACATGCTAGTTTGGGGGATATATCCCATGGGGATATATTCCTAAAAGTAAGATCCTAGTCTTAAGCACAACTCTGGAATTGAAGGTGGCTTTTTAATTTTTATTTTAAATCCAACTCTTCTCCATTTGTCATCAAGAGAAGCCATACCTACAGGACCTAGTCTTAAATGCCATTGTTCATATTTAATCAAAAACGGAGATTTTATTTTCATAAGATATCAGACATCATTTTCTCTTAGGGATAAACTTAGTTATTTCCTTATACTTTCTACAGGAGAGTTTCCTCTTTCATCCCAAAGAAGTCATGGCAGATACAGAAAATGTTGTTCAGAAAGATGATGGGAGATTATAATTAGATACAGCCTTCCACTCAGTACAGTCCAGAAAAAAAAAAAAAAGCTTGTTATCTTGGATCTGCAAGAACCCTTTTTTGTGTTCCTAATACACTGCATTTCTGACAGTGCAACACAGCTTTTCCTTACTTTTTAAAATAAAAAAAAAAGTTTTACTCAAAATCACCTTCTTTTCCTGCATGAACAAGGAGAACACATGGAAAAACAAAAAGGGAGATTTCACAGACAAAAAAGCTGTTGATTACTTTCGCATCATGGCAGGTAAAACACGCAGATAAACAGAGGAGGATGCTTAGCGACAGAGGATGGCAAATACTCTTGTGACCATGGAATCACATATAGCAAGGATCTTTCTGTTCTATGAAGTTTATCAAACCTCCATCTGCCGGTTCATGAAACATCACAAAGCTTTGCCTCTATGTTCCATGGTGAGTCCTGTATGCATTCTGTCTTGATCATTTAAATATGCAGATTTGTTCTGACTTAGTCAACTGCTTCCACTGTTTTACACTGTCAGGCAATCTTTCTTGTTTTAGGACTACCAGGGTGTTCTCTTTAGCAAGAATGAAATATGCAATCCAGCTTCAGGTGAAGAATGAAGTAACTTGTGGCAGTGCCAAGTTAATTAGGACCAATTATAACTTGATTGACTTACTTTGGCATTAGAATGACTAGGAATGTGCTAGATAGAATTTCTGCATCTATACAAATTTGTGATTTATGGGAAGCTGTTCCATGGATTGTGAAGCTCATTCCATTTGCTAACTAAAACAAAAGTGTCCAATTTGGGCTAGCAACTGTTTTCTTATCCTTGAAGAAACAGTCAAATAACGTCAAAATGACAGACTCTCCCAAGCACAGCTGCTCTGTTTCCTCATGCCTCCCCTTTATTATTACTCTTTGCAGAGCCTCCCCAAATAGTTTATAATTCTGAGTTGTATTTTAGACTTGAAAACTGAAGTGCTATCAGAAAGTCGTTCCAGGAAGTTACTGACCTAAGCCTTCCTTTAGAAAAACTTGGAATACAAGTCTATCTCGTCTTTATGAATGGAGAATCAATCCACTCTTTGCTGCAATCACAACTCTAAGGCTCTGAAAAATAGAGACTTCAGCAACTTTCAGTATACCTTCCATGCTCACCCAAGTTCCACAGACCACTCTTCAAAACACTACTGCAGTGAGATAACCTTAGTAATCATCTTATATTATTCTTTGAATATCTAAAGAGTCCAAGAACACAAAGAATCATTAAAACAACAACATACCTAAGTGTACTAGCCATTCGTACCATATAATCATGAATCTATCTCGATTCCATTCATTTTCTCTATTCCTCAGTCATCATATTTGACGTTACTATCCATAAAATCGCTCATAGCGTTTACATTGTGGCTTTGTTTTAAATATAATCTTCTGAAAATTAGAATTGAAATTCTTAATACAGTTTTGCCACATAGAGTAATTACTCTGATCTCATTTCACTTGTGGTAATAAATCATCTACCTTGAGAGAAGAAGGCAGATTTTGATCTCACATCAGTCAACATTACAGTACTAACACAGGCCAGAAGGCATGTAAGTCATTAACAGACAGTAGATATTACATTTATAAATAAATCAAAGCTAGCATTGAGAGCACGCTGGTTTTTATTCTGATTTTTCCTCACGTTTTCTTCTCATTATCTATATCAACTTTCCACACTTTCTATACAAATCTCCTAATATTTTCCTCACTGTCTGCTCATCTGGTATAATGCTTTTCAAGTAGTCTTCTTATTCATAATGTCTCTCTTTTCACTGATGGTTTCATTTGATTATTTAAGAAATAGAGTCCAAGTGTCAACTCTTTTGCTTAATATAACATACCTGCAGTTTGTTGCAATAAGAAGCATTTCCTACAGCGAGTCTTTTTGAGAAGACCCTAAAGCTTCTTTTCCATGTAGTAGTTTAATGTGAAATAATTTTCTAAGATTAATTCTACACATCATTTAGATGAGTTAAATCCCAAGTAAGCCAGCCCTCAGCTTAATTATTCTAAATCATTCCCTAACCTTTATGCAACATAATAAACGTGGACTTTATTCGCTTCTGGGGAAATAGTTAAATTTTGCATGCATTCATAACTAACCAAAGTACGAAGTAATTAAAGCTTTTCAGTGCTTTCTGATAAGCATTACCACAACATAGCAATTAAGCTCTCAAAAAAAAAAAAAAAAAAAAAAAAAAAAAATCACAGAGAAGGTGCATGAAATTGAAGTATTTTAGAATAGGTAGTAAAAGGTGGAATCTGTGTAATTTTTTGGAGTATACGTGTGCATCTCAGGTGATGCTTGGAAATAAGTGCATCCAAGTTTGATAGAAAAGGAAGTGCCAAATTTTGGCTCCAGAGAACAGCTTTTAAAAGTTCAAATACAATTTTCACAGCTTATAGAACCTCTCATCTTTATGGATTCCCAGAACTTCTGCCAATTGTGAACACCCAGTGTATTGTTTTACACACAAAGCCTGCAAGTGGTGCCCTGAGTATGCCTAAATGGTGTGCAAAAGAGCCTGGAGCGTAAAGCTATATGGACAGGTAACAGAAAGATCACGAGGCATGTCACGTTACTATTACTTAGATGATAGCTATAAGAACGATACACTGAGAGCACGGCTCTACCTCACAGACTACAATTGAGGCAACAACAGGTTGCAAGAATCAAGCTTGTCCTTCAATTTTCCCCTAACCTTATGTTACAGCTAACAGATATTTTTCATTATCTCAACTTCCCCCCCACCCCCTCAAAAAAATTCTCTTTTGAAACAAAGAATGATACAGAATTCATTTCAAAATCCTCAGCTTCTATAGCATAGCAAAGACAACGACTGAAGCATTCTCGATAGCAGGCTTGACAGTATGCTTCCTCACCAGCAACCCCTTTTCTGGTAACAGCATAGAAACAGTTTGCTATGTCAGCAAATCCAGAACTATTCTTTGACATCGGGGGGGGGGGGGGGGAACATTGCCATATCAATCTTATTTTTTTTCCCATGTCAATCTTATTTTTTTCCCCACTTTTCTCAGCACCCCTTTGCTGTTGCACCAAACACACCTTGCAAACAGCAGAGGAGAACCCTCATGTTTTATGTTCTATAGTATAACTTGCAAACTAGTAAAAAAAAAAAATCCAAAACATAAGACAAAAAACCACACAAAGAGTATACAAACATTAGAACCCAGGTCTAAATCAGAAACAAAAAGAAGCTTATTTTGGGATACCTGAACACACCAGTAATGTTACTACTAGAAGCATTATTTATGTTGTTTCTTCACACTTGTTACTATCTATAAAAGAACATGGCAACGTATAAAGTCAGCAGAAGTTGTAGTTCATGAGCTTCTCATCTCTCATGTAAACTTAGACTGAAACATTCCTCGCTCCCTTTTAAGATCAGGCACACAGTAAGTCCTCCCGTTGGAGTCTTTTCTCTAAGTGTCAAGTCTCCTAAGCACTCTTCCCAATTCTCATTTTAACAGTGAAAATTTAAAATAAAATACTTAGCTGGGTCTGAGGGAGCAGTTAGTAAGCACAGCATTGAAAGAAAAAAAACCAACAGATTAACTGTATTGCTTTCAGAGATGTTATCCTAACAGATCTGTAGCACTTACAAATACCTTTCCAAGCCAGTAACAATAAAGAATTATTGAAATCAAGAACATAACCTCACTATTCTCTGAACTGCTTTGTTGAATAAGAGATACTTATTGAGGATGGTTCACTATTATTTTCAAATGCTAAAATGAAAATGAAACAAAAACAAGAGATTGCAACAAGGACTACTTCAGTTTCATATGACTACAAAAGCGTCTATATTATCCACCTTAATAAAATAACAAAATATAACTGCGTTGTTAAGCACACAGTATTATGTGAGTTTGGTCTATCTTTTGGCCAAAACATGAACCCTGAAAAGGTCATCCTTTTCAACCATTCCCCACAAAATTAGCAGGGAAGAAAAGAGAAGAACAGTAAGCAAGAAGGAAGTAGAACTCTCGGCAATCCATTTATGGACTATCGAAAAGGTCACAATATAGTATGTTATTCTAATTCCTTGAGTATATGCAGCTTTAAAATTCCAGCATCTCACTGAAGAGAGTAATGAGAACATAAGAGAAATACGAATTTATTGTTTTGACAGTGATTGTAATGAGAACATGAAATAATATGCTTCAAGGGTATCTGTCTTCAAGCAATATACACAATGATGTAAGTAAAAATAATATATGTAGGCAACTGTATAGACAAATAGATACCACAGATCTTAATATATCAAAAGCAATGTTGCAGAAGTGCTTCCCTTTTAATTCTAGCTTGTAACATTAAATATAATTTAATAAAAACATCTCTAAAAAAACACTTAAGTTCTAGGTCATGCCTCAAACTCATTTGTGACATTCTCACAGAACCCCCCATTACATAATTTTTGTAGACATCAACACTTAAATTACAAAAACACTTAAATTACATCAGTTCAACTATTCCCTGATTTTATTTGAAATCCTGTCTTTGGAGATTCAAGTATATCTGTAACAAATCATGTCTTGAAGAATCTTCCACTTCAGAAGTCTTAGAAGACTGAAATACTGAAATAACGATCTCTCAAAATGGCCTTCACAGGAAGATCGCAGGCATCATGAGTTTGGTCAAAATTTGCTTCCCTATGGCTTCATGTGAATAAGTTTATTATCTAGATGATGTTAACTGTGTCTACTTAAAATGTTAGAGAAATTCCATAGACAAGTTCATAAAATTTTAACCGATACACTGCTAAGAGACAAGCAGTGAACTGCCTGCTTAGTCCCACCTAAGAGAGAAAACTTTTATCTTAACATAAACAGTATTGCAATCACATATCAGAAGGAGAGTTAAATGAAAAAGTTATTGGAACTTAAATTCAGTAACTGGCTCCTAGCTTCGTACAAATGCACACATTGCAGAAGCATTTAGCTAGCATCACTGCTAGCTAAAAAGATTCTTACTCAAAACTCTTAAAACTTTTACCTTTAGTAAATTGATCACAAAAATTACACAGCTAACAAGTTCAGATGATTTAAGTAATAAGTGTCTTATTCATAATTTTCATGATTATATTTATTTTCTGAGAATGTGACACCTACAAGCACCCACGCTATAACCTACTGAAACTTCATTTCTTACCTCTTTATCTTTTTTATTTCCATAGATAATTTGTGATCTCTCTTTAGAATCCTTTTTATGTACTTGATATCTGACATTCCAAATGTGAGCTAATATGATTAAACATTTGTAGACACTATATTTCTATCTCTATTTAAATTATAATTTTCCATCTGATTCTCATCTTCCTTCACTACAACTCAGAAACCCATATTTTATGTTCATTCTCAGTATTTACCTAAAATTGCTATTCATGCAAAAATTCCTGAACCATGCCCTCTCTTCACTTGCTCAAATCGTAATAACAGCCAAAGCTGAATAGACGTGTAAAAAAACACATCTTGCATCTTTGTAATCATTCAAAGACTACTAAGGTACTCCACACTATAAAAACTGTGAGGGATGATCATTTATTGAGATAAAGAACCACCACCTTTGAAACATGAATAAAAGGATGGCGAAGATTTTTGTCTCTTTGTCATGGAAATATTGCTAAATCTCTTCCACCATCATGAAGTAATGCATTAATGGACATGTGCAAGGAAGATTTTCCAATTTCTCTCTGCATTGCATATGTCTTCAGTATCATTAGTCCTTGAATGAATATTTAAGTTTGAAACAAAAGACTTCCTCACGGTTTTAACCTTGAAGTTATTCATTATCATTGTGCTGAAGGATATGCCTCTGAGAAACCAGTTCAGAGGAACTTTTGAGTTAAACGTGTTAGGAAAAAAAAAACTGGTAAAGGAAAGCTATTGTAGAAAAAAATCTTCTCCTTCACGTGTTCTATGGAGTAAGGAATACGTGGAAGTAAAGGAATGCTTGTAAGTATGCCTGAGACAATTCAAAGAAAGGAGAGTACGAGAACACAAGCTCCTTTCTGTCATTTAACATTTGACTAGGCAAAGGCCTTACTCCATCCAAAGTTCTTTATTGAAGTTACTCTTTAAGTCTAAGCCTAGACAACAAGAATCAACACTGAAAGAATTAAGGATCTATGTACACTCTGCACAGCTGAGTGATAAGCAGTTTAAGCTACTTCTCATATGCTCCGTTACCAGATTTGCTTTTGAAAAAGTTTATGTTGATCTATCATTTTTTTTTTTTCAAAGCCTAAATTACATTCATTTCCATGGTAATTAACAATCCTTCTGACTTCTATTTAAACAGGCATTACTTTAAACAATACATAATAACCTCTGCATCATTCATTCCTGAAAGCTGTAAAGTTTCTTATTCTGTCACTGAAGTTTGGCCAATTCCACGTACTATAAAAGAATTCCACATCTTCAACAATGTTTAGTTTTCAAGGAGGAGAGCCTACAACTTCATGTTGGTCTTTATCTTTAGATCCCTGCAAAATGATGCGTTTTGGTGCAAGCATGGCACCTTCTCCTTTTCCTACACATAGGAGTTATAAGTTTCTGTTCATAGTACAAACTTTTACATCCAAACATATGCTCTTCCACTCAGTTCTTATGTTTTACTTGAAAAGATTTATTAGCTATTACCTAATTTCAAAAATAGGAGAAACTCTTGCCACTTATAAATCTTCCTTTTTGTGTTTTGGCAGAAATAATGTTAACTGTGATGAAACTCAGTTGAACAATGCTATTCTTGTCAAAATTGTAAGAACACAAGACATTATGCTATAAATATTTCTCCAGACTTCTAAAGAAAGCATTGGATGTAAACACAGACTTTCTACACATCACCAAGCACATCACATTTTTTAAGTATTGAGATCACCTTCACACCCACGTTTCCCATTGAGCTCAGAATATGATGCTTAAATGTTTGGACATCAGTGATTAGCAGGAGTTTCTTTAGTCATTTAATTAAGTTGAGCTTCTTACACCCATCCCCCTCTAATCTGACCAGCAGACAAGAATCCTGATAGTCATTTAATCATCATCCTTTTTTTTTTTTTTTATTGTAAAATGTTAACTATTGCAGACTAACTTTCCCCCCTCCCCTCCCCCCCCATTTTAAATTTTGTCAAGACTAATTACACCAAAGCATTGAATATATTTGGTGCACATTTCCTTGACTTTATTGCTACACCTCTAAAAAATTTTGGTATGCTTATAAGACATCTCAGTTTTGGCTGACAAAAATAGCAGAATTATTACAATAATGAATGGTCTTAGGAGGATTTTCTACAAAACAAGTAAATTTATTCACTGAAAGATTAGTGTACATGTATACACTCCCTCCCTACCTCCCAAGGACACTCATGTACTGTTGTTAAGTCTGATATTCCAAGCCCAAGGACTCTTACAGGTTTCACCGGGAGCTACAACAAAGAAAACTGTTTCTGCTCCCAGTAAAATCTTTAGGTATAACATGAGATCATAACATGCCTGTTCTGATTTATTTTTTACTTCCTGCAGTGGCATAGATGTATTTTCCAACCCTTTGGTTAAAGAAGAGCTTACCATGAACTCCAGATCTAAACCTTGAAGTTTCAGATCTCAGTTATTTTTGTTTAAACTGGATTAGTGTACAGAATATCATGAAAGCACTACAGATTGATTTGGCCATGGACTGTCTCCCAGACCAGCCTCTCCTTGGAGAGTTATAGAACAATCCCATGCACAAATAAAATAGCTAGTGCTCACTTTGCTCCCTCATGTGGGAATCCTTAATATAAGCTCATTGCCTCTTCATGGGATGGCACATTAAGATGTTTGTTTTATTTCACACTTCCAGAAATACAATAGCAATGATGAATACAGAGGACAAAGGCCCTCTTGGATAATTCTCCAAACCTGAAGGCTATTGCTCCTTGCTGTCATGCAAAGACATTGTGTAAAATCTACAGCAGATAAGACGCATGCAAAAGTAATTCATGTGTATGACTGCTAAAACAAACTAGAATCTATAGTCACCATTAATAATGACAGCCACCACATGGAGCTGCCTTAGGCATCTCCTTTACAAAGGTCAGTCATAAAGCACATTCCAATTCACTGCATTTTACTTTTACTATTGCCTTCTAGCACAAATCCAATTACTTCTATTTTGTAAGTCAGTATCTTCATCAGCAACACACAGCAGAAAACAAAACATACTTAGGTGACACTTTCATAGCTTTAGGCAGATCTGATTAATGAGGCACAGCTGAAAGCAACTTTTTTTTTCCTGCACATCAAGAAGATTTCCCAAGTAGTGCAAAGTTCCTTTCTAACGTTGTTAATTAACATTTTAACCACCACCATGAACGCTGAAATCTAATGCACTTCTTAAGCTGCACTAGCCATCCATCCATGTCCTATTATCCCTGTATATATAATTACATATGATTTGATATTAACAGCCACAGATTCATCTAAATAGATTGGAAATGAAGCTCTTGCTACAGTACCAGCTACCTAGAAACATGCCCATTGACTTCACTGATGTAAGTAACAGAAACATGTCTGTTTTAAACACAGCTTCTTAACTTAAGAACATGATATTTGAGAACAGTTGAAATTTTAATCAATACTGAAAACATGATTTATATTGAAAACATTTCTTCTTGCTAGCAAAATCCCTCTCACACACAGTCATAAAAAGTTAAAACATCTATTGGTGTAAACAAGTTGTTAAACAAAGCTTCAGTTAAATAACAGGCAAGAAAAATCTTTCCAAGCACATTGAAATTACTGTCAATATTTAAAAGCTCTAATGCCAGTAAGTAACATCCTGTAGTTTTCTTTATCCCTGCCTATGCAGTACCAGATTAAAAGAAATATACCTGTTAATAGGTCTTGTTAACATGCTTGCTTTATAGTAAAACATTCATATAAGGTCTCTGAGAATAAAAACCAATCTGGATGGCAAAAGCAATAGTATCAAGAATGATAGCTCTAAGGGAGCCCTAACAGCACCTCCTGCTGAGTCAACGTTAAGATCATTTACAGTTCTTTGCATGTAGAGGTAGACAATCAAGACAATCAGTCACAACGCACAAAACTTACGCTTTAAGTTACATGACCAAACAACTTCTGTGCTTAAAAGATCAACTGCTTTTCCACAAAAGCAGAAAATAAAGATCTATTAAACATACTAAATAAGCACTTATACCAGCAAGTACCGTTTTGCATTATTTTCTTCATTTCTTTGGGTTACTTATTTACATAAGCTGATGCACAATGAGAATTATGAATCCCAATTCCCATAGCCTGTCATTAGATAATTAAAAAAAACAAACAAACAAAAAAAAACTTTTTCCCATGCAATTTGGAGGAAATTTGGAGGAATACTGGTTAACTTCTTCAATTTCAAAGTGTAATGGAAATAAACCATGCCTTGGTTAATCAATTTCTTCTTCTCTAACTTCAGACTTTTTCAGTCAAACTGAACAACTTTCAATTAATATATTTGTTTCTTGACCCTAGTCTTCTCCCAAGACCAGAACTACCAGTTGCAAACAGTACTCTTGAATTGTGAGCACTTCTCAAGCCAAGACAAATGACAAAGTAATAATGAGTCAGTAATGAATAACTACTGCCAAACAGAATATTATTCCCAAAATACAGTGCTACTGAACTGTATTCCCCCCCACCCCTCAAATTAGTGGTGTTTTTTTTTTTTTTTTTTTTTTTTTTTTTTTTAAAGCAAGAAACATTTTAAGATGATGTAAGGCAGCAGCAAACACAGTTGCTACAAAACCAAGAAAGATAGTGGTTATAATCCAGAAATAAAGAAGGAATCACTCACCCCATTCCAAGGATCAAGCACCAAGCACTCCAAAGGAGATGATTTCGAAGTAGAAATTTTTCCCAGCTGCCAGCCATTATATGAGGTTAGGAGGAATTGCTTCCACCTGTGTTCCCAGAGCTGGCTACACCCTTTCACCAGGTGCTTCCATCAGTGGTTCCAGCTGTGACCTAACAACTCCTATAGAGATGAAAAGGTCAAATTACCCAGGAAAGCATTTGTGCACTAACAAGTACTGACTTGCTCAGATAGTACAGTTTCAGTATTTTCTTCCAATCCTAACTTTAAACTCAGCCATATCACTCTTGTTAAAGCTCAACCATTCTGTGTAGACCAAGACACTGCACCATTCATTAATTATATATTAAAACTTATTAAAACTTGTCCAAGGGAATGTGGTTTTTTTTTTTTTTTTTTTTTTTGGATGGGAGCTTTAAAAACAGGTTTGAATTTCAATAGCAGTAGAAGTCAGAAGACAACTGAGATAAGCACTGCAAAGATTTTCATTAAAATATCTTAGAATGACCAATTGTTTTGCAACTTCGGGAAATCAAAAGAGACACCCTAATGTAGAAAATAAGAACTGCTAGAAAAACAAATATTTCAAATAGTATATTGAAAAAGAAACAAAATATTCTCTCACATTTAATTGGCATGTTCTGAAACAATATTATTTTCATATATTTTTGAGCAACACAGAGAATTTGAAGATTTATTTTATGAATAGTATTAATTAAATTACATGATGCAACAATTTCAAAGCCCGTTTATAAAATTTCCTCCACAAGAAATATTTTTGAAAAAGCATAACACAAACTTCAGCATAAGTGTCTATTAACATCAACACCAAATAATGTATTTTCCCTTGGAAGATGTTGTTACAGTAAGTGTACTTCATCAATAATGTACCATGAGAAATCTAGCGAGTCTTGGTTTATATTTTAAGTCTCATTTATTATTGGCAAGATCTGGGAGGAAAAAAAAAATTCTTGGAACTGCATACAGCTACATCTACAATAGATTTTACATTTATTCATATGACACAGCTTGTTTCACATATAAGATGATACAGGTTGTTGTTTTTATATCCAAGAACAGTTCAGAATTACTGGTTTTTCAGAATAAAATATGCCAAATATCTGTCACAATATATCAAAGGCATAGCTTGAGCAGTCTTTAGTTTTAGTGCTTCTATAAACAAACTGCAATTATAAAATAATTTACCTGTATCTTAAAATTCTGATTTAATTTTCATTTCATTGCATGTGATGCAAAAAAGTGAAGATTCAGACTTTTCTAGAACATGAAATACCTGCAAGGTACTTCTCAATTTCACAAGTACACTGTCTGATATTTTTGTTTGATATAATTATAGCTTGTGGTAGTTCTTAACTATTTCTGTTCATTAGAAAGTAAGATTTAATTCTATTCACCCATCAAGAAGCACACATTTTATTTGAACCAATTATATTCAGTATATCAAGTCTGAACTACCATTCTTCTCATTAGAGCAGAGATGATCAATGTGTTTGAGAATATTTTCTTCTCATATGTTGTACTGCAATGGAAAGCAGTGCAACAACAGTATAGTAGTAAACTCCTAGGCTACAGCAAGTAAGAATATGGTCAAATACAGCCGCTGTGGAAACAGAAACAAAGGAAATAATTTCCTTACCCTTGGAAGGCCTTGGGTACACAGGGATCACCAGTGAGATACCCTTGCCTCCACTGCCAACCCTTAAATGAGGGCTGGGAACAAGTGCATCCTGGCTCCATCCCTTCTGGTTGCTCAGGTTCGTTGCATGCACCTGAGCTTCCCTGGGTTGGCCCTGCCCTCCCACCAGGTGTTCAATCACTGCTTCAAGCTGTGACTTAGCATTTGCTAAGTCTACATATGCTAAAGATATCTTGTTCAATTTAACATTATAAAGTTGGTGAACTGCCAGCTACAAGCTTACACTGTGCTATTTTGCCTTTCCTTTTTTTTTTTTTTTCCAGAAGACAGATACACCTATCCTATTTTGCTCCTGATACTCAGTAACCATATTTCTAGCCAAACCTTTTTTGAAGCAAATTGCCTGTTTAAAATGCAGAAAAAGATTTTCATTCAGATATTGCCAATGCAGAAATAGCAAGAATTAGACTCTGTTCCACATCTAAAGCACCTGTTATGTCTCTGCATTTAGAAAAAAATATTCAGAGACTTTACATCATTATCCATGTATGTCAGACACATATCATTTACCTCATTGTACATTTTATGTTAAAGGCACTGGGTCTGGCTATTGACAGTCAACATAGAATCAAGCTTATCTAGCATTTGTTCTAGTATTACATTCAAGACAAAATGAAAGCAGGTGTTTCAAGGAAAAGCACTACATATACTGGATATGGGGTGAGAATGGTGTAATTTGTTCTCTGCAGTTCATTTGTGATACCAATTACCTGTTTTGCTGTAGAGGTTATATGTTATAGAAAATATTTTGGAAGACGTTTCAAACATTACATTTCTGTACAAATTTTAAGCTCTCTCCCATTCAGTTCTCCTGAGAAGCACTGATTTTTTGTTTACTATTGAGTATACACAACTCAGAGCTACATCTAAGGATTAATTAATGTTCATCCCAAGCTACAACAGTGTTACAATATCAGAAAGTAATGCCAATTAACTTACATTCATTAGAAATAAATAAAATCTGCATAAAGAAATTTAAAATAAATCCCCATAAAATTTCTGTTGCTGCTAACACTGTTTATGCCAAGTTCAGTAATTTCATAGAAAAAAGGTGCTAGGTAATGTGTAATTATATTCTGTGCATCTGTAGTTGATGCTCAAAATCGTGGTAGTTTGTTATACTGCATTTTTGCTTTGTATGTAATACAATTCAATGGAACAATTGAAATTAAAAATGTATATGCAATCCTTAAGTACTCAAAAGAGAGTCTTAACTAAAACAAATCATAGTGCTGAAAATTTAAAGAGTTGCAATTACAGTGCCTTATTACTACTTACATAATCCAAGGTTGTGAAATAGAACTACTGCAATCATTTTTAGACAGGCACAGAAAAGCCTAATGAGTGTTTTGAGGATGTAAAATCATGAGCAGTCATTAGGACTTTCATTTTTTTAACCCATTTTTAAGTTCAGACATCAGTTCTTCCATTTAGGTACCTATGCTTATTATACCTGGAGACTGCTGGTTCAGGTCTCCTTTAATTTGGTTCACATCTTGACCTCCCATTCCTGCAAAACCTCTGCAGAATTGTAAAATATCAGCTCACTGATCAATACTACACACAAGCTAGCTTCCATTCTGAAACTTTCTATTCCCAGTTCTGCTCTTCCTGTGCTCTTATTGCAACACAGGTAGGTCAGCCTGCCAGAGGGCCAGGGTAACTTTGGACTAGAAGAGCAATATACCTTTACTTTTGAGAGATTTTAGCTTTCACATAATGCTAGTTTCACAGGCAGGTAAAATAGAAAAGTTAAGTACTATAAACTATCAAAACACTACAGCTGGAATTTAACTGTTGAGATATCACATCCATGGCTCAGTTAGTCTTCTCAACTGTTTTAAAAATCAAAACCAAGAAATACATACTTTCTATAGCATGAATCACATAATCCTGAAGTATCTTAGAGGAAGATTAGAGTAAGATGAATCATACTGTAGAAGTCTCTATATTTTAGCTGTAAAGACAGCATAAAAGACTATTTCAAATAACAACTATTTCTCAAATGATACCTACTTCATGAACATCTTCAGTTGCATGAGATTATCCCAGTTCCAAAAATCCAAGCCTTCTTGTGATCCAGATTAATAATTTTCACTTTTAAAAAAAGGCACTGACTCCATAGCAATTTCAAGACTAAAGCACTTCACAGCTGTACAAAAGAGCAGATTTGTAGATTTGCATATTTCATCAAATGTTTTTTGACAGGCATAAAAATATTAACAGCATTTAGGATTTTTTTTTTTTTTCCCTGACAGTGACAAATTAATATTATAAATTTATAAAGCAATAGTAATAACAGCAAAAAGATAACGTTTCTTAACTAGAAAAAAAAAAAAAGCAAATAAACAGAAAACCTATTACGAAAACAAACAAACGCAATACCAATCAGCATTACCCAGATTGTGATATTGTTTGAACATGGAGGAATACAACATACCATCATAAATATTTCAAGTGTCTATTACTTCCTCATGCATAGAATGTGACCTCTAAAAGTCAACATAGAGTAGCTGAAAGACCCTTTGTTAAGGAATATTCCAGGTTACTTAAATCTGATATAAAATCACTACTATTTTTTTTTTTTTTTTTTTTTTTTTTTTGGAAGCTATTCCGTAAGTATCTCAGTAAGACACATGAAAAGTTATTGCAAAGGAAATTTTGTCTTTTTATAGCCTTGTCATCAAAATTTACTGGTATGTTAAAAATTCTAATTTGACAATAAGTTTTCTGCCTTTTTTACAGCATGTGATATACTATACAAATTACACTCATGGAGGATCTAGAAACACAATAATTAACAACTTGAAGATCTTCTAAATGCCAAAGCTATTTCATTAGCTGACCAAGAACATTAAAAAGTCATGAATTCTATTGGAGAACATAATCCCCAAGATTAAATTATTCTTGAAGTAAAGATTAAAACAATTTATAAGTTTATATCTAGTACAAAAAACAGTCATGGAAAAAAAGAGCAAGAAAAAAAAAATGATAACAGAAGTAGCCATAATAAAAATAAGAATATACCTCAGCACAATAATCAAACAGTTTCTGATACATACCTCCTTCATAGGCTGACATGTAAATTCAATATCAAAGCACTAGTAGAGCTTTTTTTTTTTTTAAATGCAAGAAACTGGAATCTAAAGTTTGGGTTTTTTAATCTTTTCGAAGAAGATTTTCCACTGACTCCTCATGTTAGGTGTTTATGCCTTGCCCAAAAACAAACAAACAAAACAAAAACATCCACAAAGAAAACAAATAATAATAATAAAGAGGAGCTGCATGCTTACCCTCCTGGAACAACCACTGAGTTCACTAGACAAATACAATAGTAGCAGACTAAAGCAGCTAGTTATTATTGTCAACTAACTGGTCTGTCAATTAGATGGGTAATAATTCAACCAGAAAATACCTGAAGTACTCCAAAAAAGAAGAATGTACAGAGGTAGGACTGTACAAGGGACCAAAACTAGACTGCATTTTTTTCTACACATATCTCATTATTGTCTTCATCCAGGTGCTTCTTTTTCTTGTTTGACTTTAACAAATCACTTCAGCTTGTTAGTAGATGCTCACATGAATAAAAACCTCTGCTTCTATTCAAGCATTACTTGAGCAATGACAAGTATTTACTGCTATAAAACTGCATGAACTACTTACAAGTGAAATTTGAGTTATTTCAAAGTTGATCACAGTTTACTTTTATCTCCTTATTAGTGGACAAATCAAGACAATCATATTGAAAATAAAATGATTTCGTTGTTAGGCTAGTTGATCTTTCTTAAGGAAATAAAATAATACAGAAATTAACAATATTATGAGTGACAGTCTTAAAATATAAGTACTATCTTTCCCCATCTACAGAAGTGAATTTAGCTTACCCCTCATTGTGTAGGATGCTAAAGGCATTCCTGAGCTATACCTGATTAATCTTCCTTGCACACAAGAAAGGAAGCTCCCCAAAAATCATTCCTACAAAGCAAGCATCTTTACAAACATTTTTATCACATTTTTAAACAGAGCACAGAATCCTATCAGCCGAACAGAAAGAATCCTCTGTTCTGAGAACACCTGTGTGATTTCTTATTAATTATTCATCACCTGGGACCAAATATGGCCTCTGTCTCCTCAAATAACAAATGCTGAAATTGTGATAACATATGGCTGCTTGTTTCTCCTAAGGAGTCATGCATATATAGAAAGATTGCCCGTCTCTGAGGTTATTTATTTTGTTCAGCCTGAAGAAGGGAGGCCTCATGGCAGCCTGCATCTCCTCACAGGGAGTTTGGGCTGGTGCTGAGCTCTGCTCTCAGGTGACAGCAAAAGGGCTGAAGGGAATTGCACGGAGCAGTGCCAGGGTACAGCACCAAGCCTGCTAGAATTCAATAAGCATTTGGATAACACCATCAAAAATATAGTTTAGTTTTTAGGTAATCCTCTCTGAAACCAGGAGTGAGACTTAAAGATTCATGTGGGCTCCTTCCACACTCTATTACCCTTCACCTACCTCAGAAGGAACTTTTAAAAAAGTTTTCCTCATCTTTCCCTCCCCTTTATTTTAAAACCCCAAACAAAAAAGGTATAATGAAATTTACAGTTACCATTACAGAATTTGTCACACTCCTTTCCACTTTTTTGAAAAGGAAATACTAAAATCTATGCTAGTGAGCTGGCTCATGAAATCATCTCACACCCATCTGAGGTGGAAAACTGATCATTCATCTGGAGAGCAAAGCAGACAGCTGGGCTGGGAACAACCCCAGCCATCCAATTTCAGCCTTTTTTGGCATCTGATTTTAATCTGCTTCTGCATATTTTTCCAATGCCTTACATGAACACATTATGGCCTCAGTAACTTTGGAATGATTCTCTCCCTTCAAAATAAAAAGCAGGGAGAGAAGGGAAACACTAATGGAAAACTTTTTATATCCTGCTGCATATTATAAATATTTCAAGTACTGGCTATGCTAGAAAGAATTCTCCATCTTTCAAAAATAAATTCACATACAGCTGTCCACTGCACATGTTGTTATTGTGTCCATTTGGGGTGGACCTTGCAATACATCTTTTTTGATTTCCACACAGCAGCAAGAAGTGGACAACTTTCTCCTTGGTTCCAGGAAGTACAGGAAACGAAATCCTGTTTGAATACTGCAGAGAATATAATTCTGTCTTCTGCTGCTTCTATCTCTAGAGGTGCACTTAATTTTGCCTTTTCTCTATGGATTCTATAGTGCACAAATACTGTGTATTCCAAGCAGGGACTTTTCTTGTTTAAGAGTCACAGCAACTCTCTGAGGTTGGTCAAAATTTTGTTCTTCTATCAATCAGTCTTTGTTTCCTTTCTCCCACCTTCACTAATATAATAAATGTCAGAAAATTTTTACCTTCAGCTATACTGAAGAGGAAAATCAGCAGCCATTGGGTTTATCTATGTTGATGTCCATTTTCACACTATATTTTCCATGCTCTGCAGACCACGGTGCTGTGAGAATGATATTGTTTCTCCTCCCACACTAGTGTTTGTAGCCATGATCACCAGAATAGGTACCACAGCTGTATAGAAAGCAAAGTAGATCAGCATTCTCTCACTACTGGTGACAACTGAAAGAATAATTATCTTAATATGCCCACTGTCAGAAACAAGCACACTCTGTAATAACTGTATGCATATAGTCTTGAAAAACATTTATAATTCACATAAAAAAACTTATGTTATGCTCTACAAGTTCATTTATTCATCTGAGGCATGTATGTGTATGTTCTACTTTTGACTTCTTAGTTCAAAGCTGCAATTACTTAGACATATACCTACAAATTATCACAATTCAATAACATCTTCTGAATGAACAAATGCTACAAATTAAGCACAAAATGACAAATTGTGTTTTGCATGGAAAACAGCAGAGTAGTAAGGTAAAAAGTCCTGAAATCTTAAAGATTATGTTTCCAGAATGAAAGCTATTTTGGATCTTTGATAGAAAATGTAAAAAGGGATTTAAAACAGCATAGTAGTAGGTAAGACAGCTAACAAGGTGTATTGAAGAGAATTGAAAGTCTGCCAGAGAGGAAAATTAAAACTCTTCAGTCTTGTTATTGCAACAATTAAAAGAGTTTTGAAAAGAGATGATTGTGAATTATTTTCCCCGATCCCTGAATGTATTCATTTCCCTCAAAGAGGCAACAGCCCAGCAGTGTTCCACTGCTCTGACCTGTACTGAGCTCACTGTATAAGTCAAACTGCATGTCCATTGGGCATTGTGGCACTGGACCACTTTAGTAAAAATAATAAGGATCTGTGACTAGTTCAGTTACGCAGCACCAAGTCTTTCAGCAATGAGAGAGAGTTACAGGAACGCTCAACAGAGGTGTGAATGCCTGACAATTTCCTGGGCTTAAATGTCAGAAAGAAGATCAGCATTTACCATGCTATGTGCACGAAGTACACGCACCCTGAATTTTGTTGTAGTAGCTGGAATATGTACAGGTATGCTAATTTAGACACTCTCCTCTGAAAGTTACCACTATACAGGACAGTTTGTATCATAAAATTTTCAGAAAGAAATTCAAGAAAGCTTAGAATAAACAGTCAAAATGAAATTTGCTTTCTGTTTATACACTGGTTACAGAATTTTGTTCATAGTACATTGTGCATTTTTTCCTACTGTCTCTGCAAATATTTGTCACTAAGTACAGCAGTTCATTCATTTTCATTATATTCAGACCTCCAATCATCACCACACCTATCTAATCTGATTAACATAAAGTAATAAATGTCATGGCCATTGAACATGAGTAAATGCCATAACAGATGAACAGCATTACTTGACAAATAAGCATATTTAAGAAAAAGAAATTAATCCATTCTTCTTTTCTACGATAAGCTTTTTAATATCTCATGTTCAAATACTCACTGTACAAAACAAGAAGGGATAAATGATCCATATGATATCTAAGAAACTCCATTCAGAACTTCTTATAATACAACAGTCTTAAAATTACACATAAAAATAGTTATATAAAGCACACAGAATCATAGAACTGTAGAATATCCCAAGTTGGAAGGGAACCACAAGTAATTCGTTGACGCTTGATGAACGTCTATGAAGACCAAACAGGGTGGTGACTATGTTGCAAAACAGAGCTTTGTTGCTGAGAATTGGTGATAGTTTCCATGGAAATAAATAGGAGGCATTACTTTTTGAGGGGCATACATATAAATAGATGTATTTGGAACAAACTGGTGTCAGATAAACCAAGCTGTATGCTATATGTATGTACTAGCATAACTCTTGTTCTAACTAAAGAAGGAAAAAAAATCCCACTGATCTATCCAGACTACCTGAGAACAATGTACAAAATAGATACACATAAAGAATATTCCTGTATGTGATTTCAAAAGAGCATTAAAATTTTGAATCATATTACAAAACTAATGGCATAACACTGAAAATGCTTACTACTGAAGATGATGGAATGTTAAGCAGTGCTGTAAGACTGGACAATGAAAACAGTTTTGTATTATTAACTTTATCTGAATGAAATTAATTCATTGGATAATTGCCATCTTTTCCTACACTTTAGCTGAAAGACACCCACAAATGACCAGCTGTTTATTTGAAATCTTCCTATGTTTGCTGAAACACGGTCATAGATTAAAAAACACAAACAAAAACACAAACACAACAAAAACTCCGACCTGCACAACCAAACTAAGGTCAATACAGCATACAAGACTTAAGTTCCAGCACCAGATAACATAGACTCAAATTCTGTTATATACACATTTTAACTGACCCAGAACAAGAATCAAAATTCTATTCTGCACAGCTGATGCAATGTAATATTCTTTTACTACCAAGAAATATGTGTGAATGCAAAAAAGTACTAGATGACTTATTAATATTGTTCCTTTAACATTTAGACTTTTATGAGGACATCCAGAATTTTCAATAGAAGTATAATAAAAAGTTTTATATTTGGCATATTGCAGAACAGCAAATGTAATAGGCTAACCTTAAGCAAAGATGAAGGGTGCTGATATTCCAATTTCAACTGCTCAGACCTCCTACTATTGTTACTGGCAAATATTAACTCTCAGGGAGGATGCAGCTTAACAGAACTCTTTTTTTTTTTTTCTTCTTTCCAATTGAAAACCTTTTGCCAAAGGGTATTTCAGGTTTTGACTATTCAGGTGACTATCCATGGTCAAGTAATGCTCAAATTCAATGAATTCAGCAAAAACGGTATTCCTATTATCACTTCAATTATTAAGATTGACTACATGCCATTGCTAGACACACAGCACTGTTAGAGTGCTTAATGTTTGGAATGACATAAGAATGGGACCAGCAGAAGTGAGTGCCAAAATCACACCCTGACAGCTAAGAAGTTAATCCAGATAGATTCCTCTCCTCTCCTCTCCTCTCCTCTCCTCTCCTCTCCTCTCCTCTCCTCTCCTCTCCTCTCCTCTCCTCTCCTCTCTTCTTCCTTTTTTTTTTTTTTTTTTTCTTTCTAGAATGTGTATCCACCAAAAAACTTCTCTAATTTGTTAAGCATCTCGGCTTCTACTAAAATAAGTAGCATTTCTTGCAGCCGTGGGTCTGGGGCCAAGCTCTACTTAAGTTAATAAGTTCTTTTTAAACAATCTTGATAAAAATATAGATAAAAATGACTGTTACTGCTAATTTAACATTTATATCAGTGTTTAGCAAGGAAAAAAAAAAAAAAAGGGAAATGCAGGGAAAAAACACAACACTGAATTTTATTTATGAGTGAATATAAGGTGAAAGAAAAACAACCCTGCAGCTTTTGGATTATGCTGTTATTCTGTATTAAGCAAATCAAGACCTAAAATGAAAAAAAATATAAGAAACAACCTCTCTGATGGCTGACATAGGTAAGCGACCATATACTGTGAATATAAATATATGATTATCCTCTGTTCACATTTTCTCAGTTTTCAGTTTTGGAGAATTTTTATTATTATTATTATTTTATATGAACAGAACAACTAATTAATGAAACTGGTTCCAAGTCTGGGCAAATTCTGTTCATTCACAAAATAAATTGGTATAAAATATGAATATGACTCCCATAATTCAGATAATCTCAACATGTCACACACAGAAAAGCAGTTTCTCCCTGCTGTGACATAAGTAAATATGGAAAAGCTTATAAGAAAGCTCTACCATTAAATCTTGATTTAACTTTCCACTTTCAGTCTCAGATTTGGCAATTGGTTGCAATAGCAGGTGGATCTCAATGACCTATTACTGATTTCAGCAGCTGTGCAATATGGATCTGGTTCACAGATCATGGTCGGATCTGAACTCAGAGCAAATATTTCACTTTACTCTCCATTTTGGCAAATTAAAATGTAAGAAGAAAATCATGCATTTCTGTTAGTGAGCAGTAGCTACAGAATCTGTTCAGTACTTTACCACCACTCATTAAAATTGTCTATGTTCTCTTGCAAAGACTGAATACATACTTGAACTCAGTTTTTGTGCAAGAAAAATCAAGATGTATTTGCAAAGTGTAAAGCAACAATAAAAAACATTTACATAAAGCATTAGTTAATGATTTAAATAAATAATGAGGCTATAATAAAATTGTTAAATCTTTCTAAGAGGTACTTAGCTTTGGAGCTGTACAAATCTGCAGCTTTTAGTAAAGATGACAGGGAACGAGAAAACAATATAAATACTGAGAAGAGCACTGGATGCTCATTAATTCACTTCAGCTGCATACTGTGAATTATGATACGTGACAGAATATTTTAACTTGATTTTCCTCTAACTTAACTGATATCCTCTTACAATCCTACTCAAGAACATTTATGCAAAATGAAGGTGTTCTAAGCTTTCTCACATTGCCAAAGTGAACAAATAGTATTCATGCCTCTGTAAATCCATAGACTGTCACCGAAAATAACAGAAAATAAAGTCTTTTATAACCAGAATTTTAAGAAAGAGAAATAGAATCACAGTCCTTTATGCTCAGTGCAGAGCATAGACACAGACAACAATACAGAATGCTGAAGACTGCATTTCTGTCCCAGGAGTAGTAGTTTGTTTCATGATTATTTATGCGTGCAAAATGCCAGCTCATAAACTGCTATTTTCCTAAATATTACATTTTATAAGCAATAGATTCCAGTAGTTGACACTAAATAATATTGACCCCTTGACCTCCTATAAACATCAATGGAAAAATTTCCAGCACCTCTGCTGTGAAATTCCTCAGCACTATCCAAGCATGAAGGATGGCTCATCTAAATAACAAAGCTATTGACCTTGAGAGTAGCTAGGCATTTTCACTGCACACTTAATATAGAATGTAATCTATATGGTTACTCTAATATTGCCCCATAGCCTTTTATGTATACTTCTGCTACACATTATTATTGTTTTTAATTTGGAGCATCCAATATAGTCAAAAATTCATATATCTTTTATTGCTCCCACTAATTAGCCTATGACTCCAGTGGGGACTGGTGATGAATGAAAGGAAAGAATTAACAGCAGGAGGTTATATGGTACAGGGCACTTGTGCTCTATTATATCACTATCATGTTATTCTCATGAGCTCAACACCAGCAAGGTTTTAAACCCCAAGAAGCATATTCTTTCATAATCAGTTTATGTCTGTGACAATACAATATTACACTTAATTTAACTGTAAGCAACATTCTTAAAATGGCTACAAAAAAAAGAATAACCGTGCTTCAAATATAATTATTTTATATAAAGCATTCTTAGAGAGACTGAATAACCTTTTTTTTTTTTTTTTTTAAATTCAGTGAACACTTTGTGTCATCCAACTTGACGAGCTACAAAGATCCACTGGAAAACTTCAGTGAACTTCTCTTCCTTTGAGGATTATTTTCTGGTGGTTGATAGCATAGAAGCCTTATACTCACAAAGACACATTTTCAGACAGCAACTTGTATTTTGGGATCTGTGAACTGATGGATGTAGTTATTTGTTCTAATAATACAGGCTCACTGAGCAAACAAAATCCAGGAACAGTCTAAATGCTATTTACAGCCACTAAATGTAAATACAGTGTGGTTAAATACCTGTTGGGATCAACAGAGACTTTAATAAATGTAGCAACATATTAAGAATATATCATAACTAAAGCAAGAATAAAAAAATATATAAAAAACTGCAATTTTGTTCATGTTTCTGCTATTCAGTAGTTGTTAGGGATGAGAATGAAATTAGTCTGTGCAAGACAGTATTCTTAGGAAATAGTGGAAAATGCAGTACAGTGACATATTTTTACATTCTATAGTTTTCAAATAGGGATGGTTCTCATAAATTTATTTGACCATGACAAAATTCATCTGACAGATGAGAGAATGTTATTAGATTTACTATTATAAATAGTTTTGACCCCGGATAGAAACAGAAATGCAGTTTAGGTTCCCAGTGCCCTGAATACCAGAGAACAAGTTCATCTGTATAATAAAATTTTGATGAATTATGAAAAAGATTTTTATGATTTGTGGAGAAAACAGTAGATTCAGTATTGATCTCACCACTGTGGACTGACACAATTTTGTGCAGTCTTTCCCTTTTCTCAGTTAGCTTTTATTTTACTGCATTTCACCCCCTCTTCCCATCTGCAACTGTCCTATTTAATTCCATCCTGTCTTCCTTCACACTGAAATTCCTCTCAGTTTTATAAAATTTAAGAAACTTGTCATGTTTTTTTTTTTTTTTTTTTTTTTTTTTTTTTTTTTTTCCATTATGCAGTGCTATAGAATTTGCAGAATTTGCTTGGTCCTGATTATCACTATTTGTACTGTGAAAAGGTCTAAAACTCATTGCTTGTTTAGAGTGAGGCTTTATTTAAAGATTATTGGCTTCAGGATGTTGGTGTGCTCACCAGACATTATTTGTTGGCAAGTATTGTGTCACAAACTGACATACTAATAAGCTTATTTCCAACCAGATAAGCACGCTACTTCCCTCTCGCCCCAATTTTAGGATGATTTGTTGACTACTTTGAATATTCTGTGGTTGTTTCTGATCATCCTTTGAAGGATTTTTAAATGTACAGTCATGGCTCTGTATAACAAAAAAAGACAAAGTTTTTGGTAAGGATCAGATCCAGGTAAGGTCTGCCAATCATTTAACTTTTGTGCAATATCTGACATACAGTAATGAATCAGTCTTTCATTTCACCCCATGTAATGATAAGATGTCATCGATAACCAGATGTAGTATTTTATCAACTCTATCTAGTGAAAGTAAATTGATTTTGAACTGCAGGATACCAAGGCTTAAAAGGCAATAAAGCTTAAAGCTTTTGCAGGTTTGTAAATGGGTTGCGAAGTGATCTCAGGGCAACAGCAGGGTGCAAAGACTGGACAAGGGCAAAGTGTGTCTCTGAAAAAACCTTCTTCCCTTAGGTGCAAAGAGTATACCTATCAAAAAACCACCAGCTAAAAAAAGGAAACATTTAGGAACTCAATTCAAATTCAGTAAAAAGACTGAACAGTGCATTTCCTAGTATTGTCAAGATATTAATGGATTATTATGTAGTGATTATTACAGTTACATAAGAATACAGTATATTATAAAGATGCAAGTCTTTCCAGTAAAACTGAAGTCTCCCTTTTCTCTAACCAGTCACCCGCTTTATTCAAGTCATGATAATTTGGCAAATAATGCAAATACATTCAATTATAAAAAAGGGAAACAATCTTAATGCTTTTGATATGCACACCAAACTAATTAGCTGCTGTAGAAGGACTTTGCATGCTTACTTCCTGTTTAATAAAAAACTGACAGAGCGGTCGTTAGCATCTTAGGATATACTCAGATTAATATGCAAAACATGTAAAAATTAACATAATAATTATGTTGAACAGAATACAAAATGTTTAGATGAATTTAACTCATTAAATAAATCCATCTTTACATTACCAGACTAACACAGGGAGTTGAAATATTTTCCATTATGTAATTATTATATTATTATTATATACTATTATATAATATTATATATTATATTCTTTAATGCTCAATATCTTTTTTTCCCCACAGTGCTTTTGGCAATTCCCAAATCCTCCCACAGGGAATAAAGAGGGAGAAGGTGAATGTAACCTCATAGAAAGCAGGAGAATTAAATGACAGAAATTTAGGGTATTCTGAAGGAAACAAACAAACAAACAAACAAAAAACTAAAAAATAAAAACAAATCAAAACAACAACAACAAAAGAATAGAAGAAGGTTATGCAACATGGCACCAAAAAGCTTTCGCAGAATGCTTGGAACATTTCCAGAATTTTCCCTGTATTGAAAGTGTTGGACTACAAAAGAGAAAGGTTCATCTGTTTCTAAGGAGGGGCACATAGATCTATCAGTGTGCCCTTGGGGTTCTTACATAGTTAATTTGATTTAAATCTAAAGAAACATTACCTCATTAATGTCTGTTCATTTATGTTATTTAAACATGCTATTTTCTCTCAAAATAAATTAAAACACATTTAAGTATGATTAAGATTGTGCAGGTAAAAATCAAAGTTTAAGATCTAACCATAGCTTTTCATCAGCACAGAGGATTCACTTTTCTAACAGCAAGAAAAGCACAGAGGATAATAAAAAGAATATATATACACTGCAAATTCAATGGCAATTTTAGCATTTTTTTTAGCAATTGTATTTGGTTTTCTTTGAATAAGAAGTAAGGAATAAGGATGTGGAAATTCCTGTGAAAATTCACAAGTAGCTTCCTTTGCTTGTAGTATTGTCTATGGATTTTATGTAAGGATTTTTATGGGGCACGCAGTTTCACCCAGAACCAAGATCAGCCTTCACAACGGTATTCTTGTTCTACCCAGACTGCAGGTAAAAAATGATATGATTGTTTTTTGTTTTTTTTTTTAATAAAGCTTAGCAGTTTCACATTCCACTGAAGAATTTTTAACTTACGCCTTCTTACAAAACTTTTTCCTGAAACATTACTCAACTTCTTTAGTTTCAGTCTCAGAAATCATCCCAGAAGCATGAAAAGAGAGATCACAGTGAGAAGTGGCTCACTGGAATGAAAAGTATAGCTAGATAAATGCACACTGGAACTATTTTTACTTTCTCCACATATAGGCCATGCATACTAATTGATAAGCAGATTGGTTTTATCTTTTGGTGAAAACCTGCTTTCAGGGATAATCTTTCAGACTGTTCCTCCTAACTTTCCAAATATCTGTTTCACGGAAAAAATTTGCTCTGCGGCCACTGCACAGCATGACTTTGGGTGTACTATTGACCCCAAGTGAAGAGACCCCAGGTTGGCCAGAGTTTCGAGGTGAAGCTACCTAAATCTTCAAGTATTAGTACACCAAAGAAAACTTAACTTTCTGAGTCTTCAACTTAAAAAAGAAACCCTTTAGCTTTTTACTATAATACAAACACAAGAGCAACCAGAGATGCCAAAAAGAAGAAACGGGTTTCATGCATCAACTTCCCCTATCTGTATCGAACTCAAAGACTAAGAACAAAAGCAAACACTGTGCAGTTTAGCTGCCTTTCCCCTGGAAAATCATTTTACCTCCTCTTCCACTCCCTGTTTTCTGATGTCAGTGTTCCAGCCCCATAGTGTGATCCGTAAAGCCTTTGCTGCAGCAAGCATGTTCAAGACTCCCTGGAGAGAAGAAACAATCCACTCCTACTTATGCCTGATTTTTCCTAAAGAAAAGTCATAAAATCATAAAGGGGAAAAAAATAAAAGAGAAAAGACACCAAAAAAAAAAAAAAGCTATGAAATCCCCTGATGAGCATCTTCAGTGACACTTCCAGAAAAGCATTTTGAAAATTTGAAATAATAGTAAATCATGACACTTTCAAATATTCTGATTTTTATGAAGTGACTCATGGCGTATTCTATTTAATATATTCCAATATGGATAAATTACAATAAAAGTTTAATACAGTTTTAAATGTGGTCTGCTGGTCCTGGATCAAAAAATCTCTCTACTGGTCTTGATGTCAAGATGTTCCTACTAGCTGCATATTTCATGATTTTAAAGCAGTCTTTTTCCTTCATACACTCTGCATACTACTTTCCTTCATACTACTCTGCATGGCCGGCATCAATTTCTTAAGTTTGCTTTCAAGAGTTTTCAAGTATTTTGTTAAATCTATTCTTAGGGAGGTAGATGATTTACGACTAATAATGGCCTACACAAAGAGAACAAGATTTCTATTTGAACCATGTAGGGTGGTGCATAGCATCCATGTGGTCTCTTCCAAACCAAGCCATCCTGTGATTCTATGATAACATAAGTGCCTATATTGAGCATTTGACTAAAGCATCTACTCATTGTGGTTTTCTTTTGTTACATGAATTTTTAATTTTTATAGAATTACCAATGGAGGAATATGAGCAATTTATCCTTCACATTTTTGCTGCAGTGATTTAAGATGACCCTGTGTAACTTCCACTCTTGCACCTACATCAGAGATGGTACCTGAAGGACCTATTAACAAAAGAAAAAGGCTGTACCCCAGAAACAAGTATGTCAATATCTCACTCACGACTTTATCCAAAAGTCAAAAAACAGGACAAAACAAAACAAAAACACCCACATAGCAACTCTGTTCTTGCTCAAAACACACATCTTTATTTCCCTTTCAATTTATGCAGCTGGACTGTGGAAATTGGTAAAACCAGCCTTCTCTATGACTCACGTTAATCTTGAAATACTTAATCTGTCTTAGTAGTAATGAATTATTGATTTTATGTAAGAAGTATTTAATTAATCAGATAACTGGGACTAATAAGTGGTAAATGCAAAGGGGAAACTCTATAGATAACCATGAAATTTCTCTCCATATGGATGCTTCTTCAGTCTTTAGTTTTTTTGCATCTTCAATAAGACACTTGTCTTGTCACTTGATAATGTTTCTGATGTACAGCATGTTGCATGCTTATTTTAGATTGCTGACATTTCTGAGAACAGTTGGTTTGATATACATGTACTAACAAAACAGAGTTGGTGAAAGATTAATATTTTGTTGGCAAAGGTCAGTTGTGTGATAATGACTTTTACTTACCCAAAAAACTTTTTAAGGAAGGTTACAGTAAATTAACCTAACTCCTGTCTGTCAATCAGTATACAACCTCATGACACATTTGCTCTTTGATAAACTGTTCAGTATGTATTATACCAAACTGTGAAAGAGATAGAAGGAAAAAGCTACTCACACGGACAGATTTAGATTCATTGGCAATTTACCCAAGGAGTGGTAAGCTTTATTTAGCAGGAGTCACAAATGTGCAGATCAAGGGGCAGTATCTAGGTAGGTTTTTGTAGTTTATGACTATATCAGTGTACAACACAGGGATAAAGGATTTGATACTAATGCATTCAAGACAGAGCTTGGTGAGAAACCTCTTTCATAATGCTTTGTTTTCCCTGTACTTGCCAAATGCTCACACACTTTCACAGTGATTCAGCAAAATACATAAAAAGCACTTAACAATCTTTTTGCTGGTGGGGGGCACATAGGAAAAGATTGTAACACTAAATGCATACCAACGTGTGTCTTGGCATGTACTCTATTCACATCTATCTGTCTGCAGGTTATGGAAAGTTTTGCCTGACTAGCTGTGCCTGTCTCCCATTCTTTTCAGGAAAGGGGAAAAAAGAAAAGGAGAAATGCCTTAACTTTAAATCATCCCAAACAGAACTCAAGGAAGGCAAACATGGGGAATGTGACACTTCCCTCACATGAGGAGGTACTGATGCATCAGAAAGCATGTTGAGACCATCAAAAACACAGTCTGACCCAGCCATTAGCCCAGTGATGTTCCTCTGACTGTCACTAATCCAGGAAGTTGGTCAGAGGACCAAGATGGACCCGCATTAGAAAACATGTCTCATGACTGAGAACTTTGAGAGTCATCATCCATAAGCAGGTAGAACCAAAATATAAAAGAAATGCAATAACAATACCCACAGTACTCACTTTACCCACAGAGCTAGGAACTAATATGACATTAATGTTCAAAAATGACTCAAATGTTCAAAAATGGTTCAAAATTAATTTGTTCAGACATTAATAGAATTTTTGTTCATTCCACCTAGCTCATTCCTTGCATTTTTTTTTTAAAACCTAGAGGCCTTGATCTCATCCTGTGGAACATTAGGTGTCAAAATAAGAGTCTTGCAAATAAAATAAATCTGAGTGAAAAGGAGAATAAGAAGCTACATTTCTCACATCTATAAAATTGTTCACAGTCTTTGGGAAAGGAACCCAAGAACTGAATTAGTTAAAATTCCAGTTTTTCTAGCCATTTTAACATTTTAACATTCACTTTTGCTCAGAAATGTCTATCTTTAGGAAACTTCTGCTATGGAAAATAAATGGGCAGTAATTTATGTTTTTAACTATGATAGAATTTCACTTTGAAGGTTCACATGCAACTGCATTACTTATACTTACTTATCATATATACTTACATATATACTTACTTATCAATATATATATTTTACAGCTTTCATCTTATTTCAGAAGCCAGTACAAGAGATGCAACACAACCACTAGAAAAACATGATACACATACTCCAGTTTCAGAGCAAAGGCTACCATTCATTGACACAACTCCAAGTAGTACCTGATCAATCCAGTTGGAAAATCAAAGCGTTCTATGAACAGCTGGTCTTCTAATTAGTGTGCTCAGGGGTAATCTCTTCTGCTTGAGTGTAAAATCTGCCTCACTGGTAGAAACAGTGATCTAGGAAGTAAAAGAGAATTAAAATGCTTAAGAGGAGATTTGTGATTAATGAATTAAAAATACAAAAAAAAAAAGAAAAAAAGAAAAAAAAGAAAAAAGTGTCATTACTGGTCATATTTGGTGGGCACCGTATTAAAAATCATGACAAAAACTACATATTAGTGTAAATAATAACAGAACAGCCTCTAATGGAGAAGGATTCCTGTTGCTATTTATAATAGTCATTTTATTGTTTTTTATGTTGAATTTCCATGAGAAAATACTATTTTGTTTCTTCTACTTTGATTTATTTTTAAATTGAATACTAGGTTTTCTACAAACTACTTTCATCTTCTATTAAGATCAGTGAAATTTAGATTATAAGGTAATACTAGAAATTGAAAAAGCAATCAAGTGTATGTGCTAGTTTGGACGTATAACAACTTCTGAATATTCATGGAAAAAAAAAAAAAAAAAAAAAAAAAAAAAAGCTTATTCTAAAAGAGACAAAAACCCCTGTCCATAGGTCTAGACATCTTTAGAAACTTTATCAAAGTCCCTGCTATGGTATTGATGCATAATGAAAGGTGAGCTCTCAGGATTAAATTACCTTATCTCAAAGTCATCATATGCAATATTATTTGCTGATGTATCACCTCTGTATTGCTCTCCTTTGCCTGTTTTTACTAAATAACCAGAGTCATCACCTAAAGAGTACAACATTCTGCTACTCTATAATCATGCTATTCTTTTCATTTCAATTCCTTTACCCTTCTAGCTTACAGCTAGTACTGAGAGGAAGTACTGAGCTGCCAAAAATGACAAGCATTTGCTTTGAGTACTTTTTAATGCCTCTTGGATCATGTCTACCAAACAAAAATATTGTCTGTCCACCAAAAAATTGCCACCTCTTATCACTATTAAAGAACAAATATCTGTTATCAATACAACACTGTACAACTTGCAGAAAGACTATGAACCACAGAAAAGAACAGTACACTATGATGATACTGGATATTTCTTCAGTTCTTAATCATAATTAAAAAAAACTGAAGAGAGATATGCATTTTGCCAAGTCAAAAGTTTTTCTATGTTTTGATATTTGGTTCTATTAAAAACACCATCATATGAATGATTCGTCATAAAGAATCCATTTTAGTCGAAAAAATAGTGATATATCTCCCACACATGTATTTACATAGAAAAAAAAACAAAAACAAACCATCAAGTGGAAACTCAAAAGGCATTTTACTGTTATATTTTATCCAATGGTGATTCCTTGCCATTTTATGTATAATATAGTTATCCAGAGTTTATAATGTTTGTACTACTTCCCACCAGTTATTTTATACTTTTGTTATTACACCAGGGAGAGAAGCACTCAGAACTGGTGAGACATCTCTATCTCATCTATTCCAGTTGATATCCAGTGTGTGAGAGCATATGAGCATCACTTTCTCTTGGGAAAGAATTTCTGGGTCAATGCCTTTACTAGCAAAGAAATCTGAAAGCAACGACTAGAGCATACTGGGTTAAGAACAGAGGACTGCACATCATGTTAAAGACATTTGCCTAGCAATTGGATAAGGATAAAAGAAGTACGCAGTAAAAGCAGAAAAGTAGGACATCAACATATATATTTGTATATATTATACATACATATATCCTCACACACTTGTGATGTTTCTTGATTCCTTATATCAGTGAATGAAAACCACATCAGTACTGTTAGTAAGCAACTTCTCAGCAAATTTTTAAAAATACTCTGAAGTCTTGAGATGATTACAAAAATGATATACAAATTTATATATGTATACAACCGATAACCATGCATGAACCTATGCCTTTGTTGTTACAGCATCTCATTTTCCTTAAATTGGGTTATCCAGATTTGTGTGGATATTATCTGCACATTATGCTATAGAATAGCTCTGTCAACAGAATAAACACCATGATCACAGATAAAATGACATAAATATTCTTTCCTATAAAAGCTAAATATAACCTGAATCCAAGTCAAGGCAACACGGGGTACTCCTCAAGACATGGCAAAAGCTGTTTGGAGTTTTAATTCAGTCTTCTCCCAAATCTTAGCTGCCAGACTGTTCAGTAAGACAACCAATTTTGGACAAAGCTATGTTTAGTTTCTAACCTAAAACAGTAATATCAACTTATTAGACTTCATTATCATAATATCTCATCAGCCATAGATATCAGGTAACATGCTATGAAACAGGGAGAGTTAAAATATGAAAATCACACAGTCCAAAAAATCTTAATAAAACTACTCCTGCACTCAAGAAAGGAAGCCCTGAATACAGTTCATACCTTGATAAAGATGACCTAAATGCTACCAAACTTACTACAATTTCTGTAGTTTAACTTTTTTATGATTCACTGATTCTTACAAATCTTCCATCAGCTGTAGAAGACTTCAGTTTTATGGAATCAATGACTGATCTGCTGTAATTTTCCTCAGTGGAAGAATTTCTGCACAGTTTCCATGGCACGACTACTGATAAAACGCTATAATTCTAAATGGACAATATTTTGATGCCAATGTCACCTACATCTGAGAATGCCAAATATTTATCTAGAGACTAATAACAGAACAACTTACAATCAAAGGATTGTAATTAATTGGCCTTTGAAACAACTCTGAAAAACTAGCCTGTTAACATCTGTACTGTACAGATGACAACCTAAAGGAAAGAAGGCAGTCATTCACATTGTAAGTCCATGCTAAAGCAGAAAAGAAATGCAGAACATACATTAACAATATATCTATCCCACTGTCAGCTCTTTAAAAGTAAACCAAATTGAGTACTTGTAAATTATTCACTGGGATGTGAGCTTGTAAACTACCATAAGGAGTCTCACTGGACTGGGGAGCAGTAAGAGTGACAGACTAGAAAGACATAAGGAGATAGAGCACACTATAATATAGCAATATTAATTAATAATTCAAATACTCTTTATGGTTAATAGAGTATGACGTGATTTGGGGTTAATAAAATGACTGACCTTCAACTTTGCAGTGCACTAAGCACGAGATATATTGCTGCTTAAAGAATGAATACCCCAACATTGCTTTGGAAAATGAACATATTATTTGATAATGGTTCAGTTTATTACACATTATTCTCCAACTAGAAGAAATGAATTATTAGCTGTTAAGCTTGGTATATGTAATGAACAGTAAAATAAGTTAATATTTGCCTTGAGTTCAGGAGAAGATTACCTTGGAGAAAAAGGGTTTTTCAAAAGCAAGTATCCCAGAAGCAGATACAACATTTCAGTATGAAAATCTACTGGCAGAAATGTTGGGTGAACCGTGACACTCACATTGTACCTAAAGTGTATGGAGACCCATCTGCACATAAAACTAATTTAAATCAGAAAGTCTGAGACCTTACGAGGAAGTAGTCACAAATCATAAATTTGCAAAAGCATATATCCACAGTTATGTGGGTTTTGGCAGTGATGCTGCAAAGCTTGTGCTAAAGTCCTTTCAATTCACAGTTCCTTTGCATGTAAAATGGCTGATACACAAATTTCCAATCTGCGTTCCACAGAAGCCTTTTTTCTGTTATTGTGATGTGAAATAGATTTAAAATTAGTACCAATAACCATGAAGCTAGAAGTTTGTTAGGTAGTGTGCTGGTATGGTTAATACTTACCCACCAAAGTTTTGCATTATAAAAAACCTCTATAAATTCAGGAGTCGGTAAAGCTGGAGTATTAGGAATACTGAGAACATCATCAGAATGAGGAGGTCATGGTTGCCAGGGGAACATGGATACTTACAGCGTACCTAATGTAAAGGGTTAGTCACTTGTCAACAGATCTCTGCAGATGGTAATGATTCAGATTTTGTAAAAACCCATCTGGGGCAATCAGTGGGTGGTTAATGAAAACATAATCATAACAAACATTATTGTTTAATCCTGCTGTTTAAGTAACATCGTGTGATTGAAATCACAGAATTATTTACACTTATGACTGCTCATCAAAGGTACAGTCTACATTTGGTAATAAATTACCATAGTATTTTTGCTAAACCACTTTATATGTTCATTTAAAATGTTAATTCATGAGTGTCCCTTTGGATTTTATAAACTGAATATCAAAGAACAATTTATCCTGCTGGTCCAGCCAGACCAGTATTCTTAGCTTACCATACAGGAATACTGAGTTGTAAAGCACTGCACATGCTCTATAAATACTGCAGATATTCTATTTTTTACTCTGTATAGAATCACAGCATCATGAAATTGCTCAGGTTGGAAAAGACCTTAAAGATCACAGGGTCCAATCACAACCTAACCATACTACCCTAACTAACAACCCTCGCTAAATCATGTCCCTGAGCACCACATCCAAACAGTTTTTAAACATATCCAGGGATGGTGACTATGCCATAGTGTCTCAGTAGGCTCTACAATGTATCAATACATAAGAATCTTTTTATAAAAACACATTGACCTATTTCTTCTACCCCATAAACACACATTCTTGAATCTATTAGTCTAAATAGTTTAATGAGAAATGTGTAGATTTTGTATTTTTCTATAGCTAAACTTATTTTAATAGAAGCTGTGAAGCTCCATAAGACATAAACCTTTAATCCACATTAAATAAACATGTTTGAAATTAAAGATTTATTACCAACAAATTAGAATTTCTTACAGCTAAGAAATCATCACGTTCTTGTTAACTATAGATTGTACATCCTTGAAGTCTGTTTAGCTAGAATTTAAATGACGAATTAAAAAAAGCAAGTAAAAGGAATTTCTAGTTTCTAACATACTGTTCAGACCAAACATAAATACATAATAGTATACTGTTGGCTTCTAGTCTTTCATCACAGATTTTCAATATTTGTGTTATACAGGGACAAGATCAAGATGTAACATTTCTACCTGACTTCAAGAATTAGAAGTAAATCTCAGACTTTGCTGAAAGAAGCAGTGCTAGCGATTTTAAAGAAAAAGAACTAATCTGTTTGTATTTTCTGAGTGACTAAATGAATCTTACAAGCTTTCAAAGATTGTTGTCATCCCAGAAGAAAAAGGATAGGTATATTTATGAAGAAGTACAGGTGATAAAAGCATATTTTCAAGTGACTAATTATATGAATATGCAGCAATCTACTAACAGTGAAAATAGTCATACATCAAATAAAATAAATATTATTTATGCAGTAAGAAGAGAAGGGGATTACTTATTAGAAGGGTTTGTAGAATCAGACCCATCTGCAGTTTGATTAGAATGCATTCTCAGGTGTATATGATGAATATAGTACAATAAAAAATTATTTCTCTTTTTTTAAAACAAAAGGACACTAACAGGATCTGCTTCAGTGGCCCAAAGGCACACATTTTCATTCAGCAAAAATGTTAAAAGTTATTTATTATCAAAGCTACAATGTATAGGAGATGTACCATCTCATGGCTAGATAATTTTCAACAGTTAATCATACTGTCTTATTTATACAGGAATGTTTTCAAATGATACAAAATTTCTATCTATATATCTATATATATGCACACTCAATATAGTCCAAAAATGTAAAGCAGGAACAACACTTCATAATACACATAAGAGACAAGGGATAATACATTGTTTAATTCATTGAGGAACTGCGTGCCAGACTTGAAACTAGGAGGTCAGATCTGAGGTCATCCAATTCCTGTCACAAAACCAAGGTCCATCACTGGCAGCTGGTGTTGCTCATGAAAGAGAGAAGGGCAGCAGTGAAACTGACAGAGAGAAGTCTTAAGTAGGCTTCTGAGAGCTTTCTGCAGAGATTCATTAAATCCCTTTGCTCACCCTTCGCCTTCCAAGAAATTTCTTCTAGTACAGCTTTTATTTCATTGAAGTCATGAGGTAGGTGAAAATGATTTGGCCAACTTTTTCCTCATGGGGAATCTTCACTGAAATGTGCTACCACCAGTGACAGTTCACAATCAAAATATTTTTTTTTTTTTTTGTATTCAAAAAGTGAAATATTTCTCCAGCCTACCTGAATGACGGTGAATTTGTCACCATTTCTACATTCTCCTAGAAATCACAGAAACTACCATCAAGTGACTCCTAGGTTATAGGAGCTTTTGTTCAGCCCCTCAATACACTTGACTCAGATCATCTCAGCTGACTCTTGCCTTGTGTTTTTAGTTGAAAGAGAAAAGGCTACCAGAGAAATGCATTTCTTAGAGGTTAACAATTCTTAAGAGATGAGGCAAAATGTCTAGAACTGCACTATCTTCATTACATATCCACATTTGTACTAAACTATCAGAGATACTTTACATATCAAAAGAATGGCTTTGTCAGATTTTCATATTTTTGTTTCAGAATTACCACCCCACAGAAATTCATTATTAGAGGAGATTATTGAGCCCTGTCCTTTCACCAACTGAGTAAATTATGAGCATATGTTCAGTAAGTACCAGGCATCATTTCAAGTTGTTTGCTTATCTGATTTATTTGATGAATTAACTATTGGCAATGACTGTTCCTCTAATTTTCCTAATTCTTGATACAATCTCAAGGATTTCTAATTGTATTTCTGGCCTTGAAGCACACTTCTGGGAGAAAGGTTGATTTCATGGGCCAATTTTTTTTTCCCTGGGACAGGAAAAGTTATACTGTGTCCAACAAGACCATTTGTCAGGCTTATGTATTATATTTCTGAGGCAATACATGCTTCCCAAACTGAAAATGACCGAAAGGTATAAATACAAGTTTTTGTTGTTGTTGTTGTTTTGTTTTTGTTTGTTTGTTTGTTTGTTTTAATTTCAGGAGACAATTATCTTTCAATTTTATATATACATGAGAATATGTGCAGAAAAGCTGAGAGTCTCTAGCACCTATCAGGAAGACAATACATATCTTAAAAAGTAGGACTTAGCAGCACTTACTAATATACTCCACATTTGTTTTCTTCCTTGCAGAATTAACGTGTAACTAATTTGCTTATATCTTACTGTACAAATTCTGTTGCTTGCTATTTGAGGATGACAGGTGAGTTCTTGCAGTCACACACCAGTATTGTTCCTTATTCGTATTTTTATTTAACAGCTTACAATTATTTTCCTTACATATGATAAACTCTGTGAGGGCAGGGAGAGAACTACTTGGTTTACTAACATTAAAGAAGAGACTATTACTGGTCTACACATACATGTTCAAGAACAGAAAGATAACAGAGAGACCTTCTGTTTCCTATATCCATTCTCTCTCTGCATAAATGCAGTCCCAGCACATTCCTGACCAGATGGTGAAATTCACTCCTCAAAAAGTGAGAGGTGGCATGAGATCAAATGACAGCTTAGATATCCCTTATGGATCAGCCTACAAATAGAGAAAAAGAGTATGCCAATTATCAACCTAAGGTTCCAAAGACCATATTCATGCTAATGTCTGAGCAGAGCCCGCAGAGCAGCCTTGCTCAGAAATTCCCTTGAGATGAGCACATTGCAGAGCAGAGTCTTAAAAGTGTAGTCTCACTCTGAAGACTACATATGACTTTTCTAAATGCTCAGTCAACAGCAGGAACATTAACTATTGCTTTAGTCAATCTCAATTTTCAAAGGTTAGGAAAGCACTGCTTGAGACACGGTTAAGACAACGATTTATAACATATCAATACCTGGTAGATTCTCATTACTTTCCTTTTCACAGTTCCTCCTAGGGAGGTTTCCTCTAAGCTACTACATTAAGATCCTGAATCAATTTTATATCTAAGAAATCTCTAAAAGATGCTAACAATAAAACATATTGGTCTGGTAAAAGTCAATCTGACCTTTGCAGGTTTGTATACTTTTCCAAGAGTTTGACTTTACAGCTTTATCCAACTGTTGTTTTGCCGTTGTTTTTTTGTTTGTTTTTGTTTCTGTTTTTTCCTGTAAGAAACGTTACTTTAAATGTTGCTAGCAAGCACTGTTTGACTCCCATTTTCTAATTCTTAACTGAGCTTACACCACATGATACTATACCAGATTTTAATAGGAAGCTGTATTTGCTTCTGCTTACGTCAGACCTCTGTCCTCCAATATCTACCAGTTTCTAAACAAGATTTTGCAGCAAGATTATCTACAAATACAAATGATTAAGAGACCAAATTCTTTGTCTATGGAACAGGAAGACCATGTATACATAAAAGCAATCCAACAAACAAGAAGTTAAAATACATTCTTGAAGTCCTGGTACTGCTAAAGATGATGTAAGTTTGTACTATAATTTACCACATCTGTCTGTAATGATCTACTTCCTATTCATCCAAATACTTAAGAGAATTACTCTGATATGAGTTACAGGCTACTGATCTTAAAAAACACCTTTGTCTTAAACCCTGGGCTTTTCATTTGTCAAAGTAGCTTACCGATTTAAAAAAAAAAAAAAAAAAAAAAAAGTAATTTATAATCATTAATTAAAAAAAATGCAGACTCCACAAAACAAAATAAAATCCAGGAGTATGCTCCTGGCAATTTAGAACATAATCTTGTAAGCTTTGTGCATAAACTTTTGCTAACATGAGTATCCAGATGCAACTGACAGAACTGTGTATCTGAATGCATTTATACACTTATATATATTTATAGAGAAGAATCTGACTTACTTTTTTGGTGTTATTTTAGCTTTAATTTCTTGCTATCACATTAAAAATAAAAGAATCACACTTTCCAGAAGTCTTTAACACTTAATCTGTCTTCCAAAAGCTAACAAAACAAACGTAATATTGTGTCATGACTGTTAATTAGTACAGGTAGTCTGATATCAGTGAAAAGAGTCCAATTCATTCAGCAGGTATCGGATTCAGTTCATCGTCCATCTGGTCCTATTTATTAGATTTTCTTCCATTCTATCCAAATCAGTACTTTAAGAAATGGGCTGTTTGGAGTAAAGCATACAGACTTTGGGTATTTTTAATTTGCTCCTGGTAGTTGCTGCTATTTTACTGAATCAAGTGAATGACACTAAATGATGCATTAACGTAGTAATGGCTGGCAGGATTATTGCTCACATGATGTACTAACCATGTACTGGCCAGCAGGAATAACATTCCAGTAATATATTAAGAAGAAACATCTGGCAAGTACCTATGCTTAAAGCACTGCTGTATTATTTGTAGTGCTGCTACTACTGTACAATCCCATCATGTCATTTGAAAGCTGTTTAACTATTGCTTCTTATTCTGCTAAAATCCTGAACTGATGTTTGCCATCTAACATAATGTATGGCATTGACTTGTGATTTTTGATGTGCTATTTCAGTATATGGGAAATGTGTTCAGCAAATAATGGGACACTAGTCTCTAAACTTCTTCATATTTTCAAGTAAACTACGCAGCACTATAAACGGATTGTGATAATTCATTAAAATGTACATTTCAAAATGTAAGAAAAAATGGGTTCAAGAGTGTGTTTCAGTAAAATATTCCTTGCTTCTTAAGTACGGAAGTAGCTAAAATTTGATAATTCAAAATACAAATGTATTAAAAGAAATACTCTGTTTCTTTGCAAACAGCCATAAAAAGAGATTTCCAGTAAGAGAAAACTATTATGAAATAATTAGGAATTTTCTAATGTGTACCATTAAAATACACGGCAAAACTCCCAATAACTTCATATAAGGTCTGAATTTTATCATTCATTAACAAGGCTCCAGGAGAAGATTTTTACATTAAATAGAAATTGTTGATTTTATTATTTAAATGTTTATACATTCAAATAACATTCTACTCCAGGTAAAGCAATTAGCAGATGGGGCTAATGGTTGTAAGAATAGTATAGTATAGACTATGCCTGTAAAGTATCATGCATCCAGAGTATATCTTTAACTTAGAATGAATTTTCAATTTTCAAAAAATTTTTAGATATCTAAGTTTTTGCAGGCTGAATGGTCAGAACACCAATAAATTTTGTCAAAACAATATTCTCCTACTAAAATACTGAAATGTATCTTCTTATTTGTATAGGTAAATTAATAGCTACAAATTTATGTTCTGAAGAGACAGGATCTTGTGCTGGAAAAATGTTCTAGATATTGTTCTGTAATAATTACTTTAAAACTTTAAATTCTTTCACCATTTTTCTAGTCTCTCCTATGCTGCCTCCTTACCATTGACTCTGAGCTATTCCAGACTTATATCAGTATAAGTGAATTTAAAATTTAACTCTGAATTTTAAAAGCAAATATATGTTTTATCACCAAGAGTCACACTGTAAGAAATTATACCATAAAAAGAAAGGCCAGGATGCTCAGCTGTGCATAACTAGGCTAAATCGAGAAGTGTACTGCTGTCACCACCTATTGGTTATCCATTTAGGTATAACAACCAAATCATTTGAGTACAGAACTGAAGCTATTAGAAAAGCTAGCAAGCAAAACAGAAGAATTAATAAGAAACATTAAGTTAAAAATCTCAAATTCAAGTCATTAATTGAGAGCAATTTAAAAGTCCATTTAATTGTACGCGGAGGAATGAGAAACAAATGTGTCTAGCTCTTTGTGCTTATCAGGAAAAAGATTACTTCATAGCATTGAAACATCTAACAGGGAAATGTATTCTTAGTCTGGTAACATAAATAAACTAATTTCTGACAATCCATTTCAAGGACTTAATTTAAATTACCAAGGTAATTAGCCTTGTTTACTGAAGTTTGCCCTATTAACTTTATCTGACATTCTAAGAAGGCAAAAGATTTCCAGTACTAGGAAATACATACATGCAGTAAATATATTTACCATCCCACTATGAACCACTGTATGAACCAAAGCCATCACAGAAGAATTAAGGTATGTCAAGATGAATACGCTGGCAGCAAAGACCAAAAGTCCGTGGTCCAATTCAAGTAAACAGCACTTCCTGCATATCCATAGCAGCTAGCATGGTCAGGATATTGGGGCAACCTGGGCAAGATTTGTCTGTATGAAATGGATGGATCAGGAATGCTGTTTGTACAGTCTGCACTCTGCAAACTGGCAAACACTAATAAGCCAGTTACGTAGGAAAGCAAGCCACTCTTTATATAATGTGATAGCAAATACTGCATTTGGCAAGAAATTCAGTAGGGTGATTTCCAAGCTTAATAGGGCTTTCTGGGACTGTTTCTGACCCCATTCAATTTAATTCTTTGTAGCATGGCTTCATTCCAGGAGTTTCAACATGCCATTCATTCAGGGAAATGCCCTTTAAATCAATGGTAGGTTTGCCTGCATAAGAATTATGAGTTCTGGCTCTGTTACCAGTTAATCTTTGCAAGTCAGCTTGTGTGCAATTTATGTTAAAACTAAAGTTACTTGCACAGTATACACACTGTGAGTTGTGGTATTTTGTGAAAACTAAAAGACTGCATTCTAAATGAGGATGCCTTAAAATAAAATAAAATAAAATAAATCCAGAAAGTTATTGGTAGGAAATTGCACTGTTTTCATTTATTGTCATCCTATCATTATTTTGAATTTACCAATAACATGTGCATGAGCACTTTTGAATTGTACGTAAAACCTGCTTATAGAAGGATACAAATTAAAAAGCTTTTTACTGATCAATATATGTACAAATCTGATAATTTTGGTAATTAATGTTTGTTTTGATTTAGTGTTTTCTATCTGCAAGGGACATCATAACAGAGAACACCTGAGTGAACAGTAAAGCAGCAGTGGTAAGGAAGGTGAAATTTCAAAAAGTGTTCTTTGCCCTAATTAACTGAAACACAACTCCTGTGCCTAACACACAAAATATAACAGATAATAAAGAGAGGGAAACTCCATCACATGTCTTGTTCACGAACACCCAAGGAATGGAAATCATTCTAAATAAAGAGGCAGATCAGGACAAGCTTACTGAACTAAAACAACAGGGATCATACGATTTGTGGTAGAAACTGATTTTCTGTGCAAAGAGGCTGTCAGACTGTGGCCCAAATAGTTCAACACTTTCTTCACAAAGAGACTGAGTAGCTCCCATTCACACCGAGCAACTGCTCTTGGAAATACCACCACCCCAGGAACAGAACTGCAGTAGGAAACAGGGGGTTGCAAACTCACCCAAACAAATGAATAAAGGTCTGCCTTCTTGCTGATAATTCCTGAGCAGAAAACAGGGCTAGATTTGTCATGGGTAGTATTCAGCCTGAATCACTCATCCTGCTCTCCATTTGAAACAAACCTTCTCTTTATGTAATGGAAATGCTCCCTAATTACTTATGATTGACCAATTATTTATGTGTTAAGTTAATACTATATATAGTCAATCTGCTTGTGTTTTCTGTCACACGAGGATTTTCATTTTATGTACTGTACTCTCCATCTCCCTTAAATGATGCCAAGTAAATTAACATCAAGGTTTCTGCCTGCTAGTTTGCTCAAACAGACAAGTCTTCTTAGATATCTTTTAAACCAGTTCTGACATTTTAATGGGATATAATTATTACAATGAGAAATCCATTATAGAGATGAGATTGAGGTCAGATTAAGAAAACATTCCCCACTTCGTTACTGCATGCAGTGAAGTTTGTTTTAAAACAGACAATGATTTCTAAAAACCAAAATAAATACAAAATTTTCTTGCAAGTAAAAGCAAATTCAGTGTGGAAGCATTTTTGTTTATATAGATTTATGACAAAATGTCTTATATGTATAATTTCAATGGCTTTGTGAAATCCTTAATGTAATTTTGCAGGTATACAACCCTTAGAGAAAAAAATGGAGCCGCTCTGAATTCCCCCTTTAATCTATCCTGTATTCTTTTTTTGTACATCTGTCAAGCCACACAGCACTCCTTATGTAATACAGGCCTATAGAAAGCATTTTTTATTTCCAGCCGGCATACTTCTAAATACAAACACACAGACTTGATTTAGTTATTTTTTCTCTATATGTGGACTGTTTATTTACGTTACAAACTTGCACGGAAAATGTAACTGCAACGAAACCATTAGTATTCTGTTGGGAAGATTTGTGTTTTGTGTTGGAGGCAGTTCACATTAAACTCAAGGTCTTAATACTCCTTTGAGGCTTCTAAAGCCCCATGGCAACTCTTGAAAAGACTTTTATTTCTTCAGCATATGTAAATTGGATAGGGTGAAGTCAATGTGATTTAAAGCTAACATCTCTTCAAGAACTCAGATGAGACAAAGGTTTTATTAAATGAAATGGTAGAGGAAATTGAAGTTCCAACATTTCAGTTTAATGTGATCATGAAGATGGAAAATAATATTTAGTGAAATTAAAAGTGCAGACTTGAAATTTACATCACTCTTAATCTACATCTGTTCTTTCATTTAATTTATCTGACATACTCCACTTCTTCCAGGGGAATTACAGAACAAGAGCTATTGGATATAGGGATATTAGCAAGCCTGCATTGAGGTCAAGCACTGATTTATGCAACAACCTTTTTACTATATTAATTAGGCAGTGATAATAGCAAATCAAAAAAGAAAAAAAGACAGTTTGTATCACACACAGACCCTTGCCTGTGCTTGTAATTAAATATAATATTTATATTTATGTGCATTCTACTGTTACCTTACAATGCTTGGAAGGGAAAATGTATATTTGTCACAAAGTTTTAGTCTGAAAAATAGATGTATTGGCAAATTATTTGTTTGAAAATGGAATACATTTAACTATCTAAGGAGTGGGAGGCAGCTGGATGAGGCCAGACTTTCTTCAGTGGTGTGCAGTAATGGGACAAGGAGCAATGGTCAAAAACTGGAACATGGGAAGCTCCACACAAATATGCATTAGAACTTCCTCATAGTGAGAGTAAAGGAGCACTGGAGCAAGCTGCCCAGAGAGGTTGTGTAGTGCCCTTCTATGGAGATATCTGAGACCCATCTAGACAGCTACCTATGTGACCTATTGTAGGGACCCTTCTTTAGCAAGGGGGTTGGACTCAATGATCTCTAGAAGTCCCTTCCAATCCCTGCAATTCTGTGATTCTGTGATTTAATGAGATGTCTAATTTAACTAGTGATAGTAAAAAGTAAATATACAGCCTGGATTAGGTTGCTGAAGTCTCAAAATAATAGCTTTGATAGTCTCTCTTTACAGCAAATGGGGCTACCTGCAAAAACTCTTTCATCCCATGTAAACTGTGATTGTTCTCTGGAGTTGCTAACACTACTCTTGCATGCAAAGATGTTATAAATTGGATGAGCTTTTAACTTAGGATTCTTGATGAAGAGATTTCAGAAAATATAGTGAACCTTAACACGTTTGACTTGATAATTCAGGGCAGCTTTTGAGAGTGAAATAAGAAAAAGTATCTTAGCAAGTACACAAATATAACTTAACTCTGTCTCTTAAAATTATTGCTTTTCATGAATAATTCCAGATTACCTGCAACAATTCATAGTTCAAAATGGTGTTTGTTCCTCATACTTGAATGACACAGGACAATAAAACACTTGAAGGAGCAGAAAAAACTAAATCCATTAGCCAGCAACTTAACAAGGACTGAATTTTGTTGACCTATTCACTGTCCATTCAGAAAATGAATGTAATGAGTTTAAACAATACTGCTTCCTATGAGATACTCATATGATGCATGTTCTCACGGAATATATATCATTGTTTTGTGAAAGAAGCATGAGTAAGTGATTATCCAAAGTCTTTTTACAGATAAGGAGAAATGGAAAAAATCTGGTGACATCTGTTCTTAAAAACATAATAAAGAGCTTTACAAATTTATGCTGTTTCATGAATTATACAACTTCTCTTTTTAGGTTATGATGACTTTTTGAATCTTTTTTACAGCTTGCAGATCAGTCTCTATTTAAAATGGAAGCAGATTTATTTTAATAAAGCACTGCTTTAATTATGGGACACAAAGCCTATCCTTTAGCATATAAATCTGAGTTAAAAAAAACAATCTGAACAATAGTCTGTTCCCTTAACAACTGTATGCAGCTGCCAAAGTTTTAATTTTTACACTGAAACAATCTTCAAAGCTGCAACTTTTTATATTGAAATCCCCTTTTTCCATTCATCTGCAGTTGATTTTGTGTTTCCAATAAATCACTGTATGCTGGCTGCAAGCACTTTGCCTGACATCTAGACTATTTCCCCTTAAAATTTAATGCATGATGTTTGACGACAAGTATCTACACAGTATGAAGACTACAAACAGCACAGAGAAATCACAGCAAATATATTTCAAGACAGTTGAAGAGATTATTTCCTTATCATGACAGCAAAATGGCTTTATGTGTTGTACATTCATTATCATTCAGGAAGTTCAGAATGTTATTTTTCCCCTCTCCAAAGCATACATATTTTACACTGATTTCTGCTTTCCATGTCACAGCATGCCTAATTTCAAGAGTGAAAAAAAAAACAATGCTATGCTTGTGAGATGCTAAGATTTTCTGTGGATGGCCATATGTTCAGCAATATGCATATATGACTGAAGAAAACCTTATCACTCAACTATAAAGGTGAAGGGTGCTTTGTGCAAATCAATTGTTGTTCTTCAAAGTGCACTGTCCATGTAGGATGATTCTTCTACCATTGTTTGTATTGATCAGTTAGCCATTTCATTTTCTGACTACAAATTTTACTTGTTTCTCAGATGCACAATCTTCAAGTACTTGATATAACAAATTGTCCTATTATTTCAGCCATGTAGTAAAAAAAAATCTGTTCTACTATAGAAATAAAAGGGAGCACAAGCACAGATACTTCAGGAATACTTCTGAAAGCATTTCCTGACATATTGAGATACCCCACATAACCAAGACTGTCTTTTCAGTTCTAATTCTGGATTCAAAATTTCCTCCAATCACTCATATCTGTGATGAGCAATCTGATACTATACATCTAACATTTAGGCAAGAATGTAGAGAAAATGAAAGATTACAACAAAATTCTCACCATAAAGTCAATAGCCGAGAGCCTTGTGCAGGGACGTGGTTGAAGTAATTGCGGTAGATTTATGCCTTCATACACATGAAATAATAGTTTTCTGAGGTTCAGAGAAATTATGGAACTTCATTAAAGCTGCCATCATGGGCAAGTTTTGCAAAAAAGATTTTGCATTTGATGAATGATGCTTTGTGCTTAAGTGCACTGACTGATTTAGAGTTCAAACCTTTTGTGGTACATTCCATGAAGATAAAATATTTAGTGGCACTATATTTTGGGCTCTGTATTTTTGACAATATGTTTCATGGCTCATTTGCCACCTAAGTAATGAGATTTTAGTTAACATTCAAAAACTTACTTCACATTTTTCATGGCAAAAGCCCAAATGGGTTATTTTTTTTTTTTTAGCTTGTGTACTGCTAGTTCAATGAAGACCTGAAGTGTATGTAAACCTTGAGGCAGCCAATGTGTAAAACATTAACTTCACAACCTTACCCAGAGTAGATAAGGAGCAAAAACACTGATCAGTGGCTGTAGCTGCCCATTTTTTCTCAGAAAGCAGTCCCTAATTACTTTTTTTTTTCCAAATTGCAAGGTACTCTATTAGAACACCAATCACAGAGAGTAAATAACTTATCACATAAACAAGTAAAGAAATGTAGAGCGTAGAACTTTCATAAGTGTTTATTGTATAAAATTCCTGTCTCAACTCTAGTATTGCTTTCCCTAAAACACCTGAGATTGCAATGGGTTTTTGATGGTACCTATAGCGAAACAACTAACAAAGCATAATATGAAACACTGATCATTATTTCTCTCCATTTTTCATAGAGTAAATGATAGCTCAAACTAATGTTTTACTGTGCATAGAAACACAGTATGTACCCATAAGGTTTGTCAAAAGATTTTTTTTTTTTCAAAAATAGAAGAAAAAAGGGTATTTCTTACTCTTTTACATCACTTATTGTTTGTTTGTTTGTTTGTTTGTTTGTTTGTTTTTACCATTTAGAGAATTTGTCCAACTGTGGAATTCTGAATATAAAGTTATAAGAAAGCAAATGCAGAGAGAAAAAAAGAGCATGCTTGGAAGCTCTGAAATGGTATTTGATATGTAAGTCATGGTTTGCAGTGGCTTAAAAGGAATTTGCCCACTCAGAAATCAGAAGTTCCAACCGTAGTGTAAATTGCTAGTTTTAAATTAGGTATTGAGTGAAATAGTAACTGGAGTACAAATTTCAAAGAACAGGATAAAAAAACCCATCCTGAATACCATTGTGGAGTAGCAAGTTTTACCATTACTAAGCAGTCTAATTCAAAGCCATGCTTTAACCATTTCTGTTCTGTAAAAGAAAACTAGAGATGCAAGAAAGAAAGAGATGTTTTGTTTTTTAAAATACAGAAAAAAAATACCTCAAAGTAACAGTTGATTTTATGATTTGCCACTTGCATATCATGGACTATAATATGATATTATAAAAAAAGAAAGAGCTGGCTTTCAAAAGGAAGGCAAAACAATTGCAAAATGCTGCCTCTGACACCTTAACAAATAGCTACCAGTTGCTGTACTTATTAAGAAAAGCTAAATTATAGGGCTGCATATACATTAGCAGTCATCATCTGTAAAGAGGACGTATTTAAATTGATGGAATGTTCTAATGGGATCTCTGATCTTTATGCTCCCCTAAATCACTAGATATTTGATAATATTAGACTACATTACTATATATAGTGTTTTGTACAGTTCTATAAAATATTATTGTCACTAATACAGTCTTGGAAATCATGTAAAGCACAATATCTAAGCACAATTTTTAATTGGGAAACACAAATGAAAACATATGAAAATGTTCTAAAACTGTCTGTCAGAACTGGCAAGGAATTAAATTGTGCTCCTCTTTTGCAAAGGCTTTTGAGAGGTGACATCTCTCCAAATTTGCTATTTGCAATGCAATTTCACGCAATTCTGTAACAGGGTATGATAAACCCTTCTATTAGAAGACATGTGAGAGATTAAAATCCTGTCTTGGTCTGCTGTCACATCATGACAGCCTTGATTTTGCAAACCAGAGTTTTACACCTGAGTATTTACATTTTACATGGGTGGTCAGGAAAAAGATGGCACCACTTTCTTGTGATAATTCAGAAAGAAATGGTCCTTGTGTGAAGTCCAAAACAAAACAAGGGGGAAAGCTAAAATTATCAACTGAATTAGCACTCATTTATCGAGGCTTGAGCTATGTATGAATATTACAGAACTGTATTCATGGTATGATTTACTCTACATTTGCTCTCCTTCCAGTCATATTCACCCTAACCTCACTTTCTTCATGTCAGAAATGCACGTGAGATGTATAAAGGAAGTGGAATCTAAGAGTGACTGATGATAATATGGAATAAGATTATGGAGCTGTCTAGCCTATCCCAGACGTTTTTGGCATAATTCATGTCCATCTGTTCCCTTTCATGCTGCAGTCCAGAGGGAAGCAGATGGGTCCTACTCTGCAGACTTCTTCTCAAACTCATATTCATTATAACCTAATTTTTAAAATGACAGTCTTGCTGTCAGCAATGCCACTCGACCAATTTTTGCCACTCCACAAAAGCAAAAATAACTTTTACGATAATTGTCTTTGCTGATAAAGATCATAATGTTAAACAGATACTAACAAGTGAACCATCTCCTCCTCCCTGGAAGTAATCTTGTTTTTATTCCAAGCCTTGGACTGGTTCTGGGCATGGTCCCCAACATGTGGTGTGACTGATGTTTATCTGATATTTCTCAGCAAAGGCAGAGGAGTGAATGTTTTTTCTACTGCATCAGAAACTGCTGCTGCTTGTTTCATTAGTTGCCAGATTGCTAGTTCTTTTTCTTCCCATCATTCTGCTCTGAGGCAGGCGCTGTCTTAAACACATTCCCATTTCAGAATGACTTACTTTAGTAAGTCTCTAATAGGATTTGGTTTTCCAACATTGTGTTAAAAACTACACAAAAAAATCACTGGATGGAGAAGTGCTGCCACTCTGACAGTGGTTTTGAGTGTAGGCCTATTCTTTAAATTAATTCTATTCTACTTAATGAAACATTCCTGCATGGACTTGGTGCTTCATTTCCCTCCACCCTAGTCCCTGAATAGAGCATACAGTGATGATCTCCTGATATTTTAATTAGCAATTTTATACTGTTTATTTCTCAGATGGATTCTGATTTTGTTGACGTAGAAACAAGTTATGTCATCAGTCAATCTTATACTCCAGTAGTATGACTCAAGGAAATAATTCAATATTACAAATTTTGCAAACAGAATAATAAAATACACAAATGTGACAAATGCCACTATTTAATGAAATTTAAGTATGTGTGATTGATTGATTGATTGATTGATTTAGCATTTTCTTCTTAAAGTTTTAGGACCATGGTGATTCAGCAATTTCCCATGTAAATGGATTTGAAGGTTGTTCACCAGATCAATTCTTTTTCTATCCTTCTCCTGCAGCACATGCACCCTGTCAAGCACCTACCACTTCTTATTGATCGTTCCTGCCTGGGCCAACATTAAATAAGTGAATGTAAATAATGATTGCAGAGATATAAGATAGGCAAGGGTTGACCCTTCTCCCGTTACCCTGAGGGTGGAGCAGGCAATGTATTGTTGTAAATGAATAGAATTTTACTTCTATGTTCATCTCTGTGTCTGACAAGGGAAATGTAGAATGTAGGAAATCTATGCAAACAGATAAAAATAATAAATGCAAACAAAAAAAGACAAACAGAAGTGCTGCTCATTAGCAAAGCTTCTGTAACTTCTTTACATAGCATGTCTCACATACTTCTATCTGACCTACAGCAATGTGGCTTTTTTTCACACTGCTGCCTCTTAACCAAAAGTTTTGCTGATTGATTCCTTTCTGTTGTCCTGATACATTTTTCTTTGCTAGATATTCTAAAGAGGGAAGAAAAGGCAAAATATTTCAGTGCACACTGAAACAATCAGAATCCCACTCTTCTTCTCTCAGCAATGGTCTTTCTTTCTGCATTTCTTTTTCATATGAATTTGACCTGAGGTTCAGATCATATCTTTATACCTTCGGGTAACCTTGAAGAATATCTGGGAGAATGCAGAATCTTAAATATTTTTCATTCCCTCAAGTAAACTGCAAAACATTACAGGCTGTTCCATATACATGAGTTACTGCTGTCTAGTGCTGATGAATCAGGCATACTACATACCCATTCTTGCCAAAAGGCAAGAGTGGTTGTAATTTCCTTTTTGCTCTGCTTAAGTAAATTTTTTATTACAAGTTCAACTGAATTTTAAAACACTAAAATATATTAGTTGCTTTAACTTTAGATTTTAGCTTAATTGTTAGGGCTTTTTTCACTCTCCCTGGATGTATAAGGCATTTAAAATGTAAGAATCTTGACAATGTGTTTAAAGCAGTGACAGGGCACATGGTTTGTTGCTGGAGTGGAAAGATCCTAATTTAACACATATGATGATAATACACCACATGTAATTAGAGCATAGCTTATACATATACATATTTTGTTTTACATAGCACATAAAGCTTCTCAACTAAACAAGAAAGTATTCAGAAGTGATGCAGAATTCTCCTGCCCAACTGTGCTAACATTTCTCTCATCTATGCTCTTGCACTTCAGGTGTAAAATTCATTGTTTCTCTTTGTAGAAGTTACATTAGTATTTAACTGGAAAGCTTCATAAAATGTTATAAAAACATTAAACCAAACGCTGAATAATGCCCAGGAGAGTAAACAGCAGAATTTATGTTATGTAGTTTAGTTGTGCATTTGCATTTCATTGTAATATCACTGACCTGCTAAGAAAAAAAAACTGTTTTCATTCTTACCGTCTCTCTAAGGAAAATTCATTTTTGTCTAAGGAAATTACACCCATGAAGGATCCCCATCTGACTTGCCATTTACTTGGCCATTTTGCGACGGATTTTCAAAATGGTACAGAATTGTTTTCAAGATATTGGAGAAATGCATAATTTCATTACATAGAATCACAGAATACCATGAGTTGGAAGGGTTCCACAAGGATCATCCAGTCCAACTCCTGACTCCATACAAGATCACTCAAAATCTAAGAACAATGTCCAAATTCTCCTTGGACTCACAGAATCACAAAATTATAGAAGCTGGAAGGGACCTCCAGAGACCATTGAGTCCTGTCCTCCTGCAAAGCAGGTTCCCTGCAGCAGATTGCACAGGTAGGTGTCCAGACAGGTCTTCAACATCTCCAGAGACGGAGAATCCACAACCTCCCTGTGCAGCCCTGTGCAGTTCCAGTGCTCCATCACCCTTACTATGAAGAAGTTCCTTTGCACATTGGTGTGGAACTTCCTATGCTCCAATCATGACAGTAATTTATATGAAAATTTTGTAACTGAGTGGCTAATTGGTATGTAAAACTTTCTGAGGATACTGAAATCTCGAAGTCTGTAAGGCACAAAGGCAATAAAAGGCTACATAACTATTGTTGTCTGTAAGTATAAACAGTGTACTCTATAACCTTAGACTTCTGAAATATGGGTGACAGGCTTGCTGCAGGGCTCATAGCCATGCCAGATCTTTCTCAGATAAGAACTTCCTGCAAGATCATTTCCTTAGTTTACTCCATACCACTTTCACTTCATAAACTGTTGCATTTTTTACAGAGTGGTAACTGCAAGGGTTGCAGATTAGCGTCATGTGAAACCAGCAGAAAGTCTGCACCTGCAGAATTCAGCCATCACTCTTACCTCCCTGCCACAAACAGACAAAATCCTTTATACAGACTTAGACTAAGCACTCAAGACATTCCTTAGTAAATTACTCCTGAAAACTTTTACAAATTATACGTAAAATAACAGAAGGTCCAATGGCAGTCTTGATTCCTTGCAAGCATCTCTAGTAACAATCTGTAACAAGCCCCTTGATTTACCTATGCATGGACACTTTCTATCAGTGAGTCAGTGCCATCGTTTAATCCAAAACAAAAAATTCATTTACCATTAATATCAATGTTCGCTATATTAAAGAAGCTTCTATTTTGGGGGGCAATTAAAATAGTAATTCAGGTTTCTCAAAATTTAAGTTTTCTGTGAGTAATTCAATACAAAACTCTTGCACAATATTTTTTAACCCGTAAGGAACCAGCACACACAGATATGTACCCAAATATAACAGTTCATGAGTTTGTACTACATTTTCTGCTTATTTTATAAACTAAATTTACACACACATGTGAATCTCTGCAAAGCCAAAAGCGGTTGGAGTAGTTCAAACCTTCTGAATGACAAGTTAAGCAAGGCCAAGTCTAAAGAGTTCAGCTTGCTGCTCCAAAAGGCTGAAGCAAACCCTGCTGTTGAGAGATCTCTCTACTCCAATGTTAAACACTACCCAAGATCTTCAATTATGGGACCCTTCAAAACTCTGAATCTGAGAAGGCAGAAAGGCTAAAGCTGTCCTTCTGTAGGGATGATGACAATAGCTGACCAACCAAGGCAGTTGAACTTTGCATATGATTGAGATCATAATTGAGCCAAAATTCTCAAGTTGAGATGCATTTCACTATGTTCAACTCTTCCTTTTTATTTAATATCACTTATTTTATGATGCCAGATGTATTATAACTCTAATATTCAAAGATGTTCTGGTATTGAAGATCAAACCATAGATGAATATGGAATTATAAAAAATTGAAAGATTTTGACACAGAAGTATCATTGAGAAGAACAAATAATTCAAAAGATTCACCTTGAGATGAGCAAATTTAAGGGCTATTCTAATGCAACATGTAATGTATTTAATCCATTATACGAATACATCACAATTAAGATACTCTGGGTATGAGAATAACAAGCCTTCATTTCTGGGTCCTCACAATGGTGAAATTTCTTATAAGATGCCCCTATCATCTACTCTCTATGAACTACATACCCACAATAAAGCTGAAAAATGCATTTCATATCAGTTTCTTACCAGTTCTAGTGCCTCTCATTAACCTTATTTATGTTAGTTACTTATTGAAGATTTAGGTTCTGAAAAAGTGTATAATGAACTAATTAAAGCCCATGGAATACAGTACTTTAAGGTCTAGGAATTCATTCTAGGAATTAGGCTTTTTTTTCCCCACACACAAGTTACATGACATTAATGTAAACTATTTATGCATTACCTTAAGGCATTGATAAACCCCATATTCAGACTTCTGATTTAGTGCATTTTTTAAAACTGAGCTGTTAAATTTTGAAATAATTAAGCTGAAAACCCTATTACTTATCCAACCAGTTCACTTTATTACCCAGATTAGTGATTTCATAAAGTACTATATTAAAAAATCAAAATACAAATATTTGTAAACGGAGTGCACAATTAAATGAGCCACGAGTCAAAATGGTAATGGACTTTGTGTAACAACAAGCTTAGCTGTTAATCTTTAAAACTGAGCAAACACTTACTCAGTTGAGACTGCCTTCTCTTGATTTGACAGTCACTCAGATGTGACTCCAGAACGCATATCTGTGTCCATGTAGTCTGAGCTTTTTCAAACACAGAACTTACACTGGCATGTCCAGTGAGCTACTGTTCCATATCTTTGTAAGTCTCTAATGAGTACTTGTTCCAGTTTTGAAAGTCCAAGCTGTACATTTCCTTCCAAAAGAACTCTGTATTTGGGACAAGTACAGAATATGTAATAGATATACTGCACAGATCCACTTTTGATTAGAAGGAAGATTTTTATCTTTTAACTTAACGTTTGTAATTCTCTGTAGTATAACAGACTGTGAAGTTTCACTTTTGGATATACAAATTCCTCTCCTGGACCACAGAAGAGCTATAGGAATGAATTCAGACCCTACAGTTCCCTTTATCAACTAATTCTGCAACATTTATTGAAACGCCAAATTGCATAGTAAAATTTTTTCATCATCTTTTTCCTTGAGGATGTATTCCACTCTTGTACTGAAGAAAACCTCTAGATTTGCTGAATAAGAGGTAGAATTTTGAAAAGTAATAACAACAAATATACTTCACTGTGAACTGAAATCAGATATCTAAATTTCTCACAAAAATCACGCATTCCTTTAAGTTGGAACATCAGAACTAAGGCACTAAAAAATATAATCACTGTTTTTGGAGACTGTGGCTCAAATCTCTGTTGGATTTGTAATTTCCCCAACTCTAATACAGAAGTTAGCAAAATACATCCAGGTTCTTAAATGCAAAGTTTTATCCAAGCACTATTGTTACATAAGGTTACGATTTCTCCCGGCCCTTTATTGTGGTTTCTCTTTTCAGTAGTCGCTCTTCCTATTTTGTGTTTCATTTCTCCCTTTTCTAGCCCTTGCTGTCATCAAAAACTTCCTGAAACAGTCTGATAGTGCAAAATGAATGGAACTTGCATAGTAGCAGGAAAAGTCCTTCTGCATTTAAAAAGCAGCAACTAATAGCAACTAACAACACTGTGTTGCCCAGTGACTTTTTGTCAATTACTCTAAATTTTGCTTCTCTATCATATAACTTACATTAACATGCAAATCACTTCTGATTTTGCTGTTTCATTTTTATATATAAGCTTCATTTTAAAGTTCAAATAAATCAGATTGTGAACCTGTCCTTCCATCATTTCAAATCTATTTTTATGCTGTATTTCACACAATTCCACTGGTATACTTAAAAATTTATTCCTGTTGCTAGTATGATTCTATGCTGTAACTCATTGCAGTTAGACTTCCCTAGTTAGATTTTCAAATATCTGCACCAGTACGCCCATCAGACCAAAGATCTTTGACCACAGTCATAATGTGCTTTGAAAATTCTGCAGCTTCATGACGAAAGAATGGGAAGAAACCAGATCTGCTACCAGAGCGTCTCTATCGTATTGTACTGCTTATAAATAGGGCAGCTCTTCAGTCATATCTTCCTAAGGTTCAGTATACACTCTAATCTCAAACATTTTTATAGTAATACCATACATATTTTATTTCTTTGCCATTTGTTTAGCTTAATTTGAAATCAAAAAGGCTTGGTGTCTAATGCCATTCGCCATTCTTTTTATTTCTCTTCGTGTTTTGTACATTTTTGCAATAGGAATTTGCAATGAAGATGTCTCTTCCCATTCAGAAGACATTTTTGCTCTGAAAAGGTGTGATGTATTATAAAAGTCTGCTCCCCCTGTCTTCAGATAGCTTATATATCCTAATTACTATCCTTGAATATTTACACTGATGTGCAGCTATGAATGATTTACTGCAGAAACGATTTATAAAACCTCATCACTGACAGTTGAACCACACAGACAGAAGGCAGGTTTTACATTGCCTTTTAAGATCCTTTCATCACAACTCTTTTGGTCCACTTTTCCTAATGAAGGTGTAATTGTACACTCAGTGAAACGGATACAATATTTTATGAAAATTAAATAATAAAAACACAGTTACATATTTGACACTGACCTGCCATCTCCCTCACCTTCATCATTATAACACGCTACAAGCAATGCCAGCTGCTATTAAGTGACAAATGAAGTTCAAGTTTTCTAAAATCAATGGAAATGTTGGATATGATCCTGAACACAGTGGAATTTATATAAGGATTTATTAAGAAAATGTTCTATACTTACTTACACAAAGAGGTGCAAGTGCACATAAAAGTAAGGCTTACCCAACTATATAGCGAAGCAAAAAATATCTACCGTCAGGCTTATATTTTCTTCATTCTTACTCCAAATCCTTAATTTTCTAAGCAGAGTATTTGTCTGTGAAATTTAGAAAATAAGACAAAAGTTCCCCCACAGACAGCAATAAACTGTAGATAAACAGTGGATATTTGTCTTACACAAAACACAGACATGCAAGGGACAGGTATACTTCAGGCTTCTTTTTCATCTAGACAAAATCCAGTAACTACGTTTCAAATTTCTTTCCCAGATATTTTTTTCTTTAATTAGTCTCAATGTTGTATGTATTTTTAATAGAACACAAACATTTCATTCTGTGATAGAATGTATCTATTCTGCGATAGAGTGATGTTAAGCAGTAAATTTTGTTCTGTTTCTCTCATATCTCAGCTGTGCCAAAACATTTAATGGCTAATCTAATTAACGTGCATACTGGACTGTTTTTAATGCCTAATAACAGATGCTAAAAGGGACACAGCTAAAGGTTCTTTCGACTTCATGCCTTTAATACGGGGTTTAACAATGTCTTCAGAATTCAGCTTGTGCAAGTTCATTTTAAGCTTTCATCCAAGTTTCATTTTGTTTAATTGTTCATTTATTTCCCTTGCCATTTTTTCAGTATTTTTCAAACAAGCTGTCTCATTAAGATAGCTTTTGGCCACCAACTTGCTGAAGCCCCTGCTAAGAATGCAATGTTTCTTAAATAGTATGTAATTTTATACACTGTAACTGGAAGATTATCATAATTTCATCTTTTCTATATGGGCACAATCTACTTTAAGCAATATAGTTCAATGTTTTCTATATTCTTAATGAGTTGGAAGAATCTTCCACATTAGCATGCAGAAGTAATTACAAGATTCAGAATCACATGTATTATGAGATGAGCTCACCTTCATCTCCTACAATGAAATAAGCCTTTCTAAGCCAAACATTCGGATGAGTGGCTCTTCACAGGGAGACCCAAAGGTATTTCACCCTTAGCCTTCCTATACTTTGTGGGACCTAAGCCATGGTAATACGTGCAAGATGCTATTTGCAAATTAGGTGTCTCCTTGTATACATCAATGCTATAATCCTTCTCTTTTCCACATTCTGCTCACAATTACATCTTTGGTCTTTATAACATTCACTTCATAACCCAGAAAGCAGCCCGGTCACTGCAGCTCACGTTATGGTCAGTGACACCTGAGATTACACCAACACAACATGATGCACAGAACACTCTGCCAAAAAAATAAGAATTCTGAAATAAAAGTTAGTAGAATATATATCCTGTCTTCTGTCTTCTCATTGTTTCCTTTGAGAGGATTAGGGAGATTATGCTATGTCTTTTTCAAAGTGCATAGCATACAATATGTAGTTTCAGAAGTAACATGATTGATGACAAAAAAAGAAGATATTTTCTCAGTAATGCACTATGAGGGTTCTGGAGATATAAAAAGAAATCACACCTAATCAGTCTAAACTGCCGAAATGAAATTTTATAGTATTTACTGCATTTATTTAGACATGATGAAACTTAATGTTTTGATTTGTGGTTTTCTTTTTTGTTGTTGTTGTTTTTTTGTTTTGTTTTGTTTTTAATGAAAATATGTTCCTGAGAATATCCGGTGGCCATTAGCTGAACTTAAGAAAAATATCAATATTTCAGTGAATTTTCACAAAAATCACTAGAATTATTGAAAGAGCCAAACAGTTGACTAAGACCTGCCTGACAAGCATGATTCTAACACTTCGCTATTCTACTTGTCAAAAACTGACATGCATGCTCAGAAGTGTTTCAAAGAATCAGCATTTTGAGATGAAAAAAAAAAAAAAAAAAAAAAAACCTGTTCTATTGGAAAATCTCCAACTGGTATTACTTATAACTGGCTTAAGAGCAGAACATGATTTCCCTGTACAGCTGTCAGAAGGTAGTTTTTACTATAATGGTTCAATAACCAACTGTCCTTTCTCCAGGAGACCAACAGACAAAGAGTTGATCAGAGTTCATGTGCACATTTGACAGAATTTTTTAAATGCTAATTGAATGTTATGCTAAACTAGCATATTATACTGAAATTACAGATTCATAACAACAATCTTATTTACTGAATTCCCCTCCGAAATCACAATTTCATCTGAAGCCAAACCTATACAGCTTTGTTACTGTCTCTTGGACATTTCTGATCATGTTCAAATAAGAACAAATTTACTTAACTGCACAATATGGTCCTAAAATTATTTATTTAGAGAGTTTACTTTCTTATCATAGACTTCTGAGTTTATACAAATTTGGGAAAGCTCTGGAGAAATAGGACCTTTGTGCACACCTGGAATAACAAGTAATATTGCATTATTTCTATGAATAAGTACTCACAGTCAGAAACCAGTTTAGTTTTACAAGCACAAAACAATTCTAATCAAATATCTGACCCAAGATAACAAATCACAGCCAAGACACCACTTAACATCATATCAAGTAACTACCTGTCAGAACTGCAACTCATGGGAGTTAACATTCAGTATTTATTAATGCCTTTTACTATCGAAGTCTTTATCATCTTTCTCAAAAGACTAATAAACTCCTTCACTTTTTCCATGGTACCTATTAACTGAGTAGTAACTATTAATATAATTTCCCAAACATCTACAACATGAAGATACAAACAAAATTTAAGTCTACAAAAAATTATAGTTGAGAAGTATTACTGCAATACAACATAGCTTTTATCATTTCTACTAGGCTTATTAGAACTGCTACTGTAACACACAGAAGAGCTTTAGTTTTGCATCCATTTGAAAAAAGATTATCTCCAGTATTTTTGTCATTTAAATGATGTTTAAGAGACTCTAAAACTCCAGAAATTGGAGAAGTCTCAGTATTATGCATAGTTGGAAGCACAGTGCAGGAAAATTTGACTAACACTGGTTCCGGCATTAATCCACATCACAAGGCAAGCTGATGCTAATAAGTGCAAGCTGTTGCCAGCTGGGTATAGCCCTGCTCTGTAGGCATTTCAGTACCACGCTCTGAAGCACTTTGCATCCCAGAAGAGTCTATCAGTTCAAGTGGTATCACTTGTCCAGATCAAGTTATCTGCATGCAATCTATAGGCATCATACTCCTTTACAACCCAGACTCTTACTGACTTTACTGTGGAAAAATTCAAACTCTTCCTGCACTGTTAATATAGATGAGACCGATCTAGCATCAGCCCCTGGAATTTATCTGAAAAAAAAAAAAAAATTACAGTCTGCACAGGAAAGCAGTACGATAGTATGAAGAGCAAGCAAATGAGGTGAAAAAACAAAGGTGAAAATAGAAAGGAAATATTAGTGCTGCTAGGCTGAAGATAATATGGAGGTTGTTCTAACATCACAGGGCTTCAATCTGTCAGTATGAATCATTTATTCAGATCCATATGCTATACCAAACAAAAATTGAGTTGCACTATAGAATAGTCATTCCATTTTGCGAGTCTGAATAGTGTTCAAGATGTTCAAACTTTGCTTTTCTGGTTTATGAGATCACCAAATCCCTTCACTGGCATTACAGACTCATAGCTCGCAGCTGTCTGCTATTTATTTTTTGTATAATCTGCCTATTTTCAGAATGTTATAAACGGTGTAGGAAAGGTTCCCTATGGGATGAAACTCTTAAAAAAAAAACAAAACAAAAAAACAAAAAAAAAAACACGTAGGCCTTGAGTGATTTATTTCACAAAATCATTTTAGAAAATAAGAAAACCACTGGTACTACTCTTTGCCTTGTTTAAACTATAGCAAAGCCAAATCGAGACTAGATAATGCAAGTCTGCTAAACATTTGGAAACTAAACAAAAGTAAACGTGCACATATGTACAGTCAAAAAAAAACTCCTTTAAGAAATTAATGGTACAAATTTCTGAGTCAGAAATACAACCTTAATGCAATCACCTGCTTACAACTTTTAAGGTACCCTAACATAAATGATAGTTCTGACAGAATCTTGGTCATCATTTCTTATGAGAATTTGCTTAGTCTGTATTAATAAATATGTAACTAAGTACTTTTGTTTTTCAAAATGTCTTTTACAATTCACAAACTGTTCTAAGTTGTCTGCCATGTATCTTCTTTGCTTCAGCAGTTTCTTCACAGAATGTAATGGAATTAATATATTCAGAATCAATAAGGAGCACAAATCATTATGAGTCAGAACCACCTTAGAAATACAATGAGCATGACATTACAGCAAACCACACGTAGACAACTTCCCCTTTGAGTAGGCCTACATTCTAGCAGTGCACTGAAAAGGGGAGTGCACTGGAAGAATAACTGCAACTTTCTTATAAATGTAACTAAAAAAAGGCTTCTAGAAATAAGAGAAGGTAAGAACCATCCAGACTGATCTGTAAATCAACTTTTCTCCTTTGTACTTGAATCCAAACCAAGAAACTAGCTTAACTGTTAAGAATATTGAGAAGAAAGTGAAGAGAGCAAAACATTTAGTCTTCAAAGGCAAGAGCTAAAAGTCTGCAAATTATAAATCTAGACGGACAGATAGAATCTGATTCTGCATGAATAGACCTGGTTTACTTCAGCAGCCTTGCCTTCTGTAATGGGAATTCTCTTTGTGTAAATAAGATTGCTTGCATTACACTGGCTTTTCAAAGAAGCCTAAATAACACAATAAAAAAAGCAGGATAAAAACCTGCTGGGTAAGATTCACCTATAATGTTCCTTTCTACTGCAAGGACAGTCTGTAGTCTTTTAATGTAAATAATAAAATCCTTAAGCTTTCACTGAAATAAAGAGTAGCTCATTTAGGTTCTTTGAAAAAGCCAAGCCAGATTTCTTAAGAAGAAAATAACGTAGAATAAATAACAACGTTTCTTTATCAGAGCTCTTTCATCTGTCAAACACTTGGAATCCTGCACTATGCAAAAGGATTGAATAAAGGTTTTCACAGTTTAGGTTTAGAATAATGCAGGCCAATTTTCTGTAGGCAACCAGAAATCTCATTAATATCAAAATTTTAACAGTAATGTTTGTATGTACATTTCATAACCTAAGTAAATGTTCTCAATACGTGTGGTTATTATAGATCTCCATTAAACAAATGTAAACAACTATACACATTGAGTTGGAGCTTGAGCCATAGTTACAGCAAAGGCACATTTATATGACATTTCTTTTCCAATTCATTTTAACGTATAGATTGATAGAGTGGCTGACCTGGCAAGAAAGACTTTAGTGAAGTATAAAAATTCTTCAAAGGATTCTAAATTCCTTATTATTATTATTATTATTATTATTATTTTTAAATCAAAATAGCTCTGAAATCCATTAACTTCATTTTTTCATACACCATAATAATTACAGCTATGACTCATACAAATCAAGCTTTCAGATATCTTGTCATAAAATAAAGGTCAAGTTGCAGAAAATCTTAAAAGAATTTCTTAAAAGATATAAATGGATAACAATTTGGCTTTCATTAGTTTTATCTTTTAAAACACTTAGAACTTATTATTCAAGATAATTTCTGATGACTGCTTTTGAAACTACAGCCTTAAACTAGCTGTACCATGTGTCTAATGCTATACATGGAAAAACTTTATGGTGCATACTAAAATGTTTATGGCACTGGTTTAATTTTATCAGTAGTTATCAATCAACACTGTAAGAAAAGGTCTGTAGTTTTACACACTATTCTTTTATAATGCTGGCAACAAATTCTATTCAGAATCACTCCAATTTCATTTAAAATGAAGGAGAACACAGAATAAGTGTCAGATAATCCAAATTTAATAATCTCTTCATTATCAGTTAGCACTGAGAAAAAATAATCTCTTAACTAAGAAATTATAGACAAACATACAAAACTGCACACTCTAGAAATTTTTATCACATAATTATGTAGAAATATTGTATATAATTAGCCTTAGTTTAGATGGCTGTTGCTACAGTTCAAATGAAAGAAGGCAAAGAGATACTGGTAAGTCCATTTCCTATCACAGCTTTCAAAGTTTGCAATGTTTTTCTTTATATTTATGTTCAAAAGATAAAAAATGCACAAAACAAAAACTCTTCAGTTGCCAGTTTAAATGAACAGAAACGAGTGACATACTATAAGTGGAGCTCTTAGCTGAACTAGTAAATAAGACCAAACTATTGCATATAAAAATTAGTAATGCATCAGGTTGACACAAAGGTCATTTTAGAAACAATAAACGTGTCACATCCACCTTTATTCCCATCAGGTTACTGTGACAACAGAATTTTATTACCTTTATTTTAGGAATAGTGATTTAAATTACATGCCTGCAAGCAAGTTAATTCTTATTTCTTTAAGCAAGCAAAATTTTGAGCCAAGAAAATACAGAGAAAATATAGTTGAAGTAAACTGCATGTATTTTTTAAAGTTTTCATGACACCTTCTTTGGCAAATAGTAGCAGAAATATGGCAAATTTTCCCCTTTGTCAATGTGAAAAGACTCACTTATTTACTTTAGATTGAAGATCTTGACTGTATTTTAGCCTGGTTTCAACTCTGCAACTGAACAGTCACATTTGGAGTGCTGGAAGAAATGGATTGTGGACACTACTCACTGGATGAACAGTCAAATTCATTTTACAGAATGTCTTTGAAGGGATAGTTTCCAGCAGCTCACAAATATTAGCATCCACAAAGTCCTGAGAAGGGCTCAAAATCATAAACTCCCTTTTGAGATGAAATCAGAGAAACAGTGTTCCAAGTGACCCTGACTGTAGAATTAAATTTGTGCTTCTTGCGAATAGTGACTGACTACGTGACACAGTTCCATGTTGATTCTCTCTGGAAGCACAGTGCAGTCAGAATTTATACAGTATATCTGTTTTTACTATAAAAACTAAAAAATATTGATTCACACTAGTGATATGTTAAAACAGGCATGTAAATGTGTTACATACATGCTCAGAGTCTGAATTCACTGAAAGCAGACTCTAGACTTCCCTACAGCAGAGGAGCATAACAACCACCAGGTACATCACCAAACACAAAGCACAGTCTGAATTCCTGTTGTGATCTTCCTCATGAGCAGAGCTCATGTCATTGCAATTAGGTTTCATTTATTTTCACAGGTCCCTTGCTACTTAGGCTACTGACTTGATCTACTTTTTAAGATCCCATCATTGCACTGAGTGCTGAAATTAACTCAGGGTATATACAGAAGAATTTACTACTTGGTACTTCATGCAAAATCCACATTCTTAATAGATGCAAAGAACACATTTATTCAAAGGGGATTTCATCAAAGCAATAGATCTACTTTCTTTTACAAATTGACTGTAAATGTCATCTTTACCTTTTTTATTTCATTGTACAAATTTGTTCAGAGAATGACAGCTTAAAGACTATGTAAATTAAGCCTAAACATATTTTCTAACAGATAATAATGATTAATGAATTATATTAGCTGTGTTGTAGTGGCAATATAAAAAGTGAAAGAAATGAAAACATTATTAATGTGGTGGTTATTATTGATGCCTCTGAAGACTAATACTGCAGGGCATGTTAATTCATTATATGGCGAAAAGTAGTGCAAGCAACAATTAAAAGAATGGATCTAAGTTTTAGAAAACTGCATCAGTGCAACTCTTCCTTCTCATGCATCTGCACAAGAGTTCAGAAACATCATTGCTTCTGGTATAAATCATTTAGAGGCTAGCAGTCAGAAGAAATACATGGCAACAGAGAAGATTTTTTATCTCATGGGAGTCAGACTCTAAAGCTGGAATCCCCAGCACACATTTCTCTCCAGAATTTCTTTTTAAGTAATCACATAAGCAGTGCCATTGTTGTTGCCTCATTAACAATTTATTCTTTACTTCCCAGAATTATTTTTTTTTTTATCACTTGTCAAGATGCTGCACAGTCAGAAGGATTAAAGGTTCTTCAATCAGCAGTAAGTTTTAAAAAGGATGTTCTATTCAAGGAAATGAATTGTATGCTTATTTTTAACATCATAGTCTTTCAAAAGTAGGTCTCATTCTTTAGGATAGCTTATACATCAGGTTGAAACTTTTCTTGCCTTCCAACCAGAAGAAGAGTTATGTGCTCCTTTTCTGGGGAGATACTAAGTGTGTGGTGTTGGATTCATTACTGCAGATCATGTGCCTGATCTACTTCCATACATGCTTCATATTAAAGGAGTTTATGACATCTTTAAACACTTAGTTTGGCTTTTTAGAAGTTATAATCAAAACAATGCAAATCAAAACAATGATGTCTTTGACAATACCGGGCATCTCTAATGAAAACTTGCTCCGATGAGCTGGAGGCAGCTTTGACTGCAAGATGCATTTCAATTCATTCTGTTGCACCACACTGACCCTCTGTCATGAAAACTTACAGTATCCTTGGCTTTTTAGCCAAGAGTTTGAATTGATGATGTAATCTTTTCTATTTTCCTATACAGATTTGCAGTAGTAAAAGTTTTTTTAAAATTTTCTTCATTAGTATGAGTGTAGAACACTTACCATTCCATACCATTCCATAGATGTTGATTTAAGGGCATATACATGCAGAAGAGCATCAGAGAGATAAGAAATCACTAATAGGGGTAGTAAATCCCCAGAAGAAAGGATTTTTCTTTGTCATTTGTTCTCTAGGAAGATAAGATCAGCCAAAGTAATAGAATAAGATAGAAAGTAAATAAGGTTGAATTTCTGATTCTGTATGCTTTTAACCCATGAAGACATAGGACGCATTACAAGTAAGCCATTTGTGATACATTTGTAACTATGTTGAAAACATAGTCATTAGAGACAGTTTCTGTTAAAAGGGGAAAAATATTTCCTTGAAACTGAAAATAAATGCAGACATATATATATAGGTCAATATTACGTATCCAGAGAAATAAGCAGAATTTTTTAATCAACAACAGTTGATTTCAGTTCTGAAAAATTGTTTTCTGAATTAAGCCACATTATATAAATTGGCTTGTGATTTTTACACATTCTACTGGTACTCTAAACTGATATATGTATTGCAAAATTTAATTTAAAAGCAATTATACTGAATCTTGATTTACAAAGTAATAAAACTTTGTAAAACTATACTGCTTGTGTCAAACAAAGTGCTTGAAACATATTTCAGTTTCAGTAAATCCAGAAGAGACAGAAGATCATCATAAAATGATAAAATGTTGACTGGAGAGATTTTCTTTTTGGTAATAGAACACTTTTAACTGACAGTAGGATATCAATGAGACCTGTGTGGCAAAATGTGGCATATAATTTAAATATAGTGAAGCACTGACATTTCCTATTCTATTTCATGAGTTATATTTATAAATGGTAATAAACTATTAGATAGAAACCTAAAGGTATTCTGAAGGATTTTGAAGCCTTTTGCTTCTACAATGAAATATGCCCTTTATTGGGGAAGGCCCATTGTGCCTCTGCAACATTCTGCCTTTTTCCCCACGAGTACAAAAGTGCAAAAAAAGAAAAGTAAGCTACTGAACTTCCTGATGTCAAGCAGACAGTGCTGTAGCTGAATGCAAAAATGTGGGCACAGATTTGGAGTGCAAGTTGATTATATAAACAGAATGTTCTTTAAATGTTCGGCATTTCATTTCTTCTTCTGTCCTTTCACTTGCATGAAATTTTGGTGGTACTTTATGTTCCATGAAAATATAAATACATAGCAAATGTTCTCTGAAAGAGAGGTCTTAAAATACATGCAAATGTAATTATGGCCCTTTCCAACTACCACAGTTCAATGTAAAGAGCTTTTAGCGGAGGTAGAAATCAATTCTACTAGCCTGCCTGTCTTGCATAAATACACAGTTTCTTTACATATAAAACTTAGACCCATGCTGTGCCACAGCCTTAGGTTCTCTATAGCAAGGTCTTTTATTAAAATTGTATGTAATACAGATCTAGAATTATCACTTTTATTTCATTAAATCCTCGATTTTCAGCATGTCTAGCTATTGGCAAGATTTCTTTGTCTTCTTTTTCATTTCCAGATAAGACTATTCCTGAAAATAGAATCACTAATCTTTTAACAGGTTTTCATTCTCCAGTGCCTACAGACTTCTTTTTTCTTCTGATATTGAAAGCTCTGTACCCTGATTAGCTATGGACCTGTATACTCAAACAAAATGGCCAAGTGAATATATAGAATAAAAATCCCTGCTACTGCATTCATGTCTGTTAATCTGCTTAACCACAATGTCTTCACTGTTTCTTTCACTGTTGGTAACATCAATATTAAAACAAACTAGCAAATGAAATATCAGTATAACAGCTGAGTTGCTTTCAGTTATGCACTGTACATTCTAATCATTTTACATGTTTTTAGAATTTAACAAAACAGCACATAATATAAGTATAGAAGATTTGAATGCAAAATAGTAATGCCAAACATTGAGGCACACACATGCTGAAGCAGACATAACCCAGCAGAACTCAAGGATTACAGGATACATGACAATGCAATCACAATCTTTCTTGAGGAGCAAAAGACAGCTCCAGATGTGTACTAAATACTCTGGAGCACATCTCATAAACAATAGAAACTCAAAATTCACCAGATATGAAACAGAATATGCAAACAACAAAGACTACTTCTCAAAACAGAGCAGTGACAGTAACTTGCATCTCTTCCACGATACATTTAATGAGCAGCTCTTGAAACACTTCAATAATACAAATACCAGAATCACAGTGTTTTTAATAGGAAATCTCAGACAGAGAGGAGCAGAGATTTTCGTAAGTGTTGGACCATCTGGGGCACCACTTGGAACAAAACTCAGACTTTGCTCACCTTGTGGCACTGCTTCCCTTCCCACAGGTAAAGCTATTCTTTAAAAACAGTATGCTACAGAGAACACAGAGAGCTTATTTATTAAAATAATACTCTTTATATAATAAAGAGTAATAATAATTACTCTTTATTCACACATGATGTATCCTATTGTAGTATTTCAGTTAAAATACTATTAAAAAAAATTAACTTTTAAGAAAGTACAAGTAACTGAGAAAAAATACAGTAGCATTTTAGATGTAAGTACCTAGACAGATCTATGAAGGTCACTAGCTCTACAGTGTGAATGATCCCTAAACTTTATGTATATCCTTCTTAAGATTATACATTTACGGAGAAATTAAATTATTGCAAACGTGCATCAAATATTAAATACTTTAATAAGAAGATTTTGTCTCAAATTACATGTCACTAACACATCTAGATTCATACTCTTTTAAGTATGCCAATGAATAATGCAAAACAATAACCAGCATAATCTTTAGGGGTGTCCTCATGCAAAGTTTGCTAAATGCTGAATGACCCGAGGCACTTCAAAACTTTCAGTGCCTTTATATGCTGATATTTCCGTTAGACAATATGTGCAAATCCCTTGCAAGGGCTTTGAGGTGATGATGCTTAGCTCAAGGGAAGCCTCAGTTAATTTGAAGTGCACTAAATTTCAGATCCCATTTTATAAGCCAAATCAGAACTGAAGGTCTTAAGTTCTTGAACCCACAGCTGAACATCTGCTCCACAAGAAACTTTTCTACCATGGATAGTAACAGAGGGAAAGTTTCATTAGAAATTAACTGTTAAATGTTGTTAAATTTAAAACAGGGCATTGTAAAAATCTAGAATTATAGTTAAATCTCTCTTCCTACAGGTAGGTCCCCATGGTACAATTGAAAAACATAAGATAGGAAGGAAACCACTTGCAAAGCTTACATGTTGCTGTGTACAAAATTAATAATAATCCTGCAGGGAAATAGCTTGAATACTTCTTGAATCATTATTCCTTGAGAAGCACACTGAAATTATTTGAACAACAATATGCAAATCATATTTAGACTTTATTATTTCCCAATCAAAAAAGATTTATCAAAATCATTTGAGTTACCTCAGTAATTAATACTATATTATGTACATGAACATGTCTCAAAATTTATGGCTACAGAAGTGTGTATGCACACAGAATACAGGGTGCCAAGCCTTTAACATGAGAGGTTTTACAAAAATGTGAATTATTTAGTTTATATAAAATAGAATCAGATGTCAATTTTAAGCACATATAAAGCTGGTTATACAAAGTATATTTTCAGTTTTAATTTTCAAACACTGTTCTTTCTTTCTTTCTTTCTTTCTTTCTTTCTTTCTTTCTTTGTTTCTTTCTTTTTCTTTTTCTTTCTTTCTTTCTTTCTTTCTTTCTTTCTTTCTTTCTTTCTTTCTTTCTTTCTTTCTTTCTTTCTTTCTTTCTTTCTTTCTTTCTTTCTTTCTTTCTTTCTTTCTTTCTTTCTTTCTTTCTTTCTTTCTTTTTCTTTCTTTCTATTTTCTGTTAGTTTTTTTATCTCTATTTGTATCTTCCTCATCACATGTAATACTGATATTCCCTCCCAGACATACAAACATGATAAACATAAACTACTGCAGTTTCCCAGAAATGAACAGTACTAATAAACTTTAATGATCATTTTTACATCTTATAAAGCAGCTTTTAAGAGTAAGGAACTTCAAGTTTTGTAGCATATTGGAGAAATATTACTTTGCTTGAGAATATGAAAAAAATAGGAAAAAGACATACTTATGGACATACACCTCTGCCTATAACAACATAGGGATGTAAGGAAAGGGTCCCTTTGTGTAGATTGTTCATTATGGATTAGTGAAGCATTTGGTATTACACACTGAGGTGCCACTTTTATTACTCAAATTCAGTATGACGATCTTTTTGTTGAATGAAGTAGAGCCTTACTATTATTAACTACCTCAAGATGTGCCTGGATTGTAAGCTTTCAAACAATGCTTGGATTGGTTAGGTGAACCGAGCAAAAAAGATTTCAGCTTCAACGAATCAAATGAGGAGGAAAAAACCTCAGAGATTTTCTTCTCATCTAGCAGAGCTCACAATCAAACTTGAAGTTGCAAATAAAATGGGTCTCAGTTGATATCATCTGATGGCCATCATGACTGAAAACACATTATTTCTATCTCTTCCTTCAGTAATGCGATATTGATGAACTTGGTAACAGGAGGCACGGACAGTCTAAGTGACAACATTAAAAGTACCCAGTTAGTAATGCACAACTTTGGAGTCAGAGCTACTAAGTAATCAATCAATGAATCAATGCAGCCAACAAGCACTGCAGCAAGTTGAGTTGGTTCTCTAATTCCCAGATCTTTTCAGTTGGCAGCAGCTTCTTCCTCTTGCTTTCACTGTTTTATCTATTTATTATATTTACAAATTAACACTTCTAAGTGTGAGAAAAAAATGCACAGGATGCTATAAAAAAATCACAGATGACAGCAGTGCACAGATGGGATTAGCACCGTTGTTACGTGTTGTCTGGAGAAGGAAGTAACATAGGTGAAAAGATTCAGCCGCACAGTGTTACGACCGCCACTGGATTTGCAACTAATTAAGAGCTGTGAAATGAGGTGATTCTGCAAACACAGATCAAACATAGGGAAAGATATGGATGAATGTTCTGGAAAAGAAAACAAACAACAATAGAGATATCTGAAAGCAACTCAGGTAGTTTGTGAAAGCTCGGATCAAGACAAGAGGCCACAGGAAAAGCAGGTATATATCAACTACTTATTATACACTGAGGAAAACCATGGAGTAAATTAGGCTGAAGACATCTGATTTTTATTTCTTTTATTTTTTTTTTATTATTATTATTTTTTTTTTTTTTTTTTTGTAGATATGCTACTGATTATTGTCCCCAGCTATTTGTTGCAATCTCCCTGCATTCACGGTTCTGACAGCTGAACTCCTTGCTTAATCACTTCCTGACACAGTGTTCTAAACCACTAACCCCACTAAGACTGATATGAACTAGCAATTGACCACAAAAGCAGCTCAGTCAACACACTCTTGACACCACCATCCTCAAACAGGAATGCAGGAATGAGCTGAGTGCACTGGAAGTCTCAGCTAAACTACAGCCAGAAAAGAAGACACACACCTGTAACTAAACTGGGTACATAACTTACATGAATCACAAATTCAAAAGGAAAATTGGCACTCTGAGATATCAATGTGAGATAGTTCAAGCAACAGAGGAAACAATGTTAAAAGCAATTTAAGAGGAACAGAAAATGAATGAAGCAAAGAGGAAATAAGATGCTACTGAAGCAAGCTGTCAATGTCACTACTGCACGTTGGTAAATATTTTTGCAAAGACATTGTATTCTTTTACTAGAGGATTTTACAATTTATCCTTTCCACTTTCAGTAAGGACACTAATTATCTAACATATAAATCAGATTTTTAATGTATATCTATAATATTCAAGAAATTATTACAAATTTTCAGAAAAATCATATTTCTTTTATTCTCATTCCAGAAAGGATAACAAAAAATACCTTAAACTCTCAAAGATAACTGAAGTACATTATCCTTTTTTTTTTTTTTTTTTTTTTTTTTTTTTTTTTTTTTCCCTGAAGATGGTGAAAATAACTGCAGACAATTTTTAAGTCTTGCATAGTATTTAATGGTTGATCCTACATGGGCAAGTGGAGAAAGGGGGGGGCGGGAGGGGGTGTTAGAAGAAACAAAAAATGAAACCAGAAAACCAGAACACAATAACATCAAAATTCCCAATTGTTGATATGCTGATTCTTGACAGTTCACATTGCTCATGTTAGTGAGCAAAGATGTGTAAAAGGCAGAAAGGAAGATTTTAATTATAAAAATTCTGATTTTATTTTTTTTTCCCTTTCATGTATGTGGATATCTCCATTTAAAAAATGGTAACTTAAGCTTCTGAAAACTACACAGTTATGTCCACACCATCCCTAATAAAAGATATGGTAATACTAAAAATGACAGAAAGAAAGATGACAAGAATCCCAAGTACTACTGTATGGCTTTCATACAAGATGTCATGTTTTATTGCAAAAAGCATACCAAATGTAATGTTTTGCTAAGTTGTAGTAAGCCTTTTCAGTTCAGAAAACAAATGACTGAGAGAGGATATGACAATCAATAAAGCATAGATATGTGAAAGTCTCAAGATTACTTAAAAGTTTCCTCAAATGCACGAAGTAGGAATCAGCCAGTATTTTTAAAAAGAATTGAGATTTGCTTTTTCCCCAAGCACTTATACCTCTGAAATGTCACGTCAAAAGAAGCCATGGAAACTAATACAAATGGATGGAAAAAGGTATTAGACAAAATGTAACGGGGCTGCTCCAAAAGTAATGCCTCCTATTTCATTAATCTGGCCCACGATGTCAAAAGCAGATGCAGCTGTTATGGCAGTAGAGGTTGAACCTTCCTGCCAATATAAATTTTGTTGCTCTAGAGGCAGAGGGGCAACCTGACAAAATGACCTCTGGCCATGAAGCACGGCTCGAACCCACTGTATCACCTGGATTTGGCACCTTCTGACCTCTATCTGTTCAGGCGGATGAAAGAAGGACTGCATGGGCAACGTTTTCCTAACAACGATGCTGTCACATCAGCACTAAAACAGAGGGTCTTTTCTGCTGGTGCAGATTTTTACAAGTCAAGCACGCGGGCACTTGTTCATTGCTGGTGAAAATGCAGAACTAATGGTGGTGACTATGCTGAAAAACAGACTTTTGTAGCTGAGAACTTACTGTATCAAACTGTTATTGTGCTCTTTGTATCTGCAGTAGTTTCCATTATTTTCCAAGAGACCTGCCTGCATATATATGCTGATGGTTCACATGCAATCTCTTCTTTGCCAGTGTTTAGTATATGGACTGGTATACAACAGAATTGAAGAACTTATACTTGTTCCATGTCTTGTACTCCTTCCTTCATAAATTGTTGCTAATCTTTCTTGGCTTAGCCTTTCTCTAGTTCTTGGGAGATGCAAGTTGCTCTTCCTCTTTACAGATGATGGCCAACAGAGACCTCTGGTCTGAGTATTAAAAAGATCATTCTTGTGTTTCTACGTATAGCGACTACCAAACTGTCAAAAGATTAAATTCTAATTCTGAAAGCACAGGTACTTGTTTTTAACAAGAAACAGCAGTATCACGTATAGCAACTTTGGGAAGAGAAAACTTACAGTTCCATGATCTCTATGCAGTGGTACTGCAGCAACATCAGGAGTCGGACAAGCAAGCCTTTTCATAATAACAAGAATTCTGGAGAATATTCGCTTTGATGTAATCTAAGACGCAGACTTTAAAGAATACAAAATTTGCTTGACTTTTCTAAGCAATGAAGCCAGAAGAAAGAGAGACATGCAGGCAGATCTAATAACGATGGTAAACTCAACCTTGATACCTGTTTATCTAACAGTCTGGAAGTAACACTGATGCTAATGTAAGTATATAACCATCACTGATTACAGCAAATACATGTGTCTGACCTCCTGTGTCTGTCAGTGTTAGTTCACTACTTTACAAGGTTTCAAATCAGTAAGGTCATTGAAGCAGATGATCAGACAGAAGTGAGCAAGAAAATGCAGGGATATTTTTCTACATAATAGAACGTCAAAGTGCATGAATATGTCTGGAGAAAAATATGTACTGCAATGTTCTACCAGCTGGAGATGGAAAAAAGAAAAAAACGTCAGCTTGTCACAACTAACTGTAGCTGTTAATTTTATTATTATCTTTTTTTTTTTTTTTTTTTTTTTTTTTTTTTTAATTATTATTGCAGTAGCACCTTGATGATCAGTCTGGGAGTCGAGAGCACCACTGTTTATGCAGTGAATACGTGTATTACAAATACAGTCCCTGTCCCAAATTGCTCACCAGCATTGGTTTATGGAGAAATCTGTCTTGTTTCTTTAGCACAATAAGCTTTAGTACAGAACTTAGTGTCTGCAGTTACAAAATGTGGTATGTTATGATCAGACAAAGGCCTACACAGTACACACATTTGTATACAACCTTCTTGAACTACAAAATATTCCGGTCAGTTATAATGACTAAATAAGAACCAGTTTGCCAAACCAATATGAGAACAAATAATCTTAATTACATTAAGATGGAATGTATTTTTAGACACAACATCAGGAAAACTGCATACATCTGATAAGTAGGTGTCCCTGCTATTGAGTAAAATAAGTGGCATTAACTACCTGGGTTTTTTTTTCAGTAACTCACCATATTTCAGCAGCATGGCTGCTTACTTGAAATTTCATCCACTTTGCTAACAGTCACCCTTATTATGAAGACTATTCGGTTTTCAAAGAAAAATTCTGAACACCCAGCTGTCATTTCTAGAAACACTAGTGAACAGTGGATTCTTATCAATTACTAACAGAATCTGCTCTACAAGGCCGTATCTCTTTAATTTCTCAAGGTAACATTTTATTTAGTTGAAGAAAAACACTTGGTAAAAGTACAAGTTTTGCTATAGAACCTACTGGATCTTAATATTTCAGAACAATACTAGAAATCAGAGGAAAAGCTGATCCAAAATCATCCATGTGCTCACCTAATGTGGGTAGGTAGAGTTAATGTCTTTTACCTGAATAGAGTACAACTTCAGAGATATCTTAAATGATTTCTGATTGTAAATGACCATTATGACACCTACAATCCCTTGTGTGTGTAAATAATGCAGTGTTTGCAATGTAGCACAGCGTGTACGATGTTAAGAAATCCAGTGGTAAAATTTTAATTACATTCACGCGATTATAAAGAAGTCTGAGGTATTACTGAAATCCTGCCTCAAAAGATGAGTACCAGAAGCTTCAAAGAACAGCTAATGGGAGACAAACATCTATAAAAATCTGCTTCTTTTCTTCAATAATTCTTTTAAGTGAGGACTTTCACATATTAATTATATTCAATGTAAAGTTACACAGTGGTCATCTGTACTGCTGAAAGGTTTGTTTTGAGTGCAGCTATAATTTTTGAATTATTTTTCACTGCAGAGGCTAACAGCATGATCAGCTTATGATGCCATGTCTTCCACTAGGCATTCACCCAGACATCACCATTCATTCATATTTCTGATAGTGACACTTCTATGAGAGTCACTTTTTACTTAAGTGCAGGAGCTGACCAATAGGAAAAGTCATATTTTGTACAAGTGCAATTAACATTTTTAAAGTTTCAATTCTCAGCTCTCACAAAGATATTAAACTGGTTGCTAAAATGCTCTCCAATGATTTGACAATGACCTTTGGAATTTTTAACTTTGTAACTTGCAAAATTATAATTAGCGAATTATAGAGATATAAAAATAGAAAAAATGCTTTCTAGGACAGTGATGTTAAAAGATAAATAAACAATGCTAGTGTGCAACCTTTATTTGTTGTAAAGTACCTGCCTTTTCTGTAACACATTGGGAAAAACGACACCTCTTGAAAAAAGCTAACTAAATAAATGCTCTACTGGGTCCTCTCTGTTGTTCATGTAGAAAGCTGAGCTGCTTTTGCAGATAATGCATTTATACATCAATGTAACAAAAGGCTACACTGACAGCACTGCAGCAGACTATTTGAATAGCACCAGCTGTATCCAGGCAACACTAATGTCTAAGTCAGGAAGACCATGTGAGAAAATTGCTTATTTTTGAGAGGAACACTTACTTTAGTGTCCAAAGTTGTCATAAGAACATAGGAAAATAAAACTAAGCAATTTGTAGTAAATAAATTCCAACTTACTAATATCTTTAGTTAAGTAAGAGAGAAAATAATTGATATTACCATTATTAAATAATCATATATGCTTTCAGGGTAAATAAAAATGATTTTCATTTTCCTAGATTATACTGTGATAAGAAATTTGATTGTATTATATAATTTACAAAGAAGTATAGCTGAACATTTTCAAACATTCAAATATTCAAATTGTTTTTTTTTTTCTTTTCTTTTCTACACTGACTCCTCTGTTATCAATACATCATTAAAAATGGGAAGTTTTAATTCTAATTGATTTTCAAGATAAACTGTCTTTAGCATATTATTAGTGGGAATAAATATAAAGGCCTGAAGTGGAAAAAAAAACATGATAATTGGGCATTCATAATTTGCATTCAGGCACTTTTTGTATATGCCATCATTAGCTTGTTAAGTTTGACAACGTGAGAACTAAAATAAATCTACCACTCCCAAGAAGAAAAACATAGTGCCAAGTCAATGAGTACTACTTGAAGTTTACTATGGTAGGTAAAACACTGGAACAAAAGTTTGTCGGTTTGATTCTCATCTAAGGAGCTAAAGGGACAAAGATAATTGCTCTACATTGCAACGCAAGTCCAGAGTAACTGCACAACATCTTATTCAACAGCCTACATGTCCATAGACATGGTTGCATTTAGGAGTAATTTCTGTAGCACTGTAAATAAAGCTTCAAAAATCACGTAATAAAGTTGTCTTCCCCTGTAGTGTCAGCACTCGTGTACTGTAGCAGGGATGTTTCAATATTAAAATAAAAACAGTTATGAATAAACTCATTCCAGTTCATTTATTAATTGCAAAGTTATTTACAATTCTATGGAATTTTCTGATATATCAATAATAATCTTTATCGTTAGCGGTGGTCTAGTATAATATCTCTCATTTTAGGTATATATATGTGTGTACATATATTTACTTATTTATTTAATTACATGTTGTCCAAATAGCTTTGTTTGTTTGTTTGTTTGTTTGTTTGTTTGCTTTTTCCTCTTCATATTCAAGTATAAATATCACATCTTAAAGAACTTGGAGCTTTAGTCATAAAATACCCAACAGCACACTCAGAGTAGAATGCAGCTTTTATGGTTACTGTTCCACTTTAAATTTACTGTATTATATCTTACAGGTATATTGTGGAAAATGTATGTGTAAGCCGTGGCTATAGTTATTTGTGATGCACATCAAATATTTAATAGGTGCTTAAACTGCAACTTGTAGATGATGCATCAGGAATATATTTGAAAGTGAGAAATCACATAGCCAGTATTCAATAAACAAATATGAGCATCTCCTCAAAGATCAAGAATCTTTTGTTAAAGATGTAAATTAATAACAAAACAAAGCTTCACAGACTTATTTTTAAATATTTACTTCTGAAGTATGAAGTTGCATTATGTTTAGAAGAAAAGACGATGGAGAGACACTTTCTCAAGGTGTCCCACTACATATTACATAAGACTTCTTTCTATTCTTACATGAAGCATAGCTGTGTCTTTCATTTAGAAAACATTTTTACATTTTCTTGAAATTTTCATTTTAGATTTTATAAATGCTGGTTTTCTATCTTCACTAGGTCAAAGAAAGAAAACATATCCATGTAATCTGGAAACACAGCTAGTCCACATTGTTTTGTAGATCTTGTAGATTGTAGATCTTACCTAACTTTACTAAGGGCAAATACCAAAGCTCCCAAAGAGAATCAGTGTGCTTTGATACTGAAGAAAATTGTATTCTATGCTTTAGAAACTTTGAGTGTTACAGGAAAGGACGGTAAGCAGAGGAGTCTTCTGTGTACAACATTATAGGAAGAGTGGGAATGCTGAAAGGATCCTGGCTTACTTTTTTGTTAAGGCATCACCCTTGTAAGTGATGCACTTTTATTTGACTAAACTCAAATGACAGGCTTATTCAATTGGATCTGCGTAACAGAAAGTAGTATCTGAGACACTGGTGTGTTGTTCTGCCTTGACATTTAATACAAGGCAGCAAGAAATTGCTGCTTTTGCCAGTACCATGTAATAGGAGCACACGGCCCATAAAGACACAGTAGATTTCAGCTTAAATTTCATGCTTTTTTCACAGCTTTTCTTTCCTATTTTTGTTTTCTCAGATAATATAGAAGCCATGGATTAAAAAGAAAAAAATATCATTAGCAGACTCTTCTAATGGCACAACAATTTTTTGACTCAGCCTTGGACTCAGAGCAGTCTCCACTACTAGCCAACACTCCACTTTTCTGTGACTATTTTCTTGAGTGCACTATTTCTGTACTATGGAAAGTGTTTGGGAATCTCTGATAGAGAGGCTCTAAATAAGTGATTTTCTCATCCTCTTCATGTTCTTTGTTATCCTTTCCCATGCTTACTTTTAGCACTTTAACTATAACTCTGTAAATTACAGTTTGTCCTGCTCTACTTTCAGATTAATAACTTCTTTTAAGAGGAGCTGAGAGAAACAGAGAATCAGTCACCAGACAAAACTAGCCTATGGCATTTTTCTGAAGGGATGAGAAATTAATGATAGAATACTACACCTGGTGCTTTGTCAATATTAAGAATTCTATACAGGAGGGGATCTTGATTTTTTCTGCAACTGTAAATTGCCTTAAGTATCTTTAAACATAAAAATATTCAAAAAACAACCCACCTGTACCCACTCTGTAAGCACATATTGCTTCATTATTCACATGTTTTTTTCATATCATCTACTTGAAATGGTTTAGTCAAGAACTTGCTGATGAAAAAAAAATAATAATAATTGGGAGGAAATGAGAAAGGATACAAATAACAAAATACTGGAAGTAGTCTAATTGAATAGGTGGTTCATTCTGAAGTATCATTCCCCCAACGTGTTATGGTAATCCTGTGAGGTCAAAATTCAAGAGAATAATGGAAGAGGTAATCTGTATAGATTACTGAATTAAATAAAATATAGGACTACAAAAATTTTATTACAGTGCAATGGAATGATATACATGGAAGCTGATTCAGAAGAAACAATATTTGTACTCTGGGGCTGGCAGAATCCTAGAATGTGAGTTTTAGCTCTAGACAAATACAAAATTTAAAATTTCTTATGATGATGAAATGCAATTATCAGAATTATAATCTAGGAATCCTAAAAATCTGAATGACAGAGCAAAGAATGGATCCAAAAAGAACATGGAGAAACACTAGGAAGGTGAACTTTTTTAATACATGTTTTGCATAGTGTCTTTAACAGTTCTCCCAGTAAGATGCTTGGGAAACATGGGTATCCCAAAACAATTTTACTCCAAACAAAATACCTGAAAGACAAGACTGAAAGGAACTGGGAGCAACTCAGAACTTCCCCTGTTTAGCAATTTTCTGACTCAATAAGTAAATAAAATCAAAATCCTTTGCTTTTCAAACAGAATTTTTCAGCAAGTGTAGATAGACTTTCAGGGTAACACTGTCAAAGTCACTGTTACAATAATATATCAAATTTTAATGACAATATATTTTAAAACATCAAAAATATTAAAAAAAAAAATTAAAACTTCAAGTGCCAATGTCAGTAAATTGTATATATTCAAGATTTCTTACAGAGACAGACCATAAGAATATATCTCCTTTATGAAGGGGATACAGGTTATAAAAGGCTCTACAAATCAGCTGTGAAAATGCTCAAGATCTACTGCTAATAACTGTTCATATAAGAAATAAGGAAGGTGAAGTTATAGCATAAAGCTCTGAGCTGGATCACCTTTCTCCTGCTCTGTTGATTTACATAGGATGTAGCTCAATATATTTGTACCTGTTCAGAATAAGCACTTTAAATTTTAGATTTTCAGGATAATGTAGTGTGTGCTTTGGCTTACTTTGTCTTCTGTGAGAAAAGAGAATTCTTATTATCCTTACTAGACTTGGACCATGCTTAAATAGCTACCTAAATTACTTTTCCCTATAGTGTCTTCCCATCTAATACTGCAGAATGAGAATCTAGCCTTGCCCTTCTTCCTTGTGAAAATGCTAAGAGCAAGAGTTATTTTTCAAGACTTTGAGAAACAAACAGCCAATTTTTCTTCTTTGAAAACACTGCAAGAAAGTGCTGTCATACAGCATTTCAGAAATGGTATATAACTCAAGGGCAGGAAGGGGGAAACCATTAGGGATTGGAAAGAGGTGAGTCAGAAGAGATGAGAGAGAAATATGTTTCAGCTGCAGATACAGAAACGGAAGAAAGCTGAAAACTTCTAAAGCTTTTATTAAAAAAAAAAAGTTAAAATTGCTGGGAAAAGTTCCTCAATGCAGTAAGCATCAGATTTGGAAAGTATTTTTTGTGTGTGTGTGTGTAAATGAATAAGACTTCATAGTAGTAGTTACAGTTATATATCTGTTTTACTACACATATTTCAAGCTATTAACAGATGTTTGGAGCCCAGGTGGACAGTCAAATACCCTGTGATAAAAACTGACTTACTAGAGCATAATGTCTCACTTACTTTTAATCAGAAATAAATGTAGAGAGTTTCACTGGGGAAAAGTGTGAAAAACAGAGACTGTTTTCCCATATATCAACTCTGAGTCAGAATAAGCTGCAAATACCTTGCAACATGAAACAATTTATGTGGTTTGGGACAAGAAGAGAGAAAAATTTTCTCCACCTGTTTACAGAGAATAAAGTGTGTAAAGATCTTTGGATGAATGAAGAGATGCACTGGAGAGAGAAACAAGGAAAAACTTTATGGGGGAGGTGCTTAAAAAGGGAGGGCAAACTGCTTAGTGATTCTCTACTGGGATGTACGCTGGCTGACTGTAATGGAGCTTGCACACAGCTACATGTTTGCAACATTGTTTGCAACTGAAAGTAATGATACCAGTGGAATGTGATACACTCACTGATGGAGTCCAGACTTTCAAAGACCTCAGTGCCCCCTATTGTGTCAAGTTATTTAGTATGTCTCTACTCTTCTGGCATTTCTGTTATCTGCCCATACATACTTGATTCCAGGCAGCTAAAGTACACAAACCATAAGGGCAACTATTTACAAAAAAATTACTTCTGTTGACAATACCAGTAGCAGCAACAAAAATACTAATGAGCTTGTGCCTTTTCTAAGCACCACTGAGCATATGGCTAGCCTTTGTTATCAGTCCAATATCTTGCAGCAATACCCATCAAATTATTCTACCTTCATTGGAATGGAAGGTCATTTTTATAATGAGATGCATGTCTCTCTATAATACACCGGGATGGAAAAAAACAATTGCTTCTTGCATCTGAGAACAAAATAACAGATATACCATATAAGTATTGGTAAGGCTAATCAAACCAAGAGACTCACCGCAAAAAATCTCAAAGCACACATATTTTGACTAAATAAAAGCTGATCCAGACTGACAAAAAATGAATATCTGAATATATTTTAAACCGAAGCACATTTTTTGTTCATCACTGTTTAAATAAACAGATTTGAAAACAACTGTTTTCTGAGCAATTTTGAAATCTGTAAGAACTTATAACGCTCATATAAAAACACCAAGGCTTAGTATGGCAGTCATACTGCACTAAAACTATTATATGAACTAAATGTTTTATTATATGGACTAAACAGTAGTCAGTAGTCAGTCAGTAGTCAGAGGGCACATGGTACTCTTTCACGCTTTTTCTGTTAATTACATTTAATCAAACATATAAACTCCATAGCTACTCAAAAAAAAAAAAAAAAAAAAAAAAAAAAAAAAAAAAAAAAAAAAGCATAAAGCAACTACTTGGATATAAGTGCCTTTCTTAAAAGATGCGAAAAAATAAAAAGGCATTTTTCTTCTTTTCATCTTTAGTCTGCAGTCACAGGGATTAGAAGTTCAATAAAACAGTAGCACTGACTCCATCCCTTCACAAGATTTTCTGGATCTTGAAGATGTTATTCCCATCTTTCCAGTCCATTTTATTTTTTCTTCTAGTAGATTCACTTTGGCTCTCTATATTGGGTTTGGTAACATGAAAGTCAGGATACTTAATATTACATTTTAACATACCATAAGAATAAAAAGGAACAACTTTTTTTTTTTTTTCTCTTCCCCCTAGATGGGACTAGGCTTTAACTTTAAGGTGCTTTCTAAATTCCAGCTGAAGGTCTCCCACAGCTCAGTGTTGAAAATACCAAAAAATGTCATTTCCATGTGCAGGCATTCAAGAGCTTTTAAAATTTCAAAGTTGCAGCTTTATAAGCTGTACAGATCGTTGTCTACATTTTTGCAAAACAGGCATTCTCTGATGGTATTTGGAATTCAGAAGTCCATTAGTCTTGAGTGTACAGCTGAAATCAACTATGAAGGTTAGATTTTGGACATGAGGGCATTTCCTCGGAGAACCATCTATCTTTCCTGCTTGCGTCTTTGGGTAGGGAACACAAGTAGGAATCAGGCAGAAAATGCTTAATGTACACTTTGCAGTCTCCCCAAAGTGCTACCACAGGCCGTTAGGTTAGCTTAAGTGGTTTCCCCAGATCTATAAAGGACCATCTTGAGATTCTAAAATTGGACTAGCAGTGCAGCTTGAAGTGTTGTAAGTTGAAATATTCAATGATAGATGTTCACTAAATTGCTATCATTAGGTAAAAGATATTACCTTTAATAGTCTGATGGTACACAATAAAGAGCTCAGAAATATCCTGCAATTAGGAGCTTAATTTCAGACTCTAAAGAAACTACCATGTTTTAATTCAAACTTCGTTTTGAATGAAACAGTTTCTTCACAAACTGTCATTCCAAAAAAAAATTTCTTTAAATTACAAAATCTGAAGACAATATTTCAAAGTAATTAAATAGTTCTGTTCTCTATTCACTTAAGCAGAAGGGAACATGATGAAGTAACACCATTATTTTGAGATGTAATTAGGGTACCTTTGATAGTTGTGACAGCAAACGTAAATGCAATCACATACCAATTAGCAAGTAATTATGCCGTTACTACCTAGATTCATGCCCTGAGTTAGTAAGTACCCTGAACCTAATTTCTTAAACATTTATTTTATTATATGTCTGTATATAAAAGAAAGTACAAGAAAAAAGTTATATACAGAGATATAGACACTGTATTGCCACACTCTAAAGGTTACACATCTTGTCAGGAAAAAAAATGACTAAGGTTAATGATTAGTATTAATAAAACTTGTTCTTAAAGAAGCAAGATGGCAAGAATGTGTTCCATTAACTATTAAAAGTGTTAAAGTATCCACTGAAAGATTCTGTGGGCTCATAGCACTAACTCACTAGCAACAAAATGGAAAAGAGTTAAGCTGAAGAAGGACCCTCATCAACTTCATGACCTGTATTTTTTATGTCAACTTTAATTTTTTTTGTACATATTGTTCAGGAGATACCTTCATCACAGTGTAGTGAAGCTCATGAGTATATTAACAGCCATTTCATCTCACTCAGCCCAATAAAAGGCACTAACCAATACCATTACAGGCATAAACCAGAAGTTAAATTATTGAAGCTTACAATAACCTTCAAAAGAAAAAAAAACATATGGTTCAACAGAAATGAAACTCAACTTGTTTTCAGTCTGTCTGCTGTTAAAATGAATGATGGTTCAATCAGCCCATTCTTTTCCTAGATCTATGGGTCATTTTGAAAATGGTTTTCACTGCTGTAACTCTGAGCACAAGTTTATAAACTTAATCAAGATCAATATAAAAGCATTCCAGGTCACACTCTTTGTTCCTAGGAGATATTTATCTTCATTTTCAATGTTACCGATCAGGGAGAGGCCTTTCTTGCATTTATACTGATTTCAATTCATTTCATTCTTCAAAAAACAAATTGTCTGGATTTTGGCAGCCTTTTAGCATAATTAAAAAATTTAGAGTAAATCATAGCTTCAAGTATTTTGTATGTCCTAGCATGTATTTTGCATGATTCCTCTATTTTTTATGTCAAATTCAGACTTGCACAGTACAAATCAGCTTCAATCTACAGGTTGCATTTTCAATCTTAGGTACTTGAAGAAGACAGAAAAAAAAAATACTTAAAATCAAAAGTGACATCAAAAGCATCCCCTAGATGAAAATCTAGTGTTGATATGAGCAACACACATTATCAGAAAATAATCCAACAAATGCTAGAATGGCAGCATCTCTAGAGACTAGAATACTAGCAGTGTGAGAAAGAGCATTTTCAGAGAAGTCAACAGTTAAGACATTTGCAAGAATTACATTACATATTTTTTACTGCCATGCTGTGTCTGATGAAGTCCTACATTATAGTAATTTCAAAAGTTTTGCAATGAGAATTCAGGTTTTTTCTAAAACCAGCATTTCTGTTGAAGTTGTTCTGCATACAGTATTCTATTCTAAATATAACAGATAGTAAGCAGTAGATGAAAATATTATGCCTAGGCCAGTAGTAGAAAATCTATATTCTGAAAAGATTAATTATTTACATACTAACTTTTTAATTCAAAACAGCTCAAGTCTTGTGGACAAACTGCCAATAAGAGGATAGATCACCTTGGATATGCTCCTGGAATATATGTTTCAGTTTTGTTTCATCTGAAGTAAGATCACGTCATAAGTGCAGTGCAAATTAAAGTGTAGTAAATAGCAACAATCATGATGTTTCCATATTTGCGAGCTAAAAGAATTCTGACTTATTTTCCCATTGAAGTTAAAGAAATCAGCCTCTTTCATCTTCCATGAAATACAAGTTAAACAAATTAAAGAATGGCATCAAAAAGTCCTGTTTGATGATTTTTCTAAAATTTTACTTCCTTTATTTTAATGAAAAGTCTACGGAAACTGTATAATATTGCTCCACCATAAATAAATCACTCTAGGAATTGCAAAAACGTGTTATGACTTCAGTTTTTGTTGTATTCACTTGAATTTGCTTACAGTGCATTACTATAGAGTTTGCCTTTTCATATCAATCAGCCAATAATATTCAACTCATGTTAGTTAGTTCAAAGAAAGTCACGTAAATCTGAGCTGAGTTTAGATTTATGAGTTCAAGACCAAATGCTTCATTAGAGCTGGCTGAAGTCATTGCTCCATCCACCAACCATTTCTCCAACTTGGATGCGTGGATAAATAGAGTTTTTGCAGGAGAAGCTTTGCAGGAGAGATTTTGCAAAACGTCAAGTCATTCACAGATTCTGCATTCTGAATAAATACATCAGGAAAGGAAAAGATCAAGAGAACAGTATCAATTTTTTAAATGACTTTCTGCATGAACAAGTGGGATCTGCAGAACTTTACTTGTCAATAAAGCATGCTCACATAGGTCTAAAGAGGAAGGGCAAGAGGTAAGGAGACATTCCTCATTCAGACTCTCACAGCATCAAATAGGAACAATAGATTAGATTGTTTATGCAATGCCCTAGTCTTGATTGTCAAAAGAAGAATCTCCATAGTGTGAGACATCCCTGCCCCACACACAGTCGCATTATAAACCTTAAAGATAAAAGACAGTAAATATTATACTTATTTCATATCGGTTGTTATTGTGAGAATTGTTGTGATTTACAGTGGGATATTTTAGTCATTGTCTTAGTGATTTAGTTCATCTTGTATTCAGGATAATTCACCATGGCCTGTCTTGGCATCTATGATTTCGTATCACAAAGATGTATTTTTGACACTGAACTTTGTTTCCCTTCGAGGACTTCACCCATTTAAAAGGTGAGGCAAATTCTAGTCATCTACTTGTATTTCATGCATAGTTTTGAGCCCTCATTCAGAATTACATATTATCTGAAATTCTTCTTGCTTTTAGTTGACAGCAGATCTTTCCTGAATACAAAAAATGCACATCGCTTCTTCAGTAATTTGCCTTACACAAACCAACATAGTTAAGCAATATGTAAGGAAAAATTACTCAAAAAGCAAAACGAAGAATAAAAGCCTTGTAAGTAACTTGATTATTAAATGAACCTCAGACAATTTTGAAGAATTCCATTCTTTAAAACTGCAACTATTTTGATTGGATCTATTAGCAATGGGGCAAGCAAAATTTAATACTAACACTTTAGTCCACCATGTTACTTCTCAGCTGTAATAGTTCTGTAGGATTTTCCACACCCTATCAGTGACAGAGTTTGGGATTATGAAAGAACACTTATTAAAAGGAAAGATTATTTTAAAAAGTCTATTATTTTGAAAAGACCAGTTTATAACATATTTAATTTCATGTTAGAGGAGATACTTCAGTGCTGAAATGAGTAAAAAATCAACAGGAACTTATGTACCTATAATTGCAACAAGCGTCTTGGACCTAACTTTAGGACTGAATGGGGTTAAAGCTTTCATGTATAAAATATGTAATGCATTCCTGAAATACTGCATAAAATATGTATCATCTTCATGTGGAAATAGAGAAACTTTTAAAACAGATTTCTTCATAGGAGGCCAAGAAAACATGTAAATGCCTCAAGACTAATGATTGACAGATAAACTAACAGATGACAGACACACAAACTGAATGATGACTCATGTCAGCTTTATGCTCAAAGACTGGGAGAGGTTACTTCATTACTTGTAGGAGAAATTCATGCAGTAGAGCTGCAATTCACTGGATACTTACTAAAACATATGTAAATCTCACTCGTGGAAACATATCTGCTTTTTCTTTGAAACTTCATTAAAAGTTTAAAAATCTAAAAAAACAAAAACTGTAAGACTTTCTGGTTTATGCAAGACAGAAGGATACCAAAATATAAATGACCAATTTTTTTATCTAGCTGAAAGTAATCAAAATCTTCTTCATGATGGCTATCACTGCTCTCATGTATACCTTGACAAGTCAGAGGAAAAAAAGAAAAAAAACTTGAACGACTTTTTTGAATCCTCAGCTGATAGCACTTTAATAAATTAGCTTCTAATACTTAGTGAAGCAAAATAGTTTGTGATTTTTCCTCAATAGATTATGACTTATCTAAGAGAACAATAGCATGTTAGATTAGCAGACCCTTGCTTCTCAATACATTACATTAATCTGGTTTTATTCAGTAAAATAGTGCTTGGATAATGCAGTTCATTCTTTCATGAAATACAAAACCTGCTTAAAACCAAAGTTTCCTCTATTAGACTGCCTTCAGCATGTTTAACATACAGTTGTTTAAATGAAATTAAGAACCTAAAATAAAAGTACTGTAGCATTGTCATAGATCACTGAATTTCTTTTGTTCTGTCTCACTATCGATCATTAATATCTTCAAATTTTGAACTCAAAATACAATAATACAAATGGTTCAAGTGTTTTAAACCAAACTAAGTCACAACAGAAATATTTTTTACTTTAAAAAATATGCAAAGCTAAGACATTCTAGATTTGGAAAAAAATAACATAGTTATAGAAAAATCCTACTTTACGTTATTAGACTTTCCAAGTAGCAGATACCATTTGAAATGAAATGAGACACAAAACAAACAGACCAAAAAAAACCAAAAAAACAATAACAAAAACCAACCCTGTAGGTAGGTTGTGGTTTTCTTTAAATGATTTTTTCAGATGTGGTTTCTAACTACATTTTCAGGAACCCTTATCAGTTTAGAGCATTGTAATCCTATGAAATGTTGTATGTATGTAAATACTAAAGAATGAAATGTACTTATAAAATATGTTTACACATAAAGAACTTTGACTGATTTTTAATAAGCTATAATTATTCCCTGCACAGAAAATAAGGAAATAGTCTTGAAGGGGAGGAGGTTAACAAAAACCTCAGATATGTTTTCCTCTCTCTTGGATATAATGACATCAAAATAGTGGCTTAGAGATGATTTATTCATTTCAGAGCCAGCAAAAATGTTACAGAGAATTCTGTGAAGGAATTATTTAGGAAATCACCTGTTTAAAATTGAGACATTACTGCAGAAGTCATATGGAAATTCACCTTCACTCCTCCACTTCTTTGCTGAGGAGTGTTCATTCTTTACGCAGAACTGGGGAGGGCTTTTCAAGTTACAGGAAAAAGATAACCATATTATGATCTTAATCTCTGTGGCAAAACTGGCACCTTCAAAACATTAAACCACACAGTTCACTATAAGCCACTTCCCTTCCACCAAAATCAGCCAAATATTATCTCGAATTCTCCATTTTTATTACTGACCTCATACTGTAGTTTTGGGTTTATGGAGACATAGTTACACTGAACTCAATTTCTATTAGGCTTTCCAGTACAATGTCTTGACCGCGTATGATTATATAGTTCTCTGAAAGCAGAGAAAATTACCAGTAATTTAGGAAGAAATTCTACAATGAAGACTGCAAGATTGTAGTCTTCAATTTAAAGGAATTCACAGAACATGCTTGTTTGTGCTCACTGGAAGCACTGCTTAAACTCACTGTAGCCCAATGCATCAGTCAAATAAATATCATTTTATATCTTCATCATTCTCTTACTCTCTTGAGAATTTAAATCAGCTCGCAGAAATCTTTCTATTGCCACCGAATATATAACCCTACCATTCATTGAATTATACATACAGCAGCAGAAATGGAAAGCAAATAACATGTTGGTACTGTGATGAAATATTTTGTAAATTGGGGAGGAAAAAAAAGTATATTTATTAACTCAGATGCTGTTTTGTTGTTAGTTCATTGAGTTTCTCCAAAAAGGGAAAATACAGTGATCCTCCTTGGGTGTACTTAAGGGTTTTAAATAGACAAAAATCATCCACCATGAATAAAGATCTAAATTGATGATCATGAATAAATAGTGACATCTGTTACGTACTAGGACAGCTCACAGACCTTTATCCTAGCTTCCACTTTAATTACTGTTTTGTTTTCTACTTCTTCAGCATTACTTACATCAACATCTTATTTCAGTTCATTTATAACCTGCTATAACCTTCTCAATCACTGTATAGACCAAATGCTCACTTCTTTGGAGTGAAATCCATTTTCAGCTGTTACTTTAAAAAACAAACAAACGAACAAACAGAAGATAGATGCTTTTTTTCTGGAGCAGATAAAGTCTAATGAAACAATTTTCCACACTCTATTGTTTGTCAGCTTTGTTGATTATGACACACATAGGATGTTAGGAGTTAGGTCATAGCTAAATTAAGATATCCAGGGGCTGCCCCACATCTTCCAAACATTTAAAAGAGTATTTGTAAAACTGGAGGTATATACGACTGAGCCCAGATATATCCTGAACTTTCACTGTTCTTTAATGAGATGTGCAACAGCATCCACAACTTGAACTGCAGAACAGAACAATAAAAGCAGGTTTCAATGTGAATTTACTAGTTAGATGAATCTGAAAAAAGTGAAAGGTGGTAGACAGAATGATCCCATCTGGTAGCATGACTTAACTCTGACCTTGAAAGAGGAAGGAAAAAGTAAGTGTTTTGACACTTGATGTAAGTGATCATACCTTTAATTCCAGTTCTTAAAACTTCCTTCTATGAGGAAGTTCTGGGCTTGTAGGATGCAGGCTAGCAAATGTCATGGCATATCCCCCCAAACATCTCTGAAAACTTCACTAGAAAGAAAAAATGCTCTCTACAATCCCTGTGCACTGGTTTTCTATGGGAACCACAGCATGTAGGTAGACGGAAAGCATTTGTGTCTTCCCTAAATATGGCCAAGACATGAATCCATTAAATTTTAGCCTTTACATTTCAGTGCAGTAATATATTGTAGCAAGCTTGTGTGTTACCTGACATTTTAGTTTACCAAATAAAAGTATCATATTTCTTTTAGAATGTACATACTCCATTTACTATTTTACATACTTTCAGTTCAGCCATTGCTGATTTCAATGACATTTATTTCTGAAACTGATGAAATTATGATCAAGAATGAATCCTTCTGCAGTTTCAGCTTAATATAATGCAGCAGTATACAAAACAAGATTATTGCACCAAATTTAAGTAATCTTTAAAGTGAAAACTAAGGGCATGATTATGTAATCACAATAAGAATCTGAAAACAAACAGCAGCCTTAATTTGCAGTCCACATATTCATCTGTGAACAGAAATCATATCAGAATATTCTTCTCTCCATAGGAGAGTGAGAAACAGTGCATTTACAGATGAGTGTTAGAGAGAGTTAGCAGTGCATGAATCCCATAAAGAGAAGACAATTAATGGATCAATTAAAAAGCAAGAAGGGCAACACAAACATAAAAACCTAAACATTTACTTTACAGAAATAGTGGTCTCAGCTTTTCCACCTCCCTTCCTCCTCTCTCTCCCTTTCCTTTTTTTTTTTTTTTTTTTTTTTTTTTTTTTTTTTTTTTGCCTTTTTGCTTTACAAGATTTGGATTAAAACATTTACACAGTAAAGGATATTATATTAACATTTAAATATGTACATAAAAACCTTGATGAATCTGACACTCATAATATTATTCAAATACTCTAAAGGAAAAGTTAAAACAATATTTACCCTCTGAGTGAGCAGTACTCAAAGTAGAGTCACAAGTTTCTGTGTTCACTTTGGACACAGTTCACTCACATCCTTTTATGCTAGAAGACTCATAGAAGATAAATAAATAAAGCTGCTTCCAAATGACTGTTCTCTTCCTTAGCCTCATCCTTTACAGTTACATTCTTTGTATATTCTTGAGTGTATTACAGGATGCTTTGACATTACTAGGTGCTACCAACATTCAATCCATTTCCTGTAGCATGACTACAGAAATAACAGGAAACATTAGAAAACTTATCATTTTGGTGACCTGAGTTTCATTTTATACCCTGATGCTTCAAGGTTAAACATGCCAATTACAAGAGCTTCTCAATGCCTTCACAGGGGGATAGTATTTCGTTGCCTAGTAGCACTGGCAGTAAGCACTCGATGCTGCTTTTAGGATGTCAGTACACTTGCGTTCCATCATGCTAAAACTGTAATAATGGTTCTGTAGTGATTTTTGTGATCTGTGCAGCTAATGACTTCTCGTTGGTTTCAGGGGCCTCACTTACGCAAGTCAGAGAGAAAATTTTCTTCTCTACTTAGCTTCATTGACTTTTTTTTTTTAATGTGATTTCATGATTTCAGAGGAATTTCAAAAGAGGGATAGAATTTATGATGATAGACTTCCACAACACTCTATTTGTGCAGTACGATTCTCAAAGACAGGTATTACAGTGAAATCCTCTTTTTCCCTCACAGCTGTATCTTCTCAGGAATGAAGTGACAAAGACACAAAATACCTGATGAAGCATACAGACTGTCATTAAGAAGTGTACTCTACAAGTCATTTGCAAGCATATATTTACAATACCCCTCCCCGTTATTTTCTCCCTCCACTCTGATTCCTTGCTAGCATCATTTGTGGGAAAAGCACGGAACTCCTACCTTTCTATACATGATTAAGGAAAACAGAATGGGCCAGGATATGGTGAGGTAATTCCTAGGAGAGGTTAACTGTTTGACCAAAGTTTGATGGTCCAGTAATGAATGTACTTGTACTACAAGGAAGTTTTTCAATGCAGTCTGTATCTACTCTGGAGTAAGAGTAGGCTGTTGCTGAAAGGGAAAGTCCTGCTTATCCCACTTGCTCTCTTTCACTCTTTGATTCTTCATCCCTTCCATTTAATTTAGTTTTCAGAGTCATGACCAGAATCATAGAGTCATTAATTCTGGAAAAAATCTACTAGTATCATTTAGTCCAATTGGTAATCATCTCCACCATGCCCTCTAAGCCATGTACCTCAGTCCCACATCTACCCTTTCCCTGAACATCTCCAGGGATGGTGACTCTACCACCTTCCTGGGCAGCCTGATCCAACACCTCAACACTCTGAGAATTTTTTTTTTCCTAATGTCCAACCTGAACCTCTTGGATGCAATGTAAGGCCATTATGTCCAGCCTTATCACTAGTTTCCTGGAAAAAAAAAAGCTCTATCCTTACCTTTCTACATTCCTATTTTTTTTTTTAATTTTTTTTTTTTTTTTTTTTTTTTGTGTGTGTGTGTGTGTGTGTGTGTGTGCAAAATTTGCACAAGTGCAAATTCAACTTCAGTTTGCCTGTACAGAATCAGAGTCCTATGACTGTACAAATGCCTGTTACCTTTAGATATCAAAGGGAGGAAAATAAAAGCAGAGAACTCCCTCACTTTTTCATATTATTTTGTGTTTTCTTCCAATCTAGGCACTCGAAGCAATTTATTTTACTAGTGAATTGTCTGATCCTTATCATTTGGCAACTAATAGATGGGATGCGCTAAGAGCTTTAAGTAGATACCATAACTGGATTTAAAACAGTCACTGCTTTAGTTATAATCTTTAAAGCTCATTATTAATCAGCATATCACTATTTTTTAATCAGAAAAAAAAAAAAAACCTTAAAAATTTCAGTCCTGAGCATTTACTGTTGATAGCTAATAAATTTTCAAAACTGAAACCATGCCTGCAGTACTTTTTATGCTATTAAAAACATGCTATTGTGCATTTTGAGAGATGAACAAACCGTCTTTAAAGGAATTTCTTTAAGTGTTCACACTGTGCAACTGTAATAATGAAATCACATTAAAACCAAACACAATTTGGTGCTTTTAAATCCTGCATATACCCTGTATTCCTGTAAGTTGCTCATCACATTTTCAGTCAGTGAGGAGCCCTTTGAGATTTTACAGTGGTATCTAAATTCTGGTTTTCCAGAAAAGAAATGGGACTACAATTCACAGCAAGGAATTCTCAGCTGCATTACAGTTAAGAAAATGCTTTGCAAAGCAGAATTTGCTATATTAAGAACAAGGAATACATTGCAAACACAATTGCATCACAACTCAGTAAGGTTTCTATTTTTTTTTTTTTTAACCTGAAATAGATGACACATTTTAATACATAAAAAAATAACACAAAACACAAGTATCTGTGGCACGGTACAGCTCCATACTATGAACTTCAGCAGAACTGAAAACTTATTTCAATGTCAAGATAACACAATCCTCGGGTTACCAATGATTGCATGAAATACTCACAGGTATGATCACGCAAAATGTTCTTCAAAAGCTTTCAGACTGTTTTAATGAAAAGTAAGGAAATAACTCAGAACAAACATCCATAAGTCCCTGACTGACCTGTATATTTTACTTCATTCAACAGAAGATAAGTATATGACTATAAAACTGTTTTGGTGGCAAAATTTTTATAATTCTCCTGATCAATATTTGCCCTGCAGTCTGATTAGACTCTAAAAATTTGGCCATACATTATTACTGTGTTACCACTTGCAAGCAAACAAGCAGTCAATATTACAATTTCATTTTAAAAGACTGTGCTTTAACCATTTTATTAAGGCAGCTAGCAAAGCATACAATTTCTTGAGTAATCTAAAAACCTACTAATAACATTTGTGGATGCTCAGTCTTGCTGACTGAGCAGTTGGGCCAGCAACGATTCATTAAGTTCATGGGGCACCTCTGAAATAAAGGAGTTTCTCTCACACACCATGGCTTCATTTGTAACTTCAGATGGAGCGCCTGAGATATTGCATAGATTTTAACACATCACTCCTTTGCTTCAGCATGCTTCAACCGCTGCCACCCAAGGATATAGATCTCATTCAGCATAGCAACCAGTTTCTCTTTTGATGTGTTGTTACAGCAACAGAAGATAAAAGTAATGAGAAAATAGAGAAAAATAGCATGCTTAATGGGATAATGCCACAGCGAAACAAAGAAAACTCCTATGGCACATTCTTCGTATTTATAAGCAGGTTCTCCTGAAAGCATTTGTTTTGTGTTCTGTTGTTTATGCTCTTCTCCTCAAGAGTTAACTTTATTATTTATTTGCATTGGTTCCGATGAGCTGGGCTGATACGGACTATTCACCACAAGCAAAATACATCCCAAGATACATGAAAATGGAGTTCTTAAAATTCTCCAGCACAATTTCTTGCTCCTCCTAATACATTTCAAGGAGTTACAGTAACTTTAAAATGTACACATAAGCTATTGATTTTATGTTGAACAGAACAGAATTAAATGATCTGCTGCAGCCACATTTGCTTGCCAAGTTTTTTCAAGGTTGTTTTGCTTTAGTTTTGCTTTATTAACTGTATTTTATTTTTCTTTTGACAGAACAAAGAACAGCTTGTAAAATAATAGCTGGGTGGGCAGGAGAACAAGTACTTTGTTTAAGGCAGAGTATTCTAGACAGAACAGCTCCACTTAAAATTACTCTCTCCACAATTTCCTTCCAAGGCTTCTTCTAGTCAGAAAGAACAAACTCATGTTTAGGTTTATCCTTTCAACACATTCTCAGATGCATTTATATATTTGCAAGCTATATTTCAGTCAATTTTCTATACAGTCAAGTATGTTACCAAAACTGAATCTTCTTATTCTGTCCATTTTAACTGCAGTTCTTCTGATTTCCATAAATAGGAGGCAGCATTATCTTTAATGCTTGAATATGTGACAACACAGAAATAAAAGTTATCATTATAATAAATCAGAATGCAATGTGAGAGCTCACATACTATGCCTTCTTCACAGTGTCATTCTGTCCTGAATTGCTGCCTTTGAAAGCATGGAAACAATTTCCCTCTTTTTTTTTTTTTTTTTTTTTTTTTTTTTTTTTTTTTTTTTTTAATCTTTGTAAATTCATGGAAAAAAAAAAAAACCCAAAACCAAACACGTTGTTTCTTTGCATCTATATATATGCTTATGTCATGCTTGTATACTCCAGATAGCTTAGAAGACTTACAAAATACCAAGTAGCTTAAAATCTATATTTTAATGTATATTCCTGAAAGTAAAGCATTGCTAATGTAATCTGTTACGTAATCAATTACAAACAGACAACCATGTACAAAATTGGTAACTTTATTAATCTTGAATTCTACATTAAAATATCCTGAGCTGTGGAAGAGAATCCACAGCTTTCTCTAGCACAATTATGTCTTTAGCAGTAAAATCAGTTATCATGTTGTCAAATAATTTATTGCTCTAAAGACAATTAATTGAGACTGTAGCATTGAAGAAAGACTAAGAATTTAAAAAACACCAAAAAATGGTCTATTTCTCTATCTGTAGGTAAATATTAATTGACCAGTTGGATATACTACACTTTAGGCCTGAAGACATTTTGCAGCAATGTTAATGTTTAATAAAGTCATAAAAATACTGAAATTCACATGTCAAGATACTATAATCTGATCTGTATGAATTATTTTTACCCTTAAATGTATTTATGTGCATTTTAGAAGAGAAGGATAGATTCTAAAACAAACAAGTGTCCTAATTTTAATTGCAAATCAAGTATTTTTGTTGATGGCTATGATGCTTGGCTGCTTTTTAAATAACACTTTTATTTTTCTGTAGTGCAAAAGGAATCTTTTTCATCTTATCTTTTTGGTGAAATATTGACTAGGAGTGTCTCCACATTGCATCTTAGATCTCTGACAACCTAACTGAAAAGGTAAAAATTTTCAATGATTTTTTTAATATATGAAAGCATTAAGCTTTCTAATTAGATGTTGCCTAATTCTAATACTGATGCAACTGGATACTCAAGACAGAACATGGAAAGTCAGGTCAGCTCAATTTGATTGCTATAATGTATATTAAAGAGAAAAAAAAAGTAATGACAGTTTAAGATTGATATAGTGAGGAAAGGAGAATTCTTTGGATCATTCTTATAAAAATTCACAGCAGTATTTACATGTGTAGAAACATATACAAGTTTGCCACAGCTAAACCATCAGTTTAGGTTCTTTAGGCTTTAGGCTTCTTTATGGATAATACAGAATAGAACTGGAACATTTCCCAGAAAGTTTTTAGGATCCGACCCTAGAAACATCTAACAAAAACCTGAGGACTTTATTAATCATAAAATACTTTAGGCATCACATTTCTGCAAGATGTTAAACCAATGGTATACTTAAGGCCTGACTGAAGCTCCAGAAACTGTGAACAGACTGAAAACAAAATGCTGACCACTTCTGAGTACTTTCATGAATAGAGAGCCCCAAATTATTTGGCGAAGGATAGAAATCACTTCAGAATTTCCGAAGCTACATTCTGAAATTCACTGTGCAAAACATTACCTAGACATCAATAGAGGACTGCAAAGCCGCAGGAGCAATTTTAAATTTATATAAAATATCAAATACTTCTCCAGCAAGTGACTTCATGTAGTGAACATATTTTCAAGAGCATCTATAAATGCTGCAATGAAAGATACAGAGAGCTTGAAGAAAGTATAACAAAAACAGTATACTGCTTGCTCCTAAAACGTGTTTAGATGTACAGCTTGGTAAAAACTTCAGAGGGCAAGATGATCTTGGTAAGCTGGGGAAACACACACACATCAGTGGAGTGCAGTAATAAAAACAAAAGTGCAAAGTATTGAATTTAGGTAAAAATAATCTGGAACATGGAGTATCAAGAGCAACCAGCTCAGCAGCATTGAATAAAATGTGGGTTTACAGCAAGTAACAAACTAAGAATCAGTATTAAACCATATATATATATATTTCTCTACAACTCAACGTCCAGTGAAAAATAGTAGCAAGAAACAACTAGAAAGAATCAAGAGGAGAAAATATGAATGACTATAAGTCTAAAGCAGAATGATTTATTAGGCTTGAGGAAAGAGTAAAATACAGAGTCTGTTAATTCAAAAAATTAAATATTGAAATCAAATTCCAAGAAAATCTTGAAATATGTAAGAGGCAGCTACAACACA